>NC_139007.1:76225990-78625990 GCF_964374135.1 Grampus griseus
CCAGTGTGTCAGAACTTTGAGAAGTACTGTTTTAGCTGTGGTTATCTATTTGAAATACTGGTGGTTTGTGCCAAGATTAAAACTTGAAATGCCCACAAGTAAGATATTTGATTAGGTATGTGGGTATAATTAACATCAATCACTTAAGTAACCTATAATGTTAACGAGTTTGGCGTTCGTTGTAACTCAGAGTATGGTAAGACTGCCACCTCCTTCAGAGCGTGGGGTTAGAGGTGATTAAAATTGCGGATTGCTAGGCACCTCCACAGACCTGAATCGGAATCTCTTTTGGGGGAGGGTCCAGAATCTACATACACTCCATTGGAGGATTTTGCAAGGCTGCTGTTGCCAAGCTTTTCCTTTATGTGTGAGGAAGATTTGATAGGTGGATTCTACCCTGAAGTGTAATTGGTTGAGCTGTTTCTATGGTTAGTCTGAACTTCATTTGATTGGTAAATTCCAGGAGGCCAGGCATGGGAGGCGAGGGAAAGAAGCTGCCACAGAAGCGGATATAAAGAAGACAGGCAAACACGAAACACAAAAGTCCCTGCTCAGCTTTATCATTCCTTATTCTGCTTCTCCCAGAAACCAAAAACACATATTTTACCTATGTCTGCCCTCCCTAAAGCACCGTCACGCTCCCCAGAAGCTCCCATGACTGCAGGTTCATTTGTGTCACCTCCTGCACCTAGAAAGACTCCCCTTCTGTACCTCTCACTGACAAAAATGTGTATTCCACCTACAGTGCTAATTCGTAAATATCCGCATCAGTGGTTTAAAGACAAAGGAACATTAAAGGAGAAGAGGCTGCCAGGGACCTCCCACCAACCTCCCGATGCTGGGAGGGAGGGGTGGAAGGATGGGATGCACATGCTAAACGCAGGTTATACAAGAAGCTTTCCCCTTCTCTTCCCTATTGGTCTAGAGTCACTACATTTCTAGTTGTTTGGTACTTCTTGCAAGAGCAGACTCCTGATTCACCACCTCTACCATAAGCATATTTTTAAACCCAAAGTTGACAGGCACGTCTGACATGGTGCCTATCATTGAGTGTTGGAAGGAACAAGGTGTCTTCAGGACCCTCGTTCACCATGTCCTTACTCCAAGGTTGGCTCTGCCAATAACTCCAGCATCTATTCTACTTTTCAGAAAATGAAATTTTTGATATTAAAACAATACATATTTGCATTGTTTTAAACTTTAAAATGCAAAAGAAAAAAAGTTGAAAAAAGAAAACAGAAGTCACCCATAAGCCCAAACTCCAGAGATACCCGCTCTTAACTTGTGTATTCCTGCTCCGTTTTCTTGTATCCATTTGGAAAATCTGTAATGTAACAAGGGATATTCTACATATACAGCTTTGGGTCTACAGAGCCTAAAATTAGAGCTCTGTGCGAATGGGGATTAGAGCTAATATTTGAGCTACGTGACAAGTCACATTTAGATGTTTTAATCACAGCAGAGACCCTGACATTCCACTAACTTTATCAGGCATATATGAGATTTTGGACAGCACCCTAATGCTCTCAAGAGCATTCTTTTCTTATCTCAGCTGTTGAGCAGGAGGTCCTAGGGTACAGAATAATGTAAAAGTCCACATGGACATTTTCAGCATTTGAAACCAGCACGTAAACACAGAAGTGCTTTCGAGAACAAGACCAGTAACTTACAAGGCTCAAGGATTGGCGCCGTCTCAAATATGCATTGTTTAACCTTTCTGTGTTCTTTGGGGAAAAAAGCTGCATCATGACAGAAAGCAAAGATTGTTTCACTCAAAATTCACTGAAAAACGTGCGATTCAGGATCATCTGGCTCTATTTTAGAGAACTATAGAACATTCTTCTTAGAAAAAACTTTGAGGTCATATTAGAAAACATATTACAATGATATTTCATATACACACCACTTTGATTTAACAATTTCTCAAATTGTCCCCAAAATATCTTTTTAAATTTGGTTTGTAGAGAACGTCTTATTACTAACAAAGCAAATTTAAGCCGGCGGCTTAACTTTAACTTCCCAAACATTTCATGAGTTATTACAGTCGATTATATCATCTCCAATCAAGAAGATATTTTTATTTGTGCATTCAAGAAACAGACTGTGCCCAGTTCATTCAACTGAAAAAATGACACAAACCCAAAGAGAGCAAAGGAAATACAGGGCGGCCTTCCTTTAAAGAATGAAGAACCATGAAGAGTCTCTTCTCCTTTCGATAGAAAATGAGTAATTCTTACTCAGGTTACCAGGGTCAGCCTCTCACAAACACACACATGTGTAATCTAAGGAAGAAAGATTGCCAGTGTTTCTATCTATTGCAGTATTCACCCCCAAAAGTTCTCAGGAAATACTATTTCTTTCACAGTAAGGTTGTGAAACATCCCTGCCTTAAAATGCTATTGTCAGTGGTTCTCCTTCTGAAACCTTGAACAAGCAATCCTCCCATGAGAGCTTCATGAACTTGGGTACCTGCTCTATGCCCAAGAGCAGGCAGAGTTCTAGGCAGGGAGAAGAGACCAAGGAGGATGCAGAGAGCCTGGGTGAGCTTAGCAAGTCCACACTTACTGGTTTCACCTTGAACTGCAGGCCATACTTTCATTCAAAGAAAAGGTTCCATGACTTTGAAAAAAATGTTTTTTAATTCTTTTGAAAATTGTGAATCTATACTATTCTCATTATTCTATGTCTGAATAATTTATAAAATTCATAGTTGGATTACTACATAAAAAATGAAAACCCATATCTAGAATTGTTATAAATCAGTTGAAGCTAATGCAGATGTATTATGCTTCTGGTCTACAACCTCACTGCTCATTTTCTAAGCCTCCATGCCTGGAGGAGGGCGTTCCTCCCACTATGATTTCTAGTGTTATGCATTCCTTCCCAGAAAGAAAAAACAGCTCCTCTGCATCTCCATTAAAAATAAAATGCAGCTGGGACTTCCCTGGTGGTCCAGCAGTTAAGACTCCGAGCTTCCACAACACGGGACAGGGGTTCGACCCCTGGTCGGGGAACTAAGTTCCCACGTGCCATGTGGTGTGGCCAAAAAGTAAAAAAAATTTAAAAATTAAATAAAATGCAGGTTTGGCCTCTTTGTGGGTAAAGTCCAAAGCAGAGGATATTTTAGGTTAAACATAAGCAGAGTGTTCTTATTTATTCTGATTCTTCAACTGAGTCTCTGAAAATATTTATTTCCAACTTATTTGAACATAGGTATTGAGAGAAGTGGCTTTTTCTCTTAAACAAGCAAAGTAGATACTCCCCCAAAAATACAAAGTCAAAAACATAAACATGGTGCTTCCCATAGGCTTTGAAGAAGCAGACGTTTCATGCCTTTACAACTCACTCTTCTCTTGGATGAAATAGACACTTCCCTTCGTAATAAAATAAGAATTCCTGTATTCGAAACAATAGCTTTTATTGTTGCAAGCTAGGAGTGGCTTTAATGGAGAAGTTGCCTTGATACCTGACCCCTGAAAAGAAGACTACAGATCAACAATTCTAAACCCAAAGTGAGCATCTTTGTTAGACGTAGCTTCTCATGTAATCTGCTTATAGTCAATATATCTATAAAATAAGTTAACTCGACCAATTACCAAAGCCTATATTTTGTAGCTAATTATCTTGCGGCAGTCACCAGAAAATTACATCAATGAATTAAAATAGTCCATGTGTGCTGAACTAAGAGTTTTAGCGTTGAAATGATCATATGGTTCTAGATCTTCCAGGTTAAAATCACTGAAGCCATATGCTATGGTCTATGTGTCTATGGCCTTAAACACCCTTTCATCTGTGAATTGAAATAAATCCCATACTGTTCCAAGTGGCTTTTTCCCATTCTGATCTTAGGCTGGTGTGTTCTGAGATATTTGTCTTATTGGGACCTATGGTAAGATCATACCCCTGCAACTGGGAATGAGATCTTCCCGGAAGAGGGCATATACTTCCCATGTCTACAAACTTGGAAAAACTGAGATTCTGAGATATGGTAAGAAAAATTGTCCTGCTCCTTCTTTTCTTGGCCTTGCTCTCTTGAGCCTGAACTCTAAGGAATCTTACTAGAAGGCTCTATGGAGGTGCTGCAAAGACAGCCACAGCCATATGTAGACAGCCCTTGGAGTAGGCTGTGAGAGAGGAGAACAAAAAAGCTCTCACGAGGGTGAGCTGTGGCCTATGATTTCAAACAGCAGGCATATAAGGAGGGATATACCTGCTTTGTAGTTACCAGGATATATTTATGTTTCTTACAATCTCTTCTTTGTACAGTTAGGTTATAGCCAGCTGTCAAGTGTGGTAATAACTTCCAGTGACACTCTACTTTCCATTGGCCAATTCACCTGGCACAGTGATATGATGGCTCAGGACCAGAGATCATATTACAATGTAAACAGGTCATGTGTCTCCCTGTGCCTATGGGTAGTGGAGGGAAACAGGGTTTCTAATGAACAGAACCAGAAGTAAGTTTGGGGGGAATTCTTCCTAATTTTATAGGTCACAGGTGAAAGAAACTTGAAAGAGAAATCCTAAAATTTTACATTACCAGCAATAAACTGTGAAGGCAAAGAGGTTTTTCTGAACAATCAATAAAAAACAATTCTGATCAACTTATGCTAGACAGACTGGATTACCTTTCTATGTTCTCTCAAGAAAAATGACTATAAAATCATTATCATGTGAAGAGGCAACAAAAAACATGCAGCTAAAAATGTAGGGGGAAAGGATTTTAGAGATATGTCAAGCAGTTAATTTTTAAACGATCCTATTTTTCTGACTAATGTGCTATTTCTGGTATTTTGTGAGCTTTTTAAATTTTGAAATTTATTGTCATTTCTGTCATGTCTTTTAAATACTGAGTTTCTTTACAACTTTGTCTTTGTAAGTTTGTATCATATTTCCTAAAAAGGACCCTCGAAATTGTATAAGCTTTGGGTCTTACAAAATCTGGGTCCACCCTGTTTATCTCTTGATTTCTCACATTACAGCTTGGTCTCAACTGATACATTACAGCTTGGTCTCAACTCATACAGGATGGGAGGAGGGGTTGAGGGGAGGAATTGGGGACTGTGACCATATTTGGGTCGTCATCCTGGGACCATGAAATGGTGGTAGCTAGAGATTTGTGATGTTTCCAAAGGGCATGAGAATCTTGGGTATAAGAATTCAGGCTATATGATCCAGGCATCCCTCCAACCTTGAAATATTAGCATTGTATTTAGCTAAATGTGCTTGCAGCTTTCCTATTCTCCAAGTTATTAAAGCATTTGTTTAATCTGCATCATAGAATAGCTGCACTCCCATGCTTGCCAAGAGCGTTAAATCCAACTGGCTGGTTCTCAATCCATGTCAAATGCTCAGTTACAGTAAACAATATTTATATAATATGATTAAAGGCATATCTATTACTCTATATTGCAGAGTTATTTTTTCTCAGAGTACTGAGAACTCAGGAGGTCTGTGATTCCCTGAAATTGAATGCAGAATTTAATGTGTGTCTGCATTTATAGCTTTCATCAGCGTCTCAAAGTGGTCCATGACATGTAAAAATTAATAATCACTAATCTACATTTCAAGAATAAGTACCTCCAAGGAAGTGGTACTAAAAGTAAATAAATAATACTTTTATACCTCCAAAAGGTTAAAAAAGTTTACACTAGATAGTTTAAAATCCATTTTCTACATGTAGTTGGGCCAGTAGAAACATATGTTGGTAATTTACACTGAGAAATTATAAGAAATAGCCCAATAAAACAAGGGAAGTTTTCAAAAGTACTGTTAATTTCATTCCTCAGTGTATCATTGCTATGGACTGAATGGTGTTGCCCCCAAAATTCAGATGTTGAGACCCTAAACTCCAATGTAAAAGTATTTGGAGATGGGTCTTTCAAAGGTCATAAAGGTAGAAACCTCATGATGGGTTTAGTGTCCTTAGAGAAGAAAAGAAAAGAGAGAGAATCACTCTCTTTCCACCCTGTGAAGACACAGCAAGAAGGTGGCCGTCTGCAAACCAGGAAGAGAGCCCGCACCAGAACCCAGCCACGCTGGCACCTTGATTTGGGAATTCCCAGCCACAGAACTGTGACAAATACTTGTCTGTTGTTTAAGCCACCCTGTCTATGGTATTTTGCCATAACAGCTCAAGCTAAGGCAGTCATTATGAGGCAAAGCCTACAGAAGAATTTTTTCTCTAGTTTTAGTAGAGAAAGAGTTTGGCATCTCAGGAGGTGTGATCATGAATCTATAACTAATTGTTTTTTACTCTTCGCATTGAATGTTAAACTTAGAATCAAATTTGCCATTGTACTCTAGTAAAGGTCTAGAACTTTCCCACATACACTTTGTATATTAACTTTACTCCAAAACACCTTTTACATTTCATACCAACCTTTTTTTTTTCACATCCACAATCTTGTAATTTTATTGCATTTTGCTGTATGTATATATGCAATTTGCCTCAAATCCTTTCAAAAATAAGGCAGTTTATAAGGAAGAATATAAATGAATGAATGAATGACATTTCCATTGAGAATTAAAAATATAAATGTTCAGGGCTTCCCTGGTGGCGCAGTGGTTGAGAGTCCGCCTGTCGATGCGGGGGACACGGGTTTGTGTCCCTGTCCGGGAAGATCCCACATGACGCGGAGCGGCTGGGCCCATGAGCCATGGCCACTGAGCCTGCGCGTCCGGAGCCTGTGCTCCGCAACGGGAGAAGCCACAACAGTGAGCGGCCCACGTACCGCAAAAGAAAACAATAAAAAAATAAAATAAATAAAAAATAAATGTTCATAACTGTATCAGGAATTGTATACAAATATTTATTTGAAGTAATTTTATCTCAACAATGCTCATAATCCTGTGAAAATGATTTTCCTATTCCAGGGGTCCTTCACTTGGGGGTCCAAGGGTCCTGTGAACAGAATTCAGGGAGTCTGTACACTTAAATGGGGAAAATATATCTTCATTTTCACTGATCTCTAACTGAAACTTAACATTTCCTTCT
This sequence comes from Grampus griseus, assembly GCF_964374135.1. Classification (NCBI taxonomy): domain Eukaryota; kingdom Metazoa; phylum Chordata; class Mammalia; order Artiodactyla; family Delphinidae; genus Grampus; species Grampus griseus. The sequence goes on from NC_139007.1 coordinate 76,232,988, forward strand.
AATATAAATACTGGCAATAAACCACCAAAGTTTTATCGGCATCTGTGATTTTGTTTCCCATAGAAACAAAATGAGGTATTCTCATCTCCTGTATCATTGTTGAAGGTATCTGCAAATATAATTTATGCTCCTTATCAGTATTCAAACGTCACCAGACTTGCTGCTAGATTGTTATTTAATGCATTAATAAAGAAGCACATATATTACTATATCATACATTTTTTGATTATTATATTTTTATATATTTGGTTTCTTTGTAATCCTTTGTGTTTTGTTTTATACATTTAAAAACATTATTCTGAAAAGGAGTCCATAGGGCTTCTTCAGACTGCCAAGGGTGTGCCAGCCATTAAAGAAGTCAAAACTCTGAAAAACACGAAGTGTTTAGGCAGCATTTTACAGAGTGTTTGCAAATATCTTAGTGAGAGCTATACTATGACTAGAGAATGGTGGTTTCTCTTAATTAAAGAACAGTGGCATTCTCTTTTAAATAAGAGGGAATATTAGAAGCTGCACAGTCTCGTAGTCCCTTTGACAATAAAGGTCACAATCAGCCCCCATGCAATAAATCCATTCCTTAAGTCTGCATTTATAACTTCTGAAAAGACATTTCACATTTGTGAACCTTTGGGTCAGCATTTCTATGACTGAGAGAGACAGACAGTTGACTTAACATTTTGAACATCTCTTAAGAAGCAGTACATTTGACTCAGTCACGTTAAGACATTATCCAAGCCCCTTCCTTTTTTTTTTTTTTTTCCCTTGTGAGTCAGCCTTCTTTTGAATTTTTATCAGACCCTTTGGTACTTTTAGCACAACTGGAGTAGGGCAAGAATAAGGAACTAAAACAAAAGGCTGTCCGTTTGATTACTCAACACACACTTGAAAATTATCTTTAGTTACTGTTGTGACATTCACAACTAGGACCTGATACAATGGAGTGCATGTGATTGTGTGGGTGTGTTGGGGGAAAGAGTATACATGTGGTGACACCACTCCACAAAGGCCACGGGCATGGGCCTTTCTTCCTGCTTCCCAAATTCATTAACAGGAGAGGGAGTCAGGACCGACTGGGCAGATTTACTCTCACCCCCAGTACTCTGTGCTGCAACTACCACCGGAAGTGGGGAGTGAGGCAGCATGGTGGGTCCCTGCAATGGTGGAGTTTATCCTTTCTCTCTCTTTCAGGCCAACAGGAGGGTATTATACCTGGGCCACCTGCCCCTATTCCAGTGAAAGCTGTATCTGGAAATTGAAGTTCATAGTTAAATGATAAGGCACCTGCTCCTCTGCGCATGCATCCCTTTGCATAACTAGTAAGTTTTCCAGATGTCTGATTTCTTACCTTTTAAGCCATGATACTTTTTTCATGTTAGTTATTTTACACAACTGAATGTATTATACTATATACCTCCTATGTACTTAGAAGGTAGCTCCAAATTAATTTAACCTTATATTGGTGACTCTGGGTCAACATTGAAACCATCCACTTTCTTGCATGAGCGTATTACAGGTGTGAACTAAGAATGCCGCCTGCCGTATCAGTAAACAAAGGATGTTGCAGCCATCAAGCCATCACATTACAGCCTCCCCTACGGTGAGCCCTGAGGGAACTCAGGATGGAAACAGGATGCCCGCCATCTAACAGTCTGCTGAATGCTGAGGAGACTCAGGATAAGAAAGAACAGGATACTGGCCCCAGAGAGCCGAGGTGCTCATCAAAGGAATGATTTCAGTGAGCCCAGACTCTCGCATCTTCCCATAAATATAAAAGCGCTAAATTCCTTAATTTGAGATACCTGGTTTTCTTTAGTTAACAGTAAACTTTCAATGTTCCGACTACCTGGTCTTTGTTGCAAAAACTCCTATATATCCTGGTTCCCCACCTTGCCTCTTTGGAGCAATCCCTCAGAGTGATCTGAGAGTCCTGTCTCCTGAGCTTGAAGTCCTCAGAATGTCTGCTGAATAAAACATAACTCTCAACTCTTAAATCGTGCATTTTTTTTCAGGTGACAAAGGGTAATCCCCAGGATCCACTGAGGGTCTCTGACCATAATTTGAGTTGATGCCGAGATGTTTGAGTTCTTACAGCTGCTTCTTCTATTTTTGGTCTAATCCTTTCTTGTCAGACATTATTTCTTCCTGTTTTCAGTAATCCTAATGAAGAAATTCTTGTATGCTCCAATAGATTTGGAAGCCAGATATGCAGTAATGAAGAGATTGAGGGCTTGAGGGCGTTTTGAATGTTATAAAACTACAGTGCATGAGATTTACTATTTGTTGTTTATGATATCTAATTGAGTATTCACAGAGTTTTACTTATTTGCTGATTCTTTGCTGTGTGTTGGATGTGTGAGCTTATGGTATAGATAATTTCCAAATAAATGAGGTTAGGCTACATTTGGTTTTCTGTGTAAATCATCAAGGTATGTCTATATACCAGCTCAAAGAAACGCTCATTGCAGTTTTTGGCTGACAGCAAGCTTCTGCTGTTGAGTTAAAATCTCCTTAATCTAGTAACTGAAATATTTACAGACCTTGACTACACAAACCGTGGGTCCTGCTGTCAGAAATCTCTGAGTCACTCACTCATTTTCACAGAGGCAGCAAAGCCCAGTTTTCCCACTTCCTCTTTCACCCATGCTTTATTTGTCTCATTTAGCTGTAACCACACCACATGGTGGAAGGACTCTGAACACGTATTGAAATCCTGCTTCTGCCTCCAGCTAGCTGTGTGGGACTTCGGGGAAACTACTGTTCATACCAACTCTCAATTCCTCCATCTGTTTAGTGATTACAATTTAGGACTCAGGGTGTTTGTGAGGATGAAGTGGCATAATTCTCATGAATTTACTCAGTTAGATGCCTAATAATCATTTCCTCCCTTTCCCCATGTTCCTTTATTCTCCTGTTTGTTTAACTCTCAAACACCCAATTATATAGATCACCTTCAAAACACATAGTTATCATCTGCAGTCAGTGTTGATCAGCAAGCTAACAACTGTAGTCATTCTTAATAAGTTCCCATCAGGTTTGAATGAAGCTGTGTGACAGCACTGTCACATCGTCTTAGGAGCATATACAAGTCCATGTTCATGTCTGTCAGCCCTTACCCAAGTGTCTCTTGAGGGGAAGGTTGGCATCTCATTTATCTTTTCCTTCCCAAGTCTTAGCCCATCACCTAGGACATTAGCAAACATTGAACAAATGAAAAAAAGAATGAAGAGGACTTCCCTGGTGGCACAGTGGTTGAGAATCCACCTGCCAATGCAAGGGATGCGGGTTCGAGCCCTGGTCCAGGAAGATCCCACATGCTGCGGAGCAACTAAGCCCGTGCGCTACAACTACTGAGCCTGTGCTGTAGAGCCTGTGAGCCACAACTACTAAAGCCCGCACGCCTAGAGCCTGTGCTCCGCAACAAGAGAAGCCACCGCAATGAGAAGCCCGTGCACCGCAACGAAGAGCAGCCCCCACTCGCCGCAACCAGAGAAAAGCCTGCGTGCGGCAACGAAGACCCAACACAGCCAAAAATAAATAAATAAATAAATAAATAAAAGTTTTTAAAAAACAGGTTCTCGGACCTCGTTGTTTCTGGAGATTCTAAGTTAGTGCTTCTGGAGTGAGGCCCAGGTAGTTTTCTTCAAAAAAAAAAAAAAAGAATGAAGAACCATTTCGATATCTTGAATGAAGTTCTGTTTACATTAGGAGATTCCTAATCTGGTAGAGTCAGTAGCTGGAGATGAAGCCAGAGATCCTGAAAAACAAGAGGCCAAGTTGACCAAATCCATAGACAGTTACTTACCGATGGCTCTCTGCTAATCTCCTAGCACCACATAAGGTTATAACATTAACCTGGGAACTTGCCCACCGTATCTTCAATTTGGAAAAGAAAATTAAAAATCTTCATTTGCATTTCTAGACAGAGTCAGTCTATGCCTAAAATAGTCTTCTATTTTAAGTCATAAGAAAATTAATGAGAAGGCTGATACTTCCTGGCTGTCTACTCAGCCCTTTCCATCTCAACATTTACCAAGACAGGTGTCTTTCTTAGGAGAAAAAACCAGCTGCCACCAAATAACCTGGTTCACCACCCTTGCTTTTCATGTCCTTGGGCTCCCTTGTCCTTCACTTATTACCCCCACCCCTTGGTATTTTCTACCATGCACTATTTGCCGGACATTTTTCCATCTCCACAATTACCAGGTCCGTCTATCTATGCTTCTCCCTATCTCTCTACCTTCCTCCTCTTCCTGCATCTATCTATCTTGCACATCTTCAAAAAGTTCCACTTCTTAAGCGTAAATAGCTTTCTAGAAGCTTCAGCAATGTTTAGGGGGGGAGGAAAAGAAAAGGCAGTGAATTATAGAAAGAAATAAGAACAGAATGAGAAGAGACCAAAAGGTATGATGAATGTGCTTATATTCCTTTCTGAAATATTTTAATGAGGGCTTCAAATTTTTAATTTTACCACTTAATTCATCTTTTTACCAAACTTATTCAGAAGTCAGCCTTCCTTCCCAAAGCAGTTTTTATATATAACAAAGAATAAAGCATACTTCATATTAATTTCAGACTTCCTAAGAAAAGACATTAGGAAAAGAATTGTAAATATACCAGCCCCTATTGCAATACAATGGAAAGGTAATATGCACTTGTAATTTCTAGATTATCCATAGGTGGTAATACTTCTGAAGGTTCTAATTTGTTGTTAAGTTTTACAGGATGAGAATATTTAGTTGTGATATCTGCAATTCAGGAACACAGTCCATTAAAAAATGAGTTACACAGTCCTACACAGTTCCCATTTTTAAAGTGTAAATATGTATAACTATTTAAAAAAAATAAGGAACTCCCTTACAAGTATGTCAAGACATTTTAGATGAGAAAAATTTTCTAATGGGATACATGGGAAAGAAGGTTAGTGTATGCTAAAACATACCATTTCTTCTAAATATGATTTTCAAAAAAAGAAAAATTAACATTTATTAAATATTATGTATCTAGTGCTCTCTCCTTTCCGTTCCCCAAAAATCTCTCTCAGGTAGAGCTCTTCCCTGAGCTCTCTGAGTTGAACTACCCAGGATTCCAAAAACCTCTTGTTCACAGCCCTGATCAGTATCACAAATTTGTATTTATTTTTGTGATGTAGATTAATTCTGCTCTATGGAAAATGGTATGAAGGTCCCTCAAAATATTAAAAATAGAACTACCATATGATCCAACAATTCCACTTCTGGATATTTATCCAAAAGAAATGAAGACACTAACTTGAAAAAGTATCTGCACACACATGTTCATTGCAGCATTATTTACAATAGCCAAGATATGGAAACAAACTTAGTGTCCACTGATGGATGAATGGATAGAGAAAATGTGGTATACAGTTCTCCCTTGGTATCCGAGGGGGACTGGTTCCAGGACCTGCCGAGGATACTAAAATCTCCAGATGCTCAAGTCTCGTAGTCAGTCCTCCGTATCCATCCCTCAGGTTCAACCAACCTTGGATCATGTAGTACTGCATGTACTTATTGAAAAAAATGTGCATATAAGTGGACCTGTGCAGTTCAAATCCATGTTGTTCAAGGGTCGTCTCGTGTGTGTGTGTGTATACATATACACAATGGAATATTATTCAGCCATAAAAAATAAGAAAATCCTACCATTTGCGACAACATGGATGAACTTCAAGGGCACTTTGCTAAGTGAAATAAGTTAGACAGAGAAAGACAAATACTGTATGGTCTCACTTATATGTGGAACATAAAAAAAACTCATAGATACAGAGGACAGATTGATGGTTGCCAGAGGTGGGGGGTCAGGAAGGGGGCAGGGGAGGGCAGGGAAGGCAGCGCCAGTGGAGGGGACGGGGGAATGGGTGAAGGTGGTCAAAAGGTACAAACCTCCATTTATAAGATAAATAAGTCCTGAGGATATAGTGTACAGCATGGTGACTGTAGGTAATAATGCTGTACTGCATATTTGAAAGTTCCTAAGAGAGTACATCTTAAAAGTTCTCATCACAAGAAAAACAAAAATGGTAACTATGTGTGGAGATGGATGTTACCTAGACTTATTGTGGTGACCATTTTGCAGTATATACATCTATTGAATCATTATATTGTACACCTGAAACTAACATAATGCTGTAAGTCAATTATATCTCAATTTTTTTTAATGAAACCCTAAAAACAAAAGAATAGACTATGTTTAGAATTTCAGATTTTAATCCTCAGCTACCCAGGTTGTGGGTCTTGAATGCCTTTGAAAATACAATGAAGCTACAGACCTTCTTCCAGAAAAACACAAAACAAAACAAGAAAATGATTAATGTTTGTCCCGCTGCTCTATGGTGGCAGTGATCACATCTGTTTTGCTTCACCAGTTAAGCCTCATCACGGTACCTAAAATGTAACGGGAGCTCAGGACATGTGTTTAATGACTGCCTGACTGTTGGAAGAAACCAACAGTTTTTTTCTACCTCCATACTCAACACTTCCTTCCTCCTTCCATCTCTCACTCAACCACCTTGCCTCCCATGTCTCAGAGGAATTAGAGACTATTCTTAGACACTTGCTGCCCTTCTCTTCCTATTGAATTTCTCCAGCATGTTGGGGAGCCAACCCCTCCTAGTTCAGAGAAAGCAGAACCTTTTTTTTTTAACCATGCCCTGTGGCTTGCAGGATCTTAGTTCCCAACCAGGGATAGAACCCAGGCCCCTAGAAGTGAAAGCAGAGTCCTAACCACTGGACCGCCAGGGAATTCCCACATAACCATTTTTAAATCCCACCGATCTCTAAAAAAGAAATCCCTTTCACTAAAGCCACACTTAGTCCCTGTTTGTTTTTTAACCTTCCCTTCATCAAGCTTCTTGAAAGAGATGTTTCTCTTGCTCCAATTCTCACCACACACTTGGTTCTCAAAGACCTACAAGTGGACTGCAGACTTACAGCTGCATCAGGATGCTCACGCCAAAACTGGTAGGCATTTCCTCACTGCAGAATTCCATAGGCGCTTTTCAATCCCTTGCTTACAAACCTCCCTACAGCGCAGGATCCCGTCTCGATGTTCCCTTTCCCTTGGCTCTCAGGACTCTACTTTCTCCCGTCTTCCTGTTAGCTTTCCTCAGATGCCTTGCTCGCCCTTGTCTCCTTTAATCCCTTAAATATTGATGCTCCCTGGGGTTCTTTTCACATCCCTACCTTCTCATGCTACATTCTATTTAACTGTCACCAATGCCAAAGGGTCTCAAAACCATATTTCAAGCCAGAATTACATTCTGAGATCCAGAGACATCCATCTGATTGCCCACTGGCCATCCCCTATTTCCATGTACCAGTTTCCTAAACATGTAAAAAAAAGAAAGAATTTATCATCTTTCCCTAAAAATGTGATCTTCACCCTCATCTTGATGAATGGCACCTGTCTCCTAATCTAGTATCTTCTTACTTTCTCTATTTTCACATTATCAATAAATTAATGGATATATTCATTTCTAAGTATAAAATAACTCATTGTTCAATTAAATTATGAAAATATTATTTATATTACTTTTACATACATATTTTTATTTACCTTATGACAACAAATCGATGTCATACTAATGTTTTAGAGAATCTAAGGAATAGATAAATGGTCTTTTAAATTAACACTATATAATTAGCCTCCAAAATGTCTTCAGGGGCTATAAAAGACTGTCCTATTTAATATTTGAAACATTTACCTTTATTATTTGTCTATACTATTATATCTATTCAGGGTAGGCATTTTGAGTTAAATCCAGTCCCTGTTAAGCTGAATCCTTATTCCAGTTAATAAGGTTTTTCTGTGTTATTATGTAAACAAATAAATTCCAAAATGATGTGTAGTTGTATGTATGCACTTATAAAAGAAACAGAAAGCCCTAAGGAGGCAGAACTTCATCTTCTGTTCCTGTTTCTGCCTCTGCTACACAAGATGGCCTCTGCTACATCACCTTGATATTTCCTCTGACATTAACAAAGAAGTTAAGCCTGCTCTTTGGCTAATAAACATATCACTTACATTTTTATACTCTTTAAAATGTTAATCCGATTTCATTTTGACCGTAAGAACAAATCCTTGGAGGGACTTCCCTTGTGGCGCAGTGGTTAAGAATCCACCTGCCAATGCAGGGGACACGGGTTCGATCCCTGGACGGGGACGATCCCACATGCCGTGGAGCAACTAAGCCCCGTGCGCCACAACTACTGAGCCTGTGCGCTAGGGCCCTCATGCCACAACTACTGATCCCGCATGCTGCAACTGCTGAAGCCCACGCACCTAGAGCCCATGCTTCACAACAAGAGAAGCCACTGCGATGAGAAGCCCGCGCACCACAATGAAGAGTAGCCCCTGCTCGCAGCAACTAGAGAAAGCCCGCACGCAGCAACGAAGACCCAACACAGCCAAAAATAAAATGAAATAAAAATCCCTGGAGTAGTAACAGCTTGTTTTAGATGGAGAAACTGAGCAGAGTCAGGGGAACTTGCCTAAGGTAAACGACAGCAGAAGAATCAAATGAGACATTATGATGCTGAGCCCAACCAACTTTCAAAAAAAATGCCCAGCATATTGAAAAGATGAATGGGATGATAATGTATATACAAGTTTGATCCAATCAATAGAAATACAAAGGTATATATAAATATACATATATACACATTATCAACAAAGATACTAAAGACAAACTAACCAAAGATCAGATCTATCTACCTGGAAAGCATTTCAACATCTTCTCACTTTTTTAAACCTCTCCTTTCTCTGGTATTTCTTTCTCTAGTCTTAGTATCCTAAGAATTCTTTTGCCTCTTTGAGCATTAAAGGAAAGCTCAAAAATGTATTAATTGCTGTGGTTCTAATTGAAATCTCATATGCTTTGATCATCTCATCAGTTGATCTCAAGTCTTTACATGAAAAATAAAACATTCTGAAAAGTTCTCAGGTTTGTAAAAGATAAAATGAAGTAAGATCAAGACCACAAAAGAAGGAGTTCTTGAAAATACCTTTTATCCCTAATGGTCTCAAGGATAAGCTCTCATTGAACAGGGTTCCTTTCCCATCGGGGTCCCATGGACTTTGTAATTATGCATTTATTAGAGTGATTATTTGATTAATACCTGTCTCCACATCAGACGGAAAGCCTCAGGAGAAAAGGAGCAGTGAATGTTTTTGTTTACCCTTGCACCTTAGTTTTGGTGTTCAGTCAATATTTATAAGTCACTTCTGTGGGACATAGGACCAAGCATTTTGTGCATATGACATTTCTATAGGGAAGGAGAGGGCCCATGAAAAGCACAGAGATGAAGTAGGAAGAGTGGGAGTATTTAAAAATCTGAAGATCTTCTAAACACTGTAAAGCCAAGATTTTCTCTAATAACAGCTTTTTATTAACATGAATAAACGGAGTTACAAGTAGCCCAGATCCCCAGTGTGAAGATCAATAAGATCCTTGCTTCATACACAGTCATAATATAAGGTATAAGGTGGGAGGGAGGGAGACGCAAGAGGGAAGAGATATGGGAACATATGTATATGTATAACTGATTCACTTTGTTATAAAGCAGAAACTAACACACCATTGTAAAGCAATTATACCCCAATAAAGATGTTTAAAAAATTTAAACATAGATTTATCATATTAAAAAAAAAGGTATAAGGCAAAGTGAAGAATGAGGGTCAGAGCTTAAGTCAATTTCCTTTGTGGCAAGGATCACAGAAGGGAATTGGCAGTATCCACCACTGGTTACGATAGTGTCTTAAGTCCCCTATTTTATCCGTCTCAGTCTTACAGATCCAAAACAAGCATGGGAGATGACAGTCTAGGCCCACTAGTGCCCCTGTATTTGGCCATGGGATACTGATTATCTTTTTTTTTTTTTTTGGTACGCGAGCCTCTCACTGCTGTGGCCTCTCCCGTTGCGGAGCACAGGCTCCGGACGCGCAGGTCAGTGGCCATGGCTCACGGGCCCAGCTGCTCCGCGGCATGTGGGATCTTCCCGGACCAGGGCACGAACCCGCGTCTCCTGCATCGGCAGGCGGACTCTCAACCACTGCGCCACCGGGGAAGCCCATGATTCTCTTATCTGTCTTCAGATAGTGAAGACAAAGTCAATATAAAGTCTAAAATAAATACTTATTGGGAAATTAATGAAAATCAAAATACAGAAATAGAATCAAGATAAAAGTGTGTAAATTCTTAACATTTGCTTTAGGTAACACTCAGTAAAATACTGATTGGGTTGCCCTCTCCTGTGCTTGGAGGGAAGCATCACCCATTTGCTCTTTGGCAGGTCACTTCCTCCTCCTTTTCCGCTTTTGGACAGCTGTAGCCTTAGTCAGGTGAGCAAACATTGTTAACTGATTCAAAAGTGTCTCTACATATAGAAGGAAATAATTTCAGATTAATAAATATATATTTGCATTTCAGATGCCTATGTAAAAACACAATCCTCTCCTCCCCCCACCTACTCACCCTCTGTGAAAGCTACTCCACAATCGCTAACAAAATAATTTTTACTCCATTGAAACTAGGGTGTATTGCATGTCAAAATGGATAGATATATTGGCTTTCGAATAAGTTTGATTTTAAGCATCACTTTTTGAAATAATAAGTATGATCCCAGAATATTTTCAGAAGATATGTATATAATCAAATATATATATTCTAGCCATACAACTACAATAAACTCAAATTTACAACAAGATTGAAGGAGGGGAGGAGTATAAGGCAGTAAAATAATATGTTGGTGGATAATTACCACAAATTCCCCCATACATGGACCACCAATTTGAAGAATTAGAATACATGTAAATATTAATAAAAATCCATACTGGAGATATATTTGATATTTAAGAATGAACTTTGGGGCTTCCCTGGTGGCGCAGTGGTTGAGAGTCCGCCTGCCGATGCAGGGGACACGGGTTCGTGCCGCGGTCCGGGAAGATCCCACATGCCACGGAGCGGCTGGGCCCGTGAGCCACGGCCGCTGAGCCTGCACGTCTGGAGCCTGTGCTCCACAACAGGAGAGGCCACAACAGTGAGAGGCCCACGTACCGCAAAAAAAAAAGAAAGAAAAAAAAATAAAAAAAAAAAAAAGAATGAACTTTGGATTTCATAATGAGTCTACTCATTATTATGAAGAAGCTCTATAAAAAGTAGACCATATCTTATTTTTTTATTCCCATGGAACCAAATATACTGTCTTCCAATTAAGCATACCAAATAACTAAATAAATGATGTTGCCACTAGCTTAGAAATGTCAGAATATATAATTTTGTTTACTAGAATGCTTACATGGTATATTAGTATAATATTAACAAAATGATAAAATATGTTTGTGTGTACAATATATCACATATAAGTTTTTAAATTTTTAATATACATTTATGCAATCAATTCTCAAAATAACCCTGTGATGTAGAGAGGGTTACTAACTCTATTTTCCAGAGAAGAGTAGAGGAAACACTTTTAAACTAATTTTATGAGGTTAGAATAACTCTGTTACCAAAACAGAGAAGGAAATTGAGAAAAGAATATTATACACAAATATTTCTAATGAACGCAGACACAAAAGTCTGTTTAAAACATTAGCACATAATATCCAGAAATATATAGAAAGTATAGCATATCCTGGGAATACAAGTTTTTTTTTCACTTTTGAAAACTCATCAATATAATTATTCATACTGACAAAATAAAAGCGAATAATTGCATGATCACATTAGTAGACTCAGAAATACCATTTGATGAAACTCAACACCCATTCATAATAAAATTTTTAAAAAGACTATCAGCAAATTATTAATAGAAAATTTTTTCAATCTGCAAAATGACATGTACAAAAAGCTACAGCTAATATCATAATTAATGGTGAAAGACTCACCACTCACCAATTAAGATCAGAAATAACACTGGAATATTCACTCAATATTTCTATTCAAAATCATTCTGGTAGGTTTAGCCAGTGTTGTAATGCAAGAAGATTAAACAGAAATTATAGAACTTAAAAAAGAAGAAATAAAACTATCTTTATTCACAAATGGTGTGATTATGTACACAGAAAAATCCAAAGAAATCTATAAAAAAAAAAACTATTCAACTGATAAGTGAATTTAGCAAGGCCTTAGGAAACAAAGTCAATATACAAAGTAATAGTATTTCTATATAATAGTAATGAACAAATGGACATTATATTTAAAAATACTACCCATTACAAAAGCATCAAAAAGCAAAAAATATTTATAGATGAATCTAGCAAAAGACATCTAAAGTCTCTGCACTAAAAACTACAAAACATAGTTAATAAGAATTAAAAGAGATCTATGATGAAGCTACAGCAATCAAGACAGCATGACTCTGGTAAAAGTATATACAAATTGACAGTAGAACAAAAATGAAAGTTAAGAAATAGATGCACATTTCTATGGTCAATTGATTTTCAAGAAAAGCACCAAAGCAATGCAGGAAAAAAAAGACTTTTCAATAATACTGCTGGAACAAGTGGATATCTGTGTGAAAAAAAACCCCAAAAAAACCTTCAATTCCTACCTCATAAGCCTAAACAAAAAAGTTAAAATTATAAAGCTTCCAGAAGAAAATATAATGGAATATTTTCAAAATCTTGAGTTAGGCAAAGATTTCTTACCCATGATACCAAAAGCACTAATTATAAAAAAAATTAAAATTTTCTGCTCCTTAAAAATGACATTAATAAAATAAGCAAGTCACACTGGAAGAAAAAAATTCACAAAACATTAATCAGTCAAAGGACCTATATTCAGAATGTATAAAAAATTCTTCCAACTCAATAATAAAATGAAAAATAGACCAATTAAAAATGGGCAAATGTTGGGACTAACAGATACACACTGCTATATATAAAAGGGGTAAACAACAAGGACCTATTGTATAGCACAGGGAACTATATTCAATACCTTGTAATAACCTATAATGGAAAAAATGTGTAAAAGATTATATATATATATATATATATATATATATATATATATGAATCACATTGCTATACACCTGAAACTAACAGAACATTGTAAATCAACTCTAATTTTTTTTTAATTGGCAAATGACCTGAACAGACACTTCACAAAAGATCTACAAATGGCCAACAAGCACGTGAAACAGCGCTCAACATAATGAATCATAAGGGAAGTGCAACAAAACCACAATGAGATACTCCTATAATGGCAAAAAATAAAAACAAGTTGGTGTAATGGGAACCACTAGAACTCTCTGACATTACTGACGGGAGTGTCAAAAGCTGCAGCCATTTTATATAAATGTTCGGCAGTTTCTTATGAAGTTAAACAAAACATGACCTATGATCACCAGTTTAACTCTTTTGTATTTCCCCAAGACAAAGGAAAACATATATCCACACAAAGACTCGTACATGAATATTTATAGTGACTTTATTTGTAATAGCTTCAACCTAGAAACAACCCAAATGTCCAAAAACAGAAAAAGAGGTAAACAAATTGTGATATATTCATATGATAGAATAGACAGCAGTAAACGGAAATGAACTCTTACTTGTACATACAACGGCAAAAATTAATCTCACACACTTTATGCTGAACAAAAGAAGCCAGATTCCTAAGAGAACATGTCATGATGCCATTGATAAAAAGTTCTGGACCAGACAAAACTAATCGATGCAGAAATAAATCAGAGCAATGGCTGCCTCTGGGGAGAGGAGAGGGTGGCGGGATTGACTGTAATGGGGTACAGTGGAAATATTCCGTGTCTTGGTAACAGTGTGAGTTACATGAAAACATGCATCTGTTAAAATTCACAGAACTCTAACACTTATGACCTGTGCATTTCACTACGTGGAGACCATACTTCCATCAAATAACTTAAAGCTCAGGAGGTAATTAGACAATATTATTTTGATGAGACGAAAATTAAATCTGAAAACAAAGTAATAAAATAGGGCAAATTCATTTCACTCTTCCACTCAAGGAGTATAAGTCCCAGATTACGGGTGGCATGGAAACTGCAAATCTGTTTTCATTTCTGCTTTTCCATACAACATGCTTCTGAAGTCAGTAATTACCTTCCCTCCAACCCTACCCCTACAATTTGGCCCATAAACTAAAGCCAACCTCATCACCTAGAACCTACAGAAATATGGGGATCTGTTCCAAAAGATCTACTAGCTGTGTTAGTAGAACTATCTGTTTCCAACAGGATGCCTTCCAGGGAGACTGTCGACAAAGGATAAGTCTGAACATATATGATTTTTGCCTTACACACTGACTTTAGAAACTAACAGAGGATAAGCTGAGTCCACTATCATTTTTCCTATGTAAGTTGGTAAGTAATATACCCTAGATTCAGATACATAGCTGAATTCCTATCATATGATTCTTAGTGCTCTGGTTATAATTAAATGTACTGATTGTACTTGAAGTATATTAAAATTCTCCCTAATCCTTTCTCTTCCCTTCCCCTACCAAAAAACACGAACTATTTATAAAACTTTCTGTCTCTTCATTTGGTTTTACTTATCTGGACTCCTAAGCCATGCATGGTAAATTTCAGACCTATAATTTGTGGCTTCCTGCTTCCAAGATTTCTCCAGAGTCGTTCTCATGTGACTGTTTTTCTAGTTAAATATTTACACATATACACAGGGTACACAGGCAGTTCATATTTGACATGATTTAACAGCACTACATCTGTTTCTCATCATAACATAACTGGAAAATGTGCCTACTAAACATTTTTTAAATATATTTGCCCCAAACATTGTTTCTACTCTCATCTTGAGACATTTCTTTGTAAAGAAAATAGAAGATAAGATGGCCTCTCTCTGTTTCCTTAATTTTCTTCCTCTGGCTTTGGGGTCCTCTCTTGATACCAGTCATTACTTCCCAAGCCTAATCAAACAACGTATCATGTCTTTTTTTTAATCAGTGGGTGAGAAGCACAAAATTAAGTTGAGATGTGAAGGCAAAAATATCTTATTTAAATAAAAAGGCCCCCCAGAACAACTGGCTTCATTGCTAACTCCAAGGTTAGCAAGACTTCATCTGAATAAAGTCCCTGATGATACAAACATGTCTGAAGTCTGTTTCTTGCTCACAGTGCACAACTTCAAGCATGAGTTCTCCAAATTCAGAAAAAAAAAAAAAGAAAGAAAGAAAATTCTTGGCCTTCAGGAGGTAATCATTCCTAGGTCCCCAAAATTTCAAATCGCAAATAACATCTGTTCTAATTCTTCCCCTGTTTGCTTAACAAAATCAATCCTATTTTAAGTTCATATGCTTTTCCAGAAATATAAAGCAGAGTTAAATTACGAGAGTATATTCCTCAGAACACTAATTTAGAATAAATCGATCCTATCTGACTTTCATTCTATTGTTTTGGGTTTTAATCCAAAAATCTGTTTGCTCGTTTTTATTCATATGTTATCATAAGCAATAAAAAAGAATGAAAACAAAAACTCCTGGGTGCATTATAAATCCTGGAAGCGGACCATAGTTCATACGTAGTCACGAAGCAAAAATAAAAGGAATGATTATTTTCAATTAATATCTTCTATTATTTTTTTGAGACCTATTTTTCCAATTTGTGTCTAACTCAAGATCTTGATTTTTTTCTTTTCTTTTCCCTGATTATCTTTTGGCCATTTCATAGCTCATTTCACTCTGGAGAGAAAGTGATTGGATTAAAAAAAGGAGATGAGACTAAAATGAGTGTAATTGACTTCAACAGCCCTGAGGAAAAGCTTTACTTTCAAGAAGCCTGGAACATCCGGCTCTAATAAAGCTTTTGGTGCATCTGAGAATTTAAATAATCCTTAATATTCTTAATTCCTGTCACACTGATTAAAAAGCATAACAGTAGATTTTTAGACATACTATTTTTAGACATTCTGTTATGAAATAATATGAAAAATTGCTCAAATCCAGAAATCACACTATATACTCAGAGAAGCACCTCCTAGGATACTATGTATTTTCTCAAACAAACATACATATTTACAGAATATATATTAATAAAATAATACATATAAACAAATATATATGTAAGTGTTAGCTTTGGTTTGCTGTTCTGACACTTCAAATGTCTATGCTAATTTTAGAAGAAGGTAAATAATTACAATATGTGGATAAATAAGACCTACAGATGATCCAAATTTTTTTATCTATGAACTTTCATTACATAGTAGATAAACGTTTCAGGAAAAAGGATACCACGGACATTTAAATTTTTTTTTCTTAACTTTTGGAGAATTGAAACATAATAAGCATCAAAAAGACCCAAGGAACCTTATAAAATCTTTCAGGAGGTAGAAGAGGGACTATTTCCCAACTCTTTTTTATGACAACAGAACCCTGATACCAAAACCTGACAAAGACATTATAGGAAAAGAAAATTGTAGACCAGTATCCATCATGAACATAGGTGTAAAAATTCTTAACAAAATACTAGAGAGTTGAATTCATTTATATACAGAAAGGATACTATATTATGACTATGGGAAGTTTATCCCAGGCTTAACATTTGAAAAACAATCAATATAAATCACCATATTAACAGAATAAAGGGAGAAAATCACATGATCATTTCAATAGATGCAGAAAGTGTATGTGCCAGGACCTCCAGCTCACATCGTGGAAAGATCAGGGACAAGGTGAGAGTAAATACACTCTCACCACTTCTCCTCATCTAGCCAGTGCAATGGGGCAAGAGAAAATTTTAAAGAAGTCCTACAGAATGTAAAGAAAGAAGAAAAACTCGTCATTTGCAGATGACATGATCAGTTTAAAAGAAAATCCTGGGAAACTAAAACAAACAAACAAAAACTTCTAGAATAAGTGAGTTATCAAAGGGTGAGATACAAGATAAGTACAACATATAAATTTTATATCTATGTTCTAACAATGAACAACTGGAAATTGAAATAAATTATAAAATAATTTATAATAGCATCAAAAATACAAAACACGGATAAATCTAACAAAAGATGTGAAAGACCCTACACAGTAAAAGGTAAAAAACATTGCTGACAGAATTAAAGACCTAAAGAAATGGAAAGATATACCTTTTCCACGAGTCAGAAGACTCAATACTGTTAAGATGTTAATTCTCTCCAAATTGATCTATCAATTCAAATCACTCTCAATCAAAATTCCAGCAGGATTTTTTAAATTGACAAACTGACTGTAATATTTTTATTAAATACAAAGGAGCTAGTATAGACAAAACAACTTAAAAGCAATAACAAGCAATGGAATTACACACCGAATTCTGCACTCATCATAAAGCTAAGGTAATCAAGACGATATGGTTTGACATGAAGAGTGTCCAAAAATAAACCCACAAATATATGGTCAATTGATTTTTGACAAAACTGCAAAAGCAGTTTCTCTCAGTAGAGAAAAGATAATCTTTTCAACAAATGGTGATGGAACAATTGAATATCTATGCACAAAAAAAAAGAAAGAAAGAAAAAACCCGCAATTGATCCATACTTTGATACAAAATTAACTCAAAATGTATCATAGACCTAAATGTAAAACCTGAAACTATACAAGTTCTAGAAGAAAATATAGGAGATTTTATTAAAATTAAGAACTTCTATTCCTTGAAAGACATTTTTAAAAGAATGAAATGGCAAGCTACATTCTGGGAATCATATATATAGATGATAAAGTGCTCATATCCAGAATATCTAAAGACCTCTCAATACTCAATAATAAGGAAACAAACAACCCAATAAAATATGGGCAAAAGATGTGAATAGAAACTTCACGAAAGAAGACAGATGTCAACTAAGCATTTGAAAAGGTGTTCAGTGCTATTAGTCATTAGGGAAATGAAAATTAAAACCACAGTGTTACCCCTACATACCTATTAAAATGGCTTAAGTTAAAAATATTGATCTCACCAAGCCTTGATGTAGATATGGAGCAAATGGAATGCTCATGTGTTACTGGTGGGAATATAAAATGGTCCAATCACTTTGGAAAACAATTTGGTAGTTTCTTAAAAAGTTAAACATACACCTGTTAGAATCCAGCTATTCTATTCCTGGATATTTATCCAAGAGAAATGAAAGCATACGTATGGTCAAAGATTTGTACACAAATGTATATAGCAGCTTTATTTGAAATAGCCAAAAACTGGAAACAACCTAAGTATCTATCAATAAGGGAATGGATAAACAAATTGTGGTATACCCATACAATGAAATATTATGCCATTGTAAAAATAAATAAAATAGAATATCAATACATGGTAACAACAGGGATGAATCTCAAAATAATTATGATGAGTGAAATAAGTCAGACAAAAAAAGGTGTATAAAATCCTAGAAAATGTGACATAATTTATAGTAGTATAAAGCAGTTCAGTGGTTACCTGAGGATATGGAAAACGGGGAAGTGTTGGCAAGAGGGATTACATTTTCTTGATTGTCATGACAGTTTCATGGATATAGATATACGTCAAAACTTATCAAACTGTACACTTTAAATTGTGCCATTTATTAAACATCAATTATACCCCAATAGAGCTGGGGTTTTTCCTAACATCCTAGTATGGAATTAGTGTCCATAAATTTAAGAAAGAAGGCCAGTGTGGCTAGAACAAGATGAGTGAGAAGGAGTTAAAAGGCCAACTCAGAGGTAAGCGGAGCCAGACCACATGTGTCTTTACAGGCTCAGTCAGGTGTGTGAAATGTATTCAAGTGGAGGATTATAAACAGAGCAGTAACATGATCTCATTTATGTGAAATGCTCCTTGAGGCTTTTCCAGAACGTCATGTAGCTGGAACCGTATGGCATGTAACCTTCTCCGGTTGACTTCTTTCACTTAGTAATATTCACTTAAGAATCCTCCATGTCTTTTCACAGCTTGATAGCTCATTTCTTCTTAGTGCTGAATACTATTCCATTGTCTGGTTGAACCACAGTTTATGTATCCGTTCCCCTGCTAAAGACATCTTGGTCAATTCCAACTTTTGGCAGTTGGCAATAAAGTTGCTATAAACATCTGTTGTGCAGGTTTTTATGTGGATGTAAGTTTTCAACTCCTTTGGGTAAAAACCAAGGAGTGCAATTGAAGGATAGTATGGTAAGAATGTGTTTAGTTTTGTAAGAAACTGACAAACGGACTTCCAAAAATGGCTGTGTTATTTTGCACTCCCACTAGCGATGTATTCCTCTTGCTCCACGTACTCACTGGCATTTGGTATCGGCAGTGTTTCTGGATTTTGACAGTTCTGATGGGTATGTAGCCGTATCTCCTTGTTTTAATTTGCATTTCCCTAACAACATAAAATGTCGAGACTCTTCATACACTTATGTGTCATCTATATCTTTGGTAAGGTAAATGTTCAGATCTTTTGCCCATTTTTTTGATCATACTGTTTGTTCTCTTTTTGTTGAGTTTTAAGAGTTCCTTGTATATTTTGGGTTGCAGTACTTTATCAGATACGCCTTTTGCGAATATTTTCCCCAAGTCTGTGGCTTGTCTTCTCATTCTCTGACAATGATTATATTTTAATGCAACACATTTGATACTGGCTATGCCTTCAGTCCATCAAATCTAGCTAGGTGTATACAGAAAAATGGATGAGATAAAAATCAAAATACTGCCAGAAACACAAAATAGCAAAATATGCTAATGTGTACTGTCTCCCAAGTAATAGCTTCTATTCATAAATATACTGAAGAAAGATTAGAAATCCATTTAAACTCTTAGAAAACTGGTGCTATTCATTAGTAAGTCAGATTTTTCCAGGTGATTGTAGGCATCCCCAAAATCGTGTAGCACAGAGTAACAGAAAGATAGTGAGCATGGAAATAAAATAATACAGTATGGTTTGAGATTTTGTTCCCTGCAACCATCCTGTTTCAGCATTTTAAAATTATGAAAAATTTTCCTAATTTCTTCCTAATGGAGATGGTTGTTTTTTGTTTTATTTTCTTGTCAAAAATGTGGGGAATCAGTTTAAATAAAACATCTTTGTTACTTCCAATGTATACAGCTGAAGTGGTTAGAGGAAAGAAAGAAACATTTCCAGTCTTAGATATGGCCAAAAGTGTCAAAATCTTGCCTATCAAGTCATCATCTTTACTATTCACTATATGCTTTTTCTTTTTTTTAACATCTTTATTGGAGTATAACTGCTCTACAATGTTGTGTTACTTTCTGCTTTATAACAAAGTGAATTAGCTATATGTATACATGTATGCCCGTATCTCCTCCCTCTTGCGTCTCCCTCCCAAACTCCTTATCCCACCCCTCTAGGTGGTCACAAAGCACCAAGCTGATTTCCCTGTGCTTTGCAGCTGCTTCCCACTAGCTAGCTATTCTACATTTAGTAGTGTATATATGTCAATGCTACTCTCTCACTTCGTCCCAGCTTACCCTTCCCCCTCCCCATGTCCTCAAGTCCATTCTCTACCTCTGTGTCTTTATGGCTGCCCTGCCCCTAGGTTCATTAGAACCACCTTTTTTTTTTTTTAGATTCCATATATATGTGTTAGTGTACAGTGTATGTTTTTCTCTTTCTGACTAACTTCACTCTATATGAGAGACTCTAGGTCCATCCACCTCACTACAAATAACTCAATTTCGTTTCTTTTTATGACCGAGCAATATTCCATTGTATCTATGTGCCACATCTTCTTTATCCATTCATCTGTCGATGGACACTTAGGTTGCTTCCATGTCCTGGCTATTGTAAATAGTGCTGCGATGAACATTGTGCTACATGTCCCTTTCTGAATTATGGTTTTCTCAGGGTATATGACCAGTAGTGGGATTTCTGGGTCATATGGTAGTTCTATTTTTAGTTTTTTAAGAAACCTCCATACTGTTCTCCATAGTGGCTGTATCAATTTACATTCCCACCAACAGTGCAGGAGGGTACCCTTTTCTCCATACCCTCTCCAGCATTTATTGTTTGTAGATTTTTTGATGATGGCCATTCTGACAGGTGTGAGGTGATACCTCACTGTAGTTTTGATTTGCATTTCTCTAATGATTAGTGATGTTGAGCATCCTTTCATGTGTTTGTTGGCCATCTGTATGTCCTCTTTGGAGAAATGTCTATTTAGGTCTTCCACCCATTTTTGGATTGGGTTGTTTATTTTTTTGATACTGAGCTGCTTGTATATTTTGGAGATTAATCCCTTGTTAGTTGCTTAGTTTGCAAATATTTTCTCCCATTCTGAGGGTTGTCTTTTCGTCTTGTTTATGGTTTCCTTTTTTGTGCAAAAGCTTTTAATTTTCATTAGGTCCCATTTGTTTATTTTTGTTTTTATTTTCATTTCTCTAGGAGGTGGGTCAAAAAGGATCCTGCTGTGATTTATGACAGAGTGTTCTGCCTAAGTTTTCCTCTAAGAGTTTCATAATGTCTGGCCTTACATTTAGGGCTTTAATCCATTTTGAGTTTATTTTTGTCTGTGGTGTTAAGAAGTGTTCTAATTTCATTCTTTACATATAGCGGTACAGTTTTCCAAGCACCACTTATTGAAGAGGCTGTCTTTTCTCCATTGTATATTCTCACATCCTTTGTCAAATATAAGGTGACCATATGTGTGTGGGTTTATCTCTGGGCTTTCTATCCTGTTCCATTGATCTATATTTCTGTTTTTGTGCCAGTACCATACTGTCTTGATTACTGTAGCTTTGTAGTATAGTCTGAAGTCTGGGAGCCTGATTCCTCCAGCTCCGTTTTTCTTCCTCAGGATTGCTTTGGTTATTCGGAGTCTTTTGTGTTTCCATACAAATTGTAAAATTTTTTGTTCTAGTTCTGTGAAGAATGCCATTGGTTGTTTGATAGGGATTGCATTGAATCTGTACATTGCTTTGGGTAGTATAGTCATTTTCACAATGTTGATTCTTCCAATCCAAGAACATGGTATAT
This sequence comes from Grampus griseus, assembly GCF_964374135.1. Lineage (NCBI taxonomy): Eukaryota > Metazoa > Chordata > Mammalia > Artiodactyla > Delphinidae > Grampus > Grampus griseus. The sequence goes on from NC_139007.1 coordinate 76,254,912, forward strand.
CTCTCCATCTGTTTGTATCATCTTTAATTTCTTTCATCAGTTTCTTACAGTTTTCTGCATAGAGGTCTTTTGTCTCCTGAGGTAGGTTTATTCCTAGGTATTTTTTTGTTGTTGTTGCAATGGTAAATGGGAGTGTTTTCTTAATTTCACTTTCAGGTTTCTCATCATTAGTGTATAGGAATGCAAGAGATTTCCATGCATTAATTTTGTATCCTGCTACTCATTGTATTTTGTATCCTGCTACTCATTGTATATCCTGCTACTCATTGTATACAAATGACAATACTCATTGTCATTTGTATCCTGCTAAATTCATTGATTAGCTCTAGTAGTTTTCTGGTAGCATCCTTAGGATTCTCTATGTATAGTATCATGTCATCTGCAAACAGTGACAGCTTTACTTCTTCTTTTCCTATTTGGATTCCTTTTATTTATTACTTCTCTGATATCTGTGGCTAAAACTTCCAAAACTATGTTGAATAATAGTGGTGAGAGTGGGCATCCTTGTCTTGTACCTGATTTTAGAGAAAATGGTTTCAGGTTTTCACCATTGAGAATGATGTTGGCTGTGGGTTTGTCATACATGGCTTTTATTATGTTGAGATAAGTTCCCTCTATGCCTATTTTCTGGAGAGTTTTTATCATAAATGGGTGTTGAATTTTGCTGAAAGCTTTTTCTGCATCTATTGAAATGATCATATGGTTTTTATCCTTCAGTTTGTTAATATTGTGTATCACATTGATTGATTTGCATACATTGAAGAATCCATGCATTCCTGGGATAAACCCTACTTATCACGGTGTATGATCTTTTTAATGTGTTGCTGGATTCTGTTTGCTAATATTTTGTTGAGGATTTTTGCATCTATGTTCATCAGTGATGTTGGCCTATAGTTTTCTTTTTTTGTGACATCTTTGTCTGGTTTTAGTATCAGGGTGATGGTGGCCTCTTAGAATGAATTTGGGAGTGTAACACCCTCTGCTATATTTTGGACGAGTTTGAGAAGGATAGCTGTTAGCTCTTCTCTAAATGTTTGATAGAATTCACTGTGAAACCATCTGGTCCTGGGCTTTTTATTGTTGGAAGATTTTTAATCACAGTTTCAATTTCAGTGCTTGTGATTGGTCTGTTTATATTTTCTATTTCTTCCTGACTCAGTCTTGGAAGTTTGTACTTTTCCAAGAATTCGTCCATTTCTTCCATGCTGTCCATTTTATTGGCATATAGTTGCTTGTATTAGTCTCCCATGATCCTTTGTATTTCTGCAGTGTCAGTTGTTACTTCTTTTTTAATTATAATTCTGTTGATTTGAGTCTTCTCCCTTTTTTTCTCAATGAGTCTAATGGTTTATCAATTTTGTTTATCTTCTCAAAGAACATGCTTTTAGGTTTATTGATCATTGCTATTTTTTCCTTCATTTCTTTTTCATTTATTTCTGATCTGATCTTTATGATTTCTTTCCTTCTGCTAACTTTGGGGTTTTTTTGTTGTTCTTCTTCTTCTTTCTCTAATTGTTTTAGGTGTAAGGTTAGGCTGTTTATTTGAGATGTTTCTTGTTTCTTGAGGTAGGACTGTATTGCTATAAACTTCCCTCTTAGAACTGCTTTTGCTGCATCAGATAGGTTTTGGGCCATCATGTTTTCATTGTCATTTGTTTCTAGGTATTTTTTCATTTTCTCTTTGATTTCTTCAGTGATCTCTTGGTTATTTAGTAGTGTATTGTTTAGCCTCCATGTGTTTGTATTTTTTACAATTTTTTTTCCTGTAATTGCTATCTAGCCTCATAGTATTGTGGTCAGAAAGGATACTTGATACGATTTCAACTTTCTTAAATTTACCAAGGCTTGATTTGTGACCCAAGATATGACCTATCCTGGAGAATGTTCCATGAGCTCTTGAGAAGAAAGTGTATTCTGTTATTTTTGGATGGAATGTCCTATAAATATCAATTAAGTCCATCCGGTCTAATGTGCCTTTTAAAGCTTGTGTTTGCTTATTTATTTTCATTTTGGATGATCTGTCCATTGGTGAAAGTGGGGTGTTAAAGCCCCCTACTATTATTGTGTTACTGTCAATTTCCCATTTTATGGCTGTTAGCATTTGCCTTACGTATTGAGGTACTCGTATGTTGGGTGCATAAATATTTACAATTGTTATAGCTTCTTCTTGGATTGATCCCCCTTGATCATTAGGTAGTGTCCTTCTTTGTCTCTTGTAATAGTTTTTTTTTTAAGTCTATTTTGTGTGATATGAGAATTGCTACTCCAGCTTTATTTTGATTTCCATTTGCATGGAATATCTTTTTCCATTCCCTCAGTTTCAGTCTGTATGTGTCTCTAGGTCTGAAGTGGGTCTCTTGTAGACAGCATATATATGGGTCTTGTTTTTGTATCCATCCAGCCAGTCTATATCTTTTGGTTGGAGCATTTAATCCATTTACATTTAAGGTAAGTGTCGCTATGTATGTTCCGATTACTATTTTCTTAATTGTTTTGGGTTTGTTATTGTAGGTCTTTTCCTTCTCCTGTGTTTCCTGCCTAGAGAAGTTCCTTTAGCATTTGTTGCAGAGCTGGTTTGGTGGTGCTGAATTCTCTTAACTTTTGCTTGTCTGTAAAGGTTTAAATTTCTCTGTCAAATCTGAATGAGATCCTTACTGCTTAGAGTAATCTTGGTTGTAGGTTTTTCCCTTTCATCACTTTAAATATGTCCTGCCAGTCCCTTCTGGCTTGCAGAGTTTCTGCTGAAAGATCAGCTGTTAACCGTATGGGGTTGCCCTTGTATGTTATTTGTTGCTTTTCCCTTGCTGCTTTTAATATTTTTTATTTGAATTTACTCTTTGATAGCTTGATTAATATGTGTCTTGGCATGTTTCTCCTTGGATTTACCCTGTATGCGACTCTCTGTGCTTCCTGGACTTGATTGACTGTTTCCTTTCCCATTTTAGTGAAGTTTTCAACTATAATCTCTTCAAATATTTTCTCAGACCCTTTCTTTTTCTCTTCCTTTCTTGGACTCCTATAATTCGAATGTTGGTGCATTTAATATTGTCCCAGAGTTCTCTGAGACTGTCCTTAATTCTTTTCATTCTTTCTTCTTATTCTGTTCTGCAGCAGTTATTTCCACTATTTTATCTTCCAGGTCACTTATCAATACCTCTGCCTCAGTTATTCTGCTATTGATTCCTTCCAGAGTATTTTTAATTTCATTTTTTATGTTGTTCACCGTGGTTTCTTTGCTCTTTAGTTCTTCTAGGTCCTTGTTAAATGTTTTTTGTATCTTCTCCATTCTATTTCCAAGATTTTGGATCATCTTTACTATCATTAATCTGAATTCTTTTTCAGGTAGACTGCCTATTTCCTCTTCATTTGTTTGTTCTGGTGGATTTTTACCTTGCTCCTTCATATGCTGTGTATTTTTCTTTCTCTGTTTTCTCATTTTGTTTATCTTACTGTTTTGGGGGGTCTCCTTTTCACTGGCTGCAGATTCATAGTTCCCATTATTTTTGGTATCTGCCCACAGTGGGTGAGGTTGGTTCAGTGGCTTGTGTCAGCTTCCTGGTGGAGGGGACTGGTGCCTGTGTTCTGGTGGGTGGGGCTGGATCTTGTCCTTTTGGTGGGCAGTGCCGCATCCGGTGGTGTGTTTTGGAGTGTCAGTGAACTTAGTATGATGTTAGGCAGCCTCTCTGCTAATGGGTGGGTTTGTGTTCCTGTCTTGCTAGTTGCTTGGCATGGGGAGTCCAGCACTGGAGCTTGCTGGCCGTTGGGTGGAGCTGGGTCTTGGTGTTGAGACGAAGATCTCTGGGAGATCTCTTGCTGATTGATATTATGTGGGGCCAGGTTTCTGGTGGTCCAATTTCCTGGACTCAGCCCTCCCACCTCAAAGGCTCAGGCCCAACACCTGGTCAGAGCACAAAGACCCTGCCCGCCACACAGCTGAGAAGAAAAGGAAGAGAGAAAAAACAAACAGACAGAACCCTAGGACAAATGGTAAAAGCAAACCTATACAGACAAAATCTCACAAAGAAGCATATATATACACACTCACAAAAAGAGAAAAAGAAAAAAAATATATATATATATAAAAGGAAGATAGCAACCAAGCCAATAAGCAAATCCACCAATGACAATATGCACTAAATACTATACTAAGATAAAAACGAAACCAGAAACATATTAGACACAGAAGGCAAACCCCAAGTCTACTGTTGCTCCCAAAGTCCACCACCTCAATTTTGGGAACATTCGTTATCTATTCGGGTATCCTTCAGATGCAGGGTTTATCAAGTTGATTGTGGGGATTTAATCTGCTGCTCTTGAGGCTGCACAGAGAAATTTCCCTTTCTCTTCTTTGTTCGCACAGCCCCTGGGGTTCAGCTTTAGTTTTGGCCCCGTCTCTGCCTGTAGGTTGCCCTCAGGTGTCTGTTCCCTGCCCAGACAGGAGGGGGTTAAAGCAGCGGCTGATTAGGGCTCTCTTGCTCACTCAGGCCAGAGGAGGGAGGGGTACAGTTATCATAATTGGAATGCGAGGTGCGCCTGTGGCAGCAGAGGCCAACATGACAGGCCAGCACGCCTGAGGCGTGCCATGTGTTCTCCCAGGGAAGCTGTCCCTGGATCTCAGAACCCTGGCAGTGGCGGGCTGCACAGGCTCAGGGAGGGGAGGTGTGGAGAGTGACCTGTGCTTGCACACAGGCTTCTTGGTGGCAACAGCAGCAGCCTTAGCGTTTCATGCCCATCTCTGGGGTCCAAGATGATAGCCGTGGTTTGCACCCATCTCTGGAGCTCACTTAGGTGGTGTTCTGCCTTCTGTGGGCACACATGGAAGGAATACTCTCTCCTTGCGCACCCCGAAGAAAAGGTATCTTGCCTCTCCGGCAGGTCCAGACATTTTCCTGGACTCTGTCCCAGCTAGCTGTGGCGCACTAGCCCCCTTCAGTCTGTCTTCATGCAGCCAACCCCTGTCCTCTCCCTGGGGTCTGACCTCCGAAGCCCGAGCCTCAGCTCCCAGCCCCGCCCGCCCCGGCGGGTGAGCAGACAAGCCTCTCGGGCTGGTGAGTGCTGGTCGGCACCAGTCCTCTGTGCGGGAATCTCTCCGCTTTGCCCTCTGCACACCTGTTGCTGTGCTCTCCTCCATGGCTCCGAAGCTTCCCCTCCACCCACCAACCCCATCTCCACCAGTGAAGGGGCTTCCTAGTGTGTGGAAACTTTTCCTCCTTCGCAGCTCCCTCCCAGAAGTACGGGTCTCATCCCTATTCTTTTGTCCTTGTTTTTTCTTTTGCCCTACCCAGGTACGTGGGGAGTTTCTTGCCTTTTGGGAAGTCTGAGATCTTCTACCAATGTTCAGTAGGTGTTCTGTAGGAGTTGTTCCACATGTAGATGTATCTTTGATGTATTTATGAGGAGGAAGGTGATCTCCACGTCTTACTCCTCTGCCATCTTCAAGGTCCTATACTTTTATATGTTGGGAATTTTCCATAATAAAAAAGTTAATTTTTTTTTAATGAATGTTACATACCCTGAAATTTAGCAATGTGGCATTGTCAACTAACTAGCCATGTAGAAAACATCTAAAAAGATATGTTTCACTAAATTAACTTGAAGGTAAATTAAAAGTTTGAATATATAAAATAAAATAACCAATCTGTTAGAAGTATATATAGGAGAATTTATTTCTTTTTGGAGATAAGAAAGCTTTTCTAAACAATACTCAAAACCCAGATTCCAAAAAGATTAGTGAATGTGATGACATAAAAGTTTTTTTCTGCACAGAAAAAAATACCAACAAAGTCAAAAGACCAATGATCAACTGGGAAAAATATTTCAACACATATGACAATGAGCTCATTTTCTTAATATAAAAAGACCTCTTACAAATCAGTTATAAAAGACCATTAAACCAATAGAAAAATTGACAAAGAACTTAGAGGCAGTTCATAGAAAACAAACACTAATGGTTTGTAACATATGAAAAGACAGTCAACCTCAATCATAAAGAAATGAAAAGTAAAATGTCAATGTTATATGACTATTCATTTATTGGAACGCATTTCTTAAAATATATGTCATTAAGAATATTTAAATGAAAAAAATCAAGATGTAGAACAATCTATATGGTACGCCTCTACCTGTGTAAAAATAACTGTGTACATATCTACGTGCATATCTATATATACGCATATATGCATTATGCTTCAATACACATAGAACATCCTAGAAGAACACTGTATAAGCTGGTTACAGTGGTTGCTTCTATAGTGGGAGCCTGGAAGTCTTGAGTGGTAAACACCACTCTCCATCCTGTGTGCTTCTTATAACATTTAAATTTTTAAATGTATGTCTGCCTTACCTTTTCAATGAAAAATAACTAGTTGATAAAAAAAACTAAGTTAATGTGTTCAACAAGCATTTCTTTGTGCAAATCACTGTTGAAGTACTGAGAATACAGGTGATGGAAAACCAACATAATTTTCTGTCTCCAGCTCTACATTGCTCCTGGGGGAAGAATAATAAAAGTCTCTAATGAATTGTGTTCAGTATAGTAATTTTTTGACTGCAACTGTACAAATGTTTTCTTTGGATATGTGTCCTTTTTAATGTAAGTGAATATATTGAGTCTTACCTACAATAGTCACTATAGAAACGCATTCTTTGGAACTGACACAATTGTCTTCATCATGATTTGGATAGGCTTTGTCAAGTTAGAAGAAGCAAGAAGAGATTTATCGTTCATGACTCCACGTGTATCCATACCACTTAAAAACCTCATTGTCCTTGCAACACAGCATTTCTAATCTCTGCCTTCATTTTATGGTTTATCTATGGAGAGTTTAGAAGCCTCTCACTCCCTTACTACTTAATTCATTATTTTAGAATTCAAATCTCAGTTATGTCCTGAAGATTCAGGACAAAAACAATCCCAAAGACTTTTACTGTCACCCATACACATAAAATTCCCATCCGTGTCCTAAGTTCTCATTTCCATTGCATCTCTACATCTTTTTCTCTGGATATAGAACAACTATGCCAACAAATGTAAAATTACAGCTGTTAAGACTTTGTTTCATCTATTAAAAAAATTTATATTTTGGTTAAAGGATGGGGTAAGCTAAAAAACAATATTCTAAAGTATAGTGGATGAACACAAGACTTTCTCAGTGCTCCGTCATAAAGGGATTTCTTGGCCAATAAATTGGAAAAAGATGCTTATTAAGTTTCCCCACAATTCAAAATTTTCCCCATACTGCAGACTGACAACTATGTTAGCATATTAGCCCCCTAAAAGAATCCTTCAGTGAAGAAGTTTGCTTAACTTTGAGCCTCTGTTTCTTTCTCCCTTCTCTGTGCTAATTAAGAGATCTCTTGACATCAGAGGAAATTTTCATCTAACCTCAAATCAGGACTAGTCTCAGTTTTGAATCTTTGCTTTTCTCTCAGCAAACTCCACCAGAGTACTTCCTGGTCCTACTCTGAAATCCATGCTGTCAAATTTCTTATTAGCTCACAGCTAACCTGAATCTTCCATCTGTAAGAAATACAGCACAGCACACCTCTGTCACAAGCAGCGCACTCTTGGTTCCCTGGCAAGAAGAAAGTGAAAAGACTAAATATGTGTGGGCTTAGAACAAATGAAATTCAATATTACCTACCAAATGGCTTCCTCATGAGGATAATCCTCTCTGAGAGAACACAGCAATAACAACAAATGCAAAATCCATTTTTTTTAAGTATAGAACAAAAGAGATCCAGTTTAAGCCACTCCCCCGAAACAAAATGTGATGGGAAACAACCTTCTTGTTAACAGAATACCAACAGAACTTCTTTTTTTTTTTGGTTGCGTGGACTCTCTAGTTGTAGCACATGGGAGTAGTTGCCCCATGGCATGTGGGATCTTAGTTCCCCGACTAGGGTTCGAACCCGCATCCCCTGCACTGGAAGGCAGATTCTTAACCACTGGACCACCAGGGAAGTCCCAGGACTTCTAAAATTATAGCCTCTCTTTCAACTAACACCCTGCCCAAGAAAGTTTTATTGGATGAAATGTTAAAAACCAATCCAAGAATTTTCTCTTACAGTGTCTCTCCCAAGTATGTTCAGACATGAAACCGGGCCTTCCTAAGTTCTGATTAGCTCTTGACTTTTATCAGTACACCTTGCTTCCAAAGCTTCCTGGGCCAAAATAGTCTATGAGTTAAAGGTGAACCTTAATAAAGGAATCATTTGTTTCCATTTTTTAAAGGTGCAGTTCCCACCAAGAAAACCCTGCTACAATTTCATTAATTCACATGTAGGACAAACACAACTGAGAAATCAGGGACCATGACATTTTCATCTTTATACCCCATGAGACATTTGACCTATTGATAACTTTTTATGAGGAAAATTCACCTTCTGGTGAAAGCCTGTGAGTGACAAATACTTATCTGACAATCTAAGCTTAATATACCAAGAAGCTAAAACTCGTCAGTTTGTTTTACTGTGCGTTTAAAAACGTTTTGATTAAAAAAAAAATCTTGCAAACTTTGAAGAGCTTCTTTCCTTCGGCAAATGGAACTGGAGACTCAAGTATTTTGTGTCCAGTTCTGCTTGAATTTCCACGTCCTCTATGCCAACTGGGTACCCTCCCTCCCCCAGCCCCATCTGTGCAGATTTCTAAATCACTGGAGAAACCACCAGGCAGAAAGTCAGCACAAATGCCTTCCAAGCCCAAGGAAGTTTTCATTTAATGAGAGAGGCTCAGGAGGGAAAGGGAGACTGGGTAGGGGCTCTGTTTAAAATAAGCACATCACAAGGTAAAGAAAAATTATCAGTAAAGATACGTGTAATCAGGAGGTTCCCCAAAGACCTTACAAGTATCTCGATGCTCAGCTGATCTTAAAGCAGGTCTGGTGGGGACCCTGGAGGGGATCGTGGTTGGAGAGACTTGAAAGAAATTTCATCTAATGGAAAAGCCAGCATTAGCTCCTGCCTTGTGGAAATACAGGCTTGTCTCTTATCCAAAGCCCCCAAAGCTATGTCGACTTCATTTTCTGATGGTCTTTGGAATGTTATTGAAACTGAAGTCATAGGTTGGATCCTCAAATAAGCCAACTTGTTTAGATGCTTCCTCAGTCACAGACTCAACCCTAGTGCCTTATACATGCACAGCCTTGACAGAAATGATTATTAGGAGAGAGGAAGGATGAAATGAAGGAACTCTACCATCTTCACACACAAAGGACAATACTGCATTATATTGAAAGACATTTTAAATGAGAAAAGCTGAAAGAATCTTCAAAAATAAATGGTGCAGTCTTTGTTGTTGGGTAGTTGACATTTAGACTAGGCTTTTATCAGCTCAGAGTTGTGGGACAGGTGAGCCAGGTGGTTTGGCAACCCAAATTAGCTCCCAGTCAGAAGGATCTGATTAGCTAATTCACGCAGTGGTGTTAGTGACTCATAACAACTGAAAGACCTTTCCTTTCCAAGAACGTGTTCATTTTAACCCAGACTTAACAGTGGAGAGTCTAGGAAATCTGGGCAGTGAAGTGAGCATTACCTCTAAAAAGCGGTTCACGTTTGGGAAATCACAAAATCTCTTTGGACCTCAGTTCCTTATCCATAAACTGGTAAATGGAGAGTAAATGGAGTCCATAGTGCCTCTGAGCTAAAATAAGTTTGGTGCCTGATTCTATGCGGTAAGCACCGACATCAGGCATCCAACACAGGTGGGTAGAGGCGTCTACCCACCCAAGTATAAGGCTAAGAATACATGCCCGACGGGATGATCCAGGCTGGGACACCCTGAGGAGGAGAAGGTGATTAGGCTTGAACTCAAACTTTACCTAGATGATAAATCAGTAGAGACAGCTCACTGATAAAGGTCAGGCAATAGAATGCTCCAGAGCGGGAAACCTCCTGTAGGAAACAGCAAACTAGAGTCGAGCCTCAGATCAGTCATTCATTAGTACTACAACCTCGGACAAGTCATTTCGCCATTCTGAGCCTCGGTTTCTTCCATGGGGGCGTTACTATCTGCCCTGCACACAGACAGCAAAAGTCAGTCTAAGGAAACGTGCACAAATGCACATTTTCGGGGGACTGTAAAGTAGTCATAGCTCAGAGGCGCCACACAACAGGCATTCAGGGTTTAGAGGGAGGTCTCCTTCCCAAAGAATAAGACGAAAACAGACAAAGCCTGGAGAAAAGAAAACTTCTGAGCAAACAGCTTTCTATTTGCCCACTCCGAAAATATAGACACTGAAATGTCAATACGTGAAACTTCTCTAGGCTCTCCAGGAGAACAGAAAGCAGGCTTTCAATGGAAATGACTGCATAATGGAAAGACGGCTAAACCCAAGTCTTTGTCATACTTACTCAAAGCCCCGGACCATGTAAGACATTCAAGAAAGAAAAAGAATCGGAGAATCTCTGCTTTACACCAGGGAACGGGACACATGCTGAGAGGGAAGGCCAAGGATAGGGCTCAGCGGAGGGATTAGTCCAACATGCCCAGGTAATCGTGAGGAAGAGGTACAGAGACCTGGGGGTAGAGGTAGAGAAAAGAGATTTGGCCACAACCAAGATTCCCTGGGGGCTATTGATTGGGGTGAACAGGTAGGGAAAAAGAAGACAACTTTTCTTCCCCGAATGACTAGGTCATCTAGGAAGAGAGGTATTAGACAGCAAAGCTACCTTGACCCTGGAACAAGTAGACAATATCAATGCAAGTGTGATTGGATAAAGCAAAATTAACCCTTAAATGAGGGAGTAAGAGAGCTTATGATTTTCTAAAATTATACCCAAGTTCCTTTGTTTTGCTCGACTCGCCAAGAAACGCTCCAAGAACTCTCTCTATACTCAGGAGAGTATAAGGAGAACAACCAGAGAATATTGGGCAATAGTTCAATTCTAAACATATGTGAGTTGCAACAACGCCAGTGCATATGAGCAAAAAACCCTGCTAGTGAGAGGAAACTGAGTGGGGAACCAGAGTTGGATCAAGAATGGAAAGATGGGAGTTTCAAATAATATTGTGGAATAATAGTTGAAGAGAATTGAGATCAGAGAACTTCCCGAGAACCTCCACAGATAACAAGACAGGGAACCAAGACGTAAATCAAATAAGATGCTATAGTTGAATGGCTTAAGGAGAAATTTGAGAGATGGAGTATATGTCCTTAAGGCAGACAAGGTCTACGTGAGTCTTGAAGTCTACAGATGCTGAATCCAGGAGGATGAGAGCTGAGAAAGGCCCTAGATTTGACCATAATAACAGTGTGAATAGAGTATAATGAACAAAAACAGGCAGGCAATTTGCCAGATTAGGTCAGTTCAGGAGCCTCTTATAGAGTGTGTGAATTCTCCAACCTCTGTTTTTTCTTCTCTGACTTGCTACACGTCTTTTGGTTTTTGCTTTGTGTCCACCAGAAGGTTCAATGCACAAGGAAGATGACATTAATTGTTAAAATCTATTAAATATTTAATAAAGGAATGACACAAGCACAAACGTTGAAATGTACCTTTATGGACTGTATGGATTCATTCATGCTTTATCTGATTCTCATGGTTATAACTCATTATGAGTTAATTATACAATATTCATCCTTAATAATTTATAATAGCTCTATGACTTGATTTAAAAATGTGACGCATAAGCCTGGAACTGCTGCCCAAGATCTAACTACTACCCAGTTGGATTGATGATAATATTTTTTCATAACTATTTCAGCTATTTGTTGAGAAGTGTGTCATATGCTTCTAGGGATACAAAGGGAAAATAAGTGAAATAAGGAGAAAAGAAGAAATTTCCTTTTCCTCTCATTCAATTAGTGGGAAGAGCATATTAAAAGACTTGACATGATGCATTGCCCACAATACTCAAGAAAGTGCCGTTTTATTAGAAAAAATACAAATGTATGAAAACCCATCCTTATCATCAAACTTTCTCCAAAGCACTCCATTTCCCCATCAACCACTTTCCTCCTCATCTTCTCATTTCCCCTCATTTCTCCACGTCTCCAGAGGGGAATTATCAATGCCATCAACCTATCAACCCTCTGACTTCCCCTTTGCTCTTGCTACGTTTGACCCAACGATATACTCCCTCTGTCTTCAAAACACTCAACTTTGGCTTGGGGTATGTTATAACTACTTTGTTGTCCTTTTGTGTTCTTCTTCTGTCTGTATTTCTAGTCAATCCCCATCACAAGTGACACCTACAGCATGTGTATACACATCATCTCGTGCAAGACCCCAAAAACTCTTTGAGGCATGTAGCCCTATGATGCTACCCATTTCACAAATGGAGAAACTGAGACATGAAAAAGTAACAACCCAAAGTTCACCGACATAGCAACTGGCAGAACAAAGCATGTGACTTGTGGTCCAAGATTCTTCCCATTGTGTAGCTGCCTGATATACAGCGGCATGAGCGCCATCTTGTCTTGGCTCCAGCGGAAAAGCTCTGTATTTTTTCCCCCTGATTCCGTGGTCATCTCTCTTCTTTCCATCCGCCTGAAACTTACCCTTCTTTTCATATCCTGCTCAACTTCTTCCTCCACCATTAAATTCTCCTGGTTCATTCACCTTTTACAGTACTAACTCTCTACACTGTTCATTATGACACTCATGTATCACTTTCGTCTTTTCATTTAATGTCTCATGTGTTAGTTTTGTTGCCCCAGTAAATTAGTAAGATATTCTAGGGACTAACTTTTAAAAAATATTTTGTTTATATTTTCCACAATGCCTGATACAGAGAAAATTCTCAACAAATTTTTGGTGAATTTCTCAGGGACCATAAGAGAATTTCTATGTTTAAGAAATAATTTTTCAATAACATTTGTGGCCAAGCAACTCAAAAATTCACATGATTGATGATGCTCACAGACTTAAAAACACATGGAGACTAGGGTACTACACCAGTCTTCAGGACCACCAGACACCACAACAAGATTGCAAAAAGACAAGTCAGCTGAGGAAAACCCTCTTTCCAAAAGACAGCCGCTGCCACCTGCTATGACACCCCAAAACTTGCCTATTCAGATTCATGCTGGGGTCTTCCCTCTACTGCATTTTGCTCTTCTGTTATTTTCTGTTTTGTTTTATATGACAATTAGCCACTTTTTGGATTAAAACGTGTTAAACTTGCCACTTCTTTGCAGTATTTGCAAATTCTCAATATCTGAACTTTTCTATGGTCAGTTATCATGAAGAAAAACCTCTTCACTTATCCATCATGACCCATTCAAAAAGTTTGGTAACTGCACTCCTATTTGGTAAATTATTATATCTAAAATATGTAATGTGATAGGAATATGATTTTAATATGTCAGAGTACAGTTATATCTCATTTTTGTCAAATACACTCATATATAAAGAAAAAAAGACAAAATATTGAAGGTTTTGCACCAAAATATTAGCTATGATTAGTTCAATATGGTAGGATCATGGGAAATATTTATCTTGTTTGTGTGCATTTTTGGCAATAAACATACATTACATGCGTGCTACAGAAAAAAAATTATTTTAAAAACTTAAGAAGTAAATAGCAAGATAGTTGATAACATAAATTTAGTACGAGGTTGAATGCAAAGTACTTGCCTGAAGAGCTCCTTCTTTCCTCTCCTTTTATCTAATTTGCTATTTACTAATCTTTTCTTTTTCTGAAGAAATTTTCCTGGTCTTATAATAAATAGAAATCATGAATAGAAACTATTCAAACACATCTTCTCAAAATCCTGCCTTCCTAACTTTTAATATCCACTTTTCTTCCCCTTTTCATTCTGAATTCTTAGAAACAAATGTCCTGTCTCTGTGTCCCAAGCGTCCTCAGCTGTGATCTGGAAATGTCTTTAGGAAGGAGATTTTCCTTACGGCTCAGGCAAATCTGTGACAAGCACTCTTAGTATTACATTCTTCACCCAAACGCATTTTCTCTGGCCCAAATGGGGTCAGATTACATACATTCCCAGCCTGGGGAATGAATGGAAAGGTGAACAAGCACAAAGCAGCCTTATCTAAAAATAAGAAATCACGTGGCATCCTTTTCCCTCTGCCCTCAAAGCGGCCATATGTTACTGGACTCTCAGGTCCAGCAGACCCAGTTCAACTTGTGACTCCAGAAGCAAATTGTTGAGGTTGGGATCCTGACTATACCACTTACTGTGTGACCTTGAGCCAGGTTCTTAACCTCTCTGAGCCTGTTTCTTCATCAGGAAAAGGGAAGCTAGTTAATAACAGCGCTTCCTAGAGTCATCTGGTTAAGAAAATTAGACAATGAATATACAGCCTTTAACCCCTTCCCTGGCAGACAGCAAGTGGACAGTACACGTTAACTCTTAGCAATAACAGTAGCACCGACTACACAAGACATACAGCCGCTGGGCACATGGAAACAAATGCAGCCTGTTTGAGAAACTACAATCGTAAACGAGGAGCCCTCTTGAATGCTGTTTTCTGCCTTCATTCAAAGGCTTGCCTCAGTGGTGCTCACTGCCCAGAAAGTTCCAAGCAATATAGAGAACACCTCACTAGCCAGGGGCCTCCATCCACTGGCAAAAGGTGCACGTCCTTGGTAAGAAACATGAGGCTGTGGGGGGCAGGCAGCAATGCTCAGTGTCTGAACTCAATTCAGGATTGAGAGGAGAATCTTGCTAATTTGCTCCCAGTGCAGAGCTCACAAAGTATTTAATGCAAAGTGGAAATGACCCTGAGTCTAGGACTCTGCTGTTACCGGGAACACCAAAGTGAAAAGCAAAGTCACTTCGGAAGAAATAGCCAAACCTATCACGCTCTGGTCACTTACTCTGCTTTGATGAATGCTCTGGGGTCTCTCATCTCGCGCTGGCTTCTCGGCCCAGGAGAGCTAGGGGTCTGGCGTTCCTCTCAAGGCAGTTGATTTGTACATCACTTTGGAATGTTGATGAGCGTCTACAAAATAAAACAATTGCGCTCTAGTGCCTACCTCAAACCTTGCTCGACAATTCCCTCTAAGTCCCTGTGACCTACGCAAAACGGCTCCAGCTGATTAATCAAGTTGAAAATTCAAGTGCAGGAGAGCTTGGTAGCTTCCAGGGTGAAATCCAGCTCTGGAAAACCCTGGACATATTTCACCAAGAGAGTTCAAGTTCAGAGACTTCTCTTTGACAGAATGGCTGTAACTGAATCTAACCAAGAAAAGGTAGTGTTAATTCACACGATTATAAGGGAACTTAAAAGGTGATCTTGTCTGTTCTCTTACAATAAAACACGTGGAAAACATGAGGTATCCAATAGGCATTTGGTGACTATTAAATGTTCAATAATGGGTATTCATCCTACTGTATGATTAATATTCACTCTCACGAGTGAGAACAATTCTTTGCCTATTTGTCAGGAGCGTAAGAGAGGTTGGGATTTATGGTTCAATAAGGAACCAGCAAATAAGGCCTTTAGCATAATTTGCTTCAGGCTTTTAACAGGTGGAAAGAACAAAGTTGTTATAACTGACCTGTACTTCAAGTGAATTAATAAAATGTTCCTGTTGCGACCATTAGTTTGCTAAACTAGCAGAATCTTCAACACGTTCAAAAAATTAATGAGACAACATGTGGTCATCAGACCAGAAAAAGAGTGCAAACTTCCCCCATATTGTGTTATACTCTGAGCTATCCAAACAGAATAATCATAAACAAGTAGCCTGAAAAGTATGGTTTTCATGTCTGCAGCCATTTTCTCAGTTTTTGAAAAGAATTAAAGGTTTCTTCCTTAAAATGTGACTTAGTATAAGTGCAGCCAAGTGTCTTCTGGCTGAGTCCTGACACCTCATAACGAATTATATCCTGTAGGAGTAGATAATGTTAAATGGAGACTCCTGGAAAGAATTTTGAGTCAGCTCCATTTCTTTCCTTTTTTCTGAGACGTCTTGTATTTTCCCATTTTAGACCAGTGTTTGGTATCAATATATAAATTTGCCTATAAATGGTTAAATGTTCTCGTCTTATGTGATATTAGAGGTTAGTACACAAGACTCCTAAGGAAGTATTTCCTTTCGTGAAAGTCAGGAAAATAAAGAAATTCTACCTTGTTCAAATGTGAAAGAATCTAACCAGTCACAACTTTCCATTGAGCATTTTGAAAGAAATTATATAAAATTAATAACAAGTCTAAAGAAAATTGAATATAAATCAATTAAGGGGAGAAGCAAAAAGATATTTTTAGTTTTGAGTAGAGTAAATGAATTAGCCTCTTACAATGATGTTTTCCTGCTAAAAGAATGTTGCTCTGCTAGGGATAATTATGGTAACAGGAATTAGAGTAATTTAAACTCGACTGAAAAGAGAAAGTAAGGGATTCTTACGTTGCAGAGAAACACAGAATATGCTTGAAATCCTGGTTATTTACGCTGTCATTAAAATAGCCATGCAGGTAATTTAAACTCGACTGAAAAGAGAAAGTAAGGGATTCTTATGTTGCAGAGAAACACAGCATATGCTTGAAATCCTGGCTATTTACGCTGTCATTAAAATAGCCATGCAGGTACCAAACTAACTTTATGTAACAAAGGGATCAACAATTACAGATGAAACCACTAAAATGACCCAACATCCATTAATTGGGGAGTTTCCATTTGCTATAGGTTTAGATTGGAGCCTTAGGTTTTATGTTTGGACCAAAGTGCTATCACATTACATCATTTTCCAATTCCAAATATTTGAACTTTTCTTTCACTATACAACTTGGAGAAGTAAATATCCTCCCAAACAGACACTACTGTTCCATATCTAGTAAATGACCACATCAGTATAATAGTCTGAAATCCCCAGCTAGGCTCAATTTATGAAAGAATGCCCTTTTATAGATTTCACCATAGCCTGATTTCCATTTTGTAAATGTGTCCCATTGTTTAGTGTCTGTGTTCATTCCCATTCAATGATGTAGTAAATCTACTGTCTGAGGCCCAATGCCACAGGTTAAAGTCAGAGAAATGAGTCATATTGGATTTGGTCCCTAGAAGTGCTTGCCAGCAATTAGATGAGTTTATTACTAGCATTTACAATGGCTTTTATTCTTTAGTCCCTGTATTCGTTTCCTAGGGCTATAGTAACAAAAGACCTCAAGTTGAGTGGCTTAAAACAACAGAAATGTACTCTCTCATAGCTCTGGAGACCAGAAATCTGAAATCAAGGTGTTGTCAGGGCCATGCCCCCTCTGAAACCCATAGGGGAGAATCCCTCCTTGACTTTTCCTAGGCGTCTGGAGGGCCGGTGATTCCTTGGTGGCCATTGACCTACAGCTGCATCACTCCAGTCTCTGTTCTCCACATCACATGGTCTTCTCCCTGGGTATCTCTGTCTTCACAGGGCTTTCTTCTTATAAGGACATCAGTCTCATTGGCTCATTAACCTTAATTTAATCACATCCACAACACCTCCATTTCCAAATATGGTCACACTCTGAAGTACTGGTGGTTAGCACTTCAGCATACTTTTTCTTGGGGGAGGAGGCACAGTTTAACCCATAACACCCCCTACTACCTTTCACCTAATCCTCTTATGCCAGTAAAGCTCTTGTATGTCAACTGAGTCTCTACATGGTAAGAAAATAAAATCCGAGCCAAGACAGAAGGCCCCATTGGTTTATAACGTTTTTACTTTCTTCAAAGCATTTCCACTTAATTGCATTTGGTCCACACAACAAAACAGACTGGTTAGGTATTTTTATCTCAGCTTTTATGGATGAGAAAACTGAAGCATGGAGAAGTTAAAGGCCTTGCTTGATAGCACACAACCTTTATATGCCACAGGCAGGGCACTTAGGCCTCCTAACCTCTCCATCTGTGCTGCTCCCACTAATAAATAGAGCCTAATGTGTAGCATTATCACTAAGGGTGCAGTGATGCTCCAGAAAGGCACTGGATGTTTTCAAATTAAACAGGATGTTGTTATAAAAGGGCAACAGGAGGGACCCTTGTGAAGGGAGAATGTTATATATCTTGACTAAGGTTGTGGACTAACCAGGGATGGCTCTGAAAGTCATGGAACCCCCCTGGCTCTCCAGACCCCTTTGGTTCCTGCTGGTTCCTTACATAATACTTTAGGGCTGCCTAAGAAGCAGCTACATTGACAACCACATATGTGCAGTCATGTCAGGGCACAGGTAGCTCCCTGAAAAGAAAAGAAAAATTCCTTTCCAAACTCTTCAACCAAGAAATGGAAAGGAATGTCCCTTAAGGAGATTTCAAAGTAGAGCATGAATCTGTTCACACTCCCCCTTGGTCTCCCAATTCTTGGCCTCAGATAACTATCCTGTATAAGAAAATCTTTAATGCAAATGAAATCAATGTAGTGTCACGTACAATGGTAGTTAGGCCACAGGCTCAGAGACACACAAAGATCTGGGTTTGGATCCTATCTCTGCCCCTGCCTAGCGGAGTGGTGTTAGGGTGCTTTACCTCTCGAAACTTCAGCTTTGTGGAGATAACAGTAGTGCTATTTCCCAGGATTGTTTTGAAAAGTGATTGCTTTGACAAGTGTTCGTGTAAAAATGAAAGTGTTGATTACAGTGCCCTGAATATGGCAAGTGGTCAATAATATCATTGGTTTGTATTCAATGCTCCACACATGAGCAAATGCTATGGACCAACTGTTCCAAAGTCTACCATGCTGCTGCCTCTAGTTCAATTCATATTCCATACTGGGCTTTCTGGCTTTTACAGCTGGTCATAAGGTCCATTGTCTGTTTGATTAATTCTTTCATCTCTAATCTAAATTTCAGTTCTCACTGAAGATCTGGTCATTTTTTAGTCACAATTTTTTTAAGAGTTCATCCACACTCTAGTCATTTTGGGGTGAGTTTAAACTGGCTAACTGTTCACCTTTCAAGTCCTTCTATTTCAACACCCGTGTCAGTTTAGGAAATCTGTCTTTTGCTCACCTTTGTTCACTTTTTTGCCTCTCTGTCTGCCGATTATCTCTCACTCGATCATTTCTAAGTCAAGGACAGGAGATTTATTCCAATACCTATAAGCCAAAATACTGGATTTCGGTTAAGTCTCTGATAAGGGCCTCCTCCACAGTGACAGGCCAGCACTGGGAGGTGGGATGGCCGAGATCCTAACAAGAAATATTTCTTACTGCACAAAAACATTTTTCTGATCTCTCCCCAGGTACACCAAGATGAAAAACACAAGTCAACATTCCCTTAAAAACTAATTACTCTTATGGTGGCAAATCTAAACTTAATTTAGAACTATCAAATTGACGTTGAACTTGCTAGAAAAGCACCCAATACAGGTTTAGAGGCAGTTGTAAATCATATAGACAAAATTGCCCTTTTTCATGCCATTCTAGGAACTAAGTAGACCAGTCAGTCCCAGAGAGGACCTTTTTCACTGTTCTCACTTTAGAACTGTCACACGATTCTGCACCAGTCTTAATCTCAAAGGAGACCCCCCTATGAAAATTAAATAACATACATTGTGTTATTTCATCCATTGCAATGAACCACAAACTTCAGCACACTGTAACTAAAAAACTACTTTTGTTTCACTTTTGGTGGAAGGTTAAGAGTTAAAATTTTGCTGATTTATTTTAATTCAACATTTATTTTGTTTTCAGATTTTTAAGGTAGTCTCGATATGCTCCACTAACGAAACTTTTGAAAAAAAATAGAAAAGCACAAAGACAAATATAACTATCAGCTATAAACCAACTTAATTGTATGTTCACGTTTTAACATATTTACCTCAATCTTGCTTCTCTGCAGTGTTTTTACATAGCTGAGTTATGTTTCTCCTTTTTTTTAACTTAGCCTTAATATATGACATAAACATCATTTTATTGATAGTATTTTTATATAGATATACCACCATGTGCTTAACCATCTTGATAACTAGGTATATAACATTTATTTTTAATAAATAATTCTTTAAAAGAATCATGCTCAATTTATGAAATTTAGAAAACAGCAAAAAACATGAAGAAAAGATAAATTGGTGGTTAAATCTGTAAGTGTGGCTATAGCGATTTAAAAACTGAAGAAAATATATTGGTAACTGCCATTTGGTGAAGATCCACGAGGTGGCAGGCACCGTGCAACCGTATTTCTAATCCTTATCGAAAAACACAAAAAGGTCAGTTTATTATAGTCACCATTTTGCAGGTTCAGAGGTCATAGAGCTAGTAAGTGGTGCATACGGATTTTGAACAGCTGTGTCTAATCCCAAAACTATTTTTCCCGACTATGTCACACTGCCCGCCCATCATCACCTCCACTTCACCACTTCTTCCACCACTACCGCCACCTCCACCACCACTTGTATCACCACCACTTCCAATCCCATTCTATCACTACCTCTCCCACCTCCTCTGCCATCACCTCCACCCCCACCCCCAGTATCTCCACCACCATCTCCATCACCACCACTATCACCTCCATAGTCCCCTCCACCACCAACTCCACCTCCACCTCCACCATCACCTCAATCACCACCTCCAGTATCTCCATCATCACCTCCATCACCACCATCACCTCCACAGTCCCCCCGTCCACCAACTCTACCTCCACCTCCGCCACCACCTCTATCACCACCTGCAGTATCTCCATCACCTCCATCACTACTATCTCCATCACCTCCATCACTACCACTATCACCTCCACAGTCCCCTCCACCACCAACTCCACCTCCACCTCCGCCATCACCTCTATCACCACCTCCAGTATCTCCATCATCACCTCCACCCCCGCCCCCAGTATCTCCACCACCACCTCCATCACCACCACTCTACCGCTCCTCCACCTCCACCTTCACCACCATATTGCCACCTTTAAGGCTTCTTATCATCTCCTTTCTACATAGGCTTTCTTCTCTTCCCACCTTCATATTCTCCTCCTCTCCTGCTTCACTCTGACCTTTTCCAACCTGCAGTTCCTTATGTGCCTGGGTAATGGAAACAGGGCAAAGGCTACCCTACCACACTCATTTTATGAACAATCCAAATCAGTCATTCAGTCATTCAACAAACATTGACTGAGAGAATTTTATGGGTCAGGCACTGTCCGGAGCACTGAAGAGTCCAGTAATTGTCCCATTTGTAGGATTTTCTTCAATACCAAAGAGCTTATTTTTAAGGATTTTTCTGCACTCTCACACACCATTTACCCTATTAAACCTGCTTGCAAAGTTATCAGCCTGTGCTTGGGTTCCCAGCTCACATCGCCTGGCCTCCATGCCGGATGGAAAGCAGAAGTGAGCTGCTTAAGAAGGATATGAGAGTAAAAAGGAAAGTCTCAGGCAACAGTCATGAAGTAATTTCTTATCTCTTATTGCCACAGCAAGCTACCGCGGGAAAGAACTTTCTATTTCCGTACTCAGATGATGTGTATTTGCTTAATGCAGCTTACCTGCAAGAGTTCACACATGGACCCTCTCCAGAAAAGACACTTGATATATAAAGAGAGGAAAGGGACGTTTAAAAAATAAAGAATGAGAACACCATGAAATACACAAACTGAAGTCCTTTTTCTTCTCACTTGCATGATGTGATCAGAAAGAAACCTGTGTTCTTTCTGTTTCCATTTCCACATAAAATTTTAATTAGCTGGAGAGGAATCAGACTCTGTGTATGACTATACAATGCCTAGGACAGTACTAAGAACACACAGGCCCCTACAGACTAATAAATTCCACTACCATAGTCAAAGATGCCTTGGTGGGTTATAACCCTGTCTCTTACAGTTAAATTTCCTTCACACATACACAAGCAAAGAAAACCAAATGCTTCAGATGCCCTGGGTAAAAACCTCTGAACCAACATCACCTAAGTTCTCGTTTTCACACAGCGATATCTTGTCAAGCCTGTGATTTTATCTAAAAGTAAGCTGCCTGCATACAAAGGGGGATTCTCCACAAAGAACACACCTTCTCAAAAGAGGGTGGCCACAGAGTGTCTCCCCAAATGAACTCCTCAGGACCCACACACATGCTGAATTGTGCTTTTCTAAATCAAAGCCACGGTCTGAGGTCCCAGCAGCTATCAATACAACATCCATTTAAGAAACAGAAGAAAGCAGAGTGAGTACACAGCTCTCTCCTTCAAAGCTAAAGAGTGTCTTTAGCACTGGACTTGACAGCAGCAAGTTTATGAAGAGCTGAGCAAACGGTACATCCCAAGAGTCACATCTTAGTTACAACTCACTATGTTAAAGAGAGTACTAGGGTATCCACTGCTTTACCATCTTGCGATGCCAAGCAACGACTTCATATATCAGCCAAGGAGTGGTTTTACTTACATGCAATAAAAAGAGAGTAAATCCAAGCACTGGCTCTTTATCCCTGAATTCAGAAAATTCATAATACTCTGAGGCCAAGGTTGAGGATTCCACTGTAAGCGGCCACAGCTCAGGTGGCTCTGGCTACACAGGATGACCATTAGAGGCTGACCAGAGGGTAAGGCTCTTTCGAAAGAAGAGGAAGTGTCATCTCTACTTCCCCAATGTCATTGTTCTTCCTTCTTGTCATTTAATGAACCCTTCCTCAATTCTGAAACCCAGGACACGGTTCATGCAAATCAGTCGTGTCTCATCTGTCTGGCTCCACTGATCATTAAACACTACTCGGTGTGTTCATTTCCAGGACACGTGTGTGAAACATTGCATGGTTTGGCTGTGCTGATTTGGAGGCAAAGATGTTTATCTGCAGGCATGGAGGGCGAGGTCATCTGCAGGCACGGAGTGCAAGGTCACCCGCAGAACTGTTCCGGGTGTGTTGAGTTGAAATGCCGCTTTTTTATCATCAGTCTTTTTTGGCTGAATGTTCTTTCACATTTCCCTTCTTTCTCCTCTCTTAACGGTTCATATTACTTATAAATAGAGGGCACAGATAAATTCATAAAAAAGTATCTTAGGATAAGAACAAGGCTTAGCCTGCCATTCTTTTGTAGCATACTGAACGGACTAACTTCAAAACTTTTCCTTCACACACTAGAAAAGGAAAATGACAGGGAAAAGTCAGATTTGAATGCATCACCCAGGGGCTTCACAGGGGGTTACCCTACAGGTTTATTTAAATAAAGTATATAAAATTCCAGTCCTCCCACTTCTCCTTTTCAATACCAGTTTCCTTTATACCTTGCTGGGGAAAGAACACAATCTCATTATATTTATACTCCACTTTCAAAGAAAAGGAATCAAATCATTAGAAACAGGCTCATGACCATGCAGTTTCCCAAGATGTGGTCACTAGATCGCTAGCACGTGTATTTAGTTATCTATCACTACGTAACAGAAGACCCCAGGACTTAGAGGATGAAAACAACAAACACCTATTACCTCTTAGTCTCTGAGTGTCAGGAATCCGGGCCCAGCTTAGCTGGGTTCTCCAGCTAAGGTCTCCCCCAAGGTTACTGCCAAGGTGCCAGCGGAGACTTTAATCATCTCAAGGCTCGGCTGGGAAAGGAAATTCCTCCAAGCTCACCCACGTAGTCCTTGGCAGGATTCAGTTTCTCAAGGGCTACGGGACCGAGGGCCTCAGTTCAATGCTGGCTGTTGCCTGGAAGCCACTCTCTGTTCCTCACCCATGGGTCTCCCCTCGGGCAGCTCACAACATGGCGTCTGGCCTCATCAGAGCAAATAAGCGAGAGTGAAAGAGAATGGGAGCAAGGAGTCCAGCTCCTGGTTACACTCCCACGTGTCATCTTTCAGGCCTGACCATAGGTAACTGCGACGGCTTTCCCTGGCAGGTCGCACAGGGACACTGCCCTCCCCGCAGCAGACTTGGTGACAGCAGGGCACGGCAGCGTCTGAGCGGAGCTGTGGTCAAGCTCTTGGCCCTCCCGGGTCACTCTTGCTCTCTTGCATATTTATATCCCAGAGTCGTTTTATCTGAGACCTTGGACCAAGGTCCTCTTCTGGTGTCTCTGCTGAGACCCCCTTATAAAGGGAGGTGTGAGAACCCCCGTTACTCAGCCAGGACTAGTCCATTCCCGGCCCCCTCTCACACACGTACACACACCTCGGGGGCCATCACACCGCTGGAGCCTTTTATTTGGGGTTCCCTCCCCAGTGAGAAGATCCCCACCTTGGTCCTGACCCCCGACAATGCACCTTGCCCTGGGGAAAATGGGACGGGGGAGCGGGCCCTTCCTCCAGCTATAGACTTGCCTGTGCGCTCACGGGCAGTGATCTCTCACTGTCGCCTTATGGCTTTAATCGGCTGCTCCGCCACCGACAGCTCAGCTCTCCTGCCCAGCTCAGCTGACCTCCTGACAGAAAGCGAGTGTGAGCAAGAGAGAACTCACAGGGCTTCCCTGGTGGCGCAGTGGTTGAGAGTCCGCCTGCCGATACAGGGGACACGGGTTCGTGCCCCGATCCGGGAAGATCCCACATGCCGCGGAGCGGCTGGGGCCATGAGCCATGGCCGCTGAGCCTGCGCATCCGGAGCCTGTGCTCCGCAAGGGGAGGGGCCACAGCGGCTGAGCCTGCGCGTCCGGAGCCTGTGCTCCGCGAGGGGAGGGGCCACAGCGGCTGAGCCTGCGCGTCCGGAGCCTGTGCTCCGCAAGGGGAGGGGCCACAGCGGCTGAGCCTGCGCGTCCGGAGCCTGTGCTCCGCGAGGGGAGGGGCCACAGCGGCTGAGCCTGCGCGTCCGGAGCCTGTGCTCCGCGACGGGAGGGGTCACAGCAGCGAGGGGCCTGCGTAAAAAAAAGAGAGAAGTCACAGTCTTTTGTAACCTACTCTCAGAAGTGATATCCTAACACTTTTGCGTCATTCTGTTTGTTAGAAGCGAGTTACTTGGTCCAGTCTACACTCCGGAGGAGAGGACTCTAGAAAGTGTGCATTCTAGGAGGTGGGGATCACAGGGGGTTACCCTACAGGTTTATTTAAATAAAGTCTATAAAATTTTATCCAAACGGAAGTTGTCCCTGTCCGTTCAAATATTAACAAGAGGGAAGACTCATCTAAGGATAAAATCATCAATATAGTCATAGCACTAAGGGGAAATCTGAGCCTTTCATCCAAGCGGTAAATTAGCCTGCAGCCCACTCTAGTCATTACCAAGATCACACCGCTCAGACCTGAAAACCTAACGACCCTCATCATTCTATCTCTAAGAAACAAAGTGACACACAAGCAAAAACCTAAATGACACTATAAAACTAGCCTAGAATCTGGAAGGTGGCTGAAGCAATTTCAGTAAAAAGAATACCTTTTCACCTAACCACAGGAATGAGAAAAACCTCAAAGCAAGCCCAGAGTTGGACTCTTCTATAAGCTTATATAGGTTTATACAGTCACCTTAATCACTTACCCCATGAGGATCAGAAATCCCTGAGACCTGGCCGTTCTCCTCTTAATGGTCAATGAATCTGCTCCTTCCTAAGGATGACAAGGCAGAGCTTCACTGCATGGGGCTCCCCCAACCCTACCAAGTACAAAAGCAGATCACTCCTTCCGTCTTCCTTTCTAAGCAGGAGCTGCTTAGATCAGGGCAAATAGAGGGTCTGTTTCCTGGCCCACAACCACTGGAGATAAGGAGAAAAGGGTCATTCTGGGTGGAGGAGTAAATAATTCTAAGGTCTAAATTGACTTTAGATCTTCCTAATTTGAAGAGGTACTGATAACAGGTGACAGAAACCAGTGTCACTTGACTTGCAGTTTAACTGGCAATAGATTAAGGGCAACATTTTCAAAAGCAAAGTGGAAACCCTCTGTAAGGCATGGTTTACGTTTCTGCTTTTTCAGAAGTTTTTGAATTTATAGATTAAACATGACATCCCCCATAGTTGGGCTGGGGGTGGGTTTCATGGCAAGAGTTTGATGCTGCTCAAAACCAAAGCAAAGCCTCATAACAACGAATTATCCTATGTCCCACCCAACTTCGTGTCCTGCCAGATATTCGTAAATATGAGTAGTATACAAGTTTTACCTTCCTGAGTCTAGAAGCAAAGAATTTTTTGCATGGCTTTAATATTAAAATATTAAATATTTAACATTATATTAATATTTAATATTAATATTTGTATATTAATATTTAACATTAAAATGTCATTACTTCCAAATTTATCTTGTAAATTTGTTTTGTTTGGAACTTTATGAAGAACCATTCACCATTTCAAAAAACCAAAATAGCACTGGAAGCCCTGCTTATGGAATCAGTCTTATATCCACCTGTATTGGTAGCTGTGACATTCACAGTGTTTTGACATATGTATGTGAATATGGTTAGCTAGGTATTCTTCAAAAGCTAAATATCCTTTTAAAGTATCAACAGTATTTAGTTGAGTACCATCTTACTAAACTAAATCAAAACTTATTCCTTGGGAGACGCAAGAGGGAAGAGATATGGGAACATATTATATGTATAACTGATTCACTTTGTTATAAAGCAGAAACTAACACACCATTGTAAAGCAAT
Source organism: Grampus griseus (assembly GCF_964374135.1). Lineage (NCBI taxonomy): Eukaryota > Metazoa > Chordata > Mammalia > Artiodactyla > Delphinidae > Grampus > Grampus griseus. Next base: position 76,281,280 of record NC_139007.1, read on the forward strand.
TATACCCCAATAAAGATGTAAAAAAAAAAAACTGATCCCTTATAAATTGGAGCAAGGATCTGACTATTTCTTTTGTTTTCCTAGTATGATCATGTCTGAGCATTTATAGATTAAAATACATATTATTTTATTGTAAACCACTTTTATTTCTTCCTCATATCTCATTTAGGACATGAAGAATTAATAGAGAGCTTATTGTGTGCCAGACATATTCTATGAGCTGTGCAGGCGACCCTCTCTATCCTCACAATAACTCCTTGAGACAGGTATTCTTACCCCCATCTCAGAGATGAGAAACTAAGGCACAGAGAGGTCAAGTAACTTGCCCAAGGTACCATGGCAGAGCCCGGTTTCAAACCTGGGCAAGCTGGCTCCAGGCCTCACGCCCTCAGCCAAATTACTGTACTGCATTATATTGGGGTTTTTTCTTTAAGTTTAAATGTAAGTAGGGTTTTTTAAGTTTATAAGTAGGTTATATTATTTGTGAATCTCATTTCGAGATAGTAAAGAGGGCATTTCAATATATATTTTATCAAGAAAAGGGAAGCATGGAGTTGGATAAGGATGAGAATCATTGGTGTAGCTGAGAAATGAAGCTATGGGAGGGAGTAGTAGCAAGAAATAAAAATGAAAGGATGTCTGAGGCTGGGACTAAGGCACATCTCACCTGCCAAGCCAAGGAGTGTGGAATGAGTTGTATAGAAGGACCCCAGCCCCCTTGAATAAAAAGCATCTTGGGGCTTCCCTGGTGGCGCAGTGGTTGAGAGTCCGCCTGCCAATGCAGGGGACACGGGTTCGTGCCCCGGTCCAGGAAGATCCCGCATGCTGCGGAGCGGCTGGGCCCGTGAGCCATGGCCACCGAGCCTGCGCGTCCGGAGCCGGTGCTCCGCAACGGGAGAGGCCACAACAGTGAGAGGCCCACGTACCGCAGAAAAAGAAACAAAAACAAAAAGCATCCTGGATATAATGTAGTTTCCTAACATTCTATCATTTTTCTTTGCAGAAATCTTCTCCTTGTTAAAAGAAGCAAGATTTCCAAAGACAGGGATTTTTTTTAAAACTGTAAACCCCAAGGTACAGTGTCTGGCACATGATGGTCAAGTAATGTTTGTTGAATTAATTAAATTTTCCAGTATTAAAGACTAGAATGTAAAAGCTTGGTGCTTGGCTTCTCTCTGTCTCTCTCTCTCTCTTTCCTCTCCACCCTTCAGTCACTTGCTTAATTAGGAAAATCAATAGCTCCAACCTGATACCTTTGGGTCTTCCTCTTAACAAGCAAAGATCCCCGTATTAGTCTCACCAATGGGTTATTTTATCACTTTAAGAAACCCCTATGCCTAAGAATTGCAAAGTTTAAAATAATCATTCCCTGTTTCAGTAAATGAGTTAGTCACTGGGGCAATTTTAGCCTGGATTGTTTCTTAATAGCAACCTGCTGACAAATCCCATGGAGTCTGCAATGCTGTTGGTTGAGAACCTTGTTTTACCATCTCTGAATCAAGCCTTAATCAATAATAATAGGAAGACCACACCCAGGTGGGACACAGCATCTCAGCCTTACTTACCTCACTCGGTCTTGAGGACAGGACTAAACCAACATTCTGTAGGTAAGGCCAGGGCCCACCCAAGGCAGGTGAGCCCCCAGCCAGACTGTAGCTGGTTTCACGAAGCAGGCCTTTGGCAAGTGAAGGTCTCATCTCTCAGCCACAAAGTACTCCTTCTAGCACTCTTGAGCACTCTTTCCCCATCTCCTACATTTCCAGCCATGACTGTATCCATGGCCCTGGCCCAGGCAGAGGCTCAGCTCCCCTGGATCTTCCATGCCTGCCATCTATGAGCATCGTCCATCAGCAGACACTATGCAGCCTGAAACGATGGATCATGGTGGAGGCAAAATAAGAGACTCTCACAAAATAGATGATCAAAGAATTGGACACACAAGTAATGGGGTAGTTGCTGGAAATATTTTTAAATATATACCTGCCATAAGATTTCTAGTATACATTACAGTAAGTCCCCTACATACAAACCTTCAAGTTGCAAACTTTCAAAGATGCGAACATGCGTTCCATCAACATCAGGCGTGCGTGAAACTGCATCTTGCCCTCTGTCTCCTGTTGCTGGCGATCCTTCAGCTCTACCATCTCCCACCTCCCCTCCCTCCTCCAGTCAGTAACTCTTCTTGCCTGTTCACTCGATGCCAGCCCCCGTGTGCCAGCTCTTGTACTGTACTTTTCAAGGCACTGTACTGTAAGATTTAAAATGTTTTCTTTATTTTTTGTGTTTGTTTTTTATGTATTATTGGTGTGAAAAATATTATAAACCTATTACATATAGTACTATATAGCCGCTTGTGTTACTGGGGTACCTAGGCTAACTTAATTGGACTTCCAAACGCGATCTTAGAACAGAACTCATTTGTAGGTAGGGGACTTACTATATTTGTTGAATTTTCAAGATGTTACTAGCAACTAGAGTCAGTAAAGAATGAAGACAGAAGTGTTGTAGAACAAGGATTCATCTATAAGTAAGGACTGATAGTTTCTTCAACATCTACAGGTCCAGAAATTCATGGTGCTATAAATTGGAGTACTTCTATGATCATAATTCCCTCTACACTATAAGTTCCTATAAGCCAGGGCCAGTATCTTGTTCATCGATGAACCTCACACAGGTCAGCACATGGTAGGCACTCCATGAATATTTGTTGAGAAAGTGGAGGAAAGATGGAAGAATTAGAGGAACGACGGAAGTGGATGCGCCGGTTTCCCACTGCTCTTGTAACAAATCACCACAAACCTGGTGACTTAAAGCATCACAGGCCTATTATCTTATGGTTTTGAAGGTCAGATTTTCAAAATGGGCTGTCAGGGCTGTATTCCTTCAGAGAATCTAAGGGAGAACGACTTCTTTGCTTTTCCAACCTCTAAAGGTTACCTGAATTGCTTGGCCCATTGCCCCACATCACTCCAATCTCGGCTTCTGTTGTCACATCACCTTCTCTTACTCTGACCTTCCTACCTCCTCCCTCTTATAAGGACCCTGTGATTGCACCGGACCCACTAGGATAATCCAAAATACTCTCTCAGTCTCAAGATCTTTAATCACATCTGCAATGTCCCTTTGCCATGTGAAATGACAGATTCTGGGGATTAGCACAGGGACATAATTGGGGGGCCATTATTCAGCCTACCAACAGTCTACTGGCGTAGACTTTTTCCTTCACTTAATTCTAATAGTTTATAATACACACTGCTTGTGTATTCCGTAAGTGGCTAGATCTCACTTAGAATGTGAGCTATTATAATTTCCTTCCAAGCCCTAGCTCGGTTAATGAAACTAACTAAGCCAAAGCAAGAGAGACATGAGGTTTTTTCCAGACGCCTATCTACCCTTATGAGTAAATCACCAAATTTTATCACTTTCACTTTCTTCCAACCCTACCTGCAACCTTACTCCACCTGCAGGTCTCACCCTCAGCAGAACTGCAATACTTTTCCGGCCAATCCCCTCACCTCCAATAGATCTCACCAAGTCATCCTCCGCGATTCCGAGTAATCCCTCAAACACACAGATCTGTCACTCCTCAGGAGCTGCACATAACCCCTCAAGAAATATTTGCTGAAACGTAACTGGTGATAATGGATATTGATTTGAAAAAAACAAATTATTTGGAAAGCAGATCCTATAATCTAGGATCTGCTGCTTCCTGATTATTTCCATTAGATTTCACATATTTCAGTTCTGTAAGGAGGCCCATTACTGGTCCATTCGTCCATCTGTAACTCACACGAGTGGGTACCGCATATTTATAACATTAGATTTCCACGATTCAGAAGATAAATCACAGGAGTTTGTGATTGATTCCTTCGGCAGGTCTACACTGATCACTGCCACCCAGTGGCAAATGCTGTCATTGGAATGAGGGAACCCAGACAGCACCCTCTCACTCTTCCCATTAAGCCTTAGACGTGTAAGGAAGGCCATGAAATATATCTCAGACCTTCATTGGCCCAGTGATGAGCTGAGACTTAGAATAGCAATTTGCAGGATTTTTATATCACAACAGGAAAGAAGAGGTAAAAATTCTTGTGAGCGTCACCATAGAAATCAGTTATTTTTTCCTTCTACTTTCCACATTCAACCTTGCAAAACACAATAGTACATCGTTTACTTGACATTAAAGGGAATATGACAACCTGGAAGGTTATTTTCAAGGTAACTCAAACTTTTGTCTTTAAGGATTAAAACTTATTTTTACAACTTAACCATCTATAATTAAACTTCCCTGTGATAGAAGTTAGAACTGCATGGTGTGCCTGTTTCTCTCGGTGCAGCCATGAAAGGCCAGTAGTTGCCTAGAGGGTTGGCTCCTGCTGTCCAGGGTCGGGCTCATTCCTGAGGGCACAGAAACTCCACTTTGTCCCTGCCTTGGGGTTTCCTGGACACAAGGATGCTGATTTACCCTAACCTAGTCACACACAAAAACCTGAGAGCAGATTTATGTATGCATTTGAGATAAGAAATGCAGCACACTATAGTTTGACATTAACCTCTTTTTACTCTCTTCAGTACCTATAACAGGAGTTGGAGTCAAGGGCAGGAGGAAAGAGGTGGGGGAGACATAGATGCCCCCTAAGAGAGAGAAGCAGGGAGCTGGGTTCTGATGGCATTTCTGCTCCTATTCTAGTTCCTGTAGCTTAGCAACATGCTCCCCTTTTCCTGAGATAAAGTACATGACTCTCTGTTCCTTGAGAACAAAAGAATGAGCTAAAAATACTATTAAACCTGAAAGTCATTAAGGATGATGTTTTGATTTGCTTTTTTGTTTGTTTTTGAGTTTGGAGCATTTGACTGTTTTTTATCATCGTTTAAAGTTTTGCTATTCGTTTCTATTTCTGTTACAAAATATAAGAGAATGTAAGGTGTATAATTTATGCTTTGTAAAATAGATTTGCATATTCTTATTATCCAAGTATATGATTGATTACTGTATTTGTTCTATGAACACCTTTTTAAAAAAAAAGTCAATTCTCTGTATCGTAAATAATTTATATCTATTAATTCAACTTTCAAATTATATCCCTGCTCTTTAAATCCTTATTTACTTTGTCTACTTGATCTGTCAAAGACTGACGGAGGTTTGTTAACCTCTATGACATTTGGGTATTTGTCAATTTCTCCTTATGTTTCCAGTGGGAGTTGTTTTATGTGTTTTACATTCATGTACTTGGGCTTACCCAGGTTTTTGACTGCTACATCTTCCTTGTAGATTGTATCTTTTATCTAAAATGACACTCTGTCTTATCTAATGCTTTTGCCTCGAAGTTTATCTTACCTGAAATTAATATTGCCACTCCCTGTTTTCTTTTGTCCGCATGACTAATCTTTGCCCATCTTTTTTTTTCTTACACCTTTAAGTAATTTCATTTTTGATGTTTTTTGTTGTTTGTAGTATATTGTTTGGTACTTTGTAGAAACATATTTTAAGACTTTGTATTTGCTTGTGTTTCTCAAAACTGCTATATCTGCTCCTCTGTCAGCTTGTTTTGTGCTTTCCGCTCATTTGTGTTTCATTGATGCTGCAGGGTCCAGGACTAGAGCACATGGCTAAGCCTGAGCCAATCAGAGACTTCCTTGTGATCTGAGCTGGTCCAATCAGCCCGATTCCAGCATTTGTACAGGATCTCTTGGGCAGAGAATCTCTTTCATGTTGAACTTAAACTTGTTAAGAGGTGAGATTACAGCTGCTATGGCCATCTTGCTGGACTGAGAATGGAGCCAACACAATAGAAAAAATAGTTGAAAGATAGAAAGAAGCAAGAGTCCCGAAGGCTTTGTTCAAACACCCAAATTCAGCTATACTTGAAAAGTATACCTCTAGGCCCAGCACTGTCCAACAGAATTTCCTGCAAAGATAGAAATGTTTCATGATTTGCACTGTCCAATATGGCAGCCACTAGATACACCATGACTGTTGAAATGTGACTCGTGCAACCAAGGAGTTGATAGAGACGGTGCATTATTAACAGATGGGAAAATGCAAATAAAGAAGAAGCATCTCGGGGAGTTCCCTGGTGGCCTAGTGGTTAGGATTCTGGGCTTCCACTGCCATGGCTGTGTTTCAATCCCTGGTCTGGGAACAGAGATTCCACAAGCTGTGTGGCCAAAGAAAGAAGAAGAAGCATCTCAACTAAATACACAGAATTGGTGGCAGAGTCAAATTAGTAGCCAGATCTCCTAGAATCTATTCCTGTGCTCTGAATATATGAGCTGAGATTTGCAGTCATTAATTAACGAGGCAGTAATGAGGAACTAAAAAATAAGATCTGTATTTGATGTGTGGATTTCTGACCATCTCTTTTCTGTTTTTCATTGGTTGTAGTCACTGGCACCAAATCTAAACAACAGTCTTTGGAGCTAAATTATCTCTAATTATGATGAATATAAACTAATTGGTCTTATTATGTTTTCACCCCTAAAATTGGTATGCCAAATGTTTCTTAGGATGTGGTTAGGGATCCTGTTGAGAAAACTTTAAATAATTCTGATTCCATATTCTAACTCCTAGTTTACATCAAATACTTCTGACATTTAAAATTACAGGATGGAAAATGTGATTCTTGAAAAAAATAGTTCTGGAATAGCCTCTCGAAGCTACTTGGAAGGATCTGATGCAAAGGGCTGCTAATGGTGTACTAAAGGGCCCTAGTATGGGAATCACAACATGTTCATTTTCCCTTTTATGCAGGCACTGTCCATTATCCTTTGCCTTTTGCCTTTCTCTTATTTGGGTCTATTTAGAGATTTTTTAAATATTTATAATAATATTGTGGTGTATTTAGATTATAATTCTTGGTAAAATGCCAGCCCTCAGTTTTGTTTGACACAGAGCTGGTAACTCAGGACATATCTGAAGCCCAAATTATTCACCAATGACCTCTCAATGATTATGCTGTTACGGCCTCAAATATGTCCTAAGTGGGTGCGCAAGCAGCAAGGAAATCTAGGTAGCCGCAAAACTTGAAACGAACTAAAATATAGCTGAGTTTGTTTTTTGTTTTTTTTTTTTTGATGTGGCATTTCGGATTTAAATTTTTGCAGACCCAAGTAAAGTGGAGAAGACTTTCACATGTTGATAATAATCGGGGGAAAAAAATGAACATCAGAGCCAAACCAGGAAGATTTAGGGCCAAGGCTGCACCAGCCAGAGAGCAGAGAAGCAGGAGAAATCCCAAAGAGGCTGGACTCTGGAAAGACTATTTTCCCCTACAAGTGGGGCAGAAGAACACCCAGGACCTAACGTCATTCAACTCTCAAGTTCATTGTCAGCAATTTCTACAATGAAATCCCCCGTAGAAAAGTTCCTCCGTTTATCATCAACAGCCTTGCTATGGGACGGATCTAACCCTGTTTTCCTACAGAGTTGCCTGTGGCTCTAAGCTCTGCATTTCAAGGAGAAAAGAATTCCAGAGCACCTTCCTGAAGGCTCACTGCTCTTAGCCTTACACGACCCCTGGGCTGTGCTGCTCTGACATCCTTCCAGAGAGCAAAAAGGGAGGGAGGAGGAACCAGATGCATGGTTAAGCTCATAAAACACACCCCAAGCATCACCACTGAGCAAGAGACTGAACTGTTTCCACCAAAGGCTGTGCGAGCTCCCCAGATCTGTGAGGCCAACGGCAAACGGCCCGCCTGCAGGGTGGTCCAAGCATCTCTCACTGGAATCCTCATGTCTTGCTTCTGACGGGAGTTTACAGAGAGCCCTTGCAGGCACTGGGAGAAGGAAAACAAAGCCTGAAAACCCTGGCTCTGTTTGAAAGACTGAGTCCAAACTAAGATTATAACTAAAAGGCCGTGACTGGAAGCAAAATGCATTTAGGGATAAGTTAACACGAAGTTGAATGTGGAATTCGAGATCACATCAGTAAGCTTCACCTCAGTTTTTGAAATTAAGAGCATGGGGGGCGGGAAATGCTATTGGGATCATTTTTGACCCAGAGAAAGAGAAAGAAGAAGACTGGGGAGAAATGGTGTCAGAGATTAATTAACTTATTAGCAGTGATAGCATTTTGCAAATAAACTTAAAATTTTATATTACGATAATATAGGTGGCTTTATTGTATGATTGTCCTTATCAAAAATTAAGAAATAAAACACATCCAAATATTGCAGCCTTATATACAGATAGTCCACACTTTGCATAGTTCCAGTATGCATGCATTTCAGTTACTATCGTTTAAACAACACCAGACATGCAACAACGTGGTGCAAACGGCAGTTACCGAAGTGTATTAACTGTGAGCAACTGCATAAAGTATAAACTTCGCTGCTAGCCTTTCAGTCCCCTAATCACTACGTAAATAGCAGGCGCACATCAAGATCAGTGTCCAAAGATGGACAAACGTGTAATAGCAAAAAGTGCAGCAAAGAAATAAAAAGTAATAACGCTGGAAGTCAATTTCCAACCAAATGTAAATGGGTTAGGGCCAAAGAAGGCAAGCAACTATTCCTGATAAAGTCTTTTACAAAGAAAGAAAATGCTTTCAGTCTCAATCTTTCTAACATTTGAAATTACCAGGTACTAAATATATATATCAGTTTTACTAGTGTTTCATTTCCCTATACATTTATAACTGACAGAAAGGGAGCGTTTGAGGTTTTGACAAAAAAGTTTAAAAGTCACAGAAGAATTGTACCTTTGCCCATTGATTATTAAGATCACTTTGCAAGGTGTCGGTCTGCATGATCGTACTCATGGTCCTGCACTACTGTGCAAAGCAAGAACTGTCTACTCTATTTTAAATGGGAACGTAAATTCCGCTTTTTACTCAAGACACTGACATGCATGCTCTTGATGAGAATTCCCAAGGCGACATCACCTCCTGCCCACCATGCATTGCCATGTGTCCCCCCAAAAAGAGAAAATAAATGGTCATCACCCTTCCTCCAGATTAACATACACACTATTAAACTGAAAATCAGTGCTGTTTTTCAGGGATCATCATTCTTATTTCACATATAAAGAAAACTATTTCAGTAACCACCCCCTTGGTGATCTTGGCAATTCAAAGACAGATTTCTGAAACCTTGGGTTCTCCCCACACCAAGCATCTTTCCCCATAAAAAGCTGAGTGTACCTGGAGTGTAGTTGCCATCTTCAGGCCAGTTTTCAGCCTCAAAACAAGGGATATGCAGGAGTTTCTCCCCTCAGTCTAGTCTCACATATTACATTTTGCACATATTCTACTTCTATCCTGAATTACCAGCTACTCACTAGAAAGCCTCCTTCTCTGGCAGCCCTGGTATTCACAGAGTCATTTCCCCTCTAGAATGCCTGCCCCGCCCCCCCAGTGTCTGACTGCCTAACTCAGTGACCTGTCTGTTTATGTTTATAGCCTTAGTCTCTGCCACAGCCTATCAAATAGTAGGTGCTCAGTAAAATCAGTTTTGAATAAATGAATGAATGACTGAATCCTCAAGTCTCACCTCAGACAACACCTCCTTTAAGAAGCCTTCCCCTCCTCTACCATGTGGACCTCGGACCAGGCCCCTCACCTCTGCAGCTCATACTTCCCTACCTTTGTTCTCAACAACGCTTTGTTATCTTTCAAAAGTAAGTTGCAATCATTGCCCTTCTTTAAAGAAAACAAACCTCTCCTGTGTCCTCAGTATCTCAGATAAAGTTCAAACTCCTTCACTGACGTTCATTTATTCCATTCTTTCACTCAAGGAGGATATATTAATCCTTGGGTGTGTTAGGAACAGGTTAAGGGCGCTGTTCTCAGAGTCAGCTGTTTGCACTGACAGATACACAAACAGATCATTATGGCACAATGCAGGGAGTGCGGTGGCAGAGATGTGCACAGGGTATTTTAAAAGCAGAGGGGAGGGGCACCTAATCCATCTTGAGAATGAATGGGAAAGAAAGGTTTTTTCCTGAGAAGGCAATTGCTTGTACTCTCTTAAGGATGCATAAGAATCCACCCACCAAAGAAAGGTGAAGAGGGAAGGGGGCGAGGCATACTCTGTTTTCATAAACTTAATATATCAGGATACTTAATACACCAGGAGATGACACCCGAGCAGCGGAGAGAGAACCTCACCACTTCTTACAGCTTGGGAGCACTCCATTATGTGGACGCACTGTGGCTTGTTCAACCAGCCCTCTGCTGATGGGCATTAATGACATTTCTACTTCTGTTATCTGCTATCATAAATAATGTTGCAATGAATGGCGCGGTATCTATTTGCTGCTTTTTGTGTTTTTACCCATTGTAACTTTGGAATCAATTCTTAGAAGTGCGATTGCTGGGCTTCCCTGGTGGCGCAGTGGTTACGAATCCTCCTGCGAATGCAGGAGACACGGGTTCGAGCCCTGGTCCCGGAAGATCCCACATGCCGCAGAGCAACTAAGCCCGTGCGCCACAACTACTGAGCCTGCACTCTAGAGCCCGGGAGCCACAACTACTGAAGCCCGCGCGCCTGGAGCCCGTGCTCCGCAACAAGAGAAGCCACCGCAAGGAGAAGCCCGCGCACCACCTCAAAGAGTAGCCCCCGCTCGCCGCAACTAGAGGAAGCCCGCGCGCAGCAACGAAGACCCAACGCAGCCATAAATAAATAAATAAATTTCAAAAAAAAAAAAGAAGTGCGATTGCTGGACCAAAGGGTGAATGCAGGTGTAATTATGCTCAATATTGCCAAATAAACGCATGGGGGTTGTGTCATGTTGCATTCTCTTTAGCAATGTATGAGACCAAAAGGCGATTCATAGAAAGATATTTTTAAAGGTGATGTAAAAATTCTGGTCTCAGAACTGTACTCTAGCAGCCTCCATGGGAAAGGGCAGAGTTAAAAACTGAAAAACACTGGGAAGTCAGAGCTGTGGAGGCTGAATCATAAAATCAGAAGGTTTATTTAAATGGAAACAAGATGCAGAAGAAGAAACAAGGCTTCTGACTACCCTTTGTCCTGCAAAAGAACAAAACAAATACCCAAACTGCCCTGAAAACCATGGGGAAGTGATAACCTATCTATCAAGCGAGAGCTAGTGGAAGGAATTAATAGACATTACCCATTATTATTAATCCAACCTTCCTCTGTTCCCCAACTCCATTTTTCTATCAAGTGAATCTAACAACTACAAACGTTTTCTGTCCTAGAAGTTTTCAAGGTCTTCACCCTCGATGAGGGAGCGCTGTCATCCTCGTCCCTTCTCCTCCCAGACCCTGGAGTCCTCATTTTCCTTGGGAGGGACCTAGTCAGGGCAGCAGCACTTTAAAGCTTGGCAATTTGAACTGCATGGCTGGCCTCCTATCCCTGATCTCACTCTGCTGAACTCCTAAATCTATCTTCTGGGTTCTTGGTTTGTGGGGACAGGTAAGGAAGGGAGATTGTGTTGTCTTATTTATTCATTTTCCTATATTTGGTTTAAATAAAAAATGCTACATATATATATGCAAATTCTATGTAACTAATGATGCAAATACAAACACAATGCATGCCGCAGTTTAAGAACTAGACTATCACGATATCCTTGAAGCTACCTGTGTGTTCTTGCTTGATCCTATCTGTCTCCTTTCTTTCCTTCTTGCCTCTGCCAAAGAGGATGTGTGTTTGCATTTGCTGAGAGTTGGGTGACTACTGGGCCACCTTTGCCTCCTATGAGTCCTACTGGTCAGACTCTGTATTATTTGGACAAGGCTTAGGCTCCACCTCTCAGGACTGATGTAAGAGTTTGCCCTCAGGAACACCTTCGTGTCCCTCGCCGTCATTCTGAGCTCACTGGTAGAGGTCCCGTGGATTTACAAATCCAGCAATGCCTTATAAAATATCTTCACGGTGATGAATGCAAGATTTATTTGTCGTGTAGCAGGAGGGTTCCTCATAGTAGCTAGCAGGCCAAACTGCTCTGAGTAGAAGTCTGTGGTTTCATAATTCTAGCCTCTGGTCTTGCGATAGTATCACTCTTCCTTGCTGTACTATAAGGAAGGATTACAACAAATCCTATTTCAAATGCTACTACCCCTTAAGAGTTTTATTATCTACAACAGTTTCAAATAGTTGATAGTGGTTACCTGACATTCTGTCTTGAAGGCCTTGAGATTTTTTTCCTAAACTCTTCAGGAACGCATGCTCAACTTCTACTGTGAGTAGGCATGCGATGAGGGACAGCCTAACAAGAATTTAGCCTGGACAGCCCAAGTTCCAACCTCTGCATTTTTCAGATGAATGTATGTTTCTTGGTATTTCACTCTTCAGGGATTAGTCCTTGATTACCTAGATCTACCCTCAGAGCCCTGCTCCTTAATAACATTGTAGGAATTTGAAAAACAAACATCTTCTCTCCCTACCCCATTTCTTATCTCATCCTCCACTCATTCAAGTGAGTGCTGTAACTCATGTACTGCTTACAAAGTGGACTCCTCAAACTAAAAGGCCTCGCATTGCCTTGATTTTTAAAATCCTGGTAAAAAGTACGCAACCAAAAAACACTTTTACCTGAGCTTGTGCCTCATCTCGGGTCCTATTCTGATCATTCTTAATGACTAATTTTAATTCCTAGTTAATGATCATCACTTGGTATCTGTTATCTATTGCTGTGTAACAAATCCTGTAAAATTGAACAGTTTGGAAAAGCAATAAACATTTATTTTCTGACCCCGTTTATGTTAGTCAGAAATTGCAGGATGATCAGCTGAGGGACTGCAGATTTCATATGGGGTTTTACTGCCAGGGTGTCGGCTGGGGCTGCCGTCATCTGAAGACTTGACTGATCACAGGATCCACCTCCAGGTTGGCTCACTCACATGGCGGGTGACTCAGTGCTAAGTGCTGCAGGGAAACTCACTTTCTCAGCACGTGGTCCTCTCCGTAAAAGGACTGCTTGAGTGTCCTCACAACATGGCAGCTGGCTTCCCTCAGGATGAGTGATCCAAGAGAGAACGAGGTGGAAGCCTCCACATCCCCCATGACCTACCTCAAAAGTCACATGCTGTCCTTTCCACAGTATCACCATTGGTATCACAAGTCCTCTCTATTCAGTGTGGGAGGGAATGACACAGGGGGTTGAACACTTGGAAATGGAGATCATTGGAGGTCTTCCTTAGGCTGCCTACTAAGCCTGGCAAATCGTTTTCCTTTGAAAGGGATATAAAGCCAAAGATCCCCAAAGCCTGAAGATTGATAGTTTGTAAGCTGCTCCAACATGCTGAATAAAGAGCAGAAAGTGAACTTCTACATTTCCTGTGCAGACGATGATGATTTCACATTTTTGCAAGAAATCTCCTATCTTTGGGGCTTATCACCTACATCTTTCTTGAGATTCCAAAAATGAAATGACATTTCATGACTAAAGATCAAGAAGCAGCCAGGCTGATAGAAACAATGGGGTACGGCAGAAAGTTGTTGCTGGAAGGTTCCTAAGTATGCCTCCCGAGAGTCTTTTGGGTTATTTTTCCACAGAATAATAAGCTCCATTTAATGAGAAAACGTCTTGCCCTTCTACTCCGGACAGTAAGTGTCATCTTAATGAATAATGGCAGACTCCATTTTTTTGTTTTGCTTTGCTTTCGGGAATGCTTGATATGATAGCACCTGCAGAGTTTCCGGAATCTCCTTACAATCTTCTAAGGAGGCGGGAAGTCATAAGTCTAATTGTAAAACCATGGTAGCCTTGTCACTACTAGGTTAGCAAGCCAGAAAGCTGACAAAGTTCAACAAAGCAGTGGTTATAAAATATTTATATATAACTTTAATTGCCAAACCTCTGAAGAACTGGTGGGTCTTTCCACAAGGCGCGTCAACATCACAAAGTCATCTCTTCTAAGCGCCCTCTTCCTCCTGAATAATCAAATTCAAGAGATGTTTATAAGAGAATCAACCACCAGAATGTGCCTGACATTTTTCTAGACTTCCAGGAGACAATAAGAAAGCTAAGATCCTGCCCTTTGGCAACTAGTGCATCCCTGCTCAGTGCCGGAAACTTCTCTGACCTCGCGGTGGGTTTTCATCATGTCCTCTCCCCATTATCAACTTGCAGGAAGACACAGAAGCTGGTGATACAGGAATTCAAGGAGGAAGCCTCTGCCTTACTCTTTTCCTTCTTCATCCCCCCACTCCCCTCAGTTTTCCTGGGAACAGCACACCTGGAGAGGGCAGCCACCTAGCTCTAGGAATGATCTTCCCTCCAAATTTTAGATGTTTGGAATCTCCTTCTGTTTAGATCTTCCCCAAATCTGCTCAACATGGACTGTGAGCCTGCCCAGGCATTACTTTCAGATTTTAGACTTTTCATCGTGTCAGCGTCGTGGTTTTATGATATAATAGCATCCGGAAGCAAAGCTCAGCCCCTGGTGATTTACACAGGACGGGTGGGTCCAGGGCTCCCCCAAAGCCTTGACTGCAAGGAAAACTGCCCAAGTGACAGAGAATGACAAGCTTCCAAGGAAAGGAGAGTAGGAGTGCCAAGAGCAACGGCTTTTTCAACTAGACTCTTTAGAGGTTACATACATCCTAGGAACTTTCTTCTTTTCTAGAGGAAGAAAAAGTAATCCTACCCCATCCAAACTAAAGACTCACTCAAACGCATAATCCTATTTATACGCATGAACTTCCTTTTTCTTACCTATCAGAATCCTTTGAAAAGAAAATGGCACAATGCAAAGGCAGCTAGGTTTATGGAGTAGAGCCCTGAGTCTATTCCATCTTGAAATATCTAAATTTCTTAAAGACAACATCTTCCTGTTTTGAGATATAATCGACATATACCCTTATATTCGTTTCAGGCGTACAACGTAATGAGTCGGTATTTGTATGCATTTTGAAATCATCACCACAGTAAGTCTAGTTAACACTCATCACCACACATAGATACAACATTTTTTTTCCTCAAGAACGTTTTTTTGTCTCGAGGACTTTTAAGATCTACTTTCTTAGCAACTTTTAAATATGCAACATGGTATTATTAACTGTAGCCGCCATGATGTATATCACATCCCAGGATTTATTTATCTTGTAATTGGAAATGTGTGCCTTTTGACCCCCTTCACCCCTTTTGTTCACCCCCCACCTTCCACCTCTAGCAACCACCAATCAGTTCTTTGCATTTATGAGCTTGGGTTTTGTTTTTGTTTTTGTTTTTTGCAGATTCCACATATAAGTGAGATCATGCAGTATTGGCCAAAGACATCTTTCTACATTACAGATTAGCAATCCCCAAACCTTCCATTTAAAAGTAATTTTAAGGCACGTATGGATTACATAAATGCAAAGATTCATACGAAATTATTAGCATTCTGCCCTCCTGAGTCCCTCCTCCCTAACAAAGAGCATGTGTTTCTGACACCATCCTTCCACCTGTCCATCCCCAGGATCAAAAACGGTAACAGCCATCCCCCGAAATCCAAAGGCAGGTTTCCCCTGTAGAGTGCTTCACTTCTGAAATCGGACTAAGTCCGATTGAATTATTAAAAATGTAATTACCCCTGTAGAATTGCCCTGTGAGTGTACCAAATGCTTTCTGTTTGTCCCGTCAGAGTTACCCTTCACGCCCTCGAACATCCCCCCTCCCCCCACCCTTGTTTTGGGCCAAGGATACTGCCCTCCATGGACACCCCATCAACGGGGCTCTTCAGCCCCTGGCTTCTGGTTGGGTTCTGCCAAGTGACGGGTACTCACAGAAGGAGAGAAAGGTCAGAACACATATTCCCTCCTCTCTCTCTCTCTCTTTCTCTCTCTTCCTCCCTCCCTTCCTCCCTCTCCCTTCCCACCACCTCCTCTGCATTACCAGTGATCTTCTACCAAAGATCATGGTTACTGAAGGGCATCCCCTCCCCTCTCCAACTGCCACATTCTCCCTGGGATCCCTGGACCTTTCCCTCCCCTAACCAGCCATCCTTCTTGCTGATCCTGGGATGCTTCACCACCCCTTGTGGAATCTCTACATCTCCTGACACTTTTGTAAACAGCCCGTTCATGAGACTCTCATTAGGGTCCCCTGTGAGGATGCCATGTGTTTCCTTCAATGACCATGACCAGTACTGTGCGCGACTGGCTTTTTTAGCCTTCGTGTCAATATATCAAGTATTCCACTCTTTTCCAAATGAAAGTAAATTAGAAAAGAATAAGCCAACCACAGGGTGCACTACTTTACATAACTAAGAAAATAATTTAGGCACTGCTGCAAAGAAAATTAAAGAAAGCTGTTTCACTGTGTGCATTATTTAATCAAGGCAATAGGAAAGGAATGTTAAGAAAAGCTGGAATGTTTGTCAAGTTCAGCGTCCCTGATACCATAGACTGCTGCCTGTTGCAGCCACATGAGTAATTCACAATGGACGTGAACATGCACATGCAACAATTTTTCCACTTTTAATGAAACATAAGAAACTGGCAAGCCTTAGAAGTTAGAAACGTATGTATTTAATTATTTTGTTAGGCTTTATTTAATGAGAAAGGTTTTCTATAATCAAATGTATTGTACATTATTTTTTAACATTTGAAGTAATAGCTTATGAATAAAACTGGTCAAAGACTTAATAGTTGAATTTTTACTGGAGATTTGATTCCTTCTGTCTTCAAAATAGGTTTAAATTAGCTTTTCAAAATAGCCAGCTAATTTCCTGGATGTAAGGAAGAGTAAGGGGTTCTCAGAATTGAAAAGCAGCCTCTATTCTCTTTTGTACAGAAAAACAAACACTCAGGAACACAGAATTGAATTAATCATAATTTAGTCTTTGATTCTTTATACATCATCATTACCGTCATTGGTCCATGCTTGTCCTTCTTTTACTTTTTAAATTTCATTTAAAAAATAATAAATGAATACCTACAGACCCACTATCCTAACCAAGGACTGGAATATTCCCGATTAGTCAAAAATCCAACTCACCTGGCTTCCCGGGTCCACGGTCCAGGGCAGATCAGCGCAGGGCATCTCCTTGACCACCGAGCATGCAGCCGGACCAACCTCCTGCATATCCAGCTCCTCCTGCCTTTTGCAGACTCAGGTGAAAAGCTACACTGCACAGCACAGGTGCTGGCATTTTGAGCAGCCATCAAAGAGGCTAGGTGACATGAAAAAGTACAGGGACTTTAACTTCTCATGGGCTGCCCTGACCTGGAAGATAAATCTCCCCTTCAGCTCCCTCCTTAGAGCGTCCAGAGGAGCCCCACTGAGTGGAACACCATTGCCCAGAGACCCACTCTGTGTCTTCCTGGCTCCTCTCAGAAGTGACGGTGGATGAGGCCATGCATCTCTCTGGGTCTTAGTCTTCTCAGGATGCTGTAACCAAGTCCCACAGACTGTGTTGCTTAAAAAGCAGAAATTTATTGTCTCATAGTTCTGGAAACTAGAAGTCTGAGATCAGGGTGTCAGCACGATTGGTTTTTACTGAGGTCTGTCTCCTTGGCTTGTAGATGGCCGTCTTCTCCCTGTGTCTTCACATGGTCCTTCCTCTGTGCACACACACGTCTGTGTCCAAATTCCCTCTTATAAGGACACCATATTGAATTAAGGCCCATCCTAAAAACCTCATTACTTCTTTGAAGATCTTATCTCCAAATATGGTTACATTCTGAGATACTGGGGTTAGGACTTCAACACATGAATTTGTGGGGGACACAATTCAGCCCATAACACCATGTACCACTTCACATCTTCTTTTGCTTTACGTCTCTTTTTTTCTCATTCTAGTTGCCCTGAGTTTTAACTTGCAGATAAAGCATCAATACGTTTATCCTTGACTCTGGTGAGAACTGGACTAATACAAGAATCCATTACATACATCCACCCGTGGATTCCTCCCTTTCTTATGCTCTTGTCACCCCACCGGTCATCAACATCATGAACTGGGTGTTTTCATCCCCTTTCTTTTTTCTTTTCACTTACGTGTTGTGTCTAAATGATATTTCCTTCAGTTTCGCCTGTTTTAGATGTTTAAAGAGTGTTACACTATATGCTGCATTGTGGTACTTACTTTTCCTGCTCAACATTACATTAATAAAACCCATCTCTTTGATGTGAACAGCTATAATTCATTCATTTTTCACTGGCTGCAGATTATTCCATTTTAAGAATAAACCATAGTATAAACATTATTTTGCTGATGGACATTAGGTTGTGTTGTGCAAACAAAGGCAGATGGCCAAGGAGCACAAGCAGGCCTTTTAGAGCCTATGGGCTGGGGACCCTCAGAAAAAGCAGCAGCAGGAGTGCAGCTCCTGTTGTCAGTTTCATCGAGGGCAGTAGATGGAAGGTCGACAGAGCCCAATCTCAGACTCTGGGACAGAGTCACTAGACCTGTGGGGATTTCAAGCTGCATCTTTTAGGAAGCAGCAGGCCCTCCCCTGGCATGATCAGGGTCGCGATTGCAGCTGAGTGACACTGCCAACCAGCAGCAGGAGTTGCTTCTTTAGCATCCATGGTCGGGAACAACAAGCCCTTTCCTCCCCTGGTAGCACCAGGAAAGTAGGTTCTAAGCCTTGCATTTGATCAGATTTTATTGCCCTAAATGATGGGTCATAGCCAGTTTCCATGGAGCTCTGCAGGAGCCCAACTCCTTTACTGGGATAACAGTTGATAGGGTATCAGTCTTTGACATGTTAGCATTTACATCTCAGGTAGTTACCATTTTATTCTCCAGAATATATTCCCAGGAGTGAAACTGCTGGGTCACATGGTATGAATATTCAGGGCTAATTCAATCTCACACCAGCCAATGCATGTGAGGTCCCACTGATCCTCTGAGTACATCCTCCTAGTATTTTTCAGTTACTTCATTTCTGGTGATCAATTAGGTATGGAAGAATACCTCCCTGTGGTTTTGATTTCGATTTCTCTGATGACTAATGAGTAGCTTTTCATGTGCATATGGACCATTTGTGGGTTTTTTGTGTGAAATGCTTTTTGCTCATTTTTGTACTGGTTTATCTTTCTCTAACCAACCTGTAAGAATTATTTATATATTCTTGATGATTATCTTTAAGATTTGTTATTCTTCCTCAATTTGTAGCCTTCCTTTTATTTTCTTTACAGTGTGTTTTGATGAACAGTTCTTAGTTTAATGTAATTGAATTTATCAATCATCTTTTTAGTTGGCCTTTTTATTGTCTTGTATAAGAAATTCTTCCCTATTCCAATATCATAAAAATACATAAACCTCAAAATGAAGCATGAACCAAGAATAAGTCATAATGGAAATTAAAAATTAGTTGGAATTGAACGATAATGAAAACACTACATACCAAACCTTGTGAAATATAGCAAAAGTAATGTTTTGGGGGAAATTTATAGCCTTAAGTGTTAATATTAGACAAGAAAAATTATATATTAATGAACTAAGTATCCAACTTAGAGAACATGGCAGAGACCATTAGCCCTCACCAATATCCCTTTCCCAACCTCCCTTGCAGTTAAGGTGGCCATGATCATCATTTCTAGGCCAAGTTGGTTAACTACTCAGTTTCACTTTCTCATATCTCACACCCCAATCTACCAGATGGATAATGCCAGGGTAAGCTTGAAGCCCCAAGTTGGAGAAACCAGAAATAGGAGTGTGGCCTGTGTCCCTGAGTCACTGGTTGGAGCAGGGCCATCGTAGAGTGTTGTCCATCCTGGAATACCCACAGTGGACTTTGCATGTGGAAAACGTAAACTCTTAGTGCGTTAAGTCACTGAGATACTGGGGTTGTTACAGCATGAGCCTAAAACAAGAAGTTTAAAAAAAAAAAAAAGAATAACCCCAAAGGAAATAAAGGAGAAAAGGAAAGAGCAGAGATCAATGAAATGGAAAACAAAGAAGCAGAGTCAACAGAGGGAGAGCTGTTCTTTCCTGAGCCTTAGAAAAGCCATCAGGTAACTGCTCAACTCTGGTCTTGGTCTCCTTGTCAAATGTGTTTTCATCTCTCCACACTGTTCCAAAGAACACATTGAGAGCCCACATATATAAATCTGAATAGGCTGGATTATTTGTTTCTTATTCTTCTGATTGCCAAATAAATGTGCTGTATTTTCTCAAGGCAGGAAGCAAAAAGGTTGGAGATGGACTGAGCATAGATAGCAAATCTGGGGAACAGGGGTGACTGGGGTTTGAGTGGCATCAGGAAAACACAAAGGCAAAAGAGCAGAGCAAGAGGCCAAAAGTCAGAGACTGAAGGTGAAAAAGGGCAAGAGGAAGAAAAACAAGCAGAGCCGGAAGCAGGGTTTCCTGGAGCACTCAGGGCAAAGGCTCCCCTGCGATGAGAAAAGACACAGACAGAATAGGTATTGTCATTTGAGTGCACCAAGTATTTTCCACTGCCAAGAAGAGGATCCAATCCTATTTCCCACATTTTCAGCTAATTCTACAAGAGTTCTTTTGATAAAAGTACAAAACATGGCTGTATTTATTGCAAAATGCAGCCCCACAGAGACCCAGTAATCATCATCATTAACTTCAATTTGCAGTTTACTTAATCATCTGATATTTCTTCCTTTTAATCTTTTTATTGCTTGTTGAACTACATCCTAGTTGAATGTCTCCTGCTACTTGTCATCTTTCTGGAGAGTCAGATTCCTGGGGAAGCAGAGTTTCTGCTTGTTTTCATACATCAACAAAGCAGAATTCCACAGACTCATGTGAGCCCAATGTAGCCTCAAGCAAAGGACATTATTTTAAAACTAGACTTATATCTCACACAGTATCAGCAGCATTGTTTGTTGTCTCTAAAACACAGCAACAATATTCTCGGTAGTTCCTTCACTTGGATGAAGGTTCTTAATAATATTTCACTGTCTGGTCAACAGCTTTAGTATTTATACATTTGGTTTTCTCAGGTCCAAACTACTTCTCCTTCAGCCAAACGTCATACAACTGGAATTGTCCTCCATCTTGCTTAACTTTATAGGAACGTCCTTTTGCCAGTACTCCCCACTATTAATTTTCCTATGGCTAATTTAAAACTGCCTGTATGATTCTTAAATGAGTCCTTTGTAGACTTTGGAAAGTGCTTACATTCTCAGCAGTTACTGTAACCCTGTAACCAAAGAAGCTATGGTTGACAGCCAAGGTTTATTCTTCCTATAAATATGATTGAGTTCTGACACCTGGTATAATGTTTTTCTTTAGCATGTGAGCCAATGTAATGAAATTCTATATGTAGTTGTCTGCAAAAAAAACCTTAATATAAAATCTTTTTTTCTCACATAAAAACTTTAATAATTTTTTTCAATTTTTTCCTGACTGCAAGGTCATTAATTTTACCATCTAGTTACTTCAATAATATTGACTCTCCCTGCCATGTGAGTTATACAGACCCTGCTTTATTGTCTTCCCTTTTTCCTAGGAATTAAACAGATTATTTCCTAGGAAATAAACATGAGTAGGATCCAATTTGAGGGTCTTCTTTGGGTGTTCAGTGGAGTGGGGGAGAGGTCCACAGAGGCAAACAGTTATTACAAAATATAACTGTGACACGCGGCACAGAACAGAATTGAGTTTTGCTAGAAAGTAAAAAGAAGAAATAAATATGATCTCTGTCCTTGGGGCATTTGTAATCTACTAGGTTGAACCACACTGACTGCTGACTATGTAGGTTTTTTATTTCAATACGTCCAAATATTCACAAATTCATACGATTCTGCTTAACAGATGAGAAAGACAAACACAAAAGTTCAAGCAGGGAAGGGCGCTGCTGTGTGTGTATTAGCTAAGCATCCTTGGTCTGTGTGCTCGCAGTCTACACGGCATGTGTCCAGATGGTTGAAAGTCAGGCAAAACTCAGTAAACCAAATGAAAGCTGAGCCTAACCACCATTTTCTAGTTCCCTTTGTCCCTCTCATAGAACCTCTTTCCCTTTTTCTCCCTGGACCTACCAAAGCATTAGTTGGGAGCAGCATCAGAGGACAATCCTTTCCAGCTTCTGCAAAGGCAACACAATCTATTAGTTTTATATGTATGAAAGAGTCCCTTTTCAGGAGAATTTCCAACACAGAAACCATTTTACATGATTCCTTTTTTTTCTAGTCTTATTGAAACAGGAGTGAAGGGGGCAGGGCACAACCTCTGAAAGAATGACATAGTCCGAGGACATGACATAAACGGATTAGAACCAAATGGGTCCAAGATGGCGGGCAAGTCAACTTCCACTAGATCTTGAGCCTCAGTATCGGCTCACTGTAACACTTCAGCAAGCTAAATGACACATCCACAGGCGCCATGACAGTTGAAGACCCACCAGAAGGATCAAAACATGGGCGGTGGCCCACTTCCTGGAAATCCCCGCCCCTTCTGGAAATAGCTGGAATATTCCTCCCACTCTTTAGCCTATGAAATTACCCACCCCTATAAAAGCTGACAACCCCATCCCCTGGTGCCTTTCTCACCTTCTGGGATGGCCCACACTCAGTGGAGTGTGTCTCTCTCTAAACAAATCCACTTCCTACCTATCGCTTTGTCTCTCACTGAATTCTTTCTGTGATGAGACATCAAGAACCTGAGCTTCATTAAGTCCTGAGACCAAGTGTGTGATCTCAGTTGGAAGATCATGGGTTTTGGCCGGGTTCGAGTCCCGGCCACGTGGGTTCAAGTTCCAATCTGAGGCGCACGGTTTCAATATGAAACACAGAAATAAGTTTGGGGGTACCACTTCGAACCAGGGATGGGAGGCCAAAGTCATTCAGCCAAGTAGGCGATGGGGAAGTGCTCAGATTTCTTTTGTTTTCATACATTATTCTGTTGAAAGTTGGGGGATTAAAGAGGGAAAATATGCTGCTGATGAATCAAGCCAATATTAAAATAATGCTCTATTATTCTGAGTGTGTCCAATCATAGACTTTTATCATTTTTGGGGTTCTGATTCAGCCAAAACTTCTTTGTACCAGTAAACTCTGTACCAGTAAAAGCCACATTTCCAGGCTATGGACTACACAGCCGCCTGCTGACAGTGTGGCCGTGGCATTATCTTGCTGGTTATGGACGAAAGCCTACTGGCCACCTCTGAATGCTTTATTTACTAAAGGTTAAGACGGAGCAAACACTGCTACTAGAGTGTTCCAGCAAGAGTCAACATCTCCTAAGTGCCGGCCGCCGGACTACCCTACAGGCCTTACAAAATTGTCTCATTTAATCCCCAGAAGCCTATGAATGAGATTCTATTATTATCCCCATTTCATAGATAACCGGGGAGCGAAGCGATAAGTAACTTGTTTCCAGTCACAGAGCTTGTGAGACAGCTGGATTATCGAACTTCAAAAGCCGAGTCCTCAACTGCTTCTAACTACTGGACGCATTTCCAAAAGGCAAAGACTTCTGAAGGAGTACGAATCCCTGAAATCCCTCCGTTCTTACCCTGACAGGGCCTCAGCTGGAATGACAGAGAAGGTATATATGAGTAAGAAAAGAGAACCCCACACCCACGAAATTCAAAGGACAATTTCTTACTTCAGGCACCATATTACTTCATATTGAACTGCCTTTTTAAAGTCTTTTCTCTTTAAGAGAAATCAAGATGTTCAGACTGAGATGTGTCAACATGCTGAAGGATTCTCTTAAAACCCAGTCTTTGTCACCCAAGAAACAAAGTTAAACGGGAAATCTTTTTTAATGGGTCTAGTCAATGGAAGCACAAGGAAAACAATGGGTTTTTTTCCCCTAATGTTCTCTCCTTTTAAATCATTCCTTCACAAACATTTGAGTGTTTACAATGTTCCAGGCGAGGAGAGAGAAAAGGATGAGAATATCAACATCCCTGGACTTGAGGCGTGATGTAGCCCTTCTTCTTTTTAGAATACCTTTGAGGTTTATTTCTTAATTTTCTCCTACAGCTTCAGTTTCAAAACTTTTCAGAGAAACAGGAAGCTTGGGAAAGGAGAGCATGTGTAATCTTCAGCTGCAAGCATGACATGTAGGCCCGGGCTGGGAACCGTCTTCCTCTGCGCAGCGACTCCAGGGCCGTCAGATCCAGGAGAAACATTGGAAAGGTCAGCTTTGTGTTCTCTTTAATCCAGTTTTTAATCAATAGATTTTTAAATACTCACCTTCCAGGTGATTAGCAAGAATATATCAAAAAAATACACAAGCAGGGTAACTCCAAAGGTGAATAAAATCAAATGTCACTGGCCAACCCCAAAAGTGGCCCTACCAAATGGAGTTTTTTCATTTTCAAGGTGCCCACCTTCCATATAATCTCCAAGGAAGTAGCAGGCAGAAGTCGCATCCCAAAGGAAATGATGCAGTGATTCTCTCCATAAGAGTGGGAGCAAAGACAGTTATGAAGACAGTTGCACTGAGGTCAGGAGATGGGAGAATCTGATTAAAGCCAGTCACTGGGAAAATAACATGAGTACAGACCCTAAGAAGGACATGACAGGTACACTTTCTATAACCTTGCCTATTGCATTGACGATTATGCTCTCACCGGGCATTCTATTTTGACTTTCCAGTATATTCATAATATATTACAAGAAGTCATTCTAAACAATTCATTTGAATGATGTTAAGTTTTAAAATATGAGCTTGAAAAAACACACACATACCTACTCAAATGCCCTGCTAAGATGCTGTGTCTTCAATAATCTTGAATTACCTGCACCTCCTGGCTAATGGTTTCATTACTCTGACAGCTGAAATAACATGTTCATGGCTTACGTGAGCCTTGGATGTTTGGGGTTAGGAAAAGAATGGGCAGGTTGTCCATGTGTTTTCTAAATTAACTCGACTCTGCGTTTGTCAACAGCACTACAAGGTTCAATCACATGGATGGTACCGGGGGTGGCGGCGGGGTGTTGGGGGAGCAGGCACACTTGGAAGGTGCTACTTGACTGGGTGCCACTGTCATGAGAAGCCAGGTGTCACCCCTTGCAATGTAAAGGAATCAAATAGTTTAATCTTTTAAGACAGATTTGATGAATCCATTCTACCTTGAAAGAGATAAACTGGTACATAAAGCAGCCACATAGCGCAGGGAGATCAGCTCGGTGCTTTGTGACCACCTAGAGGGGTGGGATAGGGAGGGTGGGAGGGAGACACAAGAGGGAGGAGATATGGGGATATATGTATATGTATAGCTGATTCACTATGTTATACAGCAGAAACTAACACACCATTGTAAAGCAATTATACTCCAAGAAAGATGTTAAAAAAAAAATTGGTACATAAAGGACAAAAAGTTAAAAAAAAAAAGAAAAGAGTGGGAGCAAAATGTGACCCACTTCTCTGTAAGGACTAACCACAGATTCAATAGGTGGAAACATCCAAATTAGGCCTGCACGGCCATCCCATTTATGCCTCTGGTGGCAAAAAAGCAACATACTTGTGTCAGACATTTACTTACACCAGCTCTTTGGCGGATGAAAAGTTACGAGTAAATACCTCTTAGAGTTTCCTGAGGGCTAATAAACTGAAACTTGGGAATACTGATGGTCTTCGGGCCAGAGGAGGCAACAAATAACTGCTTGACTTTCAGGTGGAAAAACAAAAACAACCCTCACAAAACAGATTCTAAAACTTCCGGTGTGGTGGGGAGAGAACTGAGGAGACAGAAGTAAAGATAGAAAATTGACAAATATATAACGTGAAGACTGGAACTCTACTCAAAGATGAAACAGCATTTCTTTTAAATCACTTGTTCTCAAAGGGATGGTACTGCCCCTTAGATGTGGTTTTGGAACTGTAAGGGCTTTTGAGGTGCTAATGATAGGACAGCCACTATCTACATTCAACAGATGGAACACGGATGCTACACAAGTTCTACAGGTTAGACCCCTCCCAGCAAGAAACCGTCCCCCATCAGCACAACTATCAACTGCCCGATGAAATATTTATGTAGATGGAAAGCCAGTCTAGAATTATCTGAGTTTAGCTGAAAATTAGAATCTAATTTTGTTTTATATATAAACATACAGGGAACCTCTAGCCCAGTTTTAATATGCATTGGATTTTTCAGGAATGCAATTATTCTATAAACTGAGGGAAAGTGTACAGCAAAGTGATGATGAACAAGGTTGCCAGCGCTAGACTGCTTTGACTTTAATCCCAGCTCTGCCCTACCAGCCCTGTGCCCTCAGATGTAAAATGGGGATCACAGTGGCACCCGCCTCATCAAGTTGTCAGGTAAGTATTTAGAACCATGCCAGGCACCCAGTAAACACTATATGGATGTAACTGTTACAGAATTCTGTTTTGTCTAGAACCTTATCAAGAATTGGCCACATGTTAAGAAAAGGGAACTCTCGTACAATGTTGGTGGGAATATAGATTGGTGCAGCCACTGTGGAAAACACTATGGAGGTTTCTCAAAAAACTAAGAATTAGAGCTACCATATGGCCCAGCAATTCCACTCCTGTGTATACATCCAAAAAAACCATAAACACTAATTCAAAAAGATACAAGCACCCCAATGTTCATAGCAGCATTATTTACAATGTCAAGGTATAGAAGCAACCTAGGCGTCCATCAACAGATGAATGGACAAAGATGTGCAATACATACATATATATATATATACATGGAATACTATTCAGCCATAAAAAAGAATGATATTTTGTTATTTGTGGCCACATGGATGGACCTGGAGGGCTTTATGCTAAGTGAAATAAGTCAGACAGAGAATACTGTATGATATCATGTATATGTTGAATCTAAAAAAATACAACCAGTGAATAAAGCAAAAAAGAAGCAGACTCACAGATATAGAGAAGAAACTAGTAGTTATCAGTGGGGAGAGGAAAGGAGAAGGGGCAGGATAGGGGTAGGGGAAAAAAAGGATTATTATGGGATTATATGAAATCACGTGTGTGAAACTTTTAAAAATTGTAAAGCGCTATAGAATTTAAAGAATTGTTCGTTCAATTAAAAAAAAAAGAATTGGCCCCATTTTAGAAAATTGCATTGCTGACATCAATCCCATTTCTGATGTTGAGTTGCCAGCACAGCAGGCCTGTGTAGCTGCCACAGGCCTGGTGATTTCATGTACAGATACAAGTGTGTGCTTTGTTACATGATTTCATACATCTTGTAATGTAATCATGCTAGAGCATTTACATATTAAAATAATGATTTCATTACAAAATATTTATATGTGTATATTTGTTTATATTCAGTTAGGACATTATATTGATGGGGATGTATAGAGGTCAGTTATAGTACCTATTTCATTTTGGAACAGCAAATAGGGATGATGCTCTTATGTATGTAAGAAGGTTTTATCATCCATGAATTTCATTTGATGACTGTAGTGATATTATAAAATATTTACTATACAAAAGGGTTAGTGTTGAGTTGGGTCTGGTAGTAATCAAAAATCACTGTTTTAAAGGATCATGTCAAAAAGTGTCATTCTACATCTTCATATGTTCACACATGTCTACCATTAAACCTGGATTAATACTGAGGCCAGCAGTTTCCATTAATTTCTAAGAAATTAGTATTAAACTATTAATTATATATGTCAACAGCAAAGATACATAGAAACTTCTTTAAGCAGCAATCTATTTCTCAAACACATTTCAGGAGAAAATCCCAAATAAAAATAAAAATGAAGTGGTGGAGGCTGACTGAAGGTAGAGAACCCAGAAACTTCTGTGGCCTCCCCTTAGGACTTCAGGGAACAGTCTGAGAAACACTGATTGGGCACAGTTACTGTACTTGAGTTGGGCACTGAAAATTCATCTGAGGATGGTCATTTGATCACAAAGGACATTTACTCCACAGAAAAGGGGCTGACCTCCAGCTAAGACCTCCAAAACCACTAAACTCATTACTCAGGGGATCTGAGAGTGATGTGAGAGGACGAGTGAGAGGAAGAGTTGCCACCCCATTTTCTGGGCCACGCTAACAGTCAAAGGGTGAGGGCTGGCTCTCCCCCGCTTTCCATAGTCCCTTCTAGTCATCAGTGCCCTGTTACCAGACTTCCCCGCCCCTGCTCTGCCCTTATACTGTATTGTCAAGCACCCAATGAATCACGCATTCCAAGCCTCTTCTCTCCTCCACTGGCCAAACCCCTTTTCATTCCCCATGAAACAACTATATCTTCACTGCAATTCCCTTGGGGGTTGGTTGACAGGAAAACAGCCTGACTGAATTCATTCACACTAATATGCGAGCGGTTGCCAGCTCCCTTAACCCCACCAGAGGCTTTTTTTTTTTTAATATTTTGCCCGCAACGCGCAGCACGTGGGATCTTTGTTCCCCGACCAAAGATTGAACCTGCACCCCCTACGTTGGAAGCATGGAGTCTTAACCACCGGACCGCCTGGGAAGTCCCACCAGAGGCATTTTAAAAGGAAGATGTTAACTCCAAGCAATCTCCGATTTCAGGCAGTTCAGCAAAGTAGACATTTTAAGGGGTGAGGGGAAGATATTTTTGAATAGGAGATACCAGCTTTGCCCAGAGATATAGCTCAGAAAATTCTCCAAATGTAATTTTACTTTACACACGGTCCCTCAACGCCCCCATTTCTAATCCATAAAATCCTAAAATGGTTGGGAGGGTTTATTTTGTTTTTTTAACAATAGTGCCCACAGTGGCAACAGCCAAGGTGGTCACTGGTAAACCTGAAAACATTTTGAACACTTTTTTCGTTAGCTTCATGTAGGACACAAAACAGAAATATATCAATTACATGTGACTAAGAGTAAGAAAAATATACAACTATATTTAAAACACTTAAATTAACAAGATAGTACTTTTCCATTCTAGCAAAATATCATACATTCAGTTTAAACAAGAGTTAACATCCAGACACACTTTTCCAAAATACCTGATGCTAGTTGAAAATGAGTGACCGTGAGATTTTCCAAGAGATTTCTAATTAGCAAAATGTGTACAGTTTTGAAGAACTGTCCATTCTTTTCTAGAAGATAGTCATTGAACAGGTCAAAATGCAAACTGATGTCTCTCTCATAAACCTAAGTATGGTTGTTTCATTTTTCTCAATGATACTTTGGCTGTCAGCAAATCTTATAGCTTCTTTTCCCTTAAAGACAATAATATACAACACCCTTCACAAATAACCATAAACGTCTTTGTGTGTAGTAAGTCCTATCTAAACCTTTTCACGTGCTTCTGTATTAACTGACTTACACTGAGACTGTTATGAAAAGGGCATTAACTAAGTGTAACTGGCCTACACTCAAACCTCTGCTCTGAAAGAGCATCAGATGCTTCCCACGTGTTATTTCAAAGTCAAAGCTGCTACACTTACACATGTGGCATGGAGCTTGAAAGATCAAAACAAAACTGTTTTCTCCACTGGCTTTTTCAGGTGAAGAGGTTGGACCAAAAACCAACACATCTGTGTGACACTGGCCACCAACTGTAGTCCCACCCCCCTAAAAAGAACAATGGCCCAGATACTCATAACGACGATAACATTCCTGGCCAAGGCTGTGGTTTAAGGAGTGTGTCTCCGTGTTCTGACTCTCAAGGAAGCAAAAAGAAAAAGCGGACTCTCCCCATTTCCCTCCTTTGGCCTCCATAAGCCAGCATCTAAGATTCTCTGGATTTGTTCCCATCCAATGATTTCAAAATTCCAAGTGCAGTATACAACTTAAAAAAAAAAAAAGAAGAAGAAAAAAGAAAACCCACGAAATCGCATAAGGTCGCTGCATAATACTGTGGATGAAAATCAAAACAAGTTGCTGATTGAGGACGCAAGGCACTTGGTAGCAGGAGACGGGGAGGGTCCCGGGAACGCAGGGCTCAGTGAGTCAACAGTTTCAGGCGAGTAAACCAGCTGACCAGCAGGGACGGTTCTGGA
Organism: Grampus griseus; assembly: GCF_964374135.1. Taxonomy (NCBI): domain Eukaryota; kingdom Metazoa; phylum Chordata; class Mammalia; order Artiodactyla; family Delphinidae; genus Grampus; species Grampus griseus. The sequence continues at coordinate 76,311,018 of NC_139007.1, forward strand.
GAAGAGGACTTGGCTGCCGAGGAGCTGGCTTTCTTTTTGGTCCCTTCCTCCGAGAATGGAATCATGGCGCTGCTGTGGAGATCTGAGCTGATGTAGCACCTGCTGCCTCGGATGTAGTCTGCACCTCGGACCAGCTGCCTCTCGGCCGTGGGCCTTGAGAAACGGTATGGGGGGGATGACCTTTCTTCGATGATCGGAGAGATCCGCTCATTACTGAAATACCGGCAAAGGCCGTCCTCACCTGTTTTCAGACAAAGCCCACAAGTAGTCCGTTAAAATACCCGTCCTCTGCATGGCGCTGCCTCTGAAGGTGGCAGCACACCCTGCCCTCCTCCCAGGGATGGGCTACCAGGCCCCCCAGGCGGCCAGGCTCACACCACTGGGTGCTGAGAAAGCAGAAACGGAAGAGGTAGGTGCACACTTCAGGCTGCTTTTCCACCTGAGAGGTAACACAGGGGCAGAGCAGAATCAGAGGGCCCGCACTTCTTTTTTTTTTTTTTTTTTGCGGTACGCGGGCCTCTCACTGCTGTGGCCTCTCCCGTTCCCAGACCAGGGCACGAACCCGTGTCCCCTGCGTCGGCAGGCGGACTCTCAACCACTGTGCCACCAGGGAAGCCCTTTTTTTTTTTCCCCGCACTTCTTAATCAGTGTAGAATTTTCATGATTTCACTTGAAATCAAAAAACCAAAGAGAAAATCTTATAATTCTATCAGTCCTTCCGCATCTGTCCCTGCTCAATGCCTGCAGCCCAGAGCACGTGCCCCTGGAACGGTGGTTCTTATTCCGAGCATCCCTAAGGAGCATTCAGGAGGTGAGATGCCTTTGGGTATCACTCTGAATGCAGGGCAGGCACTCTTCACCTTTAATGGATGGGGTTCAAAGATTTTAATGCTCTGCAAGGCTTGGGACATTTCTGGAGAAGGAAGAATGACCCCACCCTAAAAGCCAGTAGACCCCCTGGGATGGGGGCAGGGGGGTAAGAAACTGAATAGAAACATAAAATGCAGGGCACCCTGGCAACATGTAGCATTCTTTTGACTCAGAAATTCCACTTTTAAAAACGGATGAAGAACTACGTACAAGATGCTTATTGAAGCAATATTAACAATTGGGGGGGAAAACACAGATAACCTAAATGCTCAACCACAGCAGACTGAATGAAGAGGTGCTATTGCCATAAGATGGATTACTAATGCAGCTATTACCAAAAATACACCTGTTAACGTTCCCCTTTCATAGTATTACTGAATATCTATCTATTCCATTTTGCACATTTTTCTAAGCGTATAATACGTAAATATAGGAACAACTAGAAGATACACAAAACATTCAGAGTGATTATTTCTAGGTTGGGGAAGCAGATTACAGATTAGTTTTCTCGTACCTTCTAGAGGTTTTCCAACAATTTGTTTTGTTTCTGTAATCAAAGGGGAAAAGTTACGTTAAAAAGTGCCCACTGTCAAAAAGCCACATTTTGTAGGAGTCTATTTATATGAAATGCCTTGAAAAAGTAAATCCAGAGACAGAAAGTAGATTTTCAGGGCTTCCCTGGTGGCTCAGTAGTTAAGAATCCGCCTGTCAATGCAGGGGACGTGGGTTTGAGCCCTGGTCCAGGAAGATCCCACATCCCACATGCCGCAAAGCAACTAAGCCTGTGCGCCACAACGACTGAACCCACGTGCCACAACTCCTGAAGCCCACGTGCCTAGAGCCCGCGCTCCGCGACAAGAGAAGCCACCAAAATGAGAAGCCTGCGCACTGCAACGAAGACCCAACACAGCCAAAAATAAATACATTTATTTAAAAAAGAAAAAAAAGATGACTATGAAAGTTAAAAAAAAAAAGAAAAGAAAGTAGATTTTTGGTTGCCAGGAGCTGAAGGAGGAGGGAATGAGGAATGACTGCTTACAGGCATTTTTTGTTGAAGTGATAGAATATTCTGGAATTAGCACAACTCTATGAATATACTAAAAACCACTGAATCGTACATTTTAACAGGGTGAGCTTTATGGTATGCGAGTTGTCTCTCAAAAAAGCTGTTATTTTTTTTAATTGCCCTTTATGCAGGTACCTTTCTTTCTAAAATGATAACACCAGAAAAAATGTAGAAGGTGGGATGGAGGTCAAGTATCTTTCCATTTTCCTGACCTCACACTCCCCACCCCTACACCCCATATCTCAACCTTAAACGAAATAAAAGTCTAAATCGGGGACTTCAAATGCTAAAAAGAATGGCAAAGAAGATGTGGACATTTCTCAATCTAAACAAAGAACTGCCCTGCCCCCTGCTGTCTGCTCCACAGATTTTCTTGTCAACTAAGGGTATCTTGGACCTTAGAAGGCAACTTCTCCCTTTTCCAATTTAGTGTAATCCAGGTGATTTGGGTACTTAGGTGACAAACTTTACCAAGTCGCAGGGAGAAGTCAGGGGTTGATCACTTTGGAAGTTAGGCCTCCAGAACTTTTCTCTTCTTCCTTTTACAATCTAAGGCCTACTGTTCTCTAACTTTTCACCAGCTCTTTGTTTCAGTGCCACAAAAGCAATGTTACGATGTCCTGACAATCGAATGTAATCTGGCCAAAAATAAGACTATAAACATTTTCCTCAAAAGACCAGTGCTATCACCTGTAACTTTGATTACAGGGTAAATTAAACACAAGTTTCTTTTCCAATAGTAGTTACTCTCTAGCTCAAGAAGGATTGGGGGAGAAAAACACCCATGTCTGTTGGTCAAAAATCAAACAAATTCCAATAATAATAGTCATAAAATTGGACTAACACAAGAAGGATTGGGGAGAAAAACACCCATGTCTGTTGGTCAAAAATCAAACAGGTTCCAATAATAGTAGTCATAAAATTGACGATGAGATTGTTTAACGAATAGTGTATTTCTATGTGTTTAGAAACTGGACCATCAGTGTCTACAGCCTTTTTAAAGCACACAATACTGTTTAGGAGATTTACAATCACTACCTAGGAATATGTATTTCTGCCATTCTACACACAGATAGGACCTTAGAGGCCTTCAGCAACCCCTGATTTTGCAGATGAGAAGATGATTTTATGGTCATTAGAGCACAAAAGGGCTGAAACGAGGGTCTGGGTTTTGGACTCCAGGTTTGGTGTTTTTCAGTTTGCTTAAATTAAACTTACTTTTCCTCCCATGACTTCGAGGTCTAGCAAAAGGGTCCACAATCCCCATCCAGCTCGCATCCGCAGGCATGGACAAAGGCCGGGGCTTGCCTTCAGAGGGAGGGGAAGGAAAAGGAAAAGCCGACAGCGTTTTTGGACTTTAGAGAATCCTTCCCTTTATTTAGAACTAGACCCTCCCCCACCCTGACATCACACTCACTTCAGCATAAGCAAAATAACACAGTTTAAAAATAAGAAAAGTATTTTAAAGCACTGTATTTCCACAGCAAACCATTAGGACAGAGGCATGCTGAACTTGCGTCTGTGGGTCCACGGAGCAAAGCGGCTCCAAGTTAAAATGCAGGCACTGGAAGTTGGAACTGTAACATGATCTCACCCCGCTGGGCTTGCATGCCAGGCAGTGTAATGACTCAACAAGCCTTAGCTTTAGAAAGATGAACAAAGGTCTCATACTTAGAATTTCATTGAGGTTTATGTTTTCCTTGGATTACCCTTCAAGTCTGCCGAATTCATCCAACAGTTCCAAATAAGGAAGGGGGAGGGGAAGAGAAACAAAACAAACACTCAGCAACGTACCATAGGATGGTGTTTTCTCTCTCATTTTTGTGGGCAGAATATTGGTTTCCACGGAATACCCTGGCAACTGATCGGAATCAGCGATGGTAAATCTCCGTCTCCGGCTTTCCTGGTCCAGGAAGGAATTGGGGGACTCAGAACCCTTAGGGCCAGGCTGTGGCTGTTTACATTTACTGAATCCGTAAACGGAACTCCCATTCTCTTCCCTGCAAGATAGAGGGCAATAATTACGTTGTTTACGAAGATCCTCTCACACTGAAGAATTATAGGATACATTCTGCTTCTAGCGCACGGAAGAAAACAAATCCTCCTCTCCCTGTGGAGGAAAAAGCAACACTTTTTCAATCACATTTGCTTCTCAAATACACAGAGATCCTATTAAATAAGAGTAAATACCATGATCCTACTAAATAAGAGAAAATGAGATTTTTTTTCATAGTTGTTTAAGGGATACACATATATCTTGAAGAGCTAGCTCTGGTTTTCCTGTACATCTGTCCTAGAGTTGAATCTCCTCCTTACTACAGACACCACAAGTGAAGGTATGATCTATTGAACCTTTTTTCTCATGCCAGGAGTAGTCTCTTTGCCAAGATCCAGCAAAGAAGACACTTGATGTGCAATGCCAGTTGTCAGGTTTGGAAATGATGTCAAAGATTACAAAGGGGCCTTTAGAGCGGCCAATGTAAAGTGTCTATTTTCTAAACAAAGTACAGAAACCAGCAAAAATTGGACCGCTGCTTGCAACTTCGTTCTTTCTAAATGTCAGCTTATAATAAAACTTAAAATTAATTTTAGTTGAGTCCAGATTACCAGCTGGTTAAATTTTTGGCACTGAGTAAATTCCATTAGGGGCTCATTGCAAAACTACTCGATAAACCCAGAATCCACTGAGTTCAAAAACAGTCTAAGGAACAGCCTTGCCTATTGGTGTTCCCAGTGAGCCTGCTGCCTGCATACCCTTTCCCCACCACGAATCTATCTCCTTCTATACTTTTAAACCCGGCATATAACTTCCCCATTCACAAAGCTTTCATGACTCACCACTTGTTCTCTGTGACCATTTGCACATTTCATTCCTAATAATATATGCTTCAGTGACTTCCCTGGTGGTCCAGCGGTAAAGAACCCACCTTCCGATGCAGGGGATGCGGGTTCGACCCCTGGTCAGGGAACTAAGATCTCACATGCCGTGGGGCAACTAAGCCCTCGCGCCGCAACTACTGAGCTCGCGCGCCTCGACTAGAGAGGCTGCGTGCTGCAAACTACAGAGCCCACATGCTCTGGAGCCTGTGCGCCACAACTAGTGAGAGAACACCCGCACGCCACAACTAGAGAGAAGCCCGCGTTGCAACGAAAGATCCCGCATGCTTCAACGAAGATCCCGCGTGCCACAGATCCACTAAAACCCGACACAGCCAAAACTAAATAAGTAAATAACAAATTTTTAAAAAATAAAATAAAATATCCTTCATTAATGGTGTGCGTGTGCCCATGTGTTTCCCCCAGTAGAATCAAAGCACCAGATCCCTTTCACTTTTACTACGTACGTACCCTTCTTCTTACCACAGCTCCTGTGACCCCTCACTGAGACCCAGACAAGAATATTCAGGATTGGGGGGTCGGGGCCATCCTCCCTACAGCCTACAGTTTCTGATAGAACAGTCCACACACTGGTTTGTTCTATCAGTGAAACCCTCTGCTCTTTATGTGCAAAAGCAACAACTCCTTGTAATTTTAAACACAATTCAGATCTCGTGACCACAGGACTCTGGTCTGTGAATACAGGGAAGAGCCTGGTCTACCAACCAGAAAGCCCCTGATCACTGCAGCCACTGCTCTACATGTATAATAACTTCTGGGCAAACCGAGACTCAAGGAAGAGGAAAATGACATTAATTTTTCTTTGTGCCCAGGAGAGAAACACAGCAGAAGCGAAAAGCACAGCTTCAAACAAAAACAAACAAATGAAAAAGTCCACCCTGAAGTGAAAAATCACTGTAAGTTCAGTCCAAACTGTGTCTTATGAAATAGTACAGCATGATTAAGTATTTCTCAATTTATTCTTGAACAGTTGACTAAGATATTGGCAGTTCTCTGGGGGCAAGAACTACATCTGTTTTGCATAAGATGGTAAATCAGGCCCAACTCTCAGTAAATGTATGTTTCATAAATGAGCCAGATTCTCTACTTTTACCAGCATATGTAAACATGTAAGATGATATACATAAGCCTATATTTTCATACCTTAGTCATCCCCTATATAACATCTAGCATAACCGTCCTCATTTTACCATAAACATTTACGATAGCCATTAAGAAAGTAACGATCCTGAAGAATTTCTAATAGACACACACACATAAACACACATGGCCATGCAAATACAGCCCATCCACACCTATTTTCACATTTTTTAAGTCCTACGGAGAACACATCCCTCTCAGCAAAATAAAACTGTAACTTTAATCAATCTCACAGAAATATTTATTATCTTCTGCCCCAGAGATAAATGTACCGTGTAGTTAATGAAACTTCGATGCCCAGTGAAGAATTAAAACAATGCAGTCCCCGAGAGCACATGCTTTAATCAGCCCCCTTCCCATCATACTGGCTGGCTTCAAGGCCCATAAAACTAGATCTGTTCCTACACTTCCCCCTAAAGGATCACACTTCCCCCACCCCTGGTTTCATTGAGGTATAATCGACATATAACACTGTATTCATTTCAGAGGTACAACGTAATGGTTTACGTATGTACGGCAAAACAATCATCGCATGTGGTTACCAATTCTTGCTTTCCTGTGATGAGCACTTTTAAGATCTACTCCCTCCGCAACTTTGAAAGATACACGACATTGTTAACAACAGTCACCACGCTGTACATTACACCCCCAGGACTTCGCCTGTAACTGGAAGTCTGTCCTTTTCGACCCCCTTCACCCATTCCCCAACGCCCATGCCCAGGGCGATACTTTTTGACGGTGGATTCAAGACTCATCCCCAACACACTGGAGTGTCAGCAGCGTCTCCTCTCGAGATACTTGTGGTCTTCACACCACCACTAGCACCTCCACGCAAGGAGACGTGCACACCACAGAAATGGGCACCGACATACCGGGGGGAGTAGGGAACGGTCGGTGGAGGAGGGATATAAAGATCCAGGATGGCTGGCTTCTCCTTCTTCAGTGAGGCATCCATTGTGCTGTCCGGGGACTGAGTGGTTGTGGGCGGAGGCGAGGTCTGAAAGGGAGTAAGTGTAAAAGCATGAACGTTACCTCGGAGATCATTCTCCCCAAAACCAACACCAGCCCCTGGGTAAACAGGGGCCCAGGTCATTTGTGTGTCTGCAGCTACTGGAAACATTCAACGTGTATTCTGCTTTGAGACACTCAAAATGTACCGAGAGTTTTTTTGTTTTGTTTTTTTTAAAGTATGGTTGATTTACAATGTTGTGTTAGTTTCAGGTGTACAGCAAAGTGATACAGTTGTGTGTGTGTGTGTATATATACATATATACACATATTCTTTTTCAGATGCTTTTCTATTAAAGGTTATTATAAGGTATTGAATATAGTTCCCTGTGCTATACAATAGGACCTTTTTATTTTATATATAGTAGTGTGTATCTGTTAATCCCAAACTCCTAATTTATCCCTCCCTCCCTCCCCACTTTGGTAACCATAAGTTTGTTTTCTGTCTGTGAGATTATTTCTGTTTTGTAAATAAGTTCATTTGTATCATTTTTTAGATTCCACGAACGAGTGGTACCATATGGTATTTGTCTCTGACTTACTTCACTTAGTATGATAATCTCTAGGTACTTCCATGTTGTTACAAATGGCATTATTTCATTCTTTTTTATGGCTGAGTGGTATTCCATTGTATATATTATATAAAACATTTACCAAGAGCTCTGAAAGCCTAGGTGCATAGTGCAAGAAAGGCAGAGGCCCAGGAGCCAGGTGTCAGGCAGGTTAGAATTCCAGCTCTGAGCAAATCACTTAAACTCCCAAGTCTTAGTTTTCTCCTCTGAAAAACAGCCATACTGACAGTGCCTCTCACGTAGGGCTGCAGTGAGGACAGAATGAGTTAGTTCACACTAATTACTAACAATGCTACCACTCACTAGGAGTATGGGCTCGGAATTCGGACTGCCTGGGTGCAATCTTGGTTATACCTCTGATTAGGTGTGTATCTTCCAGGCAAATCACTCAACTTCTCTGTGCCTCTTCTACAGAATGGGAATAAACAGGGACAAAGATAGTAGCAACACAGGGTAGCTGTGAGAATTAGGTAACGTAATACATGTAACGGGCTTAGCACAGGGCTCGTCGCACAGTAAGTACCCAACCTCATGCTGTCTAATTTAGTATTATACACACACACACAAGTTAATTTTTCAAATTTAAAATCCACACAGCTTTTAAAAAATATTTTAAAATCTTGTGTGAGACCTTCAATCCTATCTCTTCTACAATCACAGCAATGACTGGCCTTTTCTAGATGGTAAAGGAACAGCAAGAAAATGAGTCAGGGCATGAAGATGTTGGGTGAAGGCCAGTGGGAGGCAGCAAGTGAGGACAGTGCTAGACCCCGGGGCGTAATAAAAGGACACCTACGCCCTATCTAGCCCAGGTGGTGATGAATGGAAGACCCCCTATCTCCTGGAAGTGAGAGTGGGAATGGGAGTCAAAGGGTTGGGAGGACGGGAGTAGCCAGTGCTCACAGAAAGACAGCCCCATTTGGGGGAGAGATGCCGAGGCCCAGAGAAACAGTCTCCCAGAGCGTACACCACAGTCTGTCAACTCTCCGAACTATATAATTGATCCACATCTCATTCTGACAATCTTGGGCAATGTCTGAAAACATGGGGCCAGGACCCAGGCCCTCAACAAATAGAAACAGAAGAAAATTGGAGCATTTCCATAGAACAGGCATTTTCCGAAAACTCCAACACTGATGGTTACTTCTAAATAAATAACCCTTGTTTACCATGATTGTGGCCTAAAAACAGAGCGATGAACAGCTTTTCAGTGACAACATGAATGATGTGGACAAGAACTAAAGATGCTCCCTCCCAGCAGAGGTGGGCACCCAGGCATACAGACCCCTGAAGAATGACACACAGGGCAACAGCCAGGGCGGGGGCTAAGAAACTGTACGCAGTACTGGTCTACCAGAGTTCATGTTCTGAAAATATCCTGGACACATCACCAGATGCCTAATAGCTAAGCTGTAAAACGGGCTCTGCATTTTGACGGTTTTCCCTCCCTGGGTCAGAAGCAAAGCTAGGTGTCTCATGCCTCACCTTCACCTCTTCCCACAAATTGCACAGTTCGTGGAACCGGGCAGGAAGGTAGAGAAAACCAAAGAAAAAGGAAGCATGCCCCTTCTTAAGTGCATTTCCATAGGTCAAGGAACTAACTCTAGCCTATACTTAGATATCATTTTCACTTCCCTTCTGAACACATCCACCTGAATTTTCCTGTCACTTCAAGCTCAGTGATGCCCAGAAGACCTGTCATCTCTGCCTCCCAGATGGCTCTTTCCTGACATTCTAATTTTTGTCACTGGTATTGCCACCCAGGTTCACTGCCACATTTCACATCTGCTTCTTCCTTGCCTTGCCTACCTTCCTCACCCCTACCCCAAAACCTCTGCTGTCAACGTGAGTAATTAGGAGTGAGATTCAGAAATACTTAGCTGAGGTCCCCCAGCTAAGATGTGGCAGAGGTGGGATTTGAACTCAAGGAGTTCAGCTCCGGGGCCCCTTCCTGTCCACTACGCTGTGGTGCTTTGTGAGTCCTCTTGATGCTTCTTCCAAATGGCCTCTTGCATTAGTCTTTCCCTAGAATTGCCCCGTCCTAGCCTCGCCCGGAACAACATTACCCATCACCTACACGTGTAACAGCTCCCAACTGGTGTTTCTTGTGTTTAGGTAGTATCATGGACTAAATTGTGTCCCCCAAACCCCCAGTAGCTCAGAATGTGACTGTACTTTGGAGATAGGATTTTTAAAGACATGTTTAATTTAAAATGAGGGGGCTTCCCTGGTGGCGCAGTGGTTGAGAGTCCGCCTGCCGATGCAGGGGACATGGGTTCGTGCCCCGGTCCGGGAAGATCCCACATGCCGCGGAGCGGCTAGGCCCGTGAGCCATGGCCGCTGAGCCTGCGCGTCCGGAGCCTGTGCTCCACAATGGGAGAGGCCACAACAGTGAGAGGCCCGCGAACCGCAAAATAAATAAATAAATAAATAAATAAATACAAATAAATAAATAAAATGAGGTCATGTGGGAATTCCCTGGTGGTCCAGTGGTTAAGACTCTGCACTTTCACTGCAGGGGGCGCAGGTTTGATCCCTGGGTCAGGCAACTAAGATCCCACATGCCACATAGCACGCATCCCCCCCAAAAAAATTAAATAAATAAAAATTAAAAAAATAATACGAGGTCTTATGGGTGGGCCTTAATCCAGTATGACTGGTGTCCCTATAAGAAGAGGAGAGGACACAGACACACAGAGGAAAGACAACGTGAAGACAGGGAGAAGACGGTCATCTGCAAGCCAAGGAGGGAGACCTTAGAAGAAGCTAACCTTGATCTGAGACTTCTAGCCTCCAGACTTTGGAAGGAATAAACTTTTGTTTCGGTCACCCGGTCGTTGGTACTTTGTTACAGTGGCCCTAGCAAACTGATGCAAATATTAGTGTAAAAATCAACTGTCAACCTGTTGACAAAAATTACCTGTGAGATGAAGTCCACACTCCTTAGCCTGGGACTCTATACCCACCCATCCAGCTCAGTCCACTGGTCTAGCTTTATCTCCCACCCTCTGCCCCAAAGAGTCTGGTCTACTTATTCTTACAGGAGCGCTGTGGTGTCTACCCAGAGCCCTTGGTCAGTCAGTGAACCCGGCTGCTGTGAGTGTCTGTTGCTAAAAGCTCACGGCTGCCCCCTTCTCTGGAAAACTGCCCTCAGCGGACAGCTGCCACCCCTGAGTACAGCTACCAGTGCCCGTGCTGTGTGGTTACACCTGGGTAACAGGCCAAGACTAGACTTTACCTGAGACAGCATCTGCTGGCTTAGCCTCCTTATTCTGCCTCCCTCCCTCCCGGACAAGTTTTACCTAAAGCACAGGCACTAAATCGCTTTCACAAGAATGTCTGTCACACACTCTGCTTCTAGGAAACCTTGTCTGGGCACCGCCCTTCCCTGATGGCAGCACATCCTCGGTTGGTGGGCGTGTGTCTGAAGAACAGCGTTCCTCTCCTCCACCAAACAGCCTCCCATCTGCCTCCCAAATCCCACCTAGTTTTCCAGGCTCCAAAGGGCTCCCACCTCCTCAGGAGGAGGCTCCTTCACCTACCTGTCCATACCCACCGCCCCTTCTTCAGAACCTAACATTTACGCCCCTGCACCAAGGAGCTGACAGAGTTGCTGTGTGGCAAGCACTCCATCAACCATCAGTGAAGACCTCTTCGATGTTACTTAACACACCCTGAGAATCCCAAAACTATTGAAAGATGGTGCCCCTTATACTGAGCGATGCAAACAGAAGCAGCTGGGGTGCGACTGATACGTTCCGTTATTATTTAAAAAGTGAACTTAATTATGTGCCCCTTCCTGGCTCCACCCTCCACATCCTGGTCTTTACTTTTATGTGCCTCCACACCCCTAAGGTGCACACATAGGCATACTTCCAGTGCTGTATGCATCACGAAGTGTCCAAATTGATGGCTTGAGACCACTGCTGTTCCTTCCATTTGAAGATGTACAATAAGATCACAGAAAGTTACATATAAATGGCAAATCTCAGTCTTATGAAAGGGCACTGAAACGTGATTGCTTTTCATTCATGATTTAGGAATTAAACACTAAGAACCGATGACGTAAGGAAGAGGTTGCTCAGGGTGCATGGTCCAGCCAGGCGTAGGCAGTAGGAGTGCACTGTGTGTAGAGAATTTAAATAATAAAACTCACTAAAGACCAGTGTGCTTTTTATTATCACCCAAGACTGCCAAATCTAAACAACGGAGCGATGCAGCGCCCCGCTGGGTGGCTGGTTCTCACAGTCCACACCCCTCCCTGCCTTTTTAAACCATGCTGAGGGCTCAACCCCACGCGGTCTCTCTAAGATCAGCGGTCAAACGGGATTCCTTTATGTGAGCACGTGTTTGCAACGAGAGAGGAAAAGGACCAGAAGGAACTTTCTGTAGTGCTGGCAGCCACTCGCCACCAAGTGGCTACCAAGCACTGAAATGTGGCCGCTGAGACCGAGGAACTGAAGCTTTCATTTTAATTGTTGAAATAGACACTGGTGGCTAGTGGCTGCCATACTGTTCAATGCAAATCCAGCATGGCTATTTTCATATAAGTAAGATTATAGGATAATTATCCATGCACAAGCTCCTGAAACCAATCAAAGTGTAGTCTTTCTTTTTGGAGACAAATTGGATATTGGACATTGTTCTTGCGCTGATGTCAGAGGAAAGATTTCAACCCGTGACCAGTACCTGGACCAGAGGCGGCTTCCATCGTAGGTTTTTCAAGGGGGCGGGAGTGAAGTTGAAGGAACTCGTGGGCCGCTTCTTAAGCAGTAACACAACTCCTGTAGGATTCTCTCTCAACTTTCTCACCAGATTTTTTAGCTGCCATCCCACCTTCAAGGAAAGAAAATGAGGAGAGCGCACTTGCTCATGAATAACGAAAACTCAAACCCCTATGAATTTATCTCAAGGAAATCAGCTATGAGCAAATAGGCAGACACAAATCTGTTCATCCTAGCACTGCTTAAAATTATGGAAAATTGGATATAAATTGAAAAATTTTTAAATGCATGCAAAACGGTTTAAAAGTTCTAGAGGGGAATATGAAGTCGGAAGTCTCAATGAACAAACTCACCACAGTTTGCTGATTGACCTGAATCACTTCATCACCGGCGTGAATCTTCTGAGATCTGTCTGCAGGAGACTGTTAGAAAAAAACAGAGAGAGACCTGTCATATTTTTTAAACCTACTTCTTTCTGCTTCTATTTCTTCTCCCTTCTTTTTTCTACAGAAAACGAGCAATGGAAATATAATCTTCTCAGGAAACGTTACACAGTGTACTTGAGTTCCCTCAAAGTACACAGCCTGTAGAACTTGGCATTGGGTACTGGTGTTCTCTCTTCTATTAGCAGTTTGTTATAACAGATAATCTGTCAGTTGGAACAGCCAAGGTTCATCTAACCTATCGTGAAGAGTGGGACGCACTGTCCACATAAGGGGCTGATCAAAGCCATTGGTTCATCTAAAATGAGACTTACCTACATCCCTATCAAAATTAATCTTGTAAAAGCCAACCAACTGCCTAACGTGGACCAACTGCTTAATGTGTAAAGATCATCATGTACCTCTGTCCTACCGTTTCCCTTTAAGCAATTATTAAAACGAAATATTACTTTTACTTAAACTTGTTTTGCATGTTATCATAATGCTATTAACATAGAAAGATAGTGACAATAGAAAATATTTCTTTAGAGAGAATTTAAATTTTTGCATTTTCAGGTGGAATTCTAAGTGCATGTGTTGTCACAGTATCAAAACAAAGTCCAGGCTTTGTTTCTCTCAAATAATAGTTTGCTACAAATTTGCAAATATTGATACAAATATAGATACATCCACATATGTGTGTACAGACAGATAAATAGATGTAACCTGTCTGTCAAATATTTTCCCATAGTTTCTGGTTCACTGAATCAAACTAAACTCTTTATGTTTAAGGTATTTCAGATGATTTTAAAAAATGGTTAGAAAAAATTCTGCCAACAACCTTTACCTAAGCCTAAGATATCATTAGGTTTATTTTATGGAGTTTTCAGAACACTGAGATTCAGTGTTAAATAACTTACTATGTGTCCAGTGTTATGGACACATAGTAAGTGAAAGATGCAGAATGTAATTTTATGCTTATTATGTGGTTTTTAAAATTAAAATAGTACCTTAAAACTTTTCCCCTGACAAATTATATGTTGAAGTGATTATTTCATCTTAAAAGGAATCTGTGCCATAATTTCATCTCAAATTTTTTTGTCTCACTAATATATTTTTCAGACGTAAACATTCTGGCATTTAGTTGTACGTGAAATTTGAAAAATATTTTAGAATAAGAGTAATGTCTAATCCTTCCTAGAAGTATAAGTTTATTATTATTTAATTGCAAAAACAACAAATGCATGGAATAAAATAAAACAGAACTATGTAAAAAAAAGATATTTCCTATGATCAAAAGAGAAAGAAAGGATCAAACTTTAATTTCAAATTATAATCAAATGTTATCTAAGTCAGAGTGTTTTATTTTGTGACTTACATAGCTGACTGCATCTTCAATTTACAACCATCCTTTAAAAATAGCATCTTTGAACACACTGATGGGGACAGCAACTAAACTCAAGACACCCTTGCTGAATTTTCTCACTCAGCTGTTGTGATAGGCTCAACAAAGAAATGAGCAAGTTAAAAAAAAAAAAAAAAGAGAGAGGGAAAAAAAAGAAAGGAAATGAGCAAGTAGTGTTAAACTGTAGAAACAGTCTCTTTGATTTACCTAGGGCCAACGTAAGGCATAGGTAACTATAACAGTTATTTTTGAAAGCATTTAACCTGCTACCATAACAACCAGCAGTGCCTCACCTGAGAGACTAGCATCGTGGGTACCACAGGGAGATGGCTTGTCTCAAATCTCTTTCTACTGAAGCACTTCTTAAACAAACGAATGTATCAAAGCTCCTTTTTGCCCCTGGTGTCAGATGCCTAACCCATGGTTACAGATCAACTTTAGTAAGTCGGATACCAGTTAATCTTCCTGGGCTGGAGATTCTTCTAAGGTAGCTTCACTTTCTAAAAGATGGCCCTGAGGCCAGGAAGTCCCTGTTTATAGATATGCAATCTAAAAAATAAGCCCCGGTGTCCTGAACTGACTTCCCTTCCTAAGGATCCTCTCCCATTCATTTCTCAAATATCCTACCAAGTGATTAAGAGTTGTGCTTGGCAGAACACTGGTAAAGAGAGAGCCTGATAACCAAAATTCTCCCTGGGGCAGTAGCTCTTGCCTATCTTCACCATGTGCCGGACTACTGAAAAATGATGCTTGTTCTGGTTTGCTGCAGAAAAGTGATGACCTGGAGAAGAGTGCATCCATTCTTCAGAGGCTCACCTACTTCCCAACTCATTTTCGGGGTGGGGGATAGGAGTACGGATGAGGTCCTATCAAGACGTCTGCCAAGGTCTTGAACAACATCAAAAAAGAAGATAGAGAATCACTAGATCTTGTTAGTCTCACCTTGGAATGATCCTGGCTGCTCAGGTAACCTCCAAAAAAACCCAGAAAAAGTGGACAGGAGGCCTGAGATGACCTGCTGGCATTGCTTCAGCCTGGAGTCCAAGATAGAGGGAATGCAGTTTGGGAATTCTGTCCACGACCACCCCCCAACACTAGACTTGCATTAAAACATTCTGACTTAGGATCGCTTAAGTCAGAGCGACCTTAAGTGATAGCCAGAAAGCTGTCCTGGAGCTGGCATTTTTCTACTGTCATTTAAGTGTAAAATGTCCAGCATTAAGTGTAACCTATCCAGCCCAAGCCCTCGAGAAGTGGACTCTTACCTAACTTCCCACTTTCATCGACAAGAATTAGAAAGTATCTGGCATATTCCAGACACACAATGAACACAAGGTGATTGACTGAAAGAATGAGGGACATTTTAAAGTGGATTACTGGATGGAAAAAGACAAGTTTTCCCTTTTTTGATCTGTAACAAGATGGAAACCACCTCTCTCTAGGACGACTTGTTTACCATCCTGTACGGAAGCGGTAGGATCGACCACATCCAGGTGAACCCTGAATCTCTCACCCAGTCCTATATGATCTGGTAGGGATTCTACAGAATGTATCACTTGACATTTCATTTGATTCAAAGGCAGTTTTGTTTAGTTATCGCATCCTTAAAAGTGGCGGCGGGGGGCAGAGGGGGGAGGTGAGGGAGAGCGGTAGACAGTGAAAGGAAGAAATCTGTGCGCCTTCTGCTAATACTATTATAGTGTTCTACATGTTCTTCCGAGATTGAAATTGATTCAAAGACCCGATTGAGTCTGGGACTGCACAGGTCTGGTTGTTAATGCAATCACCAAATTGCTAGACACAAAACTTTAACTCTCTTAAAAACTGAAACGACATTCACCATTCTTTTGAATCTATCCAGCCCCCGCCCCCGCAAAATGTACTGAGTGGTACAAAATGTACTGAGTGGTTCAGCTAAAATATATAAAGTCTCTGATAAGGATAAGGGAGGATCATTTGTTGTGATTTTTTTTTTCTTTTGCACCATCCCCAGCCCATAAGGAGAACGTTCTGTGCCATTATTGCCTATTAGGTGATGCAGTATAAAAATTCCCAGTGGTCTCTGTGTATTCTCAGTAGAGCTCAACAAAGAATGCTTAAAGACACTACCATCTTCTATTCATTCATCTCCCAGAACTGCACAATTAATTTATAACTCATTGACTGCCTTAAGCGATGCCACTGTTTTCTTATTACAAAAATCAAGTGTGTGTCACAAACTCTCATCAAAGATCATGCTATTTTATTTTATCAACAGACCTAGCAGCTGAAGCTCAAACTCCGATACATATTTCCACCAGATTAGAAAAGTAGTTGCTAAGTCTCTTGTTTCTTGAACTACTTCCTCTTGTCTTAATTGATTAAATAGTAACTAATTCCATAGACACATGCTTCTTTTCCACAGATGCAGGGAAGCTTTTCAGACATTTCTAGCTTCATATCAGTGTCGTTCAAAAGCTAGCCATACTGTAGGTTGCATAAAGAAAGTATTCAATTAGCTCTACTTTTCACAAATTCAAAATGTTTGAGGGGCTAAAGAAAAACCTTTCATGTAGCAGAATTTTCAAAAGGAAGATAACAGGGTACAAAGTCCCTTTCAGTAGAAGCAGCCCTGCTTTTTCTATTCAAAGGATTAGGGGGGAGAAAAACTAAATTTCAATATCATGCAAATATTATGAAATACAGCTCTATAAAAAGAATCTTTGTCATGCAAAAATCCCAAAATAGTCACTCTGGTGACATATATAAATTCCATTTTTAAAAAACCATAGTTTACACATATGGTCACCAATTCCAGCTCTTATAAGAGGGATTCTCAACAACAAAGAGATCATTGTTTTTTGTATTTATGGGTTAACATTTTCAGGGTGCAAAAATAATAATAATAAACGCAAGGGTGGAGGTAAAAACTGGGCAAGGTGTGTGAACGAAAGCAATAAAGGACAACTTAAATAATACATTGACGACAGCTGGATAAGCTGCATGCTAGCCACAGACATAAACAAAATAGGCACGGTTGCTCCCACTACAGATAAGACAACCGAACAGCACACACACGTTTAAATGAAAAGTATAGGGACTCTGTCAAATCTGCTGGAACATACAATGGTTTTACATTTAATGGATAAGCACTTACATTTTCTGTGGTTCCAGTAATCACGTGCAATCCATCATAGGTTGATTTGATGTACATGCCCTAGAGTGAGTCAGACATATTAACTCATTAGAAATAGAGCCGCAAGTGAGACGTAAACTTATAAAACATTAAAGGCAGTCCCTTCAGAACACCACTCATTTTTCAGTCTCCTGAAACACTGTAAAGCAAGATCTACAGAGCAGGAAGGGGAACTAACCAAGGCGAAACACTGGGGAAAGAAATCAGAAACAAGATCTCTTTGATATTATAATTTGTGTACCAGGCTCACAGAATTTTGGTCTAACTCTGGGGACTCAGAAAGAATGTTCTCAGACCTGTTGAATGAATGAGGCAGTTCAAACAAGGCCGGTCCTCTCCCGACCACTTCTCTGTGTAGTGAGACAATATATTCAGTTAATTTGGTCTCAGCAGTCCCTGCACGGTAACTTATTCAAGCCACTAACAACCAGACCAGGATGTATGAGCAAAGACTGTTAAGTAACACAACATAGGAAATAAATTAGAAACAGGCACTCCTGCATTTTAAGGGGGGCGTATAGATTAATACTCTTCTTCCTCAAAGGCCCGACAGTCAAACTCAGAGGTGAATGCCTAGCGTGGAGGAAACATCTCTGTAGTTTGACACAGCATGTATAAAAGAGAAGGTTTATTAAACTTTGATAAGATGGGGAAAGAGCAAAAGTAAACAGAGCAAAGAGTAGTTGCTCACCCTGGTACCAATACTGTATTGATAATAACATAGATTCTCCTCAGAAGTCATTTTGACCGTGAACTTGCCCTGCTCAGCAACATACCGCACTCTGCAACGAGCACCTCATCCGATACTAACACCTGCACGGTTCTGCCTGTCCTCTCCTTTCCCATCACTTTCATCGGCAGAGTAACTGGCTTCCCCCTCCACACAGTACTCCTCTTCCCAGAGCTTTGCATGTATAACTTTACCTTCTGAAACGGCAACTCCATTTCTGCCAACGCCAGGCAGTTCTCCGCTTCAATATGTGAATAAACCCATCCCCAGGAAGTCTTCTGTGTGTACTCCATTATAAGCCATCATTTGCTTTGAAGCCAAGCAGTCTCGGTATGTACATTTCTCCTTACCAAGAATGTGGGCTTGTCAACATTTGGTTGATTTTTGTTTTCCGATCTGAGAGCAGAGACTGCCCTGATATCTTCCCACAGCTACCTACACACTAGGCACGCCCCGTCCCCCTTCCCCTCCCCCCCTCATCAATACCAGTCACAGTAGCTGCAGCCACCAATGACTGCACACATACTATTCGTCCAGCATCTGCACTCAGCACGCATCATCTAATTTAATACATTCAACAACCCTGTGAGGGTTATTATCATTATTATTATTCACTTTTGACAGATGAGGAAACTGACACATAAAGAGGTAAAGTCACTTGACTGCTGGGATTTGAACCACACTCTCTGACTCAAAGCCTCTAAGCTCATCAATGGGCCTCGCAGTTTCCTCACTTAAATTTCAGCAGATTAACCATACCGGCTGCATGCTAGGTATTTGGAGATGTAGGTACCTAGGTGCTGATCTAGGAATCTACCTGTATGTATTCTCAGGGCCTGTTATTACAGAGCTCATACATTACTTCTAAAGCATCTCTGAACTTCTTCTTAAGAATCATTTCTTTCAGCCAGTCTCTTCTCAGCCTAAGTGGTAACAGAGACTTCAAAGCAGATGTTGTTTCATACCCAGAGACCACCTTTCCTTTGTGGAAATGTTTTCTATCTCCTTAAATTGCTAAGACCTAAAAATAAAACTGTTAAGACAATTCCTTCGAGATATGAGTATATAGTTTTAAAACAGTATTTATTTTTATACTTTGAAGACATAAAACTTATCAACAGTTCAAGATGGCAAATTCCTAACTACATAATGGAAGACAGTCTAACTGAATTCTACTCTTCAGAATTCTAGTGAAAGCAATAAGGAATTTAAAAAAACACACACACATACACACCAACTTTAATAAATGATGATGTTATTTGAAAATAAACAAGTGTTGTCAGAATTCTTACCAAGCCTTCCCCAGGTTTAATGTTTGGTAAGTGAACTTCTTCCAGACATGCACACTGGCTCATAACAGGATCCGTGGTAGATCGGATTGTTTTATCACAGATGCCATTTAAAACCTTGACCTAGAGTTGGAGAGGCAAACAGGGAAGGTTCAATCATTAACCAAGTTTATCTCCGGCTGAATTTTTTTTTAATGCACTTCACCTATCATCTTTAGCTCTGGTTGTGATAATACTGCTCAGTGAACACATGGCACTTGGGTTCCACGTTTGCAATGTGTGGGAATAGTGCCACTATTTCAGCTTTGCTTAAAAAGTGCACCTTTTATATTAACTCGTTTACAACCACTGAAGCGCACAGGCTGGGCAGAAACCCCCTTTCAGCAGTTAAAGAATCCTGTATTCCCCAGCCATCTGTGTGGTTTTTTAGGATTGCTCACATTCTCTGCATACCAAATACAGACAAGGTAAAAAAATATATACTTTTGCCTGCACCTTTTTTTTTTTTTTTTTTTTTTTTTTGCGGTACGCGGGCCTCTCACTGTTGTGGCCTCTCCCGTTGTGGAGCACAGGCTCCGGACGCGCAGGCTCAGTGGCCATGGCTCACGGGCCCAGCCGCTCCGCGGCATGTGGGATCTTCCCGGACCGGGGCACGAACCCACGTCCCCTGCATCGGCAGGCGGACTCACAACCACTGCGCCACCAGGGAAGCCCTGCACCATTTTTTTAAAAATAGATTTTATATTTTAAACAGTTTTTAGAGAAAAACTGAGCAGAAATTAGAGTTCTATATACTTCCTTCCCTACCCCAACACAGTTCCCAACACAGTTATATTATTATAACAGTTAATAATAACAAGATTTTATTAACATCTTGCATTAGTGTGGTACATGCGTTACAATTGATCAACCAATAGTGTTACATTATTGTTAACCAAGGTCTGTAGTTTACATCAGGGTTCACCCTCTGTGCTGTACAGTTCTACGCGTTTTCACAAATGCATAATGTCATATACTCACCATCACAGTATCATAGAGAAGAGCTTCACTACCGTAAAAGTTCCCTCTGCCCCACCTACTTGTCTGTCCCCACTCCCCTACTATGAACCCCTGGCAATCACCCATCTTCTCACTGTCTCTATAGTTTTGTCTTTTCCAGAATCCTATATAGTTGGAATCATACAGTATGTAGCCTTTTCAGATCGGCTTCTTTCGCTTCGTCATATGCATTTAAGATTCCTCCGTATCTTTTCAAGGCTTGATAGCTCATTTCTTTTTATTGCTGAATAACATTCCATTGTCTGGATGTACCAGTTTGTTTACCAGTCACCTACAGGCCATCTTGGCTACTTCTAAGTTTTGGCAGTTAGGATGAAAGCTGCTATGACATTCTGTGAAGGTTCTTGTGATATAAGCTTCTTTCCTTTGGGTAAATGCCTAGGTGTACAACTGCTGGATCGTAGGGTAAGAGTATGTGTAGTTTTGTAAAAAGCTGCCACAGGGTCTTCCAGTGCGGCTGTACCACTTTGCATTCCTATCAGCAACGAACAGAGTTCCTGCTGCCCCACATTTGGCGCCGTCACGTGTTGGATTATAGTTATCCTAATAGGTGTAGAGTGGTACCTTGTTACTTTAATTTGCAATTCCTTAATGAAACATGATGTGGAACATCTTTTCATATACTTATCTGCCAGCTGCATATCATTTTCCATGAGGTGTCTGTTCGGACCTTTTGTCCACTTTTTAATTAGGTTGTTTGTTTTCTTATTGAGTTTTAAGAATTCTCTGTGTATTTTGGCTACACGTCCTTTATCTGATATGTGTTTCAGAAAACAGTTTCTCCCAGTCCGTGGCTTGTCTTTTCATTCTCAGGGCACTGACGGAGCAGTGTTTTTCATTTTAATGCCGTCTACCTCATCCGTTTTTCTCTCATGGATCACGCTTTTCGTGTTGTATCTAAAAACTCATCGCCAAACCCGAGGTCACCAAGATTTTCTCCTGTTATTTCTCGGCATTTTATACTTTTGCGTTTTACATGTAGGTCTATGATGTTTTAGTGACGGCTCACATTCTCTGAACGCCAAACACTGAGCAGGTACAACTGTAGAGACGTGAGGATCCCTATTAAGTGGTCCCCGTGTAGAAATCACAGTGGCTACGTGTGGTTACTTCTCCCGATCAGATTCATCTAACCTTTGAAAATTAAACAACTAAGGAAATCAGGAGATTCCAAAGAGTGATTTTTTTTTTCCCAAGGGGGAGAATCTAAGAAGTGACACTTTTTACATTCCTCCAATGTGTTTAGCCTCCCTATTTATGGAAAATATATTTATAGAAGTTTCATTGCTAAATTCCTCAACACCAGTAGGAGGAAGGCCTTATCAAAAGAGCACAGGCTGGCTTATGTCAAAAGGAGGAAGCGATGATGAATAGTTACAGAATGCTCTTTAAACAGTCACAGTACATCTCCCCTCTATCATAAGGTTTTGGCCAAGATTTTTTTTTAAAACAAAATGGTCCTAAAGTGAAATTTGCACATCAGTTTCACCCTGATTAACAGGCTAGTTAGTAATTTAAGTATAATTGTACCCTGATGAAGGGTTCAGAGCAGGGAAAAAAAGAGTAAAGCAGAGACCCCAATATACCCAAGTTAAGCACAGGAATTTCCACAGGAGTTGGTCTTATTGTTAAATAGTTTTTATTCTTCCTTTTCCACCTAAATTAATAGACTCATATCCCAAAAGCCAATATTTCGAAGCATATCCTGAAATAATTAGCCACCGTCCATTTACGTTAATTCATGTGATTCCCACTGTTTTGGGAAAAGGAATTTTACTGTCACTTTTAGAAGGTATACTTACTACAGCCAAAACTTTATCCTCCATTTCTGCTACAAGGCAATCCTAAAGGAAGAAAGAAGAAAATGAAAACTATAAGAGCTAAAAACTTTCAGAAACCATCGGCTTAGCTCACTAGATATTTCCTGGGGTCCAAGGAGGTCCCTGACACACCTCCCACCCTGCAGCCTGAGCAGTCCTGGACCATCTGGAGGAGAGACCTGGATGGGAGAAGAGGGCAGACAGGAAAGGAGCTGACATTTGACTCCTAAGATTTCCATCTCTCCTGACCCCGGAGGCTAATAATACAAGGAACCCATCCGACCAATTATTTAATCAGAAAGCCTACAAAAGTCACCAGAACTGAAAGTCCACCTATTATCCAGACCGTACAGAGAGCAAGAAGCCAGAAAGAGTCCAAGAAAGTTGACAATGACTCTCCAACGTGACCCCAGGCTGAGCCAGCACTGGGCCAACAAGCCTGGAGTCTTTCGCTCTGGGCCTGCCCATAAGAATAGCTTTCAAATAAGGGCTTGAGTAAACTTAGCCACAGAGTTTATTTTAAGCACCACTGAGATTAAATCAGATATTTCAGTCCTTAATAGATGAAAAGCGTTCAACAAAACGTTCATTAACACACTGCCAGAAAAGTGGTCTTGAGGTATGCTATTGATGACATTAAAGAATGGGCTGGAATGCAAAGCATTGTTTACTCAGCTTAAGAACAAAAGACTCGGAACCGTACGAACCCAGTTAGCTGATGATAGGAATAACCATTGTCCGGTGGAACGTGAAACTCTCAGTTAACCTTCTAAAGCGTACCTAGAGCAGATTTCAATCAACACGGCAGAGTGCATGCAGAAGAAGAGGGAGATCAACGAGATTCTTGACAGTGTATTTGGCACCATTCAGTAAATCCCAAACTGGGGCACCCGAAGGAAAGTGCGAATTATGTTATGTACAGGAAGGATACTGATCAAGTCTGTTGGATTCATCAGACAAAGATGTTCACTTCAATCAAAATGTCATTTGAGGTCACATTTTACTGCCACTGGGGGTAGGGGTGAAACTGTATGATATTCTACCCTATGTCATTTTATAATCAGACGTTAGGTGCCTTCTTCTTAAAAGGTTTTTAAATTTTCTCTACTAGGTAAAAATGTGGGAAATAATAGTCACTCTACTGCTCCCAAAATTTACACAGACTCTCAGGAAAAGAGCAGCCTAGTGAGAAAACACTTAAAAAAAGGAAACTTAGGAATGTATTTTTGCATGTGTGAATCAGATATAAATTCAAACTCCAGGAACAACTGCTGTCAAATATGAATGATTACAGTTCAAAATTGTGCTTTTCGTCCTCCAACTTGTGCATGGAACTAAACCGTCAACTGCCGTGACGGCCCCTCCCCTACTCACACCATCTGAAGGACAGAATTCTCAAATAAATGTCAACTGTAGCAAAACAGAATACTTACACAGTCTCGTGCTAGAAATAAAACTAATGATTTGTGTTTATGATTTTTCATTACACATCCCAAATGACACGAGGGCTGTCGTCCTCAGGAGGTAATCACCCACCGGCAGAGAGCTCCTGTCCATACACCGGGGCCCACGCACCAAGGTGCATGTGTGACCTCATGGTCGATTCCTTGACAGATCCGAGAAGCCACCAAGAAAATGGGCTCCTGTGGTGATGGAGCCAGTGGGAGAGGGGCGCGCCCGTCTCCACGAACTGTCCAAGGCAGCGTGTGAAAGCGCCGCTTTTTACCTTCCGCCTCCGTGAACGTGGGTTCCCACACCCATTCCTACCGGGAGGAAGCAGCTGCAGGCCTGACTTCATGCTATTTGGCATGAAGGCAACAGAATGGAAAAAAGAAGAACTGGAAGCAAGTCAGCCCTTATGACCCCGACAGCAGGCCTGAGCTCTGTCACATTCCTTGGTCACCTGAATCAGCAGACTCAGGCCAATCAACCTGGCAGAGACCCAGCCAGGGCAGCTGCTAGCTGCCCTTCTCTGCCACTCTTCCTTATTCTACTCTCTTACTAACTGAGGAGCCTTGGGAGATGGGTTTAACCTCTCCAGAGCTCAGTCTCCTTCTCTGTAAAGTGAGGATGATAAAACCTGTCTCAGAGAACTGTTGAGAATTAAACGTGACAACACACGTCAGGCAGACAGTCCACACCTGAGACCCAACCAGCTCCCAGAAATGGTCTCCTGACTTTCCCTCCTCTGCTGGATGGTATGCTTTCTTTCCACGCAGTTTTTCTGGGCTCTCCGCTGCTCAGCATTTCTTCCTACACTGGAACCCGGTATCTGCCACTGCCATGTTGTCTCCTGCCAGTTTTCACGCCCTCGCAACTTCAGGAGGACCGATTAAGAAAGAGATCAGAATCCCTTCCCACCAGGAGACTTCACCTGAAATGATAGCCTGAAAACTGGATGGAAGGTCTATCCACGGACTCGGCGTGGGACGTAAGTGAATCGCTTTGCTATACACCTGAAACTAATACAACATGGTGGATTGACTATACTTCAACTAAAAAAAGGAAAGAAAAAAAGTTAATTAGCACAAGGAAGAAGAATGCCCTTTTCTTACGGAGGAAGAAAACAACAACTGTTTATCCTTCCAATCTCTAGAGGTACACACTCATCAGAGGGAAGGATGCAAAGAAAGTAACAAGAAAGAGGGGGGGAGAGTGGCAGTATGTGGAACAGAAAAAGAAGAAAGGGACAAACAAACGCCTGTCTTCACACACACGGACACAGAGAATAAAGACTCTAGGAGAACATGTTCCTTGTCACCAGAAATAAAGAGACACAGCTTTTATTCCTTCAATTCTCCAGGAAAAAAAAAAAGCAATAAATGGAAAAGGCAGGTTTCTTCCTAAACAGTCAAAAGATCTTTTGCCAAGAAGTCTGGAGAAAAACTGCACTTCTCGCAGTTGTGAGAGGGTGTGAAACCCCTGGCAAATTCAGCCTTGCTGCTGCCACGACACCGCACGTGGAAAAAGACATTCCACTCATCCTTCAACTGTGCACACAAATTTTACTACTTGCCAAAGCGACTATGTTCTCCAATTACTACAGAAAACACACGTCCGTCAAGAGCTAAACATGTTTTTCAAACTAAGTTCATAAAATGACATTCCCATATATATTTACACATGGCCAGTCTTAATCCTTAAAAATTGCTCAAATTTAAATAAACTAAGAAGTACCAGAAATCCCAACATGTTTGTTAACTTTGTCGTCTTCTTAAGCCATCAAGTTCGGCTCCAGAAAAGCAGTACCAGAAAAGATTTTTATATTTCCTACTATAG
Organism: Grampus griseus; assembly: GCF_964374135.1. Classification (NCBI taxonomy): domain Eukaryota; kingdom Metazoa; phylum Chordata; class Mammalia; order Artiodactyla; family Delphinidae; genus Grampus; species Grampus griseus. The sequence continues at coordinate 76,336,475 of NC_139007.1, forward strand.
GCTACTATTTCTTAAATAGGCACTGTGCTATACATATATCTTATTTAATCTTCATCATCTTTTGAGGTAGGTATTACTAGTTTTTAAATATTCTATACTAATTCTCTAGATATAACTTTGCATGAGTAAATGTGGTCACATACATGCTTTTTGTAAAAGAATAAGTGTTTTCTGTTCTTTGGCTTACCTCCCACATTCTCTCCCCACTTTTCTCCCAGCCAAAGTAAACCCAACTTTTCTTCCAAATTGCCCACTGTATTTATATATTCCTTTGTATATAGGTTTTCAGATGTACTGCATATTACAAATACATATATACATACATTTTAAAAATTTTTGGTCACCATTTGTCTTCCTCTTACACTTTTTTCCCTTTTTTCTTACTCCACAATAACTTGTAGTAATTCCAGCACATCATCTGGTAAGGTAACTGTTAGTATTCCCGTTTTACAGGTAAGAAAATTGAGACTCATAAGTTTGAAGTGACTTGTCCAATGTCCCAGGGCTAAGTAATGGTAGCGGTAGGATTTGAACCCATAGCTGTCTGTCTCTGAAACATACGCTCAATGAGCACCAAAAGGAAAACGAAAACAAAAAATAAACACAAATAGAAACAATACCTGTTGTGTCCCTTAAGTTTGGGTTAAATTTTTCCTGATAAGCGACAAATTCTCAACAGCATATTTGTCAAAAGCATTATCTCATTCGTTGAAACACACATTTAAAAAGTACCATGAATCATGGGCCAGGCATCATGCGGCCCCAGTAAACAGGGGTAAGTGATGAGAATGCCCAGTGGGCACCCTTCTGAGTGGGATCTGTACCCCTGGGCAGCCCCTACCGCAAATGCCAGGACTTGGTGGCTACATGATGAATGCACCGTGATTGGTATCAGACTCTTTCTGTCAAGATTATTTTATGCACCATAAAAAAGAGCTGAATCTCAGAGCCACTTTACTGCTCTGAGCGTTTTCCTAAGAACATGGCCTCAAAAGCATAACGATGAAGTCCCACGTGCCTCAAGTTCAAGGGCTGCTCAGGACTGGACCTTAAACAACAGCCAAACTTCACTCTTCATGTTCCGGGAACAGACAGAAAGCACATAGCTTTTCAGAACTGCATCTATTTTATGGCATGGTTAGAACTGAGGAAAGGATGTTCTTTACTTTTTGCCAAATCACCAGTGGAAACAAATGTGCAATCACAGAATTTTCAAACCTAGTGAGATGTGAAAAAAGAACAAGTTCTTCCTTACATTTTATGGCCTCAACTCAATTCAAAAATAATTTTACAACAGTCTGCTACATGCCAGTTAATATCTTCCTGGCCTTCACTAAGATGTGAAGGTCTGGCAAATGAGCTGTGTGAGAAACTGACGTGTCACTTCCAAACCAGAACATTTGTCAGTGTGAGAATCACCCAGGTTCTCTGCACCTCTGCCCCAGAGACAAACAACATAAGATACTGGTTGTTCTGTTAGCCTACAACCTGAAGTGAGGCGAGCTGAAGCAGATCCCTCAGCTGACCCATTTGGATGTAGATAATCTAGGAATAAATTGCTGAGGTTTGGGGGCTGTTTGTTACTGAATCACCACCAAGCTCCTCCTGACTGGTAAACCTAACCACCAGAGGTCAGAATGAAAAGAAAATTAACAAGCAGATACAGTAACATACTCAGAACGAAGATTATGGTGAAATGTAGTTACTCCAGAATTTCTATTTAAAAAAAATTAAGCGCTCTAACATTTTAGAGGAAGTAAAGGGCTATTAGCTCAACTATTTTAAAGCAAAAGAAGGTAATCTTTGACGTAAAGGTCACTGGTCATTTTTCACAGAAACTATCTGTAAATTCATCTAACTTAAAGCCCTTCATCTCTCCCCAGCTCTGATGGGGGGAGAAAGAATGGTACTTCATACCTGCATGTAAACCCTTTGAAGAAAAGGAAAAGGGAAAAAAGACTTTTAGAAAACACCAGTGACGTACTGACCTTCTGGACTGTAGTGGTCAGGTCCAAGCAAAGCTGAATGATTTTGTTCTTCGTTATTGAGAAATCAGTGATCCCTGTAAATGGAGCCCTAGGAAGCAACGAAAATTCTCTTTAAAAAAAAAAAGTGGAGAGGATGAACCCACTGGGATCCCACACTGTGTGTTAACAAGCACAGCTACACAACAGGCTGGTTTAAATTGTTATGTAACTGTTTCCTCTCAAGTAACACACAAAATAGGAATCTCAATAGAACAGAGACAGAGAAGTTCTAGATAAAAACACATCCAAAAATGAGGCAAGAGAATGAACATCCCTTCAAAAGTCAACTAACAGCCTTCATACAAACCAATAACCAGTAACGTTTAACCTCAGTAAAACTCAACTTAAACTCTTCTCTAAGCTGAGGTTAATTTGTTCCTGCTATTCACCTCAGGAACTTCCAAAGGGACCCTAAAATGGACCACTGGCTCCAAACTCCTGGACAGGTCCAATGGCAAGGGCAAGAAAGGGATAAAGTTTCCTCTTCCTCAGGCAAAACACTGACTTCTATGCATCTCAGACGTTCCTTTTACAGGACAGTAAGGCACACCCATCACTTACCGGTCCAGCCAAGCTAACAAGGCCTTGGCAGCACCTATGAGCTCCACCACAGAAGTCAGGAACTCATTGGGGGGCTTGTGGGAGGTGTTCCCATCATAGGCTGGACTTTTTCTCCGGCTGCTTATGTAATTCTGTAAATTGTGGGAAGATGCTCGCAGCTTCAGAACCAAGTTTTTCATATTGTCAGTTTCGAGGCCATAATTCTGGAAAACAAAATCAAAGGGAAACATTCAAAACAATCAACAACGTCCAAACTCTCATAATAACCAAAAACCCACTGAGTTACCTGAATAACTCCTATGTCAGCCACAAAACCCTACATGATTTGCTCACAGTGTTGATCTCACCCACATGGGCCACACCAGCCTTGCCTCTGTTCCTCTTGCCTCAGGGACTTTGTCTTGCTAGTTTCTCTTCCCGAAATTCTCCTCCCACAAAGGTTGGCATGGACAGCTCTTTCCTATCACATCCTAATTAGCCCAAATGTCCCCTCCTCTTCAAGGCTTCCAGGACCATCTGGAGCAGTTCCTCATCCTGGGCCCTAGTGACACTGAAAGCCTAATAATTGTTTGTTTGGGTTGGGAGGTGGGATTCCTGTAGATGGTAGAATGTTTAGCTGGCCTCTACTCGTTAGGCATCAGTAGCATCCGGTCCCCAGGTGTGACAAACAAAAATGTCTCCAGACACTGCCAAGTACCTCCTGAGGTCACTCTCTAGCCATCACCTCTGTCATCTCTGAACCACCTTGTTCACTGCTGTCTTTCTAAGTCGGATGCAAGGTCTGTGAGAGCTGGGCTCTGTGTGTATTACTCATGACTGCATTTCCAGGACAGCAGACGTAAAGCAGTCATTGAATGGAGGAATTTCCATCAGATAAAAGTCACACAGAAACAGAACAGCACTGACTAAACATCAATTCACCTGGAAGGTCATTTCCATCTTGTGAGCTTCTAACCTCCGTTCTTTCTGAACAGTGTTTGACTTACCTGGATGCTTTTAAAAATTCCGTTTCACGTGACAATATTGCCCTAGACTACTCTCTTCCAGATAAAGAACAAATCCCAAGTAACAACAAGAAATGACATGTAAATCTGACATGACTCTGGGGGGAGGATGAATTTCAGTATTCAATTGCATGTACACATCCTAAATTGGCGTTTCATCCTTTTTTTAAGAAAAAAGTGAAAATATTTCTGGAGTATATTAAACTGTGTCAATAGCATCCCAAAGCAAGAATGTGGTATCATTTAAAAATTGGTTATAATATATGGCCAACACTATTGAACACTTTATGCCAGAAACCGGGCTTAGTGCTCGGCAAATATTATCTCAGGTAGAACAGCGTATGAGGGTGGAAGTGATATTATCTCTATTTTGCAGGTAAGAAAACTGAGGCACAGAGACATTCCATAAATTCTCCGGAGTCACACAGCTAATCGGTGGGAGTCGGGAGGGATTCTAACCAAGGCAATCTGCACCGAGGGTACAAGCTTTGGATCACGATGCTGTACATGCCCCCTTCCACACGCCCTGTCCAAGAACGGGCAAAGCGATGAGACAGAAACCAGGATGGGCACTGGACAAGCAAAAAGAGAAGTGGCCAGTCATCCTGGATCTAGCACAAACTAGCAAACTGTTTAACCCCCCTAAGTTCTATCCTGACCTGCTCCATCCCCTATGATGTGTCAGAAGCTTCTTTCAGCCAGCTTCGGCCAACCTGGACCTCACTCTTCTGAGAGGCCGGTGGGCCCTCTTTGGATCTGATCACTGCTTTTGTCCCCACTGCATCTAGCCTGTCCCTTGGTCCCTCTTCTGTTATAGCCCCATCTCTAATGCCTCAGGGAGGGGTGAGCCATGTCCCCAAATCAAGAGACATAAAGCATAAATAAACCAGGGAGTCTGTGAGAACTTTTTTCTTTTGGCAAGATGAACAATGGTAAGTAGCAACAGTAACAACAAAAGACAATACCCTGAATGAAAACATTGCAAACTTTCATTAGATTTTATGTGAAGTTTAAATTTATGTGGCATGTTGCTTCTTAAAAAATAAAAAATATTTTTAAAAAATTTATACAGAAAAGAGTTAAGAACAATTATAAAGAAAAAAAACTCTTCAGATGCATTAACTGAAATTGTTTTTGTGAGCTTTAAAAAAAATGTAAATTTCAGAACAAAAATGAGTCTTCTGTATTAACAGTGATGTTCCGTCTAAACTTGATATTCATTCTTTTTTTTTTTCACTGTCATTTTCTGGACACCAAAATATGGTATTGTCCTTCAGTAGAGAAGACAAAAATAAAAAGATGCATTGTCACCATGGCTTTTTTTTTTTTTTTTTTTTGCGGTACACGGGCCTCTCACCGCCATGGCCTCTCCCGTTGCGGAGCACAGGATCCGGACGCGCAGGCTCAGCGGCCATGGCTCACGGGCCCAGCCACTCTGCAGCATGTGGGATCTTCCTGGACCGGGGCACGAACCCGTGTCCCCTGCATCAGCAGGCGGACTCTCAACCACTGCGCCACCAGGGAAGCCCCACCATGGCTTTTTAAATCAGAGAATCAAAGACTCAAAACTGAGTGGATAAAGAGCCACATGACACAGCCTGTTTTGAAGCACTTGTGACTATGATTAAAGGGAAGTGTCCCCTTATTCAGTCAGCCTGCCGACTTATAACAAGAGCTCTGAACTAAAAGCAGGAAACTCAGCTTTCTGTAGCCAATGACACCATGAATTACTCGGAACTTTTATTACTGTAGACATTTATTTCTTGAACTCAAAGAGGATTAAATTCATCTTAGTGTTACAGGAAATTTTAAACCTCAATCTTCTACAAACCTACCACTTTTAATATTAAAATAAAGGAGAATGTAGCTTGTTAACTGGTTCTTTTCATTTCCATTCAGTTTCTCTGATTCTTTTTTTTTTTTTCCCAAAAAACAAATCACGGGACTAGAAGGATAGACAGATGTAGCTATAATAGATTATAATTTTATTTTAAGTTTTAAGGTACTTCAGAGATTTTAATCAGCTTTATTAAGGTATACTTTATGATGCATAAAACTCACTAATTTTAAGTGCACGACATAATCAATTTGAACAAATGTATATAGTCACATAAGCACCATCACAATCACAACACAGAACATTTGCATCGCCCCCAAAACATCCCTCATACCCCTGCATAGTCACTTTCCCCAATCCCCAGGCCCTGGCAACCTCTGATCTTCTTTCTGTCACTGCAGTTTTGCTTTTTCTATATAGATTATAATTTTAAAAAGCAGTAAAGAAGGAACAAAGAAAGGAAGGAAAATTCCATCCCCTTCCACCCCATTCCACAATAAGAAGAGAACAAGAAACTGATTATATTAGCTCCAAAGAACCTCTACTATAGAAACATAATCAGGAAAGGATTATTGACTTAAGTGTCCCACAATGAAAGACAGTAAATGAATAATTTCTCAGACCAGATCTGATTATTTTCACTAATCTTTTCCCTAATATCTGTCTCCTTCAGAAATTGCTTAACTTAAGATAAGGTATCAAGACAGTACAAACTAAGAAATGAAATGAATCTCCAAAAATCTAGACACGTACTACGAACCTTCCACTGAGATCTCACGTCATTAGAAGTTAGCCATCAGGGGTCATTTCCTGGTCTGGCTAGAGAAACAACACATGAGACAGGAGAAAAGGAAAGAGGCAGGTGCTCACTCTTCTGGTGTCATAAATTGTACACATTTTAGCTAAGGACAAACCTTACACAACTTCTCCGCCACTTTCTTTCCCCATTCCTACTAGCTCTGTCTGTGGTCTAACATACATGGTGATTAAGGAGTTTCACAGTCACACAATCAAATCCATTTTACTGACTTGGGTCAATTAAGTTTCAGCCGAAGAAGTATACTTCACAGTTTAATAAGTTCATAAGCAAGATCAAGTTAAATACAAATTGCTAGAATAGATTCCTCCTCCATCACTATTTCTCCCCATAACAAAAAGGATACCAGTTTTTAACTGTTGCCATGGCTGGGTAAACGATAAACAGTGAGTCATCTCAGGGGTACACTCAGGGGTACACAAGTGCATAGAAGCACCCAGGGCAGGTAGATACGTTACAGGTATTTCACTTAAGCACACAGGTAGGTGGCATCACTTCATACGTGTATGGATTCCAACTTTGTTCACTTTCTCAGCCTACTTCAACCTTAAAACCGCATCTGCCCCTGCCTCGGTCTTTAGGAAACTAGGGTTTGGTTGATCTGGCAACGAAAATGGGTCTCACAATTACACGTTTTTACGCTCAATCCCACCCTAGAGACAAATGCTGTCCCCAGCAGAACTTTCTGCAATGATGAAGATGTTCTCTATCTGTACTATCCAAATATGGTAGACACTGGCCACAAGTAGCTACTGAGCACTTGAAATGTAGCTCTGTGACTAAGGAACTGAATTTTATTATTTCACTTTAATTAATTTTAATGTAAATAGTCACATGTGGCTAATAGCTACTGGAAAAAGCAGCTCTACAGCCGGTCCCAGTCACCCTCTGCCCCAGATGGAGGGAGAAAAATTGGGCTCCGACTCTGAACTCAATCCTGGGAAGTGGTCCTGGTTTGCCTCAGAAAACAAGTCACTCTCCTAAGCCACTCCAGCCAGCCAAGGTCAGTGTTCACAAAAGCGAGTTTTTCTCCTTGCTCCCTATCCAGAAGCAGCTCTTTGTGGCCCATCTGCTCATCGGTTTGGGAACCTTAATCAATAGCTATTCCCTATTTTAGATTCCTAAAGATCCTATCGGCACTTTTCTTTCCAAAACTTTCCAGTGGTTTTTGTTTTTTCCTCCCCATCTCTTACTTCTAATTCTACTCATTTCCTGTCCATCATAAAATCAACAGCCACTAAACTGTTTACATAAAAATGTCTTCCATAATACCAGGGACAACAGCAAACACATATTAACCATCCAGGGGATGGACAGTTCAAGGCAAAAACTTACCACCTATTTAAATACACAAAGATCTATATGGTGTGAATGGGTTAAACACAGTATATTCAATAGATGCATTACCATAAGAATATTTTAAAAGGAGATTATAGCAAGGCTAAAGATATTTTAGTGAAATGATCTAAAATCCTCCCCAACCCAGAAAAGCCACATTCATTTAAGAACTCTCTGTGACCCTCGTGTCAAATGCATTCACTGGCACTCTGCTACCCGAAACATGTCCAGAATGAGTCTGAGGTCAACACTTTGTCTACAAAGGAAATTAGGAGGAAATTGTAAGAGATAAAACACAGCTTTAGGTTCTGGCATTTGTCCAGCTCTGTTCACTTTAGTCTAATATTTTAAGAGGTAGGGAAGGGAGGAAAGCGGGGAGGCAGCTGTTATGTTAATTATCCCACTTGAGGTCCACAACGTGCCTCCAGTCCATCCTGCCTGCTCTCCTCCCACACTGTGGATTTCAAAGTCATTGACCTGCCCTCCAAGTCCTACCACAAAGTGAAAGTGACGATCTGAAATAGCAGAAAAGTCCAAAAAGTAATGTTCCCAGAAAGGACAAGACTAAACTCAAACATGTCTTACTGTATGAAAAACAAACAGTTTTAATAATAAACAGGACTCAGATATCTTCTGGGCAGTGCAAAACACTTACAGGTTAGTACACAGCCACATCTAGGGGAGCATCACTGTACAAACGGGGAAAACACACACCACCATCTCCCTGGAGGTCACAGAGCCAGGAGTGTGCAGCAAAGCCTGGATTAAAATGCAAAAGCCTGCTTCCCAGACCAGCTCTCACATCACTTGGCCACAGCATCTTCCTGGTGGCAGCTCATTTATCAACCACAAATAATTTCCCCATTACTTTCCTAAACAAGAGTAGCACATCTCAGAGCAGAAGACAAGGCTCTATCCACTTTAAGAAGAAGAACACGCGCAATGCAGCAAGTGTTAAAGAATCAATGGAACGCGGACCAGCAATGGCAAAATAATCGGGAGCACATTTTCTCCCACCATTCTCGGTGATATAATTGTATACACCCCTTGCTCAGGTTCACAGCGTAACTAAACCAGCCTGAATGCTGCCGACTTTGCCCAAATCCTGACAGTTAAGGAAACAGCAACCTTCGCATGGCATCACAGCAGACTGACAAGGATCCCACCCTATGCCAACCAATTTATAAACACAGTACCCTTGGAGGTGGTTTTAAACCATACCTAAAAGAGCTACTACCCACACGGCCACAGATGTAATGACGAGTCGGAACCTGGCAGGATTTAACTCACTCACGTTCAAGCCAAAACTCAGTCAGCTGCGAAATGTAACTAAGTTCACATTTTTCCCATCTAGCTGCCATTTCACAGGTTGATTATTCCAAGCACCAGTATCAGTTATTGAAATATCACAGATATTTGTGAAACATAAAAATGCTTTTTATAGTAACAAAAACAGACACGAAAATCAGAACCCATTTGTCCTTTCAATATAGAAGATGACATGTTCATTCAGGACCATCTTCATCTTTTTATTCTTTTTGAAAAGAAAATAAGATGAATACAGAAATTTTTTCCATAGAAGGCCAACTTTTTCTGTAAAGGCCAAGAGAGTAAATATTTTAGGATTTGAGGGGCCACACGGTCCCTGTTATCACTACCCATCTCTGCCACGGTAGCACAAAAGCAGCCACAGATAACACTTAAATGAATGGGCATGGTTGCGTTCCAATAAAACTTTATTTACAAAAATAGTGGGCCAGATTGAACTTGTAGGCCATCGCTTGCCAACTCTACCTAGCAAATGATTTCTTTTCTTCCCTTCTGATATTATCTTCAGCTCATGCTCCACTTCCATGGATCATTAAGAAAATGATGATAAGCTAAAGTGCAAAACTGTGGAGATTTAGAAGATGAGATTCTTAAAAACATATGGTGGTACAGATCACCTTTTACTGAACTAACCAGTGCACAGAGAAGGTCGACAGCCTCCAACACAAGTTCCTGGTGTCCAATTCGTGTGACACCCAGCTCCTCAAGATCCTGATGGGAAATCTGCAGCAGCTGCTCTCCATTTATCTTCTCCCGTTCAAACTTGTAGACATACTGCTGTAGGCAATCATCTAACCCTACCAAAAAAAAAAGCAAAAGGGTCCATTATTGTCATTTTTGTTCCTTTACTCAAAAAGATGCCCACATTTAAATCAACCTCAGGAATTGCCAATTATGCTCCACTATTTGATTGTCTATACAATGTATATTGCACCTGAAGGACATCTTTCAAGTGTGTCCTCATCTTTTTAAGTAGATTTTAAATCTAATGCACAGCTTATTTGTACAGCAGAAAGTAACACAACATTGTAAAGCAATTATACTGCGATAAAAAAAGGTTAAAATGGTCAATTTTATGTGCTGTATCTTTTACCACCTTTAAAAAATAAATAATTAAAAATGATTTATTTTTAAAAATGCAAAAAGAGAAATTTCAAATGGATCCTACACAATTTTTTTTTTTTTTTTTGCAGTATGTGGGCCTCTCACTGTCGTGGCCTCTCCCGTTGCGGAGCACAGGCTCCGGACGCGCAGGCTCAGCGGCCATAGCTCACGGGCCCAGCCGCTCCGCGGCATGTGGGATCTTCCCGGACTGGGGCATGAACCCGTGTCCCCTGCATCGGCAGGCGGACTCTCAACCACTGCGCCACCAGGGAAGCCCTATCCTACACAATTTTGACAGTTACCATCCCATTCCCTTTCAGCTAAAAGAATAAACACTAACCCCTGCTGACTTGAAATGCTAGTTATCTGTGCTAGACATATGTTTGTCTGTTTGCTAAGCAGTCTTCCTCTGGAACACCATCCCTCTCCCAGCCCATGTGATCCCAATGGACTTGCCAATCAAGATGCTTTGCCACAGTGATTGGCCACACTATTCTATCCATCAGCCAGTTATAGGTTCAGGGATGACCATGTGACTCAAGCAGAACCAATCAAAATCTTCCCTGATATTTGATATATGAACATAGGAAGACAAAGTCCCCTTCTTCCTTTCCAATTAGAAGTCATAAAGATACAAACTTGGGGATGCTGGCAGTCATTTTTCTGATCAGTTTTACAAAATAAATCTATTCGAGACAAAGAAGATGTCCCAGTAATATCCAACATGTCCCTGGATCTAACCCTACTTAAAGATACTTCTAACCCCAGCATTTTTTACTTAAATCAAAATAAATTCCGTTGTTAGCTTAAGCTTATCTGTGTTGAGTTTCTGTCCCTTGCAACTGAAAAAGTTCTGATGAATACAAGATCTAGAGGAGTAGGTACCAGCAGTGGTACCAGAGAAAGACAATGTTAAATGGGTTAGTTTATGGGAATTTTTCCAGGTCAAATACTACTGCCAACAGTGTTGTATTTTAATGTTCTTATATAATGATTAAAATAGGTAACCCTAAAAGAACTTGGGATTCTTTACTCCTGTATAGAGAACTCTCTGGTCAACACGTTAATGGTTTTACTGGAAAATCTTATACTAAATTAGTTGATCTATTTAAGCCCAAAAATAAAAGCCACCTTAGTGTTTTAAAAGGTAGATTTATATAAATTCAATCCCAACACAAAGGATGAAAACTCAATTTAACTAGAATAAAGTATGTGGAAGGCATGCTGCTGTCCCCTTCCCACCCAAACACACAAGCACACACACACTTCATTTAACTCTCACGAAAGCTCTATGCGGGTACTCTGAACCAGGAAAAGTAGACGTGGGTCCGGCACTTACTTCTAGCAATACTAAGGTCCATGCATCTCAAAATCTGATATCCTAGGCTAAACGATATCTCTGCCCCACTTTTTTGAAAGTTTTGAAAGTGGCAAAAGCTTTCACCTCCTGATAAGATGTAGAAAGAGGAGCAATGTCCTGATAACTGTTTGGGACGATCAAATAAATACAGGAAGAGATTAAGAAAAAATTAATTTTATGATAACTAGTCAGAACCAACCCATCCTCCCTGGAATGACATCTGTCTATCAGAGGGGATCTGTCACACAGCAGCAAGGTTGGGGACACTGATATAAACTCAGCTCTACTTTGATCGCCTCGAGCCACACGTGGCCTCCATGGCATGTGAGTGGGGCAGACAGTGGAGGCCACACAAGTCAGCAGGCATGGAGTATCATGCCACTGGGGCAGCCGGGGGCAGCTGCACAGAATCCAGCTGCAGTAGTCAACAGTGACAAGGGCCAAAAGCCGAGGAGAGCCTCCTTACAACTTTATTCCCATTTCATAGATGACTAAATTAGGGCTCGTGTAAGTTGCATAACTTGTCCACAGTCACATAGCTGGTAAGATGCCAAGAGAAGGATTTTGTCAGCCATTTTCTTCAGCTCAATACAGAAGAGCTCAAATTCAAATCAAGGTTTGTTGCCCCAAGCCCTGATCCTTTTGCATTCTACCCTGCAAACATGAGATGATAAAAATTCCTCTCCAAACACCTTCTTAAATCAGCAGTAAGGTCTAATTACAAAACAGTTATTATTAAAATAGAATCATGGAAACCTAGAGGTACTTAAAAGATACTTCACATTTTATTGAATGCAAAAAATTGGGAAAGTATGGACAAAAGACTAATTACTATGAATTTTTTGCCCTAAATGACTTAGCCAATTTTAAGCCAGATCAAACCAACATCTTACAATCTCCCCTCCTTCAGAAGGTTCTCTTCCTTTGCCTACTTTTAAGCTTTAAAAGGAATTTTTGTTTTAACTTGTCATAAAAATTTAAGACAGCTATATTGTCCATTTCAACCCTGTCACGGCTGAATTGATCTTCCTAAGATTCATATGTTGAAGTTCTAATCAGCAATACAATACCTCAGAACACCACTGTATTTGGAGGTAGTGTCTTTAAAGAGGTGATTAAGTTAAATGAGGTCATATGGATGAGCCCAAACCCAGTATGACTGAGTCCTTATAAGAAGAGGAGACACACATACACAGACAAGAACGTGTAAAGACACAGGGAGAAGAAGGTATCTACAAGCCAAGGAGAGAGGCCTCAGAAGAAACCATCTCTGCTAACACTGTGATCTCAGACTTCTAGCCGCCAGAATTTCAAGAGAATAAATTCCTGTTGTTTCAGCCACGCAGTCTGTGATACTTTGTTATGACAGCCCTAACAAACCAACACAAACCTACACTTTATTTCATGTTCATCCACATGCGATAAACTCTTTCCTAAAATAAACAAGGCCCAATGACCAAAAGAATTGCAATTCCTGTTTACTGTGCCAAGCAAGTTCTTTCCTCAAAATACGAGAACAAAACCAACTCATATTAGTTGTCATGTGCAGGATAAACCAGTCCATTAAGTGTAAAGTGAAGGAACCATGCACTATGGATGTTCGTAAAATTTCACCCTTGAATAATAAGTAGAAATAAAGATGAGGCCAGATTTCTCTCTCTTTTTTTTTTTTTTTTTTGCAGTACGCAGGCCTTCCACTGCTGTGGCCTCTCCCGTTGCAGAGCACAGGCTCCGGACGCGCAGGCTCAGCGGCCATGGCTCACAGGCCCAGCCGCTCCACGGCACGTGGGATCTTCCTGGACTGGGGCACGAACCCATGTCCCCTGCATCAGCAGGCGGACTCTCAACCACTGCACCACCAGGGAAGCCCCAGATTTCTCTTTTAACTATGAAAAGTTTCACTGAAGAAACAGGATTTCAGAAATAGCTTCAGTGCATAAAGGAAATATTTCGGACACAGAGAAGAAGGTTGAGATGAAAGGTGTGATGAAGTTTCTGGATAGGACAAGAGGGAACTGAACAAAACAGCAGAACATCTGCCTGAGAAAAGGCAAGAATCTCCCTGAAGATTCTGAGGAATATAAATGGTCTGATCTCAACTAATCAGAAGATCCCTGAGATGTAGGAGAATTACCAAGTAGAAACACCATGTTGCTACCTACCCAAATACAGAATCTAGAGTGGCTTAAAGACTTTCCCCTATGGAAGCAGCCTAAATGCCCGTCAACAGATGAATGGATAAAGAAGATGTGATATGCATATTACTCAGCCATAAAAAAGAATGAACTAATGCCATTTGCGGCAACATGGATGGACCTTGAGATTATCATACTACGCAAAGTAAGTCAGACAAAGACAAATATCATATGATATCACTTATATATGGAATCTAAAAAAATGATACAAATGAATTTTGAAACAAACTCACAGACAAAGAAAACAAATTTATGGTTACCAAAGGGGAAGGGGTGGGGAGAGATAAATTAGGAGCTTGGGATTAGCAGATAAACACTACTATATATAAAATAGATAAGCAACAAGGGCCTACTGTATAGTACAGGGAACTATATTCAATATCTTGTAATAACCTATAATGGAAAAGACTCTTGAGAGGAATAGAAATACATACATATATATATATATATATGTATATATAACTGAATTACTTTGCTCAACACCTGAAACTAACACAACACTGTAAATCAACTGTACTTCAATAAAAAATTTAAAAAGTAAAAAGAATTTCCCCTCAAGGGACATGTCTATTGAATATGCTAAGTTTTAAATAGTATTGTCTCCCGTTTTATTATTCCAATACAAGACGGCCTATTGTTCAGTTATCCTATTGTTTAGAATACAATTACACATTTATAAACAGCCAAATCAAACTATTACGCAGTCCCACGAAGGAGGGGAAAATCCCCAATTTCAAATAAACTGGTTTTAGAATTTGGAATACACAGTACACTTTAACCTATTTGTCAAATGTATCTATTTACCAGTTCTTTGCTTCAAAGAACTTACTGAAAGTCTAGCAGCGCTGAGAGAAACACAGAATTAAATAAAATTAGATTAAACACATTCCATTTACACAAATTAAACACATAATTCAATGTGAAAAGAACCAGGAAGGCAAAGGACAGGGAGTTCCCACAGAATGGAAGCAGCAGGGAGAGACAGCCAGACTTTCTCCCCTCTTCCCAAACCTGTAAATGACCCTAAAATTTCAGAGAAATCCCAAAGGCAACAAGGAAAAAAAAAAAGAAATATCTTACGATTTTTAAAAATACTATTTTATAATTTATATCAGAAAGCAACAGGGCAGTGGTTAAGAGCCTGAGTTCCAATCTCAATCCTACTTCTTGCTAACTGGGTACCTGGGGCAAGTTACCCAGTTGGCTCATTTGTAAAACAGAGATAATAACACTACCTACTACACAGATCTGTGATGAAAATTAAGTGTTAATAGTTATAAAGAGCTTAGAACACTATGAAGCAAATAATTACATATTTCGTTCGATTAAAAAGTGATTTATTCAGGTCGTCAGTCCCCTCGGTGTTCAAAACAAAAGTTGCTAGAGAGACACACAAACTCGCAAAAGCTTAGGTAGCCCCCTCTGGAACAGCATAAATTGGAGATAAAATAAAATCTCAACAGCCTTTCTTATTAGCTTCCCCAGAATATATTCCCAAATTTGGTCGTTTACCGTTATCATTGATCCTACCTAAAAATGTTTTAGGATTTATATATTGGAATACAAGCACCATGAAAGTAGAGTCTTCGTTTTTATTCATTGCTATTCCCCAGCATCTAGAACATTGCTGGTGCATAATGTTTGTGAAATAAATAACTGAATGCATAAGATAGACAAAGAACTTCATGTTCTTACCAATGCACAAGTCACCTGATTTTATTTTCCAACACAAGTGAGTCACTAAAATTAACAGAACTACTGATTGTGATATCAGGGTATTTGTTGCAAGTTTCAATGTTTCAAGATTAAAGGAGGTCATTTCTATACTGGGAAATACTATAAACAAAATGAAACCCCAAAACAAAACTCCAATCTTTGACAAGATACTTGCTCTGTACTAAGGATTAGTTTTTATTAACTAATTAATCTCTCCAAAATGTGGAAAGGATTGTGTACATGAAGATTAAGACATGAGAGTAAATGCCCCAGTGCAAAAACTCTAGAGCTATTCTCTTCTAATTTTCTGTACGAGACTGAAATCAGATTGTTGACTAGATCAGCCTCTGTCCTGGCAGGTGTGGCCCATGAAAAAGACATCCCAAAGCTATGCTTTCAGCCTATAGGCTCAAGGCAGCAAAACCTCTAATTCCACAAAGACAGTGAGCCCAGAGTTGTTCTGACAGCCCTTCACATCAAGTACTTTGATCATTAAAGTATTTTTAACCACAGGATTTTGCTTTATTTTGCTATGTTTTAAAGGAAATGTGTTGGTGTCCCGGTTCAAGATGGCAGAGTAGAAGGACATGCGCTCACTCCCTCTTGCAAGAGCACCAGAATCACAACTAACTGCTGAACAATCATTGACAGGAAGACACTGGAACTCACCAAAAAAGACACCCCACATCCAAAGACAAAGGAGAAGCTGCAATGAAACGGCAGGAAGGGCGCAATCACAATAAAATCAAATCCCATTACCACTGGGCGTGTGAATCACAAACTGGAGACCACTTATACCACAGAAATCCAGCCACTAGAGTGCAGGTTCTGAGCCCCACAGCAGGCTTCCCAACCTGGGGGTCTGGCAACAGGAGGAGAAATTCCCAGAGAATCAGACTTTGGAGGCTAGCAGAATTTGATTGCAGGACTTCGACAGGACTTGGGGAAAAACAGACTCCACTCTTGGAGGGCACACACAAAGTAGTGTGCTCATCAGGACCGGGGGGAAAGAGCAGTGACCCCAGAGGAGACTGAACCAGACCTACCTGCTAGTGTTGGAGGGTCTCCTGCAGAGGCTGGGAGTGGCTATGGCTCACCATGGGGACAAGGACACTGGCAGCAGAATTTCTGGGAAGTACTCCTTGGCATGAGCCCTCCCAGAGTCCGCCATTAGCCCCACCAAAGAGCTGGGTAGACTCCAGTGCTGGGTCGCCTCAGGCCAAACAACCAACAGGGAGGGAACCCAGCCCCACCCATCAGCAGACAAGTGGATTCAAGCTATACTGAGCTCTGTCCACCAGAGCAAAACCCAGCTCTACCCGCCACCAATCCCTCCCATCAGGAAGCTTGCATAAGACTCTTAGGCCTCATCCACTAGAGGGCAGACAGCAGAAGCAAGAAGAACTACAATCCTGCAGCCTGTGGAACGAAAACCACATTCACAGAAAGATAGACAAAATGAAAAGGCAGAGGGTATGGACCAGAAGAAGGAACAAGATAAAACCCCAGAAAAACAATTAAAGGAAGTGGAGATAGGCAACCTTCCAGAAAAATAATTCAGAATAATGATAGTGAAGATGATCCAGGACCTCAGATAAAGAATGGAGGCAGAGATCAAGAAGATGCAAGAAATGTTTAACAAAGGCCTAGAAGAATTAAAGAACAAACACCTAGAAGAATTAAAGAACAAACAAACAGAGATGAACAACACAGTAACTGAAATGAAAAATACACTAGAGGGAATCAATAGCAGAATAACTGAGGCAGAAGAACAGATAAGTGACCTGGAAGACAGAATGGTGGAATTCATTGCCGTGGAACAGAAGAAAGAAAAAAGAATGAAAAGAAATGAAGACAGCCTAAGAGAACTCTGGGACAACATTAAATGCACCAACATTCACATTACAGCAGTCCCAGAAGGAGAAGAGAGAGAGAAAGGACCCAAGAAAATATTTGAAGAGATTATAGTCGAAAACTTCCCTAACATGGGAAGGGAAATAGCCACCCAAGTCCAGGAAGTGCAGAGAGTCCCAGGCAGGATAAACACAACGAGAAACACGCTGAGACACATAGTAATCAAATTGACAAAATCAAAGACAAAGAAAAATTATTAAAAGCAACAAGGGAACTCCCATAAGATTAACAGCTGATTGCTCAGCAGAAATTAAAAAGCCAGAGGGAGTGGCACGATATATTTAAAGTGATGAAGGGGAAGAACCTACAACCAAGATTACTCTACTGGCAAGGATCTCATTCAGACTCGATGGAGAAGTCAAGAGCTTTACAGACAAGCAAAAGCCAAGAGAATTCAGTACCAACAAACGAGCTCTACAACAAATGCTAAAGGAACTTCTCTAAGTGGGAAACACAAGAGAAGAAAAGGACCCACAAAAACAAACCCAAAACAATTAAGGAAATGGTCATAGGAACATATATATAGATAATTAACTTAAACGTGAATGGATTAAATGCTCCAACCAAAAGACACAGGCTTGCTGAATGGATACAAAAACAAGACACATATATATGCTGTGTACAAGAGACCCACTTCAGACCTAGGGACACATACAGACTGAAAGTGAGGGGATGGAAAAAGATATTCCATGCAAATGGAAATCAAAAGAAAGCTGAAGTAGCAATTCTCATATCAGACAAAATAGACTTTAAAATAAAGACTATTACAAGAGACAGACAAGGACACTACATAATGATCAAGGGATCAATCCAAGAAGAAGATATAACAATGATAAATATTTATGCACCCAACATAGGAGCACCTCAACACATAAGGCAAGTGCTAACAGCTATAAAAGAGGAAATCGACAGTAACACAATCATAGTGGGGTACTTTAACACCTCATTTACACCAATGGACAGATCATCCAAACAGAAAATTAATAAGGAAACACAAGCTTTAAATGACACAATAGACCAGATAGATTTAATTGATATTTATAGGACATTCCATCCAAACACAGATTACACTTTCTTGTCACACGGAACATTCTCCAGCATAGATCACATCTTGGGTCACAAATCAAGCCTCAGTAAATTTAAGAAAATTGAAATCATATCAAGCATCTTTTCTAACCACAACATTATGAGATTAGAAATGAATTACAGGGAAAAAAACGTAAAGAACACATACACATGGAGGTTAAACAATACGTTACTAAATAACCAGAGATCACTGAAGAAATCAAAGATGAAATCAAAAAAATACCTAGAGACAAATGAGGATGAAAACACAACGATCCAAAACCTACGGGTGCAGCAAAAGCAGTTCTAAAAGGGAAGTTTATAGCTATACAAGCCTACCTCAAGAAACAAGAAAAATCTCAAATAAACAATCTAACCTTACACCTAAAGGAACCAGAGAAAGAAGAACAAACAAAACCCAAAGTTAGTAGGAGGAAAGAAATCATAAAGATCACAGCAAAAATAAATGAAATAGAAACAAAGAAAACAATAGCTAAGATAAATAAAAGTAAAAGCTGGTTCTTTGAGAAGATAAACAAAATTGATAAACCATTAGTCAGACTCATCAAGAAAAAGAAACAAAATGGATAAACCATTAGTCAGACTCAAGAAAAAGAGGGAGAGGACTCAAATCAATAAAGTTAGAATTGAAAAAGAAGTTACAACAGACACTGCAGAAATACAAAGCATCCTTAGAGACTACTACAAGCAACTCTATGCCAATAAAATGGATAACCTGGAAGAAATGGACAAATTCTTAGAAAGGTATAACCTTCCAAGACTGAACCAGGAAGAAATAGAAAATATGAACAGACCAAGCACAAGTAAAGAAATTGAAACTGTGATTAAAAATCTTCCAACAAACAAAAGTCCAGGACCAGAGGGCTTCACAGGTGAATTTTATCAAACATTTAGAGAAGAGCTAACACCTATCCTTCTCAAACTCTTCCAAAAAATTGCAGAGGAAGGAACACTCCCAAACTCATTCTATGAGGCCACCATCATCATGATACCAAAACCAGACAAAGATGTTACAAAAAAGAAAATTACAGGCCAATAACCCTGATGACCATAGATGCAAAAATCCTCAACAAAATACTAGCAAACAGAATCCAACAACACATTAAAAGGATCATACACCATGATCAAGTGGGATTTATCCCAGGGATGCAAGGATTCTTCAATATACGCAAATCAATGTGATACACCATATTAACAAATTGAAGAATAAAAACCATATGATCATCTCAATAGATGCAGAAAAAGCTTTTGACAAAATTTAACACCCATTTATGATCAAAACTCTCCAGAAAATGGGCATAGAGGGAACCTACCTCAACATAATAAAGGCCATATACAACAAACGCACAGCAAACATCATTCTCAATGGTGAAAAACTGAAACCATTTCCTCTAAGATAGGAACAAGACAATGATGTCCACTCTCACCACTATTGTCAACATAGTTTTGGAAGTCCTGGTCACAGCAATCAGAGAAGAAAAAGGAATAAAAGGAACACAAATTGGAAAAGAAGAAGTAAAACTGTCACTGTTTGCAGATGACATGATACTATACATAGAGAATCCTAAAGATGCCACCAGAAAACTACTAGAGCTAATCAATGAATTTGGTAAAGTTGCAGGATATAAAATTAATGCACAGAAATCTCTTGCATTCCTATATACTAATGATGAAAAATCTGAAAGAGAAATTAAGGAAACACTCCCATTTACCATTGCAACAAAAAGAATAAAATACCTAGGAATAAACCTACCTAGGGAGACAAAAGACCTGTATGCAGAAAACTATAAGACACTGATGAAAGAAATTAAAGATGATACCAACAGATGGAAGATATACTATCCAAGATATATGTTCTTGGATTGGAAGAATCAATATTGTGAAAATGACTATACTACCCAAAGCAATCTACAGATTCATTGCAATCCCTATCAAATTACCAATGGCATTTTTTACAGAACTAGAACAAAAAATCTTAAAATTTGTATGGAGACAAAAAAGACCCCGAATAGCCAAAGCAGTCTTGAGGGAGAAAAACGGAGCTGGAGAAATCAGACTTCCTGACTTCAGACTATACTACAAAGCTACAGTAATCAAGACAATATGGTACTGACACAAAAACAGAAATATAGATCAATGGAACAGGATAGAAAGCCCAGAGATAAACCCACGCACCTATGGGTAACTAATCTATGACAAAGGAGGCAAGGATATACAATGGAGAAAAGGTAGTCTCTTCAATAAGTGGTGCTGGGAAAACTGGCCAGCTACATGTAAAAGAATGAAATTAGAACACTCCCTAACACCATACACAAAAATAAACTCAAAATGGATTAAAGACCTAAATGTAAGGCCAGACACTATAAAACTCTTAGAGGAAAGCATAGGAAGAACACTCTTTGACATAAATCACAGCAGTAACTTTTTTGATACACCTCCTAGAGTAATGGAAATAAAAACAAAAATAAACAAATCGGACCTAACGAAACTTAAACGCTTTTGCAAAGCAAAAGAAACTACAGACAAGACAAAAAGACAACCCTCAAAATGGGAGAAAATATTTGCAAACAAATCAACGGACAAAGGATTAATCTCCAAAATATATAAACAGCTCATGCAGCTCAATATTAAAAAAACAACAATCCAGTCCAAAAATGGGCAGAAGACCTAAGTAGACATTTCTCCAAAGAAGACATACAGATGACCAAGAAGCACATGAAAAGCTGCTCAACATCACTAATTATTAGAGAAATGCAAATCAAAACTACAGTGAGGTATCATCTCACACCAGTTAGAATGGGCATCATCAGAAAATCTACAAGCAACAAATGCTGGAGAGGGTGTGGAGAAAAGGGAAACCTCTTGAACTGTTGGTGGGAATGTAAATTGATACAGCCACTATGGAGAACAGTAGGGAGGTTCCTTAAAAAACTGAAAATAGAACTACCATATGGCCCAGCAATCCCACTACTGGGCATATACCCAGAGAAAACCATAATTCAAAAAGACACATGCACCCCAATGTTCATTGCAGCACTATTTACAATAGCCAGGTCATGGAAGCCACCTAAATGCCCATCGACAGATGAATGGATAAAGAAGATGTGGTACATATATACAATGGAATATTACTCAGCCATAAAAAGGAACGAAACTGAGTCATTTGTAGAGACGTGTATGAATCTAGAGACTGTCATACAGAGTGAAATAAGTCAGAAAGAGAAAAACAAATACCGTATATTAACGCATATATGTGGAACCTAGAAAAATGGTACAGATCATCCAGTTTGCAGGGTAGAAATAGAGACACAAATGTAGAGAACAAACATATGGACACCAAGGGGGGAAAGCAGCAGGGGGTGGGGGTGGGGGTGTGATAAATTGGACGATTGGGATTGACATGTATACACTGATGTGTATAAAATGGATGACTAATAACTACCTGCTGTATAAAAAAAATAAGTAAAATAAAATTCAAAAATAAATAAATAAAGTAAATGTGTTGATTCGGAAATCGATCTAACTAACACTTGTAGATTTGCATCTCATGTAGGTCCCCTAAAAGGGCCACCAAGTGCCAGATGATGCAAACAGGGTTCGGGTATACTGTATTCTTTGACTAGGAGAATCAATCACAGATCACACAATTCAATTTAATTCCACAACAGTATGGAGCAATGACCACATACAAGGCACTGTACCGGGGAGGAACCTCCAGTGCAAAGGAGATGAACATTTAGCGGGAGGTCAGTTCTTGATGATCTGAACCAAAGGGAAGGAAGCAAGGCTTGGGTGGAACATTTACATCTCATTACAATATTCTCGGAATTCCCAACACTTCTAAAAACATTAAATGGTTAAGGATCTGACATCAAAACTCCTCCGCCTTCTCAACTTACTGACACTCCTGATTCAATGTATTATAACGTCTCCCCAGAATTCAGAAGGGTGGTCTACTGTTCGGACCTCCAAGTATCTTTTCGTGAAGTGAGACACGCAACTCTATCCTAGAATGACTTTCTTTGTCACCCCGTTTTGTAGAAGTCTGTAGGCCTTAATTTTAAAACTAGCTGATAGGGGACTTCCCTGGTGATCCAGTGGCTGAGACTCTGCCTTCCCAATGTAGGGGACCCAGGTTCAATCCCTGATCAGGGAACTAGATCCCACATGCCACAACTAAGAGTTCACATGCCGCAATGAAAAGACCCTGCATGCAGAAACGAAGATCCCGTGTACTGCAACTAAGCCCCGGCGCAGCCAAATAAATAAATAAATATTAAAAAACAAAACAAAAACAAAAAACTACCTGATAAAACTGGTTTAAGTATAGCAGTATGAATTCAGGCAATAACACCATGTTTGAAACACAGGGTGTACTGAGTTTTAGCTCCATAACGTTGAAGGATTGAGGAATTTTTTTTGCCTGGTCAGACGGGCTCCTGACCCACTGGCCTTTCCTAATGAGTCAAAACTACAATCAGTGTCTCCAGGAGGAACGGTGAAGGGGGGAGTCTGTTACCGACCAAGGTTCTTGGCCTCCTTAATCAACAGAAATTGATCAGAGGCCAGACAAAAATTCCGGCAAGGCTTTATTGGGGCCCCTGCTGCAGCACGCGGAGCAAAAACAAGTAACAGGTTCCCTTGCTCACTCCCGGAGGTGGGGCGAGCTGGTTCCTTATATAGGGTGAGGGTGGGGGCGGGTCCAGAGGGATGGGCTGGAGTGGGGGCTTAGGTGTTTTGCCCGCCCCTTTAGAGGGGTTGAGTGCAGGGGGCATGCGCAGTCCCTGCTTTTGCTCCCGGCTCTTCAGAAGCAGCTGTTGGGTTTTTGCTCTTTTTGTATCTTGTCCAGAATCTGCCCCAGCTGTGCATGCACGCAGTTCTTTTTAGTCCCTTGTAGCTTCTTTGTATTCTGTTGCCCGAGGAGACGTGTGTCCAGGTGCAGGCGCTGAAGCAAAGGGTCCCAGGTCCCAGCCTGTCTCAGCCCCAGCGGCAGCCTGAGACAAAAGGACACAGCCAGCTGTGCCGCTGCCTTTGCAGCTGCTGAGACCCCTGACGGAAGCGCAGTTCCTCCCTCTGGATATGGAAGGACCCAATTTCCTCACAAGCCATCCTCTTTCTCCCGTGTCAGAATATCCTGTGTGCACTCTGAGGGGAGAAAACTGCAGCCATGACCTCCCTTCTTCAGCTCAGGATCCGCCACCGATCTCGAAAGGACAAGGAGTAGCAAGAAAAGCAAAATGAACTGCACACTGAAGGTAACACAAGCCCAAGCCAACTATCAAAAATGGTGAATTGATGTTGCTAATCAAATGATGACCAGATCTAAGAGAACTACTAGAAATATGGTGTCACATCTCATGATGTAACATCCTAATGTTAATGAAGAATCGCACATTAAACATACATTTGCCTTGTGATTTTTAAAAAGTATTTCTTACCCTTTGGATATGCCTAATTCTTATGTTAGGTTTTATAATATGCACTATAGTCCAGTAGAATGTGTGTATTACTTAGAGATAAATGTCTACGTACCGTCAGTGTGTGCCCGCAAATTATTGACTTATGGAAAAGCACGATCAAAAATCTGAAGGCGGGGCTTCCCTGGTGGCGCAGTGGTTGAGAGTCCGCCTGCCGATGCAGGGGACACGGGTTCGTGCCCCGGTCCGGAAAGATCCCACGTGCCGCGGAGGGGCGGGGCCCGTGAGCCATGGCCGCTGAGCCTGCGCGTCCGGAGCCTGTGCTCCGCAACGGGAGAGGCCACAACAGTGAGAGGCCCGTGTACCGCCAAAAAAAAAAAATTAAAAAAAAAAATCTGAAGGCTACAGAGCTATACAGTGATGCGTTCCAAATTCTGCTCTCTAATCTAAAACTCAACACAGTTCAAACCTAAACTCATCCTTCTCATCAAGCCTGCCTCTCCCCCATTTTCCTTATTTTGGTCAATGACCCCAAGGCGTACAGAGCTGTCCAGCCAGAAAGTGGAAGCCATCCGCCTCCTCCTCCAGATTCTTCATCCCCAGGACTTCAAGTCTTCAGGTTTTTGAGTTCTCGCCATCTTAATGCTGAGTACCCCTCCACTAGATCTCCTCTGTCTTGTCTTACTGTCACAGCTGCCCAGGTTTCTACAATCATCCAGAAACTGGTTCCCATGCTCAGTCCCTCCTTCCTCTTGGTTCGTCCTCCACAATCTCATCTGAGCAAAACCATCCCCTCCTTGACAGAGCGAAATCTGTGAGCTTAGCTGGGCATTCCAAGCACTTGAGGACCTGTTGTCTGCCAAACTCCTCTACAATCCCACTTTTCTATAACATTCATCTTTCTGGTGAGGATGCAGAAAAACACCCATTTCGCTGAGTTTCTCCAAAAGGAACAAAGGTGTAACTCACAGATCGGCAAATACAGCGCATGGGCCAAATCTGGCCAACCGCCCGGTTTTGGAGGTGAAGTTTTATGGGAACACAGCCATGCTCTTTTGTTTACATACTGTCTCTGGCTGTCTTCGAGATACAATAACAGAACTGAGTAACTGAGACAGAGACCAAATGCCCACAAGGCCTAAAATACTTACTATCTGGCCTTCTAGAGAAAAGGTGTGCAAAGCCTTGGTATAAGCAACAGCAGCAAGGAGCACAGAGTGACGGTAAATCCGCCAACTGGAAAAACAGACTAGACTGGGAATGAAGTGAATCTGATTGTTTCTTTTCTTTTGATATTTTTGAAAGAATCATTTAATATAATTACACTGAATTAAAAAGCAGAGAAAATGTTATCTCCTTCCCTCCCTCCCCAAAAAAATCCTGAACATGTTTTAGGAGACCTCTTACAACTTTTTATCCACTTTGTATATAATAAAACTCACCAATTTTCAGTGTACCAGTCAATGAGTTTTGACTAATACATACAGCCATGTAACCACACCACAATCATGATGTGAACATTTCTGTCACCCCAGACATTTCGCTTGTGCCCTCTTGCTGTGTCAGTTCTTTCCCTACGGCCCCTGCAGCGAATAACCTGCTTTCTAATGAAGGGAACCTGATTTCTTAGTCTGGCTTTAGTCCATGTCCTGCCATGCACAACACTGGCTAAACCACTTACTTCCGGTTCTTGGGCTCCTCGAGTGAACTAAGAGGCTTCCTTTAAAACTGACACCCACATACACTACTGCTCGCTGCTCTGATTTTCTCAGTCATCCTGCCAGGCTTCTGGTTAAATATAATTTGAAGAAAGGGGACAACAACTCAATTCATTGTCTGAAAAGCAGGTTCAAAAAACTCTCAGTACCTTTCAGATCTAAAAGTCTACACTTCTCCACTTAGTATGTTACCTGTACTTACAATTGCAGAGTATGAAGAAGGAAATAAACTGCCCGGAAACTTAAATCCCAAACCTCCTCAGAGCCAAAAACAATTAGCAAATGAATGAACTTGGTCCTGAGAAAAACTCTGCCAGGTCTTCTGCCCTGATGAGAGCTGTGAGCATGTGAAGTCGTTGCTGAGGCCTCCCAGCTGCCTTCAAAGCAGAAGCTGCGTGAAATCCAAACACAACCACAGATCCAGCCGCGAGGACCCTGGAAGCTCAATTAAGAACCAACAAAGCCTCTTCACTATGTTTATGGAAGGAGCAACCGATTTGAAGGAGGAGGAACGTGCGGCTGTCCATTTGGGGTGGGGAGGAAGGCATCAAGCTGAAAGAACAGAAATGCTGAAGACAAAATAAAAGTCTGTGCTCTTAACCACCTGGGCAAAGCTGGTCTGCACATCATGGAAGAGCTGCAAGAGAATGCAGCAACAAATCCATGGCTTCAAGTTCTTACAAGAAGCAACAAAAAAACAGTACTTTGTTTCTAAAGCAAACTCAACTTTCTTACTAGCTACCAGTGTCTTCTAAGACTTACCTCACTCAGCAGACATCAGAAGATGGAACCGAAAAACAGCTACTCTTTGGGTTTTACTACGTAAGTAGAGGATTTATTACTAAAACAAAACTTGGAAGTAGCAAATATGTCCATGTCAGGATAATTTAAGGAAGTGAAAATAGGAGTTCAAGGATTCAAGCTACCCAGAAAACAAGTCAGATGGACTGCTCTCGTTTGAGGTTTCTGAACTGGGAAGGAATGCATCCCAGCTGAAGATTTTAACCAGGAAAGCCTGGGTTCCAAGTTGAAGGTCTGGCAAACCCACCCGCCGCCCCCCAGCCCTCCACCCACCCAGACTCTGCACAACTTCTGATGCTGTGAAAGGGACCCAGCCTGCCATGCCCCCAGCATCCCGAGTCCAGCCACGAAGGGGAGAAGTGCCCAGAGAGGGGGCAGGGGACAGGACAGAAGCTAGTGTTATCTGAAATCATCTTCTGGATGATCTTTAGACACTGCTCTAAATCACTGGGGAAAAAAAAACTGACATGCAAATCACAATTAACCAAAGAACTGAGGGTCTAACGACCAGAATTCAGACTATAATGACAGCCCTGAATGCTCAGCGTTGAGTTCCTCTTCCCTTACCCCCACCCCCAAAAGGTATCATGAACTTGAAAGATAACACCAAGGGCAGGGAAGAAATTGAACAGTGACGTAGACGTCTGAGGTTGTGTGTGTGTGTATGCGTGTGTTTGCGTAGACGTCCATATACGTGCATATCATCGTTGTTATTCAACAAAAACTGCAAACCAAGTTTTCAGATTCTCAAAACAAAAACAAAATTGTGAAGATGAACACAAAGCATGCCACAATACTCTGGTAAAAGAAATGTGTACTTTCCAAGGTTGGTTGTTGTAATTCAGTAACCAAACCATTGTATCCAATTCTGGAACACCTGGACCAAGCGGGGAGGGGGGCAACATGTGAAAGAGGAGGAAAGAATGTCCTTCACCCAGTAAATTGTACTCTCCACCACCCCCAGCACAGTTTATTTTTCCAAAACTATAAATTAGATTTGGTCTAAGAACCAAACATTGGCTACAAGTATTGTCACTGGCATGCCTACCCTGAACCGAAGGAAGAATTAACTAGTTCCCTGGACACGCAGCAAGTTTAAGTTCATAGAACTGCAGACGATCAACTCAGAGTGTGGACCATGCGGTGGCCACGGCAACAAACCTGGAAGCTTCGCCCACTGCTTGGGTGTCATTACTGCCCAGGGGCAAGTCCCATCTTGAGATGAACGTACAATGCATCAATCACCTCCAATTCACCTGGGTCCATCAACATTTCCATGGGAAAACTGCAGTCTATTCAACCATCTACCAACACTGCACAGTCCAAACAGCTGGGCTGCATAGGAAACTGAACTCCTGCATTGCTAGGGGGCTGCAGGGTTTACAGGGCACCTGCCCATGCGATGATGTCTCATTGATCCCTGCGAGGAGCCGGGGGAGGATGCTGGCCAGGTCATTACTATCTCTACTTTACTGACTGAGGAAACGTAAATGCAGAGCGTGCCTTCCGCGTGACATCATGGCCCTAAAAGGCAGAGCTAAGGCAGAGCCCAAACATCAACGGGGCACCCAAATCCTTGTGGGGTCTGAGGTCATCAATAAAGAAATGGATGAAAGTGACTTAATTAAGTACATTAATTAAGTACAGACTATGCTTCAGGCACCATGCTGAGCACAGCAGAAATGGTATAAGATATAGTAATTGAAGATCAAAGGATCATAAATGAAACAAGGGAAGGAGCTTAGATTAAGCCCATTTTACAGGCCAGGAGAGTACCTGTGGCCATGGAGGTAGAGCGTTTGGGAGCAAGGCCTCTGGAGCCCGACTGCCTGGATTCAGTTCCGCTACTTCCCAGCTGTGTGACCTCATACAAGTAACTTAACCTCTCTGTGCCTCAGTTTTTTCACCCACAAAATGGAGAAGCTAAGAGTACCTACACCTTGTGGGGTTATCTGGATGAGTAAATGTGTTAAAATTTGTAAATAAGTTAATATTCTTAAAGCACTTACAGATATTAGTGATAGGTACATAGTAAGTGCTAGTTAACTGTGAAAATACAAAGTTTTTGGTTTGTTTTTTTTGCGGTACGTGGGCCTCTCACTGTTGTGGCCTCTCACTGTTGTGGCCTCTCCCATTGCGGAGCACAGGCTCCGGACGCGCAGGCTCAGCGGCCACGGCTCACGGGCCCAGCTGCTCCGCGGCATGTGGGATCTTCCCAGACCGGGGCACGAACCCGCGTCCCCTGCATCGGCAGGCGGACTCCCAACCACCGCGCCACCAGGGAAGCCCACAAAGTGTTAAATTTTAAAAAAAAGAAATGAAATTGGGGCTCACGGACCTGTCGAATAACTGGCCTAAGTCACAGAACCAACAAGACGCAGAGTCAGGATTGAAAATCATTTCTGAGCATTGTGAAAGGACAGCGCAGAAGCCTGTATGGGATCGGAAGACATGGAGGTTTGATGCAAGAAGTTGACATTATCAGCAGCTGATGCCTTTTACTTGGTGAGGTCGCAGGGGAAGGGGCCGAAGGAGATGCTCACATACCAGGAGGGTGGAGAAAGGCCCTCACAGCTGCTATATTGGGGACAGCTGCCTAGAACAATGAAGCAGGTTTGTCAGGCAGCAGTAGACTTTTTTTATTTTTTAATAACAGCTTTATTGAAATATAATGTATATACCCTACAAGTCACCTATATAGAGTGGACAATTCAATGAGTTCTAGTATATTCATGCCACCATAACCATAACCAGTTTTATTTTCAACACCCCCCCCCACATAAACTCCCTGGGCCCATCATCAGTCACTGCCCATGTCACACAGCCCACCGCCTACCACTGGGCCATCACTAACCTATTTTCTGTCTCTTTGGGTTCGCCTGGCGATCTCACATGATGGATTCCGCACATTGCACATAAATCGGGTCATACAATATACGGTCTTGGGCGATGGGCGTCTTTCACGTAGATTAACGTTCTGAAGACTCATTAAAACCTTCTCAACACACAGTTTAAATGTTACTCCCTTGCTCCAAGCCCTGTGAGATCAAAATCCACAGCCAGCAAAGTCCAGGCTAGTCTGTCCGGGTCCTGCCCGCCTCTCCAACTTCGTCTCCTGCCACATTCTCCCCAGACCATCGCGTTGGACACTGAGGATATCTGGCCCTTTCTACCTCAAGGCCTGTCACTGTGACGCTCCTTTAACCTGGAACGTTCGTGCCTTCTCACCTCTCAGTCTCAACTCAAATATCACATCGCAGGGATGCCTCCAGTGGAGCCCGGTACGCACAAGAGCCCCCAAATCGCTGTTCTTCCCTGTGTGTCCTGTTTGCTTCCTTCACAGGACTTAGCAAGCCTGGGAGTATTTATTTGTTCATTATCCTGCATTTGCCTCTCTCCCTCTCTAAAATATGGGGCTGGGGCCACGCCCGTGTTGATGACTCAGCCTGGCACAATGCGACGCTCAAATATTGGCTGGATAAAAGAGAGAAAAGAAAAGAAATCCTGGTTGAGGTTGAAGATCCCAACTCTGACAGGGGTGAATTGTTGAGGTTGTAGGACCCCCTCACCTGTCACATTCCTCTTAGTGACCCTGTCCGGTTCTCACCTTCTTATCTTTCTTTCATGAACCCCCTGAGACCAGAGCTACAGATAGTCCTGATGGGAAAATCGACAGAGAAGGTCCTAGCCCTTGCAGCTTATGGTGTGGCGGGGGAAGAATCTTCTGGATTCCTCAACACAAATTCCCCACAAGTTTACCATAATTGTGGCTTGAGAGAACGTCCACTCTGGTTTCCTGAGTGATTAAAGTGAAGCTTTCTCCTCGTCCTCCAGAAAATCCCATTGTTACTGCACTCTGGGGAAACATGAAATGCCTCATGTCCTATGCTACTGAGTGACATTGATCTCACAGGTCCTCATCTTGCAAAGTCGCCTTTATGTTGTGCAGGGGCAACACCAGGTAGGCCTGTGGCTCTAACCTTAGGAGCTATGTGACCTCGAGCAGACCTTGTCCCCTGTTCTCCAGTGTGTAAAGGCAGGGGCTGGAAAGTTGACCCCATGGCCAACCAGCACTGAATTTCTACCACTCTGTAATCTTTTTTGCTTTTCTCTTTGGCCATGCCGCGCAGCTTGCAGGATCTTAGTTCCCCAACCAGGGATCAAACCCAGGCCCACGGCAGTAAAAGTGCCAAGCCCTAACCATTGGACCACCAGGGAATTCCCATACGGATCTATAATCTTCGGTCACTGCCTTCTTCCCATCTTCAAATTAATAGGATACCACCATCATCCAACCTCCTATTAACAGAAAGGGCAAGGGCCCAAATACCAAAGCCGGCTCCCATCCACAGGGCAGGTAGTTGACACTGTTTGTACACAGTAACGGACACGAGGAAAAAATAGTACTTTTGAGGTTAATACCTTATAAGATCATATAGGCCCAGAATGAGGGCAGAATTCAAAAGTATACTTCTTGTTTTCGAATTATACATAATTTAAAGACTGGCCCTCTGCTGGCTCAGCAAGCACTGACTCAGGATGTGGTGCGACTAGCCTCCCTGGATCCGCTCCCTTCTCATGAAGCAGGGCAGGCAGTGCCCGCTCTGTCTCCCTCAACGAGGGACCAGACGATGGCTACAGAGCTTTCTGAGATACACAAAAGAAAAAAATCTACACATGGAAACATTCACACTGACATACAGTACAAATTATAGATTTTAAGAGAACATTAAAGAAAGTCAAGGGCCAGGGCTCCCCTGGTGGTGCAGTGGTTGAGAGTCCGCCTGCCGACGCAGGGGACACGGGTTCGAGCCCTGGTCCGAGAAGATCCCACATGCCGCGGAGCGACTAAGCCCGTGCTCCACAATAGGCAAAGCCACTGCAATGAGAAGCCTGCGCACCGCCACGAAGAGTAGCCCCCGCTCGCCTCAAACAGAGAAAGCCCGTGCGCAGCAACAAAGACCCAACGCAGCCAAAATAAATAAATTTATTAAAAAAAAAAAAAGAAAGTCAAGGGCCAGACTGAGCCATAAAGCCTAAGCTCCCAGGATCCTCTCAGGTGTGGCATCAGGATACGGGAGGAAATGCAGGTGAACACCCTCCAAGAGGTCTGTATTTGGTGAACAAACAGAGGAGTTTCAGTCTTAAGACCTGCAAAATTGATGGCTTCAAACAAATTCTAAAGCCTTTAATGCAAAATAAAATAGGGTTGATTTCTCTCACCAAATACTATGGCTGAGAAGATATCAAGTTTTCTGTGATATAAAATTAAGAAGAAGAAACTTCTTAAAATTGGGAAAGATAAATATA
This sequence comes from Grampus griseus, assembly GCF_964374135.1. Taxonomy (NCBI): domain Eukaryota; kingdom Metazoa; phylum Chordata; class Mammalia; order Artiodactyla; family Delphinidae; genus Grampus; species Grampus griseus. Next base: position 76,368,009 of record NC_139007.1, read on the forward strand.
TAAAATTACAAACAGTTAAATGTCACTTACCACATGGCAGGCACCTTGCCAAAATTTAATATATATAAACCATTTAATCCTCCCAGTGTCCCCAAGATTGGGTACTATAAGTGTCCCACTTCGGAGCTGAAGAGCTGAGGCACAGAGAGGGGAGGTGACTTGCCCAAGGCCACACAGAGCCAGGCTGAGAGCCAGGGAGCTGGCACCAGGGTCTCTGCTCTTCACCACCATATAGTGTCTCTCCATCCTCCAGTGCAGAAGATTCACAGACATCCCTTTAAATGATCTAAAGAAAGTACAGTGTTATATACCAGGAAATTATTCACGTCATTTAAGCTGACTTAGTTTACTGTCTGTGACTACCATCAGAAATTTTAATGGTAATGTAAATATAAATGGCTCTCCCACCTAGATGGGTCGAAGAGAAAATTAAGGAACTTGGGACACCAATGCCTACAGGCTTGTTGTTGATAACATCTTGAGTTGCTTGAGTTGCTGTCCCAAGTTTCTCAACAGCACTCTAAAATACAGCTGAGATGGATTCTATTTTTTTTCTAGGAAATCTGAATTGAATTCTTTTCTAGTTCTTTCACTTTTGAAGGTGACTCTCGAAACTGGCCTTTTAGGCCAGCAGTGACTATAAGAGGGTGGTGATACACCAATAAAAATGACTGCCTTTAAAGGATTAAATATCTGCAGAATTCATAAAATTCTCTACATACCTGTATTTCCCAGAGTAAGTTTTCAAAAAGTTGAATTTAGAAAGAGGCAAGCTATCTCTTTCCAGGATCCAATAAAAATAGGGAAGATTAGGGGGTATACTTCAAGATTTCCACATGCCATTAGCATCCCAGGAAAAGACAAAGGCAGAGAGAGAGAATGCAAAAAAAAAAAAGAGAGAGAGAGAGAAAACAAGAAGTAGCTGTCAGTGAAGGTCAACACCAACCTGTATATCCTGAGGGCTACAGAAAAAAAAAAAAAGACATGCATCCCAGCATTCATAGCAGCACCATTTATAATAGCCAGGACATGGAAGCAACCTAAGTGTCCATCAACAGAGGAATGGATAAAGAAGATGTGGTACATAGATACAGTGGAATATTACTCAGCCATAAAAAAGAATGAAAAATGCCATCTGCAGCAACATGATGGACCAAGAGATTATCATACTAAGTGAAGGCAGTCAGACAGAGGAAGACAAGTATCATATGATATCACTTACATGTGGAATCTAAAAAAGTGATACAATGAACTTATTTACCAAACAGAAATAGACTCACAGACACAGAAAACAAACCTGTGGTTACCAGAGGGGAGAGGCGGGCGGGCAGGATAAATTAGGAGTGTGGCAGATAAACACTACCATATATAAAATAGATAATAAGGACCTACTGTATAGCACGGGGAACTTTATTCAATATCTTGTAATAACCTACAATGGAAAAGAATCTGAAAAAGAACAGAGGGAGATATATATATATGTATAACTGAATCACTTTGCTGCACACCTGAAACTAACACAACGTTGTAAATCAACTATACTTCAATTAAAAAAAAAAAATCAGCCAAGTAAACCACAGGAGAAAAAAAAAAGAAAGAAAAGAAAAAAACCCGTGTGTGGTACGCTTTCTAGGCAGAGAGCAGCTCAGTTCACTGGGCTCCTGTACTGATTTGCATCTACGATACACACAGAAAGAAGCACCCGCCCTCCAGAAGCACACGCAAGCATGAGCAAGGATGCTGCAAAAACCGGGAAATACCGTAAAACCGGAAGGTTCTACCACAGTCTGGGACCCAGGCTCTGCTCTCAGGGCAAGAATGGAGAACTCCCTGGGAGAAGCCTTTGTTGGGGAGCGATGGGACTGGGGGAGGGGGGCAGAGATGTCCTGAGCTGTTGTCCTCCACTTGTATTTTTTTACAAGGGGAAGAAAATGTGGAAGGGTTGCTCTATGAAAAGAGTTAACTGCAGGGCTTCCCTGGTGGCGCAGTGGTTGAGAGTCTGCCTGCCAGTGCAGGGGACACGGGTTCGGGCCCTGGCCCGGGAGGATCCCACATGCCACTGAGCAACTGGGCCCGCAAGCCACAGCTCCTGAGCCTGCGCTCTGGAGCCCGCGAGCCACAACTACTGAAGCCTGCACGCCTAGAGCCCGTGCTCTGCAAGAAGGGAGGGCACGACAGTGAGAGGCCCGCGCACCGCAACGAGGAGTGGCCCCCACTCACTGCAACTAGAGAAAGCCCATGCGCAGCAACAAAAAGACCCAACACAGCCATAAATAAATAAATAATTTTTTTAAAAAAGTTAACTGCAAAGAGAACATACAGTATAGGGAGGCACGGAAAAGCAAGGAGGCAGGTGAAGCTTTGAGGAAGAGGAATTGAGGTTCGACAGAGGCTCTGTTTCCACTGAGCGCCCCAGAGAGCCTTGACCATCAGCACCGAGACCGGTTCTTAAGGGAGACGGCAGCTACTGAAATCCTTTTCACGGAACCTCCTACCTCATCCTCCCCAAATGCCACTGCAGTCGCCACCAGCCACCTCCCACCCCGAAACTCACAGTATTTGACCCAAATCACCTCTATCCTTTCATCGGCCTGTTTCTTATTTTAGAATGCATGGCACTACCTAAAAAACAAAAGCTTTCTGCTTGGAAGTTCTGAAAGAATGACATCTTCCCTGGAACAAAGTATTCATTCCATCTGAGCCAACTCAGATCTATTTATTTAGCATCAAATAGACACTGCTCGACAGCACTTGTGTGTGTAGGGTTTGCAAATGCCTTCAGGGAGTCTCATGAAATATATGGTCAACAGGTGGTCCTGAGGAGGGCCAACAACTGGAGATGCCACCTTCTTCTCATGGTCATCACAACAACTGTTTAGTCACCCAAGCAAAAACCCCAGGTCAGATTCCTAAGAGGGAATCACTCAAAGTGATGTCGCAAAAGGCTTATGCCTGATAGGAAAATCACACCTTTAGAATGATATTTTTCTACTGAAAAAGAAGTACTTAATTTGAAATTTATTTTTATAATTGTTTATTTATACTATGTATAATACAACGTGTGTTATATCTATAGGTACATACACACACATGCTATATTATACATATATATATATATATATATAGGTATATACACATACACACACACACATACATACACACTGACAAATGTAGAAAATGACAGATGTGTGTACAGAAGAAGACCAGAACAATGATTTAAATTCAGGACTCAGAAGTCGATTCCTAGAAGGAGCACTAGAAACGCTGGGGCTATGCAGAACACTAGATGTTCATCTTTCTAGAAAAATCTTCTGCCGGATCTTTGCCTGGCTGACTTTTCTCAGGTCCTTCTGGTCTCAACTCAGATGTCACCTTTCAGAGAGGTGCTCCCTGACAATCCAATCTAAAAAAGTCCTTGGACATGTCTCAGTCCCTTCTGTCATACCACCTTCTTATTTTCTTCTTAAGGCATCACTCTTTGAAAGTACCTTGCTTTATTAGGCCAATGGTCTCCAGCTGGGCCCCTCCCTCTAAACCATCTGCACCATAAGATTTAGGGTCCTCGTCTAGCCTGGCTCCAGCTCCAAGAACAGATTCTTACCCCTACGAGGCACTCAGTAAGTAACCGTCAAATGAATGGAGAATGAATGGATCCACACGTTCCAAACAAAACAACAGGAGGGCGTGAGGAAAGAACGAAAACACAGCAGGCATGGAGTCAGACAACCCGGCTTAAAATCCAGCTTGATTTCTGACTTGCCTGTGTGTCTAGGGCCAGTTACTCAACTTTCAGACTTTGGTTTCCCTAGATTTAAACTAAGATAACATGAAGTACTGTGTTTGAGAGTGCTTTGTAAATTATGAGGTATTCTATTATTGCTGTTTAAGACATCTTGAGTCAATATTTACAGTGGCATCAATGAAAAGGTTCATGAGAATACATCCTTACATAAGTGAGTTAATCTGGCAAGAGTGAGCTTTCTCATCTTCAACCCCATTTTGCAACTGTGACCTTGGCCTGCTACCTCTCAAGTGTGTGACAAGTTGTTTACAGATTACAGCAGAAAGTATAGCACAAAGAACTGGTTCAAGGCCCTACCTACTCTACCACCCAACTTCTGTAGTCTCATCTCCCCCATTACATATGAGTAATATATGTATTCATACATCCATATATATATTCAGTTAGGTATATATATGTATATACACATACATGTGAATAGTCCACAGATCTCAGAGTACTACTGTGAAGATGGAGATGTAATGTTACACTTTGCACAGCATGTTAGAACTTACCCACGTTGGTCTGTGTTAGGATTCTGGCTCCAAAGGCCACGTGGGCACCACTGGGAAAAGCATAATCCTAATAACAGAGGGGCAATGTCATTCTACCGGCAGCAGTAGTAGTCAACACCGCCACGTAAAGCCTTCATATGGACAGCTACCCTTTTTTATGCTGCCCAATTTTATTATTAAGATACAATTCACGTACCATAAATTCTATGGTATTAGGAATTATATCCTAATTTTAAAAGTGTACGATTCAGTGATTTTTAGTATATTTAATAGCTTGTCCCTCAACCTTGTGAGGATACAAAGAAAAGTCTGCAACTCAGAAGAGGACCCTCACCCAACCATGCCGGCACCTTGAACTTGGACGTATGGCCTCCAGAACCGTGAGAAATAAATTTGAGCTGTTTATTAAAAAAAAAAAAAAAAAAAAAAGGTTGTGTGACCACCATCTAATTTGAGAACATTTCCATCACCCAAAAAAGAAACCCCATACCCACTGGCAGCCATTCTCCATTCCCTCTCCACCCAACCCTTGCAGTCACTAATCTACATTCTACCTCTATTGATATGCCTGTTCTGGACATTTCCTGTAAATGGAACACTACAAGACGTAACCTTTTGTGTCTGGCTTATTTCACTTAGCATAACGTTTCCAAGGTTTATCCATGTTGCAGCATGACTCAATACTTCATTCCTTTTTATGGCTGAATGATATCTGTATGGATAGATACACTCTACATTTTAATCCATTCATCAGCTGATGGATGTATGGGTTGTTTCTACTTTTGGGCCATTATGAAGAACGCTGCAATAGGCATTCGGGTACAGGTGTTTACCTGAACATAGGTTTTCAATTCTCTTGAGTATATACCTAGGAGTGAATTTGTTGGATCATAAGGTAACTCTATGTTTTAACTTTGTGAGGAACTGTCAAACTGTTTCCCAAAACAATTGCACCGTTTTTCATTCCTACTCTCAATTTATGAGGGTTCCAACCTCTCCATATCCTCACCAACACTTACTATTATCCATCCTTTTGATTAGAGCCACAGTGAGAGTAACATAATATTTTATCGTGTCATCAGATTTTAACACCCAATTTTTATAGGCCCTCAGAACCAGAATACAAATGCCAGATAGCAGGAAAAAAGTCCAGATTACACCAAGGCAGTGTTCCCAAACTTCAGTCATTCAAGAACCACCTCAATGATTTTGTCAACTCTGAGTGCCATTTCTACTATTATGTGCTTTATTTTTTTAAAAATCAATTCATTTTTAACATCATTTTTGAAAAAGTCTGTAAATCACTGCTATAAATTAGTATCACTTGCCATACACAGAAAGTATCATAAACATAAGTATAATGAAAACAAAGCAAAGTTATTAATGTCTTAGGGCCTGCTTCTTGATGTCAAAAGGGAAATCATAAGTGACAGGTGTTGAAGAAAGGCTAGCTACAAACACAGTCTTCCCTTGACCTAGTCAGGCAGTCTAAAATCATCTCTAATACTATCATGGGCTCATCACTTTGCAAAACTCTGCTGTAATGTTTCAGGAAATACCTTTCCTGAAAGAGGTCAGAAAATGGGTTCCATTGAGATGATTATACTAGGGGAAGCAGCGGGGAGGGGTTTAAAGGACTGTTCCTTCACAGCTATCGTATTTTAGTAGCCCGTTACACTTGGCTGAAGGGTGTCCCTTCTTTGTGTTAACAAACTTCATTCAAATTTCCAAAAAGTTGGCCCATACTCTAGCTGCAAGCACCTGGCTCTCCAAGTTCCAACAAACAACAACTTACAGAGCAAATATACGTAATACAAATTAAAATAAAGAGCGTCTGCCCTTGAGCAGACAAGCCCAGACAGCGCGACCCGCAACGTGACAAAGTGCCTGGGTGAGCCTGACTGACAGCATTGGCCCCGAGTGTAATGAAAACACGACGCCTGACTGTGCTCAAGTACATTCAGCCTCCCTCTCCCAGCCCGACACACACACTATTTATGCACAAGTGAGATAAAAACAGTCAGTGACAGCATATTTAGGCACCCCCAGGTTTGCAAACTAATTATCATCTGTCATCATCCAAGCTTCACAGAACACTAAATAGCATCTTACATTAAGAGAATAAGAGTGAGTATTAAATCTGAAGGTTTCCCTTGCCTCCTTCCTTGGGCTCTCGTACTCAGCCCTCAGATCTCAGCTCAAACATCCCTTTCACTGGGAACATTTCCCTGGCCTTCAACACTAAATCCCCTTAGCATGTATCTCCTAGCACCTTTGCTTTCCCCTCATAACACATCCAGCTTTATAATGTAATATTTGCATGGCTGGTGTCTGTCTCCCCGGCAGGACAAGCTCTGTGAAGACGAAAACCAGGCTGGTTTTGTCCATCACCATACCCTCGACAGCTAGGACGTTTCTTGGCACAAAGTAGGTATTCAAGAATCATTTGTTGGGTTTCCCTGGTGGCGCAGTGGTTGAGAGTCCGCCTGCCGATGCAGGGAACACGGGTTCGTGCCCCGGTCCGGGAAGATCCCACATGCCGCGGAGCGGCTGGGCCCGTGAGCCATGGCCACTGAGCCTGCACGTCCGGAGCCTGTGCTCCGCAACGGGAGAGGCCACAACAGTGAGAGGCCCGCATACCACAAAAAAAAAAAAAAAAAAAGAATCATTTGTTGAATTAATGAGTCCAAAGATGTCAAAATTTTGTTACACAGTGTAAAACTTGGTTATGTTTATAAGGGACCACCAAGAGTACATTTCAACAAGACCAAAGGGCACAGGGCAAGGGTTCTTCAACTAAGAGTTTCCTGCTACTGGACCTCAATCCAGTCCTTTCCATACAGTAGAAGCCTCCCTTTCTTCCATGTAACTTCCAAACAACGAAGTTAGGACTTGAGTCTGTCAATGAGCCTTTATGGGGGCCTGCTGGTCTGTCGGTAGAGGAGGAGTTGGTGACGAGGGAGGGAAAAAAAGGCAAGAAAACTAAAATTAACTGAGTGCTTACAATGTGTCACATACTCCTTCTTTACTCCACACAAAGAAAACCCTTTTTTATCACCATAATACAACTGAGACTTGTACAATGTAGTAACATGCTCAAAGTCACGCAGCTAATGAATGGTCAAAAAGAAGCAAGTGTCTGGTTCTTTGTGAGCTGAAGAAGTTACACAAGTGTCAGACAGATGATGTGAGTTGAGATAGGCCTAAAAGAAAGACAAAAGTGAGTTGAAAGAGGCAGGGGAGGGCATAATTCTACTGCTTACAAGAGCTGATGTTTATGGACCCTTTTCCACGTGCAGGCACAGGACTAAAGCATTTGACACACGTTACTTCATTGATTCTTCGTGTAAACTTTATGAGGTGGCGTTACTATTATCCCCATTTTGTAGAGGAAAACTGTGGCTTCAGAGAAGTGACCCAACCAAGGTGAAATAGTGGGTAAATGTCTGAGATATGAACCCAGGTTGTATGAGTTCATATCAGACCACCGACCCCTTCCTGAACCTCCCGCCATGATGCTGGGAGAGAACGGCGTGAACTAGGGCCCAGAGAAGGAATGAGGAAATTATGCAAAGAATGCATTCAGTGGTGTCTACTGTATGTCCGGACAAGGCACGGAGTGTGGGGAGCAGTGCTAAATCACGTGGCCCCTGCTCTCTAGGAGTTTATACGGATGGAAGCCAATGAAGATACACAGGTCTGAAGAGGGCAGGCTCTGAGGACTTCCCTGGTGGACCAGGGGTTAGGACTCCAAGCTTCCACTGCAGGGGGCGCAGGTTTGATCCCCAATTGGGGAACTATGATCCCACATGCCACCTGCTGGAGCAAAAAACAACAAAAAAAGAGTGAACCCAGATTGCCTGGGTTCAAACACTGATTAACTGTGCAACGTTGGGGGCTGAAATAAAGAAAATGGTCTCATATAAATAAAGTCCTTAACACATACCTGGCACACACGCAGCATAAATAAATGTGTCTGTTATTACTCTAAGAACTAATGAAAAACAAGGTTAGATGGAAAAGGTACGGCCAAATCAAAGGATTATGGAAGGACAGAGGTGTTCAGTGGTATCTAAAGAATGTGCAAGCTGGATAGGGCTGACCAAAGTCAGAAAGCTTCTGAGCAATCCGTTCATGACATGGTGTGAGCCCCCCGGAGACGGAGACGATAACATCGCAAGAGAAAGAAACGGACAGGATCAGATGACGGACTAGAAATGTCACGTGAAAGGCAAAAGTTAACCAAAGACGACACCAAGGGTTTGAGCTGGGTTAACTGTAAGAATTCAAACGCTAACCAGATAGAAACAGCAACAGGGAAGGGCAAACAATTGAGATCTGTACCTCAACTCAGATCTGTATCTGAGTTGAACTGTACCTCTAATTGAGTTAGTAAGCGGACACAGCCTGTGGGCATCAGGAGCTCAAGGCCCTGAGGAAGGGCTGGCCCGAGGAAATTACCAATGACTGAGCACACGCTATGTTTATATAGCACATGGTCAAATATAACTCTCATGTATTCTTCCGAGGAGTCCACAGATCGGTCATTCTTCCAAGGAGTCCACAGATTGGTCTTATTATCTCCCTTCCTTTTAGGAGGAAGCTGATGTTACCGGGAGTAAGAAAGCTGCTGAGGATGACACAACTAGAAAGTGGTAGAACTGGTCTGGAGACCAGTTCATCCAACTCCAGAACCCATTGTCTTCCCACTGGGAGGCTCAGAGAGAGAAGTCTTCTTCTCGGGAAGAGAGCAGAACAGAGTTATAACACACACCTGGCCTTTCGGCACCCCCCACCCCCCATCCCAGGCAGTCTTCTCCTCTTGGCCAGCCTTCTCTCCCCTTCTGCAATTCAGCAATTGTACTCATTCATCGAGATCCAACAGTCACCCTCCCATTCCATGCGGTTTTCACAAATCACCCTCCTCCCCACGTGGACGTGATCACCTACCCCAACTCCTGTGGCCCTTGCTGTCCACCCCGCTCTCCTGGCACGTGCAGACAATACGCTGATCTGGCCACGATGTGCCACCCCACAGATGGACACGGCTGATTCTGCTACTGGGCCTTCCCTGGGGCTGCTTCATTCCCCTCAGTTCTATCTGGGTTGCCTGTATTCTCAGTCAAAGGTCAACCTTCTGGAGAAAGGACTCTTGTTCAGCCCTGGACTTTCTAGGGGTGTACTACGCTGCTGCATCCCCTGACAAAATCCAAGTACTGTAGTTGTTTCTCTTCCACTACTTCCTTTTCCAAACTAGGATTTAAATTTCTAGGAAGAAGGCACTCCCTGTGTTGTTCCCAGTGCCTTACATACGACAGATGCCCAGTAAGTAATCAAAGATGATGACAAACAAACTTTAGTATAGGAACACCTCCAGTGACCTCACCTCATACACCCTGGACCCAAAGGGAAGAGAGGAGGCCTCTGGACAGACACTATAAGAGGCTTGGGGATTTTTCTTTCACTTCGCAAAGCCAGCATCATTGACAGTAGAAGGGGAGATATTCTAATCTTTTTTTTTTTTTCAGATACGGATAGTTTAATGTTAGGAAGACTTGAAAAATACAAAATGAGTCCTCCTTCTTTGAAATGTTAAAGATATAATAAAGCCTGTGCAATAAAATCCGTTCACTTGACTTACACAGGCCTTCTCAGTCTCCCCCCTTACTCTCATTTTACAAAGCGAGTAAGCTTTCTTGTTTCCCAGGCTTCAAGAGACAAGTTGAGTGAATTCAAGAAAGGCACACGTGGGTATGCTGCTAGAAGCACCCACTACCTAAAAACTAAGGGCAGTAATGTTGAAAACATGGCATTCTGGGGTCACTTGGCAAGACACTCCAAAGTGCCAATACAGTATCACATACTTCAATCATTGTGCAAAATTCTTTCTTTCCCAAGAAAGGAATGTTGAGTTCACTCTGCTTATGAGCACAAGAAAGTAAATAATTTTAGAAAGATTTCCATCCAAAACTGAAGAGAAAAATTTTAAATATCCAGGTCTTAAAGTGATGAAGTTCAGTTACCAGGAAAAGTTATATACGGGGAACTGTTCATTCCCTCTTCAAGCCCAGCCAACAGGATGATACATCATATCAATTCTCTCAGAAGAACTGCAGAATGTCCACTTTCTTATCTTATTTTTAACCTTCCAGGCAACCTAACTAGTGTGACCCAAACAGCTATGAGGTCAGCCATCTTGAAACTATTAAACCTATTTTTACATAAAGAATCCATTTTATATCAAAGCATTCAATGCATTGCAAAGAAAGATCATTCATTAAGATTTCTCAAATCTATCATGGAAGTAGCAATAAATGAAGAAAATGATTATCACATATGACATCGTGACATCTGCTGGAATGCCTGGGCAGCTACTGGGTTTGTAGAATAGGGAAAAAAGATTCTCGGAGCGTCTCTGTAATGTTTAGCAAAGTTTCCAAACATGTGCCATAAAATGAGATTGACACTGGCTACTGATAATTAACCAGGTCGGCAAAGCTGGGCACCATCCAAGGTAGCCAAGGAGTAAGATCAGGACCTCCTTCCTTCTCCTGCCCCCCATATGCACCAAGCAGCTCGCCTCCTAAAGACCTGTCATCGGCTATAGCGACATTCACATTGAGCTTCCTAACACCCCAATGGACTCATGGGACCCCACCTCCACTCCCACCCCTATTTAGCATCTGCAGTGGTTCTCCAGCCCTCAGAGGATGAAGCCAAACTCTATAACATCACTGATGCCAGGCACTGGGGACACAGCCATCCACCCAGAAGAAAGTCCCTGCTCTCCTGGGGTCTTCATTCTAACAACGGGGCCCAGACAATAAACTCACAAGCCTAAAACAGGTCAGGGGTAAGTGCTAGGAAGAAGGCTAAAGCAGGGAAAGGAAATAAGAATGATCCTAGTCAGAGAAGGCCTCTCACACGAGGGGAGCAAAGTCCTGAAGGCGACAGCACGACCCTACGACCTGCAGAGGCCTCCGGAAGTTGGCCCTGGGCTTCCTGGGCGTGCCCCTCCCCTGCTTTCTCCCTCCTGCGTGCGACTACTCCGGCCTCCCTGGGCTGGGATTCCTTCTCCCAACACCCTGCTGCTTCACAGATCTGAGCCTCTGCATTTGCTCTTCTTCTGCCCGCAATGCCGACCACACTCCTCTCTGATCCGGCAAATTCCTCCTGATCTTTCGAGATTCACTTGAAGCTTCTCTTCCTTTAGGAGGCCGTCTCTGGACACCGGTCATCCAGCACCTCCCACCCCAGCCAAGTTCATCACCCACTCCTTCCTGCCATCTGGACCAGGTATTTTGACTCATGTCTCTGGCTCCTGAGTAAAAGGGAGCTACTTAAAGGCCAGAGGGTGACACTCATCCCTGTATCCCCAGCACCTGGTCCTTCCAGACAGCTGTACCTTAAGGACTCAGGTAATGCATGAAAGAAATGTATGTCCTCTTTCTACAATTTCCATCTTTGAAAAGATCTGCCCGTGAGGAAAGCATAAACCCATGAATGCCCTTTTATTGAAAACTCTCTTGGTAAAACGGACTTCTTTTTTCCCCGAAAGCTGCACGTTTTAAACGTCTTTTTGGGTTTTTCGTCCCATAAAATGATCTTGACACCTAGCCATGCGTCATGGCAATGAAGCAGCTCTAACTCTGCAGTTGGAAAAACATTACACTGTGAAGGAAGAGCCGCTATCTGCCAAGACACTTTACAAGGATTGCCAACGATGCAGTGAGAATGTGGTGTTGGACCCAATGAAAGCAGCTAATCCTCTCTTTTATAGCCTGGGATCCTTTTCACCAGACTTTCTTTTTTAGGAGGATAAATTGTTCAGAAATGCGGAGGAACACACACTTCTTTTTTTTTTTGGTTCTTCTTTTTGTACAATTAAACTCTGGACCTTTAACGACTCGGCCTACACCTTCTCCATCCTCATGGTACCCAAGCAGTTGAGGAGAAGGAAAAACAAAAAAAGGCAGAGAGCAGGACACAAGACATACGGGTCTTGATAAAGAAGACAAATTCAGGGTAAAAAACTCTTCGTTCAGTGAAAATTCCTCTACCCCATTTTAGTTTCCATTTGGTTTTTAGGGTTGGGCAAACCAAAGTTTTCGAAAGGAGAGCCTCCTGCTTCAACGTAAGGATGCTGGGTTCAGAGCCAGATCTCACGAGGACCGGCCTAAGCCACACTGCCAGCTATTCTGCTGTTCTGTTCAAGCCCCGAGTGGAGCTCTGAAACTGAAGACCCTTTAAAAGTGACAAAGGAAAACAACTCAGCGGCTCCATCCCAACTCAAGCACAAAAGAAAGAGGGGGAAGAAATCGTTTCCATATTTCACATAAACACAGATCTTACTGTGGCGGTGAGGAATGCATGAGTCAAGCCGGGGCTGACAGAGATCACCACACAAATTGAGCCCCCTGCTGAAGACTAATACGGAGATGTACAACCCACAACTACAGCAACGACCATCCCTATTGCGAAAAGTTTGTGTTCACGCATTTCAAAATGGCTTTTTAAAAACTGAAGTGTCCTTTTCTGTGGAATTCTAACTTCCTCAGTCTAGAGGAAGCACCTGGAAGAGACTTTCAAATGTAAAACCTGTGCCAAAGTAATCTGAGATTCTGTACATGCAACTCACTGTAACTCTATATTGTTGGTTCTCCCAGCCCCCAGACTCCTTCACTCTGTGGTTAAAACTAGTTCTGCCCTTGCACAGATCTGGGGTTTACTGCACTGCGGAGGTCAGGGTGTGGGAGGGACGGAGGCAAACAGATGGCAGAATGGCTGCAACTCCAGAAGGGTAATTTTTGGAGAAGTCAACTTTCTTTCTGTTGACTGTCAACAAAAGAAAGTTATCCCTGGTGAATGAGAACCAAGCACCAGAATGTCCGGGGCTGGGACCATCTCATTTCGGGACACGGAATACGAAAGAAAAAGAAAGGAAGAAAGAAATCACCCAAGTACCATTTCCTAGGCCTTTCTGTAGTCCCCAGCATGGGCTGGGAACTCACTCCCAGGGTCTGATTAATTCTCAGAAGGACCACATGACGGATTATGATCCCCGTTTTGCAGATGAGGAAGGAAGCTCTGAAGGGCTAAGTGTGCAAGGTTATCCCACCAGAGAAAGCACTGGAGTGAGAACTCTGCACAGGCTTCTCTGCTCCGCCCCAGGCTGGCTCCACCTTCTCCCGGCAGCAGGTGACAGCATGGGAAGCTCCCTTCCTGCAGTGTGACCTCCCCAGGCAAGTAATGCCCTCGAGTGTGGAAGGGTCTCAAGAGCAGGATGGATCCAGGGAAACAGAGCTGAGGACCTGACTGGTCCTCGATGTGATCAAACTGGCGGATGTTTAAGTGATGCTTAAGTGAAGAAAGGCAGTGGGTGAAAAAAAAAAAACAAAAACAAATGTGTGAGCCTGTCCCTATTAGCCACAGTGACATGACACCACGGAGCTGGAAAGAGCAATTTCACAGCCAACAGAAGAAATACCACGTTCCCAGCCTCTTCATCTCCCACAAACCCCAACCTCCCTGAAAGCCGGATTAAAACAGTTCACTGCGCGCGTGCCATTTTATCTAGAGATTACGATTTCTTTATAAAGCCACGACATCGAGAAATTTGAAGGTCATTTTGATGCTTATTTGATAACAGTTCGTTCCGGTAAAAGATCTGAGGAACTTTCCCTGAAAGTCTATCTCTCCTCTAGAATTTCCCTCCTTAAGGCAGCAACTGGCCACGTGAAATATAAGAGACCCGATGCCTTCAAGAGAAGAGATGAGGAAAATAGGCACCCATTGCCATGTGTCCTCTATAATTACATCAGCTTTTTGGATTTTGTGATTTTATACGTGCCTGCGTTGTTATTTTTAAAAGAGGCCTGATGACCAGATTCTGGCCACTTTCAAAGCACTGAAGAAAAAGAATGATAGCAGGTGGTTGGCAAATTGTCAAGCCAAGAAAGCGTCTTCCCCTTTTGTCTAAACAATGTGTACCAAGGTTACAACGACGGCATTCCAACAGCTCCTGGGACAACTGCTGTTGCACTTTGGGGAGCAGACACAAATGCCCGTGGTCTGTTTGGGTTTGGCAAGCTCAAATGTACAATTTTAGCAAGAAGTCACCGACTGCTTCCCATGTCAGCAGCCCATGAATATATCAAAACAATGACCTGTCCCATTTCTCCTTCCAAAGGGTTCCCCCTCACCAATTCTGGGTCCCACTTCTCTGGATTAAAATTCAAAGTCCGCTTGTCTTTTGGGTCAACTTCTCTTAAACAAGCTTTACAAGTTTATAAAGCAAGCTTTGGAGAAAGATTCAAGTCCCACATTCTCCTGATGCCTCAGTCGGAGATCTCAAAGATTATATATCAGGCCACCTCTCACTTTAATATGATTCTGGCAAGAAAAGACTAAAGGTGTGCTTGAAGCAGAGCTGGTGTCACAGTAATAAACTCTCAGAGCAAGAGATCAGTTCTCTCTTGTCAGGCTGATCCAAGATGTTTTGCCAGGTGCCAGCCAGTTTGCCGTAAAACATCCTGAATCCTTGTTCGGTACCCATGTGCATAAACCATCACACCCTCCTGTTCCACAGAGGCACCCATATTTCCATACAGCCATTCCTGAATTACTGACAAAGGTAATTAAGTTTGATTGTATAAAAAATTACTTCTGCAATGGTTGAGGATTATCTAAATAGAGTGATGTGGAAAGACCTTTAAGACAGTATGAAACTTAAAAAGAAACTTTGGATCAGATTCAAGCTACATGTGAATCCATTTATGTAAATGAAAATAATTATACATTAATCTGTATAAACATGTATGCAAATGTCTAGGAAGGATTCTGGAAGGTGCTCACACCCAACTCTGAAAAAAGTGAAGAGTTTAAATGAGATATCATCTCACACCAGTCAGAATGGCCATCATCAAAAAATCTACAAACAATAAATGCTGGAGAGGGTGTGGAGAAAAGGGAACCCTCTTGCACTGTTGGTGGGAATGTAAATTGATACAGCCACTGTGGAGAACAGTAGGGAGGTTCCTTAAGAAACTAAAAATAGAACTACCATAGGACCCAGCAATCCCACTACTGGGCATATACCCTGAGAAAACGATAATTCATAAAGAGTCATGTACCAAAATGTTCACTGCAGCCCTATTTACAATAGCCAGGACATGGAAGCAACCTAAGTGTCCATCATCGGATGAATGGATAAAGAAGATGTGGCACATATATACAATGGAATATTACTCAGCCATAAAAAGAAATGAAATTGAGATATTTGTAGTGAGGTGGATGGACCTAGAGTCTGTCATACAGAGTGAAGTAAGTCAGAAAGAGAAAAACAAATACCATATGCTAATACATACATATGGAATCTAAGAAAAAAAAAAAGGTCATGAAGAACCTAGGGGTAAGACGGGAATAAAGACACAGACCCACTGGAGAATGGACTTGAGGATATGGGGAGGGGGAAGGGTAAGCTGTGACAAAATGAGAGAGTGGCATGGACATATATACACTACCAAACGTAAAATAGATAGCTAGTGGGAAGCAGCCGCATAGCACAGGGAGATCAGCTCGGTGCTTTGTGACCACCTAGAGGGGTGGGATAGGGAGGGGGGGAGGGAGGGAGATGCAAGAGGAAAGAGATATGGGAACATATGTATATGTATAACTGATTCACTTCGTTATAAAGCAGAAACTAACACACCATTTTAAGCAATTATACCCCAATAAAGATGTTAAAAAATTAAAAAAATTAAATTAAATTAAAAAGTGAAGGGTCTAGCAGGAAATTAGATTTTTAAAAATTATCTATTTTTTTTAATTACTCTAGATAACTTTCTTGTAATACTTTACAAGAAAGTATTTCTGTATGATTGGACAAATAAAAATAAAATCTGCAGACAACAGAAAGACAATGGGGGGAGGGGTACATATATGAAAACAAACCACATTCCACAGCTCCCAGTGTTTAATCAGAGAGGACTTTCCATTAATATTCTCGTGATTACCACGTTGCTCCATGAGGCTGCATTTCTGGCTGCCACGTTAGGAGCAGCTGTTTCCTATCATTCATTATCTGTTTCCTCCAAGGCCGTGAAAACTGAAAGGCAGTTGTGTCTGGTTCCAGAAGCTGACCATGTAAACCTGCCTCCACCCCTTCACCCCAATGGCACCATGGAGGAAGGGCAGGAAGGCTCCGGACAGAACCTGTTGCCTTTACATTTCTGAGTCCAAAGCAAAGCACTATTCCTGAACTTTCTTCCCTGATCACATCTGAGTCACAGAGCCTCCAGGCACCTGGCAGTCCACACTCGTCACCGCCTCTCCACATCATACCTACTCAAAGACATTTCATGTTCTTTAGCCCGAAAGAAAACAGAGGATCACTGATGAACTTTCAACACCTCTCTCCATTCTGAAACAGGTTGGAGCAGGTGAACGATGTGAGTACAACCTATAGACGTCAGCAGGGGGCCATGATCCCACCACCAAGTTCACCCTCCAGCACTGCCAATGGACTGGTTTTTAGTCTCCCAAATCTCTTCACCTAGAGGAATCCATCTTCAACCCCAATCTGGCTGGCAAAGTCCCCTTTATCCTTTAAAACCCTCTGCAAACTGCCCCCTAAACTACATGCGCACGAACACACACACACACACACACACACACACAATGCATTCTATGCTCCTCTGAACGGCTCCTAGACCTGTAAACATGTCCATCATCGAATGCACCACACAGTACGGTATCATAATCAGTGTTGCCACCTACCTCCCTGCTAGATGGAAAGCACCTCCCCACTGGACCCCCCATAAGCCAACACTGAGTCTGCATCACAGATGGTTAACCAGGCTCACTGCGTGCCCTGGATGGAAGTACAGACGGGCAAGTGACGCTCCACACTATGCTGGTGGGTGGGACCTACAAGGCCAATAAGTTTTATAGGATTTGGGGGTAGAGGGCAATTCGGGTAAGGCTGGGAAAACAGTATAATCAGAAACATCCAGAACCGCGAGTCTGGAGAATTCCATTCCAGTCTGGGTCCTGCCATTCCATCTTAGCCGTGGAACTCTCTGGGCCACAGTTTCTTTAGCGTTAAACTGAAACAATTTATTCACTCAAAAGAACACGTATTTGGGCTGCGTGACCTACGGTTATCACCAACACTCAAGATTAGATAGTCAGCGATGGGAAAAAAACATGGAAATCAGAGTGTTGGAACCACAGCCCGAGGAAAAATGCCCTTGCCTTTCCCAATAGAAGTCAAGAAACACCCCAATTTTCCCAATACACAGGCCGTCTTCCAGTTCACAAACCGAAACAAGATGAACATCTTAGCATTTCCAAACACGTAATAGTTCTTCACTAGAAAGATCCTCCTGGTCTCCCTTATCTCAAACCTAATATGATTTTCCCCTACACCTTCCTCCAAACAAAATGAAGAAAAAATATGAAAATAAATCGCTAATATCTTCATTGCGGCAAAGTCCTCTGTTGCAATTTTAAGCAGCAAAGGACACTGACAGTGAACCCTGGGTCTTTAAGGCTTGTAAACAGATGGTAATGTAGGCACCGAGGCTGCTCCCAGCCTGACTGCTTCAGGCCCCTGGATGGGGGATTTTTAGCTTGAGTCATCACCCCTGCTTTCTTCGAGGGCAAAACTGCAGCTCCCCGGAAGACAGTGCAGCCGATTAACACAGAGTTTTAACTCTCTCTTTATGGGATTTTCGGTGGATTTTTTTTCAACTTTTAAATTCAGTGTACACTGTATAGCACAGGAAACTATACTCATTATTTTGTAATAAGCTATAAGGGAAAAGAATCTGAAAAAGAATACATATATATATGTATATATATGTATATATAACTGAATCTCTTTGCTGTACACCTGAAACTAACACAACACTGTAAATCAACTCTACTCCAATTTTAAAAACAATCTTTTTTAAAAATTCAATGTATAAGCTAAAAATGGATAGCATCTATAATATGCTGTGCATTCATTCATTAACAATGGATTGCATCTCTCTACACAGAGTTCTGAAGCTGTAATGCGGGAGGGAGGGGGGGGAGTAGTATAGGTAGCTTCCAAACACATATTTTTAAAGCAATAATAAATAGAAACTAATTAAGCAAGTATATTAAGTTGGAAACTGATCGAGAAGAAATCATGTGACAGTTTCTCAAGGGGGAAAGGGCCTTCTCGGGCTAATAGAGATTAATCTAGTTTTAAGACAATTTGTCTACATTCAACACTGCTGAAATCCTGTTCCGGAAGCAGGTACACATGGACTAAAATATAAAAACACTTATTCCCTCAGCTCAAGGACGTCTTACAAAAAGTACTCCATCTATAGATAAGCAAGTCAGGTAAACTCTGAAGCTCTTTCTTTCACTCCCTATGCCTCCCAAAGAAACATCAGGGATGAGTCTTGCCCATAAACCCGGGTCTGCTCTAGCACTAACGGCAGACTCCACATCACTCCAGATGCCTACCTGCAAAGGTGCCTCTTTGAGACTTGTGTGGACCATTCTTTCTCCCTTTGCAGGTGTAACCCTAAATAAAAGTCCTTGGAGAAGTCTGCAACTTTCTGAGGTTTTGAAACTGAGGGAATCAACTCTGGTGACTAAAGAACAGAAGTAATCGCCATTCTGACAGCTATTCCCACAGTGCTTACAGGAGCACATCTTACGAAATAACTTCTTGGCTCCCTAGAAGAAATCGGGCTGGTTTCCTTAATTGGACTTGGTGAGACAGACTGCCTTCCATCGGGGGCTAATGGGCCAGTTGATCACAGAAGATGATTACTCAGAGGAACACACACTACACCAGGGACACACCCAGGGATTACTGTCACACCCACCGGTTATCGAATGCCACAGCAAAGCAGGAAATGGAATAAGCCTCCGCGGACATTAATTGTGATAAAACAGGAAATACAAACTTGAAGGGCCTGACTTTGGCGACAGCCGCCCTCTGACTTTTAGTGACTGTATTCTACAGATTACTATTAGCAGCGGTCAAGCCTCAGAACACCATGTTAGTGGAATAACCAGGGAGAGAGATTTAAGAAGTCATCCATATCTTACAATTTAAGAGGTATAATTGGCACCTCCCCTTTTTAATGCCATGTGATGTCGACACACTCCCCAAAGGGTATGTGAGCCAATCTTTCTCTTCACCATTCTTCTCACTGAGTTGTAATTTACCATCTGTAAAAGGCAGCGTATGTGTTCACTTTGAAACTATTCTGTCAGAAATGTGAAAAATTTTCCCCAGGATATCCCTGTAATGGGTGCAACAAAACAACGGCTAGAGTTTTTTTCAGCACTTACTATATGCTATACAGTTTATTTTACCATTTATTGTGGTAACCTTTTCACCTGCATTATCTCACTGAATCCTCAACATAAACCCTCAAAGTTTAGTAACGGCATGACCCCAAATTTAAAAATAAGCTAGTTGACTAAGCAATGCATACAAATTGGCCAACATCACACATCTAGTAAGCGACTGGTAAAGGATCCAAACGTAAGCAGCCAGCCCTGGTCTTAACCACCATGTACTACCGTAGCGGCCACAAATGTTTTTAGAATGAGGAATGGCCCAAACACAAACACACAAATTTAGACAACCGTAACAGACAGAAAAGAGAGAGACTATGAATGGATACGTGAATACCTTTTCTCTCCAGGCAAAATCCTTAAAACAGTTATTCCTCTGTTGCAGGCAATTAACTACAGGCATCCAATGTAGACACATTCCATTGAGACCCATGATTTTTAAACACTAATTCCAACTTTGTTAGGGAGACTCTCAGGTTTTACTTTCTCCCCCATCAAGTGCTGACCAAAGGCCTTTATTGCACGAGCCCTGATTTGTGCAGATAAACAGACACCATCCCTGACCACCTCAAGTGCAAATGTTAATCCTGTCACTGGGCTTTGGAATGAAAATGTTTGTTTGGGTTTTTTTTAAAGAGAAAAAGAATGTTAACTGCATGGAACAAAAAAACCAAAACAAAACAACTCTATTCCTTACATCTCACTGCAACAATATGTTACTTTCATTATATTGTATCTTTGGATCTATAAAAAGCAAACAAAACCAACAATTATAATAAAAAGATCTATAATATGAAGTCTGCTTTTATAAGAAAAAATCTTGTAATGTTTTTAGAACATTATAGTCATTATAGTTACCACCAAGGATGATAATTACGTACCTTAACCCACAAAACTGTTTTTAGATCTTCTGGTGACAATTAAGTCATTATAAGAGACTGATTTCACGACGCTCATCACTTGCAGAAAGTCTACCACAACTACATTTAATAAGATAGCTTTCTCTTAGGTCCTCAGCATTCTCCCTGAATTCCCAAGGTTGCTGCTAGGCATTTATGCTTTTCTTTTTTTGTTGTTATTAGTTAGTCTTAAATGTTTCTTTTCTCCCTGATTCATTAGAACATGATTTTAGGAGATGGAATTTCTACAGCTGAGCTGGAACATTACATATTATCTAACATTAAGTTAGTTTTAAAATCAGAAAATAGGAAAAAGGTACCAATATGCATGCTACCTTAATAAGATATTTTTTTAATTATTTTATATTGGAGTAGAGTTGATTGACAATGTTGTGTTAGTTTTAGGTGTACAGCAAAGTGGATTCAATTATACATATACAAGTATCTATTCTTTTTCAAATTCTTTTCCCATTTAGGTTATTACAGAATATTGAGCAGAGTTCCTGTGCTATACAGCAGTCAATCAAATACTTTTGCGATATCCATTCTAGGGCTTTTTTTAAAAAAGATGAAGGAGAAACAGAAACAGCCTCAGTGATGCAAGAAGAAGTTATCAAACAGAATTTCAAATTGCTAAACTATACAGAGAAAGGTGTTAAACTGATTAAAGTAATAGCTATAAATATCCTCCAAGGGACCACACACTCAGAAATCATGGGGAAGGAGCGAGGCGGACACAGAAGCAGAAAAACTGCCTGGTTTTTTTAAGTGGTAACTACTAAAAAGTAAAAATTTACCTTGTTAAATTATTTTTAAAACCACATTCCCCTGAACTGTCACTGTGGACGGTTGAAGGCGGAAACTTTCCCAGAACTGAGTATATGTTTAACCCTGGGAATGGTGTGGCAATGGCAACCACCCACAACAATCTGGGAAACAAGGCAGAGCAAGAGAAAGGGCAGCCACGCCCTGCAGAGGTGGGTCCTCAGGTTTTTTTCATCCTATCATAATCTAGCCCCATTAGTTTTAAGTATAATCTGTGCGTTCTTCCAGAGTCCAGGACCTCAGACATGAATACCCATGCAGCTGCTTCTGGATCTGGTAGAGCCAGTATGATTCATCTGGGCCTGGGTCTGAAATGCTCAGAGTATATATTTTTAAGATTTCGGTACACCATGCACCAAGCTAAAAGTGGAAATGGGAGTAGGGGGCAGTGTTTCTTACATGCTCCAGCATCCTTCTGGGGTGGCAAGAGTGGGGAGACTTCCAAACACTTGGATTGGGACTTCCCTGGTGGTCCAGTGATTAAAACTCTGGGCATCCACTGCAGGGCTCGATCCCTGATTGGGGAGCTAAGATCCCACACGCAGGTGTGGTCAGAAAAAAACAAACAAACGCTTGCATGTTATTTCTGACCACTTCTAGAGCATACATTCCTACAAATGCTCTGCTATTGTTTTGGCTCAACCACTAGAGTGAAGACTCTGAACATATAAAGACTACATTATATGCGGAGCTAGGAGCGATGGTTAATCATTGATCAGTCACGGGCAGCAGACGGCAGGTGCTAACACACAGGACACCCACAGCTCCAGGCGTGACCTCCAGGCCACACCCCCTCAGCCCTCACTTCCCGCAGCAGCCTCCTCTGCAGACACCTTTCCTCTCCGGTCCTCACCGCCTTCTCCCTCTCCCACCTGCACTGCCTGGCAGTCCAAACTCCTCCCTCTTTTTTTCACTCTAGTCAATGTTTTAGTAGTTCCTCCTTTTTTCAATGAAGACGTTTTATGTTTCCTTATGCTATAAAAGTCCAGTCAATTTCACATTTCACAGATCAAAGGAAATAAATACTCAGGAAGTCAAGTTAAGTTTTGCACAGAGCCTTTGACTGGTTTCTCTCCTTGAGATTCAGGGGCTTCCCCTGCAGTAGAAGGCCCAGTTCACTCCAGGTCTAAAACCCAGTAGACTGCCATGTTCCTTAACAGAAAGGCAGGTGCCACCCTAATAGAATCCTGAATCAAGTAACATTCAGGAGCCTGAAAAAATTCATATACATATGTGTGTAGTTCTATATGTGTGTGTGAGGATAGATAGGTAAATAGATATAGATATTTATATATGTATTACATGTGTATACACACACACACACACACGCACTTCCTCCACAAAGAAAGGCCACTCAAAAACATAAAATCCGGGCTTCCCTGGTGGCGCAGTGGTTGAGAGTCCGCCTGCCGATGCAGGGGACACGGGTTCATGCCCCGGTCCGAGAAGATCCCACATGCCGCGGAGCGGCTGGGCCCGTGAGCCATGGCCGCTGAGCCTGCGCGTCTGGAGCCTGTGCTCCGCAACGGGAGAGGCCCCAACGGTGAGAGGCCCGCGTACCGCAAAAAACAAACAAACAAACAAAAAACATAAAGTCCTCCATTGGCCTCTACCTACTAAGAGGCATAAACAGGGCCTTGGTGATGTAGCCCACCTCCCCACACAGCACCCCTCCAGGTTCACCTCTCTCCACCAGACCTCAGGACAGACCCAGCACAATCAAGTTCTTTCAGTTGTGAGCAAATGCCTTATCTCTCTTGCCTCCCAGTTTTCTCCCAAATCTTTTCTTTCCCCTCCTCTAGGCCTGGCCACCCCCTGCTCATCCTGCAGGTCTGGATTTGGATGTGGCTTCCTCCAGGAAGCCCTCCGTGCTGTGCCTGTTCAAACTCTGAGTGAATTACTCTTCTGCTGACATACCTGTGGGCTTGTCTGTGTTCTCCACTCAATGGAAGGTGCCAAAGACAGGGACCCTGTCCACTTCACCGCACCTAGTAGAGACATTACACATGATAGGTGCTCTATATATGTTTCATGACATATATTTAAAGTTAGTTAATCTCTATTTGCACCAATTTTCCTGCTAACAAATGGCTTCCACCTCTGGGCTGTAATAGACATTATTTGTACAAAATTTCACGGCATTCAGAATATTTCAGATAAATCCTACAATATATGAAGGTAAATCAAAAGCAAAAGGTATTCTTCCAAGGTTTTGGGGCCGTCCATAACAAATCTTTTCTGCCTAAATGGTTAAACTATGGAATAATACAGAACCCAGGTAGAGACTCATTTACTCTCATTTCAAAAAAAAAATGTGGGAAAACTTGGAGTAGAGAGAGAGTTTCTGTGGAATAACTCTTCTCTATAGAAGCCACTAGTACATAGTCATTCAATGAATGAATAGCTCTGTTAGTATTAAAGTAAGAGAATGCATAATCTATGGTGTTCTGTTACCCAGTTCAGGGAGGACGGAACATGTCCCAATTCATCAAACATCTACTTTACCAAACAGTCATCTATTCCAAAAGATGGTTACAGATTTTCAAGAATTCAAATAAAATGCATTCCGTGCTTAAGTCATGCTGAGACTGTGCTGTGCTCATTCAGGAAGATGCTTTAACACAGCGTGATCTCTCGGGACATCGATGCCTCGTCTCCCATTTGCTCTTGGGTCTACTCAGACGTTTGCGCCCATCAACCCACCAAAACTAACTTTCAAGTTCAATGTCCTCCACACGCTAAATACACTGGTCAATTCTCAGTCTCCCCTTATTAGCCCACCAGCAGTACTGGGCCCAGTTGACCACTCTTTCCTTCTGGGAGCACTTTCCTCACTGGCCCCAGGACACCACCCTTCCCGAGATTTCCTGTACTTACAGGCAGCAACTTGCTGGTTGCTCAACCCCCAGACTTGTAAGGGTGGGAATGCCCTAGATTTCTTCTCTCTCCTTGTCTCCCTCTGCCTACTCATTGGGTGACATCATCCAGTCTCAGACATTTAATACCATGTATATACCCCAATGGCCACCAAATTTCTATCTAGTCCCAAACTCCCCCATTAATGCAGACACACATCTCTACTTCACTTGGCGAACTAACAAGCACGGATGTTTCGAACCCAAATATCCCCTTCACCGTCTCCTCCCACGCTCTTCCAGCTCTTTGCAGACGGCAACTCTAACCTTCCAATTCCCCAGACCAAAGACGCCATGGGTATCCTCTCACACCACCACCCAATCTCTTGGTAAATCCCACTGGCCTTTCGGACCACCCAGAACATGGCCACCTCTCGTGATGGTGACCACAGCTGCCACCTGGTCCAAGCGTCATCTTTCAGATGGTTATTGCCCCAGTATCTTAACTGGCTTCCTGATTCCACCCTTGCTAACTTCTGTCTACTCAACACAGCAACCACTGTAATCTTAAAATGTAAATCTGATATCACTCCTTGGCTCCAAAGCCTCCAATGGCTCCCCAAACATCAAATTAAAGCCAAAACACACATAACGGTCTCTAAGGCTCTGCACCATCTGGCCTCAACCCGTCCCGTGATCTCATCTCCTGCCGCTCTGCCCTTGGCTCCCGCTGTCCCAGCCACGCTGGCCTCCCTGCTCCCTCCATGTGTCAGGCTCTGGCCTGTCTCAGGGCATTTGCACTGACTGTTCCCTCTGCCAAGAACATCCCTCCGTCTGTTAGCTGAGTGCTCACTGAGAGCTTTCCCCCAGCCATCCCGGTTAACACCGCATCCCCGCTTCCCTCCTGCATCCACCTATGGCCCTTGCCTGCAACATGTACTACACCCACGTGCTACGAGTTTTACTTACTGTGTGTCAACCCCCACTAGAATGTCAGATCCGGGAAGACAGGAACTACTTACCGTCTCTTCTATTCACTGCTGTATCCTCAGCTCTCTCGGAACAGCTCCTGGTACAGGGTCAGCACTCAATAAGCACTGCTGAATGAATGCATGGTGACTAGCTACTTTCATCAGACTTAGTGGAAGTGTCAGTGAAGAGGGCACTCTAGTTAACAGGCGACAAGTTAAATGCAAAGAGTTAGTTCTATTTCTCCTAATGTGACCTGGTGCACTACTTCATCCAAAACTTCGTTTCCCGAATTAACGTGAAAGACAAGCGCATCATTTCAGAATACCAGGCTGTGCAGTTAGGATTACTTTAAAAATCATAGAGGAGAAATGAGCAAAAAAACCTTTTTCTTTTGGCCGCACCGTGCGGCATGCAAGATTTTAGTTTCCCAACCAGGGACTGAACCCGTGCCAACCTGCAGTGGAAGCGAGGAGTCTTAACCACTGGACCGCCAGAGAAGTCCCAGAAATGAGCAAATTCTAATGGAAACGTCAGCTGTGCAGAATACCGGGGAAATGTTATAAGAAAAATCACCTATTGTTTTATAGCTGATCCTATTAAGAATCTGTTCACTTTACCTGAAACTCACAGAAGAAATCACAGCTACTTCTGAGGGTTGGATGGGCCAATGACGAAGAAGAAAACGGGCCCCATCATGCCTGTGAAGGACGGACCTGCCACCCCCTTGAGCGCCGCGCCCTGGAAGAGCCCTCCACACCCTTGGCTCTCTCCCAGCCGGTACGACCCAAAGGAGGCACTAATCTCAGGGAAACGGCTCCCCATCCCACAAAGCAACTGCAGCCAGAACTGCTGATCTCACTAAGCACTGGGCAAGACTGCAGGGACTACTCTACGATGCACTTATCAGCACTGATTTTGTATCTCCATTGACAAGCTTCCTGTAGGACCCTAATCTCTACTTCACTACGTGTTCTATGTCTTAGACTGCGATGTACAGAAATAATTCAGCGTGCCATATTCATGTATATTGCATCATTTCACACTCAAGTTGGAGGACCTGAATTTCAGCTAACACTCTCCTATTTTAACACATTCCATGTGCCAAGCTGCATGATATTTACACCTCATTAAAACATGAGACAATCAGAGTGCTGCAGTGAGAGAGGGCACTGTGTTTTCTGAAGCATTTGAATCATGCAAGATGCTGGTACCATGCAAGATGTCTCCTCTACAAACTAGAACGGCTTTTGAGGTTGCTACCCGCAAGGTGTGCTCACTCTCGAACCTGCAAAGCAGCTCCTCCTGGAATTCAGCACACTGCAATGGTACTGCCATGCTAAGGCCCTGAGGCACAAACCGTGGACATGAACGTCCCCTTCTCTCCACGCTCACATGCAGACCCCGCCAAGGCTTCCGGAACACTCATGGGTGGTGACTCTATCAGCAGCCCTTCTCCTGTCTCTGTCTCTCTCTCAAGGCCCCTGCTCTTACTCAGGCCTCTTCAACTCTCTCCAAGAGACCACCCCGAATGCCTCCCAGAGCTGATCTCTCAGATTCCAATCACTCCTGCCTGCAAAGCCCTCCCTACATCCCACAGTTCTGCCAGCAACACACCTCCTTTCAAACCCCTCTATCATTTCTCCATTATCCACTGAATTAAGTACCAACTTCCTAAAAGCCAGTGGCTCTCAAACTGTGGTCCACAGAACACCTGAAACAGATTCACGGTTTGCCTGCTAAGCACCCAGCACCCAGGGCCTCACCTACACCCACACCTACGGCAGCAGGCTCTGGGGAGTTAGGGCCGGGAATCATTTGATCCTTATTAGTGAGTGACTCTCAGGCCCACTAAAATCTAAGTGCCAACACCCTACGTCTTGCATTCAAGCAACAAGGCTGGACACATCTGGCTGTGCTGGCTTAACACATATCAAACCAACCCGTAAGAGTAAAAAGGAAATTTTTTTAAAGATGGGCTAGCAGTTTCAAGGTAAGAGAGAGCCGCTAAGGCTGCCAAACTTAAGGGTTCAAGATGCTGGAGAGAAAGACAGGAAAGTAAGTCCCACGTTCTCTCCCATGTGGCCCTTTATGGCCTTTCTGAGTCCCCAGCAGTCTAAGGATGAGGCCAAGCAGAAAGGAGCCCTGGCTCTGAACACAGTAGAAAAATCATCTGATTACCCTAGAATGTACAAACAAGAGAACAAAAGCCATCTCTAATCCCATCATCCACAGAGAACCAGTGCTGCCATTGTAATATATTTCCTTCTAGTCTTTGTACGTATATATTCATCCAACCTCGGAAATTTAACTTAGGCAAAACTAGAACTTGAAAACATTAAGTGACCATCCAAAAGTGCATAATCCCTATTAAGTATATTTTTAAATCCCTCTTCTTCCCTTTCCAGTCACCCTATCAAATATTAAAAAGAGAAAAAATATAGATACCGTATTCCCTACAATTATTTTTATCGAGTGGTAAAATTACAGGTTAAATTTAAGTAGAGCAATTCAGACCATACTGTTAGTAACGTCAGTGTTCTCCTCTTGCCCTCAAAACTTATTATCAGGACGAACTTACGTCGGTGCCTACCCAAGAGCAGCCAGGTAAGGTCAGGTTCTAGAATCAAACGTTTCTTGACTCAAACCCCATCTACTGTGTACACAACCTCAGAAGGATCGGGGCCTGGCCTCCTTCACTCTGAAATGAAGACGATAAAAGTGCTGCCGTCAAACAAGTATTGTGAGGACCAAACGAGATAATTCACGAAAAGCCATAGCAAGGGCCGAGCACGTAAGAAATCTCAGTAAATGTCACCTGCTAACTGCTGCCTCCCCGACCAAGGAGCGTGCTTCTTCATGACAGGCTTGTTTACATCTAATTCATCTTTTTGCTCCTAGCATGAAGCAGAGGAACTGGTACTAAAAAGGAAATCTATATATTTTTTCATTTTAAGTTTCTAAAGGGAATAAAGGGTTGAAAGAAACACCTCATGAAGGTTTAACAAAATATCATCCATAATGAATATACGCGTGTATATATATATATGTAAATATAGTCTGTATACTTATATGTGTGCATGCGAATACAGACACGTATATGGACTGTTCACTTACAAAACAAGCTGAAAAGTTAAAACATTCTGAAATTTTTTTTTAATTTCTTTCTTTCTTTCTTTCTTTATTTATTTTTGGCTGCGTTGGGTCTTCATTGCTGAGCGTGGGCTCTCTAGTTGCAATGAGCAGGGGCTACTCTTCGCTGCGATGGCTTCTCTTGTTGCGGAGCATGGGCTCTAGGCACACAGGCTTCAGTAGGTGTGGCTCGTGGGCTTCAGTAGGTGTGGCATGTGGGCTCAGTAGTTGTGGCATGTGGGCTCAGTAGTTGTGGCTCGCGGGCTTAGTTGCTCTGCGGCATGTGGGATCTTCCAGGGCCGGGGTTCGAACCCGCGTCTCCTGCATTGGCAGGCAGATTCTTAACCACTGCGCCACCAGGGAAGCCCAACATTCTGAGATTTTTATTGAGAAGTTTTGCAGATTGTATCCTGGGGTCAGTACCACTCCAGTTTAAGTATTAAAACTAGTGCTTTTCCTGTTTGTTTTGTCTCCCAATTCAGAGCACCAGGAAGATAGAAAGACCTTGAGTAAACTGATAACTTACTCTTTCAAACAGGACCGCACAAGCCAGCACGGAAGTTAGCAGCACATACCTTATTTCCAAGGTATATGCTTTATTTTATACATAGAATCTTTCTGTACAAACAGAAACAGTTCCTGTCAGGGACCAATACCACACAGCCAGTGAGTGGCAAAGTAAACTCACTCAGAAAAAGCCAAATTCTTGCTTTTACACTGAAGAGTAACTACTCAATGGCCTGCTGGGTTCAACAAGGTATTGGTATTTCTGGCTTAACAATACCTGCAGGGAGTTACATGTTACAATTTTAGAAATAAGGTAATTAGTTAAGTAGCAAAATGAAATTATAGGTTAAGAAACAGATTTACTAAATAATTAATGAGTTGCTCTATGGCTACTTGTATTCACATATCGTATGTCTGTTTCTCACTAAGACAAACCTGACCACAGCTGTCCACAGTGGGAATCAACACGCTAGTCCACAGATATGTTATGCTTGGCCTATACCAAAAAAAACTGACAGATTTCTAAAAACTGGAAAATGTCACAGAGAAATACAGACACCCAACTTCACCTGAAAAGAACAACAACAAAGAAGCATAAGATTCTAGAAACTGTAGGTCCATAGTCAGCAGAAACTGAGCAGTCCATGTATCTTTGGGTTCGCCACAGTCTCCACCACTCCCTACTGTCTCAGTTGCCCCTACATTTCAATTTCTGACATTGCCTCCTGGCCCCTGTAGGCGTCTAAGTTTGCAACTCTTGTTGCAAGTCTCAGGGCCATTCCCAGTCCTCAATGTTCACTTCTGTAGCAGCTTTTTTTTATTTTGGACTCTCTTGGCCTTTGTTGACTGTGCAGAGGGTGGGGTGGGGTGGAGGGGGAATGGGGAACTCTCGAACTCCATCTGCACTGATTCGATGTCCATGAACTAAAACCAAAGAGCTTTTCACCTTGGACTGCAGCATATTTGCCACTCTGAGTATTTCTCTTTTCTGCTTTTTCTTCCTCTCATTTCCCTTTGCATCTGCATGCATTGTTCAAAGCCAAAACCTGAGTGCTACGTGAAAGAGAACAACTACCCACTCTCCCTCAAAATGGAACGGGGGACGGGGTGTCACATTCTACTCTTCTATGAGAGCGAGGCCTGGAAATTCCACACAAAACCTAAACGGGTCCCTTCAGGCGGTGAAACATTCCCCTCATTCTGTTTTCCTGGGGCTGAACGCTCACAGAGATACACAACAAAAGGGTCCCCTGGGTCTGGAGTGGCACAGCTGTCTAGGAGCCCATGGGGACAAACGTTTTTAACTCTTCCCTGCCCACTCTGTGGGAAGGACACTTACAGACCTCAGTGCATTAATGCACCTACTTCAAATGTGCAACAACTGTCCCTACTAGAAAAGTTCTCCTTCCTACCCTATCACTATGTATTAGCTGAAAACCAACTGCAGACAAGAATTATGGGGGATGGTCTGACATACATTATTTATTTTTCTAGGCTCCACACGAGTGGTATAGACTGGTGGTCCTCAAATTTCAGTCAGCACTAGAATCACTGAGGGACCACAGCTTCCTGCATCCCACCCCCAGAGTTTCTGATTCTGTGAGTCTGGGATGGGGCCTGAGAATTTACATGTCTAAGCTCTAATGTTGAAAAAGGAAGGTCCATGGATAAACAACAAGGTCCTACCATCTAGCACAAGGAACTATATTCAATATCCTGCAATAAACCATAATGGAAAAGAATATGAAAAAGAATATATCAACATATATGTATAACTGAGTCCCTCTGCTGTACAGCAGAAATTAAACACGACATTGTAAATCAACTACACTTCAATAAAAGTTTTTACAAAACTGACAAATTAAAACAGGATCTAGGTTTTAAATGTGTGTATTTGTTTAAAACAAAGTAGATCACGCTTTGCAAACACTAAAAAAAAAGAGGAAATTCAAGAACAACGGTGACAAGATGTTGAGCCATATATATGTGGCTGGGAAAGGGTTTCTTGAAAATCTCCATTTAAAAACATCAGGACTCGGGACAATTGTCATAGGTTTACAGGTGCTCATCAAGTATCCCGATTACATGGCGCCAAATAAGAAGAACAAAGAGTTTCTCCACCTCCAAAAAGAGTCTTTCTTTACACATCAGTTTTAGATGAGATTCTTCAACTTGGCCTAGGGGTGCTTGTAACCAAACCACTTCATACCATCTGTCTTTAGATGTCTTACTCACAAGCAGTATTTGTGTTTTTTATTTAACACTTATTACCAACAATTTTAGGCTTTAGTGCAGACAGCCATCTTCATAAACGCTACTCACAGCTCTGTCATCTGCTCATGGCTAGTTTAAGACTCCAGTTGGAATCCATGTTAAGATGGTGCCTCGTGAAATCTGTTCCACTCTACACATTAAGCTAGTTTTCCTGTTTCAAAGGTCATATTCCAGGTAGACTTTTGACTTGATTCTCCCTAAGACATGGTAATATAAAATTACCCTGAGAACATGAAAATCTGTTCAGTTAACACAGGTTAAAGTTAGAAACACATAAACACACACACACACACACTCATGTACACACACATCCACTCCTAAACCCAAAAGCACTGAATTTCCCTTCTGCTGCAAATCTCTGAAAATAGGAAATAGAGTGTTTCTTTTCACTAAAAGGTTTTCCTCAGGAAAGCATGATTCAGATGACCATAGTCACTGCCTTTTCTGATTGATGACACGTAGGGGTTTCTCCTCTAAAAGTCTGAAAGATACTCTCCCTATAGGGGGCGACATGAGGTGTGTGTTGTAAAGTTTCTAGGTTATTCTAACATAAACCTACCAACCTTCGATTCTCTCCCACTCACTCCTACCCTGTTGATAAGTGATGCACTGAGTGTTTAAAAACAAAAAAGAATGTGTTCAACTCCTACCTGTTGAAATTTCTCAAAATACCATCTATTCAATCAAAAAATGGTGACTCTATTTTCCAAAGTAAAATTAGGACAGTCTATCAGCGGAGCAAAATATTTTAAATTAGATCTATTGACCAGTTCCTTTGACTCAACTATTTTTCACTTTCATAAAAAAATTTTCTAATTTTGACAACTACTGATCTGCATTCTAAGGAACTGTTTTGCTCTAGTAAACACACTGCATCTGCCCTTCTGATCCCAGGTTAAAAACTGTTCCATCAGCCATCTGATGTCAAAGAAAACAAACTAGGCTAAGTCCACTTTCACAAAAACCCTATTCATAGATGAATAAACAGCTTCAGAAACTGTAGCTCCCTGCAAAATGTGCCAGAAGAGAACAATGATGTAAACAAAGCATGTGAATGCAGAAAGACAGACTGTGCTCTGCCTTTCAAATGACAAGAGAGTAATCGGGATGAGGGAAGGGCAGGGAGAGCTCTTAACCCTGGCAGAGAAAGAAAAAAATGAATCTACACCCCAAGTGCAAATATACTTTTTTGTTTCTTTGCGGTACGTGGGCCTCTCACTGTTGTGGCCTCTTCTGTTGCGGAACACAGGCTCCGGACGCACAGGCTCAGCGGCCATGGCTCATGGACCCAGCCGCTCCGCAGCATGTGGGATCTTCCCGGACCGGGGCACGAACCCGTGTACCCTGCATCGGCAGGCGGACTCTCAACCACTGCACCACCAGGGAAGCCCACAAATACAGTTTTTAAATTATCTGGCTGTGAAGCTATCAGTGAACCAACTGTACCTAGAACTTGGCTTCACAAATGCTAGAACCACCAATACCTTCGTTCAAGACACCATCATCTCCAGAATACTGCAATGCCTTCCATCTGGGCTCCCTAAACTCATTTGTGCCCCAATAACCCAAATCAGATCATGTCACTCCCCTGCTTTTCATGATTAGAAAATGTTGCAAATGCCTGTCCAAGACTTATAAGACCCTCCATGATCTGACAGCTGTGTCTCTCACCCCACCCACCACAGCCCCACTGTCCTTGCTCATGACTCCACTGCGCTTCCTTTCCTCAAACACTCCAAGCTCATCTGCACCTCAGGGCCTTTGCACTAGCTGTGCCTTCTGCCTACAGTGCTCTTCCCCCTAATTTTCCAATGGCTGGTTCCTTCTTGTCATTCATACCCAGTGTCATCTTCTCAGAGAGGCTTCCCCAATGACACCATCCAAAGAAGTCTCCCACCCGGCCACTCTCCTTTACCTCTCTGCTTTACTTTCTTCTTAGCACTTATCACTAGCGAATATTTTCTTGTTCATCTGCTTCGTTGTGGTGGTGGTTTTGGTATTGTTGTTTGTCATCCCCACATCTACCATATTAAAGGAGGGACCCAGCTGAAACCCTGCACCTAGAACACAGCTGGATTTCCAGCACCTGGAACAACACCTGGAACTTAGTAGGTCCTCAGTAATCACTTGTTGAATGAATGAAACTCTCTCATTACTACAGGGTGGAATTTGTCATCAAGGAAAGTGCTCCTCTGAAGCTGTCTGCAAGAGAACTACTACTAAACCTTTCTATGGCGTCACCTTCCTCCAGGACATCCGAGGTCCTCAAAGGAAGTGAGGGAAAAGTGTCCAAGGAAACAACGAGGAGAAGACAAAAAGTAGAGTTAATTTAACTCACCACCTATCCACCAATACAGAGAAGGATGGAATTGTCGTAAATTATTAGTAAACACGTGAAAGGTGACTATCAGACACAGCAGCATTAAATATTTAAGCAACAATAATCCAATTATACTACATATTAACTTGGAGTTATTATGAATTAATCAATAATGAGTTTGTCAACATTTATATGCCGTACATTATGCAAAATGCTTTCCCTACGTTACCTCTTTTAATTCTAACAAAAACAGAACAGTTATCAGTTAGTAACAGTTATCAGTTAGTAACAGTTAGTAACAGTAACAGTTATCAGTTAGTATCAGTTAGTAACAGTTATCAGTTAGTAACAGTTAGTAACAGTTATCAGTTAGTAACAGTTAGTAACAGTTATCAGTCACATTTCACAAATGAGAAACCTAAGGCGGGCTTGGGGAAGTTAAGATACTTTACTAAGTTTTCAAATCGGTTAGTATCAAATACAAAATCTGTTGTAAAGCAACTACACCTCAATAAAAATTTTTTAAAAAAATACAGAATATGAATCCAGCTCTATTTTATTCCAAAGCCTGTGTGTTATTCGCCATGCCCAATCTCTCCCTCAGCAGTTAAAATGAAAATGCTGTGAAGAATCAAAGGCAAGCAGGAAATGAAGCCATAAAGATCATTTAAGAAAGTTAAATGGATGGATGGATGGGTGTGATTCCACCAAATAGAAATGTTAATTGTACCAGACGAAAAATCTGCCATATGACACTCAAGATAAAATAAAAATTAGATTAAGAGAGTCAAAAAGAGAAATGATTCATTACTGAGTAGCATTCTGAAACAATACAACACAGTCAACAAACTACAATAAAAATAAATAACTGGCAAGAAGTGTCTCAAATGCTAAAAGGTCAGCTTCAGAATACGTAGGGCCCTGCTTAAGCTATGTAATTTAAAAAAAAGAAAGAAAAGAAAAGAAAAAGAAAGAGAAAGAAAAGGAATGCAGCCCATGAGTGTAAACCCTGAAGGGATAATCAGGAAACACAAAAGTCAAAAGTTCTTTGAAGTTGCCCCTCCCAACACTTGATGAAGAGAGAACGAAAAGCACCACCTTGACCAGAGGAGGAACCAGGGGCTGCACAGAACAAGAGGACAGAAGCCTGTGGAGTCAGGTCCCAACTCCTGGCCTTCTGACCTTGGACAACTCACTTCATGTCCGAAAGCCTCTATCCTCACTGGGCCTTCACTGTGCTCCTCTCGGGCTTGTGAAAATATCAAATGAGAACAAATATGGAAGAGCCTGCGTAAATAAAACTTGCTTTAAAGCCTAGCTAATGGCTATACCAGTGGTGAAAACACCAGAAACCTCACAAAATGAGAGCAAAGAGGGAAAAGGAGGTGAGAACATGGATGTCCCAGAGCTAGAACACAACAGGCTAGGAATGAACAAACATCGAGGCAGTGACACAGAAACAGCAGGACAGAGAACTGAGGTGCCCGCAGCTCTCCACAATGATGTGGACGCAAAAGGGAAGCGTGCAGGTGAGGCCTGAACAAGGACAGGTCACCTCCCAATCTCCACCGACACAGAACTCAGACACCCGGCCTCGGCACAGCATGCACTTCCAAATTTTGAGAACTGCCCTGAATGACGTTCAGCGTCACTTTCCAGCAACAATGAAATCTCCCCCCAAAATCATCTAAGTTTGATAAACCCGGTGCAATCACAGACTACAGGACCATGTGGCTGGCCAAAAGCCCAGCTCATCCTCCAAAGTCCACCTCAGGATCCTGAGAACACACTTCAACCACACAAGCCCACTGACCACCCCATGACTCCCTTCTTCCTACTTGGCTTAAAAAAAAAAAAAAAAAAGGATTGTTATGAGAACTCTTCAAATCCCAAGAAATATGGAAGACAGCTCAAGGGAAATGTCTCATTTAGTTTACAGAGAATCACCTGATGTTGTCGCTAGGTGGTGCTTATAAATATATAAATATAAGCACACACCCTAAGATTGCTTTTCTGTTTTAATTAGTGGCCAAGTCAAGTGTCGTCACCAGGGAACTTAAATAAAATAGGTGGAGCCCATGTCAGATCAGACAGCAGGACCTACCAGTGAAGCGCGAAAACACATTTGCAGTGGCTGCTAGGGCAGAGCTTCTCAAGCTGCAACGTGCACATGGATCACCAGGGGATCTTGTTCGAATGCAGAGTTAGCAGGCTTGTGCTTCTGCATCTCCAACAAGCTCCCGGGAGATGCGGGTACCACTAGCCATGGACCAGGTGCCACAGAGCGGTCAACAGTCCAAAGCAAGAGCCAGTCCTAACGCCATGCTCACTGGAAGTCCAGTGACTATGAGAAAAAAGTTGAGAAAATACGGTTTGAACTTATTTACCCCAAGAGGGCTCATGATATTGGCAAGAGGCATCTACCACTCAGCTCACCAAGAACCTTCCCCTGATTAGTGATGTTGAGCATCCTTTCATATACTTGTTGGGCATCGGTATGTCTCGTCACTTTTTATTATTTCTGCTTCTTAGTATTTTTAAAAGAAATTTGCCTAAGAGGAATTAATAGAGTCCTTCGTATACTTGTTCTAATTTTTTTTTTTTTTTTTTTGCGGTACGCAGGCTTCTCACTGTTGTGGCCTCCGGAGCACAGCCTCCAGACGCGCAGGCTCAGTGGCCATGGCTCACGGGCCCAGCCGCTCCGCGGCATGTGGGATCTTCCCGGGCCAAGGCACGAACTCGTGTCCCCTGCATCAGCAGGCAGACTCTCAACCACTGCGCCACCAGGGAAGCCCTGTTCTAATATTTTTAAGTTTGCTCTTCATAATTAAGCTTTAGATACACCTAGAATTTACTTTGCACAGAGGATGCCATAGTATTGTTGTGAGTATAATATGTAAAGAATTTAATAAAATATCAACATAGAAAAAGCAAAAAACAAAAAACAAAAACAAGAACCTTCCTGACCAGCTGCAAGTCCCACCCCGGGTCCTCTGAGTGGTTGGCAAACGGCAGGGAAATCTCCACGGCACTGACTGGTGTCCCTGAATGGTAAGAATCAACCTTATGACAGACCATGTGGCTCAGAGAGAATAATTTATGTCCTGGAGCTATAGGATAAAAGAGGAGAGGAAGCAATAAAAACAAGTAGTAATTTATTGAGAGCTTACATAAGATCACACAGGCAGAGGTGGTACCGGGATACAAAGCCAGAGACTGATTCCAGAGCCCACACTCTCACCTTTAAGTTCCAATGCCTGGTACAAGCCAGGGGAGCGATGAAGTGATGGAGGAGAGGAGAGCATTTAAGAGCACCACCGCCTATCGGCACGAGACCAGAGACTCCCTGTCTCTGCTTTAGTTTCTTCGCCTTTAATGCGGGCTAATAATTGTTCGCACACCTCACCCGGGTTTTCTGAGGAGTAAATGAGGGAGTCTAAATAAAGCGCTTAGCCCAGTGTCTGATACATAATAAATACCTCAATGAATGTTTTTCTATTATTATGATTAAGAAAACTCTGTGGCTGGAGTCCAGGAGATAGAACTGGCAAGAAATTGGAATGAAGAAAAGAGTTCTTGACCTATAGCCAAATGGTGGACCTACAACTGCCAAAAGAAACGACCTCCCTTTTTCAGCGACCCTAGTGGCTAAAGGAAGGACAACCTAACTGGAATCAGAATGACAAAAAGAACTGGCCTTTGACCAGCCACGAACAAGATCTCTACAGTTAACGTGCGAACTCCAGCTCCTCTGTGACCAGATAGTGAGACACTTTAAAACTGCTGACCTGCCACATGTTACAGACACATCAAGAGAAAAGCAGTGCCCAAGGCCAGATATAGAGAATGAGCAGATGTCCCGAGCACACGCTCAGACCTCAAACAAGAAAGCTCCCTTTCCTCTTGGTTGGTGATGGGGAAACATTAACCACACTGGCCGCACCAGAAGGTGGCCAGAGATACTTCCGTTCTGGGACTAAAGCTGGTGTTATAGATGTGCTCCCCCAACAACAAACACACTTATTTGGAGACTGTCCGTCGCAGACCGATCAATGACCAAGGGCTGAATGGACGGGGCTGCAGGGACAAACCAGTAACCGTTCCTCCTTGCTGAAGACACTCCCCCAATGGCCTGAAAGCAGAAACACAACTTGGGACGCGGCATTTTACGATGCAACTTCTAATATTTAAATCAAGCTTAGAATGATTTGGCTTTAAGCCAGACTCTTTCCAACTTTTCCCATTATTACAAGGAACTCCAGATGTGAATTTTTTAATTTAATTCTTTACCATAAAGTTGCAATTAACTGTTGTCAATGAAACATCTTTGTAAATGAAATGAGCATATTAAATATAACAAGAAAAAAAAATCAGGCTTAGAGACGAAGACCTCATAATCAGCTTAAGGTTCTGACCTAAGAAAAAGTAACAGGGATGAAAATACAACACTATTTCTAAAATAAGGCGGACCCATGGGCTTGAGGGAAGTGGGAAATTGTGACATGTGTCCTACTTTGAGAGCTGATCTATGAGTATCAGGACATGTAAATTACCGTATATCAGACACTACTGGCTGCCTACCAATATCTATTCTCCCCCTCTTCCTTACTGAATAAACTCCAAATTTTTTTCAAGGCCACAGTGTACGAAACTTTGAAAAAAAACTACAGTGACCAGCTTCCCTTGTAGCATGAGGTAATCATGTGACAGTTGTAGCAACTACGATGAAGCCAAGGCATTTGATGGAAGCTCTAGGAGAGCTCTTTGAAGGGGAAGACTTGGCTACCACCAGTGTTCTGTCTCCTCTGGGTCTCCTTTCTCCAGCCTGGAACAAGAATATGATCCTGCTGGTGGAGCACCCACCCTGCACTGAGGCGTTTGGTATAAAGGGTTCAGCCCCCTGCTCAGAATGGCTGAACACGATGACAGAAGGAGCCTGGAGTCCTGATGGCACCACGGAAACCCCACACGATCCTGAATTCCCTATTTCCAGACTTCTTTTCCAAGGAAAAATCAAAACTCTCATTTGGAGAGTCCACCAAAAACTGGGTTTTCTGTTTTACGCAGCTGACCCTATTCTTGCCTGATACAAGTTCATCTGCTTTGCAGAAGCCTTCACCAAATCATTTGGAAGGCAAGGTGTCATCAAATTATGAATTAATTTGATTAACAAGTAACTTTCCTGACATATACGGAATAGATAGAATAAGACACACATATAGCGAACGACTCTCCTCCACTAACACATGATCTATAAGTCATCACAGGGATCCTGATGGTCTCTTCATCAATGTGGTGAAGGTGCTGAGCGTCCTCTGGGGGTGACCCTGGGAAGAACCTCCCAAGAAGATGGAAGGAAATGAAGCCAAACTGTCTGGGGTCAAACGGTGCTCTGTCACTTCGTGGCTGTGTGACACTGGTCAGAGTACTTAACCTTCCTGTGCCGCGGTGTGCTCAAGTGCAAAATAGAAATGATAGTTCCTACCTCAAAGCGTGTTTACGCCTTGAAATGAGCTAATGCTTAGCTCACTGAAATGTACAATGCTTAGACCTGCGCTAACACGCTCTAAGGATCTACAAATATTATAACACTGGTGTTGACAGAGCTAGTGATTAATACAAATAAAAATTATAATAATAATAAAATACTACTACTAATAAAAGCCAGATGAATTACTTCATTCTGTAGACAGCAACCTTTTTCCTAATATATGCATCTGCCTAACAACATCAACGTGAGAGCGAGTTGGAAATTGTGGCCGGATTTAGACAGTTTTAAGTCTAAGGCTTCCTACAGTGGTCACGATCACCACTGCCATACTCACGCGATGCCAAGAGTGGCAATCTACAAGAAGAGCTACTTATCAGTAGGATGTATTTATAAAATGGGGGTTGGGCAGGGAGGTTAGCAAAGACAGCTAAAAATAGTTCTATCAGCAAACAAGTTTGCATAAGCCAATAGTTCATGAAAAAGTCTATATCTTCACATCATGACTATGAGAAATATTCAAGTAATGTGTTACCGAATTTGGGAGAATGTAGCCTCTTGTCTAAGAGTTCACCACACACTTCCTCCTTTTATCTTCTCTAGATTCTAACACAAAAAGTATCCAGGTCATTCTATGAGGCTGTACTTAAGGGTCCAAAAGGGCACATGAATTTTGTATAAAGTTGCCACGTACTACCCACAGGTATTTAACCTAATCAGTATCCAATGCTCCAGACACCAAGATACTGAACCACCCATAATTCCTCTTTCAGGTCAGTAGAAAACTTTCCCTGGGTGAAAGTAATCTCAACTAAGTCACAATGTCAAGGCACGGGATACCAAAAACAGTTTAATCTGCTCTGACTTAAATGCTAAACAAACATAACAGGATGTGAATTTATGCTTCTCTTCTCCCAATCCCAAGAGGGACCAAAAAAAAAAAAAAAAAGACACAAATCTTGAGGGTGTGAAGATCTCACTCCATAATCTCCCTGTTTGCCTGTTACTGGTTTTCTGGTTGTACCTTATCAACTAGGCTGGCAGCAGCTCAGAAAAGCCAAAGCGTGATAAATTGTAACCCTTTCTTTTACTCAGGAGCAGTACTGTCCAGTACAAATATAACGTGAGCTGCAAAAGTCAGCGCCTGTGTAATTTTAAATTTTTCAGAGCCACCTTTCAGAAGGTAAAAATAAACAGGTGAAGTTAATTTTAGTAATAAACTTTATTTACCCCAATATATTAAAATATTATCATTTCAACATGTAATAAGTATAAAAATCTAGCAATGAGATAGTTTATATGCTGTTTTTCACACGAGTGTGTATTTTACACTTACAGCACATGGCAATTTGGACCAGCCATATATCAAGGGCCCAAGAGCCACTTGTGGTCTGGTTACCATTTTGGACAAAGCAGCTCTTGAGGTCAAAAACCGCTGAAGTCATCAGTTTCTTAGTTTGCTTCTATGATGGATACACTGGTAAAATAGATCAACCAACTCAGACTGCGCAAGCCACTAGACAGGGGACCTAGTAGTATCTTGAATGGGGGAACACACCCCATTTCAAAATAGGATCTGGGTCTTCATAGCTTTTTTAAGTTTATGTTTCGTATCAAGCTGTGACATTGCTGTTTACACGTTACTCAGTGTACAAGTACTTGGTGTTTTCATGTTTGTTTTAAATAAGAGCCCAGGAAATTTTGGTCCCTGGGCAAACCTCTTCTCAGGAGCGATGTACCCTGCCCCTTCTCCCAAAGGAGCAGGAAATGGTCAGACGTGCCCCGCTGACAGGTGCCATGCCTCCCATACATCTGGGACATCCCATTCCACGTGGTCTGTGTGTACTACGCAGGCATGAGAAATGAGATGCAGAGATGACCAGTGTTTGTGATGCCGCAGCCATGGGTGAGACAGTTAGAAAGACAACCTGATCTTACCAGTGTTACCTACCTCTCAGGCTTACTGAAGACCAAGGGCAATAACAGAGAGAGAGCTCTTAGCAAACCGTAAAGCGCTATACAATTCTAGTTATTATTATTGAGAAAGGACACCATTCCTCTCACCTGGAAGAGCAGATAGAAGAAAGTAAAAAAAAAAAAAAAAATAGTAACTTGAAACAGAGAGATGCTGAGCTGGGAGGGGGGTAAGGAACCCATTAAAACACTAGCTGTTCTTGGAGGGCTTGTGCTCTTGGAAGGGTTCAAAGAGGCTTGAGGAACCTCCGTCACTTCTCCCTCGAAATCTTGGCAGGTACTTAAAAGTAACCGTGACAGCTCAGGGTCCAAGCTTCCACCCACCCCTGCTCCAGCACCCGCTGCCTGTCCAACCAACCCCCTGCTTTTCCTCATTCCAAATGACGGCATAACTCAGGGAAAAGGTTCCAAAACAGTTAGACTTCTTCTTTCCCGGGTTTAAATATGGCCTAAAAATGCGGCGCCACCGGGGGTACTGGCGCCTTCCCGGAGCGAAAGTCGCCGAGTCCCGGAGAGTCTGGCTCAAGGCTCGTCGCCGGCGCGAATGCCTCAGTGTTGGTTCTTGCGCTGCCCTCTCTCCCTCTCCGACAAAAACAGGCTCGCCGAGCCGCCGGGGTCTCCCTTTACCTGTCCAACCGCCTCGTCACGCCTGCGAACTGCTCTGGGCAGGCGGCGTTGACGACGTCCGAGGGGAGTCAACCACACAAAGGCGCCTTGTGCCTCTGCGCTCCGGGACAGGCAGCCGGGGCGCCGGGAAGGGCAGGGAGGGCGCCCCGCGTCCGAGATCCGCACCCCCGACCCCCATCCTCCATCAGAGGCCACCCCTACTCCGCCTCAGGTTTAAAGACGGGCCTCTCCTCGTCTTGCCACCACCACTCGCACCCCCGAAAGCAGGCACAAGAGCTAGGGGCGCACAAGCCACTGGGATGAAGTTTGCATTGTCACCGCGCTGCGCTCTCAACGCTTCTCGCCTGCAGGAAGGGCTGAGCACCCCCTACCTCAGCTCCCCGCCAGCCGATGCCCGGGGTCGGAGACGCCGGGCCCCCCCAGGCTCGCTCACCTCTAGTCCAGTCCACCACTTGTTTGGGGCTCCACTTGGTCACGGGCTCCATGGTGGATGACTGGGCACCCAGCGGGGCTGGAGTCGGCGGTAAAGTCCTGCTGCCCGCGCCCGTTGCCCCCTTCCCGGGAGGGCGCGCCCCGCGGCTGGTCTCCGCGCCCGAGCGCCCCGTCAAGGCTGCATGACTGCCGCGGTCAGCGGGACATCCCAGCGCGGCTCAGTCCGGGCGGCGCGGCCCCTCCTCCAGCTGCCACCGTCCAGCTGCAGCTCCTCCTCCCGCGGCCGCCGCGGCCGGGACCCCGGGCACAGCTGCTGCTCCTGGGCGACGGCAGCTGCCGAGCCTCGGGGCCGTGAGCCCAGATCCCCCGGCCTCGGCTCCGAGCGGGACTCTCCCGGCCCTGCTGCTCCCCGCCGCCCCTCTGCGCCTCCGGCCAGGACCGCTGCCTCCGGTTCTCGGGCCGCGCGCTCCGCTCCCCCTCCAGCTCCTCCTCTGGGCTGCGAGCTCTCCCGGGTCCCCGCTCCTCGCGCGCC
The DNA here is from genome assembly GCF_964374135.1 of Grampus griseus. Taxonomy (NCBI): domain Eukaryota; kingdom Metazoa; phylum Chordata; class Mammalia; order Artiodactyla; family Delphinidae; genus Grampus; species Grampus griseus. The sequence goes on from NC_139007.1 coordinate 76,410,490, forward strand.
GGCGTCCGGAGTCTTCCCGCCCGCAGGTCCCACCTCCTGCGCCTCCCTCGCGGGCTGCACCGGGGCGGGTAGGAACGCAGGGCGAGCGCGCTCGGGTTACAAAGTTCCAGCTCCAGGCTGCGCGCTCGGAATAAAAGAAGGGGCGGGGCCGGACACCCAGCGAAACTCGTGGGAGGGGGCGGGGCCGCCCAGCCAGCCGACTCCGGTTACTTTCCCTCTCTCAGCGGGTCTCCGCACACTCGGACTGGCCCGGGCCGGACTTTCTTTCTCAGGGGGCGGGTTGTAGATACGCGTGCATCCTGCAGAGCCCGTCGGCTTTGGTGAGGCCCGAGTCCTATTGGTAGCTGTACAGGCTGGCTGTGAGCAACAGTGCACTAAAGAAAGTAATAATAAAATCAAAACTAAGGTGAGACCTGCACATTCTGTTCGTTTTAAGTGCTGTGGGTCAATACTGCTATGCGATTAAGCCCTCCTGCTTTTAAATTGCTTAAGGGAAAATTATTTTATTTTATTTATATTTTGGATGACATTGTGACAATCTAATTCACTTCTTTTTAAATTTATTTTACTGAAGTATAGTTGATTTACCATGTGTTAACTTCTGCTGTATAGCAAAGTGATTCAGTTATACATATACATTCGTTTTCATATCCTTTCCCATTACGGTTTATCACAGGACACTGAATACAATTCCCTGTGCTACACAGTAGGACCTTGTTTATCCATTCTCTATACAACAGTTTGCATCTGCTAATCCCAAACTCCCAATCCATCCCTCTCCCACCTCCCCTCCCCCTTGGCGACCCGTTCTCTATGTCTGTAACTTACTTCTCTTTTAATGCTACTGCGATATTTCAACTTCGCAACTAAGATGAATCATAATAAACTGGTAGCTTTTAGCGTTCTATATTGCCATACTGTAATATTCATATTTGCAAAGTGAGCTAATGCTCATTTGAATTAGTCATCAGTCGTGAAGGGAAAGTTGTTAGCCAGCTCCAAAAATAAAAGATACTGTGTGCAGTTTCAGCGACTGACAGAAGGGCCCTTTTACTTTCAGGGGCTCAATCTGGGGCCAGAGTTAACCCCGAACTGGGGGAAAATCCTAAATTTGAAAACCTACCTCTCCTCCTTCAAGCCTCACTTCACCCCCTCCTCTCCAGCCCCAGTGAGCTCTACCTCCCACTCACAGATGCTCTGGGACTTAGTGATTCTCACCTTCCATTGCGTTATTTATTTACATCTTCCCCTTGGAGACTGTTAACCCCTGGGAGGCAGAACTTACCTGATATTATATAGAGCTTTTTCTCCTCTCCCTCTTCCTACCACCTAGCTGGTGCCACCTAGCAGGGAGTCAAAGGTGCGGTTGGTATTTATTCTTTCATTTAACATATATCTGGATGCCTCCTGTGTGCCAGCCACTTCATTCATGAAATATCTGTTGAATTAGTATGATATGGACTATTTATACAGGTCAACTTGGATGCACCTGTTGGAAGGATGGCTAGCAGAAGGCCTAAGCATCTGTTGCATAGTGTGATGATCTGGAGTACCCAAGAAGAAGAAACCTACTTTAAAAAGTGAAACATCGGACTCACCTTCCATGCAACTCATCTACAGCAGAGGAGCCACAACAACACAAAGACATGCAGTTATCAAATCCAATAATTTTTTTGCTGTCGTTTTTTGAGCAAGAGTTGCTGGTTGACCAGGAAACTTGGTAAAGGCAGTGACAAAATTCCAGAAGGCGTAGTTGTCCTTCAAAAAAGAAATGACTTTTAAAACTTAATAACATCAATTGTTAACCATCTTTTCTTTATGGCAGCAAGTAAGGAGCATCTTAACATCTGTCATTGGATTCACTGGAAAATGTAACCCATCTTACCCACACCGTTAGTTACAGCAATCACTGTATTTTGTATCATCTTTAATGATGATTAGTGTGACCACATAATTTATCTCCAAACCAAGATATTCCTGAATCTGAAAGGGGATTTATCAATACATACGCTGGAATAACATGAATAGATTGAGCCATATGGTCCCTGTAACTATGAAGAAAAAGTCAACTGTTAATGATTTTGTCACAGAATTTTACTTGATATTTTCATGATGTTTTCAAATTCATTTGCATTCATCATTACCAGAGAGTTAAAAGCTAAACTTCTGAGAGTCAAACAAGAGTTTGCAAAATTTCACTGCACTAAGTCAACACACTATCTGTATGTTGATGACAAATACATCATTGCTGAAGGGGAAGGCCATGCTAAGATCTCCAACCCAGAAGACCAATTAACTATCTAAATAAATTAGCATTCTGTTTACACGTTAAAGTCTTGAAGGCTAATTGCTACCTAAATAAGGCCTTCTACCTTAATTACAGCTGTTAGCACGTGAAAGTTTGAGGGAGGCCTTCTGGTCTGAAATGCAAACTTGAAGACATCCAATGTCACTAATGGCAGATGATAAAGGCAGAATCTTAGGTAAATAGCTTTGGAAATTAAAGTGGATACAAAATGATCATTGACGAATGTGCTTATTTTTCTTCTCTGCTAGCTATAATCTTTGCCATCCTATTCCATTGTATATGCATGCACATTACCAAATGACAGCCAGGTCGTCTTCCTGAGAAGCACAATTCCTCATGGGCAGCTTGATGTTTTACCACAATCCCTGACACAGAACAAAGAGCTGAAGAAATCCTTTTTTTTTTAAATTGAATTGAATTTGTAGAACTGATACTAGAGCCCAGGTTCCCTAGATTTCTCTTTTCAGCACCTTTATTTTTCTGACTTGGGGTCGCACATTTAGGTCATTTATTTATTCTGTATTTGTAAGGCACTAAACTAGGCACAGGGAGGGTTCAGAAACAAATGCCAAGTAGCCTTTGTAGATCAAAGATATCATGTGATTTTCAGAGGGTGGATTTTCTTCTTTGGTCTTTAATCAGAGGAAAGTACGCTGCTAGACCCGGGTGGAGACGTCTAAGGATCAATGTGATAGCAACATTTTGAGCCAGTCCATATTTTATTAAAATTTTTTTGAGAACTAGGAATGGAGCATTTTGAATTAGTAGTTATTACCATACTTTGTTTGATAAACACAAAAGGAGCAAAATAAGCAAACTTTTAAACAAATTAATCTGTAAAGACCCAGGCTCCTTCCCCAGTTCAAAACAATGTTTTCCAGAATGAAAGAAAAAATGAAAAAAACGGAGCTGCTCCAAATAATCTACTTTATCTCACAACCTATGATCTTTCTCTTTTTTTTTTTTTTTTTTTTTTGTGGTACACAGGCCTCTCACCGTTGTGGCTTCTCCCGTTGCGGAGCACAGGCTCCGGACGCGCAGGCTCAGCGGCCAGGGCTCACGGGCCCAGCCGCTCCGCGGCATGTGGGATCTTCCACGGACCGGGGCACGAACCCGCATCCCCTGCATTAGCAGGCGGACTCTCAACCACTGCGCCACCAGAGAATCCCAATCTTTCTCTTGATTATCACTTTTTTCCCATCACATTGCTTTTTAACTCTTTTCAGAACATTCAAAATTACTTAACATTCTGTGCACATATTGTCTCGTGTATGTCTCTTATGCCATCTTTTATCTTGAAAGATCCCAAACAATTCTTTAAAATGCTGCCTGGGAAATATCCTACTTGGTTTGCATTAAGCATTCTTATCTGTGACATCACCTCACTGCAAAGTCATCAGGTAAGTAAATTATCCAGGCTGTTGATGATCTTGTCTTTCATTCAATTCCACTTGGTCTGAATTCTTCACACCATAGTCATGTCATTATCTTCCTAAATATGCCGGGTCCTCTATCAGATAATTCAGGTGGGAAAGTCCTCCAACTTTTTTTTTGTTTTTTTTAAGTCTCACAGGGGCTGCTGTACGTATTCAAATTCTTCTGATCAGTTATATTAATTGTCCTCCTAACAGTAGGAAAGCTGATGTTTGGCTTTCTTTTACTGAGCCCTATTTGTAACTCAGAGATCGATGTTGACTGGATAAATGTTCAAAAACCTCACCTATTTTAGATCAGACTTGGAGAAGTTGATGACGCTTTTCTAGCACAAAAGAGAAGCATTTGACACCGTTAAATCCTCTTTTCCAGGATTTATAGCTGTATTTTTGAAGAGTTGTTATATGAGGCCATACCCAGAAAAGAAGTTGAGCTTCTTTATGTGCAACTGTTAAAGTAGCTAACAGGGGAGTGTGCTATAGACCAAAAAGAAACAATCAATCCTACACGTTCCCCCACAGATTTATGCTACCTTTCCTTCCAGCTATCAAGTTGCGGAGTGTCCAGAAAGAACCAAATCCCATTTGCACCAGTGGCTCTTACAGTTTCAGTTTAACATTGTGGAGCTCAGCATCTCTGAACAAGTAAATCTAATGCCAAGAGTTTCAGACCCAATGACTTCTGTTTCAAACATAAGTTCCATGTTGATAATGACACACAAAAGCTCAGGGTGAAAAAAGATTAATGTTTGTCACGCTAAACCTAAAAGTAAAACTATAAATTACGCCAAATAAAAATATTTTTTACATTTTTTAATTGAAGTATAGTTGATTTATAATGTTTCAGGTGTACAGCAAAGTGATTTAGTTATACACACACACACACATATATAGTGTATATGTGTGTGTGTATATATATATGTATATATATGTATGTATATATATATTTTTTTCTTTTTCAGATTCTTTTCCATTCTAGGTTATTACAAGATTTTGAATATAGTTCCCTGTGCTATACAGTAGGTCCTTATTTTTTATCCATTTTATATATAGTAGTGTGTATCTATTAATCCCAAATTCCTAATTTATGCCTCCCCCCAACCCTGCCTTCCCCTTTGGTAACCGTAAGTTTGTTTTCTATGTCTCTGAGTCTCTTTCTGTTTTGTAACTAAGTTCATTTGTATCATTTTTTAGATTCCACATATAAGTGATATCACATGGTATTTTTCTTTCTGTGTCTGATTTACTTCACTTAGTATGATAATCTCTAGGTCCATCCATGTTGCTACAAATGGCATTATTTCATTCTTTTTTATGGCTGTGCAATATTCCATTGTACATATGTACCACATCTTCCTCATCCATTCATCTGTCGATGGACATTTATGTTGTTTCCATGTCTTGGCTATTGTAAATAGTGCTGCTTAGAACTTTGGGGTGTATGTATCTTTTCTAATTAGAGCTTTGGTCTTTTCTGGGTATATGCCCAGGAGTGGGATGGCTGGATCATCAGGTGACACTATTTTTACTTTTTTAAGGAACCTCCATATTGTTCTCCATAGTAAACCAAGTACACTTTTAACATTAGAAATAAAAAACAGATTTGAGGGTCATAAACACACTAAGCCACAATTTTACAAAATTCTCTAAAGTGTTAACAAGAAGAATGTAAAAATAATTTGTTTACTATTTTGTATTTTCCTAATTTGACACTGGCATAACAGAGATATTTTATAATGCCACTTCAGATCAAATAGAAATATTTGTGGTCCAGTGGCTAAGACTCCATGCTCCCAATTCAGGGGAGCCCAGGTTCGATTCCTGATCGGAGAACTAGATCCCACATGCTGCAACTAAGAGTTCACATGCCACAACTAAAGATTCTGCACGTCGCAACAAAGATCCCACATGCCACAACTAAAGACCTGGCACAGCCAAATAAATAAATAAATATTTTAAAAAGAAAAAGAAATATAAATTCAAGTGCTCCAGACTGTAATTAAGCAGCTTTAATGAACTTTGAGTTCAGTCTAAAGGATGCTTGGCTCTTTCATTACATAGTTACACTTGCACACAGAAGAGGAAACTTTCTTCTAGTTGTAACCTATCAAGGGTATTTAAATTCTGCAGCCCCTGCTATTCAACACACCCACATTTTCACTAAAAGCACGTTTACGCCTCCCATTTGGGATCCTTAGAAATGTGAGTCTGTAACAGGAGCCTATTTCTTAATTTTCCACAACAGTCCCTTGTACTTGGAAATACTGTAATCATTGGGGATGGGGGAACGGTGGAAAGAAAAAGAACATATTAGAAAAGCAGGAAGTATTTCAGTCTACTTCGGCATCAAAAGGGAAAGGATGAAAGTTAACACCAATCAGTGTTTTCCCAGAGGAAGTCAGATGATTCCACAGGATTTTAAGAGCACTCCCAAAGGTCTAATTGAACAGGAAAACTCACACTTGCTGCCTAAAAGTCAGCAAAATGGTTGTTAAAACCCACAACCAACTAACTCACAAATGCTAGCCACAGTAATTGTTTTACAGTAATCATTTTACAGTATGCATTCCACTCTGGAAAAAAAACTCCCAGATCAAATCTCTTTTTCCATTTGCGTTCCATATAAGTTTTGCTTTGAGTTACAGAGGAATGGGGTTGTATTCGTTCCTTTTCCGCATTGTTTTCCTTCTCCTGGGCTTAGTCCCAGTAAAACAACTGTGGGGTGAGGGTGTGGGGGATTCCAGGAGCTGGAGGAACCTCAGTTCAGAGGCCAACAGAAAGCTCTTCGGTGGTTGAGCTCGTGCTACCTGGGTCCTAGGAAATCCTTGGTGCTGGGAGGAATGAAACAAAGGGGGGACCTGCATAACACCAGGGAGGCAAACCAGCAGGCCTCACCTCTGTCCTGCTCCAAATAATGTCCCCTGTGGATGCCACACAGTCACCAGCCAGGTGGAGCAGGAGATAAGAATAGGAGAAATACGATGCTGGCCTCACCTGCGAGGACCCAGGCAACATGGTCAAGGAGGCCAAGTCTGCCTCCTGTATCACCTCTGCTCCCAGGGCCGCCTCCTCCCCCTTTGTGTCCATGTCTTGTGGTTAGACAACTTCATCTCTACTAAGATTCTGGCCTAAGATGGTTCCTTTCTCAGAGAATTCATCTTGAAGGAAAACTCTCTGAGATCCCAGCTGACTTTATGATCCCAATCCTGAAGCAGTCTACAACCAGCCCTGTAACCTTGAGAAAACCAGCTTCTTTGGGGCTATATATTGAGGATTTAGGTCTAAAGGAACTCTGAGGATCCATCTAGCTTCAAAATTCCCTTTTCTGGGACTTCCTTAGTGGCACAACGGTTAAGAATCTGCCTGCCAATGCAGGGGACACGGGTTCAATCCCTGGTCCGGGAAGATTCCACATGCCACAGAGCAACTAAGCCCGTGTGCCACAACTACTGAGCCTGCGCTCTAGAGCCTGCGAGCCACAACTACTGAGCCTGCGCTCTAGAGCCTGCAAGCCACAACTACTGAGCCTATGCTCTAGAGCCTGCACACCACAACTACTGAGCCCACGTGCCTAGAGCCTGTGCTCCGCAACAAGAGAAGCCACTGCAATGAGAAGCCTGCGCACCGCAACAAAGAGTAGCCCCTGCTTGTTCAACTAGAGGAAGCCCACGTGCAGCAATGAAGACCCAACGCAGCCAAAAATAAATAAATAAAATAAATTTATTTATTTTTTAAAAAAATTCTCTTTTCTAATGCTGCAGTATCAGTTGTTGAGGGCAGACCCGGGGGAAGGCTGTTTTGCATGAGGGACCTGAGCCCTTCCTTTCTGACTACTGTAAATCTGCAGGACTCACCATGGTTGTATAAACTGACTTGCTGACATTGGCTTTGAAAGCAGGACATGGAATAATGATAAGAGGAGAAAACAGAGATTCAGTATTCTGTATATTGTTTATAGATTTTAACACAGAGTGGAGATATGCAATTTGTCAGAATAAAGTTTTGCCATTTGTGAGAAGCTATCAATAATGTAATGATAGCAAATCACACTTTGGTTGTCAAACCAAGGGTCTCACTTCTGTCAGTATCAAAACAAAATAAACAAAAATATTAAATGCACAGAGAAGTACTTATTACTATTGCTAGTCATCAGATGCCACCTCTGACTCCTCTGGAGGGTCTGGCTCCCCAAGAAAGAAATGTCACCTGGTGTGAAGAGAGGTGCCCCAATTTCATTTAGGACCCAAACCACTGTCTCACTTCCTGTCCCCTTCACCCTGCCTTCTTCTCAGCCCAAGAGGTCTCATAGGCAAACACTGTTTGAATTATAATTTCAATGTTGTTGTTTTTTTTTTTTTACAATTCCTATTCTATTTAATTCTGTGGCTCTTGGTCTTTTTTTTTTTTTCCTACCCCTCAGATGAAAACATATCCACAAAACAACCTCTAATTAAATTACTGTTTTACCAAATGTAAAAATCCAAAATCAGTGGTTCGGTTTTTCCAGAAAAAAATGTACTGGAAGTTTCTAGAACTAGCTCTGACCACATCCCTTCACCAAGTAATGCTTCACCAAATCATTTCATCTCTCTGGGGTCAGAACCAAACCATCTACAAAGTCTCTCCCAGCTCTGTGTCATCATAAATTTAACCATTGCAACGCTGCCTAACATTGGTTAAACATCAGCATAAATACATTTGAGGAGTGCCTCCTCCTACCCAAAAGAATTCCCAGATCCAAGCATGGCTTTAATCAGAACTTGATTTCTTTTTTAGTCTTCATTTCACTCTCACTGTGTAAAAGAGTATGCCTTTCCGAGACAACAAGCTTCCATCCTTGTCTGTACAACTAGAAATGTCTCAGATATTCAAGACGCTAAACTCCCACGAATGCAGGGGGAGAAAAATACCTCTCCTGCTCCCCTTTCCTCTTTAACACCTGACTCCATCCACAGCTTCTTCTATTTAGGGCAGGATCTAGGAGTAGGAATAAAATCTCCACATAAATGACAAGGTCTGAAATTTGATCATCTTTTATATGTTTTTTTCTTATTTCTCCTTCTGACAGCACTTGTTTCCATTGTTATTTGTTGTAAAAGTGGAAACAATTCAAAGAATGGTGCTATTTTCAGTTACTAATTAATCCACTAAGAAACTTAAAAGCATTCTTCCCTTCTGAGAAAGGAGGCCTTATACAGTTGACAAGAGTCCTTTATCTTTAAAGGTCCAAAGGTTAAATCATTGTCAATCTCCAGTAGAGCTGCCGTACTTTTAAAGATTCACTAAAGGCTTCCCATGGAAGACTGTCCAAAGGGGAAGTCCAGTCATGGAGAAAAGTTAAGTTTGAGGAATTCCAAATTTATCATTTCAGTCATTAAGAGAGAAGCCCTGGAACTGTCATCATACATGAGCCACAAAGGGGAGCCTCTCATCTATTCTAGTCAAATGTACAAATATTATAGCCAAGTAGCCAAAGAATTATCCTTCACCCACATTTCTCTATATGTTATTTCTATCTTCTGAACAGCCGTACACGATCTCTCACCAGCTTTCTAAGCTAAGGTGGAGCTGACCGCAATTTTAAATGGTCATCCCATTGTACAGCATTTATGTGCAGACAGCTTCCACACAGGAGCTACGTTTCTGTAGACTTTAGATGCCCCACCAAAAGTAACTTATTTGAGAACCAAAGGGAATTTTATTTTACCCCTGGGCCATGCAATTCCATTCTCCCAGTCACTTCGACAATTCATGTTCAATACAAACATGAAGTGATATAAATAATCTTGAATTCATCAACTAATCCCAGAAATGAAAAAAAAATCTCAAATATTTTCATCTATGGAACCCTAAACAATGTTGACAGCATTGTAGCAAAGCAACCAAAGCAGGAAGAAAAGAGTAAGAAGAAACCTAAATTTTCAATGATTCTGTGTCCAAAAGTAACACTAAAAAGCAATTTAAAAAAAACAGCTGCAAAATAAGGCATAACAAGGCATTATATACTAACAAACAGTGAGTATAAAACAAGGTATAATTCATTGTGAAATATCTCTGAAACATACCATTTAATTTGCTTAATTTGCTCTTAAATGTATCTAAGTAATTATGGTGGTTTTTTTTACAATGTGCAAATTCTTTGATACCCCACCTTCAAAAGGCAGACTCTAAATTCTCCTCTCCTAGAGTGAGTGACTCTCTCCTAACAGAATATGGCAGAGGTGAAGATAAGTGATTTTGAGACCAAGGCTTACCGGACATGTTGCTTCTGCCTCTTGCTCTTGGATCACTCTCCTGCGGGGGGGAAGCCAGCCTCCATGTTGTGGGCACCCCAAGCAGCCCTGCAGAGAGGTCCAGGTGGGGAGTAACTGAGGCCTCCTGCCAAAGACCAGCACCAACTTGCCAACCCTGGGAGTCAGCTTCCTTGAAAGGAATCCTTCAAACCCAGTCCACCCTCAGAAAACTCCAGCCCTGGCCAGCATCTTGATTCCAACCTCATGAGAGACCCTGAGCTGAACCATCAGCGAGGCCGACCCTGGATCCCTGACTCTTGGAAAGTAGGTGAGATAATAGGCATTTATTTAGTAGCTAAATTGGGGGTTTAGCTCTGCAGCACTAGGTAACTAAAGAGAATATTTGAACCACTTTTACATTAAGATTTCTTTCACATAAATATACAATATGTCACTATCTCAAACACTATTAATTTTGCCATTGTCAAACCCATTTCAATAGAATGTAAGCTGCCTGAAAGCAGGAAATTCCTGTTTTGTGCCGTGCATTCACAGTGAAAAACAGTGCGTGGCACAGAGTGGGTGCTCAATAAATATTTCTTAAGTGTGTGACTCACTTGATGAATTTGTCGTAATCTCTATCAGAGGAAGGGGTCAGGTTAAAAAAAAGTTTTCAACTACTGTTTCATCAGTAGTAAACGAAATAAAGTTCAGCAAGGGGGCTAAGTGGTAATAATATTTATAGTAAAGGTGGAATAACCTTTCTAATGTTAAGATAATTTTCATTAGATAGATATAATACCTGTGAAATTTGTTGGCAAAAGGAACAGGCTCAACTGGAGATAAATTTTATAACCTCTCCACGTAGTGTTAACAAACAAATAACTACGAGAAGAGAATCAATTAAAAAAATACAGGGCCCCCCTGGTGGCGCAGTGGTTGAGAGTCCGCCTGCCGATGCAGGGGACGCAGGTTCGTGCCCCGGTCGGGGAAGATCCCACATGCCGCGGACCGGCTGGGCCCGTGAGCCATGGCCGCTGAGCCTGCGCGTCCAGAGCCTGTGCTCTGCAACGGGAGAGGCCACAGCAGTGAGAGGCCCGCGTACCGCAAAAAAAAAAAAAAAAAAGAATTAGCAGATGAAGCTCAGATTCTTGTGAAGTGACCATCAAGGATCAAACCCGAATGATGGGATGGGATGCACGCAGTAAGTAATCATATGGATATTAAGTTAAGCAGGAAGTGAGTAATGCATTCAGGGCAGGAACATACACAGAATCAAAACCAGAGGAGCCGGAACTTAAAAATTTATCCTAGCTAAGAGAATAATCAAGAAATAAAAAGCTTACTAAAAATAGATGATTCCGGGCTTCCCTGGTGGCGCAGTGGTTGAGAGTCCGCCTGCCGATTCAGGGGACGCGGGTTCGTGGCCCGGTCCGGGAGGATCCCGCATGCCGCGGAGCGGCTGGGCCCGTGAGCCATGGCCACTGAGCCTGCGCGTCCGGAGCCTGTGCTCCGTGGCGGGAGGGGCCGCGGCAGTGAGAGGCCCGCGTACCGGGAAAAAAAAAAAAAAGATGATTCCAAATCCAATATATGAATGACAGGGCAGAATGAAGCACGTTCAAGCATAAAAAGGGCAAAAAGCCAGTTCAGACTGGCTGGCCTAGAGCAAGGGATTCTGCCGTAAAGGAAACATGGACGTATGAGGCAGGCCCAGGTTAAGTTTGACCAAGGACATGTGTGAAGCATAAGATGTATGATTATGCACAAAAAATACTCGGCAGAAAGATGAGAAGATGCAGTCAAAAACTGATAGACTAATCTGGACTTTTTAACAGTCCCTCAAAGAGCAGATCATGATTGCAAGTTCATTGCCATAGTTGTCTAATGAAACTTCAAATCACCCAATAACAGGAAAATTAAAGAATGATTAGTGACTTTCAAAATAAGCCTTTGATTCCTAAAGTGATGATAATTATAATTAGCAATAATAAGTAAAACACACGCTTCTATGGGCCAAGAACAAGATATTATTTTACTTTCTCATCTAATACAGTAATCTTATGAGGTAGATACTAGCAATAACTTCAATTTACAGGTTAAAAAAAATGGGTAAGAAAGAGGTCAAGGGACTTCCCTGGTGGTGCAGTGGTTAAGAATCCGCCTGCCAATGCAGGGGACACGGCTTAGAGCCCTGGTCCGGGAAGATCCCACATGCCGCGGAGCAGCTAAGCCTGTGTGCCACAACTACTGAAGCCTACATACCTAGAGCCAGTGCTCCACAGCAAGAGAAGCCACTGTAATGAGAAGCCCACGCACCACAATGAAGAGTAGCCCCCACTCACCTCAACTAGAGAAAGCCCACCAGCAGCAACGAAGACCCAAGGCAGCCAAAAATAACTTAATTTTTAAAAAAGATGTTATTCTAAAAAAAATTATTTTCATGATAAAACGAAGTTATTTGCCTTTTTTGCAGTAGAGTTTTCCAGAAACTACATGATGTGTGATATTGCAACAGATTGAAGCAGAAACAGATATGAGAATTCAGCTGTCTTCTATTAAAGCAGATATGGAAGACATTTGCAAAAATGTAAAACAATGCCATTCTCATAAAATTCTTTTGGTTTGGTATTTTTTTATTAAAAAAAGTTACTTCTGTTAAGATTATTATTGCTATTTTAAATGAATTATAGATAAATATTTTGCAACTTTCTTAGTTTTAATTTCTATTATGGGTAAACCTTGGTAGATATACCCCAGAAAAACCCACATAAGAATTCTCTGGGGTTGTTTGATAATTTTTAAGAGTATGAAAGATCCTGAGACTAAAAAGTTTGAGAACCACTGATTTGGTCATTTACAGATCTGCTGGTACATTATAAGTAACATAAACCTGTCTCTACTCATAGAAAAATGATCTGAACATGGAATTCAAAAGGCAAGAGTAAAAAGCAAAAGTCCATAAGAGCAACTGTTCCCCAGCTGCTAAGAGTGGGCTGAGAATATCTTGCCATATAAAAACAACAGATTTTTTAATCTCATTTAAAAATTAAATGAACCTCTTTTCTTATTTTAAAATTAGAAGAGTAGGATTAGCAGGGAAGCAGTTCAATATTTAATACTCTGTGGTAGAATATTTTATAGGTGACATTAAAACAACAGAACTCAGCTATTCCAAGAGAAAGAAAGCTTCCTAAGATGTCTCATAGAAGCAATATTTGATGCCAGATGTCAGCAAGTTGAAGGATTTTCATGGTCCCTTCAAATTCATTATAAACAGAATGTGATAATAGGACTAGAATGAAGACTGTAGGACGCAATTTCCAAAAATAGGATAGTTTTATTTTCAGTTTTTCAAAATTGCAGCTAATAATTCTTGCTGAGATGAAAAGTAGACCCTCCAAGGGCCCAATTCCCTTTTGTGACAGTTTTCTCTCTTTTTTAAAAATTAATTAATTTATTTATTTATTTGGTTGCACCAGGTCTTAGTTGCAGTTCTCTGGCTCCTTAGTTGTGGCTCACTGGATCCTTAGTTGTGGCATGAGAACTCTTAGTTGCGGCATGCGTGTGGGATCTAGCTCCCCGACTAGGGATCAAACCTGGGCCCCCTGCATTGGGAGCGCAGAGTCTTAGCCACTGCACCACCAGGGAAGTCCCTTGTGACAGTTCTTAACTGACTGCACAAAGATGAAGGTAAATTGAGGCCAGCCCAACAAAATGGGGAGTGGGAGAGACAAATCACTCTTCTTGGGCCCCCATCTTCCGTTTTCTTTCCCTTCACCTTCACAGCATCTCCTCTGAGTTCCCTGCTTCATGAGTCAGGGTTCTGGCTTGACCACCGTCTAACTATGGGATGGCTCATCTCCGAGCCTCAACTGACTTGTTTAAAAATGGGTATAATTGGGGATTCCCTGGTGGCGCAGTGGTTGAGAGCCCGCCTGCCGATGCAGGGGACACGGGTTCGTGCCCCGGTCCGGGAAGATCCCACGTGCCGCGGAGCGGCTGGGCCCGTGGGCCATGGCCGCTGAGCCTGCGCGTCCGGAGCCTGTGCTCCACAACAGGAGAGGCCACAACAGTGAGAGGCCCGTGTACCAAAAAAAAAAAAAAAAAAAAAAGGGTATAATTGAAATTTGCTAAGAGAGTAGAACTTAAGTGTTCTCACCAAGAGGGGAGAAAAAAGATAAACATGTGAGGTGATGGACACGTTCATTAACAAAATAGGGGGAATCCTTTCACAATATATGCACGTATCAGATTACCGTGATATACAGTTTAAGTATCTTACAATTTTATACGTCAATTATAACTCAATGAAGCTGAAATTTAAAAATTATTTTTTAAATGGGAATGATAATAATGCCTACCACACAGGGTTACTGCAGTAAAATGAGAACACTCTTTTAAAATTATATAGCTCCAAACACAAGAGGCATGGTATAATTATTAACCTACTGAAATTCACATCCAGGTAGAATATTCACACTAGGCGTGCCCCATGTGAGTACTGAAGGGGAGCCAGGTTACAAGTCTGTGGCTTCGGGTCAGGGTGGGAGGTGATGCTGAGAGGAGGGTTGACACGGTGCTTGCGACAGGCCCTCGTCTTCCTTCCTCTTCCTTCCTGCCACGTCTCCTTCAGCACACGTGATCACAATTCAAGGATTCTGGGGAGTCAGCCCTTAATCTCAATGGATCCTTTTATTCTTATATGACTGTCCCTGAACTTCAGCCTCCCATCCCTTTTACATCGGACTGTTACCTTCTTACTCACCCTTTTACACTGGATTATTACCTTCTCGCTCAGCCACTGTGGAGTCCACAGCCCTCTGACCTCGCGCTCACCCCCTTGGCTCTGGGCGCAGGGAGCATGGTGTAAGGACCCCGTTGGTGTGAGTAGTGGGGGGAGACGGAGGAGGCTGGGCCAGGGTCCGAGTGCACAGACAGGACATTGGCTTGGGGATACAGGAGGGATGCCACAGAAGGCAAGGGGTCCCGGGTACTCTGTGAGCAAATGCAGTTGGATTTGGTGATGAGGATGACAGAAAGGAATGGTAGGTTTTACAGGGAATATTCTGGACTGGTTACAAATACACCCAAGCAAAAAATTAAAAACCTGTGTTTTTTGTAAAAATAGAATAATTATTATAGCAATTTATATAAAATGCTGAACATTTCTGCTTAATTACCATGCATCTCTGTGACAATTATGTTTATTACTAGGCATGTGTGAGCGTACCTGTATTGTTTTCTTTGACAACAATAGCACACAGCTGCATCTGGGTGTTCACAGGTCACCATGTGGTATGGTCATCAGTTAAAGGCCATAAAACACCACATGAGCCTGCAGGGCCATCACAGAGGCAGCCATTTGTTAGTGTGCACGTGTGTGTGCGTGTGTGTGTGTGTGTGTGTGTGCCTCCTTCTCTGTGTCTTCCATCTTGAAGACTTGCCCACAATAACTGCGTCTGGAGTAGTGATTTAAGAGTTCTTTTAATAGCAGCAGCAAACTAAAACATTCAAACAAAAAAGATCCCTGTGTGATTTTTTTAGCTAGAAAAGGATCTGGAGACACTGTCCTGATTTTTCATCCTCTATTCTTTCCCATTGAAATAAATGACTAATTGGCACAAATTAAATTTTATTTCTTTTTGGAGGGTATACGCGGACAAGTGACCTTATTACTTTTTGCAAATCATCTTCCAGGAAGAGAAAAAGCAGCGATGAGAAAGATTTTTCCCCTAATAATTTATTTGACAAGTTAAGAGCCAGGGGGAAATGCAAAAATAAATAAAATCCAGCCCTGATTTCAGAGGCATTACAACACAGTACAAGGGTCAGACAGTCGTGGATACTATAACTGTGATATAAGGAGATGTTATGGTTTCCCATTTAGCAATGCACTAGGAAACTGCAGAACAAAAGGTTTTATATTTTCATTAAAGTTTAAGGTTAAAGAAAAGAAAAGGAGGGCAAAAAATGCCTATATTACAGTACATTATCAAAATCTTCTGAACAGATTTAGCAATAATCAATGATAATTTTTTAAGTAGCACAACCTGTATTAAGATGTTAGTGAAATGAAATTTTTTTGTTTTGTTGTGTCTATTTGTCAATTTGCTTTTAGTTTTTTTTAATTAATTAATTTATTTATTTTATTTTTGGCTGTGTTGGGTCTTCGTTGCTGCACGGGCTTTCTCTAGTTGCGGTGAGTGGGGGCTACTCTTCATTGCAGTGCGCGGGCTCAGTAGTTGTGGCTCAGAGGCTTTGGAGCACAGGCTCAGTAGTTGTGGCTTATGGGCTTAGTTGCTCTGTGGCATGTAGGAATCTTCCTGGACCAGGGCTCGAACCCACGTCCCCTGCATTGGCAGGCGGATTCTTAACCACTGCGCCACCAGGGAAGTCCGGCTTTTAGTTTTTAAATACTAAATTCCTTCCCCAGCCACACAATCCCTGATGCCATTTTCAGGTACAGTGGATTCACTTTTATGTGGTATTTAGATCACAGCAAAGATTGATGCAGTATACATGAATTATAAAACTTTTTTGGAAATAATTAGAAAAGCAGATACTCTGAGTTAAGAACAGAAAAAATTAGGTAAAGCAGAAGCTAAGGTTTTTGTGATCAAGTCCAGTACAGACCAGGAACGTAACGTGGGAGTTTATGGAAATGCAAACCTGAGACTCAGAAGAGTTAGACGGGCTAGAGAGATTCAGGCACATGGGCAAGAAGTGATCACGGGCAGAGCTAAGACTATAACCTGTGTTCCGGGAAAAGTGAGGATGGGGGCTTGGGAAATTGAGAAATTCCCTGAATAACTATATCAGATAGCTTAAGTAAAGTTTTCTCCAAACTTTTCTCATCCCAACTATTCAGGTCTGCACCTCCTGGGATCATACGGGGACCCCAGAGACCAGCATTAACAGCTCTGGAGGGTGAAGCCAGAAGAGGCTCTGAATGTGTGGATGGAGGACCAGAAAGGGGAAAAACTACTCTTAGGATCTATTTTGTTACAGAGTAAAATTAATTTATTTAAGATGCTAGAAAAGGAGGAGAGAAAGAAAGCTTCTAGCTAGAGTATATGACAAGAAATGGTCCCTTACTATTAGTGTAACGTGTATAAGATGCCACCAAAAGCATTTTAATTTAGTGTACTCTTTTCTTTTATTAAATGTAAAACTACGAACAAAGGGGGGTTTCCCTGGTGGCGCAGTGGTTGAGAGTCCGCCTGCCGATGCAGGGGACACGGGTTCGTGCCCCGGTCCGGGAGGATCCCACGTGCCGCGGAGCGGCTGGGCCCGTGAGCCATGGCCTCTGAGCCTGCGCGTCCGGAGCCTGTGCTCCGCAACGTGAGAGGCCACAACAGTGAGAGGCCCGCGTACCGCAAAAAAAAAAAAAAAAAAAAAAAAACTACGAACAAGGGACTTGGTAAAGACTACGTAAATTGTCATCACACAAAGACTGTGTCTTAATTGGACCTTCATCTGCTCTGTACAGAATTAGTTTTGCTTTATACAGAAAAGCCACTCTGGGCCTCTCCTATAGAGGTGGCAAGCACGGACATTCCAGTATTAAGAGAATAGTGGTGAAAATACCTCCACTATTTAAGTTGAAAGCAGAATGTTGATACTTGGCTCGTCGCCAAGTATTAGGACTAGAAAAAAGATACTCACATCCCATACATATATAATATTTTTTTAGGTATGATAGTGACAACAGTAAACCATTAATTTGACATCCTATGGTTATAGTAATTTTCTTAACAATAAACAACTTTTACTTCAGCTATTTCCTACAATGCATTTAAAAAAAATATATGTTGGTAAAAACCCAGCCAAGATTTCCTTACAAAAGTTCCTAATGTCAGTCTGCTAAGAATTAGAATGTGCCACCTCCCAGCTGCCACCCTTTCCTCCCAGGGAGTCTCCTCTCTTTAAAGGATGTCAGCAAGACACGTCTTCTGGGGTTTAAACAGCCAGCTTGGGAGCACCCAAACTGGCACACCTTGCAATGATCCCATTTGCCACCATGTTTGGAAACATCTGTATAGCATGTTCTGAGAAACTTTGTAAAATGTCCTAACTATCGTTCTCCAACTGTAAGTGATCTTACAACACCTGCAGAAGTTTGGGCTGCTTTTGTGCTGATTAATGTTCCAAATTTGATTGTCATTAGCTAGAGTTGGTAAATCTGAGGATAGAATCTATTGCATCGTGGCCCAGTCTCCCATCTCTGTTTTGTTTTCCCATAAGGCATTATGTTTCTGAACTGTGAATTCTTTCATATTTTCTGGAACTCAGGTCTAGGGGGAACTTTAAGTCAAGAAAGGCACAACCTGCTACTATGATCACAACTAACAGAAATAAATTGATCTACAAGTGAGCCCCAGAGTTGAGGCACCTGCCCAAGTTATGATCAGGGGCAGGGGAAAAATACTCCACTGAATACACTTTAAAGAAGACAAAACAAAGCTATATTTTGGAATATATCCTGTGCTCAATGTACTTATTTTTGTTGTTTTTATTTTTGGCCACACCACGAAGTTTGTGGGATCTTAGTTCCCTGACCAGGGATAGAACCCAGGACCTTGGCAGTGAACGCATGAAGTCCCAACCACTGGACTGCCAGGGAATTCCCTTCGTTGTTTTTAAATGAAGTAAATTGGCTGGGCATAAAATTAAATTTTCTCATGATGGCTAAATTGTATCCACTTGAAATACCTAGGAATTAATATTTTCATATATAATATACTGGAGAAATAAATTCACTTCAAAATGACTGTCTCCTTAATGCTAAAAACTGGAAACAAAGTTTGGCTGTTGCATGATTCCTAATGCATTTGGCTAAGGTGGTGCCTTAACTTTAGTGTATTCTCCACAGACCTAGGCCTCTTTCTTGGCTTTTAGGGATCTCTTTCCTACCAGGGTGACACTTCCTTATTATCTTGAGGCCAGGGACCACATCTTATTCATCTGCAGAGATGATGCCCATATTACATGGTACAAAGTGTTATGCAATCAATTCTTAATAACTTTTTATTAAATGAATTTTCTTTATATCTAATAAGTTTTTTAAATGAAGTTTATTTGTTCTTAATAAACTTTTTTGAGGGCTTGTCACTCAAAAATTTTATGTGCTGCTACTATCCCATTTCACAGATGAGGAAACTGAGGCTCAAAGAGACTGAGTAATAAAATCAAGGTCCCAAAGGAAGAGTTAGGCCAGCATTCACAGTGAGGCAGGGTAACTCCAGAGGCTTTGCCCTTAATAACTTTACTGTATGCCTATTTCCTACTGGTTTGCTCAATTAAAAATCCATTGAGTACCTGCCATGTGACAAACTCTGTTCCAAATGTCAGAGACAGAGCAGCAACCAGACAGACCAGGCCTGCACTCTCCCGGAGCTTACTCTCTAGGGTGGAGAGTTGGAAAGAGTGTAGGGAGAAGGGGTAGGGAGAGAGAGAAAGAGGAGTGGAATTGCCCAATCAAATAGGAACTGTATGTTTAACCATTTAAGGAAGTGCCAGACTGTTTTCCAAATCAGCTGCACCATTTTGCATCCCATCAATGAAATACGTGGGTTCCACTTTCTCTACATCTTTGCCAACATTTGTTATTACCCGACTTTTTAAAAAAACAGCCATAATGAACTTCATTTTTAATCTGATGTAATTACTTCTAAAATAAAACCACAGATAATGTCACAAATCACTCAGATTAAGGAAAAAATAAAGTCTTAAATTTCCGAGCCCTAATTAAGCCCAAACACGGGCCGCAGAGCTTCTCCACGCTGTGTGGGACGATGGTGCCCAGCACTCAGTGTCTGGGACGCCCACCGGCTATTTGGAGGCAAGTTTCCCAGATGGTCTTTAAATGATCAATCAGGCTACTTTTCATCACAAGACCCTTTCTCACACATCTTCCTCCCTGCTGTGTCGGTGAAAAAACAGGTGAAACGCTAACTCTTATACAGGCAACAGAAAGTCAACTGAGAAGTATGGGTTCATCTTTCTTTCCTATACATTTGCATTTTACAAGGGTCATATCGCATGAAGACAAAAGCAGATCACCAGTGCATTAGATCTTTACCAGAAAAAAGAAAGTCACCTCTTTATAAGTGGCTTATATCAGAATTGGGGTTATTTTTAAATTAAAGAAATACAAAATAAATTCTTATATACTGGGGGTATATTTTTACATCTACAGTGTAATTTTTACCTTTTAAAAGATATGTTCCAACTCTTGGGAATATTTTAAAACCTGGTCTAAAACAGTGTGTAAACAGTACATCCATTTAGCAATTACATTACACATTGTACAAAATGTAACCGTAATATCTAAAACCCCAGCATAGCAACCTCAGCCAACGTATATTCCTGCAAGAAAATGTTACATAAAACTGGATTTGTAATAAGAACAAGAAGTGACTATACATTTGGACTTTCCCATTTCTCTGTTATGATTAAAGAACTGCCAAACTCAATAAAATAACCAAGCATATTTGTACTAAAGGTTAAGAAAGGAGGGAAGTGGGTTTCAAACCACGGCTTCACGCTCTTTCAACTATGAAAGAACATCAATAAAATGTAACTGAAAATTCTTACCTTAAGAATTCTTTAGATGGTAGTTACATAAAATTCTTGTTTCCTGGTTTTTCACTTAGTGCTTTGATCTTATAACTATTTTTCTTGTCGGGAACTCCCACGGACTCCAATTTAAATAAATAAGGTTTGTTTTGAGATCCACTTCCATGGGAAGGCACTAATGAGAAGCCTTTGCTGTACTTAGTATATATAGCACACTCCTTCCACAATTTTACTTTGCCAATTACCTTGACAATTACCTCATTCCTTTTCCAACAACATTTGTGACTTTTGACAGAATATTATATTAAAATCATACTTAAAGTAACTTGTATCTTTCATTTGAAGATCTCACAAAACTTGGTTTCTCATAAAATAAAACATCTCCCTGCCCATGCTTTCCAGGTGCCATGAATGTATAAACTTCTGTGTTGAGAAGGTTAAGAATTTTTCGTGCAGGACCTATAATGGAAAAGAATCTGAAAAACAACATATATATATATGTATATGTGTAACAATCACTTTGCTGTACACTTGAAACTAACACAACATTGTAAATTAACTACACTTCAATTTAAAAAATGGTTAAAAAAAGAGAAAAAAGAAAATGACGCTGACTTCAGCAGGGCACTGGGGAGCTCTTTGCCTTGATGGAAAAAGTCTTCCCGTCTTGCCTGTGGTGGTGGTTACACGCATGAATACATTTGTCCCACCTCACTATCGCCTTAAGATTCATCCATGTCATTGCATGTAAATTACACCTCAATAAAGTTGTTTTTGTTGTAAAGAATTCTTTTGTGCAGGAAAAGACCTTTAAAATGATCTCTAAGCCACTAGTTCTCGAAATATGGTCCTCAGACAACCTACAAACTTGTTAGAAATGCAAATTCTCAGGCCCCACCTGGAGGCACTGAACCTGAAACTTGGGGGCTGGGCCTAGATGACTAGTTTTGAACAAGCCCTCCAGGTGATGCATGGTAAAGTTGGAGAATCACTCGTTTCGGCCAACACATTTTTTTTTTTTTAACCATTGAGGCATCTAAGCCTAAAATCGTAAACGTCAAAATTGGAGTTTGATTCAAAATCTCTTGCAGGCTTCAAGGTGTGAAACACATCAAGGCAAATTTCACCTGCTTTTGCCCCTTGACCCTGCTTGGTTAGTTCCATTTGGTTCAGAGTTGTGGGTTCCAAAAAGGCGGGACTCAGCAAAGAGAACTCGGTGATAATTATTTTCAAAATCCTGTCCCAATCCCCCTTATTCCCCCTACCTCCACTTACATGATTTGTTGGAAAGTAAGCAGAGCATTGAATTTGGACACTAGAGTTCAGCCCCAGCTCCGTCTCTACCAGTAACACCTAAATACCTTCAGACAAATCACCTCCTTTCTCTTCTGCCTTTATCTGTATAAAAATAAGAGAGTTGTATTCGATTATAATAGAATTAAAGATTCTCCATACCTCAGAAATTTCATGATTCTCTGACCCTGACTTCCAAACAAATTTTCTCATTTTCATCTTGCCAGGTGGAAAAAGATCCATTCCCTGGTGACCAGAAAATCTATATTCCCACTGCTTTTATTTCACACTTTCCCTCCATCCTAAGCCTACGTTCTTTAAAAAATAGCTAGTGAGCTAGGGAATTCCCTGGCGGTCCAGCAGTTAGGACTCCGCGCTTTCACTGCCAGGGGCCCGGGTTCAATCCCTGGTGGGGGAACTCCCACAAGCTGTGCTGTGCAGCCAAAAGCTAACGTGCTGTCATTGTTCAAATGTCAAACTATATCACGCTGTGGTCGTTAGAGCCGGATTTAAAGCATGAATCATAAAACAATCAAGAAAAAAAGACTGACCAAAAGCACTGGACGTTTTAACTTTTCCAAGAGTGGAAATTTAACACGCAAAGAAGTTCAGTCTGAATTAACATTTGCATCATTTCCTTCGTGGATTTGATCGCAGTCCAAAACAGCAAGAAAATTTTAAAAATACTTAAAGCAAATAGTGTTATAATATAGGTTAAATCATTGGGAATTAGCAAAGTCAACAGCTTTTCAGTTTGCTCACGTGGTGACGTCTGTTTACAGACATCATACTCAGTACACAGATGCCACTATACAGCTACGCAAAACAACTTACAACTTCAGTTAAACTAAAGGGGAATAGTCCAGAAAGTGGAACCACCTGGACTGCCAAAAAGAGTCACAGCACCAGTGGAGGGGGCTAGATGGTCAGAGGACTGCACTTACATTGACCTCTGCCTAGTGGAGGGGGCTAGATGGTCCGAGCACTGCACTTACATTGACCTCTGACCAGTGGAGGGGGCTAGATGGTCCGAGGACTGCACTTACATTGACCTCTGACCAGTGGCGGGGGCTAGATGGTCCGAGCACTGCACTTACATTGACCTCTGACCAGTGGCGGGGGCTAGATGGTCCGAGCACTGCACTTACATTGACCTCTGACCAGTGGAGGGGGCTAGATGGTCCGAGGACTGCACTTACATTGACCTCTGACCAGTGGAGGGGGCTAGATGGTCTGAGCACTGCACTTACATTGACCTCTGGTCATATTTTCAAGCCAAGCATCTGTACGGGATATCCACATCTGAAGTGTTGATGTATTTCATAGACTTAATATCAAGGAGATAACATCATTAATAAACCCCATGCAGTGTCTTTCCATCTCTTCTCATGACTCTCCCGATAATTGCCATTTAACAGGAAAAGGTCACTTTCCAAGAAAAGTCAAAGAGAGCTGCATGGGTGAAGACCTTTTTCTTACCCATCAGCAACAGATACTGCGTCCTAACTTAAACACAAGTCTAAAGCCATAAATTTATTCTGGATTTTTAATTTCCGTGTGAGAAAGCTTTTCTAAGGATAAGAACCTTAACAGTTAGATACCGAAATAAAGAGGTTGCAAACTTCCAAATTAAATTTGAAAGTATGTGAGAAAAAGGAAGAGAAGGAAAAATAACAGTACTTCAGGAAATTTCACAGGTTGTTTCATTAAAACAAGCAACGGCAATTTATAGAAAAAAAAAACATTGTTAAATCAGTATCACAAAGGATTAAATTAACTTCTTTGATTAATAGCTACATGAAAATACTTGTACATTTTATTTATTATATGAAGAGAACAAGACATACAAAAGAAGTTTAATTCATCTAATGACTTCAAAGATAGTGGATGTTAAAAAAATAAGAGCACAATATTTTAGTGGCAATATTACCTGTATTTGTTGAGCAAGGAAAACTACTTACAAAGAAAAATAGCACAAATTTTAAGTAATTTTTTAGGATAGGAGTATTATATGCATATTATATGCTTTCAGAATATGTTTTTAGGGAATTTTCTGGCGGTCCGGTGGTTAGGACTTGGCGCTTTCACTGCCAAGGGCCCAGGTTCGATCCCTGGTCAGGGAACTAGGATCCCGCAAGCCGCGCGGTGCAGCCAGAACTAATATATACGTGTACATGTTTTTAAATGGAAAAAAGAGAATGAGCTGGGTATTTAAATCCATCAAAATATATGTGCCATATAAATTGTGTATCAAAACATTGTACATCAACGCCTATTCCTCAGCCTCTTACTGGATGTAACCTAATCCCATAGCTCTGAGTAAAGAAACCCCACATACGGATTGGACCTAGAAGTAAACTGACATAGCCACCATCACCATCACCAATGCCATCCTTTCCAAGGTAAGGTCCCTTTGCAAGGTAAGAGTCTTCAGGCTGGACCAGACTCAGGTCAAGGTGGGCGATGGGCAGGAAGGCCCCCTCCCAAGCATATACCAGGACAGCTCTCTTGGGTACTGTTTTCCTGTCAAGCCTTATCATTGTAATAGGACTTCTGTTGTTCTTGGGCACAGTACAAAGAGACTTCAGTGTTGGATAAAACCGTTTGCTTAAAAAAATACTTCAGGGGGGAAAAAATATCACTGAACTACAGAGTAACAGAAACCTTAGAAGTCTTAGGAGTTCCCAGCCCCCCTCCACCTCCCCGCAGGCAGCTTTCTAAATGTTATCACTCTCCTCTGGCCCCATCCAGATCCTCCCTCCAGGCCCTTGCTCTCAGGCCCTTGCTCTCAGAGAAGCTCCTTAAGTAGTTCTCCAAGACAATACAGTTCATAACGTAAGAATCCCTTCAGCTCCCTCTGCTTCTGTTTCAAAGTCTTTCTCTCTCCCCATGTGTACAGCCTACTGGCTACCTACCTGCTATGGTGCCAGGCATTACGCCAGGCCCTTAGCACGTGTGGGCCAATTTAATCCCAAGGATAATTCTCTGCTTTATAAAAAAGGCTCAGAGAGGTTCAGGAATTCACCAGAGTTTCTTCACTTATGTGTTCCTCCTCTGCGTCTAAAAAGAAGCATCCAAGAGTTGATAACACTGTGTTGCATAATTGAAATTTGCTGAGAGTAGAGCTAAATGTTCTCACCAGAAAAAAAAAAAAAAGTAAATATGTGAGGTGATGGATGTAAGTCCCTGGAGGGGATGGGGGAGAATCTTTCACGATATATACATATATCAAATCAGCACGTTGTACACTTTACATACCTTACAATTGTATTTGTCAATTATGCCTCAAAAAACTGGGAAAAAATAAGACAAAATACAACGGGGACTTCCCTGGTCGTCCAGTGGTTAGAATCCTCCAGACGCAGGCTCAATCCCTGGTCAGGGAACTAAGATCCCACATGCCGTGGGGAAACTAAGCCCGTGCACCGCAACTACGGAGCCCGAGCACTCTAGAGCCCGTGAGCCACAACTAGAGAGCCCTTGCACCGCAAGTACTGAGCCTGGTGCTCTGGAGCCTGAGTGCCTCAACAAAGAGCCGTGCGCCACAACGAAGGACCCTGCATGCCGCAACAAAGATCCCATGTGCCGCAATTAAGACCCGATGCAGCCAAATAACTAAATATTTTTTTAAAAAAATAAAATGAAGCATCCCTATCAAATCTTACACATACACACCTGTGAACACACACCCGTGCCTCTCACCTCTTCGGGGGATTTTATCAATTGCTCCATCCTCATGTGACGTCCCTTTTTTCTAATCCAGTCTTTCCGTTAACCCCTGTGATGATAAACTTTATGTGCCAGCTTGACTGGACTGAGGGATGCCCAGATAGCTGGTATTTCTGGGCCTGTCTGTGAGGCTGTTTCTCCATCAGCGTTTGAACCTGAGTGAAGAGTCAAGAGCTCCACATGCCCCGCGAGGGCGGCACCGTCAGTCTCTTGGAGGCCCGCCTGGAACGGGAAAGCGGAAGGAAGGGCCAATCCTCACTCTTTTCTTCTGGAGCGGGAAGTCCATCCTCTGCTGCCCTGGCACATCGGCACTGCTGGTTCTCCAGCCTTCGGACTCCCGGCCTTAAACCAGCAGGCCCCTGGTTCTCAGGCCTGTGGGTTGGGACTGAACCACACCACCGACTTCCCTGGGTCTCCTGATGGCATTACATTCCAAAAATGCCCTAAGTGCCACCACTTGGCAACATCCTCGGTGCCAAACGCCTAGGCCTGGTCCAGGCCCAGCACTCCGGCCTCACCCACCACCCAGGCCTCCCTGCCATGTCTCTTGTCCCAACAGACTCTCTCCATTAATAGCCAAGGTGCCTCAAGAGAAAACATCAAGCCCCCGTTTAAAACCTCCAGTCATTTCCCAGCGCCATTAAAACACAAAAGCCGATCGCTTTGCCCTGCCCAGCGAAGCCCTGCGCCAGCTGACGCGGCCTGGGTTTCCAGCCTCCCCTCCTGCAGCCCTGCTCCTGCCTGGCGTTCCCTCCCCCCCCATCCCCACCCCTGCCCGCCCCCCAACGGCTCATCTGGGTGACTGGGCGCTGCCCCTCCCCTCACTCAGGTCTCAGCGTCCCCCCCAGGGGTTCCAGCCTCTGCACAAGGGCCCCTCCCTCACTTCAGCCGTCTTGTATGTTGTTTATAACATTTGCCACCGCCTGAAAATGTTTATATACGTTCAGATTTATGTCTGTCTCCCCGACTAGATTGGGGCCCCTGAGGACAGCGTTTTAGTCACTGTTTCACACGCCCCCCTGCAATAACAGTGTCTGACACAGTCGAGCTGTTCCATAAATATTTGCTGAAAGAACATATTGAATCCATTTGGCTTATTCCTCTCAGTTTACACACATTGTCTTGTTACCCTCCCTAAAACACCCTTCTTCCCAATATGCATCCCAGGGAGCCCCACTGGTTTCCTGCATTTCACCCCAAACTGCCTTGAAAGAGTCTCCTCCTCTTCAGCCCCACCTCAGCTGCCGCAGCTTTACCTCTAATCCCATCACTTTATTGAAACTACATACACTGTGCCTTCCTGGTGGCAAAATCCAGTGGCCTCTTCCAAATTCACTTGCTACCAATGACTTTGCAGCTCTTGTCTTTTCATCTTTGCATCTCCAGAGCCTAATTCCGGGCCCAGGATGAGTGCTTAATTGCTGTCAAATGGATTAATAATTAATTCACTAATTTGACCCAGATTATCACAGACGCTTTCCTGAAACTCTCTCTCCTTTGCTTTCCACGACATTGTCGTGCTTTTTCCCAGTTGGCCACTTTACGAACAATATTCTTCTTTCTCAGTCTTTTTTACTGGCCTTTTCCTCTGTCATCCATACATGTCCTTCTTAATATTCACCAAAGGAGACCTTATCCAGCCCCATAGCTTCACATATCACTCATCTATTGAAGACTCTCCAATCTGTACCTCCTGCCCCGATCTCTTGCTTAAGCTCCAAGTAGATACCCCCAACTTCCAAAATATATCTTGATGTTGATCGTGCATAATTACATCGAGTTAAACTTGTCCGAAATGCAGTCATAATCACATTCCCGTTCCCAATCCACTCCAGTCTCACGTGTGTTTGCAGTAGCCTCATGCAATCAGTCGCCCAAAACTGGAGCCTCAAAACATTGCCCTCTGTTCTCTACCGACTTTGCAAAACACTTGAAGCAGGAGAAAGGGGGAAAATGGGAAAGGGGAAGTGAGCATTTTATATTCCACTTTATACCATACTCTTCTTCGAGTTTACAAATAACAACAGCGAGCAGAATGTTTCCCATATTCCAACGGAGACCTGCAGAACCATGTGATTTCTTTCGGTTGGTCTTTTTCGTAAGTCTACTTAATAGAAAAACAAATTAAGGTAAGTTCACATCTGTTAAAAGCGTAGCTCAGTCTAGCAGTTGAAATAGCACAGGTAGGGAATGCCAAGTCTCTCTGGAAAAAATGCTTAAGAAGCCTGCTCATCTTCTGTGTCTTTCTTGAAGTGTTTATGGGGGTACAGGAACCGAAGTATGGGAGGGATGTGTCTCTGAGGTTTGGGGGAGATGCTACGGTTCTCAGATCCACACAGCATCGTCCAGCGTTCCTCGGCATCCTAGGTGTTTGTGGGACGTATAATCGGGTCCTCTGGGCTTGGTCAGGACCAGAAGGGCCCTGTGGCTGCCCCCCACCTCACCTGGGCTCCAGCCGGCTCTCTTCCCTGACCCAAGCGCCCTGAGCTCCGAGCCCTGCCGCAGGTCGCCTTGCCATGCCTCAACAGGCCCCAGGCTGACTTAGCTTCGTGGTCACACAGAAACTGAGGCTGAACCTCAGAAAGTATCCATGCTGCTGTATTTTTCCAAGGCCGCACCCTTGGGTGGCTGTGGCGATACCTCCCCAACTTGCCCTCGATGTAACCCGCTGGTTTAACGGGTCCCCACCCTCTCAGAGACTCAGGACTGATGTCTGGCTCTCCTCCCACACCTGAGCCTTCATACAGACGCTCTGGGTCTCCCTGCACCTCCCCACCCTCCCCGGGGCCAGAAAACGAACAGGTGGACTTTTCTTGCACTTTGCCACCATCCTGTCCTTCTCTTTCTGACTTCATCTACGGTTGAGGGCAGGAGTCTCTCCTCTACACTGCGGGAAAATTCTGTAAGCTCTCCTCTCCAAGCTTAGTTGTTGGTATGCTAAGAAAGGAATTAAAAGAATTTGGAAACTATTTTCTCAAGCTAGCTTGGCAAGCCTGATATAAATTAAAGCTGATGAAGAGAACATAATCAAGCAGGCTAAAGGAATTTTGATTGATCCTAAAGGTAACGTGAAGAGCCACTGACTTATGAACATGATGGTATTTTCTTTCAAAGGTCCCTTTGGCTGCAGTGTAGAGTGGATTAGATGCTAGGTCTTCCCTGATTTTGCACCCATGACACTCATGGAAAATGGTAATATTGTAAGACACCATGAGGGAACAGAAAGAGGTGGCCCCAGGCCCTTCCACGAGGGCTGAGGGGATGAACACACCTGGAGTGCATTCACGGTTACGCATTGATAAAGTAGGTAGTACAAGTCTGGAAGGCAGGAAGCCAGTTAAAAGGCGATTGCCACATGATCCAGCAATCCCACTCCTGGGCATATGTCCTGAGAAAACTCTAGTTCGCAAAGATACGTGCAACTCTATGTTCATAGCAGCACTGTTTACAACAGCCAAGACGTGGAAGCAACCTAAGTGTCCATCGACAGACAGATGAATGGCTAAAGAAGATGTGGTACACATATACAAGGGAATATTACTCAGCCATAAAAAAGAATGAAATAATGGCATTTGCAGCAACATGGATGGACCTAGAGATGATCATAGTAAGTGAAGGAAGTCAGACAGAAAGACAAATACCATGTGACATCAAATATGTGGAATCTACAAAAGTGATACAAATGAACTCATTAATAAAACAGAAACAGACTCACAGACATGGAAAACAAACTTATGGTTACCGAAAGGGAAAGGCAGGGAGCGATAAATTAGGAGTTTGGGATTAGCAGATACAAACTACTATATATAAAATATTAGATAAACAACAAGGTGCTACTGTAAATTACAGAGAGCTACATTCAATATCTTGTAATAAACTCTAATGCAAAAGAATCTGAAAAAGAATATACGTATATATTATATATACATACTTCAATTTTTTAAAAAAAGGCAATTGCAACAATTCATGCAAGAGATAATTGTCTAAGTTTTAGGACAGTTCTCAAAGTAAAACAAACAGGAAATTTAATACTCTCATAAGTGGATGAAAAGTCAGAAGAGAAACTTAGATTTCTAAATGAAATTTCACAGCTCATACACCAAGATGGTTTCTAACAGTATGTGATGCTAGGATATTAGGTAGCAAGTGACAGGATTAATGGAGATGGTGAGGAAAGCAAAAAAAAAAGGGGGGGAGAGAGAGATCATTATCTAAACAGTAGTTCTCTGTGGCAGTGGATATGGGAAAAAATGAATGGATCTGAGGGATACTAATTAGATGGAAGAAGGACCTTGTGTTTGACTGAACAGCTGAATAAAAAGTGGTACCAATTCATGGAGATTGGAAGGAGTTTCCAAAGCAGTGGGGAAGATGTTGTTCTTGCAAAGTCTGAAGTAAGGAAGGTATTACTATGGGGCAAAGGAGTTGCTGATTACAAAGACCCTAGAGATCATGTTACCCAACCTGCCCATTTTACAGAGAATAAGAATTCTTGCTCTTCACTGAGTACCTCCTCTTTTTTAGGCAATGACCTGGTTGCACAACAGATATGATGGCATTAATTCACAGGAAACTCTATGAGGTAGCTATTTTTACTTAAGAGGGAGGGAGTGGAATCCCTGAGAGATTCCAAGGGTAACTTGCCTGGACAATTCAGAAATTCAGTCCCAGAGCCAAGATTCAGACCTGACCTCTCTGCTGCCCAAACAAGTCATTGTTCCCCTATCCCACACAATTTATTTTTAGAAGTTGCAATTCTATGTATATTTTACCACTTCCAAAATGCTTCCATTTTATGTGTAAAGTCATAGAGACAGTTAAAAGTGAACCAGGATAAGGTCCAGGGTTCCACCTGCCCTTCAAGTTTCTGTCCCGGCCCCATGCCTTTTCCTTCCTGAGCAGAACGCACATTGGAAAAAATGAGACTGTTTTGTTTGTGATCCATGGAGGCTCAGTGTTTAACGTACAGCCATACACGTATCTCTAGAGCCTCCCCACTGGTATCGCATTACCATGCCGACTCTCTCTGCAGAGATGTTAGGGTCCTAGGCTCAGCACGCCTCTTGGTCATAGCGTCTCCCATTTAGTGGTGTCTAGAGTATCACTGGCAGGTAAAGAATGGGGAAAGGTGGGCAACTTCAGATTTTCCCTGAACCAGTTCACATACTGCTTCTTTGAGTCCAATTGTAGGAAGCCCAGTTTTAAGACTTTGAACATGATTTGCACTTCATTTGCTTTAAACCTGATGTCTTTTCTTCTCGTAGTGAAAGACACAAGATAACTCCCCCCTTTATGAAGGATGCAACATACAGTACACATGAGGCCAAACGCCCCAAGTCAGGATGATGTCGTTTCTGTGTTCAACTTAACCATGACCCAGCCCAAGGGAATGACTCCTTTTACTCATTATAAAAAGTCACAGTTTTGCACCTGTGTTAAGATAGCCTCGGTGATATGGTTTCACTTTTAAACTATGACATTTCTAATGCCTTAAATTTATGCCACCTTAAGCTGCTTAATGATGTATGTTGCTGGTATAAACAAATGCCAACCTTAGCACCAGCACTGCCGAATTCCTTAGATAGCTCAGCACAATTAAGGGAACTAAGTTTCAAGGTAATTACACAGTCTGGATTAATGTGTAATCCTGGAGCACAGTAACACCCACGGCAAGCAAGCATGAACTCCGTTTTGTTGCCGTGAGGGTGAGAAGTCAGAGGGATCAGAGGTCGCCCATCTGAACAGGCTGAAATGAGGAGTTAGTGTTTTGGTAACACGACATCTAACACTCCCGAATTCTTCAGCTACAGTCGGAATGCCTTGGGAAGCCCATTCCACCCTAGGCCAGGCACAACCCCAAAAGGCTTTTTCTGACAGAAGAGAGGGGACAAGTATCCTTATGAAATTTCTTCTAGGGTGTAAACTGGCAACTGTTCTTATAACTCTCACTACTTATTTTCCGGTGAAGAGAAAGGTTGTTTTCTATTTGTCTTTCTCTCATGTGGGCAAAAAAAAGCTCTACAAATATTCTGACCACGTATAGGGTTAGCAAATCAGAGTAAAAACTTGGGTGTATTGCTCTGATGGAAGTGTTTTCTGTTTTACTACCATGTAATGATTCTATAGAGGACGGGTAAAATGAAACACACTCCCCACACTTAAAAGCAGGTTTTAATGTGAGGGAGAAAACAATTACCAATATGTAAAGCAGATGTTCAGCCACCTAAATAACTGTCTGGACATTTACATGTTCGTGCCCCATGAGGACTTCCAGGAGCCTGTGGAAGAAAGTGTCTAGAGTCTGGTAGGTCACCAATGGACAGGCCCACGGGTGGCCGGCAGTGAGAGTGTTCCAGGGGCTGACCGGGTTTCCCGAGCTTGCCCCCATCACTCTATTGCTCCTTTGAAGACAGCACCTTGACCACACCTGGCATAGCCGAATAGGGTATCCTGAAGAGTGGCACCACCATCCGGATCCTTCAGAGGGAATCGGGGGAGGGCAGGAGTCTCCCTCAATTCACCCAAACTGCCTGCATTCTCCTGCGCTCAGGGTCTAGCTGCAACCCCGCAAGCAGCAAGCGTGGAACTGACCCAAGAACTCAAATTGTCAGATGTGGAGAAGAGGCATTTTGAAATATTGGGACAAGTTTAAAGCCAAAAGTCATATCCAGTTCACATATTCACCACAACAAACTGCAGCCAAGTACTCAGGAAACACGTAAGGAGGGTGGTTTTGTCCTTTTCCGATTCTCTTATTCACTAGCTTCACTGCATTGATGTTTGTAGTCGTCTATTCCGTCGTGACCTAGGTCCTGCTGACCGCCCCAAGTTCATCTCTTGCTCTGGGCACGCTGAACTGCTTGCAAATTCCCAAAGACCCTGCCCCCCAGGCATCCTTATTTATTCAGTAAGACTCAACTCTGATATAGCATCCTCCTGAGAACGGTCTCTGCCACCAAGCCGGGATGGACGTTCCTCCTACGTCTTCCTTTAGTGCTCTGTGCCTCAGGGATCAACCACATGAAATTGCACGTCTTTCTGCCTTTTGGCAGAAAGCTCCTTAAGTAACAGGGACTGACTCTCATTCGCTGTATCTGTGGTGCTCAGCACAGAGCCTGCAATGTGATAAGCGTATAAGAATATTTGCTTTCATGAGTGATCAGATGAAGCTCTTTCTTGTGAACTGCAGTTTGCAGATGACGTGTGTACGGCACACGCGCGTGCATGCGTGAGTGGGTGTGAGGGTGACTAGAACGGTGATGAGCATCACGAGCCTGCGGGTCAAGACCCCCTGTGCCCGCCGTGTTGAAAGTGGTGGAAACAAAATTCTCAAAACCTTATTGGGAAAAGGATTGTTTCCCATCATCCTCGAGGAGAAAGACTGGAGGCTGAGTCTGGTCTCACAAATGGCTAAAACAAGAGGTTCTAATACTGGATTCTCTCTCTCTCTCTCCCTCCTCTCTCCCTCCCTCCCTCTCTCTCTCTCTGTCTCTCTCCCCATCTCTTTTTTTTTAGATGTTGGGGGTAGGAGTTTATTAATTTATTTATTTTTGCTGTGTTGGGCCTTCGTCTCTGTGCGAGGGCTTTCTCTAGTAGTGGCAAGAGGGGGCCACTCTTCATCGCGGTGCGTGGGCCTCTCACTGTCGCGGCCTCTCTTGTTGTGGAGCACAGGCTCAGTAGTTGTGGCTCACGGGCCTAGTTGCTCCATGGCATGTGGGATCCTCCCAGACCAGGGCTCGAACCCGTGTCCCCTGCATTAGCAGGCAGATTCTCAACCACTGCGCCACCAGGGAAGCCCCCCCATCTCTTATCTATGCCCTGGATGAAGCAGGTGGCCTTCTCCAAATGTTAAGAGAAACAGAAACAACCACCAGAAACACTGAACTTACATAGTGCTAACTTCGCAGGGAAAGCCGTCTT
Source organism: Grampus griseus (assembly GCF_964374135.1). Taxonomy (NCBI): domain Eukaryota; kingdom Metazoa; phylum Chordata; class Mammalia; order Artiodactyla; family Delphinidae; genus Grampus; species Grampus griseus. Next base: position 76,443,984 of record NC_139007.1, read on the forward strand.
CTTCTCTTGGTCCTAATTTGTATCCTGGAGATACTCTCCTCTGGCTTGGGTCACATGTTTCCCTGCATTTACTTCTGAGCCCTTGACAGGCCTCTTGGTTTTCTAAATAATTCCCACTCCTCCTTCCATTCCCAACCCATCCCTTGTGTTTGCTGTTCTCTCAATAGTCAGTACAACTACTGATTGATCCTCTAATTTACTTTTCTTTCTTCCTTTTTATTTTTTTCTCCAGTGTCTTTTTTTCCTCTATTTTTGGGAACAGTTTGCTCAACTTCATTTTTCTTACCTTCTATTTAATTTTTTAGTTTTGCCATCTTCATTTTAATATCCATTAGGCTCTTTTTGTTCTCTGTTACTTTTTTAAGCTTTCTCATTTTTTTTTTATAAGAACTTTGTCTCTCATCCTCTCTGAGTATATTAACTAATAGTGAGTGGTTTGTTTATTTGTTTGTTTGTTTTTGATGTTTCCTTCTGTTTTCTTCCAAGTTGCCTTTATTTGGGATCGCTCCTGCATCTTAGAGGCTGTCCTCAGATGCCTGGCCATCCCGGGCTCTCTGTTCATATTTAGGCATAAAACAGTCAAATGCTGCTCGAAAGTTCTGAGTGTTGCTGGACTTCCAGATAGGGTGACCGTGATGGTTAATTTTATATGTCAACTTGGCTAGGCCATGGGGTGCCCAGATATTTGGTCAAACATTATTCTGGGTATTTCTTGAGGGTGTTTTGGGATGTGATTAACATTTAAATGGGTAGACTGAGTAAAGCAGATTGCCCTCCCTAATGTGGGTGGGTATCACCCAATCAGTTGAAGGCCTGCATAGAACAAAAAAGCTGACCTTCCCTCGAATAAGAGGGCATTTCTCCTGCCTGACTGCTTTCAAGGGGGGACACTGTTTTTTTTTTTTTCCTCCATGGTGTCTTCAGCCTCAAACTGAAACATTACCTCTTCCTTTAAAAGTGTTTCAACCAGCTTCCCAATAATCAGAGTCTAACTGCAGCCCCATTCGGCCCCTCTGCTTTCAGGTTGCAGATGCCTCACATTTCTGAGCCTTTCTGGGGTCCTGCAGTGAGAATTAGCTTGTTGCTGATTGGCCGCCACCTGCCACCCCTGGCAGGTACTTAGCTTTCAGTGTCCTCTCTTTCAGTCTGAGTCCGTTACAACTTGTCCATTCACAGTTCAGTTTCCAAAATCACTTAGAATCACTTGCTGTTACCTCCTCTCTTCTTTCTGTCTGTGGTTTTAAGCTTTTAAAAGAAATTTTTTCTTGATTATTATTTTAGTGGGGCTTTGAGAAAAAGCAGAGATAAACACATGTATTAATCTTCTGGGTTTAAGCAGAATTTACAGGGCTGCAATCATATACAAAAGATTGTCCATGCACTACTAAAGAGCATGAGGTTTCTCTTGGGGGTGATGAAATATTCTAAAATTTATTACGGCTGTGGTTGCACAACTCTGTAAACATACTAAAAACCATTGAATTTTATACTGTAAACAAGTGAATTGTATGGCATTTAAATTATATATCTATAAAGCTGTTATATTTAAAAAAACAAAAATAGGGAATTCCATGGTGGTCCAGTGGTTAAGACTCCACGTTTCCACTGCAGGGGGCATAGGTTCAATCCCTGGTCAGGGAACTAAGATCCCACGTGCTGCATGGTGCGGCCAAAACAAAAAATAACAGACTTCCCATGCACCTGAAGTCCTGAGCAATACCAAGAAACAAGGCTGTATACACCAAGTTCAAACATGGATCATGGATGAGTGGGTGGATTAATGAATGTTCGAGAAAAGAAATTATAATTCAAAATCTTTTCTAAAATCTATTGTTAACTCCTAAGAAAAGCACAAGCTAGCATTTCTATAGACTTCTGTGTTTGTAATACAAGACAAATACTTAGGTTCCAAAGTGTGAACTCAAACAATAAGTGAAATCAGGCAAGGCAATTCAATATATCAATTTAAAGATATAAAATTGAGGGTGCTCGAGTGGGTTCACTTCAGCTGCCTGTGTTTTAAACAGCCGTCAAAATAGCATTTTGGGGTGGACAGTTTTTCCAATAAACTTTATTGAATGATTTTTTTCAGATCTTTCTGTGTATGCCAGCTGTTAGGTTTTGGGGGGAAACGTCTTGTAATTTGAGGACACGTCAAAACCAGAAGGCAAGTTCAGTTCCTATTGCTGCATCGATTAAATTGCTGCCAGGAAGTAGAAGAGCATCCAGGAAGATTTCCATCAGGTACCAGAAATCTACAGGGATACCTTTGTGTTTTAGTAACCACTTTGTGCATACAATGAGGGGAAACGGCCCACTAGAAGAATAACATCTGGAGTGCTCTGAATGCATTACTGGTCAGTTTGAATGTCACGAGACGGATGATGGTATCATTGTAAAATACGTTTCCGTCAAAGTGCCAGATGGGGTTGGACACGGTATTATTCTGTGTGGCATATGGGACATTTGCTCTCCTAACATCCTGGAAAGCGATATTTATTTTTTGGTTTGTGTTTTTATGACCGGCTGATACTACGTTCTTACTCTGCGGGCCAAAACCTCATGCCCCAAGAAACAAAACAGACTCCCCCAAACCCAGCACTAAACAGGCCAGCTGGCCCCCGAGTCTAGTGGAAATGAACTGAGAGAGACTCACATGACCTGGCTTCCTGCCAGAGGCAATTCGCCACAGATGTGAGCTTAATGTGATCATAAGATCTCTGACCTCGAGTTTCCTCCCTTGTTAAATGGGTATAATCCAGCCAGCCTGGCTCATAGGGTGAGGTCAAGGAGCCATAAGATAACGTCTGTGAATGTGATCTGTCAAGGACACGGCGTTAGAAGTGTGCGTTATCATTTTGAGTGGACAGGGATATGATATGTAAGAGGAAAAAAAGGGGGGAAGAAATAAGTGGGACCTGCTCAGTAAGAAATTTCTCACCTCTAATTCTAACAATTTTAAGGTAAAAGGGATACTTGGACAGTATTGATGCCTGCTTTCTATTAAATGTCTGCTGGCACTGATTCTCTCATACTGTTTCACACACACACTAAACCCCGAGTGTAGGTTACCTCACAGTCCACACCAAAAAGCACTAATCTTTAGAGACATTTCAACCATGGCTGCAACAAGCAAGTCAACTTACAGGAAATGCTGTAGAATGTAATTTTATTTACCCAGTTCTGAATGGCCTGGCATTACCTACACCGTGTACCCGCTGAGGAACTGAGGGGATTCCTGTTTGCTGAGCGTTTAGGTACCTCAGCCACGTGAGGAAAGAGTGGCTAAGTCAACAGCGGGAGCGGTGGGCAGGATATCGAGGGAGGGGCTGCCCAGACCTAAGACACATAGCTACCCAGTTTGGGATTAGGAACTAGATAACTGATCCCGAATTTTGCAGACACACAGAAAAGATCTGATCTATCGATTACAATCATAGTCAAGCAAACTATAGATGGTTAGTGGGATACAGGCAGTCAGGCAGACCCCAGAGGCCCCTCGATTTAAAGGACCCATGCCTTCCTGGGAGAATCCAGCAGCCCAAGTTCAACTTCGGTGGCGGAGGGGCGGGGCAGGGGAAGGAGATCAGAAGAAGGTGACAAAATAACTATCATAAAATATTAATAACAAATAGAGCTGTCTGAATACTAACTCTAGCTGCTCCACAGTCCCAACTCAGTCTCCCATTGCCTTCTCCCTGCCACCTTCCCCACTATTGCTACCTTTGATCTGAACAAGACTTCAACAGGATAAAAAAACTCAGAAACAGGGACAAGCGATTTCTTATGCAGTGTTATTTGGGGGTTCCTCCTTCAGAAGACATTGTAGAGTCGTTTAGAAAAAGTCTGCAAGGATTCGAATCCCACTTTCCTCATTTCCACTTATTATTCACATGATCATGAGCAACTCACTGAGCTCCTCCAAGCTTCACTTTTCTCCTCGTGTACAAACCAGAGTCCGCACATAATAATATTCGTCTTAGAGTGGTGTGTGTACCTTAAATGACATAACAACCCATAAGGCAGGTACTCAGTACATGTTAAAAGAGTTATTATTGTTCTTGCTTTTACTAATGGGCTTTGTATTAGGGGATTATTCTTCCAGGAAAAAAAAAATCAAACAGGGGGTTGAGGGAGGGAGAGTTATGGCTTTCAAATTTGGAGAAAAGTATCCTATCTAAGACGGAAAAAAAAGTTAACTTCATCAAGAGTGTTCTATAGCTCAAGCAATCAGCTTCTTGTTCACTGTCAAGTTCAATAAAAGTACACAAGGTCTCAGAGACCCGATAATAATTAAGGATATTCACAGGCTTCTTCCTAAAGCGCCTTGCAATCACTGCCTCAATATTTGGGTCGTCTTTCAATTGGCTGCTTTTGTTGTTTTATGTCATCTCTCGTTCTCAATCTGGAATAAGTGGGGGAAATTTCTCAATCAGAACATTTGCTACAACACTTGTTCTTCTTTCCTGCTCTGATTTTCATAATGAGAGGGTATTCATCTGGAGAAACCTTTCAGAAACTGAACATTGTTTCAAAATCTGCTTGTTCACATTTCTCGTGGGACTTGCTGCAGCATGCTGTGTTTGGTAGGAAACATCTGTCTTTGGGGTTTTCATCACTAAGAGACAGTTTACTACAGGGCATGGCAGGCCTGGGTGCAAGCAGATAACTCCCCAGCAGGGATTGGCCGGCACACACGTGTCCACGGACAGCCACAACCGTATCCTCAGGAGAACACTCATGCGAATGAGCAGAGAACACACCGTGGTGTGGTCCAAGGGAAAATGTCCCCAGAGTTTCCCAAAAAAGTGTCTGTTAGTGATAAGAGGCTGGCCCGTTGTTAGAAGAGAGTCCTCAGTGCTGTAGCGATGCTGTAACGCTGGACGCTCTTCTTAAAACAAGCTCAGGTCCTTTGAGGGATGTGCATTTCAGAAAATTTTAACTAATCAGAGTACTAACTTTCCATTGAGATGCCTCATTTCTGTGGAACCCCTAGGTGACAAGTATGACGATGGTCTTTTCTTGTTCTGGGCTTTGTTTGCCTAGACCTGGCCTTTATATTTTGGACTAACAAGTGAAATTCGCTATTTTATTTTTTTACATCTTTATTGGAGTATAATTGCTTTACAATGGTGTGTTAGTTTCTGCTTTATAACAAAGTGAATCAGCTATACATATACATATATCCCCATATCTCCTCCCTCTTGCTTCTCCCTCCCACGCCTCTAGGTGGTCACAAAGCACCAAGCTGATCTCCCTGTGCTATGCGGCTGCTGCCCACTAGCTATCTATTTTACATTTGGTAGTGTATATATGACCATGCCACTCTCTCACTTCCTCCCAGCTTATCCTTCCGCCTCCCTGTGTCCTCAAGTCCATTCTCTATGTCTGCGTCTTTTTCCTGTCCTGCCCCTACGTTCTTCAGAAACTTTTGTTTTGTTTTGTTTTAGATTCCATATATATGTGTTAGGATACAGTATTTGTTTTTCTCTTTCTGACTTACTTCACTCTGTATGATAGACTCTAGGTCCATCCACCTCACTACAAAGAACTCGATTACGTTTCTTTATATGGCTGAGTAATATTCCATTGTATATATGTGCCACATCTTTATCCATTCATCTGTCGATGGACACTTAGGTTGCTTCCATGTCCTGTCTATTGTAAATAGAGCTGCAATGAACATTGTGGTACATGAATGACTCTTTTTAAATTATGGTTTTCTCAGGGTATATCCCAGTAGTGGGATTACTGGGTCGCATGGTAGTTGTATTTTTAATTTTTTAAGGAACCTCCATACTGTTCTCCATAGTGGCTGTATCAATTTACATCCACACCAACAGTGCAAGAGGGTTCCCTTTTCTCCACACCCTCTCCAGCATTTATTGTTTCTAGATTTTTTGATGATGCCCATTCTGACTGGTGTGAAGTGATACCTCATTGTAGTTTTGATTTGCATTTCTCTAATGGTTAGTGATGTTGAGCATCCTTTCATGTGTTTGTTGGCAATCTGTATATCTTCTTTGAAGAAATGTCTGTTTAGGTCTTTTGCCCATTTTTGGATTGGGCTGTTTGTTTTTTTGATATTGAGCTGCATGAGCTGCTTGTAAATTTTGGAGATTAATCCTTGTCATTTGCTTCATTTGTAAATATTTTCTCCCATTCTGAGGGTTGTCTTTTCGTCTTGTTTATAGTTTCCTTTGCTGTGCAAAAGCTTTTAAATTTCATTAGGTCCACTTTGTTTATTTTTGTTTTTATTTCCATTTCTCTAGGAGGTGGGTCAAAAAGGACCTTGCTGTGATTTATGTCATAGAGGGTTCTGCCTGTGTTTTCCTCTAAGAGTTTTATAGCGTCAGGCCTTACGTTTAGGTCTCTAATCCATTTTGAGTTTATTTTTGTGTATGGTGTTAGGGAGTGTTCTAATTTCATTCTTCTACATGTAGCTTTCCAGTTTTTGCAGCACCACTTATTGAAGAGGCTATCTTTTCTCCATTGTATTTTCTCACCTCCTTTATCAAAAATAAGGTGACCATATGTGTGTAGGTTTATCTCTGGGTGTTCTATCCTGTTCCTTTGATCTATATTTCTGTTTTTGTGCCAGTACCATACTGTCTTGCTTACTGTAGCTTTGTAGTATAGTCTGAAGTCAGGGAGCCAGGTACTCCAGCTCCATTTTTCCCACTGATTCTGCATTATGGTGAGTTGTATAATTATTTCATTATATATCACAATGTAATAATAATAGAAATAAAGTGCACAATAAATGTAATGCACTTGAATCATCCCAAAACCATCCCCCCAACCCCCAAGTCCATGGAAAAATTGTCTTCCATGAAACTGGTCCCTGGTGCCAAAAAGATTAGGGACCACTGCTGTAGAAGGTACCCAACTGTCCCTCTGAAGGAGGGCGTCTTGGCATTTGCCCCTGACTCCCTTCCTCTACTGGTAGAGGGCTGCCCCTGGGGATATAACTCCCCAGCACTTCCAGGCTATGAGGCAACTTCCCAGACAACTTCTGAGAAAGCCTGATGCAGAGAAGCAGGGGACTCAGCCTGCAGGTGAGGTGAACCAGCATTCGACGTGCACAGAAAGTCCACCTCCTGGCCACCTCCGCCCCACTGCCCCGGCACAGCTGCAGGCAGAGGGCACCAGTGGTATCTGCTGCAGACAAGATTGATTGGATTTAAACCTACCTAGATTTCAATTCCTGGTCTAGTAATTACTAACTTTGTAGTTTTAAACAAATTTTTGTACCCTCTAAGCTTCGTGGGTAAAAGGGAGATAATGTCTACTCTGGAACATTATGGGGACTAAATCAGATCAGGTGTATAAAACATCTGATTCATAATAGAGTATGGAAATGGATTATTATTATATCGATCACACAATGGAAACACTGCGATTTGTATGTTTTTTTATCTAAACCAAAAAAACAGTGAAATAGCGCACCCAGAATGGAAGCTAAGTAAACAAACTAAAAGGAGCTTGTAAATAGATCTGACAAAACAGTTCGGTTCAATTAGCCCAAGACACTTATTTAGTATTCATGGGAAATTGCTGGGCGTAGGGAGAAAGGGATACAGTAGAAAGTAAAAGTCAACAGCACGTGGATGATTTCTGGAAAAGTGTTTCTTTCCAGATCTTTTGTTTGAGGACAGGTCAGACTGACGATAAAACACAGATGCTGAAGCGTCACACCGAGGAGTAAGATTCTACAAGGTCCAGTCCCCACAAGGTAAATGTCTTGATGATCCAGCAAGAAATTCTTGTTAGTACAAGAATACATGCCTGCCATCTGTAAAGGGAGGCTGTCATCACCTCACTGGCTCCCACTCAGCAAGTGGAGCATAAGCACCTTTTACTGGGCCACAGAGATCACAGGAGTAAGCCTGCCCCAGGACTGGCACCACCCAGCAAGGTAAGGAATTCACAGGTGTGTCTGGATCCACTTCAGGTCAGCCAGTTTGAGGCAGCTACACTGGGACCTCCCCCAACCCAGAGAAGACGGTCAGCCCCGGGCAGAGTCTCCCACACTAAGGGAAGGGAAGCTGGGTACCACGTGCACCTACTTCACTGTCTCCTGGGCATCAAACTTAATCACATTTAGACTGGACCACAAGCAATGACTACAAATCCAACAGGGAAGTGAAAACCGGAAAGAGTACTGAGAGCAAAAGCTTACTGTTGTCTCATCAGGAAAAGCAGCAAAATAATACAGTACATTCAGAAGAACAGGCCAGAGGGCTACAGAGTTTTCAGACCTCGGAATCTTTCAACAGGCCCCCTACCCTACTCATCATCACTGACCACTACAGCAATGCGTACATGTATGGTGTACGTATGCCTGTATGTATATGGTACTGTGTGACTTGCAACTCATTCTGACATACATGGCTTCATTGTAATCCTTATAACAACTCTTGAACAAAGTTACCATTGTCCTTGTTTTAGAGTTGGAGTCACTGAGCCTCCGAAAAGAATTCATTGGTTCCCCCCAGGATCCACACGAAGTAGATCTTGTGTCAGGGATTTGAACCTAGGACTCCCAGCACCAAGTTTGATTTTTGTGACTACACATTCCATAGAGTTGCAGATCCCAAATTTCCCCTTGCAGCCCCATGGTGGTATTGCAGCTGTCTGGGGGGAGGGGGACAATGTGCATTTTACTTGAGGCCACATCAGAGAGTGAACCAGAGAATCCGTTCAAACAAGCCAAGTGGTCATCAATCCAGAATTCAAGTTGCCGGATCTAAGGAAGTATGTTCTGAAAGTGGGATCCCAGCCAAACTAATAATTCTTCAACAGCCAAGGTGATCTAGGGCAACTGAGTTCTGTGAGAAAGGAGGCTTCTTCTGCTCTTTCAGGAAAGCATGAAGTGTGGGTTGAGCAGGATTATTTGATGATCCCTTTGAACCTATCGATATAATTGAAGCAGATCATCCAAATTTGATTGGATGCCCTGGTCTTCAACTTTGGTTATGCACTTCTTCAGAGCAATGTTCTTTTTGTTTTGTTTTTAATATTTATTATTTATTTATTTGTTTGTTTGTTTATTTCGACTGCACCAGGTCTTAACTGCAGCATGTGAACTCTTAGTTGTGGCATGCATGTGGGATCTAGTTCCCCACCCAGGGATTGAACCCCAGCCCCCTGCATTGGGAGCATGGAGTCTTACCTGCTGGGCTACCAGGGAAGTCCCCAGAAGCGATATTGTAACAAATTCAATAAAGACTTTAAAAATGGTCCACATCAAAAAAGTCTTAATAAATAAATAAAATTCTCATAACCTGTTTTATTACTTAACGGAAATGTGTGATGTGGAAACTCTGTCTTTAAATTTGAGGGATGTGTGAATGTTTCCTTTGGTGGCCAGTTTCTCTGCCCTGAACCTTAATAAACATGGAAGCTCCGTGAGGACAGAGATTCTTGTCTGTTTGAATCACTCATATATCCTCAATACCTGGCACATATGGAAGCTCAATAAAAATTTGTTGAATGAGTGAATTATGATCATGCGGGAACATTTTACAATGACTTTCTGCAGAAAGAGTCCCTTGTTTGGAAGGTGAACTAAAAATAGATTCCTTCATTATAAAGGAATGATCATTTACCATGATTATCTTGGTAAAATAATGTTAAGTATCTCTTCTTTTCCCTTAACAGGAACCACAGCTAAGATGTAACTTATTTATTGCCTTTCCCACCACATGTAGGCTTCAAAATTACCACATGGTTATGCATTCAGCAGATAAAATACATGAAGTATGAAAGACACTCATTATGCAGACAGTGGTTTCCAACAAGGGCCAAGGATGCCACACCACAGTCCTACACAAGGGATTGTGGTCCCATATCCTATGTGACTTTTCTGTAAAAGGAAAACCCATTTACAGGTATATTATCTGAGCCCAGAACCTAACTCCATTTTACATCTAAACACAAAGTATTTTCATTTTAATATTTACGAAATTCTCTAAGAATGCAACTATCATGTAACGAGGGAAAATTGAGACCTATTTTGTTTGGAAATTTACCAAAAGTAATTCACCATTGAAGAAAATCACCATCAAAAATTGCTCCTGATGTGGGAGGCACCAAAAAGAGAGCACCTATGTCAGTTTGTTTTGTAACTGTTGCAGTCACAGTGATACTAAAGTAACATTCAAAGGTACTTACTTAGACTTGCACCGACTGCTCATAAAGTATGCATGGCTATAGTAATTATCTTCCTGCCGTGCACAAATTGAAAACTGAACCAACTACATGAAACATCTGTTTTCAGATGTTGGACAGCGGGCAGCACCAGCCACACTGTGATCCCTGGAAGGAGATCTAATGAAGCGAGTGCTATCGTTGCTCCAGCTTTCTGCCTAGCAGCAGTTTCCAAATCACGGCACACAGCCCAGGAATCTCACTGAGATGAGGAGACAGAGATTAGAGTTAAAAAGGCCAGAGTGGCTAGAATTTGTGTGACAGAGTATTGGCAAGAAGGGAGCTGCACACAGAGAGAGAACGCCTGAGATCTGCAAAAAGTTTCTCTCAATTTTTTTTTTTTTTTTGCAGTACGCGGGCCTCTCACCGCTGTGGCCTCTCCCGTTGCGGAGCACAGGCTCCGGACACGCAGGCTCAGCGGCCATGGCTCACGGGCCCAGCCGCTCCGCGGCATGTGGGACCTTCCCGGACCAGGGCACGAACCCGCGTCCCCTGCATCGGCAGGCGGACTCTCAACCACTGCACCACCAGGGAAGCCCTCAAATTTTTTACTAAATACTGATGATAAATATGATACCTGAAGGAGTTCCCTGGTGGCCTAGTGGTTAGGATTCAGGCTTTTACTGCCATGGCCTGGGTTCAATCCCTGGTCCCAGAACTGAGATCCTGCAAGCCATACAGTGCAGCCAAAAATATATATATTTATGTAAATGAAAAATATATATATTATATATATATATAATATATATGTGATACCTGATAGGAAAAAACACTAGATGGGATTAATAGCAGATTAAACACTGCAGTAAAAATGATCAGTAAACTTGAAACAAGAGTATCTCTCCAAAATGAAGCACAAAGAGAAGATAGAAGAAAAAAAAAATAGAGGATCAGTGACACATCGAAAAACATCAAGTGGTCTAAAACATGTATAAATGGAGTACCAGCTAGAATAGGTGGGAGGAACAGAAAAATTAAAGAATGATAGCTGGAACTGTCAAATTTGATGAAAGTTATAAACTCTCAGATTTAGGATTCTCAAGGAACTCAAAGAAGAACAAACATAAAGAATAAAGCTAAGAAACATCATAAAATCAATGATAAAGAGAAAATCTTAAAAGCTCTGGAGGGAGAGTTGTAGGTACACGTTACATACGGAAGAACAAAGATTAAAAATGACAGCAGATTTCTCATCAGAAACTTTGCAGGTTGGAAGGCAATGGAGTGACATCTCTAAAGTATTGAAGAAAAAGTTTTCTATCTAGAATTCTACATACAAAAGCTGAAAGAACTCTTCACCAGAGAGATGCAACACAGCAACATGAACAGAATTCTTTCAGGCAGAAGGAAAATAACGCCAAATGAAATTCTGTATCTGCGCAAAGGAATGAAGAGCATGGAAATGATAGACATGTGGAAACATATAAAAAGACTCTCATTTTAAATCTCTTTAAAAGAAAAGTGATTATTTAAAGCCACAATAATAGCAAGTACTGTGGGGCATGTATGACAAAAACTGTGCCAATGTATGATAACACATGTAAGAAGCAACAGTGCAAAGGGCTAGAAGGAAAAAAACAAAGGTACCCTGTTGTAAGGGCCTTACATTATATGTGTAGTCATATAATATTATTTGGAGATGGACTGTGGTCATTTAAAGATGTATATTGTAAACCTTGGAGCAGCCACTAAAAAATAAAACAAAATGTATCAGCCAATAGTGAGGAAAGAATGAAATCATCTGGAAAAAAAAAAAAAAAAACACATGATTAATCCAAAAGGAAGCAGGAAGCAAGAAAAAAGAGGAAAAATATCTAAATTGGATAACTAGAAAACAAATAGCGAGATGGTAGATTTAATCCCAACCATATCAATATTTACATTAAACACTCCAATTAAAAGACAGAGGTTGTCAGCTAAAAAATAGCAAGACCTAACTACAGTGCTGTCTATGAGAAAAGAACTTTAAATGTAAAGAAAAAGATGAATTAAAAGCAAAAGGATGGAGAAATTGGTATTTCTTTATGAATTGGACTATTCTAGGTACCTCATAGAGGTGGAATTATTCAGTATTTGTGACTGGCTTATTTCACTTAGCATAATGTTCTCCAGGTTCATCCATGCTGTAGCATATGTCAGAACTTCCTTCTTTTCTGTTAGGTTTTCTTTCACTGACTTAAGAATCATAGTTCTAGTCTACTGTGATAAACTTGCATATTAATCCTGATGGATTTCATAGAGGTGCCTCCTATCCCCCGTTTTTGTGTCATAGATAAGTTTGATTAGCATGTCTTTAGGCAGGAGATGAAATGTCTGACATATTCACATTCATGCTTTTTAATCAATCAGTAATTGCTCTGCTGAAGAACTCCGACATATTGATACTTAGCACCATGGATTCTAAACTGGGGGCTTCCTGGGAGCAGAAGTCTCTTAGTGACTGTTGTCTCCCAGCTCTCTGACCCACCAAGGCTGCGGGTCTGCATGCCACATTCTCTACATCCTTGTCAGCTCTCTAACTGTTAGGTTCTGTCAGGAAGAAGCAGTAATCCGAGGCAGAGAGAAGCCTTTGGTTTAGTGGTAGCTGCTGGCAGTTTTCAGCAGTTGGTAAGATGGAGGTAGGATGGGAAGCTACCTCATCAGTCCAGGAAGTGTCCACTTCCTTAACGGTACTTACTTCTTCAGTTGATCGAGAAGCAACAGTGCAACAGCAGGTGCAGGCTCAGGATCCTGGGCTTCTTTCAGCTCAGGGGCATCTGTGGCTTCTGGTCTTTGGGAATCACCCTTATTCCTTGTTGTTCTTCAGGCTCCCCTCTCTTCATTCTTTCGCTCCTCCAGCTCTTCTGATGCATTTGAAACCAACTCCCCATAGTAAGTTGTCTCTATCGGAAATACTCAGAGTGATCTCTACTTTTCTGTTTGGACTCTGATTAATATAGTGGCTATAGAACAACATTCTCAAAGCCACCAGTTTTTCATTAAAAAATCATAATAATTCATTGGGCAATTACAAAATGCCAGGCACTTTTTTAGGCACTGGAAACACAAAGTTAAATAAATAACATATGATCCCTATCCTAAAAGAGATTTCATTATGGCCAGGGAGAAAGAAAGGTAAACACATGGTTACAGTCATTGGATATAGGTTAAATTAGACATATGGGTAGGATTTGGGGTATGGAGGAGGAATATCTCAGCAAAAATAATTCACTCCAGAAGTGAACCTGGAGTAGGCGATGCTTGTATGACATTTTGAAGGTTAAATAAGACAGACATAGGTGGAAAAAGTGAGAAGGACATTCTAAGTAGTTGCAATAGATGTAGATGTGAAATACGAGGATAACTTTGAGAATGTTACATTCTGAAAGGCTACAGTTCACAGATGTACAAAGAGTTAACAAAAAGGCAATCACAGGGCTTTGCTGGTGGTGCAGTGGTTGAGAATCCGCCTGCCAATGCAGAGGACACGGGTTCGTGCCCCGGTCTGGGAAGATCCCCCATGCCACGGAGTGGCTGGGCCCGTGAGCCATGACTGCTGAGCCTGCATGTCCGGAGCCTGTGCTCCGCAACGGGAGAGGCCACAGCAGTGAGAGGCCCCCATATGCCAAAAAAAAAAAGAAAGGACCTTGCAGAAGCCCGGTGCCTCCTCCTGTTGCACATTGAACTAGTAATTCCTAAGCTTTGGGCTGCTGCAGAGGAAAGCTTTAACAAAACTCAGCCCTGTTGCACTGTGAGTGATGTATCCAGAGCCACCTTCCTTTGTCCAGTTACCCATTTGTGTTTTGAATAATTGACCAGGAATTTTGGTCTGAATACTCTAGCCATCCCCAATTCCACTGGTTTATCTGTACAGTTAAAACTAATTATACTCATATGCACTTAATAAATAGATCATGAAACCAAGCAGGACCCTGTGAGGCCCTCCTGGGCACAAAAGCCTTTCTGCGTCCCCTGTTTCTTGTTTGTAGAAAATAGGCTTCATTCAGCTTCCTTGACCTTCACTGAGTTCCAAGGGCAGATTCAAACAGTTGCTAATCAGGGAAGGGAGGAAAGGCAGAAACAAAGGTGGAGCAGTCAAGAAACTATAGTGCAGCCTTGGGCCAAGGTCCTGGTTCCTCCTCAAGGAATATACCTAACAATGTCTCTGAGTTCTTCTGCAAGAACTAAGGCCCCCACCCAAGTGGAGGATGGTAACTTCAGGCTGAGCACAAGATTCCTGGAGCACCATCCTGTTACCACACTATCAACCAATCAGAAGAAAGTCACACACCCTGCAGCCCTCACCCCAAATTTTGCCTATTAAAAACTTCTCCCCAGAAACCATCAGGGAGTTCAGGGTTTTTTGAGCATGAGCCACCCATTCTCCTTGCTTGGCCCTGCAATAAACTTTTCTCTGCTCCAAATTCCGATGTTTCAGTTTGTGTGGCCTCACTGTGTGTCAGGCACATGAACTTGGGTTTGGTAACAATCAGACTGCTTAACCTTCTCTTCTTCATTCAGAAATCAAAGCTTAGATTACCCTGCTTTTTGCTATCTTTCTAGTGACATTGATTTAGGGAACATATTATACAGACTTCAAGTCCTGATTCCCAGCTTTTGGACTAATAATTTTTGTTAAGTTTACCATTTAAACATATAATAATCACTAAGATTTCAGAAAGTTAAAAACTAAATATATTTGAACTTTTCTAATCATTTTCTCCCCCAGTCTTTTCATAGCCCTGCTAATTGGGGTAACATACTTCTTCAAAAATAAAGATGCTTTCCAAGAATATTCAGTGTTTGCTCAGTCAAAAAGGACATTGGAAAAAGAAACCTTGCAAGCACATTAATAGTAGTTTGGAAGTAACACTTCCTAGTTGTTATATTATCATCATTTTCCTTAAAAATGTGCAGTTAAATACGTGGTGTGTCTCAGTTCCAAGAAAAAATGGAAACTGACATGAAATAAACTAATAACAAAAAATGAATCCAGTATTGTGGGATCAACAAAGCCTGTGTTATTCTGATCTGACGATAGCACCACTACACTTAAATTCTATACATCTGCTTCTATCTAATATGTACACATATGTACTCTGAGGAGATGAGAAAGCAAAGCTGGCTCAAGAGCAGTAAAGTAAACAGCACTGCACCTACTCTCAGCTGGAATCGTTTGCACACCTGTCTTTCTTGGAAATGTTTCAACTGGTTGTTTTCTCAGGTTCATGTACATTTTCATAGGCTTTGGAAACACCTACTCTGGGTCAACTGTGCTGGCCATTAGAGAGACACAGAGAGAGAGAGAACATTCTATACTAGATTTAGTTTTCTAGATGCTTGTTCAATGTACGTCAGACACAAATATAAAAACTTATAACTGGGGGCTTCCCTGGTGGCGCAGTGGTTGAGAGTCCGCCTGCCGATGCAGGGGACACGGGTTCGTGCCCCCGTCCAGGAAGATCCCACGTGCCGTGGAGCAGCTGGGCCCGTGAGCCATGGCCGCTGAGCCTGCATGTCTGGAGCCTGTGCTCCGCAACGTAAGAGGCCCGCGTACCACCAAAAAAAAAAAAAAAACTTATAACTGTTACTGAGTCCAAGCTCATACTGCCCCCCACACGACCAACAGGCCAATAAATCAAGAGATGAGTTGCTGTGGCAAAGAAAAGCGACTTTATTCAAAAGACAGAGAAGATGGTGGACTAGTGTCCCAAAGAACCATCTTCCCTGAGTTAGAAGGCTTCTTTTTTACTAAAAGGGGAGGGGGTGTATTTGGTTGCTGCAAACCTCTTGGTGCTAGAATCCTTTGTTCTTACAGCTGCCCATGTTGGTCTGGTCAAAATGTTCCTATAAACCTCCAACAAGTCAGAGGTTATTCTCTGTTCTACAACTTTTTAATCTTGTATGAATGGGAAAATGTTATACCTTTAAAGGTCAGAACCTTGAGAATGGGCTATCCTGTATATTTCAGGCTATAGGCAACATTCTTAACTTGTAGGAAAAGCAGTAGAATACAAAGGTTAGAGTAAAAGAAACAGATCCCATATGGAGTCAGATTTATTCTTCCCTATTACATAAATATAACACATAGTAATAGAGAGTTGCATACATATTAAGGAGGTGAAAACAAGAATCCTAAAGCAGCTAGGGGAGAAGTGAGGAAAGGAGTTACGGAGGGCTTCCTGGAAGCAGTGACCACTGAATGTTTAAAGAAGAGGAGGAGTGAAGTAGAAGGAAATACATTCTCTACAAAGAACATAGCAGTGAACAGGACTGAGAGATAAAGAGCTGTTCAAAGTCTCTAAAGTCTTCTGTGTGGGGCATGGGGGTATTACAAGAAGTTTAATATTGCTAGAATTTAAAGTGTGAGTCAAGCAAGGATTGAGAGATGAGGCTAGCAAGATAAGCAAGAATAAAATCATATAGAGCCTTGCACACCACTGTGTTTGGCAAAAGGTACATGTTAGGAAAAGCTGTTCAACACAATGTAATAAAAACTAATTACTGTGGACTCATGAAAGCTTATCCAAGATACATCCTGTCCCTTTAATCCCCAGGCAGGATATTAAAGATAGTTTCATATCTTTGAAAACCTTTGTAATTCTCATCTCTGTGATGTTGCCATCTACTCTTCCATTTTCAAATTCTAGCTACTTAGGCCTAATGGTAATTCTTTAAGACTGTAGGAAAAGGAAGTACAAACTATAAAAAAAAATTATAATTTTTTTTAAAAAACAAAACAAATAACCAAAAGGGTCTGCTTAAATTCTGCTTTCTGAGCTTCAAAAATCCTGACAGATTCAGGAAACTGAATTGAAGAAAAGTCATATTTGTCTTAACCAACATTTTCTTCAAATACGAGAGGCTGAAAATGTTGCCATCGTGCAAAGGTTTCCTTATATATAGCTCTGATGTTCCTCAGGTCAAAGAAATAAAGACAGATTCACCCAAAGCCCTTGTCACCAGTGGCTGACTTGGGTCCTTGAAACCCCTGTGAGTAATCCCTGCCTTCCTTCCCTCCCCACCTCGTTCTCTCTCCAGCTCCAAGTAAAGCAGGTCCACTGGATACTCAGATCTAGCTCCCTTTGTCTGTGTGAACATTGCTTTGCTCCCCAGCACACAGGAAGGGTGACCTGGGCCCATCAATTTCTACTTTTATAAAATGAAAGAGTCTTCTAAGGAAGGTGACCAGATGTCCTCCTTTATCAGGTACAGTCCTAGTTTACGTCTGTGTTGCCAACATAAATACAAATCAACGGTAGATTTTTTTCACTCTCAAAAGTGTCTCTGTTTGGATAATAAACTATATGGTCACGCTGTTTCTAACCAATTTTAGTAGGAGCTCAGCCTCTGCTTCTGAGCCTCTCTCCCATTTATTCCACACAGCAGCTGATAGGATGAAATTCCAGTGAATTCCTATGAAACATAATAATTTGAGCAGTGCCTTATGGCTTACGGCTACGAGTTTGATCTATAATTTACACATTCCAGGAACCTTCAAATCAATTATAGAATTACATGTAATAAACATAAATCCTTGCTGCACTCTCCTGAAAAATAAATGGGTAATTTTTTAAAACACAAAGACGGACCATCTCCCACGTTAAGCAGAGATGATCAAGGGACTCACAAAACCTAGGTAAAGCATCTAGAGAAAGCAGACCTGGAAGGAGGCCACTGGAAGTGCCGTTCATAAAGAAATGGCTTTTGGTCGTGGTGTGGGTCTTCCGATCTGGCCATCACCTGTGAGCTGAGTGGGCAGCTTTTTCAAAATAATGCTTTCCACATCCTCCTTGGCCATTTGGAACAGCAGGTCAGCAGGCTTCCTGATCCTTTGGCTCTCTCTTCTTCCCTAACTTTTTACACAGTCTTTTTTTGAACTGTTTCGTTTTTTATAAACAACCTTGTTGAGCTATAATTGACATAGAACAGACTGCACATGCTTAAAGTGTACAATTTAATTAGTTTTGAGGTATGTTTGCTGTTATCAAGATGATGAACATCCTCATCTCCTCAAAAGTTTCCTCCCACTCCTGGGTAATTCCTCCCATCAGCCCCTCCCACTGCCCAACTCCCATCCCCAGGCATCTTTCATTTGGCTTAAAAACAAAACAAAAGAAACAAACAAATCACTTTAAAAAAGTGATTCTTTGCAAATACTCTTTTAATTGCTTAATTTAAACCTTCTGAAGCTCTAAGGCTTCTTGCTAATCCATGTGAAATTTACATGGCAATCTGCCAAGTCGTCTGGCACACTTTTCACGTTAAAAAATAAGTAAAATACAAGAAAATTCCAAGGGAGCAAAGAACTTATTTGGCTTGTTTAGCAAGCATCAGGAAAAGAAGTATTTGCTTTAGCTTAAGGCCATTAAAAGCATTCTTTCCTATGGAAAAGGGAATGCCAGGAACAGCTAGACACTGAAATGGTCCAAGTTTTTATTAAAAATCAAGAGAAGGCATTGCTAAAGGAAAATACCCACTCAGATAATAGAAATAAACCAGATTTCACCTGAGTGGAATACCTCCTGTTTCCATGCAAGTGTCGATTACTGAGCAACTTCTTCATCAATACTTTAGGGAACAAACTAACTGGAAACTTTAACTTTGAAAAACAAAGTACTCAAAGTTTATTCTTGCTTTGGATTGCATTTGCTCTGGGGAGCGGGGGGGAAACTAAGCAACAGCAACAAAACCCTTTTTAATGATGGAAAACTTTGGGGAACGCATGGTTCTGAATTTCTAGAGATTCTTCCATTAACTATGTGAGCCTGCAAGCCCTTTCACTTTGGCTTCGTAGTAGTATTGCTATAATGAGAGGATTGAACTAGAAGAACCTTCAAAGCCCCTTCAAGCTCTAACTTTTATAATGTGTGACTTTTCAGGAACATCTTTGTCCAACAAAAGGCTCAGGTTGCTCAGATTCACCCTGGAATGAGAAGAAAAGTATTTGCTCTCCTAACCAGTTTCCCCTCCCTTAGGGTTTCTGTGTTGTAACTGTTGCAGTAGCTGTGATTGTATAGCTATTACAGAACGCTGACTGATTGAGACAGAAAATGGATCTATTAAACTTTTTAAATATTAACTGAAGGAATGGAGAACGATGTCACAGAAGTGGTCCCAGGAGAGAACACTTAGCCCAGGGCAGCCCACTATGCGACATCTTGCAGCAACAATGGAGAGAACCTTCCAAGCTCCCAGTTCAGTTTCCTAGTCCAGTGCCTCCCAGCTTTTTCATGCCACCGCACTACAGAAAACTGTATTCTTACAATACACTGGGGTACATGAGGGTGCTGCAGTCAGAGGTGACATGTCCAGGAGCTCTGACCACCCCAGGCCCCACCAGACATTTCCAAGGACTGAAGAATTCCCTATCTCAGCCTTCCTATGATCTATTCATGGTCTACCGCTTTGCCACAGCACACTGGTTGAGAAGCTCTGCCCTAGGTAGGTGTGTCTACTTGGTTGAACCCAGGTCATATTCCCTAGCTGCAAAGGAGGATAGGAAAGCAAGTATCAATTTTCATCTTTTATTTCTATAACAAGGGGCAGCTTCCCACAAACTGAAGAATTCCTCAAACAAATGCAGGCAGTGGAGGGGAAAAGAGGGGCTGAAAAGTGTTGCCAAAGACCTGTCGTGTACACATAACTATTTCAACAGACCTCGCCAAGACCAATGGTACCGTATGACAGGAGGCATCCTACTTGGGCTTAGAGACTTGATTTCAAGAGGCCTAATACCCCATGATCATGAGATCTGTCTGCCTCTCTGGAGCTAATCAAAATAGCCACACTGGATTCTGTGAGCCCATTCTTTCAAAGTTATAATTCCAAGCTGAAAACTATAAACGGAATGGCCCCCAGGTTCTGGAGCCCCTGTTTTAGAGGGTCCTGTTCTGGCCCTTCTCTGGCCACACCCCTCCTGTTCAGATGAAGTGACCAGGGGACAACTCTGAGCTTCACCTGATGTCCCCACTCTGAGTGCACATCACTCACCACATCTAGAATCTGCTCTGGTCATCCAAGACCCAGAATTTCCTGCCCACGTGATCCTGAGCTCACTTCATGTAGGGCCAACACAGGCCTTTTCCTAAGGGAGCCAACACTGCACAGCTGGGATGCACGCCCTCAGGACTGAAGGATGGCCCGTGGGCGACTGTGTGTGGGGAGAGTACGCGTCACTGGGACACATGGGCTGGAGGGGCTGTACTCTTGAGTGAGGTCCTTGAAGTGAAAGACAAAGCTGGGGGCGGGGGAGCACTGAGAGTGAAGGGCACTGCACGGCAGGTGGAGGTCCTCTGTGTTCTTGTCCCAGACATTGCATCTACTACACCTACTCAAAAGTCAAGTCTGCCAGGCCATTGCCAAGCCCTCAAAGCATGGCCTTTCAGCACTTCCTTCCCCCAGAGCCTGGAGTTCGTTAGCCCCATTCAGAACGGAAAACCCATACGGAGACTGAGCCACCTCCATGCCTCAGTTAACGGGGATAGGGTTCAAGCGTTCCCATGTCACTGACACCAGCTGAATCTCCCGGCAGACCCGAGAGCACTGCTGTGGAAGGGCTGTCCCCAATGTTGTACTGTACCTAGATGTGCAAAAAATGGGAAGGCCACAGCCAGGACCAAGGACACACTGGGACACTGTCAGGGCAGCAGGGCTGCTCCTGCCTGGGATCCTACAACCACAGACTTTGGCACGAGCCCCTTCCTTATCCCACGGCCACCACAGTCTTCGTTGGACCAGCCATGCTGGCACCAGCCTCTGTCACTCTGCTTCCGAGAGGGATGGCCAGACCACAGCCTAACCCACTGCAGCACGGCAGACGGAGGGATTCAGGACTACACTCTTCTTCCAGCCACAGTTCACTCCAGCCTTTGAAGGGACAGTGCTACATCTTTGTCACTACAGCCATAGGTGACTGGATTGGAGCTGCACACGTGATCCCAGGCCAGCCAATCCATGGACTTCCCAGCATCCAAGCGATTTCCCCCTTGGAAAAAACGTGAACTAATAGATAGCCCCAGCCAGTGATGGTCTGATGTAGCATCAGGGCTGGCAACCAAGCTGGCCCATGTGTGAGATGAAAAAGCAGAGAAAGTCTGCTGTTGGGGACACCGCAGTCAATGCACAGAGAGAAACAGAGGCAAGAAACCACATTTCCCTTGAGAAACTGGGGGAGAGGTTTCAGGTTCCAGCAGGCTTTTCAGCTTTCAGTCTGAGTGAAATAACTGCAGTTTCATTGAAATTAAAATTTCTTTCCTGTGCTTGGAGTCAGTGGGACTTCTATAACATTACACGTGTACACGCGCATGTGCGTGCACACGCTCACACACACTCACACACACACTCACACACAGGGTGAAATAAACAAAAACGTGATTTCACCTGAGCACACTTGAATATGTCCAGCTTGAAGCCCAAAAAAACTTAACTGGAAGTCTCTGCGGTTCAAAGTTGCCTTCAAGATCCCATTCATACAAAGCAACGTGCCCGGTGTCTGCCACTTGGGTTCCACGTCCATTCTATGTGGAATGCATGAACCACGTTGCTCTAAGGACACTTGGCCCCATGACCTTTTTTTTTTTTTTTTTTTGCGGTACGCGGGCCTCTCACTGTTGTGGCCTCTCCCATTGCGGAGCACAGGCTCCGGACGCGCAGGCTCAGCGGCCATGGCTCACGGGCACAGCCACTTGGCGGCATGTGGGATCTTCCCGGACCGGGGCACAAACCCGTGGCCCCGGCATCGGCAGGCGGACTCTCAACCACTGCGCCACCAGGGAAGCCCGGCCCCATGACCTTTGATCTTAGGATGACTGGGTCACCCACCTTCCAACTCTGACTTTCCCTGAAACACCATCTGTTCCTCTACACTGAGGTCCTGACACAGAGCTCCCTCTCTCACCCATACAGGACACCAACACCCCCCTGCCCCCCACCCAGGAAAGAATGGAGTCCAGTCTCCGTATGGTTCCTCTGGGCCCGGTTGCATCACACACCAGGCATCGTGGCATCAGCCCCTTCTCGAAGAACTGCCTATAACAACCGTTCCTCACATTGCACTGTGTCCTGCTTTCAGTCCTCAAACTTCTTTGTTGTTTTTTTTTTCTTTCTGGCCACACTGAGCGGCTTGTGGGATCTTAGCTCCCCAACCGGGGATTGAACCTGGACCCTCGGCAGTGAGAGCCCGGAGTCTTAACCACTGGACCGCTAAGGAATTCCCACAATCCTCAAACTTCTTACTTTTCAAACGTATCTTATTTCCACCCTTAGATTTAACGCCAAGCGCTATCTTTCTGGATGCATCTTTGGCACCTCAATATCTACAATTGGGGTTCACACCAACTGCTCTCCTCTGAACACCCTCTACAGACCCCCTGATCAATAGCAATCCTTTCCCATCCCTCTCCAAAGGAAGTGTATTCCTCCAATGTGACCCAGACTGGCTGGCAGGTACCAACCACCAGACTTCACTCTTCCCTAGGCACAAAACCAGAAATCATTTGGCTAATACAGAAAACTCATTCCTGCAAAATTGTAGGGAATCAAAACTCTCTGAGTCACAGCTGTACTGAACACTTTTCATACCAAACTTAAAAATCCCATCGGACACATTGTTTACACAAATTCACCTTTTAAATATAAGCTGTCACAACGGAGTTCACAGAAACAACAGTCCAGGGAAAATGTCATTATCTGCACCTGAAGGTCTTAATCTGACCGGGCGGTGAGTGAAATTATCCACAAAGAGTAATTCTCCAGAGAAGGCCTCTAATGACCTGAGTTAAGCAACCAAAGAGATTTTTTTTTCCTAGTAGAGAAGCTAAACCTTAAAAGTCCCATCACTGATGAAGGGAATGGCTCTCCTGAGCAGTATCAAAAGAGATTCAAGGTTTATAGAATTAAACAAACTGCCTCGCAGGACCATCATTTCTCTTTCTGCTTTTCAACTGAAGTCTTCAGAAAGCTGCCAGTCATTCTTATCTGGGAACTCAAATTTTCCCGTAACACAATGACCACCTGAAAGCCGTGGAGGCTCTGGCCAGTCAATAAAACTGAAGTTCTTTGATGTTATGCAGAGGCTGGTACCTCCTCACCCCTCTGTCTTTGTTCACGCCACCAACCCTGCCTGTGGTTTCACCCCTCCTCTCCTCCTATTGAAATCCCAGCTCTTCTTCAAGGCCAAGGTCAGATTCCACCCCATTCGGAAGTGATTTTCTCACAGCTCTGAATTCTGATAGCGCTCGCTACCCATGCCGCCAATTTGGTATCTATCATGGATTGTATTATGTTGCTGACTTTCAATGAAGTCAGCTTTCTCACTCTATCTCATTCCTTTAGAACTCTGATGTCTCTTAGCATTTAGCCCTCTTAGTTCAGTGACGTAAACATAATTAGTACTTAATAAATTCATTTTACCATATGATATCACTTATAAGTGGAATTTAAAATATGACACAAATGAACTTATCTATGAAACAGAAACAGACTCACAGACGTAGAGAACAGACTTGTGGTTGCCAAGGGGGAGGGCGGATGTGGAAGGGATGGATTGGGAGTTTGGGATTAGCAGATGCAAACTGTTATGTATAGGATGGATAAAGAACAAGGTCCTACTGTATAGCATAAGGAACTATATTCAATATCCTGTAATAAACCATAATGGAAAAGAATATGAAAAAGAATATATATAACTGAATCACTTTGCTGTACAGCAGAAATTAATACAACATTGTAAACAACTATACTTCAATTTTTTTTAATTCATTTTGATTTATTGGCTAAGAATACTAATGAAGTATAGGCTGGTTTCTAAATATAACAATCTTTTTATAAGGGTTACTGTAATGTTTAAGGATAAGGGTTTAAGCTGATCAACTGCAAAGCAATACAAGAGCCTCAAGTATTAAAGAAAGATTCAAGTCCATGTATTGTAGAGACTTAAGGCGGAAATGGATACAGACATCTGAGAAAGATTTTGAGAAACGAGATTTGAAATAAATTGGGTTTGTTCAAATTCTACTCTTGGATTTGGGATGGCCTCATAAAGTGTCGGTCAGCTGGAACATCTGCAATCCTGGGTCTGGCTAAACTGGGACAGGAGTTAGGCCAAGGCAGTCTGAGCAAGTGTAGATGGAGGGAAAGCTCTGACTGTGGTCCAGGAGAACCCAGGGTATGAGCACCAAGTTCAAGATTCAAGGTTAATCTAGAAAATGGAAAACCAAAAGGAGGAAAAAACGTCATGTATGGAATAGGGCAACTGTTTCAAAATTAGAGCTGTTCAACAGGGCTTCCCTGGTGGCGCAGTGGTTAAGAATCCGCCTGCCAATGCAGGGGACACGGGTTCAAGCCCTGGTCCGGGAAGATCCCACATGCCGCAGAGCAGCTAAGCCCGTGCGCCACAACTACTGAGCCTGCGCTCTAGAGCCCGTGAGCCACAACTAGTGAGCCTGCGTGCCACAACTACCGAAGCCCGCACTCCTAGAGCCTGTGCTCCGCAACGGGAGAGGCCGCAACAGTGAGAGGCCCGCGTACCGCAAAAAAAAAAAAAAAAATCACTGTAGAGTGGGATCTATGCTAAAACAGAGATTCCAAGAAACTACTGTGATTACACAGAAGACAGGAACCCACTTTCACTGAGGGCCTGCCCTGTGCAGGGTGTTTTCCAAGGGTATTTCATTCGTTCTTATAACAGCCTAATGAAATATTGATAGGTATTATTATACTCGTTTTCCAAGTTTCAAAAAGGAAACTGAGGAGTATTTGTTCAAAGTCATACAGCCAGCAAGTAGTAGAACCAGGATTTTAATCTAGTTGTATTTGACTCGAAAATCTGATGCCTGGAATATTAGGGCATGGCTTTCCTGAGGAGATGAAATTTTAATTAAATATTGAAAGATGAAAGTCTTATACCAGGAAGGACTTGTGATTGGGTAAGAGGACACTCTTGGGGGGGGTAGGAGCTGCATATTTGGGGGCTCCAAGGAGTATTAGTTAAGGGACAGCAAGTACTGATAGACCAGTGTAGCTGAACAAAGGATAAGGTAAAAGATGGCATTTCATCTGGATCACTTCCCTATACTTCCTGGTTCCTTGTGGAAGTTATTCTGGACCAGATACACCATCGCACCCGCCATGACGAATCTGAGTTTTTGAACCCATGTGCATAGCCAGCCAAAGGAATTCTGTCACCCTCCCTTCGCTGTCAGCTTAGATATGTTTATTTTTCATCACTGCCTCTAACTCATTAACCTCACTGTGAGGAATTCAGGCTCATCAAAGCAGCATTACCAATACTTACGTCGGTTTTCAAACTTAATTTCTCAGCGTGGAGGAGGAAACAATGTCGTTGTGGAATGTTTTTATTTCATGAGCACAGAATTTCTAAAATTGCTTCTCATTTGGGCTGAGGTTACAGATACCACCCTGTTTTTTCAAACAGTAAACATTTCCTTTGACTTCCTGGACTTCCTGAGTAAGAAGATAAATAATAATGACTCTAACAAATTTTATTATAACGATTTATATTTTACTTTTCTATTCTTTTAACATCTTTATTGGAGTATAATTGCCTACAATGTTGTGCTAGTTTCCACTGTACAACGAAGCGAATCAGCCACATGTGTACATATATCCCCATACCACCCCCTCTTGCGTCTCGCTCCCACCCTTGCTATCCCACCCCTCTAGGTGGTCACAAAGCACTGAGCTGATCTCCCTGTGCTATGTGGCTGCTTCCTACTAGCTATCTATTTTACATTTGGTAGCGTATATATGTCAATGCCACTCTCTCACTTCGTCCCAGCTTACCCGTCCCCCTCCTCGTGTCCTCAAGTCCATTCTCTACGTGTGCATCGTTATTCCTGTCCTGCCCCTATGTTCTTAAGAACCTTTTTTTTCCCCTTAGATTCCATATATATGTGTTAGCATACGGTATTTCTTTTTCTCTTTCTGACTTACTTCACTCTGTATGACAGACTCTAGGTTCATCCACCTCACTACAAATAACTCAATTTCGTTTCTTTTTATGGCTGAGTAATATTCCATTTTATATATGTGCCACATATTCTTTATCCATTCATCTGTCAATGGACACTTAGGGTGCTTCTATGTCCTGGCTATTATAAATACTGCTGCAGTGAACACTGGGGTACATGACTCTTTTTGAATTATGGTTTTCTCAGATTATATACCCAATAGCAGGATTGCTAGGTCAAATGGTAGTTCTATTTTTAGTTTTTTAAGGAACCTCCATACTGTTCTCCATAGTAGCTGTATCAATTTACATTCCCAAAACCAGTGCAAGAGGGTTCCCTTTTCTCCACACCCTCTCCAGCATTTATTGTTTGTAGATTTTTGTTGATGGCCATTCTGACTGGTGTGAGGTGATAGCTCACTGTAGTTTTGATTTGCATTTCTCTAATGATTAGTGATGCTGAGCATACTTTCATGTGTTTGTTGGCCATCTGTATATCTTCTTTGGAGAAATGTCTATTTAGGTCTTCTGCCCATTTTTGGATTGGGTTGTTTGTTTGTTTTTTTAATATTGAGCTGCATGAGCTGCTTGCGTATTTTGGAGATAAATCCATTGTCAGTTGCTTCATTTGCAAATATTTTCTCCCATTCTGAGGGCTGTCTTTTCGTCTTGTTTATGGTTTCCTTTGCTGTGCAAAAGCTTTTAAGTTTTATTAGGTCCCATTTGTTTCTTTTTCTTTTTATTTCCATTTCTCTAGGAGGTGGGTCAAAAAGATTCTTGCAGGCTTCCCTGGTGGCGCAGTGGTTGAGAGTCCGCCTGCCGATGCAGGGGACACGGGTTCGTGCCCCGGTCCAGGAAGATCCCACATGCCGCAGAGCGGCTGGGCCCGTGAGCCATGGCCGCTGAGCCTGCGCATCCGGAGCCTGTGCTCCGCAACGGGAGAGACCACAACAACAGTGAGAGGCCTGCGTACCGCCAAAAAAAAAAAAAAAGATTCTTGCTATGACTTATGTCAAAGAGAGTTCTTCCTATGTTTTCCTCTAAGAGTTTTATAGTGTCTGCCACAGCAATACAAAGCATCCTAAGAGACCACTACAAACAACTCTATGCCAATAAAATGGACAACCTGGAAAAAAATGGAGAAATTCTTAGAAAGGTATAACCTTCCAAGACTGAACCAAGAAGAAATAGAAAATATGAACAGACCAATCACAAGTAATGAAATTGAGACTGTGATTAAAAATCTTCCAACAGGGCTTCCCTGGAGGTGCAGTGATTGAGAGTCCTCCCGCCCATGCAGGGGACATGGGTTCTTGCCCCGGTCCAGGAATATCCCACATGCCGCGGAGCGGCTAGGCCAGTGAGCCATGGCCGTTGAGCCTGCGCGTCCAGAGCCTGTGCTCCGCAACGGGAGAGGCCACAACAGTGAGAGGTCCGCATACCGCAAAAAAAAAAAATCTTCCAACAAACAAAAGTCCAGGACCAGATGGCCTCACAAGTCAATTCTATCAAACATTTAGAGAAGAGCTAACACCCATCCTTCTCAAACTCTTCCAAAAAATTTCAGAGGAAGGAATACTCCCAAACTCATTCTATAAGGCCACCATCACCCTCATACCAAAACTACACAAAGATACTACAAAAAAAGAAAATTACAGACCAATATCACTGATGAATATAGATGCAAAAATCCTCAACAAAATACTAGCAAACAGAATCCAACAACACATTAAAAGAATCATACATCATGAACAAGTGGGATTTATCCCAGGGATGCAAGGATTCTTCAATATATGCAAATCAATCAATGTGATACACCATATTAACAAATTGAAGAATAAAAACCATATGATCATCTCAATAGATACAGAAAAAGCTTTTGAGAAAGTTCAACACCCATTTATGATAAAAACTCTCCAGAAAGTGGGCATAGTGGGAACCTACCTCAACATAATAAAGGCCATATATGAAAAACCCACAGCAAACATCATTCTCAATGGTGAAAAAATGAAAGCATTGCCTCTAAGATCAGGAACAAGAAAAGGGTGCCCACTCTCACCACTATTATTCAACATAGTTTTGGAAGTCCTAACCACGGTAGTCAGAGAAGGAAAAGGAATAAAAGGAATACAAATTGGAAAAGAAGAAGTAAAACTGTCACTGTTTGCAGATGACGTGATACTATACATAGAGAATCCTAAAGATGCCACCAGAAAACTACTAGAGCTAATCAATGAATCTGGTAAACTAGAAGGATACAAAAATAATGCACAGAAATCTCTTGCATTCCTATACACTAATGATGAAAAATCTGAAAGAGAAATTAAGGAAACACTCCCATTTACCATTGCAACAAAAAGAATAAAATACCTAGGAATAAACTTACCTAGGGAGACAAAAGACCTGTATGCAGAAAACTATAAGACACTGATGAAAGAAATTAAAGATGATACAAGCAGATAGAGAGATATACCATGTTCTTGTATTGGAAGAATCAGCATTGTGAAAATGACTATACCACCCAAAGCAATCTACAGATTCAATGCAATCCCTATCAAATTACCAATGGCATTTTTTACAGAACTAGAACAAAAAATCTTAAAATTTGCATGGAGACATTAAGACCCCGAATAGCCAAAGCAGTCTTGAGGGAAAAAAACGGAGCTGGAGGAATCAGACTCCCTGACTTCAGACTATACTACAAAGCTATAGTAATCAAGACAATATGGTGCTGGTACAAAAACAGAAATATAGATCAATGGAACAGGATAGAAAGCCCAGAGGTAAACCCATGCACCAATGGTCAACTAATCTATGACAAAGGAGGCAAGGATATACAATGGAGAAAAGATAGTCTCTTCAATAAGTGGTGCTGGGAAAACTGGACAGCTACATGTAAAAGAATGAAATTAGAACATTCCCTAACACCATTCACAAAAATAAATTCAAAATGGATTAAAGACCTAAATGTAAGACCAGACACTATAAAACTCTTAGAGGAAAACATAGGAAGAACACTCTTTGACATAAATCACAGCAATATCTTTTTTGATCCACCTCCTAGAGTAACAGAAATAAAAACAAAAATAAACAAATGGGACCTAATGAAACTTAAAAACATTTGCAAAGCAAAAGAAACTACAGACAAGACAAAAAGAAAACCCTCAGAATCGGAGAAAATATTTGCAAATGAATCAACAGACAAAGGATTAACCTCCAAAATATATAAACAGCTCATGCAGCTCAATATTGAAAAAACAAACAACCCAATTCAAAAATGGGCAGAAGATGTAAACAGACATTTCTCCAAAGAAGACATACAGATGGCCAAGAAGCACATGAAAAGCTGCTCAACATCACTAATAAATATTAGAGAAACGCAAATCAAGACTACAATGAGGTATCACCTCACACCAGTCAGAATGGCCATCATCAAAAAATCTAGAAACAATAAATGCTGGAGAGGGTGTGGAGAAAAGGGAACCCTCTTGCACTGCTGGTGGGAATGTAAACTGATACAGCCACTATGGAGAACAGTATGGAGGCTCCTTAAAAAACTAAAAATAGAATTGCCATATGACCCAGCAATCCCACTACTGGGCATATACCCAGGGAAAACCATAATTCAAAAAGACACATGCACCCCAATGTTCACTGCAGCACTATTTACAATAGCCAGGTCATGGAAGCAACCTAAATGCCCATCGACAGGCAAATGGATAAAGAAGGTATGGTACATATATACAATGGAATATTACTCAGCCATAAAAAGGAACGAAATTGAGTCATTTGTAGAGACATGGATGAATCTAGAGACTGTCATACAGAGTGAAGTAAGTCAGAAAGAGAACAACAAATATCATATATTAACGTATATATGTGGAACCTAGAAAAATGGTACAGATGAACCGGTTTGCAGGGCAGAAGTAGAGACACAGATGTAGAGAACAAACTTATGGACACTAAGGGGGGAAAGCGGCGGCGGGGGGAGTGGGGGTGATGAATTGGGATATTGGGATTGACATTTTTACACTAATATGTATAAAATGGATAACCAATAAGAAACTGCTGTATAAAAAAATGAATAAAATAAAATTTAAAAATTAAAAAGAGTTTTATATTGTCTGGCCTTACATTTAGGTCTTTAACCCATTTTGAGCTTATTTTTGTGTATGGTGTTAGGAAGTGTTCTTTTTTTTAATTTTCTTTTATTTAGTTATTTTGGGGGGGGCGGGGGCTGCTTTGTGTCTTTGTTGCTGCGTGCAGTCTTTCTCTAGTTGCAGCGACCAGGGGCTACTCTTTGTTGTGGTGTGCGGGCTTCTCATTGCGGTGGCTTCTCTTGCTGCAGAGCACCGTCTCTAGGCAGTCTCTAGGCATGCAGACCTCAGTAGCTGTGGCACGCAGCCTCAGTAGTTGTGGCGCACAGACTTAGTTGCTTCGCGACATGTGGGATCTTCCCGGAACAAGGTTCGTACCCGTGTCCCCTGTATTGGCAGGCAGATTCTTAACCACCGCACCAACAGGGAAGTTCCTGGAAGTGTTCTAATTTCATTCTTTTATAAGTAGCTGTCCAGTTTTCCCAGCACCACTTATTGAAGAGGTTGTCTGTTCTCCATTTTATATTCTTGCTTCCTTTGTCAAAGATAAGGTGACCGTATGGGCATGGGTTTATCTCTGGGCTTTCTATCCTGTTCCATTGATCTATCTTTCTGTTTTGGTGCCAGTACCATACTGTCTTGATTACTGTAGCTTTGTAGTATAGTCTGAAGTCAGGAAGTCCGATTCCTCCAGCTCCGTTTTTCTTTCTCAAGATTGCTTTGGCTATTCAGGGTCTTTTGTGTTTCCATACAAATTGTGAAATTTTTTGTTCTAGTTCTGTGAAAAATGCCATTGGTAGTTTGATAGGAATTGCAATGAATCTGTAGATTGCTTTGGGTGGTATAGTCATTTTCACAATGCTGATTCTTCCAATACAAGAACATGGTATATCTCTCTATCTGCTTGTATCATCTTTAATTTCTTTCATCAGTGTCTTATAGTTTTCTGCATACAGGTCTTTTGTCTCCCTAGGTAAGTTTATTCCTAGGTATTTTATTCTTTTTGTTGCAATGGTAAATGGGAGTGTTTCCTTAATTTCTCTTTCAGATTTTTCATCATTAGTGTATAGGAATGCAAGAGATTTCTGTGCATTATTTTTGTATCCTTCTAGTTTACCAGATTCATTGATTAGCTCTAGTAGTTTTCTGGTGGCATCTTTAGGATTCTCTATGTATAGTATCACGTCATCTGCAAACAGTGACAGTTTTACTTCTTCTTTTCCGATTTGGATTCTTTTTGTTTCTTTTCCTTCTCTGACTGCTGTGGCTAAAACTTCCAAAACTATGTTGCATAATAGTGGTGAGAGTGGGCACCCTTTTCTTGTTCCTGATCTTAGAGGCAATGCTTTCAGTTTTTCGCCATTGAGAATGATGTTGGGTGTGGGGTTTTTGTATATGACCTTGATTATGTTGAGATAAGTTCCCTCTATGCTTACTTTCCAGAGAAAAAAGTTTTTCTCATTTTTTATCATAAATGGGCATTGAATTTTGTTGAAAGCTTTTTCTGTATCTATTGAGATGATCATATGGTTTTTCTCCTTCAGTTTGTTAATATGGTGTATCACATTGATTGATTTGTGTATATTGAAGAATCCTTGCATTCCTGGGATAAACCCCACTTGATCATGGTGTATGATCCTTTTAATGTGCTGTTTGATTCTGTTTGCTAGTATTTTGTTGAGGATATTTGTATCTATGTTCATCAGGGTTATTGGCCTGTAATTTTCTTTTTTGTAACATCTTTGTCTGGTTTTGGTATCAGAGTGATGGTGGCCTCGTAGAATGAGTTTGGGAGTGTTCCATCTCCATCTCCACCTCCACCTCCATCTCCATCTCTATCTCTGCAGCCTCCTGCAAAGCTGCTAACCCACTAAGTGCCTGCTGAATGGAATGGACTGGAATGGAACTGAGCTGTAATTAAGCCCAGCATCAGATGACATATTCTTTTTAACAACCCCAGTGGTGGCAAATCTTAATGCTCTGAGGATAGATATATGATGAGAAAAAGATCAAAGCAGATTAGTACCTACTTTGATGAACAAAGTGGGTAATTGGGCTGAGCAATGCTATCTTATACAAACCCAGAAATGTCTACAAATAATGAGATTAATGTCTTTATATGTGTCATAAGGTAACTTGGTGCAAAAATCAGTCTTAATATTTTATAACTAAATCTGTACCTACTACAAAATGCTTACATATGTAGATAATAGAATCTAGTTATTGCAAGGATTTATTCATTCATTCATTCAACAAAGTACTTTTTTAAAAATTCAATAAGCATAGCACTGCCTAGGTCTGAGGTACAGGAAGAATGGGTGATACCTGGTCTCTGTGCCTAAGGAACTCACATTCAAGGGTAGGTGAATCAAGACATCTACCTGGTTATCACACAAGTCAGACTGTGAGCAATAACAAATAACGGTGTAAACACTATACTTTGGGAACACAGATTCTGGAATAGGTCTTTTTTTTTAATTTGGCAATAATTTAAGATTTGATTTGATGTGATTTTTTTATTGAGGAGAACATTTAACATACAATCTACCCTCTTAACAAACTTTTATGTGTACAATACAGTACTGTTGACTAGAGGTACAATGTTCTCTAGAAGTTGCTCATCTTGCTTAACTGAAAAGTTCTGCCTGTTGATTAGTAACTCCCCATTTCCTCCTCTCTCACCAGCCCCTGGCAACCACCATCCTATTGTTTGATTCTATAAATCTAACAATTTTAGATAACTCATATAATTGGAATCATACAATGTTTGTCTTTCTGTGATTGGCTTATTTCATTTAACAAGCGTTCTCAAGATTTATTCACATTGTCACATATTACAGAATTTCCTTATTTTTTTAAGGCTGAGTAAGATTCCACTGTATTTATACCACATTTTCTTTATCCATTCATCTATCAATGGACATTTAGGCTGTTTCCACATCTTGGCTACAGTGAATAGTGCTGCAATGAACATGAGAGTAGGTCATTTTGATTGGGAGGTTATGAAGAAAACGTACTCAGTGAATTGTTGTCTCCAGCCATCTTTAGCTCTGGATGCCTAGGGTTTAGGTGATGTGGTATATGGTAGGAGATGGAACTAGAAAGGAAGATTTAGGCCAGACTGTGACAACCTTTCAATGCTCGTCTAGGGTGTCATTCTGTACAAAAATGTGAAACCATTGTAAACACCTAAGCTCAAGGCAATTACCAGAGCTATGTCTCAGAAAGAAGACTCTGTTGGTGTGTGTGTATGGTGATCGGGGTAGGGACAAGTCTGCAGAAGCATGAGAAGTAAAGACGTTCATCGAGGTCAGCAATTCTCACACTAGTGGTCTCAAGTCCTCTTTACCCTCTTAAAACTTATTGGGGACCCCAAAAAACTTTCATTTACGTGAGTTATATCTATCTATATACTACTGTGTTATAAATTTAACTTAAGAGAATTCTGAAATACAAGAATGCAAGCACACATTCCATTAGCCATCAGAGACGTGATAGCATCATAGTTTCTGCAGCTTCTGAAATGCTCCACTTTCTACTCCCTAAAGCATGAGAGTGAAAGAAGAAATTAATGTTTCACTATTGTTATGAAAATATTTTGATCTCACAGCTCTCCTGCAAGAGTTTCAGGGATCCCAGGGATCTTGAGAACATACTTTGAGAGCCACTGAATAGGTAATAGGCCCAAGGTACAGAGAGCAGGGAAGAAAAAAGCACAGAAAGGTTACACTTCAGAGGTAGACTCAGTGGGACTTGATGATAGACTGAATTAGTGGTGGGGTTGAGTGGGGTGGCTGGGAGCAAATTAAGGAGAGGAAAAATAGCTAAGAATAACTCAGATTTTTACCTTGGCATATTGCTTCGAGGGTGAGTCTCCCCATCCCCTTCACATTTAATAATTGACAGATAAAATGCAATAAATAAAATTAACTTTAAAAATGTGTATATGCTTATAAAATACTTCAAACTTGTCCCTTAATTTGTTTTTCATTTTCCTGTTGAGATTCTTAAGCAAACTCATGATATTCTACCTATGGAGAGTCTATGAATCTCTTCCTCCTACTGACTTAGTACCAAGTACAGTAAAAACTAAAAAGTATAAATGTTTGATGAATGCATGGGCATTGACTAAACTAATTGAGTCTATTAAATAATTTTCTAAGCCCTCAGATGAAAAAAATAAAAGTGCAAATGTCCAATCTTGAGCAATGAATCACCTTTTAAATATTTATTGAAATTATTTTCATAGGGGGACAGCCTTCAACAGTGCTGGTCCAAGAACAACAGTAATAAACCAACCTTACTCTAAGAAACACCCATCACTTAACTGTGCTTTTCTTTAAGTAGGGCATGTTCATTTAATTAGTTTTAAGGTAAAGTCCAATTAACAAAGTTTCAACATAGCACAAGGTAAAAGTCAACTTTTTATTTCCTGAACTACTGAATCAATCTCTGATGATTCTGACTGAACCTGAACTCATTTTTTTTAAATATAATTTTTTAAATTGAAGTAGAGTTGATTTACAATATTGTGTTAGTTTCAAGCGTACAGCAAAGTGATTTGGTTATACATATATATGTATATATCTATATTCTTTTTTCTATTCTTTTCCATTATCGTTTATAAGAAGATAATGAATACAGTTCCCCGTGCTCTACAGTAAATTTAAAATATAATTTTATACTAGAGTCTTTATTCAGCCCATATTCAGTTAACCTTCCCCATATCCAGTTCCCCACCCCTCTGTTTTTTAGCCTATTAACCTCAGTAAGTGTATTTGGTTTGACATTTGATTTCAATCAGCCACTTTATTCCATTTTTTCTGTCCTGCAACAGTAATGTTCCAACAAACCCAGATACACTCCCAGAATCCCATACTATGTCTTGTGATGTGGTATGGTAATTAACATGTTTTTAAAATTCAGAAAATTTTTGCTCAGCACGTGCAGAGCCATTATGAGACCTTAGCTCACGTTCATCTATGTCCTTCTCCAACTCTCCATGGACCACCCCTGCCATGTCCTGGGGGTCTTGTCATTCTCTGATCAGCTTGGGCATGGCATGCTTCTGTGCCTTTCCTCATGCTGTTCCCTTCATCTGGTTTGGTTTTTCCTCCCTCTTCTTCCTTTCCTTCTTCTACAGTTCAATTTTCCCTTTCTCTAGGAAGCCTTTTCCAGTCCCTCTGGCCTGGTTTAATCGCTCAATTCCCATAGCCCCATAGCTCTTCTCTAGCAGTTCACTATCCTTTACCCCATGACTCATTTGACTGTGAGCTGCTTTTATCCATAACGCCATGTGTATAATCAGCTCTTCATAGTTGTTGCTTGGATGGCATTGAACACCCAGCAAGGATAAGAGGAGATGAATGCAACCTCATTACTCAATACATATATGGGAGTTTCCTCAAATCCCTAGTCCCCATTTGATCTCTTTCCTTGTCAGTAAGAAAAAGCTTCTCTGTAGCATTTAGCAGGTAGTCCCATATATATTTTTGTTTGTTTTGTTTGTTTTGTTTTGTTTTGCTTTTTGGCTGTGTGGCATGCAGGATCTTAGTTCCGCGACCAGGGATCAAATCCTTGCGCCCCGCAGTTGAAGCATGGAGTCTTAACCACTGGACCACCAGCGAATGCCCATGTCATTATATTTTAAGAATTATTAAATTTCCAATTCACCATCTCAGAGTGAAGAGTAAGAAACTTTTAACTAGAGGGAAAATAGATGAGATGAGATTCACAACGAGTGGGTTAAGCATGGACCTCCAAATCCTTTCTACATTGGCATTGCTCTCACCCTCTGTCTAAACTGTACTGTACTTTGCTTTGTGAATGAACTTCTGAGGTCTGTTACTGACCCCAAGAATACAGCTTGTCTGAACTCATCTCAGAGCTTAAATTACTCTCCTAATCTGAACTGTCCTTCCATCATTCCTTCACTTCTCCCTTCAAGACAAAGTTCGTATAGTTGTTCCTTCCAAACTTCCTTGATCAGAACCAGAAAATGTTAGCACTGGAACTTCTAATTCTATTGCTCACACTCTTGATTGACAAATGGGAGACTGAGCCCAGTTAAGTTAAGTGACTCACCTAAAACTAACCAGCTGCCCTGGAGTCCAAGTCTCTGGATTTGTAATCCTCTTCCCCATTTCCATCTCAATCTTTTTGCACCTTGTTCTGCTCTCAGCTGCTATATCTGGTAGAGTTTTTTTCATGTGGCAGAAACACTTGCAATGCCCACCAACTGGTACAATTCTGGCACAGGATTGTGAATGTCAGCGCGATGCAATGGAGAATACATGGCATTTGGCGTCAAACAAACCTAGACTCAAAGGGAGGCTCTATCAGACTCTAAGTATGTGACCTTGGGCCGTGTGACCCTGAGCAACTGAGTCTCAGTTTCCCCATCAGTAAAATAGGACTAAACATGAGTGGGGCCCAGTGTGTGCCAGGAGACTGGACCAGCCATTAGAAGATAGACACCTACCACAGCCTACAGTGTAGATGAGGGTAAGTCCCTTATGCTGAATGTCCTAGAAGGTATAGGCCATAACTGTGTGGCTCCCTTTCAGTGCTGAACAGTTCCTTAACTCTGGGACCCGGGGCGATGCCTAGCAGCTTGTTATCAAGAAGGGAAATGTTTATGCTGTCTCTGCATACAGTCATAAGGAAAAAGCAACAGGTAACCTTCCAAGGAGATAGTCTAGAACATAAACATTGAAAACTGTAGCTCTCTGCCAAAGTGACTCCAAAATGTTCTTAAAGAGTTCAAAACTCTAAAGCCTGACTTTACGGTCAAGGGCATCAACCTCCCAGTGCAGCTATTCTGGTTCTCTTACCCTGACCAAGGGCCACGTTTCCTTCTTGAGCAGATATGACATCCTGTAACCCTCACCTCTGGGTCCCTATGCGTGGAATTTCCACTTGTTATCATTTTAATAAAGCAGAGCTAAGCACAAATGGTGCTCACTGAACGCAGGGCCACAGTATGTCATCACAGGGCTACTTTTTTAAAAAGGTAATCCCTTTTGTTAAAAGATAGAAAAGGAAGCTTTAAGTGCTTCACGTTTTATGTGTTCAGAAACGGGAAGAGACAAAATGACTGTCTCTTTCTTTAAATACCTCGCATACTCCAAATTGTACCAATGAGCGATTAGTAGTTTTGGCATTTAATAAAATAAATAAAATAATTACTTTTTTTTAAAGGCATTCCTTTCAGTTTTTAATCAAATAGGTGTTGGTGTTTTTGTTTTTTATCCCCAACTGGGCTTCACTTTCCTAAAGAGCTACAAAAGGAGTTTAAGAGAAAGGGAACAATTTGATCTCAGGTTTATTAAATTAGCAATAAACTTTAAGTTCTCAAAGGTCTGAAGGTAAGACGATTCAGTTCTCCCTTTTCTTTTGAGTTATAGACATAACTATGTGCAGGTTCACTTTCCCTGATCAGAAGTCACTTAATAACTGATTAAGATGGAAAATAATTCCAAATGTCAAAGGGCAGCCAAATCCAAGTTTCCCATTTCTGTGAGATTACTGTTAATTTCTCCCTATCCCGCTTCCCTGGGGTGTGTGGTGGACACTGTTGGTGCCTTGCCCTGTCCCTTTACCAGGAGAGCGGCCCACCCCCAAACCCCTGGCCAGCTTCGATAAGTGCCCGCTGCTGGTGGCTCACAGTTACCCCTTCCCAGGAGAACTGTCCTCACCAAGAACCACCCACAAGTTTATGGGCCTCCTACCCCTCCCCGCTGGGCAGGGCACGCCACTGGCTGAGCTAAAAAGCACAGTCCCTTCTCTCCACGCTCCAGAGCTACCCTTGGGATTCATCTAAAGCCAAGTCTTTGCTTATTTTCTTGTTATTTTCTCACTTACCTATAGGTGTTTCCCTCAATACTAAATCACTTAATTGCACTTGGAACTTCCCTGGCTGTTCAGTGGTTAAGACTCCACGCTCCCAATACTGGTGACACGGGTTCGATCCCTGGACGGGGAACTGAGATCCCACATGCCGTATGGCCTAAAAAATAAATAAATAAAAATAAAATAAATAAATAAATAAATAAATCACTTGCACTAGATAAGAAAATCACTTTCCCTTCAGGCCCAAGACTGTGCCTTTGGAGTGCCTAATGAGAGGCATTTATATAATTTTTCATGCATTTATAGTTGATATATAAATTTATATAATTCATATAGTTATACAATTTCATATAAATTTTATATAATTTATAGTTGATTGAAACCTAAGTGTTTTTTTAATTTACAAACTATTACAAAGAAATAGTCAATTCACTAACCCAAATATGCAGGTATGACAAAATCCAAAATGTTTTTTAGATTAACAGCAAGAGCCAATGCTCCAAAGCAGAGAAATCAAGACAAAATGCAATTCTGATGTCTGGCATACATGGTGGCTGTTTCATATACATTTAACAACTGGAGAAATTGGAAATTATGCCCAATACAAGAATGAAAGTAACTGACAAATGAGTGTTTATAAAAATGTTTTTGAGGGCTTCCCTGGTGGCGCAGTGGCTGACAGTCCACCTGCCGATGCAGGGGGCACGCGTTCGTGCCCCGGTCCGGGAAGATTCCACGTGCCGTGGGGCGGCTGGGCCCGTGAGCCATGGCCGCTGGGCCTGCACGTCCAGAGCCTGTGCTCCGCAACGGGAGAGGCCACAGCAGTGAGAGGCCTGCATACCACAAAAAAAAAAAAAAAAAAAAAAAAAAGAATCTGGACTACATGCAGAGTATTGTTTTAAAAATGGGACCAGGTGCAGAATATTTGGTCCTAAGGGATGAGAAACTGACTCAAATTTGGCATCCACCTGGAACTTCATTCCGTGCTGGGAACGAAGGGAATATTAATGGGGAGGGGGGCTAGGGAGAGGGGGAAGAGGAGGGGCAAGGAGAGGGAGGTTTACATCTGTAAACAGTCCAATTTTCCTAGTGTCTTAGATGGCCCTAAAAAGAACTTTACACGGAAGTGTAGGAAAGCCTGCCTCTGGTAATCCTTTGTAATCCATCAATCGCCAATTTGTAAGAGCCTGACAACGGGGTCCCAAGTTTCTTTGCATCTCACTCTCCCCCTACCCTAACCAGCCTATGACTGTCTCATTCGCAAATACGTCGCACATTCCCTATATAAGAATGTGACTTTTGGATCCATCTCCCCGGCTGGTTTGGAGGCATCTTTGCATAAAGTTTAATCTTTTGAGCAAACCTCTGAATGAACCTACTGCTGTTTTGCAGACGCATGGAGTATCATTCAAGACTGATTCATATTGGAACTTCCCTGGCGGTCCAGTGGTTAAGACTCTGTGTTTCCAATGCAGGGGACGAGAGGCAGGGTCGATCCCTGGTTGGGGAGATGGGATCCCACATGCCACGCAGCCAAAAAAAAAAAAAAGACTGATTCATTTCTTAGTATAAAACCTGGAAGATGATCAGCAGCATAATTTATCATCCTTTTTAAAATCAGGGTAGAAAAAGTGTATCTTATTTTTATCCATTGAAAAATATCTTCTTTATAGAACAATTAACAGCTATGTTTCTGTACTTTCATAGTTATTTAATAATAGTATTGCTCTTACTCTATTACAAGTAATTCTAAATCGTTTAATGTCTTCCACTTATGATTTGGATCTAACGTTACTTGAATTAGACCACTGAACATCTGGGACTTGGAGATCTTATATTTATACAGGGATTTTTAGAAAATAAGATTGGCATTTGTTACAGCAGGAACTGGCAGGCATCTATCAGG
Source organism: Grampus griseus (assembly GCF_964374135.1). Lineage (NCBI taxonomy): Eukaryota > Metazoa > Chordata > Mammalia > Artiodactyla > Delphinidae > Grampus > Grampus griseus. The sequence goes on from NC_139007.1 coordinate 76,483,999, forward strand.
AGACTGTCTCAGATCATCATTTACCTAACTCAAATTTTCCTTGTTTTTTTTTTTTTCATCTTATGTATTTTTAAAAGACAACTGTGCAAAACATAGAAATAAATAGGCTTCGTTAAATTGTCTCTAGTCTTTGTATAACTAACCCATAGATGTCATTGTTAAAGTTTTTGTATCACGTTTTTCTCATTGGCAAACTGAGTCAGTAACTCAGTTTCACAGCCTGGCAGCTCTAATTTTTTGATTATCTTTCAAGCTTACTGACCTCATGGCAAAGAACTTGAAGTCTTTTCCACTACCCCCATTCTTCCTGGTATTTTTCTGACATGCCTGAGCGCTAGAGTTTATGCCATTATGTCTGTGTATCTGAAAGATGGAAATGATAAAGCACATGACATCATGTAAACGATGTAATTTTGACTTTTAAGTTTTCCTTAAATATAAATCCTGGCTCAGGCTGCCAAGAGGTCTGACCAAGGTCAGCCTGGTTTTACTCGACGTGGGTGAAATCAGAATTCCTTGGCCTTAGAAATTCCTGTGGTCTCCATGAACACCTCTCTTTTCTAACATTAAGTTCATATTCTGTGTTTACTCAAATGTGTTGGGCCCACTAATACCTCTTTTAATGAGAATGCAGCTCCCTGCCAGAAGTCCCATTTGGATCATTTACTTTTCCTTTGTTGATCATGTCAAGCAAATCATTACAAATAATAATACTGTAATCACACAGTTCTTTCCAGGAGATGTCATCTTACTGATGGCATCTACGACTGGATATTATTAAAATCTGACTTGTTTTTTCTTCCTGACTGCACTGCAATTTAACACCCCTTGAGGAGAGATGACGTGGAGAGGCTTTCTGGTTTGTGATCAGCATTTCAGGTTGGTGGTCAGATGAAAGTTCTGTTAGAATTCTTTCCAAGGATTTGTTGTGCCCACTCAGATTCCTTGTTCTATGTTGACTCTAGCTGTTTTCTAAAATACCTTTGTAAAAACAGGTCATGGAGGCAGTTCAGAATGAAATAGAAAATTTTTTTCATCTTTTAAAAAATGTTTGGAACATGTATGATCCAAATAACTTGATTATCCCTTAACGACAAATTAATGCAAAATTTGCCAAACCATGCAAAAACTTTACAAAAAGCTCATTCTGAAGTAAAAGCATTTGCCTCAATCTTTTATTGCATCTACTCTTATTCCATCTGTTCTGATGTTCTACCAACCACACAGAAAGAGATTCTCCTCAGTTAAACAGTGAAACGGTGCTGGTTTCAATGAACCATACAAAATCGGTCCAAAGTAATATCTGTTTCCAACAGAATTTTGTAGAGCACACTTGTAAATTACTTCTCAGAAAAATGGCAAGAAGTACTTCTTTGGCAGTAGACAGATAACAAAAAGGGGGAGTGGTTAGAGTCTAAGGGAAAAAAGACTTTTAATCTCTTTTTTAATATTTATTTATTTATTTTTTTTGGCTGCATCAGGTCTTAGTTGCAGCACGCGGGCTCTTTGTTGCAGTGTGTGGGCTTCTCTCTAGTGGTAGCGAGGGCTTGTTAATTGCAGCGGGCGCGTGGGTTCCAGGTGAGTGGGCTCAGTAGTTGTGGCACACCGGCTGTTTAGTTGTGGCACATGCGCTCAGTTGCCCCGTGGCACGTGGGGTCTTAGTTCCCTGACTAGGGATTGAACCGGCGTCCTCTGCATTGCAAGACAGATTCTTAACAACTGGACCACCAGGGAAGTCCCAAAACACTTTTAATCTTAATGTCAGGATCTATTTGACTACAATTACAGAACACCCAAAATAATAAACAATATAAGAATTTCAAAAATAACAAACAATATAAGAATTTCTGTTTCATTTAACCAGAAGCTTCTTAAAGGATTGATAGCACAGCTCGACCATGTCAGAGCCCTGAGTCGACAACATCTATTGAGTTCATTCATTCTTTCATACAACGTGCCCCTTTACATATTCCCTTGGCCTCCTCTGTGCCAGCTCATGTGCTAGGAGAAGGTGGCACCTGCTGGTCCTGGACCCAGTACCATGCAGGACTCTGAGGCTGATACAAACAAAAAGCAAGGTAGGGTTTTGTAGTTCAGAAGTGAACTCCCTTTTTATCAGGAAAACGCGCATATAAACGAAACCAAAGTAAAACAGTCTGACACAGTAGTCAGACATTCATTTGATTGTCACAGACAATATCCATCTGGATATGGGTTCTGGCAAGCTTAAAGCCGAAAAAGAATTTTCTGGAAAGTTATTGAGTGGCTCACAGAATTGATTGGTAGGCTGGAGGACTACATTTGGAAAACAGGACAAAACCAAAGGAATCCACAACCGGAGTCATGTAAAAGGAACTGCTTAGTTGCTAAGCCACCACCAGACTCCAGGTATAAGACACGGCCACTGCCAGATGGATTCTAAATTGTCTTTGTTTGGTTGCCTTGTTGGCCCCTTCACAGTAAGAATTCACATCTACTGTTGAGTTTATACTCTGTGGAGTCTGTTCTAAGCAAGTTAACACCGTCTCATTTAATTCTCACTGACACCCAGAGGGAAGTGATTGTCCCATTTTACAGGTGAGGCTACTGAGGCTCACAAAAACCGAGCAGCTTGCCTAAGGCCCTCAAACCCAGGCAGGCCAGCTCCACCGCTTTATCTGCCTCTCAGCGTCTAAGGAGCAGCCTCTGAATTCCTGAGCCAATGGCTGGTATCCTAACTGCCAGGAGTCAGGAGAAGCACATAAGTGACTCTTTGGCTTCCAAAACTTACACATGGCTGATTCTCCAACACAGGAAGGGAGGTCAAATGCTGGCAAGGAAAAATTTACAAATATGACTCCAAAGACTACAGAGAGAGATGTGTAAGAAGTAAAATATGTGAGAGAGCCAAACTTGGGAAGAAATATCCTAATTATTCTCAGAGTGTAATTTTCTACATTCAGCTATATTCTGAATGTTTGTTTCAGCTTAGGAATACCTCAGTATTTTGTTGTTGTCTATGGGAAGACAAATTAAAGTCATGTAATACATGTTCCCTTTTCTCTCCCTTTAAATCGTGCAAAGACAACTCTGGCAAAAGATAGCTATCTAGTTTGAGTGTTCAAATCAATGAAGATAAAAATGTCCTTATGCCATCCTACTTCTCAAATATCTAAATGATTTTCAAGAAATCACATACTCAAGCATGAAATCGGAGATGGTTTTATTGAACGCAAAAGAAGGAAAACCAACCAAGACAAAAGAACCTTATATTTCTATTCTCCCCTATATCTCTGGCTATGGAGTAGAAGGAAAGAATGACCATTTTATGGATGCCAAGTTAAGCCAGCCAGCTTGAGGCCATCTTTTCTTTCTAAGGGATATAGTTAAATAATTGTGATCAGAACTTGCCTTTGTCTCTCCCCTTAGCATTTTGCCCTGAATCTACAGACTATTTCAATTTATATTCTAATAGTAGCACAGAAAAAACACAAATTGCCCATGTTCACATAGATCAACCCTATTTGTTCCCAAATATAGAGGAAAAGAAACAGTGTTATTCCCAAATTACTTATTGGATTTATGTATCCAATATACATTACAACATATATAATATTGATGTATTTTCATAGCAGAGATAGGGAATATAAGAGAGATCAAGGGAAATTTTAAACTGTTTAGAAACGAAGCCTCATTCCAAATCATAAGAATAAATTATAAGGGACTTCCCTGGTGGCACAGTGGTTAAGAATCCATCTGCCAGTGCAAGGGACACGGGTTCGAGTTCTGGTCCAGGAAGATCCCACATGCCGCAGAGCAACTAAGCCCGCGAGCCACAACTACTGAGCCCACGTGCCACAACTACTGAAGCCCACGTACCTAGAGCCCGTGCTCCGCAACAAGAGAAGCCACTGCCATGAGAAGCCCACGCACCACAACGAAGAGTAGCCCCCACTCGCCGCAACTAGAGAAAGCCCGCATGCAGCAATGAAGACCCAACACAGCCATAAATAAATAAATTTTTTTAAAAAGAATAAATTATAAGTAGAAATTTTTGAAGAAAATGCTCAATGTCTTCTTTGATAAAAGTATATACATAAATATCTAAAGTATATAAGTACTCAGTATTTTTCTTACAGAAGAAATTCTGGCTTGGTAAAATCCAAAATGTGAACTTCAAAGGACACATGCCACAGGACCTGGCTTAGCTAAGTTAGGAACAAAGAGAAAAAAACTAGGAACACATCTCAGAAAAGAATTCTGCTCTCATATTTCCTTTTTCATATTTTGCAGACAATCTATCCTCAATTTCCTGAAATGTCATCACTCTCCGCTTAATAAACAATGTGATAAAGAAAGATCAAGTCTTGAAATCAGTGACACAATAGTCTTCATTTAATTTTTTTTAAACCCTACAGTTAGTTCTAAAGGTCATTTTGATTTTAAGCCTAGAGCCAATGACTTTTTGAGACGTTTCCTGTTTTCTTTTTAGAAGAAAAACAGCCAGCATGAAAGATAAGAATTTGTGGCAAATTCTAAACATAAAGCCTTTTGCATTTAAATATTTGTACAGATTTTAATTCTCGCCACAGGACTCTGGCTTTTAAAACTTCATTTCTTTTATAATTCCACAAATATGAATTTCCCTGAATGTGCCTCTTGACAGCTTTCCAACAGCCAGAATGGGCAATTGACTTTATTGTTTTTCTAATAACATGGGCAGTTAGGGAAAAGGAATCTCATTCATTTGTTAGGAACAAATATTAGGAACAAATACTGTTCCTAATATTTGTTTTTCATTTGTAAGGATAAATATTCTGAAAGGAAGTTTTTGGTGACTGGAAGAGACATAATGTTATTTCTATTTAAACTGACATTCATTAAGAAAACTTCCTACTGAGCTAAACCAGCCTACTATCCTATTCCTGACAGGGATGGATTCTGAAAAGCCATGGTTGCCTTCCATGAAGTTAAACTCAAAAGGTAAAAAATGTACTCAGAAAAACTCTAGTTTTTCTTCATAATATAATCACCCATAAACTTAACCTCTTTGTAGTTTAACAGGGAGCATTTTCTGAGGAAATAAGTTCCATGAACTTACTCTTCACGTAGAAAAACCATTCTTGTTTGTCCTAAAATGATTTAGCTGAGCTCTCCAAGCTGCCCCTAAATCTCTTTCTGATATTTGAAAACTTATTTCAAATATTTTCTTTATAAAGCAACACATTTTACTTTCTCTTAGGAAGACTGATGAATTAAAAGATTTTTTATTTTCTCTCCCTACTTTCTGTATTTTTATGCATTTCTATAAATCCATAAATACTTTGTTTTAAACCTATTTGCTAGTAATAGGAAGTCTGTAGACGTGTTATCTGATCTTACTGATCCTTTCTTTCTTTTTTTTTTTTGATCCTTTATTTCTTAATCGGCAAAATGAGAAGATTAGTTAAAGATTATCTCCAAAGTAACTTTCTATGGTTCAACTGAACTTTCAACGAAAGCTCAAACTTACTCACAATATGCATTCTATTTCAGCCCTACACTACTGTTGACTTGGAAGAAAAAACGCACAAGGTAAGAGCTGTGAGTTGAGTTTATTCAGTGTTTTAAGGAGGACTACTGCCCAGGAGACTGCCTCTCAGAGAGCTCTGAGAAACTGTTATGAAGAGGTAATGGGGGAGGTCAGGATATACATGATTCGGGCAAAGGGTACTTGCAACCAAGCACACACCTTGGTAGAAGGTTCTGCTAGTGCCAAGGAACAGACATCTTAGTTAATGGTTTTAGTGCTTTTCTAAGTATGGGAAGATGCAAGAATCCAGGTTCATAAAAAATTTCTCCTGAAAATATCTAATTATCTGAAGGCCTGTTCTGCCAGTTTTCCCAGAGCATAGAGTGCCTCATTCCTGATCTCTGCCCTGAATTCCTTTCAGGGTGTGTTGAAGGTCAGCGACTGCTATGGCTAATGACTTAATTATTCTTGTAGAACTGGGTGGCAGCAAGTGGCCTTCTTTAGCAGGCACTGCACTTTAACAAAAACAGAGTAAATAACAACCAAGGTCACTCTTAAGTAGACATAAATCCAAAATGTTTTACTTAGTTGAATTATCTGTTTTTACTTTAAATTCCTTAATTAGGTTCAGTAAAAGTTAGCAAAATGATAGAGAAAGTTAACAATTTTTCTTCTGCCTTTGGCCCTGAAATCTGTTTATTGACATTTCCTATCTTTCCGCTGTGGTATCCTTTCAAAGCCCCCATGCTGGAGAAGTCAAAAGTTACAAAAAGCTTCTGTATGGTCTGGGCTTACAAAAGGACCTCTTTCACATGGAAAAACATCCTAAAATACATCAATAAGACTTTACCCAATATGTTAAACACTGATTCTTTTGCAGGAAGTGTTTATTTTTGAGAGGTGCATTAAGTTCAGCCTCGAATTACGCAAAATACATTTTTCAATCTGTAATATTAAGATATTTTTTAATGATACAATGGAGATCTTGTACTACAGAAAACGTTTATACAGTTAACAATCTACTCGGTAGTGCTTTAAATGTTTCATAACCTTCATGGGCACACTGATTTATTTCTTATTAGATTCAAGTTTCATTCCTTCTAAGAGCCATTGTTGGTTCTATAAACCACACTGACATGGTAACTAACTTTATGAGAGTGGGCATATCAATGACAAAGCAATCATCTGATACTGTAACAAATTTAAATTAAAGGATCTCACAAATTATACCAACATAAATTTCAGGTGGATCAAAGAATTAAATGTAAATGGAGAGAAAAAAAGAGAGAAAGCCTTACAGAACTCATGGTGAAGGCCTTTTTAAATATGACTCAAAATATAGAAACCATTAAATAAAGAGTTGCTAATCTTGGCTACATAAAAGTAATATTAAACTGGAAAATACTTGCAATTCCTATCACTGACAAAGAGCTCATTTCCCTAATATGTACAGATATCCCAGAATTAAGGAAAAAATCAGGGACTTCCCTGGTGGTCCAGCAGTTAAAGACTCCGTGCTCCCAATGCAGGGGGCCCAGGTTCAATCCCTGGTCGTTTAACTAGATCCCATATGCATGCCACAACTAAGAAGTCTGCATGCCGCAACTAAGAGTCTGGATGCCACAACTAAGCCGGCGCAGCCAAAATAAATAAATATTAAAAAACAACAACAACAACAAACCAGTAGAAAAATAGGTAAAAGATATTACCAGACAGATCACAGAAAGGGAAATACAAATAGCTTTTTAACGTATGAAAAGATAGTCTACCTCACTTGAAATCAAGGAAATGTTAATTCAAATTTTACTGAGGTATTTTTTTCCAATGATCAGATTTATAAAGATGAAAAATTTAGTGATGCAGTGTGTTAGTGCTTGGACATTACTGACTGGGTTGTACTTGATGCCTCCATGGAGGGAATTTGGTAATAACTACTAATATTTAAAATATGCATACCTACAGTATAGCACAGGAAACTCTACTCAGTACTTTATAATGACCTATATGGGAATAGAATCTAAAAAAGAGCGGATATATGTATATGTATAACTTTGCCATACAGCAGATTCACTTTGCCATACAGCAGAAACTAACACAATGTTGTAAATCAACTATACTCCAATAAAAACTAATTTAAAAAAAATAAATTAAATTAAATATGCATACGGTTTAACCTAGCCAATTACACACACACACACACACACACACACACTACATATATACTCACACCTCTATAAGATGATATATTTTAAGGCTATTCATTAATTATAGTAGAATATTAAGTAGCAAAATAGCAGAAGTACCATAAAAGTCAATCAAGAGTTGGCTGATTTGAAAAATCATGACACTTCCTACGTTGGCACAGAATGCTAAAGAGCTATTTAAAGACAGGATGAGGAAGCTCCTTACATTCTTTTTTTTATATAAATTTGTTTATTTATTTATTTATTTTTGGCTGCATTGGGTCTTCGTTGCTGCGCGCGGGCTTTCTCTAGTTGCAGCGAGTGGGGGCTACTCTTCATTGTGGTGCGTGGGCTTCTCATTGCAGTGGCTTCTCTTGTTGTGGAGCGCGGGCTCTAGAGCGTGGGCTCAGTAGTTGTGGAGCACAGGCTCAGTTGCTCTGCGGCATGTGGGCTCTTCCCGGACCAGGGAGCGAACCCGTGTTCCCTGTATTGGCGGGCGGATTCTTAACCACTGCGCCACCAGGGAAGTCCACTCCTTATATTCTGATGTGCAACAAAAATCAAGATATATCTTCGGATGAAAAAATGCAGAATATCATTTGGGTAAAAATGGGGCTTGGGGAACCATACATGTAACTATAGGAATATGCAGAGATTGTCACTGGAAGGCCATCCAAGAAACTGGGAATGTTCCCCTCTGAAGAGGGTAACTGGGTGGATGGGGAACAACGCAAAGTGTAACTTTTCAAAAGTCATGGATCAGTGAGTACTTATTACTTACGTAGTACTGAAACCGCACAACTCAGATGGGACTTGAACTCATGGGCAGGGACTTGAGCCCACTGTCTTCTAATTGAGATCACACACCTGGTCTCAGGACTTAATGAAGTTCAGGTTCTTGATGTCTCATCACAGAAAGAATTCAGTGAGAGAAAAAGTGATAGGTAAGAAGTGGATTTATTTAGAGAGATGCACATTCATAGAAAGAATACAATTTGTCTCAAAAGGCGAGAGCAGCCCCGGGGCATGGGGTCATCTCAGGAAGTAAGAGCGGCCAAGGGAGACACACCCACTGTAGCATGTGGGCCATCTCAGAAGGCGAGAGGCCTGAGAGATGGGGTGGTTAGTTTTTATGGGCTGGGTAATTTCATAGGCTAATGAGTGGGAGGATTATTCCAACTATTTGAGGAAAGGGCGGAGATTTCCAAGAATTCAGCCACCGCCCACTTTTTGGCCTTTTATGGTTGACTTTGGGACTGTCATGGTGCTGGTGGGTCATTTAGCTAATGCATTGCAATGAGTATACAATGAGGCTCAACTTCACTGGAAGTTGAATCTTCCATCATCTTGGACCTAGATGGCTCTAACCAGGTTATGTCCTCAAGGGCTATGTCATTCTTTTAAAGGTTGTACCCTGCCCGCTTCTCTCCTGTTTCAGTACCACCACGCACTGTGACACACACGGAGGATTTCTTATGAAGATACAGCGTATTAGAAAGAGAAAGCTAGCAAATAAGATATATTAGAAAACCATTATTTATTAAACTACTTGGCCTTACTTGTCTTTTTTTTTTTTTTTTTTTTTTGCCACGCCGCGCGGCTTGTGGGATCTTAGTTACCGGACCAGGGATTGAACCCAGGCCCTCAGCAGTGAGAGTGTGGAGTCCTAACCACTGGACGGCCACGGAATTCCCTCTTGGCCTTACTTGTAAATGCAACTGACATGCAGAGGAGCTAGAGACAGAAAGACTCGTGGAAAACATCTGTGCTGACATGGAAGAGTCAATATTCCAGGCCACGGCACTAGCACAAAAATGTGTGGCCAGCCTGCCTGTGTCTAGAATTTGGTAATAACTATGAATATTTAAACTAGTGGGAGCTAATGGTATCTTTTTCCTTCCTTCCTTCCTTCCTTCCTTCCTTCCTTCCTTCCTTTCCTTCATTCCTTCCTTTCCTTCCTTCCTTCCTTCCTTTCCTTCCTTCCTTCCTTCCTTTCTTCCTTTCCTTCCTTCCTTCCTTCCTTTCTTCCTTTCCTTCCTTCCTTCCTTCATTTCCTTCCTTCCTTCCTTCCTTCCTACCTTCCTTTCCTTCCTTCCTTTCCTGGTCTACTCCTGCTGCTTTCTCCTCCTCCTCTTCTTCTTCTTCGTCTTCCTCCACCTCCTTTTTCTTCTTTCTTCCTGCAAGTGGGGTCCTTAGCATTCATATTTCATGACTACAGGTCTTTCAAGCACTTTAATGATAAGCAAGTACACACCAACCTCCAGTGATCTTGCCAGTACTTTCCTGGGTATAGAATGAGGTCTCTATGTTTTCTGTGTTTTGGGTAAGTACATACTAATCCAACGGTCATGAGATCATTCTTAGGTACCTAAAGCATTGGATATGGCCAATTGATATAGATATATAAAAAACAAATTGAGGGGCTTCCCTGGTGGCGCAGTGGTTGAAAGTCCGCCTGCCGATGCAGGGGACACGGGTTCGTGCCCCGGTCCGGGAAGATCCCACATGCCGCGGAGCGGCTGGGCCCGTGCGCCATGGCCACTGAACCTGCGCGTCCGGAGCGTGTGCTCCGCAGCAGGAGAGCCCACAACAGTGAGAGGCCCGCGTACCAAAAAAAAAAAAGCAAAAAAAACAAATTGATTAGAAAGCAAATACTAGTAAGTGTCCATATTTAGTAATACCAAATTTACATCCACAGCAATAGAAGTACAATAGAAGCTTCTCTCTCTCCCGCTCTAGCTCTCTGTATCTCTCTCTCCCTCTGATAAGCTATTGTAAATGAGAAATTTAATTAAAATGCATGTATTTTGTATATGAAAGAGTGAAAGCAACAAAGTTAAAACTTCAGTGTCACTGACCCTGATTCAGCAGGTTAGAGGGACCAAACCTCTAGGTTGTAGTTGCTTTTTTCATCATAAGATTCTTTCCATCTTCCCACATCAATTCTGAACTGAAAATTCCTAATAACTGTCCAAGTCTGCAACAGAGACACACACACACAGCTTGCTTCCTACTCTGGAAGTCTTCCCTGTGCCCTTGGGTGGAAAGAACGCAGGAATCAAAGCATTTCCTTAAACAATGGAAGCCAAGATAAATCTACTTATTCTGAGAAACAATGGATATGAAATTTCCACTGGGATCAAACTCCACAGAGCTGATTAGCATTTCTTTCATGCTAAGTATTTGGCTTAGATGTCAGGTTAGGGGTTAGTAGAGGTGAGTCCATTAGCCATTATATTAAGCTTGGACATTTATTCACATTCAATTAACCTGTGTTTTACTTCTTCAAATGCCCTTTCTCATTCTTAATGATCAGAATTAAGTATCCTATCTTGGGTCATAATTTTTGTTTGGTTCTTACATTTTTCCAGTTTGACAGTAAGAGGCATATTCTAGAACAATTAACAAGCCAGACCACCCACCAACTGCCAACTGGTAATATCTTGTTGTATTTTATGTTGTGTTTTTAATCCATCTTCAGCAGAATTTATACTCCGTTAATGAAAAGACTCAAGTTTCCTGTTGTTGTTTCTATTCAACATGTAACCTAAGTGGACAGGAGTAGGAATCTAAGAAAATACCAGAAGATGTAATATGTTCTTGTGGGGGGAGAGTATGACCAACAATGTTTATGCATCCTTTACCAGGCAATTAAAACTTTTATCTTCTTTTTAATAAAGATGATACTTAAAACGGAATCAAGTGCAATTTATCTAGGTTTGCAGTTAAGACAAAGCAGACCTAACCACAGGTTCTTGTGAGTTCCAGAGTTATATCACATTTCCTGCACATATATTTTTTCATCTGTTTTCTTTTGTTCCCCTGGCCACCTAGCTCAATGTACTTAACCTTAATATCAAACCTCCAGCGCCAGCAGTTACCTGTGCTTCATTTTACCCTTCTTCACTCTCTTTTAGGACGTTAATTTCCCCATTCCCTTCTACTGTGGATTCACTTCTTTTTGTTGCCCCTGTCTCAAATTTCTGGCTTTGAAACCTGGCCTGCTTATCTTCTACTGACCTGCTTCACTTTTTTACCAACCTCCAAATGCCTCTCCGTGTTTTCAGATCTCTGCTTAGCCTTACTCTAACTAAACATTTCCTTCATTTTTGGCATTCTTTTTTTTTTTTTCTTTCATGAGTTCTGCTTAAATACCCACAAGCCCATCCACTGCAGAGACATCACCCTCTCCAGGAAATGCTCCAATGGATGAGAGATAAAGCCAACAGCTTCAGGACACACCACTCTGAGAGACAGGGAACCAAGCCCCTGAGGGCTCAGGGTTCTCTCCAATCTCATCAAGCAGGTAAGTCACCAAGTGGAGGTAGATGACAGAAAAGCAGAAGTTATCCTCCTAAGGTTCCCTCTAAGGAACTAGAGCGGACATTCTCTTTTATGAAAACATGAAGATACAGAAATATGGTCCCCTCAAGTCTCTGGATATGTGGTTGACTGAATGATCCTTAAGGGCTCCATAAATCGAGATTCTGTGATTCCAAAGGAAAGAAATGCAGTCTTCCTTTTCTATCTTTCACTACAGGGTTTCTTAAAGCAAGTTTGTCAATAAGTAAACAAGCAAACAATTTCAGTGAAATAACAAGAAACTGTAAAGAACTGTATGGAGTCTTATACTTAAAGGACACCTTCAGTCATACAAAGGGTTGAAAGTCCCCGAGAATATCTACATTATTGAAAAGACAAAACAAAGTAAAACTGGCTTGCTAGTAACTGATCCTCTCTGTGCCTGAATTTCCAAACTCATCTTAATCTCATTGTCACAACCTGAGATGATGAGTCACTGGAGTATCTGTGTCAAGGGCAGCTGGCAGTAGATTAAATACTGAAACTGAAATTCCCACCAAGCTGGTTTCTGTAACCTGTGAAACACATCCAAACTACTCAAGGCCCATTTCCTGAAAGGATATTCTCAACTTTCCAGCTACTCTGCTGACTTAAAATTGGGCCCAGCCTTCAGCTGGAGACTGTGAGGATCCTGAAAAGGAAACAAAATTTTTCTTCAAGTAAAAAACTTCAAGGTGGGATGGGAAAGGGAAAAGTTTGCAAGATAATGATTTACTTCCCCTTCAAAGAATTCTCAGAAAGACTCCATGCTTGTTTATTTACTTATTTTGTAAGTTAAGTTCATTTTATTGAAACATAACATACACGTAGGAAAGCGCACAAGCCATGAGAGCTTGTTGAATGTTTGAGAATGAACACATCTGTGTAACCAGCCCCAAATCAAGATCTAGAGCATCACCAGCACTGCCAAAACTTCCCACTGCCTCTTCCTCTACATTTCCATCCCCAAAGGGACCGCTATCCTGGCTTCTAATGCCGTACAATAATTTTGCCTAATTTTGAGCTTTATGTAAATGGAATCAGACAGTATGTACTCTGTGTGTCTGGGTGCTTTTGCTCTCTGCTACATTTGGGAGAGTCATCCATGTACTTACACGTAGTAATAGTAGTAGTTCCTTCATTCTCATTGCTGTCTAGTATTCCATTACATGAATATGACTCAAATACACCTCAATTTATTTATTCATTTTACTGTTGCTGGAGATTTGGATAGTTTCCAGTTGGAAGCTATTATGACTAGTACTACTGTGTGGATTCATAGCATATGTATCTTGATAAGTTTTGGTACACATTTCTGTTGGGTTTAATCCAAGGAGTCATTCATAGATCACTAAGCTTGTGGTAACTTGTTATAGCAGCAGTTAGAAACTCATATAGTAACCTTTTCATATGTGTATTGGCTGTATGGATACCCTTTTTTGTTAAGTGACTGGTTAAGTCTTTTGTCCACTTTATTTATTTATTTTTTTTTGCGGTATACAGGCCTCTCACTGCTGTGGCCTCTCCCGTTGCGGAGCACAGGCTCCGGATGCGCAGGCCTCAGCGGCCATGGCTCACGGGCCCAGCCGCTCCACGGCATATGGGATCCTCCTGGACCGGACCGGGGCAAGAACCCGCGTCCCTGCATCGGCAGGCGGACTCTCAACCACTGCGCCACCAGGGAAGCCCTAGAAAGTTTTTAAGAGACTTTGTTCTTAAGCTATTATGATACTCGATTGGCTCATGGGGCAGATGTACCTGAACCAGTGGTTGGTAACTGGAGAGAGGGATTTATTTTATTTGTCTGGAGTGTTTGCCCTGGAATAGTTGACAGTAAGATAGCACCATCTGTTGGAAAGAAGCAATGTCAATCACCAGTTAAACATTTCTGATATATGAAAAAAATGTTTGTCTTTCTAAAGTGCTTGATAAAGAACCATATTAGGATTAGAAGCCACAGTTCAGTGGAACAAGTACCAAATTGTGTTTATATATCACATCTCCCATTTGTGTAGTAGTCTATTTGTGTAGGTTGGGCTGTTAAACACACACAAAGTCTAAATTATTTTATATATAATATATAATTTATATATTATTTATATATAAATATAAAAATCTTTATTAATTTTTGAAGCCTGTAGATATCTTTGAAATGTCACCACCTTTACTTCTTCCACTTCTTTAAACTCTGAAACAACTACATTTGTCACACAGAACCTGTTCCTCTGAATTTGTGGAAGTTTCTGATTTTGATAGTTACATATTATACTCCTATAAACCACTGCCAGATTTGAAGTGATTGTCAATAAATTTTGCACAGTACATTAAAACCCTCTTTCCAAAACAAATAAATTAAAACTTAAATAAATAGACATTCTCATTGCAATACCAATCCTTGGGAAAGATGATATGTTTATTTCGTATTTTGAACAAAATTTCTGACCTAGTACAATGCATAAACATCTAAACACCAGAGTACCTGGTCTTCCTACTTGAGTTCAGTAAGTACAGAAGGGAAGAAAATGTATTATCACTAATCACAATGACCTAGAAGTCAATCTTTTAGATCCAAATTCTTTTCTCAAACTTTCAAGCTTCCTAAAAACTCAATGCTTCTAAAATCACTTTCTGTGGGCTTCCCTGGTGACGCAGTGTTTAAGAATCCACCTGCCAATGCAGGGGACATGGGTTCGAGCCCTGGTCTGGGAAGATCCCACATGCCGCAGAGCAACTAAGCCCGTGCACCACAACTACTAAGCCTGTGCTCTACAGCCCGTGAGCCATAACTACTGAGCCCACGTGCCACAACTACTGAAGCCCGCGTACCTAGAGCCCGTGCTCCGCAACAAGAGAAGCCACCACAAAGAGAAGCCCACGCACCTCAACGCAGAGTAGCCCCTGCTCGCCGCAACTAGAGAAAGCCCGCCTGCAGCAACGAAGACCTGACGCAGCCAAAAATAAATAAATTTATTTTAAATAAACAAATAAATAAAATAAAATCACTTTCTGTGATAAAAATAAATAAAACATGGGTAGTTCCAGCCATGAGCACAGAAAGTTCTTTAATCCTTTTCCGGAAGATATCAGCCATTATGCAAAAAATATATTTTAAAAAATATGTCTAGCACATAGTAGTTCCTGTGCTTCAAATTTATGATTCCTAAATTTGTTATTAGTTTTGATATAAAATGTTATAGATGAGTCAAAGTATATTTACTACAAAAAAGTTCAGGCATCTTTCATATTATAGAAACATATCACATGAAATCTTATACATGCAATTTACAGTTTCTGGATCCAACTTGCTAACCGTTGTTTAATTGCTTGCAGTTGTAAACTTTCAGATGCTTGTTGATTCCTCTGTACAATTTCCACTTGATCCAGCTTAGGAAGAACCCACTTGAAAGAGTCAGGGAAGAGTTGTCAAGGGGTGTAACTTACCATGATCTAAAAATGGAGACCTGGGGTGGGATGTCTTGTGACAATAGGAAAGACGCAAAAATGAATGTAGAGTAGCCAACCCATGTGAGAGAATCCTAACTCCGATCAGAGGTGTCAGCCACCTGGAACATACAGCATCCTTCTCCCTTTGCTTGACAGGCATTGCTACTCAGTAAGAACTGAGCCTTCTCCCATTCTGTGGGTTGTTTATGGTTTCCTGAGCAACCGACAAGGGATTAATCTCCAAAATATACAAACAGCTCATGCAGCTCTATATCAAAAAACCAAACAACCCAATCCAAAAATGGGCAGAAGATCTAAATAGACATTTCTCCAAAGAAGACATACAGATGGCCAAAAAGCATACAAAAATATGCTTGGGCTTCCCTGGTGGCGCAGTGTTTGAGAGTCCGCCTGCCGATGCAGGGGACACGGGTTCGTGCCCTGGTCCGGGAAGATCCCACGTGCCGCAGAGCGGCTGGGCCCGTGAGCCATGGCCGCTGAGCCTGCGCGTCCGGAGCCTGTGCTCCGCAATGGGAGAGGCCACAACAGTGAGAGGCCCGTGTACCGAAAAAAAAAAAAAAAAAAAGCTCAACATCACTAATTATTAGAGAAACGCAAATCAAAACTACAATGAGGTATCACGTCACACCAGTCAGAATGGCCATCATCAAAAAATCTATAAATGTTGAAGAGGGTGTGGGGAAAATGGAAACCTCCTACACTGTTGATGGGAATGTAAGTTGGTACAGCCACTATGGAGAAGAGTATGGACGTTCCTTAAAATAGAGCTACCATATGATCCAGCAATCCCACTCCTGAGCATATATCCAGAGACAAAGATAATTTGAAAAGATACATGCACCCCAGTGTTCATTGCAGCACTATTTACAATAGCCAGGGCATGGAGGCAACCTAAATGTCCATAAACAGAGGAATGGATAAAGAAGATGTGGTACATATATACAAAGGAATATTACTCAGCCATAAAAGAGAATGAAATAATGCCATTTGTAGTGACATGGATGGACCTAGAGATTGTCATATGGAGTGAAGTAAGTCAGACGGAGTATGACAAATATCTTATGATATCTCTTATAAGTGGAATCTAAAAAAATGGTACAAATGAATTTATTTACAAAATAGAGTCACAAATGTAGAGCACAAACTTATGATTACCAAGGGGGAAAGCGGGGGAGGGATAAATCGGGAGATTGGGATTGACATATGACATAGTAGACATATAAAGTCTACTATATATAAAATAGATAACTAACAAGAACCTACTGTATAGCACAGGGAACTCTACTCAATACTCTGTAATGATCTATATGGGAAAATAATCTAAAAAAGAGTGGATATATGTATATGTATAACTGATTCACTTTGCTGTACAGCAGAAACTAACACAACACTGTAAATCATCTATGCTCCAATAAAAATCAATTAAAAAAAAAAAAGGAGAAGAACTGAGCCTTAATCTAGCCTGAAAATCCAGTTCAACAAGTGTTAAAGAACTGTTGTTTCCAAAGTGGACAGATAAGACAGTTCTTTGTGAGGTAGGAAGAAACTGCCTATTTCTAGTTTTAACCTCTATTTTTGCCAATGTTTTTCAGTATATGCAATAAGTAGTAGTAATTTATAATTAAATAAATATATATATGAGGGGAGGTGAAAGTAAATAAGTTGCGTGCTTTACCAACAAGAATGAGAAATATCAAAGAAGTTTGGAGTTTGCTATTTTAAGGTGCCATAACCAATCAACTGGAATTTTTATAGAAGATAAAATCGAACTGCCATCCCTACTCTAGAACCTCTCTAACATACTGCAGCATCTTCTGCCCAGAAAACAAACAAAAAACTTGACTTACTACTTTACTTCCTGATCAAAGAAGAGCTTCCTTCCCCCAAGCTCATGAACAATGTGTAATAATGACTACATTAAAATCCCATTTTCCTCCTAACCTTGAACCACACTTCTCATTTAGTGACTATAGCTATGAACGAGCATCTTAGAATAGTCCATTTTTTAGATAATTGTATCATCAACATCATTAGGAAAAAATATTTGATTTACAGGATTTTATTTACCACGGTCTCATCTATTTATGTATGGAGTGTGAGAGCCACTGGTGCTAGTTTCCAGTATTTCCAGTTTTCTGCCTTCTGGGCACACAGTAGGACTGGATTTCCTGGTCCCATTAGGGGCGGAGCCATATGACTGATCTGGCCAGTGGACTATGAACAATGTCGCTTCTATTCTGGAGGATTTTTTTTTTTTCTTTTTGCGGTATGCGGGCCTCTCACTGCTGTGGCCTCTCCCGCTGCGGAGCACAGGCTCCGGACGCGCAGGCTCAGCGGCCATGGCTCACGGTCCCAGACGCTCTGCGGCATGTGGGATCTTCCCGGACCGGGGCACGACCCCGTGTCCCCTGCATCGGCAGGCGGACTCTCAACTGCTGCGCCACCAGGGAAGCCCCTATTCTGGAGGATTTGATTTTCAGCGTGAGATTTCCTGGGTTCTCTCTTTGCTCCCTCTATCATGGCGACCTTCTCCATCAGCCTGAAGATCTGAAGGACCACTGTAAGCAAAGCCCCTCTGCCAGCCCACTAGAAAGTGTAGCATGAATGAGAAAGGAACCTTTGTTGTTTTCAGCCCCTGAGATCTGGGGGTTGATTGTTACCAGAGCATGATCTGGTCTGCCCCCATGACAGCTTGAGAGATACCTGAAATTCCACTCAAAACCCAACAAGTCATAACGCAAAGTTTTGGTTAATAAGCTATTGTATATTGCAAGAGATCCAGCCTTAATTTAAAAACCACAGGAAGTTCTCTATTAATAAATCCCCAAAGAGACAAGTCGGTCCTACATATTCCTATAGTTTTGAAAGGGGAATTTCTCCCTTTGAAATTTCAAAGAGAAGTCTTGGTATCAGGTGCCAGGCTGGTCTGCTCTGAGAGCCAAAATGCAGGAAACTGTCCTGTTTGATCCCAACTTGGAATTTTCAACCTCAAGACCTGTATCTCGAGGTAAGAGCTGGTAAGATTTGCAGAACCGCTTATTCTTCCCATTTTTCCTTAATGTCACTTTAAGTGAAAAGAGAATCTGATGTAATCAATTCCTGCCCCCAAAGTCCATCTATATTTCACAGGGGATTAGTGTCCAAATATATTCTCATACGGTTTTACTTTCATCCTAAGTCACTATATTTTTTTCACCCCAGTAGAATAGGAAGGAAGAGATCTGTGCTAGGCTTTTCCCCAGAGCCTCACTTAAACACAGGAGGCAGCATGGCTCAGTGGGTGAGGACTCAACTCAGGACATGTGTGACTCGGGTCACAGCTCTGTCACTAAGCAGCTGTGTGATCTCGCAGGCCTCTTAACTTCTGTCAGCCCATTTCGTCACCCGAAAAGGCAACTCCTAAGAGTGTCCTTGCCTCACTTTGAGGCTTGTCCGTTTCTAAAGAGACTTTATGTCTGAAACCAAACAGTTGAATTACATTATTGGAAGGACCATCTGTTTGTGGGTATTTACGATGTATCAACACAGATTTACTCTCTTACAACATTCTTAATCAAATTGCCTGACACTTTTCTACGTTTTTTAATTTTTTATTTCTCCTTTCTTATTTTTCTCACCTCCATTTACAGAACCAGACACGCTAGTTTATCCCCTGAACTGGGTAGAGGCCAGTTCAAGGCAAAATGGGAAGCTTAAGCTCTCAACCCGTGCCGTATCCTTCTTCCTCTGGGTGCCTGCCTTTGCTCTGATTCAATGTCAGGTGTGTACAGTCCCCTGAAGTTTGTCGTTTCTTCTACCTGTCCATTGTCTTTACACTTCAGGACGTGGCTTCCCGTATGTACCCACTCGCCAGCCAGCTGAACGGACAGAATCATGTGCGCTAGTGAAGCCTCTGCTGCCTCTGGGGTGGCCTTCTGCCCTCGCCCCACCTGCCTCGCTAAGCAGAAAAGAAATTATGTGGTTCAGCCTTGGGAAAAGATAGAAAGGGAGAACGGTATTTTGAGAAAGGGGAACTTGAATCACCTTCTGCAAACCACCATGTTCACAGCCCATAAACAGGGGACACTGGCCAAGTCAGTGTGAGACATGAGCTGGAAGCCTGGGCCAGAACCAGGAACCGGGCAGGGGTCAAGCTCTGCACCGGTCACCAGTGGAAACAAAAAGAATCATCCCAGCGACGCTGAGAAAGCAAAGGAAAAGAGTGTTTCTTGTCTGTTTTCTATAAGGGATGGAAAATATATGTTTGGTGTCTGCCTGCCAAAGAAAACCTCTGGAGTTTGTGTTGCTGGCCTTGAGCTGCAAAGTGTCGAAGGAAATGAAGGGAATGTTGTGAGGGGTGTGTGCGTGTGTTTGATTTTTAAATGATCACTGTGTGCTGCTTAAGAATTTCTGGGTTTGTGATGTGTTGTCCTGTTTTGTTTTTAACGACGTGGAAAACGTGCCACTTTCAGGGAGGAGGGCCTGGATAGGAGGGAGGTTCATGGAAAAGGAATCAAAACAAGACTGGGAACTCCCGGAACGCTCAAGCATCTCAAACCACATGACCGCAGAGGCAGCGGCAGCTGAGGAATCAAGGCAGGCTTTCCCGTGAACCGTGTATTTCTTTGTGATCACAACAACGCTTCCTGTCTGAGTCAACAGTGCTTTCAAGGTGGAGTTCATGAGAAAACCTTAGTCATGAAATGCCAATTTTCAACTCTTTAATAGAGCCAAGCATTATTCTGTAAGAATATCGTGTCCAGAGTTTGCCAAAAAGATTTCTGAAGAAGTTTTGAATCTTATTGCTGGGCACAGAAGGGGGTACAGAATTAATTCAAGGCACGTCCCCTGCCCTGAAAGAGCTTTTGGAGGCCCTTCTGGGAGGTGTGGGATCTGAGAACTGCAATGTGAGGATGGGGCAGAGAACCACAGTGAAAGGCACTGGACCCGACTTCCTTTCTGTAGCTCCCATTGAATGATCAGCCTATCCAGAGCCAGACCCTCTGAGCACATCCACTCTGCCTGCTGGTCCTCTGGTTTGCTTTCTCAGTAGAGAAGGGCAGGAGAGTTCAGCTGTCACCATGCAGGGCCAGTCTCACGTGCATTTGCCAGCCTGGAGGACAAAATGGAAGCTAGGAGGGCTCCGTGCCTCTAAAATATTGGTCCCTAATCTATTACAGCACCTGAGGTTGTATAATTAGAGAGTTCTTCCTGTATAGGCAATGTGATAAAGTAGAGGGAGCTTGGACTTCAATTTCAGGCAGACCTGAGCTCAAATCTCAGCTCTCCTGCACACTATGGACTTTTAGCAGGTCGCTTCTTCTGTGAACACTTATTTCCACATCTGTTACCTGGGGATAATGTATGTGAAAATGGTGAGACATAGGAACTTGGCAAGGACTATTTTCCTTCCTTTCTTTTCCGAGTCTAGTGGCATAAATACTCCAGAGCTGAGGAACATCCTAAGCTCTTATGTTCTGGCAAACTGGATGTCTCTGTAGGGAAGTTAATTACCACCTTCAGCTGTTAGCCGGAATATTGGTACTCTAACCATTCAAGGATGTAATACCTTTGGCAAAGATTTCTCTCTTGTGATTTTTTTTCCCCCTTATTCTCATAATCTTTCACTTCACTAGACCATCCTGGAGACGAAGGACTATATCTTATTCGTTTTTGTATTCCTGGCACATGGCACAGAAGGTACTCAATAAATGTCTGCTGGATGAATAAATAAACGTATGAAAATAATTTCTAGGGAAAAGAGTAAAAGAGAGACAACATTAGTTAAAGGAGAAAGTACCCCAGGACTAAGAAGAGGAAGATGAGAAGGCAAAACAATTTTTTGCCTAATTTATCATTTTACCCAGAATCAGAACTGCGGCTGCTGCTTTAGAGAGTACAGCACCCCTCCAACTCCCCTCCCTGCTACAGCCACCTGCAGGGTTACAGGTGCTGCTTCCGCTGCTGCGAATGGTGATGATGATGATACTGTGCAACAGGATTAGGAAACCACCTTTTCTTAAAATGACCTTGGCAATTTTTGCAACTATTTTGCTGATTTTTAAATTTTTTTTTTTTTTTTGCGGTACGCGGGCCTCTCACTGCTGTGGCCTCTCCCATTGCGGAGCACAGGCTCCGGACGCGCAGGCTCAGCGGCCACGGCTCACTGGCCTAGCCGCTCCGCGGCATGTGGGATCTTCCCGGACCGGGGCACGAACCCGTGTCCCCTGCATCAGCAGACGGACTCTCAACCACTGCGCCACCAGGGAAGCCCTAAAATTTTTTTTTTTTGATTAACTAATGTATTAATTTATTTTTGGCTACCTTGGGTCTTCATTGCTGCGCGCGGGCTTTCTCTAGTTGCAGCGAGCAGGGACTACTCTTCGTTGCGGTGCGCGGGCTTCTCATCACAGTGGCTTCTCTGGTTGTGGAGCACGGGCTCTAGGCACTCGGGCTTCAGTAGTGGTGGCATGTGGCCTCTCAGTAGTTGTGGCTGGCGGGTTTAGTTGCTCCGCGGCATGTGGGATCTTCCCGGACTAGGGATCCGAACCCACGTCCGCTGTTTTGGCAGGCGGATTCCTAACCACTGCACCACCAAGGAAGTCCCTGCTGCTGATTTTCTGAAGGATTTCAAGCCACATCTGCTTTCTAAGCCACAGCTGTTTTCAATATCTTGACCACACTAAGTACAGAACAGGTATGACTTATTTTAATACAAATCTGGCCTCACTGGGGATGGGATGAGTGCCCGAAGGGGGCATGCAGGGTATTTATTTCTCAGGCTTCAGGAGCTTTCCCGCTACCCCTGGGGTACCCGCAGGTACCAGTGCATCAATGCAGGCTGAGTTGTGCCCTACGCTGAGTGCCAAAGCCTCATTTTGTTTGTAAGGGTAACTCCCACAGTCAGACATCACATTCCAAAACAAAACGAAACAAAAGCTTCCCACCTGTCATCAGAATGATCTTTGTCTCTGCTTCATATCAGTAACAGGTAGATGTCATATTTTAAACATGGCCATCTCATGGATGTGCTCTACATGCAGGTACTGGAACTCTGACTCCCCTCTCTGACCCCCCTCTCTCCCCTCACCACTTCACTTTCAAACTCAAGAGCTGGGAGGCAGGATTGAGTAGACTATGCAGTGGAGTCAGATAAACCCTGAAGTCTGGGCACTTTAGAACAGCAGAAGTTTATTTCTCACTCACGACATACTCTGATGCCAGTCACATGGCTCTCTTCCAAGGGGTGAGTCAAGAACATATGTATTCTATACAAATGGGTTGTTCCAACGTGTCTCCTGTTGATGCTTCTACAAACAATTCTGCATTTTCCAGGAGGGGAAGGGGGCAACAGGGAGGAAGAAGAGTATGGAAACCAGATATATCAGGGTAATATTTATAAGTGACCTTTATTAATAGTCTATGTAGAAAATTCCTGTAAAAATGGCCGTCGTCTCAGGGGTAGAATTAGATTTGGTAACCAGGGAGAAGGCAAACTAACAATGGGTGAGGTAATACGTTTGTGATTTAGTGTGTAAAGTCTGTCCTTTGGAAGGTTGTCTATTGATGACACCCTGCAGTTTGGACCCCGCAATACAGTGAATGTGAAATTCAGACCCCACTTTCCATACTCAAGTTTGAGTGAGTCTGTGATTCTGATAGTGAGTGAGACTTCACAGAGGTCCATGCCCCAACTCGTGTGGTTCAGTGACCATGAGCAATAAAGGCTTTTATTTATAATGAGAAACAGTTGAAATATGGAAGGAAATGATAGAATGACAGGATTTCCTGTAAAGTGCACGAACAAAGCAATAATACACAAGGTGCCTTTACAAAGAGCTCTAATAAATTTTACACAAATGCCTGACATGACCTTTTGTGCTTCTGAGCTACTTCAGTTACAGTAACATCAGAGACAGTGGCCAAAGTATTTACTATAAATTCAAATGCTTTGGGACTTCCCTGGTGGCGCAGTGGTTAAGAATCCGCCTTCCAATGCAGAAGACACGAGTTCGAGCCCTAGTCCTGGAAGATCCCACATGCCATGGAACAGTCAAGCCCATGTGCCACAACTACTGAAGCCCGCGCACCTAGAGCCCGAGCTCCGCAACAAGAGAAGCCACCGCAATGAGAAGCCTGCGCACCACAACGAAGAGTAGCACCCGCTCGCTGCAACTAAAGTCTGCGTGCAGCAATGAAAACCCAACGCAGCCAAAAAAAAAAAAATGCTTTCCTATTAATGTGAATCAATGTATGAAAATCAACGCATATTTCATACTCAGACATGCTCAGAAATGCTATGCACAGGCACATACACAGGGAAAAAGAACGTCTATGCCCTGATCTCATTTTCTTTAAAAATGTTACACTCAGGGAGCCCCAGCAAGTACACATAGCCTAGGGAAGAAAACAGCAGACTTCACTAAGCAATTAGGAAATGCAAGTCAACAATCGTATGGGAATGACTTCACCGAGATGTGTCCTAAATAATTAACAAGTCAACCACTTTTTCCTTAAGAGCCAAGAACTTTGCAACATTAAAGAATCATTTCATTAATTGACTTTTAAAATTCATGGACTTCTCCTTTATATGTATTTGAAACTTTTTAAGTTTAAATTTTTTAACTATTAGAAATAAGGGGAGATAATATTAGTCTATCCTGCACCCTCAAAGCTTTTTTTCTTCCTTTATGTTACTTTGGTCAACTGATTGCTATCAAAGAAAGCAATTTCCTGTAACGTTTTATTTTACTGCAAAATGATTTTCCTGTACTTTATCTGGAAAATATATCGTGATGTTGCCTCAGCACCAATATGGGAATGACAGGCAGGCAAGACATCGACAAGAGGGACCAGATGAGAGTAAGGGAAAGTGTAAGCCTTTGGGGACTTGGCAGGTCAGAATAACAGGAAGAGCTATTTAAAATGTATGTCTGGGGCTCACCCTCTGAGCTTCTAGTTCACTACAAATATTATGAGTGGGCACACTTTTTTTGCCACAGGGGCTATCAGAACACTTGGGTCCGGTCTGGGGTTCATCCGCGTCACGTGCCAGCATCACATGTGCATCGTCCGCCAGCATCACTCCTGGGCCCACCTTCTTTCCTCCTCACGTTTTCTATATGCCTATTTTCTCTTACTTATTTTTAGTTGATCTTGCTAAATTGTGTGCATCTTTATATGCAGACTTCAATTCCTTTCACTCTGTGGATAATGTTAAGTAAGTGAATAAATAAGAACGCTGCAGAGCAAGTTTTCCGATAGGGAGAGTTTATATTCCATATTACAGTTCTGTCCTTTCCATGACCTTTTGTCTTACTTCAGAATTCCGGTGCTGTGGTGTTCACTCCTCACATCATCAACCCTGTTCTTGGGAGAGCACTTCACCCTTGTCATTTATACTCAGAATAAACTTAAACCAGTGTACAACCCCTGCCAGGGGTATTTGCTTTTCCCTTAATTGCAAAATAAGATTTACTACCTCAAATCAATTTTAGATATCAAGGAAATGGGAGAAAATAGAGGAAATAATCCTGGACAGAAAGGTGTCTTCTCAGTACTGCAAAAATGATACCACCCACCGAGGATTATTTTTGCTTATAACATTTGAAAGAAAAATGTTAGGGCTTAAGTAACAACTTTAATTTATTTTTTTACTGATGGCCTTCTGTGAGCCATGTGAAAAGCCAAATTAACAAAGATGCTGAAGAGAGAATGAAAGAGATGGCTGCGTGAAAACTGAAAGGCAATCTGGAGGAAGGAAGGGAGACAGAAGAGGTCCAAAATATGTATTAAGAAGAAAAGGTTAAATAAACATAACTCGATCATTGTTAGGCCCGGATGAGAGTTCAAGGATGGACTTTAAAACACAAGGTCGGACTTCCCTGGTGGCACAGTGGTTGAGAGTCCACCTGCCGATGCAGGGGACATGGGTTCGTGCCCCGGTCCGGGATGATCCCACATGCCGCAGAGCGGCTAGGCCCGTGAGCCATGGCCACTGAGCCTGCGCGTCCGGAGCCTGTGCTCCGCAACGGGAGAGGCCACAACAGTGAGAGGCCCACGTACTGAAAAAAACGTACCAAAAAAAAAAAAAAGATGGACAAAACACAAGGTCAGGGACTTTCCTGGTGGCGCAGTGGTTAAGAATCCACCTGCCAATGCAGGGGACACGGGTTCGAGCCCTAGTCTGGGAAGATCCCACGTGCCACGGAGCAACTAAGCCCGTGCGCCCCAACTACTGAGCTTGTGCTCTAGAGCCCGTGAGCCACAACTACTGAGTCCACGTGCCACAACTACTGCAGCCCACATGCCTAGAGCTTGTTCTCCACAAGAGAAGCCACTGCAATGAGAAGCCCACACACCGCAATGAAGAGTAGCCCCCGCTCACTGCAACTAGAGAAAGCCCACGTGCAGCAATGAAGACCCAACACAGCCAAAAATTAATTAATTAATTAATTTTTAAAAACCACAAGGTCATGTGTTTGAGTGGCTGTGGTGGCAATTGCTGCTTGCTCTGCATTTTGGAGAGAATTTTGCCTATTTGTTTGGACTCCCCTGTGTGGACTCAGAATACAACGTCTCTGTTATGGATTGAATTGTGTCCCCAAAAAAGATATGTTGAAGTCTCAACCCCCAGTACCCATGAACTTGACCTTACTTAGAAATAGGGTCTTGGAAGATCTAACCAAGTTAAGATGAGGTCATGCTGGATTCGGGTGAGCCTTAGCCCAGTATGACCGGTGTCTTAGAAGAAGAGGGAAATTCAGAGACAGAGACACACACAGGGAGAAGACTGTGTGAAGAGGAAGGCAGAGGTTGGAGTGATGCCGCTACAAGCCAAGGACACCAAGGATTGCTGGGAGTCACCAGAAACTAGGAAGAGGCAAGGAAGGATCCTCGCCTACTGATTTCACAGTTCACACAGCCCTGCTGACCCCTTGATTTCAGACTTTTAGCCTCCAGAACTGTGAGACATTAAACTTCTGTTGTTTCAAGTCAAGCATGTACGGTACTTTGTTACAGCAACCCTAAGAAACAAATATAGTCACTGTAAGTGCAGAAAGAGATGTTGCAGCAGATGGAACAGCAAACAGAGCAGAATGAGGCCTCTTTCTGCCCCAGACCCTCCAGAACTCACGTACCTCTGAAAGGAACACCTTGCAGGCCAGTTCCCAGCACAGCTTCCTTTCCAGGCATGTTTTGCCTCCATGGCCTTGGGGCTATGATTCCAAATAATCTAGATGACTCCCACCACCCCACAGCCAGCCCCCAACATAAGTAAAAATAAGAACACAAAAGTTCACGTGTTTTTATAGATTCCTATACTTCTCAAATATTTAGCAGGAAGTATGTATTAATTTTGCTGTAACTAGTAAAAAAAAACACAAAACTTTGTCTAAAATATCGTGTAAGAAAGGCTCTTTGCACAGTATTTAACAGTTTTCTACAATCACCATGAGTCCTGTGTCCTAAAGTCTCTAACTGCACCTGAGAAAACTTAAAATTCTGGTGACATTGGTGTAACAATGTCTCTCAGCTCCCCAGTAAGCCTACACCTTCTTTGTTGGGTGGGGGGTTGTCAAATGTTGGGGCAACCCTCTTTTGAGTTCCTTTTTACTGCGTTGAACATTTGAGAGAGACCAAGTGAAGACACGTCCACCAAGTGAAGACACGTCCAGTGGTGATGCTCAGTAGCAACTTGACTCACCACCCAGATGTCCAGACACTGCCCTGGGGCCCAATTTGTAGCCACTACACAACTACACAACTCCGGCTTCAAACATCTTGATAAGGGTCTTCAGACTCTCATCTTTGGGCTTCTTTCCATGTGTCATTGAAGGAATGGCCTGGGTATGAATTGTTGCCTCAAATTTCCCAAGCAACTCTTCTGCCCTGGATGCTACAAGAATGAAGCTCTGGAGTCCAGATGTTCCTAAGAGTGTTGGGGTCCAGAAAAAAAAAATCTCACTATAAAGGATGCTTTTCCCTCATACCCTCATATCCCCATCCCCATCTGAATTCACAGAGATGAAGCCAGGTCAAAATAAAAATTAGGAGCAGACTTGAAGCCAATAGAGAACAATTCAATCTCACCTCCTTAGCTTTAGCTTAATGGGTGGCTTGGAGGAGGATAGGTGAGGAGAAATAGGGGGATGCATATGGCCTTAGTTTCCTTGTGGTTCTTTTTTGTTGGTATACCAGATGGCTTAATTATCCATAATTATCCATACAGCTCTTTCTGTACATCCCCAACACTTCCATCTTTTTATAAACTACCATTTATTGAGAAATTTCTGTCAGTCACTATCCTAAGCATTATTTCCTTTAACCTTTTCAGTGGAATGTGAGGTAATTACTAGTATTATCTCCATACATCAGATAGAAAGGTTAACTAACTTGCTCGATTCCATCCTGCTGATAAGAGACAGAGCTGGTCTATCTGATTCCCAAGCCCATTCTCTCCCCCTAAGTTATGTGCTGCCTCCTGACTGCTCCACTTGGCTGTAACTACAGTCTCTTAAGTGTCCCACGAGATACAATGGTGGAGAGAAGTTATATGAAATCCACTGACTGAGAATTCTGAAGAAACTAAATGGAATTTAATGAAGAAATTGAATGGAGAAAGGATTCCAGAGTCTGCAGGAAAATCAAAAGGATGGAGCATGGAAAAGGTACATTTTAGGAAAGAAGGAGAAGTGAACAGAAAAATAGGACTGCGACACACACTTATACACACTGTACCTGCTCAACTGCAAGAGGGAACCATTCACTTATATTTTTTGTAAAAGATGTCTTCCAGGGTTGTTCAGTGCACAACCTGGGCAGCCGAGTGAGGTGGTCCTGGGAATGATACTGTACATGCTCCAGCATTGGTAGTAATTTTTTAAATATTTATTTATTCATTGATTTGGCTGCGCCAGATCTTAGTTGCAGCACGCAGGACCTTTGCTGCGGCATGCAGGATCTTTAGTTGCAACACGCAGGC
This sequence comes from Grampus griseus, assembly GCF_964374135.1. Taxonomy (NCBI): domain Eukaryota; kingdom Metazoa; phylum Chordata; class Mammalia; order Artiodactyla; family Delphinidae; genus Grampus; species Grampus griseus. The sequence goes on from NC_139007.1 coordinate 76,512,443, forward strand.
TCTTAGTTGCGGCATGTGGGATCTAGTTCCCTGACCAGGGATCGAACCTGGGCCCCCTGCATTGGGAGCGTGGAGTCTTAACCACTGGACCACCAGGGAAGTGTCGCATTGGTAGTAATTTGAAGAAAAGGAGCTGGGGTTCTTGTTTAAAAGAGAAGGATGGGATTCCCTGGTGGCACAGTGGTTAAGAATCTGCCTGCCAATGCAGGGGACACGGGTTCAAGCCCTGGTCCAGGAAGATCCCACATGCCGCGGAACAACTAAGCCCGTGCACCACAACTTCTGTGCCTGCATGCCACAACTACTGAAGCCCACACACCTAGAGCCCGTGCTCCGCGACAAGAAAAGCCACTGCAATGAGAAGCCTGTGCACCGCAACGAGGAGTAGCCCCCGCTCACCGCAACTAGAGGGAGCACATGTGCAGCAACGAAGACCCAACACAGCCATAAATAAATAAATAACATAAATAAATTTTTAAAAAAATAAAAGAAAAGGATGACCCTGAACAGACACAGTATAACATATGAATGGTTTTGTTCACGTCACTCAGGCTTCTGACCTGTAACTAATGTTAATAATTATTTAAGGGACATACCTATGTACATACATAAAATATATATGAATTGAATACTTGAATACAATGTAATTGTTGTATTATGATTTAAACTTCTCTGAAAATTAGTTTTTCTCCTTCACAGATATATTTGTAGTTCATTCAGATTACATTTAAATGAACTTTTGTAAGAGGTGGGAGTGAAAGTAGAGATTTGGCAAAGGTTAATAGAAAAAGTGAGAGCGAGAACATGCAACAAACTTGCCAAAAAAAGAAAATGAAATTTTGGAAAAATGCTGCGTGCGGTATAACATCCAAGGTTTTTTTTAAAATAAGGGCATTGTTGACAAGAATATGAAAGTGATCATTTTATTATACTTCAATAGGATTGAAGACTTGAAGAAACAGTGTGCCCTTCATATGACTTGTGTAAATAATCCAAAATAACAGACGCACCAACCCTAAATTTCTAAAACCACGTATTTGTGGCCTAAACTTGCTCCCAAACTCCTACACCTTCAGTCATTTCCTGCATGGGGGTAGGAGATGGAGAGGCAAGGCAGCATAAATCTACCAGCTATTCCCAAAAGAGGTGACATTTCCCAGATTAAATGATTTTTGCTCCCAAGAGTCTGGGATTATAACAAAATTCTCCTCAAAGAAGGAAGGGGTAAAATAAGAGAGAATGGAGTGGGAGACACAGCAAATTAGAAGTCCCGGTGTCTTGATGGTACTCTGGTCCTCCCAGAGTCCACCTCTGTGAAGCTTTAACCAGGAGTCGGCATAAAGAATTCCTACCCAGTGTCAAGGCGATCCAGCCCCAAATTCAGTTATACGGGACCTAATAGTAACTGTATAGGTTCTTGGAGGAGAGTGGACTTTGAAGTTAGATTAATCTGGGTTCATATCCTATCTTATTTATTCACTTAATAATTATTCAACAAGCACCTGCCACATTCCAAACACTAAAGGTAAAAGATAAAGTAGAGCATGTCTTTCCCTTTGAGAGCTTAATTACATGCCATGTGCCCTGGAGCAATACCAAACCCCTGCTGGCCTCATCCATGAATGGGGATTGTTAATAACCTCCTCTCAAAGGTGGAGTTCCTGGGGAAGGGGATAGGGTTCCCTTCAATGTTACCCTTCCTCCCCAATGTAGCGGGGTGATTTGAGGAAACTTTCCTGCCCCCAAAACTTTCTCTGTGCCCAATGCCTAGATCATGGAAGTATGTTGAAAATATGAATAGTATAATATGGTAAGATCTTATCATATTCATTGACTCTCTATTAGAAGCCTTACTACTCATTTTTTATTTTTTTCCACTCCTGATTATTATGCAGTCCTTCACTCAAATACTCCTTCTCTATTTTATTGTGGTAAAATACACATAACATAAAATTTACCATTTTAATTACTTTTAGTGCAGTTCGGTAGTATTAAGGACATTCACACTGTTGTCCAACCACTACCACCATCCGTCTCCAGACCTTTTTCACCTTCCCCAACTGAAACTCCACACCCATCAACCACTAACTCCCCATTCCCCCTCCTATAGCCCCTGGCAACCACCCTTCTACTTTCTGTCACTATGAATTTGGCTACTCTCAGTACCTCATATAAGCGGAATTACACTGTATTTGTCCTCTTGAGACTGGCTTATTTCACTTAATAATGTCCTCAAGGTTCATCCATGCTGTACCATGTGTCAGAATTCCCTTCCTCTCTGAGGGTGAATAATTATTTCATTGCATGCATGAGCCACACTTCATTTACCCATTCATTCATCAATGCACAGTTGTATCATTTCCGCCTTTTGGCTGCTGCGAATAGTGCTGCTATGAACATTGGTGGATTTATTCACTTTTGCCTGCTGGGTACATATAGGGTTATGAAAAATTAGAACCACATAGTCCATAGATTATAGAGTCTGAAAATGTGCTTGGAGATAATGGAGTCAGGCTGCCACACTGTGCCAACAAGGAAGCAGTCACAGAGGGATTACACAATACTTCCAAGACTTGAAGAACTTCCAGGTTCTTTATAGCAAAGCCTAGCAATGAAACTCACTACATCAGTGAAACTTACTACAAGTGGTAGTGCTGTATTCATATGTGGATCTAATCAACAAAGCATCCAGCATATATAAAATATTTATCAACAAAAGAAAGGTTATATTTCTGGCCCTAAAGCAAGTCTCAACATATTTCAAAGGACTGAAATCATGCAGACTATATTCTCTGACCAAAATGCAATTCAGATGAAAATTAATAACAAGCCATATGTAGATTACTGTCTATTTAAAAATTAGGAAATATGCTTCAAAAAACCAATGACTCAGAGAAAAAATTATAAGGAAATTAGAAAATATTTGTAACTGTGTAACAATAAAAACATATCAAAATGTATATCAAAATCTTGTAGTATTTAAAGCACACTTATGATCCTTTTGTATGAGAAAGGAATTAAGTTAAAAAGCAACGAGCTGAGTAACCATCTCACGAAGGTGGAAAAGAACAGGAAATAAACACAAAGAAAAGTTAACAATAAAAACAAAAGCCAAATAAATAATATATAATGAAAAGAATCAAGAGTATCAAAACGTTGTTTTGTGAAAAGATTAAGAAAATTAATAAAACAGTTGGTGAAATTGATTAAGGGAAAAAGAAAGAAGGCATAAATGACCAATGCAAAGAATGAAAGGAAGCTATAACTATATGTTCTACCAACATTAAAAACATAAGACGACTTTGTGAATAACTATGCCAATGAAGTTGAAAATTTAGGTAAAATGGACAAAATTCCAGCAAAATAAACCTTACCAAAATTAGTTTATGAATATCAGAAAACCTGAATAATCAGTTTAAAGTCTGTGTCTGATAACTCTAACATTTGAGTCACTTGCAGATCTTTTCTTTCTCTAAATATTGTGCTGAAATAAGTAGTAACTTTTTATTGAATGCTGGACATCGTATATGAAAAACTGCAGAAACTCTGAGTGATCTTTTTCTTTTTTTAACATCTTTATTGGAGTATAGTTGCTTTACAATGATGTGTTAGTTTCTGCTGTATAACAGAGTGAATCAGCTATACGCATGCATATATCCCCTTATCACCTCCCTCTTGCCTCTCCCTCCCACCCTCCCAATCCCACTCCTCTAGTTGGACACAAGGCACTGAGCTAATCTCCCTGTAATATGTGGCTGCTTCCCACTAGCTACCTATTTTACATTTGGTAGCGTATATATGTCCATGCCACTCTCTCACTTCGTCCCAGCTTACCCTTCCCCCTCCCCGTGTCCTCAAATCCATTCTCTACGTCTGCATCTTTATTCCTGTCCTGTCCCTAGTTTCTTCAGAACCTTTTTTTTTTTTTAGATTCCATATATATGTGTTAACATACAGGATTTGTTTTTCTCTTTCTGACGTCTGTGATGTGGTCTCCGTGGATTCTCCATCTAGATTATATGAGGCGACAAGCACAAACGTGAACTCTCCCTTTTATCAAATCTCTCCCCCACCCTCGGGATGAGTCTTTTGTCCTCAGCTTACTCCCAACAAAGAGATAGCTAAGAGAGTAATTTTATCACAGAATGAGAGAAACTGCAGGGATTTCGTTAATTTTCTTGTAATGAAAATAGCTAACAGTTGTTGAGTGTTTTACTTTGTGTCAGGCAATGTTCTCATCTCTATGACGTAGGTACAATTGTCCCCATTTTAAGCCAAGGAAACTGAGGCACAGGAAAGTTAAAAAACCTGCTCAGGGCAAAAATTTACTAAGTGACAAATCCTGTGTTTTAACTCTGGCTCTGACTCCAGAGCCTTTGCTCTAAATGACTAAATTACATAGCCTTTTGATATAAAATAACATGTCAACGCAAAATGATAAATCAATAAAACAGGCTATAATCATCAAATTTTATTCTGGTACATCTAGGAGATTTCTCTTCACAGGGCAAAGAACTGAACATCACTGACGAGTTTGAATATGCTCAGTGCTTACACTCTTACCTTTCTTATCCCTAATTATATATTGTCTAAATGGTATTCTAAGCCTTTATAAATTCAATTAAAAAGAAAATTTCCAAGGATCTTTCGCTAGAGGTCACTCTCCTAACTGTGAGGTCTGGTTGTCTTTTGTCACAGTGGAAGAGACAGGGTTAACCAACCAACGATGGCTACCATTTGATGAGTCCAGCAGGTGTCACTAGAATCCCACAGATCCTGAGGTTGATTTTTTTTCACCAACAACTACACTTCGCAGACATAAGCATCTCACTTCTGTCAAGGCAGGTTATGCTAAGTTTATTCTTTTCATAAAACTTAAAGTATTTATAACACTACTTGGTTGTCAAGATAGTCTACCCAAAACTCAAACACAACTCACTTATCTTCTGAGAACGCAAAATAAAATATCTTGCTTGAAATGACAAGGTAACAGAGGGAAAGATAAGAGGGTTAATTGACAGGAATGACAGCTCAGACTGGGTTCAAGGTTGTTTTCTCAACGGCTTTCACCAAAAACCATACTACACCTAAGATCACGGATACAAATGAGTGTTTCCAGTGTTTCTATTGTCCCCTCATCAGTGTGCTCCCAAGTGTCAGCTTGGGCTGCCGTAACTAAATACCATAGCCTGGGGGCCTTAAACAACAGGATTTTATTTCTCACAGTTCTGGAATCTAGGAAGTCCAAGATCAAGGTGCTGGCCAATTTAGCTCCCTGGTGAGGAATCTTCCTGGCTTGCAGACAGCCGCCTTCTTGATGTGTTCTCACACAGGAGACAGAGAGGAAGCAAACTCTCTGGTATCTCCTCTTACTAGGGCACTAATCCCATCCTGAGGGCCCCAACCTTATGACCTCAACTAAACCTAATTATCTCCCAAAGGCCCCGTCCACAAATAACATCACGTTGGAGGTTAGGGCTCCAATATATCAGTTTGGAGGGGACACAATTCAGTCCATAGCACCAAGTTTAGTGGTCAACAGAGGTGGTCAATGAAGTGCAGATTAAGTGAGGACTTGGCTGTGCCAGAGGAACCCAGAACACAGGTTCCTGATCTTTTATACCATGTATAAAGGAGGCCGTGTCAGCCTGGAAGGATGAACCCTATGATCTTATAAGGAATGCATTGCTGCACCAATTGCTTACTTCAGAGTTCTCATTCTTATGCCATCAGCCTACCTAAAGCAGCCCTACCCACACCTTACCTCTTGGACTTTACTTGATTTATCTAGAAAGCTATCTCAATTTATCATTTCATATGCAGATGCAGCCTGTATGAGACATTCATGGAGGTCTCTTGTCAACAACCCTCAGAGTCTGGTGTATCTCATCCAATTCTACTTACTGCCTATTTCATAAAGATGACATCCCAAGAGCAAAAGGCTATCTAGTGAGGATGGGTATGGAGATAATCATTAACATCTTTTTGTTGTTATTATGACAGCTGAAGTAGTTAAAACTAATGGTTCCATTTATGAAGACTATTTTACTTGAGGTAAAACCTACCCCACTTTATCAACACTGTTGCTTAAAAGAACCCAGTGCTGAGAAAGACCTGACCAAGACACCAACAAGGGCTTCCACTTGTACTTTTACTCATTTTATAATTTTTATAATGTTAAGTATATTAAAATATATATCTATATATCTTGAAATATAAAGTGAGAGAGGAAAAGCACTGAGGCAAAGTGTACTTTATAGGTAGGCTGGGATACTGAGAATAGATCGTTCACAGGTAAAGGGTTTAAAGAGACTGGAGAATTTACCCAAAATACAGAACACGTTTCTGGAATATTCCATGCCCATCTTCTGAGTGCCTTTTCAGAGGATGTCTCTTCTGTTTGAACTCTCCTCTCTACCTATAAATCCTACTCATCATTTAAGTTTAAGTTCAAATAGTTCTTCCACTGTAAAATATTCTCCAGCCTCCTCTATCTATGGTCAAAATCAACAGCTCTGACCTCTCTTCCCTCAGTATATTTTACAAACTGCTATCATGAAAGAGCTTATCAAATTAAATCACCGCCGGGCAGGTAACATGAGGCAGTGTGTGTAGTGGTGAGAAACATGGGCTCCAGAGTAGACTCCGGCATTGATGTTTGGTTCTCTCACATACTAACTCTGTGGCCTTGGATATGTCATTAAACTTTGCCCTGACTCATTTGCTCATCCATAAATGGAAGTTGCAATATATTTATCCTATTGGGTTACTGGAGGGATAAAATGATATAAAACATAAGAAAAGACTAGTTCCTGGCATAAAGCAGTCCTCAATACATGTTAACTTGTATTAGCTCACCTATTACGTTCGTTGGTCTTCATTGTATATTAGAATCTCCTGGGGAGCTTTTAAAAAAAATACTGATGCCCAGACTCCACCCAAGACCTATTTTAAAAGATTCTGGTTAGGGCTTCCCTGGTGGTGCAGTGGTTGAGAGTCCGCCTGCCGATGCAGGGGACACGGGTTCGTGCCCCGGTCCGGGAGGATCCCACATGCCGCGGAGCAGCTGGGCCAGTGAGCCATGGCCGCTGAGCCTGCGCGTCTGGAGCCTGTGCTCCGCAACGGGAGAGGCCACAGCAGTGAGAGCCCCGCGTACCGCAAAAACAAAAAAAAAGATTCTGGTTGTAGCTGCTCAGGTATTGGTATGTTTCAGGCTCCCCAAGTGAGCTGCATGCTCCAGGGCTGGGTATCACTGCATTAGATTGTTACCACTGACAACAGGAACTACTCATCTTTGTATCCCCATCACTTGCGTTAATGTTGCACACATGGGAGAATTCAATAATGTTTGTTGAATTGAACTTATGTGAAAGATCCGGAAGGACATCAAATTAAAGTACATCCTCAAAGCACCTCCTAAGACCTAGAGATGATTTTAGGTGTAATTATTTCCCAAGATTCCACCCACTTACCCAGGAGTGGAAGGCTTACCAGAGTATATTAACATTTGGGGAATAAGGAGTGGAGGAAAAACATTGATCAGGTGCAATGTTTTCCGTACCAAAAATTCATACTGAACCCAGAATTCATACTGATAGAACGTCAACAACTGTAAGGTTAAGTTAAACCCTCGTTGGGAGGGCTTCAGCATATCAGAGTACTGTCCAGTCTCCAAAACTATTTTCTAGTCATTTCCTGGTTCTTCCAACAGAATTGGCCGTGCTCTGAACAAGCAGAATGTACTACACCAAGAAGCACAATGGCTAATAAAACTAACTAGTTCGACGGGAAAATGCTGAACCCCCAAAGATTAAGGAAAGATAAAGGACATGGATTTTAGAAGTTGAAAACAAAACAGCCCAGAGATTTCCCTCAACAATTTAGAGGCTGTTAGAATTATGAGGGAATCATAGGGGTATTTTTATACTACTTCAGAAAGGCTAGGTGTTGGGAATTGTGCAAACTGAAAATATAAGGGCTTTGATTGCTGAAATTAGAAGCTTTCATTACGTCCTCTTCTTTTTGTGTATCTGCTTTGCAATGATTATTGTAACCGCAATGAAGACAGTATTTTGAAGCCCTTTGTTATTTTTGAGTGTTCTTTCACCTATCCCCAATTCAACTGAGCTCAGTTTTAGTGAGTGTTATAGAATTTTGCTAAAGATTTTCTTGTAATCAATCAAAAAGCATTTATTAAGTACCCATATACTCAGAGCACTGTACTAGATACTTCAGAGATTGGGTTACGTACATGATACAAGCTCTCAAGTGGTTCCTAATTCCAATAACTCAACAACAAAATGGTTCAACTAGTAACTCAGAACTTAAACAGACTGAGATAATATATTTAGTACTTTGTGCTTACATTGCAATTTTTTGGCTTACCACTGAGGGAATTTAAGAGTGTCTCAAAACAAATACCATTTATTACAAGCCTAGAAACACATTTCAGTAGGAACACCAAAGGCCGAAAGGTTTTTTCCCCTCACCTGAAGGCTCTATTAATAGCTAGACACGTATATGCCGACCAAGTGATCTTTGTGAGTAAATCAGATGACTATTGATGGACTGAGTGAAAGATTATTCCTAATAAACTGACGTAGAGCTGTCACATTATTGTCTGCAATGAAATAAAGGTCCAAGCTCTTTCACTCTTAACCCTGAGCCCTGTACCACCCCACTGTCCCCTCCGAGGTGTGCCTTCTTCCAAACTTCTTCATTCTCTCTACACGATCACCAGCCAGAGGTGGAAACCGAGACTTCCCCTTTTGAAAGTGAGAAGTATCAAGTGAAATTCCTGATACTCTCACACTTTAGCGGTTTTCTGTTTTTCTCCTAAGTGTTAGCTACTGGAATCTGGGAATCTCTGACAGGCACGTTATTATGGAGAAGAATTTCAGAGTAAGGAATAGAGAGTGCACGATACAGTTACTCAGCAATGAGTCATTTTGTTCAAACCTAAAGCATCTTCATTAGGCATTGCTGTCCTCACTTCCTTCAGTAACTTACAGCTTGTGGGAAGCCTCCACCTAGTCTCTTTTAGTGACCTATGGGTTCTTCGCTCAGTCTCAGGTTTAAATTGTAACGAATCACTGCCACCCACCTCATCAATCTTGAGATCTGAGTGCATTCCAATGCAGCCGATCCTTCCTATGGCCATGACCTAGGCTTTAATGTAGACCATATAGTCTCATTTTAATTATCTGAGAGCATATCTAGCGGTCTCTGACCCACCTCCTCATTGTTGGAATCTCTTATAGATGTGTTTCTGCCTTCTCGCATTTCTAACTTCCTTAACCCTATTTGCCTCTCCTTTTTCCTCTGATTTTCTTATATGACTCAGTTGTAATTTCCAAGCAAAACTTTAAATACATTTGCATCTACTTGTGACTACTTAAAATAATCAAGTCACAGAATGTCTCAAAAGAAAACATGTTTACTTACAATAGTAGTCTTTAACCACACACACCTACACACACACACACACACACGCACACGCACACACACACACACACACATAGAGGCAGCAGTGGGGAAACCTCAGTCTTTTTAATAAATGGTGGTGCCAGGTCAGTTAGGCAACTATGCAGAACAATAATACTTTTTCCATACCGCACGTCATTCACAAAAATTAATTCCAGGTGGATTATAGCTCTAACTATGAAATATAAAACAGTAAAGTTACTAGAAGATAGCAGAGGAAAAGATTCATTACCTTGGGATAGGAAAATCTTTCTTAAACAGGATACAGAAAGCACTTTCAACTGAAAAAAAAAGTGATAGAAAAATTATGCTTTATTAAGTTTCTGCTTTTCAACAAAACACCATTAAAATCATGAAAATGCAAATCAGAGTAGAAGAGGATATTTGCAATTGATATAATTGACTAAAGACTTGTGTCCGTAATATATAAGCTCTTACAAATTAGTGAAAACAGACAACCTAATAGAAAAGTGGACAAGAGTCTTGAACAGATACCATATACGAGGATAATTTAATGACCAATGAACATTTGAAAAGGGGCCTAAATTCATTAGTCACCAGGGCAGTGCAAATTATAATGGCAATGAGATAACATAAGCTGCCCCAAGAAATAAAATTTAAAAGACATATTTTTGGTGAGGCTAAGAACAAATGAGAAATCTCTTACACTGTAAGTTAAGCATCAACTGGTACAACTATGCTGGAAAACACTGGCATCATCTACTAAAGTTGAATACATATATATATTCAGATATACCCAACAGAAATGAATGCTCACGTACCCCAAAAGAAATGCACAAGAATGTCCAGAACAGCGTTACTCACAAGAGCCAAAATCTGGGGGTAGATTAGGTAAATAAATTACAGTTTATTTGTACAATGGAATTCTACACAACAGTGAAGAAGAATGAAGTGTCTATATGTAACAACCTGGTTGGATATCACAAACACAATGTGGAGTGTAAGAGGCCAGTCATGAGAGAATATACACTGTACAACTTTCTGTACATAAAGTGCAGCAGCAGGCCCTAGGAGACAGACTAGTGTAAACTTTGGGCAGAAAGGAGCAGATAGTGATTGGCAGGGAACACAGACTTCCGGGGTCCTGATAATGTTCTATTTCTTAATCAGGTGTTGGTAATAAGTGTGTGCATGTCGAGATAATCTATTGAGCACTTATGATTTGTGCACTTTCCTTTATGCATGTCATACTGTGTGTGTTATAGGAAAAAAAAAGTTTTCAGAGAAAAGATAATTTCTAAATATTAAAAGTGAAGATAGGGTCAAAGCTGGATCATTAGCATTAGTGAGGAAGGTTCTACTGAATTCTACACAGATTGCCGAATATGCTTTAACGTATCCTACTTAAAGACAGGATTGGTCCTAAAGGTAGTGATGTGAGCTTGTGGAGAAAGTTCAATAGTTACCACTGTGGCAAAATGAGGGCTTAAGTCCTAGCTTCAGGATTTTTAATGTATCAGGTCATATTTTATAATATTCAGTATTGCTATGAGAAGCCTATGCCAGTCTGATTCATGTTCTTTCTAGATGACCCGGATTGTTTTTATGCTTTTTTACTCTCTGGAAATGTTTTAATCTACTTTCACTATTAAAAAATGTATAGGGGACTTCCCTGGTGGCACAGCGGTTAAGAATCTGCCTGCCAATGCAGGGGACATGGGTTTCAGCCCTGGTCTGGGAAGATCCCATGTGCCGCAGAGCAACTAGGCCCATGTGCCACAACTACTGAGCCTGCACTCTAGAGCCCACGAGCCATAACTACTGAGCCCATGTGCCACAACTACTGAAGCCTGTGTGCCTAGAGCCCATGCTCCACAAGAGAAGCCCGTGTACCGAAGAGTAGTCCCCACTCGCCACAACTAGAGAAAGGCCGCACACAGCAATGAAGACCCAACACAGCCAACACATAATTTAAAAACATTTTTTGAAATGTATAGAACTATATTTTTATTTTTAAATACAATATATGATTGTAAATATACATCAGAATACCACTTTGCATACTTGCTTTTTTCCTCAACATTATGTTTTTGAGAGTTATCTATGTTGATACATAGCAATTTTTTTTTTTTTGTGGTACGCAGGTCTCTCACTGTTGTGGCCTCTCCCGTTGCGGAGCACAGGCTCCGGATGCGCAGGCTCAGCGGCCACGGCTCACAGGCCCAGCCGCTCCGCGGCATGTGGGATCCTCCCAGACCAGGGCACGAACCCATGTCCTCTGCATCGGCAGGCGGACTCCCAACCACTGCGCCACCAGGGAAGCCCGATACATAGTAATTTTAACTATTACACAAGCTGTTTTTCTATTATAAACAATGTTGCAAAGAACATTTTTGTTTATGTTTCCTTAAGGAAAGGTAGCATTTTCTCCAGGGAATATATCTTTAAGTGGAAGTATTGAGTCACAGTCTGTGTGTTACCTAACTCAGGTTCTGCTGCTTGTCACTCAAGAATCCAATACTGAGACACAAAGTTGGGTAAAAGGAAAGATACCTTTATTGAGGAAGCCAGCAATCCTGGGGAGAAGGTTGACTCATGTCCCAAAGAACTGACTTCTCATTGCCAATCGGGAGCAAGAGTTTTTAAAGGGGTACACAGGTGGGAGCTGGGTGGGGGGTTGGACTACATGCAGAACAATACAGTTAGCTCTGACAGTCATCTTGAAATTGGTCACGTGGGGGCTTCACTGGTGGCGCAGTAGTTAGAATCCGCCTGCCAAAGCAGGGGACACGGGTTCGAGCCCTGGTCCAGGAAGATCCCACATGCCGCAGGATGTGGGACGCAACTAAGCCCGTGCGTCGCAACTACTGAGCCTGTGCCCTAGAACCTGTGAGTCACAACTACTGAGCCTGCGTGCCACATCTACTGAGCCTGCGCGCCTAGAGCCCACGCTCTGCAACAAGAGAAGCCACTGCAATGAGAAGCCCGCACACCGCAACGAAGAGTAGCCCCCGCTCGCCACAACTAGAGGGAGCCCCTGCACAGCAACAAAGACTCAATGCAGCCAAAAATAAGTAAATAAACAAATAAATTTATTTTTAAAAAAAAAGAAAGTGGTCACGTGATGGTCTGATCAGCATCATTTTGATTGTTTTTTTTTTTAAACATTTTTTTTGAAGATGTTGGGGGTAGGAGTTTATTAATTAATTTGTTTGTTTTTGCTGTGTTGCGTCTTCATTTCTGTGTGTGGGTCTTCTCTAGTTGTGGCAAGCGGGGGCCACGCTTCATCGCGGTGCGCGGGCCTCTCACTATCGCGGCCTCTCTTGCTGCGGAGCACAGGCTCCAGACGCACAGGCTCAGTAGTTGTGGCACACAGGCTTAGTTGCTCCGCAGCATGTGGGATCCTCCCAGACCAGGGCTCGAACCTGTGTCCCCTGCATTAGCAGGCAGATTCTCAACCACTGCGCCACCAGGGAAGCCCCCATTTTGATTGTTTTAAGTACAGTTAATCTTCAGTCCCACGGTTGGTTTGTTCCCATTTCCTTGAGGCCAGTTCTTGGAATTGTGTGAGATGGAACAGCTGTGTCATGGCTACAGTCTGGTCATCATGTAGTTAACTTCTTCCACCTGGAGGGGTTTCAGTATCTGTAAAACAGCTCAAAGGGTATGGTTCAGAATATTATCTATAGCCCTCGAGGAAGAATTAAGGTCCTTGACTTAAATGACTAAACTATTATTATTTTGTTCTGTTTGACTGCTTTTCTTTGCTTCTGCATTCTCACTTCTCTGATTAAATTTATTCTTTGGCCAAAGTTTTTCTACAAACAAGAGATGGGCAGAGGACATGGCGGGGGCCTGGGGGGGGGGTCTGTTCCAGGAGGGTCCCATAGGGTCCCGCTGCATTACATGTCTGCATCTTCAGCTTCACTAGATATTGACCAAATGCTCCTCAAAGTAACTGTTCCAGTTAACACGTCCATCAACAGTGTATCACAGTTCTCATTTCCTCACACCCTCACTTGTATCTTTAGACTTTGATATTTGGGATACAAAATACATTTGCTGAATAATACAAATAAAAATACTCTCTTTTGCCTCAATATTCTGAACGTTTACAATGCTCAGTTTAAGTGCTGGCTTTTGCATTCATTTTGTGGACTGCACAACCTGCACAATGACAAACAACTCACCTCTTGTTGGAGCCACTGCAATGATCCTCTCTGGTCCTTACGTTATTTTTTCCATGTGTTTTTTACTCAAATTCCTGAGATTTCTCTTCAGCTTCCCCCCACCACCCCCAGGTATTCCATAACATTTTTGTTAAGAAAATCTTCTTCTTATCTGATTGTGCCTTTTTCAGGGTAAACTTCCCTTGTGTTACAAATCTAGAATCTTAAAGGAGATTTTCATTAGAGAAAAACAAAATGTTCTCTTATGTTTCCTAAGTCATCTGTTTCCTCTCAGGTCAATTTTCCTGCTTGCTGTCTTGTTCTTCCTCATTCATTTCCATGATCTTTGGTCATCCTATTGAAGACTGGAGAATTGGAGACGCTTATGGGAAGTTCTGAATCTATGGGTGAGTTTGTCAACAGGCAGGTGTTGCTTTAGAAAGCATGGACAGGGTGGAACCCCCATATTCCAGAATGCCGAAGCAGCCCAGATTTTGCCCAGACGCTTCATCTTAACTCTCCAGATTGTGTCCACTTTACTTAATGTCTTCAGGGAAAAAAAGCCATACATTATTCCTCACATTGCTCTTTCTGCCTTTAGCATCACGCACTGTGCGTGGTACCTGCAAATTTTGAGTGTCTGCAAGGTGATGCACGGCAGATTGGCTCTCTTTTGGCAGCACCCCTCTGTACATTGTTTCTAGGTTATAGGTCACCTATGCTGCAATGTTAGTTACTGTTTCATCTATTTTCCATCTTACCCAACAAGTTAAGATCCTTGTCCATCTTTCCTTCCCTTTGTTGTGATGATTTTATATTTTTCATTATTATAAGTTTTCATAGGGGTGCAAGAAGGAAAAGTAAAAAAAGCATGAGCTCAGTTGAGCCATTTGAACCAGAAATCTCAAAGTTAATTTGAATATTAAAAGGAACTTTGTACCCCAAACTAGTGAACTAGACTACATTATTTACATATAACTAAGGTAACATATTGGAACTTCCTAATTTATGATCCATCATGAAATGAGCACAAACAAATAGCATCTAAACTTTTTCTGATTTTATGTGGAGAAGAATATTAGAAAATGAAAGGAGAGTAGTGCCTTAAGGAGGGGAACTGCTCAGAAAATCAAGGTTGGAAAGAAGACAGATAAACTGTCAAATAACCTCGTTTAGGTTTGGCCTCACTGATTTTCAATCCTAAAATGATGCCACACCTAGGAAAAATAGTTTTACATGATTTGGGAAGTTTCTTTTTTTAATATGGAAAATATTATAGAGGCTCTCCATTACTAGAAGATTTACTGATCACTGTTGGTTGTCTAATTTCCCGTCATTCATAATCTATTTATTGATGACTTCTTACTGTATGGCAAGTACAACTGCTCTAGGTCCTGAAAAGAGCAAGACCAACAAAAAACAAGAAAAACCCCTCGCATTCTGGACCTGAAATTGTTTATAGTCTCTTGATGAAATGGAGAAATAAATAGATACATTTACCTCAAGAGGCACCATGGGACCATGGATGAGGAGCTCTTAAGTATATCTTGATACAAGGAAATAACTGTAGAAGCAATGATGTTTCAACCTAGACTTAGAAGAGCAGGAGTCTGTAAGTCTTACGTGTAAGCTGGGAAGGACATTCCAAACAGCAGAGGAGAAACACGAAATGTTCAGCCAGCATGATACACTTGGAGACCTACAAGCGGTTTGGTATTTCTGGAGCATGAAGTGTAACAAGAGAAGAATTCTATTTGGCATCACATATAGCAAATGCAAAGTAGTGTGATACAGACCACTACTGTCACAAAAATATTTATAAAGAAGATTGTTATCAAATGTGTAAAAATACTTTGAAAATACCACAGAAACTCTGGCATTTCCTTCTGAGCCAAAGTCATGTTGCAGCTTCCTTAAAATCTCGTTAGAGTATCTCCTAGCTTCTTCTAACAAATCATTTTGGCCAGATTTTTTTTTCCTCTAGAAATGGAGTTTTCTCCTTCCCCTAAGAAATATGTTAAAGCTAAAACTAACTTCTCATACACCCATCCTTTATCAGACAGTCATGGATGTGCTCCTATAAAACTCTATAAACAGCCATTTACTGTATCATTTCAATCAGATCGATGGCATATAGAACAGTTGAGCGGAACACTTCATTTATTCTATTTCAAGTTGGAAAATAGGAGTTATTCGCACCTTTCACACCTTAAGAAACCAGAGGTACCTTCTATTTTCTCATCTTACACATATGGATTCTGAAGATTAACAAATTCACGAAAAGACACCCAATAGTAAAGATTTTCAAAATAAAGTGACATACTGGTACAACTCAAACTGAAGAAGACACTTTAGTATTAAACCAATGTCCCATCCACTAAACTTTTTTTTTTTAATAAATTTATTTATTTTATTTATTTATTTTTGGCTACACTGGGCCTTTGCTGCTGTAGGCAGGCTCCCCCTAGTTGCGGCGAGTGGGGGACACTCCCTGCCTTAGTGGAATTTAAGATGTTTGGCTCCAGTTTCAAAGGCCTCACCTTTTCATTTCACATTTCTGTCTTACTTAAATATTCATGGAGGATATTTTTTTATTCTTGAATTTGTTCCAACATCAGTGCTTAAATATAGAATCTCTGATGAGTAAGCATTTCACCACAGTTTACTCCTAAACAATCCCATATGCCCTTATTCATTTTTAACATTGAAGCTGGGTAATATATTTTTCTATTCCTTTCCTAACCAAATAAAAAGGAACATTTTAAGCTAGAAAGTGTTTGTTCTTCACAAATACTTCTATTAGGGACCAATGTTGCAAATCACATTTTTTGAAAAGGTTTGCCTAGGCAAAATTTTTACTAGATGATCCATTCATGTAGCAGGAATTGGTAAAGTATCTATTATCAGCATACTGTTAGGCATGGAGAAGCAAACAGAATAAATATAATCTCTATACATCAAGAGCACATTATCTTACTGAGGAGAAAGACAGAGGAAACAGGTAACAATAAAAGGCTATCAGTCATTCTATGACAAAAGAAAGCATGATATGTTAGTTTCCTATACTTTCCTATCAAAAGTATTATCTCCTGGAGGAAATTTCCAGACTCCTCCTCTAGAGAACTTATTGATTAGGTCTGGGGAAGAGCCAGGGAATCTGAATTTACAAGAGCCAGATGTTGATTATTATTAAGATAAAAACAAAAGCAAAGTAAGCTGGTGTGCCCAAGGAGTATTTCATTAAGAAAATAAGCACCCAACCAAAGCTAACAGGATGGAGAGGATTTAATTAGTTTTGAGAGGTGGAACAAGGGTGTGTGTGTGTATGTGTGTGTATTTTAAGAAGAAGTGTGCTAAATGATGTGGTTGGCTGGTGCAAGAGGGCTCATTTTAGAAGTAGCAAGCATTAAAAGTAGAAAAGGATTTTATTCAGGCCAAGAACATTTTTACTTTGTAGATAATGCAAGGGTATTTGAGCTGAGGAATGACATGATGCAATCAGCTTTTTAGCAATATTAATGCAACAGAGGCACTGAGGATAAATGCATGGTGAAAGCCAGGAGACCGAGCCTGCTCATTCATTCATGTAGCAAGTATATATTGAACAACCAAATTATGTGAAATGCCCTGTGCTAAGCGGGAAGAATGCACAGTTGTGAGCACCAACGGCCAGAACTACAACACCAATTCAGTGAGTTCTCTCTGTTTAATCGTTTTTGTTCACTAAAATTTCTTCTTGTAGCCCAACTTAATTTAGGACCATCCTAACAGCTTTCAGTTCTGTATTTATGCTAATTTGCCTAGCTATTTGGAGTGGCTGCATTTGCAATTAAAATGTTCTATGTGGTTGTTAGAAAACTACTCTGTAAGTGAGATGAAAAACAATTTTGTTCCATCCAAAATATACTTAAAAGACTCTGAGGAAAAAAAAAATTAAAGCCCTATTGATGGGTAGCCAGATCTTGAAATACAGAGAACAGTTAAGGAAACTGGCTTTATGTTATTGCACCTATCAGAACAGAGGGGAATAAATCAGTATACATAATAATGATTACTGAAAAAGATTTCAGTTTAGAAGTTTGGTTAATCACATTCTGACTGGAGGCCTTGTCTCTGGGATGCAGCTTGGTAAATGTCATAAATCTTACTGCAGAACTTTTGAACGCTTAGTAAGAAGAAACACCATCAGATACCAAAGTATTATTTGTGTTATAAGTTACTGTGAGTATCACACATTCCAAACTGTCAGAAATAGCAAATTTCTCCATTTTCTTTCAATCAACTTAAATCTCTTCCTGAAAACCTCATCCCACCAAATGATGGGAAATTTAATCTGAATTATCCTCCCTGGTCAGTGTCAGAAGGTATTAAAGTCATGTAACTGAGGTCACAAACTGGTGCCCACAAACTGCCCTGGATTTAGCTCGTTGGTGTGTTCTATTGGCCTACAAAGTATATATATTATAAATAAATAAAATGTGTAACTACTAAAAAGTTTCTAAGTAGTCACCAGAATTCATACAGGAAGTATTGCTGTAAAATTTGTATTTGGGAAGATCTGGCAATATTTGGCAACAGTTCTTGGCCACAACTGCCTGGAGTAGGAAAGCCCCACCCCTCTTAGAAGGGGTATTTTCTCGTACTTGCCATAAACACAATCTTCTTTATGAGTTTATGCACAATGCTTCAGTCATTTTGTTCTACCACTTGGCCCCTACAGGCATTTGATTTTTGCCACTCTGGCCCAGTGAGTTTTTTGGGGGAAATGTAACCTGAGTTCATTAACCCAATAAGCCTACTATGTTTGTGGTTAAGGTGCTCTGAAAACAGGATCCCATTACATGAGAATTGTTTTTGAAATCTTTATGTTGTTAAAACACTGAAGTCAGCATGAGAAATGCCAGGATTGTACTGGGTTTTCCAATATCTATTTTACCGTTTAGGATTTTTAAATTTTTAATTAAATGGAAAGGGGGCACGTTAATGGTTCTTCAGCACCAAGACAATAAAAATCATGACATGGACCCTAATTTGGGATTCAAGAACTTTCCTCCCCCCAAGATTTTCAGCTATGTTGAATCAGAAATTATAGCCCCTACAGTCCAAATCACTTGGAATACTTCGCCAGAGATCACAAATAAAATTAGCACTGTAGCCAGTGAACTCTCATCTCATCTTCAGTGGTAAGGGTATAAAAATACCCAAGGGTTGGTGAGGGGAAGCTCCTAATTTTTTTTTTTTTTTTTTTTGCGGTACGCGGGCCTCTCACTGCTGTGGCCTCTCCCCTTGCGGAGCACAGGCTCCGGACGCGCAGGCTCAGTGGCCATGGCTCACGGGCCCAGCCGCTCCGCGGCATGTGGGATCTTCCCGGACCGGGGCACGACCCAGTGTCCCCTGCATCGGCAGGCGGACTCTCAACCACTGCGCCACCAGGGAAGCCCGGAAGCTCCTAATTTTGTTCTTCGTTAATTGGGGTCAAAGCAGAATACATATGAAACACACAAAGCTATGCCAAATCCCTTTGATCTTAGCCTGCAGTCACTACCTTTCCTCATATTTTAGTAAGATTTAAAGTTCTTTTTTGCTTCGTGCCCAGACAAGGCAGACCTCAGGGTGCAATAATGAGTGGTGAGAACTGAAACAAGTTAAAATATGCAAAAATATAGACCTTAAGTTTATTATAAAACAAAACAAATATTAAAGATTACTCTCAAAATGAGATTAGCGGATATTAAAAGTACTTTTTTATTTTATTATTGTTATTAATTATTTTATTATTAAATGTATATGAATTAATTTAAGATTATATTAGACAAGAAGAAAAGGAGGAAGAGGGGGGTGAAGATTGAACAACTTACTCTAAAACTGCTTGCCAAAAATAAAAAGATTTCAAAAGATTCTGTCTCACTATTGACCTTGACCATTACAGAAGTATTGATTAACGACTGCTTTTGAAAAAAATTAGTGATCAATGGTCAGAGACCTGAAAAAAGTATTATAGATGAATTTAAAAGAGCAAATACCCTACATCAGCAAATTTTAAGTATCTTTGGAATATTTATAAAATGTTCTCTCTTAGGCCATAAAGAGACTCTCATGGTATAGGCCAACCTCCCAGTTCCGGAAGTGACAGCAAACAACTCAGGCTGCAAGCTCAGCTCTAAAGGAAAATGGAGCATTAAGACTAACCATATAATCAAGATATATTTCTTTTCTTTTGGGCAGCACCCCACGGCTTGCGGGATCTTAGTTCCCCCACCAAGGATCAAACCTGGCCCCCAAGCAGTGAAAGCGCTGAGTCCTAACCTCTGGGAACTCCTAAGGGAAATTCCAAGAAACAATTTCTTTTTTTTTTTTAATCACAAGTAATATCTTTTATCTGTCACCATTAAAAGCCTGAATTTTAAACAGATCCTTGGACTGGTGGCTCATATCCATCAGCCTGTTCAACTTTAGCACCTGTCTCATCCCCAGTAGCTTTTCCAGAACTACTACCTTCACCATGTAGATCCATGAGTTTTCCCATTCAAACTTGCCATGGAAATTAGTTAGGCAGTTTTTTCCCTGAACATCCTCAGTAATTAGCTTGAATTTTCTAAATGCACCTTTATCATTCTGCAGATCAGCAAGGCTCACTTCAAAAACGCGACCTTGAGGCCATCAGATGCGATTTTGGTTCCTTGAGTTCTCATGACTAGTGTTTTCCCAGTATTTCTTACATTGAACATAGCTGGTGCTTTCACATCATACCAATCTTTCTTAGAATATGAGTCAACCACTTTCTTCTTGGCTTCCTTTTGTCACCTTTCATAAGGTGCTTGTTCTTGCCGACTGCTATGGTGCTACTCAGAGAGCCAAAAGGGCTCAAGAAACAATTTCTAATGCCTTAAAAGATTTATAGCAATAACTGTTAGAATTACAGGGGGAGATGGATAAATTGATAAATGTAGCTGGAGATTTTAACAGACCCTCTCAGAAATTTAATGATAAAGCATACTAACAGTAATTGAAAATATAGATTCTTTAAGTAACATTATTAATAAATTCACATAAATAGCTGTATAAGCAACCAACCAACCAAAGTTCTTTTGGAGCATATTTGAAACTTGGACCAAAATTCCCCAGAAATACCTTCAGCATACTTTTGCCTACATCTCACTGACCAGACTGGTGTCTAATGGCCACTTGTAGCTGCACAAAGTTTATAAACAAGCACTGGGATTTACCAGCCTCTGTTGGAGAGGCAGGCAGGGGAGAAGGATGTTGGGAATGGAAACGGGTCAGTCAACCTTTGGTGTCTATCACATCTTGGTTACGTTAATGTTTTACCCTAACTTGAGTGATCAAGAGCAACAGGATCTAAAAATTCACGTCCCCAGTTTTACACTCAGAATTTCGAAGGCGCTGCCTGCCAGCATCCAATCCATCTAAGAGAAGTTCTATATCTGTCTCTTCCAAACTCCTCTGTAGTTGTCCTAACTTTTTACTCTCTGGAAGTTCTTAGGATATTTATATTTATTTATTTTCATGTGTTCTGAAATTGCATATGAATGTGTCTAGAAGTGGGTCTTTTTAAAATTCATCCTACTCAACCCTACTCAATGAGCCCCTTTAATCTGAAGACTTGAATCACTTTCCAATTCCAGAAGTTTTCTTCTGTGGTTTGACATATTTTATCCATTTTCTCTTCTTGCGACTCTAATTAGTTGCATATGTTGGCTCTCCTAGATTGTCTTTCACTCCTCTTTCTTGTTTTGTAATTTTGAACTCTCTTGTTTTTAACTTCTATATCTATGGGCTTTCTACTCATAGTGTGTCCACGGCCCAGCAGCGCTGGCCTCACCTGGGAGCTTGTTAGAAATATAGAACTTCAGGCCTCACCTCAAAACTACTGAACAAGACTCTACTAATAAGATCCCCAGGTGATTCTTATGCACATTAAACCTTGAAAGGTAACATGGGATATTTTTCAACTTTATCTTCTAGTTCTATTGAAATATTTTTATTGTCACATTTGCCGTATTATTGTAGCTGTTTTTTATACTGTTACTTTTTCAAAGGATTTTATTTTGTTTTATGTATATAATATTTTCTTGAGGCTAATTATTTTATTTCAAGCCCTCTTTTGTTTCTTGAATTATCTATTTCTTCTGGGATTATTTTTTTCTTGTGTATCTTGGTCTAGCTCTTTCACATTGTTCTTCTTCCCTGATATATCTGTTGAACCTTGTTAGTTCCTTTATATTTAAGAATAAAAGATGTGATGGATTATTTCATGTAGTTGGTATGAGTTTCTACTTTTTTTTTTTTTTTTTTTTTTTTTTTGTTTTTTGCAGTATCCGGGCCTCTCACTGTTGTGGCCTCTCCTGTTGCGGAGCACAGGTTCCAGACGTGCAGGCTCAGCAGCCATGACTCACGGGCCCAGCCGCTCCGCGGCATGTGGGATCTTCCCGGACCGGGGCACGAACCTGTGTCCCCTGCATCGGCAGACGGACTCTCAACCACTGCGTCACCAGGGAAGCCCTGAGTTTCTACTTTTACTGCCTCCTGATAAACCTCTTTCCCCAGATGGGAAGTTGTTATATGTTGGAGGGACATTTAGTGCAGATGCAGTGTTTCATCATTAGGGAGTCAAACCCAGTACTTGCCTTAGAAAACATAGGCCTTCAAACTGTTTAATTTCCTTAGAAATCAGAACTTTTTCTCTTCTCTGATGCAGCCTCTGGTGGGTGAGGCAGGAAAGTTGGGATTAAATTAGCACAGCTCCTCCATATACTCAGCCCGAGTCTGCATTCCGACTCTCTGATCTCCAGATTCTGGCTGGTCTCTTAACTACGCTGCTATCTCACTGAACTGCAGCTGGAGCTCCATCTCACCTATGAACACACTTCTGTCCCACTTTGTCTTCCAGATTTGTTTGAAATTTCTTATCTGTGGATAAATCCCCTCATTAACTTCCCTCTTCCGGTGTTCACATAACTTTCTATAATTCCAGAGCATAATATTAGTGGAGTTTCAGAAGGAACACAAGACAAATATTTGTGTTCAGTCCATTAGAGCCAGAGACCTCTAAAACATTTCTGTGATGCTGTATTTAAATCATAAAAGTGTGGTCTTTAACTGTAGGCTTAAAGCTATGATACCCACGATGGAGTTGTACTTATAGATGATTTATGAAATAAATACTACAGAATTTAGAGGGAATGTCAAGAATTGCACGATGCTTTTGTAGACAAGATGACATAACATGGGTGGATTTGTACTCAATGAAGTAATCAGAGAAGACTGAAACAGTGCCCTTTGATGTCAAGCTGGGAAAGTGCTTTCAAACTGAAAAACAGAGCTTCCGGGAAGATGGCGGAACAGAAAGACGCGGAGATCACCTTCCTCCCCAACAGATACACCAGAAATACATCTACACGTGGAACAATGCCTACAGAACACCTACTGAACGCTGGCAGAAGACCTCAGACCTCCCAAAAGGCAAGAAACCCGTCACGTACCTGGGTAGGGCAAAAGAAAAAAGGATAAACAGAGACAAAAGGATAGGGACGGGACCTGCACCAGTGGGAGGGAGCTGTGAAGGAGGAAAGGTCTCCACACACTAGGAAGCCCCTTCGCGGGCGGAGGCTGCGGGTGGCGGAGGGGGGAAGCTTCGGAGCCACGGAGGAGAGCATAGCAACAGGGGTGCGGAGGGCAAAGCGGGGAGATTCCCGCACAGAGGATCAGGGCCGACCGGCACTCACCTCGAGACGCTTGTCTGCTGACCCGCCGGGGTGGGCGGGGCCGGAGCTGAGGCTCGGGCTTCGGTCGGAGCGCCGGGAGAGGACTGGGGTTGGCGGCGTGAACACAGCCTGCAGAGGGTTGGTGCACCACGGCTGGCCGGGAGGGAGTGTGGGAAAGTCTGGAGCTGCCGAAGAGGCAAGAGACTTTTTCTTACCTCTTTGTTTCCTGGTGTGCGAGGAGAGGGGATTAAGGGCGCTGCCTGAAGGAGCTCCAGAGACGGGTGCGAGCCGCGGCTTAAAGCGCGGATCCCAGAGACGGGCGGGAGACACTAAGGCTGCTGCTGCCGCCACCAAGAAGCCTGTGTGCGAGCACAGGTCACTATCCACACCCCTCTCCCGGGGAGCCTGTGCAGCCCGCCACTGCCAGGGTCCCGGGATCCAGGGACAACTCCCCCGGGAGAACGCACGGCGCCCTCAGGCTGGTGCAACGTCACGCAGGCCTCTGCCGCCGCAGGCCCGCCCCGCACGCCATGCCCCGCCCTCCCCCCCACCCCCGGGCCTGAGTGAGCCAGAGCCCCCGAATCAGCGGCTCCTTTAACCCTGTCCTGTCTGAGTAAAGAACAGACGCCCTCCGGCGACCTACACACAGAGGCGGGGCCAAATCCAAAGCTGAGCCCTGGGAGCTGTGAGAACAAAGAAGAGAAAGGGAAATCTCTCCCAGCAGCCTCAGGAGCAGCGGATTAAAGCTCCACAATCAACTTGATGTATCTGCATCTGTGGAATACATGAATAGACAACGAATCATCCCAAATTGAGGAGGTGGACTTTGACAGCAAGATTTATGATTTTTTCCCCTTTTCCTCTTTTTGTGAGTGTGTATGTGTATGCTTCTGTGTGAGATTTTGTCTGTATAGCTTTGCTTCCACCATTTGTCCTAGAGTTCTATCCGTCCGTTTTTTTTGTTTGTTTTGTTTTAATAATTGTTTTTTTATTTTAATAACTTTATTATATTTTATCTTTATTTTACTTTATCTTCTTTCTTTCTTTTTTTCTTCCTTCCCTCCTTCCTTCCTTCCTCCCTCCCTCCTTTCTTTCTTTCTACTTCTACTAATTCTTTCTACTTTTTCTGCCTTTTATTCTGAGCCGTGTGGATGAAAGGCTCTTGGTGCGGCAGTCAGGAGTCAGTGCTGTGCCTCTGAGGTGGGAGAGCCAAGTTCAGGACACTGGTCCACAAGAGACCTCCCAGCTCCACATAATATCAAATGGCAAAAATCTCTCAGAGACCTCCATCTCAAAACCAGAACCCAGCTTCACTCAACAACCAGCAAGCTACAGTGCTGGACATTCTATGCCAAACAACTAGCAAGACAGGAACACACCCCACACATTAGCAGAGAGGCTGCCTAAAATCATAGTAATTCCACAGATAACCCAAAACACACCACCAGACGTGGACCTGCCCACCAGAAAGACAAGATCCAGCCTCATCCACCAGAACACAGGCACTAGTCCCCTCCACCAGGAAGCCTACACAACCCACTGACCCAACCTTAGCCACTGGGGACAGCCACCAAGAACAACGGGAACTACGTACCTGCAGCCTGCAAAAAGGAGACCCCAAACACAGTAAGATAAGCAAAATGAGAAGACAAAAAACCCCACAGCAGATGAAGGAGCAAGATAAAAACCCACCAGACCTAACAAATGAAGAGGAAATAGGCAGTCTACCTGGAAAAGAACTCAGAATAATGATAGTAAAGATGATCCAAAATCTTGGAAATAGAATGGACAAAATGCAAGAAACATTTAACAAGGACCTAGAAGAACTAAAGATGAAACAAACAATGATGAACAACACAATAAATGAAATTAAAAATACTCTAGATGGGATCAATAGCAGAATAACTGAGGCAGGAGAACGGATAAGTGACCTGGAAGATAAAATAGTGGAAATAACTACTGCAGAGCAGAATAAAGAAAAAAGAATGAAAAGA
This sequence comes from Grampus griseus, assembly GCF_964374135.1. NCBI lineage: Eukaryota > Metazoa > Chordata > Mammalia > Artiodactyla > Delphinidae > Grampus > Grampus griseus. Next base: position 76,537,775 of record NC_139007.1, read on the forward strand.
ACTGAAGACAGTCTCAGAGACCTCTAGGACAACATTAAACGCACCAACATTCGAATTATAGGGGTTCCAGAAGAAGAAGAGAAAAAGAAAGGGACTGAGAAAATATTTGAAGAGATTATAGTTGAAAACTTCCCTAATGTGGGAAAGGAAATAGTTTACCAAGTCCAGGAAGCACAGAGAGTCCCATACAGGATAAATCCAAGGAGAAATACGCCAAGACACATATTAATCAAACTGTCAAAAATTAAATACAAAGAAAACATATTAAAAGCAGCAAGAGAAAAACAATAAATAACACACAAGGGAATCCCCATAAGGTTAACAGCTGATCTTTCAGCAGAAACTCTGCAAGCCAGAAGAGACTGGCAGGAGATATTTAAAGTGATGAAGGAGAAAAACCTGCAACCAAGATTACTCTACCCAGCAAGGATCTCATTCAGATTTGATGGAGAAATTAAAACCTTTACAGACAAGCAAAAGCTGAGAGAGTTCAGCACCACCAAACCAGCTTTACAACAACTGCTAAAGGAACTTCTCTAGGCAAGAAACACAAGAGAAGGAAAAGACCTACAACAACAAACCCAAAACAATTAAGAAAATGGGAATAGGAACATACATATCAATAATTACCTTAAATGTAAATGGACTAAATGCTCCCACCAAAAGACACATTGGCTGAATGGATACAAAAACAAGACCCATATATTTGCTGTCTACAAGAGACCCACTTCAGACCTAGGGACACATAGAGACTGAAAGTAAGGGGATGGAAAAAGATATTTCATGCAAATGGAAACCAAAAGAAAACTGGAGTAGCAATTCTCATGTTGGACAAAATAGACTTTAAAATAAAGACTATAAGAAGAGGCAAAGAAGGACACTACATAATGATCAAGGGATCGATCCAAGAAGAAGATCTAACAATTGTAAATATTTATGCACCCAACATAGGAGTACGTCAATACATAAGGCAAATACTAACAGCCATAAAAGGGGAAATGGACAGTAACACATTCATAGTAGGGAACTTTAACACCCCACTTTCACCAATGGACAGATCATCCAAAATGAAAATAAATAAGGAAACACAAGCTTTAAATGATACATTAAACAAGATGGACTTAATTGATATTTATAGGACACTCCATCCAAAAACAACAGAATACACATTTTTCTCAAGTGCTCATGGAACATTCTCCAGGATAGATCATATCTTAGGTCACAAGTCAAGCGTTGGTAAATTTAAGGAAATTGAAATCGTATTAAGTATCTTTTCCGACCACAATGCTATGAGACTAGATATCCATTACAGGAAAAATCTGTAAAAAATAGAAACACATGGAGGCTAAACAATACACTACTTAATAACGAAGTGATACTGAAGAAATCAAAGAGGCAAATTAATACCTAGAAACAAATGACAATGGAGACACGACCCAAAATCTATGGGATGCAGCAAAAGCAGTTCTAAGAGGGAAGTTTATAGCAATACAATCCTACCTTAAGAAACAGGAAGCATCTCGAATAAACAGCCTAACGTTGCACCTAAAATAATTAGAGAAAGAAGAACAAAAACCCCCAAAGTTAGCAGAAGGAAAGAAATCATAAAAATCAGATCAGAAATAAATGAAAAAGAAATGAAGGAAACGATAGCAAAGATCAATAAAACTAACAGCTGGTTCTTTGAGAACATAAACAAAATTGATAAACCAGACTCATCAAGAAAAAGAGGGAGAAGACTCCAATCAATAGAATTAGAAATGAAAAAGGAGAAGTAACAACTGACACTGCAGAAATACAAAAGATCATGAGAGATTACTGCAAGCAACTCTATGCCAATAAAATGGACAACCTGGAAGAAATGGACAAATTCTTAGAAATGCACAGCCTGCCAAGACTGAATCAGGAAGAAATAGAAAATATGAACAGACCAATCACAAGCACTGAAATTGAAACTGTGATTAAAAATCTTCCAACAAACAAAAGCCCAGGACCAGATGTCTTCATAGGCGAATTCTATCAAACATTTAGAGAAGAGCTAACACCTATCCTTCTCAAACTCCTCCAAAATATAGGAGAGGGAGGAACACTCCCAAACTCATTCTACGAGGCCACCATCACCTCAATACCAAAACCAGACAAGGATGTCACAAAGAAAGAAAACTACAGGCCAATATCACTGATGAACATAGATGCAAAAATCCTCAACAAAATACTAGCAAACAGAATCCAACAGCACATTAAAAGGATCATACATCATGATCAAGTGGGGTTTATTCCAGGAATGCAAGGATTCTTCAATATATGCAAAACAATCAATGTGATAAACCATATTAACAAATTGAAGGAGAAAAACCATATGATCATCTCAATAGATGCAGAGAAAGCTTTCGACAAAATTCAACACCCATTTATGATAAATACCCTGCAGAAAGTAGGCATAGAGGGAACTTTCCTCAACATAATAAAGGCCATATATGACAAACCCACAGCCAACATCGTCCTCAATGGTGAAAAACTGAAAGCATTTCCACTAAGATCAGGAACAAGACAAGGTTGCCCACTTTCACCACTCTTATTCAACATAGTTTTGGAAGTTTTAGCCACAGCAATCAGAGAAGAAAAGGAAATAAAAGGAATCCAAATCGGAAAAGAAGAAGTAAAGCTGTTACTGTTTGCAGATGACATGATACTATACATAGAGAATTCTAAAGATGCTACCAGAAAACTACTGGAGCTAATCAATGAATCTGGTAAAGTAGCAGGATACAAAATTAATGCACAGAAATCTCTGGCATTCCTATACACTAATGATGAAAAATCTGAAAGTGAAATCAAGAAAACACTCCCATTTACCACTGCAACAAAAAGAATAAAATATCTAGGAATAAACCTACCTAACGAGACAAAAGACCTGTATGCAGAAAATTATAAGACACTGATGAAAGAAATTAAAGATGATACAAATAGATGGAGAGATATACCATGTTCTTGGATTGGAAGAATCAACATTGTGAAAATGACTCTACTACCCAAAGCAATCTACAGATTCAATGCAATCCCTATCAAACTACCACTGGTATTTTTCACAGAACTAGAACAAAAAATTTCACGATTTGTATGGAAACACAAAAGACCCCAAAGAGCCAAAGCAATCTTGAGAACGAAAAACAGAGCTGGAGGAATCAGGCTCCCTGACTTCAGGCTATACTACAAAGCTACAGTAATCAAGACAGTATGGTACTGGCACCAAAACAGAAAGATAGATCAATGGAACAGGATAGAAAGCCCAGAGATAAACCCACGTACATATGGTCACCTCATCTTTGATAAAGGAGACAGGAATGTACAGTGGAGAAAGGACAGCCTCTTCAATAAGTGGTGCTGGGAAAACTGGAGAGGTACATGTAAAAGTATGAGATTAGATCACTCCCTAACACCATACACAAAAATAAGCTCAAAGTGGATTAAAGACCTAAATGTAAGGCCAGAAACTATCAAACTCTTAGACGAAAACATAGGCAGAACACTCTATGACATAAATCACAGCAAGATCCTTTTTGACCCACCTCCCAGAGAAATGGAAATAAAAACAAAAATAAACAAATGGGACCTAATGAAACTTCAAAGCTTTTGCACAGCAAAGGAAACCGTAAACAAGACCAAAAGACAACACTCAGAATGGGAGAAAATATTTGCAAATGAAGCAACTGACAAAAGATTAATCTCCAAAATTTATAAGCAGCTCATGCAGCTCAGTAACAAAAAACCAAACAACCCAATCCAAAAATGGGCAGAAGACCTAAATAGACATTTCTCCAAAGAAGATATACAGACTGCCAACAAACACATGAAAGAATGCTCAACTTCATTAATCATTAGAGAAATGCAAATCAAAACTACAATGAGATATCATCTCACAGCAGTCAGAATGGCCATCATCAAAAAATCTAGAAACAATAAATGCTGGAGAGGGTGTGGAGAAAAGGGTACCCTCTTGCAGTGTTGGTGGGAATGTAAATTGATACAGCCACTGTGGAGAACAGTATGGAGGTTCCTTAAAAAACTACAAATAGAACTACCATATGACCCAGCAATCCCACTACTGGGCATATACCCTGAGAAAACCGTAATTCAAAAAGAGTCATGTACCAAAATGTTCATTGCAGCTCTATTTACAATAGCCCGGAGATGGAAACAACCTAAGTGTCCATCATCAGATGAATGGATAAAGAAGATGTGGCACATATATACAATGGAATATTACTCAGCCATAAAAAGAAACAAAATTGAGCTATTTGTAATGAGGTGGATAGACCTAGAGTCTGTCATACAGAGTGAAGTAAGTCAGAAAGAGAAAGACAAATACCGTATGCTAACACATATATATATGGAATTTAAGGGGGAAAAATGTCATGAAGAACCTAGGGGTAAGACAGGAATAAAGACACAGACCTACTAGAGAATGGACTTGAGGATATGGGGAGGGGGAAAGGTAAGCTGTGACAAAGCGAGAGAGGCATGGACATATACACACTACCAAACGTAAGGTAGTTAGCTAGTGGGAAGCAGCCGCATAGCACAGGGAGATCAGCTCAGTGCTTTGTGACCGCCTGGAGGGGTGGGATAGGGAGGGTGGGAGGGAGACGCAAGAGGGAAGAGATATGGGAACATATGTATATGTATAACTGATTCACTTTGTTATAAAGCAGAAACTAACACACCATTGTAAAGCAATTATATTCCAATAAAGATGTAAAAACGCAAACAAACAAACAAAAAACTGAAGAACAGACTCCTTAGTAATCAGACTTTTTTTTATGGCTATAGATATAATGACATTGAGAGTATACTGATTAAATCTTTAGATGAGTTAAAACTAGAAGGCTACTGGATTTGACAGAATCACAGTCAAAAAGGTAGTAGGTTGAAAAGGTAGTAGGTTGATGGGCTTAATCTAGGAGAATAAAGTTTAATGTAGACAAATGTAATGGCTGGAACTTGGCCCAGGAAACCAACCACACAGGAGTACAGCTTAAGAGCAAGAAATGCGATGTGATATAGATTCTAAAAATAGCAAATGGAATTTTAAGTTATCCAAAGAGAAGTATAATAGAGGCCTTCATAGATCAGATCCTCTCTGAGTTGGGCTGTCCTTATTTATAGTATTTGAATTGTAAAACAGTACTCTGGAGCTGATCTGAAGACATGGGTTTGGCTGGTAGAAGATCATATGAAGAATGACTAAAAGAAGTGGGAAAAAAGTATAGCTGTTTATGTTGAGTAAAAAACATGACAGTTTTTTTGGGCTTCCCTGGTGGCGCAGTGGTTAAGAATCTGCCTGCTGATGCAGGGCACGTGGGTTCGTGCCCCGGTCCGGGAGGATCCCACATGCCGCGGAGCAGCTGGGCCCGTGAGCCATGGCCGCTGAGCCTGCGCGTCCGGAGCCTGTGCTCCGCAACGGGAGAGGCCACAACAGTGAGAGGCCCGCGTACCGCAAAAAAAAAAAAAAAAAAAAAAAAAATTACAGTTTTTTTAAATGTTCTTTGAAAGATTATATTGTGGGACAGGAATCAAATCTACATAGTGTGACTTTGGGACAGGCCCGAGACAAGTGGGTGAAAGTACTATGGCAACATACTTAGGCTCAGTTTGAGATAGAACTTTATAGCAAACAGAGCTGAAGTCAATTGGATAGTAAATTGGACTTGCCCATCACTGGCACCACAACAGCAGAAACTGTATGACCCCTTGTCAAAAATCCACTTAGGAGCTAAGCACTGGTGTATGCTTGCATTCTTTTCCACGCTGAGATTTTATGAAAAACGAGTGAGGGGGAAGGAAATATAGGTTTGATGCTTTATTGAGTTAGAAATGAAAAAAGTCAACTTAGCTGTTTCTGGACAGTTAATCAGTACTTTACAAATCATGGCCTTGTTTTCAGCAAGGCCTAGGATTTGTCCTATAGCCTACCATTTTACTTCTCAGATCCCTTGCCAGGGAAGAAAGAAAATATAAAATGGTGGTTAATCAGATTTGCTATTCTGTTGTATCAAAAATTGGAAAGGCTTAAGCATCCAATGGAACACTTAACTGTTATCGAAATCTTTCCCATTTTCTATGAATTTTAATTATTCATTCCATGCCTGTATTTGGTACCATAGATTATGGATAATTATTTGAATGCTACAAGGGTGAAATTTCTTTTATGATTGATGTTGAAGTTTAATAACAGAGTCTTTAACTATTGTTACATTCTTGGTTACATGATAACTTTTGGGGATAGAAAAATGTTCAGCTTTGTAAGAATACTAATAATTACGTTCTTTAATTAATTAAAATAATGAGGTGATCTCTTCACAGATTTATAGTTTGAAGAATAATCTCTAAAAAGCTAGTTTTACAATAAATTTTACAAAGTAATTTTGAGGTGCTAGTTTAAAAGACCCAAGAAAGGTCACAGTCCCTTGCCCCCTCCTGCCCTCACTTCTCCCCTTATCCAGCGGCAATTCCACAGCCACTGTTTTTATCCTCAAACACTTCATCCTCAGCTTCCTTGCCCTTCTCTTGCCTTGTGATTCCTGCTTGGTTAAATCACAACCCTGAGTAAGTCCAGCTCTTGCGTCCTCCGAGCCTTTACCCACGTGGCTGACTGTGGCTAGAGAACCATGCACAGCCATGTTGACAGTCCTCACTGTGAATCCACAGTCACTATTCTTGAATGGGCCCTGCGTGCTGCCTGCTATTAACACCACCATCCCCTTCTCCTCCTAACACTGCCTTCCAGATCCTCACTCTGTGCAACTTCCTATTTCACTAAGAAAACAGGAGACTGTCTACCCCAGCCTACCACCGCATCTACCCACTGAACTGCATCTCGGTGGGACCCTCTGCCTGGCCTCCCGTTACTATGGATGAGCTGTTTGTGCTCTTAGCCAAAGCCAATTCTTGAGGGCTTTTGAACTTGCCATTCCCTAGGTCTAGGACATGAACAGTCTCCCTCACTTCATTAGAGTCTATACTAAAATATTGGTGAGTCTCTCCTATTTAAAATAGCAACCTCCAGCCCCACTTCCAGTCTCCTTCCCTGCTTTATTTAGCACTTATCATCAAAAAATATTTCATATATTTAGCTTGCTTATTTTGATTATTGTCTATCTCTCCACAGAAGACTCAATTTCAAAAAGATGTCAGTTCTTTCTAATTTATTCGTAAATTTAGTAGGATTCCAGTAAAAGTATCTAAGGCTATGTATGAGAATAGGCGAATGGATTTTAGTTTCATATATAAAAAGAATCAAGAAATAAGATAAGAAATCTTTTAAACAGAAGAGCAATAAGATGGAACCAACCATACCATATAATAAAATATATCATAAAAGCCTAGGATATCAGAATAGTGTTATAGAGAAATATTAATAGACAAAACCGATAGAGTAGAACAACATGTGGGAATTTAACATAAAAGAAAGGTTGTATCGCAAACTTTTGAGAAAAACATAAACTTTTCAATAAATGAGTTGGAGAAAATTCAGTAACCATTTGGGAAAAAATAAGAGTCAAATCCAGAGCAAAATGTAAATTTAATGAGAATCCCAGAAGATAATTTTGTTGGTTTTTGTACTATGTACTATGCTTCTAAATTCCAAATAAGAAATTAGATGAATTGGAATTGTCAAGAAATTTGGAAAAATAAGACAATTAAGAAAACTGATATTATCAGATATTAAAATAATATAAACCTATGGTAATAAAAAACTATGGACTTGACACATGAACAGACATCTACATCTACATCTGTGCTCATGCCTTCCTAGAACATAATGGATTCTCTACACAAGTTTGTTGAAGATAGAATATAATCCTCAACTCAGTACGGTATTATCTTTAAATTATCTCCTGCCGTATAACTTAATTATTCATTATTCTATTGAAATTTGAGTTGTTTTCACTAATATAAATAATGTATCAGGACTTCCCTGATGGCGCAGTGGTTAAGAATCCGCCTGCCAATACAGGGGACACAGATTCAAGTCCTGGTCCGGGAAGATCCCACATGCCATGGAGCAACTAAACCCGTGCGCCACAACTACTGAGCCTGCCCTCTAGAGCCTACGAGCCACAACTACTGAAGCCCACGTGCTAGAGCCCGTGCTCCAAAGCAAAGATGAGCCACTGCAATGAGAAGCCCACACACTGCATCGAAGAGTAGCCCCGCTCACCAGAACCAGAGAAATGCCGCGTGCAGCAACAAAGACCCAACATAGCCAAAAATAAACTAATTAATTAATTAAAATTAAAAAAAAGAAACCAGTAAAGTTATTAAAATAAATAATGTATCAATGAGCAAATTTAAAGATAATGCTTTATTGAGTTGAAGATTATATTTTGTCTCCAACAAATGTGTATGTGTATATGTACACACACAACACATACATATAATTAAGTTTAAACAATAAAGTATGTGTGTATACATACACACACACACACACACTAGGAAATGCAGATATTAACATGGATGAACATCACGAGCATTATATAAATGAAAAATTGAAAGGTACATTATTCTACTTAGATGAAGTTCAAAACATTGCAAAACCAAAAATAAATTGTATAGGTATACATACATATAAAATAAATCTGTAGGAAGAAAAGCAAGGTCACACTAAATATTCATTAATATGGTGGTTACTTGGTGGGTGGAGGGGAAGTGTTTGGGATTTGGGATGGGTATAAACAGGAAGTGGGTACCAGAATAAGTAGCAGGCCTGAGATGCTATCCTTAGAAAGACCTGCTTGTAAGTTTAGACCTTGGCTAGCGTCTGGGAGCTTAGATTTCATCTTGGGAGGGTTCCCACCATTGCCTAATAAGAGTGGCTCACAATATGGTTTATGCCAAACACCTGCTTTCCATCCGGAAGTCTTGAATTTTGGTACATGCCAGGCAGAGGGAGCTGCATGTGCAGTTCCCAGCGAAAACCCTTGGCACTGAGTCCCTAATGAGCTTCTCTAATAGGCAACACTTTACACATGTTGTCACGACTCATTGCTGGAAGAGTTAAACCCATCCTACTTGACTCCCCTGGGAGAGGACTCTTAGAAGCTTGCACCTGATTTCCTTGTGCCTTTTCCCTGTGCTGATTTTGTTTTGTATCCATTCACTGTAATAAATCATACTGTGAATATGACCTGATTCCAAGACTATGAGTCCTCCTAGCTAATATCAAAGCTAGTGTTGGTTTTAGAAATCCCTTTCAGTGAGGGCTATACAGGTGTTCTTTCAAAAATTTTTATATCTTTCATATATTATAAATATTGCATGTATTTACCGATTAATCAAAAGGAAAATAAAAGGTGAAATGAATAGGAGTTACCCAAGTAAAGATGAGATGTGATTGTGTAGAAAGCGTTCCAGTAAAATGAAATAGCATGGCAATGTCTAGAATCAAACCACAGAATATCTCATTCAAGGAACTGAAATTATGAACAGAGGAATCAGAGGAAATGGTAAAACTGGAGAAGTAATCAGAAGTAGCCGTGGTTGTGATCTCCGTGAAAAAGTCTTCCCAGTTCCTGCCGACCCCATCTTCCCTCCATGTACTGCCCCTTCTCCTCCTAATTTTCATCTATGGTGTGATGCAAACGTTGAGACACCTTTTGTTCCCATTAGCATCCCCTTTTTTCCATTGCCGTTTATTAGAAAGACTATGAATTACCTTGGTACGTTTTTGAAAATGAATAAACTATATATGTGTGGGAATGTATACACATATGTGTATATTTCTGGATTTTCTAGTCTTCTCTGTTGATACGTAGGTTGATTCACACTCCACCACCACACGACATTATCTTGAAGCTATAGCTTTATAATAGTATTTTAGATCACATAGTAGACGTCCTTCCAATTTTCCTTAAAATTGTCTTAGGTATTCTAAATCCTTTTCATCCTCATATATTTGGAATCAGCTTGTCTATTTCTAAGGGGGGGGAAACCTGCTTTTTAAAAAATTGCACTGAACATTTAAAACATTTTGAGAAAAACTGACATCTTAACAATATTGCCTTCACGCCATGAATGAGGTTATCATTCTTGCTTGGATTATAATTCAGTAATATTTTATTTTGTTCAAATTGTTTCTGCTTTGGCACTGGGAGCTCTTTCAGTTGGTTCCTGTGTTGCTTTGATACACACCATCATTGTGTGTGTGTGCCTGTAGTTCTTCCCAGGTGTTCAGTGAGGATTTCTCCACTCCGGCTGATGAGAACTCAGTATCTCCTAGTTTTGGGAATTGTTCAGCTTTGGGCTCCCAAGTGCTTTTCTTTGCCTGACCTTGTAGAATTTTCTCTAGGCATGTGCTGCTTTGTAGTCAGCCAAAACTCAAGGTGACCTCTATGATGATTTCTGGAGCCCTTTCTTTAGGATAGATATATTTAAAAATTATTTATTTAGCTGTGCCGGGTCTTAGTTGCCACGTGCAGGATCTTCATTGCAGCATGCAGGATCTAGTTACCTGACCAGGAATCGAACCCAGACCCCCTGCACTGGGAGCTTGGAGTCTTAGTCACTGGACCACCAGGGAAGTCCCTGGAGCCCTTTCTCCACATAGCTCTCTCCGCTCTAGCATCCTGTACTCCAAATTCCAGCCACCTGTCCAAAATCTGATCTCTGTCTCCTCAACTCAGTAAGACTCTCATGCTCTGTTTGGGTTCCTCCTCCCCACCTGTGGTCCAGAAAGAGCCACCAGGAAGAAAGTAGACGTGTTGCTGGGATACCGTTTTTATTATCCTTCTCTGTCTAGTGCCCAATGTCTGAAAACAGTTGTTGCTTATGTTTTGTACATTCTCTAGTTGTTACTATAAAAGGCCAGTGCAGTACCAGTATTCCATCATAGGAGGAAGCACAACGCCCTCTACTAGGGTTGGCCAAAATGTTCGCTCAGGTTTGTCCATAAGATCGTACAGAAAACCCAAACGAAATTTTTGGCCAGCCCAATATTTTGGTTGCTATTTTACTTGGTAAATATTTCTGTAATCAATTACAGTTACTAATATAACTTCCATGTATGGGCATATAGAAATGCAATTGTCAGGGATTCCCTGGCGGCCCAGTGGTTAGGACTCTGCACTCTCACTGCTGAAGGCCTGGATTCAGTCCCTGATCGGGGAACAAAAATCCCACCAGCTGTGCGGGGAGGCCAAAATAAAAAAAAGAAATGCAATTTTCTTAAACTATTAATAATTCTATAACTTGTCTGTAGATGTTTTTAAAGCTTTATATTCAGATAGTTGTGTTAAAATAATATTTTGTGTGTTTTTCTTTTCAGTTCTTAGAATTTTTATTTCTTTGTCTTGCTGCATTGGTTTGAGTTTCTGGGATAATGTAGAATACAACTGGTAATAATGGACATCCATTCTTATTCCTGGTTTTAAAAGGAATGTTTGATATTAGCTGTAGCTATTTTTTTAAGATCCTGATTAAAATACAAGTTAAGGAAGCTGTCTTTTACAATTCGTTTGTGGTTTGTTTTGCGGTATGCTGGAAGAATGTCCCCTCCCCCCAAGTTATATTTACTTCCTAATCTCTGGACCCTGTGAATATCACATTACACAGCAAGAGTGAAAATTAATTTACATGGCAAATGATGTGATTAAGTTAAGGATCTTGAGAGGACTTTATCTTGAATTATCAGGGTTGGCCCTAAATGCAATCATATGTACCCTTAGAAGAGAGAGGCAGAGAGAGATTTTATACAGACAGACACAGAGGAGAGGTCCAGGTGTGGATAGAGGCAGAGATCAGAGTGATGTCACCATCGGTCAGAAAACATCATACAGAGTGAAGTAAGTCAGAAAGAGAAAAACAAATACCGTATGCTAATGCATATATAGGGAATCTTAAAAAAGAAAAAATGGTCATGAAGTACTTAGGGGCAGGATGGGAATAAAGATGTAGACCTACTGGAGAATGGACTTGAGGACACGGGGAGGGAGAAGGGTAAGCTGGGACGAAGTGAGAGAGTGGCATTGACATATATACACTACCAAATGTAAAACTGATAGCTAGTGGGAAGCAGCCGCAGAGCACAGGGAGATCAGCTCGGTGCTTTGTGACCACCTAGAGGGGTGGGATAGGGAGGGTGGGAGGGAGGGAGGCGCAAGAGGGAAGACATATGGGGACATATGTATATGTATAACTGATTCACTTGTTAGAAAGCAGAAACTAACACACCATTGTAAAGCAGTTATACTCCAATAAAGATGTTAAAAAAAACACAAAAAAACATTAGGAGAAGCTATGAGAGGCAAGAACTGACTCTCCCCTAGAGCCTCTGAGGGGAGCCTGACCCTGCTCACATTTAGATTTCTTATTTCTAGCCTTCAGAACTGTGAGAGAATTATTGCTTTAAGCCACCACGTTCATGGTAATTTGTTATGGCAGCCATTGGAATCTAATATTGTTTTTATTTAGCTGTGATATTGAATCACATCAAATGCATTTGTTTTGCATCCACTGAAACAGTCATATAGTTTTTCTCTTTTAATCTCTCTTTTTTTACTCTTCGTAGCAGTGCACGGGCTTCTCATTGCGGTGGCTTCTCTTGTTGCGGAGCACAGGCTCTAGGAGCGCGGGCTTCAGTAGTTGCAGCGTGTGGGCTCAGTAGTTGTGCTGCATGGGCTTAGTTGCTTTGTGGCATGTGGGATCTTCCCGGACCAGGGATGGAACCCGTGTCCCCTGCATTGGCAGGCGGATTCTTAATCACTGTGCCTCCAGGGAAGTCCCTCTTTTAATCTCTTAAAATGTGAATTACATTAATTAATTTTTCTAATGTTAAACCAACCCTATATTCCTGTGATTAATCTAACTGGTTTATGATGTATATATGTATGAATGTATGTTTCATCTGTCTTTTCTGCTGATTCTCATTTATGGTATATAATCTTCAAATGTCGTCTCTAGAGCCTCCAGCTAGAAGAAATGCAGCCCTGCTGACACCTTGATTTTAGCACAGTGAGACCCACTGTGAACTCCTGACCTCCAGAACTGTAAGACAATAAATTTGTGTTGTTTTAAGCCACCAACTTTGTGGTAACTTGTCACAGCAGCAATGGGAAACAAATACACTCATTTCCCTTAAGGATTCATTTGCAGGATTTCCTTAAGGCCTTAAAGGAAGGACCAATATTTCAGAGAGGACGTGTATTTCCTTCTCCTAGTTGTCTAGGGCAGAGGTCCCTAACCCCGGGGCCATGGACCAGTAGCTGTCCCGAGGCCTGTTAGGAACAGGGCCTCACAGCAGGAGGGGAGTAGCGGTGGGCAGGCCAGCGAAGCTTCATCTGGCGCTCCCCCTCGCTCGCATCACTGCCTGAGCGAGCCCTGCACCCTCTCAGCACCCCACCCCTGCTCCATCTGTGGAAAATTGTCTCTCACAAAACCAGTACCTGATGCCAAAAATGTTGGGGACCGCTGACCTAGGGGCACTACTAGCCCGGGAACTCTTTGAACTACATTAAGGGCTAGAGGTAACATGATTTTGAGCTGCAAATCCGTGTAAAGGCTAGGCTGTGTTATACTTTTCGCTATTCCCCTCTCTTCTTGTTCTGTTAGACAAGGAAAATTTTCTCAGAGTCTCCTGGGTGGAGAGAGATGTGAGTTTACTTCTGTTTCGCCCTAATCCTGGGTTGTAACCCTTTGCAGGTCTAGCCCAGTGTAAAGAGACCCTCCTGTTAGACTTTCCAACTTGGGGGCTCCCAGGCTCTGATTTCTGCCCCTTTTACCCCAGAAGGCTGTCAAAACCCAAAGTTCAAGTTTGTCTGGGATGGAAAATGCACCCAAGGCAGAAGCAATTTCGGGGTCTCTCTGGTTCTCACTTTCTTTAAGTTTTGCCCTGTTTTCAGCGCTTTTGACGCTTTTCATATTTTTCTTTCTTTTAGCCAGAATTTGTTGCGGTTTTCAGTAACGGGACTGATCTGAATAACCTAGCCCAACATATTCCCAGGCACCTATTAAAAATTTTGTCCTCTGAATCTGTCAGTTCTACCATCTAAACTTTTGGATGATCTGATTTTGCTGTCTTGTGTTTCTGCTGGCTCCCACTCACGATGCTTTGTTTTCCTGTTCATTTATTTGTTTGTTTAATTATAATCTCATTTTCAATAGACCTTTATTTGTCAAACTTCTTTGAAGGTTAGGTTGAAGTCACTTACCCCCAGAAAAAAATTGCAGTTGTATTTTCAATTGCCTGGAGGCATGCCGACCCAGTACCAATTAAAAATAATTCCTTTGCTTGAGGTTTTCTACATCACCCAGGTATTATGAAGTGGACCACAAACATGCATGAGGTCTGACTTGTGGTTACACATTCTTGTGGGAATTTCTGCCCTCTCTTTACTCAGTTCTGATGTTGATACAGGAATTTCTGTGCCGCTCCCTCCTCCCTCATCCGCCAACACCTTTTGTTTTTGTTTTATTCTTCCCTTTACACTTTAACCACTTTGCTGATGGTTCCCTTTTGACACTTAGCTTTGTACAAGGTTCTTTTTATAAGAATAAGAGAGTAGATCTTAAAAGTTCCCATCACAAGAAAAAACAAAATTTTGTAACTATGTATGGTGATAGGTGTTAACTAGACTTATGGTGGTGCTCATTTTGCAATATATACAAATATCGAATCATCATCTTGTACACCTAAAACTAATATAGTGTTATTTGTTTAATTATTTAAATTAAAAAGACTCCATAACTTGGCCATCTCATGTCCTATGTACATATCAAAATCAAAGCTTAGTGACACCAGGGATTGGCAGTGTTCTGCCATTACAGTGCTTCCTTATTTCTCTAGATTTCTGCCTCTACTTTTTTTGGCTTCTAAGACTGCTTTTACTGTTTATCAACCTAGCAATACATTTAAAAAGAAAATTTAAATATTTTAATGAGTATTGGTAGTTGCTGTGCAATGGAGGTGTTTAGGAATCTGCTCTGTCATTCTGTCAGAAATTCATCATTTTAAAGTGTCAACAGTCTGCTGGAATTTAAGGGACTAAGGCTATAGTTCCTAAAGTAGGCACCATGGTGTCCTGACCTCCAGAAGTCCTTCCTGACCCGGAGGATAAGATTAGATTCCATTTCACCACCATTTTATGCCTTGAATGCGAATTCTTTCTGCCTTCATACTCAATTCTCTTTTATAACTCTTCTTGATTACTAACCCATTCCTCTCTACAAGCAGTTTATGTGAAGTAAGTCAAAATAACATGACAGGCATATGATCGTTAAGAACTTTTTGAACTTTACATAGCTCTCTTATCTCTTCTTATTAGAAGCAGAACAAAACAATAAAACAAAATCTTAACCCAGGGCTTCTCAGACAAAGATGGGCATTACATAGCAATAAAAGGGTCAATCCAACAAGAGAATACAACATTTGTAAATATTTATGCACCCAACATAGGAGCAGCTAAATATATAAGGCAAAAATTAACAGACTTAAGGGAGAAATAGGCAGTAGTACAATAATAGTAGGGCATTTTAATACTTCACTTACATCAGTGGATAGATCATCCAGACAGAAAATCAATAAGGAAACGTCAGCCTTAAATGACATGTTGTACCAGATGGACTCAACAGATATATACAGAATATCCCCTCCAAAAGCAAAAGAATACACGTTCTTCTGGAGTGCACGTGGGACATTTTCCAGGATAGATCTTATGTTAGGCCACAAGACAAGTCTTAATAAATTTAAGAGGATTGAAATCATCTCAGGCATCTTTTCCAACCACAGTGGTGTGAAACCAGAAATTAATTATACAAAGAAAACCAGAAAATTCACAAGTATGTGGAGATTAAACAACATGCTACTGAACAACCAATGGGTCACTCTGTTGTATGCCTAAAACTTATATAATATTGTACATCAACTATACCTCAATTTTAAAAATATATAAAAAAAGAATGCTCAAAAAATAAAATAAAAAGAGGGAAATCCTGCCATTTGCAACAACATGGATGAACTTGGGGGACACTATTATAAGTTAAATAAGCCAGTCACAGAAAGACAAATATTGCATAATCTTACTTATCTGTGGAATTTTTTTCTGAAAAAGGTTAAACTCATAGTAACAGAGAGTAGAATCTTTGTTACCAGAAGCTGGGGGTCAGGGGAGAGGGGAGATATTGATCAAAGGGTACGAACTTTTAGTTATAAGATGAATAAGTTCTAGAGACAGCATGATGACTATGGTTAATAATAATGTAATATATACTTGAAATTTGCTAAGAGAGTAGATCTCAAGTGTTTTCATTTCCCCAAAAAAGGTGGTAACTGTGGAAAGCGATGGATATATTAATTAGCTTGATTGTGGTATGCATTTCACAATATACATCTAAACATCACCTTGTACACCTTAAATGTATATAATTTTTATTTTTCAATCATATCTCAAGCTGGGATGCAGGGAAGACCCTGTCTCCAAATACAGTCACATTCTGAAGTACTGAGGGTTAGGACTTCCACATATGAATTTTGGGGGACACAATTCAGACTATAAACACCCAAAACTGATTTTTAAAAAGTGCCTTGAAACCTTCTGACTTAGATTAAAATCTATACAAATTAACATATAAGGAATAAACTCAAATCTTCAGAAAGCCATGATTTTGCTAGTCTTATTATAGGCTTCAGATTGAGCCAAAAGATATTAGCATAAAAACAAAATAGGTATCAGAGAGATATTTGCAGTGTTTATTCAATATGGTGTAGGAAAAAGGAGCACTGAAGCTTGGGTATACGTCAGGGGGAAGGATATAAAAGTTCTAGTCACTATAAGTTTCTTTTTACAATTTAATAATTCAAAGCAACTGTCAGATTATTAGTTTCCCAGCTACCTTGGTGTAGAAGACTTTGCCTTGAATAGTAGACATGAGAATTCCAGTCACTTGAATGAGATATATTATATAGTAAATCAATAAACTTGGATTCTGGGCGGCATATGTCAGTATCTTGTGTTTGGTTATTATTGGTTTGTCCATGAGGCTCTGATCTACTCTGGATGAATTAAATTGAGTTACTAATCCATCAACATATGAGGAATACAGTGGTCACAATGTATTGTCAAAATGTGAGGCCTTATTTGGACAGCCTCGTTGATGCCACTTAGCACAGTGCCCTCAATTTATAACAGCTGTTTGTAGCAGAAAGGTAGACAGAGTTTAGGGATATAAGAAAATACCTTTTGGGTGATATGACCTCTTTCATCATACCCTGAGTCTTCTCTCATTGCACTACAACAAAAGAATTTGGTCTCCTTTTCAATGATCTGAAATGAATGAAAATTCCTATAGTCAGAAAGTTCTTCTGTCATTTCACAATAGCTGCATAAAACTTTAAGGCAGGCGAAACAGCTCCTTCTCACCAGCAACTTGAAGTTATGTCCATTTGGAAAGTCTGGGGAACAACTGAAGGTTGTGTCTGTGGGTTGGGCATATACTTTGGGTCAGGAGTGTGTGTGTGTGTGTGTGTGTGTGTGTGTGTGTGTGTGTGTGTGTGTGTGTGTGTGTGTGTGTGTGTGTGTGTAGTAAGGAAAGATTCATTGTGAAGGAAAAAGACACGAATCTGTTGGTTTACTCATTGAGGGGCAAAGGTTAAGCTTAAATCAATATTCAAACTACAAAGCCTGGAAATTTAGAGATTTTTTTTTTTAAATCTTTGACCACTACTACTGATAACATGTGCTGTTTTACCTTTAGCTATTTGAAGAACCACTTCTTTAACAGAAAACAAAACACATCTGCCAAACTCAAAATTCCTACTTAATTTAAGTGAAGCTGGTGGAAGTAAAATATTTACTTTGTACCTTTAACATCTTATGATTCTCTCAGGGAATATACCTGGTTTCACTATCAAGTTTGGTGAGTTATACTGTGCTCATTTAAAATAATAAGATTGGGAATTCCCTGGCGCTCCAGTGGTTATGACTTGGTGCTTTCACTGCCATGGGCCTGGGTTCAATCCCTGGTTGGGGAACTAAGATCCCACAAGCCACATGGTGGGGTCAAAAAGAAAAAAATAAAATAAAACAATAAGATACAAAATTACCAAATTATTGAAATGGGGCAAAAATATTTTTTAAAAAACCCTTGCAATCCCAGCACCCTAATAGAATTATCTTTATTTTTTATATCATTTTTCAATCTTTGCATATATACTCTTAAAACTAAAATATCAATACATTAAGTTTGTTTTGTATTCTTTTGTATTTAATAGGCTAACATATGCATTTTCCCTTTCCTGTATTTCTAGTCTTATTCTAACCATTAAAAATATTTTAAAAATTGTGATTAAGCAAACATAACATAATATTTACCATTTAACTATTTTTAAGTGTACAGTTCTGTGACACTAAGTACTTTCATAGTCTTGTGCAACCATCATCCCCATTCATTTCCAGAACTTTTTCATCTTCCCAAAATGAACTCTATGCCCATTAAACACTAACTCTCCATTTCCACTCTCCCCTGGCAACCCCCATTCTACTTTCTGTCTTTATGAACTTGACTATTCTAGGTCCCCCATATAAGTGGAATCATACAATATTTGTCTTTTTGTGACTGGCTTATCTCACGTAGTATAATATCTTCAAGTTTAATCCATGTTGTAGCAGATGTCAGAATTTCCTTCCATATTAAGGCTGAATAATATTCCATTGTATGCGTATACCCCATTCTGTTTTGTTTGTCCATTTACCTGTCAATGGACACTTGGGTTGCTGCCACTTTTCTTTTTTTTTTTTTTGCGATACTCGGGCCTCTCACTGTCGTGGCCTCTCCCGTTGCGGAGCACAGGCTCCGGACACGCAGGCTCAGCGGCCATGGCTCACGGGCCCAGCCGCTCCGTGGCATGTGGGATCCTCCCGGACCGGGGCATGAACCCGTGTCCCCTGCATTGGCAGGCGGACTCTCAACCACTGCGCCACCAGGGAAGCCCTGCTGCCACTTTTTAGTTATTGTGAAAGCGCCACTATGAACATGGGTACACAGATATCTGCTCAAGTCCCTGTTTTCCTTTCTTTCGGGTGAATCCAGAGGTGGAATAGCTGAATCATATGCTAATTCTATTTGATTTTTGAAGAACCATTGTATTGTTTCCCACAGTCTAATCATTGTAATTGGCTATATAATATTCCATTTTGTTTCTGTGTCCTAATTTACTAAACCATTCCCGAAGTGTTTCCTGAGGAATCTCAAGTTTTCATTTTTTTCACTGGATGGAAATTAGTTCTGGTTTAGATAGTGCTCCAGGTTTTTTGCCCTTGTTTAAAAATAACTCATATACATATATAGCTACTTCTGATGGCTGATAATTGTTTTTTGCTTACTGCCACCTCACAATGACTCCCCTTATCCAGGACGTGCCCTATCGATGGGACTAAGTCCTCTCTAGCTAGACTTCTGCTTTCCAATGTGGTGGCCACTAGCATATATTTAAACTTGAGCCAATTAGAGTGAAATAAAATTAAAAACTTATTTTCTCAGTTGCGCATGCCATAGTTCACATGCATGATAGTCGCACGGAGCTAGCGCCACTGAATTGGGCGTCACGGATATAGAACATGTCCACCATCTCAGAAAGCTCTATGGCGAGGGCTGCTTCAGACTGTTTTTGACTCTGACCACTTGGTTACGGCTGAATTAGAGCCTATGAGTTACTTCCCCAAATGATTAAGTCCTAGGGGAAAGGCCAATGATAACTGCACTTGGAAGAGAATGCCATAAACTCTGGAATGTGAGTTTCATAATTCACAATTGGGAATATTGCTTCCAGTGGCTGGGCTACTCCTGCCCGCTATTTCCCACATTAATCTTCTTCAGAAAATGAATTATTGGTCTTAAGTTTCTCGGTGATGATCACCTAATCCAAGCTGGGTCAATCCAGTTCCTTACTTTCCTCTTAAGGACTTTGGAACTGGGAAGGAGAGGCTATCAGTCAGGTCCTCTAGATGTTTAGAACTATAAAACCAGGAGCGACAGTCATATCCCACTAAGTAAAACAGAGAGTGGATAAAGCAACAGAAGGAAAACTCAAGCTGGTAAGCAGATAAGGCTGCTTTAGGCTTTCTAAATTCTGGTTTGGGTGCCTTCCTTAGGCCCATCTGCATTCCTGACTTTGGAGAAAAATCTGCATCCTAATGGTGAATTCTTTAATGCTTAAGCTAGCTCGAATTGGTTTGTTACCTGGGAATCAGAATCCTAATATACATAGATACATAAACTACACACATGGGCATTGACATGTTCACATCGTAGAGGTGTGTGTAGTTGTGCACAAACTTTGCATTTACTCTTTGCACTGGGCCTCCAGACTCCCCTTTACCCTCCTCTAACGTTTCTCTACTTTTCCTCTTGCTTTACTTCCTTCTCACTAAAAGAGTGTGCTTAGGTTGTCCTCTGCCTATTTTATTTTTCTTTTCCGTCCCTTGGTCAAAATACGCCTTCTGCAATCCTTCTGGCTATGGAAGCTATATGAAATCAAGTCCTGTAATATGTTAACAATGGATTTAATTCTTTTTTTTTTAAATATAATTCTTTAGCTTGTATTGCATCTTAATCTCTCAGGCCTAAGTAATTCGGTCAACATTCATTCATGAATGACTGAATAAATAATCCCTCATAGGCCAGAGCGGCAAATGTTGAGTGGTAAAAATCTGGCATGAGCAGAACTGAGTGGGCACTTCCGCAAGTCACAGCATGCTACTGTAGATGAACTGATTAGGAGAAACCTCTGGCAGGAGGAAAGAACGAGAGCAACAGCACCCCAGAAGGCAGAGGCACACAAGTGTCCTAGGTAGGAAAGCACTCAGTGTTGTCAAGGAACAAAGGAGACCACTGTGACCAGAGTAAAGAGGACAGGGGAAGTAGTGTGAGCTGAGATAGGTAGGACCTTCGGGCCATAATAAGAGGTTAAGATAATATCTGAAGTGCAGTGGGAAAGTCTTAAAAAGATTTAAACAAGTGAGTGACCTGATCTGATTTGTGTATTAAAAAATTCCCCTCTGGCTAGAGTCTGGAGGATGAATGACAGGGACCAGTTAGTTAGGAGGCTACTGCAATTGTTGGCAAGAGATCACAATGGCTTGGCCTATGAACTTTGTGACACATTCGAGATTTTGAAAGTGGACATATAAGCTCTTAAGAAAAAGTTATCCGTTTTACCTTCTAAGTAGCCAGCCACCGTATTAAAGCTGTCAATGAAGTAGGCTCTAAAAAGCAGACCCTAAAATGTCAAGAGGCGCCTGCCTTCCCCAGTTTCACACGGTTCTGGGCTCAGCTCTTACATTAGTACCTTGATTCCAACAATCCTCTAGAGAAAAATTCTGCCGTCATCTTTCCCCCCTTTCCTTTTGAGTGAACTTCGGAGAAGTGATTGCTGAAAAATGACTCCCAGTAAGACGACAGTGGTGTTCGGGGTTCAGTGATACACCCCTAACTTTTAATTTAAATGCTCGCTTTGAATTTGGTATCGGTTATCTTACATTGCACGACGTGAGAGAGAAGGCGTTTTGCTAGCAGCATCTATTTCATCTAGGAAAACGGTATTCACCCTCTGCCTCTAAACCTAGGGCAAAATTCCTTTAGAATAATTCATCTTTCATAAAAGATGGGTTCTTTCGCCTATGGAAATCTTGTGCGTTCTGGGCACGGCTTCCCGCTGTACAGACAAATGCACTCATTGTCTAGACCACGCCGGTCCCCCCCGGATTTTATGCAGCGTGCATTTCCTGCACTGAGCTGCTTGCTCGCTGCAGGCGTGCTTCCCTCGTCCCCCTGCCCCCGCCCGGATCCAAAGCTTTTGTTTCTAACGTTTTCTCCCGACGCTATTAAAATGCTTGGGCACATCGTTACCAAATAAGTGGCTGACTAGGAGCTTTTCCGGCTGTTAACCTTTAGGCCAACGTCCAGTAAAGTTCTGAAAAGCAACTAAACCTCATGTAAAGGGGCCAAGCCACAAGGAAACAACGGAAACGTGTATATTGCCTAAACTTGCCGGAGGGACATTTGGGATTTTCTTAGAGCAATGCTTTGCAGTGGCCCCAAGGGCGCTCCAAGAGGCAGCAGCACTCGCTCCCGCAACGGCGAGGAGGTGGGGTGCGGGTGAGGGGCAGGGACCCCGGGAGCCGAGATGAGCGGGGCCTCCTGGCGGCGACGCTCTGGCCCGCGCGTGCTCGATGGTTCCGCGCGGCGGCCCGGGCCTGCGCGGTCCCGTCGCCAGGGGGCGCGCTGGCAGGCGCCGCGGATCTCCGAGCTGCGCGGCCCGACTCGTGTCCGCCATATTGGATGCCGCAGCCGCTGCTGCCAGCGCTTCCTCCTCCGTCTTCGCCGTGCGCTGCTGGTTCCTACGGCCCGAGCGGCGGGGAGGTGAAACAGGAGCCTGTCGGAGGAAGAGGAAGAAGGGGGTGGAGAGTGTAGGGGACCGGGCTAGGGGGTGGAAGCCCGAGACCGAGCGGGGCGGAGAAGAGAAGGCGCCCAGCCCCTCCCCCGCCCGCTGCCAACCAGCCCCGGCAGCGCCTCTGTTTCCCGGACCGGCGCTCCGCCCGCCCTAGCGGCCATGCCGGGGCCTCGCTGCCCCTAAGGGAACCTTTCCCTGCCGGTGCTTGCCCTTCCCCTCCTGCCCGGGGTCGCAGCGGCCCGGCCTCCCGCCGGCGCCCCCTCCTCGCAGCCGCGTTGCCGCCCCCGTCTCGCTCTCCCCACCCAGTGCAGTGGCCGCCGCCTCTTCCGCCGCCGGGCTCCGAGCCTCCGCACCGACAACATGGAGGCTGTGAAAACCTTCAATAGCGAGGTTGGTATTGTACTTTAGCCTCCCCTCCTGCCCACGCTCCCCCCAACCTGGAACGAGGCCACTGCGGGAGGGTGGGCACTGGCCCGCAGTGCTTTTCAGGGTGGGGCGAGTGGCGGCCTAGCTGTGGCCGTGGGGGAGGGGTGTTTCTCTGCCCCGGCGCCCCTCCCCCGATTCCGTGGGCGGAGGGCTGGAAGAGGGCCGCCCCGGGGCGGAGGGAGGTTCCGGTGTCTCCAGCAGAGTACTGAGTGGCTGCGGGGCTGGAGGGAAGGCCCGCTTGGGCCCTCCCCCGGAGGCTTACGGCAGGTCTCTCCGGGTCAGTTCCGCCGATGCCTGGCCCGCCCATCTCTTTCCTGGACCTGCGGGATTTTAACTGGAGGCCGGGCATCACCGCCCAGACCTTTCCCGGGTCCTTAATGAGGCAGGCCGTGATCGGGGGTAGTGCAGGCAGAGCACCTACAGGGGTGATGACCTGTGGTCACCTTGCAAGTAGTGTTTGTTTATAATTGAGATATTGTTGGCTAGGTAACCTGCCAACTAGGGACTTAAGCTAAGGGCATGGTTGATCGGGAGGCGAGATTATTCTGCAATTTCTCCTATTCTTACTCCCCCCCCGTTCTCATCATCCGACATAAAGACAGGCAGGGTGAGTTGTGCATGCAGAGGGAAGATGCTGGAGAAGCATTTCCCACGGGCTCCTTCACGTGTCGTATATAGGGCTAGATTTTTAACAAGCAGGTGTCCAGTTTTCACTGTTTAGTTGAGTTCACTAGTCTGAAGGGAGACGAGTTTTGATAAAATATTTTAAAATCTTTTAAAACTCCGGTAGGAATAGACCTTAATGCTAACATTAAACAAGCATTTAACAAGTACATATCTACACAACCAGAGTTATCCTTACCTGTATGACTTATTTAACAATATTTTAATGTGATGTTAACTAAATTTATATAAATTTTATGAACTTTTCATGTGGAAGTGCTAATAATACTCCATTCAGTAGTATAATAGTGATATTCTGAACAGGGCAATACTTTAAAAAGCTGTTTTACAATTTTGTTTTCCAAAAGGAGAAAACTCGTTTCCTCCTCCCTCCCACCGTCCCTCTTTTCTCCCTCCCTCCCTAGAATTGACGTTTTGGAAACTTAGCAAAGAGGCTAAAAGTTAGATAATATGTGAATTAAACTCTCCATATTAGACTAGATAGCAGTGACACAGTTACATGAAAGCAAGCTTTTTTTTTGGAAAGGATTTTCTTTTTCAATACTGGATTTTCTTTTTTTTTTTTAACCGCTTCTTGATACAAATTAGAGCAGTAGACTTGGGAATCTTTTCCATTTTTTTTATGGATTTATAGCTGATAATTTGGGTCAGATTATAAAATTTGGTTCCACCCCACAATACTCTTGTCCTTAAAATCTGGAATAAAAAGTAAGAATACTGTATGTTCCAGTTTATTGCTAATAGTTTCATGGCTCTGCAGGGGGGAAAAACAACAGGTCTGTAGCCTTTTTATTTGCTACATGTGGTGCTATAGCACTAAGAGAATGTTAAAGTGTTTTTTTTTTAATTATAAAAAATATCCTTTCTCTTATTTCCTTGCCATTATTTGTTTACCCTACGCCTTTTTGTTGGGTGCCTCTCCTATTTATCTTGGGGGTTCCTAATATGTACCGTCCTCCATTCCCAGCCCTCCCTGCCATGTGGTAGATACAAACAAGTGGTTAGTACACTGTGGTTGGTCACTGTAAAGCGTGGTGGATTACAGGTGTTAACAATTGGTTTTTCATTTTAGCATTGATGTTAAGGGTAAGGAGTCTAACATTTAAATGGCTGGCTTGATGCTTCAACTCTTCTCTCAGCTAATCTTCATAAGAACTTGAGATTTGTGGTAGTATTCTCATTTTAGTTTATGTAGCACTCTCTCTTTTCCCCTTACGTATTTCAGAGACCTTAAAACATCTTTTAACTTCCTATTTACTAATACGTTCGCACTTCACCATATTTGAAAATGGGCTTGGCTTAAAAATTGTAGCAGTTAACAGTCATAGAATTGAGGAAGGGCAATAGATTTTGAAGGAGATTCAGAAGAATATACTTTTTTTTTGCTTTAAACTGAAAGTACATCATCCTGTTTTTTTCTGATTTCTGAATATAGTTTCTGTGAATATAACACTTGCTGATGTAGTAAAAGTTTGTTGTTGCAAGGAAGTATATAGTGGGAAATAGTTCAGTAATGATGTTTTTCCATTAAATCACGTTGCAAAGTGCAAAAATGAAAAAGGAATCTGAGTGACAGGATTAGGAGAAAAGGATGTTTTAGAATGTTTACTTGCAGTGAATTTGGCTTTTAAAGGCATCTATCCTTGGACTGAGCCCAACAGAACTTTCTCTGGCAAGTTTAAAGGTATCTTTGAAGCACTGAATTGTCAAGAAGTGCCATTTGCTTGATAAGGCACCACAATTTAGCTCTATATGTATAATGTTTAAAATAAGAAATGCTTAGCTTTTATAACTTGCTAATTATCAGGTTTTTCAAGATTAAAAAAAAAGACAAGCAAGCAGATCTTGGCTTGAAAACAGGAATGTGCCCGAGATTTTAAAGTTCAGAATGTAGGCTTTTAATCTGCAGATAGTGGCTAAGTCTCAGTCTGAACGTGTGGGGTCTTCTGCAGGATATGTCCGAGTCATGATGGCGTGTCTGCCTCCCTGCCTCCCTCCACCCCCCCAACCCTTTTCTCAAAGGGGCTTTGTGCCTCCTTACCCCTTTTCAAATGCACTGTCAGAAGATCCTTTACGTGGTAAATCCCTCGTACGTATCATGAGTTAAATGAGATTGAGGCTCAAGAACTGATATTTAAGTGCTCATTGTGCTAGTTTTGTGGGAAAACTTTAATTTCCAGTTAAGCATCATCCTTGTGATAAAAGTTTTCAGAACTAATGTCAGTTCTGAAATGATGAAAGAAAATTTGTCCAGGATGGAATATAAGATTCCCTAACGGTCAGTGCTTGACCTGAGCGGTTAATTCCAGAAGAATTATCATCATTACAAGGTATTGTAGTTACTGCTGCTCAAAGATGGTGGCATTTATTTGTTATGATGGTTTAGAGTTCTCACCTCAGTGGAAAGGGTCTCATCTTTATCTGTTTACATCTGTGGATTACGTTAGGACCACAGTTGATTACTGGAATGCAGCAATTTTATGTGAGCTACATATTTGTACTCTGTCCGTAAGACTCCTCCTGTATGGAGGTTATTGTGGTAGCGTTTTTGTTTTTGAAAAGAGGGAAAAGAGAATAGCAATACAGGACCCTTTCCTTAGAAAATTATAACTTAATTGGAGAGGGCATTTTAGTAATATAGGAACTCTTAAAATAATATGTGGAAAATATAAGAATCTCTTATGCATTATAAGAATCTGTTATGCATGTATCAGGAAAACTATTGCAGTTTAATTTTTGAATTTACCTTGGTTCTTAAATTCTTTACTCATCTTTAGGATATCTAAATTCTTAGTGTCTTTTGTTCTTAGGATCCTTTGGTTAGTCCGATAGCTTACTCTTTGTTTCAGGATGTAGCCCATTCCAGAGTCACTTTAACACCCAGTACATTTTCCTCTTCTGTGCCTTGTCTTTCACATCAATAGTGAAATCCCATCTTCATTTTATTCCATTTCCAAGTTTGTATCCAGAGTGTTCATTTGGTTAACTACAGGACTTTTAATACAGTCTTTCCACCGATATCTAGTAGTAGGCATGGTTTGGTAGAGAACAGTGGGAAAGGTAACGGGAATAATAAAAGCATGTGAAATTTGTTTTTATATTTTCCCCTTGTGGTTCAGGAAAGGGAATTTATGTGAAGTAGCTATAAAACGTTGCCTTTTTCTTTTCTTTTTCATGTATGGGGGAAGTCTCTCTCTCCTTTTTCTCTCCTGTTTTGATTTTCCAGTGGGAGTTTTAATTAGTTTTTTTTTTTTTTTTTTTTTTTTTTGCGGTACGCGGGCCTTTCACTGTTGTGGCCTCTCCCCTTGCGGAGCACAGGCTCCAGACGCGCAGGCTCAACAGCCATGGCTCACAGGCCTAGCCGCTCTGCGGCATGTGGGATCTTCCCGGACCGGGGCACGAACCCGTGTCCCCTGCATTGGCAGGCGGACTCTCAACCACTGGGCCACCAGGGAAGCCCCAGTGGGAGTTTTAATTGTAACAATTAGTCTATCTTTTTTGTTTCTACCTTGTGAAAATCCCTTAAAGACGTAGCAGTCTTGGTGTTATAAAGGAAGGAAGCCTTCACTAACCCCTCCGTGCCCCCAGTGGTTTAGGTCAAGGTTTCTCAGCCTGGGCCCTATTGATATTTTGGGCTGGATAATTATATGTTGTGAGGAGCTGTCCTGTGCATTACAGGATGTTTAGCAGCAACCCTGGCCTCTACCCACTAGCTCCCCCATTGTGACAACCAGGAATGTCTCCAGATACTACCAAATGCCCCTTGGGGGGCAAAATCGACCATGGTTGAGAATCACTGATTTAGGTCCCCTGTTAAACTGTCTTAAAACACTGTGCTTTTCCTTCTAGTGATAACTACAATTTTAAGTAGTTAGCAGTAATCTTTCCCACCATATTATAAATTACATGAGGACAGTGACCACGTATCTTTATTGCTTCATATCCTTGGTACATAGCATAGTGCCTTAGTACATAGTATATGCTAAATAAAGATTTCTTGAATGGATAGCTTGATGGTATAGTAGGTAGCTGAATGGCCTGGACCAAGGCAGTTAACATTTCTGGACATTTGGTTTTCTCCTCTGTGAAATAAATGATTGATTTGAGATTTTTAGGTTCCCTATTAGTTGGGAGATTCTTTGACTAAATATGAAATTAATGTTTTGGAGGACTTAGTATGTATAAGCATTATTTTGAAGGTCATTTTATGGCATTGTAGGCGTATAGGAGTTTAGATGGGAAATTTAAAATCAAAACTCTGATTTGTTTATGATTTTCACTTCTTACTAAGAGGGGATAGTGGGAAGGGGACTATTCCATTGAAAGTTCCAGTTAGATTTAATCCATCCTAAATTTTATATTGTGTAATTATGCTATTTTCAAATCCTTTTTGCTTTGTTTTTCATTTTAAAACAACATATGGTAAAAGTTGTGTTTTTAACTAATTTAAAAAATTTAGAATACAAGGATAATTGAGACTGATAATAATGATTTTGGGGACTCTGAGAGTGTTTCAGTCATTCAGGATTAAATATAAAAATTTTTTGGCAACATTGAAATTCATAAGATATATATAGTTCAGCCGTTCTACTTTAGGCTAGCATTGAGTTTGTTACAGTAATTTTGATTGGCATTTAGGGGACATCTGTATTCCCCAGTCTTCTAAATAGTCATATTTTATGATCACTTGCTCCATTTTTTTAGAAGTATAGTTGGCTTAGAATTAGTGCTGGTATTGCTGCTTGTACATGGAATTTTAGGTATTTCTTCTGGGCCAGTTTTCCTGTTATTGGACAACAACTAACTCATAATGGTTTGAGAGAATGTAATCAATCTTGACCTTGAACAGTGGCTGAGCTCCTGAGCTCTTAAGTGAGCTCATTTTATCTGGTTTTGTTTTCTCAACATCTTTCTCTACTCCTCTCTCTCAGGATTGTGCCTCTCTACTCCTGCTTGTACAGACTGCTTTTCCAGCAGCATGGACACAAGAAGCATAGTAAGATGATTATGACCCACATAAGGCAGGCCCTTTGGAAAATACTTAGGGTTAAATTGGTAGTGAAATGATGTCTTGATTATATGGGAAGTACTTGGGAAGCAGAATAAAGTTTGTCACTTAGAGTATGTTGGTAATCTGAAAGAGAACATGTAGGGAATAAGTTGAATTTTTCACAAAAAATAGGTTAAGTGAAAAAAAAGTTACTGTGCTTAGTAGTGAGTATAAATCATATCTAAACTCTTGTGCATTTACTTGCATTCTGCTCCGTATAGTTTTTTGTATAAGAAATATTACTTATGTATATAATGTGAGTAAATTGCAAATCTCTGAATTTGGTGGTAGGAAGTAAAATACATCTTATATTTTGAGGAAGTTCTTCAAACTATAAGATGACAACAGATCATTGACAGATGTTGTGTAGTAATGGAAAAACAAGACTAAATCAAATTTTTGATTTTCTAATTATAGAGGAGCAGATTTTGTTAGCGGTACTATTATGAGAAATAAATGCTGGTGAGAAATGTTTCTGTAGCTTCTGATTCCTTGTCTGAGTTAGTTCTATCTTAAGTTTGATGGTAAACATGATGCATTTGATCTTTCTGATTCTGGTTTTATGCATTTATTTCGTCTTTGTAATTCTGCTTTGCCAGTTTCTGATACACCATATTTTAAAGTCAAGGAAGGGTATGTAAATATGTACGGTATCTACTGTAGGTCAGGAAATACGTTAGGAACTTTGACTCTACTTAGTCAGAATGGGGAATATAGATTATTTGTTCATGTTTTTAAAAGACATTTGTGGCTATTAATTTAATGTATGCCAAATTTGTTTTTAAAATAATTCTGCAACTTAGTATACTTTATAAAGACTGACTAGTATACTTTATAAAGACTTAGGATTTCATTCGTTTATTCATTTAACCAGTACTTAATGAATGCTTACCATACACCAGCCGTTTTTCTGTCTGCTGGGATACAGTTGTAAACAAGACAAGCGAAAAGCATACCCTCTTTGAGCTTATGTTCTTGTAATCCTTTTTCTTTCACCTCATCAGCTTTGTGTGCAATGACCTTGCTGCAGAGCTAGTGAGGCTGGGCAGGCGTTACTGACTCTGGGCTTGCTTCTTTGCCAGGAACTGCGTGGGATTGAGCAAGTAGACTTCTTAAACAAGAATGTGATCTTATATTTTCAACAACGGGGAAATAAGACAAGCTACCCTATTTTATTTTAAACTAAATTGTCGTATTAAATCTCCATTTGGCATTTTGGAATCATAACTGTTTTTAGAGAACACAGTTTTAAGGATGTTTTCTTTTGTGAGTGAGATATTAATTAGTCTCCATGTGTAAACAATTAAAAAATACTTTTAAGTGGTGACCAAACCCTTATGAGTTTGGAAGGATAAATTAAGGAATATTTTTATTTTTGAAACAAACTTTCCCTTGATTTGAGTGCATGAAAAAAATTTGGTGTCTCTCTTTTTCTCTCTTCTATAAACACTAATTTTCTGAATTTGATTTAATTCCTTGGGGCTTGTGAGTGAAGGATGAAAAGTTTGGATCATGTATTTTATGATCTTGGGAACTTGGGAAATGATATAATCTTTTTAATCTGGGTCACAGTATCTGAAAGATTGACCAGTAGCCCTGAAACTGATACAAGCTGTATGTCAGCTGTATCTTAATTTTTTTAAAAAGGTTGACAGAGTCCTGGTTAATGATTTTCTTTAGTAATGTTTTTGATACTGTAAAGTTTTATGGTTAAAAAAAATGATACAGGTATTTGAATTTATTGAAATGGTAAGAAGAATGTTGAATAAGTTAAATTTTTTGCAAACCAAAACACATAGCAAATGTCTAGTTTCTAAAACAGCTGCTTGCTATGGTGAAAAAAATGTCTGGCTTGTGTAATTTTGAAGTATTTTTTGTTTACCAAACATTGTTAAAAGTGAGCCACTTTATAATATATGGTGTTTTATGCACCTCTTTTCTGCAACCATTATTATGTTTCTGTGGATCTTTAGGGTTAATTTGTGAGAAAAGTAGGATAGGTGCTGTCTTCATTTTACAAACAAGGGAACTGAGGCCTGCCATTGTGATTTTACCGAGGAAAAGCAGCTTTGTGTTAGAGCTGAGACTGGAAGGGCCGGCTCTCAACTCCTGGTTGAGATGTAAAGGAGAACCATCACTCGATTTTTCACAATTCTTTTTGCTGGTATAATGTCCAAATATAAATTAACTATTTTTCCCCTTTTTATACTTTATTTTTACGACTTCAGGTTTACAGAAAAGTTGCAAGAGTGATAATTTTTATGTACATTTCATCCTGATTCCTCTATCTAGTTAATTTAATCATATTTGCTTTCCTATTCTCTTTCTCTCTTGACATACACATGAACGACACATGTAAACTTTTTTTCTGAACGTTTGGAGAGTAAACTGCAATTAATGCCTTTTACTTCTAAATATAACTGTCTTTGCTGAAAACAAGGACATTCTCTTATGTAACCATAGTACAGTTACCAAAATCAGGAAATTAATATTGATATAATGCAGTTGTCTGCAGACCTTCAGATTTCACTGTCTGTACCAGTAACGTCCTGAATAAAAGGAGTAAATCTAAATCCTACATCACACCTTGCATTCACTTGTCATGTCTGTCTAGTGTCCTTTAATCTGGAGCAGTTGGTTATTACTTTGTCTTTTGTGACCTTTGATGATTGATGAGAATAGGCCAGTTATTTTTAGAATTCCCTCAATATGGATTTGTCTGCTGTTGCTTTATGATTAGTTTAAGGTTATGCTTCTTTAGCAGGAATAATCCAGAAGTAATATTTTGTCCTCAGGAAGCACATGATGTCTATTTATCCCATTAGTAGGGAGGTTAACTTTTTTCTGCAAGGTTTCTCCATTGTAAAATTACTGTTTTTCCCTTGTGACAGATATCTTTTCTAAAAATTAATTAATATATTTTTGGCCACTCCATGCGGCTTGCAGTCTTAATTCCCCAACCAGGGATCGAACCTGTGCCCCCTGCAGTGGAAGCACGGAGTCCTAACATCAAACTTCACTCTTCTTTTTTTAGCATCCAGTTAGTTCTTGCCTGAATCAGGACTAAGATGGTTGTCAGATTTTCTAAGTCTGTTGTTTGTTTATTATTGGCAGTGCATAAGAGCTTTTCCTTCTCCCCATTTATGTATTTATGCATATCGGTATGAACTCAAGAATTCTTTTCTTATTCATTGGGGTGTTTTGATGTCAGGGCTCCTTCAGGCTGGCACCTGTGTCATTGTGACATGTGCTTATCAGTTTTTGAGTACTTACTTTCTTGTATAATAAGATATTCCCACCTCAGCTCTGGAATCAGCCATTTCTCTGAGGAACCCTAGTTTCTTCTGGTGGTTATCTGTTAACAGATTGAGCTAGAAATTGGGTATATGTCTGAACATGCTTATATGTGTGTGTGTGTGTGTGTGTATGTGTGTGTGTGTATATATATATATATATATATACACACACACACATACACACACACACACACACACACACATTTTTGTTGTTTATCCATCTGCCTATCTAAAAAGCCATGAGTTCATCCTATCTCCAATAACAGGCCAGCACTGTAGGGTTCATTCTGGCCTTTCCCTTTTGCAAATCTGTAGTTCCTTTCTC
The DNA here is from genome assembly GCF_964374135.1 of Grampus griseus. Taxonomy (NCBI): domain Eukaryota; kingdom Metazoa; phylum Chordata; class Mammalia; order Artiodactyla; family Delphinidae; genus Grampus; species Grampus griseus. The sequence goes on from NC_139007.1 coordinate 76,569,997, forward strand.
TGACAGTGAGAAAACTAGTTCCCATTATCCACAATATATTTACTTACTGTTTTATCAATCCTAAAATTACTTATTGTTTTATCAGTACTAAAATATGCAGAAAGTAGTTGCAGAATTCTAAACCATAGGTCTGAAAACAAACCTATTAACTAGAATTTAGTATTTGTTTATAGTTCATCTTTTTTAGCCTGAGGATATATAGTCAAAATGCAGTGTTCAAAGATTGCTTTGTTAGTTTTTTCTCCCTTAATGTACTTGCTATTCTTTTGAAATATAATTTGGCTTTTTTTTCTCTGTTTGTATTCCTTTGTTTTTTCCTCCATCCGTTTTTGTAATGTTTTAGTATGTAAAATATTAAACATAAATTAACTTTAATCCTCCTTTACTTATTAGTCTCAGCATTATAACCACTTATGCTCTGGTGAAAAAAAAGAGAAATGAAACAAAAAACCATTTCCTTAGTATTCTTCAAATCAAATAAACCAAAATTTAGAGGTTTAGATATGGAGAAGGTCTTAGGTGAAAAATATGTTTCTAGTAGCAGAGATTCAGTTCATAGGTGAAAGTACATATTCAAAAAACTTTCATTCTCTTTTGAATGGAAACTCCATTCACGGTTTCTGTAGAGGGCCAGATGGTAAATATTAGGTTTTGTGGGCCGTTTATGTCTCTTTTGCATAATCTTGTTGGTTTCTCACAGTTCTTTTAAAATGCAAGACCATTCTTGGCTTGAGGGCCTACAAAAATAGGCCATGGGCCAAACACTTATGGCCTTACTGCACTCTGAAACCTAAGAACTTGGTTAATAGCATGCTACTTGCAAATCAGAATTATAATTGAGCAGGAAGATATATTCTTTTATAGGCTTTATAAGCCTTTTTAACATCAAAAACAGAAACAAAATAACTTTAAAAGCTGCCTTAGTGAAAATATTTATTCAACATGTTTTTTGAGCACCTACCACCATGTGCAGATGTGCAGATGTGCAGACACTGTTCTAGGCTCTAGAGATTTAAGTGTACAAAACACACCCACACAAAAGACCTCTGTCCTCTTGGAGTTTACATTCAGTTTTTTTGTGTGGGTGTGTACTGGAAATGAACGTTTCTTGTTTTTCCACATTTAGTGACTTCTGATGGACTAAAAGTTTTTTTCGTATTAATTGCAGAGCGAGCATTCTTTCTTGAAAACTTGATAAAAAATGCAGCAAAGGGAGCAAACTTTTAAAAGCTTTGTTCATTTCTTCCTGTCTCCCAGTCATGATGCTTTCATTGTGTAGCGACACTAACTCACTAAAGGAAGAGAAGAGAAACCTCATTTATTGGGCACAGAACCCAGACCTAATTTAGTGATGAGTACACATGTATTACAGATCCTTAAAAAGCTGTTCAACAGTGTACATAACAGTAAATCAGCTAATCTTCCTTTACTGCTTTAATGAATGAATGAAAAAATTTTTTAATTAATTTATTTGTTTATTAATTATTTTTGGCTGTGTTGGTTCTTTGTTGCTGTGCTTGGGCTTTCTCTAGTTGTGGCGAGCAGGGGCTACTCTTTGTTGATTGCGATGCGCAGGCTTCTCATTTGCGGTGGCTTCTCGTTGCGGAGCATGTGCTCTAGGCGTGTGGGCTTCAGTAGTTCTGTCGCACGGGCTTAGTTGCTGTGTGGCACGTGGGATCTTCCTGGACCAGGAATCGAACCTGTGTTCCCTGCGTCGGCAGGCGGATTCTTAACCACTGCGCCACCAGGGAAGTCCAAGAATGTTTTTTAAAGTATTGCCCAAAGTTACGGACCACTGTGAAAGTAGTTGCTTGTGTAGTTTTCTTGAAATAGGGAGAAAGTCTCCTGATAATGCTAATATGCATTTACCTAATAAAAGCTTAAAAACTATGTGCAGGTTATCTATCTTTTGCCTGGCTTTGAATAAAAATCATCAAAATGAGTTTTTACCATGTTGTATGTTAGTTGCTGAAATGACTTATAGCTTTGGGTAGTTTTTCTGTAAGCATTTAATAAACCAGTTAGTGCCCCCCCCCCAATGCTTTATTGAAATACGAGTGACTGCTTTTGTAAGGATTATTAACATGTTTGGCTTTGTTTTTTCTACACCAAGAAAAGTGGTTTTTATTTTTATAGCAGTTCCTCTTATTGGGCAGAATTTTCCAAATTCTTGTTCCCATTTTGTCAGAGAACTCAGAACCTCTTTTAGAGGCCTCTCTCTGCTTTGGTGGCAATTACAAGAACAAGGGTTGTGACCAACTTAGCTGAAGAGGATTGATATCCCAAAGGAATAGGCCAGAGGCTGCCACATCATTCCTAGTACAAAATTTCCCAGTCACTACTTTGATTCATTTGCAAAATCAAAGGATTAGATATCTCAGGCATCTTAGAGCTGTTAACAGAGTCGTTCCAAATAATTCTGAGTGCTTCCTTTATTTTGCTAGTCCCTCAAGATTGTCAGACAATTTTTTCATTCTATTTTAACTATATTACAGTTTTCAAATTGCTAGAATGCAATAATAACCCGCAAAGGTTCTAATGTAATAGCAACTAGTGGTTGGAAGGAATGCTGGAAAGTAGTGGCTGGTCCTTTGAGCCTTGTTATTTATGTGTATTTGCCATCTAGCAGGCATTGTATTCTGCAGAGTGGTTACCAGGTTAATCAGATACCTGTGTCCTTTTTCTCAGACAGCTCATATTTTAATAGGGGTGGGGTTGGGAATGGACTACCACAAAGGATAAGAACGTAACGTGACATGAATACTATGATACAGAGTAGTGGTGTAGACAGTTTATAAACAGTATGTGTATACTCTTCTGTGTATATCATGTTGTACACAGTATGATGGAGGAGACATTGTGTAAGGCAAAGGCTAGAGATCATTTTCAAGGAAATGGCAGCTTTGGGTAGGGGAGGTGGTTGGGAGGACTGCTGGAGGGTTAGGCAAGGGTCTTCTGATGAAGGGTCTTTGTGTACTATGCACAAGACCGCATTTTTAATCAGAAGGGAATGGAGATTCTGAAGGGTTTTTAATAAAAGCACAAGTTTTAAATTTGTATTTTAGAATGATGATTAATATCTTTGCAGAACAGGGCAGGTCAATGAGGGGTGAGATTGAGGGAAGGAAGGTTAAATTACTATAGAGAAGATGAGCTCAACTACAGTAATAATGGGGAAGAGATGACTAGATGAATGCAAAATAAATTTAGTAATAATAGGGAGCTGGATATAAGGAAGAGGGTGGTGCCACAGGGCTTTGGCTGAGTGACGGTGTAGATAAAATGATATGGTACCAACCATTAATAGGGCAGATCAGGAGGAGCAAAGCACTAGAGGAGGAAGATAATTTGGTGGGTTGGATGAGGGATCATTTTTCCCACCTAGAATAAAAGAGTATGGAAGGAGGATTGAAATCACCCATATCTCAACCACCCAAAGACAGTGTAACTAGTTTGTTGAATACAGTTGTAGTTTTGAGCATCTTGAAGATTTGGTGTCTATGGGACATCAAGGTGGAGATGACCAGCTGGATATAGGTCAAGCACTTAGAGAATAGGCTAGAGATGGAGATTAGGGGGAGATGATGTAGAAAAAGAAGAGAAAAAGGCTTGGGGCAAAATCTTTTAGAATCTTTTATCTTACTCAGTTTTTTTTTTTTCTTTGTTGTTTTAGATAAGGATTGACCCTTTCTGTCATATTGTATTTGTGAATGTAAGGACATTTTAAAGCAACTCTGCTTGGAATTTGCCTGATTTTAAATTCTGTTTATACAACCAGATGTTCTTATATGCAATTAAAAGTTAAGTAGTAAATTGCATGGTCTATGAATAAAATTAAAGATTTAAATTTTGTTTAATGAAACTTTATTAGAATTCCGTAACATTGAGCCGACTTGTATCATTGAGTGTTTTCTTAGCTCCTCTTGGTCACGTAGTTTTTTTATCATAACTCTGTCTGCAATAACCAATTTATTGTGAACATGGAATTGTGGTGAATTTAAATACTGTATTTTTAGAAATAGAATCCATATTTATTTGAGAAATTCCAGCTAATATGGTTTGTAATGAAGAGGATTGACAAATTAATTATTCTTTCTCTTGTTCTCATTTTGGCCATTTCACTGTTAATAGATTGCTTATCAGTTATTTAGTAACTCTAAAATTAAGAGGAGGTAAAATTCACATCTTTTTATTTTAATGTTACAAAAAACATAGGAAAGAACTGAAATCAAAGAAAGGTGGTTGTTTGGATTCCTGGGAAAATTTAAACTGAAGACTTATTTTTATATATGTACGTGTTTGTTTATACATTTTGTTTTCTCTCATAGAGAATCATTTCTGTTCTCTTTGATTTTAGAATGGGGTAGCTAAAGACCATTACACTCATGGTAAGCATTTGTAGTTATAGGTTCTATGATTGGGTTTCTTGTTTACTTCCTTGTTAATGCTTAAACTTGATTTCCAGAAATTGCAAATTTTAGACCTGAAACACTTGTGATAGTATATCATTTAATAGACAGATGAAGAATCAAGACCCAAAGGTGATGAAACTTGTTAAGAATCACAGTTTATGAGAGGCATATAGTTAGCAGCCAAATTAGAAGAAATTTCTGTTCTCTGCGTCTCAGTTCATTGTTTTCACTTTTTCAGTATAATTTTTTGAGTGAGATTTTGGTAGTGTTCATGTGTGTTGTAGGTGGAAGCGGAGTGGGAATTGGTGATTCTTAGTAAATTAATATCACTTTATGCTAACCCTGGACCAGAATGAGGAACAAACTACTAGGCTGCTGCTTCCCTGCTCATAAAATAGGTGCCATAGGAGAACACGCACTCCTTGGCAGAGAGGCGTTGTACAGTAACACCCACTTAGCCAGCAGTTCCCTAGCAACCCAGCCCTCTGCAGAAGAGTAAAAAAAGCCTTTTTTACTTATCTTGTACCTTCTTCGTAGAAGAGGGATACAGTTACTCTGTAAGCCTGTATCATTAGCATGTTTCTAATTTTCATTTTAATAATGGTGGCTGCTCTGTAACTGCTTTCTTTAAATTTTCATAGACAGCTGTTTAGAAAGCTCCTGGTACAGGTATTTTAAGGCACAACAATGCTACAAAATTAATGTGGTTGCTTTCAAAGTAAGATGTGATAGATTACAGTTGGCAAGGAAGGAGGTAGTTGTTTTACCATTTATAAAATGTGATTAGACAAGATAAATTTTAGGATCTCTTAAATATTAGCCCTAATGAATAAGTTTTCTAATTAATTTTTCTTAGCTTCAGTTTACTCATTTTAAAAATAGGGATAGTGATACCTTCCCTGACTACCTCTCAGAATTGGTTTAAATATTTAAAATATTGGCTGGTTTGAAATATTCAAAAAAGTTGGTGTATATAAAATTTTAAATATTCAGAGAAGGTGGTTTAATATATAAAATTGTAAAATAATTTTATAAAGTACTTGGAAAGCTAAAGAATACTAGTTCTAATATTCTTAGTTTCTAGAGAAAACTAAAAAGTACTAAGAAAAGTAGTTTTTTTTTAAAGCTGCTACTGGGAACATTTACTGTCATTGTGGATGTCTCTTTTGCCCTGGAAAGTATTTTCATATTGTAACATTTTAATAATGGATAAAAGTTTTGGAGAGTATGAGCTATAAAGAAAGTGCTGTATTATATTCAACATATTTTCCAAGTTGGAGAAATATTTATAAGTTGAACAAAACTTTTGAATATCAGACAGTAACAAAATACAGACCATGATGTATTTTGGACCAGTATTATTTTTGGTCATCATTTATAAGAATTTCAATGTTCTACTAAATCCAGCAAGACTTTGAAGATAATCAATTTTAAATAGTTACTACGAGTATAATTTTGCACCAGATTGTATTTAAAGTATATATGTCATCATATATAAATATGTGTACACATTTATGTTTATATATACACACACAGACATACATATAGATGCATATAGAAAATTCTGCAAAGTAGCCTACCAGCCTTTTAGCCGTGGTTGTTTCTTAAGAGAGAAGTAGGTCGATAGGGTGTAGCGAATGAGAGTTTTCAGTGTTTGGAATTTTTCATTCAGCATCTATTACCATACCAGTTTTGTAATATTTTCCTCAAACCCAAAATATTATGTGTCTTAGCTTTGGGGAGAAAGATGGAGTTGGTCTGTTTTAATGTTATTTGAATTAAATCCTTTAGAAAAAGTGAACTTCCTTGTTAAGGGTTGGAAGACTCTTAAAACTTGATCAGTAGGCATATAAGCTTCATAATCTGTTGTCTTTAAATCTTCTTGGTTATTATTATTGGTTAGGTTGATGCTATTACATGGTTGTCTCCACGGTCATCTACCATCTTACTCAGTGACTCAGTTGTATATGTTTAGTTGGATGTTACTTGGAGGACTTTGCTTTGTTTTTGCAAACTGAGTGTTGGGGTAGCCAGAAGAACTGGGTTTGAGACATGGCTCTGTAGCTTAACACCAGTTTGAATTTAGTTAGGTCATTTACCCTAAGTTTATATATCTGTAAAATGAGAATAATAAATACTAATCTTACTGGGCCATTCTGAAGGTAAAAGTGATATAGCATGTATAATATGATAGTGCTTAATAGTTGACAGTGCCATAGAGATGAAAAGTAATATTTATTTTTAAAGATTTTCTTTATATATATATAAATTTATTTATTTATTTTTGGCTTCATTGGGTCTTCATTGCTGCGCGCGGGCTTTCTCTAGTTGAGGCGAGCGGGGGCTACTCTTCGTTGCAGTGCACGGGCTTCTCATTGCAGTGGCTTCTCTTGCTGCAGAGCACGGGCTCTAGGCACACAGGCTTCAGTAGGTGTGGCACACGGGCTCAGTAGTTGTGGTGAGCAGGCTCTAGAGTGCAGGCTCAGTAGTTGTGGTGCACAGGCTTAGTTGCTCTGTGGTGTGTGGGATCTTCGTGGACGAGGGCTCAAATCCATGTCCCCTGCATTGGCAGGTGGATTCTTAACCACTGCGCCACCAGGGAAGCCCGTAATATTTATTTTTATCTTTCTTCTTTATTATGCTACTGCGTATCTCTTTTTTTAGTTTTTGCATTTGTTGCTTATATTTCTGAAATGATTTTACTGTAAGGCCTGCTAGTCTTTTGGTCTACTTATTCTCTCTCTGATATTTAGTCTTCAGTATTTTATTCTTCATCTCTTCAACTCTTAGCTCTTCAGGAAAGACTGTAATTTTGCTTTTCTCTTCCGGGATGCAGTCCCATATCTTCTAGGTATTATGTGTACATAAAATGGCATTGTTATCATCCCAGTCTAAATTTGTCTTTCTTCTACAAACTTACTTTTAGACTTCCTCTTTATGTCGGTAGTAAAAGTGTGTTCCCAAACACTCAGACCTGAAAACTTGGAATTTTCATAAGTGTCTCTCTTTTATTTGTATCTTTTCAGTCATGAAATCCAATGAATTATTTTTAAAAATACGCTTTTCATCCTTCCCTTCCCTTTTATTCTTTTTTGCATTTCACTTCTAAAATATATTTTATTTTTTTTTAAAACATCTTTATTGGAGTATAATTGCTTTACAATGGTGTGTTCGTTTCTGCTTTATAACAAAGTGAATCAGTTATACATATACATATGTTCCCATATCTCTTCCCTCTTGCGTCTCCCTCCCCTTTTATTCTTAGTACGAATACTTTGGTCCATATTTTCATAACTCCCCACTTGGTTTGTTATAGTCAGTTTTTTTTTTTTTTTTTTTGCGATACACGGAGCACAGGCTCCGAACGCGCAGGCTCAGTGGCCACGGCCCACAGGGCCAGCCGCTCCGTGGCATGTGGGATCCTCCCGGACCGGGGCACGAACCCACGTCCCCTGCATCGGGAGGCAGACTCCCAACCACTACGCCACCAGGGAAGCCCGTTATGGTCAGTTTTTAATTGACTTTTATTATTCTCTGTTCTCTCTTGTTCGTACAGTAGAACGACATTTTTTAAGATTGCTAGATTAATTTTTACTAGGTTAATCTCTGAACAACTGTTCTGTTTGAATCACTTTGTATTTTGAAAAACCATTAAGATTCCTTTACCTTCAACTGTGCAGATCTCTTTTTTTTTTTTTTTTTTTTTGTTTTTTTGCTGTATGCGGGCCTCTCACTGTTGTGGCCTCTCCTGCTGCGGAGCACAGGCTTCGGACCCGCAGGCTCAGCGGCCATGGCTCACAGGCCCAGCTGCTCCGCAGTATGTGGGATCTTCCCAGACCAGGGCATGAACCCGTGTCCCCTGCATCGGCAGGCGGACTCCCAACCACTGCGCCACCAGGGAAGCCCTGTGCAGATTTCTTAACTGTGGATTTAATACTTTTTATAAGACTATTTTATAAATAAGTTATTTATAAATATTTATAAATAAATATTATCAATATGTTTGTCATAAGCATTGCATATTTGAAAATGCTATGAAATAGGACGATTTACTATATGCAAAGCTATACACTATGTATTCCCATCTTTGTGTCTTGTTTTTGGTACTTAGTGATACTCCAGTAGGAAAGCACAGCAGTCTGTTGAGATATTAATGCATTCCCATTAGGAAATAGCCACTTCTCCAATCCTTTGTGAAAATTACTGCTTGTCAAGAGATTTATTGATGAGTATGCTATATGTGTAAATAGTGTAGAAGCAGAATCACAGCTGTGACAGGAATGCTCTCTTTTTCCAATCAGTCCATTTCACTTCCACTTTCTTTATTAAACCTTTCATTTGTTGTTTCTAATTACATTTCATTTGTCTGAATACCTTCCCCAGTAGCATTTTTTATTTTGGCACTAAATTATGCCCCGTGTTCTTGTTTTCATGAGGCAAAGTCTTAAGGTCCTCATGGATCCCCCATTTTTAAATACTAGTTTGGTATGTTATTCCTTTGTTAAATGCGTATGGGAACGTGTGGGAAGAAAAAGATGCTCAGTCACTAATGGTTAAGTAAATTGTTTCCCCATACACCAGCTTTTTAATATACACACTTTGGATTAGTATCTCCAAAAAATTACCTGTGATTACATTTTGGAGAACTTTGGGATCGTTAGTGAATTGTCAAAGCTGACAGTGGTAAATCTCAGAATATGAAGAATCTGCTATGTTAGAGTAATGATGTGTCTGTGACCCTCCCTTTCCACTTCAGTAGATTGTTAGATAGTTGAGGTGAAAGGCTTTATGTTATCTTTTATCCCCTGAAGGGCTTAATATATTGTGCATATCTACAGTAGCTTATCAGTGGATGTTGGTTTGATTTAAGTCACCCACTAGCTTTGACCTGTTAATCAGTTCAGTTTGGCTTTGTATTTCCCAGTTCTTTTTGTTCTATTTGTTTTTAGTTGATTTTGTTTTGTTTTTAGTTGGTTTTACCTTGAAAATAAAACTTGATTGATCTCAGTAAGATTATTGCGTGAGTGCTTATGATTAACTCTCAAAGTAAATTTGAAAGTAAGTACACAAGGGTGATTGTTGTACGTCAGTTACAAGTTATATTGAGATTATTTCAGAGTGAGACATTCCACTCCTTTGAAATAGTTCTTTATTTCCATGAATATTGGCATAGGATTATAGATACAGGGTTGCAGAGATTGTTAAAAGTAAAGTTTGGGGGGGATGGGAGTAAAGAGATGTATGTCATAAATCTGGCTTTGGCATTCTGCTCCTTTGAGCACAATAGATCTGTTGCATTCAGGTGAATTTAGATATGAAGAAGCTGGATAGATTATTTTTTTAGCTGTATTTGGTTACCTGATTATCTTTGGAACCTAGTAAGCTAATTTATCAAAGTTAAATCAGCTTATATTTGAATAACTAATATGTGCAAGGAAGTTTTTGCATTTAATTCTTATAGTTATGAAGTTGCAGTTATTGCAAATATTTTCTATTTGTCATGTAGCATTAGACATTTCCATATTTCTGCATTAATAATGTGTATATCAGGTTTCTATCTCTTAGTATACCTTACTAAATCTCTCTTCCTGGACATTTTTTTTTAACTGCCATATAAAATGTTGATGTAAAAATAATCATGATTATGGCCTTTTGCTTCTTAAAATGTGTAAAGTCACTGGTGAAATTTTATAGCTCTTATATATAGTGCCATACTGTCTTTTTCTTCCAGATACTGTAGTTTTCAGTTCTAAAATTTCCATTTGGTTCTTTTTTGTAGTTTCTCATTCTGTGCTGAAAACTTCTATCTTTGCATTTATTTCGGGAGTTTTCTCCTTTACCTTATTTAGAATGATTATAACTTCTTTAAAGTCCTTGACTGGTAATTCCAACATCAGTGTCATTTTGGGGTTGGCATCTGTTGATTATTTTTTCCCTTGATCAGTGTGGACAGATTTTCCAGGACAGTGAGAGAGAGAGAGAGAAAGTGTGTGTGTGTGTGTGTGTGTGTGTGTGTGTGTGTGTGTGTGTGTTTTGGTATGTCAAGTAAGTTTGGCTTGTATGCTAGACATTTTCAATATTGTATTGTAGTATTTTATTAAAATCCTCTGAATGATGTTGATTTTTGTTTCGCAGGTATTCAACTCGGTTTGGTTCAGGATGCAAGTTCTGTCTTGCCTTTTTGGGTGGTTCCAGTGTCAGTTCAGTTTTCAAAGCATTTCTTTTGCTGTTTAGGTGTGCCCAGCATATGTTCCACTCACTTGTCTAGGTATTGGGTAATGGTTTACATAGATATTAGTTCTCAAAGCCTCTGCTGGGCTTCTTTGGGTCTGTTTCACACAGGCACAATTTTAGGACAAGCCCAGGACTTACGTTGGGCTCCTCTCTATCTCTCTCTGGGGTTCCCATACTCTCTCCAGATCCCAGGGCATCCTTTTCCTTGTTCTCTGGCCAAAAAGTCAGGTTTCTCTCCAGGTTTAGCCTTCAGAGTGAAGTGGCAAGAGAGAGAAGAAAATGGTATTTTTGGATAGTAGGGGCCCTTTTCCTGTCTGGAGATGGCTTTTCTCTTGGCGTTTTTGGTGCTGGGGTGGCAACAGTGGCTGTCCTTTAACCTTTAGCAGGGCCTGGGAAGAAAAGGGGGAGGAGTTGTTTTTTCCCTCACCCCTGCTTCCCCAGTAGTGTGGACGATTCCTTTTACCTAGTCTTCTGGCCAGATGAAGGGGGTTTCCCCTAGTATTGTGTTTTTAATTCTGGTATTGGCTGCACCATTTAATAATGCCGGCTCTGGGATAAAAGTCCGGAAATAACGGAGGAACACAAAACACTGCGAAATTTTTTACCTTAACATCCACACACAGCTCCCCGCCCCGCTGTAACTGGTCATTATTCAAGTTTGACTCCAGTGGCTTGGTGTTCCCTTTTACAGCATCCTCAGGTAGTTGTTTTTTATATGTAGTCAGTAGGGTTTACTTGTAATCAGTGAGAGAGAGAGAGGCTACAGTTGCTTACTCCATCTTGGCTGACTGTAACTTCTATGTACCTTTTTTTTTTTTTTTTTTAGAAGATGTTGGGGGTAGAAGTTTATTAATTTATTTATTTTTGGCTGTTAGGTCTTTGTTTCTGTGCGAGGGCTTTCTCTAGTTGCGGCAAGCGGGGGCCACTCTTCATCGTGGTGCGCGGGCCTCTCACTATCGCGGCCTCTTGTTGCGGAGCACAGGCTCCAGACGCGCAGTCTCAGTAGTTGTGGCTCACAGGCCCAGTTGCTCCGCGGCATGTGGGATCCTCCCAGACCAGGGCTCGAACCTGTGTCCCCTGCATTGGCAGGCAGACTCTCAACCACTGCGCCACCAGGGAAGCCCTATGTACCTTTTTTAAGAGTATTTTTTAACCCCTCTTTTCCAGGGACTTGGGAGAGTTGTAAAAATTTGGATGTTGGATTAAAGGACCATGAAAATAAGTTCTTGTGGCCTAAATTTAATTCTTTAAATGGTAATATTTTGGGGGGGAGAGATGATAGTTTTTCTTTGCTACTAACACAGTTTTAAGCTATAACTTAGATTCTAAAATAGCTTCCTTTTTGATAGTATTTAAAACTGTAATATTAACCTTAGATGTCTGCCATGCTTGAGAAATGCGATATTCTGCTTAATAATATAAAAGGTTAATTATTTATGTGAAACTGCTTATAGCCAATAGCAAAAGATAATTTATGAAGGATATAAACATTTGTATTTGTCATAATAATCTGGTTAGCACCTTTATATATCAAATTCTCGCTTTTTGTTTTTCATTTTCTTTTTTTTTTTAATTAGAGGATCTCTAACACACCCCCCGCCAAAGTTTGGTATATAGATTTGATCTTACTGGACAGATGTTTGCATAATTCAGATTTATAATAAAAAAATAGGCATCATTTCCTTTTATAATATCTTACATTTTTAAAGAAGCGATTCTGGGGCTTCTCTGGTGGCACAGTGGTTAAGAATCTGCCTGCCAATGCAGGGGACACGGGTTTGAGCCTTGGCCTGGGAAGATCCCACATGCTGTGCAGTAACTAAGCTCAGGAGCCACAACTACTGAGCCCACGTGCCACAACTACTGAAGCCCGCACGCCTAGAGCCCGTGCTCTGCAACAGGAGAAGCCACCGCAATGAGAAGCCCATGCACCACAAGGACAGTAGACCCCACTTGCCCTCAACTAGAGAAATCCCATGGGCAGCAGCGAAGACCCAACACAGCCAAAAATAAAATGAATAAATTAAAAACAGAAAAATTAGAGAAGCTGCCATCCTTTTAAAAAAACAAAAAAAGGGATTCTAGATTTGAGATTCTGAAAAAAATGTACAATTTTGCATACTCTTCACCGTATCACATTGTTACCTTCATTATGTGCTTAACTGTACTCTGCAAAGTGTTTCTATGTGTTTATTAGAATGTTGTCCATCGCCAAAAGCAGCCCATTAGTTTCATGAGAACAGAGACTGTCTACCTGTTCTATTGGATCCATAGTGCCTGGTACTAATTGAGTATATTTGGAATGAGTGATGAATTCTTGGATTATAGATGATTTGCATTTTCTGCTGTCTTCATGCTTTTTTTGTATTTCCAGTTTTTCCATAGTAAAATATTTTTATAATCAGAAAAAAGTTATAAGATTTTTTTTAAGGTGATTATTTTTTTATGTTCTCTCACTGGTTTTTAGGTATTATGTAACATTTCAGGTTTTGTGCTTTGGTGTTTGCAATTATTTATGCCCCCCCTCCCCCAAAGATGCATTTGAAACTTTGTTCTGCAGTTTTCATGCTGGCACAATATTTAGTGTAAAATTGGGAGTTCTGCCTTTGTTAAAAGCCTGATCTGGTGGTCCTCACAGAATATCTGTGATGTATCTTTTATTTAGCCTTTGTTCTTTAAACATTGTGATTGCTCAAGAATATTGCTACTTCAGTAGAAGTTAGCCCAAGTTTATAAAGAGCTTTGTTTCAAATACTTTTTACAAAGAAATTTACTTTAAAAAACCTTAGGAACATGTCGATATTGGTCACATTATTGTTTTAGAATGTGCTTTTCTTAATGTTGGATCTACTACTGTTAGTCTAATGCTAATGTTCTCTGGTCACATTTTGTCATGTCCTGTGAGTCTGATTTTATACGTCACTTTGTTACATGCTTGTATTATCAGATAGTTTATATTGTATTCCAAACCAAAAATAATATGGAAGATTCTGCTATGTAAAGAAAGGAGAACTCATATGTTAGGGAGTGAGAAGTTTTGGATATGGAGAATACCTAGTTTTTGACTTGTTGAGGTAAAATTTGTAATGAGGTGTATTGGTTCTCAGGTATTAAAATTGGTGAATATTATGCTCTTTAAAATGACTATCAGTGAAACAAGTCTCTTATTTACTTTTTTTATATATATATAAATTTATTTATTTTTATTTTTGGCTGTGTTGGGTTTTCGTTGTTGCGTGAGGGCTTTCTCTAGTTGTGGCCAGCGAGGGCTACTCTTTGTTGCGGTGCGCAGGCTTCTCATTGCCGTGGCTTCTCTTGTTGTGGCACGCGGGCTCAGCTGCTGTGGCTCACAGGCTCAGCAGTTGTGGCTCACGGGCTTAGTTGCTCTGCAGCATGTGGGATCTTCCTGGACCAGGGCTCAAACCTGTGTCCCCTGCATTGGCAGGTGGATTGTTAACCACTGCACCACCAGGGAAGCCCTCTTACTTACTTTTTATTCCTATATGCAAAATACTGAATTTCTATTTTTAAAGTTAGGAAAAGATAGAGAACTGTTTTATTTTGAAATTTTAATTTCTGTTGAATACTTTGAATTATAAAAATGGTTTTTGCAAAAATATTTATGAAAAGTAAAAAAATCTATACAGTCAAGTTAGAAAATTAAGATAAATCGTTCACAGCTTTCTTCTACTTTATTTTCTTTTGCTGTGTAACACATTGACACAAACTAAGCTTGCGGCTTAAGCACCATGTACTTATTTCACAGTTTCTGTGGGTCAGGATCAGGCACTGGTTAGCTGGGTCCTCTGCTGATGGGCTCACTAGGCCAAAGTCAGGGCGTCAGCCAGGCAGGCTGTGCTCTCATTTGAAATGTGTGGTCCTCTGCCCAGCTCATCCAGATTGTTGGCTTAATACAGTTCCTTGCCATTGTAGGACTGAGGTCTCCATTTTATTTGCTGGCTATGGGCTGGGTGTCTTTCGGAGTTCCTAGCAGCCACCCTCAGGTCCTAGTTGCCTTGTAGCCTTCTTATGTGTGTCTTCACATGGCTGTGAGAGGGAGCTAGTTCTCTGGTGTCTCTTCTTAGAAGGACAGTAATTTTATTGGTTAAGGCCTTCACTCTTATGACCTCATTTAACCTTAAATACAATACCTCCATAAAGACCCTATTTTCAGATACAGTTGACCCTTGAACAGCACGGGTTTGAACTGTGAGGGTTCACTTATATGTGGAATTTTTTCAGTGGTAAATGCTACAGTACTAAACAACCCGTGGTTGGTTGAATCCACGGATACAGAACCATAGATATGGAGGGCTGGCTATAAGTTATATGTGGGTTTTTGACTATGTGGAGGGTCATCACCCCTAATTCTTGCATTGTTCAGTGGTCACTGCATAGTCACGTTAGGCATTGGGACTTCAACATATGAAATTTGGGGGAGAGATACTGTAGAAGGCCAGGGTTGGCAAGTGGAGTTAAAACAAGATTGTATTAAAATGTAATTGTTACATTTTTCAGAATAACGTATGCATGTAGTTTCTTTTTAAGTACAAAAGAGATTTTATTGGAAGCTCTTTCTTCTCACCCTGTGCTGGATCTCCAAAAAGAACAGTGTTTTAATTCATAACACTTCTGATGATAACCTTCATGTCACTAAGCAATAATTTTATATGTGTTTCTTTAATGGTCAATTTTAGACAGTGACATTTTGCAACGGTAGGTGAGGCATTAGTTCACTTGTGCTGGTCTTGCCCTCTGAATACCTTGTTGTTGTTTTTTTTTTTTTTTGCGGTACGCGGGCCTCTCACTGCTGTGGCCTCTCCCACTGCGGAGCACAGGCTCCGGGCGCGCAGGCTCAGCGGCCATGGCTCACGGGCCCAGCCGCTCCGCGGCATGTGGGATCTTCCCAGACCGGGGCACGAACCCGTGTCCCCTGCATCAGCAGGCGGACTCTCAACCACTGCGCCACCAGGGAAGCCCTGAATACCTTGATTTTGAATGGTGAGACTGGATTTTTGCAGGGCAAATTATTTCCCTCTTTGGCTGTATCTGTGTGTTTTGGGGCTTGCGGTTTTCTCTTTGTTTCATCAGTTAACCAGTCCTTTTATGACATTTCCATTTTCTGGAAATTTTCTTGTCTGCTTATTCTGTTCCCATTCCCATTCTACTTTTTATTGTGAGTTTTAAATACTTTTAAAAAATTATTCCTTTTTTATCCTGCCAGTAAGAAGAAGAAAAGGAAAAGGTGGTCAGCATGCTATCTTGAATTGAAAGTACCAAGATTGTGTTGGATCCAGGAACTTTTGTGATTGTCTGATTTCTTAGGAGATTTGAAGGATCCTAACTCTAGTAATCTCAAGGCCCTGAAGGACCATTGTAGAGAAAAATGAATTTGATTGATTAATATTTTAGGTTCACACTTAAGGTTAATTCATATTGGACATAGAATCAACCTTGAAGGCATAAGATTAATCTGTAAATGAGCAAGATTTTACCCCAATTTAATGGTTCTCTTGGGTTTGTCAGGTCACATGTTTTTTTGTTGCACTCTTCCAGGGTCATGGTAGAATTCATTTAATATTGCTCAAATTGGGAAAGGCACTAAAATTTTTGAAGTGGAGAGTTTGCTCGAAATAAAAAGCATGAAGTACAACATTTTGTTAAATTTTGGGTAATGAGCCTTACTCAGTGCATAGATGAGGAAAGGCCTCAATACACTTGGCAGGACGTGAGAGTGTCATGTTTATCCAAAAACAAAGTGGAGTGTTTGTAGGATTGAGAAATAAAATTGCCCAATATCGGGTTGACCTGGTTTTGTAAAAAGGTTATGTTGGAACACACCCTGCCCATTCATGTGAGTTGTTTGTGGCTGCTTTCTTTACCCAGGGGTAGTGCTGAGTACAGGCATACCTCAGATGTTTCGGGTTTGGTTCTGGACCACCACAATAAAGCAAATTTTGCAATAAAGCAAGTCACATGAATTTTTGCTTTCCCAGTACATATTAAAGTTATGTTTACACTATACTAGTGTGCAGTAGCATTCAGTCTAAAAAATGTACATACTTTGTTTTTAAAACTTACTGCTAAAAAATACCATCATCTCAGCCTTTGGCGACTTGTAATCTTTTTGCTGGTGGAGGGTCTTGCCTCACTGTTGATGGCTGCTGACTGATCAGGGTGGTGGTGCTGAGGCTTGGGATGGCCATGGTAATTCCTTAAAACAACAGTGAAGTTTCTGCTGCATGGATTGACTCTTCCTTTTACAAACAATTTTTCTGTAGAATGCAGTGCTTTTTTAAAGCAGTTTTCCATAGTAGAACTTTCAAATTGGAGTCAGTCCTCCGAAATCCTGCCTAATCAACCACGTTTATGTAATATTCTGTATCCTTTGTGGTCATTTCAGCAGTCTTCACAGCATATTCACCAGGATAGAATTCTGTCTCAAGAAACCACTTTCTTTGCTCATCCACAAGAAGCAACTCCTCATTCTTTAAAATTTTATCATGAGATTGCAGCAATTCAGTCACATCTTCAGGCTCCACTTCTAATTCTACTTCTCTTGCTATTTCTACCACATCTGCAGTTACTTCCTCAGTGAAGTCTTGAACCCCTCGAAGTCAACCATGAGGGTTGGAATCAGCTTCTTCCAAACTCCTGTTAACGTTGATGTTTTGACCCTTTCCCATGAATCATGAATATTCTCAATGGCATCAAGAATGGTGAAACCTTTCCAGAAGGTTTTCAATTTACTTTGCCTAGATTCATGAGAAGAATCACTCTCTATTGCAGCTATAACCTTACGAAATATATTTCTTAATAAGACTTGAAAGTTGAAATGACACCTCAATCCATGGGCTGCAGAATGGATGTTGTGTTAGCAGATGAGAACATTAATCTCATTGTACATCATCAGAGCTCTGGGGTGACCAGGTGCATTGTCAGTGAGCAGTAATATTTTGAAAGGAATTTTTTTTTTTCTGAGCAGTAGGTCTCAACAGTGAGCTTAAAATATTCAGTATGCCATCTTGTAAATAGATGTGCTGTCCTCCAGGTTTTGTTATTCCATTTAGAGAGCACAGGCATAGTAGATTGAGCATAATTCTTCAAGGCGTGTAGGATTTCCGCAATGGTAAACGAGCATTGGCTTCAGCTAGTCACCAGCTGCATTAGCCCCTAACAGGAGAGTCAGCCTGTCCTTTGAAACTTTGAAACCAGGCATTGACTTCTCCTCTCTAGCTAGAAAGTCCTACATGGCATCTTCTTCCAGCATAAGGTTATTTTGTCTACATTGAAAATCTGTTGTTTAGTTTAGCCACTTTCATTAATGGTCTGAGCTAGATCTTCTGGATAACTTGCTGCAGCTTCTCAATCAGCACTTGCTGCTTCTCCTTGCACTTTGATGTTATGGAGATGGCATCTTTCCTTAAATCTCATGAATCACCTCTGCTAGCTTCACACTTTTCTTCTGCAGCTTCCTCTCCTCTCTCGGCCTTCAGAGAATTGAAGAGAGTTAGGGACTGGCTCTGGATTTGGCTTTGGCTTAAGGGATGTGGTGTCTGGTTTAATCTTCTATCCAGACCACTGAAACTTTCTCCGTATCAGCAGTAAGGCTGCTTTGCTGGCTCATCATTCACGTATTCACTGGAATAGCAATTTTAATTTCCTTCAAGACCTTTTCCTTTGTATTCACAACTTGACTGTTTGGTGCAAGAGGTCTATCACCCTGCCTCCTTCACTGACACAGGGTTGCAAAGCACAGTGAAATGAAATATGCCTGTTGTGCGATAGCAAGTGTGTAGCCTCCAAAGCCTAAAATATTTACTGTGCTGACCCCTGGCCTAATCAATAATGGACAACTTAAAAACTCTTCATTAGAAATGAGTTTTTTGGGGGAGTAGCCAGCAGCCACTGAGAAATCTCCGTTTAGGTTAAAGATTTCTCAAACCTTGATTGAAGTCATTAGAAACTGATTTGATTTGAAGAAGTTGTTTTCAGATCTAAAAATGTGCATTTCATGTGGTACATACAAGTGATAGAATAGAAAATTTAAATGTTACTGATTGAAAGAGCACTCTGCAATGTAACTGAAAGGAGTTGAGAAACAAAAGAATGAATGAGTTAGACTGAAAGCCCAGGCTGTTGTTTAGTATCTTTCCTTTGAATCCGTAAGTCTTGAGTAGCCAAAGGAAGGACACGTCAGGACTGGGACTTCATTAAATTTTAGTAAAGGCATTCTGTGAAGAATTAGATGAAGTGATCTATGCCTCTTTTCTGGCTGTCAGATTTAATAAAGAAATGAGATTTTAGAGAATCTAAATAAATGGTTAGTTGGAAGCACATGTATTCAGTGGGCCTTTGAAAAGTACTTAATTGCTTAGTATTTTTCTAAGTAATACCTTAAGTTTCTGCAGTATTAAAAAGAGGGTCTCTCAGACATCCCTGGTGGTGCAGTGGATAAGAATCCACCTTCCGATGCAGGGGACACGGGTTCAAGCCCTGATCAGGGAACTAAGATTCCACATGCCGAGGGGCAGCTAAATCTGTGCACTGCAGCGGCTGAGCCCCCGCGATCTGGAGCCTGCACGCCATAACGAAAGATCCTGCATGCTGCAGCGAAGACCCCGAGTGCCGCAACTAAGACCTGACACAGCCAAATAAATAAAAGTAAATAAATAAATTAAAAAAAATAAAGAGGGTCTCTGATAAGAGCTGACTTTTCATGCTGTTGAAATGTTTTACAAGTCTAAGCTATATTTTCCCTACATCATTCTCCCAACCTCCCCCCCGCCCAATAAAAAAAGGAAGGAAGAAAGAGAGCAAAGTTTTTGATCTGCTAGAATATGGACCAGTGCTTGATTGAAACTTTAGGGCTTTACCACACAAAATGAAAGAAGTAATGTATTGTCAACTATAGGAAGACCCTGGTGCCTCTTCATTGCCCCAGTCATATAAATTACTATGGAATGTACCTTCAGGTACCTGAGTGAATAAATGTTTGATGCATACTTTAATATTATTCATTTAAATGGAGAATGCCTCCAAAGAGAAGGATTTTAATTTAATAATGGCTAACCCTGTTGAGTGACTTAAGTATGTTCTAAAAGCTTTATATGCAATGTTTCTGTAAAATGAGTATTGCTTCTGTTTTCTAAACGAGAAAACTAAGGTTCAGAGGTTTAGCAACTTTGTATTAAGGTAACATAGTTGGAATTAAAATCCAGGTCTTTCTGTGCAAAGCTTGTACAATGCTGTGTCTTATATGTACTTGTTCATTTTAATTTATTCTTAACAAATTCTTATTCTCAACGAATTCTTATTCTCTGCCAGACACCGAGGGTACAGTTTGGACAAAGGGGGAAAAAAATCTAAGCATAAAAGGCAGAGTTTCTCTTCTTAGAGCTTATTCTTTAGTAGGAGAGGGCAGGTCTGGATCTCAGATGGGCTGCAGTCTGGGCCTGCTAAGAACTTCTGGGAAATTGACCTTTGCTTTACACAGCTTGCTGAAAACACTGTGTTGATGTTGTTTTGCACCTAGTGAGGTGATTGGCATACAGTTAGATTTTCTAAAACAGACAGGTAGGAATTGAGGCCATGAGTATATTAAAATTCCCTGTGAGTTTGACAGAGGTAGCTTCTTAAATGATCTGATGGGATCCTAACCCCGGTTGGGCAGTATCATCAACAAGTGGACACCTCTGTGGGAACTTAAAGGGAAAGACGTTTATACTTCTCCCAAGGTTGATTTCAGTTTGGACAGCTCTTGGTGTTCAGTTAGTGTCTTATTGCTTAAACTGCATTAAAGGAACTTATATCCTTTGTCTCAAGGATGTCAGTCTTTGTCACCCTTTGGGACAGTCCTTTTAAAAGTCAAATATTAGTTAAATAATCATGCAAGTAAGTGTCAAATTCTGTGATGAATGCTTCAAAGGTGAGTGACAGTACAATGAGGGTATAAAAGGTGGTATAGGGGCTTCCCTTGTGGCGCAGTGGTTGAGAGTCCGCCTGCCAACGCAGGGGACACGGGTTCGTGCCCCGGTCCGGGAAGATCCCACA
Organism: Grampus griseus; assembly: GCF_964374135.1. NCBI lineage: Eukaryota > Metazoa > Chordata > Mammalia > Artiodactyla > Delphinidae > Grampus > Grampus griseus. The sequence continues at coordinate 76,590,696 of NC_139007.1, forward strand.
TGCCATGGAGCGGCTGGGCCCGTGGGCCATGGCCGCTGAGCCTGCGCGCCCGGAGCCTGTGCTCCGCAACGGGAGAGGCCACAACAGTGAGAGGCCCACGTACCGCAAAAAAAAAAAAAAAAAAGGTGGTATAGCTCTGGTTGGGGAGTTGTAGGGAAGGCTTTCCGCATTAGGTGATGCTTTAACTAAGATGAATGAGTATGCATAAACTAGTAGGGAGGTCCTAGTTCTATTCCAAATAGAGGAAACAAGCCCATTTTTAAAGGCTCTGTGGCAGGGAACTGAAAAAAGACCGTTGTGCCTAGGGCAGAGAGCTGGGGAGAGGAGCATGGTGTGAGATGAGACTGGAAAGGTAGACAGGAATTAGATCAGGCAGGGGCCTTGTATGTGTAGATTTTTGTGCATCTCCAAAGAGTGGGAAGTCATTGAACCTTTTAGGGTGGTAGAGGAAGTGGGTGAGTATCAGTCACCTGATCAGATTAGTTTTTGAAAAGATAGACATGCTATCACAATGTGCGAGATGAAGGTAATTTGGACTGTGGTCATGGTAGTGGTTGGAGGAAGAAGAGGCACACATGGAGGAAACTGGGTAAAAATCAATAGAATTCAGTGATGAATAGGTTATAAGGGCTGCTGGAGCAAAGGCTATAGAGCAGCGGTCCCCAACCTTTTTGGCACCAGGGACCGTTTTCGTGGAAGACAGTTTTTCCATGGACGGGGTTGGGGGGCCGGGATGGATGGTTCAGGTGGGAACAGGAGTGATGCGGAGCAGCAGATGGAGCTTCGCTCACTCGCCCCCCGCTTGCCTCCTGCTGTGCGGCCCGGTTCATAACAGGCCATGGACCACTGCTTTCCCGCCCCGGGGGTTGGGGAGCCCCGCTCTAGAGGACTCCCTAGTTGTTAACCAACCAGTGTTGTTTTGAGTTGCTTTGCAAGTCTGTTCAGGTTGTTTTTGCGATGTTCTGAGGGCCAAAGCTTAGTTTCCAGGCTTCTAGTTAATATCTTATAGCATTGTAGTTAAATTCCCAGCATCATTTAATACCAGTTTTCATCAGTATTTATTTAAGCTTAGTTATTTGTCTTTTGCCTAATTCCCCCACCTTGTCTTCATCCGTTTTCTCTCTAAGCAGTATTATTATCCTTTGCGTATATGAGAAATCTTAAAACAAAAATTTGGGGTGGGGGGGTGGGATTATTGCTAAATATTAGATCTCTTGACTTCTAAAAACAATTATATTGAGATGTAATTCACATACCACGCAATTAACCAATTGAAAGTGTATAATTCAGTGGTGTTTAGTATGGTTGTGCAGTCATCACCACAGTCAATTTTAGAATATTTTTGTCACTTAAAAAACATGCTTTACTCATTAGTTATCACTCCTCATTTCTCCCCAGCTCCCCCAGCTCTAGACAATCACCAATAGATTTGCCTTTTCTGGACATTTCATATAAATGCAATTCTGTAACATGTTTTAAATATGGCTTTTTAAACTGAGCATGTTTTCAAGGTTCATCCATGTTGTAGCATGTATCAGTACTTCATTCCATTTTCATGGCTAATATTTCACTGAATGGGTAGAAGAAATTTTGTTTATCCATTCCTCAGTTGATGGACATTTAGGTGGTTTCCACTTTTTAAATGAATTTTTTATGAATAATGCTGCAGTGACCGTTTGTGTACAAGTTTTTATGGGAACGTATATTTTCACCTCTGTTGGGTATATACCTGGGAGTGGAATTGCTGGGTCATATTACATATTATTTTTTTTTTGAAAAACTGCCGAAATGTCTTCCAAAGCTGCTGCACCATTTTACATTCCCATTAGTAATGTGGATAAGGGTTCGTTTCTCTACATCCTTGCTAACACTTGTCTTTTTGATTATAAGCAAGTAAGTGTAAAGTGATAATCTCATTGTGGTTTTGATGTGTATTTGCTTGATGGCTAATAATGTTGAACTTGATTTTTAAAAGAAAAGCAGCACTTTAATTTCACAGAGGATATAAAAATAGAAATGGTTGGTAATTTCATGTAATTTCTTAGAGACCAGTTTTGCTGTGTTTAAAATTTGTTCTTCTTTTTCATCAGTTGTATTCCCTGAATGACTACAAGCCACCCATTTCTAAAGCGAAAATGACCCAAATTACTAAAGCAGCCATCAAAGCTATTAAGGTGAGTAACACCTTTTATTCTTGTGTTTTTCAAAGGAAATACTACACTAATATTTTGCAGGAGGGATGATTTTTATAGATTATATGTTGTCTTCCTCTTTTCAGAGTCAGTACATGTTCAAGAGAAAAAACGCAAAAATGAAAATCTGTCACCTGCAAACTCTCTCACCTAGAGATAAACACTTAATATCTTGATAAATATTGTTCCATAAACTTGGAAGCAATCATTTTCCCTTATTTTTCTTAGGTAAGATTTTAGATGTAGCCACATTGTGGAGAACGTGTTTAACATTGTTATTTGTCACACTGACTTTACAGAATCTTGAAATACAAGTTAAGAAAAGGTTTCTTTAAAAAAATTAATGTATTCTTTTTCTTATTGATTGTATTATAGATTTAAAAATGGGCCATTATGGAAAATAATTGGGTTTCATTGTACATAGGACATTTAAACTGTGGGAAGAGGCCACAGGTATTTAGCCATTGTTCTGATAACAGTGGTTTTGATTTATGGATACTTCTGAAAATCTCAGGAAAAGGTTGGGTCATCTCTAGAGAAATACACATATGTACAGAATTTTGCATAAAATTTCTTGGTTTTAGGGACCTTATGAAGCTCGACCATAGACATCTCTCCAAAATGTTCTTGTCCCCAAAGCTAAGACTCCCTGCTCTAGTAGGGTTGTTAAAACTGAGAATGAGTGAGTGCTTATTTTTAATTAAGTAGGTATTAACCTATAGATATTTGGTGATACGTTTTTCTGCTCTGAGCATTAGCTCATAACCAGAAGCACCATTATTTAAATAAATTGTCTTTTTTGTTTTTTTGTTTGTTTTTGGCCACACTTCGCTGCTTACGGGATTTTAGTTCCTCGATCAGGGATCAAACCCAGGCCCCGGCAGTGAAAGCGCCGGAGTCCTAACCACTGGACCACCAGGGAATTCCCTGAATAAATTGTCTTTGACTAATAACATTTATCTGTTAGATTTAACAAATTCTTTACAGAGAATCACTACTAGGAGAAAATTTAGGTAGTTGATTTTGCAGTGTTCTAATGCCCCAAACTTAGTTTTCAAACTTATAATTAATATCTGATAGTATTATAGTTCAAATCCCTGTATTTATATGCACAATATCAAAGAGGGGATAAGGGCAGTGACCAGTAAACACCTTAAGATAGAGAATTCTTCAAAGAAGTGATTTTTCAGTTTATCTGATAGACTCAATATAGAACGTTAGTCTCTTCTGCTTGCTTTATACCCTTCTTCATTGTGATCTGATTTTTATGGTCATGATCCTGAGAGTATGCGAACGTGTATATTATTATCATTTTTATTCTGAAAATTAATAATTCATGCATTTAATATAACCTTTTGTTGAACAGAATACTTTTTAATTAGAAGACTCTAAGGAATAGGTATTAACATTATTTCCATTTTTCACTTGTTGGAAGGGTCTAAGAGAAGTAATTTGCAACAGTCAGAATAAAATCAGCTAGATTTTGATCTTCTCTCAATTAGTCTAAACATGTTATACTGTACTATTTTGATTTATTGGTACTGTCTTAATGTTTTTAATTTTGAAGAAACACAAACATGTTGCATAATATAATGAGCAACACATAGCCTCTTAGATTCACCAGGTGTTAATATCTTGCTACATTTGGTTTATTTCTACACACGCGCGGGCGTGTACACACACACACACACACACACACACACACACACACACTGAAGCACGTACATACACACTTTCACGTTTTTTTGGCTGAATCATTTGAGAGTTCGTTTCAGTGTTCATTCAGACTAGCACATAGTCCCTAAATACTTGAATTTGAATGTCCTAAAGCAAAGAGATTTCCTAGGTAACCAAATACACATCACATGCAAGAAATTTCACTTTGATACAATATTATTATCTAATATGTAATCTACACTTTCATTTACCAGTTGTCTCAGTATTAACTTTAGCACCTGCACCTGTGCATTTTCAGGATCCAGTCGAGATCCTGTCATTTATTTATCCTGTCACCCAGCCTTTTTGCTTTGTTTTGTTTTTGTTTTCTTTTTCATTACATTGACATTTTTGAAGAGTTCAGACCAACTTTTTTACAGTACTGTATTAATTTAAACTGCATTTGATACATATGTAAGTTGATATTTGAACTGCCTTTTAAATCAGATTTAGATGATATTGTGTTTCATATTAAGGTAAGTCATTGGCTTTCTATCAATGTTTAGAGACATGATTATTTTTCTGGGTGCTTGTTAACATTGCACACTGTCAACAAAACTTCTGATAACCTATTGTGGAAGAAGGCCTATGTGAGTTGAGTATCTTTGAATTAACCGTAAGTTGTTTTACTCTGAATTACATATAGTACATGAAGTAACTAGAAGCAAGAAGCACTGCCGAGATGTCTTCCAGAAAAATTAATATTTAATAAAAACCACTCAGTGTGTAATTACTATTTTATATATTGATTTTAAATGTTTAGTTACTTATAAAGTGCCTAATAACTTTTAAGTAGTTTGGCTTTTTTTTGCTTGAGTAACTTAAACTGTAGCATAAACTGTTACTTTGTAGTAAGGAAACTTTTATTGTAGATTTTGATTTGGTGAATATGAATAATGAGATTTTCCTTTATTTTTTTAAAATACGCCTTTTTATATACATTTAGTTAGTTAGTTGGTTGGTTGGTTGGTTGGGCCAGGTCTTAGTTGCGGCATGCGAACTCTTAGTTGCAGCATGCACGTGGGATCTAGTTCCCTGACGAGGCATCAAACCTGGACCCCCTGCATTGGGAGCGTGGACTGTTAACCACTGCACCACCAAGGAAGTCCCAGTTTTCCTTTGTTTTTGACTTTATAAATGTTGGCTTTCTTGCTGCAGTTCAGTTGAAAGTTCTTGTGTCTCTTCAGTCTAAGGGGATGTCCCTAAAGAGCATAATTCATGGGACCAGAAATATAAATAGAAGTACAATTCAGGACAGTTTTTTTTAAACAGAAATGTGCTGATTGTGCAGTTGCCATTGAGCTATTAAAATTAAATTAGGTACAAATTCCAGATAATTTTTGTTTAACCTGTAATTTTCATCTAATTTTTTTCACGTTTATTCATAGTGTTGTTTCATAAAACTTAAATCTAAGTTTTCACATAATCGATAGAAGCCCATTTCTAATTTTTAATGTGTGTGCTCACTTCTCTTCCTGCTGATTCGTTTTGGCTGATCCTTTAGAACATTATACATCTCTGTGTTTTGTTATATATACGTGCAGTTCCATTTTCCAGGAGAAGCAGAGGAAGATAATGAAGTTGAAAACATCTCCCTTGCACACATTTATTAATGCTCTTTATTTTCAGTTACTTGATTTTTCTAGTACTAACCTAATTTAGCCAATAAAACGATACTAAAGGAGAGCTTTGCTTTTTTTCCAGGAAGGAAGAATGTACATCTACCAGTGTCTTACCACCAGTATTTTGCTGTCAACCTAACTATTTGTGAAAGTTTGCTTTCTTAAAGACTGTAATAGAATTCTTTTGTATCTGTGTTAACGTAACACACTTTGGATATACTGATCATACACCTACTTGAAGAATCCCTTTACTAATCATAGCTAGTTTAATCATGAATTTAGTCAAAATTCATGATTAAAATTCATTGCTTTGATAGACCTTTGAAGCTATGTTAAACCGTATGTTTAGCAGGAAGGTTCTAATCAAACATTTAAAACCACATTTCTTTTTTTTCTTTTAGTTTTATAAACATGTGGTACAGAGTGTTGAGAAATTCATTCAGAAAGTAAGTATATAATTTTCTATATATACGCTAAATGTTCTGTAACTATAGATTAATGGCCTGCACTCTTCTCTTTTAAATCAAATACCCAAGTTTAAATTGTTTTGATGGACTGTTCAGAAGTGATTCCATTTGTTTTAATATCTGATTAAGAGTTAAAATGAAAGTGCTTTTTGGATAATTCTAAAAACAAAAGCTTTTAGATAGATGTTTTTGTTAATTTGCGTTGCCGTAGTGAGCATCCGTCCCTTGAAGAAAATGTTTCAATATGATTGATTTTTTTTAAATTAATTAATTAATTTATTTATTTTTTGGCTGCGTTGGGTCTTTGTTGCTGTGCACGGGCTTTCTCTAGTTGCGGCGAGCGGGGGCTACTCTTCGTTGCGGTGAGCAGGCTTTTTGTTGCGGTGGCTTCTCTTGTTGCAGAGCAGGGCTCTAGGCACGCGGGCTCAGTAATTGTGGTTCGTGGGCTCTAGAGCGCAGGCTCAGTAGTTGTGGCGAACGGGCTTCGTTGCTTTGCGGCATATGGGATCTTCCTGGGCCAGGGCTTGAACCCGTGTCCCCTGCATTCGCAGGCGGACTCTTAATCACTGTGCCACCAGGGAAGCCCCCCAATATGATTGATTTTTAATGAAATTATAGATTCATTATTTTTTATAGCCTTTAAAGAAATTCTCCCTTGTTATTTGAAGCTGAATGCTTAGAGAGCAGTCTTCCTTTTAGATAAGATGTGGTAAAATGTAGTAAAAATACCAGCCACTTTCCTTCTGCTGATTCATTTTGTCTCATCCATTAGGGCATTACACATCCTACATCTTATTATATAGACCTGAAGTTCCATTTTCCGGGGTAAGCAGAGGGAGATGAAGTTGAAAACAGCTGTTTGGCATACAGTTAGTAATTTTTTTTGTAACCAGGGCCCGAGGTGACTAGATTATATTTCTTTGCCCCTTTGTGATCAGTGCCCTATTGGTGCCACATTTTTTTGGGAGGAGTACATAACTTTTATAACTTGTAATATTGTACTGTAGGATATCTGTAATTGAATTTAGGTTTTGTATTCTGCCCATTGTTCATGCCTAGATGTAAGCAGAACCAGTTTGAGGATCAGAGGTAAACGGCATTAAGGACTTGGCAAGGTTGCAGTGTGTTTCTTGAACGAAAATAGTTGACTGGAGCATGAATCAAAGTGATATTACTGTGTCACTAAACTAGCTAGATAATCTTGAATAAATCAGTTAACCTTTATGTGATTCAGCTTTTTTTCTCTTAAAGTCTTGTTCTCTCAAAACTTAAAGTATTGGTAAAACATATTTTGAGGTGAACAACTCGTGAGTTGAAGCTTAAGGCATGGGGTAAAATAACACGTATGCTGTGTTTTAGGTAAATCCAACTAGAAAATACAAATGTTGGTGATTGGAAAATTTCATTGTTCTAAAGCTTTTAAAAATCTTTTTCAAAAGGTTCAGTGTCTATAAACAGTGCTTCTTAAACTACTTTTGTGCACAGGAATTACCTAGAGATCTTGTTGAAATGCAGGTTCTGTTTCCCTAAGTGTGGGTTAGTTAGGCTCTGATACAACCTCGGCAAGTTAGGCTCTGGTTAAAAAGTTTCTCCTGAGAGAAGACCTTGTGAAGAACTGAATGCTGTGGCTGTCTCATAATGGTTCCTTTTCCTCTCCTTCCTTTGGAAGCATGCTCTATTCACTGTGAGAATTCATTTGGTATTAGGTATAACTGTTTCCTGAGACCAGCCCTCTTTTCTTACATGCTCCTGTCAGCATCATTTAGTGCTTTGTAAGTACAGCCACAATTGTTATTCAAAGTGTAAAAAATACCTCGTGACATTGGAGTCTTAGGAATTCTTGTGTTTTCAGTACTGCCAGAACTTGGAAAAGAGATTGAAAACATTTCAGATTTTTTGGTCTTAATTCGCCTCTCAAGTTTCTAGTTGGTGACTTAGCCAAGTTTACCAAATATTGTAATCTTAAAACTTCTACAACATTTAAATCGTACATAATTTTTTTTTGCCATTTTATGTGGCAGACACATAAAAATGCCTAGTCTGTCAGTGAAGGAAATTCTGTACCATAACACGTTAATATAGTGTTTCTAAAGATATTGTGGAAGAAGAATTATCTTTATAGCTTAATAATAAAACTGCTAACATTTTTGAAGCTTTGGAATCTTCACAGTAGGCGAGGAAGGCCCATTTATTGTGTTATGTACTCATGATTCTTATGTATTGTGAGTTTATAATCGAGTTTTTATTATAAATCAGAGGAAAAGGTGTATTTGTTTAAACAAAACTCACTGCATTAATCACTTTTATTACTTACCATTCAGTATTAATTTTAATAACTCTTACCAGCAACTTATAAATTTTATTTAGCCTTAGTCTCAAGATAATCATTTCTGTAAAGTAATAGATTATATATCAGATTATTTTATCTGTGTTTTCGGCATTGGGAAATAGATGATTTTTAACAGAGTTGTCTTGCTTTTCATTAAATTTAAAAAAATTTCTTTTCTTTACTGGATGTATTATTTGCCTGGCTAGGTGAATATTTCTTTGAATGTATGGTAGTCAAAGGAAAATAGCCTTGGCCAGTTATATGAACTGAGGGACAGATATGCTAGATTTGGGGAGGAACGTGAGGGAAAAAACTATTTCAGACTTTTAAAACAGTAACTTTCAATAGAGCAGACAGGTTTTTTTGTTTTGTTTTTTTTTGCGGTACGTGGGCCTCTCACTGCTGTGGCCTCTCCCGTTGCGGAGCACTGGCTCCGGACGCGCAGGCTCAGCGGCCATGGCTCACGGGCCCAGCCGCTCCGCGGCATGTGGGATCCTCCCGGACCGGGGCATCGTGTCCCGTGTCCCCTGCATCGGCAGGCGGACTGTCAACCACTGCGCCACCAGGGAAGCCCGAGCAGACAGTTTTGAAACTTTTTGGTAGGTTAAACCTAAAACTTTAATGTCCAGTCACCAGCATTACTGCCCTTTTATTAAATGTTTCAAGTACTAAACAGCCAGAACCTTGCAGTAGACACTTGTGAATTGGTGCTAAAGGTCTCTTCATTTTCTTAATAATGACCTTAAAGAGAAGGTTCTTAAAAGGGATTTGAAGGAACAAATGAAGAATCATCTAGTCTTTTTGCAGAATGAAATCACTCATTGTCTTGACTGAAAATCCTGTTTAGAAGCATGTATGTCTGTGTTGGAGGTAGATTGAGGATCCTTTACCCACTGGTCCTTGGGTTTCCAGGAAGTTTTTCAAGAATGCAATTTTGATTTAGTCCATATATGATTTCTATGAAATTACTTTGGGTGAAATACCGAATTACACCCAGAATTTGACCCTGCTTTTTGCAGCCATAATTTCATTTTTATCAGTATATGTTTGGGAGGCAGGTGTTCTTATGCTTCTGGATATGGAAGAAATCGAAGCAGTGAGCTTGATAGTGAAAGGATTCTTCCTTGTGCTCTGGAAAGTAGGAGACTTTCATATTCTTCAGATTGGGTAATGGATAAGGTTGAGAAACATTGATCAGTGGAGTAGCTAAAAAATGTTTTCATAGGATAGATTCCTAGAATCATAATGGTAGTGTCTTGTCTTTTGTATAGGTGTGGTATTTGAGAAAAGTTTTGAAACTTTGGGTTCATTGTGTTTGGAGTGTTACAATTTGTCATTTGATTTGTACCTTCATTAGTACAGAAATCCTTTCCCTATATGTTTCAGACGAAGTCTAAGGCATGTTGGCAATGCTTTTACCAGTGCTTTTCTTTCCTGAATTTGCTGCTTCCTTTTATTTGGCTTTTCAAAATCATTAAACATTTCTTTTTATTATAACAGTACCTTATCTTTTGTTTTTTATTGTTCAAGCCAGTTACTCAGCGCTATTTCAGAACTTAGGTGATTGGCAGTTGAACTGAATATGTAGAGTAGCCAAAGTAGATTCTTTCAAATACCATTCCAGAGACAGACGGTGTGGAATAGTCAACCTCGAATGTTCATCACCTCAGTATGAGCAGTGTTTTTGTGTTTGTACAGGATTTGTGGTGACATTTGTATATCAAGAATTTTAACCTTCTCATTTGCTTCCCTTCCCACTCTTCTTTTTTTCTTCAGTGTAAACCAGAATACAAGGTACCTGGACTTTATGTTATTGACTCTATTGTACGACAATCTCGACATCAGTTTGGTCAAGAAAAGGATGTGTTCGCACCCAGATTTAGTAATAACATCATTAGCACTTTCCAGAATTTATATCGTTGCCCTGGAGACGACAAGGTATGCTGCCTTTTTTCTTTTTTTTTAAGTCACTACAGTAATTACCTTTTTTGTCTTAATGAGACTCTTTACATTATCTTAATTTTATCATTTTATGTTATTGTTTACTCTTTGTTATTCCGAATTTGAATATTTAGTTATCGCACTCTCCATGTTCCTCTTTGTTATTAGACTTTTCTTAAACAGAGTGGAAAGATATAGTTGATTTTGCTACTTTTTAATTTATTGAAGCAGTTGGTGTTAAAGAAACTGGCTCTAATAAGCATTTGGAATTATCCTAAAATCTTACTTATTTACACGCACAACCAATTCAGAATTTTGATTATTTGACTTGAGCTGATATTTACCTATTTAGTGTCTGTGAAAAGTGGATTTACCAAATAATTAATAGAAAATAACTGCATATCAAAATTCCTTTGTCATGGTAGAGTTTTCTTAGTGCTAGAAACCACACTACTGGGTCTGCTGGATCTGAATGAATAAATATTCTTTCCCACATTAAACAAAAGCTTTGGGACCTGAGGGAGAATAAAAAGGCGCTGTTTATCCTCATAGGTGCTCAAAGATAGTAGAAGGTTACGTATCTTGGATGCTGATTTGGAAATTTAGTGTCCTTTTTCTGACAGAGTTGATTGCAGTATTGATTTTGTAGGAAAAGGAACGAACAAGTGAAGGCTAACTGTTACTCTGAGGAAGAGCCACAAAACTTAAAAGCTCACCACAAATCTTTTACCTTCCCTCAAGTACAAGATTAGGTAGTCTTTATTTTTTTATTTTATTTTATTATTTATTTATTTATTTATTTATTTATTTGCGGTACGTGGGCCTCTCACTGTTGTGGCCTCTCCCATTGCGGAGCACAGGCTCCGGACGCGCAGGCTCAGCGGCCATGGCTCACGGGCCTAGCCGCTCTGCGGCATGTGGGATCTTCCCGGACTGGGGCACGAACCTGTGTCCCCTGCATCAGCAGGTGGACTCTCAACCACCTAGCCACCAGGGAAGCCCTAGGTAGTTTTTATTTTTAATTTAATTTAATTTTAACTATTGTACAGTTTTGAAACAAAAGAAGTCTTGTTATAATAGATAGATATGGAGATAAATTTATCATTGTTTTTCAGTTTTATTTTATTTTATTTTAACTATTGTACAGTTTTGAAACAAAAGAAGTCTTGTTATAATAGACATGGAGATAAATTTATCATTGTATCATTCTTTGTAAACTGTTCTTGGATATGCTTCTTGAAGCAGATTTTTTTCTTTTAATTAACTTTGGTACGTTGATAATTCTATGCAGGCAGAAAGAATGCTTCTAGTTTTTAAGTAACCCATCACAGTTGAGACTTAAAGTAGATGCCTTAGAATCCCACCTAAAATAACTCATTTGAAATTTTATATAAACATTTTTGAAGTAACTTAAACACTTTGATTTAGGAATTTCACTGGTTTGGACTTGGATTTCTATCAGTTACAATGAACAAGTCAGTCTTGAATTCGTAGATTTCATAATAATAATGTTTCTCATTTATAATAAAGTTTAGTATATAGGGATTTTTTTTTTTAATAACCATAGTAGGAAAGATTACATTGCTGCTGTAATCTCAGTGCATAAACTCCATAAAGGAGAGGCATTATTTGTGTGTAGGTAGATACACAGAATGATACTTACCAGACGGGGACTACTTTTAGTGCTTGGTGAGTATCTTGGGAACTGGAAGATTTTTTTTTTTATGTAAAGCAAAAAAAATATAAGACACTTTCTTAGTGCCTACATCTTAGGAAAAATAGTTAAATCAGAAGGTATGAAGCATTCTTTGTGTAACTTTCTTATGCTTCATTTGAAATACAAAAATTTGCATGTTAATTTAGCTTGGACATAGTTTGAAAATATGTCGATATAATATTATGAGTGATTTAAAGGTGAACCAGATATTCTTAAAAATTCCTGGGGCTTCCCTGGTGGCGCAGTGGTTGAGAGTCTGCCTGCCGATGCAGGGGACACGGGTTCGTGCCCCGGTCTGGGAAGATCCCACATACCGCGGAGCAGCTGGGCCCGTGAGCCATGGCCGCTGAGCCTGAGCGTCCGGAGCCTGTGCTCTGCAACAGGAGAGGCCACAACAGTGAGAGGCCCGCGTACCGCCAAAAAAAAAAAACAAAAACAACCCATTACAAAATAGATTATTTAACAAAAGGCTCTTTTTAGTACTAATTTCAGCCTCTGTCATTTAACTTATTCTACTGGAGTTAAGTAGCATTACAGTAGTCAGTAACTAATACTGCTGTTTACAGAACTTTTATATGCTGAACAGTGGTGGCAGAAAGTAAATTTGGTTAAATTCTTATGTGAAGAAATACCCTTTCTTGTTCTTAGATAGTTTTAAAATGAAAAAATTTTTTTAAAGTCACATAAGATAGGGATTTTCTCTTGAAGTTACTTTTTTAAAAGATAAAATTAAAATCAACAGTAAATATAACTTTAGTGCTAAGCCTCAGAATCCTTAACACAGTTCTCCAGCTAACTGTAACCATCTCATTAGTGTTCATGTAGAAGGTGAAACCTAGTTACCATTCCTTCCTTCTTTCTGCTAAATATTGCTTTCATTAACTTGTATATTCATCAGAATGAATATTTTTGCAAGTGAGTTAAAGTTAATAAATGCAAAATTATAGAAACATAATATCAGGGCTGGAAAGTATCATAGCAGTATTTTAATCCATCCTTCCTATCTATTGTCCAAGTAGCCTGTAAGATATGACTGTGCTAAGGTTTTGAAAGCAAAAAAACCAAAATATCATTTTTCTTTTTTCCTGTAGAGTAAAATAGTGAGAGTATTAAACTTATGGCAGAAGAATAATGTATTTAAAAGTGAGATTATTCAACCTCTTTTGGATATGGCAGCAGGGATTCCTCCTCCAGTTGTCACACCTGTTTTGGCCAGTACTACTGCTGCTATGAGCAATACCCCAGGTATGTTGCTTTGATAGATTTTCTGAGTATTCTATTCATGCTTTTCAGGTGATTATTCATAGATGAAATAATAATTTGACAGTGCAGGAGAATTTGTCTAGCATTAGGTAAATGAAAGGAAATGCAGTTTAAGTGAAAAATAAAATCAGAAGTTATATTTGTGTGTAATTCTTTTCTAAAAATTAAAAAGCTTAGTTTTTAAAATCCCTAGAAACATAATGAGCTTTGGAAATTGGTGTGTCAGTTAAGTTTTTCCTGATTTAGACTGTAATCTTTTAAACTTGCATATATATCATCTTGATATTCACAGTGAACTAAGACTACTAATATAAAGAGAACCCTGAAAAATTTATTTAATGGAGAGGGGAATGTTTAGTAATAATCTCAAAATCATGTTTTGTTTTTTTTTAAGGTATTTAAATGACATTTGAAATTTTTTATCATAGTCCAAGAATTACATTTGTTAGCATTTTGGTATATATTTCGTTTTTGATGTGTGTGTGTATACATACACAGACACACATATTTTGGAACAAAAATAGTTTTATGTTATGCACACTATTTTATAATAATTTTTTTCATGAAAGATTGCATTTTGAATATTTCCTTATGTCATTGAATTTTCTTCTTTAATAAGATTTTTAATGACTTGCAAGTATTAAAGCCTCCTTTATTTTGTTTATTTTTTTAAGTTATTTTTTATTTTTGGCCATGCCATGGGGCATGTGGGATCTTAGTTCCCTGACCAGAGGTTGAACCTGTGCCCCCTGCATTAGGAGCGTGGAGTCTTAGCCACTGCACCACCAGGGAAATCCCTGTAGGTTCCTTTAAAGTAGTAACTTAGTTAATTGAGAACAAGTATGGATAGCTCTTTTAGGTCGTTTTTTTTTAATTGTTGTTGTTTTAACATACCTGATTCTGTAATGGTTTTTCAAAATGGAGACAGTAAAATTACATTTATATAAATCTGTACATATTTTATAAAAGTGACAGAACAAATCTCTCTACTTTTCCAAGTCTTATTTATGTACCTACATATTTATTGGGGTTGGGTTTGATGTCTTTTCTAAAAGGAACTCCTGTGACACCTGTTACTCCAGCCAATGTGGTCCAAGGTTTACCTGATCCGTGGGTGTCTCAGATAACAAATACAGATACACTTGCAGCTGTAGCTCAGATCTTACAAAGTCCTCAAGGCCAACAGGTGAGCAGCTTTTTTATTATGTCAATGATTTAGGACTCATTATTTTCCTAACACATTGTTTCATTATGTACCACCTAAGGAGTATGTGTTTTATTTTTTAAAAATGACTACACTACATATAGTACTGTGTAACTTGGTTTTCTTTTCATTTAGTAATGCATCATGAACACTTTTATGCCATTAAAGATTATTTTACAAATAATTCGTTCCACACCAAAATAATTAAGTGCACAGTTTGTGCCAGACGTTATTAGGTGCTATTGTTATTCCAGTAACAAGGCAGGGAAGTCTTCTACCTTGAAGAAGATACCTATCTATCTTAGGGGAGACAAACAGTAAAGAAGTATAAAACATTATTTAGATAGTGATATATGACTTAAAACAGGGTAAGTCTTTACAGTGACTAAGTTTGGGGGAAGGGGTCAGAATTAGGGTAGCCAGGAGAAGGCATCTTTGACAAAGTGACATTTGAATTGAGACTTTAAATGGAACTAGTCATGGAAAGATATGAGGATAGTCTAGCATCTGTTTGGTTTTTTTTTTTTAACTTATCCTCTAAAAAGCAGGTTAATTGTGATATGAATAAGTAAAAAACGGTGCAGTTGTGGACTCTTTAAAAGACAATCTCAAAAAAAATATGGAACCATTTTAGTGATTTACAAATGTAAAAAAACAGTTCAATTATCATCTTAGATTGGATCCAGTTTCTACATTTTTGGGACAGTTGGGAAACTGAATTGGATATTAGATTAAATTATAGAATTAATAACCTTTTGTGATAATGATATTTTGAAAGTAATTCGTAAAGCAAATGTCATTTTAAAAGACATCTATTAAAAAAATACTTTTGGCCAGAGTGTGGATTTTCTGGAAGAATAGAACAAGGAGTCAGGAAGACACAGTGATCTATAAGATATGAAGTCAGAGCAGAGGAAAGAAAGTAGGGTGCTGCAGTGTTTGAGCCTGGGTACCTGAAAGAATAACAGTGCTGTGGGGGGAAATGGAGATGTCAAAAGGAACATTTAAAATGTGTAAAGGAGAAATGTGATAATTGCCTTACTTTCTTCTTTCCTCCCTCTCTCCCTCCCTCTTATTCATCCATCCTGTTTTGGAGCTTCCTCAGTGCAGTAGCTCAACTATCATATGTTTTTGTAGTTTCTTTCCTATCACATTAGTAGTTTGTAGTAAATGTTGGTATGATAGGTAAAGACACTAGTTTGTTTCTTAATGTTGCTATTTCAGATGAAATTATTTTACTTTCATCGTGCATGTTTTTACCTTCTCCCACTGTAAACTGGACTTGAAGAGTGCAAATTCTTATTTAGCAATAGCTTTTCTATTTTTCTTTTTCTATTCTAAACTGATGATTTTCAGATTTAACTTGGGTTTACATCTTGAGTAGGAAAGTATTAATTACTACTAGGTTATATATAGGGTTTACTGAACTGAACTATCTTCAGCATCTTACTACTGTTTCTATTTTTTAAGAGGGAGGGTGAATGGGGGGACAGGGATTGCTTTCAACTCTTGTTGACACTATTCACCTTTAATTTCCTTAGTTTCAGACTGCTCCAAGGGACAGATTTCTTATTTTCTTAGCTGCTTTCAGGAATGTGTTATCAGATGGTAAATCTGAATGATAGTAAAAGCAGTTGTAAGTGCTCGTCCTTTTACAGAGATTGAGTTAATTGAAGAAGGGATGAAAAAGCTTAGTGGAAAAAAGTCTGCTTGTGATGAGTTTTTTTATCCGTTGGTCATGGTGTGATCATTTTATTTTGTTTAAACTTCCCTGACTTTCCAGAAGCAAGACAAACTTATTAAGGACTGTGTTATATATGGCACACACAAAAAGTCTTTTTTAAAAAAAAAAAAAACTGTTTTAAATTAGTATATATTTTTCCTTGGTCTCTAGACTGTAGAATGGTAAATTTTATTGACCAAAAGTTTTAGATGAGTATTCTTATTACAAACCCAACACCTGTTTGTAGTAATTTTCTTTTTTTTTTTTTTCCCCACCCTTTAGCTTCAGCAGTTAATACAGACTTTACAGATACAGCAGCAGAAGCCTCAGCCTTCCATCTTGCAAGCCCTGGATGCCGGCCTTGTGGTCCAGCTGCAGGCTCTTACAGCACAGCTCACAGCAGCGGCTGCAGCAGCCAGCACCCTTAATCCCCTAGAACAGGGAGTGTCTTTTAACAAGGTAAAAACTAAGATAAGAGATCTGTTCTGTATGAAGAACTGAATTTTCTGTACTATCATGTATATTCCAATTCTGTAAATTACATTTTACCGTAGCACTATTTTATATTTTAACATCCATCATACTCTATAAGATACAAATTTTAGAAAAAGTTCAAATTTCTGAAAGAAATTAAGTAATTTTATAATTCCACTGGCAACATTTAGAATATTTTCTTTTGACTAATAATAACTGGTCAGTAAAATTGTGTATTCACTTTTTTTTAAAATAAATTTATTTTATTTTTGGGTGCGTTCGGTCTTCGTTGCTGCGTGTGGGCTTTCTCTAGTTGCGGTGCATGGGCTTCTCACTGCGGTGGCTTCTCTTGTTGTGGAGCACAGGCTCTAGGCCCACGGGCTTCAGTAGTTGTGGCTCGCGGGCTCTAGAGCGGCAGGCTCAGTAGTTGTGGCGCACAGGCTTAGTTGCTCCGTGGCATGTGGGATCTTCCTGGACCAGGGCTCGAACCCGTGTCCCCTGCATTGGCAGGTGGATTCTCAACCACTGCGCCACCAGGGAAGCCCCCTGTATTCACTGTTGAGGCAGATAATTATTTTTTATACTGCCTAATTTATTTTATGGATGTTACAAATATATTAATTATGGTGTCCGTCCTATAATTTTAATCTGCTAGAATTAAAATTGTAAAGTATGTGAAAGTTCAAAGGAAAGCTTCTTTACAAGTTGTTACTATGCTGTGATAAATCGAGGTCTAACTAAAGAATAGTGGGTTTTTTTGTTTTTTTTTTTTTGCTGTACGCGGGCCTCTCGCTGTTGTGGCCTCTCCCGTTGTGGAGCACAGGCTCCGGGCATGCAGGCTCAGCGGCCATGGCTCACAGGCCCAGCCGCTCCGCGGCATGTGGGATCTTCCCAGACGGGGGCACGAACCTTTGTCCCCTGCATTGGCAGGTGGACTCTCAACCACTGTGCTACCAGGGAAGCCCCAAGAATAGTGTTTTTAAAGTTGAAAATCTTTTATGTTTAACTTGTGTGATATGCTTAATATTCTTGCTATTTATGGGAATATTATAATACTTTGGAAGTGTTATCTGTATTATTTTTATTTCTGCTACTGTAATTTTCATAGAAGTATAAATATTGATTTATGAGATTATTACTTAGACTTTTTTAGCCTGCAGCTTCCAAAAAGTCTTTAAATTGACCATTTAGAAGACAATGGAGCATTCTGAGAGAACTGCGCTAGTAACAGATCTGTTGATTATAGTTCTAGATTTTTTTTTTAATCAAGCTCTGTTACTATTGACAAGCCACTTAATTATTTTAATCCTAATCCTCTCTTTTATAAAGTTAAGAGTATTGGTATTTATCCTGCGTGTCATGATTGTTTTGCTTCATAAGGCAATGTCTGTCAAAATGCCCTGAAGAAAAGTAAAGATCCGCTCAAATAAAATGTTTTATTGGAGTATAACAATAAAATGATATGAAACATTTACATTTTAAATGATAGAGATAAATTAATGGGATGTCAGTGACCTTCAAAATAGCATTTGCAACTTTTATTTGTGCAAAGCACTTTTAAATTTGTCTCTTTCTCTTTTTTTTTCCCCCCACTTAGAAGTTGATGGATAGGTTTGATTTTGGGGAAGATTCTGAGCATAGTGAAGAGCCCAAAAAGGAAATTCCAGCTTCTCAACTGTAAGAGTCATTATGTTTTTCTTTATAAACCATAAATTTTTTCTGTTATCTTTATAAACATTGTATGGGACGTTGCCATTGAGCTACTGAGTGTACTTTGAGTTAGTTGAGTTATTATTTCAGGCTCTTGAGCTCTCACATTACAGAAAGATGGTAGAATTGCTGCTTGTTGCTTCCCTGTGTTATTTTGACTCTTCCTAAGAACTTTGTAAATAATTGGGATATGTCAGTATTCTTTACTGGAAAATTGATGTGTTGATAAATCTAGTTGTGTTATTTTCTGTTGTCTATATTAGGCTTTAAGTTATTTAACTCTGTTGTAAGAATATTTATAGGAAAGACGTTTGCTTCTAGTGCCAGTGGGCACTACTAGGAAGTATACTAAATTCTGGGAGTAGATCAGACTAATCAGAAGTAAGGAATAGGGTTGTAGGGATTTTGTTTGTTAAAGAAATGGATTGTATGTTTTTCTTTAAATCAGTGATACAGTTCTGCAGAGCCTTAGGTTCGGTGAGGGTTCATGAGAGGACCAGAGGGAAGGAGGATGTTGGAGAGCAGGGGTGGAAGGTGGGACGATTAGAAAGGGATGATGAGTGGGGAAAGCCTCTAGAAATCTTATTTCAATAGTTATTTAGTTTTCTATATTGTGATAATATATTAAAAATATACTTATATGTAAAATTGCAATTATATGCTTATGATAGAGATTCTACTTGAAAAAATTAAAAACTAATGTTTTAGATTATGAATTCTAAAGTTGTAAGAAGCATTTGAGATCATGTAGCTTAGTGTCCTGAGCAATGTAGTAATCTCCTTTAACCATCTGTATAGGTTATTTATCCATTGTTTTAATGCCTTCTATGACAAGAAGGTAATTTTTAATACTGTATGATCTTTTGTTACTGAATCTTATTTGATTTGCTTTCTATACACTGATCCATTTTGCTTTCTGAAGCAAGGAAACAAATTTGCTCCATTTTCTTTTGAGAAAGAAATAGCCATTCCAGTATTTGAAGATAGGTATCATTCTTCCCCTTAGGTTTATTTGCTCCAGATGAAGTACACTTTTTTCCAACTGTTTCAAGACTTCTCACCATCCTGATTGCCCCTTTTGGGATGCCCTCTTTTTTGTTCATGTCTTGCCTTGTGGCACCCAGAATTCCAGGTGTATTCCAGGTGTGAATTTCCCAGAGTATAGTTAAATTATTAATTCCTCTTATCTAAACACTGTTTCCGTTAACATACCTAATAATGTGAATGCTTTTCTAAAGAAAGCAGATTAGTTTTATGAAGTGTATAATCAATTATGATGGTAGATTTCACATATAGTGATTGATGGAACATTTTTCCCACTGTCTCATAGTTTAAAGAAGGAGTTAGAGTGACAATGCTTAAGTACTTTTAACTCTTTTTATAAGTGTTTTATTGAGATTTTCTTAAAATGCTGTAATGTAAAAAGTACTAATTTATATGTATTTTAATATTGTGAGGCAGTAATATCAGATCTTCATCAGAGTATCTCTAACATGTGATCCATCTATTGAAACACTATTGAAGAGTGTATTTCTATTTTAACGTATTAATGTTCTGAGGTATTCTATTTTCTGTGTGAATATTTCAAAAGTAAACATAGAGTATAATAGTAGAGTATGTTCCATTTAATTGCATTTTGGGGTGTTCTTTTCGAATATTCAGTTATTATCATATTATCTTTATTGGATTTTAATATACATTTCCACTTGTTTTTCCTTTTAGTTCTCATGTTTCAGAATCTGTGAACAATTCCATCTTTCATCAGATAGCAGAACAGCTACAACAGCAAAATCTTGAACATCTCAGACAGCAACTCCTGGAACAGCAACAGCCTCAAAAGGTTTATATCCCCATCTTGTGGTCTTTAGAGTTACTGCTTTGTACAGTCTGTCATTTGGTGATTTTTTTTCTTCAGCTGTTTATTACTAGGGAGATCAGTCTTTTCAGGACCTTTACAGTTTTTGTTTGTTTTTTTGTTTCATTTTGTTTCTTGGTAATCAAAATGTTTACTGGCAACTTATGTATCCATTGAGAACATTAATTTCAGTATACTGGAATTAGAGAACAGAAGACAGAGATGGTGTTTCAGTATTACAGCTGAAAACTTTCCTTTCCTCTCAATTCCCTGTCAAGCCAAGACAGTGATGATTTTACTGTTGTTGGTGGTGATGATGACAAAATAGATTGCTGTCTTTAATTAGACTGTTATTAGTATGTGGCAGGAGCTTTATTAGGCATGATTACAGTTAATGCTTATGCGATAGTTATTTTGAATCTCATTTACATTGTAGGAAATTGAAGCTTAGTGAAATCGAAACATCTACTGTTAAAGTACACAGTATCATATATCATCAGTCTTAAGACCCACCATTATTTTACGTATAGCTAAGAATTTTTAGATACTTGTATATATAACATCCCCTGGAGTTTTAAGAATCTTCTAAATTTCAGGGTGATAAAATGTAAAGAAAAATCATACCTTAGAATTGATAAAATATGTCAAATTGTTGTGAAGCTAGGGTTAAATCCATTACAAAGCCTCTTTTTGCTCTATATGAGAAATACTTAACGGATGTTAAACTGTTTGGATATGAGTTTCTGGGAATTCCCCCCACTCACACTTCTTCCTAATCAAACCTTTTTGACTCTAATGAATTTAATACAATACCACAAATATTTTTAAACTATGAGCATTGTTAGGTAATACATACAGAGATGAACAGAGAAGTGTCTGGCCTCAAGTAAGCTCTTCTCTAATGGAGTGCATATATCTATATGAACACAAGGCAGAATCCTGGTTTCTGAAATAGAGGTATATATGAAGGACTATGGAAATATGGAAGAGGGAGGATTACTTAAGAAGGGATAGTCCCCGAACTTGCCCTTTTAATGCAAAGAGTAAATGTAAAATGGATTTTTTTAAAAAATATAAATTTATTTATTTATTTTTGGCGGTGTTGGGTCTTCGCTGCTGCACGTGGGCTCCCTCTAGCTGAAGTGAGCAGGGGCCACGCTTGTTGCGGGGCCTGGGCTCCAGGGGTGTGGGCCTCAACAGTTGTGACACGCGGGCCCAGCCGCTCCGCAGCATGTGGGATCCTCCGGGACCGGGGATCGAAACCGTGTTCGATCTCTGCAGTGGCAGGCGGACTCTCAGCCACTGCACCACCAGGGAAGTCCTTGTAAAATGGATTTTGATGATATTTATATGTTGGAACTTGTACCTGGAATTATGAGAATGGAATTCCATACCTTGTTTTGTAGAAATAATTCTGATAGAAGTAGTTGGGTAGGTGCATTATTTTATGTCAAGAAAATAAAATATATCTGCCTAAGAATTCAGGAACTTGAAGACAAAGCACAATAAAGAACATTTGGGGACTCCCCTGGCAGTCCAGTGGTTAAGACTCCACACTCCCAATGCAGGGGACCGGGTTCGATCCCTGGTCAGGGAACTAAGATCCCCCATGCCACACAGTGTGGCCAAAAAAAAAAATAACCTGGATGTTATTTAAAGAAAAACATAAGTTGTGACTCAAGGAAGAGAAACAGGTTGTCAGAGCTGTTACAGAGGCAAGAGATAGTAGTAATGGAACAGTTTATCTAAACAGATTTGTTCAGCTATAGATGTGACACTTTTGAATTGCCTTAGTTCCAATTTCATTTCAGAAGTTTTAGCAGAAGCAGTAGGATGAAGGTTCAGCAGAGACAGTAAAGGTGTAGCACTCTTGACCTGGATCTTGAGCTTGAGCTTGTAATTAACACCAGGTTACTGAGGTGAAAGTTACTAAAAACTGGAGAGGGATTTTGCTTTAAGAATCTTACCAACCAAAAACAGAAAAAAGAACTCTGGTCTTAGTTGATTACTCTATACCATCTCCAAAATTTTAGAAGATATAGTAATAAGATCTCTTTGAAAGGAGTAGATGTTCTTAAAAGCTTCCTTATTCAAAAATAAGCAGTGAAGAAAAGGGAGTAGTGAAGAAAAAAAAGCAACTTTTCTAATGCATAAGGTGAATAGTGTTTAAAGCCTATCACAAATTTAAAATTGAAAAGTAAATATCAACAGAGTAACAAATTTAATAAGTTGTGTAATTGGCTCTATCAAACCAGTTCCCTTTAGTGTATTTAAGATGGGGTGAAACATGCAGAAAAATTAAGCATTTTTGTTTACCAGTAAGCTCCGTATTGCTGCCTAAAATTTATTAGAGCGCCTCAGAGAAAAGAATAGGTTTGCTAGTGCCACTCTGTTCCTTGCAGCTTTGACCACACTTGGGTGTGGGTTGAGGTCTTTTATCTAATGATGGAAAACCAGTGGAAAATGGGAGCACTTTCTGAGAATGGTTGAATTGTGAAGGGACTAACAATCATATCATAAGAGGAATGATTTGTATTGTCTTGAGTAAGTTGGAGTTGTGATTTTGATAATTGTTTTATCAGGATATCCAAAAGGTGTCAGAGTCATAGAATGAAATGCTGATGATGAAAATGATAAGACTAATAAAAGGGCTTTAAAAAGAATGTTAGGAATAAAAAGATTATAGAAGATTCAGCTACTTAATAAAGAGCTGTCAGTGGGATATCAGAAATATATAACTTACTTTGCTTCAGTAGTTTTTTATAGAGGAGAATATAATGGAAAGAGGAGAATTGAACATGATAACTAAGATGGGTGATAATTAAGAGACTTGAGTTGCATTTCAGGGTACTGAGGTTGATGTTGTAAGGTTATTAGACTCATAAATTAGGAAAATGCTGTAGGTGTAGCATAGCATGTGTGGATTTCAGTAAGGTTTTTTGACAGTCTTTCCTGCCACTTATACAGAAAAAAATAGAGGAAAGTAGATTTATAAGGGATCAAAATGTGATACTGAGTGAATGTTAATCCAATTTTGAAAAAAGTCTCTGCTAACTGTTGTTATCCTTGTCTTCTATTTTTGTCGATATTATCTTTATTTATTTATTTGGCTGCGTCGGGTCTCAGTTGTGGCACGTGAGATCTTCGTTGCGACATGCAGGATCTTTCGTTGCGGCACATGGGCTCAGTAGTTGCGGTGTGGGCTTAGTTGCCCCGCAGCATGTGGGATCTTAGTTCCCTGACCAGGGATTGAACCCGGGCCCCCTGCATTGAAAGGCGGATTCTTAACCACTGGACCACCAGGGAAGTCCCTCAGTATTATCACTGATGCTTTGCCTGAAGACATTGCTGAAGAAACTAAAGATGAATATACCAGGATGTATTCTAAGGACGTATATCAGTATATCAGGGTAAAAAGTCATTTGCCACCTGGGTTCTATGGAGTCTTTTTGGTTTTTTAAAAATATTTTTTAGTCATCTTAAAATAATTTAAAAGCGAAGCTAAAGGGATAGGGGAAAATAAACATAATTAGGAATTTTAATATAGTTGAAATATAGCAAACCTTTTTATGTCAACTAAGTTCAAATGTCACATGTTCTTTTAACAAAACAGACAGTCCAGCTTCTTGTTCCAAAATACTATAAGATGAAGTCCTTCCTGTTGAATGACTAATTGAATGAAAATACCCTTAGAGATTTTTGTCCTTAGAGATACATTTTTCGCTCATCAGTTCTTGAGTTTGAGAAATACGTTTGGGATGCAGTCATTTGAAAACTCACCGTCTGATATTTCACTTAAACATTAAATTTCACCGTTACCATTAGAGTCTAGAATGCTGCGGTCTTTTTTTTGCATTCATCATCTGCTTTGTCTAAGTGTTGTGAAATATTGGGAATTACTGGTGGTCCAGTGGTTTGGACTCTGCGCTTACACTGGCAAGGGCGCGGGTTCAATCCCTGGTCGGGGAGCTAAGATCCCGCAGGCTTTGTGCCCAAAAAAAAAAAAAAAAAAAAATTTTGTGAAATACGTTTCTTTGTCAGTTTTCTTCTCTTTGCCATTATGGACAGAAAATGAAACATCTAAATATCCATTGTCCAAGGAAAGCTAAAAGCAGACTACAGATATGTCTCCAGTCTTATTTATACCTTCTTGAAATATAATGCAGTGGTTTTGGTGATGCAGTAAAACTGAATGATGATGGTTTCACTGTTGAATCACGCTTCTCAACAATTCCTTTTTTTTGTTATTATTTTAGTCTTTTTGGCTACAGTTGGGAGTAATTGATGAGTAATAATGGAATAATTCTTAGGATGATGAAATGGCAAAATGTTTCAGTATATAGGAAAATAAAACCTCTAAGATCCCGTACCATATCTTAGATATAGCTAAGGGTCCAGTGGACCTAATTAATGCTAACTGCAAGATCATAAGATAAAATTTGGTAGAATATTAAAAGTAGATTTTCTCTTTGTTCTTCATAAGATTGTTAAGAAAGAATAAAAGTCATGAATCACAACCTTTTCAAATAGGTAAAACTGCTCAAAAAAGAAGCTCAAGAACTAGCATTGGTTGCAGTGGATTCTGCTGGTTATACCAAGGGTTGACCATTAATAGAAAATCAAAGATGAAAAACAAGTGGGTGGATGGTAGGTAGGATGCTCAAGGTGAATGGTGAGGTAAGAAGTAAATAATGTGAAGGTTGTATGAGTACTGAATTAGGAGCAAACAATACAGCTCAGGATAAAGTTGAAAATTATCTTGCTGTGTTGTTAAGAATTTTAGTTTTATTGTACCATTTTAAAGGCATAAGCCAGGACTGTGCTTTAAAAACATTTTGATTTGTTCTCAAACATATACTTATTTACCAACTCTTTGGTCAATTTTGTGGAATAAAGACTAATAGAACTTTAATTCTGATTTTAGTTTTAATTTATTTCTAAACTTGAAAATGTTACTTGTCTTTGGGGAGCCTGTTCCTTCATAAATTAAGACACTTGGAACAGTTCCTTTTTTTTTTTTTTGGAACAGTTCTTTAATGCTCTTTTTGGCTCTTAATTTTTATTCTGCTTTCTTTTCTTTCAGTTTAAATGTCATTAGAGTAAGTTTTAAAAAATAATTTTATTGAGATATAATTGACATATAGCATTGTTTAAGGTGTACAACATATTGATTTGATATGATTATATATTGGGATATGATTACCTCTGTAGTGTTAGCTAACACCTCTATCATGTCAAATAATTATCATTTCTTTTTTGTGGTGGGAACAATTAAGATTTAGTTTCTTAGCAACTTTGAAATTTATAATACAATATTGTTTTTTATAATCACTGTGGTTGTATTCCTTTTACATGTAGGGAGACAAATTCAGAGTTGGAGTAACTTGGTTCACAATCACAGAGTTTGTAGCAAGGGAACAGTAGTTTTGAGTTGCTCTTTTCTGTTAATTATTATAATAGTCCCCAACTTGTGTACCAACTCTTCTTACTAATCCTCAACACCTGTGAGATCATGTTTTAGGAATGTTTAACTAGGGAGTCATTTCTTCATAATAATCAGTTTCTCAATTTTAGTTAACACCATAGTGTATGTAATTGCTAGTCAAGTTCATACTGATTAGTACCATGTAAGCAGTATCCCTATAGCAAGTTGCTGTAATTCTAGTCCTAGGGGGGCAAAAAGGTTTAAATTTTAGTTTTTCCTATAATTAGGCTGCATTGCCTAACTTTTATTAGTCTTTCTGAAATCTTTTACATATTTGAGTACTTCCTTATACTCTTTTGTCAATTCCTAGAGGTGGAGGTTGAAAAAGACCCAAGTTGAGAACTGATTTTGCAAGATCAGTGATTTTGATATTGGGGTTTGAGCTTCGTTTTGCTTCTACACGTGCAGTTGGGTGACTTAGTTCTTTATATATCATTCATGATACAGTCCCTTTATTCTTGGTAGTTTATATTTTCCACAATATAAAATTTGTTTGGAGACCTACTTTATCTTACCATTCTTTCTAGTGTTATAATATCTCCCTTTTATGGAGGTATTCTGTGCTTTTAAGTAAACTTGGATTTATACAAAAGTGCCATTTTAGATTGATCATAAAAGATGTAATGGGATTTCTTTAGGTATTGGGCTCCTTTTTAAAATTGTAATTGTGATGTTTCATTTGTAACAATATTCATAATATTCATTATTTCCCAATGTTTGTGTGTTTGTGTACATTCTCAATAGGCAACTCCTCAGGATAGTCAAGAAGGAACATTTGGGTCAGAGCATTCTGTGTCACCATCACAAGGGAGCAGTCAACAGCATTTCCTTGAACCTGAAGCAAATTTGGATGATTCCATAGATATTCAGCAACAGGTAAAAAGTAAATGTTTTTCTGGGGCATAAATTTATAAAATTAATTACAGAAAAAAAATCTTAAAATATAGTAATAATTTTTATTGTATGTAAATAATGTAAACCTGAATGGTTTTTTCCTACTCATTAAGCTCCACATTCTTACCATTTTACTATTAGTCATTAATGCTACTATGGTGAATATTTTGTAAGGCAGAATTACCAATACACGCTGAATCTCAACCAGGCATTTTGTCTGCTGTTCTTTTGACTTTCAAGGATATGGATATAGATGAAGGGCAAGATGGAGTAGAAGAGGAGATCTTTGAACAGGAAGCAAAGAAAGTGGCTGTTCGCTCCAGATCAAGAACGCATTCACGATCCCGTTCAAGGTTCTACAATCCTATTTAAGAATAGCTGTGTGCGAACATTTAAATTGTTGGCTTTACTTTTTTGCATCCTTTATTTCTTTGCATCAAGATTAAAGAAAATGTTTTCTGAGAGTGACATTCTCTCAGGAAGAAGTAATTCAGAACTTCAAAAAACAGAAAACATGTGTTCTGTTTTTAATTGGGTGTGGCTGTGGCCATTTATTTGAATGATTTGCATGAGTCACGGCAGTATCACGAGACTTGGATTTGGGGTTATATCTGGTTTTAGTTAATAACATCATGATAGTCAGCTTAGGGTATTATTGCCCCTGAACAACACTTAAATCAAGCTGTAGAGGACCAGTATTAGAAACTCCATTGTATTTCTCACATTCCATTTCATCTCATAATACCAAAAATGATTATAAAAATAAAACTACAAAAATTATTTTTATAAACATTAAGCATATCAGACTATTACAAAACATATCCTAGAAATGGTTTCTTTGTGGGCTGTTCAGCATGGCTGAGGCTCACTAATGTGCATGCTCATTCAGATTGAGTTGGAGGCGCCTTATTCTTAACCTGGTAAATTTTCTTGTAGCATGTGTATATTGTTTTTGCTATAAACTGTCTTAAAACTTAAAGTCATTAATCTTTAACATTTTAATGCCCTATTTTCTACACACAAATACCCAGAAAATCTGAACAGCGAATGCTGGAAGAGAGGCAGTATCCGTGATGACTTTTTCAGTCATTTCTTACGTGTTTCAAGAACTTACTTGTATTTGCCTCTTGCAAATGAGAGCCTGTCAGTTCATCTTTCTCTAAGCTGACCTCTCTGCAGTGAATTACAGTGTTAGTGCTGAAACTTCTTTGTCTTAGCAACTTCTTTATTTGTCTTAGCAACACCTCCCTACTAAGTATTTTGAAGAGAGTTCAATGGCATATGACTGGCAGGAAAAAAGAAACAGTATTTCAGTATCACATTATATTGTAAAGTCAAGCACAGGAGATTTTAGAAATTGAAAACTTGTAAACAGAATTGTATAGTGGCCTAATGTTCTGTTGAAAACATTCTTTGTTTCTTAATTTTAAGAATGTAACATCTTTGTCACCTAAAGAATCTTTTTGTTTTCTTCCATCTTTCATCCCTGTTCTTGACTCTTGTTTGAAAAAAGAGTTGGAAGACCCTAAGAGAAAGTGAGGCCTTACTAGAATCTCTTTCTCTTACTCTTCCTTGTGGTTGTGGTTCAGTAAGAATCATTGCAAACAAACATCTGTGACTAGTGTGGACCTAAGCAGTATAGAAATTTGAGAAAATACATGTTTGATACTTGATTATGCTTGAATGTTTTTTAAAAGGTAGCTAAATACCAGACAGTCTCGCCCCCGCCCCACCTACAAGTGAGAAATTCGATAGAAGAATAACTTTGTCATTAGAAGTAAAATAAGATTTTTTTTGTAGGTCACCAAGAAAACGAAGGTCTAGGTCACGGTCTGGTTCTCGAAAGCGTAAACACAGAAAGCGATCACGCTCTCGCTCTAGAGAAAGAAAAAGGAAATCATCACGTTCATACTCAAGTGAAAGAAGAGCTAGAGAAAGGGAGAAAGAACGACAGAAGAAGGGATTGCCTCCAATTAGATCTAAAACATTAAGTGGTAAGTGACGTACAAGCTTTGGTTTCAATAACATTGAGAAAATAGTATCTGTTACAATGTCTCCCAACCTTATTTTCAGACTAAGAGGTTAAATACCTGTTTTGGTATATGAGTAATTATATTTTTGGGTTTTATAATGTGATAGAGGAGAAAAGGAAAAGGAATAGCAGTTTCTACTCAAGTACTAAAGTCATTGAGAGTTTTTTTTTTTAATGCTAGTTAGAAAATATGACTTGATTAATGATTTATAAAGTGTCCTAGGCCTCGTGTCTGTTTCATGGACACCGTGACTTCTATGCACAGTGTCCTAACCAATTATGAACACTAGGTCTGTAGGAGTGATTATTATAGGAAGAATGCAAATTTTAAAGCTAATTATAAACTTACTGGATCAGTACTGAAGGAGAGATTTCTCTCGTAAAAACTTTCCCTCCTTTATATGTTAATCTATAATGTATGATTAGAACACATTTGGTAGTAGTGGGAGTTTGTTTTGGGAGAGTGCTGCAGGAGAGTTGACTTGGTAGGCATGTGAGGTCTAGGAAAATAATTTGTAATTAGTGCCAAATTCTGCCTAAACGATTCTTAGCGGGTTATGACTTTTAAGGTGAATCAACAGACTGCAGATGGATAAAGTACATAAAAGGAAGTAAATTGTCATTCTTCGCCAAGAGTGAAACACTGATCAGGTTATCTAATTTCTGAATGTATCCAAGTAAACTCCTTCTGCCATGGAGATAGATGAATAACTGGTATAATTTATAATGCTGAAGCATCCTAGAAATCGAGGCTTAGGATTAAAGGCGACGCCATCTTACTGAATTCTAGCCATTTGAACAAGCCTTGGCTATCTTTCCAGAATCTTACCTGATTATGAGAGCCATTGTTAATTTAGTAATGTTGACATTCCTAACTCTGAAAGTTTCTATTTATCCCTTAGGGTGAGGGACAAAATTCAAACATTTTCGTGCTGTCTGATAAATAATGTCAGAAGTCTGATCGTAAAATCTCAACTGTGCCTCCTCCCATGATTGCTATTAGGACGTTCAGAATAACGATTTTTATGATGGGCTTTTACGTGGAGTCTCTCATTTAGTTCCTTACCTAACTTGTCATGTGTCGTTGCCACCGTTTACATAGTTATTGACCGTGGAATTTATTTTTTGTTGCTGTTTTATTTTCATGGGTAAAACACACAATTAAAAAGTTTAGAAAGGACATAAGAAAATACAGTGAGAAGTATATCTTGTCTTTTACCTCAAAACTCTACTGAGAAGCAATAACAATTTGATGTGGTCCCAACACATTTTAAACACATGTGGTAGTGTTTCTCTGCCCATTGGTTCTTAGAACATGAGTTTTCATGAATAGTCCAGGGGCTGTGAAACATCAACAAAGAGTAACATTCTAAGAATCAAGTGTCCCCTTCTCATGGGATGGAGGAGACTCATTACTTTCTGGGGGGGGAAATGGAGTTGTCCATGGGAAAAATTTGTAGAGAGACAATATCAAAAGAGTAGGGGAAACATGGAACAGATTTTGGGGAGATTAAGGCAGCTATAATATGTAGAACAGAGTAATGAAGAGGTGGGAACTGTTCAGTGAAAGAGGTCCAGAAATTTGCTAAGGGTTGGTGGTAGGTTGAATAGTGGTCACCCAGAGATGTCCATGTCCAAATCACTGGAGCTTGTAAATATGTTACCTTACATTTGTATATCTGATTAATAAGGATCTTGAGATGGGGAGATTAACTTGGATTATCCAGAAGGGCCCAGTGTAATCCAAGGGTCCTAATAAGAGGGAAACAAGAGGAGAGGGTCAGAGAGAAAAGGTGATGTGAATGTGGAAAGGAGAAAGAGATTGGTAAATGCTACACTGTTGGCTTTGAAGATGGAGGGTTGGGACCATGAGCTGAGGAGTGCAGATAGCTTGTAGAAGCTAGCAAAGGCAAAGAAACAAATTCTCTCCTAGGGCCTCCAGAAGGAATGCAGCCTTGTTGACTCATTTTAGACCCCCAGAGCTGTAAGAGAATACCTTTTTGTGTTTTAAGGTACTAAGTTTGTGGTGTTTTGTTACAGCAGCAAAAGAAAACTAATATGTTGCCCTTTGAGACTTTGGTTGAATATTAAGTTATTTATGCACAGGGTAAGACTGCATGAGGCAAAGAACAAAGAGCAGGGAAAGAGCAATTTCCAGGCATCTGTTAGCTGAACAGGTTCCTAAAGCTCACACAGGCCTGGAAGACGTTCAAGTTCTGACCAGCCAGAGTAGAGAGATGGAGACCTGATTGAAACCCACATTCAGTAGAATGTAATGTGAAACCCACATTGCAATGGTGACATCTTAGCTCTAGAGTAAAACCTGCTCTAGGCTGTGTTGTAGATGAAAGATAACCCAAAAGCTGGAAACTTCTTTTTTTTTTAATGACATTGACATAAATCCAAATATATTAAAACTCTGCAAATATATCAGCTGTAAATATTTTTAAAGTCAGTGTTTTCAGGAAAAGGAGATGTTCATGGAGACATGAACAGTGCAGCTCAAAGTAGGCAAGATGTCTCACGTGTGGCATTTATTTATTAAAGGGAAGTGGCTTCCAGCCCTTAAGTATCCCTAAGTCTTTCATGATAATGAGTTCTAAATTAGCCTTTTCCTTTTTGTATATATATTTTTTGTGTATAATTATTCTTTCCTTAAGGATAAGATTTAACTGTTGATTTAGGAGAAACATCCATTTAATCATTCCAGTACAGAAAGATACTTAAAAGGTACACAGATAGTATTGCAATGAGAAGTGGTTTTGAAACTTTGTTGCACATTAGAATCACCTACAGAATTTTAAAACTCCCAGTTCCTGATCTGTCATACCCCATACCTTCCATCATCTTTTAGAGTGGGTTCCAGATATCCACAGGTGACTGATGTGTGCTGCCACGCTTGAGAACAGGTGATAATGCAAGAAGTTGACTTGGCATAGATGTGAATGGGTACCTGGTATTTTAGTTGATTTTAAACATAACATAAAAATGTCTGTTAACAAGTATTTAAAATATACTATCTGAAATTTTAATTTATTATTGTTACTAGTGTTTTTTCCTCAGCTACTTGAAAGAAGTAACTGTCTATGTGATTTGGGTTATTTGTCTCTTATATCTTGACAGTATGTAGTACTACTCTGTGGGTTGGCCAGGTAGACAAGAAGGCAACACAGCAAGATTTAACCAACCTCTTTGAAGAGTTTGGACAGATTGAATCCATTAATGTAAGTATCAGTTCTTAAATAATTTAAAGTTAAAAAAAAATAGGGAGTTTTCAGAGTCACTTTGGTTCCTAATTAGCCCAGCAATATCTGCCTTTAATCAAATTTTAAAAGGATTGTTCGACTCTAATCGTTTTTATGTTTACTCTGCTGTTGCTTATCTCTCTGCTTAATTAATTTTCCTTTTTTAAATGGAAGTCTAACAAAATATTCTTAGGAGTTTTATAGCAATGTAATAGCACTTGATTCCTAAAAACATCGAATGTTTGAGTTAGCAGGAACCGTATGTGTGATATTGTTTAATTTCTTTTTTTAATGAAAGTGAAGAAACTGAGTTAGAATTGTAATCACCTGCACATGAGCACATAGGTAATGGTGGAGACACAACTGGACTTGAGGTCCCAGTCTTTTGCCAGGCACTTCCCACCCCTTCCCCTTCTCTTCCTCTCAGAGCAAACCTGAGGCAAGAAAACCTGTGTGGCCACAGCATAGCTCTATCACTCCTCAGCTTGATTCTTTCAGTGTACCCAGTCTCCACCTTTGAGTATTTTCTTCCTCCTGCAGGGCTATTGTTTTTCCTTGAGGCTAAAGATAATGGAATAGTCATTTGAGGAGTCTTGTTCCTTAACTCTCTGATTTTATTCACTGTTATTATACTTTTATGTCTATTGGACCTTTTTATCATTATTTACCAGGAAATTGGCTGGTTTTCCTTTCTAGTCTTAGATTCCTTATATTCTCAACATTCCTTATATGGCCAAACTTGACTTTTTGGTGTTAATAACAGCACTCTTTATTTAAATTGAATTTGACCATTTTGTATTTTACTTTCAACTATGTATGATCTCTTTGGAGCCTCACAAGAAGCTGGTTAAGTAATTCAAATATTGTTATTTTACCAGTGAGGAATCTAAATGATTTGTCTAAGTTACACAGATAATAAATAGCTGATTGATTGGTTAATTAATAGGTAATTGGCTGAGTGTTTCAACTTAGGTATTTCAGATTCCTCTTTTTACACCATGAAAGTGTTGTAGGCTTCTCTTTTCGTCTTTTTAAATTTCACCTGTCAGAACATAAGTAATCTCTGAGTCTGTGATCATATAACCTCTGAAATTTTTTCTGATTTTCCGCTGCCTTTAAACTAGTGGTTCTCAGCTCTAGCTGCATATCAGAAACGAGTTGACATTTGAAAAAATAGGGATGCCCATATAGGGATGCCCATTATCAGTACCTTTAGATTCTTATCAAAGTGCCATAATTACGCAGGTGATTTTGATGCAAAGCCAGGAATCACTGCTCTGAACAGATCCCGAATCCAAGTAGCATTTTGTATTTTCACGTTGCTTATAACGTTTGTAGTCTTTCTTATACCACAGTCATTTGGACATTAGTTTGCCTTGTCTCCCTCTTCTTCTGTATTACCTTTTAAGAGTGTAGTACTTAAAAGTAATAGGCACTAAGTTATTTTGTGAACTGAAGTGTACTGAATGGCTAGTGATAAAATCCAGGATTTGAAAAATTAATGGAAGATTTATAAACCTTTCACTTCGTTTTGGGGGAGTTTGAAGACTGAGAAAAGTCCATTAGATTTAGCATCTTGTAGGTCATTAGCTCGAAGAAAATATTTTCGGTGGGTTGGTAAGGGGTTGGATCTACATTGCAAGAGATGAATTGTATAAGGGGTTGGATAGACTTCTCTTTCGAGAAATTTGGTATTAAAGTGACAGCTGTTAGCAAGGCTGAGGGAAGCGTTACTTTGACAGCGAGAGCTTATTAGGTATTAAGTACTAACAAAGTGATGAATACCTTTTGAGTTCTTCATAAAGAAACTGAAATGCACTGTGTATTTTTCTGAGTTAATACATTAAAGATAATTTATGATCTGGTAGTTAATAGAGTAGTTAAATGCTTTGTAAATAAACCTCTTGAGATCCTTACACTGAAGCTATCTTCTTATTCATATTAAAATCTTTGTCCAGAAGTACTTGGACAAAGTTAAGTTTTATAAAATTGAAAAGCTTTAGTTTTATTATTTGTTGTAGATTTTGGACTTTATATTAAGGATAAGATACTTCCCCCAAACAAAATCCTTCTCACATTACTCAACATAACATTTGGCAAAATTTAAATGCTACTGTAAATAAATTGTATGCCTTCAAATATGTTGGCCGTACAGTATTGTTTTCCTTTTATCTGGTGGTATTATATACACGTCTATACATTGCTTTGTTTTAATAGCTCTTCATTGTGTGTTAAAACTTTAGTTGACACGTGATATTCAAGATTTCACATATATAATGGCTTAGAATGAGACCCAACTAGCTTCTGAATTTTTTTTTCAACTGATTGTGCTTGAATTTTACCAATAAACAGATAGCTGGAGGAAGAAAAGGGGAAACAATTCAGTATTAATAATCAATATTCTGTTCCATTAAAACTATAAAATGCCAGAAATGACTTGCCCTCCTCATAACACCCTTTCTAAAGAAAATAATTTTTTTAATAGATGATTCCTCCCAGGGGCTGTGCTTATGTCTGCATGGTTCATCGACAAGATGCATTTCGGGCTCTTCAGAAACTTAGTTCCGGGTCATATAAAATTGGGTCCAAGGTCATTAAGGTGAGATTGGGGGGCACGTGCTCTTATTTTATTGGATTGTTAGAATGTTTCCTGTATTTAATTCATCTTCT
The DNA here is from genome assembly GCF_964374135.1 of Grampus griseus. NCBI lineage: Eukaryota > Metazoa > Chordata > Mammalia > Artiodactyla > Delphinidae > Grampus > Grampus griseus. Next base: position 76,625,235 of record NC_139007.1, read on the forward strand.
TCTTTAATGTTATAGGCAAACCTTGACAAATTTATTATTTTAGTATTGTTAAATTATAGAATTTGGCTATAGGTAAAACAATAACCAAAATTTTATTCAAGCAGTTCTTCAAAATCACACATGCACAGTATTCTTAGTCAACCCGGGCACCATTTTATGAGCAGAACTTTTTCATTTTTACAAGTTTGTCTTTCATTCACTCCTTCCCAATGCTTCCTAATCCTACCCCTTAATTATATTATTAATGTCTCCTTTTTAACATCTTGTCTTATACAACTCAGGCCCTTGTGAAGGGTTTATTTATGTATATTTGTTTCCTCTTAGTCTTTGAGTATTTATTGTGTATTTTTCCATTTTTACTTCTTATAACTAATTTACATTTTATTTCTGCTATTTGGAGTTAATTTATTCCATAGTTTTAGCAACTGAATTAAAAATTTTTAAATTACTTTCAAGGGAGTTAATATGCCCGTGTTTTCTCATTTTATGGCAGAGAGTTTATGTAAGCTAAAGTGTCACTGGTCTCTTGGAGTACCAAGATGTTGTTTAACTATTCTAATTATCGCTAATGTAGGTTGACATTTTTATGGTGAAAAGTAGATTTGGTTTATTTCTGGAAACGTGTTGTTTTAAGGCCATAGTAAGAAGTGGAAATAAATCCCATATTATAAACACCACCGCTATCTAATGCAGGTTTTATTTTACAAACAAAATCAGAAAATACATGGAAAAAATTTCATTGGCTACTGTTATTCCAGCAGTGATGCTTTGCCTGTCCAGCTGATTTTTAAAACTAATTTTATTCATATTTGCATTGTTAGCATATGATTTTGTATGTTTTACCTTGTTTTTACAGTAAACATGAGCTTTCTTTTTTCCTCTCCTCATTCCTGATAGATTGCTTGGGCTTTAAACAAAGGTGTAAAAACAGAATACAAACAATTCTGGGATGTGGATCTTGGAGTAACATATATACCATGGGAAAAAGTTAAAGTGGATGACTTGGAAGGTTTTGCAGAAGGAGGCATGATTGATCAGGAAACTGTAAATACTGGTAAGAGCCCTGTGGGTAGTTTTATTGTTTAAAAATATGCTTGAGGGGTTGTAATTGATAAGAGTTTTACATGTTGGGGTGAATTGTATTTATTTCCTGGATCTTCCCCATCCTGCAGAAGAGGGGAAAAAGTGAAACATCACCCTGTTCAATGTGTATACTTAATGGGATCTATTCCATAAATGTCAGAGTATATAGATAGTGTTCTAAAACTCTAAATGTAGCATTTTTATATATGTCTTTTAAAAAGTTTCAGTCTTTGAGAGCATTGTATGTGTGGAGGCTTGTAAAGACTAAGTTTTTCAGTCACTTGAGTTTCAATGAGAACCGGGGATTTAGGGAATTCCTTTAAAAAGCTTCCTAGACTATTTTGATTAGTATCTATGTTGAGGATGCCAGGAATAGAATCTCAGAGAGCTGTAGTTCAGATTCATGCTGCTTTAGAAAGCTTATAACCAAGTGATAATCTGGCCCGTTCTTTTGAAAAATTTGTCTTTTTGTTTTAAAATTTTTCAGTTACAAATTCACAGAATAATGGATGCTTGGGAAAGAATTGAAATATGTTATACTTATTTCTTGATATCTTAGCTCTTCTACCAAAATTAGCTAATTTTAAGAATAGTATTTTTGTTCTCAGGCCAATGTACATATTTTCAAACACTTTTTCAGTTGTTTTCTTCTTGTCATTCTCTCTCGCTGTCTTTCTCTCTCCTTTTTGGATGGATGTTCCTCCAGAACATTTATTCATTCAAAAAATATTTCAGTTCCTACTGTGTGCCAGGCATAACTTTAGGAGCTGGGATTATAGCAGTGAGACAGACAAAAATCCTTCCTCTCTTGGAGTGCACATTGTAGTACAGGGGTTGACAACAGCCCATGGGCCAGATCTTACTGGCAGCCTGTTCAGTAAATAAAGTTTTATTGAAACACAGCCATGCTCAGTTGTGTTTACCTATTGTATATGACTTTTTAAAATTCAGCAACAGTTGAGTCATTGTAACAGAGAACACATGGCCCGCACAATCTAAAATACTTACAAATAGGAAGAGTTTGCCAACCCATGTTCTAGTGGGAAAAAAATGGATAATAAATAAGATAGATAAACTAGGTAGTATTTCAGTGTTGGTTAAGTTCTAAGAAGAAAAAACAGGGAAAGGGGATAGGCAGTATGGGTGTGGAGCTATTGGAGTTTTAAGTGGTTGAAGAGGGTCTAATGGAGAAGGTGGTATTCAGAGGTGTGAGACATGCAGCTATCTGGGTAAGAGTGTTTCATACAGAGAGAACAGCAAGCGCCAAGTCTGTTAGAAAGTCGTGAGACCAGTATGGCTTGAGCATAGTGAGGAGTGAGTAGTAGGAGATGAAGTCAGAGAGGTGCAGAGGGGCGAAGTCATGTGGTCTTACTAGTCATTCTCATGACTTTGAGCTTTAAGGGAGGCGAACCTGTGGAGGAACCTCTTTGTTCTATTTTTGCATTTTTTTGTATTTTCAGAAAGATCTTTCTGTACTGGGTTAGTACTTGTTGTTTCCCCTTATGCCTTATGACAAAATATAGAATAAGGTTGGTTTGTCTTAAATCAGACAGCCTTTGAGATACGTATCTGTTATATCCCTTTTAAGTGTTTTCTCTAGACTGAATATTTTAGTGTCTTTGATTTGTGCCTCATGTCATGCTGCTTTGAACTCCTTAGTACCCTAATCAGATTTATCTCAGCAGAACCAAATAGGTTGGCACCGACAGCTGTGGACACATCTTAAAGATGTGCCAAGGTAGATGAAGGACTATTTAGATGTGAAATAAATGTGTACATATAAAATGAAAAATTGCACCTATCCAGAGGAAATCAATTTCAAATATTTTGTTTAGAGTGGGAAAGTGTGAAAAGCTCAGAACCCGTTAAAGAGACGGTCCAGACAACTCAGAGCCCACCTCCAGTTGAAAAGGAGACAGTGGTCACAACCCAGGCAGAGGTTTTCCCTCCACCTGTTGCTATGTTACAGGTTAGTGCTGGGTGTTTTTTTATTGTTTAATGTGGTGTTTTACAGTTTTGTTTTTACTCACATCTTTACTTCATAAAACTTGGAAGAAATTGTCCAAAATATATTAATACTAAATATAAGCATTTTTGAAATTTTCCTTTTAGAAAAAGTGTAATTCATATTTAAATGTTTATTTATTGAACAAATATTTATTGATTGCCTGCTCTGTGACATTCACTGTTCTAGGCACCTGGAATAGGGATACATCAGTGGGAAAAAAAAACAAACACAAATCCCTTCCCTTACGGAGAGTTTGTTCTCAATAGGGGAGACAGAAAATATAAAATTAATAAGTTTATAAGATACTGTGGAGGGGAGAAGGTAGTACAAGGGTCATCAAGAGTGCCTAGGTAGGTGTTTAAAATTTTAAATAAAATGGTGAGGTAGACTTAATTGAGAACAAGACATTTGAGCCACAACTTAAAGTTGCTGAGGCAATTAGTCACGTGGCTATCTGAAGCAAGCGTTAGAGGCAGAGGGAACAACCAGTGCAAAGGCCTGCAGCCAGGAGCATGCTTCGTGTGTTCCTGGAATAACAAGCGGACAAGAATAAAGTGAGTGAGAGGCAACTTAGTGTAAGTGAGACCTCTAGGGGGACTTTGGTTTTCACTCTGAGATGGGGAGCCATTAGAGGACTTTGAAGAAAGGAGTGGCTCAGTCTGGCTTAGAGTTTTAAAGGATTACACTGGCAACTATTTTGAGAATAGAATAGTGGGCATTGATAAAAGCAAAGAGACCAGTTAAAAGTTGCAGCAATCCAGGTGAGAGATGATGGTGGCTCAGACTGGACTGATGGCAGTGAAGGCAACGAGAAGTCGTCAGATCCTAGGTGTATTGTCATGGTGTGGCCAGTGCGCGTGGTTAGATTTGAGTTGTGAGGAAGAGCAGAGGCAAGGTTTTTGGTCTGAGAAATTGGAAAGATGGAGTTACCATTATCTGAGAATGAAAAAGACTGTGGAAGTGTGGTTTGGGAAGGACAGTTGGGAGTTCAGTTTTATGCGTGTGAAGTTTGAAGTGTCTTACTACACAGCAAAGTTGAGATGTTGAATAGACCATTGATACAGTGTGAACTTTAGGAGAGGGGTACAGCCATGCCATAATACAGATAAATATTTGGGAATTGTTGTACCTAGGATGAGTAAAAGAATTTATGATTAAGAGTAGAAAACAAATTAATGAGAAATTCAGCCATTTTAAAGCTGTTAGTGACATGCTTCCTAATGGTGATTAGATCGCATAATATAGCTAGGTATTATAAACGTAGTAGGCGATGGCAGTGTAAAATTGAGCATGCTATTCACTGTTGAAGTAGGTGCCCACATCTTTACATCACTCGAATGTAAGGTAGATTTCACAATCTCTACACATACTGTTTGTTGAAAAATACTGTCTTGCTTTTACCTCAAGTAAGTTCACTTATAAGAATACAAAAAGGAAGAAAAAAAAAACCAAAACAACTTAATATAATGATATTTGTTACTTTCCTATAAAAGAAACAGAAATAATTTATCTTTGGTTGTCCTAAGATGTAATCGTTGCAGATGGATAAAATGATACATGGACTTTTTATTTTCTATCCACAAAAGATTCCAGTAGCTCCAGCAGTGCCTACAGTTAGTTTAGTCCCACCAGCATTTCCTGTGTCAATGCCAGTTCCTCCTCCTGGATTCAGTCCAATTCCTCCACCGCCTTTTCTCCGCGCAAGTTTTAACCCTTCACAACCACCTCCTGGTAAGAAATTTTCATTTTATCGTTTCAACTCTATTTAGAATATCATTTAAAATGTTCTTTTTCCAGGTTTAAACGCTGTAGAGCAGTGATTCTCAAACCATAGCTTACATGCGAATCACTTGGAGGGCGTGTTAAAGCACAGGTTGCTGGCCCAGCCTCCTTTTGAGTCAGTGGAACTGAGGTGGGGCAGGACAGTTGCATTGCGAACAAGTTCCCAGCTGATGCGTATTGTTGCTGGACCACACTTTAAGAAGCACTGACAGAAAAGAAATGGAATCCTTTAAAATCATTGAAATGCCTTAAGATGATTTAAAATTCATGTTGAAGTTTTTATATAAAAGTTCTCTATAGTTATCACCCATTCATCAGAAAGTATGCATTAAATTATATAGATTAGTCCTCCTAAAAATCATTAGATTTCCACTTTGACATTAGAAATTATAGTATATCTTAAAATGCTAATTGAATTCATAATACTTTTTTTGACCTAATAAATTATAGATAAACAAGTTCCTTGAAGCGTTTCTAGGTAAAAACTATAGGTTACTTAACATTTATCAATTAAATATAAATAATTGCTTACATAGGTTAGAGATAGAGCTTTTCGTATTAGATCGTGGAAGGCTTAGACAAATAAAGGAGAGATAATACAAGGGATCAAACGATATATGTTGTTTTTCAGAACTATTTTTTTTGAACTTCATGAATTATTTGTGTACTATAGAAAAGAAGTACTGAATTGACTTCTGTAATTTAAGTTCTTAGTCATTGAATAGAGTTCCTAAAAACTGTCAACAAGGCCAAAAAGTAAATTCATTGTCTGAAAACGGTTGTAATTTGTCATGTAATGTAAATTTTTTAAATTACAGTTTAATACATAATTTGAAATTGATGCAGATTTTAATAAGAACTTTCTTTTAATATTTTAAATATTGGAAAACTACTCATCAGATATCTTCAATCACAAATCTGTATTTGTGATTGAAAATTAAAATTTTTTCTCAGAAGGTATTTTTAAATGATTTTTTCAAAAACCATACCACATGGATTTTATAGAGTCTTAATCTAGCATTCATTTGTTGAAAACCACATATCTTTTTTTCCCGTTATTCTTAGCCACTATTTTCTATTGGAATTTAATGGTAGCTCTATATTTTAAAAATGCAGGGAAGCAGGTTTATAGTTTGATCATATGATATTTAAAATCATAAAACAGCCAATATTAAATTTATTTTATTTATTCCTTATTTTTTATTAAGATTTGTTTCAGTGCTCAAAATAAAATGTAACATCCAAGGTTAATAAAAGTATTCTGATATAGTGGGTAAACAGCATATACATCAGAGAAGTACAATAGCACATTTTACAGATGACATTATTGCATATGTTATCAGCCGCTTGAAATACAATGTTTAACTTCCCGTACAGTCACCATGCTAACATATAAACAGGTTGCCTAGCTTGACTTAATCGTTGATTTTACAGCAGCATAGAGCATGCCAAGTAAATAAGTAGTATATGCTCATGATGGGGCTCTCTGTGCTTTACTTAGCTTACGGAGGATCAAATAAGGTAGTGTATATAAAAGTAATTTTTTAAATGGAAAATATATTCATAAATATGAGGTAGTAATGACTGTTTTAAGAATGTAGGATTTCATTTATAGCTGTTGGAATGTTTGATTTAAAAGAAAGTAACACTTTTTGTTATTTTATTTTTGGTCTTTTTTTTTTCCATGTAGGTTTCATGCCACCTCCAGTTCCACCACCTGTTGTACCACCACCTACTATTCCACCAGTAGTACCAACATGTGAGTTTTCTACTTTAAGAATTTTCTTTCTTTATGATAGTGATAATGTGTTGGTTCTCATTTTTGTGAATTATTGTTAATTTTTTTATCATGGAAGTTTTCAGACAAATGCATTTTTTGGGTTAAATGATTTCTAACAAATTAACAGTATCATATGACAGTTCAGATTTGCTCTGTTGTATCAAATTTGTGTTTTTTGTTTTATGTATAAAATGTCTTAATCTAGAGCAGCCCCACCCACACCCCCCTTTTTAAAAATGCTTCATGTCTTTGACTTGTTGAAAAGCAGTTCACTTCTGTATGCAAGATCCCAAATAATGGGTTTGGTTTTTTTGCTTCTTTGTGGTATCTTCCTTGAATCTCCTGCAAATAGAAAGTTTTTAGCACCATAGGCTTGTTTAGAATATGCTTCAACTTTTTTGATAAGAATACTTAACAAGTGGGGTGCTGTGGACTTGATATTATATCACATCAGGAGCCTGTGCAGTGCCTTCATGTCCCACTTTTTTTTTTTGCGGTACGCAGGCCTCTCACTGTTGTGGCCTCTCCCATTGCGGAGCACAGGTTGCAGACGCGCAGGCCCAGCGGCCATGGCTCACGGGCCCAGCCGCTCCGCGGCATGTGGGGTCTTCCCGGACCAGGGCACGAACCTGTGTCCCCTGCATCGGCAGGCGGACTCTCAACCACTGCGCCACCAGGGAAGCCCGTCCCACTTTTAATGATGTCATAATGGATCAGAGCATTCAGATAGTGGGACCTGGTCATTTAAAAAAGTTGCCCTTCAAATTTTCATCAGATGGTTTCATCTTTTGATTATTATTGCTGAATCTACTTTTCATTAGTTGCAAAGTGGTGACCTTCCGAATTTTGTAATTCCTTCCACATTTCTTAGCAGGGATTTTTTCTGTAAAGAAAAACTTTCTCTTATCAACTAGTAGTATTTAGTTACCTTGAAGTACAGTTGTACAGGAGAAGCTAAATTCTTGCCTGTAAGTGCAATTTTTCAGAGTAATGAGTTCTATGGATATTACCTGTGATATCCAGTGACTGAAGGTGGGGGAGGATTTCTCTTATTTCTCCTTCTCCACTCCCTTCCCTCTACTTTTTTCTCCTTCACTTTTAGTAGTGTTTATGGATTAATGCATTTTTACTTCCAAGTGGTTGCATTCACCTTTCTTTTTGAAGTTCGGTTTGTTCATTTTTGGACAGTAAGAGCCTTTCATGTTACTTCTCTATTCTTTTGAGATGACTGCATCAGTTTTTGAGAGCTTTTTGGCCTAATACTAGACCAAAGGACTTTATTGTAAAGAGAGTGTATATGATACAGTTTTATGTTTTGGTGTTATAACCCACTTTTCTTACATTTTTAAACTCTTTTCTCTCCTTCAGTGTTTAGACAACATTAGAATCCTTTTTGTGTTACTGTTGGTTAATTAGGAAGAATTGTTTATTCTTTCTGAAAATTAGAAAAGTGTTCAGAAGCCGTTTCTGAATTCACCATTCACAGAGACTCACCTTACTTAGAGCCTCCCTCCCAGTTGTTTCTCCTTACACTGTTCATTTTGGAAAACCGAGGGTCAATTAAAGGAGAAGGAGAAACACCACTGTGTGCCAGCTGCTCCCCTAATTGTTCACACTGTCTTATCTAATTCTCATAATTCCCATACATGATCCCGGTTGATTTTTATCCCAATTTTACAGCTCTGTTCTGTGCTAACAGTTTGTCTAGGTAGTCCAGAGTTAAATGTGAGGATAACAGTTTCTAAAATCCCAAAGTACATGATTTAGTAGTGTTGTGAAATAAATTTGACTAGAAATTCTGTGTGTGATTTTTATACTCCTCTAGCTTAGTTTTTTAACATACAGGTGACATATACAGAAGAGTTTTTCTACCTGTTCTTTATGCCTTTTTTATATCTTTATAAAAAGGAAATGGTTTTACCTTTTTATGTGTAGTTCTCACCTGATGAGTTTCCTGCCTCATTTGACAAATGGTAGTGAATGTAAAGACCCTCGTACTTACAGATTCAACGGGATTGGGCAGATTTTCACTCTCATATTTGTTGGTTTTCGTCAATCATTTCTCTATATTTAGATATTCCCATACTGGCATCCTTGAAAAATTATGATTTTTTTTTAATTGCTGAGATTTTGTTCTTAAGTATGGATCCTTATTTTACTAAACATTTCTCTTGAAAATATTTCTAAAAATTGTTTTTCCCTATTTTTAAAAAATGAAGCTTTCTAAATATAATTTAGCTTCTTCAGGATGACTCATTTGTCACTTTGAGCATCAGTTATTATATAATGTGCTAGGTGATACAGAGATGCCATTAAGTGAAACACTCAAGCTGCCAGAAGTTAGTTTTCATTATAAACGAAATAAAGGGACCAGAAGAGAATTCACATATGTCATGTTAACTGAGCAGTCTTACCAAATAATTGGGGAAAGAGGATAGGAAGTCATTTAAAACTTTGGCAAGACCAGTGTTGGTCATACTTAATATTTTTACCTAGCACATGAATTGATTAGCTAATTAAATCTGAAATATATATTCTCCTTCTTTAAACAGCTTTAGTGCAGCCGCCATTATCTATGACTCCAGAAACTGTGAAAGATGTTGGATTTGGTAGCCTTGTTTTGCCAGGTGGTTCTGTTGCCAGCAGTCTTGCTACTTCCACTCTGCCAGCTGGAAGTGTTTTTAATCCTCCAACTAAACAAGCAGAGCCTGAAGAAAAAGTACCTCATCTTATAGACCACCAGATTTCTTCTGGTGAAAACACCAGATCAGGTAAAAAGAAAAAAGAAATCCCCAGAGATACATAGCTAAATCATAATCACTACTTCTCTATATTGGTGTTTAATTCTTAGGTGCCATGAATGTGTAAAACATTTATCTCCTAAAATTCCTGTTAAAAACAAATTTGGCATTCTCTTCAGGATAGTATAGATTTTGACACCTTTCCATTAAGACTCCTTCTCCTCCTGTTTTTGGCCTATTGGAACTGTTTTAATGTGTTATCAAAATAAGATTGCACAAAATATGTATACTTACAGAAAGATTAAAACAAACAAGTATTAGTTATAAGTAACTACTACCAGATATCCAGCTAGGTCTAGAAGATAAATATAGTTTTGAAAGCAGCGAGTCCTTTTTTTTTTTTTTTTTTTTCCTTCCTGCAACCGTAAAGCAGTTTATTTACTTGCATGATGTCACACACAGGCTTTAAGTAGCAGAGCCAGGAATTAAACTCTCTTTTTTAGATTTTTTAAACCTGCAAGCTCAGTGTTCTTTTGGCTACACTATACATCTTTTTTTTTTTTTCTTTGACATCTTGGAGTATAATTGCTTTACAATGGTGTGTTAGTTTGTGCTTTATAACAAAGTGAATCAGCTATACGTATACATATATCCCCATATCTCCTCCCTCTTGCGTCTCCCTCCCACACTCCCTGTCCCACCCCTCTAGGTGGTCACAAAGCACCGAGCTGATCTCCCTGGGCTATGTGGCTGCTTCCCACTAGCTATCTGTTTTACATTCGGTAGTGTATGTCCATGCCACTCTCTCCCTTCGTCCCAGCTAACCCTTCCCCCTCCCGGTGTCCTCAAGTCCTTTCTCTACGTCTGTGTCTTTATTCCTGTCCTGCCCCTGGATCTTCAGGACCAAAGTCCTTCTTTTATGGCACCACTGTTAGTATATTAAGAATTGTTTGTACTTTAGAAAGACTTTTGTTAAAGGTGGAGAATCAGTATAAAACCTGATATTTTTATTTAACTTAAAAAGATTCATGTAAAGATTTTAGGTAGCAGCCCCACTTACGTTTTAATATTAAATTTCACTACGTATGGTATTAATTTTAGCTTTAATTTTTTAATATCTAGTGTACCTGTGGATTCTTGGGGGGATACAAGTAGCTGATTAAACTAACTGCTGGAAATTATAGCATTAATAATTATAAACATAGTTTCCTTTTCACACCAGAATGATTGTTTGTGTTATTTTTCTTCTTTCCATTTTAGTGATTCCAAATGATGTTTCAGGTGGCTCTGCAATTTTAGGAGGACAGCCGCCAAATGTGACGAACAATTCTGGAATTCTGGGAGTCCAAAGACCAAATGTATCAAGTAATAATGAAATTCTTGGAGTCCGGCCATCTAATGTTTCCAATAGTTCTGGGATTATTGGAGCCCAGCCACCAAATATTCTAAATAACTCTGGAATTTTGGGAATACAGCCACCAAGTGTGTCAAGTAGTTCTGGACTTCTGGGCATGCTACCCCCAAATATACCTAACAATTCTGGACTTATGGGAGTACAGCCACCCAGTGTTCCAAATACTTCTGGACTTTTGGGAACACAGCCACCAGCTGGGCCTCAAAATTTACCCCCTTTAAATCTTTCTAATCAAAGGATGCCTGCAATGCCAATGTTAGACATTCGTCCAGGACTAATACCACAGACACCTGGACCAAGATTCCCTTTAATGCAGCCTGGAATTCCACCTCAGCGGGGACTCCCTCCCCCAGCGGTGCTTGATTCAGCTCTTCATCCACCACCCCGTGGTCCTTTTGCTCCAGGAGATATTTTTAGTCCACCTGAAAGACCTTTTCTAGTTCCTGGAAGACAAAGTGTAGACAACGTTGCTAATCCAGAAAAAAGGATACCACTTGGGAATGATAACATTCAACAGGAAGGAGATAGAGATTACCGGTTTCCTCCCATAGAAACCAGGGAAACCATTAGTAGACCTCCCCCAGTGGATGTTAGGGATGTGGTTGGACGGCCTGTAGATCCAAGAGAAGGTCCTGGAAGGCCTCCATTAGACGGTAGAGATCACTTTGGACGACCTCCTGTAGATATTAGAGAGAATCTTGTGAGGCCAGGCATAGATCATCTTGGTCGAAGAGACCACTTTGGCTTTACTCAAGAGAAGCCCTGGGGGCATAGAGATTTTGACGAGAGAGAGCATCGGGTTCTGCCTGTCTATGGTGGTCCAAAAGGCTTACATGAAGAAAGAGGTAGATTTCGGTCTGGAAACTATCGGTTTGATCCTAGAAGTGGTCCTTGGAACAGAGGATTTGGACAAGAAGTTCACAGAGATTTTGATGACCGCAGAAGACCCTGGGAGAGGCAAAGGGATAGGGATGACAGAGATTTTGATTTCTGCAGAGAAATTAATGGAAGTCGTTTTGGACGAGATAGAATTCAAAACACCTGGGTCCCCCCTCCTCATGCTCGGGTTTTTGATTTTTTTGAAGGGGCCACTTCTCAGCGAAAAGGTGATAATGTGCCTCAGGTTAATGGTGAAAATACCGAGAGACATGCTCAGCCACCACCTTTACCAGCGCAGAGTGATCCTGAACTTTATGAAAAACTGACATCTTCAAGTGAAATAAACAAGGAGAAGAGTGACACAGTTGCTGATATAGAGAGTGAACCAGTGGTAGAAAGCACAGAAACTGAGGGGACATAATCATCACTCAGTAGGTAAAAGATACATTTTGTAAAGTTGTCATCTCTCTGTAATAGATTAATGGCTGACTGGACCATAGTTGTTCACTTTTGTCTGCCAGAATTAAGTTAATCTGATGTTCATGTTCACCTTTCTCTTAAAATAATTGTACAACTGACTTGTATAGACATTGTTCTTAATATGAACATGGTAGGTAAACATTTTTTTATTTTTCTGATAAAATATAAATGTTGCCCCAGATTCTTTTAACTTCAAGGAAATGAATAACAGCTTGTCAGAGACTTCCTATGGAAGAAAGAATTTTTTAGATACTACCATTAGGTTGGATATGGTAATAGATATATTTCAAAATAGCAAACGGTGGTATATCTTATCCATATCTTTAGGCTGCTGCAGAATTTTAAGGTAATAGACAAAGCTGTGATATTTTATGCAAAGACTGGCTCTAGATATTTGAGGAGCACAATACAGAGATTTTAAAAAGTGATTTTGTAAAATCTACACTATGGTCTCTGTTTCTCCAAAGTAAGTGTTTGTGATTTGTTCCTCATACTGCAGTGAGTAAAAAAGAAAAAAGAAAAAAAGAAAACAACATAAATATTAAAGTACGTTTCAATGTTGGGTGAATTTTGTTTTTAGATGCCAATAAAACTTATTTGTTTGATAACAGTGTTCTAGGAATTGTATTTTTTTAACCTACAGATTCTTAAAACCATGGATCATTAGCAGCATGTGCTTAGTTGTTGCAGAATTTTTCTATTAACTCGTAATAACAACAACAAAGAACCATGTGGTTGAAAAAAGCGTGTACTTTGATATAAAAATCATGCAGTCTCATTAGTATGTGTGTAATATCTGTGTATATTTATTGCATAAGTCATACGTAGAGTTTTCTTTCTCTGTACGTCTATTTTCATGCACATACAGAGAAAAATAGGAAGTTGGTAGTTTAGATAATAAAATATTCTTTAAAACTGGATAGAAAATAAGAGCAATTTGGCTAATTGACATTGCTCATAGTTACAGCTCTTAGCCTTTATGATGGTAAAATAAGAAATACTGTAAAGAAATACATTGGCAGTTTGGCCGTTCTCTTTTAATACAGTTAAGCATGAAGCCAGATTTAGCATCAAGCTGAATTCCACGTAAATGCTTGCATTGCTTTGTTTCACACTATTTGCTATTCTGCATAGATAGTGCTTATACTGAAGTACTTACTGGTCACTTGCCTGAAGTGAATTTCTCAGTTGCACAAAATGTAGAGTAGTGTTGGTGGATTTTAAAACATTAACTTGTATACCAGAAACAATGTGTCCGTCATGTGTTTTGTAGGCTCTGCATAATGCTGTTCAGATTAGCCTCCAAGGTAAACGGAGTAGCAGAAAAGTTGGGGATAAGTTTCCTGTTTTATTTATTATTATTATGTTTTTGCTTTTGCTTTTCATTTATTTGCTGTTTGTTTCTCCTTTGGGTTTTACATATATACACATATATATAAAACCATTGGTGTTTTTCCGTTTCTAATGATGGCTTTCATTTGGTCCCATGAACAGTTGCTTTGTCTCCTATTGCAGTAATTCCTCATTGGTTCTATTTACCTAAAATTCTTAAGTTACATTTGTCAAGCCCCCCCACCCCACCCCACACCAGAAGAAATGATGGAGTACGCCAGCCATTGAACGTTGGGTGGTTTTTGCTTCCCTCTGATGATCTATAGATCTTTAAGGATTCTCGCCAAAAATAAAGTCTTTTCTTCTTGTAGGTTCTGAAATAGAAATAGTACGTTACTTATTTTGTTTTTTTGGAAAAGTGGATGAGAGGGGGAGTTTGGTGTTTATTTCTAGGGTAATTGAATTCAGTCCAATAATTTCGAGTTGGTTTCAGATCATTTCCTTGGGGTAATGGGAAAAACTGTGACATTGGTACAGAGTTTTAATATTCTGGAAAGATTTAGCCTTGTCCTTAAGGAAATTACATTAACTGAGATTTCTCTCAAACTACTTTAGTTACATTTATCATTATCAAAATTAAGTGACATTCACTTGGATTAAGTAGCAATAAAAAAGAAAGTGAGACTTTTCAGTGACTTTTGATCCCAAGTTTTTTTTATCACCCTTGGACCTTCAGGTGCAAACTTGAAAATAAAATGTGTACAAGTATTGCACTTGTTCGATGATTCTGATGGTAGAAGTTACCTAATCAGTTGTCAGTACTGTCTCCTAGAAACCCATCTTGGAAATGTGTGACATGCTTAATTAAAACAGCTAAAAAATAATTATGTGTAGTTAGGCTCACTTTATCCTTGTATTGTGTAATGTTTGAGTGAAAGGATGTTATTCATCCTCATACTGAATTTCCAAAATTGATACTTACGTTCACTATTTTTTTTTTAAACGGTGGAGAGAAAAGTTAATTGTCTTACTTTGCTAAGTTTGACATAAGACCTATCACATTTTTGACGCTTTTGATCACAGTACTGCTGTCGCTAGAATGCTAGCAGTTAGAAATATGAAAGGAGTACCTAAATACTTTAATAAAACAGTTGAAGTGCTGCAGGCAGTAATTACATTAGACAGGAGGTCACATAGTGTTTTGATTTGTGATATTTTAGAGAGAGAGAATGATAGGACTTAGTGTGGTATTAGTAGATTGCAGCGTTAATAGACATTAATTTCTAAATTTTTTTTGTGTTTAAACATTTCATTAAACATTGGCTTCTGTTCTTAGCATGAATGCATATACTGTACTTTGATCATTTTATATTGTAGATGGAAACTTATTTTAAAGCAAGGTAGTCTTTACAGCATATCATAGGTGGAATGTTCCTTTATTTTAATTTTATTTCAATGTGTAGGCTGTGCAGCATACTTAGCATTGGAAGATGGAATAGTATAAAATTATTTGTTTAAAACTCTGGAAATGACTTCATATAATATTTAATTAATACAATTTGTTTATTATTTAAACGATTACATTCTTACCAGAGCAGTTGCTTTTGTTCTGGTAATTTAGTTGCTTCACCAAATTTATTGGCCATTCTTCACAAATTTGGGGGTGTTTTGGAAATGGCACAGTTCGTTACATTTAAAAAGAAAGTTACCTCTTTTAATTTGAAAAAGTATTTTTTTATAAACACTAGTTCATCAGATCTAAGGTATCATTGATTGTAAGAAGCACCGTTCAGAAATTTTTAAATGCTTCCAATATGACATGCCAGCGATTTATAAGACACATTTGTAATTCAGAAATGTCAAAATGTAAAATGTGTCTTAGGATCAAAGAAATATGGTATTTCTTTGGTATATATATATATATATATATATATATATATATACACTCCATATGTATATATTCCCTTAGTAAGTGATTTAGAAAAATTCTGATTTATTTTTGTCATTGTATATATTTTAGATGGGCACAACATTTAATGAAAAAAATTTAACATTTGATTAAAAATAATTTTGTACCTTATGTGCCTTCATCGTTATTATTGGGTGCTATATTAATAAGATGTTTTAAGGGCTTTTAACTGTTTCAAAGAAAAAAAGCATTAACATTTTACTCTTTAAATATTTTACATAAGAAGAGGAGAGCAAGTGTATATTCATTTTTAAGACAGGCAAAATAAAATTATGTAAGAAATCATAAATATTAGTGTGGCAGAGAATTATAAATGTTTGCTTAATTGATGATGCTGTGATTTTATAGGCACCATCTTTTAAACTAACTTAAGTTGTAGGCTTTAAAAATTTTATTTTCTACTTCTGAAAAAAAAAGTCAGGTTGCTACACTTTTTAATGGGAGATTAAAAACAAGATACCTTGATCCAGCAAAACTTTCTAGAACTAGAATTTAAAATTAATGGCAGAAATTGTTTTCTTTGGGGGCATACTTTAAATGAGGGCATGTGTATTGAAAGCTATATGAAATACACTTTCTCTGTGGTTCTCAGCCAGGAAATGTGTGACAGAAGAATCACCTGTGGAGCTTTTTGAAAATATGGGGTGGGGATGGTCACCACAGACTTACTAATACAGACTCTCCTGGGGAGGTATTCATGTTCATACACCAACACACACACACACACCTTCCACATATCACCACTTTAGATATGTTAAAATATGCAAATATTTAATGTACCATACACTTGAGATTTTTTTACGTTTTTTTTAAAATAGTGATACAAAATTATTTTTAGTGTTTCAATAAAGTATACAGTTAATTGTGGTAATTGGTATTGGAGGGTGAATAAAAAGTAGAGAAGTCCATCACGGATGTTTTAAATTCAAGTGTTAATCTAAAAATGAATTATTATAGCAAGAAAGGGATGGAAGGATGACGCATATGAGATGGTTTTGTTGGAAGTATTTTTGACCCAGGTGAAACTTTGTTATTGGATACCTCAAAGAAAAATTTACTAGATGTATCATGTAATTAAATGCTTTGATTATAAAAAGGATCCCTTTGGGACCAAAACTGCAAGCATTAAGCTTATCAGGGATTAGGAGTAATGTTACTAGTAGGACTACTTAGATGTGGGTTGCACATCAAAGACTAATGCAAGTCAGTGGTTTATTTTGGCATGAGCTTTGCTCAGACATTTTTCTTCCCCTCTACTTAGATCTTTTTTCCCCCACCCCCAGGGGGCTGTTCACCTCATATGTACTTAGAATTACTCTGCCTTGTTCTAGTCAAGATATAGAACAAATATTCTAAGTAATCTGTAAAATATGTGTAGTATATCAAGGGGTAGAATGGTGCTAATGGGCTAACTTTATATTGTATGAGCAATGTGAGGTGCTTTGGATAGTAGGCTGACCTGCAGTGAAGGAAGCTGAGGGCATGCTTATGCAGAGCCCAGTAGGTGGTAGAGAGTGCGCCTGGAACTTGTAACCTTGAGCCCTGAGTTTAGTGAGAATTAAATGAGTTAGTTTAATGAGCGTATTAAGCTCGCACAGCAGCTTCAGAATGTAGCACTTGGTTGACCTGTGTTGTTTGTCCTCCCACCTCCCACCACTATCACTCAGCCTGTGGGTGGCTGTCACTGTTTTATCTTATTTTTCTGCCTTTCTCAGAATTCTCATCACAGCACCTCCCAGCCTCCTTTTTGACCTATCATTCCAGGAAGAGGCTATCAGTTGGATTTGTCTGGTGAAAGCAATTTGCTACTCCTTTGCGTAGTGATTTCTGAGGTCGTTTCCAGCATTTAAGTACCTTGAGTCAATGAAATAAGTTTTTTCTCTTCTGTAAAAGACCAGCTGAGGAAGCAGGAGGAACAGAGGGAAAGGCTAACAATATTGGAACACTTTTTAAGAGAGCATAGGTTTTATTGCCTTTGGATTTTCAAAACTAACATTTCTAAATATATGTCTTCAGACTGCACCTTGAAGCATCATTTCTTAAAAGCTGGCCTGAAGCGCTGCTTTTTTTTTTTTTTAATTGATGATAATATTAGCTAATATTTAATAGGCATATACTGTGTGACAAGAACTGGGATGATTTTATTACCTGCATAATATAATTCTCATTGACAGTCCTGTGAGGTAGTTGTTGCTTTAATATCTCTTACTAAGAGAAACCTGAGTCACGGATTTAATATCCTAAGATCTCACCACTTGTAAATATTTGAGCAAAGATTGAAACCCAGGCCTGTCAGATTAAAAAATTAACATGTACCACTTAATAAAGTGCCAGGCACATGTGGCAGAGGTTCACCAACTATTAGTTCCTCTTCTCTTTAGAAAAGGCAAATAAATTTGTGCGGAAAAACGTAACATGCATACCAGACTTATCCTTATAGGGTAAGGGTGCAGTGCAACACTGAACTTATGTTTTCACTGGTACAGGTGTACTTGGGGCTGTCTTCTTTTCCAGTGTCTGAACATTCACTTCAGCTTCATTTTCTTAGATCCTACTTTCAGGATATGTTTTTTTTCTTAAAGTGATACCATAGCATAATATTGTTAACTTTCTAAATAACTTGCTACTTTGGAGGCAGGTTTGTGTTGCATTGATATTAAATAAGATTTCTTTTTGAAAACACCTTTTCCCACGAATTAAATAAAATTTCAAAACTTTTTTATACTTTAAAATGTTTTAATACTTGTAAAGCAGAGCCAGTGGTAGCTTCCACATTTATACTTTTGTGGCTTTGGCAGCTCCTTTCTAAAATGTGGCGGTTATACACTGTATATTTAGCCATAATTTAGTACTCAGTTTTCTTGTGTATAAAACTCATATATTAGGAATATTCCGTGGCTTGAAATAAATGAAATATGTAAAGTTATCTTTACACATAGTAAGCATTCAATGTTAGTCGTTATTCACCACTTGAATTCAAGCAGTCTGGAGGTTAGCTGTTGTCTTTGGTAGTAGTGAATAATTTACAGTTATTTTACTTTATTAGAATATATAACCTGATTCTAGGCTTTCTTCAAGTCACTAAACTTAGGTTCATATGAGGTTTAATCCACAGCATGTCATGGTGCTGGCCTTTGATCACCTTTTCCAAAGTCTTTGGACAGATGATTCTAAACATTGTGGCCATATTACTGCCTAATCCACACATCAGGGGAACATGCTTATCGTATTTGTGAGTTATACTTCTATTTCTACTAATCTTGCCAAAGTTAATTATTATTTGCTTATGTTATTATTACATGAAATAAAAAGTTCTTGCATTTGAACAGTCGCTTTTTAATGACATGAGTCTTGTGTTTATTACTGAACTTGGGTCAGTTTACACATTAGTAAGAATATTAGTAAAATCAGAAGACTTGTATTAAATAAATAACCTTTGAAAGTGTAAAAGATAACTTGTTTAAGAATTGACCTTCTCTGGTTATTGAAACTACGTTGAGCCTTTTTACATAGGGTAGCATTTACCTTCTTAGAAGGTTCTGAAAAACAGCACACCACATAGCACTGTGGTCACACCCAGGGTAAAGATTTAGAGATTTCTAAGTAGTAACGCTATCAGGGCTTCATTTAGGACAGTGTTTTTTATAAAATTTATTTAATAATATTTGAATTAGTCCTCTTTTTATCATATTACTTTCTGAATTGTTAGCCAAATAGTGTCTGACCATATGTTAAAATACATTCTCATTACAGGGAGAGGGGTTTGAGAGTGGACAGAGAAAATTTTTAACCTCTGTGTCATTGACATTCTATATAATTTATCTTCAGAAATACACTGTTTGGTAGGATTCATTTTCCCTTCTTTACAAATAAGCAAACTCAAATCCATGGTCACACAGCCTTTGATTTGCATAGGTCTTTGAACCCTGGGTTTGCTGACTTAAAAGCTATGCCTTAGTTTAAAAAAATGCTCTTTTGGACAGGTAGATTCTAATTATAATATATGGTCTGTATAATTAATTTCATAGAGCTGCTGTAACAACATACCAAAAAGTGGGTGGCTTAGAACAACAGAAACTTAATTTCTCATAGTTCTAGAGGCTAGAAGTCTGAAATCAAGGTGTTGGCAGGGCCATTCTCTCTCTGAAGGCTCTAGAGGAGAATCCTTCCTTGCCTCTTCCCAACTTCTGGAAGTTCTCAGCAATCCTTGTTCTTGGCTTGTAGATATGTCACTTCAGTCTCTGCCTGTGTCATCACATGGCTGTTTTCCATCATGTGTCTTCACATCATCTTCCTTCTATGCTTGTCTGTATCTAAATTTTCTTCTTAAAAGCACACCAGTTTTATTGGATTAGGGGCACACCCTACTCCAGCATGACCTCATCTTGACTAATTATATTTATAATGATCCTGTTTCCAAATAAGGTCACATTCTGTGGTACTGGAAGTTGGGACTTAAACATATGTTTTTGGAGGACACATTTCATAACAACCTATGACTGGATTCTGTAACTATTTAAGATCTACGTAAATACACTTGGAACAGCTTAAAACACACATACAGGGGGGAAAGATAGTCACATTTTAGAGTGATGAAACACATCTTTATAGAATTCCATTTGTAAATTACTTTGGGTGTTATAAACAAATTTACAACCTTCATACAAGTATTGCAAATTGTTAAATACGATAGCCACTGCCTAGCTTTTAACATGAATTTGTAATGCCCATACTTCTATGTTTTTTAGTAATAGTTCAACTAACAAATCGGCAAAGAAAATCCAAAAGTATTGGCATTATGTAGCAAAGAATCTATTTACTGAAAATTATTCTTGCACTTAAAAAAATTCATGCTTTTAAAAGTGAAGGTTTTTTGGACTTCATTAAATACAGCTACACTGAAAATATGCAATGTGTCTTTCCATTTCATTTTTATTGTTTCTTTTTTATAGTATACTAGCATTTGTTTTGTCTGCTCATTAAAATTTCCTGTTAAGCAAGTGATATAACTATCATTTTGCTGTTTTAGTGGTTTGTTAGAAATAGGTTTTTCATTTACCAAATAAATTAACAATTTGTTCACTATTTTTATTTATCTAGTAGCATAACCTTAATATATCTATTTTTTCATACAATTATCCAGCAAAATCTTTGAGTGAAAATTGGCTTTGTAGCTGACTGAATCCAAGTTGTATAAAAATATAGGTCTTTACTAAATAGGTGTTTTAACAAGGTCCCCTATAACTTTTGTAGAAATTTGGAGAATTCTCCTGATTTTCATTTGAAGAGCACCAAAGCACTTAGAACACTGCCTGACATGTAGTATACCTGGGTGTTCACTATTGTTATAATTGTCCAAAGTGGCTAATAGAGACTTTGGGGGCATGCAAATCACTGTTGTATATTAATTGTAAATAATTAAGGGATAATTTATGCAGATTTGAGTATTAACAACCTCACATCAGGGAGTAGGGAGAGGGGATGGGATGGAGTTATATGTTCTTGGAACTTTAAAGCTCTGAAGTGTTTTTTTCTACCTCTACAGCTTACTTCGTTATTCGAGCTGTATTTGTGTTTCTGGTCCTCAGTACCAGTCTTTAAACGGGAGTTTGATTTGTTAGGCTAGTGGCAAGCCTGCTGGCGTACCTGGCTTGCTGGTAATAAAGAGATGGCTGTGATCTAATTTCAGGAAGAACAATTAGACGGCTTCCTTCCTTTTGTTAATTGTCCAAATATGTCCAGATAGTAACAATTTAATGGTGAAAACACAGTATTCCTCATTTTCTTATTCAGCAAAGTAGGAACTCAAGTTTTAAGAGTAGGGATTTTTCCATGGGACTTGAAAAAGGATGATTCGATTAAAATGAAAAAAAAAGATTTATACTTTTCTCATAAGTACACTCATACTAAAAAGAAAGTTGTTGGGACTTCCCTGGCGGTCCAGTAGTTAGGACTCCACGCTTTCACTGTTGAGGGTGAGGGCTCGATCCCTGGTCGGGGAGCTAGGATCCCACAAGCTGCGCCATGCAGCCATGTGGGGGAGAAAAGAAAAGTTGTTAATCACTGAAATAAACAAATTACTTTTTAAAAATTGTGTCCGACTCAATCTATTGTATGGGAAAAATTGTCTTACTCAAATCATTTAGAAAAATGCTTTAAAAAATTTTTATTAGACCTCCCTATATGACACTGAGAATTTGAAAAGCATATTTAGAGTTATTTTATCCCAAATTAAGTCTGTCAAATAAAATTTGAGGTCTCAAAAGACATTATCTACTTGGGAGAGAGAAGTGAAGTTACTGTCCATTCTGGACTATCTAGTCATTCATAGCAACCAGTTTAGGAAGACACAGTAGGGATCTTGGTTCCATTGGAAACCATGAAATGCCACAATAACTGTAGTCACCTGTGCTTCCAAATGTAAAGCAGTAATTTAATTTCTCATCAGAGCTTTAAAAAAAATAATAGCTAGACTCTTCAGGGGATAATGTAAAATTTAATTGTTACCTTGATGTAGAGAGCTAAGTTTGGGATTTGGCAGTCCCTTCAACTGTGTTACAGCTGTACTTTTTCTTTGCCACATGC
Organism: Grampus griseus; assembly: GCF_964374135.1. Lineage (NCBI taxonomy): Eukaryota > Metazoa > Chordata > Mammalia > Artiodactyla > Delphinidae > Grampus > Grampus griseus. The sequence continues at coordinate 76,647,288 of NC_139007.1, forward strand.
TGTAGATGGAGTACTTTAAATAGGGAGGTGTAAGTACAAACTGTACCTGTCTCCAGATCCACAGTTCAAAGCCTTTGTTTTAATTTGAGCTCTGTGTTGAAAGTTTTCTTCCTAACATGACTTCTATACTCTGAGCAGATAAACTCAGTAGTGTACATTTTAATTAATGGCAGACAAAGAGTGACTTCTTAAATTAGTATCCATTTTCAAAGGGCCAAAAAAGGATTTCCCTTACACCAGCAGCATTTTCATTTAACTGTTAGTAAAAGTAGGGAATGTGGGAATGTTTATGGATGAAGGAAAAATTCGAATGGAGGATTCACCTGAGAAACTATGAGAATAAAGGCACTGACTAGCCTTTGGATCTTATGAGCCTCCAGCTATGTGATTATTCTAACTATCCAAGGGTTGTAGATGAGGGTATGGCCTTGATTCTTTTCTAAAGCACTAAACATCAGATGGAAATGATTTTCAGAGCACATAGGAATAGTATAACCAGGTCTTGAAATCAGGATGACGTCTAAGTCCAGAGAGTTGAGTAAGGCTGACATTTTGTGATTTGTCATTGAGTCCTTTCAAGGTGTGATTTTCTCAGTTTCTCCAGAGGAATACTTTGCTACTTTTTCCCTTTGTTCTTAGCAGTTTAGACAGCTCTCTGTCCATTGTCGTTAACTCCAGTGGTTGATGGTCTGGTGGAAAAAGAAAGTCACTCTTGACTACTTAATGCCATTTGTTGTGTTTTGTTGTCAGATATCTACTTTGGCATCTTAAAGCATCTCTTCTGCCTGGAAGTGGTTGAGCCAGGTTGATTTTTAATGGTATATATTTTTTCTGTTAGTGAGTAGTCTTTGCTTTTGTTTCTTGACTTTACATTTTTAATTTAACATTTCAAAACGGTTTCTGATAATCTAATACAATTTATAATACAATTTATACACATACATGTATATATGTACATGCATATGTGTATATATCACCTTCTCAACCTTTAGCAAGCTTTGTAGATTTTCTTTTGATCTTTTTATGATTGTACTTGAATATTCTCTCAGGAATCAGACAGCTTAAAAGCAATATCTTTCTCTGCTTTGAGTCTCACACATGCTTAGCAAACTTGTAGTTCCTAGGAATTAATTAGATCTTTAAAGGCTGATATAGTCTCATCAGGGCCAACTCAGTCTTTATTAGAAAAATGACTCGTTTAAATGCCCCAACAACTGGAAATTAATTTGTACTCGGTACTAAATGTATTCTCAGAGAATGAGAGCGAGCAAGAGCCTTTAATTTTTAAAGCAGTAGTATTTCTGATAGCTGGCTAACAAAAACAGTAGCTTTAAATGATTTTTGAGTTATGATTCATCCTCTGATTTATTGTAGCCTAATAGTACTCTCTAACATTACTGTCCAGTGCGCTCAGTAGCCTCAGTCGTATGGTTCACTTGGTGGATTTTCTTCAGCTTCTTTCTTTGCACCAGCTGGTTTCAAAGACCCCAGCAGTTAATTGAGACTGAATAAGAAAGACTTCAGAGAGAAGACAGAGATGTGCGATGAGTGCGAGGGATACAGCAGCGGGCAGGCATGTGCCCCTTTTTGGCCTTTTGACTTGTTTCACATTCAGTATTCTACCAAAAAGAAAACTTTCTTCTTTTACTTTTTCGTAAATGTTTTGAAGGCTCTTTTATGGGCGTCCTCTTGGATGTTCTAATTTATGAACCACCATTCTAAACTCCTTTTTATCAAACTGATTAATTCAAAGTGAAGTACAGGGCTTCCCTGGTGGCGCAGTGGTTGAGAGTCCGCCTGCCGATGCAGGGGACACGGGTTCGTGCCCCGGTCCGGGAAGATCCCACATGCCGCGGAGCGGCGGGGCCCGTGAGCCTGCGCGTCCGGAGCCTGTGCTCCGCAATGGGAGAGGCCACAACAGTGAGAGGCCCGCGTACCGCAAGAAAAACAAAGACAAAGTGAAGTACATGATTTCATTGAGCCATTCTGCCTAGAATGGATTGATAAAAATAAAAACAGTACGTTTGTCTCATCATGTATTTAGAGTACATATTTGAAACCCAAGCAGTAGACCTCTTGGGATGATGATAAACAAGCAAAAAACCCAGACATTTATGTGGTTTTGGAATTTAACCCAGGAAAGAACACTTCATGGGTGGTCCTGCACAGAGAGTCTGATGTACACCCTTGGGCCCTCTTTAGTATTACAACCTATCGTAGTAAATGAGAATTAATAACGTTCTCAATGCCTTTGCGCCAACATGATTGTTCCTACACCCTTCTGCTCTCTAAGCATTTTATGATCTGGAATTTCACTTCTGTTAACAGGAGTGCTGAGGCCCTAGTACCGTTCTTGCTTCTGGCTTTCTGATATTCTTCTGAGCTTATAGCTTTCATCTTTAATTAAAAATCTTTGAAGCCTCAGGAGAGTGACTCACATATTTTAGGGTGCTGTTTCTCCTATAACTTGCACAGTAGAAAGAACCCTGAGTCTGGGGGAAGTTAGCTTTGTGATACCCATCAGTAACGGAATTTGTTGCCTTGTGCTAGCACTCTAATATTTACCTAGAGCAAGGTTCAAAAATATGGAAGGTGTACCAGCATTTTCCTTCTTCCCTCAAAAGATGTATATACTTTACAGGTCCAGCTATGTCAGGTACCATTAATCTATCCAGGGACTCTCGCTAAGCCACGAATTTTCCACATTTCTCTAGGTGGCCAGTGCTAGTCACAGTTATTAGCATTAGAACTGAAACCTCTTCATTCTGGCCCTGAAGCATTTTACCATTTAAAATTGTATGCCTTTCTTAAACAGTTATCCCAGCATCTTCTCAGTTTGCAGTGTATAGTTTTTTAGTTCTTAAGGTGACATTACATGATGTTACTTTCCATTGATTAACAGCATTCACAGTTAATATCGTTTTGTCTGTACCTCACTTGAGATGCAGTCACATCTTGCATAATTTAATTAAGTGTTCTGTTCCTGAATTCTTTTAAGTATTGTAAAACAAAAATAGTAATATAGTTAAGATTATTTACTGACTCTTAATTTTATAGATGTCACAATGCCCCAATTGTGTTTTGGCCTTATTTTCAACTTTTTAGGGAAAAGAATCCTTAATGAAGATGTTAAATGGAATAATTACATCCTTTGCCATTTGTTTTAGGTTTACTTTAACCTTGTCAATAAAATTGTTATAAGTAATTATTAGAAACATGCTAAGGCATGACCTTTGAACCCAGTTAATTCTTGTTTCTGATATTAAAACCTTTTTTTTTAAATATTAAGGGGACAGGTTTTTTTAATTACATTGGGGGAGGAAAATTGAAAAGAACTCAGAAAAAGAGAATAAAATTAGGACTAGCATACTTGCCTTATTTCCCACAGAAAATAAAGCCAGTGAGAGGCCAACACAGGTTGTTTAAGAAAAGGACGAGCATTGTTCAGCACCTAAATATACCCAGATTTCTTTTTGAAATGAGAAAGTTAACCTTTATGTCAAGGTTTCATGTTTATGTAATCCAAATATGTTAGAATAAAATATTTTAAGATTATGAGTCATGGAAATCAGTGCTTATGGCCTTTTTGACTTTTTAGTATTGAGCACCCTCAGAGATTGGATCCAATTTATATTAAGAAAAATAAGTCTCAGAAGTTTGTCCACTTTGGAACTTGACTGAACTCAGTACTTTGTTGATTGAAGTGTCTAGTGAAATTTTATTTGCTTAATGTTGGTTTTGAAGGAATTTGATTTTAGTAGTAACTTGCAACAGTAAATAGACAACAAGAGTTTCTTTTTTTAATCAGTAGCTTAAAATGTGGGCCAGGTATTGAAATCCTTAAATTTTTTTAAGCATAATTGAATTATTTATATCTAGGTTGTTCTTTAACTACACTTAACATTCCCTTTCTCAATTCTTATACCTTTTTTTTTTCTTTCTTTCTTATACCTTTTAACATGTTTCCAAATCATGTGCACTTTTCATTTCCTTTGGGAGGAATAAAGACATAACCTAACAGCTTTAGAAATAACCCTGATTGCTGTACGAATATGTTTGCCTTCAGTAAATTCTTTCTCACTTGGTAAGAGAGAAAAATGGCCTACGCACCATTTTGTAGTCAGTTTTGGGTGAAGTGCATGGGCTTTTCCTGATGATATAATGCCCGTTATCAGAGCTCATCTTATAGAGGCCTCAAGTGTGCAGATCATGTTGCAAATTAGAAATGCAGTTGAAAGATGATGTTCACATTGGTCTTTAGAATATGGAATTTCAGCTTAATTTTTTGTCCTTTGATCAGTACATGTAGCAGATCAGAAAACGAACCCAACTTGAATTTTCTTTCTTTGAAAGAGAAGTGGTAACATATCCAAAGTGCTTATCATTCAGTATTGAGACCAACTTCAGATGGTTGTGGAGCCCAGAGGAGTTCTGTTTAGGCAGTGAGACTAATAACCATAGTGAGATTATAACCACCACCGTGGCTTCTCTCTAGCTGAAAAAAGTCATACTTCTGAACATATGCTTATGCTGAGGTTTATTTTAGCAGATGAGAATCTTTGCCTATTATATCTGGAATTATTGTTTGAGCATATTTTAATGTGCTAGATATTTGTGTTGAGCTGAACTCTCTTGAGGGAGATTTGCGGTTCTCTTAGCTGCGCATGGAAGTGCTACAATAAGTTTATGGATCCAGGAAAAGGAAAAGAGAAAAATTTCTGGGACAAAGTTCCATATCTTTTAAATACATATTTTGGGGAGATTTTTAAGTGAGATAAATTTCTTTGCAGATTACTTTCCTTGGAAATGATGTTGACAAACACTGGAGGTATTATCATACATCTCGCCTGTTTTCACTTGTGTAAGGGCAACTGCCTAATGTGTACTGTGAAAAGTATACTTTCAACATTTTCAGAAAATTAGGTTGTTAAAACATAAACCAGATTTTCAAGTCATAAAGACTGTTTTTAGAAGATAAGTTTAAGTGAGGTAGCTAGTTACAACATCTTCTGACCAGTCACTTTGTAAGTATGCAGTAATTAAGATTTGGGGACCTAGATATAAATATTAAATTTTTCTCTACACTGAGCACAAATATTAATGTGGAGTATACCCAGCATATGGGAGTTAACATGACAGTTTTTCAAAGGTGATGCATCATTTAAAATATTAGATTGTTTTATTTTTGTGTCTTAAAATAAAAAAGTATTGGTTGTAATGGATAGGAGTGCGAAAATAAAACAGAAGACTTCCTAATGAAGACTTTACAAAATTTTGATAAGATTGTATATTCTGAAAAAAAGATCAATTCACTTTTTACCCCTAAATCTCTATTCTGGTAAACAAGAAGATGGTTCTTCTAAGAGTCAAAACACTTTTCAGGATGATTCACTTCCTTAAATTTTTAAGACTATTTTGAGAAAAATCTTTCAGTGCATTATTCAAGCTCATGTCCTTTTGTGTACTGTTTTCTGGAGAGCCCATAAAGCGAATGTACTTGCTTTTTAGGCCTAGGAGAATAGAAAATATTTCTGATACCCAGGTGATTTTGTTTCCCTGCTTATGTGCCTCTCCCATTCCCCACAAAATCATTGCAAATTTTTTCTCACCCACAGCAATACATGCTTTTCCCCCACTTTGAGCAAAGGACCCTCCTCCTTTCTCAGGGTACAACTGGTAGATGGGAACCACTTTGTTTCAGTCTCCCTCTAAGCTTTGTCAAAATGATCTAGTCTGTGCCTCTAGGCCAGTAGTTCTGAATCAGGAAGGTTTTGCTCCCTCCTTCCCCCAGGGGACATTTGGCGATGTCTGGAGACATTTTTGGTTGTCACAGCAGGGCTGCGGTTGGTATTACTACTGGTATTCAGTGAGTATGAGGGGCACGGGTGCTGCTGAAAGTCCCACAGTGCATAGGGCGGCACCCCGACCCCCTCTGGCGACAAAGAATTCTCCCTCCAAATTCAGAGGTGCTGGGACTGGAAACCTTACTCTCTAGTCTTAGGACGAAGTGTCACTCCTTAGGTCCAAAGCGAATTTCTTGGTATTCTCTTCATCCTGTTTTACTTAGGACACCACTTCGTCAAGTATCATCTCTTTCCTGTGTTTTTAAACCTTCTCTCTTCATTGACCCCAAGTTTTCCTGTTTAATGTGCTCAGGTGTCTCACATTTATTAAAAAAATGAAAACTTGCCCTTGACTTTTTGTCCTTTTCCAGTTACTGGTCTCTTTATTTGCTTTAGAGCAACATCTTTGGAAAGAGTTTTCATTTGTCTCAATTTCTTCTTCCTTTTATTCTCAGTGCACTGTCGTCTGCTGTGACCTCACCAGTCCACTAAAGTTGCTTTTCCTAAAGTCACCAGTGGCATGTTGGACTCCATGATCTAATAACTCTGTTTACCTTTCCCCAGTTACCTATCTGTTCTCTACCACAAACACCATGTGTCCGGCGTTCTGATGTAATCTGCAGTTCCTCCAGTGCTTTACTGCCTGTCTTGCTGTTTCTTCTGCCTGAGATGGGATCCTCCTCTGCTTCACTCTGTGGACTCCTCTTTATCTCCAGGACTCAGTGCGAGAGCCACACCTTTAGCCTTTTCTGCTCCCCCTAGGAAAGTGGCCATTCTCGTCCTTGAGGGCTGAGATCAGACCTTATTTATGCTCCTAGGGAAATGCCTGCCTCATAATATACCTTCAGTAAAAACTTGTGGAAAGAATAAGTGAACATTAAAAAGAAATTAGAAGAGTCAAAAAAAAGTCACAGGTTTGGAGAAATTAGTTCTTAGCCACACAAAGCCTTAGACCAGCAATTTCAGCATCACACCTGGCAGCTTGATAGAAACTCAGAATCCCAGGCTCCATCCCAGACCTGCTGAGTCAGTATCTGCATTTTAAAAAGATGCTCGGGTGATTTGTAGGAATGATAAAACTTGAGAAATAGGATTCTACTTCATTTCTTCCCCAACAAATGTGGGTTTTCGTATGTTCAAATGGAATATATATGTATATGTTTATACACACGTATATCCATATAGCCACACACACATATATATATACACACACATATATATACACACATATATATACACACACACACACACGTGTATATATATATATACACACACATATATATACACACACACATATATACACACACACATTTTTGATGTTTTTAAGGACTAGGATAGCTACTTTTATAAATAGGTTTAATGGTAAGAAAAAAAAGTAAAATGGAAATTTAAGGCAAGGGTAAATTTGATGATGTGTTGCATATTCTTTAAAATTATATTTCTCATAAGACAACAGCAGAGGCTCTGTGTGATACTCGTTTCTGAAAAGAAAGAGATCATTTTTTAACTAGAAGGGCTTGGTGTATTTAAAGAGTTTTATTTGATACCATCTCTGATAATGTTTCTACATTTCTCATGTGACTATTCCTGTTTTGTCTATAAGTTGAATTTCATTAATTCTTGGGATGGGGGTGGGGCTATGGATTTGGATTGAGGGCAGGAATTCCTAGATTTCTTTTGGCCTTCTGATTGGGGAGGGGGAGGTCCCAAAGGTTATCTTGGCCTCACTTTACCCCGTAGATACTAGCAGTGTGCCCATAAAGAGTGAATATAATTTAATAAAGTATGAAAGGCTAAAAACAAGTCATTGGTAAATGAGATGAAAAGATTGGGAACTCTCAGGGCTTTATTATTTAAAGTTACTTTAAGCAGTATGACTCAGCTCTGCTTTAAGATGAACATGTAAGGGTGAATGGTATTATATGACACAACTTTTGTGTAAGGTAGGATTTCAGTTGTAGTACTAAAATTTTTATAACATAATTTCCAGAAGCATGGGAAATCTGATTTTTTGATTGAGTCTGAAAAAACAAGACAGCTCAAAGTTACATGTTTTGATCAGACATTTAAACTTCCAAGTTCCTTGCCAGATTCTTTGAAACTATTTACAAACCTTTATTTTTAATGCTAAGATTTAAATTTGATTCTAAAACTCAAATAAAAATGCTTGAGGTGTAAGAGTTGGAAAAAGCATGTTACCACATGGGTTTATCATTGGAATAGAGAAATTCATAGTGAATTCAGCAAATACTTATTGAAGAGTATATATATTTCAAGTGCTTTGATACATAAAAGTTGGTGGGAGCAGGTGGCTGAGAATGATGTTAAGGAGTTGACAGAACACAGTCCCTGCCTTCAAGGAGTTTACCTTTTAAGTGGGAAACAGCTGGTAAACTACATTTCAGTATGATGTGTGAATTGCAGTAACAGAAGTATATACAGGATGCAGCTGAATCATAGAGGAAGGGCACTTGTTGCTAGATTTCAGTTAGAAGATGCATTTTTATTTCAGCAACTTAACTCCCTAAGTCCCAGTATCCTTATCCATAAAATGAAGAAAATAAATCTATCTATCTGGAAGACTTGCTTTGAGGATTAAGTGAACATACATGTATGGTGCTCAGTACAATATCTAAAATGGACTGATTGCTTAATAAATGTTAGCTATTATGACGAAGTGGCAGTTCCTGTATAACCATAGAGAATCTTTCCTTCTGGCTTTGTGGGTTCTGCTTCCCTCCTTCTTCCTTTCTTTTTATATTCAGAGCCCTCGTGCATGGATTTGAAGGAGGCTCTCTAAAATCTTGGAAGTCAAATTTAGATTTCTTTGGAAGTTTATTTTCCCTCATTGTCATTCTCCTCCTTCAGTATGAATAACCCCCGTCTCTCTCACTTTTTAAAATTTCCAGAACATGAGTGGTGTGGCTCTTGTACGGCATGTTCCCTCTCATTCAACATCTGCACTGTTCAGTAAGGAACTGCTTAGTCACGTGTGGCTATTTAAATTGTTAAAAATTCAAAAGTCTGTTCGTCAGTCACACCACCCCCACTTAAAAATGCTCAGTAGCCACGTGTGCTTGTGGCTCCCCAGTTGGACAGTGCAGATGCAGAACACTTCCTAAAAGCTCTGTTTTGTAGCGCTATTCTAGAATAGCGATTGCTGGTCTTATAGGACCCAGAAAGTGGGCTGTTTACCTGAGCAATTTTATGATTCAAAATCCTTTCTCCACCACTATGTTAAAGCAAAAAAGCCTATCACCTTTGGTTATTGGTTATTTGATTAGATTAAATATATTCAACACTGCTTTAATCCCTTTCTTCAATCTTTTATAACTTGTATTTGCCATTTGTTTTTTCTGAGCAACTCAGCATGTATCTTCCATATACAGACAGTGTTCATTTAGGGTTTTCATACTGCAACTGCCATTTACATCTACATTATTACTGTGGCAGACACACCAGCAAATATGCTGACAGATAATTTTGAATAAATCAAAAAAACAAAAAAGGCTAAAAAGTTTCTCTACTGACTGCTCCTGACAAATTTACAGTGAGTAGAAGTGTTCAGTTGTACAAACATTCCATACTGGTTTGCCAAGAACCCACCTATAATTCATCCCATAAAAGTCAACATGTGTGCCTATCAGGATTTTTCCAGAGTGACCTTTTTAAAAAAAATTCTGTAGTCCCCAAAACTGATGTTCCTTATTTTCTGACTTGTTGCAGTAAAAACAGATTGGATTAACAGATATGTAAGTAAATGCTGAGTTTATTTTTATAATATGAAATATTAATATTGTTGCCCTGTTCCTTTTACTGTATACTTTATTACATGAAGCAGTATTCTCTACAATATAGAGAGATGTCTGTTATAGTAAGTGTAGTTGTAGGAATTATTTTGAAAGAGTGTGAATCAGATAAAGAGTTGAAGAGAAAGTAACTAAACCCTTAATGTTTTTGAGAACAACTTGAATTTAGAGTTTGAAAGCATCACAGAGATCATTGTATTAAACAGACAGAATTTAGAGAGATTATGACTTTTACTCATGGTAACCGACGTAGGTGGCAGTTTTTAAAAAAATATGTGCGGTTGACCCTTGAACAAGAGGGGGGTTCCATAGAGTCAGAAATTTGCGTGTAACTTATAGTCGGTCCTCCGTATCCAAAGTCCCACATCCGTGGATTCAGCGAACCTTGGATCACTTAGTACTGTAGTGTCTACTATTGTAAAAAAAATTCGAGTATAAGTAGACCCGTGCAGCGCAAGGGTCAACTTTTGTTTATTCTATATAATAAGTTTGTATGTAATTTATATAGTGTTTATACTTTCTACATCTCCATGGAAGTGCAGTGAACTAATTTGAGTTCAGAGAGACTCAAAGAGGGCAAGTTACTTCATCTCTCAATCTTAGGATTTTTATGTAGAGCCAATTATCGTGTCTAGCTCACGTGTTTACTTTGAGGTCTTAAAAAGTAATGCATGGTACCAATACAGGCTACAGCGCTGTTGAACCTGGAAAATATTATGGTTAAGTAAAAGAAGCCAGACACAAAAGACCACATATTATATGGTTTATTTAGATGAAGTGACCAGAATAGGCAAATCAATGGAAACAAAGTGGATTAATGGTTGCCAGTGGCTGAGAGGGAAGGGGGAATGGAGGGTGCTAACAGGTACACAGTTTCTTTTTGGGATGATGAAAATGTTCTCAAATTAGATAGTAGTGATGGTTGCACAACTTTGTGAATACGCTTGACTACTGAACTGTACACTTGAAGAGGGTGAATTTTATGGTATGTGAATTATACCTCAGTAAGAAAACAAAAACCTGTGATGCATATAAAGCACTTATTAGCAGGTACCTGAAACATAAACTCTCAATAAAGATTATCTGCTACCGTTATTAGAAACCATTTGTGAACTTGAAGAAAATGCAGGAAATCTATGAAGTATAATATTTCGTATCTTATTTTACTACCTGAAATATAGGTGACTTAACCATTAATAGCATATTTTAATTTTTTTTTTTTTTTTTTTTTTTTTTTTTTTTCGGTACACGGCCCTCTCACTGTTGTGGCCTCTCCCGTTGCGGAGCACAGGCTCCGGATGCGCAGGCTCAGCGGCCATGGCTCACGGGCCCAGCCACTCCGCGGCATGTGGGATCTTCCCGGACCGGGGCACGAACCCGTGTCCCCTGCATCGGCAGGCGGACTCTCAACCACTGCGCCACCAGGGAAGCCCTATTTTAATTTTTTTGTCAGCAGTAGCAGTACGTATAATGTGCAAAAGGTATTTGGTAACATTAGTTTCCAAATTCAGATGTTAACTATAGCAGTTTTCTTTTGCAGGAAAGAATCCCATGTTTTAGTCAATATTAACAGTATCATTTAAACAATTTTCTTAATACAAAAATAAATACCATTAAAGTGGTAAAATTTTATGTTGTGTATATTTTACCCCATTTGAAAGATGATAAATAAATACCAAGTCTAATGAGAGTTGTTAATCCATAGGTAGTCTCTACTTGCCGTATAGACCTATTCTTTTTTTTTTTTTTTTTTGCTGTTCGCGGGAAAATGATGCCTCAGCTTCTCATCTTAGTTGTAATACCAATGTCAGTAACTTATAAAAGTAGAGAACTCTAACTTTCAGAGTCTATAATAAAGAGGTTTTAGGGCTTCATGTAATGCTATAATGCTGGTAGCAAGGGGGAAAAAAAATCGGTTGTTTTTGTTTTAAGGACTCACATGAGAGAATTAAAGACAAAGACAGTTTACTAAGTGAAGCCCTGGTGCCTAGGAATAGTGCTTGATGTATAATGATTACCCAGACGTTTGTCTAATAAATTAATTTGCAGGTATTCGATATAATTTGATAAATAAATACAGAAATTGTGGCAGCTGTTATCAAGCTGATTCTATATGACGTGTTTTGAGTGGGAGTTGATGGGGTTGGCATGGAGATAGCGAGAAATTCTTTCAGTGTTACTGCCTTCAAGGGTCTTGGAAGGTTCATAGGGGAGGGAAGGGTGTGGAATACTACAGAACAGTTGTGATAAAGCATGAGGCTGAATATACTCAAGCGCTTCCGTATTTGGTGAAGGTGTGAGATGCTGCAGCTAATCAGAAAAGGGATGCTGTGGAGACTGCAGTTAACGGAGGTCGACCCTTTAGAGGGGTTGATAAGATGTAAAACCCATCTGACCAGAGCTGGCAAGATCACTCTAGGAATAAGGTGACATATGGTTTGGTCGGTTAAGTGAGACTGGGTTACACAGAATCTTAAGCATCAGGAGCTGAGAGGTTCATATTTCATCATTTAAGTTGTGAGGAACCACTTAGAATAGGTTCTCAAACTGAAAAATGGTTTGGTGAATTGGTGTTTTAGGAGAGGTTAATTTGGTAGTTTTATGTATCATAGGTGAATGGTTGTGGAGAGACCATTGGGGTAGTGTACACTTTTATGTGACATATAAGTCCGGTCCTAGGCAGAATTTTAAGTAGGTTGTTAACCTTTCTTTTTTTCACTTTTTCCTTTCATGGCAGTTAGATGTTATTCATGAAGTCAGTGATTTTTTTTAAAAACTCACTTTAATAAGTGAATTTTGTAAACAGAACTTTCCTTGTCAAATTTTCATTGGAGGTTGATGATAAAAATGGTAGAGAATTCATACTTTTGGACAGGGCACACTGCCCAGTAGAATCACAGTATAGAAGGGTCCACCTATAAGGATATCTCACTTTTTAAGATCAGTGTTTCTCAAAGTGTGGACCAAGGGTAACCTGAATTAGAATACTCAAAGGGTTTGTTTAAAATGCAGATTGAGCCCCTCCCAAGACCTAGTGGAGCCAAAAGCTTTGGGAGTAAGTGGGGGAAACCTGCCTCTTCAACCAGCAATCCAAGTATACTAAAGGTATAACTAAATTTTGAGAACCACTGATTAAGGAACTGTAATTTTCTATGAAATTATTCTAGCAGGTAGTCTTAGATTTCATTTCCTTCATATTAGTTTCTTTCTTAGTGGAACATTTCTCAGTAGACCAAGTTATATGTAGCATCTTATTCTCAGGTGGAACCTAAAAGAACATTAAATAATCTACTGGTGTTTGGGGCCTAGTTTTGCAGTTTTTCCTGGAGTGCAGGCAATTTCTTGTTGCATATAGTAAAGCAAACAGTTCCCCCTTGGACGGGTTGACTACTAGCAGCCCATCCAGTGTTTGGTTTGGTTTGGTTTGTCAAATCTCATTAAATTCCTTTTCTATAATAATGTCGACGTTACCAGTGTCTGGAGTTGAATGATTCCTGTTCTACCTGTTGGACTGTTTACTTCAAATCCTCTATAATTATTAGGCTCCGACTTAGAGTGTCATATTAATCATTGAACATGTATTTTTAAATTTTAGTAATTTAACTTGCCAGAGTTTAAAAAAAAAAAAAAACAACAACGTTAAAACAGGAGTTCCAAAACACTGTCTCAGAAGTTAGAGAAGTAAACTGAAGTTCGCCTGTTGGGGGAGGTGGACAGAGGGAGTTTGCTGGGTAAAAATTCAAACAATTGACCTTATAGCTGCCTTTTTGTTGCACCTGGCTCCCCTTTACCTTTATCGACCTTTGTTCTGGATAAACATGAGTAAATTTAAACTGTTGCCATTTTGTTACTTGACGGAGAAGCAAATTAAATACTTAAGAAATACTAAGATAAATGGATTTCTTTATATTATTCATTTTTAGGTGAGTTTAGGTATGGAACCGGAAATGTTGGTTCCCCATGACTGTACCGTATAGCATAATACTTTTTATTTTTCTTTCTTTCTTTATTTTTGCGGTACGCGGGCCCCTCACTGTTGTGGCCTCTCCCGTTGCGGAGCACAGGCTCCGGACGCGCAGGCTCAGCGGCCATGGCTCACGGGCCCAGCCGCTCCACGGCATGTGGGATCTTCCCGGACCGGGGCACGAACCCATGTCCCCTGCATCGGCAGGCGGACTCTCAACCACTGCGCCACCGGGGAAGCCCAGCATGCTACTTTTTAATCTACTTGTTTCTTGGTAACATTGAAACTAAAATATTTCTTTCTAATGTGTCCAGGCTGATAGTCATCCTTATACTACTAGGACCTCTTATTTGTAGTGTGAGAAGAGCAACAGCAAGAAGGAAGCAATGTATTGATCTCTATTCTAATTAGCCTGTAAAGCGGAAGAGCAGTATTTAAGAAGATACATATAAACAGCAATAATGCACTTTGCATTTTGGGTGAATAAGTTATCATCTAAGATGCACGTGTGCATTCTATCTTTTTTTCCTAAGGAAAAGATTTTAACAAGGCACATTTGTCCCTGACCTCCCCCCACCCCTTTTTTTCCTATATATCTCCTGTGTTAATTTTTAATTTAGAGTGTTTTCTATTAGGCTAAAAATGTTTCTTTAAAGGCAAGAAAAAGGATTTTTGTAGGTAACAGTATTTCAGGAGTCCATCATAGTGTAGATTCACTGTAAATCAAACTGTATAGTATAGTTAGTTTGATGTAGACTGTACAGCATTTTGGTTTGCAGCTTTGTTGCGTATTTAAATGAGGAATAAGTAGCTAACTAGATTCATCAAGGTGAGTGTGAGAGCCTCTCCATGAAAGGCCTGATCAGTCGGTTTCCAACCAGAAAAGTAGGATTTTGAAATTCCAATTAGTTGTCAACAAAATAAAGTGCTCATGACACAGCATTACTATACAGTAAAAAAAAGTCATTTAGCCATAACAAATTAATTTTCAGTTTTTCCAAAGATCTTTTGATTTTTATATCTGCTGTAAGGTTACATTGTGCTGTTAGTTATTAAAATAGAGGACCTGGAGTCTCTGCTATGAAACTCAGAAATGAAGGTGTTTCTAGTTCAATTTGGTCTTAGAAGCATGAAAGCTTTTAGCTGAATATAAAATATTTTATATTATTTTAAAGGATAAATCTTCATTTCTTCAAGATTGTCACTTCATTTTACCATTCATGTGGTACTGGGTGTTGTACTCCCTTTGGAGTATACTATAGTTTTTAAAGTCTGTGTTTTTTTTTTTTTTTTAATTTTAAAGGACTTAGTTTGGAGAGTTATTAACATTCCTCTCATTTTGTAAGCTCCAACAGAATTTTGCCATTGCCAGATGGCTTAACTGGTATAGGATTTTGACTCTAATAAATACTCATGAGGGGCAGATTTTTAAAATCATTTGACAATCAGCTTTGCCAGAAGTTGAAGAACGTTACTGTTTTAGTCTCCCAAAATAATAAATCTGAAAGTGGACAAGTGAATTGACTCTAAAAATTATAGCCACAAAAACACCTGCCTTATCAAATTATTCTCATGGCTGATAAAATTGATTATTTTTTTTAAGGTCAGTCGGGACTCAGTGAGAGATTTGCTTTTGCTTTCTTTACACGCATTATTTTCATACAACTTGTAAGGTGCATACACACACGTACACACACAGACACTTTGGGAATTTAATCTGTAAAATACATAGTTAGCCTCAGGTGATATTGTAAAATAAGTGAAGCTTGCCTTTTCCTAGCTTTCTTTTTTTGCTTTCCTCTGTTGAGCTTTAATCTAGCCCTGAACCTTTCAGGAATTAAAAAAAAAGTTATTCTTCACACCCCACCCCAACCCCCAGTGAACTGTCCCTGTCACAACACACATTTTTCTATAGAGCAAGTCTCCCCTTAACGGAAATGAAAAGCCAATAAATGATTGGCGGTTCACAAGTCCAAACTGCATTCCTGATGTTCCGTGACAGACCTGCTTCGTTTCTCCCTCCCCACTCAGGCCCCAATTCCACCCTGGTTTTGTTTTCTTCCTCCTGATTGCTTTTTCCAATTAATCTCTACCTGTACTAGTTAGTAAATTGAAAATTTATAATGTGGAATTTCATACTAGATAACATAGTTGCTTTTGTTGTTGTTTGGGGTTTTTTCCCTACATTATTTTCAAAAAATGAAGGAGAAAAGAATCTCTCAATTACAGCATTTCAGTGCCTTAAAATCTGATCTACATTTAAAAGCAGTGTTACGTGTTTCTGAATTGTGGTTATTTTCAAAACAATTTTTACTGCCTGTAGCCCCCACAGAGAATCCTGTCCTAGGCACAGAACTTGTCATCCGACTATCGCGAGGATTTGTACACATCCTGCACGCTGTGTACTGCATTGCATATGCTTTTGAGGTGTGTGCAGCAAAAGCTTCCACTGGAAGGAGAATGGAGGGTTGCTCACAGCTAATTCTTGGAATATTAACATTTGGAGCAAAGCATTGAATGAAGCAAACAAATAAGAAAACTTGTGAGGATAACAGTGGAAATAGAAAATATTTTATAAAAGATGATAATACTCCCACATTGAGTAACTCTCATGTAAAGGTTTATTTCCTTTTAAGAATACTGGCCTTTTACCCAATTCGGTCATTGTTTATTTTTTTTCAAATTGACAGTAGTTTATTTTGACAAATGAATTTATCAGAGTATTCATTTGACAAAAAAAAATTGATGTATGTCGTTTATTTTTTTCTTGTGAAAATCTCTCACACTCCTGCTTTCATTCCACTCTCCACAGAGCAGTGGTTGGGTTTTTGTCATTCAAAATAGTATTTATTTTATGATTATTTTTCTGTTTTATTTTTTAAACACTACGTTTATCATGAAAAATTCAACAAGTACTAAAGAATGTGAAATAAAAAATTCAAAGTTAACCAGCCCGCCAGTGGTCCTGCAGAGGCAACCACTGTCATCAGTTCTCCATGCATTTATCCTTCCAGACACTTCAGTGCATAAAAGCATATCATTTTTTATAATACATCCATAATATTCCAGTTTAGTTACCCGTAATTTAGTTAACCAGTCTTCTGAGGGACGTTGCAGCCGTCTCCTGTTTTTCTATTTATACTTAGTCTCCTCAGAGTTTTAAATGATGTTTCAGTCCTCTACTGAGGAATATTTCAGTTGTTTCCTGTTTTTCTGTTACACCCAGTCTTGGTAGAGTTTTAAATGATGTTATTGCTTTTTTGGACATGCTATTTTAGAGTACTGTCAAGACTTCAGTGTTTACATAGAATTTTGTGACTTACTGTTCATAATTTTGAAAACCATTAATTCTTTCAGTGAATTAGAGATAACTTTTAGGAAATTGCTGTTGTCATGTCTTATGTTATCCTAGGCTGACGGTAGAGACTCTGATGGGCTCACGATGGGTTTTCACTTCTCATTTAGGCTTTCTCTCCTAAGAACTACGTGTCCATTCGGTCTGTGATTCCAGGCGTCCATTCAGTAGTTGATTCCAGAGCATATTTTATGGATATGATTGGTTGAAAAGGAGGAGGTTTATGTGGTGGTAATTGCTTTAACAGCTGTGTATATGGATAGATCTTGTGCCGGAAGCATAATTTCCCCACCCCATCCCCGATAAAAGAGAGGAGAGAGAAGATACTGTCTGGTCTGCAGAAGCAGGCCTTTCACGCGGCTACAGATATGTATGTGGTGGGGTAAGGAGTTGCACAAACTCTTAGATAGCTTTTTAGGGAAAACTTCGTATTTTAAGGCTAAGTTATTTAAAATATGTCCTTGTAGTTATTTGTATGGCAATCCTATTTTCCCTACTGGCTGCTACTTCCTCAGGAGCAAGAATAATGCCTTATTCACCCTTTTTTTCCTGATTGTGCCTTACATGTAGTACAACAAATACTGACTGATAAATTAATAAGTGGAAATAATGAAAAGGAAATATAGTATAGAAATAGTTAAATCCTAGTTATCAAAGTTAAATAGAAATGTCTTCATTTTTCCTAACCCATTACTCTTATTTAAGCAATAAATAACATTTCTGGAAAAATAACTGCATTTAATCTGAGTATATATTCTGTGCAAAACCCAACTAACTCACCAATCCTCAACTATTTTTATTATGCTTGGTTAAAAAAAATAGAGCAAGATTAGAGAAGCTATATTTCCCCACCGTTGGAACAAAATCTGGTTTGAGTATTCATCACTGAAAAGTATCATTTTGAATTTTTTCGTACTCGTTTTCTGCAATGGAAATTTATGGAAATGAAGTTTCAAGGAAATTATTTCAGCCTGCAAGAATTAAAAATAGTCCTGTCAGTTTTTTAAAACTCATACTTTCCTGTGAAATTGTGTACAGTATTTCCATCATAGTTGCATGTGTGTGGCTATCATGTAACAAAGCACATTAAGGCTGTCTTTAAGGTCAAGTACAATTGACCCTTGACCAGCGTTGGGGTCAGGAGTGCCTACCCTCCCCACATGTAACGTGCAGCTGTTTCTAGTTGGCCTCCATATACTAGGTTCCTTGGTAGCTGCGGTTCCAAATCCAGGGACTCAACCTACCTTAGATCGTGTAGTACTACTGTAGTATTCACTCCTGTAAATAATCTGTGAAAATTCTGTGAATAAGTGGACCTGCTCAGTTCAAACCTGTGTTGTTCAAGGGTCAACTGTATTATTTGACATTTTTTTCACATGTATTGAATAGTAAAATTTGTTCATTGCAAGTTTTAGAAACTTAATAAACCTATCTATAATTATTTTATTTCTGATAACCTTTGAGATTTGAAAGAAAAAAACCAAAGCTCTAAGTATTATTTTGGAAACAAGAAAGCAAAATATTCATGAGAACGTGAGCCACATAATATTTGACAGCTGAAAGTTTTGAATTCTTGTTCTGTAGTTGGTGCCTTTGATAACTTTTGGGGTGTATTAGAGGTATTTCCAAAAGGTTATTTTTTTAATAACAGCTTTGATACCATGACACTTAACTGTATTATTGCTATCACTGGCAGGATTAATTTTTTAATGAAAATGCTGTTTAGTTCTTTCCATTCTGTGATATTATTTATGTGGTCTGTTTTAATTGAAATGTTTAATACTAGTAGAGGAGGAAATTTATTTTTTAATCAAAAACTTTAAAAGGTTCCCAAAGAATAAATATTCTTTTTTTTTTTTTTTTTTTTTGGCTGCGTCAGGTCTTCATTGCTGTGCGCGGGCTTTCTCTAGTTGCGGCGAGCAGGGGCTACCCTTCGTTGTGGTGCCCAGGCTTCTCATTGCGGTGGCTTCTCTTGTTACAGAGCACGGGCTCTAGGCGCGTGAGCTTCAGTAGTTGTGGCACGCGGGCTCAGTAGTTGTGGCTCGCTGGCTCAGTAGTTGTGGCTCGCTGGTTCTAGAATGCAGGCTCAGTAGTTGTGGCGCATGGGCTTAGTTGCTCCGCAGCATGTGGAATGTTCCTGGACCAGGGCTCGAAGCCGTGTCCCCTGAATTGGCAGGCGGATTCTTAACCACTGCGCCACCGGGGAAGCCCCTGAATAAATATTCTTAATTGTGCCTCTGAAAATTCACTTATGGAGAAAGTTGCATTTCAGGATTCCATATTTACACCAGTAGATGTCACTGTGCACTGCACCTAGGAAAGGAAACCCAGTGGTATCTTCTGGTGATGAGCTGGTTATCCTAGAACTAAGATTCATCATTGGTGTTTCTGGGAACCTAATAAGCACATTGCTCCTCTCCCCTTAAAGTCACTTGCCTGTTATTTAAGAGATAGTCACTCGTTTTTCCACATAAAGGGAGCATATCCTGATGATGTTTAGCGGAGTCATGACACACCTTCCCATCCGATGCTTAGGTGCATCCACTAAAGCACCAGAAATTATGATTTCACAAAATCATAGAATCTCTGAATTTGAAGGAACTTTAATATTCATCAGACTCAGCATCTATTTTAACATTTAATTTGCTAGCTGAAAATAGTCTCAAAGTAATTATTTTCAGTACAGTCATCTGCTAGTTAGTAGTATAGAATTTTACTTATTAAAACTGCTTGTGTCTTTATACCATTATGGTGTGTTCGTATTACATAGTGTTTCATTCTCTGAGTATATAAGCAGATTATTTCATAGGAGAATATTGTTTTTAAAGTAATCTCCACAGATGTGTCTCCTCTTAATCACAGAGGAGTATTCAAGAATTAAACAAATGCTGGTTACCAGATAGTCAAAATCTGCAGCCTGTATAGTGGTCCAAGCCCCTGTTAAGCTGGTTGTGAAAGGTGATAAGGAATGCTGTGAGAAGAGCAGTTGGGAATCAAGGACGACTTCTGTAGGCCAGTGTGATGGGGCCTCAGTTTATAGGATGTGAGAACATTGTTCTAGATGCTTTTACAGGTCCCTTTGGTGCTAACATTCTGGTTGTCCGTGGTCACTGTATACTGCAGGGGCTAACAGCACGGATCCTGGAAGGCGATTACCTTACCTGGATTTGAATCCTGGCCCTGCCACTTGCTAGTTCTCAGGTTATCTTGTGGTTACCCTCCCTGCACCTCAGTTTCCTCATCTGTAAAGTGGGGTTGATAATAACACCTGCGGTAGTATTAAGTTAATAGATGTAAAGTACTTAGAATAGTATGTTCCCAGAACATAGTAAACATTCAAGTGCTGTTATTACAGACCCTCATTTTTTCCTAGTAGAACCCATGCTGTGATATGATAGCTGAATTCTTAGACCTTATTCTGTTCTTGACTGCTCCCTAAGGATCAAAGTAGAGTTTATTCTGTGTTTAATTAACCCTCAATTAATGACATGTGTATCAAGGAACCAGATGTGTATATAATTTTTAATGATTTAAGGTTTCTCCTTTCTTTTCTTTAAAGTTGTTCTCACATTAATCCAATGAGTTTCCTTCTTTTGATCCAATATTTTGCTCTGGAATTTTTCTTGTGGAGTATATAATCACATTTCAGTTGCTGTTTTAATGATTCATATCGACACTTTTTTAATGTTTAAATGTCCTAGGTTCCTGAAAATCACATGACACAAGTTTTTTTAACAGGATTTCTCTGTAACATTCAAATTTTTACAGAATGTTTTTTTAATCGAAATCCATTATGTCATTTATAAAGTATTTTATTCAGTCAGCTCATTCAAAAATTTAGAACAGTGACCTGACCATTTATCTAAAAGGTCTCTATTAACTTTCAAATTCTATACAATAAAAATGTAACACCCACATAATCAGTTCCAAGTGAGGAAACCAATACCTGGCACATAAATATATAGACACTTTTTTTTTTTTTTTTTTTTTTGCAGTACGCGGGCCTCTCACTGCTGTGGCCTCTTCCCGTTGCGGAGCACAGGCTCTGGACGCGCAGGTCAAGCAGCCATGGCTCACGGGCCCAGCCACTCCACGGCATGTGGGATCTTCCCGGACTGGGGCACGAACCCGTGTCCCCTGCATCGGCAGGCGGACTCTCAACCACTGCGACACCAGGGAAGCCCCTAGACACATTTTTATAGGTGTGGATTTTTGGTCTTGAAAGTTGAGACCAGTAAATACTTTCAATTTTTAAATAAACATCTTTATTTCTGTAGGGGAGGAATGGAAGGAATTCCCCAGAATAAATGGAAGGCCATAACTAGACTGTCCTCTCCATTAACCTAAGAGCCATGCATTTCTTAGGTAAAGGGTGTTAAAAATCATGTTGACTGAGATATTCCCTGAAAGAACGCACCTCATTAACACTCAGATATCTGCACTCAGAATTTTAAATGAGTCACGTATGTGGATACCCCTTCCCTGTGCAGACACCCCCCCACGTGTGAAACATCCTGGTATAGAACATTACATGAGACAGTATGGTACCAGCTATCTCTTACATGCAACTGTATTTTAACTGTTCTGTAAGTCAGCCATCAGAGAAGGAGGCAGCCTTCTTTCTCTACATTTCTCCCAGTGATATTAGCATCTGTTATGTGTTGAATTCAGCATGTTGAATTAATTTAATTTATCCAGAAAGCGTAATGGCTAGGAGACAGAGGGAACTTTTACTGGAAGATTCTTTGATCTATTTCAGAAGTCTAAGTTACAAGCCTTTTTTTTTTTTTAAGTAAAAGTAATCGTTACTTTTCAATGTTTTCCATGCATTTTATGAAGTTTAATAAATAAGTTAAACTTATTTATTATAAGTTTAATTATTATAGTTAAAATTTCGGTTTCCTAACTTAGTTTTCCAGAATGACAATGTGTCAAGATATGTTTTGTGAATACGCTGTAATTCTTTTGTGGAAACTCAGGAAATAGCCAAGAATACTATTTAGGTCACTTTTCAGTATTTTTTTTCTCACCATACCCTCTTCCTTCTACCCAGATCTATTCTCCAAGTAAAATTTTAGCTAAAGAATTTTAAATTAGGGCATCAGGACAATGTGTGGGTAAAGAACGTAACTTGGGAGCAAACTTCTCTGTCTCTGCAGAGTCATATGACATTGGGCAAGTTAGTTTGTTGCTCTGTTTCTTCATCTGTGTCAGAGGGTTTATCATGGCACTTAATAGTGCATATGGCATTTAGAATAGGACTGGCACATGGTGAGCACTTAATTCATGGTAGTTATTACTATTTTCATTGTAATCTGGATTCTAGAGAAAAAGATTTTAAGACTGCAGACATTAGGAGTACCAGGCCCTCTGTTAATATTCATTCTTAAGAGAAAGTTTCCTGTAAAATGTATGGAAATGGAATGGGGATATCTTCAAAGTCTCCCTCTCTTTTTAGCAATGCTTGGCTTTCAGAAAGCATACATTTTACAAGACATGTGTGTGATAATGTGCTGGATGTGGGATAAAGCCAATAAAAGCTACAGCTCTGCCATCTTGTCTTATTTATTCAAAAATAGATAGCATTATTGTTCATAAACATGTAGGAGAGTAGAAAGATGAAGGCAGCCATTCAAGAAATAGCAACCAGAACTAGAGGGACAGAGCGTATTATCCTCACAGTTTGTACACTCTTTTTACTGCACCTGAAAAGGCAGAGGTAGAGACAAGTGTCTGCAGAGGAAAGGAAGGGTGCTTTGTGCAGAGGAAAAGCCAAATGGCCTTCAAAGAACTGGCTCTAGTGAGGCAGGCGACGGGGAGGGAAGTGATGGGCCAGCGCTCCACCTGCCCACACAGGTAACCTGGAGTCTGACGCTGACTGCAGTGAGGTATCACAGGTGACAGGCTGTGTAGTTGTAGTAACAGGCTTTGACAAACTCCATAGGACCCACGTTCCTTTAGTGTAGAGCAGAGTTGGTCTTGCAGGGTGAAGTGCTAGAAATAACAGGCTGCAAGGCTGCAGCGTCTGGAGGTACAAGTTCTGTTTGAGATTGTTGAACAAATGGGCCTTGGGACTTAGCAACATCATGGGTCATAGTTCAGAGAAAATTAAAGCCCGAAAGCACTTGAGAGATTATCTAGTCCGTGAATAAGAATTTGGATATGTCAAATTGGGGAGGATAGGAGGGAGTTTGAAAAGCATGTTTAACACGCTTTGTTTCATAATGCGAAATAAAACGTTTTCAAGTCCCCTGGGTTGAAGGAAGCTGTGTGGAATCTGGTCACGTGCAAAGGATGGCAGTGGGCTTGAGTTAGCAGCAGCTGTGCAGCCATCGCTCTGCCGTGGTTTCCTCATCTGTAAAGCAGGAGCGCAGGTACCGGCTGTTTAGAATGAGCATCAAATGACGTCACAGTAAAACTTCCTTGGAAGTTTCGGGAAAGTTAGAAAACCTTGTATAAATGAATGATGCTGTTTGTTGCACTGGTAGATACCACGTTATCAGTCTCAGAATTGAAGATAAAGTGGAATTCCCTGAGGCTCCCTTTAAGTGAATTAAGAGAAAAGAGGCAGTAGAAATAGAGTTGCCAGGTTTCACAAATAAAAATACAGGAAACCCAGTTGAACTTGAATTTCAGATAAACAATGAATGATTTTTTATTTTTTATTTTTCGGTACGCAGGCCTTTCACTGCTGCTGCCTCTCCCGTTGTGGAGCACAGGCTCCGGATGCGCAGGCTCAGTGGCCATGGCTCACGGGCCCAGCCGCCCCGCGGCATGTGGTGTCTTCCCAGACCGGGGCACGAACCCATGTCCCCTGCATCGGCAGGTAGACTCTCAACCACAGCGCCACCAGGGAAACCCCCAATGAATGATTTTTTAAGTATAGGTACAGGATGTCTGAAACTCAAACTTAACTGGGCATCCTGTATTTTATTTTGCACCCCTAATTAATTAGAAACCTAGAATCACAGTAGAGCCAAGACATTGGCTGAAGGATTGATGTCCTGGAATGTGTAGGGATTTCACTGGTGGCCTTGGTCTCCTTGGACTTTTCTAGATACCTAGAAACAATGTCTCACTCCCTTTCTTCTTCCTCATTCCTCCTCATCCCCAGAACTGGAGAGTGTTGGAATCAACACTTTGACCTCATTATTGAGCCATGTGTGGTTGTCGGTGTTATTGTAGAATAATAGTAGTGATTATTCTATAGTGAAAACCTGCTATTCTAGACCTTTAACAAGTTATTTTTTCTGTGAGAATATTATTTCACTTCACAGATCAAACAAGCAGTTTAGCCCAAATTATACAGCTAATTTGGGCAAAAGGTGGGTTCTAACCCAGGGGCGTCTGATGATAAATCCTGTGTTCTTAATATCCACTCTGCATGTTTTGGGACAGGACGATTTGTAGCCAAATCTATGACAGAAAATTACTGAGAGCTTTTCCTCTTTTCCTTCACTGTCTGTTAGGTGAATTTCTCTTCAGAAGCGTGTCCTGTGTGTTCAAATTTCATGCTCTGTCATTTTTCTTTTCAGATTTTGACTTTGTTCACTTTGCTTAAAATAATATTTTATCTTGTTAATTAAAATAGCACACTTTGATCCCTGCAGAAATATTTAGGTTCTCTCCTTACATTTGTAGAGATCGGCATGAGATAAATGAATTCATGGCAGGCATTGCATGTGACAGCCCGGAGAAAGGCATGCGAGGGTTCTGTAGAATCATGTGGGTCTGTGGTCAGCATTTATCTATTCACTGTACACAGCTTTTAAATGAGTTACATCCAGTTAAAGAATGGAAATCCACTGTCGAAAAATATTTTATCAATCAAATTATGTTTAAAGTTATTTTTATTTTCTTTCAGCTCTTACACACAGCTCTCTTCTCCATCTGATTTCACTTCTGCCATGTTCTTAGCTACAGAGATTTTAGAAAGATGACAGTTGGCTATGAAATGTAGAATCTGTTCTTACTCAAGATCACTGATTTAAGTTTGACAGACTAAAGGAACGTCATGTTCTATTCATTTATACGATTAGTACCTGCCCAGTGAGTTCTTCTGGTCTAGAATATGTTCCCATTTTTCTAGTGATTAAAGATTAAGTTTTGGCTTAAGTGAATCTGTAAGGAGATTTTAGTTAAAAATAAAACTCACATGTGCCCTGACCAGCTTTCACCATGTGGGCCCACTTTCTGCTGGATATTTTTTCTCTTTGGCCCAGTTAAAAGCTCCTGAGGGCTTATGTGTGTGCTGTGTCCTGTAAGGCCTTGGCTTTGTCATCTTATTTTTTTTAAGCTGTTTTTAACAGCTGCATGTGACATTTGGGAAATTGCTTTCCTAATTGCATTTGGGTGTTATTAGCTTATTGAACTGTATAAGAAAACCACATCTTTAAAAATTTTTGAGTTGAAGGCATTTACATTCAGTATCTTTTAAATAAGGAATTAAGTGAACGAACAACGATAAAAAGGGGTCCAATTTTGTTAAGTGTCTTTCGATAGCATTTTGGGCTACGGGGCATGGAAAATAATCAAATGCAATTCAGTACAGCACTCCAGCATAAACTCAAACTATAGGGAATTCCCTGTCTGTCCAGTAGTTAGGACTCCGTGCTTCTACTGCTGGGGGGCCCGGGTTCGATTCCTGGTCAGGGAACTAAGATCCTGCAAGACAAGTGGCACAACCAAAAAAAAAAGAAAAAACCTTCAAATTATAACCATTAATAGCTGTAGATTTGAATTTGCTCAATATTGAAATCTAGTTAAGAAATTAAAGTCAACATATATATTTGATGTCAGTTTTGCAGAACCCATTTATATGTGGGTTCTTAAGCAGAATTATGTTAAGTAGTAATCATTCACGACAGAAACGATCAAGAGAGAGATTTTGCAAAAACTGCCAGTAGAGCAAGTGTAGAAATTCCACCACGTGAATATGTTGATAATTTTTAGTCATAGTGTTTGTCATAGTCAGAGGTATTTGCTCGTAATTACTTTGCTAGGTAATTCTATCCACTGATTATTTGATCGGTAATTTCCACTGCTTACTGTATTATCAGTCTGGGAAACTATGGAGCCAACTTTTTTTCCAGTTTGGTTATTGATATCCATGAGCTAATTTTATTTAAACATAAGATATTACTGGTATGCAGCTTTTTATCTCTGCTGCTTAGCAAAATGCCAGACCATGCCTAGCTCTCAGTAAATATTTGTTGAATTAAAATCAAATGGCCTGGTTGGGGTATTCATATTTATTTATTTTTAAGTTTTTTTTTTTTTTTGATGTGGACTATTCTTTTTTTTTTTCAGTCTTTATTGAATTTGTTACAGTATTGCTTCTATTCTATGTTTTGGTTTTTGGGCCATGAGCCATGTGGGATCTTAACTCCCCGACCAGGGATCGAACCCGCACCTCCCGACACGCACATTGGAAGGCGAAGTCTCAACCACCAGACTGCCAGGGAAGTCCCGATATTTATTATTTTTAACAGGGAAATAAAAAGATCCTTTGTCCTTTGTTCATTTCACTTTACGTGTTCCCCTTATTGTTAAGGAATATGGGAACAGAAAATTTGAGGTTCTAAAATATTTCAGTGAACAACCAAGACAGGTAACATTTTTAGACATATTAATAAAATTATTTGTAAGTAAAGAGGTTTTTTCTCAAAAAGCATAGAAATATACTCACCTCTTCATACATATACACCTATAAAAGTGAGAAAATGATACAAGGGACATTGATAAAATAGACGTTTATGAAGATGTCGTATGTATTTATACACGTTTATTTTTATCAGCATCTTTTGCATTGTTTACCCATTTTTTTCTGGTTTCCCAAAACAAGTATGATAGAATTCTCCAGGTAGTTTTATATGGTATAATGATAAACATTCTGCCCAGAAGCCAAAACTTCCTGTCATTAAAAGTTTGCTCTTGGGCTTCCCTGGTGGCGCAGTGGTTGAGAGTCCGCCTGCCGATGCAGGGGACACGGGTTCGTGCCCCGGTCCGGGAAGATCCCACATGCCGCGGAGCGTCTGGGCCCGTGAGCCATGGCCGCTGAGCCTGCGCGTCCTGAGCCTGTGCCCCGCAACGGGAGAGGCCACAACAGTGAGAGGCCCGCGTACTGCCAAAAAAAAAAAAAAAAAAAAAAGTTTGCTCTTGTGTATCAACTGTATCTCAGTTTTAAAAAATTTGCTCTTAAAAGCAAGAATCATAGAATAGCATTGGCTTTCTATTCAAACTTTCCTTCAGGTGTTATTTTTGGATACCGTGACAGTTAACATCTCTATTCTGGGGCACATAAGTTGCACCCTGTGCCCAGTGACATAACAGTAAAACTTCGTGACAGTAACAGTATAACTTTGTTCATCCAAATATTAGATAAAAGTCATCTTGCAGAGTTGTCCACTGTATTCCAGTTGTTTCACTATATTTTTCCAATAGGAGAAATCCCACTTTTATAATTGAAATAAGTGAGTAAAAAAATAAGTAAAAATTTGAGGCCTAATGGTTTTTGCTAGAATTTATTCTCCTAAGTAAGAGTTATGCCTATAGAGCAAAGTAACTGACTAAAAGAAGAGGCCCACTGAGTATAAATAGAAAAGCATTTCAGAAAATGTGTTTCTACTCAAAACGTTTATATAGTAACTAACAGTGTTGAGTCCAGTTCGCCTGATTTTTTTATCTTCTTAATAATTTAACTTCAACGACGGACAGTATAGGGAAATTTGGGGCTAAAATGTTCTGGCCCAGGAATATTGCCTGGTTACTGAGAAAAGTATAAAGTTATAGGGGGGAAAAACATTTTGTAATTTAATTCTCTAAAAAATACTTTATACTTCCAGTCAATGCAAATTGTTTTATTTTAAGCAATCTTGTAGTTAGTTGCTTTAGAATTTGCCAGTCTTCCTACCTTGTAGCATTTTTGCCTCTGATGGTGTAACCTGAGATAGAACAGGGCCACCACTGTGCCCTTGTCACATTTAACTTTTCCTCAAAATTGCTCCAGTCTTATTTGTTTTAGGTCCAAGATATGTAGTTGGGATTCATTTTGGCCAGGTTGAGATTCTTTGTCACCTTACTTAAAATTAGCGTGACCGTATGTCCAGGTTTGCTCCAGAGGACCTCAGTTTATGCCTGTTGTCCCCGTGTAATTATTAATAGTGCTTCTTTTCACTTTTCCATGGACAATAAATTATAAGTTCATCATACTTTTAACTGTGATTTCAGATGAATACAAAACGGTCATCACAGGTCACACAGCCACACGTGAAATCTGAGTGATTTAGAAAGGCGAGTGGGACTTGTCAGAATTTGGCAGGTTAATCTACTGACTCTGCAGTGGAAGAAATAGCAACTTTCTGATATATTTGAGGAGGACAGAGGCTAGACAGCCGATGCCTCAGAATGACTTCTAATCTTGAGTTAGACATTTATCTCAACAAACATTCGTTGCATCCCTACTGTGTGCCCGGTGCCACAGGGAGGCACGGGGAACGACAGACCTGGCCTTATCCTCAAGATGCTGCCCCGAATTGCCCCATTAGGCCCTGTGCAGCCCAGTGACATAAACAGGTCCCTGCAGAACTTCTCTTTCATTTTGTAAACCAAAGACGTAGGCTGTATGTTTATAGTCTGCAGACTAAGTGATATTCCAACCTCATGGCCTTAATATGCTCCTTTATTGGATCACAGATTCAATGTGGTGTTTCTGTGTGAAGAAACCCCTGTAAGAACGTGGGGTTCTCTGCATCAGTTATGCGCCTGCAGTGCCTGATACCCATTGTACTAGCATCATAGCAATTCCTTCAGAGAGACTGTCAGAATGTCCATTGTGATAAACGCTTGAGAACAAAACAAACTGATGATTTTCTTCCAAAACCATTCAAATCAAGTACTTCTAAAAAACTTCTGACTTACTTAAAGTTACTTATGCAGGACCTTCCACTGTTCCTAAATACAGCTGCTTAAAAACCAGGAAGTGAGGACCAGGGGCTCCTGAGCAGCAGCCCAGGCCATTGTGATGAGGTCTGTTTTGGAGGATTATGTAGAACTGGAAGGGCTAGGCGACTACCTGTGGCTTGGGAAGGCCAGGAGGCGTGGCCAGGGCAGGTGGTCAAGGTGTGGTCAAGCAAGTCTTACTGTCAGGGGGCATCAGGCCACCCGCAAGCTGGTGGGGTGTGTATGTGTTTGTAGGCAGGTTGAAGGGCGGGGCCTGTGTGTCCAGACCGCCCCTGGCCTGCTTGAGTGCAGACAGGTTTCCTGTGAGGCCCATGTGTGGCATCAGAGAATGAATTCAGGTTCATATCTCATAAATGGCTCTAAGAATCTTTTGATCATCTGGTTTTCTGTGCCACAATAATTACAGAGATGGGGCTGACAGGTGTCCTGATAGATCAAGAAATTCCATCATAGTCTAGCAACGAGATTAGCCTCTAGTGTGGAGCTGACGGCAGCAGGCAGTGACAGCTAGCAGCTTTACACTGTGAGATAAGACAGGAAACGCTTAATAAAGAGCAGACACCAGCCAAAGGCCATGCACTGTGTCCAAATACGCCACTGCAGACGGAGTTGAATTTACGTTCCGCGTGCAGTTATAGTTCTGGAAAAATATCTCGTGTGGAATATCTCATTTTTCAACATTATAGATAGCTGAGATTAAGCGTTTATTGTAGACAAGTCATCTGTTTTCTCTCCCAGTTAGTTCTTATGTCTAAACACAACCAGAAATTCACATTTAACTCTGAAGTCTGGGGGGGGTTGGGGTTTGTTTTGTTGTTGTTGTCGATTGTTTTATTTTTTCTGGTTGATTTTCAAGGGACCAACTTTTGCTTTTTAATTTTAGGCTTTGACTTTTTCTTGCATATGTAGGATATTGAGGACCATTCTTTTTCCTCTCAACACCAAATGGCTTTCTTGAATGTACGCTGCTTAGTTGTCTTTTTCATTTGAAAACACTTTGAAGTTCTTCCAGTGTAATGAAGAAAGTTTAATTTTGTTGAATAAAAACAGTAGCGAGTCTGTTTTACTTGCTAAGTAAACTAAGTGCAAAGATTGTTCCATGTAAAACTTGCAGTGTTATGTCATGTTGAAAGCATGGGCCTTTGAGGTGGACCTGATTGAAATCCAGTATCTCCCGTAGGGAACAGCGCTGAGATGGTGGGGAAGACACTTTAATCGTCCAAGCCTCAGTTCTCTCGTGTGCTAGTGCACAGGCGTGCTAGTAACGGTGCGTTCTTCAGAGAGCTCTTTGGGTACTGCAGGAGATAACGTAGGTCAAGTGCCTGGTACGTACTCGAGTACTCATGACTGTTATTATTCTGTTTACATGTTTCTTTCGAAGGCTCCTGTACACTTACGTAGACTTAAAAATCCCTTTAAATAGCAGGCAGTGTGTGTTGCTGAGCCACGAGCTGGCCCTGACTTGAGGGAGGACAGGAGGCAGAGAATCACTGTGATGCCCTGGGACTTGGGGGATCTGGCCCACAGGGAAAGGAATATTAGGGAGAGATCAGTGGGTGATGGGGAAAATGTACGTTTGACGTTCCCTACTAAAGGAAAAGAGCTTGGTGTTTACTCTGAAGGATAATAAACACCACAGCAGACTTTCATTTTCCGTAAAGAATCCCTTTGGACCTTCGGTAACCCTGTCTGGAAGCAGTCATCCCCCCCCCCCAACCCGCCGCCTTAGGTCTTACATAGCTATTGACGAACAATGACTTGGGTGGGTATTTCATTTTCTGTCAGCCTTACAGTATGTATGCGTACGTTGTGTGTATTTCTGTCTGAGGAGTGAACAGAAGGTATCTTGTATTTATTGGATTTGATGGTTCTTCAAGAATCTAAACGGGAAACGGGTGTGGGTTGCGCGCTGACTTGTTTCCAAAGTCCAAGTATCTCTGGTCCCCCCAGCAGGCTCTTGGTGATTAGCACTGCCCTGCCGTGCAGCTGAGCTGCTTCCCCTTTAGTGGGGAAACTCTTGGCAGAAAGCAGTTTATAAAAGACACTATTTTGGAAAGCCCTGAACAACATTCCTTACGTTCTCCAAGGAAGTTCTATTTAAAATGACCACTCTTCATTATACTCAGCTGAAACTGTTCCTCGTGTATCGTCATAAGTGCTCAATCGGGTTGACCATTTATACACATTAAAACTTAGCCTTGACCGTAGTTATGAAGTGTAAGGGGCACTAAGTAAACATACTCCTCCCTTCCACTCGACTGTGGAAAAGCAACGCTGGTCAGACTGTGCACGTTTGTGTTTGGGGTGGGAATGCTCTCTCTCCTACGTGGTGTTGCGCCTCCCTTGTGGAATGCAAACGTAGGGCCCGGAGGAGCGGGGAAGCAAGGTGCAGCTGGAGGTGATGAGAGCGAGGGAACCCGGGCAGGTGATGTAGGCGGCGCCGGGAGAGTGTCCAGGGAGAGCTGCTGCTGGAAGACACAGCCCAGTGGCTCCCAGCCCCCCTCGGGAAAGGCGGTGTGAGGGCCGACCGCCAGTGGGCAGCTGTGTCCATCAGGAGGTCATTGGGAGCACACAGTACAGTAAGCCTTGAGAGAAAGGGCTTGAAGAATGAGGGGGCACAAGCTGTAGATTTGTTTAATGTCAGCCGACAGATTTATGTGTAGCAGTATTACCTTCCTGCTCTTGTAGAGGGAAGGAGCCACTCAGCGGCGGGGTCTTATTCCTCTGCCTGCTTTTCCGATGATAGTGCTTTAGCCACGATCCCTCGTGGGTTTGGAGCAAGGAGATCGTGTGTAATTTTAATCAATAGTTTCCTACCAATCGAAGGTGGGGAGGTGTGCTTTCACAGGTAGCTGGGATAGAGTGCAAAGAGCGTTGGAAGCTGGGGCTCGAATCCTGGCTCTGACACCTTCCTTACGCAATCATCACACCTGAGACCGTGCTCATCCACGAGGCAGCCCTAACACCTGTCTTGTAAAAATGTGAGGCTAACAGGAGGCCTTGCTCTGGAGACAGGCCTAGCACATGCTCTGCAGACGTTCTGTCAGTGACGTCACCTGCGATGAGACCATCATCACCCAGGTTTTTCCATGTAGCCAGCGTGTCAGCATTAAACCCGTGCTTTGTATAATCAGTGTTACAGGGACAGAGCATCTGTGGCCGCAGAGTGTAAGAAAACTTCCACCACGGCCACCTGCAGTAGCCCTAGAGCATCCTCAGCGTTAAGGACTTATTACGAAACCATTCACTGAGCACATAGGTACTCGGTCCCCGTCGCGTGTTGCAGGCATTTCAGTGGACACAGGTTCTGGTCTCCTCTAATGGTAAAAATGCACATCCCAACTTGGAGTTCAAAAAAAGTGAATGTGACCTCATGCCTGTTCTGTGCTGCTGTGGATGGTGTTAGAAAACAACTTCAGCAGCAAAATTGACAAAAATGATTATAGTTTTTTACTGCTTGTGTATATTTGGCAGTTAGATACTCTGAGAGCTGTAGGTATCTGACTGTCGATTGTCCCAAAGACCAGATGACCAGTTACTTAAAACGTCCCCGCTGCCCACTGCTCTCTAAAGCTACTGTGCTGTCCATGGTGGCCTATGTGGGCCTGGATCAGCATGTAGAAAAGACACTTCACTTCCTGCTTTTCCTTTCCAAGAGGTTAATACACACACCACGCTCCCCATTTCCTCTGTATTTCACTGCTTGTACTTGTGGATTCTAAGTAATAGTCTCTCGTGTATACACATACTCTCTTTATCTGCTTCTTTGTTCTCTCTTTCCCATCCAAGGAAAGCAAAGAACGTCCTGCCCAGCCTTCTAGGCATTCCCCCAAATAATTATTGGGACCTGGTGCATGACACTGTACTGGCTCTGTAGTTGATACGAGGTTGAATGAGACATTAGTGCCATATCCGCAAAACTCACCGTCTCGTAGAGCTCATGGCTTCTAAACCGAAAGCTATGGGACAAGGTAGAATGTCAGTGCCAGAGTGCGAGGCTTCTTCTCCCATATTTTCAGTTTTCAAATGAAAAAAATGTATCAGTATAGATTTTCAGATGTTCTATGTCATTGTTCGAGATAGTATAGAAAAAGGAAACGTTAACTATAAAGAATGAGTACATGTTGGTCATTAGTTTGGCTTTAGGCTTTGTTTACTTTAGGCACTGTCGTCTCTTTAGCAGCTCTGAGTATAGTAGTAGCAGAAGGCAGGAAAGGATAGAAACCAAATACGTACGCATTGTGTAGCATGTGACTCCACGGGACCCAGGTCTGGTGGCTAAGAGGGACTTACCTGAAAGGACAGTTCGTCTCGTGAGTTCTGAAGGTGGGAGCGGCTGTGATTTTATAGACAGATGGATGGCTGGGGGGCAGGGAAGCCAGCCTAAGAGAACCAAACGAACCTCTGTGGGAGGGTGAATGTTTGTAAAGTCTGATTCCAAGTTTGCTAAGGGCAGAACACAAGGGAAATTGCATAATGCTGAGAAAGGGAGTGATGTAAATATAATGGGATGTGGTTTTAAGTGTTTTTATGACTTAATCCAATAGGTTGGGAAAGATTAAAGGCAGGTCACCTATGAAAGAATGTCGGTTAAGCTTTTTTAGAAAGGCAAACAAAACATTTTTCAAGACATTCTGCCTATTAAGCTTAGATGTGAAAGATTTATAAAAGGCAAAAACTACAATGATGCTTCATATAACCACGTCCCAGAAAATCTTGGCTCTGGTTCCAAAAATCTTGAAATAAAATGTTTTCTGGAACATTAATTGGAAGACAGCTTGCTATCACCAAATTGTTAGTCTGCGGTAGAAACGCAAAACTGCTAACAGATGCACCCTACAGATTTTTAAAATATGGAATTATTTCAGCCAGCTGCCAAACCATTGATCTATATAACTTTCTTAAACTATGAAATATGCATATAAATCTCCGTAACTGTTCAACTGAGAAAAAGTGTTCCTTTTTATACCATATACTGTAAACATCTGATTTCCAAACAGCCTTGCCTCACTAGAATTAAGCTATTTAAATTAACTCAAGAGTTTATCTAAAAATAACTTAGATTAAATTCAGTTTTTACAAATCAGAATTTAGGTTGTAGTCCTTGACTCTGTCAGTAACTGTGTAACCTTGGGTAGGTTTCTTAGCGTGCCTAAGAAATTTCCAGATTCCTTTAAGTCCATGTTTCCAGTTTGTGCACGTAAGGTTAGTATAATGCACATACAATCGATATATGTTGTTAGACTATACTTAGGAAAACTCCCCAAGTATTCACATTAGTTAGTTAATGAGGTTACTAGCGCACTGGGACTCAGGTCCACTCTGTGCCCATTTACGTTAGTCATGTTTGCTCCCATGTAGAAGTTGAAGAGGGTGGGGAAAGTAAACAGAGGGTCTTTGGGAGTTAGACTCCACTTCTGGGCACGTCTGCCAGTCAGCTCAAAGTGGGAGCATCCGCATAGACCTGCTGGACCAGCAGTGGTGGAGGGAAGCTCCGGCCTCTGCAGCAGAAGAATGCTGTTCAGGCTGAGACGCGTGATGACCCTGGATGGTGTCATCCTGTCCCAGACAAATCTCATCACATCTGAGGTTTTCAATTCAGTTCCAGTTTCCATACATTGAGGGACACATTTTGAGTGAGGGCTAATGTGATCATCTTGGAGAACATTTGAGCGGTTTTCTGGCCACTGGCTTAAGTGAAGCACAGTTGAAAGATTGAGTATCCCTTGTAACACCAGAGGGCACAGATCTGGGCTTCCTACCCTTGGAGATGTCCAAGTAGAAGTGGAAACCTCAGGAGACAGGCCCAGCCACTAGAGAGGCTGCTGGACACAGGCCACTTTCAGGGAAGTCAGACAACTCAGAGATCCAAGTAGGCATCCGTCTGATGACATGTAAGCCCCTATGGGCTTGAGATTCTGTGCTTCTAGTTCTTTTCTACTTTCCTGTAGCTGTGGTTACCCAGTGCCTCACGTGCCAGTTCCGAATTGTTTCTGTGAAATATGTGCTCTTTGAGATGGTCTCCTTCTTGTGAGTTGTATGACTCAAAACTGAAAAGTTGGGGTAATCTTGTTTGAAAAGGGCATCAATTTCAACCTGGTTCATTTCATGAGACCCATTATTATCCTTCAGGGAGGAATTTGACTGAAAGGTAGAGGGAGACGCAATGAAACTGCAGGTCCTAATCTGCACATCTACGCTTCTCTGTGCCAAAGAGCGGAGCAATTCTTACAGGTTAAAGTGAGCTGCTGTGTCTCCTTAACTCTTGAAAAAAAAAATCATATAGGCAAGTTGTTAAGGAGAGACATTTTAATATATTTTGAATTTTTTAAAAAATTAGTTCATTTATTATCAATGTAAAAGGAAAGTCCTTCCTTAGAACTTTGGGTGCAAGCCAAAAGCCCAGTGTCATTAACTGTAACTGATAAATGATGGCTAGGTTCCTGGTTCTGGTCGGTGCTGCAGTGACCTAAGATCAGATGTTTGTCCTTGTCCTTTTGAACAGGGGAAGGGATTCAGAAGCCATGGGAACGTTGTTTCCAACATGTTCCCAGGTGGAGACAACGATCCACCAGTTGCTCTGCTGGGGAGTGATGGTCCCCTTAGCATCCACACTTTCTTCCTGGTCACACATTCCTCCTGACCCCAAATGGACAACATGCCCTTAGGAAATGAGGGAGTTGTTTTCCTGGTCACGGATGTACCTTCTTATTGCAGTTTGTAAACAGTGTTAGCTGTCGACTTCCCCCCTAGTAGATGGTCGAGTGTTCTTAAATGCAGACGCTTTCTCCATCACTTAGGATGCTGGTTTCAGGTGCTGTAGGATTGGCCTGAAGGCTCTTGCTTTTCTACACTAAGCCGCTGCAGAGTGCTTTGCTCTGGGAATGTCAGGTGACCACTCCTCTGTCTTCCTCCCCTTCTCTGCCCGCCACACACCCTCTCATTTTTCCACACTGCTCACCCTCTGTCTCTCACGTTGTCTCTGTCCTACTTTAGAGAAAGCCTAAAGAGCACTCAGTAGGAAGCAGTGCCCAACCCCCCCCCCCCCCCTAGTCCCTGTGACTCTCTTTTTTCCCACCCGGTTTTCTTTAACAGCACACTTCCGTTCAGTTGTCTGTTTAATTCTCTGTCTCCAGGCATGCAGGCAGCCTGAAGACAGAGATGGTGCTTTATTCAACGCCTTGTCTCCCACTCCTAGAACAGCATGTTGGGAAGCTCGTAGTAATTATCCGAGGGAGACAAAGGAGAGAACTTGTAACGGGAGTATTCTCACAGCCCGACAGACATCTTCAGTTCTAGACTGCCCGCCTTGCTGTGGACATGAACAAGCTCAGAGCTCTTATGCCAGCTCAGTGTCTCTGAGGCACCCACCCACTCCACTCCCTGGTAGGGTGCTAGGTAAGGTACAGGATGCCCAGTTAAACTGAACTTCAGGTACACAAGAAAGTTTAGTATGACTATGTCCCTCGTGGTATTTGGGACGTATTCATACTAAAAATTACTTCTTGGGTATTTTCATCTGCTAAGTTTGACAACCCTACCCCCTAGGTCCCTGATATATATTGATTTGCCATAAGTTAGGATGTTTACGTGTTCTTTACAGTTTTCCTAAAAGAAATCAGCTCTAAGTCAGCCTTGCCCCCAGTGTATAGCACCACTGATGGAGCCATGGTTCATTCAGAACCTTCCTTTGAGTGAAATACGTATGAAGAGCGATACTTACGTATGCAACCTACCCCCACCAACCTCTGCTCTTTTTCTCCCACTCAACAAAACATATTGAATATGAGTGATAAAGACTGCTAGAGGGATAACCTTGAATCCTTTCTGACTGATTATTTAAAACAGGTCACTTGCAGATCTGGACTTCATTACTGTAACTAAACCTAAGAAATGACTTGAGACGCCTCTCTTAGCTGAGTGCAGATTTACTTTGAGGTTGAGGATGGGTGGGCTAGATTTAGTGTTAAAAAAGGAGGATTGTGGACTTTATTTTACTTCTTTGAAAGAGAAAAAAATACCTTGGACTCAAAGAGGACCTTTCTGAGGAGCTAGGGATGGCTCAGTAAAACCTCACCTAACTGCCAGGACGGGTGTCGTAGATAGTGAGTTGACAGTGTCATTTTTACATGTGACAAGACAAAATGGGAATCCATCTAACTCCACTGGCAGGACCATTGAAATAGATGAATGAAACGCTTTTTGACAACACAGAGGATCACATAAATGAGAAATGAGAATATCTTTTTCAGTTTCTAGTCACCACCAAATGTTTACTTGTTACTTAACTGTAAAAATTGCTTAGGCAGTTTAAGAAACATCATATCAGAGGCCTGAGGCACAGTTGGAATAAACCAAAAATAAATAATATACCACAGTACCCACCGAGATAATTTTTAAATTATGACTTGGAAATGTAATTGAGTATTGGTAGAAATTTTTTTAAAGACAAACCCTAATACACTACCAAAAACTACCAAATTATAACTTGAGTTTCATTTCTTTTTCTTAAATAAGAAATAAGTGAATAGACATATTTATTTGGGTCTGTTGGTTGCAGTCAAGTATCTATCTATCTATGGTTAGCACTTTTGAGATCCCTGAAGCATGGTTATTTTGAGTATAATGCAAACAAAAGATTGGCACGTGAATGCCCATCTTCCTGTTGCCTGGGACCTTCTAGTTTTCTGTTATTAAAACCACTAGTCATGGGCTGCCTTCTCCCCAGTGTCGTGACTCTGTGCCCTGTTCCGATGTGTTAGTGTAAGTCCAGCTACTACTATGTAAACCTTGGACCACTTCTCTAGAGTGACACTCTATTAAGCATCCTGGGAGATGTTCCAAAGAGTGAGCTATAGAAAGTTAAAAAAAAAAAAATTATAGTTTGTCATAATTCCAGAGAGAAAGAAAGCCAGAAATTTTAACAAAATTTTTGGCGAATAGATCTTCTCAAGATGGTTTGCTCACATGCGCCTCACTGGCATCGCAAACTCAGCTGTGGGTCATCGATGCAGAGAAGCACTTTGTCGGGCTGGGTTCAGCTTACAGGCAGAAGTTTCCTGGCATTTGACCTGCACCTAAAGCATCAATCACCACACAGCTGGAGCCCCCTGTTGGGTTGAAATGCAGTCCTCTGTGGAGGCAACATCACGGGGAAGAGGATGGACTTTGGTTTCAGGTGGGGGCTCCGCCCTGCAGTAGCAGCACAAGCTGAGGAGGTGACAGCCTCAGCTGCCCGTCAGGGTCGCGACAGCTGCTTGAAGGAGGGGAGAAGGACCAAGGTCCAGGCCCGCCTCACACCTGGCACCTAGCACAGGTGACACAGACCCTCATTTCCCCTTCTCCCCGCTGCAATGAGACGGGTTGACAAGCCCGTTTGGGCTCCCTTGCCAGGGTTTACAAAGGTTCGCTGAGTTCAAGCAGTCATTGAAGGAAAAGGATAACTAGTTCAGCGCGAGGTTGTCCAAAGAGGCCGGAGTATTTTCCCAGAAATTGCCAGGGAGGACACAGGCTTTTGGATGTGTTTAGTGGCAGGTGGCTTGAAAAGTAAGTAGCAGTTTCTTTGGAAGATGTAAAGAGACAACTGAGTTGCAAACTCGTAAAATTGGCTGTCTCAAAATGGACATCATTTTCTTGTTGTGTAATACTTTCCTGTAAATAGTTGATAGTCGGGGCTCTGCTCAGGCTGTCCTGGGGCCTGTTAGAAGTTTGTTTTTAGTTCTCCTGTCTCCCAGCCAAGCCACTTATGCCAAGAACACCTAGCTCTGTCCTAACTTTCGATCAGATTTACCCTGCTTTGTACCCGTCATTGTAAATGGTGCTGGGTAAGGGCCGTTCTTTGGGGGCCTCAGGGAGTTCATTTACTTTAATAGTTTCCTTACCAATTGTATACAAATGATAAAAGTACCTACAACTTGGAAGTTTTCTGTGGCCTGTTTTTCAGTGTATATGTGATTGGGGGAAAGGAGGGAGAGACTTAAAGAAAAAGAGATTATTTCGGATCAGCTTGTATTTCTGATGTTTGTATAACGACTAACTAAATGGAAGAGGTTATTTCGTCTTGAATTATTATTTGTAAAGTGGATCGAGCTTTCCTTCAATACCCATTGTAATTGTAGGGAGGGATTCATTCCCAGGGAAACGTTTCAGTTTTCCAAAATGTGATGCTTGACTTTGACAAGGATCTGGCTCCTAAAAGGCCTAAGGAAATCTCGCAGGGCCTTAGACGATGTCAGTCAAGACGCTGGCCCCTGAGTTGACAGGAAGAGAGATCCCTCCTAGGGAATCCTCAGGCGTTCTCGTGTGGATCGGGGCAGGTGGTATTTGGAGCGCCCCTAATTTGGACCTGATTCGTGGGTAGTGCCTAAAATCGTTTCAGAACAAAGCTTTCCAAACCAAAGTTGTAAACGTTAGGTCTGTGGCTTTTCAGACTCTGTCTGTGGGGCAGGGGCCTGCAGGGTCCCCTCAGGGATGGGGAAAAGCCGGCTTCTACTCGGCATTCCCGTGTCTCACACGATGGACTCGCACAGCTTGAGAAACAGGAGGCGGGTTACGAGCTAATACCGGGGTTCCTTGGCATCTGTGGCTCTAACGTGTCTGCTTTTAGCTGTTCCAAGCCGACTCAGAGCGTGTCATAATCTGTAGTTTTACTGAGGCACAGATGTGAACAGCCTTGCCTGCAGGACGCATGCGGGGCAGTGTGTCTCACGTGGTGAGTGGACCCTGGGCACTGCGGTCATCTGTGTCTCCGCTCGGCCTTTTTCTACTCATCGCTGCATACCTGCTTTAGGGGGAAATTACAGACTACAGTGGGGTTTGTACTTCGGGGGCCTTGCGGATCGCTGAGAGGTGCCCTCACAAATGTCTAAGGTCTTCTGTGTAAAGGCCTAGGACGCTGGACAGCTGGATGAATGGGGGGTGCCGTGGGCCGGGGATTACGAGACGGGTCCTGGGAGGGTCCATGTCACACCCCCTCCTGAGCGCGTGTGGGGTGCAGATGCGGTGCACGTCAGCTCTCAAACACTGCACAGGAAGGGCCTTTCTTATCCCACATCCTGGACTTCCGAGGAGCATGACTGTGGAAAGCCACCCATTACAAAAACTCACCTCCCTTTCTATTCAGTGCCTTCAGATCTGCCCAAGCCAAGACAGATGTTCCTGAGACTGTGTTGTGTTTGTAAAAGAATGTCTATTAGTGGTTCATTAACTAGGATCACGTTTGGAAATCTCTGTGAGCTTGTTAAAAGAAGACACTGTGCCTTCCTGAAAGCTGCTATTCTGTTTAAAAACAAAAATGCAATTCAAGTGTAGTGTTTCTCCCTCATACCAGAGTTACTGCTTGAGGCGCTGAGGGGACCTCAGGCACAAGCTGATGTCGATGAGGTATGGAATAGCTGGCAGGAGTCTTAGCGTGTCCTCTCTGCTCTGTGGTTTTTAGTGTAAATATGACCCCAGTTGTTGCGTTTGCTGAGCCTGCCTCCCTGATGGATGTGGAGTCGCACTTCCTGTCTTAGTCATTTTAAGAGCTCCTGAGAGAGAGACTAAAATGAAGACAGAGGGACATAACTCAGACAACTTCTCCAAACAGGCATGAAAGCATTTTCCAGCTATGCCCCGTCAAATGCCCTTGAGGAGTAATAGTCTGTCTTTTTTTTTTTCTTTCTTTCATTTCGTTCACCTACCTTCCTGGTGATTCTTTGAAACAGCCAATTCCCGATTTGAAATGCTTATTCTGGGTAAGGAGATACAGTGTATGCATACCAAGTAAGTGTGAGGCACTGCTGAGCCCGCTCAGAGGGGCAGCGTGTGCCGAAGGCCAGGCGTGGGCCCGGGTGTGTTCTTCCTGGCTGCCTGGCCCCTGCAGCCCCAGGGCCTTGCTGTCCCTCGGAGCTGGGAGTGGGTGTCCCTGTCCTGAGAATTCCCATGGTCATCTTTCCTGGGGGTCGTATGTTCTGGCATCTAAGAAAAGTGAGTGCCTCGTCATCTCCTTGACTAAGTCCCGTCAATTCTCTGCCACTAATCCAGTTTGCAAATTGAAAAAAAAAAAAGAAAAGAAAAGCATCTGCTCAACTGGGTGGCCATCCAGTCTGTCCAATTGGGAAGACAGCTGAGGACACCAGATTGAATTTGCTTTAAGCAAACTGGGTATATGAAAATTGAAAATTGAAAAAGGGGATGATTGTTCACTTTTCAAAAGTTCCTTTACCGTACAAAAGAGAGGAACAGGAGGATTTCTTTAAACAGCAAGTTCTTCCAGTACTCTAAAAATAAGATGTAATTAAGGTCCTTTGTTTCTAGAGCATACTTGATGCATAAAGGTGGTGTGGCAGTAAAAAATACTGAAAGTCTTCTCAAATTAACTTTTTAAATTACTAAAAATTTTTATCTGATGGGCTCCATTTTACTGAATACATACATGTTAATAGTTTGTGCTCCAGGTGGGGGGAGGGGAAGAACGCATCCTACTCTGGACAGCTTGAACATAACAATTTTAAAACTGAGGGCAGTGCGTCATGTGACCTGCCACTCATTAATCTTCCAGTATCTGTTCTTGGAAACCCAAAGTCAAACCTTTTAACCTTTAAGCCAGAAGGAGAGCTGTCTCGAGCAAGCTCTCATGTAAAGTTCATGAGCTCTTAGCCTCAGCCCCCAGCCTAAGGACCTCCAAGAGTCGAGGTGATTCCACTGCCCACAGAATGAATGTCATAGGCTTTTATACAAGTTGTCTGGGAGGATTGAGGGTTTAGCTGGGTAGACTTTATACTTCCAGGATGGCTGTATGGGGTTATTCCTCTTCTGTTCATGCAGACCTTCATTCAGCGTTGACTGTCCGTTGAGAAGCCCGTGCCAAGCAGGAAAGACAGGCCTTGGCCTCGCTCTCCTGGAGCGCAGGCTGGTCTTCCGGCCCTCACAGCCACAGCCCGCTTTAAGGTCCCAGAACGGCCCCTTTGATAACCCGTTCTTTTCCTCTTTCTCTTTCTGCTACTTGTCACCTCTCCTACCCGCCTGCCCCAAAGTTCAGGGTGTCAGGGTGTCAGCGTCCAGACTTGTCAGGCCACATGTGAGTTGTTAACAGACACTGGTTTTGTTTTTCTTGTACCTCAACAAGGGCATAAGCTTTGACTTTAAAAAATATAAAGCACCGATTCCTTGTTGCTCGTGGCGATTCTCTAATCCGAATAGGAGTGGCCCAGAGAGAGACAGAGAGAGAAGTGTTGGCAGGTGGAACAAGAAGGGGGAGGCTCGTTGGGCTTTTGGGAGCAGAGTGGAGAAAGGAAGGGTCCTGACTCTGTAACGGCCAGAGTGGCGTGGAGCGTGTAGTCCATAGAGTCACTGACGCCTCCATGAGCGAGGCGAGGGGTTGTGGAGGCGCTCATATTCCAGGAAAGGAGGGAGAAGATGAGGATGAAAAGAAGGCCCTCCCGGGGGTGTGGACCAAGGGGGGCCTGGGGACGGGGCCTCAACTAATGCAGGAGGCCTTGCAAGGAGGCCGCCATCAAGTAGAGCGTTTTCAGTGGCTGACTGAGCACCGTCAGGTAGAGAAGGGAGCGTTCCACGCAGAGGGAACGGCAAACGTCAGTCTCGCTCCTAAAGCCTAAGTATCAGCCAGCATCTCTGCTCTCCCCTTGCGTCGCCAGGGCCCCTGAGAACACGGCTGGCAAAGGGGAGCCTCCAGACCTCCTGCCTCCTCTGTAATGGCCACTTCCCACGCAGCCCCTCCCACACTCCCCACGGGTAGCCTTGGTGGTGGGTAGTAATCTCCATTTTACAGTTGAGGAAACTCACAGTAGCTAAGGAACTTGGCCAGGGATTGCATATCCAGTAAAGAGCAACTTCAGAGCTGCAAGACCACCGATGGGTCCGGTTCCAAAGGGCACACTTTTACCCAGAATGCCTTGCCCTAAATGAGCTCGCTGGAGGGCTCTGCCGGACCCTGAGACCCTGTGCCTCCCGCCCACCAGCGCCCATGAGGTTGGATCTCAGCACCTCTGGCGACAGCTCAGTCCATCATGGACCAGAAATCTCTTATATTTGGATCGTTCAAAAGTCTATATTATATTTGGATCATTCATGGCTAGCGGCATAGTTTTCCAGGATTTAGTATCTGAGCGATTTGAATTAAATGAATAAAGGACACGGTAGGGCATACGGTGCGTGGTAGGACAAGGAATCTGAGCATTAGCTGGGTTCCCAGTCTGTGCCCCGTGGGCAAGCCTGAAACCGCTGAGCTTCAGCTTTCTAACGTTTAAGAGGAGGATTTTGTGCCCTGCAATCCCCAAGGTCTGTTTTAGCACTAATGTATATGACCCTGCTTTCTATTATG
This sequence comes from Grampus griseus, assembly GCF_964374135.1. Lineage (NCBI taxonomy): Eukaryota > Metazoa > Chordata > Mammalia > Artiodactyla > Delphinidae > Grampus > Grampus griseus. Next base: position 76,690,543 of record NC_139007.1, read on the forward strand.
TTGGAATTACGTAGCTTCTTTGGGGAATCCAAAAAAGGGTATGCACCGTACACGTGTAGGCGTGACGCAGGAAACAAAACGTGATCTCCGTTTAATAGAGGAGCCCTGGGTGTCCCCCATCGTAGAAAGGAACTTCCGTAATAGGAAATCGTTCCCTTTCTTTTCTTTTAATTACTCTTACACCTGATTCTTGGGAAGACCTGACTTCATACTGTTCTAATCTAATGGGACATGGCTGCACACATTTTAAGTAGGTTTTTGTAGAACAATAAAACATTTAGCAAATTATGTTAGAACGCGTCTGCACACGCTGCTACTTTTAGATCTGTGCCAGCCATACTACTCCCATATGGGCTGACCGAGTGGGTCAGCTGGACGAGGCAGATGGGGGTCTGGCATCCAGGAATAACTCTGGCACCTTCCCTTCAGCGTGGCAAGGCAGGCTGGCTGAGGCTTGGATCTGAAAGTCTTTTGAAAGGACCTGGTGGTTAATCCAATAGCATCAGTGCCGGGACAGACCATACCCAGGGTAGGTTTCCTTTCCCCTGGCTTCGCAATCACACGCCTCCTCCTTTTGTGGAGGACAGGAGACAGGATGGTGAATTCCAGTCGGTCAGCATGGACGATCACTGGCTACTCTGGTGAGACTTTTACTGGGGCAAGAAATGAAGATCAATTATCAAGGGGTCAGAGCCTCTCTGTAGACTTTGTCTCTTTCTCAACTGTAATTTAGGAGTGATTCTTTAGGCTGTAGGTAATTTTCAGTCTGCTAATAGGTTATTTGGAAATCAGATCACATTTACTTAAGGAGGAAGAACGGGAAAGAGACCACAGAAGTCTCTACGCTGTGACTGACGTTAACCTAATACCTGTTTCTCCCTGCTGTTGGTTCACCTGTGGCCATTCCTGCCTGTCCTTATTCCCTCCTCCTTCTGCGGCCCTGCGTTCATGGAAGCCTGGCCGCTGGTTCTGGAGCCAGGTTTCCACGGGTAAGAAGGGTGTGGCTGCTTTGGAAGCAGCTGGACCTCCCCTGCGGTGCTGTCCCCTGCCGGCCCCTCGGCAGCCGTGGGGCCCACGGGGCCCGGTACGGGGTGACCATTCTTGTGTGTGTAGCCCAGGGATGTGCGAGGAAAGGCAGATAATTTGGGTGTGAGGCACACTTAACCGGAAAGCCAGTCTCAGCCACCTTCTAGCTGTGTCGTCTTTCCCAGGTTATTTAACCTGTTTGAACCTCATTTTCTCATGTGCAACGTGAAGTTAATGAATCTGTCTACTTGGCAGGGCTGTTTGCGTAGGTTAAGTGAGACGTGTACGTCAGTGACCTGGAACCAGTGGGACCCCCCCAGTGAGTTACAGTTGGATGCGGCGCCCCCCCAAGTCAATTCGCCTTCATTGTGCCCATTTTATAAAAGAATAACTGCATTTCAAAATTAAGAAGAGTTGCAGCAAATACTTCATTCAGGTGTTACTTCTACCTCCGGGCACTGCTACCTCTCAGTTTACTTAAAAAAATTCTTTTCGTACCATGTTCTCGTTGACAAATGCCGTGTTTGGCCTCCTACTCCTCATTTACTATGAAATTATAGCCCATATTGTGGGCAGCCGCGCAGCGCGCTGATCACTGCTAACAGAGTGATCCCTGAAGAAGCGGGAATGCTCTTCACAAAACCTCTCTATTTAAGGAGTTTGGAACAAGCCGTCCTGCCCACAGCGCCACTCGGTGGCAAGTCTCGGGATGGCGGGGGGGGGAGCGGCGGTGTCTGTCTTTGTGACCAGGCTGTAGACGCAGAAGCTCGTTTTGGATTCGCCATGTAAAGATGGGACTCCACAGCACGCGTAGACGCTTCTGCCCCGTGGCCCAGCGCGTACCGCGGTGAGCTGGAGCTGGGGAACCGCAGCTGCTGCGGCTTTGAGTCCTGGCTCTGCTCTTTGCTGGGTGCCTTGTAACACGGGGCAAGGCGTTTCCCCCAACCCAGCTTCTTTGTGGAGGAAGTTAGGTCTAGTTTGCAGGGTGTTCTTTATAAGACACTCAATCTATGAGGGGTAAGAGTAAGAACAAAACAATGCAGAAGAGATGCATTATAGTAAGTAGTGAATTCATCGATATTCAGTGTTACCAGCCAGGGGTGGCACATAGAGGAGAAGGGGCTGGTCTTTCTCCTGCCCAGTGACTCGGTGACCCGCATACCCATGTAACGCCAGGTAGGTCCCCTAACGCTCAAACCTTAGCCGCCTCTCATGGCAGCAGGGTCCCCATTGTAAGTTCATGCTAGAGAGTTCATACGTGTGAAGGGGCTTTGAAAACTAAAGCGCTGTCCAAACGTGAGCTGTGTGACTGTCATCTCCAGCCCTCTGTACTGTTACTTGCACGAGAACTTGATGTTTTCGTCTTAACGTCCCCCTTCTCCAGTGACGGAGCGGTTTACCGTACGTGCTCCTGTAGTGATTCCGTCAGGCACTTAGGATATACGCTATCACAGCCCAGAAAGCCACGGCCGTAAAAATACTTGCCAGAATTCCATAATAAATTTTACTTACTGTTTGTTTATTTCGAGTTCATTTGTCAAGACAGCAATCTTTATTTCTCTTACTTGGCAACGAAGAAACCCAGAAATTTAGTCTGTGTTGATAAACGTGCATGTGTTACTAGATCATTCTCATGGACCCCCACCACTCGATTTGAGTAAACTTGTGTCTTTTCCCTGTTGCCCCCCGTTGTGGTCTCTGTGCCTTTTATCCCATGAATGCTGGTTTACTCTGGACAGCAACCCTCCTGTGTTACAGCAGATCTTATCCAGATTTAAGAAAATGGCTCTGTCCCTTTAGCATTGTAGCTTATTTTCATTGTCGTTTTCTTTCTTGAGTAGCTTTTGTGTCAGCATTTGAAGGATAAACTCATCAGCAAAGCACTTAGAATCATCCAAGTAATAGATGGTATCTTGGTGCCAGTTTCGTTTTGTGTGAATCTTTCACACATTTCACAAAGTTGTGTCTCCCCTTATGCCAAAGCCACAGTAGAAAGATGAAAAAAAATAAGCTTTTTTTGCCACACATGACAGCCATGACGCCTTAATATATTTGTATACATATATAATATAATAATGGCACAATATAGTAGTGTGATATGATATAAAGAATAAACGGTTGTTTCAGCATCATCAAAGTTTTACCAGCCTCCGAAGCATAAAGATCAAATCAGAATCGCTAAAGTTTTTCAATTGTTGAAGCTTATCATTTTGTGACTAATGGGAACTGATGGCCCGAAATTTCCAAATATTGAACCAAATTCCTGGTTGTACCTGTGACAGCTGTGAACTTTACAGTCCCAATTCTTTATCATTTTAACAAGGCATGGCGAGGTAGTTTGCATAGTGGTTAAACGCCTCAGTTTGAGGGTCACACTTCCTGTGCCTAGGTCCTGTCTCTGCTTACCAGTTTGTGTGTCTTTGTAAAGTTATTTGAAGTAATTACTTAAACTAGTCCGACTAGTTGGATCTTGGGGCTAGGTACTGTGCACTTACAGATTGCATCCATGCTGTTATACTTACTAATGGATCTTTCAACTTTTACATAATTATTTCTTAATTTAAGGAAACCAGTAGCTACCCCAAATAAAGAGACAATTCTTAGATCTTAAGACACCGAAAGATGTGGAAAGGTGTATTTTCAGAATTTTACACCCATAGAGCTTAATCACATCATCATTTAAGAAGATTTTTATTGACTTCAGATGCTAATAGATATGTTGCGACTTCTCTGGTAGTTCAGCTGGTTCTCATCACCAATCTAAACTAGGATGGAAGGCACCCCAGGCGCAGGGATTTTGTAAGCCTAACCATTGCCACAGTCAGAAATGGTTCTACCTGGTTGCGTTCTCTAAGGAGCTACGAAGGCTACATGGACCCATTAAAAGTTAGTCGGTGGCTTTCTTTTTAGACCTCATCCACTGAAGTCCTCAGTGTATACGTGGAGGAACCAAGGCCCAGCAAGGTTAGGTGACGTGTGAGTTACTGGCGGAATCTCGCCTGGAGCCTAGGCATGCTGACCTCCAAGACAGGGGTCTCTCCTGACCCATTCCCCCACGAGGAGAGCGATGAACACTCCGGTTCTTCCTGTTCCACTGGAGGAAGACATGGCATTTTTTTTTTTTTTTTTTTGCGGTACGCGGGCCTCTCACTGCTGTGGCCTCTCCCGTTGCAGAGCACAGGCTCCGGACACGCAGGCCCAGCGGCCATGGCTCACGGGCCCAGCCGCTCCGCGGCATGTGGGATCTTCCCAGACCGGGGCACGAACCCGCGTCCCCTGCATCGGCAGGCGGACTCTCAACCACTGCGCCACCAGGGAAGCCCAGACATGGCATTTTAGAGCACAGAAATTCATCAAACATTGAAACATTTGCTGTTGTATTCACACCGTCTCTTCTTTAGGAATTATCTTGGAAAAAAAAACTAGGAAAAGTTATTCCATTGACCAGTGATGACCAGTTATTGTTCCTTTTGTCAACAGGCAAGATGATGAATGAAGTTCTGGCAGCTTCCTGTGTCCCAGGCCTTGTAGACATAGATGAGACGTGCTTCAAAGTTCCAATGTGCATCACATCGGATCTTGTTTAAGGAAGCGTTAAAAGGAACCCGCCGTTACCTATTGAAGGCTCTGTGCTCTCAGACATTGTTTCTGATTGAATCCAGAGGTTGCAAGCATGCCTCCCTGTATTACCTGTTGGAGCAGGTTTAATTTTATAAATTTTAAACACGAACTCTATGAGTTTCTAGTCCATAATTGTTCTTTTTGAGGATCCACTCAGACGAACAGTATTGCATCTGTAAGAGATACACACTTCCACAGGACCAGAATTTTTTTTGGAATATAAATGGCAACAGACTCCAGCTGTAGCATCATCCTGTACCAGTGATGAAAAGGACAGATTGCAAGGAAACCGTTCGGGGGGAAATGTCATGTTGTGTTGGAACTACAGATTCCTAGAACCATAGCTTTAGCAAATCGAGGCTTTTTTCCTTGAACGTGACATGCATAAACTGTAGTTCTTGACTGGTGGCTTCAATCCATCATTATTAGTCATCTCCCTGGACAATCTCAAATGTTGAAAGCCTTCACCTTTCATTAAAAAAAAAAGAAATGCAGCTTTGAGAAAATCCAGGTTCAGTGTAGTCTTCCAAGTATCTCACTTCAGCCTTCGTGTCCTGGTGGTCGTACAAACAGCGGGTACCTGGTGGCAGATGAGAAGCCTAGTGGGAGAGGAAGGAAGGGACAATAAGTGGGCATATCACATTGTATCGTCAACATACTTTATAAGTACGTTTCTTATTCCTTCTTATTCAGGCAGAGATTAGAAGAGTTTGTTGCAAGTATCCAGACCAGGATTTGTGTTTCAGAAATTATCAGTGTTCACGATACCTGCAGGGAAAAGAAACCAAACTCAAATATGAGCACTCTTTACACTTAAAAGAATATTTTTATCATTCTTTTATTTGTTTTGGCTCTGTCACTAATTAAAGTGCTTGGAATGCTGTAGTCTGTGGTCTCTTGACATTTAATCAATGAGAACCTAACACTGTCACAGTATGCTGCCACTTGGGACATTCGTAATAAAAATTGAAACGAATTTTGGTTGATAGTCATTTATTTTGCTTTGTAGCTTAGCACATCTTTTGTGCTTCACCTTTGCCTGTCAGCCAAGCGATTTGTATGGCCATATGTCTAGACATAGAGATATATACATAGTTAAGGCCTTTCACAGTCTCTCATCGAATCACGGTCGTTTTCTAGATTTTAACAACTACGCGTTATCTGTTGAATGCATTTCGATTATGCATTCTACAACACGGATTAAAAATGGTCCTTGAGGATTCTGCCTTGGCTTTCTTCAGTTTCTGATCATACCATATTTTCTATTAGATTCATTATAATATCATTATAATATATTTTGACATTTTCTATTAAATAAGTAGAAAATTGAAGAAGGCTATGGGCAATCTGGTTCCAGCTCTGGGCCTTTCAATCACATCTTTCTTGTTTGATTCCGCCCCGTGTGTTGTGTGTTGGAGTATATTTTTATGTATTCCACAGTATTGTCCTAAGAAATTAAAAAACTCCAAAGAAACCCAACACGTGAGCCTGTGTAGAAAACGTAGACCTTGCTTGACACTTTTACTGCATTTGATATGGAAATAAGAAAAGAGCCCTTTCCCTCTATTCTTTTGTAACTAAACCTGCAATTGGCAGATACACCACTCATCCAGCTCCCAGCTCCCACCCCACTGGCATCCCCCCAAAAAAGGAACAGCATGGATTTGGGGATCAACATAGACATCCTAGTACATCTATGAGCAAATGGCTTTGGAACTCTTCAATTAGGGGAAAGAAAACCTAATAGGAGGTTCTGGGTTCTTTTCAGTGGGCGGGTGGCAGGAGAAAGAATAGAATAGTGAACAAACTTAACAATAGGATCACCCCTTTAGACTGAGCTGTGTACAGTGTTAGCACTTAGCCGGAGGTGCATTTCTGTGATCAGGTGTACATCCAGGGCCCATCTGTTAGAAGAGTAGTCTTTTTAAAGTCCCAAGGCACCATAATAAGGGCAGAGGTTGATGCTTCTGTCTCCTGGACGAATTCCCTTTTCCGAAGCCTCTGCTCCCTTCTCTCTGCCTGAGCATCTGGACAAGCTCTCTTTGTGAATCAGCATGAATATTTAACAGTGCACACTCCATCCCTGCCTTCAGTCTGTGGCAAAGGAAAGCTTTCAAAAGTCACCATTCTCTAGGGACTTAAAACATTTTGAGCTGGTTTTAAAGACAGTATTAGGTGACTTTGACAAACTGAAGCCATTTGGTGTTTACACAATTAGAAAGAATCCTTGATGTGGGTTGTTTGGTTTTATACTTGAATTCTAATACTGAGATGTCATTTAAATGAGATGGGTGGTCTTAAGCAATGTCTTTGTGGTTGATAAATTCTTCAGAGAGGAAAAAGAAAACAACCTAAACATCTGTTTCAGAATGGTCCCCGCGTAGGAATTACACATAGATGATTACTTATATTCAAAGCAATTTGTGTTTGAAATGATTGAAGAACATAAGTAGTTAAAATGGTTGAGTTTGATTGTTTAGAAGAAAGTCTCTCTCCATTCATTTTAGTAATTTTCCTAAATTTGCTATTTCTGCGTCCATTTGTTAAAATTGGGGAATATTCCACACTTCCGTGGATGGCATCAAATCCCATCCTTTTTACGGCTGGGCTTTCATTCAGGGGACTGCTTCAAGATTACCAGGAAAGGAACCTGGCACAGTATTTAGACTGGGGCATATTTACTGTTTTATAGATACTTACTTCACCCTTTAGCATCTGTGAGAAATGTTATGTTTACTTCTCTTATTTCTTCTGAGTTATACATCTCTTTCAAAACATGTTTTTAAATATCATAGAAAAAGACTCTACCCGTGGGCTATCAGGAAATGAGATGGAATTCCCTGGCAGTCCAATGGTTAGGACTCTGGGCTCTCACTGCTGAGGGCTCAGGTTCGATCCCTGGTGGGGGAACTAAGATCCCACAAGCCGTGCAGTGCAGCCAAAAAAAAAAAAAAGGAAATAAAATGAAGCTCATTTTCACATTCTTGTGTTATTGCAAAAATAAATTATTTTTTAATCCAAAAATATACAAACAAATCAAATACAGACAGTTTAGCAAAGAAAATTGTAAACTAGAAAAAAATATATATATATGTTATTATCTAACCTCTATATACAGGCCCAAGTACAATACTCAGTTATATTTTTCTAAAAAGATGTAACACTCATAATATTTTTTATAAGAATAAATTTTTATAGTAAAATATATGTAATAAGACAAGTGAACTCAAAAGAAATTGAATAAAAAATTATTTTACAATAAAGACTAAATTATAACATGACTAAATTATAACATGACCATTAAAATTTTATTTTAATGATAAAATAAAAAACCTATTAAACGTATTTGATTAAAAGTAAGGAAACACTAGAGTAGTTCTCACTAAGAAGGCAAGGATTTTCACTGCCATAACATTCATAATATTAATACAAATTTTAATATCCAGCAAAGGATCTGCAGCCTAGAAATAAACGTGGCTTTCAGCTGGCTGAGACTAACAGCTTGCATGGCTGGGAAGGAACCTAATACACCTTTTCTAATTTTGCCTGGATGATCACGGGTGAGAAAACTATTCTTGAGTAGAAGCAATTGCTATTCCAAAGATTTAAAAAAAAACTAGATGAAGACCAAGCCAAGTTCTCATTTTATATCACCTTAAAGGATCCCCCTGAAAGAGTTGCATTAGTATTTAAAAGTCCCCCGCACAACGTCCAGCAAACAAAGGGCCACAACAAACACACTCAGTGGGCACCTCCCTCCTTCTCACTGCATCATCCCTGTCCTTTCACTACTGACAGGAAAAAGAAAAAAGCTAAGGAGGAAAGAAAGTCAGTTTTGCCAGAAATGTGCATGTCATCAAGAGTTTTACTTTGCCTGTGTGGACGTAAGCACATGTACACGCTTTGCGGGCCTGGAGGCCATGGCAGAGCGACCCGGATCCACCGAGGTCACAGAGAAGCAAAACTTCCCAAGACGAGGCCTGGCCGGGGACTCCCAGGAGACCCCGGGCAAGGAGAGGACATGCTGGGGTCCTGCCGCTAGAGCTGGTGGGGAGATGCCTCCCCAGAACGTGACCACCAGCACTAGAGATGGAGGCCCTCACCTGTGTGCCTAGGCCGGACCCCAGTGAGGCCCTGACTCCTTCACACTATGTGACTCCAACCCCAAAGTTTGGCTTTTTACTAGAATGTTATACCTTTGTCTCCAAATACCAACACTCCTTTGTGCGTCCAACGCATATGTATTTAGTGCTTACTAAGTGCGCAGGACTGGTTTGAGATCAGAGGTAAAGCAGTGAATGAAAACGATGCTTGTGCACATCACTCAGAGCTGCACGTTAGAAAGGAAGAAGGTGTGCCTTGTGTATTAAACAGTAGCTGGATGCAAAAGAGGCTCACGTGGGCAGGTATCAACCAAGTTTCCCTAAAAATGACTAGCTTTTTATTAGCTCAAGTTTCCACTGTAGGAAAAAGAAGACAGTTCTTACAGTTTATCTTTTTGCTGTTTTCTAGCCAGTGATCAGTTTATTGTTTATTTGGTTTTAAGAACCTTGGCATTATATTTACTTACAACAGCGAACCATCCCTATAGTCAAAAGTATAATATTTCTAAGGACTTATCTAATTTCCGTGGCCTGGCAGCAAAGTTCCCTGGAGAGAGATTTTTGCAAATAGGTCCTCTGATTGGACCTTCCTCGCCACAGATCCTAAACAGGACCCCTCTTTTTTGAAATCCCTAAACTTTAGCAAAGAAACAAGTACCACCGTCCATGAATATGGTCGTTAAATTTGACACAAGAAGTGACAGGTTTCAGCTGTAAGTGGATGGAGGGAAAAACTCAAACGACTCTCAGGCACGGTGACTTTGGCTTTACAAAATGACTTTGGAAAACCATAAATAGAACAGAGAAGCTATGTCTACTATTAAACCATTCGAATTCAGAGTTTCTTAAGAGATCTCTCATTTCCAAAATATATGTGTATTTAATGGAAGAAGGACAGACTAAAATGAGAGGGTGGATGGAATACATGGAAAGTTACTCTTCGCCCTCATTTTTCCTGGAGTCTGATTTTCCTGGAGCCATCTCAGCAGCACACAAACAACAAGGCTGGTTTTCCCAGATCCTTGTCACAGTAAACAGAGGCATAGAAGTAGGTTGACTCAATGTTTTCAGTCTAGTTATAGCATGCTTAGGAAGATACTACTATTAAATACAAAAGAGGAAAATAAAAACAATAGAAAACCAGTGAATTGTGGATTTCATTATCAGTAGCTCCTGTCTTTATCTGAGGTAGAAGGGTGCATCAGATCTAAGTACAAGAATTTACCTAACTGGATTGTAAGATGTGTGATGTGTAGGTTTGCTTTGGAAATCCAAGGATTTCCATTCAGTGACGAACACTGTAGACCCATGCAGGCAATACATGTTACTTAAAACAAAGTATTAACTCTAATAAGTATAAACATGACCACCACCAAATCATTTGCTAATTATCCTTTCTTGGACTTCAGCCAAGACATAAGCAGTAACGTTTCATTCAACTAAAATTCTATTTACAGTCAAACTAAAAGCAGTAATTCCTCAGGGTGCTTAACTGGACCATCAAATTTTTCAAACAGGTTCTGCAAGATGGCATCAAAATAAACTCTTATTTCCTAGCATAGTAGGGGGTTGAGGCTTTTCCAATGAACTATTTTTAAGGAATTTGAATATATTTCTTATATGCACTAACACAAATGCCCTACTGGCTGTAATCCTACTGTCTTTGCTGTTGCAAAAGGCCGTCAGAAGGCTCCTTACCACTCTGGAGGCCATGGCAGTGCCAGCCACAGAGCCTGCTGTACTAAAGGCTAGCTTCTATCATGAATAAACATGAACTAAAGAGTCACTTGCCTCCCGAGAACGAAGCAAAAAGGAACCCCAATTAAAAGAAGAGATTTACGTAGTGCATTTTTGTTCAGCCCTTAACCATGGAGTCACTAAAAACCAGCATCCTATTGCAATCCTTGGTCCTTGCATTAAGTAAGTTTCTTCTCTTATCAAATTTCTTCCATTGCCTTTAGAGAAGACAGATTCCCTTATTCTGGTGTGTCTCCTCAGCGACGCTCAGCTCAGTCTTCAGTTTGCTCCATTTTATTCTTTGCTTGAGTTGTACTTGGCTTGTTTGGCAAATACTTGCAGCTGAAGATGCTTCCAGGCGCTAACACGGTCGTTCCCAACCTTGTCTGCACATGAAAATCACCTGGGCAGCTTCAAAAAATACCTATGCCTGCATCTTTCCCAAGAGATTGTGATTTCTAGGGTGTGCCCTGGGTGTTGGGAGTTTTAAAAGCTCTCCAGGGGATCCTGCTATGCAGAAGGTTGGGAACTGCTGGGCTAGAGGGAAGAAGGGAAAGGTTTGGTGAGCCTGAGCCTGAATCCTAGCCCTGCCTCCTGTTTGTTGTGTGATTTGGGGTAAGTTACTTAACCTCGAGGAGCCCTGATTTCCTGTCTGTAGAGCGGAGATAATCATGCAGGCAATTTTCTCAACTCTGTAGTGAAATATCATGTACGTTACATGATCGGTGACAGCGGAGGGTGATGTGTTTGGCACAGGAAGTGGTGGCTGCCGTGATTCATCCCGAGGGTAAAATAACGTTTAATCCGTTCCAAAGAAAAGGAAATGCACTGTGATGATTACGTGATGGGCTTAATGAAAGTGAAAATAGGTAGGGTGACAACCAGACTTGCTGCCGCGTGGGATGCCTTTTTTACCCCCTGACAATTGAATTGTTCATCTGTTGCTAGCTTGTTGGAGAGAATGATACAATGTTATACTCAGAGATAAGGCTATTGTGTTTATCTGTTTTCCCAGGGTGGGGTGAATCTACCCAGTTCTTTGTGAACAGGATCTGGTTGGCAGGTCAATCTGAAACACTGCGAAGTGGATGCTTTCGAAAAGGCCAGTTTGACTCCATGGGTTTGGTGGGCACGTTGGCTGATCACAGGTGACCCCGGCCAGGGACATCCCTGGGGACAGATGTGACAGGAAGTAACGGGGTGGGGCTGTCATTGTCTCCCCACACCATGCCTGTCACCTCTTAGGTCCTGGTCACATTAGAATCTGACCCCTGATTGTATTTTTTAATCTAAGAAATCTCTCTTCCACTCCCCAATCTTTATTTCTTGTTTTGTGTTCATCTCAAATAAACAAAAATTAACTTCATTAAGAAAGAAAGGAAGAACTATAAACACAATGTCTATCGGGATGAGTATGGTTCCTGCATGCAGACTCAGGGACCAGGGTGGGGTGGGGATAGACTTTATCTCATTTTGCCCCATGTAGCTCTGGGGAGGTGGTCTTTTGTGGAGTGAAGAGGGGAGGTGAGCGGTGTACATTCCCTCCTGATAGAATCAGAGGAAGATCGAGTGTCAGAGCCCAAAGGAACCTGAACAATCACTTGAACCCCAGGGGTTCCTAACTGGGAACCCTCTGAAAGTGTATGCAACAACTTAGGCAGATGGAAATGTTTCTTTGGTGGAGGCCATGGCCTTTTCGGCAGATTTGCAAAGAGCTTGGTAACCCTCCAGTACGAACCAATTTTACTAATAAGGGAACTGAAACAAAGGAACCTGTTCATAAGCACATAGGCAGTCACAGTGGGGCAGAACTCAGGTGGCCGCATTTTTCTCCCAGCTCCACTCCCCAGGTTTCACAGCAAGTTTGAAGCATCATCGGTGGGTGGGGGACGCTTAAGCCGCAGGTTCTGCTAATTCCCCATTTATCACAGCCTGAGTCAGCGCTAATGTGATACAGAATGAGGTTTCCACTTTTCCTCTAACCAGGGCCGTTTCATCCCAAAGGCACTAGGAAGAAGGCAGGGCTGTTGTAGCTGCCGAAAATCCTCCTTATTTTAACCTGCAGTGAAGATTCAGTCTGGCTCAGAGTTTTAGCAGGAATCGGGCCGTAAATTGGGGAAAGTAGGTGTCTTAGTCCGTCAGGCTGCTGTAAATAGAACAGGAGAAGCTGTTCTAAGCTTCTAAGAAGGGCACTTATTTCTCGCCGTCCGGGAGGCTGGGAAGCCCAAGATCAAGGCGCTGGCAGATTTGGTGTCTGGTGAGGGCCATCTCTCTGAGCCCTCATGTGGAGGAAGGTGGGGGCAGCTCCCTGGGGTCTCTTGTATAATCTCATTCGTAAGGACTCCGCTCTCACAACCTATTCACCTCCCAAAGGCCTCCATCACACTGGGATTAGGTTTTTAATTTTCTGAATTTTGGGGGAACACAAACACATGGTAAATAGCAGTAGGCAAAGGCCTCTAAGAAAAAGGATGCTTTGTATTTCCTTTTTCTTTCTTTAGCATAGTTTCGTTTTCACGAGGGCTCGCCCCCCAGGAGAGAGTGCAATCTGGTGGTTAGCAGTTCAGGCTCTGGAGTCGATTTGGCCCGGATTGGAAAACCCCAGCTCCAACACGCGCTAAGTGTTTAACCTCATCTCCCTCTAAGCCTTCACTTCCCGTCTGTCACATGGAGACAACTGTGCCTACTTAACGGGACTGTTTCGAGGACAAATGGGAAAATGATTGAAAGTGGATTCTGGGTCTGACAGATCCCATCTGTTTACTGTGTTGAATGTATTCTGCATTGTGAAATTATATTGTCACTTTCATATTATTTTAAAAATGAATGTTTTAACTGCATTGGGAAGGACTCAGTCCTGATCGTTCAAGTTTTAAGTTGATGATGAAAATAAGGGACTCTTGAATGACCACCTCCTGTTTACCTTTTATTTCGGCTGCTGTGTCATATGACCGACCTCAAACTTTTCCTGATTTGTTTTTTATATTTCCAAGTCAGAAAAGGTTACATTCTTGTTATAAATGATTCTCACAAGCGTAGAAATTTATAGAGTCAAAGATGACTAGTCCATATTTTTCTAAAACAGCTGCTAATAAACTTTCTAGGTAGATTGGTCTGGTTGAGCCCTCCATGTGGAAAAGCCTAGCAAATGTCTTTGATGTGCATTATTTTTACACATGCCTACTGACCTAGCCTCATCCTGGTTTTCTTGTGACAAACGTTTGAGGAGTTTTGCACTCCAGGAAGTAGTATTTTGACAGGATTATTTCCTGCTTTAGAAAGTTTCATAGCTGCTCTAGTGGTGTTGAGCACAGGAGGCGGAGTTTGGTGGGAAAGGAAGACCCGCGTCCTGTGTGGGGATGTGGAAGGAAGGAGAGGAGAGATGCAGACTCTTCTGGGGGACAGAGAGTCCTCATGGAGGCAGAGAATTTGGTACTGTGTTGCTGGAGACCAGTAGGTGCCCACTGATGCTATGGTGCTGGGGACTAAGACCAGGCTGACCCCAGGGAGGGCAGGGCTGCTGCCAGCATGGCCTGTGCCTTGTGCAGATTGCAGAAGGGGCCCCCTTTGCCCCGAGGGTACACAGCACAGAGAGAGGAACAGAGCTGGATTTCAGCCCTCGTGCACCCCTTCACAGATGCTCTTGTGCAGTACGCAACGTGTGCAACTGTGCTCAGCAGCTCAGTGACAGATGCAGGAGTTCAGTCATCCCCCACCAGCCAGGAAGAACAAAGGTAGTACTGAAGAGCAGGACCCTGCTCACTTAGACCCAGGTTTTGGAGGGATGTGGATGGTGGAGACCGTCCTGGGGAGATGGAGAGGTTAAGGATCTTCCTTTTCAGAATCTGGAGAGCATCTCCATCAAGCTTCTCCATGGCTTTGTGGACATTCGCAGCCTCTGTCCCCTCCCTACCGGCTGCCCTCTCACATTCTTCCCGCAGCCAGGCTCTGTTCCCCTCCTCATTCTAAGGCCCCTCACTCCCTTGCCTGGCCCCTAGGATTGTGACCTTGGCTGCGAACAGCCATAGCTGTTGTACAAACACACACACATCGCACACGGAGACACCCCCGACACACACCTGTTCCCATTGCTCTTAAGAATAAAACCCGGATCCCTAATGTGCCCTGCACTGGCCTGCAGTGACCTGCCTGTACCCTGCCTACCTCCCAGCCTCCCCCGGCCCTGAGCTCGAGCTGCGCTGGTGTCCTCCATCCTGCCAAGATGCCGTGCCCTGAGGGCTGTGTCAAGGCTTTCTTTTGAAGGCTCCCAGCTCATATATCAAACACTCAAACGCGCCCACATGCCACATTAGATATTTTTTGGTGCAAATAATATTTTAAAGGTTTCCGTATTTCAAATAATTTTGAGATGATTGAACTATGCGTGACTCCTTTCATTCGAATGCCTGTGATCTCTCAGCCGTCTTGCACGTGCTTGAGGATCTGATCAAGTGAGAGTGTCTAAAGCCGCACATTTTCCCCAAACACAGTGAAAGGTTTATGACTCCTAGGCCCTGAGACAGCTGAGAGCGTGTTTTGTTTTATTTGCATTTTATTAAGCAGTAATGTCAACTTTGTAGTTTTCCTTTCATATTCGGGGGACAATGTCTTTTTTCAGGCCTCACACCTTTCTCTAACGTCCCCCCACCTCTCCCCACCTTGTCTGACCAACTTCTGCTTCATCCTCAGATCTTGCCTCCATGTAAACTCCCCCTGGGGAGCCTTCCTGACCCTCCTCTGGGTCAGCGCCTCCTGTCACGTCATCTCACAGCACTGAGTCACTTTCCTGCAGAGCACATCCTCTGACTTTCACTTCAGGACCATCTGTGTGACCTGCCCTTCAGGATTTCTTTCTAGCACCGCACAGACTATACGTGCCACTTTTCATGTGGAGTAAGCGGCCCTTACTCCAGTCTTGGGATAATCAGAGTTGGCCGTGTGAGCAGCAGCCAGGCTGCGTGGCATCTTCTTTTCACATTCACTGGGCTGCCATGCATTTACCTCCCGGCAGCTTTAAGAAGTCCCGCCATCTTTACAGAATCAACATGCTGGTGTGGGGAAGATGGGTGCAGTTTCCAGTAACAGAATGTAAATAAAGACCCTTGGCAGTTCAATGGTAGTATTGTTATGGAACCAGACTGCTCGAGAGGTCGCGCAAGCAAACCTGTTCCAAGCCCCCCCACCCCGTCCTCTTCCATATCTTTCCCAATGGTCTGGGGACAGTGCGTAAGGCACACTGATCAAATTCACGGGGACTCTGACTCAGTGAGATCCTTCAGAAGATCTCAGTGAAAATCCAAATGACCTCAACGAGTTTATAAAATGTCCCCATAACACCGGCATGAAATTCCGTGGGATTAATGCCAGGTGGCTGGTCCCGCTGAAACCATTCTCCTTCCCCTCCTCCCAAAGGAAGAGGACAGGCAAGTGGCCGGCCAGAGGGGGTTGTGGGACCCCCTGGGGTGACTGACACCCCCCCCCCCATAGAGACTAGCCTCCTACCGACATGGGCTCGGGGATGGAGCTCACCAGTGTTGGGGGCCGTCCTGTGAAAGGATGCGCCCACACCCCTCTGCCCCTCACACACACCTGGCTAGTGACACACACACAAGGAACAGCTCGTTTGTGGAATACTTCCTATGTACCAGGCTCCACACCAGGCCCTTTAGACACGTTTTCTTCCTTAATTCTCATAGCACATCTAGCATGTATTCTGTGTATGATGGCATTTAGAAAGGTAGGGTAACTCGCTTAATGTCACAGCTGGTGGGGCTGCAGCTGAACCCCGTTTCTGTCTCCCTAGCTATTGACCTACCCAGCCAAGCACCAGGATCACCCAGACAGAGACTGAGAGAAGGACAGTAAACCTGTGGAGGTGTTTGGTTCCCCGCGCAGAGCCCGAGCAGGGCTTTCATGCACTCGGGCGGGTTCCCAGCCAGGATTAACCTGCTTCCTC
This sequence comes from Grampus griseus, assembly GCF_964374135.1. Classification (NCBI taxonomy): domain Eukaryota; kingdom Metazoa; phylum Chordata; class Mammalia; order Artiodactyla; family Delphinidae; genus Grampus; species Grampus griseus. Next base: position 76,706,986 of record NC_139007.1, read on the forward strand.
TCCTGAGATATTTTGGCCTTATATTTCAGCAGACTGGTAAAGAAAATGAAGAATGTGTTGCTGGTAAAAGAAAACAATGTCCAAACCCAGTGAATCGTAGGAAGCCCCTTATCACTCTGGGGCCTCCTATTTCAGGATTGCTTGTAACGTGTCTTGCATCTCGAAGCTGCCTTGGCCAGACAGGGATGTAGCCCAGGAATTCCACCTGTGACTTTAGGCGCAGCAGTTCTTGAGGAAGATGTTCAGGGAGGTGGGAACCAAGAACCAGAGGTCTCCAGTGCGACGTCTGATCTCCTTCCTCTGGCGGGAAGGCAGGCTATTGGGGAGAGCATTTCACTAAAACCAAGAGAGCTGAAAAGTGGAGAGTTGAATGAGGTAGGTGGGGTGGAGGGAAGGGGAAGGACAAAATCCAAGTACCCGATGGGTCGTTTATTCAACCTTTAACAAATATTTATCAGGGCCCTGGGATACAGTCGTGAATAAACAAGCACCCTTCCTACATAGGACGTAGGTTCTGACGTATGAGCTACGTGCATGGTCTGTATGTTCTAAGGCAGAAAGCCACAAAGATGTGGCTAAAATAATTTCAGTTGTAATAGTGCAATGATGAAAGTTAGAGTCTGAGGGAGAGAATTGGGGGCAGGGGAGGAGAGGAGATAAAAAGTACCGCCAAGGAAAACTCTTTAGAGGTGACATTTCGGCTGTGACTATAGTTCAGATTCGTTTCCAGGTGTGCCGGGCAGGCCCCGAGGAGATTAAGTGGGAGAATGTTATCATTCTAATCACATCACTTCTGCTGCCCTGCGAGGAAAAGATGGAAGAGGGCCCAGTGGGAGAGCAGCCCCAGGGCTCTCCTGAGGTCAAGGGGGCTACACAAAGATGAGAGAAGGAGAAGTGAGAGAAGAGGGTGCATGTTTTTGGAGACAGCCTCAGTAGGACTTCCCGGTGGGCTGGGAATAAGGGTGTGTGTGTGGGAGGGGGCGTGGTCAAAAGATTTCCGGCTGCATAGACAGGGAGCCGTTTTTTCTAGGTGGAGAAAGTAGCTGTCTAAGCAGAGGGGCCCTGGGGTGGCCGTATGGGGTCTTGGAGAGCCGGGGGGATGAGAGGGCAGGGAGCATTGTGGGTCCGCTGGTCAGGGGTGACGTCGGTGAGCAGCAGAGATGGAAATTGGTGTGAGGATTAATCAAATGCGGAACGTGCGGTAAAGCCATCCGCACAGCGCTGGGAGCGTCGTGATGAGTCAGTAAACGGGAGCTGTCGTTTCACTAGGAACGGTCCAGATCCCTTGTAGGAGCCGGGACAGGATGGGCAGGATGGGAAAGGACAGGAGTGAGACCTGCAGGGCAAGGCTGGAGACACCCTATAAACGCCGTATGTCCTCTTGGGGTCACCAAGGGAAACCCAGAGAGCGGTGTCAGAAGGGAGTGGGTTTCCGCCCTGATAACCTGCGGGCGGGACGGGCACAGCCATCAGTCAGCCCTGGGAGGGTCGTGGGTCCTCAAGGTCAAGGGGTGGGCGAAGCCTCTGCTGTCTGACTTCTGACCGCAGAGCCTGGCCGGCTCCTGATACCCTTGGGTATGTGGCCCTGGCAGCAGCAAATCCCCTCCCTTGTGCTTATCCTCCTTCCCGTGGAGAAGGTCCCCTCCAGCCCCCATTGTTTCTGCTGTTCCCCTTTCCATCTGGTCCCCCCTTCACCTCCCCACGGGGTCCGGTCTGGCCCATCCACTCAGTCACGACGTGCTGAGAACACAACTCGGTGACGTGATGAGCAGATGAGAACCCGGGACCAAATGTTTTCCCGCCATCCCGATTCTTTCTGTGCCAAAACAAATACACTCAATTTTTAATTGTTCCCTGTTTCAAACTTATAAATGGAAAGGGGACCTCGATCTCAAGTCTGTTCTCTCAAACTAAGTCTCCACTGCCTTGAAGCAGGTGTCTGACCTGAATAGCTCTGTGGACTCAGACCTCGTAGGGAAGAACACTGATATTAGGAATCCATAGCGCCCGTCTTCTTATCAGAAAATGGGGGGAATTCTGTTGATCTATTTCATAGGATCTGAGCTGTAATTATTGAGAGCTAATGTTTTTAAAAACTGGAACTTGGGATTTCCCAGGGGATGCTTTTAAACTCAGGCTGATTTAACGCAGACCCACATGTCCACACACACACACTCTCATTCCTTCATTTCAGACCACGCACATCTCCGCAAGGTTCACTGACCATCCTAACGAAAACAGCTCACGGTGGCCGTGACCTTGCAGAAACAAAGGTCAGAGCCGCAAGCTTTAAGTAGTGTGTTCCTGATTTTAAAAGCTGCCTGCTTATGACCTTCCTTTCTAAGTTTTCCATCGAGGACAAGTCAAGATTTGAAAAGATGTCACGGTGGGGCAGTTGGGAAATGCGATGCGTGGCTTCTGTTTTCACTGTGAGGACCTTCCCAGGCCTTCCTGGGTCCCAAGAGGCGGGTGGGAAAGGACACAGCCTGCCCCTGTCACAGCCCATCCTTCACAGGACAGGAAGCCCAGCCTGCCCCTGGGTCCCTGCTTCCCTGACACAACTGGAAGTCTCTCACCTTTAAAGCCTGGGGAACCAGGTGGGCCCAGGGGTTTTTGGTACCTGCTCTGAAGGGAGGGACATCGGGGGAGTCAGGGTGCCCCATATGGGCAACATCTCGTGCCCCTGCAAGGTTCTGAGCATCCTTCTTGCACGCCCGCTCCCCAAGTGAAGACTTCCGTGTTGAAGGCGCTTTGAAAGGCCAGCAGGTGAAACTAAAAAGAGGTTTTACAAAACCGTACCCGGGATGGGGGCATTTTCCTGATGTCCTTAGGGCGGCACGTCACACTTTTTTCCCATCTACTTAATGGCAAAGGGGAAAAAGTAAATCCCCATCCTCTGGAGGCCAAGGGCACAGCTGTGGTCATCACACACGTTGAAATAGCTTGTTTTATCCCAAAACTCCTGTGATCGTGAAAACATGTGCAAACTTTGCACTTTATTCCAGCAAGTAGGTTTGATTCAGTACACAAGTCATGGGTTGTACTGTGTCAAACTACCTAACTCTCCGACTACACCTCCCCTTGGTCTTTCACTTTAATCTGTTGGAAACCGATCATTATCCTCCTGCCTCTTGTTCCTTCTTGTTTTCCCCAGACGGTTCAAATCTTGCAGACTTCCCTGCTAGTTTCCCAGCTTTGTTTGCTGTTTGAGTATATGCGCAGAGGTGGAGACCAAAAACAGACAGACAAACGAAAATAAATAGGAGACTGACGAAGACGTTCCCAACAGTGTCCCATTGGCAAGTTGCATCTGCAGAAGAGTGTGTGTCACCTCTGTTCTAATACCAGGCTGGGAGGTGGAGGGAGTTAAAGGAACTACAGCAGAAATTCCGGACAGAGTCTGTTCCTTCTACTTCTCAAGGATCACGTCAGAAAGCTCGTAAGAGCTTCGGGAGGAGACCCAGCGTAATACCCTTGTCAGTAAGTTTAGTTGAACCGTGAAAATCAGGCAGGTGACTTAACTGACTCTTCCGCTGAACTGACTGTGCTTGTCCAAGTATCCTCTGTACACTACCTTAAAGAAGTTCATTCATTGCTGTGTGAATTTAGCAGATGATGCCCCAAAGGAAGATGAAAAACCTAGGGAGAACATTAGTTTTCTTAGCTAGAGTAGGAAGTGTGCAGTAATCAGGAATGCAAGAAGCATCCTGGTGATTTCTTTTTTAAATGGTGTCCTGCCCTTCATCTAAGAGTCTTATAAACCCGTGCCTTGCTAACGGTCCCCCTGCAGCCTGACACTTCATTCCCTTCACACCCCCTGAGGTGGACTCTCTTCTCACCCCCATTCGCAGATGGCTTAAGGGGATTTAAAGACTCCCCCGGACTCACACAGCTGCAGAGTGGCAGAGCCAGTCTCCATACCCTGGTCCCTCTGACTCAGGAGACGCACCTAAACCCACACCCGCCATCTCTCTCTCTGGAGAAAACTTGCCTTTCTGCAAGATAACGAACAATATCTAAAACCAGAACTCTAGGACCACATTTATCTTTCTGGTTGTTAGTGTCTTTTATATTTAGGGCATGCATTTAGTGAGGCACTGTGTTTATTTTTCTGCCGGAGGTTATATGGTCTTCTGGGAATTAGAATTACTTATAATAAGAAGATATTTACTTCCATAATTTAGCCAACATAGCTTTTGGATTAATTTTATTAGCTCCTGAAGCTGGAACTGTAACAACCAATTCATACAAACACAAAGTTTTCAGCATCTTTATAAAGGCTACCTCAAGAGGGAGCTCCTTGCAAGCCTTAGATTTATTCAGTTCTCTCAGTCCTGAAGCTTGATTATAAAACGTATTTTCAGAGAATGGATTGCAATCCTGTATGAGTGGAGAGGAAGTTCGCGGAAGAGGCTCAAGGGAACAAAACAGAAGTTTAGGAATTTGAATCCTTAGGTGGGTGGCCATGAAGATCCAGGGATTTAAATTTTATAAAAATTACTATCAAGAGAACTTAAAGAAGAACTTCTACAGTCTTTTAGTGTGTGGAATCGTAGCACTAGAGGGGCTCTTAAGAAGACAGGGAGAATTGTCGGGACTTCCCTGGCGGTCCAGTGGTTAAGACTCTGTGCTTCCACTGCAGGAGGTGTGGGTTCGATCCCTGGTCAGGAAGCTAAGATCCCACGTGCTGTGCGGCCAAAAAAAAGAAGAAGAAGAAGAAGAATTGTCTTTCCCTATTGATAAGGACTTTGGGGCGGGGGTGGGGAGTGGAGGTGCAGGATTCTCAACTCTGCTTAGTAACTGGTTGCGTAGTTTTCTGTACTGATACAGTATCGTGAAGCAAAGGGCACCAGGGCATTTGTTTTTGTTCTCTATAAAGTTGTATTAGCTCTTCTGAAGAAAATACAGTGAGACACAGTTAAAAGACAGAAAGGAAATGAGAATGGAAATCTATTTAACCCAGAAAGAAATAAGAAAGGAGGCGCATCGGAATTTTTAAAAATCCAGGTGGGACCGACAGAAAACAAATCAGAGTAACAGACTTAAATCCAACCACATCAGTAACTAACAGTAAATGGACATAAACGGAGTAAACGCTCTAATTTAAAGGCAGAGATTATTATTAAACTGGAGAAAAAGAAAGACCCAATGACATGCTGCCTTTAAATATAAATACAGGTAGATCAAAAGGAAAAGATGGAGTAAATATGTCTTACAAACAGTATGCTTTAGAAAGCTGGAATAGCCAAATGAATGCAAAATAGAATAGATTTCAGGATGATGCCTATTATCTGAGATAAAAGGGTCAATTCTCCAGGAACACATAACAACCATAAATCTGTAAATATCTGGTAACAGAGCTTAAAATATGCGAAGCAGATATCGACAGAATTTAAGGGAGTAATAGACAAATCTACAATCACAGGTAGAGGTTTTAACATCCCTCTGTCAGTAATTGATAGAACAACTAGAGAAAAAAGCATTTCCTTTCATCTAGATTGGCCATCCACCAGGGACTGAGCTGGTATCAGCCAGTGTGTGCTCTGCTCACGATGGGCTTTTATTTAATTTCCTTGGCTAATGAAGAAGCAGCTGTCTCTGTATCCTCTGTTGCCCAAAGGATGTCTCGAGATTGATTATAATTGCTGTGAGAGTGAACCTGAGGTCTTTACCTTGGCAAGTGAACTGGAGAGGTTTCCTCATCTCTTGTAGGTACCCTTGAGATCAACCCTGTAGTCTAGACAGGATGAGTTTCTAGCGCACAGAGTAAACTGCTTCTGCCCAAATAAGGTGAGGCCCCTTTCTCCAAGGAGCATTTTGTAACTGCTACAACACAAGACTCTCAGGGAAGTGGGGCTCCTTCAAGGGTCCTCATGTTCAATGTTTGCTGATGAGCCCTGCAGTTTGGGACTGGAGTTTTACCTCTACAGCTAAGTGACACTTAAAGACTCGTTCATTATCTTACAGCCACTTCAAGCCCAGACTGTGTTGTGCCGGGAACCACTTAACGGGATTATTGCAGGACGAGGAGCAATCTCACTCTCTGGGCTCCAGTCAGATCCCCCTCTCATCCTGCCACTTACCAATTCTCAGCCTAACCGTCTCCTAAGAAGAGAATTTTTCAATTTCCTGCAGTGATCGGAACTAACAGTTTTCCCAGCCTGCAGAAAGAATGGATTGAAAATTGTGGACATGCAGTTAGGATAATACAGAGCCATTATTTAGGTTAAAACACCTTATGCTCCTGGATCACTTCAGATACGCGTGGTTGTAGAGCCTCGACTCCCTGGCCTGGTCTGAAAGTAATTCTTATTTTGAATTTAATTTTTTTTTTAGTTCAGTTTAAGCTTTATTTTCTAAATTAAGGGCAGTTAGAAAGTAGAAGATCTGCTCTTATCCAACTCTGTGGTGGCAATAAGTGCATTCAACCTCAAGTTGAACCAAGAAGCCAAATTAAAGAAATTGCACATGTTTGGTGGTAGGGAGAGAATATCCTAGATCAAAATTTTGTCAGGCAAAGGGAAATAGTCCTAAAGTGTATTTACTAAATAGGGAGCTGGTTTCCAATGGGTTTTCATCTTTAGACCAATAACATACATTACGTAAAATCCTACCCAGAGCAGGAGAAAGTCAGAAAAACATTAGGGACTAATCCATGGAAAAGAGATGGGACTGAGTATGCGGGCTACTCTATGAATCATTCAATTCCCTCTGCCCTGAGACACTCAGGTTCCCAAGTCACTTCTTTTATTTTTAGAATCAAGATTGTGATAAATGCGATATTTGTTTCTTTTGTACAGTACATTTTGCATCTATTGTTCTTTCTATCTGGTTTCCTCAGATAGGTGAGTAACTCTGCCTGATGCCAAAGAAAGCCTTTGTGTGCCCCTTCAATCCTTGCTGGTCCCATTGGTGGGTCCCCAAATGGAACATGGCATTTTTCCATTTTGTCTTTAGTGAAAGTAACAGACCATGAAAGACTTTTTGCTCCAGCCTCCTAAAAGGCCCTACCATTTTACCCTAACTTTTATTACTATTTAGATAATAAGGGGGAAGGGGGTGTTCATGGTATTGTTTCAGAAATATTCTGATAAATCATCTAAATTAGTTACTTTTCTTCTAATGGTTTAATGACATCTTCCAAAGGGGAGAAAGACATTCGGAGCCCATTTATTTTCATGTAATTGATGTAGGAAAGGGGGAAAAGGTGACACACTCTTTCTACTTTTTCCTTTGAGCACTTTAATCAAAAAAGAGCATAGGACTCAAGTCAAGTAGGTCACCAGTTATTAATTTTGTGCGCTTGGGCATGCAAGTCTCTTCTGAGCCTGTCCCCTTGTCTATAGACTGGGGGGCTCTGTTCTTTCCTGTTTGCCTCATGAAGCAGTGTGAGGAGAACACACTGCAGGGGAGAGGCTAAAACAGTGAGAGGCCTCATGGACGATCCTTATTTACAAGTTTTCATTATAATTTGGAACTTTTCTTTTCACTTAATTATCCCTTCTCATTGCTAGTTTGTCTGTCCCTAATCTCAGGCTGTTATTCTTACCATGATATCTTCCTACTTTGCTTTTTTCTATTTGCTCATTCACTTGGCACATCAGTTATCGCGTTTTCCTCATTTACCATGTAACCCAGCTTCATTTTTTATTATTATTATTTTAAATGGAAGTATAGTGGATTTACAATATTATATAAGTTTCAGGTGTAAAACATGGTGATTCACAATTTTTAAAGGTTATACTCCAGTTATAGTTATTATAAAATATTGGCCATATTCCCTGTGCTGTACAATATATCCTTGTAGCTTATTTGTTTTATTTTTTAATAGATATTTATTGGAGTATAATTGCTTCACAATACTGTGTTATTTTCTGTTGCACAACAAAGTGAATCAGCCATACGCATGGGTACGTGTCCCCATATCCCCTCCCTCTTGAGCCTCCCTCCCACCCTCCCTATCCCACCCCTCTAGGTCATCGCAAAACACCGAGCTGATCTCCCTGTGCTATGCTGCTGCTTCCCACCAGCCAACTATGTTACATTTGGTAGTGTATATATGTCGATGCTACTCTCACTTTGCCCCAGCTTCACCGTCCCACCCCATGTCCTCAAGTCCATTTTCTATGTCTACCTCTTTATTCCTGCCCTGCAACTAGGTTCATCAGTACCCTTTTTTTTTAGAGTCCATATATATGCATTAGCATACGGTATTTGTTTTTCTCTTTCTGACTTACTTCACACTGTATGACAGACTCTAGGTCCATCCACCTCACTACAAATAACTCAATTTTGTTTCTTTCTGTGGCTGAGTAGTATTCCACTGTATATATGTGCCACATCTTTATCCATTCATCTGTCGATGGACATTTAGGTTGCTTCCATGTGCTGGCGATTGTAAACAGTGCTGCAGTGAACATTTTGGTACATGACTCTTTTTGAATTATGGTTTTCTCAGGGTATATGACCAGTAGTGGGATTGCTGGATCGTATGGTAGTTCTAATTTTAGTTTTTTAAGGAACTTCCATACTGTTCTCCATAGTGGCTGTGTCAGTTTACATTCCCACCAACAGGGCAGGAGGGTTCCCTTTTCACCACACTCTTTCCAGCATTTATTGTTTCTAGATTTTTTGATAATGGCCATTCTGACCGGTGTAAGTTGATACCTCATAGTAGTTTTGATTTGTATTTCTCTCATAATTAGTGATGTTGAGCATCTTTTCACGTGCCTCGTGGCCATAGGTATGTCTTCCTTGGTGAAATGTCTATTTAGGTCTGCCGCCCATTTTTTAATTGGATTGTTTGTTTTTTTGATATTGAGCTCCAAAATATACAATTTTGGAGATTAATCTTTTGTCTGTTGTTTCATTTGCAAATATTTTCTCCCATTCTGAGGGTTGTCTTTTTGATGGTTTCCTTTGCTGTGCAAAAGCTTTTAAGTTTCATTAGGTCCCATTTGTTTATTTTTGGTTTTATTTCCTTTACTCTAGGAGGTAGGTCATAAAGGATCTTGCTGTGGTTTATGTCAAAGAGTATTTTTCCTATGTTTTCCTCTAAGAGTTTTATAGTGTCTGGTCTTAAGTCTTAATCCATTTTGAGTTTATTTTTGTGTATGGTGTTAGGTAGTGTTCTAATTTCATTCTTTTACAGGTAGCTGTCCAGTTTTCCCAGCACCACTTATTGAAGAGGCTGTCTTTTCTCCATTGTATATTCTTGCCTCCTTTATCAAAGATAAGGTGACCATACATGTGTGGGTTTATCTCTGGACATTCTATCTTGTACCATTGATCTATATTTCTGTTTTTGTACCAGTACCATACTGTCTTGATTACTGTAGCTTTGTGGTATAGTTTGAAGTCAGGGAGCCTGATTCCTCCAACTCTGTTTTTCTTTCTCAAGATTGCTTTGGCTATTCGGGGTCTTTTGTGTTTCCATATGAATTGTAAAAATTTTTGCTCTAATTTTGTGGAAAATGCCATTGGTAATTTGATAGGGATTTTATTGAATCTGTAGATTGCTTTGGGTAGTATAGTCATTATCACAATATTGATTCTTCCAATCCAAGAACATGGTATATTTCTCCATCTGTTTATGTCATCTTTGATTTCTTTCTTCAGTGTTTTATAGTTTTCTGAGTACAAGTCTTTCACCTCCTTAGGCAGGCTTATTCCTAGGTATTTTATCCTTTTTGTTGCAATGGTAAATAGGAGTGTTTCCTTAATTTCTCTTTCTGATTTTTTGTTGGTGGTGTATAGGAATGCCAGAGATTTCTGTGCCTTAATTTTGTATCCTGCAACCTTACCAAATTCATTGATTAGTTCTAGTAGTTTTCTGGTGGCATCTTTAGGATTTTCCATGTATAGTATCATGTCATCTGCAAAGAGTGACAGCTTTACTCCTTCTTTTCCAATTTGTATTCTTTTTATTTCTTTTTCTTCTCTGATTGCTGTGGCTAGAACTTCCAAAACTATGTTGAATAAGAGTGGCAAGAGTGGACATCCTTGTCTTGTTCCTGATCTTAGCAGAAATGCTTTCAGTTTTTCACCATTGAATATTATGCTTGCTGTGGGTTTGTCATATATGGTCTGTATTATGTTGTCAGAGGTTCCCTCTCTGCCCATTTTCTGGAGAGTTTTTATGATAAATGGGTATTGAATTATGTCAAAAGCTTTTTCTACATCTATTGAGAAAATCATGTGGTTTTTATTCCTTAATTTGTTAATGTGGTGTATCACACTTATTGGTTTGCGTATATTGAAGAATCGTTGCATCTGTGGGATAAATCCCACTTGATCATGGTGTATGATCCTTTTAATGTGCTCTTGGATTCTGTTTGCTAGAATTTTGTTGAGGATTTTTGCATCTATGTTCATCAGTGATATTGGTCTATAATTTTCTTTTTTTGTGATATCTTTTTCTGGTTTTGGTATCAGGGTGATGGTGGCTTCGTAGAATGAATTTGGGAGTGTTTCTCCCTCTGCAATTTTTTGGAAGAGTTTGCGAAGGATTGGTGTTAGCTCTTGTCTAAAAGTTTGGTAGAATTTGCCTGTGAAGCCATGTCATCCTGGACTTTTGTTTGTTGGAAGATTTTTAATTATGGTTTCAATTTCATTACTTGTGATAGGTGTGTTTATATTTTCTAATTCTTCCTGGTTCAGTCTTGGAAAATTGTACCTTTCCAAGAATTTGTCCATTTCTTCATGGTTGTCCATTTTATTGGCATATAGTTGTTTGTAGTAGTCTCTTATCCTTTGTATTTCTGCAGTGTCAGTTGTGATTTCTCCTTTTTCATTTCTAATTTTATTGATTTGCATCCTCTCCCTTGTAGTTTGTACCTCATAATCCCTTACCCCTATTCTACCCCTCCCCCTTCCCTATCCCCACTGGTAACCACTAGATTGTTCTTTACATCTGTTAGTCCGTTTCTTTTTTGTTATATTCACTAGTTTGTTTTGCTTTTTACATCCCACATATAAGTGATATCATACCATATTTGTCTTTCTCTGTCTGACTTATTTCACTTAGCATAATGCCCCCAAATCCATCCATGTTGTTGCAAATGGCAAAATGTCATTCTCTTTTTAAGGCTGAGTAGTATTCCATTTGTGTGTGTGTGTGTGTGTGTGTGTGTGTGTGTGTGTGTGTGTGTGTCTCGCATCTTCTTTATTCATCCATCTATTGATGGACACTTAGACGCTTCCATCTATTCATCCATCTATTGATGGACACTTGGACGCTTCCATATCTTGGCCATTGTAAATAATGTTGCTATGAACATTGGGATGCATATATGTTTTAAATTAGTGTTTTAGTGTAACTAAGCTTTAAATACAAAATTTTTGTCTCCAAAACCATCTTTAAACATTTCACAATAACCTTCCTATCGGCTTCCTGTTTTAAGAGATGAGTTTTTGGGAATTCCCTGATGGTCCAGTGGTTAGGACTCCATGCTTCCACTGCAGGGGACCTGTGTTCAATCCCTGGTGGGGGAACTAAGATCCTGCAAGCCTCACGGTGTGGCCAAAGGAAAAAAGAAAAGGATGAATTCTCCACGTTTATTCTACAGTTTTGTAATCTTAACATTCTGTAGGTTTGCATCTGGTACTGAGTACCCAGGATGTACTCTCTGGTTGGGGACTTGACTGACTCATGACTTGAGAATGTTTCTTTCCCTGCTCCCTTTCCTGGGGGCGTTGGCTACCTCTGGCCTCACTCCATCCTCAGAGCTGCTTAGCAAGACTTCTGTCTTCAGCAAGCAACTAGCACCCACTGGGTTCCAAAGCTCCTTTTTTAAAAAATAAATTTATTTTATTTATTTATTTTTGGCTGCATTGGGTCTTCATTGCTGTGCGTGGGCTTTCTCTAGTTGCAGTGAGCAGGGGCTACTCTTTGTTGTGGTGTGCAGGCTTCTCATTGCGGTGGCTTCTCTTGTTGCGGAGCACGGGATCTAGGCGTGCGGGCGTCAGTAGTTGTGGCACGTGGGCTTCAGTAGTTGTGGCTCGCGGGCTCCAGAGCACAGGCTCAGTAGTTGTGGCGCACAGGCTTAGTTGCTCCACAGCATGTGGGATCTTCCTGGACCAGGACTCAAGCCCGTGTCCCCTTCATTGGCAGGCAGATTCTCAACCACTGCGCCACCAGGGAAGCCCCAAATGCAACTTCTTCTGTTGCTTTTTGTTTTGTTTTGTTCTTAGCTTCAGATGAAGGTCCCTTTGCAAAGAATGTTAACGCTTGATCTGTTGTAAGACATTGTGGAAAGTAGTATTATCCTACACTGCTCTTATACTCTAGTGTTTGAGGGTTGGTGGCCTGATTCTTCTTTTGAGGCTATGTCTCATTGATGTAATTCGAAAACAATTTTAAACCCACAGATTAAGAACATGTGTTTCTTCACGTCACATGTTAAGAGAGACTTTAATTCATTCTGAAATCTATACTGAAGAATATCTTAAAGCAAAATTGCAACTTTGCAGCTGTACTAACTACAAATTAGATCGAGTAGGAGTACAGTGACCTGGAGAATCAGACCAGAGGCCCATCCAGCTAGAATTCTTCCTCCACAAAGGCCTCCAGTTTTTTTATGGTTGTGCAGGAGGGTGGGTAGAATGGGGCATGTGATAAGGTGGAAAGATAGGTTTTCCTTCTCTGGTCTCCGTCTCAGAATGTCTGGAATGTTCTTCAAAGGTGGATCTGTCAGCATGACCTTTGCTAACTCCTTCTTGAATCCCTTTATATTTTATCTGCTCCCTCACGGGACATAAGTTTCATATTTTTATTATCTACAGTAGCACAGTACTTCCTCTTTTTGTCCTAAAATTACCTCTTTCAAGCTTTAAGGAGTGCCCTCTGCCTTTAGGATTTGGGAGCGATGATTCCATCTGCGTTTTCTCCCTTCAGTTCCACCCTATCCCAGAGGCTTTGATGGTATCTGCTCAGCCTTTGTTGTCAAGACTGAGAAAGCTAATTTGGGTTCAGAAAGTGGAAAATATTCAAAGGAGCCAAATAATTTTTGAGTCAGCGTTCAGTGGTCCTCATTGTTGCAATGCAGGAGCACATTGTGGCAACCGTTGACAAAGGGTTAAGCATCACAGACAGCCTTAATAGAAGTAAAAAAACAGGACCGATCCAAAACATATAACGTATACTCCAAAATAAGCCAGGCTCGCCCCTCTTAATGGGATAACTGCAGACATGCCAAATTCTACAGCTAGTCAGTTGTATACATATGGTAAAACTTTTCATACCATTCAACGTTTGCCTCAATATGATTTTAATTACGTACAGATTGGGTAGCTGGAAGAAAGCGCTGGAATTGAATAAAGTTAAACACAAGCCCTTTTATAAATGGCCCCAGTTTAGGTTAGAACGTATGCAAATGACTGCCGAGGACAGGGAGAGGAATGTGTGGTTTGGGGGAAACTCTGGGGGTGGGAGGTGTCTCATCCTCAACCTGGGGACCCTGTTGATCTGGAAGGAGAGAGTTTCCGGAAATGGTGATTATACTTCTTTTGAAGTTGGGACTTATGCTGATGCTTGTGCTTTTTTACTCAAATTCTTCCTGCCCCAGGACAGGGTTGTCTCTGCAAGATGAAATTGCTCTCTGGGCAAACGCCGCCTTCAGTTTGGAAGACCGTGGGGTTGCATACGGCAGATCGGTAGTTTTGAAACTTTTTTTCCCTAATGGTGCTTTCTTGGGCTGTGTTCCTCGTTTCTCTGAAGTTAATTTGACATAATGAATTCAAAGGTGGTGTTGTTTACTTCATTCAAGAAAAGAAATGGAAGCAAATTGTGCTTTATCTGGCCCTTGGCCGTGCCCGAGGAGAAAACCACGGCTCTGGAATGTGCGTTTCTCAAACTTTAACAACATAGCTTTGGTTTTCCTCATAACTTACCAGAATGGCTTTGACTTACTGAATATCTTTTGGGTCAGCCACTCTGAATTCCAGCTTCTCTTCTGTGAAATGAAGATACACCCCACAAAGCCAATTTACGGAGGCTTCAGGACCCGAAAGCTGGCCCATCACAGACCCTGCACACAGGGCTGCTGTGACCCCCAGAGGAGAAAAGATGGAGTTAGTATAATAAGGAGTAGAAATAACACCCGGATTTTTGGAGCCTCTTAGGATCACGTCAAACCATTTCAAGGAGGCGGCAAGCCTGTATTCTGTGCCTTTGCTGGTGAGATGGGAGGACCAGGAATTGAACCTGTTGCAGGAAGGGCCCGAGAGTGGGCTCCTGTCTAACACTCAGAAATGAATTGTCCAAGAAGACACAAGTACTGACCAAGCAAAAGACTTTATTGGGAAGGGGCGCCCGTGTGGAGGGCAGCAGGGTAGGGAACCCAGGGGAACCGCTCTGCCACGTGGCTCGCAGTCGCAGGTTGTATGGTAATGGTGTTAGTTTCCGGGTTGTCTCTGGCCAATCATCTTGCTTGGCCCATATTTGGTCTGAATCAGGGTACTTCCTGGTGGCTCATGCAATTCTCAGCCAAGATGGAGTCCAGCGGGAAGGGTCCTGGGCTGTTGGCAGGAGAGTATTATGGGCTGGCGTCTCCTCCCTCTTCTGGACCCCTCCCGATTTCTCCTGGTTGGTATTCGGCTGCAGCACCATGTTCCTTATCGGGATCTCCTGTTGTGAGACAGCTCATGCAAGCGGTTATCATGGTGCCTGGCCAAGGAGGGTGGTTTCAGTCAGCGGTTCCCTAACGAACCTATTAAAGGAGCAGGTTGAGGTCTGGATCAGGCATGGCAGGTTCTTCTCCCCCGGTATCCATGGAGAAGGAGGCAGAGTGAAGGGTCACGGGGAGGATGAGCTGCAGGACCCCAGTTGCTGGGGAGGAAACCACTGCCTTTGGCCAGGTGAGCAGCCGCGACTCCCACCTGCCCCCCGGCCCCCTGCTGATCTGGATGGCGGCCATGGCAGTGGGGAATGTCAGTGTCATGTTCAGCCCCCTGGCTTTGTATTTATGAATATTTGTATGCAGACGCTAATCTGCAGACATACACACTCTAGTCTAGTTTTCTATCGTTTGAGCTTCAGTTCAGTAACTTTTCTTGGAAAAGTCACCAGTTAGCCTAGTTGTGGGCTAATTAATTAATCAATTAATTAAAGTTCCTCTATAAGAACTATCTATGGAGTGAAATGTCTCACTCTGGGGGAAAAGGCAGGGCTATCAGTGAACTAAATGTGGCCTCCAGACTGTGAATTTCTTGAGGGCAACTTTCACATCTTACCCTCTTTTGTGGGATAAATGAAGACCAAATGAAAGACTCTACAATTAATTAATTTCACTTGGTGGAAATGGATTTTTTAATGGACTCTTTAATAATGTGTTCAGATATACAAAAATGACATCTACCAGTACTATGAGTTAGTTTTTCCACGTTTAGGAAGGAACAAAAGGAGGGAGAGAGGGAGGGACGGAGGGAGGGAAGAAGGAAGGTCATTTGTACTTAATTTCAAATATGGATTCCTCATTTCTTCTCGCATAGTTACTTCAGTAGCCTTAATATATTGGTTCCAGGCAAACTTTACCACTTCTAGAAGCCACTTCCATGGAGCCCAGATTCTTGGTTACCAAAATCAAAAGAGGCAAAAGATACTGGAGTTGGCTGCTGTACACAGCAAAGATCCACTGCAGCCCAAAGAATCAACCTGGTCCAGAGTGATGCAGTCCTTTCCGCATTGCTACCCCACTCCGTCCCCTGTTGAGACTGCAGCCCTTTGTGGCCTAGGATGAGCTCAGACACAAAGCAACCATCCTCCCCCACGCTAGGAAGCAGACAGGAGTGAGGCAGGGGCTTGGACAGCACACAAGGGGTGACTGATTTAAGTGGGGTTTGCCTCAGGCCCTTCGCTCTGAGGTGAGGGCCAGTTTTCCCTGGCTGACCTTGGCCGCTCTGCATTTAGTTCCTAATCCACTTGTGTGCCAAGTGGTAGGTGAGGAGCTAGAAAAGCCACAAGTCCTTAAAACATAGGGGCTGCCCTCCAAGTAGTAGAAAGCACAGACATTTAAACAACGATTGCAGCACAATGTAAGAATTTGCTAGAGTAGAGGTATAAACCGAGAAGAGGCAGCCCTAAAAAAGAAGCTAATAGTTATGCCTGGGAGTATCAGGGAAGGCCTTACAGAGGTGGGGATATTGGGCAAAGTCTTGAAGGATGAATAGCGATTCACTGGGCAGAGGCTCAGGGAGGGCATTCCAAACACTGGAGATGAAGTAAAGATATGCAGGTATGAAAGAACCTGGCACATTTCTAAATAGCAAAAAATTCAACATAGTTGGAAAACAGGAAAAATGGGTGAGTGGGAATTCACTGAATATGAGACTGGTGCACCGGAGTGGGGCCACATTACAGTTATGATGGTTGATTATAATTATTTCTTTATACGTCTGTATCTCCTGCCCAGGTGTCTGCACCCCGAGGTCAGGGAATGGGTTTTACTGACTTTCTTCAGTCTTCCTGAATCCCACTGTGTTTTTAAGAGGGCCCAATGAATTTTCATTGAATGGATGCCTGAGTGGATGTTGGGCGGTATTGGAAGTTATTTTAGCCCAGGCTGATGAGCTGATTGGATTATAAACTGGTCCTACATCACAGCAATTTGTTTGGACTTTACCTCTTGGGGAATATAGAGCCATTAAACAAGAATGATCTAAAGCTATCTGTGTTTGAGGAGGTAAATCTGGCTATAATGTGACAGATTCATTGAGAGAGACTGGAAGTTGGAAGGCCAGTTAGAAGACTACTGTAATGATCTGGAGGAAATGTTAGAAGGCCTGAGAGTGTGGAGACTTGAGAAATATTTATAAAGCAGCGTTAACATCTAGCCCAATTTTTGGTGACCAATGGAATGGGAGGGGGAAATCAAAGATCACTTTTGACTCAAGTGAAACTAAGTCTGACTTTCAAGTGGATTTATATTCAGAGATGAAAAGGAAAGGAGTTCCTAACACTTGGGCACTAAGCATAATTAACTTATTGATGTTGGTTTAGAACAATGAAACTAAGAGTTGACTAACCAATAAGATTTATGTGGACATAGGATAGAAGCAACTGATTTATATAGAATATGTAATGTACATATTCATTTTGTAATATAAATAATATGCAAATACACAAGGAAAGAGTGTGTTCTGACATCACAAGTATAATCAGGGCTGCCACGTGTGGCCTCACAGGTTGTGCACTGCACAAATCTAAGAAGCAGCACTTGTAATAGCAACAGGTCACCCTGTAAAGCTACTGTATGTCCCTCTTGGCCTTCAGCTCGAAGCATTCACAGACTGTTGCTTTTAGCCACAAAGGAAGGTGTTTAGGATGGGAACTTGATAGACTTGCAAGGTTAAATCATCTGACGGGAGCCCTCCTATAGCCAGGTCATTAGTGTTAGATGTATGTTGGGTAGGGGGTGTCTTTTCATGTTAAAAATGAGAGAAGTTTTTCTCCCTTTAAAGGACTTAGATTATGCTCTTATCCTGCCTTCTGACAGCAATGGGAGAATCCAGCGTTTCGTTAGTGGTGATGTTTTAAGGCCTCCTAGTGTGTAATGTGTCCCTTGCCGTGGTGCTGGGCGTTTCTGCATCTTGTTCAGAGTGAGTAATGCAGAAAGCCACGTAAATTCAGCCTTTAGAAGGAACGGACTCACGGAAGCAGATGAAGAGAATATAGTTCCATATATTCTTTCACAACAATCACATGTTGCTTTAAAATTGGTGTGGATTTTGCTCACATGCTTCAGGGGAAATAGCTTCCAAAGGCAACAGACCACAGTGTAGCTTAGGCTTGCTCTCCGCTGTGGCATGGCCTGCCATGGCTGGGGTAAACCGTCACAGAGCTTCTCAGCAGACAGAGACTCAGTCCGGGGGATGCAGGAGGCTCTGCAGAACGTGTCAGAGAAGAGCATCTTCTTACATGTCAGACTGCCAAGGGCTCACGGAAGGGAAGGCAGCCCAGACGACTGCATTGTAGACAATCTCCAGATACTCAGGCACTGGGGACCCAGTTGCCGAACTGTGGCCTGGTCTGGGGCCTGGGCACAGCGCAGGTAGTGTACAAGGATCTGTGCTTCCTCACACTTATTCATCTCGTGGAAACATGTCAGGCTGGCTCCTCCAGGGCCCTGCATTTATTTTAAAGAATGTTAGAAAGGAAATAGATCGCTTACCATCTTCCTCCCTCTTTGGGCGTGTTTATTGTGATTGGAAATCATTCTCGGCCACGTGGTTGTAGCTCTCACCCCACTCTCTGTGCTCCTAGGTTAAACAGCCCTCTGTGCAAATAAACAGAAAAGGGAGAACTGTTTTATTCAGCTACAGAAAAAGGAGCGAAGTGAGAGCCTGGAGAGCTGGGAGGGTTCAGCATGGCTTGTGTCCTCTGCTTGTGCTTTTTCCCCCGCCCGCAGAGCCAGGACAAGAGGCACAGAACAGGCCTTCGCCAGCGCTGGCTGGGAGCCCGGACCCAGGTGTTCGGCAGTGAACGGGACGCCGGCCCCGGATTGGTGTTTGCTAGAATTTACCTGGGGATTATCTTGACTATTCCTGGTGGGGGAGGAGATCGGGCGCTGCTCCGAACTTGATTAAAACCTGAAAGCAAGAAATAAAGCTGAAGATACCTTTGGATACCATCTATTTAAAAATTTCGTTCCAAAGCCAATAAAACCTCCAGCTGTTGGTACAATCGATTAGACTTACTTGCCATCGAAATCATTTTGAACACACTCTTAGAAGGAGCCCGATACTACCTAAGACCCCTCAGTGACTGACACAGGTACTCTGCACCAGAGCCCCTCAAAACGCGGCATTTGTATAACAAATGAAGGGAAGTAGGCTTAAATTGTCATCCTTTTCGTCTTACCAGGCCTGGAAATAACAGTTGATTATTATATTGTTAGTTCCCTATTTCAAGCAAATGATTTCGTTATGGAAATCCCCCTTTAGTTTAAAAGAGAAAAAAGGGAATTCTCTGGTGCTCCAGTGATTAGGACTTCATGCTCTCATTCCAGGGGCCTGGGTTCAATCCCTGGGCGGGGAATTAAGATCCCATAAGCCGTGGCCCCCCCAAAAAAGGACTTTCTCCCCATGGATGGGGCTGGTACCATCAGAGTCCTCTTCCTGCCCCCACCCCCTGAAAAACCCTCCACAGATACAGAAAACCACACAAATCGAGTGTGTGGCTTAATGAATCACCAAAGCCCAGAAATAGAACTGAACTGCTGCATCCCCCCAGCCCCTCCTGTGGTGACCACGTTCCTGTGTTTAACTTTTAATAGTTTTATCACTCAGCTGTGCTGCATCTCTAGATTCAAAAGTTTAATTTGCCTGTCTAAAAATATTTAATATACCTTTTAATACTCTTAAAAACTGTAGATACTTCCTCTAACTCCTTATAATTTACCTACTGCATGACCTTTAAGTAGGACTTAAAGTATCTAAGTTAAATTCTACCAGCCACACACTCGCTCACAAGTTACCTTGTGTTAGCTATAATTTTGAGACTTTTTTTTTTTTGCAAACATAGTGATAACACCTAATTTTAATTGAAACATGGTAAAACCTAAAGCTAGAAATAATTTAAAAGGCTAAGAAGCCAAAAAACTTCTTTTGAATCTAGACGAGCAATGGAAAGGTTGAAGCTGTCTGGCTGATGTTCAAGGAGAGCTTTTCATTCTCTGATACCATTTTGTGATGTGTGTGCTTATATATAATCATTACATTACATATGATCATCTCTCTTCTGGACAAAGAAGGGAAATCAGCTATGGCTCTGTAAGAAAAAGCAAACCCAAAACCAAAATCACGAGCAAGCTGAGAAGTTAAAGTGCAAGGGCTCTGGTGTGCCAGGGGTCTGCCTTTCTGTTCTGGTTCTGCCATCACGTGATGCTGGCAAGGCATCCGCTTCTCCGTCTGTACGGTGAAGATCATATTTATTAATCAGAGTCCATCCAGGGCCTTC
This sequence comes from Grampus griseus, assembly GCF_964374135.1. Taxonomy (NCBI): domain Eukaryota; kingdom Metazoa; phylum Chordata; class Mammalia; order Artiodactyla; family Delphinidae; genus Grampus; species Grampus griseus. Next base: position 76,726,940 of record NC_139007.1, read on the forward strand.
CCTGGTGGTCCAGTAGTAAAGAATCTGCCTTCCAGTGCAGGGGACGCGGGTTCGATCCCTGGTCGGGGAACTAAGATCCCACATGCCGTGGGGCAACTAAGCCTGCGTGCCACAACTACTGAGCTTGCGTGCCTCAACTAGAGAGACCGCATGCCACAAATTACAGAGCCCAGGCGCCCTGGAGCCCACACGCCACAACTAGAGAGAGAAAAAAAAAACCAAAAATGCATGCCACAACTAGAGAGAAGCCCACACGCCGCAACTAAGACCAGACACAGCCAAAAAAATAAAGAAAAATAAATAAATAAAACTTAAAAAGTCCATCCATACTTCTGTTATGAAGAATGATTACTTATTAAACTCTCTGCCTTATTATTATTATTATTATTATTATTTTTTTTTGCGGTATGTGGGCCTCTCACTGTTGTGGCCTCTCCCGTTGCAGAGCACAGGCTCCTGACGTGCAGGCTCAGCGGCCATGGCTCACGGGCCCTGCCGCTCCACGGCATGTGGGATCTCCCTGGACCGGGGCATGAACCCGTGTCCCCTGCATCGGCAGGCGGACTCTCAACCACTGCACCACCAGGGAAGCCCTCTGCCTTATTATTAATCTTGATTCTTGAAAATGTTAAACCTGAGTCCTTGGTGTAAAAATAAAAAGGTGTGAAAAACAGCATACTCAGGATCCATCAGATATGATTTCATTTACTTGTGGGTACTAATACTTTATATTTTTTACCTGATAATAGCTTATTAGCATTGATAATAATAATGATAATAATAACTAAAATGGCGAATACTTGCAGAATAACATTTAGTTCATGCAGTGCTTTCATATGAACTATCTCTGTTTTAATAGAATAAAAAAATCCTACCCTAATTATTTCTCCTGCTTTCAACATGTGCTAGTATTCTCTCCTCAGCCGGTAGTGAAGAGGAACTTATTAAAGACGCAGGTGATGGGTGAAGAAACATAAAACATAAACATCTATTCATTGCTCTTCTATACATTTCTGGGGCTGTTTATTTTGTATAGTACCCAGTGCTTGTCATCATCACGTAAGTCTGTGCCACAAAAAAATATGGGTTAAATAATGGATAAGATAATTAATTTGACATTATCTCATGTCATTGCTTGTTAAAAAATAACTATGCAATAACCAAGTCACCAAAATGACACAGTGAACTTAGCTGCCGCCCTGAGCTAGGTCTTACTGCATAGTCTCTTAAACCCACATCAGAGAGGCTTACAGCATGAGTCACTCAGGTTACTCTACAGGAAGATCTTTTTTCTCTCACCTTGAGTCCATACTCAGACACCTGAGAAAGTATCTCCGCGTGGCCATCCAGTGGACTGCCACAAATCCTCAACCTGTAAGCATGGTATCTAGAATATGTCCGAAGGAAGTTGTGTTCAAAGAAAAGAAAACTGAGTTAACTGTTTTATCCTGCTAAGGAAGGTCGCAGTAACCTGTCATCCCAAAGGAGGCGCTGTTCTTGAGATTAAGATCATTTAAAGGAGCCCACATCTGGCTCCCTGGCTTCCACCTTCCGCACTCCGGAGGCTCTCCTACACTCTCTTCACAGTGGGATGCTGGGAATTGAGAGGCCTTCCAGCAGCTTCCACAGTTCTAGCAATTCGGGCTAGATTGGGGTTCCATCTCCTTGAGGTTTAATCCCCTCTTCTTGAGTCTGACTCCATTGGTGTCATTGTGCCTTTTGTGGCTTCATGGCTGCCACCTTTCCCAGACTGGGGGAGAAGGGCCCCTACTCTGTTTTCCTCTCTAGTCCTGGAAATTTCACCCCAGCCCTTCTCAAGCTCTTCCTAGCTTTGAGCATTAGATGTGGGCATCCCATCCTTAAGAGGTTTGTCTTTGGTGAGGAACCAAAATTGTCCCCAGCTTCCTCTGGAGCTAAGTGCAAATTCATCTGCAGGCGGACGCTCCCTCCTGTGCGCGCTTACCATTACGCATGACCTCCTAACACAGCGCTTGTCACTTTGCTCTATAACTTGACGGCTTTCACAATTTTTTCCACCATCACCTACAAAAGGAAATATATTTTCCATTGCAAATCAATGCACACAGACGTATATATATGATTGATGCAGAGATATAGACATATATCCATGTGAGTTGCCTCACCTTTACGCCATGCTCTCTGATATTTTCCATTCTGTGCTGTTCTGTTCTACTTTGTTCATTTATTTATTCTGAGTGCTGTTCAAGACCCACTAAACTGGCTTCATGATCTTCTATCTAACTGGGCTACAAGCCGCTGTTGGAACAACATAGCTCTGATTAACTTGCTTGACTCCCCGCTGCCCCATCCCTGCTAGACTGTGACCTCACTGTGGGCAGGAGGCGGGGCTTATCCATTTCTCCTTTGTAGACTGACCACCCGCCTTGGTGCCTGGCAGGTAGCAGATGCTCAGGTAAATACTAGGTGAACCAAGGAACCCAGCCTCGTTTGTAAAATGTGTGAAATGGAGAGGTGCCCAGGCATACCTGTGGGACAGTTGTGAGAACAGAATGAGATCATGTATTTAAAGCAGAGAACACAGGGCCTAGTGCCAACAGATGTTCAATTAACACATGTTTCTTTCTGGTTTTCTCCAACTGGCTCACCCTTTAATTGATGAGCTGAACTGCGCTGCACTTTCTTTAACTAATGAGAGGTTTGAAGTCCATCAGCCTGAGGCCTCCAGACACTCAGCACTCTGAGATTTTCCAAGTGCCGTGGAGCCAGGGACAGAGAGCCCTTCAGGGAGAGCAATTTCTTCTAGGGTTTAGCCCAGGCCAGGCTCTGGCTGTACATAGGGGAAGGTCATGGGGCGAGTTGGTTTTGTCATACCCTAGTAGGACTCATTTCTCCATGAAAGGTGGAGACGAGCTCATTATTAGAATTTCTTTGCAAAAATGAAAATGACTTGCGCATTTTAAGACTACAAAATGAGTTTAAAATCAGCGTGAAATTTAAAGTGTTTTGTGACTCAGAAGTCTTCGTGATAAGAGGTATTGTTTCAGAACGCCAACACCTAAATGAAGTCTGATGTAGCAGAAAGAGCAGTGGTTCGATCAGTAACCGGTCACTAGACTGTGGGTAGGACAGCTTCTCTGGATCTTATTTCTTCATCTTTGAAGGAGAATCCTACCCATTCCCAAGACTTTGTGATCACAAATATGAACTTTAAACCCCTTCATTTTACATTTGCTGGATCGTATTAACCGGCAAGGAGATAACATTTCACTGAAAACGTTATCTCAGCTGCAGAGTCTGAATCAAATACAGGACCTGCAAACTTTTCTCTTTATAACCATTTCTTGCTACTGTCGCGCAGCAATACTAAATGACGCTTTAGCTGACCTGATCACCAAAATGAAGAGTCAGGTTATCTGTCATCTGCATAAATGAAACTTCAAAAATCAGGCTTTAAAAAAAAAAAAAATCAGGCTTTTGCATGCATCGTCACAGTAGTAATTCGTTCTGAACTGTACTTCATCTTGTCCATGAAATGTCAGCTCTTCGTTTAATGCAGTGTGAATCGATCATTCACATATGAGTAATTTAACGAGCCCACTTGCTGTTTTCTTCCAGGACAGAATGACTCGGAAGATAATGGAGCTTCGAAGCCTAGCAGAATATGAAGTCCTTCCTCTGCATGGATCTCGTTTAAATTTAAGGTCAGTAGTGAATTCCATTTGCTACCAGCTGGTACCTGCCCTCTTCCCAGGCTCCTAACGAGCAGGCTGTCCTGAAATTAGCAGAGCGGTTAGAAATGCCTCGTCTGCATTGGTATGAAAGTCAAGATTTTTTCAGATGTCTAGGAGAAGTAAAATGCTTGGTGTGGGGAGGTTAGCAGCGCAGTTCTGTGGCCCCAGCTCCCTCATACAGAAGCTTCTCATTCGCTCCTTCTCGGCACTGCCCCTCCCCCCCACAAAGATTCTGATTGGAAAAGAAAATCGGATAATAAGTGGTTCAGCTTGAAAGGTTAAGCTCCCCGCCAAAAATGTCAAGCAGGACTCCCTTCCCTTTGTTGTTTTCAAAATGAACATAGAGTCAGCTTCCACGGGGCACAGAGGGTGGTGTCACATGGCTTCTTGTATAGAGAGACAAAGAAGTTGGTGTCAAAAATGGTCTTCTGGGCTTCCCTGGTGGCGCAGTGGTTGAGAGTCCGCCTGCCGATGCAGGGAACGCGGGTTCGTGCCCCGGTCCGCGAAGATCCCTCATGCCGCGGAGCGGCTGGGCCCGTGAGCCATGGCCGCTGAGCCTGCGCGTCCGGAGCCTGTGCTCCGCGGTGGGAGAGGCCGCAGCAGTGAGAGGCCCGCGTACCGCAAAAAAAAAAAGGTCTTCTGCTGACTCATTTGCTGTCTGTTGCTCGTGTTTTGCTGACTATGTTAACCTCCTGGTCAATCTCCCTGCCCTGCTGTAGTTTTGCCACCTTCCGCCTAAAATTAGATGCATGTCCAACCACGTCACTCCCCGGGAAGGCCCCTGTCTCCCCCAGGGTTAAATCCAGCCTCCCAGCCTGGCTTCCAAGGGCTTTGTGGCCCATCCCTGCCCGCATCCTCAGCCACATCTCGTGATGCCCCTTCCTCACTTCTGGACCCATCGTCTGTTGGGTCCCTCTGTGCCTTTGCTCTCGCTGTTCTCTGTCTGGCACGATCTCTAGCCCCCTCCACCCCTGCCTGCATTGCAAGACTCACTCACGTGTCAGCCCCTCTGGGCAGCCTTTCTGGGGCCCCCGGCACTGGGCAGCAGCCTTCTCCATTGTCCCTGCGCACACACCTTCGTTCCTACACCCACGACATCATGTCCATATGACAGTTTTACTTTTCTCTTGAAACATGACATCAACCATTTGTTAGCAATGGATCCAACCAATTTTGTGAAACCACATCAGATTATTTCAAATAATTTTTTTGAGTAGAAAAAATATAACTCCTTCCCCCCAAACAGGATGATCTTTGAGGCTGACTGAGAAGAGTGTGCCTCCTTTTCACCCATGTGGGGAGTAGTATTTTGCCTGAATTCCTATCTTTGAAAGCGCTCTTAAAATTTGTTATTGGTAAATATCCCATTGAACTGTTATATGAGCATTAACGTTAAATACGTGGCTAATGTGAAAATGGTCTTCTTAGAGAGTTAGCTCTTTTTGTCAAATACATGAAAAAGGCCTGGGTTCAGATGAGCTGAGATGCCTGGTCAGTTCTGCACTCTTTCTGGGAAGAGCTTGAATTTCAAGAGCTCCCCTCAGCCGCTCCCTCCACAAATAAACGTGGGGTGAAAACCTCAGTGAACTGAGGATCCCATGTGGAGAGAATTCCAGTTTTGTGGAATTTCACAGCCTGTGCTCACCGAATGGCATTCCTGAGACTGTTGCGTTTGGATAAGAAGAAAAATTCTCTGTGACCTTGAAACTTCCGTTTTGGATAATTCCTCCTCTATAACTTCCTCGTTGTATTCATGACTGCCCGCGGATCCAAGGTCAACCGTTTCTTCATGCCTGCTGAGAGACCGCAGCTTCAACATTTACTGTTTTGTTGCCACATTATTAGGAGCTGCCTCCTGGTTTGCACCATAAAATTCTAGAGTGTAAACACTTGGGCATCTATTTTCATGTGTGGCAGACTCACACTGTGGGCACACACAACCCTTTTGTTACCTCTTTGAACTCTGAATGAGATTTCAGGAGTGTGCACCTCAGGGGTAGATCCCTACCTTTGCAATGGGTACATACCCTACTCCACCCTACCTGTACTTTTCCCCCTACCTGAACCTCTGAGCCAAAGGGCAGTAAACCGGCACATGCCAGCCCCACCATGGCCTACAGATAGCCCTCCCTTCCAGACAGATACGCATGTGCACACGTGCACATTCTTGCCTGCAATCTCCCCGCCCCGCAGGCGTAATACACATACCTAAAGGTTTAAGGCTGTCCTTAAACATGCACTGGATGGGGACTTCCCTGGTGATCCAGTGGTTAAGACTTCACGCTCCTAATGCAGGGGGCCCAGATTCGATCCCTGGTCAGGGAACTAGATCCCACATGGTGCAACTAAGAGTCCGCATGCCACAACTAAAAATCCCACGTGCCACAACGAAGATCCCGCATGTGGCAACGACGGTCCCACGTGCTACAACTAAGACCCAGAGCAACCAAATAAATGAATAAATATTAAAAAAAAAAAAAAAGCACACCCTGGATGTCCACCTGGGGGTCCAAATATGGGATGAGACTGCAAAGGCACACCTGGAGTAATTTCTGAATATTCCTCCCATCTTTCTTTGTATATCACCCCTCTTCCCCTCCCTTAGCTAAGACGTATTTCCATGAGGCCATATTTCTCCTGGCTCCTGTCTTTCTTTCTGTCATTGTCTTTTCTTCCTGGCAGAGCGCCAGCCTGAGGTCTCCCTGTGTGGACGCTACTGTGATCTGTTTTTCTAGAGGCCCATGCAGTGATCGTTCTGAGCCACTCACGCTCTGCCTCACCCTGTCATGACGGAGGGCGCTGGCAGGAGGCCTTGGGTCTGGATGGGAAGCCAGTCCCGAGTCCCATCATTCCTTTATGCAAACCAGTTATGCTCTCTGGTACAAAGAGTTCATTGTTGGCTTGAGCCAGGGACTGAGACTGTAACATCAGTTCCACTGATCTCAAGAAGACCTCTTCAGCCTAACGCGAAGTGACCTGCTAAACCACTCTCTGAGAATTTATATGAATCATATTGACCCTGCAGTCATGTCAGGTTTTATTTTTTGCGTTTAGGCAAGTCACTGTGCACAAAAAACCATTGGGTGAGTGTGTGCACATTTGCACAAAGAATTTTAAGTCATTATTGCAGAAAATTTGGGGCCTCGCCAGTGGGATCAGAATTTTGAAAGATGTGCAAAAACATAGAGAAGAGTGAACAACCAAGGATGAACATGAGAAGGAATTTGGGACAGCAGAAGCCTTAAATGAACCTTGGCTTGCGAAGATGGTAAAAAGGACTTTTAAAACTGTCTTTAGACAGAAGAAAGTGAGAATGGGGGCTAATCAGTGCCCAACTGGAGAAATTGAGCATGGGGTGGGCTGCCATTTTTTTTTACAGATATCACAGAGGGCGTTTAATGAGCAAAGGGGTGTCAGGATCAGCTGACCCCTCCAGACCTGAGAGTCAATGATTCTATGAAACAGATGTTGAAATTCTGTATGAGGTCCACAAACATCCCAGGATGTGAAGTAGTAAGATAATTCTAGAATTGGAAAGATTGCCTGCTGAAGAGTTATCAGTAGTTATGGCTTTTCACCTAAAATGTTTAACGCATTTTCCACAGTTACTGAATTTATTCCCAGGACATAGTTTATTCTCTGGGAGAATCCTATTCATTCAGTGTGCTCCACCGTTAGCTGATAATACTCTGTACTTAAACAATCCCTTTCATCTGTGGGTCTCAAAGAATTTTATAAGGATTCATTAGTTCTCACGTGTGATTTTCAATTTGTCTGCACACTTGTGAAATGGATAGTAAACAATTTTACACCCAGGCAAAGGCAGAATACTGAGGTGGTGTCTTCTGGGTGTCCGATTGCTGGTGGCCGAGATGCCCAAATGAACTCCAGCCTCTTCCTGCCATTTATTCCCGCCCTTTATATCAGATCTTCTGACATTCAACTATCAAATAAGGTATGAAATTTGGGAGAACTTTCCAGACTTCTAATCAGCATATGGGTTTGAGAATTATGTATCCCGTCTGGCTTTGTCGTGTATTCTGTCCCACACACAAACTCACACACAAAGCCAGAGCTGTCTGGAAGGCTCTGGGACAGGACTGAGCACTTTATTGTTGCCTTACCATCCCCCCCTCACCCCCATGTCCCACCTTTCCAGCCCCCGTTACCACTTAACACTGTTTAACTAGTAACAGGGAATTCCTCAGGGGTCGGAGATGAAGGGAACGCTCACCTCCCACCCCCTGCAGTTCTGACTTTGACACATTTTAATAGTTAAAATCTAAACATAACCTGATGCCTTCATTTCCTCCCCATCTGTCCCTTCTTAACCCCCTACAGTCCAGCTTGCATCCTCTCCCCTCTACCGGAGTCACTTTTTAAATGTCTTCAATGACCTCCTTGTGGAATTCCACAAGACGTTTCTTGGGGTCGTTCCACTTGACCTCCTTGATACTGTTGCCCACCCTGCCCTCCTCCAAACTCTCTTTTCCCTTGACCTCTGTGGCCCTGAAATCCCTGTTTTCCTTTCCCCTCTCTGGCCATATCTCTTTCTCATTCGGAGGACATCCAGTGCTGTGGTCCTTGAGCTTCTCTGATCCTCCCGTGGGATCAACTCTTGCCATCCTTATCTCCCACGGGCTAGAGATAGCTCTCCCCCGCTCCCAGACTGAAAATCCCAGAGATCACGTTCATACTTCTCTTCCTCTCATTTCCTATATCCAGTGGCTCACGGAGTTCCTATTTTTCCCCTGAAGAAGCTCTTAGCACTCACTGCCTTCTCGACTCAGAACCCTAGCACCCAGAGCACCGTCCCCCAAACTGTTTCGATCATGTGCATTAACAAAATCTGTACAATTCACGCTTCCAGTTCTTGACTGTTTACGTATTATGTGCTGTATTAGTCTGCTAGGGCTGCCACGGACTGGGCGGCTTAAAGAACAGAATTTTATTTTCTCACAGTTCTGGAGGCCAGAAGTCCAAGATCAAGTTGCCATCAGGGTCGGTTTCTGATGAGACTCTTCTTGCTTGTAGACGGCCACCTCCTTGTATCCTCACATGGCCTCTTCTCTGTGTGTGTGCAGAAAGAGAGAGAGAGAGAGAGTCCTGGTGTCTCTTCCTCTTTTCGTAAGGGTCCTGTCAAAATAAGACTGCAGGGGCTTCCCTGGTGGCGCAGTGGTTGAGAGTCTGCCTGCCGATGCAGGGGACGCGGGTTCGTGCCCTGGTCCGGGAGGATCCCACATGCCGTGGAGCGGCTGGGCCCGTGAGCCATGGCCCCTGAGCCTGCACGTCTGGAGCCTGTGCTCTGCAACGGGAGAGGCCACAGTGGTGAGAGGCCCGTGTACCGCAAAAAAAAAAAAATAACAATAAAAAAAATAAGGCTGCACACTTATGACCCTATTTAACCTTTAATACCTCCTTAAGGCCCCATCCCCAAATACTGTCTCATTGGGGGTTAGGGCTTCAACATGTGAATTTGGGCACAAGTCAGTCTATAATATACATATTTTCTATTCAGTGGGTATGTTCATTTAAAATACATAAAATAGACTCAAAAAAGATGAAAAATTTAAAAGTAAGTACACGTAAGAATTCTGATATTTTCTCCCCACATCCCAGGGCATCACCTCAGCGTACCCGGGATACACACCCAGCATTCAAAACCACGGGCCTGAGCAATGACCGCAGTGTCCTAACAGATCTGTCCACCGCTGGGCTTTCATGTCGTCTTCCCATCCAGCTCAACCTGTGTATTAGCCTTTGTAAAATGGTGGTTTCTTCTTCCCCCTTCCTCAGAAGACATTGGTGCTCTGGGTTGCCCAGGAGAGGCCAGGGCACCTGCCAGCTTGACCTTCAGGGCCCTCCATGTCCCAACACGACCGCTGCTTCAAGCCATTGTCCCTCCCGCTGCCTCCCTCAGTGCCCCCTTCCTCCTCTGCAGGTCCCGAGCTTGTAATTCACATCCTCACCACCTTCCCTCTTCACTCCCACACGTTTGTCTCTCCCTCCTTGAAGCTCTGTCCCATCCTTTGGTTCAGGCTCACCTGCCGTTCAGCAGTGTTACTTCCACTTTCATGGGTGCCGTCTTTCCCCCTCAACTGGGTTACGGTCTCCAAAAGCTCATGGTCCAGGTTTCTTCTTCCTTTTACATCCTCCCCTGAGCACAGACTCCGAGCCTGTCCTCTGTCCTCCTTCTGGTGGTTGTGGCTGGATCGAGACCACCATGGGGGCGCTGGAAGCAGTGACACCATCTGACTTGCTGTGCACGCACGGCCTGGGTGTGTTCAGAGAAGGCAGCTTAACACGGCTGAGTTCCTAAACCTACTCCAGCTCAGCTTCTTGCCGATGCTATTTCCCAGAATTTGCTAATATATCCTCCTAAAAATTTAATAGAAGGAAAGTTGGCTGCTCATTGAAAAGTGTACGCTTGACCGCAGACTCAGATCACCTTAATTAATGTTGACAAATGCAAGATTTATTAGCAAAGCAGCCAACTCTTTAGTGCCCAGTGGGGCTCAGGGCATGCGTGTAAATCATTCCGATAGCCATTTCCTGGATTGAGCACTTGGCATTCACCGACCACAAGGTGCACCTATTCCCAGATAGCAGAGCTGGGATGCTGAGGGTGATTTGAGATGATGAACACTCAGGAAAAGAATGACTTTGCACACTGGAAAGGCAGCAAGTCTGGAGCTGTTTCCAAACCATGAATTCTCCTTTAAAACTCACCAGCTAATGCTGGCCTGAGAATTTCAAAATGAAGGTACCAACTCACTTCCTGAATTATTGTATCTTTATGGCCCTGTGGCTGCAGTCCAGCCATCCAGTTCCCAGAGGCGTGCATGGGGACCATGCCATTCCTGGGATGAAGGCCTTGGAGACCTGTTAGCTGAAACCCGCTCTTCTCTGTGAAATGAATGTGTGCAGCTGCAAATTAGTTTCCTGGTGCACCTTTAGGAGGGGATTGTCCCCCCAGTTGAATTGTTTAATATTTAAACTATGTATTCTTTCCTTATCTACGTGGTAAACTTGGCAGACTCAGCGAATGTTATAATTGTGCTGAGTCCAAAAGTCATTTCATAGTATATGTTTCAAGTATAATGTGGTTCAGTGTCCTGAACCAAGATTATCTCACCAACCTCTTTGAGTGTTACACAGTGGCCAGGGATACTAACTGGCCCTGTGGGTGACACCCACGTAATCTGCAGAGACCATGCAGGTAACCCTCAGGCCATGTTTGTCAGATTAAAGTATAATTGCAACAATCCTGTAATGGCTAGTTGTTGATTTTGTCTTGGTTTCTTCATACTTTTGCATAAGAGCTACCTGTATCTCTTACATGGGAAGCAAAGGGCTGAGTTGGAGAGAGGGACGGACCTGGGAAAGGCCAGGGGACACATAGAAATGTCTCCTAGTTGAATAGTTCTTTGAGATTTTTGTTGTTTTCATTTTCACAAGAGACCCACAGAGAGGGAATTCCCTGGTGGTCCAGTGGTTAGGACTCCACGCTTCCACAGCTGAGGGCCCAGGTTTGATCCCTGGTTGGGGAACTAAGATCCCGCAAGCCACACAGTGAGGCCAAAAAAAAAATAAAAAAAAAAAAAAAGAGAGAGAGAGAGAGAACTACAGAGAAAGAAGGAAAGAAGGAGGGCGGGGGAGAGGAGAGAGGGAGGGAAAGATCAAGAAAAGGAGAAACGAAAGAAAAAGAATGAAAAGAAAGGAAGGGAGGAAGAAGAGAAAGAAAGAAAGAAAGAAAGTAAGAAAGTCTCCGCATGGATCCCATGCGGTTTTGTGAGGCCACCTCTTGGAGGAGAGTTTAACTCAGGACACAGCTTCCCCTCGCAGGCTCCCTCCACCGTGGCTGTTGGCAGGGGCCGCAGGGACATTACAGACGCCACCAGCGAGGGCTGCGGGGCCAGCCTCCTTGCTTCTCCGGGCCCTCGGCTGAGGCCCGTGTGGGGAATAGCCACGTGGGTTGCCAAGTCAAGCATTTTCACGGCCTGAGTCACACAGACAGAGCTTTAACTCTGTGAACACAAACCAGGCAAATAAAGAACAAAATGCCCATCCCAGGAGGCGAGGGAATGATCGTTAAGTGCCCCTACAGGCCCTCAGGGTAATTCCCTGCACCGTTCCCTTCTGCGCGAGGGTAACGCAAACTCCTAAGGCCTTGTTGAGTATCAGGCCTCCTCGCTGTCGTCTTTAAAGCCTGCTTGGAAGCAGAAGGGCGCAAACCAGGACGGAGTTCGGAAAGTCTGCGTTCATTGTTGGGGTTTAATTAAAACACACTGAGCCTTGCAGAAGCTTGTGGTTTAGAGTAATGGAAAATTTAGGGAATCAGAAACAGAGATGGATCTGAGGAAGAAAGGTCTGATTTTCTCCTCAAGCCTCTGGATTTCTTGCCTTCCATTTCCTCCCAGACTTGTAGTTGACACCTTCTTAAACATGTGAATTATTTTTCTAATAAAGGATTACTCAATTTTATAATCGCAAGTATTTGGTATTTACTTATACAGAGGCATTATCCAAATGTTCATGCTATTTCATATTCCCTTCTATTAGGTTAATTTATAAACATATATTTATCATACACCTCCCACGTGCAAAGCAAATGAAGGGTGCAAGGGGTACAATTGTGAGCAAAACTGCTTTCTCTAATTGCAGCGAGCGGGGGCTACTCTTCGTTGTGGTGCACGGGCTTCTCATTGCGGTGGCTTCTCTTGTGGAGCACGGGCTCTAGGCATGCAGGCTTCAGCAGTTGTGGCATGTGGGCTCAGTAGTTGTGTCTCGCGGGCTCTAGAGCACAGGCTCAGTAGTTGTGGCATATGGGCTTAGTTGCTCCGCCGCATGTGGGATCTTCCCGGACCAGGGCTCGAACCCATGTCCCCTGAATTGGCAGGCGGATTCTTAACCACTGCGCCACCAGGGAAGCCCGCAAAGTAAGATTTTAAGAACATTATTTTCCGGGCATTCTTGTCAAAATCAATGTACAATCAATCAATTGGTCAAACCAAACAAACTCGATACTGTGTTGGGGGTTAGGGGCTAATATCAGGCAGGTCTATGAGAAGCTTTATTCGTCATCATAGCCGCTCCTCCCCAGAGCAATAAATAATGATACAATACTCCTTGCGCTCAGCTGGCTGTGTCAGTGACCTTAATCGAGTCATTTGATTTCTTACTTTCCGTATCTGTGAAGTGAGGGTTTGGGCTTAATGATCTTTAAGCACCTTTTTTATTTAAACTTTTTTTTTTTTAATATTTATTTATTTATTTGGCTGCACCAGGTCTTAGTTTTGGTATGCGGTATCTTTAGTTGTAGCATATGGGATCCAGCTCCCTGACCAGGGATCGAACCCGGGCCCCCTGCATTGGGAGTGCGGAGTTCCAGCCACTGGACCATCAGGGAAGCCCCTAAGCACCTTTTTTATTACTATCAACACACTAAGCAGGTACCTGCAGCGGTGGCCAGTGCTTTTACACTTTCCTGTCCATGCCGCCCTCCCACATACGACACAAACATTGGCCATCAGGAGATTGAAGGCAGAGAGAAGGAAGAAATAGGATAAGCACAGAAGAAACATGTCAAGTAAATTATGCCTTCAGACTCGAATTCTAATTATTTCCTCTTGTCTTCCTTCTTCTACTAAATCATGTTCTTCTTTGTTATGTAGTGATTGAGTTCATCATCTTTAAGTCATGCATTCATTTGTGGAACACTTCAGGGTGTCCAGAATATTCGAGGACAGGGCTGTGTGTTGAGGATGTGGACATGAACAGTTTGACCTCATATGGTTTTCCCTCTACTAAAATCAGTACATTTTACCCAAAATAGTCCGTTGACACCCTTTTCAATTCTAGGCTCCCCCTCCTGAAAGGCTAGTGTGGAAAATATTTTGCAAACATAATGACCAAAAAAAAGACTAGTCTTTTTTTTTCCTTTGAGCTATATCTAATTGCTTAAATTTCAAACCTAAATGTTTGAAAGACAGACCCTACACAATCATCCATTACTCTTGTCCACACGCATAAACAAATAAAACTCATAGTTGCGTCGTCATATGTGCCTTTCCTGTCGTCCGTAATAATGTTCCCTGGGAAGAAGTAAGACAGGTGGAATTTTTAAAGTTTTTTGAATCTCTAGTGACAGAGAAGCTTATGCTCATTTTATAACACCTACTGTATACCAGATAATAAGTGTATACTGATTCATTTTCTATTTTGGTAAATAACTTTCAGAGAATGGCAGTATATCTTCAGAGGATGATAGATGAAGGACCTCCCTTTAAAAAGAATATTTCAAACTAATTTTCCCCTAATTATATTGGAAGGTTTTTAATGACAAAGTTCATGAAAGGGTCATTGGATTTCAAAAATTCTCCTTGCTCTGTCGATATGACTTAAATGTTTTAAACTAAGAGGGTATCTGGATTTATGAGCTTCCACCTACGTCTTGGATTTAAGGGGAAAAATAGGTGTTTGGATTTATCTTCATGATCGATTTTATATTCAGGAAAGAACTCTGTCATGAGGTTGCTTTCGTCAACTATTGTTCATTTCACACAATTTGAACAGATTTTTAATTTATTTTTAAATTTGTTTAAAATTTAAATTAAAAAAAATTTTTTGGCCGAGCCGCGTGGCATGCAGGACCTTTGTTCCCCAACCAGGGGTCTAAACTGTGCCCCCTGCAGTTGAAGCGCGGTGCCCTAACCACTGGACCACTAGGGAATTCCCACGAACAGATTTTTTTTAACTATTTTATTCAAGTAGAGTTGATTGACCATGTTGCATTATGAACAGGTTTTTAATTAAGGTTTACAGGTGAGTCACCATAAAAATGATGCCAACTCTTCTCCCCCCACCCCCACCCCGTGAAGCCATCAAAGGACCCTGCCCTTGTTTTGTGTGAAGGGGCCGTGAGTGAGTGTTGGAAGGTCCCCTCCCATAACCCCACGTCTGAGAGGGGCATTGCCTGCCGTTTCTCCTTCTCAGTTTAAAAAGATCCTTCTGGACTTCCCCATCACCAAGACACTCATCTATCATGATGACTAAATTAAAGCAACTCGAAGAATTGTTTTTACTTTATTGTCTGCATAAACTAACACCCCCAAGAACTTGCAGGGCGAGTTTAAGGGTGGGCAAACCACACACGTGACCGTGAGAGGGACGGAAAGTCTCCTGTAGCGTTTTCCCCAGAAGGTCGGCAGAAATGTGAACCAGTAATTACTTCAGAAGACAAACTGCTGTGTCTGTGGGGAAGGAAGAGTGCAGCATTCAGCCTCCCTGGGCCTCGAGACACTGGGCGGGCAGCACACGGGCCCACGGTGCTCATGGCGCCCACTATTACACAGACTTCCTGTTTCTGATTTCAGGCCTTTCAGAAAATTTCCTGTGAAATGGAAATCCTGACTGGTCTTTTCTGGTGCATTCTTACTACATGGTAGAGAGCTAATTTCACATCATGGAGGAAGCTTTTCCCAAAGGGACTAAAACTGGGCTACTGGAGAAAGTATAAAAACACACATGCAGGAGACAGGTTAGCGTTCAGGCCCAGTTGCACTGGATGACTGTGAACGCTTCACACTCCACAGAGGAACTCCGGAGCCCCGGCACTCAGCCCTGTGCAGGGCAGCTTTCAAAAGCTGCAGCAGACCAGTTCTTTGTGCGTTGAAGTATCACCTCCTTCAGAACCCTTGGGAATTCTCAAGCTTCCATATCTACATCATGAATTACATACAACACCAGTTCTCCTTTTGGAAAATTTGATATTTAAACACTAATGATGTTAATATTTTTTTAAAAATGTGTACATGTCACAGGCAGGGAACGTGCCAAACACCACCCACACGACTTCACAACAACCTCACGAAGTAGGAATAGCCCCACTTTACCCGTGAGGAAACTGAGGCCAGAGGAAGAGGAAGTAATTAACCCAAAGCCAAACAGCTAAGAAGCAACGGAAGCAGGATTGAGATCAGCTCCATTTGACTCCAGAGCTCATGATCTCAGTGAGTTTCTGCTGTATTGCCTCGGTGTAAGTGATACGAACAGCTGCTCTAGTTAATGATTGACTTAGGCAAGTGAGGACAGCTTGCGTGTACTTATTCTGACGAGCGTTTATGGTACCATATCCAAATGCGTCTGCATTTCCTTAGCAAGGATGGGAGCAGAGAAGCTAAGTGCAGACGGTTTGCTTGTCCTCTTCTTATCTGGAATATCCTCTACTCCAAATATCTAATTTTCTTGTCCCTGTCTTTTCATGACCACTGAATCAACAGCCACGTTTGTCCCTGTCCTTTAAATAGTGTGTGTGTTTTGGAGTAATCAGAAAACAAAGCTACATAAAGAAAACATGAAGAATGTTTTCTGGTGGAGATTGTATTGCAGAATCAAGCTTGAAAATGTGACATAATTTCCAGTTTCCCCATTGATTGAGGCTCTGATGTAAGGGGATTTTTTTTTTTTTTTTTTACTTGATTTGTTTATTTTTGGCCGCGTTGGGTCTTCGTTGCTGTGCACGGGCTTTCTCTAGTTGCAGTGAGCGGGGGCCACTCTTTCGTTGTGGTGCTCAGGCTTCTCGCTGCGGTGGCTTCTCTTGTTGCGGAGCACGGGCTCTAGGCGCACGGGCTCCAGTAGTTGTGGCACGCAGGCTCAGTAGTTGTGGCGCACGGGCTTAGTTGCTCTGCGGCATGTGGGATCTTCCCGGACCAGGGCTCGAACCTGTGTCCTCTGCATTGGCAGGCGGATTCCCAACCACTGCACCACCAGGGAAGCCCTAAGGGGATGTTTTACAAAGTCCTTTTTAGTGGCAACTCAGACACACCTTCAGATAGAGACATGCCACTTGGGCATCAAGCAGAGGCTTAGCTGTCTGAAAGCCACCAGCCTGATGGAGAAGGAATGACTCCGAACCCCCAGGCTGGGCTTGTTTGCTTTCCTCCTGGAGGATAATAGGATGCTAAGTATTGGGTTTAGCTGCCCCTCTCCCCCGGCCCCCAGAATGGTCTGGAACAGGATTAGCCTCACACCATCATACTCTGGACTGGAACTTCCTCTAAGGCAGGAGCCACGTCGTTACATTCCCAAGGACTTACACTGTGCCTGGAGCAGCTGATGGATGAAGGCGTAGCTAAATGAGTGGGGCTGTTTGAGCAGATGGAAGATTCGGTGGCTTCTGGCTCTCAACATCACCCTATTTTTGTGAAGATGTTTCCATAGAAGAAGGTTTCAGTTTGTGTGTTGGAAACTCATGGGCCAGACTTTCAAACAATGAAAGAATTCAATAAAAGGATTGGAAGTTAAGAAGATTCCCAAGAAAGATTTCTCTGCACAAATAAATTGACAATGTTGCTTGAATAAGAGTCTTCCTCGTGTTTCCCCCATTACCAAATTCTTGGTACTTTAAGCTGGCCCTAAGTCTATAGCCCTTGCTCTAGAATTTAGAGCCCCAAACAAAAGCCATGCTGGGGTATATGCCAAATTAAGTAAGCCACTGTGCCTAAATATAAATGTAAATGCCTGAATGTACATATCAAAGTTTATTAGGACGACCTGTAGCAGCTTCAACAAAGGGTGTATGACAGTAAACATATGGTAATAACATTGAAACCGTTTTTTGTTTAGAAATAAAATGACTGTTTTCTATAGATGATAACACACCCCATAATCATTTATCAAAGTCGTTTTTCCCATGTTGCTTTTCTTTCAAACAGGTAAGTGGTGTGATGGATATTTACATATTGGACACTGTCTACATTGTGATAAACACTCATGAAAACACCGTGGTCCGTGGGGTATTTTCAGAGCACCAACAGCGCTGTGCCTACCAGGGGCCCTGGTGGTCTTTTCCAGATCTTGCCCACGGTGCCTGGAGGGGTCAGGCCGAGGCGTGTCCATGCGGGGGCTTCCTAGAGCCAGCTCCGACTTTTAGATTTTATCCCATTGATATCTAGATCCAAGATCTTTCCTCTCCAAGGAGGAATTCTGAAAGTGTCTGCTCTCAGCCTAGCTCTACCATGTCATTACGGAAGAAGCTTCAATCTGACTTTCATAATATTGCAACGTGGAGGTGAAATTTCCCCACTCACCTTAACTACTGGTGGAATCTCCTGCAGCCAGAAACGATCATTACCCTTTGCTCGTTCTCTTCCCCTGGCACTTACCACAGTCTGTCTGGTAAGATAGATATTTGTGTGCACGTCTTATTACCTCTTCGACTCCTTTAACTACCTATCAGTTCTTTATGTGCCTGTTTTCCTTAGACCCTGCTTCGGAGGTCAGGAGACTTGGATTTGAATGCTGGCTTTATTATTTCTACTGCCATGAAAACGTGGACAAGCTACTTTCCCTCCCTTAGCTTTAGTTGTCTCTTCTGCAAAATAGGAAGAATGACGTTTGTACCTCTGTGAGTTGCTCTGAAGATTAGATAGCATATGTGAAATGCTTCTGCAGATGCCTGGCACATTGGAACAACCAGTAACTGTCATCTGTCATTCGTAATGATATTCTGGAGTAGAACCAGGACTTGGTCTGGGAGCTTTGCTCATCAGGGAGGAACTCTGAGTGTCTGTGCTCAGCCCATCTCTGCCGGTGCCGCTGGTGCCTGGTATCCTCCTCCCAGCGCCGCACCTGCTTTGGGACTGCTGCCCTGCAGCAGTGTCGCCCCACAGCAGTGTCACCCCGCTCTGCCACTTTTCCTTGTCAGGGAGTCGGGGCATCAGGTTTGTGTCATGAAACCTGGAGTCACTTGAGTATGACAAGTTCTTTTCTTTGTTTGTTTTAACTTTTATTTATTTATCTTGGCCGTGCTCCGCTCGGCATGGCGTGTAGGATCTTAGTTCCCCGACCAGGGATTGAACCTGTGCCCCTGCAGTGGAAGCATGGAGTCTTAACCACTGGACTGCCAGGGAAGTCCCTATTTATTTATTTGTTTATTTAATTGAAGTATAGTTGATTTACTATATTCTGTTAGTTTCAGGTGTCCAGCAAAGTGATTCAGTTATACATATACATCTATTCTTTCTTTCTTAGATTCTTTTCTCATATAGGTTATTGCAGAATATTAAGTAGAGCTCCTTGTGCTATACAGTAGGTCCTTGTTGGTTCTATTCTTTTTTTTTTTTTTTGCGGTACACGGGCCTCTCACTGTTGTGGCCTCTCCCGTTGCGGAGCACAGGCTCCGGACACGCAGGCTCAGCAGCCATGGCTCACGGGCCCAGCCGCTCCGCAGCATATGGGATCTTCCCGGACCGGGGCGCGAACCCGTGTCCCCTGCATCGGCAGGCGGACTGTCAACCGCTGTGCCACCAGGGAAGCCCTGGTTCTCTATTTTATATATAGTATGTGTATGTTAATCCCAAGCTCCGAATTTATCCCTCCCCCTCATTTCCCCTTTGATATCCATAAGTTTGTTTTCAAAATCTGTGAGTCTGTTTCTGTTTTGTAAATAAGTTCATTTATATCATTTTTTAGTTAGATTCCACATATAAGTGATATCATATGGTATTTGTCTTTGTCTGATTTACTTCACTTAGTGTGATCATCTCTAGGTCCATCCGTGTTGTTGCAAATGGCATTATTTCATTCTTTTTTATAGCTGAGTAATATTTTATTGTGTGTGTGTATATATATGAACCACATCTTCTTTATCCATTCATCTGTTGATGGGCACTTAGGTCACTTCCATGCAGTGTGACAAGTTCTTATATTAAAAATATTCAGCTAACCTAAGGCTGTTCCTGTGCTTCCTTCCTCACCCCTCCAGAGATCAGGGAGGAAAAATGGCTTGTTATCCATCTGACAGCTAATAATTCTAGGCAGTGACTGCACAAGATACCACCAAGGCCGGTGGCATTTAAAAAGTAGTGTGACGTGGACTTCCCTGGTGGCGCAGTGGTTAAGAATCCGCCTGCCAATGCAGGGGACATGGGTTCAAGCCCTGGTCTGGGAAGATCCCACCTGCCGCAGAGCAACTAAGCCCGTGCGCCACAACTACTGAGCCCACGCGCCTAGAGCCCATGCTCCACAACAAGAGAAGCCACTACAATGAGAAGCCCGCGCACCGCAACGAAGAGTAGCCCCTGATTGCCGCAACTAGAGAAAGCCCGTTCACGGCAATGAAGGCCCACTGCAGCCAAAAATAAAAAGATAAATTTATATATAAAAAAAAAAGTGGTGTGAGGTGCGCTCTGCCTTTCAGGCTGCTACAGTCCCTGTGGCCAAGATGGGATACAGTATTAAAAGGCAACTGACAATGCCAGGAGGGTTCTAAGTGGCAAAGGAGTGAGTGGTACAAAGGAAAGTAAGTTTATGAGACAAGAAAGATCTGGGTGTCTGGAGGAGAAGTGATGATCCTCGACCTCGAGCAAGACCCTGAATAAAAATGTGCTGTCGGGGGCTTCCCTGGTGGCCCAGTGGGTGAGAGTCTGCCTGCCGATGCAGGGGACACGGGTTCGTGCCCCGGTCCGGGAAGATCCCACGTGCCGCGGAGCGGCTGGGCCCGTGAGCCGTGGCCGCTGAGCCTGCGCGTCCGGAGCCTGTGCTCCGCAACGGGAGAGGCCACAGCAGTGAGAGGCCCGCGTACCGCAAAAAAAAAAAAAAAAAAAAAAAGTGCTGTCTTTGTATTCTCCAAACTGAAAAACAAAAACAAAAAAACACTGCGAGGGCAAGTCTGTTTTTCACGGAAGAATAATTCCTTTGTTGATTGACTCTAGGAGGAATTAAAGAACATTCATACCTAATTAAAACAAGTAAAGTCTGGAGGTGAGCTCAAGAAGGTGGGTTGATTTATGAATCCCACTTCAAGACTTTCAACTTGAAGGTGATCAACCTGAGCAGGACTTGCCTGAAGGCAAGTATTACCCGGTCTAATTATTAGACCTAAAAAGCAATGTTCATCTTTTTTAAAATTATTATTTATTTATTTATTTTTGGCTGCGTTGGGTCTTTGTTGCTGTGCACGGCTTCCTCTAGTTGCGGTGAGCAGGGGCTACTCTTAGTTGCGGTGCGTGGGCTCTAGGCACACAAACTTCAGTGGTTGTGGCACACGGGCTCAGTAGTTGTGGCTCACGGGCTCTAGAGCGCAGGCTCAGTCGTTGTGATGCACGGGCTTAGTTGCTCCGCGGCATGTGGGATCTTCCTGGACTAGGGCTCAAACCCGTGTCTCCTGCATTGGCAGGTGGATTCTTAACCACTGCGCTACGAGGGAAGCCCCACAATTTCAGTCTTAATGATGCTTATATCGTGTTTTACACAAAGACGAGATGTACTAGGAGCGATAGCTCTAAATTTCAATCTTAAGAGTCTATGTGAGAAATGTTTGTTTAAACAATATTTTTATTACAGTTTCATAAATACAGAAAATGCACTGGACATAAGTTACAGTTTTGTGGGTTTACTCAAATAAACACACCTGTGGAACCACAGTCCAGTTCAAGAAATAGAACATTCCCAGAACTCCTCCCTCCTCTCTGCCCTTCACAGTCACCAAGGTAACCACTCTCCTGACTCCTACACGGTAAATTAGTTTCACCTATTTTTGAACTTTATATAATTGGAACCACCTAGTACCTATTAATTTATGTCTGCCTTCTTTCTCTCAACATCACGTTTGTAAGATTCATACATGAGTTGATTAATTTACTATGCTGTACAGTATTCCATAATATAAATATACCACACTTGATTTATCCATTCTACTGTTGAGGGACATTTGAATTGTTTCTCATTTGGTCTATTTCATACAAGTAATGATGCTACATTCTTACACCCACACTGTGCACACTCTAAGTGCATTTCTGTTAGGTGTATAGACTGGGGGAAAATTGCTGGGTCATTGCAGCTATTGTTTTTGTGGTTATTGTCAAAAAGTTTTTCCAAAGTGTTTGTATGAATTTATGCTCCCACCGGCAATTTATGAGACTCACGCATGTCCTTGCTGACACCTGATATTATCGGGGTTTTTTTTTTGTTTTTTTTTTTGCGGTACGCGGGGCTCTCACTGCTGTGACCACTCCCGTTGCGGAGCACAGGCTCCGGACGCGCAGGCTCAGAGGCCATGGCTCACGGTCCCAGCCGCTCCGCGGCATGTGGGATCTTCCCGGACTGGGGCACAAACCCGTGTCCCCTGCATCGGCAGGCAGACTCTCAACCACTGCGCCACCAGGGAAGCCCGATATTATCGTCTTTTTAATTTTAGCCATTTGGAGGGTACGTAATGGGGTCTCTTTGTGGCCTTATGCGTGAGGTGGAGCATCTTTTCGAGTGCTTATTAGCTATTTAAATATCTTCTATTGTGTAGTAAACGTTCAATCTTTTGCGTATTTTTTAATTGCAATGAATTTTTAATATAAATTTATTTTTTCATTTATTTATTTTTGGCTGTGTTGGGTCTTCGTTGCTGCCCGTGGGCTTTCTCTAGTTGCAGCGAGCAGGGGCTACTTTTCGTTGTGGGGCGCGGGCTTCTCATTTCGGTGGCTTCTCTTGTTGCGTAGCACGGGCTCTAGAGCGCAGGCTCAGTAGTTGTGGCTTGTGGGCTCTAGAGCGTAGGCTCAGTAGTTGTGGCGCACAGGCTTAGTTGCTCCGCGGCACGTGGGATCTTCCCAGACCAGGAATCGAACCCCTGTTCCTTACATTGGCAGGCAGATTTTTAACTACTGCGCCACCAGGGAAGTCCGACTTTTACTTTTTTTTTAAATTAATTGAATCATCAACGTTTATATATATTCTGGATAGCAGACCTTTATGGGATCCTTATCACAACAGATACCTTCTCTCTGGCTGTCCTGGCAACTAAGTGGGTGGAAAATGCCTCAAGGGGAAAAGGAATCCAGACATTGTGCTCCTCCCTCCAAAATTCCCTTTTCTCAGGGATTTTGGTCTAAGACTTCAGTGTTTGGGCAGCTCTTTGATGACTCCCAAGCACGTGAGTGTGTGCTCATCTGGATTTCCTGCTAGCTGTTTGCATCAGAAGGGTTAGTCTAATATAAGCTGTTCCTTTATCTCCAGAAGCAAAACGTCAAGAATGAGACTGTTGGTTTAAAAAAAAAAAAAAAAGGTGTGGGGGGGACCTCCCTGGCGGTCCAGTGGTTAAGACTCCACGCTTCCACTGCAGGGGGCATGGGTTCAATCCCTGGTCAGGGAAGTAAGATCCCACACGCTGCAGGGTGTGGCCAAGAAATTAAAAAAAAAAAAAGAGACTGTTGGTTTGGGGCATTTCCAAGGAAAACTGTAGACTAGAGAAGCATGTCTGATATCTTAAGGGCCATCTGCACACACAGAGCAGAGAAACACCTTTCCTGGGCTGGGGCTGAGCTGGTGTGGAGCTGGGATAAAGGCAGGATGAGAAATGCTGTGTGGGGTTCTGCCCTCTGACCCTTGGGCCTTGTCCCTGGGGATGGGCAAAAAATAAACCAGAGAAAAGCTTGGGGATCCCCAAGCGTGTCCCTCCGGTTTAGCCCACAGAAACTTTGGGAAGCCCCCATCTAGTGGAGCAGTGAACTGAAAAAGAAAAATAAAAAGCTAGACTGATAGCCAGAGGACAGCTCTCAAGTCCTGTGTGCCCAAGGGCCCCAAGTGCGGTGGAAGGGGACTTCCAAAACCTGTCTATTCCTCAAAGCAAAGCACAGAGCTGGGCTGAAAATAGCCCGGCAGACGGGGGGAGGCCTCCCAGCTGAGAGAAGGAGGACACAGTCTGTGGAGTCCTATTGATGGAAGTCCATGGTGGGACGGGTGATGGCAGTGTTTGCTACGAAGACCAAGGTCGATGCCCAGGTCCAGGCAAGACAGACTCGGAGAGGACTGGGGCAAGTCTGCCAAGCGCATCCCTCACCCAGGCCGGCTTGGCCCTGCTTCTCGAGAGCACTGGCCTGCCCCACACCCAGCCTCCTCCTGGAACTTACTTATGTCTAGAGAGAAGAAGAAAAGAGATCAGGAACTGAGGAAAACTAAATATCAGAAAGAGATTAGATTTTTAAGCCGGAAGGGACTGAAATTCTTTGGGGGTGAGATTTCTTTTTCCACAACTGTTCTGGATTGAATCATGTCTCCTCAAAAGATATGTTGAAGGCCTGGTACCTGTAAATGTGACCTTATTGGAAAGATGGTCTTTGCAGAGGTAATCAGGCTGAGATGAAGTCATCAGGGTAGGCCCTAATCCAATATGACTGGTGTCCCCTTTTTTTTTTTTTTTTTTTTGCGGTATGCGGGCCTTTCACTGCTGTGGCCTCTCCCGTCGCGGAGCACAGGCTCCAGATGCGCAGGCTCAGCGGCCATGGCTCACAGGCCCAGCCACTCTGCGGTACGTGGGATCTTCCTGGACCGGGGCATGAACCCGCGTCCCCTGCCTTGGCAGGCGGACTCTTAACCACTGCACCACCAGGGAAGCCCTGGTGTCCCTTTAAGAAGAGGAGAAGAGGGCTTCCCTGGTGGCACAGTGGTTAAGAATCCGCCTGCCAATGCAGAGGACACGGGTTTGAGCCCCGGTCCAGGAAGAGCCCACATGCCGCGAAGCAACTAAGCCCGTGCGCCACAACTACTGAGCCTGTGCTCTAGAGCCCGTGAGCCACAACTTCTGAACCCGCGTGCCACAACTACTGAAGTCCACACACCTAGAGCCTGTGCTCTGCAATAAGAGAAGCCACCACAACGAGAAGCCCGTGCACTGCAACAAAGAGTAGTCCCCGCTCGTTGCAACTAGAGAAAGCCCGTGCGCAGCAACAAAGACCCAACGCATAAAGAAATAAATTAAAAAAAAAAAAAAAAGAAGAAGAGGAGAAGAGGGAATTCCCTGGTGGTGCAGTTGTTAGCACTCTGTGCTCTCATAGCCAAGGGTCCAGGTTCAATCCCTGATCCGGGAACTAAGGTCCCACAAGCTGTGTTGTGCGGCCAAAAAAAAAAAAAAAGAAAAGAAAACCGAAAAACAAACAAAAAAACCAAATCATTAAAAACAAGAAGAAAAAGAAGAGAGAGACCCAATGGGAGATTCCACGTTGACGACAGAGGCAGAGATGGGAGTGATGTTCCTACAAGCCCAGGAAGTCCGAGGATTACAGGCAACCACCAGAAGCTACGAGAGAGGCATGGAACAGATTCTCCCCTCGAGCCTTCGCAGAGACCATGGTCCTGCAGATGCTCTGATTTCAGACTTCTGGCCTCCAGGACTACGAGACAATAAGTTTCTGTTGTTTAAAGCCACCCAGTTTGTGGACATTTTTTAGGCCAGCCTTAGCAAACGAGTACAACTACAAACTGGAAATGGGGGCTGATGAACTTAAGTTGAGACCAATGATGGAAAAGGAAAGACAATTAGATTTCTGTACCTGTCCCCACATTTTATGTTAACTCAGGCATTGAGCTCGTATTATATTCCTTACAAGGGTAACCTTTCATGTCACCTTTGCATCTGGGCGACCCTGATGTGCTTCTCTCCATGTAGCAGTTCCCCAGGTTTATCTGCTCTCCTGGTTCTTGTGTCATGAAGCTAGCCTGAACTGGCTCAAGTCAGAATTCGCACCAACTGAGGAAACAGATACAGTTTACAACCAAGTATACTTTGCAGTAAAACAAACCAACAAAAGCAACAACCACAACAAACAGGTCAAGGTCTCACCAGGAAGGGAATTAGTGACAAGTACAGTGTTTTCTCATACAAACGTGTACCATCAGGGTCAATCTGTTGGGGTGACTGAAGGGCTCCGGGGAGGCCTCCTCGGTCAGATTGCTTGTACAGGTGTCTGAGATCCATCGTGTGGCATCACTCCTTTGCTTCTTGAAGGCGTCATCCGTTTCACAATTAAAGCACAAATATCTCCCAAGAAAGTTCAGCTCACAGCTTAAGCTCTTAGCAACAGCTGGCAGATTTTTGTTGTGTGATTTCTGTCCTGGGCCTAGGGGAGAGATGAGGAAGGAACAGGGAAGACCGTGGCCAGCTTCCCAGTGTGGCTGAGTGCAAGGTCATCATAATCATCAACAGGCAATATTTGATGAGCGTCCATGTTGCTATGATGACAATTAACTTAGAAAGCATGAACTATATCTTCAAAATAGAAAGGAGTTCATTAGTAAAACAAAGAGTCCTGTTTTCCCCCATATGATTGGTGGTGAGGCCCATCTACTCTGGGTCAGCTGACCACTAGCTCTGTGACCATGGCAGGCTGCTTCTCCTTTTTAAACCCCAAGTTATGGCTCATCTGTGAAATGGGCTAATAGTGTTACCTACCTCATTAGGTGGTTACAAGATGCAAGTGAAGTCAGTTATCTAAAGCCCTGATGCTATTGCTTGGCGCAGAGCGAGTGCTCAAGGAACGTTAGTATATCATCAATCTGTGACTTTTCTCCCATCAGGTTAGTGCGTGGTTGGGTTTCTTCATGCAGTGCTGGTTTCGTGCTAAAATCATCTGTGTTGTTCCATAGCGTGGCCAGGGCTGTATTAATATGAATTCAGACATCGGTGCGTCAAAGAGCAGTCAAGACCCCCAAGGCTGGGCAGCGCCCACACTGTGCCACTTATTGTGTACTTTCCCTGTTTGAAAACATACTGAAGTAAGAGAAAGCGTCAGGGTGAGAGAAATCCCGCAGCTGTTTTTAGCTTGTAAAACACTTAGATCGAGCTTACTGTGTGCTTTACAAATACAGACTCGTTTGATCCCCTACGATTCCGTCAGGTAAAACCTATTATTATCCTCATTTTACACAGGAGGCGACAGCGACGCGGAGGGGTAAGTCATTTCCTGGGGTCGCCAGGCTAGTGTAAGAAGGGGACGCTTCTCCTCCCATTATGTCTCTATCCACTTTCCTTGAAAATGTCTGCCAGTCAGAGCTTGGTGGACATTTTCAGTGTGACCACATCTGGGATGATGGAGGGCGATCTGGCCAAAAAAGGAAGTGGATTGCATTTTTAGGGAAGGGGAGCCTCTGTGGACCATGTACCATCTTCTGGCAGGCAGAGGGTGAGGGCAAGAGTTGGCATCCCTGAAGAGTTCTGACAGCCTTCTTTATCTCCAACCGCAGGGGAAGAAGCCGAGCAGCCTGAGACAGTGAGGCGGTTATCAGTCACCAGCTCCCGGATGACGGAGGAGAGGAGAAAGGAGATTTTCAGAACCCAGTTATGTTAGACATATTAACAGAGGAATCTAACGTGACAGAAGGAAAAAAAAAGAGGAGATTCTTGCCCCCGAGGGCAAAGCATTTAGTTGCCACATCACTGAACTGGGCTTTGCAAAAGGTGTGTACGCAGCGAGAGTTGAACACAGCTCCGCGGAGGAAACAGATATCCCCCTGTGGAGCGAGGGCCCGTAGTGCCTGGGATGTTCCAAGTCCCTGGCCACTGACCAGGACACCTCCGACCGGCCCTCCCCAACCAAGGTGCACCGTCCCATTGGGGAGGGGGCAAGGGTGAGGGAACAAGAGGTCTAATGCTTGGGAAGCATAGAGCTGGTTCCACCCAGACGGCTGCTAGATGATGCTCAGACAGATGCCATTTCTGCCGGGTCCTGAAGCGTGAGAGCATTACTTGGAGTTGGCTGCAACTCTTTGGGCAGCACTGCTGGGTGTGGTGGTGGACAGGAAGAGAGGATTGGAAACTGTCTAGGAGGTAACAACGTGAAGACTGGAGACCAGATGGTTGTGGGAGTGAAGGTCAGGAGAGGTCAAAGGCGGCTCCCAGCAGCTTGGGAAATAGGGATGCTACTGACTGAGGCAGGAGGCGGGATAGAGGAGTTCATCTGGGGAGGCATCACAGTGGCGAGGTGGGTGGATAAAGGCCACACCTCCAGGGCCGGGAGTCAGGGTAGCGTGGCATCATCCTCTGGATTTTTTTTGGGGGGGGCGGGAGGGGTGTTGCCCCCCTAGTAAGTTTTTTTTTAATGGAATCGTGTTGGATTGGAAATGAAATAGGGACAAAATGGAACTTTCTTTGGGGGTAGCAGGCAGGGAAGGGGCCGAGGGTGGGGGGCCGTGAGGCTGTGAAGCACTTGGGTGACTCTTAGACTTATTGCTTGTCCCTGGGCTCATTTTCACAGGAGCTGGTAGACGGAGGCGCTAACAGCAGGTCTCCACCGCTGCCTGTCAATCACCCCTCTGTTCAGCTTGCCCCTGGAATGATGCTGGGGAGACACAGAAGTACCTCGAGCACTTCCTCGGGATGGCTTGTTTCTCATGACCTCATCACAGTGAAAAGAAGATGGATTTCTCAACCACTTCCTCCTGCAGTAGGTAAACCTGGAGTGCCTTCGGGTTTCTGTGCAAGCAGGTAGCAACGGGAGCACTGCTGGTTAATGAGAGTCATCAGGGGAGGGTCCCTTTCTCAGTTGAATTTCAGGTCCAGGTAGGACTCTGCACAAATTGATAATATCCTCTTGCTGTAGGAAATTGTATCAATACTTGAACAAAGAAATTGTCAAAAGCTTGTGACAAATTGGGTCCCTTTATTTCAAAGGATCCAAAATTGCTTTATAAATTCTCTTACGGCCCTGCGGGCTAAGAGCATATGATGAAAAAGGCAATCTGTGAGGCTAGAGGTAAAAAGCAAAGCAGCTCCCTGCACCCAGCTTCTGCTTGTCTCCTATTCTCGGGGCTGCTTGTTTAAAACTGGCTGTCTGTTTTTATTAGTGAATTCCACAAGGGAAAGTATGCTCGCTGAGACTCTCATTACAATGACATGGAATAAGAAGAAAATATGCAAACAGAGTTCCCCATCCCTCGTTGGGAGAAGGGGATGGAAGGTGGAGGTGAGGAAGAACGCAGATTATTCCAGAGGCATAAAGAGTAGACAACAATTATGTTTCTTTTCTTTCTTTCTTTTCCTTTAAAAAATGGTAAAATAGAAATATTTTCAAAACTCTTGACACAATAGCAGGGAAAAGTTGTGGGCAGAAAGATTTCATTAATCCTGTAACTTTGGGGAACGACTACAGATGTTGATGGTAGTTTTAAAATCTAGAAGAGAACATTTCAAAGCCAAAGTGATTTTAAAAATTTTTTTATGGAAACTTGCTCTTTACAGTGTAAAGATACAAACCTAACCTCTTATAGAAAGGTTATATATAGTCCTATTGAAAACTGTATCAATTTAAAAGCCTGGAGTGTGGATTTTAAAGCTTGTGGCTTATTTAAAGCTTCTAATGAGAAAGTGAGGGTGAAAAAGCAAACAGTAACCACGAGGTCAAGGTATTATTACTCTAACTTAAGACAAAAAAGAGTTATTAATTTACATATCTGTTAATTCACTAAGTATTTATATAATGTGCAAGATACAGAGTTTAAAAAGCAGGGGTTTTTTTCTGCATGACACGATTTCCCCATTCTATCACCCAAGTTTGTAAATTTCTTTTTAAAAATGCAATAGAATGAAGCTGTTAAAAGAATCAAGTAAGTCTATAGGTACTGACATGCAAATATGTTTATTTCATACATATGTAAGTTTGTGATGTATAGTATGTATTTGATGAATATTTACTATAATTGTTATAGGTCATCCTAAGACTTTCTTTTCCTTTCTTTTGAGATGTATCGGACCAAGGAGATATCTGAGCTCAAGGTCAGGTTTCAGCTCATTTAATCCCCCAGCTTTGAAACTGAAATCCACAAATTACATATCATCACCAAATTATAACCTTTAGAGGATGTACATAACAGTTAATGTGATTTATTCCCACTACACACTGGTATGCCTAAATGGATTTCATAGCTCTACTTACGAGGAGAAAGCTGCTAGTTCTAATATCCTAGTGGAAGTCCATTCTCTGAGTCATTTAAGTTCAAAACTCACTTCCCTTGGAAGGATCTTGTCCATACATCAGATGGCTCCACGCCAACCACCCTGAGCTTCAGATGTGGTTTAAATTATCTTTGCCCACGAGCAGAAGTTGATCTGTTTTTCCTCCTTTCCGACCCACTTAGAACTGTCACATGCAAATCCCAAACCCCAATACTTTCAATAATAATAAGCAGCAGCAGTGATAGAACAGAGAGTGAGGAAGACTGTGACGTTGAGGGGGGAGGGGAAATGCCCCAACAGAGTGAACAGGGCTGGGAGGAAGTACAAGGAATTCAGGAAGAGTCCAACCAGAGAACCTGCAACAAAGTCCAAGAACAAGTTTAATGGCACAAGGGAATTGAAACAGTGGAACTCAGGGCCATAAAGGGAAACTTGAGAGAAAAGACTTGCTCCTATTGTGTACGTTTTGCATTTCATGGAAAGTTTATGGGTTCAGTAAACACATTTCCTAGGCTGAGGGCTCCAGTGAAACGTAAGGCTGGCTGTGGAACCAGCTGGCTAGCAAGAACTGACTGGACATCTTTAAAGTATTATAAGCATTATAATTGGTACTTTATTTTGATTCAGAAAATATTAACTTTTACATGTTCAGATATGTTTATCAGACTTAGTTTATTTATAAATTATGAAAAATGAAACAAACTTAAAATCACATGAGTTTTAGCAACTTAGAACAATCAATGTCACGGGCATTTTTTTTCAAGGATATGCCTTTTGAGAGTGAAGCCCAAGGTTAAAAGTCTTTCACTGGGTGTTGGAGGGTGTCTGCGTATGGGTTACGCAGGAGCCAGACCAGTGCATTGGTAACTTGGGCTGATGCACTCAAAGTTCACTCACAAATATGCGTAGCATACTTCCCAGGGAGCACTGAGGACCTCTGTTTCCTTTTGGGAGATGTGGGGAGATGCTTTCCAGCTCAGGGATGGAGTAGAGACAGGATCAGCCCTGGCCAAGAGAGAGTCTCTGTGGGATTAAATGAGATTTTTAGACTTGGAATCGTGAGCAATCTTCTAAACAAACATAGACCTTTTATCATGGGGTAGTAATCCTATCAGGCGACCTTTTTTTTTTTTTTTTTTTTCCGGTACACGCGGGCCTCTCAGTGTTTTGGCCTCTCCCATTGTGGAGCACAGGCTCCGGACACGCAGGCTCAGCGGCCATGGCTCACGGGCCCAGCCGCTCTGCGGCATGTGGGATCTTCCCAGACCGGGGCACGAACCCGTGTCCCCTCCATCGACAGGCGGACTCTCAACCACTGCGCCACCAGGGAAGCCCAGGCGACCTTTTGTTTTTCATTTTTCTTTCAAGAATATATCAGTTAGCTTCTAGTAACTTGTCAGCAGAAAGGAAAAATGGGTCAAAGGAATCCAAGAGAAAGACCCATCACCCCTGCGAGCAGGTGTACCGCCTGGCCTCCCACTATACATCATACACACGTGCAAATGGTTTGCAGGCAGTGCAGGGTGCATCCAGACTGTTGGGTTAAACGCAGCTTTTTGGAATTGTAATCAGGCCCACTGCCTTCTTTCTTTCAGGAGTTTGAAAAGTGCCGTGAAGTAGATCGAGCAAGCTCCTGAAACAGCCGCTAAAAGAACCGTTTGTTTTCCGCCAATGATCTTCAGAAAGGAGAGATGCAGCCTCCCTTGAAAAGGCTATCCTCTGACTTCTCCAAAGTTAGCCTGACCCACTGGCAGAGATGCCTGCCTACACTGGGGAGACGCTGGGCTGGAGTCAGTGTGGTCTTTGTCTGTTTACTGGATCCTGGGGCACTGGGAGGGAGGCCGCATGGAGCCTGTTAGTTCGGGGCCTGAAGTAATAGGAAAGCACTTAGTGGAAGTAACCAGTGCTGAGATCCTCCTTCTTGCCCCCAAACAAGCTGTAAAAGTGAATTTGAGCTCCGTGGAGACAGGTATTAAACGCAGTCATTTTTTTTTTTAACATCTTTATTGGAGTATAATTGCTTTACAATGGTGTGTTAGTTTCTGCTTTATAACAAAGTGAATCAGTTATACATATACCTATGTTCCCATATCTCTTCCCTCTTGCGTCTCCCTCCCACCCTCCCTATCCCACCCCTCCAGGCGGTCACAAAGCACCGAGCTGATCTCCCTGTGCTATGCGGCTGCTTCCCGCTAGCTATCTATTTTACGTTTGGTAGTGTATATATGTCCATGCCACTCTCTCACTTGTCACAGCTTACCCTTCCCCCTCCCCGTATCCTCAAGTCCATTCTCTAGTGGGTCTGTGTCTTTATTCCCGTCTTACCCCTAGGTTCTTCATGACATTTTTTTTTCTTAAATTCCATATATATGTGTTAGCATACGGTATTTGTCTTTCTCTTTCTGACTTACTTCACTCTGTATGACAGACTCTAGGTCCATCCACCTTACTACGAATAACTCAATTTCGTTTCCTTTTAAATGCAGTCATTCTTGACTGGTATTCCACTGTGTGTGTGTGTGTGTGTGTGTGTGTGTGTGTGTGTGTGTGTGTGTGTTCTAATGTCATTTCTGGCGGGGCCCGGGCTGAGGCAGAGAGTTTACTTGGCAAGAAGATTCCCTTTCCTTAGGTTTTGGGAAAGAGAAAAGAGAACAAAACCCCCCACAACTTCCAAAACAAACAAAAAACTTCCAAAAACTAGAAAGGTGTTTTAAGAAAACTCTTTCTGACATAGTACAGAGGAAGGATGGCTTGTTTTTTGAAGTGTCCTACTACCAGAAAGTCCAACGAAATCCTGCCCAGTACTGGAAGGATTTTGGAAATGAATTTCAATTCTGCTAACATTGCTAGATACCCTCTAGGTGCCAGAAAATGTACGAAGTTACTGGGGATAAACGGATGGATTGGGCTGATCCCTTACTGCAAGGAATTTAGATCTGAGTAATTTAAGTATGAAGAGTCTGCAAGAGAATATGACAGAATGGTTATTTCTAGGGACTGGGGTTACAGCTAATATTTAACTTTTTGGTGAATAGTAGGATACTGTAGCTAAAGAGTTTTGGTGGCTGTGAAGTGAGTGGATGGGGAGGACCCTGGGGCCGCCTCTTTTAAAAACAGCCTGTTCTGGTCTTTGCCAGGGGTGGAGATTTGAGTTTACCTTTGAGAGTAGGTTTGCTTTAATTGGGCCTTTGGTTATTCTACAGGGAAGCGATCCTGCTTTATAATGAAGATGACCCAGCATAACTTCCTGACGGTCCCCCAGCTCCCTAGCTCTTCCCCCTCAGCTTTCTTTGCTGATTCGACCCCATCTCGCGAGAGTTCTGTCTCTTTCCCAGTCTTTCTCGCAGGCATCTCAGCCAGGCCCTGGGTTAGACTGGATTCCTCCGGGCTGGTTATTTCTCTGTCTTCATCTCCAGGTTCAAACTCTGTTCTGAACACTAGTCTTGTATATTCTCTGCATACCTCTCCCAAATATACCCTCCAGTCTCTTCTCCAGCCCTCAGCCCCCCAGCTACACTGGTGCTTAAAACCTTTCAGAAGGTTCTTATTGTTCAAAGGATAATATCGAAAATTCTTAACATGCCAACAAAAGCATGCGTGACTGACTCTTCTCTGCTTCTTTGGCCTCATCTCTGGCTGCTCTATCCTTACTCCCTTCCTTTCCAATGGGCCCAGCTCTGTCGCACCTCAGAGCTTCAAATTCACCATTCCCTTTCCTTGGAATGATCGATCCAACTCAATCATCCTTCAGAGCTCAGCTGGGCCCCCTCTAATCCCTTAGAGCTAGCTTAACTCTCATTATATGCTCTGCATCTTTAGCAGAGACACAAACAGAACTACTTGTAAAATGATTTGTTTATCTGTCTCCCTCAGATTGTAACGGTGACACAGCTTATATCCCTACTGCCTGGTACAGTGCCAGGTGCCGAGTAAAGGCTCCGTAAATGGATTAATAACTGAACGAGTTTCAGTATTGGGGGCTAATTTCACTTCCTAATCATGCGAATGTTCACCTTGACTGTAGACAGAGCTTCATCTCCGCAGGTTATTTTTATTTAATGGAGCGGCACTAAGATTATGGAGACACTCCATATTTATTTTTTATTTTATTATTTAGTGGCACTAAAAGTGTGGAGACACTTTTTCTCTCCCTCGCTAGGCCCGGATGGCACTGCGGCCTGGACTCTGGTCGGGGGTACACACTGGCGCCCTGGATGGGGCTTGGACTAAGGAGAGAGAGGCTCTGGATAGTTTCGTCTCTTTGGGACCATTACTTGGTTTTTGCTTTTTTCTTTTCCCCTCCTGTAATTCCCTTCCGTTTCCCCAAGACGTCTGTTCAATCCGATGTGAACTGTGACCTCACAACTTGGTCTTAGCATGCTGTGAGAAGCGAGGCAAGGAAGAGGCCACGCCTCCCCCTTGGGGCAAAACTGGAGGAGAAAATGCTAAGAGGCAGCTTGTAGCCGGGGGAGTGGGAGTCAGGAACAGAAAGGCCAGCAGAGGGAAGAAGGGCCAGCAGGGCGAGATTTGGAGAGAAGACCGTAAGTACCGGGCAGGCATATTTGGGGAGGGGAAACTGGACAACGCCTGGACTCTTCTGAGGTTGCACAGCATGCCTGTCACTGACTCACTGCCTGTCAGCTCCAAATTCATCCTTTTTGCCATCTCTGTAAAAAGGGATCTCGGCCTTTTATGTAATTTCCCTTGCCAGCTGCCTCGTCGTTAGCTTTGTCAGTACAGGGTGTGGGGAGAACTTGCAGGAGGGCAGAACTCTGCCTGCCAGTTGCCTCGCTTGCCTGTGGCTCCTGCATGTTGAGGGGTTTCTCCAGCACCAGGATCCCGCAGTGCAGGGCAGCACCCAGTGGCCACCGGCTTCTTCTGGCGCCTCTCTTTCTGGGTGGTTTTGCAGCGAACTGCTTCCATGAGACATCTCCCTCTATACCACTTTCCCCACACCCTAGAGGGTAGATTTCCAGCAAGTTCCACTGGTGTGATACCACAGTGACTTCCCTGGCACTTAGTGAACCATAGCCATGCTCTCCCCAACAAGGTCTGGGTCTGAGCCTGGGGTAGGGGAGGGATAAGGGAGCACCCTTACCCTTGGGTGCTCTATCTCGGCCCCAGGGGTAGTGGCTGCTTTAAAAGTCTTTGTATCTGCTGTTCCTATTTTCTTTTGCATTCTCTTTACTTCTAACCAGTCAATCCCTCATTGCTCCAAATCCTGTCGTAGTTAATAATTCTTTCTATTAAACTTTTACCACTTAATTGCTGTGTGGTTTCTCTCTTCTGATTGGATCCAGACTGATACACATGGGTGGGGCTCAGAGTCTGATTACTTATCTATCAAGGGAAGGTGTCCCTTGAAGACTGGAGGAATTGGAGACTTTTGGATTATATGTCCCAAGTTGTGCAATGAACGTGTTACTTGTATAATCAGAAAAAACAAAAACAAAAACATAACGTTGTGAAACAGCATGAAAAAACATGATACAAGAAGCAAGGGTGAAAAACATATAAAGAAGATCCTAGGGTGGTAGCTCTGTGCTAAGGGGAAAAAGCTCCTTAGAGGAGGTGATACTTGAATTGGGAACTGCAGGGTGAGTGGAGTGGGAGGCATTCCCCGAGGCACCGCCACGTGTGCCCGAGTGGAGACAGGACCAGGGAGAGCCTATGTAGTGGAGAGGCGTCAGTGTGGCCAGAGCCTGTGGCAGTAGAAAGTGGAGAGCCAGGTCTGTCTGAACACAGCAAACGCTTGGGGCTTCATTTAAAAATTGTAGGTGTGTGTGGGAAAGTTGATTCCATGTGTCTTGTAGACTGGGGAATCGCCAGCTGTGGGAATCTTCCTGGAAGATCTCCAACCATCTCCAGCTTTCTGGGAGTTTAACTGAGGAAGGGCCCTGGCTGTTGTGCTCTGAAATTCACCTCTGGGTTTGTGCCCAAGGCCACACTTCTCATCTGGCTGCTCCCAGCTAAGGGCTGGTAGAGACACGGATGCTCAGGCAGGTGGGTACCGAGGAGAACTGGGCCCTCTGTGATGGGTAACTCTGGGTGTAGGACTCACCCATGATCTTCCTGAGGCTGCAGGGAGGTTGGGATGTTGCTTCCCTCTCTCCTTCACTGGGATCAGACTCGCGCGAAGCCTGGCTCTCTGGAAGCCCCTGGCGTTTAATCCCACAGCCATTTCCCCTGAGAAAATTCTTCCGTATCTAGTCCTGTCTTGGCGCCTCCTCCTTGCGGGACCCACACCAGCACACGAACTCTTCCCCCTTCCAGCTCCTCTCTACGCGAGAGCCTTTGTAAAGGCAGGGACAGCGAGGGTGGGAACACAGCCCTCACTCCCGCTTCTCCCGAGCGTCCTCCCCTCCCCATCATCTGGGCCCTCTGGATTCCCCAGGTTTCTCTAATAAACCCTGCAGCTTCCACCTGGGAAGTCCGAATTCTCCCGGACTCTCCGGCTCCTCCCTCTCTCCCTTCTCAGGAAGGTTAGGGGGCGAACAGTCTCTCCTGCCTGCACGAGGCTTCAGATTCCGCCTGCTTCTGTCCTTAGTGGTACCCGAGTAAGCGTCTTCCCACTCTCAGATCTTTGGGGAAGGCACTGGACCTTACGCACCGCATCCACGATGGCAGGCAGAGCGCCGAGCTCATAGTAGGCGCTTACTCGAAGCTCGTGGAGTTCTCGGTGTTGGTTAGTTGGGAAGTCCTAGAAAGAAAGCGCAGGAGGCTACGGCGGGGGACGCGGGCGGGAGCGCGGGCCGCCCCGGGAGCCGGCTGCGGGGTCCGGGTCCTGGCGCGGTGGGCGCCGCGGGGGATGGGCGCGGGCCGGCGCGGGGCCGGGGGGGCGGGGGGACTTCTGGTGGGGGGATGGGAGGACGGGGGATGGCGGGGGTGGGCTGGGCTGGGCTGGGCGGCAGGGGCGGGGAGGAGGCGGGCCCAGCGGCCGGGGAGGAAGGTGCGGCCGCTCTCGCCGCCACAGGCGCTGCGTGCGAGGCGAGGGGTAGCGGCGGCGGCTGGAGGCTCAGCGCCCGCGCGGGACGGAGTGACCCTGGCAACTTCTCCAAGTCGGCCGGCGCCGCCCCGCGTGACCCCGGGACCCCGCGGGAACGGCCGTGTCGCCGGTTCGGGCCCGGGCGGGTGCCGGGCGCTCCACCCAGGTAAGGGGGGAGACGGGGGCCGAGGCCGGACCCCGGCTCGGGGCGGGCGGCCCACCTCCTCTGCTTTGTTCGCCGCGCCCTCCGGCGCCTGCCCCGGGCGGTGAGCCGAGGGTTGCGGCTGCGGTCGCCGAGCCGGCACAACCCGGCGCATGGTGGCAGCTCCCTGGCGCGTCCCGGAACCTCGCGCAGCCTGGCCGGGCGGAGGAAACGCTTTCCAGATCACCGGCCCTCGCGGTGCCCCTGGGCCCGCCCGACCCCCGCGTTCGGGCTTCCGCGCCCCGAGCCCGGTCTCGTGGGTGCGGTGGCCCAGCGCCCTGGAAGGTCCTGGGGGAGCGGACCCTGCGCCCGCGGCTCAGGTCGCCGAGCCCAGGGGTCCCCCAAGCCCGGGGCCACCGGGCGGGAGGGGCAGGAGTCCCGCCGCTGCCCCCGCCCGGCTCTGCTCCGAGGGGCCCAGGTGCCAAGTTTCTGGGAAAGCCGACACGTCGTGTCGCAAACGGATCATATTTACCAAAAACAGTTTAGAAAGAAAAGAGGCCATTCTTCCAACAATTGACGGCCGGCAGCCGCTGTAAAGGTCCGGGCGCGGGGGTGGGGTACGATTGCACGGCGTCGTTTCTCTTTAAGAAACGGTGAAACTTACCATGATGAGCTTCCATGCGTCTTCATACTTTTTAAAATAGCAAAATAGGGTAACTTTACTTAATTGGGGGGAGGGGAGGCTGCTTGGTCCTGAAGATATTTCCCTTCGCGTTGCCTCTGCGGGGGCCCTGTGAGAGGCTGCCTGGTGACAGTTGTAATCTAGGCAGCCTTGCGTCGCGGTAAGACCTTTATTCACTGTGTGGCCAAGGTCTTGGGGTTCTCTTCTCATGCTTATTCACCCGTTCTACCACCCGTCCCTCAAATGCCGCTGACATAATTATTGTAACGGACGGCACCTGGTAATCTCCAGTCCCTCTCCGGTAGATTTAAGCTGGAGGGTCTCTAATAAAAGTTTTTAGTCTTCCAAGTTTCTTACAGGTGCAGACCATATGCTATAAATATTTCAGACCTAAGCTCAATGAAAAGCGTCAATTTCTGGTCTTATCATTTGAGCATAACCAATAGAACCTGTGTATGTACACACTTCAGAACATCTTCTGGTATTCTTTAAGGTTTTTATATTCTAAAAATGTAGTATCAAGATTGGTGCTGTGCTGAAAGCAAAATTCTTTTCCATTGGAGTTTACCTGCTCAGCTTACAGGGTAAGACTTGTTGCTTTAGGGAGTCAGAGCCCCTAATTACCTTGTGATTGGTAAATGTGAAAAAACAGGGCAAGGTATAATCCAAGAAG
Source organism: Grampus griseus (assembly GCF_964374135.1). Taxonomy (NCBI): domain Eukaryota; kingdom Metazoa; phylum Chordata; class Mammalia; order Artiodactyla; family Delphinidae; genus Grampus; species Grampus griseus. The sequence continues at coordinate 76,764,852 of NC_139007.1, forward strand.
AGTTTATTATTTACAGCGGCAAAACGAGCCCCTAATGATCTCCGAATCCGGTTTTGACACCTTAATTTGCCATATAAAATGCTTCATCATCTGGCCCCTGCCTGCCTTTACAGCCTCCTCTCCTGACTCTTCCCCAGGTCTCGCCTCCCCCCTCCCCCTTACACACACACAAACACACGCACACACACACAGCCAGCCTCATCAGACTCCTTCCAGGTCTCGCCTCCCCCCTCCTCCTTACACACACACAAACACACGCACACACACACAGCCAGCCTCATCAGACTCCTTCCAGGTCTCGCCTCCCCCCTCCCCCTTACACATGCACACACACACACGCACAGCCAGCCTCATCAGACTCCTTCCAGGTCTCGCCTCCCCCCTCCCCCTTACACACACACACACACACACACACACGCGCGCACACACACACACACACACGCACGCACACACACACGCCCAGCCTCATCAGACTCCTTCCAAGTTGTCATTTCCAGACCACTGTCTGGAATGAATGAGCATTCTGTTTATACTCTTCTCGCTCCACTTGTCCATCTGTTGGTTACTCACACGTCCTTCATGTGTCAGTCAGATGCATTCTCTAGTAAGCTCTCCTTCCTCATTATCGCTCGGCAGTTAAGCTCTTTCTTCTCTAGTAGTCCTCGTCTCTACTACAACGTGATTTTTTTTTAAACACCTCTGGCCAAGCCACCTTGTAAAATTGTGAGTTGTTGACTGCACAGGGTTATCCTGTCCAGTCGGCAAGTGGAGGCTGAAATCCAATTTACACTCCACTCACCAAGCCCCTGGTGCCCTCCTCTCTGTTGGAAGGGGCCGCCTTTTCTAATTTACCCAACTCGGCACCCATCACAGAGACTGACGGAGCAGAAGCTCAGTTAAGATTCCTTGAATGAGAGAAAAGAAAGCACCGTCTCTACAGACGTCTAGAAAGAAGCCAAAGTTTAGGGGCAGATCCCTCACGTAAGTCAGGATATAGGAACGTGCTTTGGTTTGCTTTTATGTCGGGCTGGTTCAAGTGATTCTTGAACCAGCCAGACATAAGAGGTGTCTTATCCTTGATTACAGGGAAGAATCTGGGGCTGTAAATTCACAGGTGGGCATCCGAGATGTGTGCCAGCACGTGGTGGGCCTCCTCAGCTGACTGCCTTTCAAGGCTCTAAGGTTTATGCATCTAATCATGATTTGATGCGAGAGATAAGGGTATAAGACTCTTAAAAGTAAGGCCATAAAGAGCTTTGCTTCCATGAACATGTGTTACTACATTGGTGGAGGTGCCATTTTGTACACAAGCCCCAGTCATCCTAAAGTGACATCACAGAATTAAAAGAAGAATCAGGAAAGAAGGCATTGAATCTAATTTATTTAGATTCTTCAAATGAGAGCAGCATTTAAGATTGCAGTTTACACATTACAGAAAATGCAGTTTTTATGTGAGGCAGTTTGAAAGCTCAGTTGGCTGTAAGGTTCTTAAAAATGCTCCAAATTTGTATGTAGTTTCAAACTTCTAACAATTTGTGGGCAATCTAGAGATATTTGTCAAGCTAAAGTCTATATGTGGATCATCTCAGCAAAATTTATAACACGGTGGTATAAAATCGTATACCATGGGCTTCCCTGGTGGCGCAGTGGTTGAGAGTCCGCCTGCTGATGCAGGGGACACGGGTTCGTGCCCCGGTCTGGGAAGATCCCACATGCCGCGGAGCGGCTGGGCCCGTGAGCCACGGCCGCTGAGCCTGCGTGTCCGGAGCCTGTGCTCCGCAACAGGAGAGGCCACAGCAGTGAGAGGCCCACGTGCCGCAAAAAAAAAAAAAAAAAAATCGTATACCATTAAACATCAAAAGAACTTGACAGTTGTATGGAATCCTGGACTCTCTAGAATTCATAGCATAGAATAACTTTAAAGATAATATAGACCAATTTTCCCATTTTATAGGTAAGGAAAAGTAGTACCAGGGACCTGTCCAAGGTCACAGAGCTTAGGTAGGAGCTCAGCCAAGGTGAGCACTCAGATTCCCTGGCTCTTAGTTCATTGCTTTATTTATTCAAGTGCTTTTATGTATTCAAGCTTCTGTATGTTCCATTGTTGGCTTCAGTTGGGAAATCTTGAAGGTATAGACTAATTATATCTCAGGGAAAGGGAAGATTCCCAGCACCAAACACAATGCCTTGTGTGAAGTAGCCAGGTGATAAATATTTGCTGAGTGAAGGAATGAATGAACGAGCCAGTTGAAAGCTTACTTATTTAAAGTAATTATTTGATACAGCACAAACCAAAGTCCTTTGGAGTCCATTATAGTGGAATTTGGCCTATGTGTTTGTATTCCTTAAATGCAATAAAAATGTTAGATAAACTTGATGGAAGAGATGGGTAAGAGGGCTTCCCTGGTGGCGCAGTGGTTGAGAGTCCGCCTGCCGATGCAGGGGATGCGGGTTCGTGTCCCGGTCCGGGAGGATCCCACATGCCGTGGAGTGGCTGGACCCGTGAGCCGTGGCCGCTGAGCCTGCGCGTCCGGAGCCTGTGCTCCGCAACGGGAGAGGCCACAGCAGTGAGAGGCCCGCGTACCGCAAAAAAAAAAAAAAAAAAAAAAAAAAAGGGTAAGAAATGTTTTCTGTAAAAGAAGCCAGAACTCCTGACAGAGAGGCATCAGTAGAAAAACTCAGGATATGGAATCAGTAGGTTTGTCCACAGACCAGCCTTGATTCTGCAAGCCTTGGATATCACTAGCCTCAGTTTCTTCCTGTAACCTCCTGAGTCACAGAGTCGTTAGAGGGATCGAACGACCTCACACGTGTGAAAGCACTTTGCAAACTTTAGAACACTGAAGGGTTAGACTGTGTGGCAGGAAGTGCTCTCCAGGCACTGTGCTGGCTTTCTGTATGCATCACCCATTTATTCCTCTGAGTAGAGCAGCAAGGCTCTCGTGGAATGAGGAGGAAACCGAAGCCTAAACAACTGTCCCTCCACATGGAACAGGCATTTGGTGACCCCTGAAGTGAATTAAGTATCTTGAGTCTCTGGACTTGAATAAAGGACTTTCTTCAAGTGGAGAAGAAAGACAAGTGACATAAAAGCAAGTCACTTTGGCTTTAGGCAGAGGAACGATTTGCACTTTCGACCAGTCCCTCTTTAGAGTGTGGTGAGTGGATTCAAGAAAACAAGACCGCCAGAAAGATGGTCAGTTGTAATCGTGCAGATGGTCAAAGGCAGCTGGACTGGGCAGTGGGAAAACACAAGGGGACGGAGTCCTGGGATCTGAAGGAGGTGGGATGGACTTGGCGAGGAAGAGTGTGGTGGGCAAGGGGCAGTGGATCCAGTTAAGGATGTTCACAGACCTCAGCAATGCAGAAGGAGAAGGCTGGGGACCTGCGGGGGCCCCTCACCCAAGTTCACACAGTTAGGAAGTCGCACAGCTGAGATTCACCCAGGTCTGTCTGACTGCGTGTTCCTTCCTCTCTCCCATTCTGTCTCAACTGTTAGCATGTCTCCAATCGTAAATGCATCGAGGATTTTAATTAAAAAAACTGTAGAATTTGAAAGCTTTTATGAGTTAGTTCAGAATTTTAAGAAAGAACAAAAAGTGCCCCTTCCGAAGCCCTCCCACAGACTGAGGTCAGGAGACAAAGGCTGGTGCTCGAGAAGTTTCTCTGCCAGGAGCGTGTAATGTATTTCCTATCTTGGATTCCGTCTGGCCTGGGATCCGGCCCACTCCTCTCCAGGCATTCCATCCAGCTGGAAATGGGTCTGCTTCGTTTCCATTTAGGAGGTTTGCAGATTGAGTAACAGAATCTGGACTGCAGCTTTCATTGTGTTTTTGTGGTGTTGGATTACAAGGTTTCTTTTAAATTCACGGTTAGATTTCTGAATGTGTCTCTTGGACATGGTTCTTTAAGAGTTCCCATTACTAAGTGATTCCTTTGCATTGGGAATAGGATGGAAAACTAGAATTTTGTCATCAGTAGTTTGGGAAATGGCATATAGAAAATAAGCTTGGAAATCTTCTCAAACTGGTAAAAGTTAAGGATTCCCCAAATCTTTTAGCCTTTAAAATATAGTGATGAATTTTTGTGCAGTATTTTGTTATCATTTTTTAAAAATTTTATTATTTAGTTTTTGCTACATTGGGTGTTTGTTGCTGCACGCGGGCTTTCTCTGGTTGCGGCGAGCGGGGGCTACTCTTCGTTGCGGTGCGCAGGCTTCTCCTTGCAGTGGCTTCTCTTGTTGCGGAGCACAAGGCACGCGGCTTCAGTAGTTGTGGCTCGCGGGCTTAGTTGCTCCGCGGTATGTGGGATCTTCCTGGACCAGGGCTCCACCCGTGTCCCCTGCATTGGCAGGCGGATTCTTAACCAGTGTGCCACCAGGGAAGCCCCTGTTATCATTTTTAAAATTCAAAATACCTTTGTCTTGTAAAGAGTGTTCTGTGCCTCAGGATTTACATCTGAAAGGAGGGTGACAGCAGTGCTTTCCTCATAGAAGATTATTTGGAGAATTGAGAAATTAATGAACTAATTAACATAACGTGCTTAGAACCCTACCTGCCAGGATGAGAGTTCAGGAAGTGTTAGTTGTTCTTCCCTCCCTGTAGATCGGATCTGGCTGTATCAAATTATGTAAAATAAGGATGGTGAGCAGGATGGAGCTGGGAGTTGGGCTGGCAAAGTAGAGGCCATACTCCGTTCCTTTTCCGTTGCTTTGCACTGTTCTCTCTGTCCTTCCCTTTGATGGTTCTTCCCCGTTTGGTCAGCTGTTCATCATTTTTTATTGAGACTCAGCGAAGCCTTTCCTCTGAGTGTGAAGCACTCTTTCTTGTGCTTCCAGGCACTTGGTCCTGTGTGGTCTGTATCAGTTGTGGCATTCATCGTGGGATATTTAGTTGTGGGCAGTTTCTCCATCACACAGGGAGTGCTTTGCTTATTTTCTTTTTGTACCTCTTCTAGGGCCAGCATGGTGCCTTCGTGGCTGTTCTTAAATGGTGGTCGATAGAATGCAGGAAGTGCTCATTGAAATTGTTTTTAAATTTCTACGTGTTTGAAATTGTTTGGTGATTATGAAGTTGAGTGATCCTTTGCCAAATATTTGACTCTTTATCAATAATAAAGTGCTAAAAAATAAAGGTTTCTCCATCTGAAGTGTGGAGTAGTAGCAATATCATACTGAGTATTAATCTAGACTCTGGTATAGAATACACCTTTTACTCATTTGGCAACTTGGCTAAACCTTTGAGGGCCTTAGATTCTTCAGGGAGAAAATAAAATTATTCTCTAATGAGTCCCAGTGTCTTCTGGCAGCTGAGGCATCAAATTCTTCTCATTAACCTTCCTCTTCAGGCCTCATGCCAGGGCTTGGTTGATAGAGTAACTGTCACATTTACCCTTACCACTCTGGATAACCATGAGGCTTGTTTTTTTTTTTTTTTGCGGTACGCGGGCCTCTCACTGTTGGGGCCCCTCCCACCGCGGAGCACAGGCTCCGGACGCGCAGGCCCAGCGGCCATGGCTCATATGGCTCACGGCCGCAGCCGCTCCGCGGCATGTGGGATCTTCCCGGACCGGGGCTCGAACCCGTGTCCCCTGCATCGGCAGGCGGACTCTCAACCACTGCGCCACTGGGAAGCCCCATGAGGCTTGTTTAAAATGGATTTTATACATTCATAAGAGAGCATTTATACATATGAACATGAACCAAGGAAGAACACATCCGGAATACACTGAAATGAATTAAGTTATCCTGTGTGCCAGTGGCATTTGAAACTTGTGGAATCAGTACCTACCGTATGAAAACATGAAGCCTTGATGAATGTTAGCCAAATCAGAAACCAGAATATTTACCCATTGAACGGGTCCATTTTGAACTTGCCCTCTGGAAGATCCTAATCGTTCTATGAAACCATAGTCATCTGTAGTAACTCTCCCTTCACAACTGTCTGTTGAACTTCTCATTGGGAAGTGCACTGCATATCATGTGGGCAAATAACTTCATTTTACATAAGATGTAAAAGAAAATGAGAAATACCATGGACTGGATCCATTCATTATGTATACACCAACCCCTGCTAGCAGGTTACTTTTTAAAAAATCAGAATTTTATTATTATAACTGGAGAGCACTGGTTTCCTCAGCCTGCTAGGCTCATGTTAAATGTCATCCTTCTGAAACTCTCCCTGATCTTCTCCTAACCCCTCATTTTTTCTTGAAATGTAACGCTCTGTCCTCACCATTCTTGGGGTTCATCTTCTGAATGGCTGCATTGCCCACACAATGGCTGTATATGTGTTTGCATCCTCTCCCTGCCCCCAGTTGGATTCCTTATTAACTATATAAAAGTGATCATTCCATAAGGTTTGCTGTTTGTGGTGTTTTGGGACACGTATGACTTTTATCAGTGCCTCCACTTTTTTTCCATTCTGATAGGCAACAAGGAGTTAACTATTTGAAAGGTGTTTGTATGTGTTTGATTGAATTGTTCTTGGTATTTGTCTAGTCAGAGGTAATAATCCAAGTAGTCAAGATACTGTTTTGGAAGAAAACAAAACAAAACTAGAATTCTGGGTTTTGGGTAGATTTAAGAGCTCTGCATTTTGGGTAGTTTTGCCAAAAATAGCTGTGTGATCTTGAACAAAACATGACATTCTCTCTGGGTTTCCATTGCTTAATTTGAACTTTGGTGGTCAGGGGAGTCATATTGGACTCAATGACTTTTAGGGATCCTTTCAGTTACAAAAGTCAATGATTCTGTGCAGCAGTAGGATATAAGAAAGCAGAAGAAAAATTTATAAAAATTTAAAAGTGGTGTATTTACAATATGCTATTAGCTCACTGGCATTTGAGCCTTACTGGATGACAGATAACCGTCGCCCAACACTAGTAAGGAGGGCAGTGCTGGTGAACACGTAGGGTCTTGGTAAATCCAGAATGTGTGATGAGACATTGCTGGGAGGTAATTATCTGTGATCTTGGGGGCTGTGGATAATATGGATTTCAAGGCCTCTGGAACTGGGTGGAGGGGAATTCAGTGTTGAAATAGAAGAATGCCTGGGGAAGAAACTGAGAGATCAGTGCTGTATTGGAGGTGGTGAAGGGAGAGCAGGGCAGGCAGAGAATATATGAAGCACAAAGTAGCCATGTAGTATATATATAAACAGAGTTGCCGTGTAGACTAAATGTAGAACAAAATAGCCATGTAGAGTATAGGTAAACAGAGTAGCCATGTGGAATATAGAACAAAGTAGCTCTGTAGAATATATGTTGAACAAAGTAGCCACGTAGAATATATATAAACAGTAGCCACGTAATAGACTATATGTAGAGCAGAGTAGCTCCATAGAATAGATACAAACAGTAGCCGCATAGATATATGTGGAACAGAGTAGCCATGTAGACTGTATAGAAGAAGGTGGCCACACTGGGTCCAAGGTAAAGCTGTATGAGAATGTTGGTAAAATGATGGCACTGCTGAGTCTTAATATGACAGACTGTGAAGAGGATCCAGAAGAGAATTTAGAGTTAATGGTCAAGTCTTGTTACCTTCACTTGTAGATGGAGAAAATGAAGCCAGTGATGGGAGTTCTCAACCTTGAATTTGTATAAATATCACTTTGGGAGCCTGCTAAAATGCAGGTTTCTGAAAGTCACCCTGAGATGATGATTCTGGAGGTCTAGGGTGCAGTTAGTCAGGCACACCAGGTGTGGCTGGTGGCTCTTTGATTGTACATGGAAAAACTCTGCCCTTCAGGTGAGACTGGCCCTCTTAGGACACTCAGCTTGGAGAGGAAGCGTGCAGAGCTGAACCCAGATCTTCTTTCCCACGTCTTTCTGCCGCAGGATCCCCGTCTGAAATGGCTTCTATAGGACTGTGAGAACCTAACCATGTTAATTTTTGCCGGGGATGGGCAAGAGATTTGGAGGTTAGCCACAGAGAAATGCAATGCAGTTTCCCTTATTTCAGACTGATCCATGATTTGTGGTTTGACAGGCACTGTTTTTAAAAAGAAACATCAGGTCCCTAAAGAAAAAAATTGTTAAGTATATTAATTATAAGCATATTAATAGTGAAAAGCAGCAGGGAAAATTTCCATCTACATAGAAACATCTACTTTGTAATGACTATGAATGAGGAAGCATTTCCATCTCTTTGGTAAGTCATTTCCTAAGAAATACTCACAGGCAGTGTTTTGCTTAGTTGTATTTCAGCTTTCCATGTAATAGGAATTTTAAAATGACTTGTCTTTAGAAATTCAACTGTAATAAGTTGCACCTCAGTCATTCGTGTAAATGTGTGAGGAAATTGAGTCCAGAAGGGTGGTTGACATTGCTGAAGTCTTGGTGTGTGTTGGGAGGAGAATGTCATTGTAGTATGGCATTTTCTGAAAACCTGTCTGTCACAGAAGCTAAATTTTGATGGCTTGATAAATCTCATTAGTTAGAAAATTCACTAAAACTTGAATGGTATATACAGAGTTGGCAGCCAGCATTTGGAATTTTCAGCAAATCAGTCAATGGGTAGTTCTGAAAATGGATGGGCACATCCACATTTTGTTAACATTAAATAACACCTCACATAATTGTCCTGTTGTCTAAAGGAGAACCTTTAAACATTTGTAGAGTGCATTAAAAATTCTTGAATAATTTCAAAATGTAAAAGTACATTTATATTTGTGTGCAGTAGAAGAGACGACAAACTTTAAAAAAAATTGTAAATAGTGGTGATACAGACATGAGGGTTTATAGTCATATGCATATTCAAAATGTTGTGGTCCCAAATCACAAACTGTGCTATATTCCTTTAATAGTTATATATCAATAAGCATTCTAGAACAGAATAAACTTTAGAAATCATCTAATTCAACCCATTTTTCAGAAGAGAAGCTTGATGTTTTGGGAAAGTTAAATGACCTGTTTTAATTCCCCATTGGAAGAAGTTAATGGTAAGCAGAGCGAGGCCTACATCCCAGAATTCTTTACTCTAGAATTTTTCTCTGTGCTTAAAAATTTAGGAGGACATGTTAGGAGGACTGCATCAAAAAACCATGAAATGTTTTAGATTTTCTATGGGAAAGGAAGCTAAATCTATGACATTTTGGAGTTAGCAAAGGCAATAACAACTTATTAGCTTGTGTACTTTAGAGCCTGCCCAAAGGAATGTACAACTTTACATGGAGAGAATGGCCTACAACTGGAGCTTATTATGTGGTTTACAACAGATGGTGTCATCTGTACAAAGATAAATAGACCTTTTCCTAATTAGGTGTGAGTGGGAGATTTGAGGGTACTGTATACATTATTTGAGCTGAAAGGAATCTTAGAAGCAATCTAGTTCACACCTTTATTTTGTGTAAGAGGAAACATAGCTTTGTCCTGCCTTGCTGTTATAAATAACTATGATGTTTTTGATAATAATTGTTTTAAAACAAAAAAACTGACGTCTTTAAAGTGTATCATAAACAAAATAATGATAAAACAGATGTCCATGAAATTCAAAATTTTGGGCTTGATTATATCCAAACAATGGAAGAAGTTAGTAATGTGTCTACAAAGATGGTAGTTTGGGGCCTACGATTGACTTTCTATTGGAAGATAGTGGGCCATGCTTCCAAACGCACCCTCGATTATAAGGGCAGGTACCTGCAGCCTTGCAATGACAGCAACCAAGAGAAGAAAACTTACTGTTTAGTCAAATAGAAATCATGCTTAAATTGTGGTCTGAAGTCTGGTTCTCAAGTCTGTGTCTTCGCTGAATTAGTGTGTGGGTTTCTGCAAGTACATGCAAACAGGTAGGAGCTTGGGTGGTGTGGGCGTAGGGAGATGCTGCTAAGAGATGAAGAAAGCTCTACCTATCAAAGCATTGTTATTGCAAGGTATTCCGTTATCCCAAGTAAATGAGCAAAGCCCGTGGCAACGTTTATGTTCTTTGTTAGCCAGTCACACTACTCACATTACTCAATTCAGGAAGTTAGCGAAAACGCTGCTTCTTCCTCGTGTACACCTTCCCCTTCCCCCATTCTGCCAGCCTCTCCACTTTAGTGTATCCTCACTTTTCAAGATGAAGGTTCATCTCGCGAGTGCTTAATAAAGACTAGTTGAAAAGATTTTACTTCATGAAGGAAAAGTGAGTAACAGGTTCAAATAGGTTGATTCTACAGTAATGCCTCATAGTTTGTGATGTTGAAGCTTCATGTAATTTCTCATTTGGCGTTCTCAAAAATTGTTAAACTCGCATGAAATTGAGATGTGGCTTATGACTGGTAGCTAGCCTGCGTGGTGCCTCTTCCATGGTTGTTTTGCAGAAGGTCAGCAAGTTCACCTGTGTAGATGGCTGACCTATGCCGCGAACTGCACAGAGTTCGAGGTACAGCGAAATCAATTATCAAAGGCTGGGCCGAGCAGTAGTCATGTTCCTACTTATTCTGAGGTATCCGAACCAGGTTTTCCTGGAAAGAGCTGTCTCATAGTTTAATAATCCTCCCGTGTTTCATCACATTGTCTCTTTGGTCCTCTTTTCAGTGGGTATTGGTCACTGACAGTCCAGAGTACCACGATCCTGGTTTTCTGGAAACAAGTTTCTTAGCATTGCTCAGCCCTTTTGAGGTTTAACCTCTAAAATACTAGTAAATTCTGCTCTCTTGAATTATTCTTTGAAACCATGGAAACTTTTTTTTTCACCTCTTTATTGGAGTATAAATGCTTTACAATGTTGTGTTAGTTTCTGCTGTACAACAAAGTGAATCAGCTATATGTATATATATCCCCATATCCCCTCCCTCTTGAGCCTCCCTCCCACCCTCCCTGTCCCACCCCTCTAGGTGGTCACAAAGCACCGAGCTGATCTCGCTCTTCTATGCGGCAGCTTCCCACTAGCTATTTTACATTTGGTAGTAGAGTCAGTGCTACTCTATCACTTCATCCCAGCTTGCCCTTACCCCCGCCCCGTGCCCTCAAGTCCATTCTCTATGTCGGCGTCTTTATTCCTGCCCTGCCACTAGGTTCATCAGTACCACTTTTTAAAATGCCATATATATGCATTACATACAGTCTTTGTTTTTCTCTTTCTGACTTACTTCACTCTGCATGAGACTCTGGGTCCATCTACCTCACTACAAATAACTCAGTTTTGTTCCTTTTTATAGCTGAGTAATAGTGCCTTGTATATATGTGCCACATCTTCTTTATCCATTCATCTGTTGATAGACACTTAGGTTGCTTTCATGTCCTGGCTATTGTAAATAGAGCTGCAATGAACATTGTGGTACATGTCTCTCTTTGAATTATGGTCTTCTCAGGGTATATGCCCAGTAGTGGGATTGCTGGGTCGTGTGGTAGTTCTATTTTTAGTTTTTTCAAGGAACCTCCATACTGTTCTCTCCATAGTGGCTGTGTCAGTCTACATTCCCACCAACAATTCTGGAGGGTTCCCTTTTCTCCACACCCTCTCCAGTGTTTATTGTTTCTAGATTTTTTGATGATGGCCATTCTGACTGGTGTGAGGTGATACCTCATTGTGGTTTTGATTTGCATTTCTCTAATAATTAATGATGTTGAGTATCTTTTCATGTATTTGTTGGCCATCTGTATGTCTTCTTTGGAGAAATGTCTATTTAGGTCTTCCTCCCATTTTTGGATTGGGTTTTTTTTGTGTGTGTGTGTGATATTGAGCTGCATGAGCTACTTGTATATTTTGGAGATTAATCCTTTGTCAGTTGCTTCGTTTGCAAATATTTTCTCCCATACTGAGGGTTGTCTTTTCGTCTTGTTTATGGTTTCCCTTGCTGTGCAAAAGCTTTTAAGTTTCATTAGGTACCATTTGTTTAGTTTTGTTTTTATTTCCGTTACTCTAGGAGGTGGGTCAAAAAGGATCTTGCTGTGATTTATGTCATAGAGTGTTCTGCCTGTGTTTTCCTCTTAAGAGTTTTATAGTGTCTGGCCTTCAATTTAGGTCTTTAATCCATTTTGAGTTTATTTTTGTGTATGGTGTTAGGGAGTGTTCTGATTTCATTCTTTTACATGTAGCTGTCCAGTTTTCCCAGCACCACTTATTGAAGAGGCTGTCTTTTCTCCATTGTATATTCTTTCCTGCTTTGTCAAAGATAGGTGACCATATGTGCTTGGGTTTATCTCTGGGCTTTCTATTCTGTTCAATTGATCTATATTTCTGTCTTTTTGCCAGTACAATACTATCTTGATTTCTGTAGCTTTGTATAGTCTGAAGTCAGGGAGCCTGATTCCTCCAGCTGTGTTTTCTTTCTTAAGATTACTTTGGCTATTAGGGGTCTTTTGTGTTTCCATACAAATTGTAAAATTTCTTGTTCTAATTCTGTGAAAAATGCCATTGGTAATTTGATAGGGATTGCATTGAACCTGTAGATTGCTTTGGGTGGTATAGTCATTTTCACAGTATTGATTCTTCTGATCCAGGAGCATGGTATATCTCTCCATCTGTTTATATTATCTTTGATTTCTTTCTTTAAAAAAATTTATTTATTTAATTAATTAATTTATTTTGGGCTGCATTGGGTCTTTGTTGCTGAGCGCAGGCTTTCTCTAGTTGTGGTGACCGGGGGCTACTCTTCATTGCGGTGCACAGGCTTCTCCTTGCGGTGGCTTCTCTTGTTGCACAGCATGGGGTCGAGGCACATGGGCTTCAGTAGGTGTGGTGCACGGGCTCTAGAGTGCAGGCTCACTAGTTGTGGTGCACGGGCTTAGTTGCTTGTGGCATGTGGGATCTTCCCGGACCAGGGCTCGAACCCTTATCCCCTGCATTGGCAGGCGGATTCTTATCCACTGTGCCACCAGGGAAGCTCTTATCTTTGATCTCTTTCACCAGTGTTTTATAGTTTTCTGAGTACAGGTCTTTTGCCTCCTTAGGTAGGTTTATTCCTAGGTATTTCATTCTTTTTGTTGTGTTGGTAAATGAGATTGTTTCCTCAGTTTCTCTTTCTGATCTTTGATTGTTAGTGTATGATAATGCCAGAGATTCCTGTGCATTAATTTTGTATCCTGCAACCTAACCAAATTCATTGATTAGTTTTAGTGGATTTCTGGTGACATCTTTAGGATTTTCTAGAAAACATTGATTGATACTTTGACTCTTTGGATGTGAGTCTTCTTATGGTGAGAAAAGAAAGAAATATATCGACTGCACTAGCAGTGACTAAATACCTTCTCATGATATCTTGGCTTTTTCAATGGGTGACTTTCCAGTTAGGTTCAGTATTTCTGGGGCAGTTGCTGAATGTGTACTGCAGTAGAGACGTGGGACTAACTAGAATAAGAAGAGGAAGAGAATAATGGAAAACATTGGGATTGCTCCAGAGCAGAGGTTCTCAAACTTTAGGGCATCAAATTCACCTGGAGGGCTTGTTAAAACACAAATTGCTGGGTACCCCTCTCACAGGTTCTGGTTCAGTAGGTCTGGGATCGGCTTGAGAATTTTCATTTCTGAGAAGTTTCCAGGGGATGGTGCTTTTGTTGATCCTGGACCACACTTGTAGAACTGCTGCCCTGGAGGTTCAGTGAATTGGGATATAGCTCCGTGCATACCAGTCCGCTTCCCAGGGGCTCTGTTTTTCTGTCTGTGAAATGGTACGATACTAGTGGTTTTCAAATGTTTGAAATCACAGGAATCTTTTGTTCCAAACTACATATTGTGTGAAACTCCAAAATACAAAAGAGAGAAACTGGAATTATGTTCACGGCAGCAGAGGTAGAGGATAAAAGGATTTGTGTCTCTTGTGTATCTTCTTTTAAAAAATTTATTTATTTATTTATTACTTTTGGCTTCGTTGGGTCTTTGTTGCTGCGTGCGGGCTTTCGTTAGTTGCGGCGAGCCGGGGCTACTCTTCCTTGCAGTGTGCAGGCTTCTCTTTGTGGTGTCTTCTCTTATTGTGGAGCACGGGCTCTAGGCACGCAGCATGCAGTCTCAGTAGTTGTGGCATGCAGGCCCTAGAGCGCATGGGCTCCAGTGGTTGTGGTGCACGGGCTTAGTTGCTCCACAGCATGTGGGATCTTCCTGGACCAGGGCTCGAAGCCTTGTCCCCTGCATTGGCAGGCAGTTCTTTACCACTGCGTCACCAGGGAGGTCCCTCTTGTGTATCTTTTTGTCTTGTTCCCCTGGAGTGGAGATGGAAGACATCCCTGGGGTCTCTCTGAAGAACCTAAACCAGTGACAAGTCCAATGGAAGAGATGATTTCTAAGGCTCCTGGCGTTTGTCATTTTCCCTTTGCTTCTGCATACTCTTGAAACCGTACGCTATTACTTAAAGAGTTGGACAAGTCTAACCAAGAGACTTAACCGTAAGGTTGTGCTTTTTTTTAATATAGGAAACTGTGTTTAGGCTATATAGATAGGCAGGAAGTGAGTCTGAGACTTCCATGGTAATATAAAAGATTTACAGCTCATTTCAGGTGAGAAATGGGGAAATTCTAGTAAGAAAGGAAATGGGTGGAGGGTAGGGGGACGACTTGTGTAACAGGGATGTGCCTTACTGCCTTTGGGTTCAGCAGGTGTGTGTAATTGAATTGAAGGTGTTCGTGTAAGTCTGATGGTCATGCCTAAAATTGGATTTCAGAATCTTTACTGGAAAATAGATAAGAAGGAGACGTCTTAATGAACGTCTTAATGAAAAGAATGAAAGATCCCAGACGTCACAACTGTCCAGAGATGTCTGCCTATCGCTCTTCATTCCTTTTGTCAACCACTTTATGGAAACCCTAAAACCAGCTTTAAGGGAAACTGTGGATTAATTTTAACTTGACTTTGGTACTCAGTAAGTCTCTGTTCTGGGTTTCCTGAAACCTTTACTTTTACTCTTCTTCCTTGGCTCATTCTCCTTAGAAGAAAAGATCTAAATAGAAAGAAACTAAATATCCGTAAGAATGGAACAGTCTCTGCCGTCGATTAAGTGGGAAACCCAGGAGCAGACACTGCAGAAGTGCCCAGCCTTTTGAATAAGACAGTGTTTTTCAGACAAGTCACAGGTAGTGACATCAGTTTAGTAGTTAGTTCTGTTTTTAATTCTAGTGCTAGACTTTTTAAAAAATTCCAATAACTTTCTGACTTTTTTTTTTTGACTAAGACCCATATTAAGACACACATGAGATGGAATGACAGCATAATATTGAATAGAAAGTATCTAAATATATTTTAGGAATGTAATTACCACCCTGCTAACTGTGGGATTTAGCTTCAGAAATACATCACGTGCTTTCTGGATTATTTCTGTGCCTTCAACATAATATGTGCTTACTGTGAATTTATGGAGGATGCACTATTAAAATTTCTTTGTTAAATGTTAAGTGTTATAGTTAACGTGATCAGAAGGCCTGGGGTAATCCTTGACAATGTACCAAACATGGATTTTATAGTATATCTTGTAAATAAAAGAAAGAAAAGTTTTAAAAAAAAGAACGTATCTAAATATATTACATGTAGCAAGGATATTGTTTCTTGAAACTTTTGTTTTAGTTTAATATATATTTGTGTGTGTATATATATATATACATACACAAACATATGGATGTATATAGGGATGTATATATATGATATAGATAGGTAGGTAGATAGGGGAGATATATATATAGTATTCGTTGAAGTTCTTCAGAAAAACAGAATCAATAGGATGTGTCTATATACAGAAAGAATTATGTAATAAGGAATTGGCTGCATGTGATTATGGAGGCCAGCAAGTCCAAAATCTCAGTGTGGGCAGACAGCCTGGAGACTCAGCCTGGTTCAGATGAAGTTTGCAGGCAGTCTGCTGGAGAACTCCCTCTTGCTCGGGCTGGTCTCTTTGTTCTTAGTCAGGCCTTCAGCTGATGGGATGCGGCCCACCCACATTATGGAGAGCAATTTGTTTTATTGACAGTTCACCGATTTAAATGTTAATCTCATTCGCAAACACTGTCCAAGTTAACGAATAAAATGCATCATCACATATAGGTATACTAAGCCACAAGGCAAAACATGTCTTACCTGTCAAAGTTAAATACACACGTCCATCTATATATACAGGGATAAATATCCCTCAGTATATAGGGATCTCTCTACACACTCGCACAGGCATGTGTATCCATTCTAGGGATCTCTCTCTCTGTGTCTCTTTCTGTCTCTCTCGATATCTCTAGAAAGGTTGGTAGGTAGATTAGATGGATAGATGTGGATGGATGGATGGCTAATTAGCTAGATACCTCTAGAATATCTCTGAAGCAGAAACATTTAGCTAAAGCAGAGGTTTTCAGTCTGGGGAGAAGGGTCTTCTTAATCACCTGGGGAGCGTTTCTAAAACGTGTATGTATGTGCTGCAGCCCTTTCTTGTTTCTCCTTGAAGAATGAATCTTAAAAAGGGGTGAGGGGGAGGGGAGATAGGAAGTAGCAAACTGTTTTTTGAAAAAGTTTGATGGACTGAAGTGAAGACAAGACTGGCGCTCTGAGAGCGGACTTTTAGGCATCAGCCCGCAGGTGGGAAGTCATGTGCTCTCGGGGGCTCTGGGCTGAGGTCCCTGAGATCTCAGGAGCTTGGATAGCCAGACACGGTACCTGGTGCTTCCGGAAGTTGACAGACACTCTGATATTTGCTTCGCTCTTAACCATATAGAAACAAGTGCCACTTTACCAGCCCTCCACACGTTACCTAGATGTTAGTGTTCCTGCCAAGTGACTGAAAATACAGTTGACCCTTGAATAACCTGGGTTTGAACTGCGCAGGTCCATTTCTATGCAGATTTTTTTTCAATCAATGTGCACTGCAGTACTGCACTCTCCGCGGTTGGTTGAATCCGTGGATGTGGGACCACAGATGGAGGGCTGATTGTAAAGTTATACAGGGAGTTTTGACTGCGTGGGGTTGGCGCCCCTACCCCTTGGGTTGTTCAAGGGTCAAATGTGTATGTGACGATCATACCTATGGTTTCTCTCAGCCTGTGCCCTCTACTCCTGGGATACCCATGACCATCTTTAAAATTTTACAGTTGTGTTGTTATAATCTTTTGTGGACTTCCCTGGTGGTGCAGTGGTAAAGAATCTGCCCGCCAGTGCAGGGGACACAGGTTCGATCTCTGGTCCGGGAAGATCCCACATGCCGCAGAGCAGCTAAGCCTACGAGCCGCAACTACTGAAGCCCGCGCGCCTAGAGCCCGTGCTCCGCCACAAGAGAAGCCTGCGCACTGCAACGAAGAGTAGCCCCTGCTCGCCGCAACTAGAGAAAGCCCACGCACAGCAACGAAGACCCAACACAGCCCTAAATAAATAGATAGATAGATAAATAAATAAATAAATAAATAAAATCTTTTGAAATGTTAAAACATACCCTTTGAATCACAGGTGACCAGCTTTGTTCTGGGTGGAGTTTCCCTAGAGATGGGGCCTGGAGGATCTGGGAGATACTGTTTTATACATAAATCAACACGTTTTCATTTTTCTAAGCCTGGGAAGGAGGTTAAAAAAATTAATTAAATTTGGAAGCAGTTATTTTCAGGCCATATTTATGTTGGGTGAGCACTTCATGACCTCCTTAGGTATTGCAGGTAGCCGCTCAGTTTGTAAGATGTAGTTGTCATAAAGGGGTGGGAGTGTCACTGTGGAACTGACATTAGTTAGAAAACCTTTGGACAGGTGATCATTTAGTCTATGCCTCATCTGTTGAATTAAAAGGTCTCTCTCGGCCCTGACCATAGACCTGCTGCATTCTGAGTGTCTCAACTTAAGATTCAAATGAACTGAATTGAGACGGTGTGGCTTTTCAGATTTTCTTATATTAAAATGATTGGGTGTGAAATATTTATTTTGAAAAATGTAGGTAGTCATCAGTCACTCCCAGAGCTGGACTGAAATGGCCTATCTTCAGAGCATACTTCCTTGGGTCAGTTGATCCATCTTTCTCCTCAGAGGTGTGTCTGACAGTGGTCTGCCTTATGAGTAGTACATAATTTAAACATGTGCTAAGCATAATTTTAGTTCCTTTGGGATCACCCTCAGTTTTTATACCTTATCTGTCTCTCTGAAATCCATTTAATTACAACTGTTTTGATATTCGGCCAAGTCACTAAAACCAGTGAACTCTCCCTGGGGAGACAGTAAATTTTTGATTGGCATACCAGTAAAAATGGAATTCTTCTGCAAACAGACACTTTTTCAGGATTATTCTTACATATGCATGGGGAAATTGGCAGCCTTGTGATACTTTTGGAGGGGTTCTGGTGGGTAGCAAATGGTGCATAGCTACTGTGTGCTTGGAAAATGTTAACAAGAGGCTCAGCTTTTCTGAATGTGTGTTTTGGCTTTTTGAGATAGCTTCTATGCAGGAAGAAACTTCTTTTAAAACCAAATGTAGACTCTGGACTTGCTCCAAGTGGAGTATTGTAAATATATCAAAGCTGATACTGTACTGAATTTCTTTATAGAAAGAAAAAAAAGGAGTGGTTAATAAATAACATATAGTGTTTGAGTAGAGCCTGCAAATTCAAGGAGATCATCTTCTGGCCAGTTTAACAAATGTTTTATGTTCGTCCTTTCCCCTGCTCCCCACCAACCCACCCCCTGTATCATCCTGTTCACTTTCTACTGTACAGATCTTCACGTGAGGGCCACAGTTCTCATCCTGTTCTTTGGTGTGAGATTTCACTGAGGAAGAGGAAGAGAATCCTTACATATTTCGATTTTTTCCCTCCCTTTGAGCTTTAGATTGAATATAGACTTAAAAAAAAAAGTAATTTTTTCTGCCTCTGTGTTGGGTGGGTGGGATGTTAAAAACAAAAGCAGAGTCACAACCGAAGCCCTCTAAGTCATGATTCTGTAGTATACATAATGATCTTTCACAGAAGTCACCGCAGGACAGCTTGTGATGCTGCCACAGAATAGTACACACATCCCCACATTAAAATCTCACACGGCTTTGGAGTCCCTGATCTGTTTGAATCTGAAAATCGCAGGAGAGACCTTCGAGTGAGCCCTGACTCACTTAACAGGACAGAGGGGAGGGAGGTTCAGCTGCTTGCCCAGCTTCTCCCACCTGGGGAGCGTGGACAGCTGCGAGGGCATCTGAGTTTCTGCTCATCTCTTCTCTCGCTCTTCACGCCTTGGTGCTGGCCCCGCCTCGGGCTCGAGGCCCCAGGCTTTCTCTGTGCGTAAGACACCCTCACATACCCTGAGTGCAGCTGGGGTTTGGGGTCCGCAGCCAGTTGAGTTGGTCTGTGCCACTAGGGGGGTGTGTGCTATAGGTAATCCACAAAGCAGGTCATCAGATGCCTACAGACTCCCCCTGTTCAGAGTTTGGCAAAGAGTTTTATCTCTTTTGCTTTAAAATGTTTGCCTGACAGAGCTCTGTTGTTGTTGGTTTCATTTTTTAGGTTTTTTTGTTTGTTTTTGCCATGCTGAAGGGCTTGCAGGTTCTTAGTTCCCTGGCCAGGGTTAGAACCTGTGCCCCCTGCAGTGGAAGCATGGAGTCCTAACCACTGGACTGCCAGGGAACTCCGAAGAGCTCTGTATTTTGCAAATGGCATGCTGTGAGAGGCTGAGGCACTAAGGGAAGAGAAGAAAAGCCTGGTTACTAACATGTGCTCCGTCTCTTGTGTCAGGCGCTGTGCTAGGGCTTTTAAAATTCATGCTGCCCACAAGTATGTGAAAAGGATATTGGAAATCCATATTGTAGATGAGGGTGCAGAGGCACAGAGCTGGGATTGGGTCGCAGTCCGGCTGACTTCATACCTTTTCTCCTGGTTCTTTCTTGAGAGGGGGCAGGGTGGAAAGCACACGTGCATTTTACAGGCCATATGGAATTCTGAAGCGCCGCTTGGCTCTGACAGCTGTTTCAATTATCTGCGACACTGCATCCAACGTTAGCATGTATGATTGATTGTTGACAGTTGCCATCAGAAGAGGCTGGAGTCCTGGTCGCTGGAGCGGTGCTCACAGTTTTTCCAAAGTGCTAAGTATGACTGAAACTTGGATTCTAATCGTTCTTGCTAGGCTGGAAAACATGGAAGACACTGTTAGGCAGGCTTTTTTTTTTTTTTTTTTTAAAAACAACTTAGGTGGAGCAGATCATTATTCTGTTTGCTTTGACACAAATAATGTGGGGACCTTTTCCACGTACCAGAGTTCAGAAAATCTGTTGGAACTAATCTCATGCTCTTCATCTTGCATTTCTATCCATTTTCTGCCCTTGACAATACATGTCTTCATCCTTGATTTCATTTCCTAGGTGTAAGTTTCATCTCCCTGGTTAGTATTTGTACTCCCTGAGGTCACTGAGCTTGTCTCTTTATTTTTTATTGTATTTCCTCAATTACTCAGGACAAAGTTTAACTCATAGGCATCAACTGAAGGTTTATTAAGTAGTGATTTTCATTGTTTCCTTTTCAAATGACTGATTGAAACATAAATTATTATTACAAATAGTTTTTGAGTTTTGTCCCTTCAGGTTTCATTTAGTGAGTTTTGTTTAGTTCACACTAGTGGACTTTTTTTTTTCCTACTGTAGTGTAATATAATAGAACTCCCGCTCTCTTGCTGAGTTTTATTGACAGTCATTTGTGAATATCTGATTCGTGAAACTCTATCATGAGACAGATGTGATTGTAAACTGACTCTCTGGTATCTGTGTAAATGTAGGATGCTCTTGACTGTGGCGGATGATTTTCCTGTTTTACTGTCTTTAGTTTTTGGGCATTTTGGAGTGTACACATACGTCTTATTGTAGTTTCTGTCAGTTTATATAATATGTTTCATTTACTTATCCAATTTCTTTTACCTAATATTTTTTCTATTTGATGTTAAGAGGGAGAAAGACATTTCCTTGGCAGTGCCAGGGAGGCAGAGGGAATTCCAGTCTGCATCTGTTTACTTTTTCTGTTCCTTCTCCACGAATTCTTCTCCTGTCTGAAAAGGATCTCCCTCAAGGCTACCGGACCTGCTCCTGTTGAGTTTGGAGCATAAGAGGTTGTCAGTGGAAAGGCTGGGCAGTAGATCGGAAGAGAGCTTAGAAGGTCGTGACAGTGTGGTTAGGTTGGGCTCAACTTGGCGAGCAGGTTGGATTGACAGGGTCGGGGGTGTGTGCTGGAGCTGGGGGGTGTGAGCCAGGCTGTTGCAGCCATCCTGGTGATCTGTGAGGAGAGTCTGCACCCACTGGATAAGAGAACAGAGAACTGCCAAGACTGGGCACCTGGCTGGATATGGGGGCAAAGTGTTGGGAAGAGTAAAGTATGATGTTCAGATCTGGGTACCTGTGGTAAAGATGGTGCTGCTGAGAGCACAGGGGGAGGGATAGGTTTGGAGCGAGTCAAGGAGAGTTTGGAGATGGTCCTCCTGATTTTTGAGGTATCAGTAGGCACTGTGTCATGAACAGTTAGCAATGTCCCCTGAAGAGTTAGAAATCTGGAGCTCGAGAGAGACGTCTTGGCTGGCTTTGTAGATCTGGATTCAGCCCCTAGAAATGATGGCTAAACCCTGTGCAAGAATGAGATTGTCAGAGAACAGCATGTGAAGAGGAGAGGAAAGGACAGAGAGGCAGCCTTGTTTTGTGTTTAATTTTTGGAGGTAAAATAAGACAGGAGTCAGAGGAGGTGGCTCAGAAGGGGCTGCCAGAGAAGGGAGTTAATTTCCTGAGTGACATGGAGCAGGGTGGGCGGTGAGGGAGAGCTTTTCAGCTTTGTGTATAGCAGATCATCAGACTGGCAAACGGTATTAAAGTGGCACTATCTCCTGCTGGCAGGAATGCTGAGGAAAGGCAGTCTTCCAGCGTCGCTGGTGGGAATAGCCACTCTGGAAAGAGTTCTGCCGGAGTCTATTAAAATTTAAAACGCACATAGCCTTTGACCCACCAATGCCCCCCCCACCCCGGGACTCTATCCCACAGAAATAAAAGCAGCTGTATGTAATTTGTTTGTACAAGAATATTTATTACAGCATTGTTTGTAGTGGCAAAGAACTGGAAAGTAAGTGGATGCTTTCAACGGGAATGGTTGGATAAAATGTGGCACATCCATGCCTTGGGTTTCTGTACCACTTGACTTGGAAGGATTCCCATGAGAAAAGGAGAGGCAAGGAACCACGTCTAATAGGACCCTGATTGTGGAGGATATAAAATGATTTAAAATAATCTTGTATATATGTTAATGCCGCTTGGAAAGAGAGAAGTTGGTACTATGGGTGGAGGTGGGTGGGAGGTAAATAAAAAACAAGACTGCTTACAAAATGTCTAAGAAAAAACATTGTGAAAAATCACTTGTGTGTGTACGTATAGACAGATGGGAGAAGGATGGTCACCAGAATGTTACAGGTATCTCAGAGTGTGGAGATGTTGTTCTTTACTTTCTTCCTTATGAGTTCTCTGCGTTGGTTGCAAATCAGTGAGAAAAGGGCATTGAATTTAGAGTTTAGAAATCACTGGAAACTTTTCCAAGAGCAGTTGGGAATGGAAGCCCCATTTCTTGCTGTGAGGAGTAGTGACAAAGTGGAGATAGTGAAGGGGTGCTTTTTTTTTTTTTTTTTTTTGCGGTACGCGGGCCTCTCACTGTTGTGGCCTCTCCCGCCGCGGAGCACAGACTCCG
The DNA here is from genome assembly GCF_964374135.1 of Grampus griseus. Lineage (NCBI taxonomy): Eukaryota > Metazoa > Chordata > Mammalia > Artiodactyla > Delphinidae > Grampus > Grampus griseus. Next base: position 76,787,406 of record NC_139007.1, read on the forward strand.
GACGCGCAGGCTCAGCGGCCGTGGCTCACGGGCCCAGCCGCTCCGCGGCATGTGGGATCTTCCCGGACCGGGGCACGAACCCGTGTCCCCTGCATCGGCAGGCGGACTCTCAACCACTGCGCCACCAGGGAAGCCCAGGGGTGCTTTTTTTACAAAGAAATTTTGAGGGAAAGATCTTTGGCCACAAAAAAGAAAAATGGTGGCTTGAGAGGGTGACAGGGCTGAGAGAGGCTTGTCCAGTGCAGGGGGAAATGCGGGCGAGTTTGGAAGCAGCCGCATTGGAAATGGAGGGGCTGAAGTGCAGGTGGCCACGGGGAGCGGACAGTGGTGCATCTGGGTCAGGAGCACAGGAGCGTGGCCTGGGCAGTGCGGGCATGGCTTTTGGGGCTGGCAGCAGGCAGGCCAGGTGAACAGACAGAGCTTTGGAGAAAGGAAGTTGAGGAAAGGTGTTTTTAAAATAATACAGGAGGCAGAGTTATGGTTGAGCATCAGGGGCTTTTAGGGTCGCTTTGGATACTTTGGTAGATGCAGAAGTTTGGGACAGCCTCTGTAGGAGATGCTAGAAAATTCATATCACGTCAGTAATCACAGTGGGAAGCGGCAGAGGGGCTGTAGGAAAGTTAGAGAACTAGACTTCCTAGACAGCTCCACCCCAAAGGCAGTAACACTTAAAGGCAGTCTGCAGGGCCACCGGCCAGGCCAGGAGCAGGGGTGGGAGATGGGCTTTGGAATTTACTTCCGTGGAGGGGAGAAATAAAGCGTATCCAGGGAAATTAAGGGGCCAACGGGCTTCCAGTTGGTGATGATGTCATCATGGAAATGGCTGGGAATGAATAGTGCCCAAGTGATAGAGGGAGACGAGGTGGGTCAGCCGGGCCCCTCAGAAAGCGGCTGAAGGAGGAGGGACCCAGTGAGAGAGGTGAAGGGGCATTTGGAGGGAAATCCAGGGAACGGCAGCCCCTGAGAGCCTGAGATCTCGGGGCTGGGGCAGTAGCGTCAGTGTTTGGTACAAAGACCTTACTTTATGTCATCTGTTCTAGAACATCACCGACTTCCTTTCATTCCTGAACAGATAAAGTCCAAACCCAGCCTGACTTTTTAAGCCCTCTCTTTAGGATTTCTCGAAGTCTTTGCTTTGACCTAATTGGTTTAGTCACTACCCTCCCAGAACAGAAAAACCCCAAACCCGCTCCTGGCTGATTTGCCTCTAGACTTGCCGTGTCTTCATCAGTAGCCACTAGTCACGTGTGGCCAGCGCAACTCAGGTGTGCTCTTAAGTGCAAAGTCCACACCCGCTGGGTTTTGAGAACTTTGTGGGGGAAAAAAAATGGACTACCTCATCAATAATTTTTTTTAATTTATTTTATTTATTTTTATTTTATTTATTTTATTTTTGGCTGCGTTGGGTCTTCGTTGCTGCCCACGGTCTTTTCTCTGGTTGCGGCGAGCAGGGGCTACTCTTCGTTGCGGTGCGTGGGCTTCTCATTGCGGTGGCTTCTCTTGTTGTGGAGCACGGGCTCTAGGCATGTGGGCTTCAGTAGTTGTGGCCCACGGGCTCTAGAGCGCAGGCTTAGTAGTTGTGGTGCACGGGCTTTGTTGCTCCACGGCATGTGGGATCTTCCCAGACCAGGGCTCGAACCCATGTCCCCTGCATTGGCAGGCGGATTCTTAACCACTGCGCCACCAGGGAAGCCCTCATTAATAATTTTTATGTTGTTTTCATGTTAACATGATAATAATTTGGATACATTGGATTCAAAGGGATTATTTAAATCAATCTCACCTGCGTCTTTTTGCTTTTTTCAAAATAGTTACTAGAAAATGCAGTTACATGCTCAGTTAACATTTTACCTCTGTTGGGTCGCCCAGCTCTAGGCCTGGGCGGTGCGTTTTTCCTCTGCTGGGTGCCTTCCCAGTTACAGCCCACTTCTCCGTATTTCTGTGTCTCAAGCGCAACTTCATTCTTTCTTCTCCAGTCTGTGACTCTTTCTGTCCGGCCTCTTATCACTTACTCCTGGCTCAGGTTGGGAATGTCCCAGGTTTCTTGTTGTACCTTTATTTGAAATCTGCTTGCAAGCATTTCTCGTCTCGCTTCCTAGAAGATAAGACTGGCATTGCCTTTCCTAGATGGTAATATCCTTGCATGATAACATATGCGTAGTAGTTTTTTCTTGGCTTCTGCTATGTCTCTGTTTTGGGCTTTGTCCCCGTAGTTTGTTTGGATGAGTAAATAGATGATATATTTGCGTTTCCAGTCTTAACAAAATGCACTTTTTAAATCCAGATGAGTCACCTGTATGTGACCTGTAGACCTGAAATTGAGTCTAGAATGATCATTTGCTCTGTGACCTCGGCAAGTTATTGAATTCTTCGCACCTTCGCATCCTTTTTAATTGAGATACTGACACACTTACCTCACAGGCTTGCTTTGAGAAAAGCCCGCATGCTGTGTAAATGTCCAGTGGTTCCGGGGTCCCAGTTACTGGGAAAGTTTGTCTGGAATGTCGAGATTGTGAGTGAAAGCTGCTGCTGAATTGACATGGACTTTCTCCTCCTGAGCTGGGAAACTTTATCATTGGTGCCATGCATTTTGGCTCTTGGCTGTGTTCTGATAGTATTTTTGTTTGACTGCTTTGTGACAGTTCTGAATAGTGGCAATGTTGAGGATCCTCTGTCTCTGCCGGAAAAGTCCTTGAAGAAACACACGTTGATAGCATCCAAATTAGTAGGTGACTAAATAAATATCTACTGATTGAGTAATGAATGGGTAGCTATAAGGGAGAATGTGTGTCCAGATGATTTTTTTTTTTTTTTTTTTTTTTTGCTGTACGCGGGCCTCTCACTGTTGTGGCCTCTCCCGTTGCGGAGCACAGGCTCCGGACGCGCAGGCTCAGCGGCCGTGGCTCACGGGCCCAGCCGCTCCGCGGCATGTGGGATCTTCCCGGACCGGGGCACGAACCCGTGTCCCCTGCATCGGCAGGCGGACTCTCAACCACTGCGCCACCAGGGCAGCCCCAGATGATATTTTTTTAAAGAAAAACTAAGTTCTTATAAATGATTTGTTGAATGAATGAGAGAACAAGAAAGGAAGTGACTTAAATGAATTTAAAAATTAAGTAAACAGAATTAAATGGCAAATGATTAAATGAAAGTCCTTCATGGGGAGAAGGTTGAAAATGGTGGAGGTGGACTGCCTTGGAAATAGCCATGGGACCCCAGAGGTACTTTTTCTCCCCAAATGTGGTTTTCTCTGGTATGTTGGAAAGAACAGTAGACTGGCAACTGGTTGACCTGACTTCCTTCCTTGAGCCTCCTGGCTCCATGTGGAACTTGGGGAAGTGACTTAACCTTTCTGAGCCTCTGCTTCCTCGTTTGCAGAGCAGGGCAGGCAGATTAGAAAAGGTAGCAAGGTGAGGGTAGGATGTGGCTGGGAGTCAGCCTGGGTCTTCCGTGCTGGCTGTACTAGTTCCCAGCTGAGCAGCCTTGCCCCAGTTCCTTAACTCCTTCCACACTTTTCACGGAGTGGAAGTGAAAGGGTGTTCCCTGTTCCTGCCAGAAGAGCCTCTGAAGAAGCCCATGCGTATCGGCTGCAGATCAGTGGGTGACTGGTAAACATTTGTTGACTTGAAGAATGAAAGGGTAACTGTCAGGAGAACTTTAAAACGTATTTTTATTTTAAAATCAGGCTTATTTAGGTATAATTTATGTGCCATAAACGTCATCCTTTTTTATAAATTTATTTATTTTACTTATTTATTTTTGGCTGCGTTGGGTCTTTGTTGCTGCACGCGGGCTTTCTTTAGTTGAGGCGAGCAGGGGCTACTCTTCGTTGTGGTGCGCGGGCTTCTCATTGTGGTGGCTTCTCTTGTTGCAGAGCATGGGCTCTAGGCGCATGGGCTTCAGTAGTTGTGGTGTGTGGGTTTCAGTAGTTGTGGCTCGCGGGCTTAGTAGTTGTGTGTGGGCTTCAGTAGTTGTGGCGTGTGGGATTCAGTCGTTGTGGCTCGTAGGCTTAGTAGTTGTGTCTCACAGGCTCTAGAGCGCGGGCTCAGTAGTTGTGGCGCACGGGCTTAGTTGCTCCGCGGCATGTGGGATCTTCCCGGACCAGGGATCAAACCCACGTCCCCTGCATTGGCAGGCGGATTCTCAACCACCGCGCCAGCAGGGAAGCCCCATGTCATCCTTTTTTTAACTTAAAAAATTTAATTTTGATAAAGTCTCTATCACATAAAATTTCCCATGTTAACCATTATTAGGTGTGCAGCTCAGTGGCCTTAAGCACATTGTTGTGTGACCGTCCGCACCAACCATCTCCAGAACTCATTTCATTTTACAAAATTGAAACTATGTACCCATCAGACAGTAACTCCTGTTCCTCCTCCCCTCCAACTTTGGCAACCGTCGATCTGTTTTCTGTCTCAATGAATTTGACTCCTCTAGGTCCCTCTTAGAAGTGGAGTCACACAGTATTTGGCCTTTTGTGACTGGCTCATTTCACTCAGCGTAATGTCCTCAAGGTTCATCCCTGCTGTACCGTGTGTCAGAATTTCCTTCCTTTTTTAAGGCTGGATAGTATTCCATTGTATGTATATACCACATCTTGTTCATCCTTCATCCATTCGTGGACACTTGGATTTTTCCATCCTTTGTGTTTTTATGTTAAAAAATAATTTTAATATCATCAGATGAAGATGTATACATTCTACTGTATTTCCTGTTTTGTTTCAGAATAATTAGGTGATTATCTGCTAGATAAAACTTTGAAACTTTTCATTCATAAAAGACTGGAATACATATTCAGATAACGTATTCCACCCTCACAATTTGTTTACAGAAGAAGTTGGAATCTCTTCATGCCCACTTCAAATACCTGGGCCACTTGGGCCCTACAAATATATGGTATCTATCTGTCTATCTATATCTGTATCTATAGCTATATATATATATTTAAAATTAATTATGTTTGGCTGCATTGGGTCTTCGTTGCTGCACACAGGCTTTCTCTAGTTGCGGTGAGTGGGGGCCACTCTTCATTGTGGTGCGTGGCCTTCTCATTGCGGTGGCTTCTCCTGTTGCAGAGCACAAGCTTTAGGCACGCAGGCCTCAGCAGTTGTGGCATGCGGGCTCAGTAGTTGTGGCTCGCGGGCTCTAGAGCACAGGCTCAGCAGCTGTGGCACGTGGGCTTAGTTGCTTCGCGGTATGTGGGATCTTCCTGCACCAGGGATCGAATCCATGTTCCCTGCATTGACAGATGGACTCTTAATCACTGCGCCACCAGGGAAGTCCCAATGTGTATATATATATATACGCGTATATATATATATATATATATATATATATACGCGTATATATATATATACGTGTATATATATATATATATACGTATATATATATATATATATATTTTTTTTTTTTGCGGTACGCAGGCCTCTCACCACTGTGGCCTCTCCCGTTGCGGAGGACAGGCTCCAGATGCGCAAGCTCTGCGGCCATGGCTCACGGGCCCAGCCGCTCCATGGCATGTGAGATCTTCCCAGACCGGGGCACGAACCCGTGTCCCCTGCATCGGCAGGCGGACTCTCAACCACTGCACCACCAGAGAAGCCCCCAATGTATATTTTTTAAAATTAATTTTTATTGGAATGTAGCTGCTTTACAATGTTGTGTTTCTACTGTACAGCAAAATGAATCAGCTGTACGCATACATATATCCCCTTTTTTGGATTTCCTTCCCATTTAGGTCAACACAGTGCATTAAGTAGAGTTCCTTGTGCTATACAGTATGTTCTCATTAGTTATCTATTTTATACATAGTGTCAACAGTGTATATGTGTTAATCCCAATCTCCCAATTCCTTCCGTCTCCCCCTTCCCTTCCCCCTTGGTATCCATACATTTGTTCTCTACGTCTGTGTGTCTATTTCTGCTTTGCAAATAAGATCATCTATACCATTTTTCTAGATTCCACATATATGCGTTAATATACAATATTTGTTTTTCTCTTTCTGACTTACTTTACTCTGTATGACACTCTCTAGGTCCATCCACACCTCTACACATGACCCAATTTCATTCCTTTTTATGGCTGAGTAATATTCCATTGTATATATGTACCACATCTTCTTTATCTATTCCTCTGTCGATGGACATTTAGGTTGCTTCCATGTCCTGGCTCTGTAAATAGAGCTGCTGTGAACATTGGGGTGCATGTGTCTTTTTGAATTACAGTTTTCTCAGGGTATATGCCCAGTAGTGGGATTGCTGTGTCATATGGTAGTTCTACTGTGAGTTTTTTAAGGAACCTCCATACTGTTTTCCATAGTGGCTGTATCCATTTACATTCCCACCAACAGTGCATGAGGGTTCCCTTTTCTCCACATTTATTGTTTGTAGATTTTTTGATGATGGCCATTCTGACCAGTGTGAGGTGATACCTCATTGTAGTTTTGATTTGCATTTCTCTAATAATTGGTGACGTTGAGTATCTTTTCATGTGTTCGTTGGCCATCTGTATGTCTTCTTTGGAGAAATGTCTATTTATCCATCCTTTGGCTATTGTGAATAATGTTGCTGTGAACATGGGTGTACATATCTCTTTGAGACACTGCTGTCAGAACTAGAATTGCTGGATCATATGGTGATTCTATTTTTAATTTTTTAAAGAGTCACCATATTGTTTTCCACAATGGCTGCACCATTTGACATTCCCACCAACAGTGCACAAGGGTTCCAACTTCTTCACAGCACTTATTATTTTCTTTCTTTTTTTTTTTTAATAGTAGCTATCCTAATAGATGTGAGGTGGTTATGTAACCAGACTTTAAATAATAAAAGTTTATAGGATCTAAGAACTATAAGGATCTCTTGATATCATCTGTCCAATTGCTTCATTGAAATAGATAAGGAAACAGTTCCTGAGAGGTTAAATGAGTTGACCATGTCTCTTGTCGTACATCTTTTCACAGTCAAAGATAAGACTGAAATTCAAGTCTCCCCACTCTCGTTGTTGCTTGTACAGTGCAGTCTGGTCATTCACTTATTCCCTTATTGAACACACAGCACACAGGACACATATCAGTACTGTGTGAGGTGCAGGAGTTGACAAGGGTGGTTCAGATAAAGACTAGTTCCTGACCTCCCATCCCTGGCTGCTGCCGCTGCTGCAGCCCCCAGAGCTGCTCAGCGTGGCCTCGCTGTCATTTAAGGACCAGCTAATAGAATCTGCAGAATCACGAGTGAGAACTCTTGCTTTTACTTCCCTCCCCTATTGTATTATCGGTCCAAAGGAGCTTATGAAAAGGAACTCGCTAGTCTCGGTGTAGCTCTCAAAACTGGATAATTTGCCACAAAATCATTTGAGAAGGAAATATACATGAGATAAAAGGGAAAGGTGCGATGTGGTGAGCTGTCTACTAAGAGTTGTAGAAAGCTTACCGTGTTTAAAGGTGACCAAACAGCATTGGGTGTGCTGTGTGGACGTGTGTGCCTGGCCGGTTCTTGAAGAGCTCATTGACCTCATCTCTGATATGTTTAATGCTGAGGAGAGATATAAACGACCACGAAGCCTGAGCTGTGTTAGTGCAGCTCTCACCTCGCAGGGAAAACCACGAGGGGCTGTCTTGCAGAAGCAATACAGTGTCTTTTGTTGTCAAATTTCTGGAGTTTTGAGAAGTTAAAGCTTACTCTGACGGTAGAGTACTGCTTAAGTATAAGCTCCCTTAGTGACCGTTGGAACTGATGATGGTTTTTAGTAAGGCATTACTGGGCTTACTTGTGTCATGTTCTGGGTTTGGCTTTGGCTTTGCCTCTGTGGATATGTATAAAGTGAATTCATTTTCATATCCATCTTAGATTTCCTCATTTCTGGCTTCTGTTTTGAAGAAGTGGTTTTTCAAACAAGGGCATTGAAAGAGAAGGAGGAGCCCAGTTTTTGCTCTATTTTTTCCTGGCATATGATTTTATTTTATGATCTGCATTCTTTTCCTCTTTGTTCAAGATGTCTGAATTTGACTTGGATTTACTAGCAGCTACTTCAGGAAATGGACTTAGGAGGACAATCTGAGCTGGGGGTTGGGGGATCTCAGCTATAGATGCTATCTGTACCTGGCACCTGGCTCTCTTTAAGCCAGGTCTCAGCCTGGAGTGAGATCGGAGGTGCCACATTTGGCCAAGATGCAGATTGTTGAGGTGTCGGTGTGAGGGGCCTTTATGATTGGAAGTTTAAGAGTTCTTCTGAAAATTTTCAGTTGAGCAGCCGGGAGTTTGCCTCTCCATCATGAACCTCTGTCCTTTTCAGCTGCTTCCATGCAGGTCTGCCGGGTCTGTGCATGGGATCAAGTGCAGGTGGGAATCGTACCACGTCTGTGTGTCCTCTGCTGCTTGTGCAGCCGTGATGTGTTGGGCAGCTTACTGGCCCGAAACCAGCTGGAAGTGAATGGTCTTTAGTGGCCAAGCAAAGATGCAGAGATATTTGAAGTCGAATAAAGGCAGATGTTACCCATCACGCTTTGGGGGCCTTCTCTTGTGGGGAAAGTTCTCATTTCCTTACACGCTCAGCACTAGTGAGGTTTTGGCCAGCCTTCCTTGGAGGCAGAGCCCCTCATGAGCATGAGTAGTGTTGTGCTTTCGTTCATCACATCTAGAAGTCCTAACTGAAGCCTTAGACGCTCCTGCTTCATAAGCCACTTACTGAGATGTAGATTGTTGGTTTGTGTGGTAATTTCTCTGGTCCTCACTTATCTTCATCTGAAAAGTGAAGGGATTGGAGGAAGTATTTCCAAGACTCTGCTTCATCATCAGCAACGTCCTCATCTCGCTGACTTTGTAGGAGTCCACGATGCCATCGTCTCATTTAACTCCGCAGTTCCCCAGAGCGCTTTCCCTCCCAGCCCGCGGAGGGAGGACCTGGGATTGGAGAGGGTGAGGGATTCAGCAGTGGGGCTGGGTTTTGACCCAGGCTGATTGCGGAGCACGTGTTCTTTGGACTGTGCCATGCTCTTGTTACCTACAGCTTCATGATTCTGGGAAAAAGAATTATTACCACTTTTCTCTGGTAAGAGATAAGTAATTGAAGAACAAAAGTGGATTCTATATCTGTTTTCCGAGAATTGAGAGCAGTCTAGAAAAGTCTACAGCTTTTCTAACTGTAAGATTTAAGTACCAGTATCTGAACCAGAGAATATAAGAGCTCACAGACATGAGACAACGATATAATTTTTTTAATCTCGTAGAATTTTCAGACCACAAATTTCCTGGAAGAGATTGTGCATTTTTTATTTTGAGAGTGTCATAAAAGCTGGGTTTAGGAATTGTCTTTAGGTAGCAGATGGACACATTATGTTTGATCGCTTTAATAATTTTGCTTTATAGGAAGAGATAATCCTATCCCTAAATTGCTGTTATAGTTACATCTTCAGGGGTGGGATCTTATGTATTTGCTATTATAGTAGACCAAAATCTATATATAGCGACACTCAAATTAAATGTGGTATAAATCCATGTCTTTAAAAAAAGAAAGCAATTACTACGTTTGAAAGCCAAGCTATAAAAAGTAAGTGAAATCATAGGAGAGCCAAGACAGGATTTCATTTTACTAAGCCAATGGCCCTGACTTCCTTTTCCCTCTTGGGTCCTGCAGGGGCAGAGTGGGGAATACGAATATTTGAAAATTAGGATCTTAGACATTTATAGGTGACTGAAGTTTGGAGAGCTTCCTTGTTGGCACTTGTCCTATAGATTAAGAGATGGATCTGGAACGGTGAAGTGCTGATAGACTCAAACACTGTACTTTGCTGAATGTTATTTTAGTTATTGAGCATCCCATAGAACCTTTTTTTTTTTAAGGTCATTTTTTATTTAATGTGTGCTCATACACATTGTACATTTTTTTCATCAAAGTTAAAATTAATTTCCTCGAAAGTATATGCATCTTGACCACTGAAGCTAGACTAGTACCTGCCAGTTTTGCCAAGCACATTTAAAAATCTATTTTCATTGCATGTACACAAATGCATGTGACCCCCTCCACTCCCCCTTTCTCACCCGCAAAGAAAAAAAAGGAAGAAGAAAAACCTTAGGAGCCTTCTGAAAAGTACTTGGAACTTTTGCTATTGAGTGTCTGGAAGGAAGCCTCTTTGGCAGTTCTGAGGACGAAGAACATTGAGCATTAACTGGTCTATACATTCTCAGTGATCCCATCTCGGAAATATAATCGGCTTCTTTTATAGTACTTTCCTGCTCAGAGTCGCCTTGCAGCCCTGCTGGAGCTCTGATAACGATAGCTTGGATTTCCATGTGGAAACATAAAATAGCTCATAAGCAGGCGTTTTGCTTTGTCCTCTGACAGTGCTGCGTGGATTTGGCTAGGTACTGGATAAAAAAGAGCCTCTATTGAGAGGAATATTTAAGACCTGGGTAAGCTGTCACATCTCAAAATGCTAAACAGTCTTCCCCTCAGGGACATGTTCAGAATTTCAGATGATAAAAACTTTTATTTATTCCTCAGCAAATACAGATGATCTTGGAATCATTTCTGACCTGCTTTGCCCAAGTTCTTCCCAAGTTTCCCATTAAGAATCATCCTTTTGCAATGGGAATTGTTTCTCTTTTTTTTTTTTTCTCACTTCAGGAGTAGAATGTTACTTTTCTTTGCAGAATTCACTGTGGTTAACTGTCTCATTCTGAAGGGAACAGACCCCTGCTGGAGGAGGACTGGAAGTGTTTTTGTACCACGGAGGTTGCACGTTGGAGGTGGAGACATCCAAGCAGGGGCTTTCAGGCTTGGTGGGACAGACCCAGCCATGACTCAGAGGGCAGCCTGTGTGGCCCCTTGGCCCGGGTGCCAGTCCCTGAAAGTGGAGAGGTGGTACCTTGGTTGCTCCCACGAGAACTTAAAGGTTAACATGTACGGCTTTGATTCTGGCTTGGTTCAAGCGTGGACTCACCCCTGGTTAGGGACTTGGTGAGAGGCTATAATAAGCTCCCACACACCTTTGGGCTTTGGTACCATATGTGATTTGGGAGAGACAGGTATGCTGCTGGTTTTACACACGGGTGAAACTGTACGACAGACAAAGGATTGGGAAGAAAAAACTTAGTTGTTCTAACTTTGGTTGTTTTAGCACCCATCTTTTCTTTTCTCTTTTTTTTTTTTTTTTTGGCCACACCATGTGGGATCCAGGGATCGAATCCATGCCCCCTGCATTGGAAGCACAGAGTCTTAACTGCTGGACCGCCAGGGAGATCCCCATCTTTCCTTTATGTACTTGAAATGCCACCTCTGTCATTTTCTAAATCTCCATATCACTTTGTGTCTATTTCTGGACTTTGAATATTTCTGTTTGGTAGTAAGCTATTAAAATTATTATAAATTTGTGGAATAATTTGCTATCTGATAGGGCAGATGCTCTCATGTTATTCTTGTTTTTTTCCCCTTCAAAATACTTTTCTTGGTATTTTCTACAAAGTTAGCCACCCAGATGAACTTTAGAATCAGTCACATCATTTTAAAAATCTGTTTGCGACTGCACTGAATATATAGTAATTTAAGAGAATTGACCTCCTATGATTTGAATCTTCCTACCAAGGAACATAGATTGTCTCAGAATTTTTTAAATCTTCTTTATGTCCTTTAGTAAAATTTTAGTAGGTTTTTATTATAGATATTATGCATTCTCACTAATTTCTAGTTATTTAATAATTTTTGCTGGTGACGGAAAAAGGATTTTTTTTTTTGTGTGTGGTACGCGGGCCTCTCACTGTTGTGGCCTCTCCCTTTGCGGAGCACAGGCTCCGGACGTGCAGGCTCAGCGGCCATGGCTCACGGGCCCAGCCGCTCCGCGGCATGTGGGATCTTCGCGGACTGGGGCACGAACCCGCATCCCCTGCATCGGCAGGCGGACTCTCAACCACTGCGCCACCAGGGAAGCCCTTCCCTCACTTTTTAAGTGGTTATTACTCATATGTATTAGAAGCCGCCTACTCATCTTGTCTATTCATTGTATGGTCCCCTTACTGAACTTGCTTAATAATTCCAACACATTTTCAGCTGACTATCTTTGATTTTCTAGGCTGACATCATATCATCCATTAAAGTAGGAATAATAATTGTTCCTCATTTCTCAGTTATTGCATTAGGGTTCATGAAAGGAATTGATAGCCTTTCCATCTTTTTCTGTACTCAGGAACTGTATGTAACATATGGATTTGCTGCTCTGTGGAAGCCTCATAGTTACCACCCATACAAGCAAGTGGGGGTGAAGTGATTTTTATATTACTCTACAATAACTTTCTAAAAGTTACACAGCTTGAGAAAGGAGGGAGAGCGATGGGGGTGCAGCTGGAGAGGGATAATGAAAGATCGGGGACGGGACATGAGGCAGGTCCTGATCAAGAGGGAGAAGCTGAGCAACTTGGAAAGAGATTAGCTGATAAAATCATGTTTCTAAGGAGCCTTTGGGAGATTGGCTGTGATACACAAGCAGAGAGATGGTCCAGGGGTAAGAGGACCCCCTCTTACCTCTCCCCTCCCATCTCCCCCTCCTCCCCCCACCCCCGCACCCCATCTGGTGCTAGAACTTCTTTGAATGTCATTATTTCATGTAGGGGAGAAAGTCCACAACATCCACTTTATCCCTCAGCTACTTCACAGCCAACTTGCAATGAATCTTAGGGTCTTTCTCCTAGAAAACAAGGAAGCAGATTAGGGTGTTAAAATGGAACCTCCTTCTGTTGGTAAGAACTTGATTTTCACAACTGTTGTGATGGCTGCTCACATTGTGTGACTAATCACATTTTGATTCCCTGAAGAGATTAAGGCGGCCAGCTGTAAGAAGGATTTAGTTGATGATCTCTGCTTTTATCCTGCGTCCGAGTCCCAGGTCTCCTGTACTGTCCATCCACGGCTCAGGTGGACACAGTGGGTACTACTGGGAACGCTCGCCAAGCCATGATTTCATCAGATGCATCACGTGATTGTGGATGAGTGTTTTAGCTAATTTGCCCTCCCTTCTGTGGAATAACGCTCATCTCTAAGTCTTGGAAGAAAGCTATTTTTCTATAAGGGTGGACATTAGATCTTGGATTCCGCTGTTTACTGTGAATGTTTTGGATAAGTGCAGCCCTGGGCTTATGTCTCAACCAGAGAGATTCCATGGTTCCAAGTAATGAGATCAGACCTCTCATTTCAGTGAGTTTACTGTGTTTAGATCAAGATCTGTGCTGCCTCTTGTTAGAAGACCTGGGAAATAATAAGTAAAGACGTCTCTGGCATGGTAATGATGTCTAATAGACTGCCGTAAGTTTTAAAATTTGAGGATGCATTCATGGTTTTGGGAAAGTGAGTTCCCCTGAGGGTCTTTTTCCTCCCCGACTATTGTTATTTCCCTTTGTCATACATGGCTAAGAGTTTTCATGAAATGCCAAACAGTTGGTATTCACAGGACACCTTCTAACATATTTAACCCTTTGACAGTGTGCTGGAAATTCCAGTGTGAACCTGCACGTTTATAAATTCTTCCCGTTGTTAACTAAATTAGCTGATTAAAGTTGTTACTTAATTGTTCTGTTTGATTTCGTCATTTTAAAAAGACTAAATACATATGTGCATCTGCATGTGTTAGGTACATATTAGAATTAGTCAAGTCAGATCCTACTGTATCTTTGTAAATAATTCAGTCACTGTTGCTGATATTTTAAATAATTTTTTTCTATCTTATAGTTTGTCTCCAGTTGTTTTTTTTTTTTTTTCAATTAGCTGTCTCAAATTACAGAAGAGTTTTTGTTTTCAAAAATGAAGCCAGGGCTTCCCTGGTGGCGCAGTGGTTGAGAGTCCGCCTGCCGATGCGATGTAGGGGACACGGGTTCGTGCCCCGGTCCGGGACGGTCCCACATGCCGCGGGGCGGCTGGGCCTGTGAGCCATGGCCACTGAGCCTGCGCGTCCGGAGCCTGTGCTCTGCAACGGTAGAGGCCACAACAGTGAGAGGCCCCGCGTACTGCAAAAAACAACAACAACAGCAACAACAAAAAAAATGAAGCGATCGTTCATCTGGATATTATCGTAGCTTTCTGGCCTCTTAAAATTAAGAAACTGCAGAGCATATATTTAAGTAAAAAGAACTAAATATCAGATTTCTGTGTCATAGACTTAGAAATTAAAACACAGTTTTGTTAATTTGAATTATCTTATTCGCTTTTCTTACTTTTGGGTGGATTTGAGAGAAAGAAAATTTCTAGGAACAAATATCATATATTTAATTTGAAGGATCTATGAAAAGTTATTTTAACTTGTATTTTGAAGGTGTGTAGGTGGAGACCAGGGGCTATATTAATCGAGGTAGAAAATTCACTGCTTTTGTAAATACTGCAGAGGACAGAAGAGTCTCTAAAAATATAGAATATAGAATATACTTTATAGCCTATAGAACAGAAGATCTGTGGGGAAAATACCTGTGATTCAGTGAGGTTTCACTAATGTGAGAAAGGAAATTATGTTTAGGTAGAACAATTTAAGCCATTTTGCCAACATGTTTTCCTAACTGCCTCTGTGTGTTTTCTCCTTGTACACAATGTGTCTTAAGCGTGTGTGAACCTGCTTTTCTGTGGACAGGAATTAAAGCTTGGAAAGATTACGTTGTGATCCTTTCTCCACCACCCACTCACCATGTGGTCCATGAAACGGACCACTCAGTGAGTTTCCATTTGAAAAATGCAGATGCTCACAGTAATCCATGTCACGTGTGGCATTAATCTTTAAATCTCTGTTTACACACAAACGAGATTAAGTGGAGAATTGAGGCATCTGCCGAAATAATTTAGGGAGAATCCTTCGAGAATGAGGATTTTTTTCTTCATCTCTGCATTTCTTCACCTCCTTGGGACGCAGGAGATTTTATTTTTAATATTTGTGTTGTGTATAGACTGAAGGAATTTTTGGCACATAAAGGAATCATTTTCCCTAATATTTTCCGTCTTTACATTTAAAGAAAGCTATATGTTAAGTTATTGTAGTTTGAAATTCCAGGACCATAGTTCATTTGCATTTCCTCTTTGTGTTGGCGGTGTTGGCACTCTTGCCAATGTGTGAGTGTTACATTGTATCTTAAACACACGTTTGTTTAAACCGGTTTTGATTTTCCTTGTTCCCAGGTCTTTCAGTTCCCTTATTGGACATTGGGAATAGGATAATACGGCTGGGTCCCATTTTTGAGTACACGTGTATTCACTGCCGCAACGGTGGCCTCAGGATCTCTGCGGCACTGCCTAAGCCCTACTTGAATGCAGCCCCAAAAGACCAAGTATCGTGTTGTTACCCCTTACCACTTCTTTGGTCTTTCAGGAGCTGTGGCTAAGTTTTATACTACCTAACTCCCTCAGGGCAACTGGCTTCTCCCTCCAAGGCAATAGTTAAAAAGATAAAATATAGCCTTATGCTTTTGAGCAACATTATATGTGGCTTACAATACCCATTTTATCTTGTGATATTCCCTAATCTTGTAATTGGTGTAGCCCCTTGGTTCTGAAATCCAGAATAGAAGCCCAGCAAGTGTTTCAAGTTTAAAGATAACAAAGAAGTTACAGACTAGACTTCCCTGGTGGTGCAGTGGTTAAGAATCCGCCTGCCAACACAGGGGACACGGGTTCTATCCCTGGTCTGGGAAGATCCCACATGCCTCAGAGCAGCTAAGCCTGTGCGCCACAACTACTGAGCCTGCGCTCTAGAGCCCATGAGCCACAACTACTGAGCATGTGTGCCACAACTGCTGAAGCCCACATGCTCTAGCACCCGCATGCCACAACTACTGGATCCTGCACGCTCTAGGGTCTGTGTGCCACAACTGCTGAAGCCTGCGTGCTCTGGGACCCGCGTGCCACAACTACTGGATCCTGCATGCTCTAGGGCCTGCGTGCTGCAACTACTGAAGCCCGCGCGCCTAGAGCCCGTGCTCTGCAACAAGAGAAGCCACTGCAGTGAGAAGCCCACGCACCACCATGAAGACCTAGCATAGCCAAAAAAAATCAAATAAAACTTAAAAATTTAAAAATAAATAAATAAATAAAAATAAAAAAAGAGTAGAAAGCCTTAGCTTCTTATTTAAAAAAAAGAACTGTGCCGGATATGAGTTATACTCAGAAGTTCTGTACAGGGGATGCTCTTGTGCATCTTTCTCAGAGCAGCTCCGTCTGCTTCCTTGAACACCCTTGTCTCTTGCCCCTTCTTGAAGCATCTTCTGCAGTTGACTTCTGGGCCAGCCCCTTCCTCTTGGCTTTCTTCTTTGCTCATCATTCCTTTCTTGCTTCCTTCAGATTCTCCTTCCTCTTCTCACTGTCAAATTGATGTGCTCCCTAGGGAGCCATCCCGGATCCCCTTCAGTGGGTAACCATATTTTTGCCCAACTTCAGCTACCATTTATACATGTCCATGCCCAGTTAATACACCTGTAGTTGGGACCTCTCTTCGGGGTCCAGTGGTTTTAGCTTCCAGCTGGATATCTTCATTTGGCTGTTTGCTACACTCCTACAACTCAGTGCATCAGAAAAATGAAAAGAGCTGCTTTGCCTCAGAGTTCTTTTTTCATGGAGCTTCTGCTTCAGAGCATATGAGAGTCTCACTTTTCTGTAGAATGGGAACAATAAAATACATAATTCAAATTTAATCATGAGCCTTAAATGATATGAAGAGCTTGACACCATACCTGGCATGTATTGGGTCCTAAGTAAACTGAATATGGCTGTCTTTCCTTTTCCCGTGGTCATAAAACTCAGCAATTATCTTTTTCCAATGAGTAAGACTTTAACATTTCCCTGGGTTTCTATTGTCCTGAAAAAAAAAAAAAAATTCCAGCCCACTTACGTTACCCACAACTAAATATTCTTTTCCCCTAATGTTGTAGGTCACCATGAATAGTCTTTTCTGTGTTCTTCAGCATTTGTTTCTGAGTCCTTACTTCTTCTGTATCCATTACTGTTCTGCATCTTTATCTGAAGCTATGGTTGGCTGGGTCTTTGTTCTCTATCCTGTTTTTACAATACCTAACTGGTCCTAAGGAATTCTTTGTTTCTTCATTTTTACTTTTAGGAAAAAAGAGGCAATCTTTTTCTCCAGTCATAGGAGAAAAGAGCTTGATCTGGAGAATTTTCTCTCGTGCTGAATTACGAAGTGAAGAGCACTTAAAAAACCTGTTCCTTAAAATATAGCGGGCACAAATCATAGTGGGGAGCCTGGTGAATTTTTCCGAAGTGAACATGCCCATGCAATATGGATCACAGTAAACTTAAGAAAAGTCTGGCTGCTCCAAGCTTTGTTAAGCCTTCTTCCCCTCGTCATCCTTCAGATTACTGATTACCCACCTGTTGTGAGAAGCATTTCAGCCCCTGGTGCCCTCTGACCCACCAGCTGCCAGCTGGTTCTGTGTGGACCGGGTTTGGCCTGCCCTGCCCTCCCTCTCTTATCCCTGAGATGGGAAGTTTGGGGTTAAAGGGGCAGGCTCTTTGTTCTTCATGCTGTCTGCCTTTGAGTAGATGGCAAAAAGGGAGAGACGTCCACTTTCCCTTCAACAGTCGTCCCCTGTGACCAGCTGGGGCTGGGATGCAAAGGCAGAGACAATGCTCAGTGAAACCCAGGCTGACTGCGTTTTCCCTCTGCTTTCTTCTCTGTTCAGCGTAGTATTGCAGATAATGAATGACACAGCAGTGCTAAAGTAAGACGCTAGTGTGAAACAGTCAGAAATAATCGTAATAGATTAAAAAACCTAGACTTAGGCTTTGGAAAATGAAGAGTAAATGGGAGCGCGATGAATGGTTAGAGGAGGGTTATATGGTCTATAGAGCAGAAGGAAATGGACTTAAATCAAGGCAGAGGGATTTCGGTTACATGATGGAGGACTTCCTGGGGGAGGGGGCTCTGTGAGGTGTGTGTTTCGTTGTCTCCTGGGTAGATGGGGGCTGTGTTTACAGCAGCCACCGTCAAGGGTTGCAGTTGACCTTCCTCTCGTTCTCATTCTTTCATTACTATGTAGTTTCCTAGATACGATCAAAGGTACCAGTACTTTCTACTTCCATTCATTTAATGAGGAGGAATGGAGTATTCAGGCATTCTGGTATGAGCTGGAGATTTTTCAGAAGTGATGTGCTAAGTATTGTCAGACTACAGGCATGAGTTTACATCCCAGCTTCACCACTTAGTAGTTGCAGGACCGACCGTGAAAAAGGATTGTTGGGAAGACTTAGGAGACAATGTAGATGGACTTTATAAATTGCATAGTGTTGGAACTAGAGTGAGCTGTTAGACTTCCAGTAGAATGTACACTTGTGTGTTGACATCTTTTCTACCTTCTCTTTGGCTTCCAGACCTCCTTGTCTCTCGTGTTGCTTGGGGCACTGGGGTAGAAGGATCTTAGTAGTGTCCTGCTCTTTGTTCGAGTTTTCAGTGCTGTGCCCTGGAGGGTAATGCTGGTTGAGATGAAGGGGGAGCTCTGAGAGGTAGGCAGGTTTTACATTAGTGGAGGGTAAGGAAGTTTTTGAGAAACTGTAGATTCAGAAAAGGAGGCTAGAGGTGAAAAACAAATCTGGGAAACATAAACAGGCTGCAGGATCGTGTAGGCGTGGAGTGCCTCAATAAATCTTTTTCTGATTTAATGGATATGTGTTTATAAAGTTGTGTTCCGTTGTGTTTCTACTTGAAAAATGTACAAATGCTTCATCCGTACCTGGGTGTGAGCTGTATCCTTCACAGCAGCAGAGCGCGGGGAAATGCAGCTGCCAGTAGGTTGCTGGAAGGTGTTTAAGATAAAATTTCCTCTGGTTAGTTTTTCTCTTAATATAAGTGCTTGTTTGACTTGACCTGTCACTTTTGTTAAATAAAGTTTGTATGTTGCATTAAAAAAAAAAAATCATGGATTCTCAAACTGCCCTGGGGCAGGGCAGTGGGTCAGACTGAGCGCGTGCCAGTTCTACAGCAAACGACACCCTGATTCCCTTACCAAAGGTAAGAAAGGCTACTAGCCTCTCGGTGTCTGCATGGCCAGGGCCCTGTCTTAGGACCAGCCAGCAGCATCCTTGTCTCCGCCGTGAGGGTAATGACTTCAGGGATGGGATGGCCAACTCCAGCTCCTGTGACCCTGGATCACTTCCTGCTGTGAGTCAGGAGCGGTGGTGTGGGTCTCCATTCCCACCCTGGCCCCATCTTCAGGAGGCCTGACCCTGGTGCTGTGGGGCCTCCTTCATCAGTTTGTCCCTGGGCGGCATAGGTTGTAATCTTTGTCTTGATGCCAAAACAAGTTGCTTCTGCCTTGGAGAGATTATCAGATTTGTTTTCAGTGATCTTACCTCGTTTTGAATCTTAAAGTATGGCCTGCAGTAGAGTCATATTTTGTTTTGGTTGTTGGCCTTAACAACATAAATGTATTTTCTCTCTGTTCTGGAGGCTGGAAGTCCAAGATCAAGGTGCTGGTGGGGCTGGTTTCATCTGAGGCTCTCTCCTTGGCTTGCAGACGGCCTCTCTCTTGCCCCCTCCTCACATGGTCACCCCTCTATACAGGCGCAGCCTGGTGTCTCTCTGTGTGTCCTGAGCTCTTCTTTCTTTTCTTTTCTTTTTTTTTTTTTTAAATTATTTATTTTATTTATTATTTATTTTTGGCTGCACTGGGTCTTTGTTGCTGTGCACGGGCTTTCTCTAGTTGCGGCGGGCGGGTGCTACTCTTCGTTGCGGTGCACGGGCTTCTCATTGCGGTGGCTTCTGTTGTTGCAGAGCTCGGGCTCTAGGCATGCGGGCTTCAGTAGTTGTGGCACGTGGGCTCAGTAGTTGTGGCTCGCGGGCTCTAGAGCACAGGCTCAGTAGTTGTGGTGCACGGGTTTAGTTGCTCCACGGCATGTGGGATCTTCCCGGACCAGGGCTTGAACCCGTGTCCCCTGCATTGGCAGGCGGATTCTTAACCACTGCGCCACCAGGGAAGCCCCTTTCTTTTCTTTGAATCACATTTTACTAAATTTAGTTCATTGTCTACAACAGTCATACAACATAATTAGCTATTCATTTCTGCCTAATAGAGTACTTCGGAGTCTGAAATGGAAATTTAGAAACGGAAAGAAATATAAGCATTTGTATCTTGATAAGATAATTTGTAAAAGGGTAACTATATTAGTTATCTGTTGCTGTGCAACCAATTACCAGTTATTCTCTCACAGTTTCTGTGGGTCTGGAATCGTGGCCAGCATTGCTGGGAGCCTCTGGTTGAAGTCTGTTGTCTAGAGATGCTGTCATCTCAGAGCGCAATTGGGGTAGGACCCGCTTCCAGGTTCACTCACATGGTTGCTGGCAATTAGAATCATATTTTAAGTGATGTAGGAAATTTGTCTCTATTTAGAAATTCTGATGTAAAGTGAGCACTCATTTATAATTTTATATAAGTCTGCAGTTTGATGTTGGGATTTGCTCAAAGATAGCTATACTTAAAAGAACCTTTATTGAGGTATATAGGTATACTTAAAAAAAAAGACATGATTTTAATTCTGATCTTATTGAAGCCAATGAGAAGGAAGAACTATGTTCCCGACTACTTACTCTCATGTAATTATAGCCTTCATTGTACCATAGCGTTTGTAAACTGAATAAATTAAGATATCTTGATTCCTAACTTTTTTTTTTGCTGAACCTCCCAGCTTGTGGGATCCTAGTTCCCAAACAGGGCTTGAACCTGGGCCCTCGGCAGTGAAAGTGCAGAGTCCTAACCACTGGACCGCCAGGGAACTCCCCCCTCAGCATTTTATATTTGTCATGTTAAATATTTGAAAAAATTGACCTTTTTTATTTTTTTGGCTGCACAGTGCAGCGTGTGGGATCTTAGTTCCCCAAGCAGAGATCGAACCCGTGTCCCCTGCATTAGGCATGCGGAGTCTTAACCACTGGACTGCCAGGGAAGTCCCCCAAAGTTGACTCATTTTGGAAGACAGAATTTAGAGTGTGGATTCTCAAACTGCTCTTCTCTGGAAAGATGGTGTCGGTCATGCAGATAAGGCCGTTTCTCCCCCCTTTTCTCATGCACTCACTATACAAGACCCAGTTGCACATACTATCATATTACACATTTACAGGTTTCATTTACAAAGATATATATAAAATCTTCTATTATATATGTAATATCTATAATCTATACAATCTTAACTATGTATTGACTATACATAACCCTCTACTATATATTACGTATATTACTTTCTTCAATTATATATAATATATAATCTTCCATTATATAATATATAATGTATCATATTGTCTATTTCTCCTATATATATGTAATCTATTATATAGAATGTAAAATCTATTGTATATAATCTTCTATTTATGTATGACGTTTATAATCTTCTATTATATATAACATATGTATAATCTGCCAATCTGAAATATAAGCTCATGAGAAGCAGATGTCATAAATCACTTTCATACCCTGTACCACCCTGAACAGTAAGTTAAGGTTCGTGGTTATTTCTCAGCAAACACTTGGAAATTTGATTGTAGTTGATCTGGGGGGGATGAACATTGTATTTCTCAGCTGTAGGTAACTGGGGGAAATTGGATGCAGGCTCTCCTGGGCTTAGAGATGCTCAGGGGCAGTCAGGTCACCATGCACCGTGAGTTCCCACATCTGCAGATTCAGGGCCCCCACACATGGAGTCTCTGGGGGCGCTGCTCGCATTGGCTCCTCCTGCACCCCCCCCCCGCCCCCAAACAGAAGGGTTAGAGTGCGTAAAGCGGGCATGCTACATAGGGTGACAGGAACGTTCTTTTCCGTGTTGTCACCTTCAGCTGCAGTTCCCTCCTGGGGGCTGGTTCTGGAGGTGAGGACCTCCTGCTGGGCTCTGTACGGTGCCCTTCGCTTCACCTAGAGGTGCCTCTTTCCACGGACTGTAATGAGATTGGAACGGAGCAGCGTTCCTGGTGTTTCTGTTGTTTGTGTAGTTTTGTCCCTTTATGAAAAAGCCTTGGTTTGGGTGACTGAGCTGTCTTGCTTTATTATTTTGAAGTTTCCCTTCTATTTTCTGGAAAACCCTTCATGATGCTGCTCCTAAATGGGTCTGATGGTGATTCTTGGGCTCTTCCGGTGGTCTCTGAGCCCAGGAGGAAATCGTCCAGGCTGGGCGTGGAACTCAGGACAGTCCAGTTCATTAGAGAAACATCTGGAAAGAATGAGGCGAACAGCTATAGGGAACCATAGTAAGTGATGTCTTAGTTTGGGCTGTAACCAAAATACCATAACTGGGTGGCTTAAACAACATGTATTTTACACAGTTCTGAAGGCTGGGCAGTCCAGGGTCAAAGCACCAGCAGATTCTGAGTCTGGTGAGAGCCTGCTTCCTGGTCCCTAGACAGCCATCTTCTCACTGTGTCCTCACATGAGGGTGAGAGTTCTCTGGAACCTCTGTTATAAGAGTGCTAATTCCATTCGTGAGGGCTCCATCCTCATGACCTGTTCACCTGCCAAAGGCCCAGCCTCCTAATTCCATCACATTGGGGGCTGGGATTTCAACATATGAATTGGGGGGGCCCACAGATGTTCATTCATTCATAAATTTGCACTGGCTCCCCCAAATTCATGTCCTTCTTACCTGCATAATACATTCATTCATCTCAATAGTTCCCAAAGTTTTATCTCATTCCAGCATCAACTTTAAAATCTAAGTCCAAATCTCATCTAAATAGCATGTAAATCAGATATGAGTGAGACTCAAGGTACCATTCATGCTGAGGCAAATTCCTCTTCAGCTGTGAAACCAAATAACTTTTCTGCTTCCCAAACATAATGGTGGGACAGGCAAAGGTAGACATTCCCATTCCAAAGGGAGAAATAGGAAAGGTGAAAGGGTAACAAGTCCCATGTCATACAACAGGGCAAACAACATTCAACCTTAAGGCTGGAGAATAATCCTTGATGCTCTGCCTTTCAGGTCACTGGGGTGGTAACGTCACCACAATGGCTTGGCAAGGTGGCTTTGCAGTGGCTCTCTGTTGGGGCCCTAAGGCTCTCCAGGCTGGGGTCTCATGCCCACAGCTCTCCTGGGCTGAGATAGTGGCCCCCGGCTCCAGCCAGCCCTGTCCTTTGGTATGTAGGTGGAGGAGGCCATGTTTTCCTCTTTGACCCTGGGCCCCTGCTCTTAGGGCCTGTGCTGGGAGTGGCAGCCCTGATGACCTCTGAATTGCCTTTGAGAAAGTTCTCCCGCTATCTTGAAAGGGTTGATCCTAGAACCTCTTTATCAGAGGGTAACTTGGCCACTCCGTCAATACTCTCACTTTTTACAATGTGGATAGGCTGAGAATTTCCCATATCTCTAAGTTCTGCTTCCTTTCTGCTTAATGATTCCATATTTAAGTCATTTCTCTCTTCTTGCCTTCTACTGTAAGCTGTCGAAGGAGCCAAGATGCGTCTTCAACACTTTGCTTAGAAATTGCTTCAGCTAAGTGTCCAATTTTGTTGCTCGCAAGTTCAACCTTCCACAAAACACTGGAACACAAACATAATTCAGCCATTTTCTTTGTCATTTTATAATAAGGGTTGTCTTTTGCTCACTTCCATCTGAGACCACATCAGAATGACTTTTACTGTTCATATTTCTACCAGCATTCTGTTTGTGAAGATTTAAGTAGTCTGTCAGAAGACGGAAGCTTTCTGTCTTGGTCTTGGGGGGTGGCAGTGGGAGGGTGGGAGAGGGAGGTCCAAAATATTGAGCAAAAAACTGTCCCCCTGGACAAAGGACTTGAAGATGTGCAAATGGCCAACAAGCGCATAAAAAGATGCTCAACATCACTAGTCGTTAGGGAAATGCAGATCAAAACACAGTGAGATACCAGTTCACACTCATCAGGATGGCTGTTACCAAAACATTCCCCCCAAACCCAAAACAGAACACCAGAAAATAGCAAGTGTTGGCAAAGATGTGGAGAATTTGGAAACCTTGTACACTGTTGTTGGGAATGTAAAATGGTGCAGTTGCTGTGGAGTAGCATTACTACTGTGGAGTAGCATTACTGTGGAGTAGCATTACTGTATAATCCAGCAACTCCACTTCTGGGTATATACCCCAAAGAATTGAAAGCAGGGAGTCAGACAGGTATCTGTGTATCCACATTCACAGCAGTGCTGTTCACAACAGCCAAAAGGTAGAAGCAAACCAACTGTCCATGGACAGATAAATGGATAAACAAAATGTGCTCTATACATACAATGGCATTTCATGCAGCCTTAAAAAAGAAGGAAATTCTGACATTTGCTACAACATGGATGAACCTTGAAGACATTATGCTCGGTGAAATAAACCAGTCACAAGAAGACGAATACTGTATGAGTTCACTCACATGAGGTACCTAGAACAGTCAGGTTGGTAGGGACGGAAAGTAGGAGGATGGTTGATTGGTGCTGGGAGGAGTGGAAGTTACTGTCTAACGGGCAGAGCGTTTAGATGAAATGAGTTCTGGAGACGGTTGCTGGTGATGATTGCACGGCAGGGTGCGTGTGCTTAATGCCGCTGAGCTGTGTGTTTAATCATGGTTAAAATGGCAAGTTTTATGTATAATTTCCCACAGTTTAAAAAAATCATAAAAAAGAAGCCATGTCCCCCTGTGCACTGTTTACCGTGGGGAGTTCAGTTGACATATACTGAGGTTTCAATTTAAGAATAATGTTCTGGTCGGCCCTGTGAGAAAGTTGCAATCACCAGAATTGTGTTTTCATCCTCTTTGGCTATAATCAAGCTCCTCTCTTTTCTCTGCCCTCCCTCCCAACCTGAGAAGTAAGATAGTCCTTGAAGTCTTACCTGGGCCACGTCTGGAAGACAAATCCTGATGGCCATGGTGGTGTCCTGGGGCGTGTGCTACTTTTTCTGTCTCCCTTGAGACAAGGGAGCAGTTGCCTCCTTAGCAGGGTTAAACTGCAGGCAGGATCGCACTGGTCATCCTGTGTTAGCAGGGCACCTCAGGATGTCAGGGACCTTTTTAATCGACTCATCCCGAAGTTTCTTTAATTAGAGGGTTGTAATAGTCTCCCTCCCGCGTCTCATTTGCAGAAGCTGCTGGATAACGAGGTAAAGACTTTGAGGTCCGGGGAAATCCAGGTTTTGTTGGACCTCAAGCTCATACAATTTGAGGTTCTCCTTAAGAAAAAGCATACAAAAGAGATCTTTCTTCTGTAACTTCTGCGAGAATACTTGTGAGCATATCTGGGGCTCTTCCCAGGGTTTCAGAAGGAGCCCTGAAGCTTAAGCTTCATTAGTCTAACGTAACTGGTCTTTGTTCCAGGATACAGTAGGGAGTGCCCCGAGAAAACGGTTTACCTCCTCTGAGCTTTATTCTCGGAAGCAAAAAGATTTGGAAAGATGTGTTACATCCAGAAGATGGACGAGTAACTAGGAAGCCCCTAGGGATGGAAAACGTTTTACGCCGTTTAAACTCACTGCGGTCCACGTTTAATGTAACCATTTTCCCAAACTTCAATTTGACGACCATTTGTACTGTAATTTAGTATCACAAAGTAACCTTTGACCAAAACCAATTAACTTTGAATTTCTTGCCTAGACTGTTGCCTGATAAAATTTTAGAGGCACTTTCTGAGGAATTGTATAAAATTTCCACTATAATTATGACCTTGAGGTATTCTTGTGTCAAAGAAGATGCATACTCTTCTCTGTCTGGTAATTACTTTCCCATCTTTTCCCCACCCCCTCTGATTAGTCTTCATATCTGTTCTGTACTTAGATAAATACTTCATCAATCAGAGATTAGAATAATCTCATTACCTATGGGAATTCCTCACTGCCACTCAGGCCTTTAATGGAGCTGTTAGGGAGCCTTTGTCATTGAAAACTTGTCTTAGTGACCAGATGGACTCACTGGAGGCAACTTGCGCAAATGTCAGGCAAGAAGACATTTAATGAGGCTTAACACGTGCGGAGGAAGCGAGAGTGGGGTCCTGGGTTTCTTCTTGTTGCATTGTATTACCTTCAGTAATAGCATAATTTCTTCTTTTTTTAAATAAGAGAAATGGAAAAAAAAAAGAGAAATGGAACTTTCAGAAGCAAAACAATGTGTTTATTTCATACCATGAAAATGAAAATGAAGGCAAAATATCAAAGCATGCTCCACGCTCTTTTTCTGTGGCAGAATTCATTATCCTGAGGGAGCACAGGCCTTGTAATGCGGGACAGGGGGAGGCCAGCCGCCATTCAGGCTTCTCAACCCTGCCAGATCCCTCCTTTTTAAGATGTAGATTTCAGTGTCCAGATTGCCCATTGTTCAGATGCCAATTGGGCGCTGGGACATATTTGCCAAATTCATTTTCACTTCTTGGACAGAGCTGGAATTTGGATCCAAAATTAAAGGTGAAAACCAAATTGGTCTAAGCCAGTTAAACCCCATTATCATTCAAGTGGGTCTTTTATACTGTTTCTGGCCATTTGAATAATAGAAAATGGTTCAAAAAAATTGTCCCTCCGCCCATCCCCAGACTCGGGGGAAACTTTATAAAACTTGTTCATGTTTGTGGTGAATTGAAGGCTGCTTTAGTCTCTGGAAAAATGAAATGAAAAGGAGTTCAGAATCTGTGAAGAGTGGCCGTCCTTTCCGTGGGTCTGTATGTAGCCAGACGATTTTGGGCTTGATCCTGTATTCCAAAGAAAAGGGTGTGGTTGAAAAAATGATGTTGAGAATTTGTAAAGCAGGGAGGATTTTGTATTGTTCTGAGTTTTAGTGTGATCCGTGGAAGAAGGAAGGATTTTAAAAAGGAATAATGCTGGCTAAAAAATAGTTTGCATATTCATTTCACAGCTTTGCTTTGGTCATGACTGTTTTCATATGAGTGTCTAAAATGTATAAACTTCATTATCAGCAAATACTTGGTATATAGACATTCTGTCGTCTAAATGCTTGTAACACTTGGGTGAAAATATGAACAACAAGGTTTGTTTTAAAATTAACTTCTTCACAATTTTCCCTTCTTCATCTGAGATATCCGTATTGCCTGTGTGATGGTAGTCCCAATTAGGGCAGCTTAGAGACGTTTATTTTTAGCATGAGAGGAAAATAAGTGGTGTGCTGGTACCAGCTTGCTTTCAAATAAATTAACAGATAGTCTCAGTTAAAACAGTTTTGTATGGGAATTTGTTCCCTCACCCTGGCAGATTGGCCAGAAGCCAGTGTTACAGCCTTATTCTACTTTTTCATAGACGTTTTATCTACAGTGTTTGTTCCTTTAGGGAGAGGAAAGTCTTTTCCTGCGGCTTCCCAGTGGGTGTGGGCTCCCTGCACCCACCCTGTTGCAGGCAGCTGCCCTGCCCCCGCCTCCTGCCTGTCCAGGGCTTGGTCCACTTGGCAGGTGGGACCCCCCAGCTCCTCCCTTAGCAGCTGCCTCCTTAGCAGGGTTAACCTGCAGGCAGGATCCCATCGGTCATTCTGTGTCAGCAGGGAACCTCAGGATGTCAGTGACCTTTTCAGTTCACTCATCCCGTAGTTTCTTTAATTAGAGAGTTGTCCTAGTAATAATTACATTTTGTGATTCCCTGCTAAGTGCCAGGGGCTGTATCAGGGTTCTTCCCCTGGATGATTTTATTTCCGCCTCATAATGTTACGGGGGAAACATTGTTAGCTACATTATACAAGTGAGGAAGGCCCGACTCCAGGAGGAGAGAGACCTAATCAGAGTCACGTGGACGGGAAGGGGCAGAAAGTGGCTTTAAAACCAGGTTTTGCTGACTGCTCTCCCCGCGCCCTCTGCTGCCTCCCGTAGAGTTAGAGGGGCTCTTAGAGACCTTCTTGTCTAGTGATCTCAGCACTGGCCGCACATCAGAGTCACCTGGAGAATTTAAAACGAAGACACCACTGGTCTCATCCCTGGCCCGCTAGTTGGAGTCTCGGGGGTGGGTCTCAGGAGCTCCCGGGGTGATTCCCTGTGCAGCCAGCAGGCTCTCGCTGGTCTAATCCGACTCCCTCAACTTTCAGAGGAATCTGAAGCCCAGCAATTTCTTCCAGGCCAGTCAGCTAGTTAGTTCCAAGCCGGGACTTGAGCCTAGATCTTCTGACCTCCTTGGTCTCTTCTTACTGTTCTCATTCCAAATCCTGAATAGAGTCTGCATACAGGAAACATCATATGAGAGGCTTCTTGGCCTAGAGGGTGCATGCCACTGTGTACTTGAGGGGCATGGCTCGGTTTTGAAGGATTACAGGAAATCAGATGGCTGTAATAGCATCTTGTGAATATCAGCTGAAATGCTAATATGTAACAATAAATGGGAAGCAGGCCTTAAATTTTATCTCTTAGTTCCACCTGCTATAACAGAATGCCATAGACTGGGTGGTGTAATGACATTTATTTCGCACAGCTCTGAAGGCTGGAAGTCCAAGAACAAGGTGCCAGCAGATCTGGTGTCTGGTGAGAGCCCACTTCCTGGTTCACAGATGACTGCCTTCTTTCTGTGTCTTCACTTGGTAGAAGAGAGGGAGAACAAGGTCTCTGGTCTCTTCTTATAAGGTCACTGTACCCGTCATAGGGGCTCCACTCTCGTGACCTTATCTAAACCTAATCATCTCCCAGAGGCTCCACCTTATAATACCGTCACATTGGAGGGGGAGTAGGGGTTCAACATGAGTTTTGGGGGGGAGGGGGGCACAAACATTCAGTCCATAGCAGTCCCTATACATGCGCATAGGTATGATGTTGCCAGGAACAGTTTAGGTTTGTATGACTCTTCCTGCTTGCTAAATTGTTTGCATTTATAGTATCAGCCACATAACCAGGGAGAGTTACGAGAAGGTGGGTCTGTGACTATCTCCGTTTTCTGGAGAAGCCATATAAGAGTTACAAGTCCTGTACAATCACACAAATCGTTCCTAGAGCCAAAACAGGAAGCGAGGTGTTCTCCTTCATGGTTTGGTTCTCTTGCAGTTGAACCACACGGTCATCTTTGATTTCTAAAGTGCGTGGTACGGCCATGTCGCCGAGCCCCTTGGGTGGGAAGAGGCTCGTGGGTGATGTTGCATTCACAGTTACGGCCTGTTTTTCATTCATCCACTGGGAATGCTCGGGGGCCCTTTTGGCGTGGTGGCTCATGTCTTTGATCAGCTGGGGGAGACTTTCTTCACACTCTCATCCCCCCTCCCCCCCCCACCCCCGCCTTATCGTCTTGTTTAGCTGCTTCTGAAACTCATCTCGAATGGGTGTCGGACCTCAGGATGTATTATCCCTGTCTCTTAACTTTTCGTTTTGCTCTGTGATGTTTTTCGATATTATCTTCCAGCTCACAGCTTTGGTATTGCTGTGATTGGTTTTATTTCTCAAATCCATGAAGTTTCTTTACACCAATCATTTTACATTTATTTTTCTCTCTTTCTCTTCTGCAGAGTTCTTTTTCTCAGATGGCTGCTTCTTCATAGCAGCTGGTTGTGCTTTAGGACACAGTATTATTTCAAACCTGTCCTAAGATACTAATTAGAATTTTTTTAAAGTTTTCTTTTGTCCCACAAATTATGTTTTCTCTGGGGCCAGTCGTTCTGTGTGTTCGTTAGGACCCTTTTCTTTCATATGTGGAGTTTTCTTCAAATTCCTTGTGGCCCTCACTTGTTGGTTTGCTTTAAGGAATGAAGACCTCCATTGATAAGCTGGGAGGGTTGGCTTTGATCTTCTCTGCAGTTGTAGAGACAGCTTTCAAAGTAAGCCTTCCGTGTAAGTAGCCTGCGACCCCCTCCTTCTCTACATAACTGTCAGAGAAGGGAGGGTGGTGCCTCTAAGCCCGTCTGACCCCTTTGGGGAGCTGCCTTTTCAGGTGTGGAGATGTCAAACCACCCTGAACTCCTCTTCAACATGCACACTGGGATTTTTCCCAGGTTTAGGGCCCAGTTTCTTGGTTTTAGCCAATGGGTCCAACCCTCTGCTGTGACTCCCAGCCTTAAAGGTTCTGTTTTTGTGGGAGAGAAGAGGGGAGGGAGATGGCTGGGGAAGGGCCTGGAGGGCTCAGGGCTTCTGCACTTTGTTCTTTACTCAGCTCCCCTGGGGCGCCCCATGCCCACCCCACTTCTGTCCCTTATCTTTGACTCCTCCGCCCTGTGCCCCCTCCCTCCCCACCCCACTGACTCCCGCGAAGGAAAGCTCTCACCTCCAGAAGCACAGCTGGCTCCTTTTCCTGTTTCCAGCTTTGCTGTTTCTAGTCTTTAAACGAATTTTCCCCGTTGTGGTTCTAGCGCTAGCCTGGGAGGGTGGCAGCCTCTGTGCCCTGTCTGCAGTCTAGAGCTGCCAGGTGGACAGACCCGCAGGATGTGAGTGCACGGGATCTGCTCACACATTGTTCTCAAGTGTTTCTGCTTCTCTGGGAGCTTCCCCTGGATACCCCTGCGCCTCTGGGGGGGCGGGGATGCGTGGACTGTGGCTCTCCGCAGGACAGTCCCCTCTTCTGTGTGGCAGTCACTCCCCCCCCGCCCCCACCCCCATTGCCACTGCCACCAGCGTTTGGATTTGTTACTGTGGCTTATTCTTGTTGGAAACTCAAGGTGAGCTAGCGGTGGCAGTAGACTTGTAGGGGTCTGTGAAATGCATCTCGAAAGAGATTTTTTAGTCAGATCTGTGAAGATGTGAGTTTGGGGTAAGGAAGGGAGATGGAAAGAGTGGCAGTGATGCTGAGTTCCGATTTGGTCTGGGGTTGGGGTACACAGTATTTTCTCTCCTTTTTTTTATTTATTTTTTTTGCGGTATGCGGTCTCTCACTGCTGTGGCCTCTCCCGTTGCGGAGCACAGGCTCCGGACGTGCAGGCTCACGGGCCCAGCCGCTCCGCGGCATGTGGGATCTTCCCGGACCGGGGCACGAACCCGCGTCCCCTGCATCGGCAGGCGGACTCCCAACCACTGCGCCACCGGGGAAGCCCCTCTTCTCTCTTTTTTAATCCATCCGCCTCTTTCCCATGCTGTTTGTCCCTCTCAGCAATTCCTTGTCCCAGATTCGCCCCGGAGGCAGCAGGAGCTGGTTGTCCAGCCCCCAAAGATCTTTCTGCCCCACCCCCCAACCTGAGCTTAATGAGGAAAAAAAAAATCCTAACGCCACATCACCTCATGCTCCTCCTTTTCTTCTCTCTTTTCACAACCCCTGGAGAAGCCCATGAGATGGGGGAGCACATGGTATAAAGAGAGTGGTTAGTGAAGGAAAGTGCTTTCCCTTCCAAGGCAGAGGAGAGCTGTGTAAGGACACAGATTCTCCCCCGGTGCTTTCTCTCCATTCGGTCAGCAAGGAAAATAAAAGCGACACACAGGTGAACATTGCAAGTCAATACAATCTCAGTGCTAATGACTGAGTCACGTAGAACTGAATGGCAAACACTGGCATTAGGCTGGTGAAGCCGGGATGATTCAAAAATTCTGATTTGGTGGTCTGCTGCTGTCCTCTGTAATGAGAGAGAATACTTAGAGCAGACCATACACAGAGAAGAAGAGAGCAAAGGAATGAACAAGGCTGCAAGGAGAAAAGCACGGCCCGGAAAGGAAGAGGAAGAAGTAAGAGAAGGGAGGATGCGAGGGCAGGTGTGTTTGGGATAAACGGACTCAGAAAACAGCCCAGCATGGCAGGGCTGGAGGCCGGAGGATGCAGGGGTTGGCACTGGCAAGGCAGGCTCGGAAGGCCCTGATGTCTCTGGGAAGGTAGCGTAAGGACTGTGGGAGAGTTTTGGCTGAATTGCTCTAGAAAACTTTTATAGCGTGGTAAATGGCGCAACAAACAAACAAGCTCAGTGTGTGCTTGAGCAGAAACCGCCCTTGAAATCCTCCATCCACTCGTTGAAAGAGCCTGTGGCACCTTGTTTGAGCTCAGAACCAGAGGCTGCATGATTATGCTGACATGGTGCCGAATTCACCTGCGAAACTCGGAGCAAGGTCTTCCATCACCTTGAGCTTGCAGATTCCGGCCGTGGAGTCCAGGAATGCATTCCTGACATCACTGTCCTGGGCGAGGGGACCCGGAGATGGTTTCCAGGGTAGAGCCTGGGAGGCAGTGTGTTTTCACAAAAGGCTGCTTCTACAAATAGTACATTTCATACCTAGACTTTGTTGAAATCTTAAAAAAAAATTTAGACAATGGGATATCACTTTGTTTAGTCTCCGTGTTTTCCTAATTTATGCCCACTTAGTTGCCAAGCGTGCTCATTAGCGATGCGTCATTAGTGCCGTAATTACTGTTAGATTTGGCTGTGTCTGGAAAGTTCGTCTGACTTTACTTGCAGCTAAGTCTTGGCATGTCCGTTGCATTAGCAGCAGCTAACCTTGTTCTGAGTGTATGTTTTAACCACCTATTGCAACCCCCAGTTTTACAACTGGTTCACTGATCAGAATAGTTCTAATTTGAAGTAATAGCAGTCCTTAAAAAGAGAGCAAGCATTTAAAAAAATTTGGTATAAACATTTGTTTGGAAAGGAAATTTGAATGATTGACTTAAGGGCAAACAAGATACTTTCGTTTCAAATTGTCTTTTTAAATTACCAAAAAAATCTGGTTTGTCAGAAAATTATGTGGTAGTTGTAGGAAAATACATGTTGTAAATATATATCATGATAAGAGAAAGAGCACTATGCTGAGTGTTTTATTTAGGTAAAAGCTGAGTAGTTTTTGGTCGTTTTCGCAATCACACTTTCTCAACGCACTGCCTCACTGTCTGTAACTGAAGCAAGTGGTCTCCAGTGGAGAAGAAGAAGACTGGAGTTTCTGGATGCCAAAGACAGAGTCTGGAGGAAAGACCCCAACGAGGGTACAGGTCCACAGTGGAAAGGGAGAGCTTTCCAGAGGCCCGGCAACCCAGGGAGTAAGATCCCATTTGGACTTCTCCATTGGTGCTGGTGATGGAGCACATGTTACGTTGCTGGTTTGTTATTTTTAATCCTCTTACCAATTCAAGTTTGGTTTTATTCTCCACATTTATTTTACTTAGAGAAGGAAAGAATCTTAGTAACTTGCCCAAGGGCAAAAATGCACTATTAATAACAAGTAAGCCAGAAAACCCACCCCAAAAAACAAAAACCAAAAAAATACCCAAGCCAGGACGGAGACCTTAGTCTACCTGGTTCCAAAGCACGTGTTCTTTCTACTAAACCACTGTTTCCTAGATGTCTACTGGCAAGGTATTGTTGTCCTTAAATGCCCTCTTTTCACCTATGGGTCTTTTTTTTTTTTAAAGCAATATTTATTTATTTATTTTTGGCTGCGTTGGGTTTTTGTTGGCTGCGCGCAGGCTTTCTCTAGTTGCGACGAGTGGGGGCTACTCTTCCTTTTGGTACGCGGGCTTCTCATTGCGGTGGCTTCTCTTGTTGTAGAGCACGGGCTCTAGGCATGCGGGCTTCAGTAGTTGTGGCACATGGGCTCAGTAGTTGTGACTAGCGGGCTCTAGAGCTCAGGCTCAGTAGTTGTGGCGCACAGGCTTAGTTGCTCCGTGGCATGTGGGATCTTCCCGGACCAGGGCTTGAACCCGTGTCCCTTGCGTTGGCAGGCAGATTCTTAACTACGGCGCCACCAGGGAAGCCCTAAATACTCTATCTCCTGACTCTGCTTAAGAAACACTAAATTTTTGAAGAATTATGGAATCGATGGTGTGATACACAACACAGGAATATCTTCATTCTCCACAATCTGACTAACCATAAATTCTCTGATAAAAGTAAGTCTTAGGAAATATTCTGTTAATTCCATGAATGCGGGATTACGTTTGTTTTGTTGACTGCTGTAAATTTAGCATCTAACAGAATATAGCAGAGTATATCCTGATATTACTGCAAATTCATCTCAATCTTCTGTACCTTTTATGGTATAATAGAATAAAAATGTGTTGTTACCATGACGTTGGGCATCCAAAGCATTGAAACATTAAGGAAATATTTACGTTTAGAAAGGAAATATTTAGTTCAGGTGATAAGAATACAATATATTTATCAAGATATTACTCTGAAGCTTGCACACAAAGAGAGAGAGAGAGCACAAATATGGTAAAATGGTGATACTTGGAGAAAGTGGATATCCAGATGAGGGGCATGTGGGAGTTCTTTAAACCCTTTTTACAACTTTTATGTAGGCTTGAAACTATTTCAAAACAAATACTACAAAAACATATTATTATATATTTTGTCATTAGTGAAACACAAGTTTGACAGTGTTTACAGATAAAAAATGATTATCCTTTTTCTCAGTGATTTAGAAACAAGGGGAATTCCTTTCTCTTTGAGAGTTAACTAGGAAACAGATCAGAGCAGAGACGTGCAGAGTCACCTGATAGAGAGGCCTGCAAGATCTGGGTATATAACCTAACACTGTTCATACATCTAATGAACTTTGAACATTTCTGTTTGCTTGGCCAGGAATTATTGGGGAGGTTGAATATATCAACTCCTTTAGCCTGATGGCATTATATTTTCATTTTCTCCGGCTAACCCCACTTCTCTTGTGTCCAAGTTCAACAAACCCTCCTGATGGTGATTTGCCATCCTGTGTTTATCTGCTGGGTGAGTCCCGCTGGTGTAGATGCCCTGAGTGCTGGAGAGTTACGTTTTCCATCATCAGAAGAGCGGTCCCCAGCCTTTTTGGCACCCGGGACCGGTTTTGTGGAAGACAATTTTTTCACGGATGGGGCAGGGGGATGGATGGTTCAGGTCATAAAGTGAGCAATGGGGAGCGGCAGATGAAGCTTTGCTCGCTAGCCTGCGGCTCACCTCCTGCTGTGCGGCCCGGTTCCTAACAGGCTGCGGACCGCTACCGGTCCGTGGCCCAGCGGTTGGGGATCCCTGAGTTAGAAGGCTGACTCTCTCCGTGAGCTTGGTTATGAGGGTCCTCCCCTGGGCTGCACTCCCACTCTCCATGACTGCGGCCATTTGTCCTCTGCTCCTTCTCTCCTTCTAAGCTACAGCCATCCTCTGGTCTATGGGGAATTCACTAAGATGATGGGGTCCAGGGAAGCCTCTGGGTGAAAGCCAGTTGACCTTTCCTGATGATATTCTGATATTATTGCATGTCTATTCCGTTTGACTTACACAACCAAGACCTAACGTTCAAGGGGAAAAAAAAAGAATGAGAAGCTGAGTAATGAAGGGAGATAATATTCAGATACACCGGTTTGTTTCTCTCTTTTCATCAGCTGCCGTGCTGTCTGTAGAGAGTAGGAAGCTAATAAATTAACTTAAAAACTGGCCTTTGACAGGTGAAGTCACAGGGACAGACAACATGAGAGTCACAGAAAAACAATTTTCTCTGAAGAGTAGCTCATGGTCATAAATTACAAACAATGTGAAGAAAGAATCCACTCTGAAGAGGCAGAAGAAACAACCATTAATAGTATTTGTATGGGAAGAACTTAGGATACTAAAAAACTCTGAAAGGAATTATGAAATAAGTACATGAAAGTTAAGGTTGAGAATAAAAGGAATAGTACACCATGAAATGAGCATGGATTTATTTGAAAAGCAACCAGATGGAACTCGTAGAAACACAATGAACTTATTGCAATTAAAAACTCAGTAGACAGTAGCAGAGTAGGCAAAGCTGAAGAGAGAACTAGGAAATGCAAAGGGAGATTGGAGCTGATTACCCCAAACGTAGCACAGAGCAATAAAGAGATTGAAAACATGCAAGATATTGAGAGACATGCAGGATAGAATAAGGTCTAATGCAGCTAACAGGAGTCTAGAAGAAGAGAGTAAAATTGGAAAGAGCCAGTATTCAAAAAGATAATAGCAGATAAACTTTTCAGAACCAACAAAAGAGACATTGTTATATTGGGAGAATCACACTGAATCATGGGCAGGAAATACAAAATCGAATTTATGTGTAAGTTATATGAAACTTTAGAACTACAGAGTTGAAGAGAAACATGTTAAGAGAATCAGGTAGAAAAGATGGGATTATCTGCAAAGACAAGGCCGTTCTACTGACTACAGATTCCTCATTAGCAATAAGAGAGGGCAGAAGATCACGTGGATATCTGTACCCATTTAAATTGTCACTTAAGAGTTGAGGGCAAAACATTTACAGACTCACAGAGGAGGAGATTACCACCCACAGACCTAAAGGAAAAAATTGAAATTGAAAGAAAGGAAGAAATGGAATGTCAGAAGCCATGATGAACAAAGACTTCGGGAAACATGAATACATTTTTATAAGCATCAGATTGTAAAAAACAAAAAAAATTTACTAATCTTGGGGTGATTAAAACAGTTTGATGTAAAATACCAGACAACAACATGGAAGATGGGAATGAAGGTATTGGAGCTAAAGTGTTTTAAAATCTGTGTATGGTTTAGAGGAGGATAAACCTACTGATTGTTTTCAGACATTAAATAAATGTGTGAAAACTTTGAAAATACTGCCTTTCTAAGTTCTTTTTCTGCTGAATAGTAAGTATAACAGTTATACTAAGTGAATTTGTTGTATATGGCCTTAAGGTAGTTTTTGTAAATCAGTATTAAAAGCAAGTATCATTTAAAATATATCACCCAATGAAAATTTGTTGTTTTAAAGTACTGTATACATTCAGCTGTAATGTGAATAATCACCCTAATTTAGCTTATGTTTGGGTGTGGATTTTTACATCAGATTTACGTACATTGGCAATTAGTAGTTTAGAATACTATAAAGTGGGAAAGAATCATAACTGATATTGATGTCTACCTGGGCATAAGATGGGATACTTCTTACCTGCCAATCCTGGACTGGAAGGTCTCAAGAGCCCCTTTCAGCTCTAACAGTCTACAAATCGTTTTTATGTTTTGCATTTTTTAAAAAATAAATTTATTTATTTTTCTTTCTTTATTTTTGGCTGTGTTGGGTCTTCGTTGCTGCACACGGGCTTTCTCTAGTTGCGGCGAGCGGGGGCTACTCTTCGTTGCAGTGCGCGGGCTTCTCATTGCGGTGGCTTCTCTTGTTGCAGAGCACGGACTCTAGGTGCGCGGGCTCAGTAGTTGTGGCTCGCAGGCTCTAGAGTGCACGCTCAGTGGTTGTGGGGCACAGGCTTAGTTGCTCCGCGGCATGTGGGATCTTCCTGGACCAGGGTTCGAAGCCATGTCCCCTGCATTGGCAGGTGGATTCTTAACTGCTGAGCTACCCAGGGAAGTCCCTATGTTTTGCATTTTAAAAAAAGCTATTATTGTCACTTGATGCTAAATAGTGCCTAGAGACCGTCTCAGAAATAGAAGTTAGGTGAGGGGCAAAAAGGAACTTGAGAAATCATTTGGTAGTGGGATACCATAAGTATTCATAGGCATAAAAGTGATTTCTATTCTATATAAGAAAAACGTTTAAAAAATATACTATTGGAATTGTGATACAAAAGATCTGCTGTGGTGTTATATCTGTTGTAAAGTGCCGCTTCATGTTAGCATTCATGACATTTGTGGAAGAGAAGGCAGGGAGGTACATCTTCAAGCCTAGAATTTAGTTAGAGACATTGGTTTAATGGCTGTGGTCTGTGTACACATGGAGGAAATAATTTAGAATGTTACTTTTTGTAGTTTGTGTGTGAGGTGGACGAGAACATTCTGCGGTTGCAGGAAGCAGTGGAACGTATTGTTGGCTGTGGAATTACCCTGTGAAGCCATTCCCTCCACCCAGGGAGCCATTGTTTGGGTGTGTTTTGTGTTAGAAGAGGTTTGTCTGGCTCGCTGACCATTCCAGAACGTATTTCATTAGAATAAGAAAGTGTATCTTTCTGGTCTGTGTATATTTTTGAAGCTTTGACTCCTTTTGTGACAAAGTCCTGGAGTTTAACAGCAGCATAAAGAGTCCAAATTCCTCTCATGTGTCAGAAGTACTGTCATATTTCTGTGCAAAAGTTTTCCAAAGAAAACTAATAAGGACATGCTGATTATCTGCGAAATCCCCAAGGGATCAGCTGTAGGAAGCAAGGTTAAATAAGATGGAATTAATATGTTTTAGTACCATTTTATATCTTCAGTGATGAAAACAAAATCAGTAAAATACTTTTCAATTCAAGTTTGGGGGTCCATCTTCTGGAATCTGAAAACAGCTTTGGATTCCATACATGAGATATTCTTGCCCACTCTCTTAATACACATATTTAATTTGAAAAAAATCTTTTATTGTGTAAGGAGAGAGAAAATTTGGGGTTGTTACTGAATGAACATGTTAGAGAGAGAATGCTAGAGAATTGAACCTCTATGGCCTTAAAGATCAGTCAAAATTAACTACGTTCTTCCAGTGTCTTTTTATTTCACAAGTTGTTTGTTCAGACAATCTTTCAGTTTTTTTCCTGTATGCTCTGTGCTCCTGCCAGACTGGTTCTGACGTCTCCTTGCTATTGGTTTCTTGGGTCCTGGGACTTCAGAGATTTTATTAACACCTGCCTGTCCCCCAAATCTCAGTCTGCCTCTTTTCTGACAGTTTTCATGACCCTTCAGCAGTTTCTTTGCACTGTGACCAACCACAGTGTAAAGACACCATCCATTTATCTCTTGGTCAACTTTCTTTTTCTTTTAATAAACTTTTTGTTGCAGAACAGTTTTAGTTTTACAGAATTATCACAAAGATAGTATAGCGAGTTCCCAGCACCCAGTTTCCCCTATATTTAACGTCTTTCATTACTGTGGTGCATTTTTTAATAACTAATGAAACAATATTGATACATTGTTATTAACTAAAACCCCTCCTTACTCTATTCAGAATTTCTGTTTTGGCCTAACGTCCTTCTTCTATTTCAGGATCCCATCCAGGATACCCTGTTATATTTTTTGTCATCGCGTTTCATTAACCTCCTCTGAGCTGTGACAGTTTTTCTGACTTCTCTGGTTTTGGCTGGCCTTGACAGTTTGAGGGGTTGAGGCGTACTGGTCAGATGTTTTGTACAATGTTTCTTTCTTTCTTTTTTGGGGTTGTGTCAGGTCTTAGTTGTGGCACATGGGCTTCTCTCTAGTTGTGGCGTGCAAGCTCTGGGGCGTGTGGGCTCAGTAGTTTTGGTGCACGGGCTCTATAGTTGAGACGTGTGGACTCAGTAGTTGTGGCTCACGGGCTTAGTTACCCCATAGCATCTGGGTTCTTAGTTCCCCTACCAGGGATCGAACCTGCATCCCCTGCATTGGAAGGCAGATTCTTTACTACTGGACCACCAGGGAAGTCCCTGTGATGTGTTTCTTAATTTTCTGATTAGGCCAGGCTAATGTGTTTGGGGGAAGAAGATTACAGATATAAAAGCCGTAATCATCACATGATATCAAGGGTACATATTATCAGTATGACTTTTCACAGTTTATGTTAACCTTGACCATCTGGCTTGAAGTAGTATTTGGCAGGTTTCTCGACTGTAAAGTTACTCTTTCTTCTCTCTCTTTCCGCAGTATACTCTTTGGAAGAAAGTCGTTTTACACAGCCCTCCCTGAAAGAGTGGGAGTTATGCTCCAACACTTGAGGTCAAAGGATCTACATAAATTCTTTTAATTCTGCACAGGAGAGTTGTCTGTTTTCCCACATTTACTTATTTATTCAATCATTTATTTATATCAGTATGGATTCATGGATATTTATTTTATACTTTAGATTATAATCCAGTACTACTTTATTTTGTTGCTTAAATTGTTCCAGCTCTGGCCATTGGAAACTCTTTTAGTTGGTTTTTGTGTCCCTTTGACATACACTCATCATGGTGGGTTTTTCCTGCCCCAGTCCTAGAATCAGCCATTTCTCCAAGGAGCCCTTGTTTCTTGGTATTAGGAACCAAGATCTGGGTGCTAGGTGTACCTACTGGGGTGCTGTTACTTCTTTACATGTATTTTAATGTATATTTCCTGTTCCTCCAACTAGATTAGTTTCTCAACCTGACCCATTTCAGACCAGTTAAGACAGAATTTCTGAGCATGGGGCTTGGGTATTAGTATATTGTTAAAATTCCCCAGGTGAGGAAAGTGGCGGGGTGGTGGTGGTGGTGATGTGATGAATTGGGAGATTGGGATTGACATATATACACTAATATGTATAAAATAGATAACGAATAAGAACCTGCTGTATAAAAAATAAATAAAATAAAATTTGAAAAAAAATTCCCCAGGTGATTTTAATGTGCAGCTAGAGAAGCAATTCTAGCCTGTAAAACCCTTGAAGATAAAGACTGCTAATATGTGAAGTAGATACTGGATAAATGTTTCCCAGTGTTAATGTTAATAATTAATTATTTACTTAGAAAAAAATTACTGAGTCCATAACACCTGCCAGGCACTATACAAATCACTGGAATAAAAGCCTTGGTCCTTGACACTGATAAAAATGATTGGAAACAGTTGATATTGAAAACATACTATATACAAGCACTAAGCTAATCACCTTATGTACATTATTTCATTAAGTCTTCACACAGCTCTTTGTCTTAGGTCTCAATGTGCCAAATTGAGGCTCTGAAAGGTTTAAATGACTTACCTAAGATCACATGGAAAGCTGTGGAGCTGGGGTTTGAACTGAGATCTGGCTGGTCTCCAAAGCTCATCACAGCCACCCACTATCCTGTCTTCCTCAGGGATTCCAGGTTTGAGTGGCGGAACAAATAGATAATTATATTAGAACGGGATACATTTTATACTATAAGTCCCTGTAGAGGGCGTTAATCAGGAAAAAAACAGTACAATATGGAGAGATAAAGGGTTATGATAGAAGCACAGAGAAATGGTATCTAACAACCCAGAGAGAAAGCGTATGTGATCATGGAAGACTTTTTGGAAGAGAGGGCATCTGACCTGTGTTTTGAAAGAGTATTAGGAGCTGACTATGCAATGTGGAGAGGAAGAAGATATTTCAGGCAGCCGTGGTAGGAGATTAACATTGATACAGTACTGTTAACTACATTACAGATCTTGCCCAGTTTTTCCACTAACACA
Organism: Grampus griseus; assembly: GCF_964374135.1. Lineage (NCBI taxonomy): Eukaryota > Metazoa > Chordata > Mammalia > Artiodactyla > Delphinidae > Grampus > Grampus griseus. The sequence continues at coordinate 76,828,258 of NC_139007.1, forward strand.
TGTTTTCTGTTCCAAGATCCGGTTCATGATTGTACATTCCATTTAGTTGTCATATCTCTTGGTATTCCCCAGTCTGTGACTATGTCTTAGTTTTTCCTTGTGTTTTATGACCTTGACATTTTTGGTGAGTCAGGAATCTCATGGAATGTCCGTCTATTTGTGTTGACCTCTTATTTTTTTCATATTAGACTGAGGTTATGGATTTTGGGCAGAATATCATAAAGGCAATGTGCCCTTTTCTTTGCATGATATTAGGGACACGTGATGTCAACATGATTTATACTTTGGTCACTTGGTTAAAGTGTTGTCAGCCAGCTTTCTCCATAGTGTAGTAACTATTTTTTACTTTCTGTATTCTGTTAGAAGGAAGTCACCAAGTCCAGCCCCTATGAAGGGGAGGGGATTTAGCTCCACCTTCTAGAGGGAGGAGTCTCAAATAATTTGTGGTCAAATCTGAAGACTAGCACAGTGTTTAATAAATTTGGGGTGATGTACTTTGAGGCATTGCAAAAATCCTTTCTCTCTATAGCTTCACCCACTGCCCACTGCCTTTAGTATTTATCCAGCCTGAGCAATATGACTGTACTGCTCTTTTTTTTTTTTTCCCATGGCCAAGCGTGGCATGCAGGATTATAATTCCCCGATCAGGGATCAAACCTGTGCCCCCTGCAGTGGAAGTGTGGAGTCTTAACCACAGGACAACCACGGAAGTCCCATGACTATGCTGTTCTAATGATGATTTTCTATATCTCTCATTCTTGCAAGTCTTTTGTCATGAAGATTTGTTCCTTCTCTATTTATTTCTTTATTCAGTTATTTATTTATTGTGTATCAGTATGGGTTTGTGGTAATTTATTTTATCCTTTGGGTTATAACCCAATACTATCATTATTATGTTGCTCAAATTGTTCCAAATGTGGTGGTTTTTTTTTTTTTTTTGCAGTACGCGGGCCTCACACTGTTGTGGCCTCTGCCGTTGTGGAGCACAGGCTCCGGACGCGCAGGCTCAGCGGCCATGGCTCACGGGCCCAGCCGCTCCGCGGCATGTGGGATCTTCCCGGACCAGGGCACGAACCCGTGTCCCCTGCATCGGCAGGTGGACTCTCAACCACTGTGCCACCAGGGAAGCCCCAAACGTGGTGATTGAAAACTCTTTCACGTTGGCTCCTTTTTCCTCTTGGTGTTCTGGTAATATAGGATGTGCCAGGTTCATCTTCAGTGTTTACCTACTCCAGCTCTAGAATTAGCCTTTAGTTGAAAATGGTATTTAGAAACCAGGACCTGGGTACTGGGTGTGCTCATTGCTACTGGAGTGTTGCTGCTTCTCTTAGGCACTCTCACTGCACAGAGCGAGGAAATATTTGTATATATACTAATCCAAGTATACACATACCTGTATTTCTTTCTCTGTCTTAAACATGAGTTCACACTGGTATCTCTGACTTATATCTGTATTTCTGTATCTGTCTCCCTATATATATATATATATATATATGAAAATAAACATGATTTCATACTGATATCACAGAACCTACACACATCTATATTTTTATATCTATTTCCATGTTTATATTTATTATCCAGAAACACAAGGCTCATTTTTTTTTTTTTCGGTACGCGGGCCTCTCGCTGTTGTGGCCTCTGCCGTTGCGGAGCACAGGCTCCGGACGCGCAGGCTCAGCGGCCATGGCTCACGGGCCCAGCCACTCCGCGGCATGTGGGATCTTCCCGGACCCGGGCACGAACCCGTGTCCCCTGCATCGGCAGGCGGACTCTCAACCACTGCGCCACCAGGGAAGCCCAAGGCTCATTTTATTCTTCCCCTTTTTCTTCTTCATAGCTTCTTTTTCTGACAGTGAAAATCTTGGCTTCTGTTATCTACAGTTTATTTGCAAATTTGTTTAATCCTGGTTTATATGTAAAGTAGTTTCAGAATTGCTGGTACTCTTGAGAGCAACAGATTTACCAATCACAGTACAGTGTTCAGTGTTTACACTTTTTTTTTTTGTCTTGTCATTAGCTTATAGTGTCAGCTAAAATACTGGGCTCCAGAGATATTTAGATCAGCTCCTTTCCCCCACCCACTGTACCGAAGTTATGTCATCCATTTGTTACATTCCTTTCCTATAGCCTGCATCCCATCCTGAGATCCTCTGACACCCTGATTGATTTTTCAAAAATATTGCATAAGAGTTTAACTTGCTCTTTGTGGTGTATAGTTATATGGGTTTGGACAAAGGCATAGGGTCATGTATCCACCATCCAGTGTCATAATGAACATTTCCATCATCCTAAAATTCTCTGTGTGGTCCCCTGCTCCCTGGCAACCACTGATTCTCTCCCTAGAATTTTGTTTTTTCCTGAATGTCATATAAATAGGGTTATAAAACATGCAGCTTTTTTTTCTGAAGGGGGGGGTGGTGTCTGGCTTCTTTAAGTTAGGAAAACGCATGTGAGATTCATCCAGTTTATTGGGTAAATGAATACATTGTTCTTTTTTATTGTTGCATAGTATTCCATTGTATGGATGTACCACTGTTAATCATTTGATTGTTGAAGGACATTTTGGTTGTTTGTAATTTTTGGAGATTATGAATAAGCATTTGTATACAGATTTTTGTGCGCGTATAAGTTTTTAATTCAGTTGGTAAATTCCTTGGAGTGGGATTGCTGGGTTATAGGGTGGATGTGTGTTTAGCTTTATAAGAAGCTGTGAAACTGTTTTCCCAAGTGGCTGTCGTTCTGCATCCCTGCCTCCTGTGGCTCCATATCCTCACCAGCTTTTGTTGTTATCAGTTTGTTTTACTTTTTAAAAATTTTAGCCATTCTCGTAGTGTATAGTGACATCTCCTTGTGTTTTTGTTGTTGTTGTTTTTTTTTTTTTGCAGTACGTGGGCCTCTCACTGTTGTGGCCTCCCGTTGCGGAGCACAGGCTCCGGATGCGCAGGCTCAGTGGCCATGGCTCACGGGCCCAGCCGCTCCGCGGCATGTGGGATCTTCCCGGACCGGGGCACGAACCTGTGTCCCCTGCATCGGCAGGCGGACTCAACCACTGCGCCACCAGGAAAGCCCTCCTTGTGGTTTTAATTTGCGTTTCCTGAATAACTAATAATGTTGAGCTTCTTTTCATGTGCTTGTTTGCCATCCATATATATCTTCTTTGGTGAAGTGTCTGTTCAGATCTTTTGCTTATTTAAAAAACTGAGTTGTTTGTTTTCTTATTGTTGGGTTTTGCCAATTTTTTATACATATTTTGGAGACAGGTCCTTTATTGGCTATGTGATTTGCAAATATTTCCTCTCATTCTGAGACTTGTAACTTTTTTTTAAAGAAAATAACTGGTTCAGATTTAGTGGCAAGGCAACATAATTTAATAAAAGGGGTAATGATTCAAGACTTAGAAATGCAGTAACAAGATCTCTGTATCAAATTGTAAATGACACTTTAAATACTTTATTTTTCCACAGTCGACTAAAAAGAATTGTTTTAACAGTTGATCATATTGTGGTTGACCTCTTTTCTGTTTGTTTATACCACAGCTTTAATGTGATCCTAGGGATGGAGTGTGTGTTTGTGTGTGTGTAGGTGGGTGTGTGCATGTGTGTATGGACATGAACACTTGTTTGTACATTTCCTGCAGTATATCTTGATCTGGGTGATAGTTACTTGAGTATATACATATGTAAAAGTTATGGAAAGGTGCAGTTAAGATTTGTGCTTTTTATTGCATGCATGTTATAACTGTATAAAAAATAAACAATGTATATGTGGCTATAAGGTGGTGAAGCCTTGGATAAAAGTAATAAATAGAAGAAAGTCGAAATCATGTAGAAATGATGGATGAATACATATGGAAAAAATATTTATCTGCAATTCCACACGATTGTCCTGTGGAAGATACGGAGAAGCTTAGAAGGAAAATAATAGACCCGCGTACCCCTCATGCATAAAGGCTAGATATCCTACAGCTTGGAAAATAGATCATTTTCTCTTGATAGCTGTGAATAAGTAAGTAGCCTAGCGTCTTGGTTGTAGGGTTTTAATAACAATGTACACATTTACCTGTACATTTTTAAAAGCTTCTTTGACGCTGTGCTGATTTGGTACTTCCCAAAAGACTTCCTCTGCCACTGTGGAATGTCAGTGTTGTTGGTGAGTAGAATCAAATAATGTGAGATACAAGCGCCTTATTTTAAGAACTAAACCTGAAACTTGTCGTCTAGTCTACAGCCTTAGGACGTGAAAATCGCATAACTCATAGAAATGTATATTGTCTCGTGAACATTGCTAAAACATAAAACCCTGATAAGTTTATGTATCTGGCTTGCCTGTGCTTTAATTGTGAATTGTGACTATATTTTGGGCTGGGATTGGAAGAGTTGACCTCCTCAGAACTTTCGGTTTGGCCCGGAATCAAACGTAGTATAAGAGCTGGCAGACACCGTAAGGAAGCTCTGGTTCTGGAATTTCATTACTGTGTCCGGAGACTTTGTTTCTTTCTCAATGGGGGAAAAATTCTTTTGAATAACTCCAGGTGGAGGCTTGACAGGGTTTGAACATTAAAACTGGGTTCGAGTCCCCTAGTATTGTTTTTTACTGTTGTTTTTTTACTGTTTATTACTGTTGATTTCCCCTTTCCTGGTTATTAGCATGTGCCTCATGTATTGAGGTGCTCCTATGTTGGGTGCATAAACATTTATGATTGTTATTCTCTTCTTCTTGGATTGATCCCTTGATCATTATGTAGTGTCCTTATCTCTTGTAATAGTCTTTATTTTAAAGTCTAAAAGAAGAACAAAGAAAACTCAAAGTCAGTAGAAGGGAAGAAATCGTAAAGATCAGAGCAGAAATAAAGGAAATAGAAATGAACAAAACACTAGCAAAGATCAGTAAAACTAAAAGCTGGTTCTTTGAGAAGATAAACAAAATTGATAAACCTTTGGCCAGACTCATTAAGAAAAAGGCCACAAATCAATAAAATTAGAAATGAAAAAGGAGAAATCATAACTGACACCACAGAAATACAAACATTATAAGAGACTACTACAAACACCTATATGCCAATAAAATGGACAACCACGAAGAAATGGACAAATTCTTGGAAAGGTACAATTTTCCAAGACTGAACGAGGAAGAATTAGAAAATATAAACAGACCTATCACAAGTAGTGAAATTGAAACTGTAATCAAAAATCTTCCAACAGGGCTTCCCCGGTGGCGCAGTGGTTAAGAATCTGCCTGCCGATGCAGGGGACATGGGTTCGTGCCCTGGTCCGGGAGGATCCCACATGCTGCGGAGCGGCTGGACCCGTGGGCCATGGCCGCTGAGCCTGTGCGTCCAGAGCCTGTGCTCCGCAACGGAAGAGGCCACAACAGTGAGAGGCCCGCGTACCGCAAAAAAAAAAAAAAAAAAAAAAAATCTTCCAACAAACAAAAGTCCAAGACCAGATGGCTTCACAGGTGAATTCTATCAAACATTTAGAGAAGAGCTAACACCTATCCTTCTCAAACTCTTGCAAAATAAGGGAGGAGGAACACTCCCAAATTAATTCTATGAAGCCATCATCACCCTGATACCAAAACCAGAAAAAGATATCACAAAAAAGGAAAATTATAGACCAATATCACTGATGAACATAGATGCAAAAATCCTTGACAAAATACTAGCATACAGAATCCAACAACACATTAAAAGGATCATACACCATGATCAAGTGGGGTTTATTCCAGGGATGCAAGGATTCTTCCGTATACACAAACCAATCAATGTGATATAACATATCAACAAATTAAGGAATAATAACCATATGATGATCTCAATAGAGGCAGAAAAAGCTTTTGACAGAATTCAACACCCATTTATGATAAAAATTCTCCAGAAAATGGGCATAGACGGAACCTACGTCAACATAATAAAGGCCATATATGACAAACCCACAGCAAGCATCATACTCAGTCGTGAAAAACTGAAAGCATTTCCCCTAAGATCAGGAACAAGACAAGGATGTCCACTCTCGCCACTCTTATGCAACATAGTTTTGGAAATCCTAGACATGGCAATCAGAGAAGAAAAAGAAATACAAATTGGAAAAGAAGAAGTAAAAGTGTCACTGTTTGCAGACGACATGATACTGTACACAGAAAATTCTAAAGATGCCACCAGAAAACTACTAGAACTAATCAATGAATTTGGTAAAGTTGCAGGATACAAAATTAATGGACAGAAATCTCTGGCATTCCTATACACTAACAATGAAAAATCAGAAAGACAAATTAAGGAAACAATCGCATTTACCATCGCAACAAAAAGAATGAAATACCTAGGAATAAAGCTACCTAAGGAGGCAAAAGACTTGTACTCAGAAAACTATAAAACACTGATGAAAGAAATCAAAGAGGACATAAAAAGATGAAGAAATATACCACGTTCTTAGATTGGAAGAATCAGTATTGTGAGTATGACTATACTACTGAAAGCAACCTACAGATTCAGTGCAATCCCTATCAAACTACCAGTGGCATTCTTCACAGAATTAGAACAAAAAATTTTACAGTTTGTATGGAAACACAAAAGACCCCGAGTAGCCAAAGCAATCTTGAGAAAGAAAAATGGAGCTGGAGGAATCAGGCTCTCCAACTTCAAACTATACTGCAAAGCTATAGTAATCAGGACACTGGCACAGTGTCAGTAGGGTACTGGCACAAAAACAGAAATATAGATCAATGGAACAGGATAGAAAGCCCAGAGATAAACCTATGCACATGTGGTCACCTTATCTTTGACAAAGGAGGCAAGAATATACAATGGAGAAAAGACAGCCTCTTCAGTAAGTGGTGCTGGGAAAACTGGACAGCCACATGTAAAAGAATGAAATTAGAACACTCCCTAACACCATAAACAAAAATAAACTCAAAATGGGTTAAAGACCTGAATTTAAGGCCAGACACTATAAAACTCTTAGAGGAAAACATAGAACACTCTTTGACATAAATCACAGCAAGATCCTTTTTGACCCACTTCCTAGAGAAATGGAAGTAAAAACAAAAATAAACAAATGGGACCTAATGAAACTTAAGAGCTTTTGCACAGCAAAGGAAACCATAAACAAGACGAAAAGACACCCCTCAGAATGGGAGAAAATATGTACAAATGAAGCAACTGACAAAGGATTAATCTCCAAAATATACAAGCAGCTCATGCAGCTCAATATCAAAAAAAACAAACAACCCAATCCAAACATGGGCAGAAGACCTGAATAGACATTTCTCCAAAGAAGATATACAGATTGCCAACAAACACATGAAAGGATGCTCAACATCACTAATCATTAGAGAAATGCAAATCAAAACTGCAACGAGGTATCACCTCACAGCAGTCAGAATGGCCATTATCAAAAAATCTAGAAACAGTAAATGCTGGGAATGTTGTGGTGAAAAAGGAACCCTCCTGCAGTGTTGGTGGGAATGTAAATTGATCCAACTACTGTGGAGAACAGTACGGAGGTTCCTTGCAAAAACTAAAAATAGAAATACCATATGACCCAGCAATCCCACTACTGGGCATATACCCTGAGAAAACCATAATTCAAAAAGAGACATGTACCACAGTGTTCATTGCAGCACTATTTACAATCGCCAGGACATGGAAGCAACCTAAATGTCCATCGACAGATGAATGGATAAAGATGTGGCACATATATACAGTGGAGTATTAGCCATAAAACGAAACGAAATTGAGTTATTTATAGTGAGGTGGAGGGACCTAGAGTCTGTCATACAGAGTGAAGTAAGTCAGAAAGAGAAAAACAAATGCCATATGCTAACACATATGTATGGAATCTAAAAAAAAAAAAGTGGTACTGATGAACCTAGTGGCAGGGAAGGAAAGACGTAGACATAGAGAATGTACTTGAGGCCACGGGGTTGCGGGGGAGGGAGAAGCTGGGGCCAAGGGAGAGTAGCATCGACATGTATACACTATCGAATGTAAAATAGTTAGCTTGTGGGAAGCAGCAGCATAGCACAGGGAGATCAGCTCCGTGCTTTGCGATGACCTGGAGGGGTGGGATAGGGAGGGTTGGAGGGAGGCTTAAGAGGGAGGGGATATGGGGATGTATGTATGCATATGACTGATTCACTTTGTTGTACAACAGACACACAGTATTGTGAATCGATTTTATTCCAATAAAGATTTATTAAAAAAAAACTGGGTTTGAACATTAAAACTGGGTTACATAATTATACTTCAGGCCAGTGTAATTAATAACTTGTATGCAAGCATACTGAAAGTAAACAAGGCATGTTTCTCTTAGGTTACATATTTGTCCCCAGTTCTAGTTCCTACTGTGGTGAAGATAAGCATCTCATTTCATTTTTCTCCTCTCCCCCTCATTCCTTTCCCCCTTTTCTCCCCCCTTCCTCCTCCCCTCCTGTCTCCAGAGTAGGATACCGGCAAAATTAATTTTGTTCATATGTGCACACTATTAAACCATTTCCTTCTAGTTTTTCTTATATTCTAACAATGCACATTCTACTATGCACAAATAATTGTGCATTTCCTTTCTCTTGCCCTTATATGACCTTCTTATTTTCAAGTGAAAATAACCTTTTTTTTTGGTCATACGAAAGGATAACTTCCGTAAGTGCAAATTTCTATTTGAATTCTAACAATGACCTAGTGAAAAGGAGGGACAGCTTATTGTTTGGCGTGGTGACTCTGGCTGGAAGTCTGGGCAGGAACAGGTGCTAAGTGGATTTGGCGACCGGTCATGCTGCTAATTTGTGTTCATGACCTGGCCGCTAAGGCCAACCCAGTATTGGTAATTTGGAGACAAGGTATTGGATGTGTGTCTGAAAGACCTGCTCCCGTCCTTTAGACTGGATAGCATTGAACTTTGGAAAGTCCAGCTGCTCTCCGAAGCGATTCCAGAATAATGCTGTCTCTCGCACCATCCATAGGACTTCTGGGCCCACTCGGGACCGTGCCCTTCCCCCCGCCCCCTCTTCCTAACCTCCACCCCCGCCACCACTTTTAGCCTTACCATGAAGATGTCTCACTGTTTCTAATTTTGAGCGTCTCAGATTCTCATTTGCATTATGTTTTGTTGATATTTGTTATTCATTGATAACATCACATCACACATGAGACTGCGAAGGCCCAGAGCATGCACAGAAATTAAATCTGTGCGGTTCTGCTGGTGCCCTGCCATGGCCCGGAAGAGTTTCCTCCCAGGTGAGGAGGTGGTAGGTGTGCGTGTGCAGACTTTCAGGGGGGACCCACTAGGGATGCTTTCAGTGGATAGCCTTCAATATTTTATGGGACTTCTGCATCGTATTTCTAGTGTGTCTTTCCTGTTTGGCCCTGGTTTTCCTTTAGTTTTTATCCTTTGTAATAGACTTTGATTTCAGAAATGGGAAGCAAGCCTGGATTTTTTTTTTTTTGGCTGTGTTGGATTTTTGTTGCTGCGCGCAGGCTTTCTCTAGTTGGAGCGAGCGGGAACTATTCTTTGTTGCGCTGCGCGGGCTTCTCATTGCGATGGCTTTTCTTGTTGCAGAGCATGGGCTCTAGGCATGCGGGCTTCATTAGTTGTGGCACGTGGGCTTCAGTAGTTGTGGCTCGCGGGCTCTAGAGCGCAGGCTCAGTGGTTCTGTCGCACGGGGGCTTAGCTGCTCTGTGGCATGTGGGATCTTCCCGGACCAGGGCTCAAACCCGTGTCCCCTGCATTGGCAGGCAGATTCTTAACCACTTTGCCACCAGGGAAGTCCCGCGAGCCTGGATTTTAACAATAAACTTTAAAAACAATATTTGGTGAAACTCTTCTTTGCATACCTTCCTGAGGTCAAACGGTGACGGTGAAGTAAAAATTGTTTGATGAATTCTTTACCAGCATTTCCATTACGCTCTTCCCAACCTGACGGAGCTGCAGGGTTCTCGGAAAAGGACCCCCACGGTGTCTTACGGCGCAGCCACCATATCATACTACCTCAGTTAGCAGGGCCAATGGAAGATCCATTTGGGCTCTGGGAACTCACTCTAGACTTGGCACAGAGGACGTTAGTTTCTTCCTCGTTCACAGGCAGCAGTGTAACATCTTGAAGTCGAAGGTCACACTGTCAGTTCTTCGAGGAGACCTCTAGCCATCGCACCACTGGGATCTCACAACCACAGTTGCCTGAAGCTCCCAGGCTCTTGGCATTTTGCTTGGTCTCTCTCTTCCTTAACTGTTGGCGTGGATCTCCTGGCTTTCTCCATTTCTGGAGCCCCTTCCCATTAACTGCTAAAGACAAAGACTCTCTAAAGTAGATAATCATCAAGGACCTATTATATAGCACAGGGAACTGTGTTCAGTATCTCGTAAAAACCTATAATGGAAAAGAATCTGAAACTAATACAACTTTGTAAATCAACTATACTTCAATTAAAAAAAAAAAAAGACAAAGGGCTCTCTACTCACCTTTCATATGCATGGAAGACCTGAGAAAGGATTTGAAAGTTCTGCTTTTTCTTTCTCCTTCCCTCATGAATCTTCTCAATGGAAAGGAGATATTGAAAGACTGATGTCTCCACAGGTATGAACTGTGCTTCTTCTTCAGGAGACAGAAGTGGCGGCAGTTAGTTTTGGTTTTAAATAACATTCTGCTTTTCACCCTGCCATTATCATTTGAATCGAGGTCCACTTCCTGGCCTAGGTGGCGCTAGATCATCCTTTTATGCCAGGAACTGAATCTGTTCTTCTTTCGTCTCCACACAACCTCAGTGAGGTCCATGTGTGTAATAAACACTCTCTAAATCTTAGTTTAATCTGTGAATCTTAAGCAGGTAAAGTCCTTAAGTTTAAAGGATTTGACCGAAATGATCTGTATGTGTAAGTGCCCCATTTTGCACATTTTACTAGTTGCTAACAGTCATCCATGAAGATATTAAGGAATCTTAAGGAATTTACAGAAGCTTTAGGATGAGGAAGAGCATTATACAGCTGTATCACCTAGTCAACGTCTTAAGGCCATTTTCACCTCAGAGTCTCCCATTATTTTAAACATAAATATAATATTTGCTTTCTACTGTCCGAACATAGCTTCCTTTTTTTAAAATTGAAGTATAGTTGATTTATAATATCGTGTTAGTTTCAGGTGTACAGCAAAGTGATTCAGTTACATATGTACATATATATATATTTTCAGATTATTTTCCATTATAGGTTATTATAAGATATTGAATAAAGGTATCACCTCACACCAGTTAGAATGGCCATCATCAAAAAATCTAGAAACAATAAATGCTGGAGAGGCTGTGGAGAAAAGGGAACTCTCTTGCACTGTTGGTGGGAATCTAAATTGATACAGCCACTATGGAGAACAGTATGAAGGTTCCTCAAAAAACTAAAAATAGAACTACCATATGACCCAGCAATCCCACTACTGGGCATATACCCTGAGAAAACCGTAATTCCAAAAGTGTCATGTACCACAATGTTCATTGCAGCACTATTTACGGTAGCCAGGACATGGAAGCAACCTAAGTGTCCATCGAGAGATGAATGGATAAAGAAGATGTGGCACATATATAAAATGGAATATTACTCAGCCATAAAAAGAAACGAAATTGAGTTATTTGTAGTGAGGTTGATGGATCTAGAGTCTGTCATACAGAGTGAAGTAAGTCAGAAAGAGAAAAACAGATACCATATGCTAACACATATATATGGAATTAAAAAAAAAATGGTACTGAAGAACCTAGGGGCAGGACAGGAATAAAGACGCAGATGTAGAGAATGGACTTGAAGACATGGGGAGGGGGAAGGGTAAGCTGTGACAAAGTGAGAGTGGCATGGACATACATACACTACCAAATGTAAATAGAGCTAGTGGGAAGCAGCCACATAGCACAGGGAGATCAGCTCGGTGGGATATGGAGGGTGGGAGGGAGACGCAAGAGGGAGGAGATATGGGGATATATGTATATGTATAGCTGGTTCGCTTTGTTATAAAGCAGAAACTAACACACCGTTGTAAAGCAATTATACCCCAATAAAGATGTTAAAAATAAATTTTAAAAAATGATTTTTTTAAATTATGGCAAAACAAAGAAGTCCGCTGTCAAACATAATTTCTTAAATGTCCTAGAGACAAGCATAATGTTTGGGAAGTATGCCCAAGTTATGAAATGTAGCTACATACACTATGAAACACATAATCACCTTCTCATTGCAACAGTATAAAACTTCACACTCTTTTTGTTATGATAGGAACCCCTCTCCCCCAATCCTGAGTACCCCCTTGTGGAGAGACCTTCTAAGACATCATAGCAGAATTAACTTTCCCTTCTTTCCCAAAATTTTTTTTTTTTAATTTATTTAATTAATTTATTTTTTTGCGGTACACGGGCCTCTCACTGTTGTAGCCTCTCCCATTGCGGAGCACAGGCTCCGGACGCGCATGCTCAGCGGCCATGGCTCACGGGCCCAGCCGCTCCGTGGCATGTGGGATCTTCCCGGACCAGGGCACGAACCCGCGTCCCCTCATTGGCAGGCGGACTCTCAACCACTGCGCCACCAGGGAAGCCCCCAAACTTGTTTTTATACTCTACCAGTGCTGTTGGGAAGAAGTTATATTTATCTGAAAAAAGATGATGATCTGGAGACCCACTACCACCACCACCACCACCACTGTTGATGAGATTCTGGGGAACCAGGCTCTGTGCTGGGCATGGGGACACCAGCTCTCTGAGCCACAGCCTCATGACCCACCTTCATTTTCAGACACAGCTTTGAGGGGTGGTCAGTGTGTCTGAGATACCCTTTGTGGTGACCACCTTGTACCTGTTCTCTGCAGAAAATTGAAACAATAGAGATATTGAAGAAATAAATTGTCTTGCTGTTTTTTACCCGTATTGTGAGTTTTGCCATCGTATGTGTTGTCTGCAGTTTGCTATCTGGACAGTTACTTCCTTTGCAAAATGAAATTTGGCTTACTTTGGTTCTTTTAAAAAAAATCCTGTTTCATGCAGTCAGTATTCATTGAAATATGTATCTGGTAAGCATATCCTTCCCGACTCGAAGGCAGTTCCTCAGGAATTTCTTTATGATGAGTTAAACCGGGAAATGATAAATAACTAAGGGCAAAAGGCCTTAAAAATATTAGGGCACGTTGATCGTCCTACTCTTTTAAAGGGCAGTATATGTTGGGATGATGATGCCCTGAGGTGTGGGTGGAGACTTAGTTCCCAAGAAAGCGCCTTTATTTATGTGTCTTCACTACGGAGCCTTGTGGTTCAGCTTGGGCTTTGAACGTATAAAAAATATTTTCTGAACGTGTGCTTACGTATTATAGAAATGAATAAGGATGCTCTGGCTTTCCAGACAACTTTGGGGCACATCTCTATGGAATCTTCATCAAGATAAGGAGACGCTTGAGCCAGAAATAACTGGATTTATGGATGGTAGGAAGAAAGTGGAAGCAGCATTTCAGCATGGATTTATTACATTAGGACAACTGTCTTCTGGAACTTGTCTGTGTTTATTAGTTTGTTCATTCAGCAAACACTCTCTGCTCATATAGTCTTTATCATGCCCTGTGTTAGGCAATGCTGAAGTAAGAACAGACTCACAGCAGAGTTTGTGCCCTAGTAAAACAGACGGGCGTATGAGCAAAGAATTTGTGTAGTGTAATAAGTGTTCGAACAGAGATTTGTTAGCGAGGACATCTCAAAAGAACCACATAAGTTGGTTTTGAGAATGAGGAGAAATTTGCTGAGCAGTCAAAGCAGAGGGGAGCATTCTCACCGCACAAAAGCCATGTAGGCACTGGAGAACACAGGATGCCGTGGGCCGTAAGGAGTTTGCATTGGAGGCTGGCCAGACAGGAGCTGGAAGGGTCAGTTGAGTTTTGTGTGCCCTGAAAAGATGTTTGGGATTTTTAGTTATAAGGGAGGGAGCGTCATAGCATCCGATTTGTGAATTTTCTTCTGCATACTGGAGAAGAGATTTGTGGATGGAGGAAGGCCTGGGGGTATTCCTGTAGGAAACAAGAGGGTCGTCTGGGGTATGCATGAACGCAGTGCAGCAGAGGAGAGGGAGGCATGTGAAAGAGACACTGAGGGTGCAGGAGGTCTGCTGACACCTGGAGGTGCAAACTGAGGGAAAGGCCAGGCAAGACTAGTGTAACTGAGGGGATTGCATCTTGTGAGAGTAGCCCACTTGGAGGGACCGTTGTCCTGGCTTGGGTACCCAGAACCGGGTTACTTGGGTGCAGGGTAGGGTTGGAATAATGTGTAAGTTCAGTTTGGGTCATCCTGATTTCGAGGTAGCACAACAGGTAGCTCTCTAAATGCATCTGGAGCTGAGAAGAGCCATCTCCTCCATGTAAAGCTGGAGAAGGAGACTCACTTGCCATCCATCAGAGTGGAAGCCATGAAGTCACCAGAAAGAGAATATCGAAGTGGCAAGATGAGGACCAAGACTGGGACTGCGGAACATCCAAGGAGGGGGGTGGAGGTGAAGGAGCTCAAGAAGGAGGCAGAGAATTGGGGCGGGGAGGGGAGTCAAGGACTCCGGCGGAGGACGGAGGGCCGAGAAGCTGCGTACAGAGTATTTCTTACAGATTCCGTGATAAATGAACAGTGTTCACTGAGGGGAAATAGTCTATAGGTAGCAAAATTCAAATCCATATTTCCTATTAGGATCTAAGTCTTTTAGATGCCACTCATAAGTCGATATTTGTTATGCTTAAAATCTGGTATTAAAGTTTAGAAATTAAAAGACTTTAGAAAGACCCTTATTAGACTGTAGTATTATCCATTTTTAGTTGTACCTGGTACTTTTCGTGTTTCAGGTTGACTAAGACCTTTTATGGAAGGGCCTGAGACTATAGCCAAGTCCCACTTTGTATAATTGTGATATTATACAAATGTTTCCACTTCAGTTTGGCTTCTACTGGGACTCTGTGTACTTAACCTGGATTCCCAGAGCAAGAGGGTGAGGCTCAAGGTTGCACCCAGTGTAGCAGCTGAGGAAAAATGAGAATTGAAGGGTGCTGGTCTCTGCTCAGCAGTGAGCAGCCCCACCTCCCCGTGATTAAAAGTCCATTGTAATTTCCACCTCAAAGGTAACATTTTCCTACCTGCAGTAAACACCCTGGAAGAATTCTGAATCTTCCTACGGGGCAGTGTGGGAGTGCTTCCCAACAAATACTCATTAGCACCTTTCATGCCCAGAGATGAAAGATTTTCAGACATCGTAATCCCTGCAAAATCCTTTGAGGCTGGTAGGTGGAAAATGCCAAGTGATTTTGGACAGAGTAAGAGACCTTAAGGGTGCTTTTCCCAAAGTGACTTGTTAGTTAGATCCACCTAGAACCAAAATACTGATTTTATCATCTGAAAGAAGACCCACGGCAGGTGCAGTCCTGTATTGACAATGCCATCGTGATACCAGGTCCTACACGTCATATTAATTCACGCCTGATCAACAGCTGATGTTACTGATTTGCCGATGTGGCTACAAGGGTTCTAACCAAAGCACGTTGCCTGATGATAAACTTAGTCATGAGCTCCTCTCTGTATCAGAGTTAATTTACTTCCAAAGTTAGTCTTTTGTAAAATAGTTAATGTACCGTGACTTTAAAATATCTGGATAAGGTTTAAGCATATTAATCTTATCTAATAAGTTGAGTGTATTGATAAGTTTCTTTAACATATTTTTCAAATTATTATTATCAATACGCCTTTAACAGTTTTTTTAACCTTTATTGAAGTATAGCGACTTACAATGTTGTGTTAGTTTCAGGTGTACAGCAAAGTGATTCCGTTGTACACATATACGTATCTATTCTTTCTTAGATTTTTATCCATTATAGGTTACTACAAGATATTGAATATAGTTCCCTGTGCTACAGTAGATCCTTGTTGGTACCAATACGCCTTTTCTTGTATGCTTATTAAGTTCTTCCTAAGGGACTAAGAGACTGTTAACTCTTAAACTGTCATTGAGGTACTTTCTGTCTTGAGAACTGATCCCAGGGCTATTTAAAATGTTATTAGAATCTCAGAGAATTGTCAGTAGAGCTGGAGATGGACCACCAATGTTGATCTCACGACCAGGGCCTGGGGGACTTCGAGGACGGAGTGGGTGGCTGGTAAAATGGTAGAGAAGGACTGGCTCTCAGAGCAGCTCTAGATAAGGATGCTGGAGCAGGTGCGGTTCTGGGCAAGGATAGTGGGATGTCGGGGGATACGGAGCCAGAGCACACCGGATTGGGAATGTGATTCTAGCTCCTCCAGATTACTCTCTGCTCCCACTGTGGGATGAGAGTGAGTGTAAGGTAGGAAGGGGAGACTGGGTTGGATTAAATATTCAACTTGTGTATAAAGTTAAAAAACCCTCTGGCTAATTCATATAGAAGATTTTCACGAGCATGCTTAATGCCATAGAAATTTTCTTTCTTTTTTTTTTGCGGTACGCGGGCCTCTCACTGTTGTGGCCTCTCCCGTTGCGGAGCACAGGCTCCGGACGCGCAGGCTCAGCGGCCATGGCTCACAGGCCCAGCCACTCCGCGGCATGTGGGATCTTCCTGGACCAGGGCACAAACCCGTGTCCCCTGCATCGGCAGGTGGACTCCCAACCACTGCGCCACCAGGGAAGCCCCCATAGAAATATTTTTTAATGAAGTCAAGTTCTGTTACAGCACAAAGATGAAAGGTAAGCTAAATAGAATATTGGCTTTTTTTTGTGTCACTACATTGGAACTAAAAAAAAAAAAAATCCAGCAACCAACTGTTGAAGAAAAACTTCATCTTTGTCTTTTTATTTTTGTTTCCTTGGGAGTTGAGGATATAATGACTCTACCTCTTCTTTCCTTGCCTGATATCACTTGGGAGTCCCTAAGTTTTCGAATGAAGTGAGAACAAGACTTGACAAAGGAGTCAGTATAAAATAATGGCAAAATGGGGCTTCCCTGGTGGTGCAGTGGTTAAGAATCCACCTGCCAATGCAGGGGACACGGGTTCAGGCCCTGGTCCGGGAAGATCCCACATGCTGCGGAGCAACTAAGCCCGTGTGCCACAACTACTGAACCTGCACTCTGGAGCCCACGAGCCACAACTACTGAGCCCATGTGCCATAACTACTGGAGCCCGCATGCCTAGAGCCCGTGCTTCACAACAAGAGAAGCCCATGCACCACAAGGAAGAGTAGCCCCTGCTCGCTGCAACTAGAGAAAGCCCGTGCGCAGCAGTGAAGACCCAATGCAGCCAAAATAAATAAATAAAAGAAACCATGATAACTGTAGGAAAAAAAAATAATGGCAAAGGAGAGAAGCTGGGTGATAGAGTTAGCAGGGACAGGGCAGACAGGATGCCTTAGGCATTAGGAGTGAGCTGGTAGACAATTCTGGGAGGCATCCAGCAGTTTAGGTTTGAGCCGGAAGGAGTTATTAATAGCAGTTTGGTTGAGGTCTGAGGCATGGGTGGTAGAGTTCCTGTGGGTGGTCTAAGAGGTAGAAAGGGAATGGAACATACATGATGGGCCCTGAAATTTTGACTCACATTATATTCCTAGACTGTCCCTGCACATGTATTTCACATTGTAAGAATCGGTAAATGCATAGGTCACTGTCCTGCCCCCACGCCCTCTCCATTTACAGCTATTTTCTAATTGACATCTTAGTCAGTCATCCTCATGAAAAACAGGTAATAAAATACCTGTGGGAAATATGTTGCTGATTCCATGCTGAAGTCATTACAATTAAATGTCTGAAGTACTTTCAGTCTAAGGAAATTCTGTGATTGTAGTTGTTTAGAGATGTACAAATCGTTTAGGTACAGTAACTGTAATTTGATGCTAATTGGACTCTCTGGTTTGGTCTCAGGAGAGAAGGTAGAGATTGATTGCTGAATGGCTGGCCATAGGAGGAGCAAAATTAGGAAAATAGCATAGCAAAGCCCTCAGTCACATCAACCTACTGAGAATTTGAAATTCATACCCTTTCCCCCAAATCCTTTTTATCTTGCATACACAGAGTTCACATTTAATAAATTTGCCATAATTTATGCTCATTCCTCAACAATTCCCCTAGTTTATTTTACTTTGGGCCCAAAGGACCAGAAGCTGTTTATTCTACAACCTCCTAATGTGTGTTGAGCATCTTTCGTAGTGATGGGTAATTTTTTCTAAAGAACAGTAGTGCTATAGGGCCCAGCCTGATGCTAAACTCAGAAACAGATGTACAATTACCTGCCCGTTCAGAAGGCTCCCTTGCTGGTCTGGGGTTAGAGGAGGCTTCAGTGCCCCAATTAATTTAATAGCTCTTGATTTTGGAATATTATGAAAATAGTTTCCGAATATTACTATAGATATTGAAACACAGTAACCTCCAAGTCAAATTGTGCCAGTTTCCCAATTGACATTTTCGTTTTAATATTTAATTTACCCACTTTCTCTGTTCCTAGAGAAATATTTTTTTAAAAATGTTTTACAGTATTTGTTAGTAACGGACTTTGAAGTATGACTTGGTATTACTGAGTCATCTTGCTAGCCTTGTGCTTATTAAGAATAATGCAAAGTTTTTATTCGTGCTGCTCCCTGTGGAAGAAAGCCTGCATTTCTTTCTACATCCCAGAAGCCAGGACAAGAAGAGAGAATTAACATCTATTATTTAACATTTATTGACTTGGACTAAGCCCCACGTCAGGTAATTTAAAGATATTTTCTCATTTTGCTTTCACAACAGCCCCGGGAGGTGGGTGTCATCATTTCCATTTTGCGTGGATGGAAATAAGGTTTAGAGAGGTAGATAAAGGATCCAAAGTCAGGGATCGTCAAGGGGTTTTCTCCCAACTCCTTACCACATGCTCCAGCCTTCTTATGAATGAACTCACTCCTATTTTGCAAACACTTTAGGGTTTTCTTGTTAATTTTCATCATTATGAACTACAGTTAATTTTCATTCCATGTCGATGAATGGTGCCGGGCTAGTGCCAGTGGGAGGGGCTCATGGATTGCTGGCATGCACGTCTGCTTTTGCGGTCACCGTCTCATGACTAAGCGCAGGTGGCAGCCTGGGCTGGAGGGGCTCCATCCTCATCTGCTTCTCTCTCTGCCTTCACTCCGTGCTGTGCTTCATCGCACTTGATGCTGCTCTGCGTCTTATGTGGGTCTTGGGCTTCCTGGTCTCTCTGTCCTTCATGCATGCTTTCCCCCTTATGATAATGCAGGACCTCCCTGGTTCCACGTCCAAGTTGGACAGTTCTTCAAGGCCAGGTCCACAGGCAAGCCTGTCCTGCTCTGCCCAGCCCAGCGTCACATCCTTCCTGTCCGAGCTGCTCCCCAGCTGCGCCCAGCGATGCTCTGGTGGGCATGACTGCTGGGCCGTCTTTCTTGATCCCAGCCTGTCTCATCTGTGGATGCAGGGTCTGCCTTTATCTTTGGAAATAGGTGCCCTGCAACCTCCAAACTTTTTTTGAAAAGTTCTGTAGTTTGTTTCGTTGTAGAGGTTATTTGTTTTGTTTTGTTTTGTTAGGTGTGTTTTGTTTTCTTCTCCTTTTAGGCTGGACTCAAATCCTCTTGCTCTAGTTTGGCTTGATGATCTGAGTGGTGTTGCTGCTGAGAATGCCTGTTTTGGATAGATTTAATGGATTTTGTTTTGCTTTGGTGGTTTTTCTTTTTTTTTTTTAACCGAGGGAAGTTTCTGGCATTCTTCATAGTGTCATCTTGCTCCCATCCCACATGCCCAGTTTTTCCTGCCTCTTTATATAACGTATAATGTCTTTGCTGTCTTTTCTCCCTTGCTAACTCTAGGCCCTTGGATAAGTGGCGCGGGGTCTGATGCATCTTTGGTTCACTCATGGTGCCCAGCATCACACTTTGCTGTTAACTGGGACTTAAATGTTACTAAATTAAGATGAGTTATTTGTCAGCTACAGTCAGCACAGCCGGAGATTCAGATGTACGTCGTGTGAAACCACAGGCTGCATTTTATGGGTCCTACTGTTCGCTTTGATCAAAAAGTTTCTGATGTTGGTTTACTTCTTGGGTCATTACATTTCATTCCTGTAATAATGGAATGAAACAGCCACAGCTGTTTGACCACTGGGGACTCTCACATGTGCTGCTTTTTGCAAAATGAATTGATGAATCAAAAACTAAAGCAGCCTTCTGCCAAGTGTTTCTCTCACCTTTCAGAAAGGCTTCATCACCTGTACTGTGGCTGTCATTTCTTTGTATTTGTTTGCGTTGTGCGAAACCTTATCTCCGATTTCCATACCAGTGACACAGAATCACTAGAGCCTTCTCTGTGAGCTGGTACCTCTTTATTTCACGTGTACTGTTTGTCAGTGGGAGGACATTAAAACATTTATGAAAGGTGTTCAGAAGAGAATTTACTGGAAAACCTACGCATTCTTTATTTCTGGAAGTAAAAGCATACAGCCCGCGTTTTCTTTTTCCTAAATATTTGCCTTTAGGGACTTCCCTGGTGGTCCAGTGGTTAAGAATCCGTCTAGCAATGCAGGGGATGCCGGTTCGATCCCTGGTCAGGGAACTAAGATCCCACTTGCTGCAGGGCCACTAAGCCTGCGTACCACAACTAGAGAGTCCGAGTGCCGCAACTACAGAGACCCTGTGCTCTGGAGCACGTGTGCCACAACTAGAGAGAAGCCTGTGCACCGCAACAAAGAACCCACACACCGCAATGAAAGATCCCACGTGCCGCAACTAAGACCCAATGCAGCCAAAAATAATAATAATAAAAATAAATAAATATTTTTAAAAGACCTCTCACGCTCAATAACATGAAAAAAAACCATTAAAAAAATTTGAGTTGAAACAGAAGTTTAGGTAAAAACAACATGACTTCTTCAAGTGTCAAGTGTGGCATCTTTTAGATTATAGTGACATTAACATGCTATGTAGTGTGTTACTATCAAGTATCATCTGAGATAATGTTTTACACCCCGAACAACCTCCTCAGCCTTGAGGATGGACCTGTGAGATGTCACCTGAGGGCAGGAGAAGAGCTAAAGCAGTCTTGAAACGAGTCTTGCTCGGGATGAATTTGGTGCTCTTCTGGCAGGTTCCACGGCATGAACTTCCTCAGCTAAGCTCATGACTCTGCGATCATTGTTTCCTGGAGGTCCACAGGGACGGGGCCAGTCAGAAAATATTCCTTTGTCCATTGAAGCATTAGCTCGTGCTCTGTTTCCAGGAAGGAAAAGTGTGGCAGATTTGAAAAGTTCAGGAGGCCGAACTCTTTGATCACCACCGTCGTTTGGTGGCAGCCTGTGGTAAAGCATTCAAGGACAGATCTTTCCGTAGTCTACTTAAATTCAGGGATGCTTGAATCACCTTGCCACTCTGTGCCATTTTCAGGTGCACGCCCTTTCGCGTTTATTTCCTGTTTTGAGGTCAGTAGGCCCTTTCACTAAAGGAGCATTAAATCCATGTTGTAGGGTAACTTCTCCATGTGTTTTGTTCTGTTGCTCATGCCACCTGTTTTGTTTTGTTTTGTTTTGTTTTTTTGCGGTACGCGGGCCTCTCACTGCTGTGGCCTCTCCCGTCGTGGAGCACAGGCTCCGGACGCGCAGGCTCAGCGGCCATGGCTCACGGGCCCAGCTGCTCCGCGGCATGTGGGATCCTCCTGGACCGGGGCACGAACCCGTGTCCCCTGCATCAGCAGGCGGACTCCCAACCACTGCGCCACCAGGGAAGCCCCCACCTGTTTTTTAAATACAATTTTTAGAGGTTGCACTCCATTTAGTTATTACAAAATATTGGCTCTATTCCCCACGTTGTACAATACGTCCTTGTAGCACGTCTTATACCCAATAGCTTGTACGTCCCATTCCTCCTTCCCTCTATTGCCTCCCCACAGTGGTAGCCACTAGTTTGTTCCCTATATCTGTGATCATGCCACCTTTCATAAGCTATTGTGTTGTGCTGATTTGTTAATTTAATAGTTATTCAGCAGTACCTCATTTGATCTCATTTATTTCCTTCTTTCATCCCTGTGGTTCTTCAGTTACTGTAAAGGAACTCATTCTAAGGATGGGATAAAGGAAATGATAGTCTTGTAAGAAATGCATGGATATCGTTTCCTTCCGTCATTCCTTTAGCTATTAAATGGGATAGTTTGCCTGTTATCCATATAAAGGTGGGGCCTTATTATGCTTAGAGCTTGTGTTGGTAACCAAGTAGGAGGGAGAACATGATGGATGGACAGGGATGTAAAAAGACGGTTAACTGAGGCCCTGCTGCTTTTCTTTTTAAACACACGCCCCACGCCCCAACCTCCACATACAAACATTCTGTTTTGTTTGTTTATGAGTCATCCTCTGCCTTTCTTCTCTCTCCTCTCTTCTTCAAGAGGTGCTAGGAGTGATGATAGGATGGTCCTGAGTGTTGATAGGGCTGGAAGAAGTAGAGGTGGGCGGGACCGTTATTTCTCAGGAGACAGCAAGAAGGAAGCAGGTATCTCCTGCCGCGATCATTCAGGTGGTCTCTGCCCCACATGGTTTTGAGTTTCTCATGCCCGAGGTGGTGGCCTGACTCATTTCTGTTTTCCACAGGCCCAAGGCTGCGTCATAATTGGTTTGCGAGCCCGCCCTGGTGCTGGGTGTGTGTAATTCGTGGTGCATGGATGCCGTGGTTTGGGAAGTGATGAGGAACTGTTACACTGCAGTTATCTCATGAAGAAAGTCACTCCCTGAGTGTCCGTCAACTGGATGAGGCTCATCTCTTCGTCTAGAAGCCAAAATTCAGCGGTGGCTTTAAGACATCAGTGCTAAATCCGTTTCTTTTGTCTTGGCCAGGGGTGGGCTAGGATGCTTGGCAGTGTCGTCTCATGCTGCCACCCCTGTGGGCTTCCATAGCATCTGCCCCTCTGGACTGTAGTCGTCTCCACACTGTGTTGTGACTGATGGCTTACTTATTTACAGGCTGGCGAGACTGTCCGCAGGCTTCTGATCACCATCGTATTCCCAACACTTAGCGTAGTACCTTGAACACAACAGACGTTCAACAGATACTTCTTTTTTTTTTTAAATATTTATTTACTTTATTTAATTTTTGGGCTGCGTCAGGTCTTCGTTGCAGCGCACAGGATCTTTTCGTTGCAGCGCGTGGGCTTACGTGTCGTTGAGGTGCGGGAGCTCAGTAGTTGTGGTGCGAGGGCTTAGTTGCCCCGCGGCATGTGGGATCTTACTTCCTCCACCAGGGATCGAACCCTCATCCCCTGCATTGGAAGGCAGATTCTTTACCACTGGACCACCAGGGAAGTCCCTCAACAGATACTTCTTGAATTGAATTGAATTAACTGAATACATGACCTGCATGTAGGCATTCAAGGTATACTGTGCCTACTTTGGCATCCTCGAGTTTTCTCTCTGGATACATGAACTTTGTGGGAATCCCGGGGAACACTTACTCTAAACAGAGGCCAGATTGGCTGACAGGGTCACCAGCCCAGGGAATACAGTGGCCCAAATGGATACGCCCTGTCCTGCGTCCTGCTGTCGTTTTGTTTTTGTTTCTGTTTTGGTGTTTCAAATGAGCTGTTTTATAAATAACAAGGGACTTGCTGTGACTTGGTTCGTAGTAAGCAGTAAATGCTGTGCTCCGTGGGTCCCAGAATTCTGCTATTTGGGGAGGACAGACCGAAACTGCCTATTTTCATTGTAATCAATCACCCCTTTGTCAGGAGGGCAGATTCTCTAACATGCTATAGTCTCCTGGGCGGCTGTACCGTCGTCTTTTGTTAAGGGCGGCATCTGATTCCATGAGTTCTTTGTGCAGGAACAGTGTGTTAGTGTCAGTGTGAGAAGCTGGTGAAAATTGTCATTTAATGAAGGCATCCAGCACGTCCCTCCTCCCACCTTGGAGTACGAGTCTCAGAGGGGTTTGTTCATTATGTCTCTGAAATCACTACGGGCCTGAGAGACAGAGGTAAGAAATAATCCACCTGTGGGTGGCGATGCTGGCGGGCTCCGTCAGGTGGCGCAGACGTGGGTCGCACGAGGGGTTCATGGAGACGGGAGTTCCGTTTACTCCTAGCCCCTTTCTGGCTCCTGGAACACCTCCCACTTGCTGTATTCTTTTACTACAAACACTGGGTTGAGTCTCTGAATTGATAAGCTGCCTTGCTGATAGAGCAAGGCTAAAGGAAACCCAGAAACTTGAAGACATGTTTTTAGTCAGAGAGATAGTAGTTACGAAGGGGATTTAATCTGAAGAAGGCGTGGATTTTAAAGAGAGATTTCTCAGCGGGAAATGCATTCTTCTTACCTAGTTGGGTAGCGAGCAGCCTATTTTCAAGGCCTGGTGAAGTAGTAATTTATCTTTCTCTTTCCCAGCACTTTCTCCTTGACCTGGTTGGCCCAGCAGTGAAAGTTTTATAAACACTGAGTGCTGGGAACTTAGGCCAGGGCTTGACCACAGGCTTCTGGATTGATGAATGTTGTAGCCTTTCTTTAGGTGTGGCCCTTTTTTTTTTAACTGTTAGGTAGCTGAAGGTTCAAGTACATTCAGCATTTAGGGAAGGCATGGGGGCAGCTTTTCATCACAAAACTCAAGAGAACAATGTAAGCTATGTTCGTGAATTAAAATGCTATCATGGTGGCAAGCAGGCAGCTCAGGGGCTTTAGGATGGCAGGTTTCCCTGCTGGAAAGAGCATGAGTGAAATCTGCTGATGGATGATTTTGTCCACACAGGCTACCTACGTGCTGTCGTAGATACAAGCATACGCTTTGCGTAACTAATAATGTAGGATCACTAGAGTCTTACGGTAGGTGTGGTTTACCCAGCACAGCCTTGAATTGCGTAGACTTTACACGTAGGGCCTCTTAGACCTTTCTGGAGTCGCAGGAGATTGCAGTACCTGTCCCACTGTTGAATTACCTTAAGACATGGCTCTAGATGGCAGCTAGATCCAGTCTACAGCGTTGAGAGAATATCTGCTTATTGAAGGTGGGTTTGAGTCCTTCCAACTAGGTGAAAGCTGATTGTTCACGTGGCTCCGGAATACATACAGAAAGCGGAGGAGGTCAGAAGGGAACCCTGGGGCCCCAGGAAGAGCACTTCGGCAGCCGCTCCTTTGTCGCTGACAGAACCATTGTCACCTGTTCTGGGACCAGAGCCAAGGTCGTCGTTTGGTGATCTGAGTTCCTGCCCGAGGTCTTTCCCACTCTCTATGTGGCAGGTCTGATTTGTCCTTTCTAGGCTTCCCTTTCTTCATCTGCAAAATGAACAGGGCTTAAACTGATGTACTATAAACTTCCGTAATCCTGCCTAAAATCATTTGAGTCCAAAATGATTAGTAATTATATTAATCAGGATATCCAGAGAATCAGAACCAGCTGCCTCTTCCTTCCTTCCTTCCTCCCTCCCTCCCTCCCTCCCTCCCTCCCTCCCTGCCTTCCTTCCTTTCCTTCCTTCCTCCCTCCCTCCCTTCCTGCCTTCTTTCCATCCTTCCTTTCCTTCCTCCCTCCCTCCCTCCCTCCCTCCCTCCCTTCCATCCTTCCTCCCTTCCTTCCTTCTGTCCTTCCTCCTTCCTCCCTTCCTTCCTTCCTTCTGTCCTTTCTTCCGTCCTTCCTTCCTCCCTTCCTCCCTTCTTTCCTCCCTCCCTCCCTCCCTCCCTTCCTTCTTTCCTCCCTCCCTCCCTCTATCTGTCTATCAAGAGATTTTGAGGAACTGTTTCACATGATTGGGGTGTGGGGCCGCTAGCAAGTCTGAAATCCACAGGGCAGGCCAGCAGTCTGGAAGTTCAGGGAAAAGTTGATGTTGCAGCCTTGAGTCCAAGTTCTGCATGGCAGGCAGCTGGGAACCCAGGCAGAGTTTTTACGTTGCCATCTGGAGGCAGAATTCCTTCTTCGGAAAGCTTCCGTCTTTGCTTTAATGTCTTCAGCCGACTGGCTGAGGCCCACCTACATTATGGAGGATAATCTGCTTCACCCAAAGTCTACTGATTTCAATGTTAATTTCACCTAAAAAGGGCCTTTACAGCAACATCTAGACTGGTGTTTGACCAAACATCTGGGCACCATAGCCTAGTTGAGTTGACACATAACGTTAACTCTCACAGTAGTTAAACTGTAAACTCTTTATTTGGAATTTAAGTCATGGTGATGGGATGGAAAAGAAGGCTGGTCTAAAATTAAATCATGCTGTCTTAGCAGTTTAAGGCATCGATTCTTCCATCGATCCTTTTGGCATACAATTATTAAGCACCCATGTGTAAGGCACTGTGCTTGACATCAGGAGAACAAAGATAAGCCCTTTACATTCAAAGTAATCAACGTCTACTCTAGAAGTAGACAAGTGAAAAAGAAACGATTGCAACACGGCTGCCTTTATTAGCGTCGTGAGGTGAAGGAGGGGAGTATAACACTTCATTGTCTTGGCGGGAGGAAAGTAAGAGATCAGGGAAGGCTTCATGGAAGAGGAGGTAAGCTTGATCTGGAGGGGTAATTAGGAGTTCTCCAGCAGGACACAGTAATATTGTACAAAGGGTGTGGAGAATAAAAGACTGTTACACGCAGGTAATGGCAAAGTATTCAGAATGAATGTATGGAAACTTCTGTCACATAGTAGATGCTTGAGACTCAATAGCTGCTGTTATCATTGAAAAAACTAAAGTGTGGCAGGTGTTATATTTTATAGTTTCTTGGTTCGGAAATAACCATCTATCAGGCCATCAGTAAGATATGGTAATTTTTGGCCTTTAAAAATTGTCAGTATAATGTATTTAGATAGAGTTCATCAAAGCTTGTTTAATTTTCCATTCTGTTCAGAAATAGTTTCTTGTCCATACTGGGTTAATTACAAAGAGAATTCAAAATTTATGTCACTTTAGGATTTATCTTATAAGGCAGGCATTCTAGACCAAACATATCTATTATTTAGGTTTCTAAAAATTTTCTCTGAACCAGTTATGTCACCTTGGGCAAATCAGTCTACCTCTTTAAGCTTTAAATTCTCCCTTTTAGAGAGAGGGAGTTGGGCTGGTTTTTAAAGGTCCACCCATAGGCCATCCTATGATCTCTCAATGAAAATCGTTATCGCCATTGTTCCTGGTTATATAGGTGTATTTCTGTAGCATGAATCATTGATAACCACACCTTTCCCAATAGCTACGGTTTACAATGAAAGTACTATATTCCACTTTGAGTATTTCACATTTTTCAACGACTTTATTAAGTATTTTATGTGCACTATCCTATTAAGTAGGTAGAATAACTCCGCAAAATAGGTATCATTTCCATTTTATAGTTGAAGAAACCAGAGGCTCAGACAATTTAAATAATGTCACTCAGGTGGTAGTGGGGGAGCTGGGGGTTGAACTCTGATCCTTTGGCTCCAAAGCCTGCGTTCTTTATCAAGGATTGTGAACTGTGAGCCACATACGCAATTATTCCCACAACGTAGCATCTTGTGTACATAGCAGAGGCGAGATAATGTTTTGTAAGAAGACAGCTCTCCACCTGAAACTAACACAATGTTGTAAATCAACTATAGTTCAATTAAAAAAAGAGAGAGAGACAAGTCTCATTCTCTGAAAGGAATCCCTGTAACATTTTTTTCTTCAATTTTTTAAAAATTTATTTTTGGCTGCATTGGGTCTTAATTGCTGCGCATGGGCTTTTCTCTAGTTGCGGCGACCGGGAGCTACTCTTTGTTGTGGTGCACGGGCTTCTCACTGCGGTGGCTTTCCTTGTTGCGGAGCACGGGCTCTAGGCGCGTGGGCTTCAGTAGCTGCGGGCTTAGTTGCTCCGCGGCATGTGGGATCTTCCTGGACCAGGGCTCGAACCCGTGTGCCCTGTGTTGGCAGACAGATTCTTAACCACTGCGCCACCAGGGAAGTCCCAAGCCCTGTAACATTTTAAACAGTGAAAGAAAAGAGAGGTGCTTTTTGGTATGTTGACCAACAGGGCCATGAGTTGTAATATGTCCCTGGGCAGCATTTCAGACATAGGAGGAAAGTATTATTCTCCATAACATGAGAGGACCCAGAAGCCACCTGCTTCATTAGTAACGAAACTCTGGTCCTTTGCCTCTGCTCCCTTGCATGTGGGTTCTGCCCCACACGCCGTGATCATTGCTCTTGACTCGCTGCTTCTTATAAGGGTCTTGGCTGGTCCCTCTGTCTGGGGGATCATTTCCGTGATTTCGAAATAGCATTCAGATCTCAGCCTACTTGCCATCTCAGGGGGCTATTTCTTGACCTTCCAGTTTAAATTAGATGCTTGTCACTCACTAGCTCATCATCCTGTTTTATGTCTCTGCATTGCAAGTATCACTCTAGGATATTTTTCTTATTTGTTTATTTACCTGTTGGTTTGACTGCTTCGTCCCATTTGAATAAAGCTCAGTGAGAGCAGAGACTTTCGCTCTTACTTACTGCTGTATCCTCAGAGGGTGGAATAGCGGCTTGATAACAGTAGGCTCGTTCTGTCTATTTAACCATCCATCTCCCCCACTTCCCTTTTTCTTCCCCCCTCCATCGTTTGTCTTTCCCTCCCCTCCCTTTTTCCTTCCCTCCCTCCATATATCTATCGATAAAATCGTTTGGCCGTATAAAGTTATAGCGTGAAGCAGTACATCTGCTTCTCCAATTAGGATGTGGGAGGACCCTCACATTTCCTTTATAGTTCATCACTCAGCACTGGATATTTCTCTTAGATGCTCCCTTTTTGTATCAAGCCCGAGATAGGGCAGAATGCTGAGAAACTGAGCTTTAGTTATAAAATTCTGATGTTCGAAAAATTGTTTCTCAGCACCTCTGTGTTTTTGTCTTCTCTTGCAGGGCTTTGTGCTTGAATTACGGACACCTCTTCAGCCTGCTCGTTCCGGATGAATGAATGAATGATTACACCAGGTGTGGTCCACACTTCCTCTGGGGGTAAGTTCCAGGCACTTGTACATCTCAAAGCCGATAATGTCTGGGAGCTTGTATTTATGTGTCTGTTTCCCACGTAGCTCTGTTAACTGCTCTTTGCATGCGGACCTGGGTGGGGAAAGGTGGCGAGGTTCCTCAGGTGCTGGTCTGAGGGTCTTGCAGGCAGCGGGCGCCCAATCTGAGGGGCTTATTACAAATGCCCTGTAATTTTGATATGCCGGCTAACCCCCTCTATGTAGGAGAGCATATGTCCATCTTCTCTGGGAGCTTAGGTGGAGAAATTGCAGCCTGGGAAGTGTTCATTTCCTTTTCTGTAGATGTCCAATACTGACAAGCATGTGCTTGAACTCCAAGCCAACTAGGACCTCCTGCTGAAGAACAGACTAGAGTATGTCATTTCTAGTTGCAGTGGGAAGATCAGGACAGCTCAGGAGACTCAGACACTAGGAGACCACTGAGGAAAGGTAAGGCTCCAACTCCGATGTGAAGGCTGTTTCGTTCTGACTGGGGCGTCTTACTAGTAGATGTGTTGGTCATTGCAGGGTAAGTGCTACAGCAGGAAAGCTGAGCAGTCCCCAGAGCAGTGTTTGGAATGGTTGCAGGTAATTCCCTGGAAGCGTTTGCCGTGTCTGCAGTCCGTTCTTGCTTTGGTGAAGCACACAGACACAGGCAGAAGCTCTCCAGGCTGCAATGCGTCTCATCTTTCCTGGGCCGCTTTGTGCCCTTTGGATCTCAACTCAGGGTGCTGCGTCTCGAGCACTCAATCTGAGGTGGGCACCCAGCCACCTGCTACACTATCACTCTTTTATTTTTATTAAAAAATTTTTTTAAAATTGAAGTAGAGTTCATTTACAATGTTGTGTTAGTTTCAGGTGTACAGCAGTGATTCAGTTTTTTATGTACATATATATACTTTTTAAGACTGTTTTTCATTATGGGTTATTCTAAGATGCTGAACACGTTCCTTGTGCTGTGCAGTAGGCCCTTGTCGGTTACCTATTTTATACGTAGTAGAGTGTGTACCTCTCACTCCCAAACTCCTAGTTTACCACCCGCCCCCGCCCACCAGCCCCTTTGCCCTTTGGAAACCATAAGACTGTTCTCTATGTCTGTGAGTCTGTTTCTGTTTTGTAAATAAGTTCATTTATATCGTTTTATAGATTCCACAAATAAGTGATGTCATATGAGATTTATCTTTCTCTGACATCACTTAATATGATCGTCTCTAGGTCCATTCATGTTGCTGCAGATGGCATTGTTTTATTCTTTTTTATGGCTGAGTAATATTCCACTTTGTGTGTGTGTCTGTGTCTGTGTGTGTGTATGTACACACACACACACCCCATGTCTTCTTTATCCATTCATCTGTCGATGGGTACTTAGGTTATTTCCATGTCATGGCTATTGTAAATAAATAGTACTGCTATGAACATTAGGGTGCATGGATCTATTCAAATTAGAGTTTGCATCTTTTTTGGATACATGCCCGGGATGGGGTTGCTGGATCATATGATAGCTCTGTTTTCAGTTTTTTAATGAGCCTCCATACTGTGCTCCACAGTGGCTGCACCAGTTTACATTCCCACCCACAGACATCACTCTTAGTTCTCTGAAAAGTGCTTGTCCCTACCTGACAGTTTTCTCCTTCCTGTACTTATTTATTGGCTTGTTGTCCAGGCCACTGTCACTGGAGCAGAAGTTCCAAGAGCTCAGGGCCCATGTCCGTCTTGTTCCTCACGTGGCACCACGGCCAGAACAGTGTCTGGTGCACCACAGATACTGTTTGACCAAACATGTAATGAGTTTGGCAGCTAAGTGAAGCTCACTGTGTAAGTTGTCAGTGTCACGTGGTGAGAAATTTGTTCGCTCTGGAGGCGATTTTGAAGACTCAATTTGCCTAGTTACTGTTTTAAAAATGTGAATTGTTCCCTCATAGAATTATCATGTTTAACATTACGTTCCCCATAAACAGGATGTTTTCTAACATTTCTGGGTTTATTTGTAAATATAGCACACATTAAAGTTACACATCTTGATGGTCATTGGTAACCTATGTGTTGACTGCCCTTTATATCATCTACATTAGAACATTCAGAAGGAATATCCAGTTAGCCTTGGAGAGATGTTTCATTTATGTTTCCATGAAGTTCAAAAACCATGACTGGAAGACACCTGTTTGAAACATCTGAAGTCTAGGTTTTTGGAGAGTCGGACTGCCTGTGTTCTTTGACTCCTGTCTCTGACATTTCCTGGCTCAGTTTCTTCTTCTGTAAAACAGGAGTAAGAAAAGCATTTTTCTCATTGAGTGTGATTAAGTATGTTCATACACATGTTATGTGAATTTCTATTTTATTTAGTATATACTTGGATTTTTATATATGAAAACATTAACTAGGTTTTTAAGATAATGTATTTAGATGCTGTTTATCAAGTGGTGACCCACTTGGAGAATTTGTTTTTGCATTAATGTGGATGAAAACAGCAGTCCATTCCTGAGATCACCGGAAAGGATAGACTAGCTTATAATTATTTATCATTTTAATAAGTTATAACGAGAAAGCATTGTAGATATGCCATTTTCCATAAGGATAGCAATGCTGTTGTCTCTTTGGTACCAGACAGACTCTGAGTTTTTCAGTTGTACTATTGGGTTGGCCAAACAGCCCGCTCAGGTTTTTCTGTAACATCGTATGGAAAGGATGTTATGAATGAACTTTTTGGCCAACCCAGTAGTTTTGTGGCCTTCAGCAAATTACTTGACTTAGTTTCTTCACCTGCCAAGTAGTGATAACAATACAAATCAAAGAGGATTGCTCTGAGAATCAAATATAAAATATTAAAATATAGGTAATGCTCTTCCTTGCCAAGGCTATTGATAGCCAGAGGAGAGTGATCATGGTTAGAAATGTTTGGAAACAGCGTCCTACTGCTCGTGATGAAGAGAAGAGAATACTTAGTGTCGAAAGTAGTACGCTTAGTAGGGAACGTGCTACCCACCCTTCACTCGTAAGGGCCAGTGGGTCAAGGGTCACTCGTAAGCAGGGCCAATGGGGCGCACTTGATCAGCTTCTGAGGAACCACTAGGACCGGTGAGTAGCAGCAGGAGGAAGCCACTTTGGGTTTCATGTAAGGAAGGGCTTTCTTAGCAGCTGTGGGAAAGTGAGAGGGGTGACCCTGCGTGGTAATGAACTTCCGGGCAGATGTGGTGTCCCGAGGCTCGTTGGCTGCAGATCAAGAGTTCCGTAGAAAGGATTCCTCCACTCACCAGGAAGGTGGGTGCCGTGGCCTGTATGGTCGTTTATGAGGCCCCCTCTGTATATGTGGCCCCTGCAAAATCAGGCCTGCCCGTCTGGGTGTCTTGGCCAAGCTGGTTGTGCAGAGATGGATGGAGACCCAGGATTTGGCCTCCCCCAGACAGGGAGCTGGGACTGCTGATTGTTTTCTTTGAAAATGTTTTTCAGGATTTGAAATTTTCCTGTTTGTGGTGTATCATTTACAGTCGAGGCTGCAAACTGGATGGCTTCTGGCTGGTTCTGGGCTGTGGATAAGCTTTGATGGGTTTGCAAAATATGTCCCTGACAAGTGTTTTCAGGATATTTAAGTTAGTTGCCTACCTTTAAAAATGGAAAAGTTTACCTAAAAGTAGCAGTTTCAGTGTTTCTTAAGAAGGTGGTTCAGCTGGCAGCATCCCCAGGGTCCTGCATTCCCGGGGGCGGTGGGGGTGGGGGCGGGCAGCCCTTTGGGCCGGGTCGTCGTGGGCCGCTTTGCCACCGTTCGCACCGCGCACGCAGTCTCCCCGACGCTGAGTGTCAGTCGCCATGATTGACACTGGAAATGAAATGATTTTTGCATTTACTTAAGCTGTTTTACTTCTGGTAGAATTAGGAGAAAAGTGAAAAGGTTCAGTCTACTTCTGTATCAGTAGTGGAAAAACGAAAGGTATTTCTGTAGAGTTTCATATTTAAAAAAAAAAACAGAACAGAGCATTTTGGTGTGTGCTGAAGAATACGTGTACGTGTTTCATTTGCAAACAAATGGTTTCTGTTTCTTAAGCACGCAGCACCCAGGCCTGCTTGGTTCATACATTTTAAACAGCCCAGGAGCTATGAGACTGATCCCTCCTCTGGACAGTAAAATTTTCCTTCTGTGTTCAGACACCATTCTTTTGCTTTTATTTTAGGCCATTTCTTCTCTTTCAGCAGCAAACTCCCTTGCCTTCCTTAAGATCAATTGTTGGGTCTCCTGCTCGGTGGGCTGGCAACAGTCTGTAATTTGCACACTCATGGGGACTCCGGAAGTAGGTTCCTTTCTGCCTTCTCCACTGGAGCACCAATGTTCCCTAGACTTTGTGGCACCAAAGAGGGCCTGTGGCCTCGTTTATCCTGAGTGGGGTGACCAAGGGAGCTGTGCTCTGGGCTCCTGCAGGCACAAGACTGAAGCCTTAGGACTCTCTACCATGTGCATTCAATTTTTAGTGAAAAACATAATCTGGTGTTGTCTGTTTGTTCTGTTTTACAAGGTGGTTCTGGCTTCATGGTGAAGATAAACTAAAAGGGATGGAGAGAGCAGGGAAGAACCGTGAACATTGACTTCCGTTGTTTTGTAGGGTGATTGGGTGGAAGAGGGATGTAGGGGGTGTGTGGATAATGACAGAAAGACTGAACTTAATTAGTGGAATTTTTAGGATGGCTGATCTAAAGGCCGGGGAAAGAGGTCTCGTCTATCAGTTGGTTACTTCACAGTGGAATGTGCTCCCTAATGGAGAGAGCTGTGAACTTCCCATCACTCCATGTATTTAGGGAGAAGAGATGGGCCCATCTGTCAGGATACTGGAGGCGGTCCTCAAATTAGAAGCAAGACCAGGCTCGATAGATGACCTGCACAGTCTCTTCAAAAACTCAGATTCAGTTATTCTCTGAATTAAACTGATTAGGAACCTTTCAGCTAAAACAGTTTCACTTCAGTCCCTAAAAAGAAAATACTGTGAGTGGAGTGAGAGGCAGAATATAACGCTCCTTAATTACATTTAATTCTGGGCAGATTACTTGTACTTTCTTAAACATTCTGAGATAACCCTTCAAAAATGTAAACAGATGTGTCTAGTGGTTAATATTTATAAGCCAGGATTTTGCAAGCATCATTCCTAAATGATTTTTTTCTGCTAAATTTTTTTTATTTTACCTTAGCTGAAACTCATTTTGTAGTTTTATTTTTGGTAGCATGATTATTAATACAGATTTTGTCATTTATATAAAAATTTTACCTGTTCCTTATTATAAAGCATTCTATTTAATTTCAAATTTTAGCATTTGACACATTGTCATAACTGTTAATTGTCAGTATTTAATTTGGATATAAGGACTTACAGAAAAAAGCCTTTTAAAGGAAAACTTTTTTTAAGAATTTGTTTTAAATCTTAATTTTTACATCACTTAATATTTGCTCATTCTTACAAAAGTAATTAACTGGTCATTTGGTTAAATTATCAGAGCTAGCTTGTTATGGAATGTAAGGTACCATTTGGACTTTATAAACATTTACACCATGAAATCTCTCATTTTCATGATAATTGTCTCCATTAAAATTTTCTTTTGCACATTTGGTGCCTTTAAAATGCTTAGAAAAAGATTGTATTATGAAATTTAGATTCGTTGTGGTTTTAAAGCAATACATACCATGCTAGTATTGGATATATATTTTTCTATCCCTATATCCCCTCCCTCTTGGACCTCCCTCCCACCCCCCAGTATTGCATTTTGAAGCATCTCAAAATTGACTATTAATTTTGTAGGCGCCTCCAGTTTGCTTTTAAAAAGTTAAAAATTCATTTTGGTCTTTATTTTGTTCTCACTTAATAAATACTAAGTGTTCCATTGATTCTATGGGGGCGCTCTGTTTTCTTCTTTTTATTTATTTATTTATTTAGAAGATGTTGGGGGTAGGAGTTTATTAATTAATTAATTAATTTTTGCCGTGTTGGATCTTCGTTTCTGTGCGAGGGCTTTCTCTAGTTGTGGCGAGCAGGGGCCACTCTTCATCGCGGTGCGCGGGCCTCTCACTATCGCGGCCTCTCTTGTTGCGGAGCACAGGCTCCAGACGCGCAGGCTCAGTAGTTGTGGCTCACAGGCCTCGTTGCTGCACCGCATGTGGGATCCTCCCGGACCAGGGCTCGAACCCGTGTCCCCTGCATTAGCAGGCAGATTCTCAACCACTGTGCCACCAGGGAAGCCCTCTATTTTCCTCTTAATCAACATTTGTGAAGCTGTGGTTTTAAAGCAGTGTGTACCATGCTAGCGTTACATTTTGAATGATCTTAAAGTCAACTGATTTTAAAGATGCACGGCCGTGGGCCGCTCAGGCATCTTCTTGAGGCCGAAGCATCCTGGAACGGGAAACGCTACAGGAGAACCACTGGGGAATTTCAAGTGGAAACTCTGAAAGTTGTGCTCAGTGGGCATTGAGAACTTGTGGGTGGCTTATTTTAAATAAAGGGGTTTTAGAGGCTTCCGACACAAAGACATAGACTGCACCACATTCTCTTTTCTTTTTAATAATTTTATTTAAATTATTTATTTATTTGGCTGCTTTGTGCGGCTTGCAGGATCTTAGTTCCCCGACCAGGGATTGAACCTGGGCCCTCGGCAGTGAAAGCACAGTGTCCTAAGCACTGGGCCACCAGGGAATTCCCAGATGCTCTTTTCTTTGCATGTTCATCCCCACTACCATCATCACTGTCATCTCCCCCTCATTCATTCACTGACTCAGTGGATACGTATTGGGTATTCATCATGTGCCAGTCACATTTTAAAGGACTAGACGTAACCGTAGACACTTTTAACAAGATCTCTGCTTTATGGAGTTTGCATTCTCAGACAGGCACTGTGTTAAACAATCAATGTGTATTATTTTACTTAATCCTTACAGCAGCTCTGTGAGGTAGGTAATATTATCCCCATTTTGTAGATTGAGAAGCTAAGTTAAGTGATGTGTCCAGTATCACACAGTGGGGTCTGAGGTCAGGGCAGAGGGACTCTAATGGCTGGGCCCTGAGCTGTTTTGCTGGCTCCCAGGGAACAATGACTGGGTAGCAAATGAATTGCACGTGTCAGTTGTACATTTGTGTGGGTTTTCAGTGTCACACATGGGAGGTGAAACCTTCACGGCAGTTTGGATATGAAGGCCAACCATGCATGCTTTCACTTGTCTCTGGTCTAATTCAGAAGCATTTGGTTTTAGAAACAGACTTGTGCCTAGACACAACTAGATTGTGCCTTTTGATGAAGTGGGGAGAAAAGTCACCTCCCCAAGTAATATTTCTTCGGATTTTAGGGTTTTCACATGAATATTTTGCAGGTTTCATTTTCTTCTGGTATTGCCTTCATCTAGGACATTTTTGCAATGACATTACTCAAGTTCCGTGTTTTTTTCAGCCCACGTTATTTGAAGTATTGCTTTTCCATCAGCAGCAAACTAAAAGCTCTTTCAGCACATGAGCGTGTTGTGGAGTTTTTCACTCATTTGTGTAACTTCCTCAAAGGTGGATGTTTATATTTGTGAGAGATTATTTGATCTTTTGGAATGCTGTTTGGGTAAAAGTAATTTATGTTTTTAGCCTTTATTTATTATTACTATTATATTTTACATATATGTGTGTGTGTATCTATATATATATCCAGATGAAGCCCTTAGAATTGACTGTAGATTGTCAGTAAAGAATGACGCTTGGGGGCTTCCCTGGTGGCGCAGTGGTTGAGAGTCTGCCTGCCGATGCAGGGGACACAGGTTCGTTCCCCGGTCTGGGAGGATCCCACATGCCGCGGAGCGGCTGGGCCCGTGAGCCATGGCTGCTGAGCCTGCGTGTCCGGAGCCTGTGCTCCATGACGGGAGAGGCCACAGCAGTGAGAGGCCCGCGTACAGAAAAAAAAAAAAAAAAAAAAAAAAGAATGATGCTTGGGACTTCACTGGTGGTGCAGTGGTTAAGAATCCACCTGCCAATGCAGGGGACATGGGTTAGAGCCCTGGTCCGGGAAGATCCCACATGCTGTGGAGCAACTAAGCCCCGTGCACCACAACTACTGAGCCCGCGTGCCTAGAGCCCATGCTCCACAACAAGAGAAGACACTGCAGTGAGAAGCCTGCACACCACCACGAAGAGTAGCCCCTGCTCTCCACAACTAGAGAAAGCCTGCGCGCAGCAAAGAAGACCCAATGCAGCCAAAAATAAATAAATAAACAAACAAACACATAAATAAACAAAAAAGGAGTGGTCTCAGCTATATATGGCTTCACTCTTTTTCTTTTAAATTTTATTGGAGTATAGTTGTTCAGTTATACATATACATATATTCAGTCTTTTTTAGATTCTTTTGTCATATAGGTTATCACAGAATATTGAGTAGAGTTCCCTGTGCTATGTAGGTCCTTGTCGGTTATCTGTCTTATATATAGTAGTGTGTGTATGTTCATTCCAAGCTCCTGATTTATCCCTCCCCCTGCCCCATGTTTCCCCTTTGGTAACCATAAGTTTGTTTTCGATATCTGCAAGTCTGTTTCTGTTTTGTAAATAAGTTCATTTGTATCATTTTAAAAAATCAGATTCCACATATGAGGGATATCATAGGATATTTGTCTTTGTCTGTCTGACTTACTTCACCTAGTCTGGTAATCTCTAGGTCCATCCATGTTGCTGCAGATGGTGTTATTTCATTCTTTTTTACGGCTGAGTAATATTCCCTTGTATAAATGGACCACATCTTCTTCATCCATTCATCTGTTGATGGACATTTAGGTTGTTTCCATGACTTAGCTACTGTAAATAGTGCTGCAATGAACATTGGGGTGCATGTATCTTTTTTTTCTTTTATTTACTGTTTTATACAGCAGGTTCTTATTAGTCATCCATTTTATCCACACCACTGTATCCATGTCAATCCCAATCTCCCAATTCATCACACCACCATCCCCACCTGCTGCCGCTTTCCCCCCTTGGTGTCCATACGTTTGTTCTCTACATCTGTGTCTCAATTTCCGCCCTGCAAAACTTTTTTTATACAGCGGGTTCTTATTAGTTATCTATTTTGTACATGTTAGTATATATATGTCAATCCCAATCTCCCCCCCAATCTTTTATTAAGAAAATTTGCAAAAATACAGAAAAGTCCAAAGAATTGTATAGTGAACAATAAACCCACCACGTGAATTCTGTAATTGTTAACATTTTGCTGTATTTGCTTTTACATGTGTCATTTTGCATGGTGTGTTTGAGGACAGAATACTTCTTAAGTAGTAATTTACATAATGCTCAGAGATCTTTGCCAAGGAATTCAGTTTTAGATGCCTGATAATGCATATGTCCAGTTATATTATTATGTCAGAGTGAGGCATTAGAGAGATAAAGTCTAGGTTTTATGATGTGGAAATATGCTGGGTTTTGTAATTTTAGGATGGAGTACTAAATTGAGAGTATTTTGCTGTAGTTGGACAAAGTCTAAAGAACTTGAAAAATCTGACATAGTTTGAAACCCCAAGTGACTCTATAAATTTGTAGAACTAAAGTTATTTGGGTGACCTCAGTGATAAAAAATGGAGCCAGGCAATGCAAACCCATTGGAAGTGTCTGAGGAATGTCAGAGATAAGTCAGTCTTCTGGGTAGTTCTGGCTTAGAGCAATCTACGTGTAAAATGTATCAAAAGGTCAGAATTGTCTTAAGAATAATAGGGATGTGCAAGTGTTTCCACGCAATTAATTGTTCTTCTGATACTTTTTCCACCCTCAGAAACATATCTCTTTAAAACTTCCTTCTTCTTTCTGACATAATTCCCCTCTTCTCCTTCACATCAAGGGGCTGTTCTTCTGTCTTGAGGTTGTTTGGAAGACATATGCTTGTTTTATGCTGGCTGATATTTTCTTTTACTTAATTTTTTTGGTAACAGAAATGATGGTGCTGGATCTAAAAGAATAGGAGCTAAGTGACTTAAACAGCATCCTTGCTTCTTCTGTATTTACCCAGAGAATTTTTAAATACAGACACACGTCAAATTAACATTTTGGGAATTCCCATGTTTTCTGTTATGTGACTTGGCTTCCCTGGCAACCTTCTGACTTCAGTCCCAGGGGTTGTGGCTACTTGGGTGGCAGGTCCTGAATCTGCTGCCTGCTGCTGACCTTGGGCATGTCACTTAAAGCCTCGTTTCTGATTTGCTAACTGAGGGGCTTGGAGCAAGGAATTTTTCAGTTTTTCTCCACCAGCACTAAAAATTCCTTGGTTCTATGTTCACTAATTTAAGTTTCTGTGGAGGTTAGAATACTTTTTATAACTATTGGGCTGATGATCTTAGGTAATGGCCCTTATTATTTGTCAACTAAGATTAGAAAGTGTATTTTCAAGCATGTATTAACTACATGGAAACTAGATGGAAACAACATTCTGTTTGCACATGTGTGTACCTGTATGTATAGATTATGCATGTGTACATATGTATTCATTTTTCATGCAAGATAAGGAATTAAAAGCTTATATGTCTAAACTAGAATCTTGTCTTTAATATTATGTAAGAATCTTGTCTGTTGCATGTATAGAGCCATTCACATTTTTTAATGAAAAGTTATTTTCTTAAAAAACTCTTGCCATGTGTTTGTCCAGGATAACTTGGAAACTTCTGCTTAAACTGTTTTCTTCTATGGACTATGATTTCAAAAATTGAAACAAATTAAAATTGAAAATCTGCTCCACAGATGTAACCTTGTTTTCCCATTTGGCAACCCCTCCATCCCCAGTAACTAATATAAAATGATCTGAAAATGTTGCTTTATCTTTTGGGCATACTTTAAATGGAAGGTCTTTCATCAAAAGGTACAGCAAGACTTAACCCTTAAACCTCTGGTCTATCCCTTTTTTTTTTTTTTTTTTAACAATTCCATGTTAATTTTTGAGAAAATAGTGACCCTTTGAGATAACAGGGCCTTCCAGCATAGGGCACTGTAGGGCACTGCTACTTCACTGAAAAACGAAGTAACTCCAGCAAGGCACACAGAGTTAAGTATACACCCGCTATTTTGCAAATCACAAAATTATTCTGAAGGGCTGCTCTTGAGGCAGGGTTTTTATGACCATCACATTCCAGCTGTGGTTTTGGAGACAGAATGTTTACTACCGCTGGAAACACAAGGATGGTAGGTGTGTATTCTTCCTGCTGAAAAGGCTTAAAAAAACAGCTGAGGTTCCCTTCAAGTGAGTAAACCTTTATTCAGCAAACTCTGGAGGCGCGTTCCTATGGAACTTTGGTGGTAATTCTGGAATGTGAGGCCAACAGCAGCGCAGTCATGGGCGAGCCGAGGCCCTGACGGCAGGCTGTCCTGCCTAATCGCTGCCGGCAGCCCATGGAAAACCACTTTCTGGTTAAGTCTGCATCATACTCCTCCACCAATGGAAAAAATTGAACATGATGAGGGTGTGTAGCTAGCAGACAAAAATATATCCAGCATTGCACAGGATCTGTTTTTAGCTCTTAACGGCCGAGCATTTGAAGTGTTAGACGTTGTTTCCTGCCTTACCATGGGCAGGAAGAAGAGGGAGTCCACAGATGTGTATATAGACCTTGACTCTGGGAAACTTGGTGGACTAATTAAAAGAGCCTGAGAAGAACTGGCTACGTCCAAAGTTCTGGCAAAGGTAAGGGTATAAAAGTTTATTTTCCCCCTTTTGCAGTTGAGACTTCATGTTATATGTGAGATATCTGTGTTTCTTGAAATGTTCCTTTTGGTAACGTCGTTATGTGCTGAATTTTGTTTTCCATTATTTTGTACTTGGGCTGCCCACGTTGGTGTGCATGAGGGAACAGTCCCTTTCACGTTGAGTGTCTGTATGCTTTCACACACCTATTAGTGCTTTATCACAGCTGCCCATCCCGTTTTAACTAATTAACTCTCTCCCAAAGCTGATGGTATATGTTGTATGGATTTATTTTTCCTGCTATCTCAGGAAAGTGCTATTTCTCAGTCTGACCACGTGAAAGCACTGATGACCATGACCTTATCTTTCCCAGTTAATTCTTTCAGGGCACGAAGGGAAATGAAAATGTGCGCAGAGATTATATTTTATAGTTTCCTGCTCATTATGTAACTTGCTCAGGCCTTACTTTTGAGCTGAGTGAGCTCCTTGGTTTAAGAGTTTCGGCTTGTAATTTGATGTTCACTCTTTATTCACGTTTATCCTTAACTTTTGTCTCCAACTTTCTGAGAAAGAAAGGGAATCCTTCGTCGTGTGTGTGTGTGTGTGTGTGTGTGTGTGTGTGTGTGTGTGTGTGTGTGTGTGTGTGTGTGTGTGTGTGTGTGTGTGTGTGTGTGGCGGGGGGGGGGTGGCGGTGGCAGGGAGCACTTTATTTAAGTAGGATGATTGATTCATGTTATAACCCCTCAGGGGCGGCTCATTCATTAGGCGTCTGTCTGAGCGCTGAGTTTATCAGCAAAGACTGAGGGACCTGGCCCCGGCAGAGCACTTCCCTCAGCTTTATGTTAATTTGGCCAAGCATGTAATTCTCGGAAAATTGGTAGGTGGAGAGACAGAAATAGGAAGCTTTCTTGCAGTCATTGTAACTTGGAAGATTATTTATAGGATTTCTGGAAAGTAAGTGTACTGAAGAACAGCTGCTAGAGTTTTCCCTAACACGTCTCAGCGTTTCACTGTGGCCCTCCGTCATACTTAGGGATTCTAAGTTTTGTACTTACTTTCAGCTGAATGAGGTTATGAGTTATTTTAAGGTGGGTGATGTGTGTGCCTCTTCAGTGTGTGTCTTCCTTTACAGAAATGTCTTTTAGGGATGGAGGAATGTGAGTGCTGTCCAGGTAGGTTAGAATTAATAGAAATGCTGGTAGTGTTTTATTTCTTGCTCTTCCTTTGAAAGTAGAAATTGCTGCTGTGACAGAGCCGGCAGCCACGTAGAGCAGGGACAGAGCAAGCCCCACCTGTCTTCTTGTGTAGTCGCATTAACACATGTCAGCCACTTTGATTTTCACCAGAGCTTGTAGACAGAAACTGAAGTCTGTTGAAGAACCTTCTGACTCCACTCCATACTGACATGGTGTTTTGAATGCAAGTAGATAACACCTTTCTTTCAATACTTCAGTGCAGAGGGAGTGACTTGCAAAGCCTTCTTCTTACCCCAGGCCTGATCTAGGAGGCCCAGAAGTGCGAGATAAGGGCTGGGCTCCTTGCCAAGAGATTATCCTTCTGAAGTGGTCCTTCACTTAGCCACTAAGTAGAGCAGATGATTCTGTCTTGGTGGTCCAAGACTGTGTTCGAGAAGAGCCATATTCCCTTTTCCAGAAGTATAAAGTTAGCGTAGGGTCCCTGCAACCTCTTCCTGTTCAACAGCTCTCGAATGAATGTGGAAACAACACGGAGAGAAGCCTAGAGGGAAAAGCTCACACTCCTTAAATACCTAACGGGGCCCCTTTCTGTGTCTGTCTGTGCCTTCAGGTTTAGCGCACTTTGTAAGACTCACTTACATAAAGATAATAAACTCCATTACTGAGATCCCTTAAAAGGGGAGTAATAATAAGTATAAATAAATAAATAATAATTTGCATTTGTCATTTGAAATTGTGTTCCTTAAATAAGGAACAAGATAAAATGGTTTTACTGGAGAAACTAAAAAAAAAAAAAATTAGATAAAGGTATGGACTCAAAATAAATAGCAATAATATTAGAGACAGGGAAAAGAAATAATAGTAGTTGATAAACCTGAATTTCTGGCTGTTGACACAGAAAGGTTCTAAACATTGTGTTTATAACAGTTTGAATTTTAGTAATGGTGGGTTGAGTGTCTTTTGATTATTCAGTTCTATCTCAGATGGACTCCCAAATGCTAGGAGGTGTTAATGTCAGTATCCCAGGAATACATGGTACACTCTATTGTCAGCTATTTATAGTCTGTAGTGTTGTAGAGTGGAAAAGGGACCTTAGGCAATCTTTCAAATGGGAAAACTGAAAACCTACAGAAATGAAATGGCATGTCCAAAGTTACCAAGATGGTTGGCTGCTGGGCTGGGATGTGATACCAGTTATCTTGTTGGTCTTTCCCTACACTACCTGTCTCTTTAATTGGGAATACTTTGGCTCATTCTGGTTTATCTTTTTTTTTTTTTTTTTTTTTGTGATACGCGGACCTCTCACTGTTGTGGCCTCTCCCGTTGTGGAGCATAGGCTCTGGATGCGCAGACTCAGCGGCCATGGCCCACGGTCCCAGCCGCTCCGCGGCATGTGGGATCTTCCCGGACCGGGGCACGAACCTGTGTCCCCTGCATTGGCAGGCGGACTCTCAACCACTGCGCCACCAGGGAAGCCCCTCTGATATAAATTGACACATACGTACCCGTTTTCCTCTGTCCCTCCCTCCCTCTCTCTCTCCCTCCCTTCTTTCCTTCCTTCCTTTCATTGACTTACATACTTACTTACTTACCAAACCAGACAGGCCTAAAGCTCTAGTCAGAGACAAGACAAAGACTTTTGTTTTTCTTGGATCCTAATGAAGTTCAAAGCTGTACACTCAGTCGATGGTCATCATTCCCATTGACTATTGCCAGAGAGAGAGTTAGGTGCCCATGTGTTAACCTGTATGATAAGGCAGCTTTGGCTAGACTTCATCTGTCAATCTGTCCCTCTTTGTGGCCTTATATTGAGAGGTTTTTTTCCCCATGATCCCACTCTAATAGAAGACTGACGTTTTCATTAGTTCTGTGCCTGACGAGAGGCTCTGGAAGGGAACAGAAGACAGCAGATGGACTTTAGCTTTGGTGCCAAGGTAATGTAAGGCCCTTTTGGAAAAATAAACTTTACATATAAAGTGATAGACTAAGTAATCATTTTGTTCTAGGAAAGGGATGTGATAAGTGCTGCAGGTAGTGTTGGGATGAAGTTGGTCCAGGGTGTTCCTAAAACTTAAATAAAGGTTTAGAAATCCTGG
Organism: Grampus griseus; assembly: GCF_964374135.1. Classification (NCBI taxonomy): domain Eukaryota; kingdom Metazoa; phylum Chordata; class Mammalia; order Artiodactyla; family Delphinidae; genus Grampus; species Grampus griseus. Next base: position 76,872,101 of record NC_139007.1, read on the forward strand.
GTGTCTTTAGGACAACACTGGAAAGAAATTATAATCCCCATCCTGTTTTTGTACTTGACCTTGACACATCTCTAGTTGCAGAATTGAGTAGGATTGCTGAGATGTGAAGGGCTAAAGAGATGCGGAGTGTATGGGCTGGGAAAGACAAAAGCTAAACGTCCATACCATTGAAAGCCAATGAAAAGAAACTCTGAGTGGAGAGAATGAAAATAGATTTGTTTTCAAGTCATCTGTAACCACTCCTGGAAGGTAGAGTGACAAGTGAAAGGCAGCATTGTTCACAGACAGACATAAGCCAAGAAAAACCAAGATATCAAAGGTAATAGAGAGTAAAGAGCTTCACGAAAAGCGTACCCCCATTCATGGAACACAGACACACACACAGAGTCACATACATGTATATACATATAGATTCCATTGACAATTGATCACAAATTAATCAAAAGTTAAATACAAAACAACTCCCAAACCCAGAAGTAACCGGAACATAGCAAAAACCTTGACTTACTTTTTCTACCCTACATGTGACCTAGAGAGGAAAAAAACTGGAAATTATAAGAAGGCACAGTGAGAAATAATTTGCCAAAAAGTTCCTTACTAGAGTCGATACCCTTTTGTCCTGGTGCCTTACCTCATGTGTTTATTATTAGTTCTCAGATGCTTTTCTGAAGTTTCTCTAATAGAGCGTCGTGGCTCTAGGGCCAGTTCCCCCTCTGGTGCATGAACAGGCTTGGGGAGAAGCCTCCTTCCCCTTTGGCTAATAAAGGACAACACCAGAATTTACCCTCTCTCTCCTGCCACATCAAATTCTCGGATTTACACACGCACACACGCACACACGCACACACACACACTTCTTTTACATTCCTACCGCCTGATTCTCCCTTCTTTACAGTAAAACTCCTTGACGAGTTATCTCTATTCACCATCTTCAATTTCATGGACCTCAGACTCACTCCAGCCCAGCTTCCTCCACCTGGACTCTGCTCCGGTCAAGTTCACCGGTAGCCTGCACGGTGCTGAGTCTGGGGCTCTGTTCTCAGTCCTTGTTACATGAACTCCCAGAAGCATTTGGTCCTTGCTCATGATCTCCTCCCTGAAAAGCCTGTTTTCAGTTGGCTTTGTCAGCAACGTATTTTCTTGGTTTCCTCTTAATTGGATCCACTGACCGACCGCTCTTCCTGTTTCTCCTTATTTCTTGGCCTCTTGGTGTTGGAGCACTACCGGGCCTCTTTGGGCCTCTTCTCTTCCCTTTGTTTACTTATTCCCTCGGGGGGCTCATCCAGTGTATGTTTTAAATACCATCTTCACGTGGGTGATAGAAAATTTGTACCTCAGGCCCATCTCTCCCTGGAACTCTAGGCTCCTAAATCCCAGTGTCTACTCAGCGTTGCCACCTTGATGTCCAGTGGGCATCTCCCACCTGATAAAAGCAGACCCCACCCCCTTCTCTTCCTCCCAAGCCCGCTCTGCTCTGCCCTTCCCATTCTCCCAGGGGCTTGGTCTGAGCATCGCGGTGTCGTCCTTGACCTGTCACCGCTCACTCCCAACCACCTGAGACTCCTGTTGGCTCTCCCTTCACCTGTCTCCAGACTCCTAACCCTCCCACCGGAGTCCCATCCACATCACCTCTCATGTGAATTATCCTCCCAGCCCAACAGGCCCTGGCTTCCCCCTTGCTGCCAGCAGTCCAGATCCTCAGGGCAGCTGCAGGGATCCTCTTGAAATATGCCCCATGATGAGCCGTCTCTATTCACAGCCCTCTAATCATGACTTGCCATCTCAGTGTGAAAGCCAGAGCCCATACAGTGTCCCTTCGGGCTGCGCCCTCTGGTTCCTTGTCCCCTCCGACGGCTCCTGCTCTAGCCGAGCTGACTTCCTGCCTGTCCACCAATCTGGGCATTTGTACCTTCTGTCCTCTGCTTCAGAGGCTTTTTCTTTCCCCAGAATCCACATGTTCTCCCCTCCAGCAAGTCCTTGCTTAAATGTCACGAGTCATGAGGACTTCTCTGCTCCGCTTTCTAGACCTATAGCTCCCTCTCCCGACATTGCCTATTTCCCCCTTCCCCCTTTATTTTTTTGCTAAAGTACTTAATCGCCTTCTAATATATAATTTACTTACCTTCTTGGTTTATCGTTCAGTCTCCCCACTATAATATAAGCTCCACGAAAGGAATTTTTTTTTGGGGGGGAAGGTGTATTTATTGCTGTATCCCAGGGCCCAGAACAGTTCTAGCACAGACTAGTTGCTCAGGAAACATTTGTCCCATTATTCAATGGAAGTATATCCTCCTTAGGATACCCGATGAGGTAGCTAAAGCAACCTAATGTAAATGCTAAGTATCATTGACTGCCTGTGTTTTAGCTCAAAATGTAAATTTTATATTTTACTTTGTGATCTATGTTTCTTTATTATGGCAACAGTGTTTAAATTACTTAGCATTAGATGAAATGGAAACTTCAGGAAGATTCCCCTTGGTTATTCTATGGTCTTGATACTTAGAATAATGACCATGTAGCTTAAACTATCAAGAAAAAAAAGCTCTCATTTGTGCAGTGTTGTTGCAAAGCAGCAGAACAGAATAACTACATTTTAAACTTCCGGCTCCTTAGTTAACTTAAAATTGCAGTTTTTCATTTTATCATGTTCCCGTCCCCAGCTGTGGAAGCCTTTGCTGCTTGGAGAACGGATACCGCTGGGGAAAGGTATTTATGAAAGGGGCATGGCTCCCAATCATTCTTCTGAAGGAGGAAACTGAAAGTTAGATTGTACTTTTTAAAAAAAGATACGGGATGTTTTCAGGTTTAAAAAGCACAGAAACATTTAAAATTGTTAAAAATTAAAGAAATCCAGGTTGGATTTCTACCTTTGCCCCTTCAGGATCTTGGTCAAATTATTTAATCCCTGGAGGCTAACATTTCCTTTCCTATAAAACAGGGATGATTAGCTAAGCTCTTGGGGTTCTTGTGCCCTGGGTAGCCCTGGCACACAGCATCTCAGGACATATTAAATCCTTCCCTGTCTCTCTGCATGCCCATCTACTTGAGATATCAACACTTTTCAATTCCTGTAAATTATGAAATTTAAACTATACGTACTAATGCTATTCTTTTCTTTTTTCCCCTGAAAGTTTCTGTAAAGTTACTAGCTAAAATCTAATCAGGTTTATTTTGAATAATGTATGATTTATGGAAAAGTTCAGCAGTGATTGGTTTAATTTTACCTTCAGGCCCAAGAACAACTTACATTGTGGCTTTAAGACGTAGACCTATAGAAATGAAGGCTTCAATCAGGCTACAAGCCGAATGGAAGGAAAATAGTTACACATTTATGAGGGTGAGGAAAGCCCCTGTTTAAATGAGGGGAAAAATGTGTGCTTTAAGCCTGTTCATTTTTTAACTTAAATGGAACAGTATACAGTGAAGAAATACTTTGCTAAGAATAACCTGGTGCAGTGACCGCGGTATATTTTGTTCACGGAACACGACTGAGGTTTAGGAGTGCGATGCCTGCTTCTGAGTTACTGAAGCACGTGCCTTACAGACAGGTCTCCGAGCCCGTGAGAAGCCATGTGGTTATAGCCTGGGATTCCGATGCATGGTCTTCTGTTTTCCTCTTGGTGTGAAGCTTGGGAGGTGCCTACCCATGTCTGAACTCGCTTGTTGTGGAATGGCTCATGTTCCTAAAAGTTAAAAAAGAGAGGTTATTTAAAAGTCATGCAAACCATTTTGAATCCCAGGTTACAAACGAGGGTTATTTAAAAGTCATGCTGACCATGTTGAATCTTGTGCATCTTTGGTTCCGGCCGTCACCAAAGCAGTATGAGGTCTGCAGAGACCAGGCTGTTGGCCAAATTGTGGATGAGACTTGAAGTACACTTGGGAGAAAATGCAGAGTGGGACTCAACATTTGATATATATATTTTTTTAATGGCAGCGATTTTTTTTTAATAAATTTATTTTTATTTAATTAATTAATTAATTTTTGCCTGTGTTGGGTCTTTGTTGCTGTGCGCGGGCTTTCTCTAGTTGCGGCGAGCCGGGGCTACTCTTCATTGCGGTGCGCAGGCTTCTCATTGCGGTGGCTTCTCTTGTTGCGGAGCATGGGCTCTAAGCACACGAGCTTCAGTAGTTGTGGCGCGTGGGGCTCGGTAGCTGTGGCTCTTGAGTGCAGGCTCAGTAGTTGTGGTGCATGGGCTTAGTTGCTCTGCGGCTTGTGGGTCTTCCCGGACCAGGGCTCGAACCTGTGTTCCTTGCATTGGCAGGTGGATTCTTAACCACTGTGCCACCAGGGAAGTGCCAACATTTGATACTTAAAAAAAAAAAAAAATTTCCGTGCTACTGTGTTAGAAAGAGCAGGGATGAAAATGGATGAGATGCATTTTGATAATTTTTGAAAGAAAAATAAAGTTTTATCTTTACATGGATGGTTTTATTTTAGACTATGTTAGTTCTGTAATTTTTATTGAAAAGTTGATTTTTAAAAAACCCCTGAAATATTTTCAGTTTCTGTGATGGCTCAGAGGTAGCTGGGCCTCTCAACTCACTGACATTCCAGAAACATACCAGTAATATTTGTGGGACTGTTGGTCTCACCACGTCTCTCATAAACTCAATGCTGTTAAAGTTGTTGTAAACTCGCTTATTGATTCTGCAAATGTTTCCTGTTAATCATTGCTCCCCCTTCCTACACAAGCTGATAAGCCCCTCTGGGGAAGGGATCAGATCATATATCACTCTTGTTTCTCTCCAGTGCCCAGCACACGGGTGGATGTATAGGCGGGTCTGCGGAAATTCAAGTTGAGTTGGTGAGTGGAACTCTTATTTCACATCAGTTCCCAAGTTTCTGCGAACACTAAGGACATTTTCTTCTTTTGCCAATGCTGCCTCCCACGCTGGGCTTCGAGCTACTGATTACTGTGGACTCCTTCCCAGATGGTGTCCCAGAGTGTCCCTAGGAGACGGCTCATGTGTGGTGCTCCTGGGGACAGTGGGGAGGGCGCGAAGGTGATGGGCAGGGACAGGCAAGGTCTCCCCCAGCCTCCTCTCCCTCATCCCTCCTTCCCCTCTTACCTCTTCCTCCTTGTCTCTCTCAACGTTACCCCTGACACTTGTGCTCAGCCCCTGCTGCCCTTGTCACCTCTCCTGAGCAAGCTGGGGGCTTTCTCTGCTTAGTTCACTTGTCGATCCAGTCACATACGGATTCAGCAAGTGGTCCTGGAGCGCCCGTGTCTTTGGATTGCCATTTTCTGTTCCTTGGAATGTCCTTTTCTGTCTCCATCTCGCAGAATCTCACACATCCTCAAGACACAGTTCTTTGGCTGACTTCTTTATGGGGTCATTTTTAACTTTCATAGGAAGGGTCTGAATGTCCAAGGAAAGTTCCTCTTAATCTGTAGCCTGCAGAAGGGTGGGGACGTCACATGTGTTGCCCAGAACTGCACATCAATAACGGAGAGTCCTTTTCTCTCTCGCTCTTCTTCTTTCTAGCTGAAGTGTTTGCCTTGGGTGATGATTCTTTGGATGTTTCAAGACTCTCTAGACTTGGGTTGTCCTTGGGTCTTATTAGAATGGATGTGCCATTCTGATGAAACTGCTACTTGCGGTTTTCTAAGTCATTGTTTTCAAGTTCTTTTTTCAGACCGTTACTCAAGGAGATATAATTTTACTTCACCACCCAGTATACAGGCAAACATACAAGCACACAAAAAATTCTAATGTCATAGAACAATTTTTACCATTATTGGGATACAATTCTCTATTTTCTTATAGTCTCTGCTCCATTCCTATTCTATTCTGTTCCTTTGAAAATACTGGTATTAAATCATTAAATGAATTTCATGAGCCAACAATGCATCATGAACCCTTGGACAAACACTTCTGTAAGCAGTGCTGCAGATGTTCAAGTTTTTTTTTTTATGAAAACAGGTGTGAGTGCTGAGACCCTGCTTGTGAGAAATTGGCTTACTGAGGTGATGTGCTCTGCAGAAAGCTGGGCTATTGTCTCTGTGGAATTTATTGCTTTTCCCCTCCTGAATACCAGCCGTGTTTGTCGACTGAGGTCCTGTTAGGCATCCCTTCTGCAGATTGGTTTGTCTTTTCATCTGTTAATATGCATTTGGAAGGAATCCTGCTGAATTGAAATAGACCCAATGGGGCTCCACAATGGCTACTTAGCTTTTGACGCCCTTAGCAGCAGCCCGCTTTCTGCCCACTTTATTTATAAGGGTTACGCTCCCTCAGCACTATTCCTATGGAGACCAGATGTTCCTTTCTCCTGCCTCTTCATACAAATTGGGTTCAAGTTTTCTTATGATTAGAAATGAGCTCCTTCGAGTCCGGGTATCGGTGCATTTGGAATGCGCTTCCTGGAGGCAAGATGGGAGAAGCAGCTTCAGGCTGTATTTACAGAGTTTGTTAGTAAGTTTGGGTCCTTGACAGAGTTTGAATGCTTTGGTTTTAGATTTTCCGGCATATTTGTTCTTGTATTTTAGTGTTTTTTACTGAGACAGGCAGTAACATTTTAAGGCAGGGTTTCTCAGCCTCAACACTAATGACATATGGAGTCAAGTAATTATTTATTGTGGGGACTGTCCTGTGCGTTGTAAGATCTTTAGCATCTCTGAACTCTACCTGCTCGATGCCAGCGCCCCAGCGTGACAACCAAAAATGTTTCTAGATATTGCCAAATGTCCCCTGGGGACCAACATCGCCGTGGCTGAGATTCGCCAGCTGTTCAGTGAACACTTAGGTTACATTTCTACACTTTCTAGCATGTAATAATACAAGTACATGATTTGTGTCATTGTTTCTGTTGACATTTGACACATGTGTGGCAAGTTAGATAGTTTTATATGCTGTAACTATTGGGGAATTGATCAAAATCAGTGCTAACAATGGAACTTGGAAAGTTCCAAATTTATATAATAAACATGTAATAATTAATGTACTGATTAATAGTTAATAAAATGAAACAGCAGACTGTTATAAGATCTGATATCGTAGTACACCAAGTTAAATTTATCACTAAAAATTAATAATAGTACTGTATATTTGTGTTCCACAGTTTTTTAGGTGGTTTCACATATATTTCCACACTTGATTCTCTATCCATGAAGTAGGTAGGACAGATATTTTTATCCTCAAGTTGCAAATGGGGAAAAAGAGATTCAGAAAGCATAAGTAGTTCGACCTAAAACTCACATGTTATTTAAGAGCTGGAAGCAGGTCTTAAACCCAAGTTCTGTGACACAAACCAGACAAGGATTCTGAGATTTGTCTCCTTAATGAGTGAAGCTCCCCTCGGCCTCCCACCCCTCAGTAAAGGGAACCAAGTAGATATTGTTATGATTAATGGTTAGTCCTTTTCTTATCTTTTTTCCAGCTCTTATCACTATCTGAAATGTTTGTCTTGTCCAGTGATGAGGCTCCTCTTTCAGTATAAAAATCTTTCTAAAATTACGTGAGAAGCCTTGTTGGTATCTTGTTGAGCTCCCCTTAACTGCCTCGCCAAGGCGTAAGTCTGGCTTTTGTTCCGTGTCCCCACGCCTCCGTTCTGCTTGCCATCACCAGTCAGCCCCCAGCCCTCCGCACAGCCCCATCTGGCCTGCTCGGGTTGTCTCTGATTTCCCTGTAGTTGCTCCATCTGGGCAGCCGGCACAGGCGGAGACCAAGCAGAGTTGGAGGATTTTAGTTTCCTTTGCTCTGAACTCTATATTATGTGGAAGCAGAGAATTTGCCAGTCTGACACATGAGTTCAAGGCCAAGCTCAAGGCAAGTGAAGAAAAGGTAAATCTTGAATTTCCTCCTAGAAGTTTCCTGCTGTGAGGTTCAGTAGGTCACAGTGGCTGCTGGGATTCTGATGACGTATTTGTGGAATTCCTCCACATTGCCGGACATTTCTGGGGTGGTAATTGATTGCAATTTTAAAAAGTTTAAATTAGGAGTTTGGGATTAACATGTACACAGTACTATATATAAAATAGATAACAAGGACCTACTGTATAGCACAGGGAACTATACTCAATATTTTGTAATAAAGAATAAGGGAAAAGAATCTAAAAAAGAATGTGTATGTGAGATATATATATATATACATATAAATACATATATATAACTGAATCATATGTATGTGAACCACTTTGCTGTACACCTGAAACTAACACAACATTGTAAATCAACTAGACTTGAATTTAAAAAAAAAAAGGAAAAAAACTTCCATTCTTGTTTGTGATTTTAGCTTAAAAAGCTACATAGCACATTCATCAGATTGGGGATTGGCAGGGAATGTAGAAAACAAAAGACAAGGGTTGTTTTTAGGTTCAGGAGATGGTGATCAATTTTTTAAAATGCCAATATTTTATTATAATTATTCAATAAATAAAAAATAATTGTAAAAAAAGTATATACACAGCATAGAATATTTGTGAAGTCCACACAGTCTTAGCACCCTCTCATTTATTCCTGAGTAACGCACGTAAATTTTCTCTGGGTCAACTGTGGGCCTTGTACGTTAGCGTACCTGATACGTATTACTGCAGGTTAGTGTACCAGTGTGCATGCTTTTTTCTCTTGGGGGCTTTTAGCTATTTCTTTTCTTTTTAAAAAATTTCACAGGAAATCTGTTATTTTGATATTGTCAGCCTGCTTTCTATCCATAAAATTTTTTTTTAACTTGAATACCATAAAATTCCCTTAGTAAAAGTTCAGGGAGTCAGGGTTGCAGAAAACCTGACCTGTTTATTCTCTTGCTTTCAGACAAAAAAATCACAGCTGAAGTATGACAGATAAATAGCAGTTCAATTTGCCAAACTCCTCAGGGACAGATCTAAAGTTTCCCTCAGAGATTACCCTTCTCTGTCAATAAATTCCTCATAAATATTAGATAAATTCTTCTTGCTACGGTTTAAGGCTGTTTTCCTTTTGTGGGATTGATTGACTAGGGGTGTTGAACAGCTGGTCAGCATCGTCCACGTGTCACATTGCATGTTGTATCTGCCTTTCGGCTTTTCTCCAGGCAGTACTGTGTTAATTACTGAGACATCGCCTCATGGATTAATACATCAGTCTTTCAGCCAGATCCTGTTGGGATGATTCCTGCTCTTAGTTTGTGCCCAGATCAACCTTCTAACAGGTGAAATTGCTTTCATTCAATTCAACAGGTGTTTATCAAATGCTTCCGTGAGCCCCAAAGTTGCAGGCCTTAATGGACAGCAACCTCAGAAAGGACAGGGTTCAGGGCTATGTGTTTTAAAATAGGACGTGAAATTTAAAATTAAGCTATTTAACTTCACAAGGAGAAAGACAAGGTGAGGTTACAATCTGCTGCTGGGGCGTAAACTTACAACGCTGAGCCATTCTGCACCTTTGAACCCCTGTCTTTGTGTGTCCTTGAGCGGCTGCCCCAGCGGGACCCTCTCTCAGCGGCAGCTTTATGCCGCTGGGTTGGGGGCCTTAAGCCAGGGCTGTGTGTGCTCGTCTTTGGGCACGTGATCTGGGATCAGAAGGGCCTGACAAAGAGCCGCCCAGGAGACTTTCACCTGTGGGTCATCCCTAGACCTTGGTCTTGATGAAAGTACACAAACACAAAGGCTCACGCCCATCAGCTTATTGTGTGAGGTCTCAGACCCGGCAACTGGGAGCTCCTCTGGCCACTTTTAGTTCCTGTGTTAAAAGAGTGTAGCTGAGAAAAGACAGACAACTCAGGTTTTGAAATTTCAAAAGGTGGGGTTCTTGTGTTCTAGCTCCCGTGTCAGAGGTATCACGGGGGCCACTTTTTAGTGGCACTCAACCAGTGGCTCTCCTGCCTTTTAGATGTTTGGGAGAGCTGCCCACGGGAAGGTGTGGTCAGTAATGTAGTAAGTACCATTTCAGACCTTGTTAGTTAGATGCTGGCCTCAGTCTTTATAAAGGCTGTTAGATCTCCTGCTGATGCCTAAGTGGGAAATCTTTGACATTAAAAAATGTTTTTTTCAATTTACAATGTGTGTGTGTGGATCGTCCCAGATAGACTTGTGTCTTTGGCCTCTCTGGACATACTTAGTTCCCGTGCTAGTGCTTCATGAACTTTAAAAGTCACCATCGAACCTTCCAAAGAAGCTATACAAGTGGCTAATAAACCATGAAAAAATGCTCAACATCACTAATCACTAGGGAAATGCAAATCAAAACCACAGTAAGATATCATCTCATTACTGTAGGATGGCCACTATATAAAACAAATAGAAAATCACAAGTATTGGTGAAGATGTAAAGAAATTAGAAGTCTGTGAACTGTTGGTGGGAATGTAAAATGGTGCCGCTGCTATGGGAAACAGTATGGTGTCTCCTTGAAAAATGAAAACTAGAATTACCATATGATCCAGCAATTCCATTTCTGGGTATATACCCAAAGGAAGTAAAAGCAGAGTATTGAAGAGATATTTGTATACCTGTGTTCACAGCAGCATTATTCACAGTGGCCAAGAGGTAGAAAGCAGTCTCCAGGTATCCATTTACAGATGAGTGGATAAACGAATTGTGTACACATACAATGGAATATTATTCAGCCTTAAAAAGGGAGGAAATTCTGATGCATGCTGCAACACAGATGAGCCTCGAAGACATTATGCTAAGTGAAATATGCCAGTCACAAACAACAAATCCTGTATGATTCCACTTCCATAATGTGCCTGGAGCTATCAGATTCATAGACAGAAAATAGAATGGTTGTTACAAGGGGCTGGGGGGAGGGGGGAGAGGGGGAGGTGGGAAGTTGTTTAATGTAGGAGGTTTAGTTTTGCAAGATGAAAAGCGTTCTGGAGACGGACTGCGTAACGATGTGAACCTGCTTCACGTTACTGTCTGTACACTTGAAATTGGTTCAGATGGTAAATGTTACATGTGTTGTACCACAATTAGAAATAAAAATTTTAAGAGGAAAAAAGTCACTAGTGGCCCCTCACTGCTCTGCTCGCTCTGTCTGTGGCGGAAATAAAGGCTTTGTGTCCGGCAATGAGCACAGCCAGATGGCGGCACCCCAAGCCCCCCTCCTCTTTCCCTCAAAGGTGGGCTTCCTGCCTCTAGCCTTGTGCAGTGAGACCCAAGCAGGTGCTGGAGAAAACCTTTTCATCTCATCCACCGGGTCTGCCTCTCTGACCCGCATTATTTTAGCCAAGGGCTGTTTCCCCGCGACTCTACATTTTGGGTTTTGTTTTTGCTGCTTCGTCAAATGGGGAACAGGGACCCGTTCTCGCCATACCAGGACGGTGCTTCTGTGAGTTGTTTTCCTAGCGGTGGTGACAGATGAGCCATGACTCAGGGCAGCACTTTCACCTGCTCTCCCCTGAAACAAAGGCGTACATTTGAATGCAGACTGTGTGGAGTGAAAGGCCGTTGCAAGGTTGGGGGGTGGGGGAGGGGGTGGGGAGGGGTGGGGGAGGGGTGGGGGGAGGGGTTGGTCCTGGCTTCCTTCACATCTTCCGAAAAACCCCGATGGATCAGGCTGCTCACAGACATTCCATTTATTATTTTGACAGGGATTCTGGGCACCTGTTGTTTCTTCAGGTAACTGACATGAAACCTTCATTTAATGGGTGTTAAAGCTTGACAGAGTTTACTCCTATTTCTGCTTTTCAGGATCATTTCATGGACTCACTCCTCTCACTTGCTAACCATGCTGCCTTGCTCCCAGGACCCTGTCAAGTCGACTGACCATTAATCTCCCTCAGCGCACAGACCAGACTGCAGGTAAATCCTGCTCATGGGAGCTGCGGTTCATGTCTAGTTGCGTGACTGTGATTTGGGGGATTAGTAAAGGTTTAATTATTTGTTCCCATTATTTGCGTTTTAAACTGTGTTTGATAATTGTCACCAAAGAAACGTCAGCCCTTTTGAATTTTGTGGCTGTACGTTCTTAGGTACAAAAGAATTAAAATGAAAAGCCTGCTACATATATTTGGAGAAATGAGTGGAAGCATCGCCTCCAACTTGCCTCAAACAGTGATACTGGTTAAAATAAAAAACTGAGGGTGGGGTGGGGGGGAGGTTTGGATCAAGTTTCACCTTGAATTTGGCTTAACTAATAGACTCCTTAAGCAAATTGGGGTGTTAAAGGGAATTGAAAGAACCTAACCGTTTTTTTTTAATACCCACATTCTAACAAGTCAGCTTCAGACTTTTTTCTGTCATCAGGTCCTAAAGTGAGAACCCTGAAAGTCTTTAGAAAAGCTCTAGAGATGGTTCATTAAAATGTTTTTCTGTCCCAAATGAGAGCTTGTATTTTCCTCCCCTTTTTTCCATCTCAGTTTAGTTTTTGAGAACTTCTAGGCCTTATCCTTTTTGATATCCTACTCTGTGTGGTACATGAAAGTTCCAACATAGTATGGTACCCAGAGTCATGTTATTACAAATGTCATTTTTCAGCAGTAATCACTTATATTGGGGTATGGTATGAACTCTTCCAGTAGCTTATGTATAATGAAAATATATCTGTGTGGTCACTGAAAAATCATTATATTGGAGTGACAGAGTAAAGATATTTTTCCCTCATTTTTCTCTTCAAGAATCATTGGTTCAAAACCTCCCAATACCACGCCTATAGGAGGTCTCTTGTCTTAAGCTGATTCCTATGCCTGTTCAGTTTCTGAATTAACATCAGACAACAGATTGTGCGCTTAAAATCACCAGCACAGGAGCGGGCAGTACTGTTTATCTGGCTGATGACCTGCATTTTAGGAGGAGAACCAATTCCGTACGTCACTCTTGTCCCTACGTCTCTGAGTTGTGTCAGGTTCAGAAAGAAGTTGCTTGGTTCCTTTGTCATGTGAAGAACGTAGTTTTAGAAAGTTCTGTCATAGTGGAAGGTAATTTAGGTCGTGAGTCTTACCAATGCTACTGTTCTTAATTTAGGTTAAAATGGGGAACTCCGAGAGTCAGTACACCCTTCAAGGATCTAAAAATCATAGCAATACTATTACTGGTGCTAAGCAAAAGCCTTGCTCCCTGAAAATCCGTGGCCTTCATACAAAGGATGACAAGTCATTGCACGGATGGGGTCACGGAAGCAGCGGAGCCGGGTACAAGTCCAGGTCGCTGGCCCGAAGCTGCCTTTCTCACTTCAAGAGCAATCAGCCTTATGCATCCCGACCAGGTGGCCCTTCGTGTAAAGTCTCCAAAGGCAGTGCCTACTCCAAGCACAGGACAAATGCCTCGGCATCGGATTTCCAGGGCAACGATGCTGCTTTCTCCCCCGAGAACGGCTTCCACTACGTCGGGCACCCACCGGCGGATAACCACGCGGCCTCGAGGGACTGCAATGGGCACCTTCTCAACTGCTACGGCAGGGACCAGAGCGTCGCGTCCACCCCTCCCAGCGAGGACCGCAAGAGCCCCAGGGTGCTTATCAAGACACTGGGCAAGCTGGACGGGTGCCTCCGGGTGGAATTCCACAGCGGCGGCCAGCACGGCGCCGCGGCCCCGGGGGCCTCGGGCGGCCCCGTGCAGCTCCTGCGCTACTCGGCCGGCGCCCCGCCCAGCCCGCGCGCCTCCCCCGCCGCCACCGCCGCCGCCGCCACCGTCGCGCGCCCGCGCTCCAGCAAGGGCAGCTCGCTCAGCTCCGAGTCCTCCTGGTACGACTCGCCCTGGGGCCCGGCCGGCGAGGTCAGCGAGGCCGAGGGCTCCTTCGCGGCGCCCGGCACACCGGAGCCCGAGCCCGGCCTCCACGCCGGCTTCCCGCCCAGGGATGCTCCAAAGCCTTTCAGCCAAAGCGCCTCCCTCTCGTCCCTCCGGGAACCCTACCCGGACGCCACCCTGGGGAGCCTGGCACCCGCGGCCCTGCGGCTCTCCGACGACTACATGGGCACGCGCGCCAGCCTCAGCGCCCGCGTCTCCTTCGCCTCCGACATAGACGTGCCGGCCCGCGTGGAGCGCGGGGAGCCCGGGCAGTTCGCCTCCTTCACCCTTCCCTGCCGCAAGTCCAGGGCCCTGAGCGAGGAGCCCTCCAAGAAGGACACCCTGAAAGCCAGGATGCGCCGCATCAGCGACTGGACGGGAAGCCTCTCCAGAAAGAAAAGAAGACTCCAGGTGAGTCAGGCTTGGAGCGCCAGGAAAGATGCTCTTCTGTTTTCTATCTGCAAAATGGGCAAGTTAGCAGAAGCTACTGCAGAGCGTGTCCTGAGGCTTGAATGAACTCGTGAGAGCGAAGAGTTTAGCCTAAGTCACGGCACATCTTGTTTGCAGGTGTATGTGCGTGTGTGTTTTCTTTCTTTCCTTTTGCTTCAGATGTGCATTTTCATTCTTACCCCTCGACTTCAGTCTCCCGGGTTCTGTCCAGTCTCGTCTCCTGGACTCTGGTATGAACCCCACAGGCCGCATCCCAAGACCTGGCCAAACGGTTCTTAGAAAAGACAGTGTTGGAGAGACTTCCCCAATGAATTGGTTATCTGAGTATTTTGCTAGAGCTCATTGTTAAAGCCTAAACAGAAAGGGAGAGAGAGAGATCGTTGTCATTTTTGGATGAGTAGCCTTGCTGAGCTCGATATTACTTTGGAGAAATTAAGATTCCTGTTGTTCAGTTGGTACATCAGGAAGAAAAATGTGGGTGATCTATCTATATGTATAATCTCACCACCTCCTCATGGGGCAGCTAACAGTTTTGAAAACATCTTGACCTAAGTACGTGGAATAGCAAAAGTATGATGATGTTGAGAAAATAAGAATCATGATGATGACAGTAACCCTTTTAATGGGCATATAAAGTTTGAATGGGGGAAACAAAATGACTTCGACATCAGGAAGGAAAGTAATAGTTTGCCTTCTTAAGTAACGGGATTTCTAGGTTTTCAGTTGCTTGCTCTTTGTTTGTTTTTACTTTTAATCATTTATAGAAGGGAGAAAGTGTTTGTTTTGTTTTTTTTAACTCAGTATAAGTCAGATTGTTAAAGGAAATTTGAGTGACCAGTTTGTCTCTAGTAGAATTGCATTTAAACCATCCTAGATAGATATATACTTATAAAATTGCATAGAGCTTTAGGGATAGAAAATAACTTCCCTGAGCAGATTGTTTCAGATCTATGAAATTTACCATTAGTTATTTCCTTCTTATGTATGAGGTGCATGCCCCCTGCCCCCAGATTGTACTTTGTGCCCTTTTCTCCTCCTCTACACAGAGACGAAGAATAGATGACTGTTGTCCTATTACAGAACTCTTCATACCCCTGAATATAGTCATTTGCTCCCTCCTTACTTGTTACTTCTTCATGCTAAACTGCTAAGTGCTGTAGTAGAGATTTCTTTGACCTTTTTTCTCAGCTGCCATTTCCCAAACAACTGACAGCAGTCAAGCATAATTGGAGAGAGAACTACTTTCTGGGGAGCTGCAGTCCCACACAGACAGCTTTCCCGTCTTTTTGATGCAAGTGTTGTGTTGTCGACTAGTGTTCAGCTCTCATCTGCTGTGGCCCTTAAGCCTGTTCTTCCACATCTCTTATTTGCATGTTTCTCATCTGTGCTTGTGGCCTGGCTTACACTCGGCTCTGCTGTGTCTCATTCCGTTTCCATTCAGGTCCAAAGCAGACCCTTTGCCACTGTGAATTGACCACATTCTGCCCCATGCAGGACCTCGCTGCCCAGCCACCCTGGGAAGTGAACCTCCTTCAAGTCTGTATCATCCAAAGATTTAACTGGATGATCTGTAAGCCTGTGAAGTTAAGAACAGACGGGTTACAATCAAAGAATCTGAATGTGAAAGCTAGAAAGGACTCCCTCTCATTTTAAAATGAAGAAACTAATATTCAAGGAGTTTGAAGACACATGGCTCATTAGGGGAGAAGCCAGGGCCAAAGCCACTTCTGCTAAAGCTCAAAGGTGTGCGTTTTCCACCTAGCCACATGGCTGAGGTACTGTTGATAGCCACTAGTAATTACTTTGGGGTTACTGAATATTAAGATAATAAACTATCTTGTATTTTTGAAAAGTGGCCTAGGAAGGCAGCTTTTGAGATTTGCTTGTGTCAAACTTTGATAATTTATAAAGGTGAGCAAAATGTACTTTTTTGGTAAGTGTGCCACTTCCGTTGGCCACGCCTTTGCTTTTTTGTTCTTTTTTTTTGTTTGGCTGCACCGTGCAGCTTCTGGGATCTCAGTTCCCTGACGAGGGATTGAACCCGAGTCACCAGGCCACCAGGGAACTCTGGCCTTTGTTTTTTTTTTTTTTTTTTTTTTTTTTGCGGTATGCGGCCCTCTCACTGTTGTGGCCTCTCCCGTTGCAGAGCACAGGCTCAGCGGCCATGGCTCACGGGCCCAGCCTCTCCGCGACATGTGGGATCTTCCCAGACCGGGGCACGAACCCGTGTCCCCTGCATCGGCAGGCGGACTCTCACCCACTGTGCCACCAGGGAAGCCCTGGCCTTTGTTTTTCTTTTACAGTTGAACGTGAAGACAAAGTTTGGATCCTTAAAAAATGTAGTCAGTGCATAGGAGCAAAGTTTGTGACAGTACACTATAGTAAGGACCAAATGCTTATCCTCTTACACACGCAGACTTCTGTATGCCAGCAGGGCTGAGGCTTGGAAAATCTTCCTATGATGGGTAGACATATTTGTTTTGACTCTGTAGAAAAAAGTGACGTAAAAAGAGCAGTCCTTTTTTTTATAGGGTTTTCAACCACTCTGGGGAGTTAGAGCCTGAAAGCAGATGAATCAGTGGAAAAACTTACATAGCTGAGAAAGAATATCACACTATTCAAAGCTAGAGGGAGGGGGAGGGAACACACATGTGCTGTAGAAGGGCATGTGTTTGATGCTGGTAAGCTATTCACACTAATGCAGCCTTGCTGAGACCTGTGAGGCCTTGCTCCTGTCCTGGGTAAACTTTCCATTCTGTCAGTCAGGGTGGGCTAGGTTATGCGGAGGTAACAAAAAGCCCGCAGTTCTCTGAGGTTTAGCGCAAGCGAAGTCTTTGTCTCATTCAAGCTGCAACTCTGGTCGGCATTGTTCCTCTCTGGGACCCCAGGTCCACAGAGCAGTTACCATCTGGCACACTGCAAGCCTCTGTGGCAGAGGGAGAAAGAACCGTGTGTTGGCTTTTGAAGCTCCCACTCAGGGGTGACATGTTTCACTTCTGTTTGCATTTATTGGCCAAAGCAAGTCACGTGGCCTTGCCTAACTCCAAGGGAGGGGTGTGGGGAGTAGGGAATGGTCCTGCCGTGTACCCTAGGGGAGGACCAGATATATTTGAGGGGTAGCAGTGACTACTGCTGCAGAGCTTCTTACAGAGGAGATTCAGGACACAGAGACTCCGGCTTTCTGACCATCTTAATTTTAGGCTCTCACTGCCCTTTGAGGGCTGCATAGTCACAGGGAATTTCTGCAGAGGACCAGTGGCCATTACTGTGAAAAGGACAATAGCATACGAAGAATGACATAGTAAATTTGGTACTTTTTCCTAGAGAGTGAGGAATGGTGATAAGAGTTTTCCTTTAGCTCTAAAGGAATTTAGTGACATCTCTTGAATTCCTCTCTACTCTTTGCTGTAGTGCTCTTGTCATCGTTATGTTATCCATTGTTTACGATTATCCAGTGGGGGTGGAAATGGAAATCAGACATCTTTATGTACATGTCTAACATAGCACCTTAGTTTCACACCCATAGCACAGTGATCAGGAAATCCAGCTCCGACTATTTAGGAACTGTCCTCCCTCCCTCCCTCCCTCCCTCTCTCCCTCTCCTTCCTTCCTTCCTATTAGCCTGAAAATGAGTCACTAGCTATTAGGATTCTAGATGGGAAGCTTTACAAATTTATTAGAGACCAGGAAAGTTCATGTCTGTGTATAAGAATCAGTTATGGATGCTAAAATGCGATCTTTCTCCATTTGTCAAGGAGGAAAATTTGTCTTGCGTTGCTCTAGTTGAACATTTAGAAGTTAGCGCTGTGACTTTAAGTCTCCCTCTTATGAGGAACAGTGTCAGGAGTACTAACAGGTTACATTTAAGTTTGCCACCTGATGCCTTTCTCTGGCAGGGCTCTGCTTGGTTTGAAACACCCCATTATAGCTCTAGCTGGGTACCAGAGGCAATCCCAGTGTTTTGGGGCTGTGAGTCAGAGACTCCTATTTATAGCTGAAATAATGTCAATACTAGCTAAATTAGAAGTATTCCTTCATCTCCTAAGAACTTTTGAAGAGCAACAAAGTGACAATTGAAAAAAAAAAAAAAACCCTTAAACTATGTTGAAAGTTTCCTGTCCAAGTGACTCACCACAGCTGGCTTATTTGCTCTGTTCTTGCATAAGCATCAGTGTATAAATAAATCTGATTATGGGACATAGTATATAAACAGAGCGGAAGATAATATTTTCATTAGTAACAGCTATGTTTGGGGCTCAGTTGCTTGTAGCCCTTGGGTGTTTAGAAGCACTTTTCTATTGATGATTTTCCTGCAAAAGAAGCAACTAATTGCGACTTGATTTCTGGATGAAGTTTCTGAAAAGAAAACCCCTCCACACAGGGGAATATTCAAAATAAGGTCTTTAGTCAATGGTCCTTGATCCTGTTTTCCCTCCTTTTTATTTTAATGGAGAAGGAAAACCCACTAGCCTCTGAGTATTAGAGTCTCTCTGCAGAGTTACCTTAATTTAAGCCGTAAGTTTGGAATGTCAGTGTCTTTTAAGTCATAAATTAGCTCACTTTCTGCTGAAAAATTTCCTTACTGCTGTTGACCAATGAATGGCCTCTATGCAAGTTATTCTTCTTGAATGTCTAGACTTCTAATCTAGACGTTAGAGGAAACCTTTGTGTTTTCATCTCTGTACATGGCCAATTCACTGTTCAGTGCATGTTGTCCTAAGGGGGGCAGCGGTTATTAGAAGAAATATTATTTTTATTTAGAACTGCCTGTGTCTGATTTTGTGGCAGAATAAATATTAAAGAATCATGCTTTGGTATTGCCAGTGCTTAAAATAGATGTTCAAATAAAACAATGTGAATGAATTAATAGTACATTCCTTTCATGAAAGAATTCCAAAGTAAAAAATATTTGTTACGAAGTAAAAGCTACAGTTGGTAACCACTACCCTTTGTGGATAAGGAACCCCAGGTGCGTGGTTTTCACTGTCCAAAGAGGGAAAATACGATGCTAGAGATCTCAGTGTCTAGACCTTGGAAGGGGGTGAGAAGCTGAGACTGTTCACTGTGGGGAGGGGAAGAAAAGTTTGTATAAACCACGCCCTCCTTGAGTGTGGAACTAGTGCTTGTCTAATTTAGCTTAAAAATGATCCAGAAGAAAAACAAGACTGCAAGAACACGAATTCGTTCCCGGAAGATACTGATTCTCAATTAGCAAAGAAGGATCAGTCCAGAAATGTTCGCTAGTGTGTTTTGAATATACCAGTTCATTGTTTGATGCTAACTGTGGGTTAGATTTAGGGCAGTCAGGGTTATTTGGTTTACATTTTTTAAGCATTGATTCCACAGGCTATACGTTGGGTTGAGCAATACTGTTTCTATAATTCTTTCTGATTTGCAGACTTGATGGTTAAAGATGCATTAGAGAAAAAAAAAGAATCTTGCTTTGCAGCAGTAGTATTAGCAAACCACACTATTAACACGTATGCCGTATTGGGGAAGGGGTGCTTTGGTCATATGTAACCTCTGACGGGTGGTCATCTGTGTTGCTCACAGGAGCCGAGATCCAAGGAGGGCAGTGACTACTTTGACAGTCGCTCGGATGGGCTGAATGTGGACGTGCAGGGGCCCTCCCAGGCATCTGCATCCCTGTGGTCAGGGGGCTCGGCTCAGATCCTGTCCCACAGAAGCGAATCCGCTCACGCGATCGGCAGCGATCCCCTCCAACAGAACATTTACGAGAATTTCATGCGAGAGCTGGAAATGAGCAGGACCAACACGGAGAACCTCGAAACGTCCACAGAGACCGCCGAATCCAGCAGCGATTCGCTCAGCTCTTTGGAGCAACTGGACCTGCTCTTTGAGAAGGAACAGGGGGTGGTGCGCAAAGCCGGGTGGCTCTTCTTCAAACCCCTCGTCACTCTGCAGAAGGAAAGGAAGCTGGAGCTGGTGGCTCGGAGGAAATGGAAACAGTACTGGGTGACACTTAAAGGTAAGTGATCGTCACCACCCAGAGAGCCCCTGGGGTCCTTTCCTCCGCTGTCCTCTTTCCTAGGAAGTGTCAGTGAGTGCCGTGTTGACCTGAGTTCACGTGAAGGCATCTGATCCAGAATCTACCAGCCTGTTTTCCTACAAATACCTTCTCAAACCTGTATAATATGCCTCACTTAACATTCGTATACATTATTCATTCTCATAAGTAATGATTGAATTTAATAACTATTGCTCATTATTTTATAGGTATTTCTGTACCATTCTTTTAATACTTTTCCTGCATCCGGGGGTGGGAGGGGAGCCCCAAATAAGTTACCAAACGTAGTTTAGTTATTTGGAATACAGATCATGAATTTCTGTGCGTGTTCAAAACTCCAAAGAGGTATCCTTCCCAGCTTGTACAACTAAATTTCATCTGCATTATTTGATTTGTGTCACCTCGCCTCTATGAACTGAGAGTCTAACTGTCGTCACCAACAAATGCTTTTTTTTCTTCTTTTTTTGATGCAGAGGAAATAGGAGAAAGCATTTGCTTTGTTAAGACGATAAAGTTTTCTCGCAAGCATTTGCCACTTAAAAAATTATAATCGCCTCGCTCATGGTGGATGGATAGATTATTTGAAGTGATCTAAGGCTCTGAGTCAGCATCATGTTGATTTATACAGATGTGAACACAGAGCAGCCCCACAGCCTCTGGCATTTCTTCACAGCTGTCCTGTGACTCTTTGTCAGCGGAACCTGGTGTGGTGCGCAAAGTCAAACCTCATTAGCGGCCACCACCCTTCCTTGTCACGGGAGAAGGCAGAAACAGAAATCACGTCTGCACGCAGCGAGTGTGGAAGGCCCGGAGCTGTCTGCGGCGCTCCCCGTATTTAGAAATTGTGAGCCTTGGGGAGCTGGCGTCAATTCACAATTACCCAGAAGCCCCTCTCTGGGCAAGGTGCACCCGCGAAGGCATCTCCTCTCCTTTCCCTGGCAAACTGGAGGGTTTATAAAACCCAGGACCCAGCATCCCACACGGATGCAGTCCTCTTTCCCAACTTCTGCATTTGGATCCTTGCGAGACCTTGTGGCTGAGGAGGGCAAAGAGCTTACCCAGCTTGGGTGTACTGGAGAGGTGGGGTTTTCTACTGGATGACGGAAGAGATTTGGAAGGTTGGAATTACGGGTCACATCCAGCAAGATAACATTTTGAAGGGATAAGTGATGCTTTAAGGTTTAATAACCAAAGAGCTACCCAAGTACAGGATAGGGAGGTATAGCCACAAAGTATTCCAAGTGAAAAAGATTTGAGGGTTTGATTTGCAGGCCATTCACAGTGGGTTTCCACTGTGATGAGGCTAAAATGAAAGTAAATGTGATTTAAAGAGCACACATGGTTGTTGGCCACATCATTAGAGGTGTCATGTCGTCTGCAGCTCCATCATTCCCCCCTGCCTCTGCCCTGGTCAGAGTTGGCCGTTTCTCTCCTTAGGGGCAGGATATTGCAGGAGACTTGTTCATAAACGAGCCAGTGGGTCTTGTAAAAGTTCCAGCTGAAGAGGGGAGTGAAAAATGTCCCCTCAGGGGAATGAGCGTCTGGAATTGTTTGTGACTCAAAGCCTGAAGCTGCATCCCATTCGTGCGGTATTTAGAATGGGTGCACTGAATTCTAGAATGTGTCATGCATAGGATGTGTCAGTCTTGTAAAAGAGACACTGAATTTATTCTGGTTCATCTGAGGTTGGGATAAGACTAATAAATGGAAGACAAGCTGATTGTGAATTAATGTAAAAAATACAACAGTAAAACAACAAACAAACCCACTGCCTCTTCCTGAGTTCCCTGCTACTGGAGACATTTGTGCAACGCCAGAGTGTTGGAGGCTTCCTGGGGGAAGTTCAGGCAGGGATCACTGAAGTTTGGAAGAGGGTGTCTCCAGGACCCTGTCCTCCATCCTGGCAGCTTCCCCGGGGAACTTCTCGTTGCCGACTTCGGGGGCAGGGATGGTCCTGACTTGTCTCTGATGATTGCAAGACCCACAGTCCTTCCTGGGCCCTTGCTGGTTAAACACTTGAAGACCCGTGGATAAAGGGTGCTTTGTAGGGGTAAATGTTATAAAGCACACATCCCTTTGTTTCCTTTGCAGCCAAGGAAAGGCATGGGATAGAGATGTTTTTTCCCCAGCATAACCTTTTCCATGTGGTTTTCTACACCTCTTTCCTCTGGGAATTCAATATGTTGAATTCAACTTTCTTGGCTTAGAATCCAAGTTGTAATATTTGGACTTAACTGTTTCATTTAATCATAGTTAAAAACATATATGTGTATATGTACACACACACACACACGTACATTTAAGCAGAATTTTTAAATTATCCTTGGAGTTTCTATGTAACTAAAGTAGAAAGAGTGTTTTTCAGAGACAGCGGCTATCAGCCAACCATCTGGTTGCCCACCTACATCGAATGTATAGGTATGCTAAGGGCGCAAATGTTTTTTAGGGTTCGGAGGATGTAATAAATTTTTAACAAGGGTAATTCTGCTTTCCATCTGTCTTTTCCAATGAGTGGATTTTCGTGCGGTTCACAGGGAACTTCCTGGGCAGAATAGTTGGCAAGGGGGTTAAAGCTGTCCCTCAAAACACACAGTACATAACCGAGGTCAGGAGGGGTGTTCATAAAGGAAGTTTAAGAAGCTGGTCATTCTGCCTGTGACAGGGGAGGACGGATGAGTGTGGGTTGAGAAGGTGGATTTGAAGGGAGACCGAGACTAATTTCTCTCCTTTCACTGGTGATATTTCTAGTAATACAGCCTCTCCTGCTTCCAGTGCTGTCCTGATCTGTTTCCTCTTTTTGCTTCCACTGACAACTGCCCAGGCTGACACCAGCTCCTGGGGTGGGGGGGGTGGACAGGGCAGGGCTGACGGCCACAGCATTGGGGGGTGGGGTGGGCACAGGAGGCTCTGCTGACGTGGGCGCACAGCCCCTTTCCATCAGCCTCATTGCCCCCGCTTCAGAGATGCAGATTAAGTTAAACTCGATGTAACAGACTTAAGACTGATTTCCTGTTCCTTAAATTCGATAGCAACAGAATTCTGCAAATTGTTTGACATACTGGTCTGGTTCTAAAGCGAAATGGCCTGTTTTGGTTTCACGCTTCCGCGGGAGAGCTGCGTGCTGTCACGGTGGGGCGTAGGGGGATGTTAGGGTTGGCAGTGTTCTGGCATCTGCCCAAGATCGCGTTCATTTCCTCTAGATGCCGCGATTCAAACCACCGCCCCTGGGAGCTCAGTGTTAGGGGCGCTGGGAAGTGAACATTAACCCTTTGGAAAGAATTGGGAGTTGGGTGGAGCTGGTGCTGCTCTGTTGTCCTCGGGTCCCATGGTCATGGGATGTCGCACAGGCTTTTCCCGATGGAAAGACTTGGGGACTGTTTCTAAGTCCATTCGTGGCTGGAAGAAAAGACAGGCTCAGACCTGCCGCAGTAGCTCTGGCCATAAACCTCTTGCTCCTTTCCCTTGTTCTAAGAGGCTCTCACAGCTTCTGTGTTTGGGTGAGTTTTGATTGTGGGAGGAGAGATCGCTCAGTGCTTCTTGAGATCAGAAGGTACCATGGAGGGAGAAAGCGCTGTCGTGAGCCAGGGTCCTGCGTTTTTGGATCCTGGCTTCTGTGCTATGCTGGGCTCCATTATATAAACTTGTGCGTCCAAATTAAGATCTGTTTTCAAGGGAAGAAGTGAAACTGGTAAGAGTGAGATAGTTTTCAAAACATGGAAACTTTTATGAATGAAGGCTCATAATGCAGTAGGGTAAAGCAGCCATGAAGTGGACCCCATCCGTTTACAGTGCAGGGGAAAGCAGGCTACTGCTTCATTAACTGTCAGCGTGAAACGTATTGCGTTGGCCAAAAGGTTCATTTGGGTTTTTCCGTAACATCTTATGGGAAAACCGGAATGAACTTTTCGGCCAGCCCAATATTTTCAAAGCAAGGGATGGTGCCCCTATCATGATGGTACCATATCACTTACCAGCACATGAGAAGCGCTCAGAAATGTTGATTGGTTGAAGGTTTTAAGGGATATTCAACAAGTAAACATACTTGTGAGTATTTTAGAATTTGCTTAAAAATTACGTCTCATGAGCTTCCCTGGTGGCTCAGTGGTTGAGAGTCCCCCTGCCGATGCAGGGGACACGGGTTCGTGCCCCGGTCCGGGAAATTACGTCTCATTAGAAAGCATTCCTATCGAATTATCAAAACAGATTCCTAGTAACTTCCGCCTAGAATATCTTATTAGCTTATTAGGGGAAAGCTATGTACCTGCAAGCATGTGTAGCGGCACTTTCGGGTAATGTTTTAAAATACAGGGACATGTAGCTTCATTTTCCTCTCAGTCTAAATTAGCAAGATGGTAGTAATATTTCCTATCACTGTGAGATAAGAGAATATATTAAAATTAAGTTATTCTATGTGGCATTTGGAGAATAAACTGGGTACTTCCTCACAAATGGCAAAGTGCCCCAGGAGAACTCGGTTTCTTGTGACCCCACATTTTAAGTGTAGAAGTTCGCTTAGTTAATGAATACGGGGTTTTCTTCTGTCTCCTGCGTTTAGATCTCCTAAGAAGTGTGGTGCTGTGGTTATGAAGGAGGCACTCTGTGGTCAGCGTGCCCGGGTTCAGATCCTGCTCCACTGCAGTCCAGCTATGGGACCTGCAAAGTGGTGTAAACTCTCAGGCTTTCCATCTGTAAAATGGGACTAATAACTGCGCCTGCCTTCTAAGGCTGCTTTGGGCACCAAATAAGCCAGAGCATGTGAAATACTTAGAAGAATTCCTGACACAGAGTAAGCAACAATAAATGCTTGCTATTGTTATCACCATTATTACCTTTACAAGAAACATCTCATTTTCATCTGGGTTGATGCTAACAGAACTAGGCATAATTTAGATACCAAAATTCCTTTTGTGATAAAAAGTCTTATTCAGTCATTTTCTTTTTTCTTTTCTTTTCTTTCCTTTCCTTTTTCTTTTATTTTCTCGTCTTTTCTTTCTGTCTCTCTCTCTCTTTGTTTTCCTCCCTCCTTCCCTTCCCCTTCCTTCCTTCTGTCTGTCTGTCTGTATCCTTTACTTCTCATTGCTTTCCTGGATAGATCCTCGGGACATGTGATGAGGACAGTGCTTCTCTCTTTCACAGGATGCACCCTGCTGTTTTATGAGACCTACGGGAAGAATTCCATGGATCAGAGTAGTGCCCCTCGGTGTGCCCTGTTTGCAGAAGACAGCATAGTGCAGGCCGTCCCAGAACATCCTAAGAAGGAAAATGTCTTCTGCCTCAGCAACTCCTTTGGAGATGTCTACCTTTTCCAGGTACTGCCAAGCTTTCTTTTTTTACTTTTTATTAGTTATCTATTTTATACGTATCAGTGTATCCATGTCAATCCCAGTCTCCCAGTTCATTCCCCACCACCACCCCTCCCACCACTTTCCCCCCTTGGTGTCCATACGTTTGTTCTCTACATCTGTGTCTCTATTTCTGCCTTGCAAACCGGTTCATCTGTACCATTTTCCTAGATTCCACATATATACGTTAATATACGATATTTGTTTCTCTCTTTTTTTTAAAAAAATAAATTTATTTATTTTTGGCTGCATTGGGTCTTCGTTGCTGCACGTGGGCTTTCTCTAGTTGCGGCGAGCGTGGGCTGCTCTTCATTGTGGTACATGGGCTTCTCATTGCGGTGGCTTCTCTTGTTGCAGAGCACGGGCTCTAGGCGCGCGGGCTTTGGTAGTTGTGGCTCACAGGGTCTAGAGCACAGACTCAGTAGTTGTGGCGCGCAGGCTTAGTTGCTCTGCGGCATGTGGGATCTTCTCGGACCAGGGCTCGAACCCGTGTCCCCCGCATTGGTGGGTGGATTCTTAACCACTGCGCCACCAGGGAAGTCCTGTTTTTCTCTTTCTGACTTACTTCACTCTGTATGACAGTCTGTAGATCCAACCATGTCTCTACAAATGACCCAATTTCGTTGCTTTTTATGGCTGAATAATATTCCACTGTATATATGTACCACACCTTCTTTATCCATTCATCTGTCGATGGGCATTTAGGTTGCTTCCATAACCTGGCTATTATAAATAGAGCTGCAGTGAACATTGGGGTGCATGTGTCTTTTTGAATTATGGTTTTCTCTGGGTATATGCCCAATAGTGGGATTGCTGGGTCATATGGTAATTCTGTTCTTAGTTTTCTTAAGGAACCTCCATACTGTTCTCCATAGTGGCTGTATCAATTTACATTCCCACCAGCAGTGCAGGAGGGTTCCCTTTTCTCCACACCCTCTCCAGCATTTGTTGTTTGTAGATTTTCTGATGATGCCCATCTGCTGAGCTTTCTAAATGGAGGGTGGAGGCGATGGCTTGTGTCCTGCTAGGATGAGAAGGACCAGAATTAAGAGGCACAACTTAGCAATTTGAAATAGACTCAAAGCTGTCAGACTTTGGATTAAGGTTTAAGCAAGAAAATTGGCCTCTGCTGACTGCCAGGTACCGCAGGGTCGCTGGAAATGCAGCCATTCATCCAGCGAACGCTTCTTGGATGCCTGCCCCTGAAATGCCAGGCTGTAGCCCCTGGGCTGCCCTTCAGGATACAAAGAGAGAAGAATTACCGTCCTGTTCTGGACTAGTCCGTGATCTAGTGAGTACAAGATCCGAAGTTCCCAGAGTGGAAGTTTTTAAGTGAAAACCCAGAGAAAATGGACAGTAGAGGCTTAAGTTCTTCCCAGGAATCCCAGTGGAAGTGAAGAAGCTTTTTAGGAAAACCCTCATTGACAAATACTAGAGGGTCTCATTACCCTGTGGAGGTGGTCTTAGGACGTTAAGATTCAGGTTATCTACTGTTGTGATTCTTAGAATCTTTCTAGCAAAGGCGGGGTCAGGCTGAGCTGTGGGTCCTGGTGCTCTCGTTGAGTCTGCAGTCATCTTGCAACACTTAACTTCTCTGAGCTTCAGACCCTTCAACCTGTAGGATAATAATAGCTTCTAGGATTGTTTTAAGGGTAAACAGTATGATTAGGCGTGTGTTAAGTGCTAAAGAAATTCTAACTGTTATGACTGTTGTTATTATGAATTAACTCCAGAGAAATGGGGGTGAGAGCCAGGAAGTGAAGTGTGCTTCTGAAATGCCTCCGAATCCAGTACTGGGTGTAGACACGACGTGAGCTGCAGATTCTGTGTGGCTGGAAGCTTCATGGAAACCCTCCTAGGTCCTCGATTCAGGTCTCTGATAAACTTGGTCCTGGCTGCCCCCAGGGCCCCTGTAGAACAATATTAGTTGTTTTGGGCCCCTTTGATTCTAGATTCTTTGGAATCTAGAATTGTGTGAAGTGTTTTGGGCAATAGGATTTCCCAGCACTAACCTGGTAAAGGCCCTGGGCCCCTAGCCTTACTGCTGTCCTCCACCTGACCTGACTGAAAAGAGTTTGATTTTCCTTCTTTTAGCAGAAAGGTTTGCTTGAACTTTCTGTGGTGCTTTAAAGCAAAGTAACAAACTGGTGTTCATATGAATTGTAGGAAAGGTAAATACATTGGATTAAATCTGCATGGACTTAGGGGGAGGTATGAAATGAATATTTTATTTTGTGATTCAGGATAAATATCCTTAGTTTTTAAGAAATTTTCCCGGTAGTTCCCATTGTGCGATCCCCCAGGTCACTGGAGGATTAACCTCGTGGTGTGAACGTGTGTGGTTACCTCTGGGCATCAGGGGAAACTGAACGTGCGTTTCAGCCTGCTTAGAGTCATACATCTTTGCCCATTCTGCTTCGTTCAGACCTTCTTTACTGTTTTTAAAATAAAATATTCTTATATGAAAATACTATATGGTCTGAAGGTACTGAAGGGTAGAAAAAGAAAACCGCTATCCATATTCCCAGTATTCACAGACGACTATTTTAATATTATTGTGTCCTCCCCAAAATGTTCTTTTATCGTTATTTTCCATAATTGAGTCCATACCATAGATGAAATTTCATATCCAGGCTTCACAATGTAACCAGTTAGTCCTAATATTTTCTCATCGTATTAAAATTATGGCGATAAACCGCTTTTTAGAGAGCCGCGTGATGCACGCTGCATGGATATGCCCTGGTTTTCTTATTCCTCCCCTATTGCTGGTGTACACCTTGATTCTATCAATAGCTTGTCTTCCCGTTCTGTCTGGGGCCATGTGTCACTCTCGATGTTCTCACAGGCCCTCTGGAGTAAAGGAAGCCTGTGGACCTGTGTTGAGTGTGTTTTTGTTTTTTTTTTTTTGCGGTACGCGGGCCTCTCACCGTTGTTGCCTCTCCCGTTGCGGAGCACAGGCTCCGGACGCGCAGGCTCAGTGGCCATGGCTCACGGGCCCAGCCGCTCCGCGGACCGGGGCACGAACCCGTGTCCCCTGCATTGGCAGGCGGACTCTCAACCACTGCGCCACCAGGGAAGCCCTGAGTGTGTGTTTTTAAAATTAAACAGTTTTTATGAAGCGAAGGTACTTTGGGGATTTACATATTCAAGCCCAGCCTGCCACTTTGGAGAACACTTTTGTGGTGAAACAATTCCAAATCGCTTTTTTCCCCGTGTTTAGGCCACCAGCCAGACAGATCTGGAGAACTGGGTCACTGCCATCCACTCGGCCTGCGCATCCCTTTTCGCAAAGAAGCACGGCAAAGAGGACACAGTTCGGCTGCTGAAGAACCAGACCAGAAACCTCGTTCAGAAGATAGATATGGACAGCAAGATGAAGAAGATGGCGGAGTTACAGCTGTCCGTGGTGAGCGACCCAAAGAACCGGAAAGCCATAGAAAACCAGGTACAGGTTACTTACACGTGTTTCCTGCCATTGCTTAAGTCACTCAGGGCACACTCAGATGGGGGAACCGGTTCCTACACCTCTGCGGGGAGTAGTTTCTGTGGCTTTTTGGTTCACGTACTTAATGGCTGCACTTTTGTCGTATGAGGGATGTGATGTGCTTTGCAGCCTTTGGTGGCTGTGTATGTGCACTGGGACATTTTGTGACCAAATCTTGTTCCCTTGTGTTGAGTAGCTCCTTGCCTGGATGATTCTCTCACATATTGGCACTTTCGGAACAAAATGTATATGATAAAACTGTTGGAAGCTTAGACACATACGATTCTAATACAGAAGATGGCTGTGAGAGCGTAGTTTGGTATAATGCAGCTATTCCTGTGTCTGTGGATTAGAAAAAAAACACTAATTTTTTGGTTTGTTTTTTCTGTTTATAACAGATAAGGTGCTAAGGAAGATGCTTTCTTTGGCCTGTCTCCACATTCACATCATAATTAAACAGCTACTTTCTATGCTGTTTGCATTTTAGAGGAGAGGGAGAAGCTTAGTTTCTGTTTTCCTTTACTCAGACAGCCTGAGCACTTACACAAGTGTCGGTGAAATTTCTAGCACCCCTCTCTTCATTCAGTTTACCTGGGAAACACACTGAGGTAGAGATTTGCATGTGAGGAGTTTTATTAGGACCGTTCTCAGGAGTAAGGGAGTGAGGGAGCGTGATTAAGGAGGGACTCGTTGAATTGTGTTGAGCTGAGCCTACAGGGGGCTTGGGAGCTGGGGTGGCCATTCAGAATTGCTTGCTTCCAGTGAGGCATGTCGTGTCATGCCATGTCTACTGGTCAAAGCAGCTGCCTTCAGAGGAGGTGGGTTCCCATTCTTGCGCCGTGAGCAGCTAAGGGAAAGAATGCCTCTGTCTTGAAAGGGAGGTCTGGTGGTGCACAACAGTATCCACTACAGTCCCTTCAAAATCAGTGTCAGATGATTTGGGAACTTAAAGAGGGATAGGGCGAAGATGGGTTGGCGTGTTCCTGAATTTTTCATACTTTTTACTTTGTAAATTATAGAGAGACCAGGTTCTTTAAAAAAAGTTCCATGGCAATACAACGATTTGGACACGCCATCAGAAAAGAATTTTCCCTATAGCATTTGATTTAAATCACAAATCAAACGGTACATTATCAATCTTCTATTTGTGTTTGAATATTTAACCTTGCTTAGAATTTTTTTTTCTGCCTGCATATATATGAAGAACTTAGAACGTATAGAAAGAAATGTCTGGCTGTAAATAAGAAACTGATGAACGGCATGCATTCAAGTGTTATATTTGCGTTACACTAAGAATTTGGGATTTACCAATTGGCAATAGCAAAATAACCAAGTAATTCCCACCTCTTGCCCCTTCATCAAGTATTTCTAAATGATGCACAGTTGAGACAGATCTTCTGCTGACACCTGGATCCATCGTTGCCTTCTCCTTTTCTGATACCCTGTGTCGTCTTTCTCCCTTCCCAATTCTTCCCTCTCGCTTATTTGTCCATCTTCAGATATCGACATACCTAACAGATGCCTATAGCTTCAAAATATAAACATAATTATAAAATATGGACCCTGTTTCTAAAAAATATATTAGTTAGTTAGAAAGCAGGCCTCATAAACATGAAACTAAAGAATATTCTAGAATGGTATAAGTTAGTACCAACTAGCATAGTCTTCAAATGCTATGAGGCATCAGGGGTTGAGCTGTGCTGTGATCTAGAGGAGATGGAGGAGACTTCCTGGAAGCATATGGCCTTAAAAAATTGGTAAGAGGTGTGCTGGTATGAAGGCTGATCCAGGCTGGGAGGAGAGTGGGCTGCATGGTAGGACAGCTTGGAGGTATAGTTGACCTTTGAATAACGCAAGGATTAGGGGCTCCAACCCTCCAGTGTGTAACTTACAGTTGGCCCTCTGTATTCAGCCAACCACGATCGTGTGGTACTGTAGTATGTAGTATTTACTTAAAAAACATCTGCGTATAAGCGGACCCGTGCAGTTCAAATCCTTACTGTTCAAGGGTCAACTGTTGGAGTAACAGTGGTTGCTTGAGGCTCCTGAGCACGTGGGAGCAGAGGTGTGGGCTAAGAAGTGACGAATAGCTGGTGGTTTGGTGGGACAGGTACTGGTGCCGCTTTCTCAGGGTCTTAAAAGTAACCCTGGGATAGGGCTTCCCTGGTGGCGCAGTGGTTGAGAGTCCGCCTGCCGATGCAGGGGACACGGGTTCGTGCCCTGGTCCGGGAAGATCCCACATGCCGCAGAGCGGCTGGGCCCGTGAGCCATGGGCGCTGAGCCTGCGTGTCCAGAGCCTGTGCTCCACAACAGGAGAGGCCACACAACAGTGAGAGGCCCGCGTACTGCAAAAAAATAAAAAAAAATAACCCTGGGATATAAGGTTTATTATAGGCTCTAGATCTAAGGGAGGAATATAGGTTTTTAAGTTGGGACGAAAATCGTGATGAATGCGTTATCTTTGGAAGATTAATCTGGCAGTGGCTTGGCGGTGGTGATGCAGGTGAGGGGCAAATTGAAGTAGGGAAAAGTGTTGGGTGGTGGAATGGCCCTGATCTGGATGTGCAGTTATGAAGGCCTGGCCCAGAGTAACACAGCAGAAGTTTAACAGTTTATATGGAAAATGTTTTTCAAGAGTACATCATTTTCTCTAATTTTATAGAATATTAAGGATAGTTTCCTATGCCCCTGAATTGAAACAGAATATGCTATTTATTTCAGGAGTGCCGGCTAACAAGCTACAAAATAGTGTTTCCAAGGAACTGAAAGGGAAGTTGAAACTGCCAGGGAGAATAGAGGGAGTGGAAGGGTTTGGGGGGTTTTGACAAGGACACAGCTTCTGGGGACAGACACGTCTCCGCCCTTGGCCTGCTTCTGCCTAGAAGCCTCACCCTGTTCATGTCTGGGAAGGGGGCCAGTCTTGAGACAGGTCCAGACCGCGCAGCTTCCTGTCTGGGGCATGTAGCGATGTGATGCTGTGTCACCTTTACACGACAAATCAAAAAGCTTGAGGAGAAGGAGAAATAGCTTTTCCTGCATTTTCTCTGTACTACGTCTCCTCTGGGGTCCTGAATTTCCAGGATCCGAAAGTCTGTCATCAGAGATGCAACGCATGGATTCAGGTGCCCCAATTAAAAATTGCATATTGATTGTAGTGGGAAAAGGTATGGTTTTAACTTTTACTGGCGCTCTAAAATTTAAATTCAAAGGCATACTTTAGTCCAGTGGAGGGGATGCCCAGCTTGGAGTTTTCAGGTCCTTGTGTGTTGTCAAATGTTTAGGTCCAGGGAGAGAAAAGGGAAATTGGGCAACACTGAGATGCTCCTGGCCTTTTTTTCCACACCCTCCTTTTTCTTTCTCTCTTTATGGCCACAAGAAGTCCAAGCAAACATTTTTTAAAAATTTAAATTTTCATTAAATGTAACTTTATTTCTTTTTTCATAGTTGGTAAATGCTTAATTTATGATGTCAAAAGTGGTGCTGTTCTCTCTTGGGAGGGGGGAATTACTTTCACATAAATCCCTACACAAATCCAAGGGTCTATGGTGGTCGGTTGGCCTGAAGAGAAGCTTTTTTAAAATTAAATTTAATTATTTTAATTTTTTTTACTGCGTTGGGATTTTGCTGCTTCGCGCAGGCTTTCTCTAGTTGCAGCGAGCGGAGGCTACTCTTTGTTGCGGTGCGTGGGCTTCTCATTGCGGTGGCTTCTCTTGTTTTGGAGCACGGGCTCTAGGCATGCAGGCGTCAGTAGTTGTGGCACGTGGGCTCAGTAGTTGTGGCTCACGGGCTCTAGAGCGCAGGCTCAGTAGTTGTGGTGCACGGGCTTAGTTGCTTCGCAGCACGTGGGATCTTCCCGGACCAGGGCTCAAACCCGTGCCCCCTGCACTGGCAGGAGGATTCTCAAGCACTGTGCCACCAGGGAAGTACCAAGAGAAGCTTTTTTAAAGAAAGGGTAATTATTACTGGTGGCCCATTATGCATTCTTTGACAGAATCATTACATCAGTTATTTTAAGCACACTGTCCTAATACTGCTGTTTTTTCATTTCACTTCTCCCCTCCCCCCTCCCCCTTGCTCTCACCCCTTCCCCTACTCCCCGCCCCTGCACACATTCACCTTCTCATATTACACTTCTGAATGTCTGGTAAGAAACAATTTGGGTTGATCTTTAGACATTCCACCTGAAAATATTCTCCTTACCATATTGGCAGTTGTTAAGGTTGTAATTTATCTATGTTTTCCCAGAAGACTTGTGGTGGGTAACATGAGTTATATTTGCTATACCCACTGTCTTTAACTTTTGCCAGATGGTTGTGAAGAGAGCTGTTTGCTCTTTACTTGCAGACACAGAGAGTATGAAGCATTAAGGGCGGAAACAAGCACATGCTTAGAATTGCTTTTATGAGATGGTTTTGGACTAGAGAATGTTCTGTGATGCTACAAAGGCAAAGGTATTTACCAATCAAGATCAGTAAGAACCTGATCTCCTACATATCCCATAAGTATATAGTTTTCTCCAAAGTACTGAGCTGTGCTTTATCCAGTTACCATTTAAAAATCTCAACTTCACTGTATTTTATTTTACATAATAGAAAATATTTATTTACATAGCGCTTTGCCCCAGAGATCCCAAGAAACTCAGATATAGTCACTTACAGCCTTGTAACAGCTGAACTGAAGGTGCATGTTACATCACGTGAGAGGAAAGTCTCTGGAACAGGTTTTCTTGGAAGTGCCCAGGCAGAGGAGTTCCTTGTCAATGCCCTTTCCAGATAAAAAGACACTATCACAGTAGTAACGGCTGAGTTTCATACCGCTGTGTGTAGAGACATGCTTTGCCTAAAAGCGGCCATCGTACGGGCTTGTCCCTGGGCGGCGACTCTGGGACAGGATGATGCAACTTGCATTTGGGCATATCCAACGTGGAGCAGACCGTCCACATGTTGGATTCCTTTTGAAGTCCTGAGGGAGAAAGAGCTGTAAATTAAGTCCAGTTAGTACTTTCCTTTCCTTCCCGTTTGTTATTTTAAACAAGTGAACAAGGACAAAACCTCCCCGCCCTTGGGCGGGTCTTGGCCTCCGGCCAGCCGTCTGCCCTCCCCATCCCGACTCTCTGGGCCTTTCTCACTTCCCAGGGGTTAGTGAGGCTGAGAGGGAGGCGGGAGGCAGGGAGGTGGTACCTTGGGAGGAGCAAACTGGCAGCGGGTGGGTTTGGGACTGGCTGGGTTCTGTGAACCACCGCAGGCTTCAGTTTCAACATTGAAGTTTGAAAATCATAACGAGGAGGGATTGAACTTAGACCATCGGAGACTGCGGTGAAGGGAAAGAAAATGAACAAAGCCTCGAGGAAGATGTGATCTGAGAGGCGTGGGGGAAGCCATTTGGGCAGTAAAGCATCGGAGGTTTTCGAGAAGCGGGTTTGAGGGAGACAAGGCCAGATTACGGAGGAGCTGGGCCAGGACAAGCCTTCCTTCCGCAGGCCGCAGGGACCTGGTGGACGGGCTGGGGGCAGGAGATTAACATTCAGTCTAGTTCAGCGAACGTTTACTAAGTGCAGACTCTGGGCCAGGTGAGGGTGCAGACTGGGAATTCGAAGATGCTGTCTTTGCCCTCAGGGTGCTCGCAGTCTAGCAGAGTGACAGACAGCTGAGCATATAATTTCAACATAATAGAATGAATTCAGAGCAGATGATATTCCAGAGTGTTGTGGAAGACACACGTGAAGTTTAGCCTCCTGTGTAGTCATGGAGGACTTCCTGGAGGAGGGATGCCTGCATTGCTTCTTAAAGAATGAGGAGTTAATCAGGAGAGGAATGGAGAAGGAAATTCCAGGCCGGGGGTCAGCACGAGCCAAGGCAGAGCACTCTGAAATGCTGTGGTCACCCTGGCAGTTTGAATTTTCAGCACACGGTATGCAGGTGCTGAGAGATGACGAGTGTAAGCAGGACTGTCTTCTCTTTTCCCTGTAAGGCTGCAGAGGCTGCCGGTTTTGCCCTTCCTCAGATGCCTCTTCTGCACAAGGTCAGAGAGGTTTGCATCTAAAAAGCAAATCTGACCATGGGATTGCCAGGATTAAAAATCCCCCAGTGGACGCCATTGCTTACAAGATAAAGTCCCTGACAACCTCACCCCACCTCGACCTTTAGCTACAACACCAAACTTCCTGTAGGTTCCACTTCTCTCTTTGGGTTTTCCCTCAGGCGGAGAGGACCCACGTAGACCACACATGCAAACTGCCCTATCCCACCTGCCCCTGTCATCAGGCTCACCCCTGCTTGCCTGTGATGAAGGATTTAGCTCCTCCAAGGAGCTGCCCTTGACCCCCTTTCCCACCTCGCCATCAGGCACCTTTCTATATTCCCATGATTCTCAGGGTCTCTCTTTATCTCACGCATTGTTGTGTAGTTATCCCTTTGCGTATAAGGTCGCTCCTAGTATGAAATAAGAGCTCCCAAAGGGTGGGTGACTTTCTCCCCATCTGTTTCTCTGGTACTTGGTTCCAGGTTCTGTCTCCTTTCCTCTTCCCTGGGCTGGTCCCCACCCCAGCCCCTCACCAGCTCCTGGCTACCAGGCTTCACTCCTTCATTTCCCAAGGAATGTCCTCTCATTTTCTCTCCGTCCTCATGGTTTCTGAGTCTACTTCTCAAGGCTCCTATCTCAGGCCAGGATCCTGTATGATTCTACAGTAACTCCGTGCGGACCACTTGTCTGAATCACCCACCTGATGGATGAGTGGTTAGACGCTGGGAGAGGTGAGGGAAATGGTCCAGTGTCACACAGCTGTCAGGTGGCAGAGCATAAACACGGATCTGTGCTCCTAACCAAATCAGGCCTCTCAGTGAGACTTCAGTGAGTCAGACTGTGCTTCACTGGCTAAGGAACCATGGATGAATGGTTTTGTGTAAAGTAGAAATTAATCCTGAATTTACGTATTTTCATAACTTGGGTTTTTCAGCTTGATTTGATGGGAAATGTATTTATTATGAATGCACTCGGTGAGTGGATTTCCTAGCATGTGAATTATATCTCGAAGGGAAGAACAAAACAAAACTGATTTTCTAAACCTGTGGCTGGGTTCTTCTGCGGAGGTGGGTGTTAGTGCTTGGAAAATATTGCATAGGAGTTTTTCAGCTTACTCTGCCAGAAAGGAAAAATGAATTATCTTTTAGGACCAACCTAGAAATGGACAAATGGCCAAATACTGTGATCGAATGACTAAACGGCAGAAAATATTTTTCTAGGAGTTCTGGGTGTGGTAGGAATGTACTTGTCATCTTTTTTATGTATCGCTTATTCAACTGTTATTTTTAGCATGAACCTTCATCTCCTTCCTCTCCCACTTTCCAGAGCAGACCGTAGCCCTTCTGAGCTCATTAAATAAATATAGCTATATTAGCAATAAAGAGGAAACTTTTGCATTGCATTTGTGTCAGTGCTTAAAAATGGGAGTTTTCCTCAATTTTTTGTTGATAATTTTTCTTTTACAAATGAAAGATAATGAAAACTTCCTTTGCGTGACTTGTCTTCATTCATGTTATTTTTGTGTTTTGTGCACAGGTATTAAAGAAATGAAAGCTCAACTCCCATAGAAGTTGAATTTTGATTTTCATGTCCTGATGAAATAAATGTCTGGGGCAGTTATCAGTACTTGTGGAATGTAGGAAAAAGTGGGGGAAAAACAGTCTTGGGTTAAAGGAATTGATCTGGGGCATTTTCATTTTTGATCATATTAGGAAAAAATCTCCAGAAATTCCCTGATAAGTGTGAGGTTGGATAATATTGCTATTTTGGTGACGACGGTTGAAATTTACTGCGGTGGTATGTGTCATAGATACAAAACTGTCTTCTATTTGTCCCTTTCATTTAAGGAAAATGTATCCGTATCTCATCTTTTGAGGGATAAAGGGATAAAAATAAAATGTCTTTCCTTTTAGTTAACATTAATTTGGGGCTGAACTTGAAGATCAAAGCTGGTAGGAAATTGAGAGGCAAGATTGTTCACCCAAATGAGAGTGTGGGTAGTCTTACATCTTCTCTGTAGAACACCTGGGGATTTGTGGGTAGAAATGCAGTTGACAATCAGATGAAGATTTAACTGCAAGTTGCTAAGTAATTACTGGATAGTGCACGATACCCACCTTGTGAGCGAGAGGACCAGGGGCTCAGGGGCTGCGTTCTAAGTGCTCGATTGAAGCTTGTTTCTGCATGTTGCTCCCACCAGGATCAGCTTTGGGCCTTGGCCAACCTGGAGGGGCCGGCTTATTTTTTTTTTTTTTTTTTTTTTTTTCTGCGGTACGCGGGCCTCTCACCGCTGTGGCCTCTCCCGTCGCGGAGCACAGGCTCCGGACGCGCAGGCTCAGCGGCCATGGCTCACAGGCGCAGCCTCTCCGCGGCATGTGGGATCCTCCCGGACCGGGGCACGAACCCGCGTCCCCTGCATTGGCAGGCGGACTCTCAACCACTGCGCCACCAGGGAAGCCCAGGGGCCGGCTTATTGTGTGGCCCTGGTGAAGTCACTTTCCTCCCTGGGCCTCAGTATTCTCTGCTGAGAAATGAGGGTGTGGCGACCCTAACTCCCTTGCAAGCTCATTGCCTGTGTCCACAGACTTCCCCAGTATTACAAGGTCTGTACTGAGCTCGTGGGTCTGGCCTTTGTACTTCTCTCTTCCCTCTAAGTAACCCAAGCACCTGCATCCACTGGACTTTTTACCTGCATATTCTCCCACATCCTTCTCTACAACTTTGTTGAGTCCGTGGATAGAAAAATCAAATATTTCGTTGTTTCTTATCCAACCACAGATCCTCATTTGAACACGCTCTCCGATTCTCTCCGTAAAGGACCATGACCTTAAAAGTAAGATAAATATTGTCTTTAAATATGGACTAGCTGTGTGACTAATGATGGCTTACTCTGCCACAGAGCTCTGTGGGATGAAGGATGTATTAGTCAGGGTTCTCCAGAGAAACAGAACCAACAGGACCTGTGAAAAATATATTTGTAAAGAGATTTATTATAAGGAGTTGGCTCCTGTGATTACAGAGATGGGCAGGCCCCAAGATCTGCAGTGAGTCGGCCAGCTACAGACCCAGGACAGCGGGTGGTGTGGTTTGCCCCTGAACACTGGCAGGCTGGAGACCCAGGATGGGCCAGTATTTCAGTTCCAGTCAAAAGGCAGGAAAAAGGCCGATATCCCAGTGTGAAGGACCATTGGGCAAGAGGAATTCTTCCTTGCTTGGGGAGGGTCAGACTTTTTGTTCTAGCCAGGCCTTCAACTTACTGGATGAGGCCCACCCACATGAGGGCCGGCAGTCTGCTTTATTCTATCTACCCATTTAAATGTTAATCCCATCCCAAACACTCATAGAAACGGTCGGATTAGTGTTGGACCACACATCTGGGCACCCCGTGGCTCCGTCAAGATAAGGACAGGACGCATCATTGGAACGGAGAAGTCATAAAGTCCATTCTCATTTTCTACTAAGTTCAGATTAAAAAATTGCTCTACAGTGTGCAGTAGATTGAGATACCAGTTCTCTTGAAACATAATCACATATATTAACAAACTTCTTGATCTTTGTAAGGTCTGCTTTGGGCTTTTGGGGTCTCCCGGCGCCACCTTCTTTCAACAAACCTAAGCATCTGAATTCATTTTCTTCCTATGAACTTACCTGCATTTTGTCCCGGGTTTTGGGTAGAGAGGTCTAGGTGTGCTGAAGATGATAAAGTGTTTCTGGCAAAATTTGAAGATTCCCTGTGTATCGTTTAGGATGGAACTGTCTTTTCCTTCCAGTGGTGCTTTGATGTGTAGTCATTTAAATACATTCAATGATGCCTTTAAAAATCTTTGTAAACCGCAGAAGTCAGTGAAAATATGAGAGATTGTCATCTTCCCTGATCTGTAGTGATTGGCATGGACCTG
Organism: Grampus griseus; assembly: GCF_964374135.1. Taxonomy (NCBI): domain Eukaryota; kingdom Metazoa; phylum Chordata; class Mammalia; order Artiodactyla; family Delphinidae; genus Grampus; species Grampus griseus. The sequence continues at coordinate 76,910,975 of NC_139007.1, forward strand.
GGTTTTATTTTACTTGGTATTTTGTCTTTTTATTCCTCTGTGGATGGCATGGGCTCCTTTATTGTCTGGTATCCAATGACTCACTGTTTTTCTTTCCTTTCATATCCCACCTACCCCTCCCCAGAACCCCTAGAAAGCATCTCATAAGCTGTTTCACGTGGAGTTATAGATGAGGGATAAGCTTTAATACACTACCCAACCTAGAAATACCTGCATATTATTAGAAGACAAAAGAATGCGTCTAAGTTGTGGATGTTCAGGTGTCAGCTACCGAAGATATTTGTGAGACAGAACTGGGAGTATAGTGTTGCCGGGACTTAGCGCTCCTGGTATGTGTAGTTTATGGTTACAGAATAGCCATCCATTACTTCTGGAATCTAGAACACTGTAACATGGCAAGACCACGAAGAGATTTGCAGTTCAATTTGAACTGCCGTGTTAGTCTAGAACAGTCATCCTCTCTCAGGCTGGTACCAGAGTTGTTGGAGGTGCTTTTGAAGTGTCAGCTTTTCTGGGCCTCATGCCTAATGAGTGGACTCCTCAGGCAGTGGAGCTGGGCATTTTTCACTTGGAAAAGCCAGCAGCTCATTCTGGTATTGATTCAAGGCTGACGTGAGTGGGCTGTTATATCACTAGCAAGGTCACACGGCATCTTAAATGAAGTTAAACTGGAAATTGGGATTTTTCAGTGCACTCTGGGACTTTTGTTTTGCGGACTATGACAGATCAACAAATTATTTGTTTAGACCTTGTAGCCATCATTTTTTTTGCGGTACGCAGGCCTCTCACTGTTGTGGCCTCTCCCGTTGTGGAGCACAGGCTCCGGACGCGCAGGCCCAGCGGCCATGGCTCAGGGGCCCAGCCGCTCCACGGCATGTGGGATCTTCCCAGACCAGGGCACGAACCCGTGTCCCCTGCATTGGCAGGCAGACTCTCAACCACGGCGCCACCAGGGAAGCCCCATCATATTTCTTTTATGTGGAAAAGTTGTGCAGTGACCTTCCTAAGAAATGGATACAGAGAACTTGGAGGGGGTCTAGGGAGCACCCAGAACTTGTCCTGCTTTTCCCTGGGCAGAGGCTGAGGGGACCATAGTGTTAAATGTCAGAGAGCCTTCAAAATATCATTTGTCCAGGATTACGGGTTGACCTGGAAAGTGTACTGTGAAAGCTTAGGATCTGTTTGGGTGCTAAACTTGGCAAAGCTAGAGATGCAGTTGTTGCAAATGAAATGACACAATTCTTGTACCGAATCGTCGTAAGCCTTCACTACAGACCTTCTCTTGAATTTCGAGATTGCTCTGAATACCATTTGAAGCCCTGCTTTCTGTTCTGTTCTGAATCCCTACGTTGGCAACTTACTAGAGCCTTTCTTCACCTATTCGTTTATGTTTAAGTGAAGGTAATACTTAACACAGAACATACTTTGACATTCTTGGAAGAAGGGAGAGAGTGGCCCCCAGAGTTTGTACTTCTTTACCAACTCATGACTTAAGTTTTGAAGAATACGTAGAAATTTCTGTCGTGTAAATAATTTTATGTGTCTTAATAAGGATGTGTAGATGGTGATTCTTCTCTAATACACTTAAAATAGGAGTAAAAGCTCTGTTTGTCCTTCTGCCTGCAGTTCATCTGCTTGTCCTTTTAAGTGATTCTCAGAATGTACAGAAGTGTGCAGCCACTTGCCTCCATTCAGCCAGCATCTGTTTGTGTGCAGACCGGTTAATCTGATTAAGATCAGAGGCTGTGAATGTAAATGAGACAAAGTGAAATAACTGACTTTCAGTGGTGCATCCTGCCCTAAGTCAGCCCGGTTTTCAGCGCTAGAGCTCTCCAGAGGCCATGGCACGGCACCGCATTGGGACCGCCGGCTTTGTTTTGTCTTTGGCCATCCTGATGAAGTACAGTGCGGTCCGACCGCATGTGTTTGGGCAGGAGGGCTTGAGATGGGGTGAGCAGGGAAGGCTCATTTCAACCCTGCAGCACCAGCTGAAATGACTTTTAAAGTTTGTGAAAGGGGTCACGTTTTCAATTTGACCCGTGAGCACTTCTCATTTTTATTTAAATTAGTCCTATTCTTGCTTAAACAGATCCAGCAGTGGGAGCAGAACCTGGAGAAATTTCACATGGATCTGTTCAGGATGCGCTGCTATCTGGCCAGCCTGCAAGGCGGGGAGTTGCCGAACCCCAAGAGCCTCCTTGCTGCTGCCAGCCGCCCCTCCAAGCTGGCCCTGGGCCGGTTGGGCGTCTTGTCAGTTTCCTCTTTCCACGCTCTGGTGAGTTTCCAGGAAGGCTGTTCAGCGGCGTGAAGGGGGAGCGCTGCGGACGCTCACCTTTCTCCAGCCTGTTGACATTCCGCACTGCTGTGACTTAAGCCAATAACTGACCAGGGCCACCCAGGGGCCAGGCGCCGGGGGAGGGATGATTGGCGTCCTGCTACAAAGTCCCAGCATCCCAGCTTCTTTGCTGCCCGTTCTCGGAATCCAACTCCTAATACGCAGTTATTAAATATTCACATCTGCGTCTGCCCTTCTGTCTGTTCCACCTCGTACAGTCAGGAAGGTGGAATCCCCGAGGAGTAGCAACAATGGTGTGAAGAGTTAAAGGGCTGACGGAAGGTTGTTTGATCTGTTCTCCCGAGAGCCCCACTGGGTTTTCTGAAATTGCTCCTGTGCAGGTGGCTTCTGTGGATAGTACTAGCTCAGCGGGGGTGGGGTGGGGGGGGTGGCGGGTGGTCCGAGGGCTGTTGTGCTGACCCTGCTGTCCACCCCGAAGAGATGTGAATGTTGTAACTAGACGTGTTTATCCAGATAAGGGACATCTCTGTGGTGGATGCGGTCCTGGTATGTCAGACCTGCAGCAGTTTTGGGGGCTGCTCAGAACACATTTATAGCAGGCAGGGCTTTACTCCTGTTCTAGGGCAATGGTTAATTCGCTCTGTCATCTAAATAATGGCGTCTTAAGATTTTTCTAAATTGTTTTGAATTAGGTATGTTCTAGAGATGACTCTGCTCTCCGGAAAAGGACACTCTCACTGACCCAGCGAGGAAGACACAAGAAGGGCTTATTTTCTTCATTAAAAGGGCTGGACACGCTCGCAAGAAAAGGAAAGGAGAAAAGACCGTCTATAACCCAGGTGAGTTTGCCAGCATGGGAAGGACAGCAGACCTAGCGGGAAATCCTTGATATGCCATAAATCATAAATGTTCATCCCCCTTCAGAATGAGATAAAAGTTCCTTCAAAGGGATGCAGTCTTAGCATGGATTTTTTTCCTCAAATGGAAACACACAAATTGCTCAGTCTCTTTTTGGCACTCCCAAAGAGGTATTCACACCTTGCTCACATCTGCAGCGCATGGTAACCCAAAAATAAGAGTCATCAGAAAAGAAGCCTTTAGAAGTAATTGTCATAGATTTTATGTTAAAGAAAAAAAAGGAAGAAAGTGCTGATACATGCTCCCACGTGGATGAACCTTGAAAACATGATGCTAAGTGAAAGAAGCTAAACGCAAAAGGCCACAGGTTTTATAACTCCATTTACATTAAAAGTCCAGGATAGGCACATCCACAGAGACAGAAAGTAACTAGTGATGGCCAAGGGCTGGGGGGAGGGGCGCATAGGGAATGACTTCCAATGGATATGGAGTTTCTTTGGGGAGTGATAAAAAATATTCTGGAATTAGACGGTGGTGATGATTGTAGAACTTTGTAAATATACTAAAAAAAAAAAAAAAACAACCCCCAACACCAACATGTAAAATTAATAATAGAGTAGCAGCAACTAAATTCTATGGATGGTGCCAGACGCTTTGCTGACTTCATCTTTATGACACAAAGTAGGCGTTTTGTCATCACATTTTACATATGAGGAGCCTGAGACCCGGAGAGGTTGAGTCACTTCCTTTCCCCGGATGTTCACGCAGCAGCCGAGAGGCAGGGCTGGGACTTGGTCTCCCTGGATGCTGCAACACTGGGCCATTGCTGCTGCTTAGTTTTCTGGAGGAAAGGCGGCTCTTTCAACATTTTGTCAAGTTGAAAATAGCCCGAGTGGGCTTCCCTGGTGGCGCAGTGGTTGAGAGTCCACCTGCCGATGCAGGGGACACGGGTTCGTGCCCCGGTCCGGGAAGATTCCACATGCCACGGAGCGGCTGGGCCCGTGAGCCATGGCCGCTGAGCCTGCGCATCCGGAGCCTGTGCTCCGCAACGCGAGAGGCCACAACAGTGAGAGGCCCGCCTACAGCAAAAAAAAAAAAAAAAAAAAAAGCCTGAGTGCTTATTGTTGAAATGTGGCCCAAGGACAGTGAATTGTTTTCAGAACATTTTGAACACTCATATCTGAAGTATTTCCTAATGCTGTTAATACAGTGTATGATAATGATTTTTATGTTGCTGAGTGATATGTTTTAGGATTATTATTTTTTGAAAGACTGTTGAAAAGATGAGCTATCACAAAATGATCTGATCGTTTAAGTGAGTTGGGAAGTGAGTTGTGATGAAGTTCAAGGACGTTCTTGTTTTTACTTCTGACCGGTTGCTGTTATTCTGAATATGCTGGCAGAGAGGGTCGCATTTTATGAACTTTATTTTCTAATTTTATATGGATATACACATTTGATTGTGCATAACAGTTTTGTGAAATAGGTGAGTAACAGGGATAGAATCAACTTCTTTGACCCGTCTGTAATCATAAAACAATAAAGCTGGAGGTGGTGGGACATGGATTGATTGACTGAAGGAGGGCAAACTCACATGGAATCCCTTTTACTTGGCCACTGTTTTTGTATACTCACAATTGGAAAGAATATCACGTTTAAAAATTGTGGTTCTGGACTTCCCTGGTGGCGCAGTGGTTAGGAATCTGCCTGCCAATTCATGGGATGCGGGTTCGAGCCCTGGTCCAGGAAGATCCCACATGCCGTGGAGCAGCTAAGCCCACGAGCCACGACTGCTGAGCCCATGTGCCACAACTACTGAAGCCCGCGCGCCTAGAGCCCGTGCTCCGCAACAAGAGAAACTGCCGCAATGAGAAGCCCGCGCACCGCAACAAAGAGTAGCCCCCGCTCGCCGCAACTAGAGAAAGCCCATGCGCAGTAACAGAGACCCAGCGCAGCCAAAAAAGTAAATTAAATAAATACATTTATAAGAAAAAAAATTGTGGTTCTATTTGTACTTCAGTTGTGAAAGTAATCATTTGTTGGTTATAAATGGAAATGTATTTCCTCGTTATAGACTATAGTTAACTATAAACCATTGGCTAATGCTGGGTTTATGTTTTTGAATTCAACTTCTGTGAAGTTTAAATAATGTCTTTGAGGCAAATTCTGATTTTAATCAAGGTAGCCAATTCTGTATAATTAAATGACAACGATAAATATCTTGATAATTTGCTTATAAAATGTTGACATTTAGCAATTAGGTATGACCCTAATATGGTTTTTACCCCATCATATGTAGTAAATGCCCTTAATGTAAGATTTCTTGAGAAACAAAAGCATTTGGTTGCACATTTTTGTTTTAAAAAGAGATGACACTGGTATTTATGTAACTGAATGCAGTCGAGGTAGTAGGTATCCGTAAATGTGTAAATGGCCTGTTTGTTGATGTTTAGTATTCTACTACAAAATCTAGAAGAGAAAAATTGGAAAAAGTAAAGGAAATTTTTCCTAGTCCCTCTACCCAAACACAGCCACTTTTAATATTTAGCTTTATTTCTTCCCAATATTTCTTCTACGCACATTTATAAAACAGTTATAAGCTTGATTTTGGTGGCTTTGCTAACTTTGATTTCTGCATCTTCAGAAACGTGTACTTCTTGGTAAAAGCAGCATCAGGAATATCCAGGGCGACTTGAACAATATGCATCATAGAAAAGTAAAATAGGTAACCGTATGGGAAGAAAAAAAGCAACTTTAAAGTTAAAACGTTACACGTAGTAGAGTAGCAACTGGTACACATTGCAATGTGAAGATGTTATCAAATGTCATAGCCCTTAAATTTTTCAATATTGAGAAAGGGCAGCCGCCAAACGAATATTGCAGAGCCGTTTCATTAGTCTTTTTTTCCCTCCTGCCTATCAGATACTTGATTCAAGTGGCAGCCATGGATTTTCTGGAACTCAGCTACCTCAAAGCTCCAATAACTCCAGTGAGGTAAACGTTGCTGTAGATGGTAGCCATCTTATTTTTACTTGGATGACACAAATGCTAAGTTAATGAGGGGATGCTAGTTCTGAATCTTTACCTGAATCTGTTGAAAATACTGTAAAGTTAGAACTCAGATGGTCCCGAGTAGGTAAAAGATGTTTGCGGAATGCCAAGTGTTTTTGAAGGTATCTAAACTCATGATAACTCGGTCTTCAAAGTGGTATAGCTAGACTAAAGCAACTTTAGTTCAAAATAGCAACTTTCATTTATTCGTCCCTATTCCTCAGCAGTTCTTACCGTCATTTGAGAGTTCGGTGACTCCAAACTTGCATTTTCCTCTTAGGGTGTCAGGGGGCTTCACACACATATTACATCATGCTGCAAATCAGTAGCCTTTGGTGCCCTCAGTGGAGCTGAATACAGGGGTCCCGTCTAGTCCCCAGGACAGCTTCTGACCGAGTAAATCCTCAGAACCATTTCTGAATGGAATTCTGGAGTAGGGTGAAGGTGGTCTGGGTGAGCTCATGCCTCTTCTTTGTGTCTTTTTCAAAGACACAAAGCTGTGTCTGCCCTTAAAGCTGTGTTTCATGTTACGATCTATTTCTCTTATCATCTGCTTCAGCAAATTATTTTCTCTTAGGTTTTATGTCCAATAAACCTCTAAACTCTTTGTTGAGGTTGAAACATGATTTTAACGGCTTGGCCAAACTTAATGTGCTGTTGCAGAAGTAGGCAGTATTACTTAACAAATTAATTGGGATAATTCAGTGACTTGGCCATAGTTTGAAAAATCTGAGGAATGGTGGAGTGTTAGACCCAGTGATGGGTCTGGGGGGAGGTGAGTGAGGAACTTTCTGGTGATCCTAAAATATACACCATAGACAACTACCTATTCTGCCTCCATGGGAGGTTGGCCCAACCGTGGGTGCTGAGAATGGGCTCAGTTCCATGGTTATTATAGAGACCACTCCGGGGGGCAACTCTGCCCGAGGTGTCCTGAAATGGGGTAGAGAACCTCTGCTCAGAACCCTACCCTGACCTCCCACTCACAGAGGTCAGGGGCTGCCAGAGGGCAGGTCATGAGATGGGGTGCCTGTGCCCGGAGGCTGTGTCATGGGCACTGCTTCTGGCTGGTCTCTGTGCCCTCCTTTGGCCAGCTTTGACCAAACGGGGCCCTGAGGAAGCCAGACCCATACCTTCCTTTTTTATAAAACACAACATCAAAATGGTGGACTTTTCATAATGAATAATTTCCATTCCCTGTCCCTTTATTTCTGTATACATGCAGAGCTTATTTCACAATCAGATCAAAATACACTGTCCACCAGGGATTTTGCTTGATTAAAAAAAATTATTTCACTATTATTTACTCGGTTCTTTACAATCTTTTATGGGCAGTCATCCCACCAAGTGTATATATGTCATGTCTCCCAAGCAAACTGGTAACTAGGACCCTTGATTGTGTGTGTGTTCTCAATCCATGGCTCACTGCTAAGGATATAATACAGCTTAATAAACTTGCCTCTTAATTGTCTATATTAGATGTAGCCCTTTAATGGTTGAGAAGAGCTGTTTGATCTGTAATGAAAACCCATAATTTTCGTATGTCTTCCAGCATTAAATAACCATTTAAAATTCCTACTTTGAGAGTTTAGAAATTGTATCATCAAAGCACTTTCTATTAACAGAATTATGTTGGACTTTGAAAATAAATTTTTGCTAAAATAGCCATTAATGGTCAGAATTAAGCTTAGTGTTTATTTAAATTGGGCTTTAATTAACAAATGATCTTCTTGTGATTTAATTGACAAGTCCCACTGGCGCTGGAACGAGTGAGAGGAGAAAATTATTGCATCCTTTTTTTTAGGCATATGTATTTAAACATTTATCCCTATTTGTTTTAACTAAACATTGCTTCTGCTGTAGCAACAGTGAAGAAATTCCTTTGACATATAGGGTTATTTTAATGGTATGTTTATCATTTCTGTACTGTAGTACTCAGATAACTATGTTTAAGTGAGTTGCAGCTAGAATGAAGGGTATTTGGTTTTTTATGTCTCTGGGACTTAAAATTCTGCCTGTAGCTGGTTGAATAATTAATATTTCATTCCACTAGTTTTCCTTTGCTAATCGTTCTTGGGGAATATTTATAACTTGCACAAAACGTCTGTTTGTAAACAGTGTATTGTGTCCATTAGCGTCACACAGAAAGGCAGTCGTTCCTGAGTGTGGGGAGGGAGGAGTTCACGGGTATTTAAGAGTATTCTATTCTAATCGGTGCGTCATATAACCGTCCAACAGTGAGTCACCCTAATTTGAAATCTGTTAAGGTTGGAATAAGGCCAGTCTTATTTGAGCTTTTTTTTTTGGTGGTACGCGGGCCTCTCACTGTTGTGGCCTCTCCCGTTGCGGAGCACAGGCTCCGGACGCGCAGGCCCAGCAGCCACGGCTCATGGGCCCAGCCGCTCCGCGGCATGTGGGATCTTCCCGGACCGGGGCACAAACCCGTGTCCCCTGCATCGGCAGGCGGACTCTCAACCACTGCGCCACCAGGGAAGCCCTTATTTGAGCATTTTTTTAAAGGACACTTTGGCCAGCCAAAAACGAAAGCTTTTCCTAGGGTACTTCTTGGTGAGTAATAATGAGTCTCGATCAACGTGTGAAGGGAGATGTTTGTTATGGAGATTGTGGCAACAAATCCCTGAGGAGGCTCTGGATGGCAGCTACCCCAGAAGTTTCATTGTAGTTACTGTGGAGCCCTGGGCCTTGGCTCTCTCTCCTGGAAAATTGGCTTGGGGTGTCCCAACTTTCTGCGGCAGTGAGTGAATGAAGTATTGTCACATCAGTCGTTAGCTCCAAACTGGAAAAAAAAACCCGCTAATGTTTTTTTTTTTTTTAAATGGAAGCTATGAATGAAACCGCTTACTCTTGACCATAACTTGGGTCTGTTTAAATAGAACATTTAGTCTGGAACCGTACATAACATCCGTACGTGCACAGATGGATAGTACATAGATAGGTCTTTGTTTCCCTTTCATATCAACTGATGTTTGGGCCTCGGCCCAAGAAGGAAATAAACACCACCCCCTCTGTGACATTTTGCTGTTGTTAAGACAGCCGAGAGCGCGTAACTCCTTTCGTGTTCTCTTCTCATCTCACTTGCTAACGGGCCTCCCTTTTATCAGCGACTGCGGTGGGGGCCCCTTGGCCACAGCCAGGTCGTGGTTTTGCTGCCCACTCCCCTTCACCGATCCCGGCAGTAATTATGAGCCATTTGATCCAAAGGCATCTGCTGTGAGAACCCGCGGAGTTTCAGTGTTCTCTCCTTGAGGCACACGGGGCAGAAGTAATTTGACATGTGCTTTCAGGACCATTAATATGATAGTAATAAGAAATGCTTCTGTGGAGGTTGCCCTGCCCTGAGGGCGGAAGTGATTTGCAAACCTTAACTGTAGTGGCCGCAGTGGCCTCGGCTGCAGTTCAGTGATGTTGCGTTTTGTGCGTGGCCGCTCAGCGCTGGACCACGCGGTGGTCTGGGCACCCGTAGTCACCATGATTCCCCAGGGTTCTGAAACGAGGGGTGATTCTCCTGCGGTTCTTTATAGTGGCCATTGTTGAATTACGGTGGTCAAGCCTACTATACTGTAATTCCACAGTCCACACTGAACTTCAAAAAAGGTCTTTGACATTGTTCATGGCTCTTTACAGTTTATGTAGTACCTTCAAGCGCCATTCCTCACACCAATCTCCTGATTTCTCCAGGAGGCTGGCGTGCTTTAGCCCCTTGTGAAGGTGAAGAAATAGAAAGAAGCCCAGAGACGTGAGATAACCAGCCCTGACGAGGCTGGGATTTGACCCACATTGTCTGTTATATTTTTTGCTGTTTCGTTTGTCTTCTCCAGGAGCTGGAAACCTTGAACAGGCTGATGGGAAGCTAATTCTGTGGGGAGGAGGGAATGGAGTGGGTGGGAGGAGTATACAGGGGTCTCAACAGAGGTGGCCAACCGGGGACTTCTGGGTGGGTGGTTAGAAGATTAATGTAGCACCTTTAAGGCTAAGCAGAGAAAGGAGTTTTCCAGATACATCAACTTGCTGGGCTTATTTTCACGATTCCCTGTTCCTTTTATGAAAAACAATGTAGGAGAATATCTTATCTGGCTTATTGAAAATAAAGCATGTGATTTCAGCATGGATAACATTGACCCTTGAGGGAATCAGTCCAGTTGTTTTTCTCCAAGTGGGTACATCTTCCAACAGCCTAGGAGATCTGTAAGCACCAAGTAGCCTTTTCTTTTTCTAGTTCTAATTGACGAGTCAATGCTACATCCTCATGGCTTCCTTTGAATGGCCAGGTTTTACCTTTCTTTAATTGCGTACATTTCTAGGGGGTGTGTGTTGTGAGAGTGTGGGAGATGCACAGGAAAAAATTACACGTAAATGTTCACTGTAGGATCTCTTGAGAATCTGAACCTTCCATGGCCTTGGCTTTGATAGGCATCGTCTCATTTGTCATTCAGTTGATCTTAGGTCAACAGTGTAGACTCAGAATGATTCCTCAGAGCACTTGTAGGCACAGAGCCTTGTTTCATCGAATAGAATGTGAACATCTCTTGTCCTTTGCATCTCTTAGTTTGCCTGCACACTTTTCCCTAGCCTAGAACTTCTTCCCCTTCAGTAATCCGCTCTTAGTTCTTTTTCTTGAAACTTCAGGGAGGATTACGAACTTGACACTGTGTAAATAGATTCGAATAGGATACTGAAAATGGACAGCCTTTATTTTCCAAGCCTCTGTGTGTGACTGTGAATTTCTCGTTGCATCCAATTCAACATCCATGGCTTGGGTGTGTTCTGGGCGCAGGACACACTGTGTGGAGGGCTGAAAGAGACTGAGAATGAGCAAGACGGAGCCTCTGTTGTCATTCATCTCAGCACCTGGGGGCGTGGGAGCAGCCTAGAAATGACTGTCAAGTGGGCTGGGCTTCGCTAAGTGCTGTACCGGGACATTGGGGTGTAGATGCGTCTGAGTGGAATTGGGGTTAGGGGGCGAAGAGAGCAGGAGACACTTCACAAGGGGGGGGCAGTGTTTGAAATAAGGTTGAAAGGTATATGTAGTTTCAGCACAGAAGCTGTGAGGAGGGTAAAGCAGGTGAAGGAGGTGGAAGTGACCAGGGGTCTGGAGGCAGGAGAGCACTGCTGCTTTGTGGAGGTGTCAGGGGAGCCAGAGCATGCCGTGCGTCCAGAATAACGCCAGAGAGTCCAGCAAGTTGGCTTGTGTCCATTTCGCGAGAGGTAACTGACTGCCGGGCTGGTATTTCTGTAGTGCAGCGGCAGGGAGCAGAGGCTCAAGCCCGCTTCCAGGGTTCAGATCCCCACAGTACGACAGTCACAGCTTCCTGTGGGAGCGTGGGCAAGTTTCTAGAATTTTCCGAGCCTCATGATTCTCACTTGTTAAATGGAGGGTTGGGACAGTGCCGACCGCAGAGGGTTGTGAATGGTGAGTGAACGGGCAGTGTGTAGTATGGTCTCTCTGGGGTGGACAGGAGAGCAGGGGAGGGTAGTTGTGAATTTGTATTTCCCCGTCCCTCCCCCAGCGGGCCATCCTAGATCACGCCTTTCCTATTCTGCTCTGAAAGTGCAGACCTGAACTGCTTTGCAGTGGCAGTCAGGGCGATTTGACTTCCTCTTGGATGGGCTCTTTGTGGTTTCTTACTCCACAGTGACCTCTGCTGGGGTTTTCGTTTGATTCTGAGCAAGCGTAGTTTGAGAGGCGGGTTCTGCGCCTTTAAGGCAGTGCCTGCTTGTTGCCCACGCACGTGAAGTCCCTGCTCAAATGAGCAGAAGTGCCTGGAGGTTTATTTAACCAGAGAAGAAAATGTGACCCATGTGAGATGGGACCCTACAGGGGAAATGCCGTGCACCAGGGGAAACTGGTATCCATGCTGGTTCCCTGCGTTCTCCGAGCTCTCTCTCTCTCCCTTTTGCTTTGGCACATGAGGTTCATTTTCATTCTAGGCTGTGATCATCTTTCCAGGAAAATGTACAGAAAGTGACAGATCCAGAAATGCCACTTTAAGGATGAGCGAGCACCACATTTGAAAAGACAACACAGGAAGATTGATTCTTCCCTTTCTTTGCCTAAACCTGTTTTTTTTTTCTTTTTTAAATTTCTTTATGTATTCTAGTATTTTGATCCGATACAGGAGGATCTTTTGCTTTGTGGTTTTTAAAAAATGCATAGAATTCAAAGTAAAGTCAGGCATCAATGACAACTTTAGTGTATGATACGTGGGATATAATAATGTGATAGTGTTGGATCTGAATGTAACGTTTTCTGGTGTGTAAGGTGTTTTGGCTTCTGTGATCTCCTTTGCTCACAAAATTTGTATTATTAATTAGTCAGCTTAAGCAATTGTATTATATTAACAGTATCCCCTCTTACAAAATAGAAGTCAAGGCTCAGCAAGGGGAATGTCCTGTTGCTGCTGGGGAAGTGGTAGAGTTTGTGACTTGAACATCACTCTTTTGATTTAAATCCCCAAGTCTTGTCTTTACCATCAGACTAATCTGAGAACCTAAGCAGAAGGAAACATTTCTGAGTTGCTTAATGAATGTTATTTATTTTTGTTGATAAATTATAGAAGTACATATTAGCATGAGGTCATGGAGTTACTGTGATGGTGACGTTTAGGAAACAGAACTTCCCTGGGAAAAGTTTGTGAGAGGTGGTATGTTCAGGGATGATTTCTAAAAGTGTGTCTAGATGTGAAATAGCTGAAGGATGGAAAACCATTTAGCCCAGGATGAGGGGTTAATTTAAAAAAACAAGTAGAAATAAGAGAGAAGAGAAACGTGCTTGGATTAAGTTAAACACAGCTCACGGTTAGAATGCAGGCGGGTGTCAGAGGCCGTGGATGAGAGTGTGTCTGAAATTCACTGGGATCATGGCTTAGATGCAGACTTCACTGTGCCCCAGTCAGCCGGCAATTTCTAGAGCAGTAAGAGGAGATACTGAGCAGCCCGTCAGTGACCGCAGTGTCCTAACTTGGGCTAAGGCATAGTGGCTAGAACTCGGGAGGAGCAGTTGATTGACTTTGCTCAGCCTCCCAGGGCTTCAGTTGCACGTGGGTTAAACAAATGAGGAAATCCCAGGCTTGTCTGCCCCAGAGGGTCATGAGAAGCCAGGATGCGAGGAGTGTGAAATGGCTAACTGTAAATTAAGGGGGCATTTTCCCAATAGTTTCCATCATTTGCTTATCAAGTCTGTCCACCTTTTCCTTTGGGATCTAAAAACAGGTGGATGACCTGCTGCACATATACGGGTCGGCAGTAGACCGTGTTCCCCGAGACGGCTCATGGGAGAGCCAGACTGACGTTCAGTTTCAGGACCATCAAGCTGTGACCGTGATGATCAAGCCGGAACACAGAGTAGAAGATATTCTGACCTTGGCGTGCAAGGTAGTGGATTCTGCGGTAGAAATATACTTCTGAATGGAAATAATCGTTCACATCACCCTCCCGTGCCTTCTAAGTTTGAGCGGTGTTTAAGACCTCACTTTCTACACGAAGGAACCAATGAACGTATTTGTTAATTAACACATTAATTATTAGCATTCTCTTCCTTCATGTCTTAGAAGGATAAGTCATGACCCCTTGCCTTCATGAAGAACCTGAGCTATCTTACTGGAATTCTATATGTACCTCTATATCTGGGATAATTATGAAGGCTGTTGTTATTTAGGTTACTTAGAGATGGTGCTCTGTGAGAAAGTGGTGTAAACTTCGAATTATTTTGATTTGATCCTAAATAGTTTTATCAAGTTTCTCCAGATTAAATGAGTTACTTGGTACCATCCACAGTTGCTTCATGGAGATTGTTATGAGATGGTGTTTTATTCATTATTCAAACTGGGTTTTATTTTGAAAAGGAAGTTTATGATACATTTTCAAGAGAGCCCTCTGAGATCCATGAAGCCGACTCAGCAGCATCAGAGCAGATGCTTTCAGACCACCAGATGGCGCAGTAGAGCTGAAATATTTTTAACTTTGCAGAGAAAATGCAAAGACGTGAAATGGTAAAAAAGTCATGTAGAGTTTGGTAACTCTTTACCACGAACACTGACTTACTAGATCATCGTTCATTTCAGTCCTCCTTTGTCACTGACTTACGCCTTAGGATTCCAGACATTTATACACACAGGTTATAATCATGAATTTAATTTCCTTTCACTCCATTATGTCAGGTGTTTATTCAGACAGCAAACAGTATTGTTCGATAGCAATGAAATTACTTATTAAGTTGGTAAGCATTCTGATAGAGGAGGTCAGAAGTAGTGGGTGAATTAGACCCAATTAGAACAGAGGCCTGAGATAATTTGTCATTGTTGAAAATGTGTCTGAGAGAGAATGTGTGCGTGTATACACCTTTTCTTGTGAAAAGTGGTTGGAATAGGAAATTCCTAATTCTGAAGTCTGTGGAATATGCGATGGTTGACATTTCACAAATTTCCCTACTTCAGTAACAGGAAACAACTTAAAGTTAGGTACAGTCTGTCTATAAAAAGAGAGCCCTTGCTGATGTTGAGATATATTCTACTATCAGATATCTATGACCATACTTCTTCAAATTACCTCTCTTGCTTTTAGTGATAAGCAGTATCATTTAGAGAAAACCTTAAAAATAATTATTTGTCCCTTTTTTTCTTTTTTGCATACTTAAATTTGAGCTCTTATGTAGATTTAAACTCAGCAAATTATATATTTCTTTTAGAAATTTCCACTTTGATTTTTAATGAACAGTGATGCATTTAGAAAGAACATTCAACATCTGAATAATTGTCTTTTTCTTTGTAGATGAGGCAGTTGGAACCTAGCCACTATGGCCTACAGCTTCGAAAATTAGTGGATGAGAACGTTGAGTACAGTATTCCTGCACCGTATGAATACATGCAAGAGCAGGTGAGTGGGCTTTGGCTTCAGAAAGGGACATCTGAACCCCACCTGTGGCCCCTTAATTTTAAAAATACGTAATCTGGGGGGAAAGTTCTGTTTAAATTGGCATCTGGTTTGGAAACAATCAAAATAAATTTCCAGATATTATGACATCAAATCCTCTGATTTTGGTTTTTACCTTTTGTAGGTTTATGATGAAATAGAAGTCTTTCCACTAAATGTTTATGACGTGCAGCTCACAAAGACCGGGGGTGTGTCTGACTTCGGTAAGGTTAAGGAACACCCTCATCAGAGAACTGTCTGGTCCATCCTTGCCTAGCTTGCCCCAGTATCTTTGCCCCTAATATTTTTTCTTTACATTTTCAGAAACTTTGACAATAGTTTCTGAGCTTCCTTTCTCTTTCTTCATTTCTATTTGTTTATATTTGTTTATATTTGTTTATATATGTAGGCTAAAAGGTATGTATTACTATTAGTTAAAGATGCCAAACTAATTAAAAGGGATGAATGTAAAAATTGAAGAGGAATTTGAAATGATGGTGATAATAACAAGACAATGGATTTATAGTGTGCTGGGGGCGGTTCTAAGCTGATTAACTTCTGATTCATGTAACAGTTCTTTTTGTCTCAGTGTCTTTGCTCTTAGCTTTTCACTCACCTGGACGGCTCCCCTCATTTCTCCCTCCCCCAGTCCCTCCTCTCTGAGTATGTAAATCTGACCTGTCCTTCAAGAACTAACTGAAAGTCTGACTTTCTTGAAGAAGGCTTATCTGATTGCTTTGCCTTCAGTTTAACAATTAAGGGTCAGTGTTACCCAGATCACTTCATAGCATTTATTTATTTAACTTACATAATGGGTTTATATTTAATATAGTACTTCTCACCATGGAGATGTTACTCAGTTAATATAAAGATTGTTTTTGTTAAACATTAAATCTCTTCTCCATTTCAATTTTTTTTTTTAAATAACTTTATTTATTTATTTATTTTTGGCTGCGTTAGGTCTTTGTTGCTGCACCCGGGCTTTCTCTAGTTGCAGTGAGCGGGGGCTGCTCTGCATTGTGGTGTGCGGGGGCTTCTCATCGCAGTGGCTTCTCTTGTTGTGGAGCATGGGCTCTAGGTGTACGGGCTTCAATAGTTCTGGCTCGTGGGCTCCAGAGCACAAGCTCAGTAGTTGTGGCACACAGTCTTCAGTAGTTGTGGCACGTGGGCTCAGTAGTTGTGGCTCGCAGGCTGTAGAGCGCAGGCTCAGTAGTTGTGGTGCATGGGCTTAGTTGCTCCGTGGCATGTGGGATCTTCCCGGACCAGGGCTTGAACCCGTGTCCCCTGCATTGGCAGGTGGATTCTTAACCACTGCGCCACCAGGGAAGCCCCTCTTCTCCATTTCAATGTCAATATAAAGTATTTTTTTTACATTAAACCTTTTCTCCATTTCAACGTTAGATACATCGAATACGTTTTTCTAAACATTTTCCCCCACAAAGAGATAAGTTTTATTTTTTGACCAACTGTATTTAATATCTAGGTGCAGTATTAACTTGGGAGAAAACAAAACAAAAATCCATTAAAAATATGGAGAAAAGACTCCTCAGTGATGCAGGAGGCTGTGATTATAACTGAACAGTGGCAGTTTCCTAGGATTCTGGGCAAGAGTTTTCTTCTTCCTATTGAGAATTCTGAAACTATGAAATATTACTTATGCAAAGTTCAGCCATCTCACTTCTTTGACCTTCTTTCTAACTAGCAAATGCAAATTACAGACGGCATTTTTCAGTGCATTATTTGTTGTGAAGAAAACGTTTTGTTTTCCATTTAACATAGTATATCAATTTGTTCCTATTTATAGGGAAATAACCAAGACCGTGAAACTACCCTATTTACTGTTTCTTGGGAACTTTCAGACACCAAAGCTCAGTTCTGAACCTCAATAGCACAAATGTTTTCAGGGCAAGGTTTGATTCAGGAAGCCCTTCAGAGTCACATCTGTCCATTTCTCTTTCGTGCATACACCCCCGGACAAGCACAAATGCCTGTAATGCTGAGAACCACACCTAACAAGAGAGCGATTGCATCTCGGGCTTCTACTTTTGGTGCTGCAACAGGCAGAGATCATGATGTTGAGATCTTGAGGTGACTGGTTCTTGAAGGCTGAAAGTTTCAAAGAAAGTGCTATTTGTTTAACTCTATCAGTTCAGGATGCTGAGGCTAAGAGGTTCCACGTGACAGCGCCTTCAAGGAAGCAGCCATTCACCTGGTAGCATTTAATTCTTGCATTTCTGTCTGTCTGTGTTTCAACTTGGCTTTGAGCTCTTTATAGACTGTGTTCACGTCTTAAAGTTCCTTCCTATCTTTTGCCTTTTACCATAGGAACTTGATAATTATATAATGGTCAGTAAATATCTCCGTAGAAAGATTATTTCGTGTTAGATATATTGACATAATTATTTTGCTTAAAATGACTCAAGCTGATTAAATCCTAGTCATTGTAATATGTTAAGATTTCCGTTTTATGATTTGTTCTTTTTGTACTTGATAAAATTGACATGTTCTTTGTTTCTTAATTTTACGTCATCTGTTTGACCCCAAGTGTTATGTTGGTTTTTCCTCTGAAGCCCACTGAGCATGTTGACTCTGTTTCTATTGGCCTTTACTCTACTCTCCACAGTCCCCATTGGTGAATCTTCTTTGCATTTGAATGACTGAAGGAAGATACTTGAAAAGATACTTTTTGGTGACCACAATCTTCTGGGCTCTGCCGGAGCACAGAAGAAACAGGGGACATGCCTTTCTTCCTATTGTCAAGGAACTCCCAGTGTTATGGGACCAAGACATGGAAATGTGTGTTCCCACCATGGAGTCACAGTCAAGGGCATGGAGCACTGAGGGCGATGCATTCAGAGAAGGGCCGTCTCTCCTGGTTGCCTAGCCCCATATAGAGTTGTTTCTGAACAAATATTTTGTATTGAAGCGAACTTAATTTATTTTAATAAGACTATATTTTGTCTCAACTTTTTTAAAAAATTAAAAAACATTTAAATTGTGGTAAACTACCCATAACATAAAGTTTACCTTCATAACGATTGTTAAGAATGGTTAAAATGACAATTCAGTGACATTAAATACATTCATATTGTTGTGTCACCATTAACAGCACTTGTTTGCAGAACTGTTTTTGTCTTGCAAAACCGGGACTCTGTTAAACAATAACTTCCCGTTCCTTCTTCCCTCAGCACCTGGCAACCAACCTTCTGTTTTTTGTCTCTATAAATTTGACTGCTCTAGTCCCTCATATAAGTGGAATCATACAGTATTTGTTCTTTTGTGGCTGGCTTATTTCATGTAGCATAATGTCCTCAAGGTTTGTGTTGTAGCGTGTGTCAGAATTTTCTTCCTTTTTCTGAGTGAAGGTATTCCCTTTTATGTCTCTACCACGTTCTGTTTTTCCATTCCTCTGTCCATGGACAGTTGGGTTGCTTCCACCTTCTGGCTGTTGCGAATAATGCTGCTCTGAACATGGATACATTGTCTCAACTTTTGAACGAGGCTGTGCACTCATTTTTCTTATACCTTTAGATCTGACACATTCCCCTTTTTCTGCCCATGCTAGATATCAAAATAGTTGTAATTTAGACTTTCTAAACATACCATACTTATGAGAATAGATGGTCAAGGAAGTACTGCCCACTGATTTAGTGTGATGAATTTAGACTCGTTTTCTCCTTTTATTTTCGTTCCTAGGCTTCGCAGTGACTGCGCAGGTGGACGGGCATCAGCACCTCAGCCGCATTTTTATAAGCGATGTTCTCCCGGGTGGCCCGGCATATGGGGAAGGTCCGTGAGGCTCACGGTGTCTCTGTTCTCTCTTAATTCTGTGCGGTGCAGTGCAGTCTGGCTACTGAAATTTTCTTATGATTTTGTCAGAAAACAGTTTCGCCTAGAATTTTAAAGAAAGTAGACTTAATAGTTGAATTGAAAACGCATCTCCATCTCCATCTCCATACACACCTATGTGTATATCTAGAGAGAGAATTTGTGTGTGTGGTTTTGAAAGAGAGAGAGAGAGTATACACACACACGGTACACATGCGTACGTACAGACAGATGGAGCCAGGCAGGCAGACAGACACAGGCTAATGTTATTTCCCAGGGCACTGAATATCGCATAGAGGAATAGTCAATTTGAGTGACTCTCAAACTATTTCTTCTAACACTAGTCTGAGAGAACTGAAATTTGTTACCAGTGGAATCCGAATACGACACATTTTGGCGCTTTCTTTTAAAGTGGCGACAGAGCAGTCCCTGAGAACGCTAGACGGTTTCATCTGAAACTATTTCTCTCAGTAATAGCTCTCTTTCTTCTTCCTCTGTGTCCCCTTTCTCCTCAGGGCTGAGAAAGGGCAATGAAATCATGACCTTAAACGGGGAAGCTGTGTCTGATCTTGACCTCAAGCAGATGGAGGCCCTGTTTTCTGAGAAGAGTGTCGAGCTCACTCTGATCGCCAGGCTGCCGGACACAAAAGCAACTCTGTGTTCTTCCTGGTCAGACAGTGACCTGTTCTCAAGGGACCAGAAGGGTCTGCTGCCCCCTCCTAACCAGTCCCAACTCCTGGAGGAATTCCTGGATAACTTTAAAAAGGATACGGCAAATGGTAAGGTTTTGTTCTTTCTTCCTTCTTCACTGCTGGTATCACAGCTAATATTTGTAGGCTGTGATTTTGCTTGCAAACTGAGATTATTCAAGCTATTCAAAGAATGTTTTCTCCTTTCTTAGAAGAACACAGATGCCAACCAAGTAGATTTGATATAAAATTCCATGCATTTTAGTAATTATCTCTTTTAGTGAAAATAGAAAATAATGGTTTTGCACAAAATAACTTTCTTGAAAATTGCAGTCTTAAAAAAGAAATCACCCCTTTTACTTAGTATTGTAATTACTTTGTTACTGAAGGAGATGAAAGCCAGCATAAATGCCAAAGTTGATTTTTCTGTTCAGTTGAGTGTAAGGCAAAGGCATTGTGCAGTCATTTACTGGGTTCGAAGAAGGGTTGATGCAGTTCAGCTCTTTAACTCTTTTCTTGAGTACTGCTTCCTCAGTAAACTACGAACTTTTCACGTAGGTCATGAATTCTAAAATTTTGTAAAGGCCTAAAAATTGTATGCCAGCTTATGTTTCTGAAGGTGAGATTTCCATGGAAGGCAGTCATTTGAAGGTTTGAACTGCTGAGCTAATTATTCGTGCATATTCCATAGTTTGTAGTCAGGTGAATTAGGGGCTCCAGCTCACACTGAAAACCTGTGGTTTCCTTCTGTACCCCTGGAGGGAGCTGGCCAGCCCCCATAGTAGACCAAGCGTGAGGTCTTATGTTACAAGCACACAAAGTAATTTTTATACTTAATTATAATGATAATAGATGTCCAATAGACATCTCTGCATGATTACCAAAAATGGATGGAAAACAAAAAGAGAAGCAGTTAGGATCAATTTAATTATAAAACAAGTTTATTAGGTCATTTTTGGAATTAAAAAATCAGATTGTTGGCTTCCCTGGTGGCGCAGTAGTAGAGAGTCCGCCTGCCGATGCAGGGGACACGGGTTCGTGCCCCGGTCCGGGAAGTTCCCACATGCCGCGGAGCGGCTGGGCCCGTGAGCCATGGCCGCTGAGCCTGCGCGTCCGGAGCCTGTGCGCCGCAGCGGGAGAGGCCACAACAGTGAGAGGCCCGCGTACCGCAAAAAAAAAATAAATAAATAAATAAAAATAAAAAAATCAGATAGTCAGATTTGTGATTCAATAAGGTATATACTACCTTTTCCTCCTGTCTTGAGGTTTCCCTCTAATTTAAAATGCCATTACGTTGACTATTGACATATAAAAGCGAGTGTCATAAAACCAAAATTATGATGGAACTAATTAATTACTTGGTTATATTAGGGTCATCATTCAGCCACCTGGGCTGCTCTTACAGGTCTGAGTATTCTACGTAAGACATCGTGTGACCATTTGCTGGATTCATTATTCTTGAGGGATACATTCACTGCCTGTTATACCTCCATGTATTCTATCATAATAAGAAATCACTGCAGAATCAATAACACTTTTGGTGCTTGCAGGAATGAATTTCTATAGAAAGTAGCAGAAGAGGCAAATTTACCTTTTTTTTCTTTTTCTTTTTCCTAAACAGTTAAGGATCAAGCAGGTCAGTTAATCTTGTTTTTCACTTTTATTTTTGTCAGGGAAACAGCATAAGAGGAGGGCCTGGATATGTTAGATGACTGCTAGAGTTCTTGTCCTAGGGACCCATTCTTGTGGGTTACAGTTTTGTAACTTACCTAGGAATACCCATGTCAGTGTGTACAGGTGGCTTAGCTTAGCCTGTGGCAGGGCTTTTCCACCCTGGTCTGAACTGTGTATGCCAACAGGTGCCCGCACGGATGCAGTGCATACCTCTGCCCATCCTTCCCTGGATGGTTTATCACCACCCTGTCTTCCTGGTGAGACCGTGCTCTGTGGGCATGAAGCATCTTCTCCCCAGGGATTTACTGTCTATGCCCTCCACTGCTCCAGAGTAATGTGCTTATGTTGGAAACAAAACAGCCACGATGGACTGCTTTCCCAAATGCTTGGCAAATATGGAATTGATTTCTTTTCTTTCTTTTTTTCTCTATCAATTTGTTGTTTTTTTAAAAAAAACTGAAGTATAGGGGCTTCCCTGGTGGCGCAGTGGTTAAGAATCTGCCTGCCGATGCAGGGGACACGGGTTCGTGCCCCGGTCCGGGAAGATCCCACATGCCGCGGAGCGGCTGGGCCCGTGAGCCATGGCCGCTGGGCCTGCGCGTCCGGAGCCTGTGCTCCGCAACGGGAGAGACCACAACAGTGAGAGGCCCGCGTACCGCAAACAAACCAAAAACAAACAGACAAAAACAACCCTGAAGTATGTTTATTTGTGATGTCGTGTTAAGTTCTGCCGTACAACGACATGATTCAGTTATACATATATATACATTCTTTTTCATGTTCTTTTCCATTATGGTTTATTACAGGGTATTGAATTCAGTTCCCTGTGCTCTACAGCAAGACCTTGTTGCTTATCCGTTCTATATAGAATAGTTTGCCTCTGCTAACCCCAAACTCCCAGTCCGTCCCCCCCCCCACCCCCCTGCCCCCTTTGTTTATTTTCTTTTTTGAAGTAGTTGTGTAGCTTGTGAAGGAAGTTAAACGCCTGTGAGTGAACATCTCAGAAGGAAGCCTGTCTGTTTTTAAGGTCGGGGGCGTGTTGGGGGGATGGAGGGAAGAAGACAAGGGAGAGGAGAGAGCAAAGAGGGAAGCTCTCAGCTGAGCCTAGCATCAGGATGGCACGAGAAGCCCATGTTCGTGGAAGTGGGGAAGGTGGATGGTTTGGTGACAGGCAGGCAGGCTTTGAGTCCCACCTGGGCTTGAGTCCGGGCCTGCCCTTCACAGTTTGTGTGACCCTGGGAGCAGCGCTCAGCCAGGGAGGAGTGGGCATCGCTGGATGACACCCCAGCTGCGCTGTCCCCTGCCAAGGCAGTTCTGGGGTGCACCCCACAGTTCTTCAGAGGCGCCTGTGGAGTTGATTCCTCTGGCACGTGGAACCTCGTTTCACACCTTCTATGGGCTTTCTGCCCTCTGATCTCACTGGCCTCACTGCCTCGCTTGGGCTTCTTGGGATCACCTTCTAGAAACTTCTGTACCCACGACCTTGGCTCAGACTCTGCATCTGGGGGAGCCCGAATGAGGACACAGAGGCTTGATTCCTCACCTGGAAGATGAGGCTTCCGTCCCTGCCCCACGGGCCGCCGTGAGCTTGAGCTAGTCGGTGTCTGCTCGGGTCCAGCCCGGCTCCTGTGGGGCAGGAAACCTGAACACGGGAGTCTCCTCTCTCCTCCCCCCGTCCTGTGAGCTCACTGTCTCATTAAAGTTTACCTTGACTTGCTTTGGTGATGAATTAGGAAACAGTAGTCCCACTTTCATGCTAAAAAAAGGTTTTAAAATTACACAGATAAAAGAATTTAAGTGATTTTTGGAAGACAATTTTTCATACAACTTTGAATGATCCTTAGGAGTGGTCATTTCAGAGTCTGCCTTTCCCTAAATTTCATGTGCTCTCAGCGTTACCAAAGGCAGCCTGGTACTTGAAAAGAAGGAAGCTTTCCCTGTTTTATCTTCCCGAGAAGCTAATCCTTTGCCTGTTAATAAAAACCACACAGCTGGTGCTCTGGAAGGGAAGACCTGGTATTTTTGTTTGTTTGTTTGTTTTGAATAGAAACTGTAAGAACATCAGAAGGTGGAGGAAGAAGAAGCCCTCAGCATCTGTTTTGGGTATATCAACTGTCTGGGCTGAATAGTCACTGAGCCCTATTGGGTGTTTAAAATATGCAAGACCGGAGGGTAAGCGACGTGAGTTTAGGACGTTTGGTCTACTTTTGGTTTTAGTCAGGTATCCAGAAATTCATGTTTGTTAGCCTTAGTGTCTTGATCAGGTTTGAGCTGGGGAAAACAAAACCAAAACCCCTCTTATTATATATAAGTGAATGAAAGAAATGGTGGGAATGGTGACAAGTCCCATGGAACTCCGGCAGGGATTGAGTTGCTGTTCAGGTTCCATGCGTTTCTGGAAAAGAAGCATCCTAGTGGTGTTTGAGACTCATGGATGTGTATAGTGTTTAAGGAAATGGTTGTCAGACTTCATAGTGCCTAAGACTCACCCGATGAGCTTGTGAAAATGCAAATTCCTGGGTCCTGCAATCAGAAAGGCCCCTTCAGGTGGTCTGGGGTAGTGCCAGCTCTGTCGTGGACCAGGGCTCGCTCACACTGTCAAGGCCAGCAGTCTGAAGGAGGTGGTCTGATCCTCAGCAGTAGGACCTACCCTTCCCTGAACGCTTCTGTGCCCAGCTCTTGAGAATTAAACAAGATAATGTGTGTAAAGTTCTCAGCAAGTGACAGCGATTATGCCC
This sequence comes from Grampus griseus, assembly GCF_964374135.1. Classification (NCBI taxonomy): domain Eukaryota; kingdom Metazoa; phylum Chordata; class Mammalia; order Artiodactyla; family Delphinidae; genus Grampus; species Grampus griseus. The sequence continues at coordinate 76,935,037 of NC_139007.1, forward strand.
GTGTGTTGTTAATCTCTCAATCAGGGATCCCATGGCCCCAGCCCCACTACTGTCCTCAGTGCAATCAGGAGGCAGCACACAGTATTCTCAAATGAGCAGTTCCCCTCATTGGTTCTCAGCCCACCCTCAGGAGACAGCCCCATTCAGCGGATTGATACACTGAGAAGCAAAGAACTTGCACCAGTCAGCGGCTTTGCTGTGATATTCCCCTGACGCTGTGAGGAGTGGAATGGGCAGGGGTGCCCCGAGAAGTGATGGGTGTTCAGTACTAAGTTCTTTGTATCCTTAGAAATGAATGACCATTTGATTCCAGCCTGTAAGGGTTTGAATTTCTGTTCTAGTTCTCTCTAGGAGAGAGAGAGAAGAAATGTCTAGAGGCTGTATTTGACTTGAGCAGAAATACCGTCTGTAAAGACTTTTTATACAGAGAATTAGTTTTACCGCTGGAATTCCCCAGAGAAGCCAATGTTATTTTTGAGCCAACAAGGCCACTATTGAAGGCATCAGACGCGCCAGCCCTGTTGATATTGGGTTCCTGTTAATGCTGTTTTTGATTTACATGGAAAATCCCTTTTCCAGTGTATACCATCTTTTGAAAAATTCCAATAGCTGTTAAGAGAGTCTCATCGGGCATAGACTTCCCGAACAAAGCCTTTATGTAAACATTGAACTTGATGTGGCATTAATGTATCCTCCATCTATAAACAGCTGTTCATATGGCCTTGTTAGGATTGGGGTATACTTAACAGGAGACAAAAATAGAAAAGACCTATGTTCCTGCTTCCATTTAGCTAATGTCAGCCCAGCAAATGCTTCTTACTGGGTGATGAAGGTAATTGCAGCCTGAGGTTCTTTTTTTAATTCCCCACCCGACTTTGAATCACTCTTCTTAAATTGCTGTGTGAGTAGTGTAGAGTCTTAGTCTCCCAGAAGCCACTTAGATGCAGATTTGCTCTTTGGAATGAATTGCTCCTGGGAATGTATGTGTCTGCTATACAGCTTTCACCAGGGGAAGAGTTATAGAGCCAGCTCTGATGTGGCGAACCCACTTATCTCCTGTTCATGAGCGTGAGGGCATTTCGGCTTCCACAGCCTGGGTTAGGATAGCTAAGAGCAATGAGCTCAGAAAATGCCCTGTTTGTATGTGAAACTGCTGTTACTGAGTCTCTCTGGCTGACACCCCGGATCCCCAGATGCCAAAACATGTTCAAGTTCTTAAAGATGGTTGGCGCATGTAAAAACTTCTTTAAAAATCTGGGCGGGAAATACTGATTTTACCAGGACACAGAGAACTTTGGTCTCAGAGTTCGTAGTTTCTTATGATGGTTCCTAAGGTAGTTTTCAGTTTCATCAGCAGAAGTGAGCAATGTGGTTTTCTGTTAGCAGTAACTATGCTCCTTGGGTGCTAATTCCCTTATAAAACTCAGTGTTGCTATTGGGGAGTTTGTTTTCCTCTTTCCCATATTCATTCATTTATTCACTTGTTTATTTAACAAATAAACAACTTTTTGCTAAATGTTGCAGGTATATAAAAATGAGCTAGATGTTATTTTTTGCCTTCAAGGAGCTTATAGTTGAGTAGGAAAAGTGAAAAACACTTGTAAATAATAATTCACGTTTGAAAAAAAAGCTTTTCAATGAAGAGAATTAGAGGTCCACCTCAGAGGTAGAATTCCCACTGATTTTTCTGTTTGTTTCCGCTGGGAGCAGAGGGGTCCCCAAAGAGAGGTGTGAGAATTGGAGAAAGGTTAGCATTTGATCTGAGCGTGTTAGATGGGCAGGTTGTAGATTGGAAGGTGTGTGGTGGAAGCGAGAGAGCATGTAACCTGAGACACAGGCCCAAAGCAGAGGTCACCTGGCTCTGTGTGAGTGGGAAATAACATTGGAAAGTCTGTTGGGGCCAGATTGTATCAAAACCCTGAATTCCTGGGGTTTTTAACAAGTATATCATGGCAGGTAGCTGAAGAAACTAGTGAGTATTGCCTTACTTTCCCCTGCCTTAAAAAAAACAACAACAGAGAATTTGTCTGGTCATTTAAGGAGCAGTAAGTGTGGCTCGAAATCCTTGCAGGGTAGGTACTCCACCTTCCGCATATTGGCTTTATTATTCCACTGTTAGAGGTTCATTCCTTTGGCTCTCACAGTATTGTTATTTTTAATGATCAAGAGTCCCTTGTAAAATAAAGACTCAAATAACTGTTTTTTGGGGAAAGAATGAATATATGAATTACTGTCCGTGCCCTATAAAAACAACGTGCTCCTCAGCATTGTGATGCTGTGTCCACTAGCGGCATGGTCCTTGCAGGTCCCCTTTAGGACGTGGCTGGCCTCAGGCCAGGCCGGCTGGTGGTGAGCAGAGGCCCGTAGCACTGAGGATGAGGCAGTGTTGGAACTGAGGGAGAAGCTGGTGAATAAAATTTGCTGGCATTTTGAGTAAAACCAGTCCTGTATTCTCTGTCCTAACGTAACATGCAAATTCATCTTTCAGGTTAAAATCTACAGAATTCTCTGAAGAACAGAACGTGCGATTTCTGTTGGATATATCACCTTTAATAGCCATTTGAAAGTTGGGGTGCTTGGATCAAATATAGTCTCCTGTTCATGCAAAGTGAGCCAGAGCTCTATGAGGTAGTAGCTCTGTAAAACTGTTACCTATTGTTGGAAAGAGGAAACGTTACATAGCCTGTTACATAAAAGGAAAAAAAGGTCTGACTCTTCCTGTGGATGTTACAAGTACTGATTGACAAATGATGCTCGTTTGTTGGAAAGAGGAAATGTTACATAGCCTGCTACATAGAAGGAAAAAAAAAAGGTCTGACTCTTCCTGTGGATGTTACAAGTACTGATTGCCAAATGATGCTTGTCTGCATTTCCATTTTTCGTTCCCCTTCTTTTGTAAATGAATTATGTTCCTGACTTTATTCCTTCCTATGAAGGAATTGAGACTCAGGAAGGACCAGGTATAGACATCTCCCTTTTAGCTCTCACTTCTAGAGACAGCTATATGTGGCTGTATCTTTAATTTTTTTGGATTGGTAATACATGGGCATGATATGAAATTCCAGCAGTATACAAGGTTAAACTGTGATAGGTAAGTCCCCCTAAGCTATGTAGTCAAGTGGTTAAGAGCACGGACGCCAGCCAGACACCCTGGGTGCGAGTCTTGGCTTCAGTCTCGCCCACTTACTAGCTGGGCGGCCTTGGTTGGGCAAGTCACGTACACTCTCTGTGCTGAGTTTTTGCAACTGTAAAGTAGTTTAGGATTTTGGATCATGGGATCAATAAACTAATACCTGGAAAGAACTAGACTGCGCCTGGCACATAGTAAAGGCCGTGTAAGTGCTAGTTAAACAAATAAAAGAGATAAATTTCTCCCATCCTGTCCTTGGCCACCCAGTTTCTCTCCCAGAGGGAATCTCTGTGCTTAGTTTCTTTCTCATCCTGGCCTGGAGACTCTTAAATGTTGGGGGAAATGGTGGGGTGATTTTTTCTTGGCTTTAACTGCATTACCTTCATCCATGGCTTGTGGTAGGCAGAATAATGGCTCCCCCAGGAATGTCTACATCCTAACCCCTGGAGCCTGTGAATATGGCAGAAGGAACTTACATGGCAAAAGGGACTTCAAAGATGTGATTAAATTAAGAACCTTGAGATGGGGAGATTATCTTGGATTACCTGGATGGGCCTAATCACAGGGTCTTTATAAGAGAGAGGCTGGAGAGTCAGAATCAGAGAAGATGTGATGACATAAGCAGAGATTGATGCAGGCCTGTGAACCAAGGAATGCAGGCAGCTTCTGGAAGCTGGAAAAGGCCTGGAAACATTATCTCCTGGAGACTCCACATGAAATGCAGCCCTGCTGACCGAGTTTAGTCTTCTGACTTCCAGAACCAGTAAGATAACAAATTTGTGTTTATGCGTCAAGCGCTGTGTTTGATGGCAAAGATACAAAAATAAAGAACCACAGTCCCCACTTTCGGGGTGGGCAGGCTCTGAGGGGTAGACATGTGAATAGACAGTAATCAGTCCACCATGATAATGGCTCTGATTCTGCAGTTGCTAAACTTGCTGGTCTCCAGATCCTTTACTGTAAAAAGTTATCAGGGACCCCAAAGAGCTTAGCTGTGTGGGACTCTAGAGAGCTTAGTTGTATTACTATCTATCCGTATTTAGTATATTAGAAATGTAAACTGAGAAATTTTAAAAAGTCTATTAAAGTTTATTTCAACGTAACAACAGTGAATACACTTCATGTTCACACAATAAGCGTATTTCTAAAAATGAACTAGTTCTCCAAACCCAAATCATGTATATCAGTGAGAAGAGTGGTATTGTTTTACTTCTGTGCAAATTTCTTTAATGTGTGTCTTAATAGAAGACAGCTGGATTTTTACATCAGCTTCTGCGTTCAGTCTGTTGCACTGCGTTGTTTTGGTGGAAGTGATTTGAAGAAAACTCAACCTCGCATAGATTTGTAGTCGGAAAAGGGAGGAGTATTTTAATAATCCTTTCAGATAGTTGCGGATATTCTCATTTAATATTACACCAAAGCTCAACAAGAGGTAGTTCCTTCCATGTTAGTTGCAATGTGGAATCTGCAACCTTCTTGGTGGACTTTCCTTACTTTGTCACATTAAGTCCATTGGCCTGTCTTGCACTTCGAATGGGTCTTTTACTCATGTATTATTTTATAACATGCAATGGTTATTTCCAAAATACTAGATCACTTGGTTATGCAGACCTTTCAAATATGGACATTTTATTATATAGCATTTAAAAATCACATTCATTAATATCACCTCCAATCTCACTGGAAAAGTCTCCAAGTATTGGGAAGCTGTCAGACTCATGGTGGTGAATACAAGTTTTCCAGAATTCCAATTTTTGCTGGAAAGTTTGAATTATATCTACAAATATTGTCATTTTTTCCCCCTTGGAAATGAGAGGTTCGTTTTGCTCATTAAAAAAATATATATTTTCTGTCGTTGTTTTCTTGAGTAAAAATTGTGTTTTGTGAAAAAAAGCAGCTGGTTCAGCTTGCACCACCGTATAAGTGCTTTTTCTTGAAATAACCATTGCAGAAGAGCTGTTTGGCTACTTCCTAGATGTGTTCCCAAGGTCTGACGTTGACTCTGGGGAACACGCGGGATCATCCCGTGTATCTGAGCAGAGAAGTGACATGATCTGACTAGTGTTTCAAAAGCATCAGTGACTGTTGAGAATGAATGGACTGTAGGAGGCCAGGGTGGGACGGAGGCTTTTGCAGTGACCAGGCGAGAGGTGATGGTGGCTTTGTTCTCAGTGGTCACGGGGGAGGGGGAGCCAGCAGAACTTGCTCAGAGATGGCTGTGTGGTGTGAGGGAAGGAATGGAGGCCAAGGGGGACTCCCGGGTTTTGCCTGAGCAGTGGAAAGGATGCTCACATCTTGTCAGCAGTGAAGATGGGGAAGCTGTCTGTGGAGCGGTTTTGGCAGATGACCAGGAGTTCATTTTGGAACACCTTGTGTTAAGCCTCTATATCGATAGTGAATATCCCACCCGTTTCCAAATGGTTTTAATGGCTTATACTGAAAGCCATCCATAAAATCCCACAACTCATCAAAGGTAACCACATAAAGGGAAAAGGAGGAGATTTGAATGACAGCTTGCCGACCTTAAAGATTTCCACTCATAGCGTAAGGCAAACACATGTTTGTTTATAGGAGAAAACAATCAAGTTTGAAATTCAAGAGCTGCAAATTAATTCCCTTCATTTCAAACAATTCAGTTATGATTTTTGCAGCTTATAAATTTATTTCTGATCCTACAGGGCTCCGGTCTGATTCTCTTTTTATTAATTGTCCAATCCCATGCAAATCCCTTTATCTTTTATCTTTTTTTTTTTTTTTTTTGCTTTTTGGCCACTAACCACCTTAACATGTTACGGGACAATGTGACAAAGTTCAAATTATCCAAGTTTGTTACTTGTTAGTAACTCTGGGAAAATTTATTTGCTAAGAGACATATGCAGTTGTCAGCAAAATTATTTTGTCTTCTGTGAGGAGCCCTGACCAGCTGCCCCAGGACGGGGGCAGATGCCGTGCCACGTGGAACAGTTTCTAGAATGTCCCTTCCTCCCCAGAGTTTCCCAACGGGCTTCTGAGGGAATCCGGAATTTCCAGTGAAGCACTTTGAAGCTTCTAAACAGAACATGCTATTGTCAACTTTTCTGCCTTTACCTTTTCCAACACTAATTATTTACTCCTAAATTGCTATTTGTGACTCTAATTCTGACTTTCATGTTTCAGTTGATGAAGGACCACCTCACCTTTCTGTGAGGTTTAGGCATCTTTGTTTAGTAGTATCTGCAAAATTATTTGAATGTTTACTGAATTTTGTCATTATTCTTTTATAAAAATGAGGGGAAAAGGGACCTGAAAAATGTTGATAAGAAGCCTTGGTTTCATAGCTTAATACCTATGACCCCAAAATGCCAGTCGTCAGGTGTGTTTGGGCTGGTGAGCCTGTAGCCCCCTTGGGGATGTTCTTTGCTCTTCAGCGGGTCATGTGCTTTCCCTGGGGAAGGAGGAGATTAAGATATGTGTCAGGTGTGTTTAAAAGCCGAGGTATAAATAGGAATATTATAATTTGTTTAGATCCCTGGGAATAGATGTCTTCACAGAACGTATAAACTCCGTTTTCCTACTTTTAGGATTGTATTCTGTAAGCAGTAGGGGGGCTGCCTGCATGTCACCTTGGAGGGATCATGGGCCCTTCCTCCTCTGAGCTCTGAAAGCATTTTGTCTGTATACCTGATGTGGAAGTTAAGATTTATCGCCTTGCAGTGTCACTCTGTGTGCTTGTCGTAATTTACGTACTGTTTTCAAGAGACTGAAAATCCCTTGAAAAACAGGGCCTTTGAGGAACACACAAAGGTGTTTTGAATGCAGCAGCGAGCACGCTTCTTGGTGAATAGCAGGTGTTTCACTCAGCTGTCTGTTAAGTGAAAGGCAGGTGATAGGCGTGTCTAGCAGGGAAAGGCGGCGTCCCAAGTGTGGGTCCTGGGGGATAAAAAGCAACCTTGGAGTGTGCCTTGAAGCTTCCCAGATTTCTTTTTATAAATCTGGTCGCAAGGGAATTGTGCTGAGACTTCCTCAGAGCTGAAGGCTCTGCTCACTTGCCCACGTGCCTGAGGGGCTCTGGGATGGCCCCTGACATACACCCCGCTCCAAAGAGCCTGACTGCTCTGCGCCTTTAATGCGTTGCTTGGTGCCCGTGGGTTTGTTTTGACAGATAAACCAAAACCGCGGCTAAAAAAGAAGAGTAACATCTGTATCCCCGGTAAAAGTCAATGCTGATAGATGTGTTTTAAGTTTAATTTGGGGGTACTAATGTTTATAAAAGACAGTGGGTCTGGGACCTGGCTTCTAGCTCCAGGCCTCATGCTTGACCTTGGGCAGGTTATTCTAACTCCTCCTTTTCTAAATCCTCTTAAAATGAAGGATCGGATAAAAGAGTTTAACATTTTTTCTTTTTCGAAAATTCAGTTATTCAATATGATTAAAGCACCAAGTTAAACAACTATAGGAATGTGCATTTTATTTTACACAAGTTTATGAAGTGAAAAAAGCAAAGTAATGGATCAAGCATTCCATTTGGTTTTGCAACATATCTCATTACCTCTTTAAATAGAATCAGGTCTTGACCGCTGGAGAGAAGGTGTTTGTTAAGGCTTCGTCATAATAACAGGCTGTCTCAAATATAAAGATCACCAGGAACCCTTAAAAGCATTAATCATCTGTTACATCACCCTATGGAGCAGAGACGTGTTATTATCATTTTACTTTCACAGCTGGGTAAATCAAGGCACAGAGACACATTAAGTTGCTAGTAACTTGGACAAGGTCATGGTCAATCGTAGATAGGGCGAGAACTGTATTTTCTTGTTTTTCCCTCCATGTAGGGGAACTGGATTTTAACCCCTTTTTTTCCTTTTAAATATTCCTCTATTAACATACATAGAGTAAAACCCAATAATAATGTGTCCTGCAGTACAGCAAATTTAGATGTAACTGCATTGATAAGGGCCCTTGTCTTCTTATCTGGGTCCTTACCTGGGGACTGGGGGTGGCGATTAGGAGCTAACTGCCTTGTGGTCATTTGGGGCTTGCTAAGTGCAGGGAGAGGTCGATTGTTTAGTAATGGTTTTGCTCTCTTTATTCCTGCACCTTTATTTATTTAGATAATTCACACTGATTTTCGTTAACCCTGTAGTGACGCAGCTGTATATTTCGTGTGATTTGCTTCTTTGGAACCCACTTACGATGGAGTTCTGTTGTAACTCTAATTTCTCTCCTGTAATATCTGCACTGATATCTTGACCTTCTTTTTAAAAAGTTAAGTTTAATTCACACACCATAAGAGTCACCTCCAAGACTGTACAAATCAGTGGTTTTTAGTATGTTCACAAAGTTGTACAACCATGACCACTAATTCCAGAACATTTTCATCACTGCAAAAAAAACAGAAGAAAAGAAGCCCGGGTGCCCTCAGCCGTCCGTCACTCCTTCTCCACTCCCCCCCTCAGCCCCCGACAGCCATGCATCTGCTTTCTGTTTCTGTGGATTTGCCTGTTCTGCTCTTTCATAGAAGTGGAATCGTACAATATGTAGCCTGTGTGTCTGCCTTCTTTTGTTTAGCGTGTTTTCTAGCTTTATCCATGTTGCTGCGTGACTCGGTACTTCATTCATTCATCCTTTTTATGGCTGAATACTGTTCTTTTTTTACTTTAATCCCACAGAACAGTAGCACTTCCTGAAAGGAGGTGGTCCTCAGGTTTCCTTTTTTCTTACAGCACATCCCCCAATAGAAACTTGCGAGTAATGAGTTTTTAGGGTTCTTCTCAGGGTCTCTATTTTGATTTTAATGTTTTAATTTTATTATTATTTCCTTCTTTGCCGCACCGCGCAGCATGTGGGATCTTAGTTCCCCAACCAGGGATCGAAGCCAGCCATGCCCCCCTGCAATGGAAGCGCGGAGTCTTAACCGCTCGACCACCAGGGAAGTCCCTCAGGGTCTTTAAATAGAATTCCAACTAGGTAGTTTGTAAGGGTTTTGAACTTAAATTCTTCTTTATCAAAGTTCTTTAAGTGTCAGAACTACAGTGGTGTCTGTTACATGCCCCTGAGTATAACTGTGACAGCTGCGTGGTCCTCCCAGCTCTGCAGGGACCAGTTTCTGGTGGAAACGAAACTCTGGCTGAAGATCCTGTTGCCTCTGACTTTGTACTTTCCATCAGGGACCCGGATAAGTTACCACGGGAGGACCCCTGCACAGCCATAGCCTCCTGGAGCCCGAGAGCATGGGTGCACCTACATTCCCCCCTCCTCTTCCAGGAAGGCCTTTCCCTCCCCCATGTTACAATGAGCGTGGAGGTGGCCTGCAGCACGTTCCCACCATGGAAACACCCGCCATGTTCCTGTTCCTCTAAGTGTTCTTTCAGGTGCCGAGGATATTTACTGCAAGATAATTGAATCAAATCATGGCAGCCTGCTATTAAGAAACATTTACCACCAGTATTTACTTCTCTCTTTTATCGCCAGAGACCTTGCATTGTCAAGAACAGTACCAATTGGAATGTGACCTCAGGTCAAGTGCACTTGGAAGATTTATGAAATTACATTTTTTTCTGGCATGACATTTATGTTATGATAGAATTTATTTCTTTGCAAGCATACTGCTGCCTTGAATTTCCTTGACAAAAGAATAATAACAATAAAGAATTGTAGAGTCCCAGATACCTTCTGAAAAGTAGATCAATTTCTATCTACATCAGAAGAACATAAAGTAATGGTGATCTGTTCGTTAATGGTACAGGTTAGACTTGACTAGCCTTTGAGTGTGGTCAACAAATACGGTTATCTTTTTCTCTCGTTGAGTAGTCCTTCTGTTATTTCGTTTAAATGGTTTGATTTTCATTCTCTTTCCCTGACGGATGATGATTGATATTTGCTTGGATGACAGAGCACAGCAAATGTCACTAATGAAAGACGTCACACACCATTGCATCTTTAAGTAAAAGCATGAGTAAAATTTAGGGACATCTGAGTTAATTAAGAATAACCAATGCTATACAAAGTTTGCAAATTGATATTTAAAAGTTGAGAGATTTTTGAGCTTTTCTGTGCAAATGAACTCAATGCTCAATGTGCTCTTGACACCAAGATAAACTATGTCAAAAGCATTAATACAGAACTTATATAGTGTGTGAAGCTTGGAGAACTGAAAAACAATTGTAATTTTGTATTTACAAAATGCTATATCCTTCTACTGGCAGCCCTGATTTACCAAAATCTTTACCTTTTCTTAAAATTACACTCACACTTTTTTAAGTAACACAGATACATCAGATGAAGGAATTGAATTGGATACTTTCTAAGATTCTTTTCAGATGTAAAATTCATTGATTCTTTATAAGCTGTTCATTTATGGAATTACATAGTAGAGATTCTGAGAAATTGAATAGAGAAATTGAACAAATCAAGTAGATTAAGAACATAATTCACACACACTGTGTATGTGATGAGATTGGGCCCATTCTGGGTGGTACGGCTGTAGATCAAACCGTGAATATAAGTACAGCTGGCGCTCTGTATGTGCAGGTTCTGCATCCTCGGAGTTAATCAACAGTGGATGGAAAACACTATTCTGTGCTGTAAAGGACTCGAGCATCCTCAGATGTGGTTTCCCTGCGGGTCCTAGAACCAGTCCTCCTCGGATACTGAGGGATGACTGCAGATGTAAAACTGACTGCAGATGTAAAAAAAGTGTCAAGGATGTACACCTTTGATGCCACAGGGCGTTATGTGGTTGAAAACTTAAATCATTTATTATTTACTTGTAACTTCTTTGATATTATTTTTTACATTTTTTTTTCAGTCGTCTTCATAGAAGATTATCGTTCTGTAGTTTTCACCTCAGAGGGGGTCTGAGGGCTGATGATTCATCAGATAAAACATTTTTGATCCCAAGATGAGAGTCCCAGTTAAATATGCTACATTATTTATTGAAATGCTGTCTTTTAAATTGCTCTGGTGAGTGTATTTCCTTTTCTCAGGAAGCGAGGGCGCTAATATTCCGTTTGCCCCTGCTCTGGGCTGTGTGCTTTTTGGTGCATTCGGTGTCCTCTGATGTCACTGACCCTCCCAGAGGCGAAGTTGAAGTCCTCGCCGTGGAGAGGGGCAGAGGCAGTTCTCAGCAGCCGAGGCACTGCCCACCAGTGACGTTTTGGAGGTTTATGGGTCTGGATTTTGGTTTTCATAACGAATTGGGGGAAGGCGGCACTTAGTGTTTGGGGCCGTGGTGCTGGCTGTCCTGCGTGTTTAAGTCAGTCCCTCACACTGCAGACCTGTTCTCCTGGACATTCATGTAAGTGAAAACCGTGGTGTAATTACTTGAGCCACGAACCAGCTCCGTTTTACAAGTGAATACAAATTATTTTTTCCCCTCAGCTGTAGGGTACTTTGAATTTTATAGGACTGCATCAACCCAATAAATCAATGGCAGTTTGACCTTTGTTTTGTTCAGAACTTTGTCAAATGTCTTTGCCCATTTGGAAAATCATGTCGCCCCGTAGGTGTGATGGCAGCACCCAGTAGGCATTTATATCTCCACCAAGACACCCCGGCCTGGGTCTGTGATGAAGCTGAGATATTCCCCGTGATTCTCTGTGGGACAAGCTTTGCACAGCTTCATCACTTTAAGGCCAACTGGCCCGAGACAGGGGAACGCAGTCAGACTCACACGTTGCATCAGACCGAAACTTTCTGGACCACCCAGTTCTAGGAACTGACCTGGGGACTTTCCACCCAGCCCAGCCTTCCCGCCTTTCGAGGGGCGGGACTAACGGTCCCAAGACTGATGCAACCGGCACCAGATGTTGCTACGATACCCGAAAAGACCGCCGAATAAGGAATACCCTGCGCCCTCCTGGATTCACCACACCCCTTTCCCTTCTTCCCCTATAAATTCTGCCCAAACCCTCGCCCGGGCGCGACTTCTCTGGCCCCTTTCTCTCGGACCAGTGAACCTCGCCCGGGAGCGTCCCCAAATAAAGCTTGTTTAAGCTCTCCTCCGTTCCTGGGTGCCGTTCCTTACAGTCACGGTTTCTAGAGTGTTTGTACCCTAGCATTTACATACTGAAATACATATTTTTTTAAAAATTGTTACTTTCCAAAAAAAAAAAAAAAAAAAAAAAAAAAAAAATTGTTACTTTCCATTTATTTTTCTCCTTGTGTTACTATTAAGGCATATATTATTTTTTTGTGAAATTATGTGTGGAGATAGATTACGTTAAGAAAGAATTTTATTTCAGGATAGTAAAAGTATATATTATCAAAAGGGGGGCTTTGGAGCTTATAGTATTGAGAATCAGTGTACAATATGCTTTGAAGCACAAAAAGTGTAGTTTCAAAATAATTCCTGTGTTCATTGCCTGTCCTTTCAGTTCCTTCAAATGAGTCCTCAGCCCACAAACTGAAGCAGAGCTTTTCCTGACGCTGTGACTACCATCATTTGTTTCTCGAAAAAGTCTTACTGTATTAAATAGGGGGACACAAACGCTCTCCTCTCATGTTAGTTTCTTGTTTTTGGCCTCGGGATTGATATCTTCTCGAGATTTTAACTCAGTTCCTCTTACAGTTGCTGTTCCTGAGAACACAGTGGCATGCTCAGACTTCTCGCCTTTCTGGGAACCAGCTGTCTGGCTGCCGCCCGGGGAAGAGCACATTGCCCGCCCTCCTGCAGCTAGAGGCTGCCTGGTGTCTCTGGGCGCTGCTGGCGGCCACCTGGGTGGGTGTCGGGGCCTGGGAAGGACTTGTTGCTTCTGCCCTTGCTGCCTGGTTGAGTAAGGAGGAAGCAGCCAGCAAGACGGGGTGATGGGATGGCATCAGCCAGATGAGCCCAACATCCTAGCTGCCTGCTGAGCAGAGAGGTTCCTGAAGAGTAGCAGCAGGTGGGAGATTGGCAGGGACGCCACCAAACCCTCTTCCCGACCCCCAGTGACACCTGTTTCCTGAAAGTCCCCTTTGCACACATCAGACTTAGCACCCAGATAGCCTGCTGCTGCTTACAGGCCTGGGGGAGATAAATGGCAAAGCCCACACTCCTGCATATTAACTGTGCTAAACTGGATTTGGAAGTGACGTAAATGCAGACTTTGAATTCACGTTGTGAGCTGTATGGGCGAAGCAACCTTAACTTTAGCATTTATCCTAACGTTTCCATTTTTACGTTGATACCCAGGATGTTACTTGAACACATGTTTTGACCTTTAATTATGAAGGGTTTGGGGTTGCCAGTTACTTGGCCGACTGTGATACCTGTGGGGTCTGTACTGATGCCCAGAACAGGAAGACACTGAGTGACCAGGGCGTATCTCACCTGAAGCCCCGTGTTTCCCTTGTTGTCTGTGGGGAGCTGTAGGGTGTGCAGGAGAGTGGGGGGCAGTCACCTTCTGGGATAGCCTGCCCAGTGTGTCGTCGCTCTCCAAAAGTGTTTGTTTTAAAGGAGAAAGATGTCTGAGGCTGGTCTCATGTACGGCATCTGACACAGGACCTGGTACCCTGTGGGTATGCAGTGCTCAGCCCCCATCCGACCAGGGGATAAATAAATGGACCGAGTGGTCCACACAGAGGAGCAGAGCCTGTGACGTGGAAAGTCACGGCTCTGCTCACTCACGGCTGAGTAGCAGCTCATGTCAGCAGAGTTAGATGCTACATGTTTCAGATTGCTAGTCCTCCCCCCAAAGTGTTAATTTCCACAAGGAATGAGAGGAGAAAGACAAAAGAGTGTATTTACCAGTTATAAATAGATGACTTGGCTTTGTAATTTTGTTATTTTTCATTATTTACAATCACATTGGCTAAAGACTCTTCCGGAGTGCGTCTGACCATCTGTCCTGCAGCAGCTGAGCCCAGGGTGGGCGGTGTTACGGCCCTGGTAACACATGCCCCGTGTTCCCTGGTAGGGATCCCGTGCCCCAACATGTGTCCAGTGAACAGGGCCACACGGAGGCTCTCCCAAGGTGGGAAGGCAGTTTTGGGCTGGGAGGGGAAGGATGGCGCTTCCCTAGCAGCTGGCGCTCAGGATGTGGGCAGAGTGTAAGTGGGGCTATGCCTAGGCATTTGGCATCCAGGACAGGATGTCAGCGCGGTGCCTGTTGAAAAGAGCTTTGTAAATAAGGATTCGAATTTTACCGGCCTCCACTTTTCTTCTATTCTTCCAGAACCTCCTTTGTTCTCATTTCTCCCCTAGAAAGAACGTGAAGGGCACACTGCTTTTTACAGACAGGGATGCAGGTCCAGTTGAAACGTGAGGCTCCTGGACCCAGGTCCGCACTGGTGGATGCTGTCAAGCTAGGCTTCCTCGTGCTTTGCCGTCTCCAGGACAGCGCGGGCGCCCTGCTGGTGGGGTTGGAAGGGGAATCAGTCACCCCCAAGGCTCTGTCGATGCCCAGCTGCCTGTCAACCTCTTGAAATTTGGGTGGCGGAACAGCTCGAGACGTCCTATCTGCAGACCTGCCTTCTCAGGGGTCCCCGGGGCCAGCCTCGGTGGGAGCTGGGTCCTGTGATCCTTCCTGTCCAAGCCCTGCCTCAGAGAGGACCCATGCCACACCAAGGGCCCCCCTGAAGTTAAGGGACTGCAGAGGTGGCTGCAGAGCCTCACCGATTCATAGTAAAGCCTTTGGTCCTGGGGTGAGCAGGATTTTGAGAGGAAGGGCATGGCATGTTCTGCTAGCGGGAAAACACTTTGCCTTTGTAAGAGGTGAAAGGTGGTTCTGGGAATTTCCAGCGTTTAAGGAAGTTCCAAAGTTGTGTGAATATATTGAAGCGATGACTCAGAATTCACTTCCGCTTTTGACATCAGCCATGTTATTTTCTCCAGCATATCCATCTGGCGCCTCCGGGCTCCAAGGCTCCTTGTGGCCGTGCCGGCTCTGAGATCTTCAGGGGACTTGAGGTCGCTTTCATCTTTGTATCCCCAGAACGTAGTACATACCTGACACAGAGCAGGCGCTGTAGAAATCATCATCACGACTAAATGCATGGACTGTGTGTTGTATTTTCCTGTACTTAATACAGCTCTTTGGAAATATTGGAGCTTTTTATTTATAAGGTAAAGGCAGCAGTAATGCAGATCTGACTCTGTTGCCTAGGTAATGTATTTTTACATTGCGTGGCGTCGGTGGCATCGCTCTTTCTTGATTTCTTTGTGCTTCTCTGGCTGTTGCTTCTCTCTAAAGAGACAGGTACCTCCTGTCCTGCACACTGTGCCTTAGCAGCTCCAGGGCTCTCTCCCTGGGCCTCTTGTTGTCCCATTCTGCACATGCTCCCTGGAGGCACCATCCATCCCTGTGGCTTCACTGCCAAGTGTATGATGAGGGCTCCAAAGCCACATCCCTGTGCAGACCTTTCTTGCACTACTGGACTTGGGGGTGTGTTGCACTGGGTGGCCCACATGCATCTCAAGATCAGCTTTGCCAAAGCTGAGCTTGTGACTTCCACTCCCAGCCCGTACTCTCCCCATCTACCCAGTCACCTAAGACATAAAAGCCTTCCCACCTCCCTTGTCTTTATCTCCTTATGTGAAATAGACGGCGTGGTCCTTTTCTGGGCAGGGTTAGGGTGTTAGAAGAAGTAAAAGGAAGAAGAAATTGGAGCTCCAGAACTCTGTAGACCATTATGACATTTTCTTGAGGTCTCCTCTTGTGTAGTGATTGGTGGTATCAGCCTGGATCATGGACCAGCATTTCTGTCCATGAGTTCCAACAACCTCCTAGGGCTCCCATAGCTTCTAAAGGTCTCCTGGAGACCACTGTCCTTGCCTCCATCATGCTGGATGGCTTGCCAATGTCTATCCATGCCTTTTCTGCCTAGATCAACTCAGACAGGTATGAGATTGATGACTTCTTTTTGTGGCTGACAGAGATCAGAAACCATCTGGTTTCACCTAGTTGAGAGGATAGTCTACCAAATACAAAAATTAGAATGAAAATCTGTGTAATATATATATATATTTTTTGGCGGTAAACGGGCCCCTCACTGCTGTGGCCTCTTCCATTGCGGAGCACAGGCTCTGGACGTGCAGGCCCGGCGGCCATGGCTCACAGGCCCAGCCGCTCCGCGGCATGTGGGATTCTCCCGGACCGGGGCACGAACCTACATCCCCTGCATCGGCAGGCGGACCCTCAACCACTGCGCCACCAGGGAAGCCCTGTGTAATATTTTGATAGAGGCTGGTCTTTCCATCTTTCTTGAATTTACCGTTGAGGATGGCATATGTGTATAAGTGTAGGTTGGAAAGGCACATGCTCTGCTCACCTTTTATATTGTTTCTTAACCCTTACTCTGGAAGTTAACAAAGGTTTACTGTTCTTCTTGGGACTTTCAATTTAGTATGTGGTCGATGCCAGAAAAAGAAGAATTATGCTCGCAAATGAGCAATTTGTGGACTGTAGTAAGAATCTATGGTGTTGCATCATTGGTTTACCCAGATATCCCTGGTGATTTTGCCCTCACTTAGCCAAAAATAAAGGAGGGAAAGTACCAACACTGTATAATAGTGTACTTAGTGAAGTTTGCACAGCAGTGACAAGAGTGGCCAGGCATTTAAGTCAGTGTTTTGATTGGTCATTGGCCTCCTTTGACCAAAACAGGCAAAACAGATGCAAAACAGGCAGATGCAGTGCTTCTTCACTTAGCCAGAGCCCGGATCTGTTTTAGAAGACCAGCTATGCATATGGTAGCGTCAGTATCACTACGGACAATGGTGTCCTGCCTTCTAGGGTGTTAGTTAACTTTTTTCTTGCCTCTCTTTCTCTGAGCCTCTAAGTCATTCACTACTATTCTTTGCAGATGGCCAAACTCGCCTATGTTTTTGTCACTTTTCATGCAGATTTCAGCAATGTCCCTGACATCACAACTGGCCTGAAAAGGAGTCAGACTGATGGCACGCTGGACCAGGTTTCCCACAGGGAGAAGAAGGAGCAGACCTTCAGGGTAAGATGCTGCCCCAGATCCCAAACAAGGGCCTGGCAGGCAAGTGTTGATTCCCACCTGCACCTGAGGTGGGGAGAAAAAGATGGAGTTCTCCTATCCCTAGGTACAACAGTCAATACAAACATTTTTTTTTTTTTCTTTAAAGAAAATAGTTTCCTTCTTTATTTGAAGTGAAGTACTAGTAGGAATCCTTGACCCTGGCCCAACCTCTTGCCTGCCCTGTGGCATGCCACCAGAGAGTACTGCAAACGTGGTCCTTTGTACACTAGGATGGTTTGACAAGGAAAATCTAAGCTCAGGTGTTCTGAGGGTCACATAAAATTACTGTTGTATTCATTTACTACCTTTATTTTTGGCTGAAGAGAAACTATTTTTGGAATGTTGTCATTTTGTTATAAAATATATAAAACATAAACTTCGCCGTTTTCACCACTTTCAAGTGTGCGCTTCATGGCATTAACATTCACAGTATTGTGCAAACCATTACCACTATCCATTTCCAGAACGTTTTCATCCTGCCAAATAGAAACTCAGTACCCGTTAGACAATAACCACCCATGCATCCCACCCCCTAGTCCCCTGGAAGCCTCTGTTATACTTTCTGTCTCATTGCCTGTTCTGGTTATGTCATGTGAGTGTGATCGTATAATATTTGTCCTTTTGTTTCTGCATAATGTTTTCAAGGTTCATCCATGTGGTAGCATGTATCAAAACTTTACTCCTTTTATGGCTGAATGATATTCCATTGTGTATACACACACACACACACACACACACACACACACACTACATTTTGTTTATCCATTCATCTATTGATGGACACGTGGGTTGTTTCCACCGTTTGGCTGTTGTGAGTAATGCTGCAGTGACATTGGCATACAAATATCTGTTTAAAACCTTGTTTTCACTTCTTCTGGGTGTGCCACTCAGAGTGGAATTGCTGAGTCATGTGGTAATTCTATGTTTAGCTTTTTTGAGGAACAGCCCAACTGGCTTGCACAGCCAGCGCTGCGCCGTTTTACGTTCCACCAGCAGTGCACGAGGGTTCCAGTTTTTTTTTTTTTTTTTTGCGGTATGCTGTTGTGGCCTCTCCCGCTGCGGAGCACAGGCTCCGGACGCGCAGGCTCAGCGGCCATGGCTCACGGGCCCAGCCGCTCCGCGGCATGTGGGATCCTCCCGGACCGGGGCACGAACCCGTGTCTCCTGCATCGGCAGGCGGACTTCCAACCACTGCGCCACCAGGGGAGCCCCCTTTCCTACATTTTTAACTGTTCTTAGTTAGCTCTTTTTTCAGAAATTGTCTGTCTGACATGATCTTTGTAAGTACACAGTCCAGTTTTAACTGACTTTGAGATTATAACTCTGTTTCATATTTCTTCCTTTTGTCTTAAATACAAAACAAGAGTGGAGGCAATGTAAACTATGATGGGTATTTAAAAAAATTTATAGCAGGACCACACCCCAGTTGGGTTTAAACTAATACTCGTAGGAGCCGGTCCTTAGGTGACTGGCCATTGGCCCAGCCCCAGGTGACTGGTGGTGGTGCTCAGTGTGGGATGGGTGGATGGGGTGGGATAGAGCCTGCCAGCTGCAGAGCAGGTTCAAGCGGCCACTGGCACCTGGCCTCACCTCTCTTCTCTGTTTCCCTTTCTTACCCCCTGAATTCCTCCCCCCATTCCCTAGCCACCTCCTCCAAAATCTCCCTTTCCTTTCTTCTCAGTTCCTCATACAAACCAAATACTCAGCTACTTTCACTGGCCTGGTTATGCCCCCAGGAAGCAGTTTCTTTTACTAAACTGCAGTCATCAGCATTTTTAGTCTCTCTGCTCTGTTCTCTCTCTGGTGGTTATTTACTTGTGGGAACCCAATATTGTAGCTCAAATTCATCGTTTTTTTGGAAGCAGTGGATCCTAGAGCATCAAATAGATGCGTCTGGATTGCTTTGTCTTGACTTTTTTAAAAAAGGAGAATGCTAAGGCAACACTCAAGAAGCTAGGCTCTCTGTTTAAGGTCAGTGTGGCTGTGCGGCACTGTCGCAGGTGGCAGCTTTGGGGAGATCGTTAACGCCATTAGGGATAATGGTTTCCTCTCTGTTACGATGTTTGAGTTCCCCATTAAAATTCTTAAGGAGGAAATTAAATTCTTTTCCAGGTTTTATTTTATGTGAAGATTCAATCAAATAAATCTGCAGAAAGTTACCATGTTGAGGCTATTTCCATTTCTATTAATGCCTGTCATAACTAAACAAAGGTTTTTAAGATGAACATTGGAGCATCAGTTAGAAATTTAGAAGAGGAGTGAAAACTGCAGTTCAGCTTGAAATTGGAGCTCTCTGAGCCCTAATTTTCATTGCTAAGATGATTAAAGGAAAAAGCAAAAGATATCAAGGAACACAGAAGAAAAAAATATTAAAGAATATTAGCATGTTAAGCATTTGCTGTCAGATTCCTCTCAAGTCTAGAGTAGTTATCAGCTCACCTTTTTCAAATTTGAAGATATCTATCTATAATAATGGATTTCAGTATATTTAAAAAAAATCCTAGCAAATGCCTAGCAGCTACTCGGTTTACATATTCTTTGTTCCTTGGGGAAAAAAGAATCTGTGATCATCCAAAGTGATCACTGTGATGGATAGTAGTGAAAAGGAAGTTTTGAAGAATTAAAAAATAAAATGTCTCTTCTCTCATTATGTTTAGCCTCCTAGAAACAGCAGGTTATATCTAAAAGCAATGCCTTCCTATTTTCCAAACGGTGATTTGGGAGTTTTAGGGTGCCTGTCCAGCGGGGGCTGGTCCTGGGTCTTTCGGGATGGCCCTGGCGCTGTCCCATGGTGCCCACAGGAGGTGGTCACTCCCCAGAGGGGAGACCTGTCTCTGGTTCCTGGGCTTCTCATGCTGGCCCGTCAACCTTCTCAGGGGTCATTAACTTCTTTTCAGATAAGACCCTGGTTGAACCTGGGCTGTTTGGGGTATTTTTACTAACAATATTCTACACCTGAGAATCAGGAATAATGTCCCTTGAAAATCAAATGCAGCCTGGCTTGAAGAAGCACAGCTGTAAGTAGGGCTTTTGACAGCCCCGCAATTTCTGCAAATGGTTCATAATTGATTGCCGCCATTCTCCTCAAGGGTGCCTATTACTGTCACAGCTCTTTGTGTGCCCCTGTCAACCTCTCCGGTTTGGGGAATTTTTTTTTTTCAATATTGTTAGCAGTCAGCTCGCACTACTGCAATAGTTTGGAGCCTGAAAGGAATAAACAGTTCTTTTAGAAGTGAGGGGATTGAAGGAGTTTCTGGTTTGTTCTGGGAACTTGAGGTGTGTAAAGCCGTCCCCACAGAAGTGCCGCTTGCTTTGTTCGTCGCCCTCTGAGCTGGCTCTGCAGATGTGGCACTCGGTGGTCCTGCCGTCTCCCTGTGTGCCCTAACCCGGCACCTTCCCAGAGCAGGCGGGTTCAGGGCATGGGGTGGAAATCCAGAGCAAGGGGTTGAGCCTTCCCCAACCCCCAGGCTGCCTTGAAGGAAGAGCTTGGTGGCGCTAGGAAGCCCTTGTGAATGTGACTTGAAAGAACAGTTTGGGATTTTTTTCACTGCCTGGGATGAGAGTGAGAGAGAACGCGTGTCTTACTCATTTCCCAGCAGCCGACTTAGATGGAATCATTTCTCACAGAGGGTGCAGGTTTCTTTGAACTTTTCCTTTCTATGTACAGCATGTAAGTAAACAAGGGCTTTGATTCTCAGGGATGTGCCTTCTGATCCAAATGTAGGCATGCTTGCGTGGTTTTCTTTTCTCTGTCTTGAAAGTTGATTTCACTCTAAAATGCCTAAAGACTGTTATGCAGACAAGATAAGCCTTTCTTTCCGGAAGGGATCTGGGCAGTAATCTTCAAGCACTCTTTACAGCTCAGGATTAAGAGAATTTCTTTCGGATACTAGTTGTTCGGTGGCACTGTCAACTTTTCCTTCCTCATTCCAAGGATGCATAGGTCTCTAAATGAATCTCTGAAATAGTTTGTCCTTTTGAAATAGAAAGGTATCAGAAAGTCCTAGGGAAATTTCAAAAGATTTACTCTGTCAAATATGTTTGAAAAGAGAGAAGGATAATTTGAAGACAGTAAACAATTTTATGCTTTGTCAAATTTTCTTGGAGTGTTGTCCGTACTTGTATTGGGCGTATTGCTGTAAAAGAAAATCCACAAGAGTGAAACCCGTTTTCTGTAAGGTAAGCAGTGTTTTACTTCTGTTACTCCTGTTTAAATATTTTTTTTCAGCTTTTTAGAAAAATGTTATGTAATCACCTCGGGTGTAGCTTTGGCAGTGATTATTCTTGAGGTTTGTAGGCGTGGTGTTGATGGAACAGAGAGCACTGAGGATCTGGAGACAGATAGCCTTGACAACTGTGTGTTGTGCTGTTTGCAATTTAATCATGTTGAGAATATATTTTGTCCTGTTTTATTTTTTCAAGGTAGAAAAAAGGGACATGCACTGATGGTTAGGTTTTGGTGTCCGGCATGAACATAACTTGCGTTGAATATTTAATGCCTGCTCACCCCCTTAGCTTAACCTTTTGAGTTTTTTGCATGAATTGCTTTGAAGAGCTTGCGTCTCTAAGAAGCTACAGGAAAAGAAAAAGATTCGTGTGATTTATTTTTCAGCATTTTTAACTATATATCTTTCTTGTCTGTCTTTGAGTGTCCTGCATTATTTCAGGATCTCTTGGTCGTAAGATGCTTTTGTTAAAAAGTCCAGCGAAAATAGAATTTATTTGTAAATGGTAGTCTTTCTACATGGCTGCCGTTGAATAGATTAATCATGATCCTTTTTCGGAAACTAAACATGCCTATTTCTGAATGCATGCTGTCTGACATAATTCCTATAGGAGGGAACAGAGAGGTTGCATCCTTACAGCAAACCCATTTGTCCCTGAAAAATGATCTGGAGCCTGATGTTCCCCAGTAGCGAGACAATCATCTTTCACAGTGATTCAATTCCGGGTAGCCTTTTCTTGTAGGTGGTGGTATAATAGAAAGAACTCTTGATCTCAGTAGTTGGAAACCTGAATCTGTATCCTGGGCTACCAGGCTTTACCACTGCATGCCCTGGGGCAAGGTACTCAGTCTTTCTAAGCCTCTGTGTCCTCATCTGTAAGTAAAAATAACAATAGCTCCAAGCCTGTGTAGTGGAGAGGATCGTGGATGACTAGAAGCCCAGACATGAGAGATTGATTATTAGGTGAGCAGCAACCCCGCTTCCCGACGTGGCTCATACATTTGCACATTTTGAATGCTTTCCCACTCTGCTCACCTAATGCACGACTTAGCCACAAGGCTGCCTACCCAGTCTTCTTGAAGTTAGTGTCTGTGGTCAAATCCTGCTGAGCTGTCCCCTGAGATAAAAAAGAATTGGAAGCTGAGGGCCTTGGCCGTGGAGTCCTCTTAGCTCTTTGTCATCTGCATGGAGACAAAGCCTGCCCATCTTTTAGCTTATTTTTCTTAGGTAGACTGTTGTGAGTTGATGACCTTTTCTAAAGGGCTGTTCAAATGACTGAATAAAAGCAGTGTATGTTAGGTTTGCCTTTATCCTTAGCAGGAGTGAGCTGTGAATGAGAGATGCTTAGGAGGTCTTGCAGACTCTTCGCCTTTTGGAAGAGAGGCATCACTTCAGGGCAGAGAGAGTCACCAAGGGCACAGAAGGACACAGGCTGGGAGGGATCAAAGTAGAGCTGAGTTCCGCATTAGCTCTCCAACGCACTGTTCTACATTTCTAGCACCCTGCTTCCTTTCGGAAGGGACTTGGGGGCAAGTTGGTGAACTTGTTTAAAATGTCTGGGATTCATTTTCATTGGTGTCTGAAAGGCCATTTGGTCTCTTTGTAGTTTGCTGGATTTTAAAAAAAATTCCCTGTTTTCCTAGCTTCAGGGTGTTAGCCCCCTGTTCTTGGTCCGTCCTTGATTGTTAGGGCTGATGTACCGGGGAGATGCCAAGTCTTTGCTGGAGTGAAAGGAAGGGACATCACTGCCCTCTTTGTGGCCAAAGATTATTTATACACTCTGTCCCACAGGCTTCGATGCCACTCACAGTGTCAGATGAGGGAAGGAAAGAAAGGAGGAAAACCAAATCTCAGCGCCGGGCGTGGGCAGGCCCATTGCGAGTGGAGGTGTGGGGTGCCTCACGCCCTGCAGCGGGAAGACGCCGAGTGGGTGGCTTCCTGGCCGCAGCCTGGGACAGGAGGGCGTGCCCAGTGGAGGAGGGGACACGGTGGCAGGGGGAAGAAATCTCACCGGTGCTGGCCCCTCTCTCCACTTCCTCTCACAGCCCCTACCCCCATCGACGTGGCTGTGGTCCTAAAGGGGTCTGTGTTAGGCCCGGTGTGTCCCTGGACAGCGCACACCGGCCAGTGGAAGGGGGCTGTCACTGCTGGCTGAGAGCTGTGGGCCACCTGGGGCCGGATACCCAGAAGCTGCCCCCAGCTGGGTGATGCCTGACGAGGGCCCAAAGGCCTGAGCCTCTGCCTTGGGGGCTCCTAGAGCTCCGGCGCGGGGCTGGCTCGCCCAGGGGGCGGGGCCCTGTGCTCATGTGGGATGTGCCCGTGGGCAGGCAGCAGGGGCTGGGCGGGGAGCCCGACGGCACAGGTCTCGCCTCGGGGAGGCCTGGGGCCGCCGCGCCCCCTGCTCTCCGGCTGCACCTGTGAGGTGGGGACCCCAGCACCCGAGAGCTCACTCAGCCACCTTCCCTTTGTGCCCCGGTGGTGGGGGCTTTCCTATGAACTCGCTGGCTCCGTGTTCCTCTGGCCTCTTCCTTCACTCTGACCTCCATTGTCCCCAGCCCTCTGCTTCCCCAGCCTCCGTCCCCTGCTCTCTCGCTCTCCTCCAGGCTCTCCCTTTCCATCCTGTTTTTCTGGGCAAAAGAAAACGTTGTCATGGCGAGGCATCTGCAGAGTCACACAGTGGAGGAGAAGAGGCCCCCCCCCCCCCCCCCACCGAGTGGCAGAGTGGCAGCGGCGGGAGTCACCGCGGGCGGCTGTGCCGTCGGGGCCCGGCAGCTGGACGGACGCGCTCTGGCTCTGCTTGCTGACGTGGTGAGCGCAGCCCCCTCCTCACGCCGCGGGGCGCTGAGGCCAAGCGGGGCCCAGAGCCAAGGCCACCCAGGGTGGACCCTGACCGCAGAGATGCTGCAGGGCCCGTCCGGGTCTTAACCGGATGACCGACCCGCCACACTTACTTCTGATGCCGGCCCCTCCCTCCTCTTCCTCCCCTGTGGAACAGCGGGGGCTGTGGTTTCGCTCCTGTCCTCTCTGGGATGTGACCGCAGAGGGATGTGCTGGTCCTTTGCAAGGTGCCGGCCACCCACACCTCGGGGCTGAACAGGGGCCTCGGCCTGCTCCTTGGGACCTCGCCTTCGGTGCCGGCGCCTGGACTAGTCCAGGAGGGGGCTGGGCCGCGAGCTCCCTGTGCTCTGCTGGCTGAGGAGTGGGCCGCGTGCTCTTGGATACGGTCGTGGGGGAGAGGTCGTGGCCTCCATCTATCCCCCATCCTCATCCTCTTCGGCGTTCAGCCTTCTATTTCTCCATCTTTCTTTCTGGGCCTCCTGGGTTGGACATAGAGAGTTAAGAGACTTGAGTATAGCTTTGCTTTTTTGGAGAAGAAAGCGGGGAGTCTGAGTTTTCTCAGGCCGAACCCTAACCTCAGTAAACGCCGTTTGCAGGCTCTTGTGTATGCTCAGGGGAAGCCTCCTGGATGGCAGGTGGGCTCAGAGGAAGGGCACATGGGATTTTGCCCCAGGTCTCGCAAGGAAGTCCTTTTGTCCTTGGATAAGTTATCACACATCTGTGTCCGTGCAGCTGGGGGCTGGATCTGTCTTGGCGGCCCATCCTGGCTCCGAGCGTCTGTGGACGCTCAGAAAATTGCTCAGATGCCTACGTAAAAAGTCACCCACGGGCTTCCCTGGTGGCACAGTGGTTGAGAGTCTGCCTGCCGATGCAGGGGACACGGGTTCGTGCCACGGTGCGGGAAGATCCCACATGCCGCGGAGCGGCTGGGCCCGTGAGCCATGGCTGCTGAGCCTGCGCGTCCGGAGCCTGTGCTCCGCAACGGGAGAGGCCATGACAGTGAGAGGCCCGCATACCGCAAAAAAAAAAAAAAAAAAAGTCACCCACGATTCCAGGGAGCTCATTGATCTTATGATGTTTATCCGTGGATTCCCCCTTAGGAATCGATGAACTCTGCGTTCAGAATTCTGACTTGGAGTGAACATCTGAATCATCTAGCTTCTGTCTTGACTTAATATTATGGACATGACAGAATCAGTTATCAAGAACCCACAATAAGAAAAGCGCTGCGTGACATTTCAACTTTGTTTTCATCTTCAAGTCTACTTAGTTGGGTGGGGTTGGCTATCAGTGCTTGATTCTTTTAACGTGCTAGGAGATGGAGGACCGTCAGATACATAACAGCCCCTCCCTAGATGGCAAAACACTGCTAAGCTGAGACAAGGAGGCCATATTGATGGTGGTGGGCAGACATCCCTAGATGGTTAACACCAACTGTAACACTGTGTGCTGCTGTCAGAGCATTTCAGAAAGTTTTATTTTCTGTAATTAGTGAAAAAGAAGTGATTGGGGGGGGGCACGAGTTTAAATTTTGATTCCAAAGCAAAATTGTGGAAAACTCATTTTTGTAAAATGAGCCGCCGTCTGAGGACCAGGAGGGGTGGTCTACATGCTCAGTCTGGGGCTGATCAGGCAGCCCCTGTGTTTCTCTTCTGAGAGCATCACCCCGGCCGCTTCCACATCAGCAGGTGAGCTGAGTCTTAGCTGCTGCTCACTCCGTCCCTTTCTTTGGAAGGATTTACAGCCATGGTTACAGTCTAATTCTGGCGGCCACTGCTTGGGCACCAGGAATCTTTATCCATCTTCTCTGTAGTATCTGCCAAGAATGGGGGTAGCATCACACTGCTTGTTCATTCCTTTACTAAAACCTCCTTCACAAAGGTGCTGTCAGCTGTTAGCCGTCGTTGAGAGCTCTGAGATAGTCCTTTCAGTGTTCTGTGTGCGTAGAGACGGCAGTCGAACGAACCCTCTGATTGTGCTGGGTCAGTGAGGGTGTACTTGAGCCTGAGTGCTTGTTAGTGATTTTCATGACTCACAGCAGATTCTCACCTTTTGACAATGTCCCAGCCCCACGGGGTAGCCGCTTTCACTTTTAAAAAGAAAAAAAAATTCTGAGAAGTTGTTCCGAGTCATTTGGCGTTTCCCCCGCGCTCTCCTCTTTGAGTGGATTTCTGTGCCACCCTCCTTGGGGCTGGGCGGCTGGCCGAGGGGAGCTGGGGAGACGGGGGACTCTGCCCGGGAGCCCTTCACACAAGCAGGCGTTAGTGTTTTCACCCAGATCCCGGCTTCCAACTGCTGAGAGTAAGGAAAGGATTATTAGTTTTGTAAATCAGTCTCCTGCGGTTCTTGATAATAGCATGAAGAACAGGACAACAGAAACTGTATTTGCCGCATAAGGTGTTAGCGTCAGGGGAAACTGACGGATAGATAATACAGGAACTCTCTGTCCTTTATGACTTTTCTGTAAGTCTCATATTATTTCAAAATAAAAAATGTTTTTAAATGGCCAAGAAAAATGTATTTGTCACTAACATGGGAGACTGGAGAAAATGGGAGGTGTGTTTTTACAGACGCCCCCCAGTTCTTTTCTCCGCTTCACTCTTTTGCTCGTCGCCACCTCCTTCTCTCTTATTTTGTTGGTTCAGCCCCCAGTGCCCCCCTCGCCCCCGTGGCTCACCTTCCCTCACGCTCTCAAATCCTTGGCTGCCACCTAAGTTCTCTTGTGTTTTCAGAAAATGGATGTCGGATGAGGAAGCCCTTCCATGTGCAACTGCTTAGGAAGTCCCCGCCTGGCACTGGCACAGGCTGGGGGTTTCGTTCTAAGTGCTTAGAAGCCACAAGTGTCACATAGCTTGAGGAGTCCTGCCGTCTTCCACCTCTCAAGCTGCTCTGAGCTGGCTTTGGAATGTTCTAGAATCCATTCCCTTCTCGGTTCATACAGTCACAAGATAAAGGATAGTCAGATGAGAAGCCTGGCCCGGCCCGATGGCCTGGGGGTTCCAGGCATCAGGATGGGCATCAGGATGGGCCCGGGCATGCTCTGCTCTCCCCTCGGTAGCCTTGCGAGATCTTGTATGTCGTGCTTTTATAGATGAGTTTCCAAGATGGAAAGGCTGATTATCCAACCAGTAACTTCAGGTGAGATTTAAAAACAGTCTTCTATGTCTGAGCCTTTAAAAAAAAAAAGATGTTTTTGTTTGCTTTTTATTGAAGTATAGTTGACTTACAATGCTGTGTTAGTTTCAGGTGTATAGCAAAGGGATTCTTACGCAAGAAAGTTGTAAATTTACATTGTGTCATGGTCACGTTGTCTCTGATGTATTTCAGTTTTACTTGAGGGTGTGTCTGTCTGTGCACCCCTTCCCTAGGTCATCACCTGTTCTCCTAACCCCAGGGAAACATGGCTTTGGTTACTTTGTATTTATTGGTTTGCTATTTTCTAAAAGCTTGATCAGAATTGCCAAACCATTTATTGAACATGGTTGTTGTCCTAGTTTAAATGTTATTACTTCCTTTCTGTTATTTAGTTAATGTTAAATTTTAGAGATGGATTGGTGGTAAAGTCTCAGATAAACGTGTATGCTGTGGGCACTTTTCGTATGAGGTGATTATTTTGAGACCCCCCCCCGTCAGTAAGAAGCAATGCAGAGTAATGTAACAGACTGGACTATCACATTGCTGAAATTCAGCAAAAACATTTAACTAAAACCACAAGTCAGGGGCCACGCAGGTTGTACCTGTGCTCACTCAAGGCAGATAGGTAGTGCTTGGCAATACCCACACCCAATTAAGGCTGTCGGGATTTTAACAAATAATTTGATTTTTTTCATATTGTTATGATTTTTTTCCTCCCCAAAGCTGCAATTTTTTTTTCTTTTTTTTTTGAGGTACGCGGGCCTCTCACTGCTGTGGCCTCTCCCGTTGTGGAGCACAGGCTCCGGACGCGCAGGCTCAGCGGCCATGGCTCACGGGCCCAGCCGCTCCGCGGCATGTGGGATCTTCCCGGACCAGGGCACGAACCCGCGTCCCCTGCATCGGCAGGCGGACTCTCAACCACTGCGCCACCAGGGAAGCCCTGCAATTTTTTTTGAAACTAAATTCCAAACGTTACTTTCAGCTGAATATTAGAACTGAAAATCCAGGCCTTTTTATGCACGAAGTGGGTGTGGTGTGTTTCAGACAAATCGTACCACCTGGACCCTTTGTCCCTAACCCCGTGACAGTCTTCATAAGTGACTGTGGGGCGTCCTGGTGCATGAAACCTCGTGGAGCAGAACTCACTGGAAGTCAGTGTAACTGTTAAGCTGTCCCAAAGGGACCAGCCTCGAGAGGGCATGGGGAGGAGGGTGGGCGGCTGTCTTCCTGAAGCTGCGGCGGGGGTCCCACGTGCCGATCTGTCTAGGTGGCCACCTCGGTTTGCTGGGCATCCATGACAGCTCTGCTTCTCAGTGGCAGCTAGAGACTGTAAATGATAAAGTCGAAATGCTCAGGGAAGTTCTTTAAGAATTTGTAAATTCAGGCGGGGAAAAAGGCTCCCTGCATTACCCCAGGTCAGAGCAGGTGCCCGTCTACCTGTCCCAGTGAGGGCAGCCACGGCTTGGTTTCTTCTGGACAGTGGTTACGGGGTAGAGGCAAGCGTGCTGCCTGTTTTGTGCCTCCTTCCTTAGGGGTTGAGCATTGCTGTCACCTTCGGTTGACTCTGATCGTCCCCACGGCCAAGGCTGTTCCAAACCGCACATTTGCAGTTCACATTAGGAGGGTGAGATACGTAAGAAAAATAAGAGGATTCACTAGAAGGGTTTCATCCGCTGCTGTACTAATTTGAAGAGTAGAGGTTTACCGCTTAACTTGCTGGACCAGGCAGGAGGTGGCCCTGGGTGCCGGGAGCCTCGCTCACTCTCACTGGTTAGTGGACTTTAGGAAAGTCACCTCACCTTCTGAGGCCCTTATATCCTTACTCACTAAAAAAGAATGGGATTATAGTGCCATGACAGTTCCATGGAAGTGAAAGGACTTTGCAAGCTGCCCTTAGCCTGTGATGCTCAGCCCTTAGCGTGCACTGTGAATTTTATATACAGCATCTCATGAAAACCCCATTTTCTCCCCAGCAGCCCTATTGAGTAGATATCACGAGCCCCTTTTAGTGTGAGAGAACTGAGATGGGAGAAGCTAACTGATGGTCCGGTCAGTGGTGGGGCAGCGTTCACAGCCAGCTCTGCTGGATGCTAAAGTCCATTCTTTCCACTCCACCCATCTGACCAGTAAGGAGAATGTGGTGCTGATTATAGAGGAAAGGGGGAAACCACATGCACAACGGTGCATTTAAATACCAGAGACACGTACTTGACTTAAAGGCAGAGCAACTCTGTTTGTTCAGTTGCGGGTATGATGTTAGAAAGCCGGACACAACTTTTTGATTCTTTAGCTGAATTTACAGACGTGGTTAAGCAATGTACATGTGTTATTTTGTTGTTGTTTTGTTTCTGTTTGTTTTTGTTTTGTTTTGGCCTTTAAAGAATCTATTTCATAGAGCTATAATGAAATTTGTGGAGTTGTTCTTGTCAACAAATTTGAAATCTGTTGCAGAAAAGTTCTCAAGTCCCAGACTACCAAGTACTAATATCTGATAGCTGCATCTGACTAGTGATTAGTTTGATAATTTGGAGTGTAGTTTTGTACTAGGTGCAGGCCATATGTGAATATTTTCACCTCCAACTTGTTTTTCAATAGATAAAATTCATGTTTTAAAATCTGTCACTATATAATAACCTTAACATTAAAATAATACAGTATAACTAGTAGATACTGGTCTTTTAAAAAAAAAACATTTAAAACTGTATGTTGGGGGTACACAAAAGTACAGCGATACTGGAGAAGACCACTTATATCTGAACAGAATTGCTCTTCTCTCCCGGAGCTGGTTGGGTGTCTTCTTCCTGGATCTTCAGTGCATTGGTAGCTGAGAGTCCCACCCTGGGTATATCTGCATAGAGCAGAGGGTCTAGTAATATTGAATTATAATTTTTGTCAGTAATGCCTAGAGAACATTTCTTCATAAATTTATAACTTTCCTGATCTGAACATACCTTTTAATGTTGGGTTTTCCATGGGAGCTCACTCCTTGTAGGATTTATGTAGACCTCCCCCCAAAAAATCCCATTCCCAAAGGGTTAAAGAAAACACTTGATTTGTATTTGTTTTAACATCTTTATTGGAGTAGAATTGCTTTACAATGGTGTGTTAGTTTCTGCTTTATAACAAAGTGAGTCAGTTATACATATGTTCCCATATCTCTTCCCTCTTGCATCTCCCTCCCTCCCACCCTCCCCATCCCACCCCTCCAGGCGGTCACAAAGCACCGAGCTGATCTCCCTGTGCTATGTGGCTGCTTCCCACTAGCTATCTATGTTACGTTTGGTAGTGTATATATGTCCATGCCACTCTCTCACTTTGTCACAGCTTATCCTTGCCCCTCCCCATATCCTCAAGTCCATTCTCCAGTGGGTCTGTGTCTTTATTCCCATCTTACCCCTAGGTTCTTCATGACCTTTTTTTTTTTCTTAGATTCCATATATATATATGTGTTAGCATACGGTATTTGTTTTTCTCTTTCTGACTTACTTCGCTCTGTATGACAGACTCTAGGTCCATCCACCTCACTACAAATAACTCAATTTCGTTTCGTTTTATGGCTGAGTAATATTCCATTGTATATATGTGCCACATCTTCTTTATCCATTCATCCGATGATGGACACTTAGGTTGCTTCCATCTCTATTGTAAATAGAGCTGCAATGAACATTTTGGTACATGACTCTTTTTGAATTATGGTTTTCTCAGGGTATATGCCCAGTAGTGGGATTGCTGGGTCGTATGGTTGTTCTATTTGTAGTTTTTTAAGGAACCTCCGTACTGTTCTCCATAGTGGCTGCATCAATTTACATTCCCACCAGCAGTGCAAGAGGGTTCCCTTTTCTCCACACCCTCTCCAGCATTTATTGTTTCTAGATTTTTTGATGATGGCCATTCTGACCGGTGTGAGATGATATCTCATTGTAGTTTTGATTTGCATTTCTCTAATGATTAATGATGTTGAGCATTCTTTCATGTGTTTGTTGGCAGTCTGTATATCTTCTTTGGAGAAATGTCTATTTAGGTCTTCTGCCCATTTTTGGATTGGGTTGTTTGTTTTTATGTTATTGAGCTGCGTGAGCTGCTTGTAAATTTGGGAGAGTAATCCTTTGTCAGTTGCTTCATTTGCAAATATTTTCTCCCATTCTGAGGGTTGTCTTTTGGTCTTGTTTATGGTTCCCTTTGCTGTGCAAAAGCTTTTCAGTTTCATTAGGTCCCAGTTGTTTATTTTTGTTTTTCTTTCCGTTACTCTAGGAGGTGGGTCAAAAAGGATCTTGCTGTGATTTATGTCATAGAGTGTTCTGCCTATGTTTTCTTCTAAGAGTTCGATAGTTTCTGGCCTTACATTTAGATCTTTAATCCATTTTGAGCTTATTTTTGTGTTTGGTGTTAGGGAGTGTTCTAATCTCATACTTTTACATGTACCTGTCCAGTTTTCCCCGCACCACTTATTGAAGAGGCTGTCTTTTCTCCACTGTATATTCTTGCATCCTTTATCAAAGATAAGGTGACCATATATGCGTGGGTTTATCTCTGGGCTTTCTGTCCTGTTCCATTGATCTATATTTCTGTTTTTGTGCCAGTACCATACTGTCTTGATTACTGTAGCTTTGTAGTATAGTCTGAAGTCAGGGAGCCTGATTCCTCCAGCTCCATTTTTCATTCTCAAGATTGCTTTGGCTATTCGGGGTCTTTTTTGTTTCCATACAAATTGTGAAATTTTTTGTTCTAGTTCTGTGAAAAATGCCAGTGGTAGTTTGATAGGGATTGCATTGAATCTGTAGATTGCTTTGGGTAGTAGAGTCATTTTCACAATGTTGATACTTCCAATCCAAGAACATGGTATATCTCTCCGTCTATTTGTATCATCTTTAATTTTTTTCATCAGTGTCTTATAATTTTCTGCATACAGGTCTTTTGTCTCCTTAGGTAGGTTTATTCCTAGATATTTTATTCTTTTTGTTGCAGTGGTAAATGGGAGTGTTTTCTTAATTTCATTTTCAGATTTTTCATCATTAGTGTATAGGAATGCCAGAGATTTCTGTGCATTAATTTTGTATCCTGCTACTTTACCAGATTCATTGATTAGCTCTAGTAGTTTTCTGGTAGCATCTTTGGGATTCTGTATGTATAGTATCATGTCATCTGCAAACAGTGACAGCTTTACTTCTTCTTTTCCGATTTGGATTCCTTTTATTCCTGCTCTCTTTCTTTGGTATTGGGAGAAACATTGCAGGAAAGAAAGGGCACCTTTTAACAACAGTAAACGTGTCCTAGTAGTGTCTATCTTGTGGATTCCTACAAAAATATTTCCTAAGATAAAATTATTATATGGCAACAATAATGATATTTAATAAGAAGACTTGGGACACTGGTGGGGTTACGTGCGTTAAGAGCAACGAAGGGCAGATAACAAGATGACGGTATTAGTCTGTGGTGCCGTGAAGCCCCCCACCATCCCCACTTCCCTACGGGTCAGGGGAGTCTGTGAGGGTGTGGAGGCCCCCGGCTTATGTTCCACAAGAAGGTAGACCAGGCCAGCTGTTTAGAGCCAGCTGAGATGTAACGCTACGACAGTCTGGAAGCTGATCTAAGGTGCCCAAGGAGTATCATCAGAGAACTGGGGTAGGGGCAACTGAATTGTAGTTTTCTGAGAATCTTAGAACTGCTCCCAGGGCTGAGGGCTTGGTCTGCAGCTGGGAAGCAGGTGTTGCCCTGCTTTTTGGTTTTCTAGGTAAGGCAACCAGGAACCCTTGTAGATTACAACGAGAAAGAAAATATAGTTCTTAAGGTACCAGGGCAAAGAGAGAAGACTCAGCTGGGGGACAGTCCGGGCTTAGGTAGGTGGGCAGAGCTGTCCTAGGCAGAGTCATACACAGCCTGAGCTTTGAACCTCAGCGTGTGGGGCCCCCCTTCCAGGATTCAACTGTGTCGTCCTCAGTCTTCTGTTTATAGTAGAGACTCTACCTGCCCAGGAAATTGGAGGCTAACAAAGATTTTTCAAAGCTCTAGTCTCTCCAGAATTTGATTACAATTGGTGTTGTTATTGACACATTTTCTCTTCAAATACAGTGACGAAGATAGAAAAAATTCTCAGCTCAGTAAATTCTCAGAATATGTAGCACTTAAAGACTTTTGCTGCAAAAACTGCTCAATAATATATTATCAATCGCCAAGAATAAAGTTAGAGGCACAACTCTTGAATAGAAATATTGTGTTTGGAAAAATCGGCAGTAAACAAAACCAACTAGAATGATAGGGTTCAATGAAAACATAAACCACTGAAGGGAGAGTTACTGTAAATACACAAGTTTAAACTAATTTATGTGATTATCAGAACAAAAGTAGGCTGTGAGAGAAAACCAAAGGAAGAGAATTAAGAGGGAGCTAAGACCTGAGATAAATACCTATGGATAGGAAAGTGAATGAGGATAAGACAGAGAAGTCGTAGATAGGCAAGTATATGTTTTCCAAACCGTGAGTTGAAAGATACTGGTTTAGAGACTTCTTGACCTAGATAAACGTATTTAGAATGAATGTTAAATGGTATAATCACAATAGACCTTAATGCGCCAAGTCACAGGAAAAGCAAACTGAATTCTCCCACGCATCGTAAAGCAACACAAAAGAAAGCAAAAACTGTTAAAGAGAATTTGAGTCATTTCTCTGAGCCCTGGATCTGAGCCAGGTGAGCACACAGGTGTTGTTTTGTTTGGCTTTTGACACAGTTGAAAGCATATGACATAAAATGGTTTATATCTTGTTGGAATTAAGATGTCATCCGGAGTCTGTAGACAATTGACATGTGGAAGTATTTTTTTTTTTTTTTTTTTTTTTTTTTTTTGTGGTACGTGGGCCTCGCGGCATGCGGGATCCTCCCGGACCGGGGCACGAACCCGTGTCCCCTGCATCGGCAGGCGGACTCCCAACCACTGCGCCACCAGGGAAGCCCAGAAGTCATTTTTTAAATATACATTTTACTCACTGAAAACTTTAGAATAAAGTTTTATAGATTATTTCAATTTTAATTCAGACTGAATTTCAAAAGAGACATCTTTTTTGGTTGGGCTCAGCTCTTTATCAGGGACTGGCAGACGTCTCCTGTGAAGGGCCAGGTAGTAAATATTATAGGCTCTGGCAACCACTTACCTCTGCGTGTCAGTGCGGAAGCAGCCATAGACCATAGGCAGATGCGTGAGCGTGGCTGAGTTCTAATAAAACTTTATCCACAAGGACAACAGGCAGGCTGGGTTTGGCCTGAAAGCTGTCGTTTGCTAACTCCTGCTCTGATGGTCCGCCCTTAGCTCACCTGCTTGTTTCAGGGTGGGGTCATAAGAGTCTCTTTTATACCATTTTTGCGCTCAGAAGTCAAGGAAAAATTCTGGCCCACCCGCATCTTCCCTGATGCGCAGGTTTGACTGCACATCAGAAGGAAGCCGTATCTTTCTTTCTGGGTGAAAAATGGGAAAGAGAGAACACGGTACCTGGCATAGGACCTGGTAGGTAGGCTGAGCCGATTCTTGTGAATTACATACGAGTGATATTGAAACACCCGATACTTTATGTGAAAGAAGAGCCTGCTCGTGTAGAAACGCTGCCCTAGCCCTTGAAACATCCTTGGCTGAAAGACCGTATCTTATTCATCCCTGAATTGAGACCAAACTCCAGTTAAATAAGGAAACTGAGCAGAAGGCAGGCAGCAGGCCTGCTTCACGCGGGCTCTGGATCGATGGCTCCCTCCCCGAGGGCGTGACTCTGGCCTGGGAGCCACGGAGCCACACACGTGGTGCTTCCCCACCTCCGGGCACACAGCTCGGACCTGCCTTCCCGGGGGTGTGTCTCCTGAGGACGGGCGCTTCCTGCTTGGTACACACAGGTGCCCTCTGCCTTCTCAAACGCTGCGTCCTCTCTGGACGGCCGCTCTCCAAAGGTGAAGTTCGTCTCCTTCTCTGCCCACCTGGTGAGGCTGCAGCCCGTCCCACCGGCCCCCCATAGCCCCCTCTGGTTGCGGCTTTCCCCAGAGCCCTATGCCTCTGTCCAGATACTGTGGGCTCCACTTTCTGTCATCCGTCCGTGTCCTTGTTGCCTCTCTCTGCCCTTCCTCTCACTCCACCTGATAGTCTTACATGAAGGTCAGAGTTTTCCTCTTTTGTATTCAAGCTTCATCTCCAGCACCTAGAACAGAGCCTGGCATGGAGGAGGTGCTCAAAGAAAAGTTAGTAAATAAATGGAATTTGATTTCTCTGGCCCTTCCTTCAGGGAACTCAGAGGAAATGTCTCCTTCTACACTTGTAAAAACAACAGAACTTGGAAAATTAAACTCCCTGTGCATATTATAACTTTTATGGAGCCCCTGGCCTCTGTTGATCTCTTGCACTGTGCTAAGTAGTTTTACATGTTTCACCTCATTAAATCCTCTCAACGACCCTTTGAAACACGGTCCCTGCTTTATAGGTGAGCAAACTGGGTCAGGGAGGAGTGCGTCAGGACTGGTGATCGCCGTGGCCAGGGTGGTCACTCTAGAACCTGTGTGTTCAAGTCTCCTGTCTTGGAAAAAGTAACTGTCTCAGAAAGCTTCGCCCAGAGCATGCGCTGAGGCCCTTAGTGAAGGTGAGCTTCACACTCATGGGGGGCAATAACAGGACAGAGCTCACGTGACAGGTGCACACCCCACCCTCTCTAATGCTATCCCAGCTACTCACCCTGCCACCTGCTGTAAGGTGTGTACCTAAGGGTGGCCCGCGAGCCCGGCACACACTCCAAGTGGGTTTCCTCTGCCGCTCCCCTCCCCCGAGAGCAAGGCCTCCACCTCTGTCTCCTGCCCCGTCTCCCCATGTGACCTGACTTGGCCATGGGCCACGGCTGGGCTGGCCTTCAGTTCTTGGCCCCCTCCCCAGCCCCAAACTTTGCTTAGGGTGGGTGACTTTGTTTCCCTTGAGTCCATCCTAGCTTCCACCTTGCTTTCCCTGACCGTGCTCCGACCACAGAAAGTCACCCTGTTCTGTTCCCAGGCCCCTGCGCTGCTTTGGGCACCGATCGACCTTGACTGACTCGCTGCCAGTTTGTCTTCCCAGCTGAACTCTGGGAGCTGTGAGCCCAAGGACTGTCAGTCTCGTCCATCACTGTGTCCTCCTAGAAACAGGCTGCCTCTGCCTCAAATCGTTTTTGTAAAGCATCAGGAAAGGATTCCGTTAAGAAATTTCTTTTAAAAATTAAACCACTATAAAAAATGAGAAGATATAGATAAGCCAAAGATTAAAATGAAAATAACTTGAAATGCAGTGTTAACCACCGCATTTATGATATATATTATCCCGTTAGAAAAATCTATGCACATATGTTTACATGCAGTAGATATACATAAAAGTTACTTTCCAAAATTCAGACCTACCTTCTTCCCTTTCCAATAAATCATGTCCTTTTTTGGTCAACAGATGCCGATTTCTCCCATCATTGGTAATTGCTGCATAGATTTCATTGCATTTTTGTACCATAATTTAAGTTAATCTTTGCCTTTCAACATAAAATAAGAACTCTCATCTGATACGTTTACATTTAATTTTACATCTTTTAATTTCCATTCTGCCTTTGGAAGTAGAACTGTCTGGTCTAGAAAACAGATTATGAGCATTTTCTCATTCTTCTTGTACCATTTTGTTAAGAATAAGAAAATCTCAGGCCATTTCTCTAGAGTTTTTAATCCAAGGATTGTATCACTATAAAGTGAATGACTATCACAGATATAAAAATCATCATCTTGGGTCTGTTTGTAGCCTCCCCTTCACCCTGCCAAGGTGGTGAATACGACCCTCTTCCCCGCCTCTTCCCTCCCCCTCTGCTGAGACCCCCTAGGATAGACCAGACCCTCTCACCTAGCCCGTGGGCCCGGCCAGCCGCCTCTGAGCGCGGAGCAGAGTGTAGGCTAGGAATCCTGACCTGGCAGAGGTGGGGCAGCACGGGGTGTCTGTGGCTGGACGTGTACGTGGGCGATCCAGCTTACCTGGAATCCAGCCCATCGTCTGGCTCTCTGCCCGTTAGCCTTTCCGGGGAAGCCATTCACCCTTGGTGATCCTTCTGGATTCCCTCTGCTGGGAACATTTGGGGATAATGTCAGATCTTTCTGTAAGTTAGAGACTTTAATGGATTACAGAGTCAATGGAGAAAAAGTCCTTTGTACAATTTTTAGTTTGTTTTTTTTTTCCCCCACCAAAGGGAGCGTTTCTGACTTAATTTGCTAGGATGTGAGCCCCGACTCCGTAGCTGCACTCTGCGGTGGTTTACTGACGTGACTTCTCATGCCCTGGACAGTGAACTGGGGGACCTGTATGAGCACAGCTGAGCACACAGCATGCAACCACACCTTTCCAGGCTTAGGCTGTCCCCGAGGACAACTGACTGTTTGCCCAGGGCCTACAGCTTTTTATTTTTTTTTCCAGCATTCTTTCTAGGGATGGTAGAAATAGTAGAATCTGGTTCTTCTGATTGGAATCCTGGTAGGATGAGCCTCTGCAGACGTGACCCAGCCCGGGCTTCCATCCCTGTCAGTGGCCCAGCGGGAAGGGCTGGTCTGTGTGACGGAGGGAGAGGAGGACATGGGTGGCAGCTGGGGGTCACATACTGTGTAGGACCAGTTGACCAAGCAGTGTGGGGTACCCTCCCTTCTAGGTCCGTGTCTTGGCCGAGTCCATGACTGACCTCCCCTCTAAGGTAACCTCCTTTTCCTCTAAGCCGGGGATTCAAAAGTCGAGCGCACTGCAAATGCTGTCATTTACCTTTCAGCATTTCCCTGCAAACTATTACCCGCAAATTATGCAGCACTTTTAAACCGTTTTTCTTCAGCTGAAAGTGTTTTTGGAGTCCAAGTCAGACAACAGATGCCTTTGACAAAAGAGTCTGCAGTACCCGAGGCCCCTAAGTGAGGACAGGATTGCAAACTGAGCCCGGAAAGGCGGGGCAGAGCTGAGCCGCTGACGAGGTGCAGGGCTCCTGGTGGGCACTGATATTTCACGGAGTAGCTCCGAAACCTCAGTCGTCGTCCGGGAATAGTTCGGGATAATGTGATGTACTTACCCCAGCTTAGGTTTCAAAACCCACAGGGAAATTGAAAAGCCTCAAGTAGCAGTGTCTTCAAAGAAGAGCAAAGCAAACATCAGAGTAGTTCTGCTCAGGGGAGCAGATCTTAACTAACCCAGGCCAGGAGGAGCTGCCTGATGCTTCGGATGAAAAGTATTGATCCGAATGGAGGTTAAAAGGGTCACCTACGGGATTCCAAGCTTGTTTCAGAAAAAGGCTCAGCCCCCGCCTTCCTCCAAAGAGAATCCGGGGCAGGGCGCTTGGTCATCCTGAGCAGTTTCATTGCCACCCCCAAGAAATGGGGCTCCTGAAAAAGAGACACATTGCAGCCCTAATACAGGGAAGCAGGTGTCCGTATTCACACGTTTAAGACACAGAAACAAAGATAACTCTGTTTTAGATGTCTTTCCCTGCCAACTTTATCAAGGTATAGTTGACAATTAAAAATTATATATATTTAAGGTGTACAACTTGATTTGATATACGTATACGTTGTGATGGTTATCACGGTCAGGTTAATTAACACACCCATCACCTCACGTAGTTACGTTTTGTTTGTTTTTGGTGAGAACACGGAAGTGTGACTTTGAATTCAGAGGTCTTGAGTGAGATGTCCTCATCTATAAATGAGATCAAATCACTTTCAAGCAGGGATCAGCCTTAGTGAAAACTGAAAAGCCTGAAAAAAAATTTTGTGGGTCAGTATCACTACTATTTCATATAGCATAGTTTTAGGGAAATCTGTTTTCGTTAAATGTTTTTTTTTCCTTTTTTTTTTTTTTTTTTTTTTTGCGTTACGCGGGCCTCTCACTGTTGTGGCCTCTCCCGTTGCGGAGCACAGGCTCCGGACGCGCAGGCTCAGCGGCCACGGCTCACGGGCCCAGCTGCTCCGCGGCATGTGGGATCCTCCTGGACCGGGGCACGAACCCGCGTCCCCTACACCGGCAGGCGGACTCTCAACCACTGCGTCACCAGGGAAGCCCTGTTTTCATTAAATTTTAAAAATGAATTCATGAGGAAAAGATCTGTTTGATGCTTTCTTATAAAAGGCAAGGCCCCCGATGAACCCAAGGTTCTCAGCATTGATCACTACGAACTGGGAAATACCAGTCTGAGTTTCAAGTTCCAGTGTGGTTTTTGTTCTGCACAAGCACACACTGTCTGGCTACTGAGTCCACATGCGTGCCCAGCCCTGATTTGTGAACATGTCTCTTGCTTTACAAGCAGCATCCCTGGGGATGGAGGGGAGCGGGGATTAGCCTAACAGAAGTCACAGTTGTGTGCAGATGTGGGGAGCTGCCTTTGCTTCCCTGAGCAGAGGTGGCCTCCAGGGGCCGGTGGCTGCATCCCGGGCACGCCTGGGGTGTGTCTGGATTCTCCTGGGGCCGGGAGAGCCCTGACGGCACTGTGAGCAGAGGCAGCCAGAGAAGCAAGCCTGTTTTGCCCGTGCTCTGCCAGATACCAAGGAAGTGGTCGGCACCGTCAGACAGCTCGAGCGTAGGAGGAACCTGTTCCGTCAGGTGCTGCCTTCGCACTCGGCACTTGTAGTCTCAGCCGGTCGCATCGTCAGGACCGAATGCCTGATAGTTCTAGGAGAACACCGCCCCCTGAGTTTGTCTCGTATACAGCAAGTGCTCAACAAATCCAAGTTCCCCTTTCTCCGTGGTCCAAATGGCAATTTGAGGGGTTACCTGATGGGCTAGGTAATGCTTCCTCTGTCTCATCAATAAGGAAATTGAAGGTGCAGCAATGAGTCTTGCCCAGCACGCATGGAGGACTGTGGGCAGGGCCAGGGCTGGAACTCGGTTCCTCTCAATCTTGTTTGTGCTTTTCACCTCCATCACCACGCGTACGTGTGAAAATAGCCCAACCGAAATAGTCGCTGT
The DNA here is from genome assembly GCF_964374135.1 of Grampus griseus. NCBI lineage: Eukaryota > Metazoa > Chordata > Mammalia > Artiodactyla > Delphinidae > Grampus > Grampus griseus. Next base: position 76,975,266 of record NC_139007.1, read on the forward strand.
TCCTAGAAACTGCTTATCAGATACACCCAGAATTCTACCTTTAGCAGTTCAATTTTAAAACCATTGCTAAGAACGGAGGAAATGAAATATAACCAACCAAGTGACTCTTTCAGATACGATCTAAAGACGTAGGTACAATTACTCTTCTCCTTCTAGTGGCTCTGCCCTGTTGGATCCCAGGTAATCCTCACAACCTTCCCTAGACAGCAGCTACGGTGACTTCGTAGCACTTGAGCACTTCATTATGAGCCCTACCTTCAAAAGTGCATTTGCCGTGAAACTCTCAGCTAACATTTACTTTTCCAACTTAATCTTACCAGAAGCGTTCTCAACATGAATTCTCATTTTCTAAAATGGCAAGATACTTTATTTTTAAAATCTCGTTATTTTAACACTGCATTGTTAGGTGTGATTTTTGACATCCCAGCAAGGCAAAGCTGCATCTCACCAGCTGCCGTTTCACTTATGGTGCATTTTGTCAGATCTTATTTTATACAGTATATGTGAGCTATTAATGTGGATCCCACAGCCCTGGAAACCGTTGTTTTTCAGGATTGCAAAGTTGTATTGTCTGAGCTTGTGGTGCAAATACCAGTATAGAGATTTCAAATAAGTAAGTTTGAGAGTCTCAGTATTATTATCTTGGGCTATTGGACCGTGAGTGAAGCCAAACCCAGAACACCAGGCGCACAGGTATGATTCTGCCTATTTCCTCTTTATCTCGTGAGCTCAGTCCACACACCTTTTACGTGGCCATCCTGTGGTGCAGACCCTGGGGACAACATGATCCTCCCAGAAACCGCAGGCAGAATGCTCTCTCTACTGATGGGTAGACCAGTAGTTCTCATGTGAGTCACACAGCAGCATACCTGGGGCCCCAAAGATTCTGATTCAGGTGGTCCAGCTGTGGGTGTTTTTTAATAGCCCCTCCCAGAGAGCAAACGTGTGACCTGGCTTGAAGTCACCTGCTTCGTGGGAAGCAGGAAGAGGAGGACAGAATTGGGGCTGGTTTGGTGATGTTCCCTTGTGCTCCATCGTGAGGCTCATGTCCTGGAAGAGAAGGAAAGCCACCTTTTGGCTGCACTGCTCTGTTTGGCTTTTGCTGTGTCGTCAGGCTTCTAGGGTAAGACCGAACAGTTTGGAGTTTCTTCAATAATGAATCATGAGATTTGGTTGTTTCAAACATGTTATGAGACATTTTGATAGGTCACGTTGCATTCTAATTGTGCTTTAACATCCACGTCTGTTTTCTTTTTTAAAATTAATTTATTTAATATTTATTTTTGGCCGCGTTGGGTCTTCGTTGCTGCGCGCGGGCTTTCTCTAGTTGCGGCGAGCGGGGGCTACTCTTCATTGCAGGCTTCTCACTGCAGTGGCTTCCCTCGTTGCGGAGCACGGGCTGTAGAGCGCAGGCTCAGTAGTTGTGGCTCACGGGCTCTAGCTCACAGGCTCAGTAGTTGTGGCGCACGGGCTTAGTTGCTCCGCGGCGTGTGGGATCTCCCCGGACCAGGGCTCGAACCCATGTCCCCTGCATTGGCAGGCAGATTCTTAACCACTGCACCACCAGGGAAGCCCCATGTCTGTTTTCTTGTTCTTTGAAAGTTTACTCTGAGTGAACATCTTCTGATAGGCATTACCAGCAATATGCTAGTGTTATAGTTAAGGATAAAAACAAGGGGATGATATGTGTACTTAAGGAGGATCATTAGTGCTTACACATGCTTCAACTGTTTTAGAAGTAAATCACTTCAGATGTGTCTGTGTGTCTAGTTGGAGGTTTAGTATCTGTTACATGGTTGATTTAACTTCTGCACCAAGATTAATGCCAAAATACAGGAGAAGCAATTATATGAAATAGGCCAGCAGTCTGGGAGTTCTCATCGTAGACATCTGCGGGGGCCCCGCTCTCACCCCCCGCCTTGAGTTGGGCTCTTTATGTTACTGGGCTTATCCCTCCGCCACCACCACCTCCCTCCACCCGCCGCCTTTGGCTCATTCCGTGGTTCTCCCTTGGTACACGCTCCTTCCAGGACCAGTTACAATCCACTCTTCACTGAAGCCTTCCAGACAGCCTGTTCCAACATGATGCTCTCATTCGTCTAACGTGTGTCACATTTCTCGTTTGTTCCACACAGGCTCGTGTTGGTTTCCAGTCTGCCATAGGCTGCGCTTTGGTGTTTCTTGGCAGGTCTTATCTCCTTGTGCAGGGGCTGGTTTCTATTTCTTTGGAGGCAGAGCAATTGGTTCCCACCAGATTGAACTGAAAGTCTAGCCAGAACATCAATGCCAAGTGTCAGTGTCGTCTGCTCCCATCATATGAAGACACCATGTTGAGGAAAGGCGGGTGGGGCGTAGAACAGAGGAGGAGAGGAGAAGGGAGGCACTTCGGTGTGTCAAGTGGCAGCTTTGTAACAAGTTGGCCGCTGAGGTTGACCAGTGTGCTGTGTGGCTTGTTACCGTCCTGAAATATCCAGGCAAAGAAAATGAATTCAGTGAGAATGAAGAGGTGCTTCTGACTGGGGCAGCTTTTGACCCGAGACAGCATGATGGAGATCAGGCATGGAGACGTCTAGCTGAAGAAAGGAGAGTTTTAGCTGAGGGACAGAAAGTTGCCAGAGATGGATGGATACTGGTCATTCGTGTCGGGACTAAGCTGCTCTGTTACTCAGTCATCACGTCGGTGCACCAGAGGTGGACTCAGCACTGAGCACTTGGGGGCGACGGCAGAGAAAGGCAGGACCCTGCCCTTGGCTGGCTTACGGGCTGCTGGGTGGTAAGATGGGCTGGAGCTTGTGTGTGGGAGGAATGGAAAGAAAGAGGAATAAAAAAGATACTTTGAGTGTAATCTGATGGTGCTCCAGGCAGGTAGAGGCATAGAGGAGGAGGCACATTTGAGACCTGAAAGCGTCAGCCTGAGGCAGGAGTGTACACATGGCTTCCCCTGGAGAAGGCTTTTCATGCCGTGCTTAAGTCTGAGCAGGAGCTTGCACAGAAGGCTGTTCACCCCCGCAGGCGTTCCCGCTCCTTCTTGCCATTTAACGTGTGTGATTCTGTTCCCGCTACCTGGAATGAGAACCCTCCGTGCCCCCACGTCCTGGGTCTGACACGTCTGCTTCCCGCTCAGAAGCTGCTCAAGTCTCCCTCCTCCGCGAAGGTTCCCACGGAGCCTCGCCAGGCTTCCCGTGTCATCTGCTCCCCGGGCTCTGCCCCCCTTCGGCGTGGGGACCTTATCTTTCCTACACATCCTGCCCTCTACTGCCATTCCTAGCTGATGCAGCGGCTCACACTCTCACTCCTAATACTGCTACTTGGCCTGAGGCTGCAGAGCTCCAGGGCTGGGTTTAGGGGCAGATCTAAGGCCCTTGTGGTCAGGCCATCCTAAAACTGCTGCCCTGCTGCCCCGTTCCTGAGTCTCTCCGGGCCGTTTAGTGTGGGAACTGAGCTCTGTTAGGCCAGCCATTGAGGGGACAGAGTGGACCGGATGAGTCTGTCTCTCATTGTGCTTTCACAGAGCCATGACCTTGATTTTAGAGCAACCTCAGCCATATTGCAGAGGGTTAGCTCTGCCTTATTCTCTAGTCTCAGCACTAAAGAAGCATCTGTCAGACAGCTACTGTGAAAGCGAAAAAGCATCATGGGTAAGTACTGAACAAGTGTAAGTTCATATGTTCACGACCAGAACCTTGAATGGTAGCCAGCGTCGTCTGAGATGAATGAAGCCGGATGCCCTAGATGAATGCCCCGCAAGACTCCTGAGAGGGCGCTGGGCAAAGAGAGAGCCCCTGTGTCTTTGGTGGGCTGTTGATAATGATGGAGAACGTCCTGTGCCTCTTGTTCCCTCCCAGAGTGCTGAGCAGATCGCCGCGCTCTGTAGGAGTTATAACGACACCCAGACCAACGGCATGGAAGGACCAAGGGAGAGTCAGGACCCGCCTCCGAGGCCGCTGGCTCGCCACCTCTCGGATGCAGATCGCCTCCGAAAAGTCATCCAGGAGCTCATGGACACAGAGAAGTCCTATGTGAAGGTAACAGAAGATGCTGTCACAATTTCCTGCTCCCCTCCTGTGACAGCCAGTTGTATGTATGTTGGCAGGGGTGTCCAGGTATCTGCCGGGGACCCTGCCACTCACGAGGGAGATGCCTGCTCCCTGAAGTGGCGAGTTGCTGAAGGGGAGGGCGAGAGGATGGAAGGGCTGAGAGGGCTTGCAAAAATGAGATTCCCCGGTCGTTTTGTTACTGAGGTAGCTTTCACTATGGAAACAGATGTTCTGGTTTGCCATTTGCAATCTGTGGGAAGGGAGCCTGTACGGGTTTAGGGAAAGGGGGAATGGAGATCACTTTAGGTGTTGAGGAACCAGGGAACAGCTTGTCTGCAAGCAGCTGCTGGGACGGGCTCCGGAGTGCAGGCGGTCACCGCGCGGGACAGAGCCCCGCGGCGGGGGTGCCGGGCATCTCGCAGGCGTCCCCAGCCATCACACAGGGCAGCGGCCGAACCTTTCACTACCCGGGGAGTTCATTTATTCATCTCAGAGGCTTCAGGTAGTAGTTTGAGAAGCATTTTACAAAAAATGCAGGTGCCTGGGAAGACAGAGTTCTTTTGCTTTAAGTATTTGCTGACGGTTTGGAATGGTTTTAAACTCATCTCATCAGCCAGTTGCTGGCAGCAGTGTGGGAGCTGAGCATCCAGGCCTGGCCTTGCCTTCACCTGCTGCAGTGGCCTTGGGCGGCTCCCTCCAAGCCCCTCAACCGGGGTCTGAGACAGCGGTGTTTCGTTCTAGCTCTAACACACTGTGTCCGTGAATTAAGCCTTGGTGTGTGTGTGTGCGCGCGCATGCACGCGCGCGCACACAGACACACACACACAGACACACACACACACAGACACACACAGACACACACACACACACACACACACCTCTCACCTTCTTTCTTCACAAGACTTACCTGAGCTTCCCCTTTCATTAACATCACTGTCATTTTATCTGAACTTTGCCGAAAGCCTCATTCACAGGCAGCCCAGGAGAATTACCCATAGCCTCTTCTTTTGGTCCTGCAGGGGAGAAAGGAAAACTGCAGAGACGGCAGTTCCATTTCATTTCCCACTGTGTCTTTTCCTGTATTGGATGTGGGGAGATGAAGTGAACATCCAGGGGCTTCCGACAGTGACCTTGCCCAGCAGCTCTGCGCGCCGTGGCAGCTTGGTGATGGCCATGGTGTTCTCACCTGCAGGGTTGAGGGCACAGTTGAGAGCGGAATCCAAGTCCCTTTTTATTTTTGTCACTGCTGTCGTTATATTTTACTGTTAGACCACTTTGAACGGGAGGGTCATGCATCGTGACGCTGGTCTAGGACTGAGACGGATGCTCTGGGCGAAGTGCATACAAAGGATGGCTCTCCCTTCTCTCTGCGAGAGCCCTGCCCTTTGTCTCCTTGGGGCCCCCGTGTTGCAGCTCTGGCTCCGCGGCTCAGCGAGGCCTCCCTCAGTGTGTCACTGCTCCTGGATGGCAGTGACCGGCTCAGGGAGTGACCACAGCCCACCTCTGCCTCTGACAAAATAACCAGTGCCTGGTGCCTATGGTGATTCCCTCTCTCTCTCTCTCTCTCTCTCTCTCTCTCTCACACACACACACACACACACACACACCCCTTTTTCATTTTTTAATTTCTTTTTGTTGCTGACATTCAACATGGACTTTTACTTGTTTTGTAACCTGGACCCTCTGCACGTGACTTGGCGTTTTCAGCATTCATGTGTTCCCTGAGATAAGACTCGGTGACTTCTCACCTCTCCCTGCTCTGCAGCGGCCGCCGTGGGGTCTGGGGAGGACGGGAAGGCCAGGGCGGATTTGATTGTGAAGCATTCAGTGTCACAGGCCTGTCCACTTGCTCTCAGGACCTACACCACAAGGCTGTGGAGGCTTCTGGCTTGACCGGGCTCTCCAGAGCTGGATTTCTCCATCGTAAAAGGAGGCAGACGTAGTTACCTACTTCTCATAGTTTGGGACTCAGAATTCTTTGGAATAAATGAAACAAGAAAAAGAACTCTTTTCTATCACTAAACTATATCCTGATCTTGGCTTCAAATTATTTTAAAAAAACCTTTATCTAAAGAGTTTTGTAAATATAGTCAACTCCCACTATTCTGTACTGTTGGAGCCCAGTTTACTGGAGATTCAAAGATGGCCTAGACTGTAAACATGATGACTGCTCATCTTCAGAAATGTTTTCTTGCATTTGAGCATGGGAGTTTGAAATTCTGCTCATGCGTCAGCCCCAAAGCCGAAGAGCTCTCCGGATCTTGTCCCGTCCGTGTCAGCTCAGCCGTCCACGCTGGAGCTGTCGCCTTGCTCTTTGAGGCAGACAAGGAAGCCAGGTCGGCCAGCGGATGTGGCCACACCTGAAAGAGGTACCTGGCCAGAACTCACTTCTCTGAAGGGAAATGAGTGTTCCTGCTGCAGCAGCCGAAAGAAAGGTTCTGGTTCTGCCACTGAGATATTCAGATACGCAGAGTAGGTGATCGAGCTATAAAGAAAAATGTGGAGTCCAGATGCTGGTCATACTGTGTTGTTAACCTCTCTGAATTAGCTGAGCAGGAACCACCACTTGCAGGGCCAAGCGTTTCAACCGGACATAAACTTCATTGTTCCTAATGCGAGTCTGAGCTGCAGCCCGGGCTGCCGGAAACGCTTGGGTATTTTGGAGACTTAAGGGTTAAAGACTCTCTTCTGTCTTTCAGGATCTGAGCTGCCTCTTTGACTTATACTTGGAGCCACTGCAAAGTGAGACCTTTCTGACCCAAGATGAGGTAAATACCTTCCCTTCGTCCGCTGACCCATAGGTTAGTCTCAGTTTGCCTTTTAGCAGACCTAGATTTTATCTACTGATCCGCAAAGAACATTTGAGACTTCGGATCTTCAGAGAGACCCAAGCGTCACCTCCTTCAAAGCCATTTATGTGGCCTCCATCCCGTGAAACACAGTGGCCGGAGTTATAAATGACCGTGCCCCTTTTGTAGTAGAAGGTGTCCCCCACATTACTTTTTAATACATGGCTTTTTAATGTTAAATGACAGTAATTAGTTCTTTCCATTTTCCCCCCAGTTTGAATTCTGAAAACTTGACACCCACTTCCAATTATTTTAGTATTACAGGGACCGGGGCAGTCAAAGTCTCTGTGTGTGAGCTATGTCCCCTACTGAATATGCCGTCTTCTTTAAAGGCTTCACTTCTGTCTCCTTCTTGGTGAATGACTTGTGGTTCATTTGTGCGTCTGGGACGCAGAGTGGTATCTGGGTCGCCGTCGCTAACACCCTCTCTTCGAATTCTGATCCTCACGTACACAGATGGAGTCACTTTTTGGAAGTTTGCCAGAGATGCTTGACTTTCAAAAGGTATTTCTGGAGACTCTGGAGGATGGGATTTCAGCATCGGCTGACTTTAACATACTTGAAACCCCCTCGCAGTTCAGAGTAAGTATTTTAGACTTAGGTTTAAAGCAAACATAGGTGGGAACAGTGCAAAATTCTCCCTTTGAAGAGAAAGTGTTGTCCCTTGACTATTGAAAAGGTAAGTTGAGCGCTCTCATTGCATGGCTTTCCTCTGGCGGGTGGTAACAGGCGGCTCCATCTCTCCCTAGAGTAAATGCTCTGCGACTCAGACGTCTGGGCAGCACAGCTTCTATGGAGTCTGCTTGCTGTTGACACGCACGCTCCTTACTCAGCTCTCCAGAAGGATCTGTAGGGCGATTGCTTCTGAGGCAAGAGCACCTCCTGCCTCTGATTCTGCATCTCTGTGGTCATGTGACCTAGGTTTTCACTGGCTCTGAGAGAGCCTCCTCTTCTATGGAGCCCTGTCTCCAGTGTGGCCATTGGTGACTGGCAAGAGGTCCCTCCAGGTGGGGACAGGCGGAAGGCAGTAGAAAGGGACCAAGAAAGTACACAGCAAGCATCATTCGTCCCAAGTAATGCAGAGTCAGCTTTATTAATTAGCCTCTCAGATTATTTATATCCCACTGTGTCAGACGTATTTTTTCTAGAACGTTCTTTCTTGTCCCTGATTGCGCACTGTGTCAATAGGCTTTGCTGCCAGAAACTTTTCAATCAAACAAGCTGTGCTAGAGGGACGCCCGGGCTGTTCTCCACCTACTGGGCAAAGGGGGCCGCCCGGGGCTGCTTTTAGTCAGTGCCTTCCCCGAGGCATTAGTGCTCTGGTGTGCGAAAGACAAATGCCATGGAGACAGCAAAGCGGTCAGACACCATGCCAGAGCCAGCAGACAGACACTGATTAAACCACGCCTGATGTAACTTTTCCTCTTTCCTTCTAGAAACTACTGTTTTCCCTCGGAGGCTCTTTCCTTTATTACGCGGACCACTTTAAACTCTATAGCGGATTCTGTGCTAATCATATTAAAGTACAGAAGGTTCTAGAGAGGGGTAAGTTGCTCATACCTTTTACAGCTATACTTTTGAAATTGTAATTGTTAATAAAATCCCACACGCAGCAACGAAGTTCCCGCGTGCTGCAACTAAAGACCCAGTGCAGCCAAATAAGTAAATATATTTTAAAAAGAGTAAATTTGTATTCGTCAAGTAGGGGTAAGTGTAATTTTAATGGATTATGCTCCAGTGTTGGCCTTGAAGTTGACAAACATGAAGTTTTCAGTTTATTTCAGTGTATTGGTGACAGTGAACGTGTGTACCGAACAGCAGAGATGTTGCTCTGCCACGTGTGACTTTGCTGTTAAATTGCATCTGGATTTCTTTTTTCACCAAATGCCTTGCTCTGAAAACTTTTAACCAACCATATAAGCCGCTGGAGGGGGTAGAAAGCAATGTATGCCATTTTCTTTCTTTCTTTCTTTTTAAAATTAATTATTTTTATTTTTGGCTGTGTTGGGTCTTCATTGCTGCGCGCGGGCTGTCTAGTTGTGGCGAGCGGGGGCTTCTCTTGTTGCGGAGGATGGGCTTCAGTAGGTGTGGCTTGCGGGCTCCAGACGCGCAGACTCAGTCGTTGTGGCGCACAGGCTTAGTTGCTCCGTGGCATGTGGGATCTTCCCGGACTAGGGCTCGAACCAGTGTGCTCTGTATTGGCACGCGGATTCTTAACCACTGCGCCACCAGGGAATTCCCTTCTTTCCTTCCTGTTAACCTTCTTCTTAAGCCCGAGGATCCACTGCAGAAAACCACCACCAAACAGCAACCACCAAACTCACAAGAAGTGTGTTACCTAAAATTAAAGCCTCTTTGGTGAAATGGGCGCTTATCGCAGGCCACGTTCTGTCACTGAAGTACCTTTCGTCTCTCCACATTGTTATCGTCTTATTTTATTTTATTGACTTTAATTGAACATTTTTATTTTTCTGAAGTCCAAGTGGACCTGGGTGACCCACCTGCATTGCTCGTCCCCTTCATGTCAACAGCAAACATTACTCTGTGGAGCTGGCGAGATGCCTGAGCTTTGGCCGCCGACTTGCAGCGGGTCAGCTTGGGGGCAGGTGGCCAACACGTTGATCTGCCTGGGCTTTCGGTGACGGGCCGGCCAGTCAGCCCGTCCTGGGAAGTGCAGTCAGAGATTTGATGTTAGCAGTGACCTTCTCCAGGTGTAGGAGTGTTGGAGGGAGTTTTTGTGCCACAGTCACCATCACTGTTGTCATCAACCCAGTGTTTAAGCTATTCCTGTAATAACCTGTTGACAAAAATAATCAATGAACAGTCTATAATAGGAATAGAAAAGAGTTTTATTTGAGCCAGACTGAGGAGTACTGCCCAGAAGACAGCTTCTCTGATTCCTCTGAGGATCTGCTCTGGAGAAGCAGGGCTGTCAGCACAGTTTCATGTCTTGTCAGAACAAAGAACATCAAACAAGTCAGGGATACATTCCTTCCAGATTTCCGGAAAACCAGATCAGCACGTACACAGCCAGTCAGTATGGCCTTGGCACCTGGGAAGGAAGTCTTATCATGGAAGGAGGACCAGCATTGGCGTCCCAGGAAGGGAGGCATTTCATCTTTAATTTTAACATGGACATTCTTTACTTCTGGTCAATGCACCCTTTTCTTTAATAATTAAAGCAGATGTACAGTGTATGTTTGAAAGGCCACGAACAGGCTGTTTTTTACATTAAAGTTAACTCGTGTATAGGCCAGAATGACTTCCCCAGACCTCAATATGTGAACATTTCCTTTACCACACCCTAAACTAGCAATGCTCAACTGAGGTTTTGTTATTACCAAAGGCTTTTTTCAGTCATCACACACCTCTTTAGGTATGAGATTAGAATTCTCGGATTTGTCTCTTTCAGAAGATATTTTTCTATCCCATTCTTTGGAATTCTCATTTCTGGGGCAGAGATGAGAGGAGGCCTTTAAGCTCAAGGTCATGAGCAGCAGTAATTCAACCTGCACGGAGAACATCAAACAAATACAGGTCCCCAGGGGTTGCTCCTGTTCTGCATGGGCCCTACAGTGGAAGGCGTCTTATGAAAATATATGTAATCCTATTCAAGGTCACCTGAACCGGCTCCGGGGAAGCTCGCCAGGCTACCTGCGTTTTCTCAAGTGTACCTGGAAGTAGGACCTGAACCTACTGAAGCTTAAACTGTTACAAATTCCCAGGATAAAAAGTGACTTCCCCAGGACTTGAATGCCTTCTTCAGTTAGGGTTGGCCTCGTGTAGTTCACTCCCGTTATGATTTGCCCAGTGAACCAGGGCTGTCTTGCGTGACGACGGCGAGTGCTGGAGGGGATTCTGCACTGGAACTTTTTTAGTTGTGTCAGCAGGGAAGTAGGAGCCAAGCTACGTTCCAAGCCCTTTCTGTCTGTCATCAAACGCTCCTTGATGGCATTGCCATAAAGAATCCGGAGTTTGCTCTTCCGTGTTTCTTTTTCAGAAGTGGGGAATGGCCTCTCTGTACTGTCGTGGAGGGAGCGTAGGCTTCATCCAGACACCGACAGTGTTTAGCCAGGTCCACTGATGCAGTTCTGCCATTTGGTTTAAATCCTAGAACAGGCTCAGGTTGAAAAAGGGAAGTCTTGGAGTGCTTCAGGCCAACAAGACAGAGCCCAATCTGTCTCCTCTAGTTCTTTAAACCAGAAAGAACTAGTTTCCTCCCATGAACACCTTCTTATCGACAGTGTAGTAAATTAAAAGCATACCAATGGTTTGCTCAGTTCCTTCTTTGCCACGAAGATGAAGGATCATCTCCCCATCCACTTTGTGTAGTAGCCACGTTCAGAATGGTACTGCATCTCCTACAAGTTCCATTTTACCTTTGTACAAAACCCCAAATAAAGATTTGTTTTCATCCAAATGGGCTGAATTCCAACAGCTGGTCAACCAGTGCCAGCAGGTGGAATCCAAAGCAACGGCTGGGGTGTCCACTGGCACCCTCATAACTGAAAGCACTTGGGTTCGTGTGTGTACCTTCGTGACACGGAACAGAGAGGTGGTTTTCACTGCCCAGAGGGGTCTGAATCTGGTGGAAGGTTTAGATTGCTTGGAACTGTAGAGATGGAGGCTGCAGTGCTTATCAACTTATTTTTAAAGGAAAAAAAAGCTTGCTTTGCAGATAGCCCTCAAGTGTATAGAATAAGAAACAATTTGCAGGACTGTAGAAGTGGATCATCTGTAATTCCATTAAAACCTAAATGAAGCAGAATTTAATTCATCCTCCTGTGCTCTTCTAAGGGTCTTTTAATGCATCTGCTTGTAGCTAAAACTGATAAAGCCTTCAAGGCTTTTCTGGACGCCCGGAACCCCACCAAGCAGCACTCCTCCACTCTGGAGTCTTACCTCATCAAGCCCGTTCAGAGGGTGCTCAAGTACCCACTGCTGCTCAAGGAGCTCGTGTCCCTGACAGACCACGAGAGCGAAGAGCATTACCACCTGACAGGTAAGAAGCGAGGGGCCCAGGCCGCGATGTGACGGCTGCCGCCCCCCAGGCCCACGAGCTCCCCTCTTCCCTGCTTGCTTTCACATTCTGGAACATTTGTCAGTACTGTGATTGTTAACCTTAGGTACCATTTTAGTACGTGAAAATAGCTAGGTAGTATGGCCATCCCTGTAAGGTGGGCAAAATATTTTGGCAAAAATTATCTCACTGGAATAGCCTCTGGAAGGGTGTTTCCATTTTCATTTTTCAGAGAAGATAATTGAAGCTCAGTGAGTTGAAATAAACTACTTCAGGTTACGTGGTTAACAAACAAAGAGTGCTGCCAGGACCAAAACCCCGGCCTGTTTTCCTACAACTTTGAAATTGTGTGTGGTTTGCTGCCCAAGTGCGGCTGATCAAACATGTTGTGTGAGGCTCCACCCTGTGGACGGCTCTGAGCGGAGCCTGACTCTGAAACCAACACCCGAGGACCCGTGAAGCTTTTTACGGCTGACGCGGAGGTGTCTTCTTTTGTAACCTCAGAAATTATTGGCCTAAGATACAGATTTGTCAGATACACAAAGCCCCTCACTTTGATAGTAAACAGAGTATCTGTTAAAGAGCTGCTGTTTGGATCGCAGAGAAAGAGTGATGTGTTCTCCACGTGTCAAAGCTAGGAGGTCCAGTTACGGTACCTGTAATAAAGCACGTGGAGAGGGAAACAAACTTATTAATAAACATTAGTATTACTGAATAGCAAACACCAAGAAGAGTGTAAATGAAACTAGCTGTTTTTCTGTGACAAGCATACTTTTGTATCGTAAGTAATGAGGATAATTTTTTTGTATGAAAGTTAAAGCTTATACATAAATGATACAGATTACGATTAGCATTCAAATACTGTGTGAATGGTTCACTTTGCATTAAGATGATCTTTAAAGGGGGTCTGTTAAAAAGTTTTCTTCCCAACGTCCCTCCAGACTGAATCAAAATACCAAATCAGAAGAACAAAGTATGAAAAATAGTGAATTTGGAGGTGACTTGAAATTTTCTTTTTGCCTTGGATGAAATCATTTTGTCCCTCACATGCCCACGCATAAATGCAAACAATTGCTCTGGCAACTGGGCATTTACAGAGGCTCTTGCAACTTGTTGTTAAGAAAAATTGTCATTGATCACTATTCCAGTAAGTGGTCCAGGAGGAGAGGCAAAGTTCAAAAGCAGGTATCCTGTGGCCAGTCAGCCTCAGACTCCTTACGTCTGTCTTTGGAAGTCTGGCAAAAAACCGAACCCCTCTGCACCTGAGTTTTCTCACCTGTAAAATGGCATTGGTAACAGGTCCTACAGTCATCGAGTTATTGTGGGGATTAAATGAGATGCTTCACATAAATCGCCTCATAGAACATGCCAAGTAGAAAGGGCTCAATAAATAGCTTATTATTAGTGATACTTTTTACTTGTACTCTGCCTCATTTCAAAAGGAATTTGAGGTGGAAGAGAACTCTGCTGTTCTTCATATTGTAACTAGGTTACCGTGGGCTGCCTGCATCATACTCGAATGCTGCTGCTCTTAGTGAGAACGGGTCTCGGATTCTGGCTTGAATCTTGAACCTTTTCATTACTGCTGTTGGGCAGGATTTCAAACCAAACTTATAAATGTGATTATAAATATGACTGCATATTTTGCAGAAGCCCTGAAGGCAATGGAGACAGTAGCGAGTCACATCAACGAGATGCAGAAGATACACGAGGATTACGGGACGGTGTTCGACCAGCTGGTGGCAGAGCAGAGCGGAACAGAGAAGGAGGTCAGTAGGACTTCCGGATCCTGAGAGGCTGAATGCCTGTGACCACCGGGTCTGGAGGCCACCTGTTAGGGACTTCGTGCAGGAGAAAATGCCTAAGATTTTCTTTTTGATCTTAATGCTTATAACAAGCCTCACCACTTAGGTATAAATGTAACATAAAATTGATTACATGGGTTTAAAAATATAACCTTATGTCCTGTTAATATCGTATTAAAAAAAAGAAGAAATATCACTGAGTTCGTATCTGTACCTCTTCCTCCTTTCCCGTGGAGTGTGAGGTTAAGACAGATCCCAGAGGCTAGAACATAAATGGAGCGCTGGGGCTGGTGGGGGTAGGATGGATAAAGGCAGTGGCAGTCAGCATGTGGAGAGAATTAAGAGCTTTTCTCTTGGGCTTCCCTGGTGGCGCAGTGGTTGAGAGTCGGCCTGCTTATGCAGGGGACACAGGTTCGTGCCCCGGTCCGGGAAGATCCCGCCTGCTGATGCAGGGGACACGGGTTCGTGCCCCAGTCCGGGAAGATCCCATATGCCGTGGAGTGGCTGGGCACGTGAGCCGTGGCCGCTGAGCCTGCGCGTCCGGAGCCTGTGCTCCACAACGGGAGAGGCCACAACAGTGAGAGGCCCGCGTACTGCAAAAAAAAAAAAAAAAAAGAGCTTTTCTTTGTTTTTTTCTTTTCTAACCTCAAATATCGGTGCTACCTCCTTACTTACAAAAGTCGTTTAAGTGGAACGTCACAATTTCTCTATTTTTCTTCTCTGGCTGGATTACTAAATTTAGAATTTTGAGTTTTAAAAAGCCTACATATAAGAAGTAATATAATTTAAATAGAAAAAGACAAGAACAGAAAACAGCTGTAGTTTTTTTTTTTTATTACAATCAGTTTCAACGTTGGTACCTCTGCAGGCCTAGTGTGCTTTTGGGATTAGACGTGGTGAGTGTACTAGGTCTTGGATGAAATGTTAACAAAGGCACTTGGGATGAACCTTGACACTGGGGTGGAAGGAATGCCATCCCACAGGGCAGGAGGCGTGTCTCACCCACAAACAATGTGTGCATTGGAGCAAAATGCCTTCACGTTTATGTTATTTTTCAAACAGTTTGATGCTTAGCTCATATTTTCAAAATCGCCACTATTTAAGGCCCCATGTTTACAGGAACCATAAAAATCAAAGTGAACGTACTTCTGTGACCATATATGTGTGATCCCTCTCTCATATGAGACAGCCTCCCCCCAGGGTTTCCACGTCTTCTTGATCTCCTGTTTTTGCCATTTAGGTCACAGAACTTTCAATGGGGGAACTTCTGATGCACTCTACAGTGTCCTGGTTGAATCCATTTCTGTCTCTAGGAAAAGCCAGAAAGGACCTCGAGCTCACAGTATTCGGTCAGTACTCCATTCAAAAGAATGTAAACTTAAAAGAGGCTGTCAAGAATGAAGAACCTGCTAAACCCAGCTAACTCGTGATTTCCAGAAGGACTCAGAATCATTGCTCTAATGGCTTTGACTTAACATGGACAGCTTCCAACTCTTTAGAACTCTTGCCCTACATACTCATCTCCTCCCTTCTGCTTGGCTTAGTGGATCTCACCACGTGTTACGGGAACACATCTCCCCGAGGCTATTTTGAAACCTGCTATCTTAGTAGTTTGCTGCACTTCAGAATGTCTTAATTCTCCCGGACAGCTGGGAGAGTGGGTATAGACCGTGCATGCTCACTGAGACGAACACACATGTCCTCAGCGTTCAATAAAACAAAACAGGAATTCAGAAAACAAAATGCCAGGATCTCCTTCAGATAATGGCTCTTAAATTAGCAGGTACCTCTGCATAATTCAAATATGAACAGAAGGAAGTACCACTTATTCACTCATGTCAGCATCATGGGATCTTGTAGAGCTTTGTTCTATTAAAATATTCAGCTACAGTTCAACCTTGGGAGAGTGTGTATTAAATAATGAAAGTCTTTTCTTTCTTTTTTCCTTTCTTTAGTTTTTAAGAGAGCCGTCATATTGGTTTATAAAGAAAACTGCAAACTGAAAAAGAAATTGGTAAGACATGAATTAATTTAAATTAAAGCTATCTTTTCATGCCTGTTATCTTCCTATTGTTGAACTGGGAAGCCTGCTAAGGATTAAGGCCTCACTGAGTGATGCGACTTATTCCGGAGGTAACTAACTAAATCAGATACTCAAGGTGTTTCTTATCCTCCCCACCAAAGACGTCTGTTTTAAAAGAAGATGTAGACAAATACCCATGCTGGGCCCTACAGAGAAAACCAGCTTTTCTATCCCTAAAAATGGTCCACGTTTTCTCCATACACCTGAGTCTGTGTAATTTTGGGTTTTTTTTTTTTAGAGGTAACATGGGGTCATGGAAAGCTTGCTTGTCATTTTTGCTTAAAGATCTAGAACTTTCTGCTTCCCAAAACATGACTCTGCCCTGTCCCCAATCCCTGAGAGCACACCTGACCTGATTCCCTTTTGCATCCTGAGCCCCACACGGTGGCAGGTCTGCACCAGGGTGAGCTCACAGCTTCTGTCGTGCGCGCACATGCCCGCGGGAGCGAGCTTGCTTTAACACTGTTCTTGGTGGGCTCTCACGCTGCAGCCGTCGAACTCCCGGCCGGCACACAACTCTGCTGACCTGGATCCGTTTAAGTTTCGCTGGTTGATCCCCATATCCGCGCTTCAAGTCAGACTGGGGAATACAGCAGGTAATTGTTGTGTGTCGTACAAATGCCAGAAAAAACATTTTAAGGGAATTTTTAAACTGTGGAATGAAAAAGTAGCAAAGAACCTGGGAATAATTTTTGGTATTTTATCTTATAGGCAAGGAAAATGAGGACAAGAGAGATTGGAGAAAGTAAATGCCAGTGGATGGCTTTTCTTTGCCAAATACCTCTCTTTATTGCTTCCTTATTTTCACTGTCGATGGTTTTCAACATTTTTCTAATATCCTAATATTTCTAATTATTTTAATAACTTTAGGGATAATATCTATCTCTAAAATTTGTTAAAGAAACAAAGGTCCACAAATTTAAATTTTTACAAATTTTGATACACCAGAAAATTTCTTAAGATTAAGCTTTATTACAGGTGATATAAAAAAAAATTTCCACTGTGGAAAATGTTCAGAGATCCTTTCAGAATAACCCTGTCCTGGTGACAGTACCTCTGGTTAAGCAAAGGACCAACAGGCTGAGGCCTGCAGTGACGGCTGGGCCCCTGTTCAGTTTTCATTGGAAGTGCTCATGTTTCCTGGACCATGACTGAGTTTGGGGCTGGCCTCCTTTACCTCAAGAGCCTGAGCACATCCTACCGTTCCTTCTAAGGAACGGGGTTGAAAAATGGGATCCATTTAACCTCTTTCCCAGAGATGGAATCCAGGGTAGGGCGAAAGCACCAAGACGGATGGGAAACCTTAGCAGGAAGTGTACAAAGTAACTACAACGTATTTAACTTCTTGTAACTATTTGTGAAAGTCATACATAGGAGGAGCCACACCAGAAAATGATGAGAGTCAGGATGGGGAATATTTAACTCTTTAAAAAGTTACTAAAATTGTGGTTTTTAAGCTTCACAAGTGTCCTTTACCACAGCATCTTTGGCAAATTTGCGGCCCCTTGTTTCTTTTTACACAGGGACAGAAAATAATTCCTTATGGGAGCTGATCCACACCAAGTCAGAAATAGAAGGACGGCCAGAAACCATCTTTCAGTTGTGCTGCAGGTATTACTGACTTCCAGAAATTAAAGCCAATGGGCATAAGACAGAATTATGTTCTCTTAAAAGTGGGTTTATTTTTAGTGCTCTCCTGAATGTTGATGACTTCAGGATCACACCCACCCTCTCCAAACTGGCAACTGCGGCTCTAGGAGAATATACATTGATTAAATATACATCCAAATCTTAGTGCTTGAAGGAAGTTCAAAAGCGATCAATTCTCGCTCCTTTTGTAAATGACGAGAGACCGAGGCACACAGAGGCTGGGTGACTCGCTGTCAGTCTGTGCTGAGAGCAGTCACGTGCCACGGGAGGGCCAGGAGGCGTGGAACGGAAGCAGGACGAGACAGCAGACACTACAACATGTCTTCTCTTTCCCCGCCAGTGACAACGAAAGCAAAACCAACATTGTCAAGGTGATTCGATCTATTCTGAGGGAGAACTTCAGGCGTCACATAAAGTGTGAATTACCTCTGGAGAAAACATGTAAAGATCGCCTGGTACCCCTCAAGAACCGCGTTCCTGTCTCAGCCAAATTAGGTAAGAACTCTGCTAGCCTTGGGTTTATTCAGGAAAACATGACGAGCTCCTCTGCAAGGATGTATGCTTTCAGGAGAGAGCAGCAGGTCATCGCTTTGTAACTCATCAGCAGTAGCTTCGTAAGCTCTACACCACACACCCGATACACAGGGTGACATGAGAATGTAGCAGCAATTTTATTTCCTTTTAAGAAGCCTAAACATGCTCGGTCCCAGACCTCCTTTTATAAAACATAAGCACCCCCAATCCAAATCCTGACACAGTGTGCACTTACCGTCTTCTGTCTTTCTTCCACTGAGATGTACAGGAGTCAAGGGACTGTTGTGCTCATTGCCGCATTCCCGGTGCTCAGAACAGTGCAAGGCCTCTAGAAGGTCAACACTCAGTGAATTAAGGTCAAGAAACCTAATGCTCGCTAATACTCATTCTTAATAAGCCCACAGGTAAACATTCCAAATCATGCTGTTCTTCAACTTTCTGCCCGTTTTTAAAATGTCAGCTTAAATTTTTAGAACCTTCTTTCTATGTTAACTATTTTGTTAATATCACTGATCTAGTTTTTAGTCTTACAAAGTGTATCTCTTCTTTTTGGTCACAGTTTGACCTCCTCAAATTTTCCTCTACTGGCAAAATAAGCTACAGCCATTAAAAATACACTGTTGTCTGCAGAAACACAACTGAGCTCCCCCTTTCCCTTCTACCCAAGAGAAAGGAATTATACGTACACACACACACATACGATTCAATATTCATGTTAAATCTCAAAGTTGGCTAGAAATTCCGGCAGAGACAGTTCTCATGAGAGAGAAAAAGCATTTTTGTACTTTTAATTGAGCAGCAAGGGAAATGAACCGGTGAGAAGGTGGGCAGAGAAATATGGTGGTGTAATCTTAGTTCTCAAACTACAAAGTACTTTAGTGAAAGAAAGGAACCTAGATTTTATTAGCAACTAACTTTTAAATTTATTCATTAGCAAGAGCTAATTTATTCATTAATTAGCTGTAAAACTAACTTTTAAATTTATTCATTGGTAATAAGAAGCCTAGCCCTTATGATAGTTTATAGCTTATTGTTCTCAGTAATAAGCTCTGGTAATTGGTCCTCTAAAAAATGCCAAATTCCAACTTAAAATTTCAAATAAACATAAATAAAAAATGTCCATATTTGCAGTATCTACATTTTTTTTAGTCCCAGGAGTGAAGTGAGGTGATAAAATTTTAATTAAGATGTTAAATCTGATAACCCACAAGGCAGAAATGAACAAATGAACACACTGTGGAATCGGTTCCTCTACCATAAGGGAAAATGTGCTTTTCTCACTGCAGCTTCATCCAGGTCCTTAAAAGTCCTTAAGAATTCCTCCAGCAGCGAGTGGCCCGGGGAGCCGGGCAAGGGCAGCTCGCTGGACTCGGATGAGGGCAGCCTGAGCAGTGGCACCCAGAGCAGCGGCTGCCCCCCGGCCGGGAGCAGACAGGACGCCCAGAAACACCCCCACGAGGGCCTGGCCGACTTCTCCGACAGTCTCATCAAAGAGAGCGACATTCTGAGCGACGACGACGAGGACGACCACCAGGCTGGGAAGCAGGGCAGCCCTACCACAGACATCGAGATCCAGTTCCAGAGACTGAGGATCTCGGAGGACCCGGACGCCCGGCCAGCTCAGCAGCCGCCCGGCAAGGACGGGCAGCCCAAGCTGGTCCGGGGGCACTTCTGCGCCATCAAACGCAAAGCCAACAGCACCAAGAGGGACAGGGGAACTCTGCTGAAGGCGCAGATGCGTCACCAGTCCCTGGACAGTCAATCGGAAAATGCCAACCTTGATCTCAGCTCCGTTCTCGAGCGAGAATTCAGCGTCCAGAGCTTAACGTCGGTTGTCAACGAGGAGTGTTTTTATGAAACAGAGAGCCATGGAAAGGCATAATACAGGTCAATCCAGATATGGGTTAAGTTGCTGGTTTCACTTTTAAACTGGGGGTAAAATGGAAATTGCAGAAAAACTATTCATTATTGGGTTTTGTGCAGTATACATTTTTCCCACAAAATAGTTGTAAAGATTTAAGTTATTTTAATTTATTGTGGATCAGAAAACTAGATTAAACTGGTCAGAATCTGTAAATTACTTAGTTTGTATCCCTTTTGAGCAGGTATCAAAATGACTTAGAAACCTTAAAATGAAACTGCGTTCTAATTAATTTATGTGGAAAAGGGTGGGGAAGTTGTGATGAATAGCTTTTGAAAGATCATTTTTTCCAATCCTCTGGGCATTTCCTTTGAGCTCTTAGGTTCTGCTTTATTTAAAGCGTATTTAAATTATTCTCATGTGGGTTAGGGGTACAATGTGCAGGTATTTCATTTTTGTAAGGTTGTAATAGATGCTGTTTATACTAAACATGTCATATCTATGCAGTATATATATTAAAAGAAAGCTTGTACTGTACCTTACTTGACGATATTTATTCTCTTTACCAAGCTGTAAAAGGGGAATAAGTCACACCTGGGGAGCACACATAGGAGAAGTTCAACTCTGTGAACATCAACATCCAGTCGGCTGCCAGCCCCTGACGTAGCAGCTACAGTCTGTAACTCTCCTTGCCATCCCCTTTTGCTTGAGTTCTTCTCTGAAATTGTAAGCAAAGAGGTGTGGGTCTTCATCACACATTTTTCGGTATGCGTCACAGAGGCTCTTAAAATGTAAGACAGAGAGCTGGGTGGGTCGAAGAGTAGGGTCCACATCGGCCAACTGTAACAGTTTCCCAGTGCTTTCTAATCGCTGGGCTTCAGGGAATAACATTCTGAAAGGAAGAGAAAAATGTGAGAATTCTACTTAAAATTCTGCCCATCATCATGCTTCCTTCTACCCTCATTTGAAACCGGCATGGTTCTGACAACTGACAACTTTGCAGAGGCTTTTCTTCCACCCCCTAGAGCCCTGCAGGACCCCGAGCCAGTGGAGGACTCTGCTTACGCCACCAGGCAACAGGTACGAACCACCACTGAAGGCACAGCTAATCGGACCTGCACGGTGTGTCCACATGAGAAAGGAGTTTCTAAAGCTCAATCAATACGTGTATCTTGAAGGTAAATTTTATCATATGCTCAGTTGCATTCTTAAAGAAACATAAGTTTGCTGTGCCTCACATTTTAATATAAAAATTGCATATTATTTCTGGTGCACTTTTGATTCTCTGTAACTTGAACTTACCAGCCTTTGGACCTCTTCATCCCAAAAGAATGACCTTTCTTTGCAAAGTTAGAAAACAGTTCATGTGAAACTAGAAAGTTATTTTCCTCTTTAAGATGTTTGTTTGAAGCATCTTAAAATTGATTCAAAGTATACCTTTTAAATTTCGTCTAAATCAGATCATTGTTTTAAAATGAATAGTACAAGTGACTGACTGACTGAAATATTGCAAAGCTACACCTGGATTTTATTTTCTTCTCTCAAGTCTCAGAGGGCTCGGAAGACATCGTGGCGAGAGGACACTGACTTTTTCTTACAGGCTGATGGTCCCCGCAACCAGGAGCTGCGTGTCCCTACATTCTCAGGGTAAGCTGACTGAGATCGCTGAGTTCACTTTCATGGCAAGCAGGGGTCTGATCATAGTTTCTAACTATGATCTGGGACTGATTTGTGGTGTGGTGTGACTGAAGGACACCAAAAGGTCAAAGTGGGTTACAAGATTTGGTCCGTATCTGCATAGGGGTCTGTGCATGTGAAGTAAACGGGGCCCATCACTTAGCCGGGGGGTTGTCTTGGAAACACTAGGGCCAACTCCGGGCTCAGGCCAATTCCAGGATTTCTACAAGTAGGATGTACTTTCTGTAATTTTTTCCCTCCACGAATCAGGGCTATCATGTACAACTGTACGGGTCACACCCTGTGTGGAATCCAGCTTGTTTTACTTCAAGTCGTGCATCCTGGCGGGGGCCGGGTGGGGTGCTGCAGCGTAGCAGGGGGGGCCTTCATCCTAATTAGCACGAGGATCGCCGGTGGCACCCCTGTCCCCAGCTAGAGAAGCAGGAACGCTGCTGACCTATGAACGCTGGACTAACTAGAGCCAGCAAACGGCAGGGTGAGGTTTCTTCCATCAGCCCTCTCACATCCTCAAGAGCGTGCTTTGTGGATTCCAGTGGATTCAGGATGCAGCTGTCTAGCTGTGCCTGAAGTAGTTTCATGTGCTGTAGGGACCCTTCACACAAATGAGAGAACTGAAATGGAGCTATTCTTAGAAAATAAGTACGGGCCACTGAAGCTGAACCCCCTTAAACAGCTAAAGTTGACTATATTAGATGAAAGTCTGTTAAAAATACACATACACTTTCCTGCCTTCGTACACAGACTGCAGTTGGGCCTAATTACCCACTTTCTAGGCTGTCACCGGACGTAACACGTTGCTGCGGTGACTTCAGGGCCATCAGGCCGCAGACTCTTAGGCCGCCTTCTCTGTCTGGGCTTCCGGACGTACCTCAGGGCCTGGCCAGAGCGGCGCCCACGGCTGAACACAGGAGCCGCCGCTGAATGGAAGTGCGCTCATGTGGATACTTCGAGCCACTGTCTTGGCGACTCAGAAGTCATATTTGCTTCCTTCTTCTAAGTACGTCTTTAAAAGCTTCAAGAGATATAACAACTGGATGGAAAGAAAGCAATTAAAACCCACTAGCTCGTGTGATGGTAGGAACTATATATTTGGTCTTTGTCCCAGGTTCTTGAGACAGAGCTTCTAAAATCTTTGGAATTTCCTGAGTGACGGGGTGACAGGAGCATCTTTTGTTACTCGTAACAAGCCCCCTTCAACCACATCTGGGCTCTGTGCTAATGCGGCGACTCCTGGTGGCCCCTGGAAAGCTTCAGGACGGGGCAGTGGCAAGAGGAACCAACCACGTGACTGAAGGATGCACCTCTCTCAGCTCCACTCCTGGAAAACTGAGCTCCATCGCCAAAGGCCAATGATTTAATCAGTCCTGCTTAGGTAATGGAGCTTCCATAAAACCCCCAAATGATGGGGTTTGGAGGGCTTCGGGGTTGGTGAACACACTGAGGTGCAGGGAGGGTGAGAAACCTTGAGAGGGCACGGGAGCTCTGTGCACCCTGCTCCCCATGTGATGCCCTGTGCCTCCCTTCCATTTGGTAGTTCCTGAGTTATAGCCTTTAAAATTGATACATGACAGTGAGTTCTGTGAACCATTCTAGCAAATTACTCAACCTGAAGATGAACGGGATCGTGGAAATTGCCAATTTATGGCTATAAATGCAAGTGGAACCTGCAACCTGGAACCCGCGACTGGCGACTGAAGTGGGGACAGCCTTGCGGCACCGGGCCCATAAGCTGAGGCGCTGCGCTAACGCCAGGTAGTGAATGACCAGACTAGAATTAAGCTGTAGGACGCCCAGGTGCTGTCTGGAGCGTTAGGGAGTTCGTCGGTGTTGGGGAAAACACCACACATTTAGTGCCAGAAGTGTCGAGACCGAAAACAGTTCAGATGGTCTGAGTCCTGAGTGTGAGGGGTCATGACCTCCCCAGTACAGGCTCACTATAAACTGTGTGATGTCAGTTTTAGTTTGTAATGATCAAACCAAACAGAACCTCTCGGTGGCATCTCAGGTTAAATCAACATTTTGCTTTCTCCTCAGTGGCCATCAAGGTTTGTTCATCACAGGATCTGAACTAAGAGTAATGTTTACAGGCACGTTGAACAATCATAAAAACAAAGTTCTTACTCTTTGAAGGTGACTGAGGCGTTGGTAAAGAGTGCTACTGAAAAGGAAGAGAAAGCGTTCTTACCCAAGCCCTCGATGGCAGTATTTCCTTCGGAACTGAAAGGCATTCTGAACGACTCTCTCCACCAGCTTGAATGGCTGCTCTATCCTCGGCTGGGTCAGGGGGGTGAAATGCACCACCCCCGAGTCCACCTTCATGGTCAGAAAACAAACATTTTACTGCCTGGTATAATATATTAAACGATCTAACTTTGTAGAACACAGGAGAACAGGTCATCAAGAGCATGGTTTTCACGAACAACCCTTTATGTGGACTTCAGTTTCATGTTCTCCAGGCACGTAAGATGCTACGCTCGCATCTGAGCTGCCGCAGAGAGCTCACGGTTGGCTGCATCTGTTCTATAATGACATCCACTAGGCCTGTGCGTGACAGTCACTTAATTTTAGAATGCAGCTTTACAGTGGCCTTTTAAGGTCAATCCGAATAATCATTAAAGTCAGTAGGCAGATAACAGATAGCATTAGAATATTTTATTTAGCTTTTGAATGAGCAGAAGATAAGCTGCAGCTGCAGTTCTGACTATAAGGCTGGACTTCAAACCAGAGAGACACGGCACATGGGCCCCCAGGGACCACTCAGCGCTAAACTCCCCAGAGTGTCAGAGGCACTGATTAATCAGCTGGACTGAATTCATACTCGTCTGCACGACCACATAACTTTCTGGTAGCGACTTTAAATGCCCCAGGAGGCACAGGCAGGATCCAAATAGAATGGAAACCACCACAAATATTACTGTTTAAGTGTCAAGCTGCTAGCCGGTGGCTGAAATTCTTTATCAGAAGATAAAACTTTTCAGGCATATCTGATAAGAGATTTATACCCTGCCCTATTCTAAAAATGGACTCATGGTGATTCACAAGGATCTATTCAAAATAACAACAGAAAAATACTGAAAGTAAAGACTAACGGAGAAATGGAGTCAAAGCAGTTATCGCCCACACAAAAGCCTGACAGAGACCACGGTCTAGGAAATGGGAAGTGTATTCATAATTTACAAAAGCTCTGGTCGCTAAGGGATTACTGCTACACCTGCTACTCAGAACATCACACAGACTCTACAAAGGCTAAGCAAGTACAGCAATCTATGAAGTGTGGGTTGTACCACTGCTTTTCAGAAGGAATTCTGTATTTTCAAATTCCATAGGGGTTATCATGTTCTCTTGGGAGGACTCACTCCTAAAGCTCCTTGTGGCTACAAAATTCCTTAAAATGGGCCTGTAATATATGAGGATGGGGAAGTTTTTGTTTTGTTTTTGTTTTTAGGTTGGAGGGAAAATACTGGCATGTGACGTGAGACCGTGTGGACGAGACGGACCAAAGATGGCCAACCGGGACGGGCTTCCAGAGGTGTGAGTGGCGTTTCTCCTGCGGGGTCTGAGCTGCCTCACCACGAGCTGCCCCACCAGACCTCTGCCCCATCGTCAGTCACTGAGGCTGGCAAATGCTGGGAATGTTCTAAGCAGTCGAGTGAAAACCGCCAATGGAGAGGACTTTCCGCCTGAAAATGCTCCCCGAAATGTCCCTCAGCCTTCAGACTATTTTAGCGACAATTATACACCTTTGGTGGAAGAGCTGTTATTCCACTGCAGAGAGTGACCATCTCAATGTTCTTATTAAACTTTAATAGTTTTTCAAATTGTGTTCTATGTGTTCCTCCAAGTTCACTAACAAATAATTCCTGTGGGAAAGTAAGTGTTTTGGTTAAAAGGCCGGGACTTTCCTTGGACCATCACAAAAACACCATGGAACAGGGTCCAGGGGTCCCAGAGAGGTTTGTGGTCAGTACAGAGAGGAGAGCCCCTGGAGAGCACATGGGGCTGGGGAACCACTCTAGGGAGGGATGAAAGATGCTTCACGTGAGAGCACTTCTGTGGAAGGGAAAACAGACAGAAGTGAACTCAACTGTTCTAGACCATTCTCTTGACTTTGCCCCACCCCTTTCCACCATCTGCGCTCACTGGCATTCCTGTCCCACCTCTCGTGTTCCGCCAGCCCTCTATGACTCAGGTCCTCCAACCCTTTCAATCCAATCCTTCCAAGTTAGTCAGTTCTGACAGGATTCTTCCACAGTGAGCAGCCTGCCAGTCTCCAGAGAAAATAATCTTTTAGTAAATTATGAGATAAAATTAAACCCTACCCAACCCTAAACCCATGAAATATTATCAAAACGCTAATGTTCAAATACTATTAAGACCAAAGGCACAAAAGCAGGGATAGATGCATTCTCCTTCCAGTACAGAAACTGCCACTTCCGGATTCTTTGAATTTAACATTTTGGCCTCATCTTTATTTGCCTGATTTTATTCCTTTGAGATACAGTTGATGTTTGCAAATACAGGCAATGTCTAATGTTTTTATTTAAATAAAGTTTTAAAACCCCGTATAAATATAGCAGCACCCCGTGTACACTGTAGCAGTAGACTTCTAAAGTTTGATTATAATTTTGATACCCAGTTAAGTTGGCTACTAGTGTCTTTTGGATAAAAGAAAATTTCCACTCACAATCAAATAGTTACTATTTAGTGGAGGACCACATAAAACTCGGCGTCAAAAAGGCTCTTCCTGTAACAAGTCCTGCTTCTCTGGGAAACCTGTACCACCCTGTCTTCTACTCCTGCCTCCAAACGCACTTCTCAGAGTTACTCTGTATGACAGAGCCCATTTTCTCTAGAACCACAGGAAAGCTGCTCGGTAACTATGGTAACATACAAAAATGCTTTTTACTCATAAATGAATGCTTATTTAAAATTACAACCATTATTTTTCCTTGAGTTTTAAGTCCATTAAACGGTTTGATTACAAAAAAGAGATCAGTACATAGGCACTAGATGCACTTAAAAATTCTAGTTTAAATGTTGCCAGCCCCTCTCCAAACTCAGCCTATCAGTATACCAAAATGACCTACTACGATGTCAAATTAGAGGGTTTATAGCGACTGTAAGTATTTGCCTCTCCAATCCACTATGAGGTCAGTGCTGCACAAAGCTACGGTTATGCTTCTCAGCATGAGCAGCCCTGGCTGCAGGCAGGCTGGGGGCGGGTGTCCCATGTCCCAGGCCAGGATGTCTAGGACATGACTGGTTATGAGCTCAGAGCAGCACTGTGGGCTCACAGGAGAACTGGGGTAAGAAGCTATTCAATCTTAAATATTAGATACTGCTAACTCAGACCTTGAATCAACATGGTACAGGGAACACCAAAGACTGCGCAGCCCAGTTTCTGACTTTGAGATGATCATAATATGCCAAAGAGCTCAGTAACTACCGTATGAAAAGGTACAGAAACAACACTGGCCATTGTCGAAGAAAGGGTCTTCAACAGCTCCCATGGTGTTCGAGACCATTAAAGGATAAGCCAGTGGAGAGGAAAACGATTAGGAAGTTACAGTTTACTTAGCCAAGATATAACCATAACTGGGAGACCATAGAAGGAATGATGAGAACAAAGAATGACTACAGGGAATAATCAGAAGGACTCCAAGAACAACACAAGAGGGATTCACAGTTCAAGGTGGTACTGCCTCAGACAGACTTGTGCAGACGGGAGTGGGAAGGGTCCAGCGATTCTGAGGTGGCCAGCACCACCTGATGGAACATGGGGTCAGGAGTTCGGGAGAGTCACATTCAGTGTCAGGTGAGATGAGAGTAAGGTGAGCACGCTGGGGATGCCTGGTTCCTCCACCCACCAGTGTCTAGGTTACTCCTCAGGGTCCTACACCGAGCTAAGGACAGTCTCCACTAGAATGTCATGGGCCCTGCAGTTACAACTTCCCCCCAACAAGGGGAGCAGTCGCAAGTCACTGCTGCCTATGCTATTACAATTATGCATCTTGTAGAAAAACATTTACAAACATGCAGATCACATTTCCTAGAACGGTTTTATTCTGCCCATAATTCTCGTCCCAAGCCCAATTTAAGGACAGAATTTCCGCCGTAAAACCTTACAACTCAAACACTCCAACAACATTCCAGGTATTCCAAACCAAGGTATTCCATGAAGACTGACTGTTAGGACCTATAGTTCTTTCTTTAAAGTTTACAATTTGTGTTTGTTATTGAAACAATATTAATTTCTGCAGATGTTCCACCACACCTTTTGTCTCCCACAGATGTCTGAATGGTTTTTCTCTTTTCCTCCTTGGAATCATACAGAAAGAACAGATCTTAAACTGTCAGTGTTTCCTCTCAGAGCACAAGCATGTAAGAGAATGACAGGGTGAGCTGACAGCACGATGAGAAATAAGCCTAAGAGGTGCCCAGGGTGAGGGGAGGGGATGGAGAAAGCTTTTTACTGTGTATATTGTATATGTAAATATAGGTATGTATGTAAATTATGCCTACTAGCAACAACAACAAGATGAATGAGCATCTCTTGGTCCCAAGAAAGGAAACAATTTCAGGGATGTGAACACTTAATTCTAAACAAAGTACAAGAGGGACGAGAACTCACAAACGCTGGATTAGGATTTTCTGTTATCTTAGCCTGTGGTTCCCCAATGAGCACAGGGAAAACACCTTTCTGAAACCAGGACCTTTCCCACAAACCATGACTTCGGTGTCTGTGAAAGGGCGGCACCTGGAGGCGCCTGTGTTAACTGTGCCAGGACTGTGCCCCCCTCTGTGTAGGTGGGGGAGGTCCCTGCCAGGGGAGGAGCCGCGCTGTAGCGGCCCAGGGGGCGAGAGCGAGGGCCCGACCTCCGGTTTCTCATCCACAGTACAGGGAAACTCCTCGGGGACGGTTTCAATCTAAGCAAACTCACAAGGTTCTCAATTGCTGTAAATATTACTATATTTACTATAAATATTACTATTATGAAAAGATTGATAAACAAATATGGATGCAAATACATTCATTCGTAATGAGTCATAACTACCAAAGAGACACTCAAGTTGACTAGTCAGTACATACCCTTCCTATAAAAACCACCTAACAAGCTCTGTTATGCTGAGAGCGTTCTGCAGAGGCACGGAATGGGAACAAACTCATACAGACGATGCTGCAATGGTCACTGGCCACTCACTGGCACAAGGTACAGGGTACCAGATGCTCCTAGGCCGTGTGCTCTCAGTACCCAGGCCAGCTCTCCATTTGCAGAGCTATTCTTTAAATGTGTTCATGTTGTCCAGCTCTTCCTGTTTCTGACTTGAAACACATTGTGTCTTTTTAAAGATGAATGCCATAGCTACTGGATCTCCTCCTTTACATGCTGATTTTACTAGTTTAACTCATGGAGGTTTGGGGGACCTCCTATGTATGTAACTGGAGGTATAAAAATAAATAAGAGAAATGATTAAAACTGATGCAAGCTCTCTAATTTGGCAACATCACAAAGTCCACATGAACCCACCCAGGACCCTAGAGTGTGGGCAGGGGCTGAAATGTAGGAGACCCAGTGGGCAGAGAGAGTGAGTCACAGGGAAGGAAGACAAAGAGGAAGATGGGAAGAGGAGGAGAGAGGGGTGAGCTGAGAGCCAGGCCCAGACGAGGGGTGTTCAGCCCACTATCTGAGATACTACCAATAAGTGAGGACGTTTTTTAAAAAAAGTCCTGCTCTTCAAAATAATGTGCAAAGAGAATGCAGTGGTGAAGCCACACTAGATACATACTTACATTATTTACGAGATTGAAAAAACTAGGCTGACCTGCCAAGTGTCACCACAAACTCCAAGACAGTCTTAATATTCTAAAAGAATGTGATAAAGACATAGAAAACAAATCCTCAAGATCCTTTCACATGAAGACATAGAAAGGAGCAACAAAATGTTGTCAAAACAAACAATAGAGCAAATGGCAGTGCAACCTACAAGCAGAAACATACACGACTTGCACAGAGCCATCGGAGCCAGGATGGCCTCTTTAGACATTTGGGGACACACAGCAACCAGAGAATAGCCATCATTTTTAACACGGTCCTCACTATAATCAGCTAGTCTACAAACTACCAATTCTAAAAGATAAAGCCTTCGGGCAGCCTAAAGCATTATTTTAGAACTAAAGTAACCATAAAGATGGAGGAAGTAACGCACTGATTGTGCTCATAGCCGATACTGTTAATTTCCCACGACTGAGTAGGAAGAAAAACATTATTTTAAGATTAAATCAATCACTTTAAATTTGTGGGACTGGAACAGGTAGCTATCTTACTTAATCTTACTCTGAACTTTAATTATTTTCAAGGTTGAAGAGAAAGCAAATGAGAAAAGACGCTGCTGTTTTTTTAAAATCAGAACCTTAACTTTTCATTGGAATTACGTGGGCGGCATTTTAAATACACAATGACTGGGCATCATCCCTGACAACGGAATTAAGAGCCACTGGGAGGGGCCTGGGCCTCAAGGCTTTTCTAAAGCTAGATGATGCTCACGTGCCGGCAGGGGTGAGAGACGCAGGTCTGGAGAACTACTTCCCACAAAGGTTTGGTATTGTTATTACTTCTCAAATATTCAGTCAAACTACCGATTCTTTGAGAAGAAAAAGAAAAGCTTGTCTTGACTATCCAGAGTATCATCACTAAGAAAAACACACTAAGGGAATCACATGTAATTTTTTCTTAAAAACAGATAAATAAAAACATTTTAAAGAAAACAGATGGGACTGCTGAGTCACCGGCCAGCTACTCTGCAATCACTCATGGACTTGGCACGAGTGAGAAGCAAATGTTTATATGTAAAGCTACAGAGATGTCAGAGTTCATTTGTTTCCACAGCTTAATCCAGACTACCACTGAAAGGAACGACTCATTATAATGAGACTTAAAAACACGTTCTGTTCTAAATGGGGGCAGGGCTATGAGTGTATGAGGGTTTCAAAAATCACAGTATTCTGGGCCTGAATCCCACATTCCTGCTACTTATATTATGGACCTTAGTCAAGTTATTTAACTTCTCTGGAGCTTAGTTTTCTCACTTGTAAAATTAGGACTTCTGTTATCTCATAGGCTTGTTTTAAGAATTAAATACCTCAACAGTACTTAGCGTATAGGAAGCAGTTTATAAATGGTAGATATTATTATTACATCAAGATTATAAAACTAAAGAGTTGCAAAATTACTTAAAATGACAGTCTCTTAAAACAGGACAAAATTATACTTTTAATCATGTAAAGGTAATGTATTATTGTTATTTTATATACTCAAAATCAGCTTCTGAATTCATTCAACAAATATTTATCATACTCGACAATAAGGCAGGCACCACTCCTGGCCCAGGAGAACCTGGCGATTAACAAGACAGAAATCCCTGCCCTTCTGCGTTCACATTCTAGAGGTCTTCACCCAGAGCAAGCAGTAGAGGGGCTCAGACGGTAGGATACTTGACTTATTCTGAAGTTTAGAAACAAAAGGATTTGTTGATTGAATGGCTCTTGGGTATGGAATCAAGGATGTTCTTAAGATCCAGGGTCTACCAAATGGCAGGATGACACTGGGAAACTGGGGAGAACTGGTGTGGGGAAAGTCGAGAGCTCAGTTCTGTCCCTGATAGGTCTGAGATGTCTATCAGTGACGTCACACCGGCAGCTTGGACATATTCGGTTGGATGTTTAAAATTTTACAACTGTAAGATGCTACGGAAAAGCCCGAACGAACTTTTTGGCCAACCCAATACAAACTTTGGGTGTTTAGCGGGGAGGGCTGGAGAAGAGACATAAACTAAGGTAAAGATAAACAAAGAGTTATCTAGGGAAGCCTCTGAACTTAAAAGATTTAATTCTCTTTAATATCCACATTGGAAGTAGATAATAATGTCAATGAATTATATTTCTCTATACACCTCTACTTTCTAGCTCCTTTCTTATACAAGAAATTCTTCCTTGGGTTAAAGGCCTGTAGTTGATAAAAGTTCTTTGCGTTTCAGAAGTTTGCCTTTTTAAAACAGGCAGCTAATGTATTAGAATATAAGTGTTCTCATCAAGGCAGAAAAATAATCAAAAAGGTTTCGAAAACAGCAATGCACATTAAAGCATGCTTAACCCATTTACCCTCGGCAAGCTGCATTACGCTGGAGGTCAGAGCTGGGAGCAGACTGGTCCCTCCACCGGCCACCAGTCAGCCTCAGCACAGGTCAGTCTGCACGACAGCCACAGCAAGGAGCAAAACAAGCCAAGGCACTGAAGGGACCTGGTGGATTTCTTGCTACAGCAGTAGTAACAGTGCTGTTAGTGCCTGAAATTCAACTCTACTTCACTCAGTACTTAGACAAAGAACTGTTTATGTATCTCGATGAAATTAAGTAAGTTTATAAAGCAAAATTACAACACTATGGCTAAAAACACGAATCCACAGGCATTAGATTTCTAAGAGGAGAAAACAATATGTATCTTGCTACATGCCAGACTTAGAAAAGATGAAAACCAACTAAAAACAACAAAAAATCCAGAAAAATCCAGATAACAGAAACATGCATATTTTTTAACATCTTTATTGGAGTATAATTGCTTTACAGTGTTGTGTTTGTTTCTGGTGTATAACAAAGTGAATCGGCTATATGTATACGTATATCCCCATATCCCCTCCCTCCAGGTGGTCGCAAAGCACCAAGCGGATCTCCCTGTGCTATGCGGCTGCTTCCCACTAGCTATTTCACATTTGGTAGTGTATATATGTCAGTGCTACTCTCTCCCTTCATCCCAGCTTACCCTTCCCCCTCCCCTTGTCCTTAAGTCCATTCTCTACGTCTGTGTCTTTATTCCTGTCTTGCCCCTAGGTTCATCAGAACCATTTTTTTTTTTTAGATTCTATATGAAACATGCATTTTTATTATTCACTGCTTTTAAAGAAATGGCTAACATCTAACATGGCTATTAGCAGTTGTAAAATTTTAAACATCCAATCATAAAATTATCTTTTTCTCTCTATAGTGGCTATGAATGTACAGCTTGTAGAATTAACATTACTGAGGTAGAAAAAAAATGAGAACCCAAAGTAGATGAAGATGAAATATGTCTGTACCATTATTCATGGTCTAGAACCTCAGTGTTTGATTTTGGTTCATCTAATATTTTTCATCACATTATTTTGGTGTAATTTCTTTACAATGCTTTCTAAAATCTCTAATTTACTAAGTTATAATTTATTTGTTTTTAACATCTTTATTGGAGTATAATTGCTTTACAATGGTGTGTTAGTTGCTGCTGTATAACAGAGTGAATCAGCTATATGCTTACGTATATCCCCATATCCCCTCCCTCTTGCGTCTCCCTCCCACCCTCCCTATCCCACCCCTCTAGGTGGTCACAAAGCACCGAGCTGATCTCCCTGTGCTATGTGGCTGCTTCCCACTAGCTATCTATTATACTTTAGAAATCTTTCTCAGTGGAAAGATTAATAGAAGAAAATTCAGGATACCGCCCCCCTGCCCCCACCAAAAAAAAAAAAAAAGACTTGTAGGTTTACTGCTCAGATTCTAGTCAACAGCTGTTGCTGGGTTTTCTTTTTACTTTTATCAAGATACATAAAAAACTGTCTTTTGAATGTTTAGTTTGAAAGTTACCAGTTTTGTGACTCTCGATTTCAGACAAGTCAGAAGCACCAGAATAAACAGATAGTCTCAATTAACTGTCACTTGCGAAGCACAGTCTAGTGAAAAATATTTCAGACCATATTCTTTAATCGGGGACATAAAATAATAAACGGTATCCTCCAACATAGATAAAAATTCAGAAATAAATTATAACTATGGACTAAAACATAATATTAAAAGAAAAGAAAGTCTTTTTGGGAGCACCCAGATAACTCCCCCTCTGTATATAGTGACACAGAAGCATTTTCAGCTTTCAGGTTTCGACAAATCCTGTTGTAACAACAGCTCCCTCCCTCCCCCGCCTCTCTTTTCTGAGTTTTCCCCCAGCTCAAAAAATGAGATGGGGAACCCGGTATTTATCTCCTGGCACCACCAGCAGTTTTCCCTGCTCGGATTTCTACGTTGCTCTTCATTTGCTACTTGCAAGTTAACCTATTGGAGCTTCATCACTAATATTCAGAAGCTGTGAACTGAGCCTCAGGTATGTGGCTCCTCTTCATCATGCCTTACTGGGGTTCAATTGAAGACAACTGACAGAAGAGAGTTAAGTCACTGAAGGCTACTGACAAAAGGTATGGAAAACGAGAAGCTTCCACAATGCTTCGGGACCTAAATATAGATCTTCAAGTATAACTCGGTTTGAACCGTACATTGTAAATCTGTTTTTAAATACTAGATTTGATATAAATAAATCTTGTCTGGAAAACTGACTTTACATTTTAACGAAATCCAGTTCAGAATTTCTTTGGGAAATAGCTCATAAATTTAACATTATAGGTTCTGTTCTATATGCAACAGATTTTAGAACCACGAGAGAGTTCTCATTTAGAACTGTTTTCCATGCTTACTTTCACAGCATGTCACCACCATCACCACCACCGCTGAAACAAAGTATGCCTTTATTCTCTACGAGACAGAAATCTGAGAGAACAGGCCACAAACTGTACCATGCTTGTGGCTGGAGGGGGAAAAAAAAAAGATTTCACAGCAATATAGCTAAGATGCCAGTATATTTTTATAAAGGGAAAAGAGTGACCTTCATTTTGGAGAACAAATTCTTTCTGCATAAGTTCTCCATGCAGAAGAAAGCACTTAAAGTCCACTATTCAATAGTAAGTGGGCACCATGCTAACTGAACGCAATGTCTTATTGTTTATGCCGAGTTTGGCCATCTGTAATTTATCACTGCCAGCACTTGTTAATTAAGATGAACAAGCTGTCTCCAAGTCTGAATTACACTGGAATTTATAAAATGTATTGGTTAATGGGAAGAAAAGAGTTATAATTGGGAAGCTGAGCAGAGACTGATCAACACATAAAGGTTACTCAACCAAAGTAAAAAGAAAGAAAGGAGATGCTCGCAGGGAATGCTAACAGCACTCTCGCTGTTGAAGAAGCCCTTAAGCCGAAAATGGTCCGGGAAGGCAGTAATTGAGTGAGCTGGCTGGAGTCTGAAATGTTAAAACCCAAACCTGAAAACAGCTATTATGAAACTCTAAACATGTGCTTCATTTTTTTTCTAGAAACTTTAACTTTCGTTCAATTTTGGTCTCAGATATGAAAAGAAATTTGGAAAACAGAAAAAGAATGAACTGTAGGATGACAGGCAAAGCCAAGGCACTTTGATGCTTAGAGTGAAACTGACTCTAAGAATTCAAAACCTCAGGGAAATCTCCTGAAACTACAGAATTTACGTTTTAAGATTATGAACAAAAATAGCACAATGGAGTTCAGATAGCCCAGGATTTAACCTCTTAGGGAATCAATGTTAGAACTATATTAAACTATACAACTGTATTAAAAGTAACACAGGCATGGATTCACATCACTGCAGATGTTTCACAAAAGCCAGGCATCAACCTCCCTGGTGAGTTTCTGAAGCTACGCCACTTGCTCATTTGTTCTATTAATTCCCTCTGGAGTCTTTTTTTCTGTGTGAGAAAGGGAGTGAGTGAGGGGATGGTTAACGGTGCTTTGTCTCTAGATGTAGCATTCTCCCTGCTTCCAACAGGAAGTACACAGGAGGATTTCACCCGGAATTGCTGTGGTAAAGGGGGACAAGGGTGCAAGGTGCAGTGAGGTGGGAAGAGGTGGGGAAGTGGGCACTGCCGATCTTGCCGCTGAGGTCTGTGTGGCGTGGGGCGATCTACTACCTAAGTGTCCTAATCTGAAACAACACTGATGGCCAAGATTACATCTATGGTTTCCTTCATCTCTAAGTTCCTATGAAAACAAATGAAATCGGCCTAAGGAAGGAAGAGAAAAGAAAAATCCAGATGTCATTAAATATCAAGTGTCACGTGACATAATATAAATTTTAGAAATACTAATAACAATGTCAACTGTAATTTACTGAGTACTTTCTATGGGTTAGATATTGTTCTCTACCATTTAAAATTCTTTCATGTATATGAAACTCCATGATATAGATACTATAATCCTCCCTGCTTTCCAGAAGAGAATACTGAGGCACAGAGAGGTTCTGGAAAGCCAAGATTTGACCCAAGTGCTTTAGATTCAGAGCTCATACTGCCTTTTGTGACAAATATATGAATCATGATAGAGCCATTCTAATACATCACTCAAAAATTCAGAAACACAAAAAGGTCAATATTGCTGTATTTCAGAAACCATTATATTTTCCTCAAAGAAGGCAGTAAGTACTGCCTGATTAAAACACAGCACGTCACAAAGGAAGTACTATCTATTCCCTCTTACTAAACGGAAGGAAGGGAGGGAGGGAGGAAAAAAGTGTAAATTATTTTTGAATCTCTCTCATACAAATAATGATGTGGTTACTTCTGGTATGTATTTGCAAGATTCAATGTCACTACTTCTGAATCGTTCTGAATAACCGGTTTTGCAGCAGACTACTTCATTTGGGTCAGGGAACGATTCTGGTCCCAACTAGAAAGGATCTCACATGCTCCTAAGCAACAGACAGTGGCTTAATTGTTTCAGTTTTGAGTAAGCTGTACCTGAAGGGAAACAACTGCTCACTTAGGTAAGGATTTTGCAAGCTGGAAATTAGAGATAATCATGCCAGTGACTTTGATTTCTTTTACTACTTTCTTCTCCTTCTTAAACAATTCACCTGGGCCACGTGAATGACACATGGAGAGTGTCTGATACATTTTAAAAAATAAAATCATTTTTTGAATGCTTCAAACTTTTCTAATATATATTTATAAATCCTTTTTAACAGGTGGGTTTAAACTATTCTTCCTTATTACTTATAGAGTATTTTAACTAGAAATAAGTTTTTAAAACCTGTAATACTATTAAAATTCTATATCAGGGCTTCCCTGGTGGCGCAGTGGTTGGAAGTCCACCTGCCGATGCAGGGGACGCGGGTTCGTGCCCCGATCCGCGAAGATCCCACATGCCGCGGAGCGGCTCAGCCCCTGAGCCATGGCCGCTGAGCCTGCGCGTCCGGAGCCTGTGCTCCGCAACGGGAGAGGCCCCAACAGTGAGAGGCCCGCGTACCGCAAAAAAAAAAAAAAAAAATTCTATATCAGATATCCTACAGCTGGCGTTCCATGTCTAAAATCTCCTAACAAGGCACACAGACAACTTCAGCAGAGCTTAAATTTTAAATAAAAGAACAAAGTGGACAGCCCTCTCCTTTATGCCATGTATCAAGCACCACCCAACCAAAATCACTCAGGACAATGGCAGCCTCTGTGGGCCTGGTGTGAGCTTTTCTCCTGGGAAGCAGTGTCCTCATCCACTGCTGGGACCTATTCAGATGGGTTCTCAGCTCCCACTGTACACAGAAGTCTTTTTGTTTTTTCTTTCTTTCAACCCTGATTTTGTCTTCTTTCCCCAGCCTTTTGTTACCTGGTTCTCTACTGTACAGAAATAGCTACAATTCTGAGCAAGAGCCATCAGGATTTTCTAGGAGGACAAAGGTAACGGTGACGTTATGATCTCGGCGGGTCTCCAGCTCCTTGCTTTTGCCCTGGCCTTAACTGGGGTCTCTGGAGTGCTCATGGCCACCCTGCTGCCCAACTGGAAGGTGAATGTGGACCCGGGCTCCAACATCATCACAGCCATCGTGCAGATGCAAGGGCTGTGGATGGACTGCACGTGGTATAGCACCGGGATGTTCAGCTGCACCTTGAAGTACTCCGTCCTGGCCCTCCCCACCCACGTGCAGGCCGCTCGGGCCGCCATGGTCCTGGCCTGTGTCCTGTCTGCTGTGGGGATGTGCACTGCCACAATCGGGATGAAATGCATTCGCTTAGGAGGGGACAGGGAAACCAAGAGTTACGCTTGTTTTGCTGGGGGAGTCTGCCTCATATCTGCGGGGATCTCTGGTTTAATACCAACGGTGTGGTACACAAAGGAGATCATAGCAAACTTTGTGGATGTGACAGTTCCAGAAAGCAACAAACATGAACCCGGAGGAGCTGTCTACATTGGATTCATTTCGGCCATGCTGCTGTTTATCTCTGGCATGATTTTCTGTATAAAAAAGGATTCGGAGGCTTGGCTCCACCCATCCAAGCAGGAGCACGTCCCCACCACACAGCCAGAGGACCGTTCAGCAAACAGCCTGAAGGATTATGTGTGAATAACTGTGGGATGCACATGACTTAAGTGCCTGCTGTGATTTCTGTCTTTATTTTAGATTAAATACAAGAATTGTGCTTGCCTTTCTCTACAAAGAATGTAAAATACTTAAAAAATGAAGTTGTTCGAAATGCCAACAAACTTCGTGTACAATTATATCTGTTTTAGATGATTTTTCCATTATTGTTGTCATGTTTTATCTAAAGGTTTATAATGGAAAGAGGTTCTGATTATATTAATAAGGCAATGGAATTGATGGCTTTTTTTTTTCCTTTTTAAGATAAATTGTTGATACATCTTCCTAACTGGTACTTCACTGGATTTTATAAAAGAGCTCCACTGCCAAGTATAAAAAGCACCTTGTCCTGGTGTTAACCCAGGATACCCTCTGCTTCTGCTCCCTCTCCTTGGCAACCCCACAGTCACCTGCTTCTGTTTTCGAGCCCCTCTATAGGCCTGCGCCTTACGACGCAGGGAGGAGCTGCCCGCCTCCTTCACAGGATGCCCAAACAGGCCATCCCAAGTCCCCACCTACTGTCATCTCCCCGGCTCTGTTGACATTTTAGGAAAAATATCTCCATATAATATGGCATTCAAAGATTAGGCAGAAATAAAGAAATTGGTAAATGCTACCACAGCAAAGCAAAACCAAACCAAACCCAAACTGAAATCTCTAGGACTTGTAATGCATCAAGTACAAGCTAAGTGAGAACATGAAGAGTTTGTTTTAAAATGGCTTAAGAACTGCCCTGTTCTGGCTGTTAATAAGAGGATTCTCCAGATTAAGTTCATTTTCCTCTATCGTTTTTGATTTACCCCTATCATTTAATATCGCACTGATTAGTATCTGGATGATAAAGGTTACTTTCAAGTTGTCATTTTTTTTCTTTTAGGTTTGACTCATGTTAACAAAAATGTTTTTATAAATGAGCTGCTTCAATTGATTAATGGATGTGAAAAGAATTCTTAAAAGAATAAAAGATGCTTTAAAAGATGTTAAATTATGATATGTAATTCAAACACTTTATAAGAAAATAAAAATTGAATTTTCTAATGTGCAAAGGTAACATTGTACACTGTTGTTTCTAACAATTTATTTGTTCATTTACGCTTAGGTATTGTTCATAATACAGTGGTAAAGGGGAAAAAGGCTACTTCATTGTACATTAATAACTCATGAAGTGGGAAGTTATCTTTTATGTGAGTAAATAATTTTGGATTGTGCATACAGACATACAGACTAAAATGTTTTATACCTGTTTTATTTGGTAGATCGTCCTCTTCTGTATCATCATCACATATTAACAGAATAGCTAAAATAAAGGTACGATTTCACATGGGAATTAGGAAGGCATTGAAAGTATATACTCCTGGACTTCCCTGGTGGCGCAGTGGTTAAGAATCCGCCTGCCAATGCAGGGGACACGGACTTGAGCTCTGGTCCGGGAAGATCCCACATGCCGCGGAGCAACTAAGCCTGTGTGCCACAACTACTGAGCCTGAGCTCTAGAGCCTGCAAGCCACAACTACTGAGCCCGTGTGCTACAACTACTGAGCCCATGCACCACAACTACTGAAGCCCTAGAGCCCGTGCTCTGCAACGAGAAGACACAGCAATGAGAAGCCCGCGCACCGCAATGAAGAGCAGACCCTGCTTGCCTCAACTAGAGAAAGCCCGCGCGCAGCAACGAAGACCCAACGCAGCCAAAAATTTTAAAAAATTAAAAAAAAATTAAGAAAGTATATATTCCTTTTGAGCGGTCAAGATACTTTCTAAACAAATGCCATCTATATTTTCAGCTATATGACTTGAGAATATACTGACGTCTGCGGATTTCCATCATAGCCTATAATTTTGCAGAACCCTGTTGCATATCTCTTACCTCCAATAATTTTGTTCATTTCATTGTGCTTCCTACATATAAAAAACGTGTCATCTGCAAAGATGCAATTTTGTTTCTTCCTTCCTTGGATTTATAATACTTATTGCTTATTTTATTCTTGAGTACATATGAAAGCATAACTAACGTTAAATTAGATTGTAACAGTAAATACTCATTTCTATTCAACACTTATTTTATCTGATTTTTAAGGAGGACAACTCAGGTATTTTTTTCTAATTATAAAACTGGTTTTTAGTTTACATATTTATTTCTTTTACACTCATCCACTTTCAAAAAGCATTTGAGTCAACTTACAATAAAACTGCTGGTCCGATAAACAGAAAAACCAAAAGATAAAGAAGAAAGGTTAAAATGACAAAGAAAAGGAAGAGAGAAAGGATGCTATTAAATAATCCTGGTTGAAGGTTGCTGAAGCAATGAAATGTAGTTTAGAACTTCCCACACAACCAAGTCGGAGAAGGCCACATAAGGAATCTGATAGTTTTGTCTCCTGGAGGAAACCAACAGAGGCCGTTGCTGCTGCCATACTGCCCCGCCCCCCCATTCCCCAGCTGTTCTGAGCGCTGGGTGCTAATGGCTCATAGATGTGGAGCCGCCTCTACTACAAGGTGAGGGCACCAACTGTTCCTAGGAGGTGGCCAGGAGCCAGACCGACTGACAATGGTACAACAGCCGCCCCTTGCCTCGAGGGAGGACAAAACCTGTGGGGCCGCTTGTGCTCCAGCGCCCCGCTTCAGACCTTACCCTGGGACCCCCGTGGGACCAGGCTGAAGCTGCGTCTCCAAGCGCAACAACACCCTTGCTTAGCTTTTGCCCTGCCTTGGCCTGCTTCCCTCACTCCTCCTCTTCAGAGTCTCCTCAATACATCACTTTCCCGAAAATCCTTACCCCAATCTCTGCTTCTAGGAAGCCAGACCAAATACAAAAGAGTATTAGTTAAGCAGAAAAATATTAGTCTTCTGACCTTATGTCCAAAGGATTTTCAAATACAGGGTAACAGACAGCAGAAGTAACAGCCTCAGTATCAGATTCAAAAAACACAAAAGCATGAAAAATGGCTGTTTCTTATGTGGACCCATCCACTTACTAAGCTTATTTGACCAGAGGTCGAGGCCTCAATAGCTGGGGGCTCGTAGCTGAAAGCTTCTAAGATGCTGTTCTCAAAGGTCATGCGTGGATGCCCCAAAGTGCTGACCTTTTCTTTATGTCACAGGTGTAGCATCATTAATACTTATGCTTTAAATCTGTACCATGTTTGGGAGTTACTTGCTCCATGTGCCATACTTCTAAACAGGCAAAACTATATATAAGTTATATGTATGTCTTAAAAGTTATAATCCACATTATTATATCAGGATATAACAACTTAGTCCATAAATATTTGTTTATAATCATAACAGTAAGCTCTACCTTTCACTGACTGCCTCCCTGTGTGAGGTACTCCTGTTAGCACTGTATATTGATTATTTCTATTCCTCACCAACAATCCTTCAAGGGTGGCATTATTGCCCCAATCTGATGTATTATTAACTTGTCAGCTTAGTAACATGACCAAGTTCTCCTAACTAGGAGCGCTGGAATTCCAGGAGGCCCAGCTGACTTCAAAGTACTTCTAGTTCTTCCACTGCTGTGTACTGCCTCTGTTTTATCAATCAGAAGAGCCGGTTGCAATTCTCAGATTGTATCTAAGTGACTTTTCTACGAGGTTGGGGTACAGGACAGTGGTGTGGGAAGGATGTTAAATCACCAGACCCATGACCACAATTTATAAAAGAAAAAAGATGACATAGAATTTTGAGGGACTAGCTAATGGCTCAGGACTTCTCACACTTGAGTATGGTTGTCCCTCAGTATCTGTGGGGGATTGGTTCCAGGAACCCTACACATACCAAAATCAGAGGACACTCAAGTCCCTTATATAATGTGGCACAGCATTTGCACAGAACCCACACACATCCTCCCGTATACTTTCAATCATCTCTAGATTACTTATAATACCTAATACAATGTAAATGGTATGTAAACAAATAGTTGTCCTATATTTGGCAAATTCAAGTTTTGCTTTTTGGAACATCCTGGAATTTGTTTTTCTTGACTATTTTTAATCTGGGTGTTGGCTGAATCCACCAATGTGAAACCCGTGGATACGGAGGGCCGACTGTAATGTGCAGACTAGTTGAAATAAAAATTACTGTGAAACCCCAGAAATATATGAATTCTCAGGGGTCTTCAGATGCCAGCTTGAGAAACTTCAGAAACAAGTCTTACGTTCTCATGGAAGCATTTTTCAACTGTGAATTTGCACTGCAAAAGAGACATTTTGTTTTCTAATTGGTAAAATAATTTTATGAACTCAACAGTGAAATTAAAATACAAAATTTAAAAAATTCTAACTTAAAAATCCATATACTACAAACTCTAGTAGTTTACGAAACATCAGAGTAGACCAGTTAGTCTAATTTTAAGAACCTAAGAGGTTGTGTTTTCTGTAAATAGAAAAGAATTTGGGGTTCAAACTTTGGGGACTGGGCTAGAGAAGTTAATGAGAGGGAAGAATCTGGCAAGAATTGAGCTCAACTACTTAGGAGCAGGGTGTAGTTGTAACAGCTCCACAGCTGTGAGAGTTCTGCCATTAAAGCTGGATTAAGTTAATTTAAAGACTGATCATTAGAAGGGTTAACCGATTCTCACAGGAAAACTCCTAAGATGGTTATAAATAAGCCCTTCTTGTTATATCACACAGGAAGTTCTCCATGTCTATTCTTAGAGTTTTGGTTGAGAACAAGCACTGAAGTTCAGTAAATTTTTTCTGGGCATATTTTACCTGTGTTATGCTTATGACTTTCTCTTCTT
The DNA here is from genome assembly GCF_964374135.1 of Grampus griseus. Classification (NCBI taxonomy): domain Eukaryota; kingdom Metazoa; phylum Chordata; class Mammalia; order Artiodactyla; family Delphinidae; genus Grampus; species Grampus griseus. The sequence continues at coordinate 77,017,835 of NC_139007.1, forward strand.
GCGTTTAAAAGGGATTAGCCAGAGGGACACCCTTGTACTGTTATGTTTATCATCTCTGTACGAACTCTTCCCCATTCTTACTTAAGAAACTGAATTTTTAAAGATTTGCTCAATGTAACTGGCAGTCCAATACTGGCTGGCCCCCCTCAGAGCATTCCTGAGGCGCCCTAATACGGTAAAGCTACCTCAGAGCAGCGGCATGTTCTTTTACAACTAAAATTCTATCACTTGATTTATTGTTTTCCTTTATCATGATACATTCTCTCTCCTCTTTGAAAACTGCCTTCCTGGATTAAAAATAAATCCTCTGCATGTAGTATTTACAACATGATGAAAAGCACATACAGAAAACTGGTATGAGTATGTTTAATTTGCCAAAAAGCAAACATCCTCAATAAAAAGAGAATCAAAGACATAGCTAGCTTTTTAACGAATAATAGTTTCATAAGACCTTAATCCTGGAGGAAAAGTACTTTAACTATATGTGGATCTTGTCCCTAAATCAAAGATAAAGTTGACAATAACCTCTAAACACCATCAATTACTCTCAACTAGGTAACTAAAACAAAGAGTTAGAAACTTTCCAGTAAAAATATTCTAATATCTACCCTGAGAAACCCCTGGTAAAATGTAGATGTCTAAAGATTCTGGATTACAGCAATCACCATAACTTTAAAAGCCTAAAAGTGAAGACAGTGGTTTCTGATATAACTGGCTCTTATACTACTGAAAAAGCTATATACACATATATACGCACTACGAGAAGAGAGAAGGCTATATGGTGACTTGGTTTTCTTTATTACAATGGCCACCTATTCTAGGATAAAAATATCCCTGAGAGCACCACTGGGTTAAATCTGATCATGATCTGTATCTCCAATCATTAAGTTCTGTCTAGGATCTAATAGGATCTATTATTTTGGAAGAAGTCATTTACAATATCTGAAAGCTTGAGATGCTGAAGGGAGGTAATACTGACCTTGATTTAGAAAAAGCTGACAATTAAGTCTGTTATAAAAGTGGAAGATGGACTGAATTCCTAAAGTCACCCGAAAGCGTGGCTAACTGTGGTCGACAACATGGCAGAGGACGTGGAAGGTGGCAGCAAAGGCCATGGAGATGCCTCAGATCACGGTTCAATTTGTACAAACAGGTCAAACGCTATTGGTCAGGGGCTCCATTCTAAATCTATAACTTACGTCTATACCTAAATCTAAAAACCACATGATTTTTTCACGATATCTACTTATATTAGTGAATGTCAAATAACGTAAGGGTAACTTTGCAAGACTTGAGAGTTTCAGCAAGAAGAAAGCTGTCCCTCGCTAGCTGTGCGCTCCCTGAAGGCAGATGTCTGACTGGGCTACCGCTCCTGTCACCACCCCCTCTGCCCAGCTAGGGCTTTTCATGCGGCTGGGGCTCAGGATATCTTCAATGAAGAAATAAATAAGTTTTTATAGCACACGTCCTGTAGTAACTCATCCAGCAGTGCTTTTGCTAAACTAGACACTGGCTTACTGATTTGTACTTTTGTCAGAGAAGCTTGGTTTCTGTAATTAGCACTTACTCTTCTGTGATTAGCATATAATAGTCAGAGTCTAGTTTAATATCCAACTAGTTTTCCACAGATGACTAATCACAAGTAATACTGTCAAAACAAGGTCTCTCAAAAAAATGGGGGAAAAATCATGATAAATATAATATGTTCGGATCTTTACAGTGACATCAGCATCCTGGCAGCACGACTTGTCTCTCTTTCTCTCCCCTTTTATATACAATTCATCATTCATAACCGAACAGAAAAAAGTGCCTCTGCACGTTACACCGGACCAACCAGGAGATTTCCACCCACCTGTGCTTCAGGAAGTAGACAGACAGGACCGGGAAGGGGGCTGTGGACCCCAGGAAGGCAGTGAGCCTGCCCCACACCCAGCACCTTGATGGGGGTGGGGTGGGGGGAAGTGAAACCGGCGACTGAAAACCGCAGCAGACGCTCAGGGAGACAGAGAACTTGCAGACGTCCAGACAAACAGAGGGAGAACCAGGCACGCCACCGGAGCGTGATAAAGACAAGCGTGGAGCTGAGAAGGAGGAACTCAGGAGTGAGCCCCCCTCCTTCCCTAGAGCGACACAGCAACGTGCTGGGCTTTCACCAGGACAGTGGTGACCTCGCTTCACAGAGGAGGTGGAAAGAGAAAGGGGCGAGTAACCGACCTCCCGGCTGCACAGATCGCAACTAGATGGACCTGCTTCTCTCCAGCAGCATCTGGATTTCTGAGGAGGGACCTCCATGACTGGGGCGAGGGAGAGGAAAGGGAAAAAGGCAGACAGGAATAACAGAGTGCATGGAAGGTGCTGTTCTCTGCTGTCTGCCTTGGGATTTCAGCAAGGGGTCTGCCATGGACCTCTGGGCGGACCCCCACTCAAGGCTGTGAGCACTCAGAGCCTCAGGTGCTAAGCCCAAACCTTCCGCCGCTCTGCCACCGACTTTTTCTGCCGAACTTTATTATTTTTTTTTTTTAACACCCCCTTCAGAGTGCAGCCCCAAAGCCAGATCAGGTCAAGAGAAACCAAAAACTTGAGCTATAGCGCCACCTTCTGGAAAACAAAAGAAGGGTTTCTATTTGCCAGTCTTATTTTAACAAAAGTAAAACTAAGTGTGCTACTTCAAATGAGATGGCAGAGGCACAAGTCATCAAACACGATGAAAAACTGGTAATATGGTATTCACAAAAAGAAAATGATAATTCTCCAGTAACTAAACTCAAAGGCACAGAATATTGTAATCTAACTTACAAAGAATTCAGAATAGCTGTTACGATGAAATTCAGTGAGCTACAAATAAACTCAGAAAGGCAATTCGATGAACTCAGGAATAAAATGAGTAAAAAGAAGGAGTTCTTTACCAGAGAGATTGAAATTTTAAAAAAGAACCAAATTCTGGAGCTGAAGAATTCAATGAATGATATGAAAAATACATTAGAGAGCTTAAGAAATAGGGCAGATCAGACCAAAGAAAGAATTAGCAACTTGGAAGACAGGAATTTAGAAATGACTCAGGGGTGAGAACTAAGGTTTTTAAAAAGTGAAGAAATCCTAGGAAAGCTATCAGATATGATGAGAAAAACAAATATAAGAATAATCGGTCTTCCTAAAGGAGAAGAGAGCAGAGAATGTATTTAGAGAATTAATTGCTGAGAACTTCTCAAACCTGGGGAAAGAATTAAGCATACATGTCCAAGAAGCTAATAGAATACCCTATCACCTCAATGCAAAAAGACCTTACCCAAGATACATTATAATGAAACTGTCAAAAATCAATGATAGAGAAAGAATCTTAAAGGCAGCAGGGGGCGGGGGGAGGAAAGTAACCTACAAAGGAACCGCCACTAGGCTATCAGCAGATTTCTCAGCAGAAACACTACAGGCCAGGAGAGAATGGAATGACATATTCAAAGTGTTGAAAGATAAAAACTGCCAGCCAAGAATACTTTATCCAGCAAAGTTATCCTTCAAGTATAATGAACAAGTAAAGGCTTTCCCAGACAAACACAAAGTGAGGGAGTTCACCACTAGACCTGCCTTGCAAGAAATGCTGAAAAGGAATTCTTCAAGCTAAAATAAAAAGACACTAATAATGACATTAAAGCAACAAAAGAAAGTGCACAATACTCTTGCAAAGGTGAAAAACAGTCAGAATTAGAAAACTTTATATTAGAATGGTGTGTTAACCACAATTATAGCATAAAGGCTTAAGGAAAGAATATTAAGGATAACTATAGCTATTACAATTTCTCTGTGAATCCACAGCATAAAAAGTGAGATATCGAAGATATAATCGAAGATAGCTATTACAATTTCTCTGTGAATCCACAGCATAAAAGTGAGATATCGAAGGAAGAGTGAAAGGGTGGAAACTTTATAGACAAAGATAAGGTGCTATCAGCATAAAAAGAAGTGTTTTGTTTCTGAGATGTTTTACATAAGCCACATGGCAACCACAAAGCCAAACTCGACAGTAGAGTCATGAAAGATTAAAAAAGGGAAGACTGAGCAAGTGACCATGGAAACCCACCACATTAGAAAGGCAGACAGAAACAGAGAGGCAAAAGAAACAATGGTGATACAAAACAACCAGAAGGCAAATGGTAAGATGGCAGCAGTAAACCCTTGTATGTCAATAATCACTCTAAATATAAATGGACTGCATTCACCAATCAAAAGGTACACAATGACTGCATGGATTAAAAAACCAAAACCCAACTGTATGCTGCCTACAGGAAGCTCATTTCGGCTCTAAAGACACACATAGGCTCAAAGTGAAGGCGTGGAAGTGGAAACCAAAAGAAACTGGGTAGAGCCACACTTGTATCAGACAAAATAGACTTCAAGCCAAAAAATGATAACAAGTGACAAACAAGGTTGTTATGTAATGATAAAAGGGTCAATACATCTTGAAGATATTGATATAATAATGGTAAATATATATATACTCAACATTGGAGCACTGAAATATATTAAGCAAATACAGTAAGTCCCCTACATACAAACCTTCAAGTTGTGAACTTTCAAAGATGTGAACGTGCCCCTGTATGCCAGCTGTTGTGCTGTACTACTGTACTTTTCAAGGTACTGTACTGTAAGATTAAAAGTGTTTTTTAAAATTTTTGTGGGTTTTTTAATGTATTATTTGTGTGAAAAGTATTATCAACCTATTACAGTACAGTACTATAGAGCCGATTGTGTTAGTTGGGTACCTAGGCTTTGTTGGACTTAGGAAAAATTGGACTTAAGGACACACTCTCGGAATGGAACTCATTCGTATGTAGGGGGCTTACTGTACTAACATATCCAAAGGGAGAAATAGATAACAATGCAATAATATGCCACTGTCGGCAATGGACAGATCATCCAGACAGAAAATCAACAAGGAAATGTTGGAAACCATACTCTAGAGCAAATGGACGTAAACATATAAGGAACATTCCACTCAACAGGAGCAAAATACACATCCTTCTCGAGGGCACATGGAACGTTTTCAAGTATATATCATATGACAGGGCATGAGACAAATCTCAGAAAATTAAAGAAGATGAAAATCACACCAACTATCTTTTCTGACCACAATGGTATAAAACTAGAAATCAGCAAGAGGAAAGCTGGAAGATCTAAAAATACGTGGAAACTAAACACACTTCTGAACAACCAATGGGTCAGAGAAGAAATCAAAAGAGAAATAAAAAATTATCTCAAATAACAAATGAAAATACAACATATTAAAACCTATGGAATGCAGCAAAAGCAGTTCTGAGAAGTTTACAGCAATAAATGCATATATTAAGAAATCAGAAAGATCTCAAATAACCTAACTTTATACCTCGAGGAATTAGAAAAAGAACAAAGCTAGCAGAAGAAAGGAAATAATAAAGATCAGACTGGAAATAAATGAAATGAAGCCCAGAAAAACAATAGAAAGAATCAACAAACCCAAAAGCTGGTTCTTTGAAAAGATTTAAAAAATTGACAAACCTTTAGCCAGACTAAGATAAAAAGAGAAGACTCAAATAAATAAAATTAGAAACGAAAAAGGAGACATTACAACTGAGACTACAGAAATACATAGAACCATACAAGACTATTATGAAAAACTGTATGCCAACAAATTAGACAACCTAGAGGAAATGGATCAGTTCTTAGAAACACACAACCTATCAAGACTGAATCATGAAGAAACAAAATCTGAACAGACCAATAGTGAGCAAAGAGGTTAAATCAGTAATCAAAAACCTCCCAAAACAGAAAACCCCAGGACCAGATGTCTTCACTTGAAAATTCTACCATTCAAAGAAGAATTAACACCAATCCTCTCAAACTCTTCCAAAAACAGAGGAGGAGGGAATACTTCCAAATTCATTCTATGAGGCCAGCATTACTTTGAAACCAAAGCCAGATAAGGACACCACAAGGAAACTATAGACCAATACCCCTAATAAATACATATGCAAAAATTCTCAACAAAATATTAGTAAGCCAAATTCAAGAACACATAAAAAGGATCATGCACCATGACCAAGTGGGATTTATCCCTGAGATGTAAGGATGGTTCAACATACACAAATCAAAAAATGTAATACATCACACTAATAAAATGAAAGATAAAAATCACATGATCACCTTACTAGATGCAGAAAAAGCATCTGACAATTACAACAACCTTTCCTGATGAAAACCTTCAGTAGATTGGATACAGAAGGAACATAGTTCCACAGAATAAAGACCACAAACAACAAATGCACAGCTAACATTATACTCAGTGGAGAAAACCTGAAAGCTTTCCTCTAAGATTAGGAACAAGGCAAGGATGCCCACTCTCACCACTCTTATTTATTTAAGAATATTGGAAGTCCTAGCTAGACTGATTAGACAAGACAAAGAAAAGGCATCCAAATCGGGAAAGAAGGAGGAAAACTGTCACTATTTGCAGATGATATGATTTTGTACATAGAAAATCCCAAAGACTCAACCAAAAAACTCTTGGAAGTAATCAACAATTTCAGTAAAGTTGCAAGACACAAAAATCAACATACAGAAATCAACTGCATTTCTATATACTAAGGATGAAACATCTGAAAAGAAATAAAACTATCCATTCACAATAGCATCAAAAACAATAAAATACTTAGGAATAAATTTAATCAAGAAGTGAAAGATCTGTACAGTGAAAACTACAAGACTTTGCTGAAAGACATCAAAGAAAACACAAATGGAAAGACATCTTATATTCATGGATTTGAAAAATGAATATTATTACAATGTCCATCCTACCCAAAGCCATCTATAGATTCAATGCAATCCCCATGAAAATACCAATGCCATTCTTTACAGAAATAGAAAAAAGAATTCTAAAATTTGTATGGAACCACAGATGTCCCTGAATAGCCAAAGCAATACTGAGGAAAAAAACAAAGCTGGAGGTATCACACTTTGAGATATCATACTTCCCGATTACAAATTATACTACAAAGCTACAGTAAAAACAAAACAGAACAAAAAACAGTAATGTTACTGGCACAAAAACAGACACACAGACCAATGAACAGGATAGAGAGCCCAGAATTAAACCCTTGCTTATATGATCAACTAATATTTGACAAGGGAGCCAAGAGCACCCAATAGGGAAAGCATAGTTTCTTCAATGAATGGTGTTGGGAAAACCGGATAAACACACGCAGTGAAACTGGACTCCTTTCTAGGATCAAACACTTAAACACAAGATCTGACACTACACAACTCCCAGAAAAAAACAGTAGGAAGTAAACTCCTCCACTTGGTCCTGGCAATGATTTTTTTTGGATATAACAACAAAAACACATAGAACAAAAGCAAAAATCAACAGAAGGGACCACAAACGTAAGAGCTTCTGCATAGCAAAAGTAACACTTCACAAAATGAAAAGACAAACTACAGAATGAGAAAAAATTTTTACAAATCATATACTGGATAAGGAGTTAACACCCAAAATATAAAAAGAACTCCTACTACTCAATAACAACAAAACCCCAAATAATCTGATTAAAAGATGGGCAGAAAAACTAAATAGACTTTTTCCCAAAGAAGATAACCTAATGGCCAACAGGTACATGAAAAAATGCTCGACATCACTAATCATCAGGGCAATACTAATGAAAACCACAATGAGATATCACCTCACACCTGTTAGAATGGCGATCAAGAAGGTAAGAGGTAAGTGCTGGTGAGGATGTGGAGAAAAGGGAACCCTTGTGCACTGCTGGTGGGAATGTAAGTTGGTGCAGCCACTACGGAAAATGGTATGGAGTATCCTGGCAAAATTAAAAACAGATCTACCATATGATCCAGCAATTCAACTTCTGGGTATTTATCTGAAGAAAATGAAACCACTAACTCAAAAAGATACATGCACCTCTGTATTCATTGCAGCATTATGTACAATAGCCAGACAGGGAAGCTAACCTAAATGTCCATCGATAGAAGAATGGATAAAGAAAATGTGGTGTATATTTTATATACATATATTATGGAATATTATTCAGTCATAAGAAAGGAGGACACCCTGACAACACAACAATCTGTGACAACACAGCTGGACCTTGAGCACATTATGCTAAGTGAGATAAGTCAGACAGAAAGACAAGTACTGTATGTTATCACTTACATGTGGAATTTTAAAAAGCCAGACTTGTGAAATGGTGGTTATCAGGGGAGGGGGAGACAGGAAGCTGTTTAAAGGTACAAACTTACAATGAGTCGTAAATAAACCCTAGAGATAAAATGCACAGTAAATATAAACAATATTGTATTATAATAAAACTTGCTAAGAGACTAGAACTTAATTATTTCAACTATTAAAAAGAAAGGATAATTATGTAATAAGATAGAGGTGCCAATTATTGCTACAATGGCAACTATATTACAATATATAAATGTACCAAGTTAACATGTTGTATACCTTAAAATTTATACAATGTTAAATGTCAAATATATTTCAATAAAAATAAACAGATAATGTTTGATGTAACTTTAGTTAGAAGTCTCCATCAGAAATCACAAAGAAATACTGATTTCTTTTTTTGAGTATTGTGTGACCATATAACTCATCTTAAATACTGGGATACTTTTAAGGGTAAAAGGGGATAATAATAACAATGATAATAGCACCACCAGGGCAACATGGATAAACCTAGACATTTGGTCACACTATAGAAGGAGAAGAAAAATTAGAATAAGAACGATTCATACTGTGATGTTTATGGTTCTCATTTAGGAGAGGTAAAGAAAAAGGTGTGGTACGGTGTGCATATAAGATCAGATTCTAGAGATAATTTCCTATGACATATCCTCACAGGAGCAAAGATTACAATTAAACTCCTAATTCTGGTATGCTAAAACAAACAAAAAGAAACTCACCTCCGGTTTGGGGATGAAAGCCTGACCTGGAATTGTCAAGATGTGCTGAACGTCGCAGAGGTACTGGGCCATGATGGAGAGGCGACTACGCTGCTTGCTTCCTGTACTGGCTGTAAGTCTCTGCACAAGGACACAAAGGAATTTTAGCAAGTAATTCATTCATTATCTATGAACACTAGGTAGATTTTCTGAGGTAAATTTTAAAAGCATAGGCTATCTGACATGATACAAAGCCAACATGGAGAATATTTTCCTCCAGTACTAACTGAGGTACATCTAAGAAGCGTGAATTATATCATATACAGTGCACTCAAAAAAATCATATAAGAAAACTTCCCTACCACTGGCTGTTGGGATTTTCAAACCACTGTTATATTATGTAGAAGACACTGTATGAAACAAGTAATCAATAAGTACTGATAAATGAAAAAGTTAGCAAGAATAATGAAGAACTAAAGATGCTTTAATTTTATGAACTACCCCAATATCTGCATGAACATTTTCAGTGGTGTGCTTTTCTTTACTTAAATTGTAATAAAACCTTGAATATTCAGAACTATTGAAGAATTGGCTGTTTTTGCAACTAATTTTTACAAAAAACTAGGAATTTATTCTCTTAAGCACCCAAACTTTTTTTTTTTTTTTTTTGCGGTACACGGGCCTCTCACTGTTGTGGCCTCTCCCGTTGCGGAGCACAGGAGCACAGGCTCTGGACGCGCAGGCTCAGCGGCCATGGCTCACGGGCCCAGCCGCTCTGCGGCATGTGGGATCTTCCCGGACCAGGGCACGAACCCGTGTCCCCTGCATCGGCAGGCGGACTCTCAACCACTGCGCCACCAGGGAAGCCCCAAACATTTTTATTTTAACATTAGGTATATTCAAATTAACTCATAAATACAATTTCAACCAATAACCCAAAAGGATTTTTAGAAAGAACTTTAAATTCCATATAAATTTCATATAAAAAAGCAAAGGGCCAAGACAGCCAGGATACTCCTGAAAAACATCAGGAACTGGGGGAACAGGCGGCAGGGGCTGCTGTGTGGAGATGAGGTGGGGGGGACTCGCCTTGCCAGATATCAAAATTAAGGCAGTACGGTATTGCTAGAGGTGCAAACAGACCAATGGAACAAAAACCTTAGAAAGAGACCCAAGCACATGTGGACATTTGAACTGTGACAGATGTGAGGTAGCAGCTGCCAGTGGGAAAAGGAAGGATCCTTCAGCAATACTGGTGTAAACAGGAATCTACAAGGAGGACAATGGAGGTCTATATCTCACATCACAACCAAAAATAAATTCCAAGTGAATTAACAGGAAGTGAAAAATTTTTAATTTTTATAAGTAAATATCTATGACCCCCATGGTAAGGAAGAATTTCTTAATAATGAAAAAGCAGAAGCAAGAAAAGACTGATGTATTTTGTTCTATTTAAATTTAAAACTTCTGTGTAATAAAAACACTATAAAGGTAAGGCACAGACTGAGACAAGGTATTTGAAACTGATACCTGACAAAGGATTAGTGCTCAGAAGAAACTCCTATAGCTCCATAATCAAAAGATAAACTAACAGAAAATATGATGAGAAATACGGTAAGAGCAACCCCAATGAAGCATAACCATAAACTATGCGTAAGTAAATTACAGATCAGGGACCTGCACATTAAAACCATATGGGATACAGTTTCATATTCATGAAATGAACAAAATTTAAACAACAGAAAAAGAACCTGACAGAACCTAATACTGGCAACAATACGGAGCAGCAGGAATTCCCATGTGCCGCTAGTGAGATGCGAAATTGGCACAAGCACTGTGGCCTATGATCTGGCAATATATACAGCAAAGCTAAAGTTGGGTAAACCCTTATGATCCTTTAGGTCTACCTCTATGAATACATCCTAGAGACCTGCTTCACAGGGAGATATGTACAGGGATATTCACTGCAACATTATATGTAGTATGCAGAAAAAAGTGGAAAAACATAAAGGTCCATCATAGGTGAATAAACTGTGGTAATTCTGACAATGGAATGCTAAATATAGTTACAATGAATACAAGAGACACCAACTAAGTCCCAAACAGAGTAAACAATAACTGACAGAAAATATGTACAGTATGACTCCACTCACACAATAACTTCAAAAGATTATTTCTTATTGTTTACTCTCTATGTGCATGTGTATATCTATCTATCTATATCTGTAGAGCAAGCAAAACATGTTCATGGGCATAATATCAATTTTAAGACAGTTCAATTCATAGGAGGGAAAAGGGGGATAGAAGAGGGCTCCAAACATATCTATTTTATTTCTTAAAAAGATATGAAAAATATGGCAGTATATTAAGATTGGACAAAGCTGAGTGGTGGATAAAACAACTAGGCATACTTATTTTTCTAAAATGTAGCCTGCTTCTCTACGTTCTTAGAACTCCCTGGACATTCTAAATCTCTTTTGAATGATAGAGTCAACATTACAAATACCAACAATTACTGGAATAATCCTGGGGCCAGGTATGCCTGTGCTGTGCCGTACTACTAACAGTCAAAGACGGAGCACTTTTTGAGTCACTGGGTTGGCCAAAAAGTTCATTTGTCCCCCCCCGCCCCCCCCGCAAGATGGCTCTAGTAGCACTCAGCTGTCTTTAACTACTTTCGAAACAGATTTGTTAGATTGTGACAGCTGTCATATCAGCGTGCGTTGAAAAAACCTTATCAAAATTGGTAAATTTTTGTGTAGCCATTTTAATATTGAAGATTCAAGAAAAAAAGCGACATTTTCTGAATATTATGCTTTATTATTTCAAGAAAGGTAAAAATGGAACTGAAACGCAAAAAAAAAGATTTGTGCCAGTGTATGGAGAAGGTGCTGTGACTGATCGAATGTGTCAAAAGTGGTCTGTGAAGTTTCGTGCTGGAGATTTCTCGCTGGACGATGCTCCACGGTCAGGTAGACCAGCTGAAGTTGATAGCGATCAAATCGAGACATTAATTGAGAACTCAACATTATACCACCCAGGAGCTAGCCAACAAACTCAACATATACAAATGAAGTGCTGAAAATCATTTGCACCAACTTGGTTATATTCAATGCTTTGTTGTTTGGGTACCACATAAGTTAAGTGAAAAAAACCTTGACTGTATTTCCGCATGCAATTCTCTATTTAAATGTAATGAAAATGCTCCGTTTTTAAAACAAATTGTGGTGGGTGATGAAACGTGGATACTGCACAATAATGTGGAATGGAAGAGACTGTGGGGCAAACAAAATGAACCATCACCACTCCAAAGGCTGGTCTTCATCCAAAGAAGGTGATGTCGTGTACATGGTGGGAATGGAAGGGAGTCCTCTATTGTGAGCTCCTTCGAGAAAACTAGACGATTAATTCCAACATGTACTGCTCCCAATTAGACCAACTGAAAGCAGCGCTCAATGAAAAGTGTCTGGAATTAGTCAACAGAAAATGCATAATCTTCCATCAGGACAATGCAAGACCACATGTTTCTCTGATGACCAGGCAGAAACCGTTACAGCTTGGCTGGGAAGTTCTGATTCCTCCACCGTATTCACCAGGCATTGTACCTTTGGATTTCCGATTACTTCAGTCTTTACAAAATTCTCTTAATGGAAAAAATTTCAATTCCTTGGAAGACTGTAAAAGGCACCTGGAACAGGTCTTTGCTCAAAAAGATAAAAAGTTTTGGGAAGATGGAATTGTGAAGTTGCCTGAAAAATGGCAGAAGGTAGTGGAGTACATTGTTCAATAAAGTTCTTGGTAAAAATGAAAAATGTGTCTTTTATTTTTACTTAAAAACCGAAGGAATCTTTTGGCCAACCCAATATATTTACTGTGCTGGGTGTTTCTCTTTTCTGCTTCACTGTCACGTGTCAAACTCTAATAGTCCCTTTTACTTTGCTGCTTCTAACCAGCTGTGGGCATGAACACCACATAATTTGGCTTGTAAAAGCTTTGCCTTAGGTAAGATTTAAAAATAGGCTTTAATCTGAGATGCTGAGAAAATTTCCTGTGGGCAAAGTTAACCGTAGATTTTGTAGCATATTTTGTTACTTAGAAGCCATCCCTCATCTCAACCCTTTTTACTTTAGATTACCTGGCTCTTGTCTGTATTTGGACAGTTAAAATTACCGGGAAGTCAAGTTAAGACAAGTGATGAGTTGCTACAGTATATATAACAAAATAAATTCTTCCCTTCTAAAATGTAAAGCCGAGAACTGTACATATTCTCATGCAAATATCAAAAACAAAGACAAATAATGGAAGTACAGATTTAAGTTAATAAGCTTATGGATCAAATGGTCAAAAATATTTCTAGCTCTTTATAAAGAAAAAAGGAACTTTACCACTGGCATAAGATTCAAAATTTTTAAAATGCATTGTGCAAACTGGCACCATTCAAAGCAGTTGTGTAAAACTAAAATGCAGCATGAACATAATCACAAAATTAGAAAATAAACCAAAAGAAATGCCCAGACTTAAATGATCTCATCCTGGATTTTCTTCCAGTATTTTACTTTACATCTGAAAGGTGTGTTCCCACTGAAGAGAATTTAAAAATCACTTTAACCAAAAGGCAAACCAGGGAGGCATGGACGGTAAGCTAATTTGCTATAAAGACACATTTAAGTACAATATATTTCACCTAGAGTGCTACATATCCAGTTATGCCAGGGGAAGGGGTGTCCTGATAGACACCTATCCAATGTAACCCATCCAATCTTTGTAGCAAATACACACACAGGCTGTAGAGATGAAAATATGTGAATCATATCTTATAACTTAGAAGAAAGCAGCACACACACCTGTCCCTAATTTATTAAGGAAAAATTCAAGCCACAAACCAGAAAGCTCTGCAAAAAGATTGCATTAAACGCTAGCATAAGAGTTAAACGGTCGATCAACCATTCAAACATGAATTGATGTTTCTTTGATAGATGTATTACAGGTAAAGCTATGAAAATTCAAACTCCATCACAGGATAGACTTGAAAAGCAACAGCCCAGGGAATCAAACCAGGTAATTTTTCAGTAAAAAGAAAAACTCTTAACCCTTAAGCTTTTAAAAAATTCTGATTGAATATAAGAAAAACAACGGGTCCAAGAATTCACAAGGACAGTATTATTTATTTTCCTATTCATCTAAAATAATTGTAAGTACAAATAGAAAAATTAGGCTTATACTTGAGAAGCTGCACAGCCAAACACCAGGGACGATGAGAACTAGATAATTAATGGAGAGGTGATTTCCTCCCCGCCAGGGATGTGACCATTCACCAGCCAGGGTGCCCTGGAGATGGCAGGAGATGAAGAGGCTGATGCTGGACCCAGAAAGAAGAGACCACAGGTCTGGCCACAGAAAGAACGTGAACATCGTGACTTCAGCAGAAAACATATGACCTGTGTTCAAGTTCAGCTTTCCCTGTAACTAGCTCCACAACCTGTGGAAGACGTTAAACTACTCGGAACCTCAGTTTCATCATCTATGAGATTTGTTAAGGTCTCATTTATTGCTACACAGTCTGATTCTATTTTATGAGCTGTTAACTTTAAACTGTCTACATGCCTCGTAATGTGTGAGCTGAATTCTTAAATTTACACCCTGTAGTCTTAAGAGGAACACGCTCGTTTCTGTTCTGTAACTCACAAGGCCAAGCCAAGCAAATGTTTAAAAGTGCTTTCTGTGGCTAAATACAAAATTACAAACATGACAGTGTCAAGAACAAACAGAGGTTACATAAGAGAATGCTGCTTAGTCTCCCATTGAAACTTTCACTTGCAAAAATCAGAGGAGCAGTGTTATCTACACTTCTAAAGCACTCCGTTAATTACAGACTCAATATAAACTCCTCTCAATATTAATACTAAAATCAACTTTTTGTTAAAGAAAAATAATTGCATACGGTTAAGTGGAAGCAACACTATTATTAATAAGCACAACGGACACTGAGTCGTTGAAAATGTTATCCCACCTCTTCAGCCTCTGTTCCTTTGCTCTTTCCCCCCAAAGAATCAGAGTACATAGTATTTTGCATTTCTATTGTGTTACTGAAGAACAGAAATACCATAATAATCATGTCAGCTGAGAAAGAAAAACCAAGGACAAATCCAAAAGCTGAGAAAATAAGAAGAACTATTAGCATGGCCTCAATTCAAACCAACAGAAGAGAATTAACAGAGTCACGAGGAGGAGACGACTAGGACCTTAGGAAAAAGAGGATGTCATCTTAGAGTTTCTAACAAACACAAAAGGGTCCTAATTTTTGTGATGGATTTTATAGCCAAATAATCTAAAACAAAGTTTTTCCAACTGTGGCGTTATTGACATTTTGGGCTGGTTAGTGCTGAGTAATTCTTTGCTGTGGGGGACTGTCCTGTGTACTGAAGGATGTTTATCATCATCCCTAACCTCTATCCACTAGATGCCAGAAGCATCCCCAACATTAAAAAACCAAAAACCTCAGAATATCCAGTATCTTGTCAAAAATTATCAGGCTTGCAAAGAAGCGGAAAAACGGGACCCATAGCAAAGAGGGTGGGCAAAGTCAACTGGTAAAACAGTACAGAAATGACAGAGGTAAGGAAATTAGTAGGCAAAGATCTTAAAATAGCTATTACAGATATTATACATATGCATAAGGATGCCAAGGAAAGCATGAACATAATGAGAGAAAGGGAAGATATAATAAGACTCAAATGAAACTTTTAGAGATAAAAATACAATATCTGAAATGAAAAATAAACTGAGTAAAATTAACAACGGATTAGACACTGCAGAAAAGAGTGGTAAATTTAAAGCTGCAGAATGATCCAGCATTGCCACTTTCAGGTTTATACCCTAAATAAATCTTGCCTATGTGCACCAGTTGACATCAAAATAGGAACGTTCACGACAGTTGTTTGTGATAATGAAACACTGAAACTAATGCAGGGTCCCAAAACAGGAATATGAACAGATAAATGACAGATAAATAGTCAAAGAGCGGGTAGTAAATAGCTGTACAAATAAACTATAGCTATGAACATGAGCAGATCAGGATAAAAAGAATACAAAGAATACACGTTGTATGAACCCACCTGTATAAAGTTAAAAAATGGACAAAACTAAAGTATATTAATTCTACAGATAAGAATCTATGCGATAAACTATGCAGGGAATAATAATTCGCAAACTCATGGTATAGATTATCTTGGTAGCAGGTGGGGGACAGGAGATGTAATCAGAATGAGGTATACAAGAGGGTGTCAAAGATGTTTATAATTTAATTATTAACTTGACTTGGGTGGTAGAGATTCATATGTTCTTTTTATTAAGCCATACATACACAAAGCCATGCATATACATTATATACTCTTTTGTATTTATATGTCATAATGAAATTTTTAAAAAAATGCTTATAGTCTACAGATTCCCTCCTTAAACCTCTGCACTTCAAAAACTGCTCTCATCTGCCCTGAGGGTTCATCTTCTAGAGAGAGAAACTTGGAACACTCCAGCCATGGGAATGCCTAGCAGGCTTATTAGCTGAATCAAAGTCTATCTATTGAATAATAAGACATGCAGCCCCCTTCCCTTTCTCAACTCCAAATTATCACATTCTTTTTGTTTTATTTGGTAATTTGATCACATGATAAAATAGCCAGAAAAAGTTAAAACTTACCTCTGCCACTTCCTTTTGAAAAGTCAAAGTCATCTGGGTTCTGCCGTAAGCAAAAGGTCCATTTCTATGAGAAACGTTTTCAAGCCATTTGATAATCAGTGGAGTTGATACACTAAAAGGCAGATTTCCAATAATATGTACATTTGGAGGATCTGGTTGGCATAAGAAAAAAAACTTGGAATGATTATTTCATCAATATATTCTGAATACAATTTCAGCTAAGAGTAAAATCAAACTGGATATTAACAGCATCAAACAAAAATATACAAAAAGATATGGCTGAGTATTTTCCAGTCCATTTATTCTCCAGAAGCAATGTTTTCTCACAATCCGCTTTGAATTATCATGGAAAAAAAATCCTACCTAATTACTATTCAGTCAAAGTCTTCAGGTTTTGGCTTAGGAAAAATATGAAAAAGAACTGGTTTGAGGGAAAAAATCATTTGCTTTGGACATGATGAGGTCAAAGTTCCTATGGGGCACCCAGATGAAGCTGTCAGATACCTAGGCAGGGGATACAGGCTGGACGTGAAGATTAAGTGTGCAGTATATACACGGTAAGTGAAACCACAGGGGAGGAGTAATCCAGGCAAACCTGCTGCATGAGAACAGCAGGTTCCACCCCTCCCCCCCCAGCTCAGAAACAACATGTAAGATGTGGCTGGAAAAATAACCACCAGCAAAGAATACTTAGAGAAAGCTCCCAACAATGTAAAAGGAGGAATAGGAGCGCCTGGTATCAGGAAGACAGGAGCAGAGAAATAGTCTAGAAGAGAGTAACAGTCAGATTAATGCCAGGGAACTTGAGATGGATTGAAGCAGGCAGTTAGGTCGGTTGTCACTGTGTCTGTGACAGGCTGGGCAGGCAGAAACCTGAAGGCTGGTGCCGAGAAGAGGACAGTGGGAGCCTGGCGTGCAGCGGCCAGAGACAAGGGGGGCAGCCGTGGGGGCATGCCAGAATCGCTCCTCCAGGTGTTCTGAGGGGTTTTATGGGCACGAAACACACCCCATTTATCTATGTATTCCAAGGAGCTGGCACATAGCAGGTACCCAGTAAACACTGTCTGTGAATGAAGAGCACCTTGGTTAGTCATTGAATGTGAAAGACAATGGAAATAAAGTTAGAAAGGTGTGGGTACAGCTTGGTTCACTAAAACTTCTTTTTTCACCACTTGGAAAAAGTAACACTTTATAGTTCATTCCATCCTTACATGGTATCATAAAAATAGAAAGTTTATTTGAACAGAACCCAAAATATTTGAAAAATATCGGGTAAATAAATTAGAATTATAAAATCAAATTACTTTATCTTACTTTGGAACAAAGTGGAAAAGCAGAAAAAAACTGCAATGCGCATTACCTATTTAATTCTAGTCATTTAATTTTTAATATAAATATATAATAAACATTTATAATGTATAATAAATAACATAAATATTTGTGATCTAAATAATTACAAAAGAAAATAAGAAAACCAACCCAAAGTCACTTACCATCCTCCCACTGTCTTTTGAGACTTTCTGGAAAAGCATTTTCTATCTTAAATGTCAAGACATCTCCATGGACAATTCTCAGTTTTCCAGGTGCTGCATCAGAAAGCATCTAGTTTACAAAAAGGTCAATAAAGTGAGCTCATACACTTTGGAGAAGAGTAGAACTAATTTTTTTCTTCAAGTCTGTGCATCGTTAAATAAATCTGAAAAGCCAGACTAAGAATGATCATTAATGAACTAATAGCATGCTGTGTCCACTGCAACAGGCAACTGTGGTGTTTGACTTTCAACACATAAGAATGACTGGGGATAGTGGCAGATACTAGTATAACAATAGCTTATAACATCACAAATAATACATTATCTTAATTCTGACCCGCAGAATGACTTGTATTTCTGTACAGATTTAGCAAAAACTCAACTCTTACCTGTCTTTTTAAATTACAGACTAAGCAGTCTCCCAAGGCAACAGAAATAAAACCAAAAATAAACAAATGGGACCTAATCAAACTTACAAGCTTTTGCACAGCAGAGGAAACCATAAACAATACAACCTACAGAATGGGAGAAAATATTTGCAAACGATGTGACCCATAAGGGCTTAATTTCCAAAATATACAAACAGCTCATACAACTCAACAACAACAAAAAAACCCAATCAAAAAATGGGCAGAAGACCTAAACAGACATTTCTCCAAAGAACACATACAGATGGCCAATAGGCACATGAAGAGATGTTCAACACTGCTCATCAGAGAAATGCAAATCAAAACTGCAATGAGGTACCACCTCACACTGGTCAGAATGGCCATCATTAAAAAGTCTACAAATAACAAACGCTGGAGAGGGTGTAGAGAAAAGGGAACCCTCCCACACTGTTGGTGGGAATGTAAGTTGGTGCAGTCACTGTGGAAAACAGTATGGAGGTTCCTTAGAAAACTAAAAATAGAATCACCATATGACCCAGCAATCCCACTCCTGAGCATATAGTCAGACAAAACTATAATTCAAAAAGATACATGCACCCTAATGTTCATAGTGGCACTATTCACAATAGCCAAGACATGGAAACAACCTAAATGTCCATTGACAGATGAATGGATAAAGAAGATGTGGTACATATATACAATGGAATATTACTCAGCCACAAAAAAGAACGAAATAATGCCATTTGCAGCAACACTGATGCAACTAGAGATTATCATACTAAGTGAAGTCAGAAAGAAAAAGACAAACAGCATATGATAACACATGTAGAATCTAAAATATGACACAAATGAAACTATCTTGAAACAAACAGAATCACGGACATAGAGAACAGACTGGTGGTTGCCAAGGGAGGAAGGGGGAGTGGGGAATGGAAGGATTGGGAGTTTGGGGTTAGCAGATTCAAACTATTATACGTAGGATGGATAAACACCAAGGTCCTACTGTGTAGCAGGGAACTATATTCAATATCCTGTGATAAACCATAATGGAAAATAATATAAAAAAGAATGTATATGTATGTATAACCGAATCAGTTTGCCGTACAACAGAAATTAACACAACATTGTAAGCCAACTATACTTCAATTAAAAATTATTGATAAAAAATAAATTAGAGACTAAGGACATTATAATGAAATACTGAGAATTAATTAGGAGCAAATCATAGGAGAGATGGACTTAATTCAACTAAATCTTTGTAGCCTAAATATATACAAAGGATTCTACATATTACCAAGATCTTTAACTTAATCGACGACTAGAGTCAAACAAGCAGAAAGTCATGTGTTGTCGCCAAGCTGTCCGTGGCAGAGTCTGAATCACTTCCTTGACCAGAGTACCCCTAAAGTACTTCTGATCCCCAGGCACTTGCAACCTAATGAATTATCCTGTATGGGTTTTTTTTTTTTTTTTTTTTTTTGTGGTACGCGGGCCTCTCACTGTTGTGGCCTCTCCCGCTGTGGAGCACAGGCTCTGGACGCGCAGGCTCAGCAGCCATGGCTCACGGGCCCAGCTGCTCCATGGCATGTGGGATCTTCCCGGACCAGGGCACGAACCCGTGTCCCCTGCATCGGCAGGCGGACTCTCAACCACTGCGCCACCAGGGAAGCCCACCCTGCATGTTTTAACAAAAGCTACCTCCCAGCCTATTTCTACCTTCCACTATTTGCTTTCCTTCCTCTTCCTTCAGTTTTTCTCAGTAAAAAAGAAAAATAAATAAAGGAAAAACGTACTCTTTCCTTAATCTCTTTTTTTTCCCCTCCATCTCATCCATCTTCACATCACATCTTAAGAAATGCCCTTACAATACTGAAGTGCTGGCACCTAACTAAAAAGAGCCTTCCAGCTAAGCCATCTATAAATTTGCATTGTGTTAAGTGCCCTGGACCCAACACAAAACTTGATTCTTTAAGTCCTTAGTTAAAAAACAAACAGCAACAAAAAAAACAGATGCAGTCCCTGAGCTTATAAAGCTCAACATGCAGGAGTGACTAAAATCGATGAAAACAAACACATCTAAAGTAGGTTAGAAAGGAAGAGGTAACCCTCTACCCACATTAAATCTCATCTCAGGGAGCTCAGAGAACCTTGGCTCCAATTCAAGGAACTTTTGCCCTGAGCATCCCTTGGACCTTCTTCTCTAGCTCAATTAAAGCTAACTAATTTTCCTAACTCTCCTCTTCACTAACTGAGGCAACTGAGGAAGGACGAAAGCACCACCACAGAAGCCAGAGAGGAGACATGGACCAGGGCACCCAGTTGTAGATCACTTACACCTTTGGGGCAACAATGTGCCTTGCACATGCTTCTTTAGAGCACTGTGTATTACAATTATGTATATTTAAGTTTCTTTTCCCTGCAACAACATAGGTCCCTTAAGGGCACCTGTTTCTTATCTACCTTAATATCCCCTGCAGCTGCAACAGTACATAGTAGTGCTTCATTATATTTGATAAGTGAATGAATAAGTGAATGCTCAAATGGCATTCAGTTTTCTGTGAAGCTGGAATACTCCTCTCCTAGCCTGTGAGATTTGGGGCTCCCAAAATTTGTAGGGTCCAGAAACTTGCAAAGATTTATTTCACTGATAAATCAATTAGAAGTTGAGAAATGCATAGCTGAAATGCATATACTAATTAGAGGCTAAACATTTTAAGTCTGGGAATCATCTGCTTTGATACATTTAGCCATGGTAGTTCAGCAAAAATAATTGCGCACCTCTGATATTAAGGTACTTATGGATTATTTTAAGTTACCATGATTTGCTAAAACTTAATCTGATGAGTTCCAGACAATTAATCTTAGAAAATATAATAACCTCAATATACCATAAAAATAAAAAAGGAGATAGCTCTCTATGGGACAGGTTCTTACTGTATAAAAACTGTGTATTTAATGATAGCATTTACCATCAATGAAGAACTTAAAATTTTTTTCTATAATTATGCTTCACATAATTAAAACAAATAAGCATACCAAAAACAAAGAGGCAGAACTAAAAGCTTATGTTTCACATGTCAATATACAGAAAGTAATGAAGTTATCAGTAATTAAGATTAAAACAATGTAAATTTTGCTTTTTGGCATTAATTTACATGCTCTGATAACTCAACCAAGTTTGAAATGTTAATTTTTTCCACCTTGACACACACAGCTGCATGCCAGAAACCTGATATAATACACATTCACCTTCCTTTTCTAAGTTTAAAGTTGCTTTTTTTTTTTTGGATTCCCCTTCAGGCTTAAGTG
Organism: Grampus griseus; assembly: GCF_964374135.1. NCBI lineage: Eukaryota > Metazoa > Chordata > Mammalia > Artiodactyla > Delphinidae > Grampus > Grampus griseus. The sequence goes on from NC_139007.1 coordinate 77,039,689, forward strand.
TCAGTCAGTGAAACAGCAAGTCGTCCTGTTCTTTAAAAGGTCTACCTTTTCCAGGACCACTCTGTAGCTTAATCTTCCCCTTTCCCACTCCCCACTGCAGAAGGAATGAATGCTGGTGTTCAGTTTTATGGCAAGGCCCTGAAGCAATTATGGAGGCCAAAAAAAAGAAAATGCTATACAAACTGAAACGACAGTATGATTACAGACAGCAGCCATTTCAACACCTGATGATATTCAGCAATGACACAGAAAGACCTTCTAACTAACCACTAATAGAGGAAAATGTTTTCATCGTCATAATGATGTTTGGGGAATGACGAAGGGGTGGGAAAGATCACTATTACAACCCTTCAAGAATAACACTTCGAAACATTGGAGGTGTTGCCTCATGATGTGCTCAAAGGCACAGCTGACTATGAATGCACACACTTGATTACAGCCAAATGGGTATTTATACAGACACTCAAATTATTCTATCATTTTTATTTTAGTTTCCAATCCTATATTCTTCCAAAATGAGGCATGAGTAAGCTTTGAGTAAAAAGTATTCATTAAATAAGGCTGTAAAAGAAGAAAGAAAGCCAAACCATGACAGGAGAAACATGCATGTAAATCGTGAGAGCTTTACATTGTGACAATCCTGGAGATGTTAGATCTCACAGCTGACATACTGAATTATATCATTTTCACTCAGTATTGGAGGTAATTATACCCAGTTTCCAAGAGATCATGTGTTTTTCTGGTATTAAGTTTTGTAAAGGGTACAAGGAACAAACAGAGAATGCCTTTAATAAAAGTGAGAAAACAAATGCAAAAGTATTCTTCACATGGTCACCGAAAAATCTCTCTCCTCTAACAAGTCAAGGTCTTAGTGAATGCTTTCTGTGGGGGGCAAGCAGCTATGGTCTAACTAGATAGTTTGCTGGTGATCTAATTTGATGAGGAAAGAACTTATACCCAATTATAAGGTACTTATGCCCAATTACCAATTCCTTGAGAAAAACTGTATCAAATAGCCATTTTCTCATGGTGAGGGGCTTCTCATGCCACCTTCTCATGGTGAGTGGCTCATGGCAGCCAACACTGTACAGTGGGCTAAAGATTAATTACCCAGCCCAGTGATATTACCTTCCTTCTAACTTGCCACAAAGTAGGAACCCAAACACTGTTGAAATAAGGGCTGGACAAAACTGTTAGGCAAACTATATGATAATGAATCTACAGTATGAAACACAATAGGTGAAAAAAAGTTTTTTTTATTATATAGAACACAGAGAAAAGACTAATGCTATTATTCAAAAGGAATTTAAGATAATGTTACAAATGACTTTTCTAAGGGTGAAGATTACAGCATGATTTCAAAAAGTCAGCCTGCTTTGCTTTTTAAACAGGACCAGAACATGTACAGTAGAAACTCACTCACTCAGACTCATCAAGGAATTAGATGTTTGATTTAATAAATTTTCTATTCAACCAATGTAACTCCTTTAGGTGTTAACATTTCTTAAACAGAAACATACAGGTGGAAATCTTTCTAAACTGTATTGCACAATTCTCTTCCTAACCCACGAACAATGCACCCAATGTCACCCTTTTCTTGATGACTTGGGTCACTGTTGCCTGGAGAGCAAAGGCCTCAATGGTTATGATCCCTTAGTGCTGTGCTTTTTTTCAGTTTTATATTTGCTTTTTATAGCTTTTCTACCACAGTAATAATCGTTACTTCTTGCTCTTGTCAGTGGGTCTGCTTCTAGCATTGGTCTCTGTACTTACGACTTACAGTGGACTAGGAAATCACTTTGGCTGTAAGTCACCTTTTGCTAATTGGTTGAGTGCTGTCTATGTTATGATTAACTATGGTTATAGCTATATCAAGTAACTTACATGTGTAAAGTATGTAATTATCATAACAGAAAGTCCTCCTTATTTAAAATTTGCTAGCAACGAAAGAGTTTCAAAATTCTACTACCTCTGATTAAAAACAGCTCCTTTTGTCAGGATGACTAGATTACTTTATATGTCCCTTTACAAGACGACAGGGAAGGAGAATAATTATAATAGCAACCGTGTATTGACTACTGGCAATAGGCCTGGCTCTTTACATAAATTTCTATCTATCCTTGTAATAACCACAAAAGATAACTATCATTCCCATGCTGCAGATGAGAAAGCTGAGGCTACAAAAGGTTCAAAGGCAAGCTCAGGGTCACAAAGCTAGTGAGTGACATATATGATATTTGAACATCAGCCTATTTGATTCTCAATGCCATGAACTCTCTACTTTGCCTATCAAGAAATAATCACTCTATTTACCTACTATAAAATCCCAGAGGTAATACTAACAATAATCAATGCCTTACTATCTCCAAAATTCCATGAAATAAACACATAACTTAACGGTTAGGAAGACTCCTAGAGCTTCTTACTCTGGTCGAGATGAAATATAGGAGACCAGATACATTCTTTTGCCTTAAATGAGAAACGGACAAAATAGTTGAGGCAATAATATTCAGACACTGGACAACAGGAAGTGCAGGAAAACCTGCAGATCCAAGAAGCTCTCACTGCCCCACGCGCAAGAAACATGAAGAAAATGACACCAAGGCATATCATGATGAAAATGCTCAAAACCAGTGATAAAGAAAAAAATCTTAAAAACAGCCAGAGAAAAAAGCCAGAAGCAAAGATAAGAATGACAGCAGGGCTTCCCTGGTGGCGCAGTGGTTGAGAGTCCGCCTGCCAATGCAGGGGACACAGCCTGGGAGGATCCCACATGCCACGGAGCGGCTGGGCCCGTGAGCCATGGCCGCTGAGCCTGCGGGTCGGGAGCCTGTGCTCCGCAACGGGAGAGGCCACAACAGTGAGAGGCCCGCGTACCACAAAAAAAAAAAAAAAAAAATCTTGAGATGGGGAAATAAGCCTAAATTATCCAAGTGGGCCCAATGTAATCACAAAGGTGATGAGAGGCAGGAGGATTAGAGGCAATAGTAGAGATGTAGAAGCGAGAGGTACATGAGCTAATGATGGCAGGTGGCCTCTAGAAGCTGAAAAAGGCAAGGAAACATTCTCCCCTGAAGCCTCCAGCAGAATACAGCCCTGCTGACCTTGCTTTTAGACTTCTGACACCCAGAACTGTAAGATAAAAATTTGTCATTTTAAGCTACTGAATTTGTGGTAATTTGTTACAGCAGCAATAGAAAACTAATACATAAGGCAGAGATGGCCAGAGTGGTGGGAAAAATGCAAGATCCACTACACACTTGCCTCTGAGAAACACACTTAAAATATAAAAACAGAAATAGGTAAAAAGGGTGGAAAAGATATACCATTCTAACACTAATCAAAAGAAAGACGGAATGGCTATATTAATATCAGACAATGTAGATTTCAGAGGAAAGAATATCACCAGGGATCAGGAAGTTCATTTCAAAATGATAAAGAAGCCAATCCATAACAAAGATATAACAATCCTAAATGTTTATGCACCTAAAAACGGTGTTTAAAACTAGGTGAAACAAAAACTGATAGGGCTGCAAGGAGAGACAGACAAATCTGCAGTTAGAGTACAAGATTTCAATACCTTTCTCTCAATAAATGATTGAACAAGTAGACAGAAAATCACTAAGGAGATAGAAGACTTGAGTAATGCCAACTGACCTAATTGAAATTTATGCTGCATCCAACAACAGCAGAATGCATATTCTTTTCAAGAAACGTTTACCAAGACAGATCATATTCCACATGCTATGAACAAGTCTGAATTAATAAAAAATGATTCAACTCATGCAAAGTATGTTCTCTGATTACAATGGAATTAAACTAGAATAACAGAAAGAGGTCTGAAAAGCCCCCAAATTTGCAAACTAAATGATACACTTCTAAATAATCCACAAGTCAAATAAGAAACTATAAGGGAAATTTGAGCTGAAGTCTTTCTTTAATATCTCAAAAAATATTAAAAAAAAGGAAATTAGAAAGTATTCTGAATGCAATGAAAATGAAAACAACATATCAAAATTTGTGGGATTCTCCTAAAGGTGTACTGAGAGGGAAATTTATTGTACTAACACCTATAAGAAAATAAGAAAGGCTTCAAATCAATGACTTGTTTCCACCTTAAACTATAGAAAGAACAAATTAAACCCAAAGCAAGAGGAACAAAAATTTCAGAGCAGAAATCTATGAAATAAGAAAATAGAGAAAAATCAGTGATTCCAGAGCTGTTTTTGTTTAAGATCAATAAAGTTGACTACTCTGTAGCCAGACTGATCAGTAAAGAGAGATATGCTAATTACCAACATCAGGAATGAGAGAGGTGACATCATTACAGATTCTACAGATGGTTTATTTACCATTAGAAAAATCAATATAATTTGCTATGTTAATTAAAAAAGAAAACCATACGATTATCTCAAAAACTCAGAAAAAGTATTCTTGCAAATCCAATATCCATTCATTATTTAAAACAAACAAAAAACTTCTCAGCAAACTAGGAACAGAAGGGACCTTCTTCAGCCGGAAAAAGGAGATCCAGGAAAAACCTACAACTAACATCATACTCAATGGTTAAGAGTCTGAATGCTTTTCCCCTAAGACCCGAGAAAGACAAGGATGTTCACTCCTACCACTTCTGTTAAACACTGTACTGTAGGTCTTAGTGCAAGATGAAGAAAAACAGTGACAAATAGATTGGAACGGAGGAGGTGAAACTGTCTTTATTTGCAGATGAAATATTAATATATGCAGACAATACTAAGGAAATCTAGAAAACAGCTACTAATAAGTGAGTATAGCAAGGTTGTAGGAATACAAAGTCAATATCTAAAAAAATGGTATTTCTACATAGTAACAACAAACAACTTTGAGTTAAAATTAAAAACCAATACCATGTACAACAGTATCAAAGAATATGAAATAGTTAAGGGTAAATCTGACAAAAGGTGTGCAAGACTTGTCTACTAAGAACTATAAAACATGGCCATGAGAAATTAGAGAAAACCTAATAAATGGGGCAATATGTCACGTTCATGCATCAGAAGACAATACTATTAAGATGCCAGTTCTCCCTAAAGTGATCTACAGTTTTAATCCAATCGCAATCACATGAGGCTTTTTTTTTCCAAAGTGGAAATTGCTAATATGATTTTAAAACTATTTGGAAATGCAAAGGATCTAGAATAGCAAAAACAATTTTGAAAAAGAAGAACAAGGTTGGAAGACTTACATGACCTGCTCTCAAGTCTTTCTATAAAGCTACGGTAATCAACACAGATTGGTATTGGTGAAAAAGACAGACCTATAGATCAATAAAACAGAATTGGAAGTCCAGATATGGACCAACACACATAAAGCTAATTGATTTTTGACAACAGTAACAAGGCAACTCGATGAGGAAAAGATAATATTCTCAACAAATGGTGCAAAAAAAAAAAATCTTTACCCTTACATCACAATATATACAAAAGTTAACTCAAAATGTGTCACAGGCCTACATGTAAAAGTTAAAACTATGAAACTTCTAGAAGACAGGAGAAATTCTTAGTTTGGGTTTTGGCTTTTTTTTTTTAATTTCTCAAAGTACTGTGACTCTGAAACATGCATTAAATTTAAGTGCTAAAATTTCATGCACTTGTATGGGGTAAGGGGGAAGCAAATTATATTGACTCCATTTTGAGAATTTAGAGTTAGAATGATCTCGCTAAGATTAGTGTCTAAAGTTTCCTTACTGAAAATATTTTAGAGATATCTTCATAATTTTTCTGCTCATTGTAAGGAACTAATATTACCTAGTGATTCATAGGGATTTATTGTAATATTTTACTCCAAACTGTAGATTTGTAGATTTTCAAGGTTCATGTTCCTCTCATTGCACAAAAAGAAGATCAAAGCGAGACTTCTGCCTTTCACTGTTATTTTTGTTTTGTCGTGGAATGTTTAGAACAAGAGGAGAGCAAGTTCTGGCAGAGGTTATAATTTGGCTCACCTGGAGCAAACCAACGAGGAGGCACTCTAACTACCAAATTAAGGTCTCTACTTAATCAACACTTGGAAAATTGGAGAGGGATTTTATTTTTCTCCTTCCCATTTACAATCATCCCTTGGTATCTGCAGGGGATTGGTTCTAGGACCTGCTGAGAATACCTAAATTCACAGATACTCAAGTCCCATAATCAGCCCTCTGTACCTGTTCAACCTCAGATTCAACTAACCTCGGATCGTGTAGTACTGCATGTATTTACTGAAAAAAAATTGTGTATAAGTGGACCACTGCAGTTCAAATCCGTGTTGTTCTAGGGTCAACTGAACTTTGAAAACCACTGGATCTTATGTTGCTTATGATTCTAAGAATTTGTACATTATTCAGGAAATAAGCTTTCATCTCAATTAGCATTCAACTTTTAAAAAACTGAGATACAATTAACATATAACATTATGTTAGTTTCCGGGGCACAACATAATGATTAGATATATGTGTACACTGTGAAACTATCACCACACACAAACTTTTCTTCTTGTGATGAGCACTTTTAAGATTCATTCTCTTAGCAACTTTAACATACACAGTACAGTATTAACTGTAGTCAGCATGCTCTACATTACATCCCCAGGACTTATAACTGGAAGTTTGTACCTTTCGACTAACTTCACCCAGTTCACCCAAGCCCAACCCCCAGCCTCTGGCAGTCACCAATCTGTTCTCTGTATCTATGAGTTCACTTTTGTTTTGTTGTTGTTGTTTTTTTAAGATTCCACATCCAGATAAAACATCCAAAAGAAAATGTAGGAGAAATTCTTAGTTTTGGCCAATTATTTTAAAACTAAGGTGTAAAAAGCATCAAATTAAAAAAAACATTGATAAACTTTACATGATAAAAACTAAGTTTTATGCACAATCACAAGAAAATGCAACCACAGGAAGAGAGAAAGAAACTCCACATGTCCAATACTAGTTTGATGAGTAGTCCCAATGTTTCCACAGCACTGGGGATTTTCTAGTGCTCCAAAGGAATAACATTACTTTTCTCTTATACCTCTTTCCAGATTAGCAGTCTCATGAACAATCCTTAATTACCAAAAGTGCCCAAGGCATGGGGATGATAATTTAATTGATTACTTATATCAAAAATTGTATTGAGGGCTTCCCTGGTGGCTCAGTGGTTGAGAATCTGCCTGCTAATGCAGGGGACACGGGTTCGAGCCTTGGTGTGGGAGGATGCCACATGCCGCGGAGCAACTAGGCCCGTGAGCCACAACTACTGAGCCTGCGCGTCTGGAGCCTGTGCTCCGCAACAAGAGAGGCCACGATAGTGAGAGGCCCGCGCACCGCGATGAAGAGCGGCCCCCACTTGCCACAACTAGAGAAAGCCCTCGCACAGAAACGAAGACCCAACACAGCAAAAATAAATTAATAAACTCATACCCCCAACATCTTCTTTAAAAAAAAAAATTGTATTGAGTGCCCACTAAGATAAGGCATTCATTTAATCCATAGCAATCCTATGAGCAAACCAAGGCACAGATAGTTACCTGCCCAAAGTCACATAAATAGTAAACGGTAGGGCCTGAAGTGAACACAAGCCATTTGATGCTAACAGTCTGTTCTTCGCTACAAACTCAGACGATAATGCTTCCACGTATTAGACATGTTTTCTTACATTACAACATGCTGATGGTGAAACCTATGTTATCACTATGTTCTTTCCCTTAGGCTGCCTCGTGATAATATTTTAAGAATTGAATTAAGCTACAAATGACATACTTTCAGCTAGCAGACATCTTATAAATTATTACAATTTCTTTAAAAAGTAATTCTATTAGCTTAGATATCACTAAAATGGAATCCTTAAAATAGATCACTCTCCTTCTGCCTTCACTGAGTTTTATGATTAATTTAGTACCTCTAAAAGAAAGTGGTTTTACATATTGAAACATTCTTTACAGGAAAAAGAAGTCTATTTGATATTTTAGTACCCAACAATTCTTTTTAACGTAAATTCCTTTCCTGCACATAAGACACTAAAAATTAATTTTGCCTCTTCTACAGAAACAAAAAAGAAGTCAAATACACATTTCTTGCACAGTAATTTACCTTGAAATCAACCTTCATGGTTAGGAAAAAAAGCACAAAACGCTTTTGATAATCAATGCTACACAATTATTCACTTTCACCATTAAATAACACATTTAATCAGCTAATTAGATAGAGCCCTACAAAGACAGAGAGACATTTATTTATCTCCCACGTGAGACACTACTCAACACCTGCTATGTGCCTGGCACTCTTACATGTCAGGGAACAAACCAAACAAAAATCTCTACCCTCATGGCGCTTACATTCCACGGGGTGAGACTGACAACAAAGAAGAACACATAGTGTGTCAGACGATAATAAATCTCATGAGACAAACAAGACAAGGCAGAGGTTAGGAATGCAGGGACTTGCGTAAGTGGTGGGGTGGGCAGGGGAGAAGAGTACAGTCGTGTTTTAGTCTGTCTTCAAAGATCTTTAGTTGAGATCAGAGAGGAGAATATATAAATTAAGCTGGCGATGAGAAATGTGATTCACCTCCCTGCCTAACGAGAAAGAATTACACATAAGAGAGGGTGAGATTTAGGGTTAAGATGTCCCTTTAAGGGGAAAAAGGTCAGATGAGTCGTCTTCTCTATGCCCACAAAAGGGTTAGATAAATAAACCTGCAGGGAATTACAGAGTGTTATTCAGTTGCTTTTTATCACCTTATGCTCTCACCAAAAATAACAATATCATCACTTCCACCTCCCACTGATACACTGCTCTTTCCTCAAATAAAGTTATAAATCTGAAACCAACTCTATCAATAAAGGCTGGCAAAATTAGATGAAACTAAATACATAATTGTTTAAGCATAAAAACTAGAAATAGCAAAATAATGAGAAAAAAATCACTAGGTTTTTAAAAAAATTCAGAGGCATGAACACAAAGCCCTAGATTTTCAAACAAATCTTTTCTAACTGTTCCGGCAGAAATTAAACATTTATCCATCAATACATACAAAAGTATCAGAACGTCCTAATTTTAAACCAATATGTCCTCTTGTATGAAAGTAACAATGTAGATAATTTTATTATTCTGCTGGACTCGCCTAATAAATTGCTACTCATATGAACTAAAGGCTAAGGGCTCTTTTAAAGTTTCAGAATTGCAGAGGAATCAAAGACTCTTTTAAGTCCATTAAGTGCCCCCCATGAAGAATTCCCTTTACAAGATCCCGGATATAATCTGTTTCACTGTTTGCCACTGTTTCAAAAATATAAGTCCCTCCTCATTTTAAGTTCACATCTGCCTCCCTCAGTTACCTGTTTTAGTTCCCTTCTAGAGAAAACAAAAACAAGCTGATCCTCCCCCACCACAACCTCTCATAGGCAGCTGTCAATCCCCTCATTCAAAGCTTCTCTTCTCCTGTTGAAACACACCCAATTCCTTCAAATATTTCCCATATGACATCACCTACTGTTTTAGATGCATGTATCATTTCATTTAAACCTCATCGTAACTCTACATGTACAATGGTACAACTTAATTTCTTCACTTAAAAAATCCTTACACAGGGCTTCCCTGGTGGTGCAGTGGTTGAGAGTCCGCCTGCCAATGCAGGGGACACGGGTTCGTGCCCCGGTCCGGGAAGATCCCACGTGCCGCGGAGCGGCTGGGCCCATGAGTCATGGCCGCTGAGCCTGCGCGTCCAGAGCCTGTGCTCCGCAATGGGAGAGGCCACAATGGTGAGAGGCCCGCGTACCGCAAAAAAAAAAAAAAAAAATCCTTACACAAATGCCTAAGCTTAACAATTAGTCTCTCTCAATGAGGCATATGTCTTCAGCTTTTGCTTGTAGACATGATTTTCTGAATTTAAATGAGGTTCTCAGAAGTCAGTATTGGCATTACTTAGTTTTACTTATTTTTGAAAGAACGGGCCATGACATGCACAGCTATTGGTAGATTAAAAAAAGGTCACACAAGGCAATTAGTTTGTTTAGTATCAATGCATAAAGCAGGTTTATTCAAGCGGTGGCCAACAGTTCATGTGGGCATGCTGGCTAGAAATGCAGATTCCTATAGCACTGCAGACTATGCAATCAATCTCTGGAACGAAGCCTGGAGAGCTGCACTTTGAGGAGCAAACTACAGAATCCTTGGATACCCTGGGGTTTAAGAAGCGTTGTTTGAAGATTTATGTTGAGTTTTTGCCTCCTAAAAAAGACACCAAGTATCTCACCTGTAATCCAGGAATAAATCGACCATCCTTTTCAACCACCAGAAGTTCAGCAACACCGGCATTGAGAATGGATCTTGTGATTCCCCCAGGCCCAGGGCCCACTTCATAAACATAAGCATTTGTCAGACTGCCAGCTTTCCTTACAATTTTATCTAGAGAAAAGAAAGTTTCAGTCGATTAGCTTGGCAAATTTCAACATATGGAATTTAAAAAGAAAAATAATCTACACAAATTCTTATCAGCAATTACTCAATCAACTAATCTTTTATATATAACATATAGAATATTTATCCCATTATTTAACGCTCAACCTAAACCAACATATAGTGGCCATTCAATATTCTACCATATAACTGGTAAATTGTACCAAACCCTTAATAAAAATAAGATTACCATAACAAATTTCCTTAATGTAAATTTAGCCGACATGGTCTTTTCTACCCATTCCTCTGCCAAACCAATCAATTCCTAAGAAGAACTGCCTGGAAAAGCACGCACCACTTCTCTACAGTTGTTGAACGCTGAATATCTGAATAAGCAAGATGAGTTTCACACTCAGAATTTCCAGTGCTGCAAGTTAAAACTCCAGAAGCAGAAAGTGCTGGCAGTCTCTACTTTTACTAGCAGGCATCTAGCTGGTGGTCAGTATGGCAATGGCAGTAAGTTCCTAGCTGAGAGGACTTGCAGAAACTTGGATTCTCGCTTATTTTCAGGAAAAAGTGACATTTAGCAGTGGAGGTTTTTTAAGCTTTGCAAACGTGCAAGTTGATATGAGAAAATTCATTTTTTAATTAATCGATCTAAGTAAGCAGACCTTAAGAAATCATGGAAAAGCAGATGACTGAGGATTCACTGCCATCAACCATCCCTTCTGGGAAAACAAACAACAGACTGGTTTTATTGACTGAGATATTAAAATCCAAGCAATTGGGCTTCCTGGGATAGTGGAAATTTAGCCACTGAAAACATACCAGCACTCCACTGCACTGTTCACTGATACCGCACAGTCTCATTTTTGCTTCTATTATTGATAACCAACCCTTGTAGGCTTAGAGGCAAAAACAGGCTCTCAACCATCCAAAAATAGTTTTCTCTTTAATGGGTGCCAGGAGAAAACTTGCACCCACTGACCACCTATTTATTACAGGTGCTTTACATGCTTTCTCGCAGCAAATCCTTACAGCACATTAACTAAGAACTACTATCCCAGTTTAACTTCTCTACACTTCCTGGCTTCCTTGTTTATTATTTTATTCGGGTGAGGTCACCTAGAAAGCAAATGCAAGAGAAGGGACTCCAGCTCAGGTGTAAATCCTAAAGCCACTCCTTCCTCCACTAAAGACCAACGCCTCTCGGAAGGAACAGAGTCTGCATTAAGCACAGGTATCGTGAATTTCATATTCTCATTTTTTTTTTAATGGAGAGCTATCACAGTTGGTAGGACAGTCGTTCCACCTTCAACTTTTCAGAAACATTCAAATACAAATGACTATCAAAGAGGCACTGTCAATTCACTACGCTTGGGTTTCCATCTTGCTCTGCTCACACCTGACCTTCTCACCTCACACAAGTACCTTAATTTCCCTTCACTTTGGTTCCTATAGAAGAGGGAATAATAGTACCTAGATTCCAGAATTCATTCCTAAAGGTGAATAAAGACTCGCATGAAAAAATGTACATGAAGGATTCTTTTGGAAATTTAAAGACCTGTATTTTCAGTCCTGAAAACGGTGCTCTATACCTAGAATGTGGCTAATGACTAGTAGAAAACGTTGGTCCTGGTTTACTACCAGAAGCAAAGAATCTGAGAGGTGGGTAACCTTTTAAAGCTCTTATAGTAGAGCTCTCCTCGAATTAAGACGAGAAAACTGAAACCACGTTAAGCTATTTTTACCCAGTTATACTGCTACTAGCCTGTCCACACTGCTATTCTATGTCCAAAAGAAAACATCCTATCCATGCTTTGTGGACTGTACTTCATTTAACAGAGGATGAACTTTCGGGGTGTGATCTACTGATCCTTTCAGTTTCTGAAGAGGGGCCAAACAGAATGAAATATCAAAACCTCAGAAACGTTAAGTACTCCAACCGTGAACTAGTGGACACATTTGATATACATCGTATTATTGAAGTCTCAGCTTTTAGAACGACCAACACTCAGAAACGGTGGTAGAGGTTAAACGAATACACACGTTTGTCAAAATGTATCACACTGTGCGCTTCAAACAGGTGAATTTTATTGTACTTTAAATGTTACTTCAGGAGTGGGAATGTAAACTGACTAAAATGTAAGCTCCTTGGGGACAGGCTTCGCCTTGCTCACTCCCATATCCCATCTTCAGCTCTAGCACATAGGGGCTGGTTTAATGTAAAATCCTCGAGGATTAGACTCAACAAGTAAAAGTTTAAATAACGAATCCCATGAAACTGACACTCTTCCGACACTGTTACTGATAAAATCCCTGCTCTAATTTAACTGCATAAAAAGCCAACCTAGTCAACACGTGCAGTGTATTTCGTATTGTTAACACACCGAGACTCGGATTCCAAAACCGCCTTTCAGGAAACGCGAACCCTTCTACGCCTAGTGTTTGCTCGGCGTCCGCACAACCTGCCTTCAAGAGCCCACGGCAAACACCCCTGAGCAAACAACGCATTCCACCTCCCCTGGGCGGCGGGACTCCGGAGTTCTTTCAGTTCAAAGCGGCAGAAGGGCCTGACTTAAGTCCATTACACGCCTGTGCCCGACCCCCGTCACCCGCCCGCAGGGTCCGCGCGACCCGCCCCCGACCCACGCCCCAGGGACGCGGGGGGAAGACATCCGGGGAGCACTGATAAGCCATCCACCTGTCAGCCTCAAGTCCAAGAGAAAATTCTGGGATAGCTGCTTCACGGCTTGCAGTCTAAACAACTTAATGATTTCTCGAATCGTGGGTAACGGCGGGAGACGGAAAGTGCCGAGCGCCCTGGACGCGGCCATGAGCCCCGACCCCGCCGCACAGGTCTCACGCAGGTCCTTTCCCGCGGTTCCTAAAGTGAAGGTGGGCGAAGAGCCGGGTAGAACTATGGCCCGCCTCCGGGCCTGCCTTATTGGTCAGACGTACCCCGCCGGAAGCGATGGGACGCGAACAGGAAGTCCAGGCGCACACATGGCGCATGCTCCCCGTCCGTTTAAGCGCGGTGAGGTCTGGGTACACGCTGGTTTCCGCACGTGAGGGCGGGGGAGGCGTCTACGGCGCCGGGCCTCTAGTGGTTGGGCGGTGGCCGGAGCGGCCCGGGGCGGGGGCGGGGCGAGGCGGGGCCTGGGCAGGAACGGGGAGGGTCGGATCCAGGGATTGGTGGATGAAGTTCTCCAGGTGGATGGGCGTACCTACAGCCTCTCTGTGAGGGGTCGCGGGTGATTAGAGGCAAGACTGTTGATTGCTAATAAGTCTCTTATGGTTAGGTGTTTTTAGAACCTCAGCACTGCAGGTGCCGGGTAGCAGGTTTCTAACTTCTCTTGGCCTTATTGTTACTATTTTTCTTTTAATCTGTTAAGTGAACATAATATCTGCTTTGAAATTGTGGCGCTGAGAGAGGTCACCTGGCGTGTAGATCCAGAACGTAGAGCAGTGCATGCTGTGTGGTAAAGCCGCAGTCAAAGATGGCAGTTACTGCTATAATTATCTGGCAGGTGAATGCGGCCCAGAGGAGTTAAACAACGTCAGCACAGCTTGTTCGTGAGAGAGCCAGAGTAGAACCCAACTCCTGTCCCTTCAAAATGTCATCAATTAGAAAAACCGCTTTGTTTAGTACTTTAGGCTGTAGGAAGTGTTTTCGTGTATATAAAATACTTGTTTTTGAACCTTTCACTAACAGTGTTGTGAAATAAATAGGGTAAATATTACTAGCCTCCATTTAGAGCGGAGGAAACAAAAAGAGAGGTGAGATACCGTAATGAAACTCACAAAGCTAGAAAACTGTAGAACCCAGATCCAATCTAAGTTTCCCGACGCGTGTGGTGGCTGCTCTTTCTGCTAATCTGCCTACGAATTGAGTATTGTTTGTCGCCTCTTGCATAGCTCCCCAGATTTTCTTATTGCCCCTTCATCCTGCAAGCCTCTCTTTGTAGCAACTGGAAAACGAAGGATGAAAGGGAAGGAAAATTAAACATGATAATACTGATAATAGCTAACATTCACTGAGCTTTTCCAAAGTATCAGGCTTCACAGCCGAGTGCTTTAGGACCATCATCTCCTTAATTGTTACAAAAGATTAAGTCTTAGAGAGGTTCAGCAATTTGCCCTAGGCTGCCCAGATAAAAAGTGGTAGAGTCAGGATTTAAATTCACAATTCTGTGTCCAGAGCCTGCTTTTTAAGCAGTGCAGTGGAGAGGTCATATGACTTGCCTAGGATGGAAAACAACAAAGCAAAGAAAGATATTAAAAATCTCTCTGATAGATGGGAGAATTTAGCTTTTCTAACCCTGTTTTTTTGTGAATTGCTCATTGGTCACAAGTGAATGATAAAATTTTATATTTCTCAGAATAGTAAATTTAAAATAAATCTAATGGAAAGCCAAGTAACTGTGGGTATGATTTGGAAATGAGGAGCCCATTGAAATCCCAACGGAAAACCCAGCCACCTGCTCTTATAGCTATATTAAAAGGAACTGTAAGATAATCTGATCTGATCTACCTCCTAGCTTTAGAAAATTGGGAAGTGACTCCCATAAAGGTGAGGTGATTTGCCCAAGGTGGCATAGAAATGTAGGCTGAAAGTCTAGACCCTTGATTCAGAGCCCTTACTTTCCACAGTAAGGGCTGGGAAGGTATTCATTCACAGTTATATTCAGTTTCATTTATTCCTCACAACAGTCCTATGTGGATGAGATTATTATCCTTATTTCTGTGAAGAAATAGAGGGAGATGAGGTCATTTGACTTAGAGAGAAGACTTAACCTGAGTTCTTTCTTTTCTGAGTTCTGATCTTGTCCACACCCCTCAAGTATTAAATTATTTTAAAGTTAATTATTTAATTAATGTATGTTAATTTTAAAATAATCTTATTTTAAATATATAGAATATGAATATAAACTTAAGTTTATAGTTTTCATATGACTAACTAAAACACAATTACAGTGAATACATATTTAAAGCTACAAAAGCAGTACAGATGATGCATGATGTTAAATCACTGCTCTTGATGCAGACTGGCAGGATTCTGTTTTTTGAAGTTCAGCTTTGCCAAATGCTATAGTGTACCACGTAATGATGGAATTTTCTCATCAGTTTTCTGGATCCAAACTACCACTAAATCTTCGTTCAGAAGTTTTGCCATTGTCGCTTGCCTTTATCTTGGAGGAATATGAAAGCTACATGTTAAGTCAGCTTGTGTCTGTTTTCATTAGCTTCGAAACAAATGAAGTCCAATTACTTGGCACTAATGCTATCATGAGTACACATGTTGCATGGCAGTTAGTAGGAGGGTATTCAGATGATCCAGAATGTGCTCACGTGAACTTTTTAAAAGATTAACATTAGCATAAAAACAAAACAAAAATTTAAACGGCAAAAACAAATTTACATGGAGAATTGGTGGATTCCGAAGAATTTGTTTTCACATCTAAATATGAGAATTATTGTCTTATGCCATGCTGTCTTAATAATCAATATTTGAGAGGTGATGACCTTTTATTCCCAAAACAGTTACTTCAGTTAATTCTCATTTCAATTCCGTGGTGGAGGTTTATAAAGATATTCAGTGTGCCCTGCTATGCTGCCAGCAAGGGCACAGCTCAAACTCCAATCTTCTGACTCGGCTAGGCTCTTTTACCTCTGGTGTGTATTAAATAGTTGCTGAACTGAATTTAAAAATTCCACCTTAAGAGAATCTTCCAAGTTTCTAATAGTTCTTGAGATCTAATTTTTATCATCATAAATATCTCATCCTCAGTCTTTTAGTTTTCAGAAAATTTTGCGTAACTCCCTGCAAAGCCTATGAAATCAGCAGGGGGTGTTTTAGTAGTGTATTTCACATATTATTGCAAACAGTTTTATCCCTTAAAAGAGACGTATGCAGTTTCATGAGTTTTGAGGCTTTGAAGTATCTGCTTCATCTAGATACAAATTTTAATATGCTAAAATATTATAATTAATACAGAAATTCCTAGCCCCACCTATCAGTGCAGATGAAGAACTGCAAGTGATTTCTACTAAACTATAGTACAGAATTCTAATCCTCATAAATCCCAGAATGGTTATATGGGAAAATTACTTATCATTTTAGTATTATTTTAATGAAAATGCATAGGTGACTTTGTTTGGTATAAGTAACTTAGTGTCTATTCACAGAAAAAGTGCTAATTCTAAAAGGTTGTCATTTTATAGTTCCCTGAAAGAGACTTGAAAGCCACAGAAAGCAGTATGTTTCTGCCATGTGGGAATTTTCAGAGAAAATTAAATGTGGCCAGGAATTGCCAAACTGAACTTTTTAAAATAACTATTATGGTATGTAGAGTGCCCTTTTCTGATAGTATTTTATAATTCCATGTAATATGACTCCATGCTCTAGAGAAATGTTGAGATACATGTTGCACTATTTAGTGTTTTTTTTTTAATGACTGTTTGTCATTTAACAGTCATTAAACATTGACTGTTTGATGCCCACTGTTCACAAAGGAATCTAGTGACCTACCTAGAGGGAAGAAGGGAATACATGGTAATTCTGAGCAGACAGACCAAATGCTTATTCTTTGCAGATGGAAGCAGGGCAATGATGGCAAGCAACACAGGCTAACTGCCTGAGGGAACCATGTAAGAGTTACACTATTTTTAAAAAATATAGTGTTTATCACTGTTACAGGCAGTATTTGAAAGCCCGCTGATTATCCCCAAAGATCTGTGGACTGTTGTCAAGTCTCCTAATGAGGTGGTGAGAGCAGGCAACCCTCACCACTCAGGATGACTCAGCTGGGGGTAGGGATTTTTCCTACGGAATAAAGCAGATCTTTTTGTGAATGAAGAAGTCAACATATGCTAAAGGCATTGCAAAAATAATTAGCTTGTATTATATCAATTGTTTATTAGTTTAAGCCTCAACATTTAATTGGGAGAAAAAAAGGTTAAGAATAAATAAAACTGTGAATATGAATACATTTGCATTTAAGGCTTTTCCATGCATTAAAAAATTTACGTGGGAACAAACTGCTCTGTGAATGAGGAGACCCTGTGAACAGCCAGTAAATGGGTCTCCCTGGGCATCTTGGAGACAACTCCCTGTCCCTCCCCAGCAAAGGGACTACGGGGTGGACTAGACCCTCAGTCAGGCCACATCTGTTCCTTCTTTCTCTGTTCTAGGTTCCCTCTCCTTGCCCATCTCTAGCTCAAGCCCCAAAGACCAAAGAGTGTAGGCCGAGGCCATAGGAGCATGGCAGTGCCGGCGGGCACATACCTGGCCTGGGATCCTCATTCTTGTCGGTACAAGTTAGTGAGTTGTAATTCACAGCAGCGGGCTGCCTATTCCTCCAGCTGAGAAGGGATTGGGGAAAACAGAAGGAAGAAGGATGGAGGGGCTTGGTCAGAGGAGGAGGGCCAGAGCAGCTCTGTTGGAACCCTGTCCTTTCCCTTGTGGCCCACCCGGAGCCCAGTGCCTTCAGACTGCCGTTGAATTTACCATACTCCTCTGTCATACTATACTTCCCCTCTCCTAAACTGTCCAATCGTGGATGTAACCCCAAGGGCCTTTAATTTAGCCTGTTCAATACTTCTGTTGTTCTTTTGTGAGGGCAAGGAAGGGTGAGTGGTTCTAATTAGGCAGAAAGGTTTAGGTAACAGTTATATTAAACCAAATCAAGTGCCAGTGCAAAACAAAGTATTAAATTATCATTACAAAATGTTAAATCATGTTTTGAAATGTATACACATAGTATTGTGACTGAAATCCTGTAATTGTAGACTATATAAAAAACAGTTTGCTCATGAGACTTGCACATGGGAGAGACAGTGGGGAGGGAAATGAGAGTGCTGGCTTAGGGCTGTAATAACTGTAATCATTAATTTATATTGTATTGTGTTCATTATATTACACAGTGTCATTATATTAACCATATTTTATCACATTGTACCATATCATACTATAATTTATATATTATATTTTGAGTTAATAAGCTTTTGTGGTTTCACTCAGGAATCCAATCATGACTTAAACTATTATTTCTATTAAAAATGCCTCCCAAATTCCAGTGAATTTACAAATAATCTGCCACAAATAATCAACCTGAACTCTGGTAACCGTTTCTGTCATTCTTATTCTCTTATGCTGAAATATGCAGCCACTCCATATCCCTTTTATATACTTTTCAAACTTTTTAGACTGTGATCCACAGTAAAAAAATGCCTTTTACATTGTAACCCTGTACACACATACTGTCACACGCAGACGTTTCATAGAACACTTAACCTAACTATGTGTGATCCAATCTATTTCCTAGTCTATTCTTTTTTAATCATTTATCTTTTTTTTCTAAAAAAATGATTGTTACAATATATTAGTTTCTACTGCTCAATGATGGATTCTGACCTGCAGTTTGTAACACACTGTCTTATTTTCTTATTGTCCCCTAAGCCTAAGAAGTGTATCAGGGTCTACTCTTCCAAGGTCTCTGTCAGTTTTCCTTCATTCCCCTGTGATGACTAACTCATGTGACATTTTTCTTTCTTTCTAAGTTTTGGAAATGCCAGCAGCGTAGGTCACTATCACATACAGTAGGTGGGTAATTCTTTTCTTGAATAAATGTATATAGTCCCAACTTAATTTATTGTAAAATATAATGATTCATGTCATAACAGAAAGATCATATACTGTTTTCTCACTCTCTTAAACGAATTGATTTTGGGACGTCTCATGATACATTTCCATTCTTGTATATTAAGTGGAAGACAGAGCATTTTGCTTCTTTTCTGTTGCAGGATTAAGGTCTCGTATATCATGTTCACTGTTAGAAGGAGCCTTGGGAAGACATGGAAGCTTATACAACTTGGGAGGCTTTCTTTAAGAAAAAGAATAAAAAATGATGAATATAAAATTAGATATGAGAGTCATTATTTATTTGGAATAATGAAAGAAATTACAAGCATGACAAATAGCACACACATCACAACATCTGAAAAGTAATGTAATGTTTTTACGAATTAACTCCTTTCAAACTGCTTTCCTAATTTTTCCCTGACACTTTTGGAAGCAAATTCTTTGGTGGTTTTTTCATGTGAGGAGGTTTTGAGAATATCTTCCATAGAGAGAATAGAAAGATAATTGAGTGTTTCCTCCACTCTGATTGATTAAAACTTGGTTTTCATTTTTGATAGTTTAGAGACATTTATTGCAGCTTCAAACTCATTATTGGCAATGTCACGTAAATAGGATTGTTGTCAAATTTGGAAAATCTCTTTTAAGCTTTTTGCGTATATGATCTGTATATAGGGCATTTCAAGTTTTTTTGTGCTGTGTCTAATCTTAAATCCTTTGAATTGATGACACTCGTTAACAAATTTGTCATAGGCATCCTCATTGTAATGACGTATTATGAGTTTGTATTAGAGTCACTGATGTCAGTATTTGGTGTCAGATAATCAAGATATTTAATTTTTTCCAATGTATTCATATGATTCACTTCTCCTTATTAATTGGGTTATCAAATAGTCCATAAACCTATTCCTTACTTCTACTCAATTTATTTATTCCTCTTAATAAATTACTGCATTTGATATGATGAATTTTCTGGTTGCAATTCACTTCTTGATATAAGAATAATTTCTATTGACTTTATTGCTCTATTTATCACTCTATTGCTTTTGTTTCTTACTATTTTTTAATCTAAATTTTCTTTCAGCTCTTTAAATACACAAATTTAAAGATAACAAAAAGCATACTCCATATTCACACAAATCAGGAGTCTATAATTTTGCATTTGTTTTACTGAAATGTTCTAAAACATCTTTCCAAAGTTCAATTAAAATATGTATTCCTAACTCACCTTCCACTTTCGCCAGACTCCCAAAGTGGTCTCGGCCACCAGAACATCACCTGGACAGAGACAATGGTCTTAACTGTGGTTAAAATGCCTTACGTTTGCAAATTTTACAAAAACGCACAACCATGTGAGTATATTTCCAGGGACCCTCCCAGGGCCTTGCAAGAGGTTTTTTCAAGTCGAGGCCTGTCGCTTCAACTTCCCGAGCTTCACGGCTCATCTGCCATGTGCAGGAACAAGGGCCAGGCTGAAGGACCTCTGGGAGACACTGTTATTAGAGGACCAGTCCTGCCACCAAGGCAGAACCAGGGCTTCTTTACAGTATGAATATCGTAGCTTGTAGCACCTCAAAATCAGATCCTGAGGCAAAGGTGTGGATGCAGGTAGGTTATATGGGAGGTAATTCCAGGAAGGACAGAGGAGGAAATGGGAAACCTGTGATGGGAATGGGAGAAAAGTTAATTAAATGTGGTTAAAGAGTAGTTTAATGCTAGGGCTCTAGGACAACTAAGCCTCAATCTCGCTGAGGACACGTTGAAAAACTTTGTGAAGCCTAGCTCATAGTTTTCCCACTAGAAGCTGGGGAAGCTGCCCCAAGCCCTCAGAATGGAGGACAGCAGTGGAGGCGGGAAGCTGTCAGTCCGCCTGGAATCACAGCTGCAGGTAAACTTAGGAGGATACAGGGACACGGGGTGGGGCAGGAACTCACAGCACCTGCTGCGCTGTGCAAACCCTATTCCCCCCGAGAACTTAGGAACTCAGAGTTTTTCAGAGTGATAAGGAATCTTCAGTGTTGTGGACCTTTCTTATTTTATTACAACGACTTTGAAGTTAGAGGGAAGGGAGTCCAAAGACAATGAGGACGCATCCCAACTTGCCAAAGAAAGTTCTCTAATGCCTGCAATCAAACCGTAGAATCAAGACGTTCTGAGCTAGAGATAAGTATTTATTTTCCTTAAGCCAAAAGAATACACTTGGAGGGCTTCCCTGGTGGCGCAGTGGTAGAGAGTCTGCCTGCCGATGCAGGGGACACGGGTTCGTGCCCCGGGCTGGGAAGATCCCACATGCCGCGGAGCGGCTGGGCCTGTGAGCCATGGCCGCTGAGCCTGCGCGGCTGGAGCCTGTGCTCCGTAACGGGAGAGCCCACAACAGTGAGAGGCCCGCGTACTGGGAAAAAAAAGAATACACTTGGAATTTCTAATTCCCTTCACTGAAATTCATCCCCTCCTAAATATCATATAAACAAAAGTGGTGAAATATTTTTATACCTGTCCACAAGGAACAGTTCGTTCATGAGAATGAAGTTTGCCTTTCAAAGGGCTCCTCTGATGTGGACTTATTTTGAAGAAGGGAAAAATTGACCACTTCATTCTCAGATACTGTTGTCACCTATTAAGACTAGAGTTATGATAAATCAAGGCGTCAAAAGAAAACATTTTTACATGGGGCTGGTCTTGTAGGAGAATGAATGCCAGGCTAAGTTAATAAAGCTGGATTCTTGTCCAAATTTGAGCAGCTCTGTGATCCTTGAGAAGCCATTTCCCTACTCTGTGCCTCAGTTTCCCCATCTGTAGGATAGAGGGTTGGATTGGTTGACCCTGAAGTTCAATCCCAGGTGTGAGGCACTGTTGTTGAAAAAATGAAGAGTGTAGCATGTCACGAGGCATTGTGGGCTTGATCAAAGAAATTCACCTTTCTGACCTTCGATTTTCTCATCTGAAGAATGAAGGGGCTGGATTAGCTATCTTTAGGGACATTTCTGTTCTATATAATCCAATGAAATAAAAATGTGCGTGTGTGGGGGGAAATCTGGAAGGATGCACAGAGGGAAGCCCAGCCTGGCCACTTGGTGGTGATCTTGTTCTACATTAAGAAAGATTTTCTAGCTTTTTCCAATAGTGCTGAAGTTTGAGTTAACTAAGCATAGTGAAGATAGATTTTCCAAAGGATACTGAAATAAAATCAGGTCGGCAAAACCTCCCAGAATTATGGAGGAATGACAATAAACAGCAATGCCAAATAAGAGACATAAAATCTCTATAGTCAAGGCAGTAAAACATAGAGGGGGACGTGAGAGTTGTGTTTTGGGTATTATTTAAAGGAATAGAGGGAGAGGAGTACACTGTGCATTTATATAGTTTTTGAAAAACATGGTTTAAAAATTAACCCTAACATTTCAAGATTTAACTTGTAAAATAACCGAATACCTTAAAACTGCGTTGCAGCATAAAAGTCTAAACCACAAAATCTAAACCAAATCAATGAACGCGATATTTCTTCGGTCTGAATCTAAAGGAAACACATAAGGGAATTGTAATTTTGTTCCAATATTTTAATATTAAATAAAAGGAACCAATCTACAAGTTTTGAGCTTTTCCCCATTTTATAGGAGAGTGTGTCTCTATCAGGCCACCTAGCTTACCTTTAAAACCTTGGGATGATTGCTTCTGGAGTAAATGAACTGCACTGGTATCTGCAGGGCTTCGAGTCGAGGTCCGTTTCTGTGGAGATAAACGAGCATCAGTAGGAACGCAGGGGTGGATAAAGGCTTTCTGATTGCAGCGCTGCCCACCTCTATCTCTAGAAAAGGTTATATTCAAAAGAAAAACAATCTCCCCAGTAAAGCACCAGTGAAGATGGAGGGGCTTGTGGAAAAGGGCAAGATGGAGAAACTTGACTCTTGCATGAATCCTTCACCCTCCCAAATATTGCACATGGCATCTCGTATTCAACGCGATAAGCTGAGAGACGGTGGGAGGAGACACAGGCCCTGGCCTGCCATTTGCCACCACTGACTCCTCTGCTCATCTTCCCCTCTGGTTTTCTTTCTTATCCTCCCTCTGAGGTGGACACAGGTTTCCTCTGAAGGCCGAAGCGTGGGCCTTGTGGCTCTGGTTGCCATGGCTGCTACTTTTCTCCCCTTTCCTTTGATACATTAGCTATTAGCTTACATAATCCTCTCACAGGAGGATGTCCCTATTCAAAAGAAAAAGAAAGTTAGAGCGCTAAGTAACCTTTAACAATGAATAGCATTCATTATGCATTTGCTTAATGATACAAAGGCTTTGTTTGCTCTGTTTCAGGTGATAACAGCAGATCAAAGGCACGGGACCAGAATGCACTTTCGAAGAGCCAGCAGAGACTGTATGGAAATAATGCTTAGCATTTATGTCGCACTTTATACTCTCAAAGGAGTCTGCAATTATTAATTAATTATCCCACACAATAGCTCTAGGAGGAAGGTCAGTGTCATTAGCTCTATTTTACAGACGAAGAATCAGATAGCAGTTAAGTGACTTCCCCCCAACATTTAAAGATCTCCTGTCAAAGCAGATCCGAGGGTAGGGGCTGCAAGTAAGTTATGAAGTGGCTGAAGGCTAAACAGACCAGAGCTGCCCCTGGTGGAGGTTTCACTTCCTTTGATCTATCTTCTGAAAACCCTCTGAACAGATTTATGTTCTGGACTTGTGGACTGCCTCCCCATGGTTCCTCTTGCGTACTTGTCTTTTCTACATCTCTGCTGTTTCGTATGTAATTTCATTCCCCTTTCTTTCATTCATTCATGAACCTTAATTGGGTACTTAATGTAGTTGAGATGGGCAGGAAGAATGGAAATGAACAACTGACTCTTCAAATGGTCCCTACCTTCCTGCACACACAGTTAGCAGACATTTGGTTCTGCCCCAAATGGCCATGGAGACAAAAGGTCCTTGAAATTTGATCCTGTCTAAAACCTTTGGGCATGGACCGAACATGTTCAAGGATGTTTTGGATAGAAAAAAATTTCAGGGACCTTTGGTATGGACTAAATGTCTTATGGACCAAATGTCTTACAGACATCTTGCACAGGACCAAATGTCCTGCAGGGACACAGGCACACATCCCCATCCTGGAGGACTCTGGAGGAGGGAGTAGAGTCCCCCTTGTGGAGGGAGGAAGGGCAACACTCAGGTGATTCTCCTCAGTAGTAGTAGGCAACCTACTCCACGTTGCCAGCTAGTCAAGCAGTAGGGCTCCTGAGGGACCCCAGGGGAGAGAGAATGTAGATAAGGTGTCGTGAATGTTGGTTATTTCACACTTTTTGCCTTAGGCTTGGCCTTCTATTGACTAATCTGATAAACTCAAATTCTGCAGCGTTTTAATTATTTGTGTGAATGTCTTCTTTTTCTTAATAGGACTCCAACCAATTTGAAAATAGAGACTAATTCTTGTAGCCTGTAGCCATTGCAGGAAATAATGGCACGAATAGCTACTGTGTATTGAGTGCTTAGTTCTCTACAATGCTGCTGTTAGGTAAGCCTCACCATGACCTTTGAGGCAGGTATTGTTATTACCCTTTTTTTTTGTTAACAGTTGAGGAAAGAGAGACTAAGAAAGTTTAAGTAATTTGCTCAAAGCCACATGGTTCTTTCAGCCATTTGAAAGGAATTTAATGACCTATGCTTTGTGCTAAGCATAGAGATCCAAGTGGTGAGCAAAACAGACATGGTCACTCCCTATTTTAGCTTATTCTTGTGCTCATAACTTGCTATCTCTGACACTGAGCAAATTATTTAACATTTCTAAGCCTCTCTTTCCTCATGTGTAAAGAGAGAAAAATAATAATATCTTCTCCATCATAGGGTTGGTGGAGGAATCAGGGCTGCTGCTAGCTCACAGGACATCTTGGCCTAAATTAGAGAAAGGTTCCCACTCTCAAGTAAAACATCTTTTTGAAGTTAGTATAGTATATATTTCTCATTAATTACAGTGATACAAACATAAAATAATTCTGAATAAAAAATAGAAATCAAATTATTCAACAATACATGATTTGAATTTTTAATCACAATAATTAAAAAATTAAATTTAAAAATACAAGATATGTAACAATCCCAAAAGTTTAATAGCAGTTAATTATGAAATTTCCATAGCAACAAATAAACAAGTGCTCTAATGTAATTAGCAGATCATTACATAGTAATCTCTAATTTATATCAATTTAATACTCACTTTGTATATTATTAATGCTAAATTAATATTAGTTACTACCTAGTTATTTGTATCATAATGAAAGTGCCTATATGTTTAAAACAGGAACTCTACAATCCCACTTGGCACAAAAAACGCATGGCAGAGTATGTGAACTGCAGTGTATTGACGCTGATAGAGATTTTTATAAAATGTTAAGATACTAAGCAGTAATTCAGTGAGGAAAGCAATTTCTTATTTAGAAACATAGGTTACTTTGAATTTTGTTAGATCATCAAGATATTTTAATAATCAAACATATTCTTCTTTCGTAAGTCCAATCAGACAGTGATAATATTCCAATCCTATTGAAAAAAGACATTTTATAGTCATCTGCCACAAAACTGCCTTAATAAATATATAGCTCACTCATCTCTGAAGTTAACAAAGTTATGATAAAAATACAAAAAAATTACAGAATCCTGAGATGGCTATGATGTGACAGTCTCCTTAGATTTGCTGCTTCTGTGCAGTGTACAACCTAAAGCACGTAGGCAGTGGTTTGGGGCAGGATTACAAGAGATAATTCTAGAAAGTACTTAGCATTCATGGGAACTATCATACACTGAGTGGTCAAGGTTAGTTTTTTAACCTACATAGTATTTGAGGTGCTGCAGGATTAAAATGCTCTTGCCCAAATCTTAGCTCCCTTTTTGATTAGTACTGAATATACGTCGTCGGTGTGGATAATGCAGTTTAAAGAGTGATGCTCAGCTAAACTGCACAAAGACTTTCTCAGCTGACTCCATCTCCTCCCCTCACCAGCACCGCATTACAGCAGGCATGACTATAATTATGGGATGTATGGTGCTTTGTTATCAGTGGAAGTTGATTGCTTATTCTCAGATTCACTACAGAGAAACATTCACATTGTGGTTTGTTTCAATGTTCTGCTTTAGTTCTCCTAATGGCAGCAGACTGGGAAAGGAGCCCCAGTGCTGACTGCTAAAGTATAAATAACTAGTAGCCCAAGTGGGTATGCTATACAGGGATAGTCAAGGGAAAGAAGTGGGAGTCCTTTAATGCTCAGAGGTAACTATATTTAAAGAAAAGGTAAAAATAGAACTTTGTGATGTGATTTAAAATGATTTAGGAGAAAAAAGGAGTCAAAGGTATAGGAGACATTTTCAGATAGAGAAGATTTAGCCAAAATACTTCCATTATGACCAGGAGACTATGAAAACATGAAAAATAACCAGCAGGAAGTGATGTGGGAAAGGTCAGGCACACTGGTTTGGGAAGCAGTGCAGCAGATAAACGTGAAAATGGAAAGCTGAAATTTAAAGTTGAAGGTGTTAAGAATGAGGTGAAAGCAGAGAAACAAGTGGCCGAAACCAAGCATGACATTTCCACACGCCGCGGCGGGTGGGCGTGCATTCGGGACCTTCTGCAAGACGTTGAAAGGAAAGAGAGCTAGTTGAAGGGAGAGAGTTCCTCCACTTTGGTATTGTTTGCTTTATTTTTAGAAAGTTACTTTGTTTTAAAGACCATGTCACAGTATTTTCAAAGGGCTTTGTCTTTCTTTCTTTCTTTTTTTTTTTTTTTTTTTTTTTTGCGGTACGCGGGCCTCTCACTGTTGTGGCCTCTCCCGTTGCGGAGCACAGGCTCCGGATGCGCAGGCTCAGCGGCCATGGCTCACGGGCCCAGCCGCTCCGCGGCATGTGGGATCTTCCCGGACCGCGGCACGAACCCGCGTCCCCTGCATCGGCAGGCGGATTCTCAACCACTGCGCCACCAGGGAAGCCCCCACTTTGTCTTTTTAAAATAATTTTAAGCATTGTTAGTTATATGGGGTTAATTGTTAGTTATATGGGGTTATCCCTCTCTTTAATGAGAAGGGGAGAGAGAGAGAGGGAGAGAACAGCAGACACAAAATGAAGCGATAGGAAGAATCTTTCTAGCAAGGTGAGAGGTGATTGCTGTGATAAGTAAGCAAATGCTAGAGAGAAGCAGAGAGAGATGGGGAATAAATGAGAAGCCTAACCTCTGAGGAAGTGAAATCACCAATAATAGGAACATTTTAAAAATTATATATATATGGATTTCCATACTTGTATATCTGTCTGTCTATATTTATAAAATCAAGAATAGTTAGGTCAGGTAAGGGCAAACATTTTCCTGCAAAGTAGTAAATATTCTGTCATGTAATAAATACTTTAGGCTTTGTGAGCCATACAGTGTGTGTTTTAACTATTCAACTCCGCCATTGTAGATTTAAAGCAGCCAAGGACAATATGTCAATGGCTGAGGGTGTCTCTGTTCCAATAAAACTTTATTTACAAAAACAGATATCAGACTGGATTTAGCTGGTGGGTTATAGTGTGTTGAGCCCTGATCTCAGGAGTCTAATCCCCTCATTTCCAGATGAAAATAGGAGACCCAGAGCATTTCAGGAAGCTACCCCAGGCGTCACAACTCAGTAGTGGGAAGTTCAAATGGAGACTAAGAAGTGTTTAGATATATGCTAATTTGGGAGGGTTCCTAATCTTTTTAAGCAAAACAGTACTCGGTTGCACTGGAATTCAGGCTCTCAGACATGTTTGAATGCTTCAGTCTGGATAATTGAAGCTTCTGAGTAGCCCAGGGGGCTTACTCTTAAAGCAAAAAGTCTTTCCATGTTAATTATTTTGGACAGATCATCTTTCTAAGATCTATTACATATGGCCACGCCTTTTTAAACAGCATATAATTTAACCTTTGTGAAAAAGAAGGTTAAGGTTCACCATTTAAAACCAATTTTAGAGCCAAGAAGCCCATTAGGTACCATCTAACCAAGGGCCCTCAGGAACTACTGGGACTCAGAATCCTGCTTAACCCATGCAGGTCTTTGTTCACTCATTCAAGGGCATCTGCCTCTTCCCAGATGTCAGTTGGTCAACAGGTCTCTGACTATGAGAATGCCTGGGTCCAGCAGCATCCCATTCGCCACTTGCTGTCGATACCAAGATGATCAGATGATGAATTGGTCAGAACTGGGGCTCCTATGAGACTCTCTGTTCTTCCTTTCTTTTTTCTGAAGATTTCCCCTAGCTGCTAGCCTAGCAGAAATTAGAAGCCTCATTCCTGGGTTTAGTATTAGTGCTCTAAATCTGATATTTGGTCCTCAGGTCCCTAGCCCTGGTGAATGCCCTAGGAGCTGCTGCTTCCCGATAAGCTCCGGCTTACACGCCCGGTCCATGTCCCTAAATGTTAAGCTCTGTTCCTCTATGTTGGGATTGGGGACTGCTTTTGAATTTTACCTCTATTGTCTCAGACTTACCTTCTTGACTTTTGCTGTCTTTTTCTCCATCATTTCTTATCCCTCCTGACCAATCCTCATAGCCCAAACACAGAGTAGTTACTCACTGGAAATACTGGGGAACAAAGCCCTGACATGAAGACTCTTCCATTGCCTGACTCAGAGTCTGGGCACTGTGTTTGATCTGGGGACTGATCTGACATTTGAATCGGACATTAGCCACAAGTTCATTAAGTGCCCTGGTGACCATGATTTGGACCATTGGCCTAATTCGTCTGTGTTAGACTCCCGGTCCAAACCTGCCCTTCTAGGCTGACTCTGTACCCCTCACCTGTCAGCTACAGGTAGCATCTTGCCTCACAGGGGAGGCATGTCAGCTACTACAGGAGCAAATAAGCTCTGAGAAAAGGACATGGCTTTGAGCCACCATATTTCTAGGGTGACTGTATGTTCCAGTTTGCCTGGGATCGTCCCAGTTTATGTTTGTTGTTCTGGCGTCATTATTAATAGGGCCTCAATCAATGTCCTGATTTGGATGAAATCTTGTATGGTAACCCTCTATTTCTCATCTGAAAAATGGGGATAATATTGCCAACCCTTTCCTTCTTACAATGTTGTTAAGAATAACCAAATGAGATTATATTTATGAAGGTGTTTCAAAATGATTTAAAGGAAACCCGCTGTGGCAACATGAGGTCGTGGTATTTTTTGTTATCATCTGTTTTGGCTCTCATAGACTTATTAGTTCAATTTCATTTTCTTGGATATGTTTTAGATTGTTGAGGTCATGAAACAAGTTATCTCTAGTTAGAGAGGTTTTGTTATATATATGGTTCCATTAGCAGTAAAAAAAAAACCCCTCACTTTTTCAAGTTTACACTTCATTTAAAAATACAATTGATTTTTACAAAATAGAAACATGCCAGTGCTATAATTTTTCCCCCCACTATTCATGTTGGACTTCTAACTGATAAAAAAGGTATACAAATAGAATTTCAAGCAAAGGATAAGCCATGAAGCACCATTACTGCAATAACACAAGTAAGGAAAAAAACCCCGACAGAATACTTAATGCTGGGTGTACAGTGTATGTGTGTGTATCTTTGGTTCAACTTAAGGCATATAAACTTGATAAGTCTGCATTTGTCTGCACCTATTAACACTGAAATGGACAAGTATTCTAAGCAAGAAAGGACAAAATTTGGTGTTAGGTCACCAATAAAATGATGAATCAGATCCTAAATACCTGAGAGTTGACTGACTGTCTTTTAAACAGTGACATTACTTCTTTTAGGCAAAACAGACAAACAGTCTGACAATCCCACCTGTAATTAAACTCTGGTCTGATTATGCTGCTCTAAGTGTGGTCTCTGGTATAATAATGCTCTTTCTCAAATGGGATTGCTCTTCCATTGCTCTTTATTCCTGAATGACCTGATCTTTCCTCAATAGGGAGAAAATGTGCTTACTTAAATGAAATAATTCTTTCTTTCAGGGTCTGACAGTGTCATTCGGTGAGTTATCTATTTTTGGGCTTCTGATGATACCTCCAGGCAATGAAGGAGTTAATGTTCCTCAAATGGACACTGTGGGTTCCTTAAAAGGGTGGAAAGCATTTGTGGATTTCACAGAAGGATTCTTGGTGGCTCCATTAGAGTTGCTTGTCCTGACTCTTCATTGTAATTTTGTTTTAAAGTGGAGAAATATCGCCCTCTGAAGTTGAAAACTGGTCACCTATATGTTCTGTTTGACCTATAGCATTAAAACTTTTTTTAAATATGAAATTTCATACAGAAATATAGAATTCTGGCTTCTCAAAAAAAAAAAAAGGAATATTTCATGTCAACAAGTTGGCTGGAAACTGAGTAATAAGAGGTTGTCCTTCTAATGCTGCCCTCAGTGGAGACCTGGGACATTTGCCAACCCCCTCTCGTCTGAGACTTAAGAGTTTGCAAGTCGTAATCTATATCTTCATTCATTTAACAAATTATAAAGACCTGTTTCATGCAAAACTCTGTTCAAGGAACTGAGTCAATATGTATATAGCTCTTTACCCAAAGGCTCTTATGGAATCCCTGAGATACTCAGTGGAAGGCATTCCATGGACACATGAGTTGGGATGTGCTACCTGTTTCTCTCTTGGAAATTCATAATGCATATTAGCACATTAAAGGCTCTGAAAAGCCTTTCAGTAAGGAAACTTGTTGAATATCGCTTAACCATTGTTTCCTTTCTAAAAAATATATTTTTAAAGTAATAGCTATTACTTCCACAAAGGCTGGCTCTGGTGAACACACTTTAAGAGTGATCTGTAGCTTGGCTCTAAATTGAAGGCTGTTAACATTTACATGTTAATAAATGTAGGGAATGAATTAGAAACCTGGGAAAGTTTCTTGCAAAAATATTCAAAGGGGAAAAATAACTGAATTAAAGATGGTTTGTCTATAACCTGAAATAAGGTCCATAAGATATAAGGACTCATGCCTTTTTTTTCATAAAACACTGGATGTACTTTATACTTTCTCTTTTTAAAAATTACCATTTGTATAGAGAATTTTTCTAAAATTCAGTCAGTGTGGGAAGTGGGAAGAGTAAATGAATGTGAACCGTTTTGAGGACTGATTCACTAATACATTCATGTATTCATTTAACAAGGCCAAGTCCTGTGGGTTTTACTGCCTAAATATCTCCGGAATGCATACACTCCCCTCTAACTCACTGGTATCCTTACAGCAGGTACTACTGTCACCTGTTTTAAGTCAATTGAAAGACCTCCTCACTCTAATATACTGTACCCAGAATGAGCTATTAAAAATGTGAATCTGGGGCTTCCCTGGTGGTGCAGTGGTTGAGAGTCCGCCTGCCGATGCAGGGGACACAGGTTCATGCCCCGGTCCGGGAAGATCCCACAGGCCACGGAGCGGCTGGGCCCGTGAGCCATGGCCACTGAGCCTGCGTGTCCAGAGCCTGTGCTCCGCAACGGGAGAGGCCACAACAGTGAGAGGCCCGCGTACCGCAAAACAAAACAAACGAAACAAAAACAAAACAAAAAAAGTAAATCTGGAAACCTTTGAATAACTTCCAGTTGCTTTTGAAGATCAAACTCCTTAGGAAGCCTACAAAAACTCACATACTCCAGCCTCAGCTAATTCAACCCTCTCACTCTTTTTCTGTATTACATTCTCTTAAGCCTTTCTGTTCTTCGATGTGCATTCTCCCTCTTGCCCCAGGGCCTTTGCACGTGTTGTTTTTGTCTTGCCTGCAACTTTCTCCTCCCTCTCTTGTCTGTCCCTCCCAAATTCTGTTGGATTAATGTCTATTTATTAAAATCTCTGCTCAAATATTGCTTCTTTCTTGACCCATCACCACTCCAGACCTACAGTTATATCAGGTTCCCCTGGTTTATCCTTTTATATAGCACCTTCTTCAGTCATACTTTTGTAATTCATACTTTTTATGATTATTTAATCAACACTTGTCTCTCTCTTTTGTTTACTAGTTTCCTAGCACCTGGCATAGTGAGGAACACTCAATAAATATAAATGAAGAGGTACGTGGCAGAAGATAGAATTTTTATGCACATTGGGAAAAGAAGTGACAGAATCTACATTTTTTGGAGATTTAAAAATAAGCCAAGATTGTTTATAAACTGGAACATTGATCCTTATATCTTGATATGAATATTTTTTTTTTTTTTTTGCTGGTGGAGGGAGGGAGGTGCGTGGGAGATGGGATGCAACTAATCCAGCAGCAAAGAAAAACAAAACTATTTTTTCTAGCAAAATAAGTAATGGTTTTCTGGTTGGATAATTCTACACACAGAAAATGATTGATTAAAACTTCCTGTAAGCTTGGGTTATGCAAATACAGCAGGTGTCTATGTATATGCCAGGCTTGAATGCAGTCTTCAATTATTTTTTGGAAAAATTGCCCTGGTTGAGTTTTTTTTTTTTCGGTACACGGGCCTCTCACTGTTGTGGCCTCTCCCGTTGCGGAGCACAGGCTCCGGACATGCAGGCTCAGCGGCCATGGCTCATGGGCCCAGCCTCTCCGTGGCATGCGGGATCCTCCCAGATCAGGGAACGAACCCACATCCCCTGCATCGGCAGGCAGACTCTCAACCACCACACCACCAGGGATGCCCCCTGGTTGAGTTTTGAATCATGCTTCCACATCTGTCAGTATGTTCCAATCACTACCCAAACAGGAACCAGACATGGCCAACTAGGCAAAAAATAATAAAATAATATACATGAATATAGTTTGGCTTCCCAGTGTGGGATGAATGTTCCAACTTACTTATTTCTGCTTCATTTTAAAAAAAATGATAGGATGATCATGACTGAGTAAATTTCAGCAGGAAAAGGGCTCTGAGGTCCTGTGGCACTCTTCACTTGATACTATGGTGATCCAATATAGCCAAAGCTCTTCTGAGAATTAGCTCATCACTTACAACCTTCTAGTACCCCAGGGTCCCTTTGACAAACATTTTTTATGTGGCGTTAAAGAGTGCCCTAAGGAGCTCTTAAAAAGTTGATGAGAAAAGGTCCACTTTGTAGCAGGGAATGTTTTACCTTTTAGGTAGGTCAGTGGATCAATGTTTCTGGTCCATTTCAGCCTAACTGCATACCTTTTGCAGTATCATTTTTTTTTTTTAATAAATTTATTTATTTATTTTTGGCTGTGTTGGGTCCTCGTTTCTGTGCGAGGGCTTTCTCTAGTTGTGTCGAGCGGGGGCCACTCTTCATCGCGGTGCGCGGGCCTCTCACTATCGCGGCCTCTCTGTTGTGGAGCACAGGCTCCAGACGCGCAGGCTCAGTAGTTGTGGCTCACGGGCCCAGTTGCTCCACGGCATGTGGAATCTTCCCAGACCAGGGCTTGAACCCGTGTCCCCTGCATTGGCAGGCAGATTCTAAACCACTGCGCCACCAGGGAAGCCCTGCAGTATCATTTTTTATCATCATCTTCTGATCTTTTTTTTCCTCCTAGGTCTCATTAAGAGGCTCCTGAAGGAGACTGTGGCCACTAAAAAGTGATTTCCAGCAACAAATTCAACAGCAAAAACTCATTCAGACTCATGGGTATGTTATTGTGCAGTTCCTCTTTGCCTTACACTGCAAAAAAAAGTTTGACCACTTAAACCAGAATTGCTGAAAATAGCCAGTGATTAGGAATGGATTCACATATAACTGGCACTGTTTTCCAAAATCCAGTTTTTTTTTCAATATTGGTAACATTTTCCAATTGACATATTTATTAAGCACCTATGATGATTGCCAAGGTTCCTTCCAATTCCAAGAACATTCTATTCTCTTCTTGTATAACCCATCTTAATTTCTGATTCTGTGACCCTCATTTATATGTGAGTCTGAGTTTAAACTCTGCTCAATTGAAGAGAATAATAATATCCATTTCCAGTAGCACAAGCTTAGAAAATGAGTCATATTACATAAATTAAATAATTGTACTCACTTTAGAAACTGATATTAATATTTTGATTTTTTTTAAGTTAGGGTAGTAACAACATACCACTGGCTCTCAACACCTGGATTATTTCTGATCTGAAGAAAGCAGACATGAAAGGAAATCCATTTATTCTCAAACAGAGAAGAAACTTGATAGTATACTTGACAACCTTCAGTAATTAGTTCCATTAATATGAGCAACTCTTTAAAATCCTATTTAAAATATTTCCCAATTTAATATTATATTTTTTAGAAGGACAAGTCTATGCTATTTATCTAATGGATTTCTTGACAATTTGAAATGAACATGGCTTACCATGCCATAAATTTAAATGCATTTATTTAAATATGCCTTACTTAATATGCAGCTTGAAAGTCTCTGGGATGACATAAAAACATATTTGTCTAGCTCTGAGTTGCTCTTCTGAAGCTTGGCCATAGTTGTTGGTATTGCTTTTCTGGCTCTCAAGGAAATGATGAAAAATTCCCTTGCAGGTCTTAGGACCACTCCTTGCAATACAAACTCTATTTTGTAACTAACCTTTGCAGTTGTATAACTTCAAGTTTGAGATTGATACACATTTAATCATTTTTAATTATTGCTTAGTGTCTCCCTAGGTTTATCACAGTATTTGCCTTATAAAGGATATCCGTAAAAGGAAAAAAAAATGCTCTAAATTTAGTGTTAGGCTTTGGTAGGTAGGAAGTAGATTCTATTACGAAAACAGTTGAAGTGAGTGGAGAGAGTTTTTGGGTCCTCATTCAAGGCCACTTAAATGGCACTAGAATTCTCAGCGTTGATTTTGACTGCTTTACGTGTATGATAATGGTGGGTGCTCACGCTTGTGTGTTTTCCATTTCCTAGTCTAATATCCTCAAGCCCTGTTTTTTTCAAATTTTAAAACCCAGCTAACCTCTCACTTTTTCAAAGAATCCTGAGTGAAGCTAAATTGTCTTCAATCACAGTAGTGCTGAAATCTCTCTTATTCAGGTGTTGGGGGAATCTTACAATTTAGCCCATCTTATCCCATGACTGGTATTGTTTTCTTTTTCTGGGGTCATTAAAATGACCACTAGACTTCTCAAAGTTGATTTTTTTTTTTTCGGTACGCGGGCCTCTCACTGTTGTGGCCTCTCCCGTTGCGGGCCACAGGCTCTGGACGCGCAGGCTCAGCGGCCATGGCTCACGGGCCCAGCCGCTCCGTGGCATGTGGGATCTTCCCGGACCGGGGCACGAACCCGTGTCCCCTGCATCGGCAGGCGGACTCTCACCCACTGCGCCACCAGGGAAGCCCTCAAAGTTGATTTTAATGAAAGATAATTATGTTGCCTCACTCAACTTGCCAGGGATAAAATGAGCTATTCTAGAAATGCTTTGAAAAGTTAAAAACTTTTACATTTCCCTTCTCCCCTGCTAATGGGAAATGGGGCTGGGATGACTCCCTGGTGAGTAGCCCATGGATCACAGAGATTTTGTCATTTTTGCTGGCAGAACAAAGGAGGAAGAGGAGTTTCCACATTGGGGAGCAGAGAATGTTTCTGTGTCATCAGGAGTTATAGACAGGCTCCTGAAACTCCATAGAGTTACCAATTCATTCATCCATCATCCATCCATCCATCCACCCATCCACCCATCCATGCACTCATTCATTTATTCATTCCACAGATACTTTTAGAATGCCTTCTCTGTGTCAGGTGACAGGATAAAAGACTGATTTGTGTGCCCTGGAGCTTTCATTCCAGGTTAAGTACTTTTGTTTTCTGATTTGTCTTCTCTCCTCCTTAAAGGGCCTCTGTGTTCTCCCTACCTGTGTTTGCCAGGTTCAAAGTGAGTTCAATACATGCTTTTGATTGAGGATGATGTTTACAAGGGCTTTTAACCTAATTTAGCTGCTGAAATTTCTTATATAAGAGTTTCTCTTTTGCCAAAATCATTTGTCTCCTTTCTTCCTTGTTCTTTTCTTTAATATTATTTAATTTCTTGTATGACTGTTTGTCATTCCTTTTCTTATCTCCCTATCCTCTTGAATTCATATTCTTCCTTGGCTAACTAAATAAAAATGTTTGGAGGATTTTTTTACCCCCATTTTAAAAAATCTCTTTTATCTCTATGTGACATTTTCCCTTTCTGATAGCTCTTTCATTTTAGTGCTTTTTTCTTTTGCCTTTTATTTGGCATTGCTTTTTATTCCTGTGCTCAGTGAAGTCGGGTTTTTTTTACACATTCTTCCATTTCTTTTCAAGTTGGCCTGTATCTGCTCTCAGTTTCTCTTTTTTTTTTCTTCTCCATAAATCTCTTTTATCTGTCTGATCTTTTCCTCTCTCCCCTTCTTATTCTCTTCCCTCATTTTTCAGATTTTCCAATCTACCCTCATCTTTTTATTTTCTTCTGTGATTTCTGTCTTCCTTTTTTTTTCAGTTCTTTTATTCTTTCTTAGTACTTTAAAGGGAAGAACAATTTGGAAACTTTTTTTTTTCTTCTTCTTTTTCTTTTTTTTAAAGCTCTTGTCAGAAAAGGCTACCCTTTCTGGGCCTGCTTTCCTAAGCACAGCAACAACACCGGAGGTGATGGGTTTGCGAACCCGCTGTCCCTGGCCCCAGGATCAGAGCATCGTAGGGCTGAAGAGGCAGCCAGCAGCCCACACCTCAGCCTTTATGCAAAAGTGTTCTTTCACCCCAGATATACAGAGCTGTTTATACCTTTCTTAAAAGCCATAGTTTAGCAACTTTTTCAACTTTTCAGAGTACCTATGCCTCCTTTTACCCCAGTTGAATGAGGCAAAATGGCTGTCTCCATTGGATGGATGGGGCAGCTCAGGCAGAGCAAGGAAGAGCGTGTTTCCTGAGCTCTCCCAGTCCTGAAGCAGCTGCGTCGCACCTGGGGACGACCTAGAGCATGCTGTGGTCCTAGGCCTTTCCCTCTGGATTCCAGGGGGGCATTTTCAATACTTCCTCCTGCGTGTCCCAGCAAGGCAGTGTCTGTGGCTTGGCTTCTCCCCCTTCTCTTATGCTCCTCTTCCCCTCTACTCTTCATCCTCTGAGAATATAGCTAATGATTAAGGTAGTTTTCCATCTACACTTGGATTGGGAGGCATTGCCCTGGGGTCTCACTCATCAAATCCCAGGCTGGCATCGTCCAGTCAGAAACGCCATGGAATGGATTCCTGGCCCTTTGGCTGCTGAGGGAGGACCATGTGTTTT
Organism: Grampus griseus; assembly: GCF_964374135.1. Lineage (NCBI taxonomy): Eukaryota > Metazoa > Chordata > Mammalia > Artiodactyla > Delphinidae > Grampus > Grampus griseus. Next base: position 77,076,865 of record NC_139007.1, read on the forward strand.
TCAAGTCCCTTCTAGAGGACCACGGGATTCACTGATGTCTCTTTGGGTAATTCTGTGTTGTGCGTGGAAATGCTTGCTGTCGAGAGTTTTTTAAAAATGTACATCCCTATTTCTTCTATTTAAATAGATAATTCCTTTCATATTTTCTTTCCCTGTTTTCACTTTTCCTATATTTCACGAATACTTATCCATGATTACATATGTTTGGTTGTAGACTGTTATCACATCCTAGCTTTTCCTCTCTAGGCCCTAACCCCAAATTATTCAGATTTCAAAGTTAGGATGAGAAGGCCCCACAGATACCACCAAGACTGCTTTCACCTTGGAGACTCTGAATATATTTATGTAAGGGTAGCAATCATCTGTTTTCACCTTTAAAAGGGGGAATATTTACCAATGATAAACTGTATAGACTATAAAAATGTAATTTTTCAGCCCTTGGCACTAATCATATAGACTTAGTGTGCTAATGCTGGTTGTCTCAAGGGAAAGCTATAAAGGATCGCCTAATGAAAGGGATTTGGAAGTCCAATATTTTTGTGGCATGAGCCCAACATCGGAAGGAGTAATAAATGTAGTCCTTTGCATTCAAAAGGTGAGGGACCCCCTCACTGGAACTTATTCCAGATCCAGTTGCAGTGAGTGGTTGAGGGGGGTTTAGAACTCAGGGCTTTTGACTCCTACACAAGTGCTTCTCACTGAAAAAGAGTGTTAATTTGTCCTTTCGTTCAACAAACATTGACTGAGGGCTTGTTATTGGTCAGCTTGGTAGAAGATGGGAAGACACAGGGAACACATAGCTGAGCAGGAAGACAGCCATGTCACTCTCTATTGTCACACTGGGTGACATCACAGGTGCTGTGTGCTCTGCTACAGTAGGCAGAGGGGTTAGGGGAACCCCCAAATCTTAAGTTACTGCTTTTATTGACTATTTAATGTCTATGTGTTATACTTACAAAATGTGCCTATTTTATGTTTACTTGTCTTTTAACTTAGGGTATTAACTTTATCTATGATCAGCCCTTTTACTACTTTTAAACCTCTTACACAACAGTTGTATTTCCCCTAGCTTGATGAGACCTCAGGAAATGTTTCTTTGATAATAATGATACATGGTTTGTTCTTCTACTGAGATGACAATCTCATCATAAATCCCTATTGAATCTCATTCTTTTGAGGTCCATCCACTTTTCCAGCTTCTGATCCTTATTAACTTTAAACAAGATCTTAAAGTTGTGGAACATCCCCTACAAATTTTTCTTTTAATAAATAAATAAATTAATTAATTTTGGGCTGTGTTGGGTCTTTGTTGCTGCACGTGGGCGTTCTCTAGTTGCAGCGAGAGGGGGCTACTCTTCGTTGTGGTGCACGGGCTTCTCATTGCGGTGGCTTCTCTTGTTGCGGAGCACGGGCTCAAGGCACGCAGGCTTCAGTAATTGTGGCACGCGGGCTCCGTAGTTGTGGCTCATGGGCTCTAGAGCACAGCCTCAGTAGTTGTGACGCACAGGATTAGTTGCTCCGTGGCATGTGGGATCTTCCCAGACCAGAGGTCGAATCCATGTCCTCTGCATTGGCAGGTGGATTCTTTTTTTTTTTTTTTGCGGTACGTGGGCCTCTCACTGTTGCGGCCTCTCCCGTTGCAGAGCACAGGCTCCGGACGCGCAGGCTCAGCGGCCATGGCTCACGGGCCCAGCCACTCCGCGGCATGTGGGATCTTCCCGGACCGGGGCACGAACCCGTGTCCCCTGCATCGGCAGGCGGACTCTCAACCACTGCGCCACCAGGGAAGCCCTGGCAGGTGGATTCTTAACCACTGCACCACCAGGGAAATCCCTCCCCTACAAATTTAATTAGAATGTTCACTTGTCTCAGTGACTAAATTGAGTGTAAAACAGAACCCCATCCAAGGCCAACACCACGCTCTGACCTAGTCCCTGCTCACCAGCTGGCGTTGTAAGGAGGCTCAACTCACCCAAAGGCTCCCTAGAAAGTTTTTCTAAAGTCAAGGACAGCACACAAAGTTATTGCTAATTAAATGTTTAATATCCATTATATATATTAATTTTTAGTCAAATTTATGACAAGGCAGAGTTGTATTTTTATGTGATCAGTGTAGTTAATAGCAGGTTAGGGTCCGGTCGTAGTCATGGTGCATGCTCTATTTTTGCTCATTTTATAAGACTTGGGGCCTAATTTTACTATTTCAAATGCCTATAAAATTTTATTGTTGTATCTTTTCCTTTATGACTTATTGTTGGTCATATCTATGATTTATTGAAGTTAAGTCCTTGATCAAGAACACAACCCCTAATTACAAACTGGTTTCTATGGGACAATACAATCTGCTTTACAGTGATATGTTTCATGATGGAGTTTTTCAGGAATTTTTTGTGGTGACAGTTGTGGACTTTTTAACACTTAAAACTGCTTAAAGTTCAAATTCCTATCAAGGGCCTCTGACATAAAAAAAAAAACGATCATTACATTAAATAAATGAACCTAATTTCATTTTTTTGTAAATTATTTTTGTTTATATATTTTAAGAACAGAGAGTCTAAAACCCTATTTATTTTGCATAAGAGATATTGAAATGTTTTGATTTAATACAATGACCATTTAAAGGGAAAGGGAGAAGAATGATTTAAAAGCATGAGAAAAGGAGGGAAGTCCAAAGGAAGGAAGAGAGTTTGCAAAAAGGAGAAACATGGAGAAGAAAGGCCTGGAGCAAGGAAAGAAAGATTAAAAAAAAAAAGAGGTGGGCTGAGTCAGCAGAATGACATAAGCTAACTAAACATAAGACCCTGTTGGTCACTGTTCCCATTTTTCTTGTCTACATCCCTTCGAACTAGCGATGACCAAGGACCCCTGTGCACAGACCTTCAGGGACACCAGAGGGTCTGGGTGGGACGACTCCAGCAGTCATTCTTCACAATGACACCCAGTGGCAGCTGGGGTCAGGCTGAGGTGGGAATTAGCGCTCCATCAGTGAGGTTCTCACCCCCTTTTCTCCAGCAAGGAAGCCACCCAGAGGTACGTTTGTTATAGGCACCAAACCCCTACCACTGTAACTTCTGGAAGGCCACTGGAATCCAGGGTCAGATAGAGACAGCCTCTACAGAGCTGATCCCCTTCGTGCAGCCTCCTGTAGTCTCATCGCCACCTTCCACAGACCCTGTCTCCCCAAACGCTGGTAGAACTCTTCACAAATCACCCCCACAACTGCCTGAGTGACCTTGCTCATCCCCAAGTGAACTGAGCTCAATATCAATCATAAATAGATAAATACATGCCACTGGTCTTAGAGAATTGCTAAGAACTGCCATTGGCCTAGCACTCAAAATTTACAAAATTCTTTCCAGCTACACTCTCTCATGAATCTCGATGACAACGTTGTAAGGGACACATTATAATTACTATTCCCATTTTACTGATTAAAAAAAAACAGGCTCAGAAAGATAAAAAAAAATGAAAAAGAAAAAAAACAAATAAAAAAATAGGCAGAGAGGTTAAATAACTTGCTTCATGCCACAGGGCTAGGAAGTAGCATAGAGACAATGTAACCGACTGGTTCTAATTCTAGCAATGTTCCTCTTATACTTTCAGAACTTTCCACTTACATTCAAAATAAATATTTGATGATATGTCAGGGCAGAGATGGTGCAAATAATTCTTAGAAGTGAGAAAAACAGAAATCTCGTTCTTCCGAGGGCTAATGCTTCTCTGTTGGAGGCTCCTACAGCTCTGTTCTTTTTTTGTCTCAAACACACACGTGCTCTCTTTTACTTTTACCTCGTGGGTGGAGTTCCACCGTCTTCTGCCCTTAGACTGTTTCATCTGAGTTTGCCCTCTGAGTGTGCAGAGAGAAGAACCATTTTGCTGTGGCTGCTCTGCTCTCCAATCGCCCCGAGCATTCACTTGTTTCTGACTGACTTCAGTTCACGAGTAGCTGAGAACCACGGACGGGAGAATCTTCTTCCTGGATCACCAGAGCTACCAGGAATAATGTTCTACCACTGACAACTCTCCAAGAAAGCCCAAATCATGTCGAATTTATATCCTTAGGTGTTCCTTTCTTTTCTATTACACACATTATTTCTTCCCACGTCTGGTCTTATTGTTGTATTTGTGTCATAAATGAATATCATTAGAAAAGCTGGTTTAGCAAATGTTAGCATCAACTACTTTGATAATATCATTTATAGGGGCTTCCCTGGTGGCGCGGTGGTTAAGAATCCGCCTGCCATTGCAGGGGACACGTGTTCGGGCCCTGGTCCGGGAAGATCCCACATGCCGTGGAGCAACTAAGCCCGCAAGCCACAACTACTGAGCCCACGCACCTAGAGCCTGAGCTCCGCAACAAGAGAAGCCACAGCAATGAGAAGCCCACGCACCCTAACGAAGAGTAGCCCCCTGTCGCCGCAGCTAGAGAAAGCCCGCGCACAGCAACAAAAACCCACTGTAGCCAAAAATAAATAAATAAATAAAATTTCAAAAATATCATTTATACTCTGTTATTGAAAAAATGTTTTAGATTTGCATGCCATCAAGTTTTACAATTACTAAGACATATACATTACAGCCTACCCCGCAGGAAAATACTCCATTATAATATATTGATAATAATATATTAGTATATATGTTATATAAATGTGTGTCATACCAAAAAGATATCCAGTTTATATTCAGAGAAGCTTATTATTCTAACATAAAACACATTTACCTCTTTTTTACTATGGTATATTTGATGCCGAGATTAGAAGGGGAAAGACTAAAAGGAAAATAAAAAATCCTTTTCTTTTTTGATGATGAGTATTTTGGTAGTTTAGTACATTGTTCTATAATTTATTATGTGGGTGGTAGTATATATCCTGCAATGGAAAATCCCAGTACTATCTACCTGCCCCTGAGGATTAACAAAGTTGGGTACTGTTCTAGGGGAAGAGATCATGGGGTTGAATACAGGATCTGTGCAATTGCTCTTGATAAATGGGAGGAAAGAGACCTTAACAAACTCCTGACTTAACCTGCCCAAGGTTTCTGGAGAAGCTTGGCAGTGAGCACAGCACAAAAGATGACTCTTAGAAGCCCGGGAGCTTGGAATGGACAGGGGCAGACTTGGAAAAATGAAAATAAAACACAGTTGGATGAAACACACTGAGTCTACCTACATAGTTCAGGAAATCCCAGGTTGCCCGGTGTCAACGTGCATCCAGAAGAGGACCTTCGACTAAGCGGCACCATCCAATAAAAGGCACAAGAAAGCGAGAAAAGTACAACTCAGCCAATCAGGCCAGATGAACACCCACCAGAAACTCAGTTTCTCATCTCTCTGCTTGTCTTCTCCAGCAGGCACTCCCTTTCAATGGGATTGAACATACCTGAGAAGAGCAAAGATTAAAACCCTTTAATGACAGAAACAAAGGCTCGGTTGGTACTGAGTAACCAGGTTAACTCAGGACTCAGCCCTCAGCACTCCACTCCCCTGCACACTTCCTGTTTGTGCTCATCTGCTCCTTCACTGAAGTACTAATGACTTCAGAGAGAGTGTCTCCTGCCTTGGGTGCAGCTGGCACCAGACATGACTCCATGATAGATCTTTCCCTTGGATGGTTTCTGGTCGTCACAAACTCCACGTGACAAGCTCACTCTGCTCTGTCCTGGCTGCACTTCCTTTTCTAGAAACATTTTCCTCTTTCTAATCACAGCGATATCACGCTCCCAGCCACAAGCACTCACAGTATCTTTGAATCATCTTGTTCCTTCTCGTATCCAGTCAATTTCCAAGTTTTGTCAAGTTTTCCTTAAACAGCTTTTTTGCTTCCTTTTGTGTCCATCTCTACTGTTAATCCCTGCTGGACCTGGATCACACTTCAATCTCTTAACGGTTCCCCCTACAACCTCACCCACTCCATTTTGCCTGACTTACTAATGCCAGAACGTTATTCTTTAAACACTTAAAAAGATCATGTTAAAAGACTTCGAGAGACTTTATTTTGCCAGTGGAATAATGATTGCATAAGACCGCACAGTTCATTAGGGACAGAGTTATGACTAGAGCCCAGGATTTTTTAACCTCAGTTCCAATACTTTTTTTTTTTTTTTACTAACGTATATTCACTGTGTCCTAAGAATTCCAGCATAGGAATGCATTATCTGTCCTAGTTTCTCCCCGGCTGCTTTAGTTTGTTTGTACTTTGTTTTAATCTATAAGCTGTCTCAGTTCTTTTTGGAAGTAGGAGGGATCTTAAAACTTAAGTAAATCAAAACAAATGTTGGTCAAAATAAAAATCCTGTATAAATAGATAAAACTACATCAAACATGTAGAACCCTTTTTTTTCAGAGACAAATTATACTGAAAGAATTTGGTTTCACATGCTATCAGCCACCCAGTCCAGATGATTTCTGATCCGGGATTCTCTCTTCAATGACACCTGCTTCCAGGGAGAGTATCTGTTCTGACTGCACAGGCCGAGCTAGCTCTTGGTACTGAGCTCTGGCTCTTGTCCTATTGGGTTTCAAGAATACCTGGATAGCTCAATATCACAATATTGTAGAAGAAGGGAATTCCATCCATCCAGGGGAGGTTGGCTGAAATCCCATTTTAACAGAATCGAAAGTTGGGTTGGAAGCTTCTAACAAAGCTATTTATAAAGCCTTCACCTGGCCTTAAGAGGTCTCCTGCAAGAGGCCTGTAGCAGAGGGATTGGCAAACAAAAGCAGAGAACAGCAGGGATGGTAGCTCCATAGCTGTAACCTCGCAGATACTGGGGGAAGATGCTCTCCCTAAATCCTAAAGCGGGGCTACGCTGGGCTCAGTCTTCTGAGGGCCAAAGACCTTCTATAGCCCGTTTTGGGCATAATAGTTGTCTCAACTATTAGTGGAATTGTTTCTTATGCCACCCAGTTATAACAAATGAGAAACTGATTCAACATGCAAAGCCCTTATTTGGCAATTTTCATCTTCAATGCACTTTCCAAATGTTAACTAATTAATCTGCTTGACAGTGTTCTATTTAACAGTGGTACCTACCTGTTTTATGTTCATAAATTCTTTGATATTTCATTTCTAGGTCTTTTTTCCTGTCTTCTTCGAAGGCCAAAATAATGAGGTTCTTTGCTGATGTGGTGCCTGTTCTCTTCCACAATCTAGATGCCCTCCTGGTGGTAGACGATCAAGTGAGAAAATGAGATCAGGATATGGGAAAAGAGAGAAGGAGGGAAAGAGCCTCACCCTTGTGAATGTCAGAAATGCCACCCAGCGGAAGACCCTGCATTCAGACAGCGCTACCTCTGATGGCGCCAACAAGATCCCACCAGCTCCTGAGTGATCAGCAAGTATTTAGTGAGCGCTTACTACGTGCCAGGCCCCTGTTCTAAGCACTAGGCATAGAGCAGCAAAGAAAAGAGACCTCAGTCTTTGCCCTCATGGAGCCCCAATATCAGAAACTCAGAGATCTACCTAAAACATCTCCCTCGAACAGTCTCGTAAGTTTACGTCTTCTTCTTCTACAGCCTTTCTCAGGGAAATGAGCTCCTCACATTTATTTTTCATGGGATAAACACAACTTGATTTATTCTAAAACTTTCTCTTGCAAGCCTCAAGGTCTGCTCCCAGGAATTAGTGACTGAATCCATACCCTTACCATCTAGACCACTAGTTCTTGCGATTTTGGGGTTTTGACCACGGTTAAGAATCTGATGATAACTAGGCATCCAATCAACAGAAGAAATATATACGTATCATAAATATATACAATTTTTATTTATATATATTTATATACAGATATATGTAAATACATATGTATAGAAAAATGTGCATGCCATTCTAAAGGCCATGCACCCCAGGTTAAGATGCATCGCCTAATCTAGAAATATCACTATTTTAAAGACTTCATTTCACTTAGATTTCAGCTGTCACAATTAGACTTTGGAGACTGGAGAATACCAATTATAATCACCGACTCTCATAGGCAAGTGTCTTCACTTCTTTGACCTTTTTGAGCATTTAAAAAAATTGAGGTATAGTTGATTTATAGTACTATACTAGTTTCAGGTGTACAACATAGTGATTCAAAAATTTTATAGATTATACTTCATTTATAGTTATTATAAAATAGTGGCTATATTCCTGTGCTGTACATCATTTTAGCTTATTTCTTTTATTCTTCATAAAATATACCTCTTAATTCCCTACCCCTATCTTGCTTTGATCATTTCTTTGAATTATTTTGGCCCTTCTTAAGGCAGGACTGAAAATGCACAGAGCACTCTAGCTGTGGATATACAGTTCTTTTTGAGAATGTAATATTGGTTTCTGCATAATTTTTAATCTTTTAGTTGAATCAGTACATTGTCTTTAAGGTACAGTCTGTAATGATGGCATGCTCCATGTTCTAGACGGTGACTAAAACCTTGGAATCCATCACTTTTCTAGGATAATTGGTCTTACACGTCCCTAAATGTATTCTCTTATACTTGCCTATAAGGAATTTCATCTGCCAGTTTTCTGCTCCCATATGCAGTCTTGTGAAAATTTCACAGCTTCCTCTGCATAAGTGGCATAATATTTCATTATTAAAAAGAACTTAGTGTCATGTGCAGACCTGAGGATTTTATTGTAAACAGTCTCTTGTTAAGATCTTAGCATCCATTTGTGAGTTGGCACAAGTTAAAAAATATTTTTCCTTTCCCTTCTCTCCTTTTTGGGAGCCAGTGTCAGTTCTCTTCTAAGATAAAACAGTTAATTAAATTCTGTGTTTGGTCCCAAATAATATATGGCAAAATATCAACAGTGGATATCTCTGGTTAGCTAGATTATGGATGATTTTAATTGAACTCATTTTGCTTCTCTGTGTTTTCCACATTTTCTACAAAGAATAAATACTGCTTTTGTAATTAAAACTATCAAATATGCATAATTTTTCATGGACTCGTATCCCACCCAGGCCTACTGAGTATTTAAATGGAGGACATTTATTGCATGCTTCCGTCAGAATATTAGGGAGGTGTAATATCCCTTTCAGAAGCTATCTTGCCTTACTCTGCAGACTATCTTATTCTTAAATGCACAGGGAATCATACCCTTTGGTCCTTACTCGTGAATGCTCGTCACATTAGCAGCTCCATTAAATTGATCTGTCTACACAAGTTTCGGTGGATCCCAAATTTCACCCTTGAAATGTCTTCTAAACTCTTGGGTAGAGCCCATTTATTTCCAGTGATTACTCAAGTTTGGGAAAGAAAATTGTGACAAAATGCATTATTGATTCAGCCAAGACATCTAGTTTATTTATTGCTATTTGATTTTGTATCTGTCACTGATCTGCTTCAAAAGTTAATTTAGGGGCTTCCCTGGCGGCGCAGTGATTGGGAGTCCGCCTGCCCATGCAGGGGACGCGGGTTCGTGCCCCGGTCCGGGAAGATCCCACATGCCGCGGAGCGGCTGGGCCCGTGAGCCATGGCCGCTGGGCCTGCACGTCCGGCGCCTGTGCTCCGCAACGGGAGAGGCCACAATAGTGAGAGGCCTGCGTACCGCAAAAACAAACAAACAAAAAGTTAATTTAGGAGTGAGACTGTCACTAATGCTTTCCTTTATAAGATGATTCATTCTGCTATCTCCTTTTCAGACCTGCATGGACTTCTTATTTTGTGATCATCACTCAGTTGGTCTCATTGATTCTCTTGCTATCTTTCTGGCTCCCCTGTTTCTAACAAGTATTTTAATACTGGGGTTGGTTCCTCAGATATGTGTCCTGATTCTTTTTTTAGCTTAAAATTTTTTTTATTTGCATCTTTTCTGCTATGTATGACATCACTGATATTTTTCTACTCAGGCACATTTATTTTTAATATGATGCCTTTAAAACAATACATTTCCTTTTTATTTATTTATTTTTATTTATTTATTTTTGCGGTACGCAGGCCTCTCACTGTTGTGGCCTCTCCCGTTGCGGAGCACAGGCTCCGGACGTGCAGGCTCAGCGGCCATGGCTCACGGGCCCAGCCGCTCCGCGGCATGTGGGATCTTCCCGGACCAGGGCACGAACCCATGTCCCCTGCATCGGCAGGCGGACTCTCAACAACTGCGCCACCAGGGAAGCCCTACATTTCCTTTTTAAACTTCACTTAGATTGCAGGTTATACGGAAATAAGCTGTAGTCTGGATTTGGCCTGCAGGCTGTTATCTGCCAAGCTCTGATCTAGATATTTAAGTATGGCACTTTCTATCCCCAGTGATTCTATCATATTTCCTTTGCTCATAAAGTTCTGCAACTTGTTTTTGTTTAAGAGGCCCTAAAATACAAAGCCATATCCCCTCCCGCGTGCTTACACCATATTCTTCCTATACGGAGTTTTTGTTTGGCAGCAAGAGGTTATCTGGTTCCTTACTTGCTAATTATATCACAGCCCTCATTTGTTACCATGTATTTCCATCTGGCCATTTGGTCTGATAAGTCTTTAATGTTTATGTGAAGCAGTTATGCACACTACATTGGTCTTTCACCACTTCTCCCATCTATTAGTTCTTAGGTTGCAGCATCCTTATTTTATTATCCTTATTTTGCTCAGATATGTTCTGCACTTCCTCCTTGATTGCTTTATTTGAATCTTGGATAATTCAGATATTATGTTTCCAGCCATTTTTCTCCCCATTTCTTAATCTTAAACTTTCTGAAGTTTGAAAAGTAACCCTAACAGTCTGGTGCTTTTATCTCAGATGATAGCCTACTTTTTTTTTTTCTTTTCTGTATGGACTCTAATTTTCCAAAAGATATCCTGGTTCTTGGTGAAATCTATAAATCTCTTCCTTTTACCATTATCTTCTCTATATATTCAGACACTGGGAATCTGCTCTCTTAAAAATTTATCATAGAATCTACCTTACTTCAGGAGGTTGGACTGAAGCTGTTTGCCTTGTAACTTAAATTTGACCCAGGCATGATTCAAATTAAGTCCCTATAATTGTTAATTGTTTATTGTCCCCAGGGATTGCAGCTTGTTTTACGAAGGGCACCATAGGTGTTATGATGGGCATTTCAGTACATGGATCATGGCCAACACAGTCTATTTTTGAGCCAGTTGTCCAATCAACTAATGAAACTAGCTCCTATCCAAAACTAGCATCCTTCATCTTGGAGAAGTTTGGGCAGGCAAGAGGACTCTGGAAATGTCTTAGGAGTTGGATTCTAACTAAAGACCACTATTCTCACTATTTCTTTCCTCACTATTTAGGTATTTTTATTTGGTGTGAGGAAAATAGCTTGAAATAAGATTCAAGAGATGGGAATTTTTATTCTAGTTACATGAACTCAACTGAGTTAAACTAGTCTGGACCAAAGTTTCCTCAACTGAAAAGTGAAGAATTTGTTGTAGTTGGCTTCCAGTTCTGTCTCCAACATTCTGAGGTTCTGTAACAAACTGTGTATTAAGAATAATGATGTGCCCAAGTGGTATATAAGAATTGACATCTAGAGATGCGATTTTCAGGACCATGACACTTTCATATGAAGTAAAGTCAAGATTTAACTGCTTAATTCTTTAATGGAAGATTTTTTTCAGTGATTATGAAAATGATTATGTCTGTCAGGACTTCAACTCTGAACTCTGAAACTTGAAAATTACTGCCTTGACTAAGAATATGAAGAATCTGAGGCACAGAAAGGCAGACTCTTCCCAAAATGAGAAACAATTAATTCTTCTGGGACCCAGAATTAATTACAAAGTTTTATATACAGTAATATCAGTTTGAAAAATACATTATTATTAGTTCCTGAACACTGTTTCTAATTATGGCTTCATGATATTCAGTGTGTGCTATTTCAGGGCCAAAGGTCAAATTGGTTTTGACTTCTTATTCCCAGCATCACTTTTCCTAAGAGAAACAACTATCCAAGACAAAAGATCCCTCTTTCCTCTCGGTCCTAAGACCTGGGTTTTTGTTTCTTAATATAAAGCAAGGTGTTTAAATAGAAGAAATAACACTTGAATTAAGTGAGATTCCATTCAGCTTTTGGATTTGGTATCTTCTGTTGGTAGAAATGAGATGATTAAGAAATATGATTTAGTTTAATTTAATATTAAACAATTAAAGTAGAGAATATAGAATATTTTCTTAATACGTCTTATACACGGGACACATTTTGCTGGTAAAGGGCACCCTCTGACACACGTGATGCCTTGCTGTGCTCCAGCGGAGCTACTGAAAATGCACAGTGGATCTTCCTTCAGTTGAGACTTCTTTGTCTGTGATGTTGCCTGTTGACATCTTTTGTTGATGGCTTTGTCTCCAGACTCCTGACTGCTTATTTTTACTCTCTGAGTCTGGCTTTGGTTCCCCCTCTTTTTGGTGTCTGCTGCGCATGACCCAGGCTGATACCACGTTGAAGAGGCTTCCAGAGATTGGTACAGACAAATTGGAGAGTGTTTTGATCTTACAAATTTAACTTTGAACAAAGAAAACAGGCTATGGCACAGAGGCCTTATTTGACATGGTGATTGTTAATGCAAAAGTCAAGGGAAAGAGGTGGTCTTCTGAATGTAAAATTGCCTGGCTTATGTGTTGGTACAATTGCTGGGTGGGTTACTGGGCAAATACCCATGGCCAAGTGTACATAAGTGATGGGCAGAACACAGGAAGGAAGCCACGTAAAAATAATTGTCTTTAGTCACAAAAAGACAAATATTGTATGATTCCACCTATAGGAGGTGCCGAGAATGGTCAAATTCATAAAGACAGAAAGTAGAATGGTGGTTGCCAGGGGTTGGGGGGATGGGAGGGAACGAGAAGTCATTTACTTGGTACAGAGTTTCAGTTTTGCAGGATGAAAGAGCTCTGGAGACGGATGGTGGTGACGGTTGCACAATAATGTGAATGTACTTAATAACCCTGATCTACCCTTAAAAAATAGCTAAGTTGATACGTCTTATGTATATTTTACCACATTTAAAATTGTATTAAAAATCATTGCCTTTAGTTTATTTGGCTTACGTGTAGGTGTTTTCTGCTCGTATCAAAATCCATTGTATCAGTTGTTTTACCTTAAGAATTTGGTGACGTATCCTCCTAGGAAATATATCTCCTGATAGTTGAAATTATTAGGCAAGGAAGAGCAAGTTGAGATGGTTCCTGGAAGGGCATCCAGTATTTCAACTTCAAGATTAACTTTAGTTGGACTTCCCGGGTGGCGCAGTGGTTAAGAATCCACCTGCCAATGCAGGGGACACGGGTTTGAGCCCTGGTCAGGGAAGATTCCACATGCCGCGGAGCAACTAAGCCCATGCGCCACAACTACTGAGCCTGCGCTCTAGAACCCGCAAGCCACAACTACTGAAGCCCACGCGCCTAGAGCCTGTGCTCCGCAATGAGAAGCCACCACAATGAGAAGCCCACGCACCGCAACGAAGAGCAGCCCCTGCTCACCACAGCTGGAGAAAACCCGCGTGCAGCAATGAAGACCCAATGCAGCCAAAACATTAATAAATAAAAAAAAGATTAACTTTAGCACTTTCCTCAGACCATAGAAAAAGTAATTACTAAAGGACTTACTAATTCTATACTTGTAGCATATGGATCTTTGTTCTCTTCCTCTTTCTAATTTGAAACATTAGAATATCTAGGAGAACTAATAGCAATCTCATATTTCACTCAGCTTCACTCAGAATGTTCTCCAACTTGAAAATTTCTTATAATTCATATAAAACCCATTTGCCCAGCCCTTTAAGTTTGATAACTAGTAATCCCTAGTATATTGAACTTAGTTAAAACGCATAGAACAGAAATCCCAGATCAACTGTGTTTTCTTAATATGCAGGCATTACCGGGCATATCTGCATGCCTTAGAGTATAGAATGTGCATCTAGGACCTGGGAAAGAACTTACCTCAGTAGGAAAATTAGGAGCTCAAGTGTTCGGCGCAGGATGTTGGGTTTGAGGAAATGGACATATAGCGCTCCTTTTCTCTTCCATGTGCTTTGAAACTAAACAATAAAGTGGAATAAGGAGCTGGAGGAGGAAATAGCAGTTTTTTGGGTGTTTTGTTGTTGCTTGTTTTTTTATAATATTGAAGAACACGGCTTTAGAGTGGCGACGTGGACTTCCATCTTGAATCTCAGGATTGGACAAATACCCTCCCAATCACAGGTGACACTGCAGGCTCCTCCTGTAGGCACAGAGCCTTTGCCAGCAAGCCTTGGCATGTGGAAAGCCTAACACATAATGTGTCCTGCACAGGCAGAGGCTGAGCTGTCCATGCCTAAGTGCTTGCTCCTGAATTTGCCAGTAAGATAAAACAATCCTCCTTGTTGGAGAAGAGTGAGGAGAAGCGAGGAAGAGGAGTATATCAAAATTCACTGGTGTCCCTTCATGGTGAAGATGAAGCCTGGGCCGGGACCCTTCCTTCATCCAACCCTCACCACCTCCAACACAGCTGGCTCATCAGTATCTTCATAGCTGTTGTCTGAATAGAGCCCAGGACCCACCACACAGACTCTTCTCTGGTCCAGTTTCCAGGGAACAGGATGCATTAAGAATGACCAAAATCTAAAAAACAACAACAACATGCGTGTTATTGAGAGCACAGGCCTCAGCAACACTGGTTTTCATGCTTAGGCAGGGACTGGAGACAGCAGTCCACACTGACACCAGTGCTCTGGGCTTTGGGGGGCAGCGGCCTTCATGGTAATGTTGGCAGGCATTGGTAGCAGCACTGACAACTGGAAATAATAAAAACAATAATCATAGTAAAAGCCAATATTAGTAAGCATTTACGGAGTGCCAGGAATTCTGTTGAACAATTCACATGCATCATATCATCCTTTAAAATTTTCTTTTTTACAAAAACTTACGTGCTAAAAAGTAGAAAGTCAGAATTAAAATTACCCATAAACCCATCATCTACATTTATTTTTAAAATTTATTTATTTGGTTGCGCTAGGTCTTAATTGCGGCTCCTTAGTTGTGGCACGCAAGCTCCTTAGTTGTGGCATGTGGGATCCAGTTCTCTGACCAGGGATTGAACCCCGGCCCCCTGCATTGGGAGCACGGGGTCTTAACCACTGTGCCACCAGGGAAGTCCTCATCATCTATATTTAATAGTTATTCATACTTTTCTGCACTGGTGTCTTTTTTTATTTTGGTGGAAGTACTTTAAGTTACAGATATCACGACGTTACACTCTTAAGTATTTCAGTATGCACCTCCAAAATGTAAGGACATTTTCCACATAACCATAACATTATTATCATCCTTGACAATTCTCCAATATCTAAAACTCAGTGTATATTCAAATTTCCCCAATTCTTCTCCCCATATGTCTTTATAGCTCTTTTGTTTGAACCAGAATTAAATTGTCACATCTATTATGTCTCTTTAAATATCTCTTGATCTAGAAAATCCTCCCTTTCTTTTTTTTTTACAGTACAACATTGCTCTCTCTTTTTTTTTTAAATCATGACTTAGGCTTGAAGAGAGCAGGTCTTTTATCTTTAAAATGTCCCTCCTTCTGTATTTGCCTGATTGTTTTCTGTGGTGTCATCTAACCCATTCCTCTGTCCCCTGTATTGAAAAGCCCAATTAGATTTAGGTTGAACATTCTGGAAAGAATGCTTCACAGGCGTTGCTGTGTATTTCATTTTACATTACATTGGGAGGTACCTAATTTCTGGCTGTCGCACCATTAGTGACACTAAAATTTATCACCGGGTTAAAGTGGTAACCGTCTGATCTTCCTATGGTGGCATTTATCATCTGAGTCTCACAACTGTGGTTATTTTACACGTGTGACTGGCATCTGACCCCAGATTCTATGTGCTTAACCCCTCTCCTGTCTCCTGTCAACGGTGTCTTTAACTCAGGTCCGAGGCATGGCCGACCTTTTGTGAGTAATACATGTCACCACAGTGAGCTGATGCAAGAAGAGAGGAAAATGGCAGGGAACTCTTCTGAGTATTCCAGACCCATCTGATAGAAATTTATGAGAGCAAAATCAGAAAAAAAGTTTGTGTAAACTGGTATCATAAGTTTAAAATTTTTGTTTACTTTCTTACTCGTAAGTTATTTTGGCCTGAAAAAACATGGGTAGACAAAACCAAGTGTGTTAGTAATTAGTTTCCTTCCCCCTCATGGTACAGATGTGGGAGTGAGTGGGTTAGTAGCTGCTGCCAGAGAAAGGGTGCTGGGGCTGTGTGAGCGTGAGGTGTGCTCAGGGAAATCATTTGCACAAGCATTCCGTTCTCTTAATCACATCCTACCTTGGGCCATTTGTTCTCAGCTTGTACATGCTAAGTGTTGTTTCCCTATTTGATGGTAAGCCCTTTGAGGTCAGGCTTAGACCTTCTGTTTTTCAGCAACAATGCTTATGTGGAAAGAAGCTGGCCTTTGGAGTCAGACCTAATTAGTCTTAAATATGGGTAATTGTATCCACGTGTTGTGTGACCAGGTGCAGATGGTTCAATCTTTGAGTTGAAGTTTCATCATCAGTAAGATGAGGTAATGATACACGTCACAGAGTTTGCTATAAAGATTCATTCATTCAACAGGTATTTACTGAGCATGTTCTATCTGCCAAGACCAGCTCTAGGTAGAGGGGATACAGTGTTGATTATAAGACAAGGCCCCTGCTCTTGTTGAATTCCATGAATCAGATGTGATAACAGGTGAAACCTTTAGCATCATTCCATGGTTCTAGCACCGAGTGAAGCTCGGAGCTGATTGTTTTCTTTGCCCTCCTCTTAGCCTTACTCGCCTCCAGCACTAGCAGTAGTCCACACCATGCGGGGTGTGGGTGGGGGTGGGGTGGGCACAGCCGGTGGTGGGGGCATCAATTACAACTTGAATTGACAAGGAAAACATCTAGAGACTCCTTTACGCTGCTGAGAGTGGGATGTGAAGACAAAGTCTTCCACTCTCAGTTCTGTGGTCCGGAGTGTACCTCTGACATGGAGAAAGTCTTAGAAATAAGGAAACAGAGACTTCCTAATTGAGTGTGTTAGGATAAAAAGGTAAAAACATATCATCTATGTAAATAAAATGTTAATATATAGGTGTATATGTATAGATATATACACATACTCACAGACATTCTGGAGAGAGTGGCTAAATTCCTAGAACATTCCCCTTAGAATTTGGATCATTTCAGCAATTCATTTGAAATCCACCCCCCACCCCGCAATTCTAATTATCTCTCTATCTGTATTTGTTTTGCCTGCTCAACTGGACTGTAAGCTCCTTGCAGACAGTACTGCTGCCTTGCACATTATTTTGCCCAACTCATCAGCTGTGGGTATAATTCGTGCTCAAGGAGCACTTACGCCCAAGTCACAATACAGGATTAACTATTCTGAGGATGCCAGGGTCTGGTCAGCATTGCACTGTTTCCAGTGGACATGTGACTTTCATGTAAACCTGCATAGTTCTTTGAGACTCTGCATTTTGGCCACTGTTACTATTCCACACCTCCAAGCATTTTCTGCTACAGAAGCTGACTGAGCAAACCCATGGAGATATTTTTCATTTCCTCTGATGGAGCATAGTGCTTTCGTATATAAACACAATAACACAGTCATCACATATGCACTTACATTATTGTAGCGGCTGTGTACTCAGCAACACTCCCGTCCAGGCAAGGAGCCCAGTTGTTCTATTTTCCATTCTCATCTAAATTATGTTCATAATAAAAGAGTTTTCAATCAAGGTAAATACAGTTTCCTCCCAGCATAACATCTACATTCCTGCTCTCTCTGTCTCTCTTCCCCCCCCCCCTTTTTTCCATTTATTCTGGGTCACTCACCCTGCTATGCAGGAGATTCTCCTCTGGTAGGGATAAAACCTGGCTCCTCAATGAACTATAACAACGGCTCTAAATGCATCTCCTATAACATACCTCCGTGATTTGCAAAAGTGGGAATAAATCAAAGCCGGGAAGAGATGCCACGTTAGGCCAGAAGCTAAATGTTACATCATGTAGCGCGAGGCTGGGGGAAGAGAGAACCTGCTTTGTCCTGGCGGCACAGTATCTTTGTGCTTGTTACCTCTGCCACAGCCCCATTAAACAATCTTTCCGAATCTGTGGGACATTGTCACCTCTTTCTTCCCTGCCACAGCAGCTGGTATTGGAGGCTGCAGACATTGCTCATTCCTTTCAAGGTTCTTAACACACGCGTGAAAAGGAAAATGAAGCTTAATTTGTTAAAAAAGAAAAAAAAAGTGTCAGCTTACCCTCAGGCTCAGTGCAGGCACCAGGGGGAAAAAAAGCAAAGATAAATGCTTCGAGGTGAACTGGCACCAACTCTAATTCTCCACTCACTCTGCTGCTCTCCTGTATGTATCACATTAATCATGCTGGATGGAGAGACATTTCCAAAACGTAAGCAATTTTCAAACCAAGATGCACCATTTCAAACAATACAATAACACGACTTTATTTTGTAACGCTTTCTTTGTACCAGCAGTGAATCTGAACAATGTGCTGCAGATGTTAGTACAAATAATTAATACCTGGGTGGGGACAGGAGGGAGAGGTGGGAGGAAATTGACAAGCGTACGAAGAAGAGGAACAGGCAGCTGCCCTCCCCTTTCTCTTCCTGTGACTTTCCCCAGGTCACAGGAGCCAGGCTGGGTCTTGCCATTCACCGCAAGGCTGAGCTCTGCCCTGGTTCCAGGACCAATTCAAACAACAGATGGGCAGAATTTAAACAGCTCCATCGCTTCAACCCATGGAACTGAATATTCCAGCTTCCCAGACCCCAGAGAGCCCTGTGATGTTCCTGGGCTCCTGTGTGCTCCACTGTTGAGAACTGAGCTCTGTTTCGGTTCTCGCTACCCTGCCATCCTCAGTCAAGTCCAGGCACCTCTGCCTCTGATACCCAGTCCTGCAGCCAGTACTCTGATTCCTGGGTGTGAAGCTTCCTGTTGATGACACTTGCCATCCTCAATCCAATGTGCTACCCATCTGGGATTTCACTACCCTGGTCTACTTTCCTTCCTGGGACATGCCTGTCTCTTGGAAGTCTTAATGTCCACCGTTGCCCAACCCACAGCCCTTCTTTGGGCACTACACTTTGTCTTCCTGCCCAGCTGCTCTTGCACATAGGTTGGGTCTGTCTCCCGGCCCCCAAACTGCTGTAGTGTGGGGGGTTTGTGCCAGATCCCTTCTCATATTTTCTTTCCATATTGTGTTTTTACCATATTCTGACACTTACTCCAGGGTTTGAAGAAAGTAAGTGAATAGAAGCATCCTAGAACTCAATACTGTGTGATGGTGGCCAAGACAGGGAATGTTAGAAAAGGACATCTTTGTGGACTGGAGGATCTTGGTGTGTTGTCCTAAAAATCCAAATCCCACAGTGACTGGGCAAGTGATCATGTGGGTTGGGAGATGGCAGTGGTGGGAGAGGCTAAGACAGCCTGGGTCTCTTTCGCCACAGACTTCTGGAAAATTTCTAGACGTCTGTTGTTGAGAGACAAGCCAGGCTTCCTTGACACAGACACAATGATGAATTGAACATGCCTTCCTGGGTTCCAGAAAACCAAGTGTTTTCAAACCCTTATCTTTAATATATGGGATAAGTGCGTAAACCCTCAAGAAGGAGGAACTTGGGAACCTCTATCCACTGAGGACAATCCACATGTCCCTTGATAACTTGAGGAGTCATCCCTTGCCTAGCAGAGCAAAGAATCTACCAAGAATGTCTTAATATTATGAAATATATCAGGTGCATACAAAATTACAGCTTAAGTAATACCTATTAAAAAATCCAACTTAAGAAGTAAACATTACAGAAACTATTGAGGTCCTTCATCTTTTTCCTCTTATTAGAAACAAACAGCGTTCTGAATTTGGGGTGCATAATTTAATTTCTGTACACTTACGTGCATGTGATTATGTGTGTATGAGTAAATAATACTGTTTCGCATGTCTTATCACCTTATTTGAGTAGTTCCACACAATCTCTATGCTTCTACACCTTCTCTTTTCTCAGTACGATCTTGAGGCTTATTCATGTCCTTCTAATTCTGGCATCGGCAAACTACGGCCCATGGGCCAAATCTAGCTGGTGGTTTGTTTTTATACACCCCTTGAGCTCAGAATGGTTTTTACATCTGTAAAGGATTGAATAATAAATCAAAACAGTAGACATGACAGAGGTGGACAAAGCCTAAAATATTTATTTTCTTGCCCTTTGTGGGAAAATGTTTGACGATTCTTGTTCTTTAATTTCATCTGGGTTATTCTTATTCCTGTATTCTTCTAAATATTTTTTTTTCAATAAGCTTATCAAGATTCATAAAAAACCTTTTCAGAATTCTGATTGAAGTTACTTAGAATCTGTGGATTGTTTTGAGGAGAATTGACACATTGATAACATTGCACCTTTCTATCTGTATCCGTTATCCATTGCTGCTATAACAAATTACCCCAAATTTAGCACCTTGCAACAACATAATGCAAATTTATTATCTTACATATATATATTTAAATTAATTAGTTTAAAAAATTGAAGTATAGTTGATTTACAATATTATATTAGTTTCAGGTGTACAACATAGTGATTCAATTTGTTTGTTTGTTTGTTTGTTTTTGGCTGTGCTGCAAGGCATGTGGGATTTTAATTCCCCAACTAGGTATCGAACCCACGCCCCCTGTGGTGGAAGCACAGAGTCTTAACCACTGGACCGGTGGGGAAGTCCCAGTGATTCAATATTTTTATAGATTATACTCCATTTAAAGTTATTACAAAATAATGGATATATTTCCCTGTTCTATACAATATATCCTTGTTGCTTATCTATTTTATATCAATACATAGCAGTTTGTATCTCTTAATTCCATAACCCTATCTTGCTATCTTAAATTTTTTTAGGTCAAACTCCAACATGAATCTCACTGGATTAAAATCAGGATGTTGGTAGGGCTGTGCTTCCTTCTGAAGGGTCATGGGGAGAATCTGCATCCTTGCCTCTCTCAGCTTCCAGCGGCTGCCTACATCCTTTGGCTTGCAGCCCCTTTCACCTTTAAAATCATCCATCACATCATTCCAACTTCTGTTTCTTGACTCTGACTTTTCTGCCTCCCTCTTCCATTTCTAAAGTCCCTTTTGATAACACTGGGCCCACCCAGGTAATCTAGGATGACCTTCCCATCTCAAGGGGATCATCTCAAAGCAACCATCATTTCATCTAGAATTTTAATTCCCCTTTGCCAAAGAACCTCACAAGTTCTAGGGATTAGGATGTACGCATCTTCAGGGCCTTATCCTACCTACCACAAGCCATCTAGTGAGTTTTTTTTTTTGGTTATTATATTTTTAAGTTCTAAAACTTGCATTGAGTTCTTTTTGTATCTTCTATGTCTTTGCCGAGACTATTTATTTTTGCATTTGTTTCACAGTGATTGCAGTTGCCTGTTGGAACCTCTTGATGATAGCTGCTTTAAAATTCTTGTTAGATAATTCCAACATTTGTGTCATCTTGGTGTTGGCATCTGTTGATTTTCTTTTCTCATTTGAGTTGAGATTTTCCTAGTTCTTCGTATGACAAAAATTTTGGATTGTGTCCTGCACATTTTGAGTATAATGTTATGACACTCTGGTTCTTATTTAGATCTTCTATTTTAGCTGGCAGTTAACAGGTTTGGGTTCAGAACACACATCCTGGCCCACTTTTGTGGTTTGTGGTTCCAATATCAATTTAGTTTTTAAAGCCTTTGCAATGCTATTCTGGTATGCTTCACTTGTGTGCAGCCCAGAGGCCAATCTGAAAACTGGATAATATTCCTCACCAGAGTACAAGTCTCAAGTCATTTGCTGTTGATTCTGGTTGGTTTTACACACTGGCCTTCTGGGAATTGGCCCAGGACTTTAGATGTAGATTTAAGAATCCTTTTCTTCAGCGGTCTTAGTTCTGGGATACCCCCCTCTCCGCCCTCTCCCCAGGCCCTTCTTCTCAACATTTTCTAGATATTTGTTTAGTGTAGGGCAAGAACACTTGACAGGTCCCCACCACACAGTCTCAAGGTGGAGGTGGGGCAGCAAAGGGGTAACACCTCTGTTCATGTTAGTGTGATGAGGATATGGTTGATAGAGTTTTATCATTTTCTTTGTAAAGCTTTCATGTATTTTGCCAGAATTATTTATTGGCACCATATATTGTTGATGCTGTTTCTACACACTCCAAACATTAAAAAAATAAAATTGAATTTTGAGTTAAGTTGGCTAGAGATTTGGAGGATGTGGCACAAGATTGTCACATAAAAAATGTAATGGTGATTGTCCTTTCCTTAGTTAGTGGATTATTTAATTGAACAGTAAATCAAGACTGGATGGTTATTGAGCTGTTTTCTTAAAGATCAATCAGGAAGTTTTGTAATAAACTGAAGGTGTTTGGAATTGATAAAGAATTGTTAAAGCAGTTTTTCTTCTGTTCAGTCTGAGGGAGAGAACTGAGAAAAAGCAACTTAGACAGATTCAGAATTTGTATGAAAACTGATAGGGAGAACGATTTAAGAATTCAAGAAAAGAAAAAAGAAAAAGAGGAGAGAAAAAAAATCCAGCATGATAATTGCTGATAGATGTACAAGAAAACACTTTAGATTATTTGGTAATAAGGTGACCTGTGTAGATGAAACGCACAGCTAGGATGTCATCCACCTCTTAGTGAAGGGAAAGACTAGTTAACCTGATGATCAGGCCTTTCTTTGTGCCTATATGTGGATCAGCTTTGCCTATAAGTATGGACAGATTGCCTGAAGTTGGACTATCCATAAGCATTAACCTGGAAGTTTCTATTGTACATATTTGAGGTTACGAAAGCACTACATATGCTTTCCTGAAATGTTTTTAGGAAAAGATGGAGAAATAAGATGATGAAACAGTGGTTTGGGATAGGGATTTGAGGGCATGATGATAAAAAGAGAAGAATTAAAGATGACTCAGATGTATTTAGCATTTTTAGCATAGGCATTCTGGTAGAGGACGGTGGCATTAACTGAAACTTAAAAACACGGAAGAGCAGGATTATGAGGAGAAAAATAAAGAGGTTGGTTTTGGATATGTAAAATTTGAGAGGCTTGTTATACTTCCAATGGTGGAACAGGCAGTTGGATATATCAGACTGGAATCCAAAGGAGAAGTCTATAATGGAGTTTTAAATTGGGAACTCATCAGCAAACAGTGTTCAAAGCCATGGCAATGCATGCGATCAGTCAACGGTAGAGGGGAGACAGAAGGCGGCAAGAACTATGATCAAGTCCTAGGAGACTCCAACATTTTAAAGTTGGACAGAGGACCCTGAGAAGAAAACTAAGGGGCTACTATATCACCAGAGTCAGAAGAAGGGAGAAGCAGTCAACTGTTTCAGTTGCTGCTAACAACAAAAAAGAGATGAATTTCACACTCTGCAGGTATGTCTCTTGAAAATAGTTATAGCTGTGGAGATAAACAATCCAATTGGAGTGCGTTAAGAGAGACCATTGTGGACGTTCAACCACAGAGAGTAGATTGATATTGCCACAGTCACCACACATTCACCCATAGACAAAATAAAGGGCAAATCTAATCTAATAAATTTTAAAAACTTGTGCACAAGACAAGACACAGAGGATTCCGGAGCAGAAAGGAGACCAACAGTATGACTTGGCTTCTACCTCACTCTACTCCTCTGAAGCTTCACTCCTGAGTCACTAATACTCTTATTTCTGGAAAGAAGTGAAGAGAAAGGGTATTCTTATCTTTTTCCTCTTCCACTAGGAAGCTATGAATGGAGAGGGAAAGAAATCAATAGAGCTGACTTTGCCTGTTGGAAGAGACAGATCCAAGCTTCACACTTAACTCCCCCAAAATGGTCTGAAGCCTGGGAGTATCTCCCCATGGAAATACACTACACCCTCCCTCGCCCAGTTAGTTGGAGTAAACCAAGATACCAGACAGACAGTATACTCTTAGAAGATAAAATGGAGCCCAGGAAATCTAAGATAGTCTGTACACCATTCAAGCTGAGCTTCCCTCCTCTCTTACACTGTGCTCCAACCCAGCTGCTGTTCTCTCAGATGACAGAAAAGTGGATAAAACATGAAATACTCAGGCTAAACCAAACTCTGGAGGAGAAAACATGATTCACACAAAAATCTGCACGTGAATATAGTGTACATTCTGAACAGTGACTGCTAATTGACATGGGTTTTCTTTTGTAATGGTAAAACTGCTGTAAAATTGATTGTGGTGATGCTTGCCCAACTCTGTTAATATACAAAACAACTGAATAGTATACTTTAAGTGGGTTAATTTTATGGTTGTGAATTACACCTTAATAAAGGTGTTACAGTAGAGAGACAGAGAGAGAGAGAGAGAGGGAGAGAAGGGTGGTTTTAGAGATGGCATGGAAAAAGAAAACCCAAGAAAGTATTCATAATATGGAAGAATCAATAAAATAACTGGACAGAGTCAACTAACATGAACAAGGTAAAAAAAAAAATACAAGGAGCATAGCAACTTTGCAGACATACTACAGGAAAAAAGAGAAAACAACCATAAGAATGAATTAACCAAATCTAGTAGAAATGATAACTCAGGTAATTCCTCAATATTCTTTCATGTAATGGAGAACTTAATGAGCACATTAATTTAATAAGAAAGAGAAAAAAGACAAAATTATAAAATAACAAAATGAAATCAACAGAGATACTGCAGGTCTAAAGTAACAAAGGGCTCCAAACAGCTTCTTTACAGAACTAATTAAAAAATTGTCAACAGTAAGATTTATTGCTGAAAGCATATTCCAAGCCCATAATCTCTCCCTAAGCTGAACTTTCAAAATTTTAAAAATGAAGAATTTTAGAGGGTTTTTCTTAGTCACCTACTTGGCAGCATAACCTATCCTAAACAGATATGAAGTTACTTATGATCTTTATTTATCCCACTTAATTTGAATATTCATATTTATACTTTTCATTGAAAAACATTAAAGCTTTTGAGTGCTGGGTGCTGCCCCTGATTCTACTGGGAGTTTATGCAATATATGAAATATACATTTATTTTCTACAATACAAAATAATTTTGAATTCCAAAACATATATGGCTCTAAGCATTTCAGAAAGAGATTGTGGACCAGTAAGAAGATAGGAGAAGCCACAAGTAAATTAAAGAGACAATGAGATTAATTAGAAAAATTCACGTACAAGAAAAAAGATCCAGTACAGGGATAACTGAAGTCTCTGAAATAAGAAGACAAAGGAAATAGAAGTGTATCCAAAGACCTAATGCAAGAAAATTCTCCTGAAATGAAGAAAAAATATTCAGAAAAGCACACTGTAATACAGGAAAAATCAGTATGAAGTATTCAATACCAAAAAGTTATGAACTTCAAAGATAAAGAAGAATTATTTAGACATCTAGGCAAAAAAGGGAATTTATTTTCAAAGGGAAAAGAATGTAATTGGCCTCATACTTCACCACAGCAATATTAGATGACAGAAAACACCAGAGTAATACTGCAAACTTCTGAGGGGAAAAGAATATGGTCTAAGAGCACTAGATGCAACCAACTGTCAGCTGAGTGAAAAAGCCACAGACTGACATTCTCAAATATGAACTAAGGGAATATAACACTCATGAGTCCTTCTTAAAACATATTGCTTGACAATTAATTCAACAAATTAGTCATTTAGGCTGAATAAAAACTCAAGAATAGAGAAATTATATTACAACGAATGGTGGTGAGCAGGGAATCCATTTCAGGTTATTCCTTTTAAAGTTATCTATAGAACTTAATAAAAGGCTACATTTAGTCAATATTTCTTGGATACTCCTGAACAATTCTATATGGACCTTAGAATCCCTCAATTCTAGTGTCATCTTCCCATTTTCCATATTATCGTCATCCAGTATTTTAGTTTTGCTTTTTAAAAGCATTCCTTCTGAAGTAATCATTTATTTCTTTTACAGCCAATGCTTAGAGATTTTGACAAAATATTTCTCACTGTCTTTGCTCATCACTGCTTTTTGTATCTCATTAACTGAATTTCCTCCTTCCTTAAATCTATCCTTTTGTAGTTGTTTCAGTGAGGGAGATAAATTACAGGATTTTCTTTTGTTTGAAAATATCTGTATTTTGACTTCACTTTTTTTTAAATTAATTAATTAATTTTTGGCTGCGTTGGGTCTTTGTTGCTGTGCGCAGGCTTTCTCTAGTTGCGGTGAGTGGGGGCTGCTCTTCGTTGCGGTGCACGGGCTTCTCATTGCGGTGGCTTCCCTTGTCGCGGAGCACGGGCTCTAGGCGCACGGGTTTCAGTAGTTGTGGCACGCAGGCTTCAGTAGTTGTGGCATGCAGGCTTCGGTAGTTGTGGCTCGCGGGCTCTAGAGGGCAGGCTCAGTAGTTGTGGTGTATGGGCTCAGTTGCTCCACAACATGTGGGATCTTCCCGGACCAGGGCTCAAACCCGTGTCCCCTGCATTGGCAGGCGGATTCTTAACCACTGTACCACCAGGGAAGCCCTTGCCTTCACTTTTGACCAATAATTTCACTGAACACAAAATTCTCAATTGTTTTCTTCAGCACTTTGAAGATATTACTTCAGTATCATCTGGTCTCTACTGATGCTTCTGAAAGGCAGCTGTCCAATTTATTGTTGTTTATTTGTAAGTAACAGCATTTTCTCTCTGGTTACTTTACAGTCTTCTGTTTTACAGTGATGCTCTGGATGTTGAATTTTCTTTTCCTTTCTCTTCCTTCTCTTCCCTTCCTTTCTGTTCTGTTCTTTTTTTTCTCTCCTCTCCTCTTTTCTTTTCTTCCCTTTGCTTGCTCTTTTCTTTCTCACATGGTTTTGCTTCTCTGTTGCTTATATATTTTCCTAGGTAAACTTTAGCATATCTACCATTTCAAAAAGTTTTAAAGAGAATTTAAATTTCGATTGTAATTTTATTTAACCTATTAATTAATTTGGAACAAATCAATATTTTTGGTATGTTTAATATTCCTATTTAGGAACATGCTATTTCTACCCATTTAAAAATCTCTCTCTGTAAATATTTGCTCATTATCAAGTCATCTTGCATAATTCTTGTTAAATAAATTTATGTTTGCTACATTTTTGTTTCTACTTTGAATGTCATACAGAGTGAAGTAAGTCAGAAAGAGAAAGACAAATACTGTATGCTACACATATATATGGAATCTAAGAAAAAAAATGTCATGAAGAACCTAGGGGTAAGACAGGAATAAAGACACAGACCTACTAGAGAATGGACTTGAGGATATGGGGAGGGGGAAGGGTAAGCTGTGACAAAGTGAGAGAGTGGCATGGACATATATACACTACCAAACGTAAGGTAGATAGCTAGTGGGAAGCAGCCGCATAGCACAGGGAGATCAGCTCGGTGCTTTGTGACCGCCTGGAGGGGTGGGATAGGGAGGGTGGGAGGGAGGGAGACGCAAGAGGGAAGAGATATGGGAACATATGTATATGTATAACTGATTCACTTTGTTATAAAGCAGAAACTAACACACCATTGTAAAGCAAAAAAAAAAAAATCCACATTTCCTATTTGATTATTGCTGCATTAAAGAAATCTACTGACTTTTTTTGTAATTTTTCTATCTAGATAGGTCAGATTCTACATCGTATGTAGAGAAGTAACCTAAAGCTCAAAACTAAAAAGCGATGCAAACAGCAAAGATTTTAAAAAATGAAGCAAAATCTTTTTTTTTTAAAGTTTATTTTTTGAACAGTTTTAGGTTTATAACAAAATTAAGAGACATGTACAGAGATTGAAATCTATTTTTAATGACAAGTATACTTATTAGACAAAATTAGTTGACCAGAGAGTGCATTTTATTTACAAATAGACAGGGAAAGAAAAGTAATAACTGAATATGATCAAGAGAAAATCTTTTAATATATTTAATTTTCCTGCTAAAGATTTTAGATATATACATTTGAATGCAGAAATTCCTAGTTGTAGACCCTGAATCAAGTTTAAATGGAGAAATAAATAGAAAGATTAGGTATATTAAAATTAGTGGAGTTTGAATAATATTCACCAAGGAATACTTAAAGATACTAATAAATTCCAGTGCAAAATTAGTAGAAATAATTTTTGAGACATCAGGGAATATACCCAACTTTTTTCCTAGAATATAGTTAAGTATATACCCTAGAAATTATAGAATCAACATTAATATCTGAGGATAAAGTAAAGGAAATGATCAATTTATAATTTAGAAATACCTGAAAGAGCTCACGTGGTTGCCTAACTTTGTAAAAACAAATCATGTCAAACCAATTTAATTCTGTTCTATGGAAAAATGGCAGTCTACAAAGATAAGAAGCACTTGTAAAACAGTCTATTTTCATTTCAATAAATGCTTTTGTTTCATTGTATATGACATGTTATTGTTAAGCTAAGAAAGTATAGGGCGACGTGCCATTCTCAATGGCTAGTTATTACTAACATAGTCCCAAGTGGGTGCTCACATTAACAGGCAGTTACAAGAATTCATGATGGAGTTCTTTGGATTTGATCACTTGAATCTAAACAAAAGAATCTAAACTTGAACATCTAAACAAAAGGTTTGAGATATCACTAATTAAATCTATAGATATTACTGAGCTAAATACCAGTATTAGTCACTGGTGCTAGACTTGAAAACAATCTCGAAATATTAGAAAGAAAAGTTCTAAAAAAACAATTGATAATAGTAGAGAAAACTATACGATATGAGGATTATTTTGTGAACACTTTGGGGGTAAAAGAGCTGCATGGCATGGAAAGACTGGCTCAGTGTGAGTATATAAAAAAAAAAAATCCCAGTATGTTTGTGGGGCAGAAGTTGAGTTGGGGTGTAAGTGTCAAGATGATCATAGATCAAAATGTGATAGTAATGAAAAGTATTTGTTAAAAGAGAGTGAGAAAGAATGTGGAATCAAGGAAAGAAGGAAGGAAAAAAGGAGAGGCAAACAGAATTTAGTCGTATTGAAAAGCATACGTCACACAAGCTCTAAAAAGAATCACACTTCTAGCCACTACTAGTCATGCTTAGATTAGAACGTTGTCTCATTTTAGTCAACACATTTTAAAAGGATGTGAAGAAATGAAAATGGATTTGAAGAAGGGCAACAAGAATGATTGAAGTGCTAGGGTATATATCTTAGGCTGAAAAGTTAAGAGTTCAGTATTGTTTGGACTAGAAAAGGGATAGGTAAAGGATGATTTTATTATCATTTTCAAGTATAGAAAGGATTTTTGTGAAAGATAACCTCCATTGGTGATTTCTCAGATCTACAGAGGATGAAAAAAAGCACAAAGGAGCTTAAGTTTAAAGCAGAAAAGATCAGGTTTGGATACAAGACAGATGTCTCTGCCATCAGGGAGATGAAATTTGAAATGACTTCTAAAGGAGGCTTCGAGCCAAGCAGCCATGCTGGTCTCCACTTGGACATATTGTTAAGCATGAAAACAAGCTTGGGAAAGATGACCTATATCAGGGCTCAGCAAACTACCTCCTACAGGCCAAATCTGGCCCACCGTTTTTTGGACAGCCCATGAACCAAGAATGACTTTCACATTTTTAAATTGTTGAAAACGAATCAAAAGAAGAATATTTCATGACAGAAGAAACTACTGTGAAATTTGATTTCGGTGTCCATAAATAAAATTTTGCTGGAACACAGCCATGCTCATTTGTTGAGGTCCTGGGGCTACTTTGGTGCTTGTAATGGCAGAGTTGAGTAGTTGCCACTGAGACCATGTAGTCCACGGAATCTGAAATAATTATTACTTGGCCCTTTATGGGGAAAGTTTCCCGACTCTTGACCTATATGATTGCAGCCACTTACACAACAGGTGGATTGTTTTCCTCCGAAGTCTAGAAGCTTTCTCTGTTATAATGAAAATGAATGCCCCTGGGGTCAGCTGATGAATATAAGCGGCACATTCTTTGAATTATCTTTGAGAGAGCTTTGGGTCCACAGAAGAACACTCCAATGTTACTGCTGCAATAGAGGTAAGACAAGGGTAGAACGTGTTACACAGGGCACGGCCAGCCAGGAGCCAAGACAGAATGATACAGTCAGTGAGTAGCTGCGGTTGTGACTTTATGTATTTGTTTTTCTCCACCCACTTCCTTTTTTCTTAGACTCTTTTCTCCTACTTTCAGTACCACGTTCTCCCACAGGTTCCCAGAGTCCTGTTATGCCCTGCATCACACAGGTAGGTGAGACCAAGAAGATTGAGGCTGGCAGGGGCCATGAGGGCAGGTGAGCGTGTTTCAATATAGAGGTGGTAACGCCTGGAGTTTTGGTCCACCTCTTGGATTGGTGATTAGAATGTAAGCTCCCTGAGAGCAGGCATCTGGTCTGTTTTACTCATCACTGTAATCCTACCACTCAGAATAGTATCCAGCATACAGTAGACACTCAATACCTGTTTGTTGAAGGAATGAATGAAGGGCTCTGCTCATTATTATCTGCGTGGTCTTGAGTAAGACTCGAAACCTCAATCTCCGCATGTTTAAAGCCAAGATAATAACGACTACTTGGTATGTTTTATCCAAAGCAAAATGAGATGATGCATTCCAAAAGGTTTTAAAAGTGTTAGTTATTACTATTGTTCAACCCTGCCTTTTCATAGTTGATAACATTTACACAAAAGTTCTAGCAACTTAGTTTAGCTCTCCCTTTGGAATTACTTTACTTTTCAAGGAAGGTCAAAAAGAAGAGGTGGAAAGGAAAATCACATTCCTGAAAATGGAGTCACCCCAAAGTTGTCATCTCTAATTATGGCATTTCAGAAAACAGTGTTGAAGAGGTGTTTTTGCGTATACTGACTATCCCAGGGCTGCTCAACTCCCTTGTAAACACAACTGACAGCTCTCGTTATATATAAACAGTGAGTCAGCACCAGGATTCAAGTTGTCTCTGGGAATCGGGAGGGGCCGGTCTCTATAGGGACTTGTAGAGACCATGTTTTCCCCTTATCTTGCATTGAACTATTCCTTGTAGTATTTTTGCAGTCTCTGGCACAAGCTTAATTAGTTGCTCTAGTCTGGATCAAAAGTTCTCATACTTTGCTGTGCAAAAAGTTATCTAGGCAGACTATTAAAACATAGAGTCCCGGGCTTGAATCCAAGGAATGCATTTTTAGCAAGGCCCCCGGGTGACATTAAAGCACGTGGCACTATGAGCTACACTTTGAGAAACACTGTCTTAGAGAAGCTCCTCGGACTCCGGGACCAGCTCACTGCACCCCCTTTACCTCCTCAGACCGTTTTTGCTGGGAAATGCCTCTATAGTCTCTTTCTTCTTAGCTTGTATATTAATATGGTTCCGTGCCATGTACTGAATCCACATTTAATTATGTGTTCCAGGACCATAATATCCACGGTAGAAATTGATGGTTCAATTACATTTCAAACTCTAGCTTCAAAGGAACTTATCAAGTGGATTCATTTGTAAATGACAGTATGTTTAAAATGTATAAGTATTATTTTTAAAGACATCATTCCCATGGCTAAATTCGAGAAAATACTTTTTCAGAAAGTATTGCCCACTGGAAAAATTATGTTTATGACTTAGTGAAGCACTTTCAAGGTGTTTATGGAAATATCACCCAACGGTTAAGAGTGCTACTGGTTCCACCACTTCGCTGCTGGGAAATTTAGGGCATATTAATTCATCTCTTAAAAGCCCCCCTTTCTTTATCTCTCCATGGGGACAGTTCTATGCCAAACTCCTAGTGCCTCCGTGAGGGTTAGACCAGACTTAGCACACGGTGAGCTCCTGGGAACCGCTGTCTTACGTTATGACCCACACGATGTCTGCCTGCTCCGCGAGGCTGACCACAAGGTGCGATGTGGGCTGTTAACCCAGCAGTGATTACAGATTTCCTGGAATCAGCACTCTTGCACTAGGTTTTTTGAGCTCTGGACTGCAACATTTTGAATGATACACGGGTCAGGCAAAACGCTTCCCAGTGGGGAGTCTGCTGCCCCGAAGCATCCTTGCATCTATATTCAAAGACATTGTTATGGGTGGTGATATTTTTCCAGTAGTGTAGGTGTTACCAAAGAGATTGCCCACTGGCCCATTCCCAACAGGCTAAGATTGCCCTTTCGTTTGCAGCCATGGTGACTGTTTGCAGATCGTGAAGATGCTCTTTGATGCTCTGCCTTTAAGACTCCATTTCAAAGGATTCTGATTGCTGGCTGCCAGGTGTACCACTGGCGTCTGCAGCAGTTCACAGTCACCCTGCCTCTTGTGAAGTTGTGGCTACGACATTACACAGCTGAGTACACACGTTTCTGTATTTATGTAACTGTCATGGTTACGCAATGACCAAAAAGTCTCACAAAGGCCATTCATTATCTACTTTCCACTAAGGCAGAAAGGCCAGTGGTTCACTAGCTCCCCTGCATCACTGTCCCCACACATGGCATTCTTTTGCTTGTCTTGCTTCCCCTCCTCGGCGTTTGTGGTTTCAAGTACGGAGCTTTCTCATCACGAAGGCTTACTGTGAAGCATGGAGCTGAGAAGCCCCACAAAGTGGTTAAGGCACAGATGCGGCAGCATTTTTTTCTTTTATGAGGCAACGGACAACTGCAACAGAACCCTAATGGGGTTGGTAAAGAAAAAATTCTTCTATAAACTTTAATTATCCACGATTGCTCAGAATGAAAAAAAAAAAAGATTCTCTCTAAAAGAAGTATAAAAACACAAGGCATTATTCTTCAGTTTACAGCCTGCAAGCTGCAGAGTTTGCACACCCGGGAGGCACTGGATTAGGGACAACATTAGCGGCATCGATCAGTCTGGGCTGCTGACTTTCATGGGAAAAAGACAAATTTTACACAAGCTGCAAAGCTGGTTAACATTAACAGCATTATTTTTAGCTCTGATAAACAATAAGGAAAATCCTCCTGTCCCCCTCTTATTTGCTAAATAACTATTGTGCTCTTTTTTTGTGGGCTTGATGCATTTTTCAAAACAGTTCAGCTATGCCATGCCTGAAAGGCAGCCAAAATGTCACCTCCCAGGAGATTTCCGCCCAGCAGATATACGGGAGGGTGGGTGTGCTTGGGAATAATCCCACCATCTTGCTGGCTTCCCAGGTTCTGCTGCCTTGAGCCCTGCTCTCTTTAAATTGTATGTTTGTTTTTCTGTGTTGGCTTTTATGCTTGGTAAGTTATAACCCTGTAGGGGCAGACCCTAAACCCCATTTAAAAAAAATCAAATTACTTTATGCCCTGAGTGCATTCTGCAAATAAAATCGATAAACAGAAGCTTCCCATGGATTTATGGAGGCTTAGAGAGAAGACAACAAGAGTTACAAGCTCGGTATCAGACAATGGACACAACTTCTGGTTAATCTTTCCTAGAGAATGTTTTTCATTAGAAATGCCTCCAAAAGATTCAACACATAATTATATTTTGTACAACACCTTCTTTTTCATAACCACAGATGATAACTGTGTTGGCCTTTTTTTTTTTTTAAACCCATCTCCCAACTGATTTGCAGCAGCCTGCTCTACTACTTTTCTCTGCATCCTAATTATTCAGTTGTTGATTAGGGGCTACAGGCGTCCCTAATGGTGCTTTGCTCACGGCTGAGGCACTTCTCTAGCTCTTCCCACCAACTCCATCTTCTTTGGTGAGTCAGCACTCTTGTCCTAGCTTCCTCATCCCTCTTGGGGTCCCTTCACTTGCTGAAGCTGGTTACTGTGCTTGGCTCTGAGGAGCACAGATAAAGTTGCTGCCCTTGAGGATGTCACAGTTAAAGAGGGGAGAGAAATGAAAGCAGTTGACTCGTAGTATTGGATCCCTGGGAATGGTAGAGCCATGTTTCTGCCAATCTTGTCCCCTCCCCTTCTGATAAAACACTAAAAAATATACACCTTCACACTGATATACGTCACCCAGAAATATCCAAATATTTTTGCCATATCTAATGATTTGACAGATAATATCACCAAAGAAAATTTGCAGAATAGTGATAGATCCACCCTGTGCTCACCCACCTCCCTAATCCCACCTGCCACAAATGGAATAGTGCCAGTAATTTTCGTTGAATCTTCACTTGATTATAACTGGAGGGCTGGATGCCCTCTGGTGCAAAGGTATATTTACGTATGCTAATAATATCCAGTCATAAGTTTATGGTGGCTTTCTTTTTCTTATGAAGCTATAATTTATTTTGTGTGGGATTTCCACTTAAGTCTATTTCTTTGAATATTCTGAACAATTTAGTCATGTAAGGAATGTTTAGGATATCCTTTTAGATAGGCAGACTTGTGTGCTATAATCAGAATGTTAATTTCTTAAAAATATCATTTGAAAACATTTTGCACATATGCACGTACAAATGAGAATTGGAGGGTGTGCACACAAGCAAATGTGGTTCCAGATGGACACATTTACTCGATTTAGTATAAAGGTATTTTTATATTTCTGAAAACAATGGGTGGTCTAAAATACATTTATGCAGCATGGATTAGAAGCTCCCAATCTTATGGTAAATTGGCACCTTCCTTCACAGTTGGGCTGGGTTGTGCTGTTCTAACAAATGGTAGTATTCTTCTTTATTTTTTCCTTCAAGAGAAAAGAAACGCTTCTACTGAAGTTATGAAGAAAAATGGCCAAACCTTCAAAGTTTTTATGGTAATTAGTTGCATAAAGTTTTATGCCTAAAAGGCATGGTGAAGTTATTAGTAGATAAGTCAAAAGCGGCAAACTATAAATATTATGTGAAATGTAAGGTCGAAGATTGAAGTCTTATGGAATCATTTTATTCAATTAATTAAAAACAACTGATCTACAAATCCAGAAGGCTGGGTACACGCATAATGTGTGTTTATCAAAAAAGTAGCTAGATGTGATCAAGATGTATTTATTTGCATTCTGTCTACCTTCTTGGAAACGATTTCCTGATTTTCTGAACATTTGCCAAAAGCTTGGGAACATACTGAGAACATCTACAAAAAATGAAATATAACTTCTATTTTTGTATAAGATGCACATTTCTAAAGATTAATAAGACATAGGTATCAGGGTATGTATTGTATGTATTTAATTAACCTATTTATTTTAATTAAGACAATAATTTCCATTGTTTTTGTGTTTAGAGTAATTTTCTGTGCTTGTCTAACTTAAGCAATATACAACGATTGTCACATGTGTGTGAGTTTGGCCGTATCAGTAAAAGACTTACTTTTTACATATCCACTTGCTATTTATTGATCTTCTTTTAAAAATATACTTGTGTTTTTGTAATACAGCTGATACAATTACGAAAATTAATTGCACATAAAAACAACAGAATATACTTTCCTATTTTCTACTCTTGGTCTTTGATCTCTTTTTAATTTTTTCTTTCCCTTTCCTTATTTGTTTTCATTTTGATGCCCATCAATTTGTTTCTCTATTACTGTTATTATTGCAATTTTCTGCTTCCTTTATAGCGTGCACTGTTCTCTTTGATCTGCTTCCCTTCAAGCTTTATTTTTGGTGCTGTTTTTCATGTTCTGTAAAAAAAACATTTTTGCCCCTCTTCCCTTTATTCTTTTGATTCAACTCCTTCTTCTTATAACAAGAACAGAGTCCAGCTTTAAGTGAACAGGTAAATGTTTTTAAAAGAGTAAGCCCTAAGAATCCTTGGCTTCATGCTGATGAGTAGAAATGGTTGAGAGCCTATTTCAAAGACCCTCAAGAACAAAGAAACTTTTCTGAGGCCACGAACAAATACACCAATTCTTTATGGCCCATCTTTGCCAAAAGATCTGAGCTAATGACAGGACAGACCTGTCTTATAAGAGTAGCCAAGAAGGCTTGGGAGGGAACAAACATCTCCTTGACATAATCAGGGGAAAACATACCGTTTATCTCTTTAATAACCATCTTGAGGAAAATTAATGTGACCTTGTCCTTTGTGCAGAACAATAATTGAATTGTGTGTTTTATTTATATCTGGACAAAAGCCAGGATATTGAAATACTTCTCAATATTAGATTTTCTTTTTAAAAAACTAGATTCTATTGGCATTCTCTTTCTGAGATTTCTTCATTAAAAGCTTCATTAAACATAAATCTTCTTTACACAGCAGAAAACAAAATTTTAAGGAGGACATTTAAAAGGTCTTTTGGAAGAGTAGTGCTACGTGTTTTACTGGTGACTTGTCTCTTCCCAGGGATCTGGCATTCCATGGATAAAATGATAATTGATCTTTGCCTACACATGTCTGATATTAGTTACATTGAAAGTTGAAGCTATATAACAAGTTGCAGTGTTCTAGAGTCTAAATCTATCACAAATACACTATTTTTAGAATTTGGGGCTAGGGAGTATGATATAGAGGCTTAATTCAGGGACATCCAAATCCTGGGGCCTCCTTCTACTCTGGAAGAGATGAAGTCATCCATTAGGAAGAGAGAGATTCCACAAGTTTTCAGCTGTGCTGAAAGATTCAGCTGGGCTTTAGGTACATGTATGTACTACACTTTGATTATGGCTTTTGAAAAGGAATGAACACACTCCTCACAAGGGCAACGAGAAAAGTGAGAGCTATATAGTTTTCCCACCTTCAAGCTCTTCTGTACTCATCACTCCCTGCAAAATCAGGCAGACTCACTTTTCAGCAGGATGCAATATAATTTTGGAGACAGTGTGTGTGCAAACTCAGCTCCACTCTTGGTCTCTTGATGCTGTGTTTCTGGTTCACACCTTTCTGAGGGGAGGGAGGTAGTTAAATGGTTTGATCTGAAAGGCCTTCCCACTGGGCTGCAAACTTCATGTGTAACACAAATACAAATGTGAGGAGTCAATGAGGGACAATCATAGCAAAGAGCAGTCTCATCTATAAAAACTTAAAAACCAAGATCTATGTGTCCGTGTCAAAAGCCTGCAACGTGGGAACATTCACCCCATGATAATTGAAAACTGAGTGTAAAACATTTATCAGATGAATAGATTTTTTTTTCCAAAAGGAGAAAATACCAATGTGATTGTAACATAGAAGCTTGTAACATTTTGTTAGTTTTCGACCTATAATTTTTAAAGGAAACTGCAGATATAATAATCCAGTCTCTGCCTCTGGACGAGAAGTACTGGATGGGTGTGAGAGGAAGGGTGACTTTCAGGGCTCAGAGGAGGCTGGGAGTCTAGGAGCCAGGACTGGGTGTTGAGTAAGGAGCACAGAGGAACTGGATTCTGAGGCTCCAGAAGCCGGGATGGGTTCAAAGCACCACATTTGGACGGATGGAGGGTGAGAATTGGATTCTAGACCAAATGTCAGCAAGAGTCAAGGCAAGAGGTGAAATGAAGCAGCTGGGTTTCAGGAGTGGTGCCTGCAGAGTCCCAAGGCCACCTTCACGGGGCTTGGCCAGCCTTATAGGGCATCTGAAGCTGAGCCCGAGGTGAGGAAGAGGTAGTGCAGCTGGTCCACTCGTTCCTTCCCTTAATCCTGAAGCCAAAGATTAAGCTTTTCTTGGCTTTTCCCTTTGGAAGTCTTTTATTCTCAGGACAATTCAAGACCAGGAGTAAGTCCCCACAAGCACTCCTTCCGTCTCTTCCCCGGGCTGACATTGGCATGGTGTGGTCAGGGGTTCAGAGTGTCCGCAGTGAACACTGTTTGGGGTCCAGGGTTTCTCCCAAAGGCTGCCTGGGCACAGGGTGCAGAAGGGTTGGCTGGGGGCCTCACAGTGCACGACAGTTTAGGTCAGAGTGAATTCACACAAAGGAAGCCATTGGAATTGGATAGGTTATGAACCTTGGGCAGCCATCTGGTCCCTCCTGCACACCTCCCTCCTCACCAAACCTCCTTCAAATAGCTGGTCCAGGGAAGTCTAACAGATTCAGTGACAATTAATTTTTTTTAAAAAAAGTAGAATAGTTCTGGCACAAAGAGAATATAAGAAAAAGTATAAAACAGCATCCAATTTGACCAAAAGAGGAATAATATTCACCAGAAAAGTATTCCAGAGAGCAGAAAAATGCTAGGGAACTACAAAAAGTTTAATGAAGCAATAACCTCTGTGAAGGAAGGCCACAAAGCATCAATGCCAGAACTGGGGGGAAAGATGTGAAGACAACAGGGAAATCACAGGGAATGAGAAATTAGTCAGAAATACCTTAGATTTTTGTTTTACTGTTACTGGTTCAATACCGATTAAATGGATAGAAAATAGGTTCTACAGAAGACCTAAACAACATGATTAAATAAAATAGTGATGAATAATATATATTGAACTCCATAACCTGCAAATAGACAATATAATTCCCTATCCTCCAAATACTGTGGTTTTTGGAACTCTCATCAATCTATATTTGCTTCTTTCTCCATCTCATCTAGTTTCATGGCCCCAAACACAATTTATATGCTCACACCTTCCAAGCATGTATCTCCAATCTGAACTTCTCCCGTGAACTCCTGACTCATATTCATCTGCCTACTCAACATCCCTGCCTGGATGTATAACAGGCAACTTAAAGCTAAACATGTTGAGAAACTGGACTCCTGACATCCCATGCCTGCCAACCGCTCCTTACAGCTGTCCTCATCTCGGCTGTTGGGAACTCCATTCTAGCTTGGGCCATGTTTCCTATCCAACCCATTAGCAAGTCATGCTGGCTCTACCTTCAAGAAATATCCAGAATCCAAAGGCTTCTCAGTACCTCCACTGTGGCCCCCCCTATCCAGGCCACCTCCTCACTGGCCTCTCCATTTCCATCCAAGGCCCCTTACAATCTCGTCTCTTATAGCAGCCAGAGGGATCCAATTAAACATAAAATGGATGGATTATTTCACTCTTCTGCTCAATCCTTCAAGTAGCTTCCCCTCTCAGAGTAAAATCCAAATAAAATGACCCTAGTTGTCTCTCCTAAATGCCTTCTCCTGCTACTCTTTCATTCAACCGCTGTGTTCCGCAACCTCACTGGTCTCTTGGATCATGCCAGGAACAGTGTATCCTGCCTCAGGGCCTTGGCACGTGCTGCCCTTTTGCTCTTTCCCAGTTGTTCATGTGGCACACTCCCTCGCTCCCTCCAGGACTTTCCTCAAATGTGGAAACTATTCTTTAAACAAAGACCATATTAGGACAGGTTACTTTCAAGATTTTTAGATGATTGGGTTCAAAACAAAGACTGATTTAGGCGATATATAGTAACAACAACTACTTATATTAGTGCTTGGCCCTTTACGAAGCTCTTCAACATACTATGCACCTTTAAAATATGAAAATAACCCTGTGGATGCATAGAATCATTCATGTTTTATAATGAGGCCTTGTCTAAGGTCACATAGCCAGTATCTTCTAGAATCTTCTAGAATCAGCCTTCACTCCTGCCTTACAGTCCCAGAGCAAATGCTCTTCTTCCTCTACATATAATGATAATAATAGTAATAATTAAAATAATAATATTAATGATAGCAGCTAACATTTACTGAACTCAAAGCACTGTTTTAGGCTCTTTATAAGTATTCTCACATTTAATCCTCACAGAAGCCTAGGAGGTAAACAGTTTTATTATTTGCAGTTTACGGAGACGGGGACTAAGTCAGTGCCAGGTTAAATAACCTGTTCATGGTAAATTGGTGGTAACGGCAGAGGTAGGATTTATACCCAGGCACTAGGACTCCAGTTCCTGGGTCCCTACTACAACCCCAAATCCCTGCTTGGTTGTAGAGTAGTTTTGTCTGCTTTGCTAGATATGCTAGATACAGTTTACAGTTTGGCATAAGTGAGTTCTCCAGTTGAGTAATTAGAGGTCAACTGTGTTCACCCAAGATTTCTTGAAGGCATAGGGAGTTTAAGAAATAACATCTTGGGCTTCCCTGGTGGCAGAGTGGTTAAGAATCCACCTGCCAGTGCAGGGGACATGGGTTTGATTGCTGGTCCGGGAAGATCTCACATGCTATGGAGCAACTAAGCCTGTGTGCCACAACTACTGAGCCTGTGCTCTAGAGCCCACAAGCCACAACTACTGAGCCCGCGTGCCTAGAGCCTGTGCTCCACAACAAGAGAAGCCACTGCAATAAGAAGCCCGCGCACTGCAACGAACAGTAGCCCCGAGTACCCGCAACTAGAGAAAGCCCGTGTGCAACAATGAAGACCCAACACAGCCAAAAATAAATAAATTAATTAAAAAAAAAAAAAGAAAAAGAAATACCATCTTCTGGACCTGGAGATGATCATACTAAGCGAAGTAAGTCAGAAAGAGAAAGACAAATACCATATGATATCACTTATACGTGGAATCTAAAATACAACACAGATGAACATATCTATGAAACAGAAACAGACTCACAGACATAGAGAACAGATGTGTGGTTGTCAAGGGGGAGGGAGGGTGGGGAACGGAAGGACTGGGAGTTTGGGATGAGCAGATGCAAACTCCTATACGTAGGATGGATAAACAACAAGGTCCTACTGTACAGCACAGGGAACTATGTTCAATATCCTGTAATAAACCATAATGGAAAAGAATATAAAAAAGAATATATACAACTGAGACACTTTGCTGTACAGCAGAAATTAACACAACATTGTAAATCAACTCTACTTCAATAAAATTTAAGAAAAAAGAAATACCATCTTCGATTGGGTTTAAGTGTGAAAAATTTCAATGGAATTGATAATTGTCAGATGTTGTAATCTGCTTAAGCAGAGGTTTGTAGTTCCTGAAACATCCCATGACCACCTTTTCTAAGGTGGATGTTTTCTCTCTAAACAAGATGCCCACTGCTGCAGATTAACCAGTTTGTGCCCGAGAGCTTTCCATTCCAGCAGCAATGGAGGCATTGTCTCTCCACGGAGGCTCGCAACAGGCAGAGGAGAGAGAGCTGCCTTACCTGGGGTGACTGTAGGCTACCTGCCGGAACTCGTGATTCCAGTTCGGTCTTCCATAGAAGGTTTTCTGCCTTAATCCCGTAATCACGTCAGTATTTTCATCCCAGTGTAAAGCTATGTGAAAGGCCTAAAGTAAAAATTGTGGTATCAGATGACATTTAGAGGGAAAAGAAAAGGAACCTCTAATAAATGAAGGATGAAGTAATTATGCTCATTTGTAGATTTAATACACAACTTTTCATAGGAAATTCTTTGTAGTCTACCTTGGGCACTATTGAAACAAAGTGCTTTCTATGTGGTTGATGTGCAGAAACGTGAGCCTGGAAAGAAGATTTTTCTTGAAAGGATGAGAGTAATACGGTAAAAAGGGGTAAAGGAAAGCAAGCACTAAGCTACTTCCTTTTTTTTTTTCTTCTGCCAAATTTCTCAAAAAGTAATCTCTAGCTCTGTCCCCATTCACTTCACAGTAAATCCTGGGGATGTGAGAAGGGCCCTGACAGATTAAAGTGATAGAAAAAGCCCAGGGTGAAGCTGGATTTTACGGTGAGATCTGCCTACTGGAGTGAAACGGTCTGTGTCCAGGTTCAAGTGCTGGGAGGATGTTGAGTCTGGCAGGTAGAGAGGTGGCCAGAACTAGCAAGGGGCATGGCTGGAGCTCTGTGGCCAACGGCTTGCCTTCAAATTACACGAAAGCACCCAGGCATCAAGTGGTCGATAAATAAGAGTCTGGGGAATAGCCATGCCTAGTGATGATTTTTTAAGTTGCTATGATTTGTTTCAGCCCACGCTGAACTCTGGTAGGTAAGAAGGATTCTTGCTTCTTACCTCCTGGGATATGTGTCTGCTCTGCTCAGATCCCGCCACAGCTCTTGAGCTCATGGGTTTTTACCCTTTGGTACTTCATTTGCTTACATCCTCTGAGCAGTATGGGTAACAACCCTGCTGGGCCCAACTCTTACCCCACGATCCTGCTGCAACACTGGCTTCCCCGGCTGGCCTTCACATCAGTCTAGGAAAGCAGCCAGGGGTAGGGAGGCCGCACCCTAACAGGCAGTAGACGGTGGCAGACTTTGGTGGAGTCTCAGATATCCAGGCTGCAGGAAGTTGGCACCAGGCAAGTCTGAGCCTAGGTAGCAGGGCTACTACAGGAACTGAATTTGGGAAGAGGACTCCAGGCAAGAGAGGGAAAACTGGCAATAGTGGGGCAGGACCCCCTTCTTAGGCAAGTTTTTCAAAGCACGAAATATGAGACGAGAGTTCAGGGATAAGAACGGAGGTGGTAGTTGAGGACAGAGCCTTGAAAACTGGCGGAAGCCGCATTATCAGAACTGGAACTCAGGGTCAGAGTTGTATCGGCCTCCGGATTAGAATGGCAGTGTTGCATCTCCACAGGCTTTTGCTTAACAGTAGGATGGATTGGTGCTCTAGAGGAAGTTGGTTCCAGCAGTGGCCAGAATAAGAAGGCAGAGACAGGTGACTCCCTTTTGACTAAGTGCCAAATCTAATGACCAACTCAGGCCTTATTTTCCTTGGCTTCTCCACCATGTGGTTGAACATTGCTTCTTCTTGATTCTATTTGCATTACAAAATCCTAGTTCTTCTATTTCTCTCTGATTCAAGAAAGAAACAGTAGTTGTTATTTTCTTATCATATTCTCCTGTCTTGATATGTAGCTGCCTTCTCAGTCTCTAGCTCAGCTCTCTGCATCTCTTTCGGACCACTACTCCCCACAGAGCTTCCATTTTCACAATCCAATTAGCATAATCTACAAAGATGAATTCAAACTTTCTCTCCCAAGCCTTCTTCTTCCTGCTTGAGTAGAATTCTGCATCTCAGACTCCCCAAACATATTTTTATGTAGAATTCTTTCTGTTCCTTCAAATTGACCATCATAGCTATAAATGAATCATCTCACTTTCCAAATAATTTGTGACTTCAAGTTACTTCCACGTACAACTGTTAAGTGATTTCCATAGGCAGGCAGAGTGCTATGAATCGAATGGTACAAAGAAGACAGACAGAAGGTCTCTGCTCTGTGAGGCACTGGTCATTGGAGGGAGAGGCAGACCATGTGCACAATTTCTATGCCCTGATTCAGACCACCACCCTTCTTTACCAGAGACAGAAGCGAAGTGCTCTGGAGAAGGAAGCATGTTACTCTGGTGAAGCCCCAAGTAATTTTGACTAAGAGAACTGGGCAAGGCCTTAGCGGGGACTGGTCTTGAAAGGATGATTCCATGCAGTAGTGCAGCAGGTGGGACAGAGGGCACTGAGTGACATGTCAGGGAAAGGAAACAGGATGAGGGGAGATGGAATTAAGAAAGTCCTTGGTGTGATTGGAGAACATGTATTGTTTGGTGGCTCTGGTGCCAGGGGAAAATGATGGGAATTCTATAGAACAAGTGGGTTTTGCCGTCAGGTCAGGAGGGGCCTGGAAATATCTGCTAAGAAGTTTGGGCATTATTCAGTAGAAAAAAGAGTTTTTCCCACTTCCGCCCATGGTACCTTCCAGCTACCAATCACTGATGTTCAAACATTTGGAATTATGTTTGCTCCATATTTCTCAGCCCAGTGTTCAATTAATTCTCCAAACCCTGTTGATTTGCCCTTCATAATAATAATAATTTGCCCTTTTCCATCTGTCCCTTCTGTTCTTGTCATTCTGCCACTTTGAGGTTGTTGAATTCAGTTTAGCAATTGGCTGTTTCTAAAACAGCCTCTTGATTCCTGACTGACAGCATGTACCAATTATTTTGTCCTGAAATTTAAGCATCTCAAGAATTTCCAACATGTCATGGCAAAAATTTAAGAACATGTCTATTTTAATTTGCTCGTATTCAGAAGAAAACTATCTCTTAACAGCGTACTTTTGGAAGTGGCAGGGATGGGATGGGGTAGAGCTGTGTTGTCACAAAATCAAACAGAGCCTCGGTCTTGCAACTTCCAAGTGACTGGGGTTGCTTAAGTGGACACTCAGGATCGATTCACTTTAGAAGCAGAAGAGCCAGCACAGGACCAGAAAGCAGAAGACAAAGGCTTGTTTGTACTTCACCAAGTGGATCATTAGTCAAAAATCCCATTGAATATGAGAAAAGTATTTGTTTGGAAAATATAATTAATACTATTTAATTCATGAAGATGTTTCAAGCCTAATTCCCAGGAAACCTCTATTTCAGAGTATCCCAG
This sequence comes from Grampus griseus, assembly GCF_964374135.1. NCBI lineage: Eukaryota > Metazoa > Chordata > Mammalia > Artiodactyla > Delphinidae > Grampus > Grampus griseus. Next base: position 77,120,873 of record NC_139007.1, read on the forward strand.
AGGAATAAATATGTAAGGCCGACTGCAAATAAGACCCTAAAAAATTGTTTAGCTACTGAATTTCAAGCAAGTCTTATTCATTTGCAGAAGCACAGAGTCAAATTACAGTGATGTTCTATAGGGCCAATTTGTGTGTGTGTGTGTGTGTGTGTGTGTGTGTGTGAGAGAGAGAGAGAGAGAGAGGCTCTCAGGAGTGCATTCATTTGTAAATTTAGTAACTAATGCAAATCTCTGGTTCAAACACACTTTCCTTAAATATCTATAGTAGCTGTCACAGAAGTGCTGATTAGGACATAAATGTCATAACCTAGTAATCACTTCATTGTTAACTTCCATATTTGAGGAGTTAAAAAAGATTGGAAATGTAATAGTTATCATTCAATACTATCAACACTGAAATAGTACCATAGTGCAATATTTTGATATGCATTATTTTTGGTAAACTCAACCTTAATATGTCATTAATACATATTAATGGACACAGCAGAACACCTGTCCCAACAGATCATTTTGATCTTAGGTGAATAAACATACGTGCACACAATTTCTAAGAATGCCTTAAGAAAAATAAATCTCTAGATAAATCATGTATTCATAATAATTATTTTCTGTAGGAACTCACATGGTTTACAATACAAAATGCTGAACGTCAACACCTGTCAGCTTTTTCTGTTTAACTCTGAACAGCTCAAAACATAGAATTAGAACCAATTCGGAGCTCAACGAGACAATATAGCCAATCCATAATGTTTGCTTGATGTTACTAAATTTCAAATGCAGCTTTTAAAAAAAATTTATTTATTTTATTTATTTTTTATTTTTGGTTGCATTGGGTTTTCGTTGCAGGGTGTGGGCTTTCTCAGTTGCAGTGAGCGGGGGCTACTCTTCATTGCAGTGTGCAGGCTTCTCATTGCGGTGGCTTCTCTTGTTGCAGAGCACGGGCTCTAGGCATGCGGACTCAGTAGCTGTGGCACACAAGCTCAGTAGTTGTGGCTCACAGGCTCTAGAGCACAGGCTCAGTAGCTGTGGCACACGGGCTTAATTGCTCCGTGGCATGTGGGATCTTCCTGGACCAGGGCTCAAACACGTGTCCGCTGCATTGGCAGGCGGATTCTCAACCACTGCGCCACCAGGGAAGCCCCAAATGCAACTTTTAATGACATAATTTCTCTTGGATTTCCAAACTTGGGGTTTTCTCCCTTTAACCAACCTCTTTTTCCAATCTTCTTTTCTATTCCTCAGCAAATTAACTGTAGCTTTTTTTTTTTTTTTTTTTTTTTGCGGTACGCAGGCCTCTCACTGCTGTGGCCTGTCCCGTTGCGGAGCACAGGCTCCAGACGCGCAGGCTCAGCGGCCATGGCTCACGGGCCCAGCCGCTCCGCGGCATGTGGGATCTTCCCGGACCGGGGCACGAACCCGCGTCCCCTGCATTGGCAGGCGGACTCTCAACCACTGCGCCACCAGGGAAGCCCAACTGTAGCTTTTATTGCTACAATTGAATAGCTCTTTCTAATCTGGTTTTATTTTATTCTTTTTCTTTTAAAGAACATAAAAACAATACTTTCATGCTGCTAGATAACCGTGTAGCTCATTATTGAAATTATTCCTCTTCTCTTTGCTCTATCATGACACAAGTTAGATAGTATTGCTCATTCTCAAAGTCTTATCTATACCTGATTTTCATCCCAGCCAGTAAGAAATATATGATAACTCAGGAAGTGAGTTTTCCCTTGCTCACTCATCCTTGTTTCCAGCGAGAGTAAGAGATCGGCAAACCACTCAAAGGCTCCTGGATCTCGGCAGATCCAGTAGAAGTACACCTGTTAAGAGAGAAGGCAAGAAAACAGATCTGTCCCTCTTTTCATAATGTGCTGATAATCGCAGACTACTTTATCTCCACTAAATTATTTGAGCCCAAATGGGCACTTCTGCAAAATAACACGCTTCCCTCTGCCAGCGAACAAATAGTCACACTGTGATTTCTTTTGAAAAAATTCACATTGTGTTTGAAAAGGCCCAGAATGAATTCAGAGTCAGGAGCCTGTGGGCTGTTGCCAGTTTCACTGGATGAGGATCAATTTACCCCATTCCTGGCTGTGCTTCTTCTGAATGAGGTTAATAATCATAACTAGCTGTGCCTTTCACTCTTCCCAAAGGGGGATAAACTGTTAGACCAACGCCCTTCATCTTCACTTATGACCTAAGCTCTGGATTTGAACCGTCTCCAGAGACCCAAAGGCTTGTTCACTAATCCACTTCACCAGCCATGCCCTCCGGAGGGTGGAGATTATGGTAATTGCAGAATCAAGCCACACAGGCCAGAAGTTTCCCATCAGCCAGACATATCAGTGTCCAAGGAAGCTGGTGGGTGGTGGCAGAGGTTGTGTGTCAACTGCTATAATGAAATTGCACTGAGGAACATTTCTTTTCTTCTTTTCTTTCCTTTTTTTTTTTTTAAACTCTCTGTGTTTAGCAAATGGCATGTGATGAGAAGTAGTTTGGCTTTGCTAAAATAAAGGCTTAGATTTTGTGCTTTGAGTTTCAGATAATTGTATCTAGAAGAAACCACGGGAGATAGGTCTATTAATTCTCCTCTTTTTCTCACACTCCTACCCGCTACTGCCCACTGCTCTTTCCTGCACCCCCTCCCAAAAGAGATGCTGATTAACAGGATAGAGGAGGGGGCCGGCCTTGATCTCCACCAGGAAATACCGTCTCCAATAGCCAGTGTTCTCACCCTCCCCTCCCCCGCCAGGCTGCAAGCTCACCATCATCATATAATGAAATTTACAGGCGAGATTTAATTAACAGATCATATTCATGAGGAAAAAGAAATCACAGAATGTGTTTCCAGGCTAAGTGTCTTGCCTATTCTCTCCAGGTTTGTGCAGGAATTTATGAAATTAATACTCAAGAAGAACAAAAGCTTAGAGCCTACATATTTGTTGGACAGTTGCTGCTTGGAAGGGTTCTTGGAATATTAATCTCAGGACTACTAATAATCCCCAGGTATTTTAGCTCCCCTACCCCAAAAGGAGCTTCTTCTCAGCTGTAAAACTGAGTCAGTGGGGCCCTCCTGACAATCGTGTTCATCCTTGTTGATTCAAAGAATTGAATTGAATGTACTGAACATTCTGAATCCTCACTCCATGTCAAGACTGTTTTCAGCTCTGGAGCTCGAAGAGCAAACAAAGGAGACAAAAATTCCCTGTCTTCATGGCATCTGCATTTTAGAGGGAGAAGAAAGATGATAAATTAACAACTAAAATATAGACTATGTCAGAGGGTGATTGGTACTCTGAAAAAAAAAAAAGGCAGGCTGGAAAGTCCTGCAATATTAAGTCAAATGGACAAGGAAAGAGGACATTGAAGCCAAGACATGGAGAGAATTGAATGGTTAGGGGAGAGGCCCGGGGTGGGAGCTGTCAGAGGGGAGCCAGGAGCTGGTGGAGTGGAGTGTGGGGTGGGGGGTGGGCAGCGAGAGGTGAGGTCTGAGGGGAAGGCGGAGAGGTGCAGACGGGGGCTGTGAGGCCGTCCTGACTTTTACTCTGAGTGAGGTGGGGAGACACTGCAGGGTGCCCAGCAGGGGAATGACGTCATCTGAGGAAGGATCCTGGGCCCGACCATTCTGGCAGCATTTTTATAGACTGGGCGGTGAATCGGGGAGGGGTAGGGGAAGGAAGGAAGAATGGAGGCCAGAGGCTGATTTTATATGCTATGTAGGTGATGAGTACTGCTATCCTCTTTCTTTCCACCTTGTATAGTGCCTCATTTAAATTACTCTTTCAAAACCTCAGCCCTGCCTTTAACTCGCTTTGCTCCCTGTGGAAATCAAAACCAACTAACTGAATTTAATGCCCTTCTCACCTATGCTCCTCCCCTTGTTCCTGCCCCAGTAGCTTGTTTGATCTAAGAATATTAACGGTGCATTTGGTATAGAACAAACAACATTGACTTATTTTCTATTATTTTCACTCTTTAAGAAACATGCTAAAAATACATTCATCTGAAACAACAAACCAAAAAATCGTTTTTTTTTAAACATGTCAATTTCAAATCCAGTCCCAATCACCCTTACTTGAAAAACAGTCACATCTTAGCTTTCCTCCACTTACTGACCCTTATTCTTTCAAACAGAAATCATTCCTGTCCTTACTTTCCTGTGGCTTAGCTGTGTGTCAGTGTTCTGAGGGTTCGCCAAGCCTTTTATACGTTCTGCTTCCTTGTAATGGCTTTGTGTGTTTTTCCCTCTGTAACTGACTCACAGGTGACACTGGGCAGCTTTGGTGCAAGAGGCAATGGAGGGGCACTGAATGGGCTCTGGTGAAGTGCCTCGGGCAGAAAGAGAAGAAAATGGACTTTGAAGAGAGGAAAAAGCACATTTACTTTGACTCCCTTTCATCTTTCTAATAGTGAGGGACGCTCACTGTGAAGGGACAGAGGCTCCCCACCTCTGTGTTTCCTCCAGTAGGAAGGGTCTGGTCAATGGTAGAACAAACGTCCCAAACAATAGGCTACACGTCTGTGATCTGTGCTTCCCAACTCTCGCCCCGCCTCAGTCTCCAAAAATAAAACCACCCTAAAATCGGTTACCTGTATAAAGCATGGCTTTCAGAAATCTGTAGTAGATAACAGAGGCCTAAAATACCTCAGGTAACTTGAAAAGGTTTTGTTACACAGAAAGTCATCCTCAGTAAAATGATGAAAGTTCTGAACTTCTGTAGTAATGAAGTTTTCTTTTACAGGACTCAGCCCACACATTTTTGTAGATCTAATGGATCCCCAGATGTTGCAGGGCACCACTCCAGGACGTTGTTATGGGGTTAGGGAGTTCTGTATGCATGTGGCCTATCACAGGCCTTTGCTGCCACATCGTTCCTAGCACAAACCACGAGATAAACTCAGCCAGAGCCAATCTCAGGGGGGGCCTGGGTCTCAGCTCCAGCTCATCCCCACCTTTCCCACAGCCTGGGCTTCTCTTTAAGAGAGTGTGGACCAGGTCATCTGGGCCCAGTAGGAAATGTCCCCATGCTATTTTTGGATAAACAATTCCAGGAAATGAAATAAGAAAAGCTACTTATCTATTTTACTACCAGAGCACCAGACTCTTCCATCAGACATTCCCGTGCCATGGCCTGGATAGGTACCCACAAACACAGCAGGGGACACATCCTCAAATACAACCTGCATTTCTTTAGACCCAAAATCAATTTCCTGAGGGTGGAATGGGGACAAAAATTACCTATCTATCTATCTATCTATCGCTGAGAGCACCCAAGGGGCTTTTTCCTTTCTAAGGAAGGAAATTGCACATGAGGGTGCAGGTTGAAGGTGTAATATAACATAGTAGTTAACCATTGTGAGCATGGAATCCTGCAACCTGTCCTAGTCTCCTGGCTTCACCACCTTCAAGCTGTGTAACTGGGAGCAAGTTATGTAATTTGAGTCTAGATTATCACACATTGAAATGGCAAAAAAACCCCAGAACAAAAACACAGAACAATAATCCATGAGATTATTTTGAAGATGAAAGGATAGGTTTCATGGAAGCATTTAGCTCAAAGTCTAAAGATGCAGTAAGTGCTCTGAGATGTTAGCTGAGATATTGCTACTACCTCACTGTCATCTGGAGGAGCTTACAGAATGAATGCCACATGTTTATATTAGAGAGCGAAGAGGGACACTTGCCTTACTTGGGGGTCTGTGTCCACCGTCACTCCTGAACTATAGAGATGGTGGTTATTGACAGGAGGTGAAACCAAAATCTCTAGCACCAGTCTCGAAACCTCAGCATTGGTCATAAAGATGTAGTTCTGAGAGGAACCCATTCACTAGTGAAAGGTACTCTAAGATCCATGTTGGGTGCCAGGGTTGACCTTGACCTTGAACAACAGCTCCCTCTAGGAGGCCGGTGGGATTGCACTGTGACCTTGCCTCCTCCTGGGCAGCATCCTATGTTCCCCACTGTTATGGTATGAATGCATCCCCCCTAAATTTGTGTGTTGAAATCTTAACCGCCAATGTGATGATTTGGAAATGGGGCCTTTAAGAGATGATTAGATTTAGATGAGGTCATGAGGGTGGGCCCCCATGATGGGATTAGTGCCCTTATAGGAAGAGGAAGAGACCAGAGCTCCCTCTCTCGTCATGTGAAGACACAGCAAGAAGGTAGCCATCTGCAAGTCAGGAAGAGTCCTCTCCAGAACACAATCATCCTGGCACCCTGATTTCAGACTTCCAGCCTCCAGACCTATGAGAAATGTTTGTTGTTTTAAGCCACTCAGCCTTGGTATTTTGTTATAGTAGCCTGAGCTAAGATTCCACGCTCCCTATACAATGTAACAGAACTGATAGAAGCTTCAATCAGGGAGGGTGATGGTGACTTTCCATGGAGGGAATCATGAATATTTTCTAAAAAGAGAACTTTTCTCTTTGAAAAGATAGAGACTGATATTTAGAAAACATAATACCTCCTCAATAAATGGTAACTATTATTGTCCTGGTTTTTATTTTGTGGTTGCTGTTACCAAGGTCATCGTGGGTGAAGACAATAGCAAACAGTTTTTGAAGCAACTAGTTTTGAGAAGCTTCCCTAACATGGCTTCCACATCTGGTTTTAAAGAAATAAAATTATAAAACTATTTTTCCCATTATCCATTGTAATACTAAGACCAGCCTTTGTCAATCACTTTTAGTCCTTAAGACTATTGTTTAAAGCCATTATCCTTAATGTTAACTATTTCATGGCTATGCTGCTGCTTTGCCCTTTGACTGGGGCCTAAACTTTATTGTGCCTCAGTTTGCTCAAATTATAGTTGTTGGACAACTGGAATGTTCATTAATAATAGAATGATAAAATCAATTGTGAGATAGTCATACTACAGAATTCACTGAAGGCGCTAAATAAAATAAAGTCAATAAATAGGCAGTGACACTTGAAGGAGCGCCAGGCCATGTTAGAATGAAAAACAAAAACACAAATTGCACACCTTTCTTTCTCTCCCTCCTTCCCCATCCCCACATCCCTATTTATGTAAAAATAAAATAACACCTTGCATATGTGTGTAGGTGCGTATGTGTACACAAAAGTGCAGGAAAGGAATGGAATAAGATGTGCTCAACCGTTTCAGGTGAGAACCCTGGAGGGCCAAGTGGTGGCAGTGGTTAATTTGGGAAGGGAGGTGAATAAAGGGAGTTTTTTTTTTTCAAACTGCTAAATCAATTTATTTCTAAACAGAAATGAGGTTTAAAAAAAAACACAGCTAAATGAAGTCTTGATGTCTTTCATTGCAAGGGTCCCCAGAACAGTGCACTTTGCTCTCTGTAATGCCATGCTTACACATTCTTTTTTTTTTTTTTTAATTGAAGTATAGTTGATTTACAAAGTTGTGCTCATTTCTGCTGTACAGCAAAGTCACTCAGTTGTACATACATATATATACATTCTTTTTCAGATTCTTTTCCATTATGGTTTATCTCAGGATATTGAATATAGTTCCCTGTGCTCTACAGTAGGACCTTGTTTATCCATTCCAAATGTAATAGTTTGCATCTACCAACCCCAAACTCCCAGTCCATCCCTCGCCACCGCCCCCCACCCCACCCCCAGCAACCACAAGTCTGTTCTGATTGAGATTTTTGACTGAGTATTTTATTTGACTCTTTTACAAGGACCCTGTAGTCATGTACGGCTTGTGTGGTTAATAAACCAAGATATTAAAAATATTAATACTGGTCACTTCCCCACAGGGCAATGGGGAGACCTCCTGGGGGACTGGAGTCTTTTGAGGCTGCCTAGTGAAAGGTGAGAAGCACGTGAGTCTCCTGGAGATGCAAGCTGGCCTCATGTTCCCTGGTTCAATTTATCAGGACACTCTCAGCGGCTACCAGAGATGATCAGTTCCAGGAGTAGCCAGAGCAGCAGGGTGAGGGAAAGTGAAAGTAAATAATTCCTCAAAACAGATTAAATTAAATGCATTTTTCATTCATTAGAAAAGAGAGCAGGCCCTCCTTTGTTTTATTAATATATTTAAGGAGAGTATGGATTTTTGCCTTTCTTGGCCTCTTTGCCTTGTTCCCACTGGCCCATGCTGTCTTTTTATTTGAATTATCTGTTTATTATATTAGGTTAAGAACCCAAAGGCCATTTTGCGCAGGACACACTATAAATACTCATTATCACGGTTATGTATTATTGAGCTGATGAAGGAAGACCATTTATGAAGAAATTAGGTTATCTCAGTTTTTCTAGAATCTATTTTATTATCATCTGAAGATTACATATGCAGTTAAGAAAATGAACCAAATCATCCAGTTGGCCGTCCTCTCGGTTCTGACTGCACGGCTGTGATATTAGGGAACTAAAATGTGGAGGCCAATACATTTATGTCAGCAATCTGCCCCCTCCCCACCCCTGGTTTGTACACACCTATTTCCATTCATCATTTTGACAGTTTGCACAAGCAAACTGTCCTAACTTTTTTCAAGAGCTCTTTTCACAAATTGAGTGTGATGTAGCATTAATCATCTCCGTTAGGCAGGAGCTGGGGGGACATTCATCCCCAAGGGGCATTTTAACCCTCGGCTTCCTCCATACTGTATCACAGGGATGTCCCAGCCGCTCACACCCCCTTCCTTCATCCCCAAAGAGCACTGTGTTCTCATTTGCCTCCAACTAAGTGAAGTGTGGCTCTTACTCTTGGGTTGGAAATATCCCTCTAATATATTACAACTTTTTCCTATTTTCTTCACAGCAGGGCATCATTATCTTTATTGTTATTTTGCCTTCTTGGGAAGTGTCTCCTAACCACTTCTCTCTCTTCCTCTGCTGCTCCTCACCACTATCTTTAGTAATAACACATAGCTAGAAAAAATTTGAAAAACGCTAGCTTCAAACAGAAAGTGCTACATATGACCCCAAAGAAGATGCAGGAGTCCTATTGGATATCTTTTTGCATTTTACTTAGAAGTGTTCTAGAATAATGTGGCAGAGGAGAAGGAGGAAGAGATGTAGTTTGCAATGGTCACAACTAAGAAAACTTTGGTGCAAATTTTTTACTCTAGACTTGCAGTATAAGCCTTGTTCATAAAAACGACTGCCTTTATGCCAACTTTTACACAAGAGGGAGAAAATCCGAACCAATTGCAGTTAACTATTTAAACTTAAAATTCCAGCTCTGAACCTCTATGCTGTTTTTTCCCCTTTCCTTGTTGCAGAAAAGAACACTCTGAAAACTATAGCCCAGATCTATAATTGTGAAGATGCTGTTAGATAAGAATGTACTGCTTTGCTCTCCCGCACTTAAAAAATTATAGAGATGCTGACAGTTTAGTGGAAGGAGTAGTATTTATATCTCAAAAGCATGTGGGCGGCCCTGACAAATATTAGTTACATAAGCCTAATGTTAGCTGTACTCAAATAAACACAGAATTGCTTTAAAACAGAAATTTCCTAAGCTTTTTCTCAAGCATGCAGATTCTGAGGAAGTGGATGTCAAGTGTGATTTTCAGCCTGAACTTTCTGTAGTGTGAAACCTCACTTCTTTCATAAAAGAGCTTTGAAACCAGAAACACAGGCTCCTGTCCTGAATCAGTGGCTAGCCAGTTAGGGACTTTGAACCAATCACTTCCCACTGTAAGTATTGTCCTATGCAAAACTGGAAGGTCAAGCCCCTTCAATTTTGTGATTTCATGCTTTTAGCTTCTTTTCTCCCATATACTATAACTCCTGCCTTTATTTTCAGTTGAGGGTTGTCTCAATATTACCCCCAATTTTTATAAGTCATTAAAACAGTGTGTTTTATTTCCAATTCTATGATCTCTGTTTTTTGGACTAGAGATCAAAGCCCCTGTTTTATACTTTTGTGGTAAATCCTTAGCCCTCCCACTGAAACAGCTTTGAAAAAGCCCATAAACAGCCCGGGAATAACACTGAAATGGTGAGAGAGAAGGTGGTATTAATATTCTGTGGGTTCCAATATGGACTTTAAGATTTTGTGGATTCTTAGAAGAATTTTCCTATTTGTGATAAAATAATTGGAATGTATTATTTTAATTATAAAGTTGCTGAACTAATAGCCTTTTGTTTAAATAAAAAAAATTAATCTTAGTAACCTAGAATTTTACAGAAAATTGTGCAGAAGCCATTTGTTAATTCTTTTGGCCAAGTGGACATTTATTCACTCATTGATTTATTCAAAATTTATAGTGTGTGTGCATATATAAATATATATCTCTCTAATAATGGAGATATCGAGAAAAGCCACGCTTAAGGAGCTCAGAATCTGTTAAGGGAAATAAAGTACTTTGTGAACGTTAAAATAAAAAAGAAGGATAAATGATATAAAAGGAGAACAGCACAGGGGTAATGGATGTTGAGAGAAGGGTCAGGTATTGTGAGTCTGGTGAGAGGAGAGTGATAGGCTTTTCAGCCAGTATGAGTGGGGCTTGGCACATAGTAGGTGCTGCATAAATACTCATTGAGTGAATAAGTGAATGAAAGTGAGACACACAATTCCATCACCATCTCCATGTGAAGCATAATGTGACCTTTTGTACAGTGAGAACCATGAAGCAATGAGCCGCTGCTATAAGTGGGTCTCACTTGGTAGACAGCAAGAGGAAAGAGTTTACAGAGATGGGGAAATCAACATAAACCATAACAAAGCTTTGCAGTGGAGTCCAAATGTATGAAACAGTGTCTGTTTTGCTTGCTTTGTGCCCTGGACTGAATGTTTGTGCCCCCGCCCCAAATTCATATGTTGAAATCTAGTCCCCAGTGTGATGGTATTTGGAGGTGGGGAGTTTGGGAGGTGATTAGGTCATAAGGGTGGAGCCCTCTTGAATTGGATTAGTGCCCATCAGTGTCCAAAAAACTTGCCCTCTTTTGCAGTGGAAAGTTAGAGCTAGAAGATGACCGTCCATAAACCAGGAAGTGGGCTCTCATCAGACACCAAGTCTGATGCTGGTGCATTGATCTTGGACTTCCCAGGCTCCAGAACTGTAGGAGAAATACATTTCTGTTGTATGTATGGTATACCACCCCATCTATGGTATTTTGCTATAGCAGCCCGAACAGACTAAAACACTTGGTTAATCTTATTGTGGTATAAAGGAAAGATGATGGGATTTAGCTTAAGAAGAACCCGGGTTCAAACTCTCATTCTGATATTTATTAGCTCTCTGTGCTTCTGTTTCCTCACTGGTAGTCTGAGGATACTACTTATCTGAAAGAGGTATTATAACAATTCAATGATATGATTCTATCATTCCTATTAGCTTTGTGATCCAGCTTCAGTTTTCTCATCTGTAAAATGGGCAAGTGGTAAGTAAAGATGATGTGAGATAGTATGTGTAAAATGCCTAACTCCCTGCCTTCTAGGTAGTCAATGATTGATTAATCTAGGCTATTAGTATTAGTACTAGTAATTTATATCTTTGGCAGATATAATTAATTTAATTATAATCTTATACACACTTAATATATCTTATACACATTTATACAGTAATGTTTCTACATTATTTATTTGTCTTATTTGGTATTAAAACTCCCTGATGGATATGGACTCTTATTTCTCCATCGTGTATATCAGGAAACCTAGCTCCGAGAGGTGATCTGATGCACTCAGGGTGATGCGTCTAGTGAGGGTGGAATCAGGCTGAGGTAGATTTTCTGACCAGGAATCCCACGATCTTCCTACAATACAGTAGGTGGAAGCCATGTCTACCATGTGTTGGTTATGTCAAACCAGAGAGCCAAATGCACCTGAGTTCGAACCCTGATTTTGCCCTTCATTAACAGTGTATTTCCAAGAAAGTGACTTTAGTGTCTCTAAAGCTTCAGAGGCCTTATTTGGAGAACAGAGCTTGTGCTATCTACTTTCTAAGGTTGTTGGGAAGATTATAAAAATAAAATGAAAAAACATATGTCAAGCGCCTGTCACTTGGAAACTCATGAAATGATAGCTAATTTTACTCTAATTTCTTGGTTGAGAAAGCCCCACCTGTAGAGATCTTCCCTTCTGGCCTTGCCCCAGTGCTTCGCAAAGTGCCATTTCTTAAAGAATGATAGATGAAGAAAGTTTCCATGGCTAAATATGCTTGGGAAGGGTGGGTGAAATGAAACTGAATGAGTTTCTTTTCTGCAGAATTTATTTAACAGGCCAATAGAAGATGTGAATCTTCTAAAGGGGGATCTGTGACAGCATTTCTGAAATCATTTCACTACACAATTCTCTTTAGTGGACCTTCTCATATGACTAACGTCCCATAGACATGCTGACTTAATCAAGCATCTTCCTGGGATAGACGAGGAAACTGCAGCCAAAGTGTCAGTCAGAGAAGCGGCAGAACCAGGACCAGAACCAAGTTTGCCCGATGTCCTTGGCCCTCCTGAGTTGACACCATTTAGTGTTAGCATGGCTCCCTTTCTCCTGCTGCTCTAGTGTCTGTTGCTGATCCTAAGAGGGTTAAAACATGGGATGCACAAAGGGAGCAAGGGAACCATGGAGGCAGCTAGTCAGAGAACATACAAGAAATGACAAAAAGGAGATTTGGAGCTGGATGGCAACACCAGGCAAGCAGACAAATGAATCCCAACTGTGGCATTTTTGCTTCTCAGTTAAGACCCCGAGTCCATGAGATGAAGATATTGAATAGTACACTTGCAACCACAGTATCAAGCTCGAGTCTAAGGCTGCCTGTTAATAGTACTCACTGCAGCGCAGTCACATAGCCATTTGCAGCCTGTCCATATTTTACTGACATGAGCAATTACATGTCCTGTAATGGCAATGAAGCAATAAAATTTATGTCTTGTCATCTTTAACAAGATTAGACATAACCCTTCTCATAAATGTAATACTGAATGGAGATTTTTAAGAACATAAGTATAGTTAAGGATCCTTGAGTTTATCCCTCACAGTTAATTAAAACCCTCCCCAGGAATCGGCAGATGATAGATAGAAGGATGTTGAACCTTTGAATTCATGGAAGGGTAAGCTGATGATATTTTCCATACCTTGCTCAGCTTCCACTGGGTTTGTGACTCACAGCATTGGTACCAGATAGATTTCAGAAGAGCGGCAAAGGGAGTGACCCCTATTCCCGTGGCAATGCACATGCTCACTGGATAGTGAAACACATCTGTCAGTGCAGCTCCGAATGGCCCGTCCACCGCCAGCCTGCAATCACAAAGTGTGCCGTTTGACATTCAGAACACTCCGCTCTTGAAATCAAAGCCATCCTAAACGAGTGCTTTGTATAGGATGTGTTAGCAAATGTGTGCAGGGAAGTTGGCTCTGTGCTTGAGCATGCCCTATTGGGACACACGTAGTGTAGCGCTGTGGTGGCCGGCCTTATGGCACAGCTCTTTTTTACAGTTCTTAAGAGTTTGTTTTGCCTTCAAGCATCATGAGGATTGGTAGAAGATGCCTTTTCTTTTCCTTTCTTTTCCCATCTGCCCTCAGAGGGAAAAAACAGAATCATCAAGGTGGCTTAGAAGGCTTACGTGTCCTTTTGCTAATATGATTCTCCCCGTTCCCACCTCTTCGTATGTTTATATAATTTTAGTCTAATGGAAGCCATTCATTTGGAATAAACATAATTTTGGAATAATTTGTCAGTTGTGTGGAATTTCTAAAACTCATTATTTTACATTATGCGAACTCAAAAATCTGTGATAATTAGGCCAGGGGTGGCACTGATGTTTTGTCTTTGCTTAGCAAATTTTTCTTTATAAGGATCATGCATATTCATTGAATAAGTGCAACTGTCTTTAACTTGGTCCTAAATGGACTGACCCCGGATTCTGCTCCATCTCTCATGGCCAGTTCTCCACACTGGCTTTTCTTTTGTTTCTTAACGTACACAGGACCCTCTTTGGCTAAGGGGCCTTTGCACATGATAATCCAACTAGTCACTTGGAATGCTCTGCCCCAAGTTCTCTCCTATCCTCTTATTTGGTTCATAGTTACCCTTCCATTAGGTCTCATCCCAATTATCATTTCTCTGGGGAAGTCTTCATGGATTTCTTAGACTAGGTTAAATCCCCTCTTAGATAATTTATAACACCATGCATCTCTCCTCTGTAGTCCTTATCACAGTTGTAATTTTATAGTTGTTTTGGGTGGTGTGTGTGTGTGTGTGCATGACTTAATTTGTGTCTGTTTGGTCACTAGACTCTCAGGTCTGCAGAGGTAGGGACCATGTCTGTCTTTGCCCACCACTGTATCCCAGCACCTTACATGGAGCTGTTCAATAACAATTTATTGAATAAATTGTAAAGGGAATGTTTAAAATATTTCAGTCAACGGAATGTATTAAATAACCTCAACTATTCCAAAAGCACACATTTACATATGAACAAAGATATGCTAATTAAGAAGCTTCTAAGTTATTCATAACCATTCCCTAAGGAGTGTCTGTTGAAGGCACCCGAGGTTGCCCCTTTTGGGCTTACTATGTGTTCATGAAAGTTCAATTGGGTTTATTTTAAAATATTCCATATGCCAGACCTCCTAACAATTCAAATTAACTCTCCTCAAGTTATCTTAATTAATAAGGCTTTATTACATATTGATATATGGAAATAGAAGAATAAAAATAAAAGGTCATTAATCAGAAAGGGTTAGTATCTCAGCCCACGGTAGATTCTTTTATAAATAATTAGATAAGGGGAATTGAGAGAAAGAGAATAAATATGAAACGGTCCACGATTAAAGTGTCTTATTGTTAATTGTTTTTATAATTAGTTGTATTTGGGATTTATTTGACACTGATTTTAAACGATAACAATTAAACCCAAAGAAGAATTGTGTCATATAATTCATAGAAGTGCATAATAAACAAATTTCTACATAATTAAAATTGAGAACCTAAGCTGGAAGCAGCAGGAGGAAATATTGAGTCCTACCTCCTGGTTCATACAGAGATTCCCTCCTTTCACATCCCTGATCACTAATCACTTTCCCACGTGAAATTGTAGGGCCCCTTGTTCCATAGAGGGGCAGGGAGGGCTAAGTATTAGACAGGTTTTCCTCATGTTTCACTGGGATCTGTCTTCTGACAACTCATGCCTTTTGCCTGCCTGAGAAACAAACCAGGTGTTTTCCCTTTCCTGCCTCTCAACCCTTAAACTAGTTGATCTAGCTATCATGACACCCCAATTGTTCTTTTTTGGACCAAAATATCTCCATCTCTCACAATGTTGAATTGGCTTCCTTTGCACAAATTCTCATTTGTCAAGTTCACTCAGTTACTTCCTGTCTGATGTGGATACAGTTTCTAATAAAGCAGTTTAGAAGCGAGTCCCCTTTCCAGCAGCCACATCACCTGGCCCTTGCTGCTCCTGTCAGCAGCACCACCCACCACCTCATCAACCTCCCGTCTTGTCTCTCTGAACCCATGAACTTTATTCATCCACGCTGTCCCTCCTGTGTCATCAGCACTTTCACTGTCGACTCTGTGGTAGATGACGTTTCTTATTTTGCCAATGACAATAGTAGCTAACTTTTTTTTTTTTACTATGCATTATGCTAAGGGCTTCATATGGACTGTCGTATTTAATCCTAAACAGAACCTATGTACTATTATTGTCATCTTCATTTTACAGATGAGGAAACTGAGGCAGGTGTTACATACATCCTCCAAGATCCCATGCAAAACTGGGCTTTGAACCCAGGCTGTCGGACGCTGGAACCCTTGGCTCTGGGCAGTAGATTAAATCGCTAAAAACTCTAACACAGACTCTGAGAAATTCCTCCATTTTACTTCAGAAGGTGAGGTCTTTTATTTTATTTATTTATTTTTATTGAAGTATAGTTGATTTACATTGTTTCAGGTGTACAGCAAAGTGACTCAGTGATACATACATATATATCTATTCTTTTTCAGATTCTTTTCCATTATAGGTTATTGTAAGGTATTGAATACTGTTCCCTGTGCTATACAGTGGGTCCTTGTTGTTTGTCTCGTTTATATACAGTAGTGTGTATCTGTTAATGCGAAGTCTTTTAAAAGAGCTTCATTGTCCTTCTTCCTGAGTTCAGAGGAAGAGCTTCCCTGCTCTTCACTAAGCTTTGCATGTCCTCTTGGGGTCCTCAGTCACTGCTTGTCTCACAGGTTCCTGGGACTGGATTAAATCCTTTCTGGGTGCAAAGCAGTGAAAAATTATGGTACTCTCCCTAAACTGTTCCGTTTAATCCAAAATTAAAACAATGTTGAGAGGTAAAATCATCGAAGGAAGTTCAATAAGATTCTGATTTGTCATGTGCTGAAGATTTAAACAAATTCTAGGTTTTGGGGGGTTTCTTATGCCTACACATATATAGAGGCAGAGGTCAAACGAAGTTAACAAATGAAGGGAAGCTGCACTGTGTACAACGACTCATTTTTATTCACTTGGTAAATATTTATTGAGTGCCAGCTGAGAGTTAGGGCCCGTTCTGGTCACTGGGGACAACAAAGTGAATCAAAGAGATAAAGTCCCCATTCTCGTGTGGGGAGATAAATGGTAAACAAATAAACAACCAGGTATTTAGTGTGTCAGGTGGAGAGGAAGAAAGTAAGGCACGGGGCACAGTGACCACGACGAGTGTGGAGTGTCTGTCGGGGTTGCTGGATCACAGGAAATGGGAAGGGAAGGCCTCATTAGGAGACATTAGAGCAGAGACCTGGGGGCAGTGAGGGGGCGGCCAAGCAGAGACCGGGGGAAGAGTGTGCCAGGGAGAGGGAGCTGCAGCGGCAAAGGCCCTGAGGCGAGTGTGCTTGGTGTGGGAGGGAAGCAAGAGGCTGGAAGAGTGGCTGAGCGAGCGAGGGAGCAGGTGGTGCAGCAGGGGTGCCCAGGGAGGTCTGGGGGCCAGATCATGTCAGGCCTTGCGCTGAAGATGCACTCTGGAGATAAAAGCATGCTAAGTATCATACGATATTACGTGGAACCCTAAGAAAAAGATACAAATGAACTTATATACAAAACACAAATAGACCCACAGGCATAGAAAACATACATATGGTTACCAAAGGGGAAAGTGGGGGAGGGATAAATTAGGAGGTTGGGATTGACATGTACACACTACTGTATATAAAATAGATAACCAACAAGGACCTACTGTATAGCACAGGGAACTATACACAGTATTTTGTAATAATCTCTAAGGGGAAAGAATCTAAAAGAAATAGATATATGTATATATGTAAAATGGAATCACTTTGCTGTACACCTGAAACTAACACAACATTGTAAATCAACTCTACTTCAATAAAACAAAAAGAAAGCAAGCATACCGACTACGGAGAAACACTTCCTGAGCTCTTGTTGGGGGACTGGCTGAAATGAGAGCTGGTTTGTGAAGAGGAAGGTTGGTCGATAGGCCGGACGACTGTATACACTCAGAGCAGAAACCAGGCTAGCAAACAGGATGAAGGTATCCACCTTGGCAATGCCAAGGGAGGGCTGGGACCTGTGTGTGTGCATGCATGTGCGTGTGCGTATGTGTGTTTACTTTCATTCCTGATTTTAAGCATTCACACTACACTCTGAACCTCAGAATTCTGTTACATGGCTTCCTTTCCATGATAAAAAGGATAAGGTCTTAATGGAATAGTCAGATGTCTTGTGACTTGGGGCTCTAGTCTGAATAGATGATGTTTGTACTTGGTTTATCATCACACTGCTCTTTAGTACCAGTGTTTGAAATGAAGACTGTGGCTCTTCCCCCCCACCCAACACAAGCAAGCCCAGTGCTACATAGTCACAGTTCAGTGTCCCATGGGAAGACAGAGGAGGGACAATAAGCTGAGTAGATCCTGTGCCTTAAATTTATTCTGGTGCCTAGTTTACCACCGGTAAATATTTGTTAAATTAAATGAGTTGAAGCGTCCATCTTGGGTCCAGGTATTCATTCCTCATCAAATATTTACTCTGTATCCACTACGTGTCAGACACTGTTCTAGGCATGGGACATATAGAGGAGGACAACCTCTTGCCCTTAGGAAGTTCCATTCTAAGTGTGTCCTTACTGGGTTCACCACCCGAAGTCTTGTAGCTGTGGTCACCTGCTTGGCAGTTCCTGATACCCTCCAAGGATGGCAGAAGAGGGGATGTCCTGAGGCTTCTTTTGAAATATCAAATTCCTTCACAAAGTTTTTCTCAACATTTTTTTGTGTGTGTCCCTGTTTTTCTGGGTCCCGAAACATGGGCTTTGAGTGCTTATTGTGTGATCCTGCAGCAAGAGTGGGAATCAATTCTAAGCCATTGTTTACTAAAAGGAGCCAAGGACACTGGGACTTCTGTCGCATGCCCAGGCTTTTCTGAATAGGATGTTGTTTTGGATTCAATTGTTTAGTCCAGTTGATATGCTGAAATCCTATCTTCCGATGTGACCTTATTTGGAAATAGGATTGTTGCAGATGTAATCAAGTTAAGATGAGGTCATCCAGGAAGATGGGCCCTTAATCCAGTGTGACTGGTGTCTTTGCAAGAAGGGACCACAGAAACACAGAGACACAGACACAAGAGGAGAGGACAACATGTAATGACAGATGCAGAAACTGGACTGTCACAGCCGCAGCCTCGGAACGCCGAGGATGGCTGGCAAACCACCAGGAGCTGGGAGGAGCTAAGGAAGAATCCTTCCTACAGCTTTCAGAGGGAGCACGGCCCTGCTGACACCGAGATTTCAGACCTGCAGTCTCCAGAACTGTGAGAGATAACAATTCTGTTGTTTTAAGGCCCTTGGTTCATGGTACTTTGTTACGACAACTCCAGGAAACTACATATGGTATCAGTGTTATTCCACTTTCTCAGGTCTACCCATCATCCTTGTAGCAAAATTAAATCATTTGTTTGCACACCAGTGTTGATTTCAGAAGTCCTAGAGAATGGAGGCAATGTTTTGCCATCTTTGTATTCCTGGCACACAGTGGAGGTTAATTAATACTTTTTGCAATCACACATGTGGGACTGACAATGCACACCACCACTAACTTTCTTGATTCTCAGATTATTTTGTCATTTTCGGAGCTTTAGTCTAATCGTTTAGCTCTTTCTCCAGTGTATGGAGGCTGCCAGGTTAATTTGGACTGTAAAGCATCCTTTTTACGAAGACCAAACTTTACAAATACAATTGAAAAACCTCGGACCGTGACAGCAAAAAGTTCACCGGGCTGCCTTACTCATCACAAGCTGCTTATAATTTGCCAAAGTGATGTTTTGGACCTGGGAAAGCAAAATGTTTCCCCTCCCTGGATCATCACCTGTCTTGAACATTTGTTTTTTAAAGAAATGTACTTGCTCCAAATGGAAATCTGCTGAGTTATATTTTTTTAATAGAGAGTCTCAAATTTTATAAATGGATTCGAATTTACCATACAGAATAAGATATTGCAGAAGTTGTTAGCATGTTGATGCACTAAAGGACCTGATTTTTTATAATATTCTAACTTACACATAAAAAAGAAATGGGCTCCCACCTTGGCAGGCTCCAGGGCTCCTTCAGGGCCTGTCCGTCTGCCCCAAAGGCCTTGCATAAAGCTTCTGTCCAGTCTCCTGCTGCCCGGATGTGCACACTGAAGAAGTCCTCCTGGGGAGCGGAGGTGAGGGTGAAGGGGTGCCACTCTAGCGAGGATATGGACGGGCACTGGATCAAGACGTACTGCCCCGGTGCCATTTTAAAGTCACGCTTTTTCATGTGAAGTTCCAGCACTCCAGATGGATGGCTTACCACCTAAATCACAGCAAGAGAGGTGCTGGTTCTTTCACTCAGGTTAAATACGAAGACAATGGCCTTCATTCCATCAAAGGTTTTAAAATGTTTATATCAACTTTTCTGAGGTAGGATTGACATAGACCATTCATTATGAGTTTTCAAGAATCGTTCCAACCCGGACATGAAAGTGATGGCAACTCCAGCACGAACGGCATTGACCTCCTTCAGCGCGCTAGGTAGGAAATTTGGGTAGCTGCATCCAGGGGCAAAGTGGTGTCCAGCACGTGACTGTTTGTCCCAAGTGGCCACTATTTCGATAGCACAGTTAATTTCAGGCCCAAGAGAATATAAACTAGCATATCATCCACAGCACTTAATCATGCTTAAAGTTATCAAAATAGCCACAGAATCAACTTCGTGTTTTAAAATATAGGTCCAGTTTGTTACTATTTTCAATGATGTGCATCTTTTCCTGCTTCTTTGTGAACTAACCCTGGTATTTCTCCATTCTGTGTAAAAAACAGCCTTCGTACTCTGAAATGTTTTATTCATTTGGTTTGGTTTTAGTCAAGTCTCGTCCAATCTCCTACCTAGGCTCTGAGTCTTAGATGTAAGAAAACGTGATGCAAAGGCTATTCCCTTTTAAAGAGCTCTATAACTTGCTACTTATCAGAGACAATGAACCAATTTCCCTTCTTAGACCTCCCTCTTGTTTCCAGGCCCCCACGTCTTCTTTTGTGGCAGGAGGTATAAGGGGGCAGAATCTAGTGTCTGGATACTGTGACAGTATTTTTCCATTCAGAAGAGAATTTCACAGCATTTTAATCATTAGTTTCTCCTCTCCCTACTGATACTCGTTCTGATTCTGCTGTTAAATGGTCTCCCTAGTAACAGCTCGAGTAGATTTCCAGAAGTGTTACTGTCTGGCTCTTGATACAGCTTGATATCCTTTGGTGCTTAACTTAAAAACAGCAACAGGGAAGCAGTTTAAAACAGAAATATGAAGCAATTCCTGTGCATCTGCGTTCATGAAGAGACAGAGCGTTCTGTTAATATTGTATTCGCAAAGCTGCATGGGTTTGGTTAGCAGAGAGTTTCTTTTAAGAGATTGAAACAACTAGGGGGAGAGTCTGGGGTAGGCTTTCGGTCTCCTTGGCATTTATTCTTTTTTAAAACATTTTTTGGCTGCACCGCGCAGCATGCCTGATCCTGGTCCCCAGCCAGGGATTGAACCCCTGCAGTGGAAGCATGGAGTCTTAACCACTGGACCTTCAGGGAAGTCCTCCTAGGCACGTATTCTTGATCTATCTGCTGAGGTCTTCCTCCAGCATGAGGTAAAAATTGGAGAGCGGTGAGGAGAGAGGGCAAGATTGGAAAATATTACCACCGTGCCTTCATTCCTTAGGGCAGGGCCCTTCCTCTCCATTTTGAACCCCCCCAGTGCCCTTTCTCCCTTTGAACCTGAGGGTGACTGTTCCCGCATCTTCTGTTGAGTGGTTCCAAGTGAGAGTGTGTGTATTTGAAAATATGTGAACATTATTTGCGTGTTCGCAACGTTCGTATTTTTATGCTGTGGAGGAAGTGATTATACCCTAAGTCACTATGACCCATGTAAAGCATACTCAGCCCTCCTGCGTTTTCCCCCTAGAGAGACACCGAAATAAAGAGAAATACAGATGACTCCAGGGCTGCACCATAACCCTTATCAGAATTCTGTGTACCAGTCAGAGCCCTGCTCCCTGTCTTCAGTAAAATTAGTCTCACTAAAAGATGCACAGGATACAAGAAATTATTAGAACAGAAGATGAGCCTCTAAATTACAGATGGTTCTGCAATAAAAATGGCAAATTAAAAACTTGGGCTAATAAAAAATTTTCATCTACACTCAGGTTTTTATCCAGACATAAACCTGCATGCATACCTTGGTAATGACAACTTCTTGTTGAAATCGCCAGAACCTAAGTATTCTTTCACACGCATACAAGACCACAGGGCCTAAAACCCATTTCCAAGCCTGCAGAGAGAGAGGAAAAGGAAATGAAAATAGAATCCAAATATTTCCAATTTGAACCAATCAATATGTAACATGACGGAGTTTAGACATTTTCCTTTAAGTTTGGGCCAGTTATCAACAACAAAGATATCTCCTTGTATTAAATGCTATAACATTCAATTATTCCTTGAAGTCTACAAGCTTATTTAAGAGACTAAACCCTTCTGTATTGGTTTTTAGGCTTACTTGATCAGTGATGCTTTTATGTAATTAGAAATAATTGCATTTGCAAAGAAATAGAAAGCAGATTGATGTTTATGTCATATATGATAGGGTCATAAATGCTCCCAAACTCAGCCAAAGTCAAAGGCTTACAAACTACATTACTGAGTTAATAGGACACGAAAATTCAATAAAAAATGTTTCGAACAGTAATTTTGGGGGCCAACAATGCATCACAACTTGGGGGATCTGCCTAGAGCAACTCACACACCCACCCTCCCACTCCCACTCCCACACATGCGTGCAGCCAATGTTATATGGAATAAAACAAACTTAGTTTCTCAGCACTTTATTTTTTTAAAAGTCTTTCTTTATTGAATTTGTTACAATATTGCTTCTGTTTTATGTTTTGGTTTTTTTGGCCATGAGGCATGTGGGATCACAGCCCCCCGACCAAGGATCGAACCCACACCCCCTGCATTGGAAAGCGAAGTCTTAACCACTGGAATGCCAGGGAAGTCCCCAGTTTTCAACACTTTAAATCTAGGTTTACAGAATCAGAGCAAAAGCCTCAACACTTGTCTGGAGAATTTTGACAGGGAACTTCCCCATTCTGTGTTAACCTTTTATGAGTATAATCTGCCTTATTGAGGGTCAGTTTACCAGCAGGCCACTCTTGTACCATGGGTTGAGTTACAGCATTAGGTGTGTGCTTCCCCTAAAAGGCAAGGAACGGCAACTTAAAATTTTTGAAGATTTGATATCTAGGTTTGATATCAAACAACCTTCTGAGGCATATGATATTCTCTTTATTTTGCAGAAAAGGAAACTAAGGCTCAGCAAGATGAAACAAATTGTCCAGGGTCACAAAGGTGATAAACAAGGTGCACAGTGAAGACATGAACTGGTCTTGACCACCCAGCCTGTGCTTTTCCCATGTTATCATGCTTCTTTCTGTCCAATGCTGACATTAGAAAGGGTACGTATTTTACAAACTATTAGAGACTCATTAATTCATTGAATTTTAGGAGGATAAGGGTTCTTGGATATCTAGTCTAGTTCTTCTTTTAAAGAAGAAATAACATAACGTTCTGGGAATGAGTATGAGTTGCCTAAGGACACAGAAGGCGGTCCCAAGAGAGCCAGGACTAGAACCCAAGCCTTCTCCTAACTTCCCCGAATTCCCTCCTTGGAATTCTAAATCCACCGACCTTACTCTTAGAATCCTATCTCAGGAACAGAAAGGGTGTCCCCTTCTCTTGAACTCAGATATTCACTAAAAACCTCACCGACGGACTCATCACCTTCCTTGTTCATTACTCCCCTATCTATTATCCTTCTCTGTCTTTTCTGTTGACATGACGACACAAGCCCTTCAGCATCATTTTTGCTTTTGTTATCTTTCCTGTTTCTTCTAAATCTCTTTTGTTTATTTCTAGGTCTGTTTGCACTGCACTTTTTCTCACCTACATCAACCTTCTGTGCTTTTTCCCTGGGAGCCTCTTGTTTGCCTGACAAAGGCTCGATTTAGGTAGGCAACACAAAGCAATTTGACCCACTTATTCTTTTCTGCCTCAGTGGGGTTCAGCAATGTGTGCAGAATAGCAGAGAGAATAAACCCTTCTGTCCACCTATGCTGTGGGTGAGGTAAGGATGATGATCAGAGTAAGGGATGAGGCAGGAAGGGGTAGACATGAAGGATGCGGTTGGACGAAAGCAGTGAATCCTTAGGTCTCTTATGCTCGAATGAACCAAAAAATATTTTGAGAGTTGGCTTGGATATTTACAGAAATGATAACAAGGATGCAATTCTTTCTATATGAGCTTAGAGAGAGATTTGCAAAAACACTCCCATGGTTTCTATGTAATTTTACAAGTAATCTTCCACACCCATTTTAGGAAGTTTGCGACATCATACACTTCATTTTGTTGGTGTCAAGTCAGTCATGCTCTCTGCTTTTTCCATGTTGACAAAATGGAACGGATTATTTTTCTTTGTACGGTTAGTCAGGGAGGAGAATGTAAGCTATTAATCCTTGGCTCTATCTCTATCTAGTATATAAATTGCTCCAGGAAGAGAAAGCCCAGTTTAGTTACACTGTGATACTCCTGGGGCCCCTGGAAGGTAGGAATGGGGGGAGAGGATGGCCAGAGATGAATATTCAAAGATAAATATCCCGGCAGTGATGACCAGGATAGGCAAGAGCAAGTAAAAACAAGAAGGAGACACGGCCCAGAGCGGGAGGGGCAAGGTAGAACTTGGACTGGGTCCCAGAAGACCTGGCTTCTGGTCTTGGGGTAACCATCCCTCACCCTATGCCTTTAGGAAAATCTTGGGTATTTTTATGTTCAAATTTTCTGCTTTATAAAATGGGAGAATTGAAGGAAATTATTATTTGGGTTCCCTCCAAGCTCTTATATGTTTTAGTTCTACTCACAGAGATAAACACAATGTCGGGGTCATAGAGCTGTAGATAGCAGCAGAGAGATGACAAAATGAGGAGTGGAAGGAGGCCAGAGATTCAGAATGAATGTCGAAGAGTAGAGAGGTGAAAGTTCATGGCCACAGAGTTAGGAGCTCTGGCTCCTTGATGTGATTTTGCTAGGAATGCCCTTTGTGACCATAGGTAAGAAATAAAAGCTCCTTGGACCTCGATTTCTCCATCTATTAAATAAAAGGTCAGGTCTGTTTAGTATCTAAGTTTCTTTAATGTTAAAAGACCTGTGGATTTTTAGCTTTATTTTTTCTTCTCTAAAAATACTCAAAAAGTCATGGTACAGTGAGTATTTTATGATAGAAATAAAACCATGTTGATTTAAAAGCTGCAGTAATGAAACTTGTTTCCTCCACTTTCACTCCTGGTTTTTCATTCCTACCAGAAATAAGAACATGCTGGCTTTGATTTTATTTTATGTATGTGTTTATGAATGGCCTCTTTTTCTAGACAATAAGATTTCCAGGAGCGGAAACCACATCCCTGAATCCTGCGTCTACTGCGATGCCAAGAATATAATAACCACTCGGCAAAAGTTTGCTGAATTGACTCTACCTCAGTTAAAGCTTTTTCCTATACCACTGACATCATTCCCTAGTAATTTAAAAAGTGCCAGTCTTATTACTATTATTATTTGTTAATGTTGCAGTTAAATGAACTAAGGTGCTTCTTTGGCTAAGGAAGACCAAGGCATCTTTTGGGATGGATTTTGCATGAGGAATTCTATAGAGTCTGGAGTCTTGCATGTGTCTGTGAGTTTGGGTAGACAGGGGGAGTGAGACAAGTGGGGGAAAAGGGGATTGCAAAGTATAACTGTTTCCTTTGATCAGTTCAGTTTATATGAAGTGATGTACAAAGCATCCTTAGCTCTACCGTGGGAGCAGTACACCCCTAAAGGTGAACTGATAAATATTCTATTGAGAAAAGCACCGTGAAAATGCACCGAGTTAAGAGAGGCAAAGAGGAAGAGATGGATTCCTGCAAAGACGGGGTAGGTGCGGTGCAGTGAAGCGAGGGCACTTGTCCTTGGGATGCCTTTTGGATTCAGCGTCTCTAAGACATCAGAGAGAATGTCGTACAGCTCAACCAAGCGGTAATTGCAGAGCCCACACACGCTTTGAATCAGGATCCATTAAAAATAATGGGAAAGAGTGACAACCTGAGTTTGGGTGTGCAAGGAAGTATAGCAGGGGAGAGTGAACAGAGAGGTGGGTACGTTCCCCCCTTCTCATGATGGTTAACGTCAGCACACGCTTCTGGGAGCAGGCTCTAGTCTGTATTCATGAGGTGTGGGAGAGTATTGATTTTTTTTATGGAGACACTGTAGCTGAACATTTTAGTGAGGCATTCATGCTCCTCATTAATATGCAGGCTGGGTAGTGGCTCCCGATGGTTGGGTTTAAGACAGAGGCAATCTATACCGGCCATTAAAAGAACCACAGTCTAATGGACACATCCATTCCACTTCTCTCGGTTTTAAACATTCTTCCTAGCTGTTTCCACTCTTAAAATCCAGCGTTTAATTTAATAGAGTTAGGGATTTTCGAAAAAGTCAATCATTATATTCTTCATATGCTGATGACATAATTTCCCGAATCCTCACCATTTATATACTGAAAACTATCTTCCCATTGTTTAATGATACATATTTTTTGGTACTTGTTTCCTCCTTGTTTTAATCTGCTGGCTTTATTTACTTTCCTTCATGCATTACCCAGCTGCCCCAAGGTTTGCATTGTTCTAAGACCTGTGAGGATACCAAAGAGAATTACTATTTCTATTTATCTATGCCACCAAGTGTCATGCTTACAGCATACCCTGGAAATCTTACTTTTGAGATCTTGTGGACATTATCGTCTAGTTAAGTCTATTTGGGGCTAATATTCTCATTATTTCAGTAGTAAAAGCTTAATTAGAACAGGAAGTAAATGCACGTAAACTCAATTTTTTCCATCTCGAAAGTTGTGGAAAGAAAGAAGGCAAGCTTATAGAGAGGGCATGATTCTCATTTGGTCGTCGCCTAATGTTCATTTGGGAAGGGATGCTATTAATTCTCAGAGTGGAGAGGGCAGTTGTTCAGGGGGTAGGGAGCTGAGTGCAGAGGGAGGTGAGCCAAACAGCTTTCTGACTCCTCTGGAGACAGGACTGTGCTTTCGGGGGCGGGGGGGGGGGGGGGGGCTCTGAATTCCCACCCTCTCAGCCATCCATATTTAAATGTAAGTGCAAGAACACATTTCAAAATGAACAAAGTGCTTTTGGCAGGCAACCTCTCGTAAAATGATCCATAACTCGAGTTCCCCATTAGCACACTTAATAAAGAGTTGGCTTTGTCTCATGGTGACATGCGCTGTTCTTTTTTCAAGCATATAAAAGCTCTAGCTATTTCGACTGCGGCGACAGCTATTTTTAAAAGCTCCTGGGCTCATTCTTACCGAAGGTTCTTTGCCAGAAAATTGAGGCACGGGGCACCGGGCAGCTGTCTGCCACTCAGCGAGGTGTTCTCTACAGAAGGTGACGTTGTGTAGCAGAAGACTCTCAGCGGTTTGCCCTCGAACAATCCGACTTGCCATTAAAAACAAAACAAAACAAAACCGCCAAATTTGAAACTGATTTTGTGCAGTGTTGGGATGCCACAGATATACATAGTCTACGACGGACTCTGCAATAACATTTCCACTGTCTTGAAATCTGGGCTGGGGTGTATTTCCCTGAGCATCTTTAAAAATAGGAATTTAAGAAGCTTCGAGTAACTCTGAAGATACCAGAAAAGAAGTACCCCTCGGTGGTATCCTGTGTTAAACTGAAAGCGTCTGTATTAGAGAATTCATAATGAAGGGAAACTGTGGGAACACATCCTTTTGTAGATTGTTGACTTTAATTAGGTTACGTCTTGTTCTGAGTGCTGATTTGGGCTAATTGGCTACCTTTGTACTATTTGGAAATTTTGCAAATTTATTGAACTTCTACCCTTCCTGGTTTGTTTCTGGAGTTTCTGAAGCACCTAGAAGTTATCAAGTGAAGAAGTCAAAAGAAGTGCCCTGAATAATGGTATTTTTCCCGCCAGTGACCGATAGCAGGCGTAGTATTTGACAGGGTAAAAATAGGTCAGTGTGAAATGTGCCTTCAAGACGATATTGTTGAATTGGAGAGTGAAAAAGGAAGCTGGCCTTCGTGAATGGAGCACTGGATCAAGAGTCCTGTGGTACTGCTATATATATATATATATATATATATATATTTTTTTTTTTTTTTTTTTTTTCATTTTTTGGCTGTGCCATGCAGCATGTGGGATCTTAGTTCCGTGACCAGGGATCGAACCCATGCCCCCTATAGTGGAAGCACGGAGTCTTAACCACTGGACTGCCAGGGAAGTTCTGATCCTGCTATATTATATTTGCTACAGATGCAGTACCCATTGACCCTGGACAATTCGCTTAGGTACAAATTCCTCCCTTTACCCACTGGTGCACAGGCTGTGAAGCATGTGATGCTGAGGTCATGTAATCCAGGTGTTGCTCAATTCCTAGCAGTTTATGAGTAAAATACATGGATTAACTTTTGAGGAACATGATCCTCACAGAGAAAATTTAGCATGACACAGCTCAGGTCCTGGGTAGCCTGTGGAGTAACATGTCTCCTTTTGCATCATAGGGCCTGGGAGGAGGGCACGGCAATGCCCTTGGAAACAGCCTGGAGAACTGCCATCCTGGCCTTTGTCCCAGTCTGTTTTATGGAAGTCATCCAACTTGATAACATCCCACTGAGTTAGATGAGCAAAACTATCTGTGAATCTCCCATGAGCAAATGATGCCCAGACAGAGGAAGGGTGAATAAAAAATAGGAGCCAGAGGAAAAGAATCTGTCAATTTTAACACCTTCGTTCTCAGGCCTTGGACAACATTTCTTATTTTACCTAAAGGAACCTCAGAACACTTCTCAAACGCAGTAGGTATCTTTTTAAAAATTTTTAAACTTTTTATGTCTTCATCTATGCCATCCCAAAATAAGAAGATTAGTGGGCTTTAACACATTCCAATAATCCTACTTGGCATTTTTGTACAGAATTTGCAAATTACTTTTTGCTGTAAACAGTAGCTGTAGAATACTTCACGCTGAGAAGATTAAATGAGGCCCTTATCCCAAAATAAGCCTTCCAACTAAGTTAAAATGACTAAAAAAAATTTCATCTTATGAAATGGTATTTGGATATTAAAAAAATATCTCCAATGAAACACTGCCCATTGAAATCCTCTTGCGCTTCTACAATGGACCAGGGCGTGAATGCCGGGGAGGAAGGATCAGGGCGACGCACGTGTCATTTTTGTGAAGAGTTCCTCTAGACACATGTGAATTACGAAGAGCCTCTCAAGTGAACTACAGGGGTTAACACCCTGGCACCGGCAGAAGAGGCTGCAGAGAAAGGAAGGCCTGACAGTCTTTGGGGTGGAAGGCTTGGGGACTACGTACCATCCACCCCACCCTCCAAATACAAAAAGTCAGGGTGAGGGATGGCACATTCAGAAGAGTCAATTGCAGGTATTTTAAAGTTAAAAGAGGCTAGAAAGCCCTTAGCCAGGCAGCAGCATCATGGTGAACATTGACTGACTAGGTTTCTAAAGATTAGCAGAGGGATGGCCAATTTTTTAGGGTAAAATACACCACTGGGGCAATTCTTCCTCCTACAATGTCTGTGTCAGACAAGCAGACAGATGATGGGGGAGCTCTTAACTGGGCAGAGGCAGTGGCAGCCGCTCGGAGCCCCTTCAAGAAGTGGAGGGCTGAGATGAGGGGTGCTTCTAGTGTGGGAGGGAGACTGGAGGACGCAGTTGACTTGCTGGGAGGTGCTGATTGAGAAGAGCTCCCAGAGGGCCCCGCATGGGATCCACAGTCACCGCGTGGTGTGTGACTTACTTGGCCATCCAGCCTCTTGGGCCGTGTGTTTGCCCTTCCAGGTCTGGGCAGAAACAGAGCCCACCTCTGAGACTCGGCCCCCCTGCACTCAGCAGCTGCCGTGGTGGGAGAACAAGGTGCAAGACATGGTATCATGTGAGTGTGGGTAGCAGATGAAGAACTTCTGGCAAGCCATACAGGGCTTTGCAATATCACCAGGCACGGTCTTGCAAGTGTCGAGGAATGGTTTATTCACGAAAGCAGAGACCCAATCTTCAGGGCTTGTTACGAGTAAAGGTTTGGTTGTCTGAAGACCGGTGTCTTGGGTCTGATTCTGCCATTTATTTGTCCTGGGATCTTGAGCGAATCACTTAACCCTTTGAACATCTGTTTCCTCCTTATGAAATGGGGAATAACAGCACCGTCTCTATTGGGCAGGACGGTTTTCAAGGTCAAATTGATCATGCATATACATAAATGTACTTTGAAAATTTAACATGGGAAAAAAGGGCATCAATTTATGAAATAATTAATATGGGACAACCTAGTTTACAGACATCAATTGGTTAATTGGTCTAGAGCCATTTTGGTAATATTTAAAGAATTGAAAACATTATCTTTGAAGGTGCTATACTTCAGATGCTGCTGCTCTAGCTTCCTGATGAAGGAATTAAGAGTATCAGGTGGGTGTTGAATGCCAGCACAGCATTTTATTGGATGTTTGAAGAAAAAGGATTCCTAGAGGTCAGACGGGGAAACTGAGGTTCAGGGAATTGAAAGCCTTGCACATGGTCACTCTGAAGACCAGTGGCAGAGCCTAGGTCAGATTGGCCATCTCACACACTGTCCCCTCCCCGACACTGGGATGATTTTGGTCAAGCAGAAGTAAACTCTGGGTGTCAAAAATATATATCCCAACGAATCCCATATAAATTGGATCGTGAAAATAGGTTCTGAATGAAACAGAGATCTATTGTTACTCAGCATTCATTAAAATTCTTATATACATGTCAAGACTCTCCAACAGAGTTAGCTAGGAAAAGTATAATCCTTCACCACCTACGTAGCTTATTTTCAGTATTATTAAAAAGGTGTTTGGCACAGAGAATGTGCTTTTTTCATACATTCTATGTGTCCATTAGTCTTGAATGTCATGTTTTTCCATCTAAAAGACTTTCTAAGACGCCATAAGGACTCACCCTGCCCCGTGGATAGCCAGACCGATAAAGAAGATGATAAAAACGTGGTGTGTGTACCAGAACAACTCATAGGACGCCTGCCGGATGAACTCGGTGGAAGAGGTCATGATCAAGATCAAAGCCAGAGAGATCAACAGGCCAGTAATACCCGCGACTGTCCTTAGCAACTCAGTGATTGTGTTCTAAAAGAAACAAGCACCATGACATTAATGTCTCAGTCCTGTTTTTCCATTTTAGGATCAATATTTGAGAGTCCAAGCAGGTAGCAATTCACAATGTTCTCATCAGAAGCATATTAGCCTCGAAAAGCATCCCCATACACTTCAAGAGGGAACTTCCTTGCCCTCTCCTCTACTCCACCTGAGGGTAGAAATTCACTCTGCTCAAATTTTGCCCAATGCCATTTTGTTAACTACATTTATTTTTCCATCTGTATAAATCAATTGTCAAGTCAAAGTTATTATGTTGAATTGAAATTAGGACAATATATGAAAATGCATTTTAAGATACAATACTGCAAAATAAAGCCGAGTTTCAAGTTTTTAATTTTTAAAATAAGAATGTCCATGCTTAACTGCATCTTAACATTAATAAACACTGTTTTGGAGAGGTCCCTCAGGGGCATTCCTAACAAAGCAGCTGCACACTCTGTTCCCCTGGCGGTTATTCCTTGCTCTCGCTTTTTAATTGGAAGGACCATGACTTGCATTTCTTCCATGTTACCTCAGGAGGCTTGGAATAAGGCTTTGTAAATCCCAGGTGATCAATAAAGATAGAGCTCTCCTTATCAGACAGACCCTGCCAAAAGGCCAGAATTCTGCCCTGTGAATGCAGAGGTTGATTAAATAGCTTTTTAGAATGTGAATCACAAAGCATTTTGTTTTTATTGTGAGTTTCCCATATTCTGGCCAAGTCATTAGTATTCACACATTGTGTTACTATCTTTGAGACAACAATGAGCTCAGTGAACTCACACTATATCTTTTGTCAGTAAAATCTCATTAATTTGGGCTGCTTTGAGATCTTAAGGTAATTTGGACAGGGACTTCTCTGTTGTTTATTTCTTCTTCATAGAGCAAACAGTGGAAATAAAATTGAAAGGGGTATGTGTAAAACATTTAAAAGACTTTTTTCAAGTGTACCCAGGCATTTTAGAAATCCATTTACATCATATGATGTGCTAATTACAAATCATTCTTCTTTGCTTATTAAAGCAAATCCCCACTTCCCTCTTGTCACGACATATTTATAGACTGGTTTCAGTTGCAATGATTTGTCTTAAACAATTCCACTGTGTCTCTTTAGAAATACTCTGTAATGTACACACTGTGTTACTGATACCCATCTTTCTCTAAATATCCCAAATTAGAGGGTTTTCTGAACTTAATTAGTACTTAAATAGTATATTGCTTCTAAAATTACAAAATAACCATATAGGGAGTAGCTTAATCATCTTGTTAAATTGCTTTAAAAATATTTATAATAAGTGCTATTTATTACATAGTCTCTTCAAAATGTTGAGATTTATTCTCGGGTGTGTATTGCAATGAATTTTCCAGAGCCTTAGTGGGGAAAAGAGTTAACCCCAGTAGGTGCCCAGACACATCCTGCAGCTCAGATGAGTACACCAAAGGCATTCCATTCCCACAAGCTTAGGGCATCTGTAGCTTCTAATTGTTGTCAGCTAAGAAAATGTAGCTCTACTTGATCAGTGGCCTGCTTTTCAAAATCATCTTAGGATAATTAGAGGACATGACATGGAAGAATTTCCCCAAAAAGAGACTTTGAATTTTGCTTCTTCAAATCAGGCTGCGTGGGCAAAAGGGTCACTTAAAGGGATGGCCCTTAAAGGGATGGTAGTGGAGAAATTCCCATTCTGGAGAGTATTGTCTTAGGGCTCTTCTTGGGCAGTACAGATTTTTGAGCTTCGTCAACTTGCTGGGTACATGTTCCAATATAGCAGGTAGTACATGGCAAAAGTTTAAATCAATCAGGAAAAGAGAGGTAGAGGGTGGATTAAAGGAGAGAAATGTCTTAGTCTTTACAGATGGCTTTCTGTGGCTACACTTTGGGTATTCTTTTTTGTATCCCACATGGGCACACAGCTAATTAGCATTAATGATGTCACTGGCCATGCGGGTCTTATTCTGGAATTAGCTGCTTTGCCCAGCATCAGATTTGCCAGACTAGCTAGTCACCTGTGTGCCAAAAATGACACAGGAGAAGGGATCCAGAAAACAATCTGCAAACTGAAAATGAAGACATCCAATTCCTCCTCCCTGAATTTAGATGGTACTTCACATTCTTTATGATTCTAACATAGGCAAAAAAAATCTAATCATGAGCTACTTAAAAAAATTTAAATGTTAGGGTTTTAACAGGTTATTGCATTTCTTGTTTAGGTGTATTTACTATTTTTTGCTATAAACTAATTAAGTGGCATCGGTTTTTCTTCTTGTTCATAACTTCTCAGCAACATTGATGGCAGAAGAAAATAACTTTTTTAAAAGGTGAAATTGATGTTAGCATTTGGCATAAAAACCTCTCTAGCTTTTTGTTTCAGTAAAAGCTTTTGAAATACAGTATTCCTGATAAAGGGATCAGAAAAGGAAGAATCTGGGGGATGAGCAGCCAGGTGGCATGCGAGGAGAACTCACTGTGTGGAAGGTCCGGATGGGGTTGAGGTAGGTCTCATCTGGGGCGTTGCCAAGTTTGGAAAGTGCAGCTACAAGTCCCTCTGCTTCCGGCGACTGGCTCCAGTGGTAGTACTCCAGGTTACACAAATGCGCCAAGATGTGGACGGCTACGGGCCAGGGATGATATGGGACATGTACCATGTGGATTTCTTCCTTGGTAGTTACTCAGAAACTCAGTGCCTATCTGGTCAAGTTTCTCTGTTCTGGTTTTTGTAATATCTAAGGAGGAGTAATTTGTGCATCTCTCCCAAGTGTCTTGAATGGAATGAATCAAATACTTTTGAAGATATTGTATGATTCACAGCATTCATTTTAATTATATTCACATAAATTAAATTTCAATTCACCATAATTTAATTATAAACATATAATCATTCTGGACCTGGAATAGATATTATGATATACAAGCTAATTTTATATATATATATATATGTATTCCATCCTATACATATATATAAGAAGATACACACACACACACACACACACACACACACACACACACACCCCTTCTTTCCCGAGAAATAAGAAAGCATTGTCTAGAATACTGTACATCAAGCACACTAATATATATGCACACGACATACGTTATGGATACCAGAGGAGACAGTGTTTTTGTTCTCTTTCAGACTTTATATTTTTTATTCTTACTTTATACATTTTAGTGTACATGTATATATATACCTACATGTACACATACACACATATACTTGCATGTGTTATTCCTAGTGGACTGAAATAAGCCAGTATTTATGGAACTAAGCCTCTTTGTATATTCTTAAGAAGAAAATTCAGCTTTCTAATTCTGGGAATTGGTGATGTCTAAATTCCAAATGAAGAGAATAAGCTCAGAACACAGCATCATCCAGCCTACGAAGTCTGTGCCCGATGCTACTCTTCCCGGTCTTCTGAAATCTGTGGGGAAGCCAGCAGTCACAACGTCCAGACAAAGACATCCTGAGTCTTTTCCTACCAATGGAAGCCCTGCTGGGTGGCCAGTTGATACTTGCCATTGGGATCAGATTCAAGTGTGAAATGAGAATTCATTACCCAGAGTACAGATAATTTCCCAGTTGATATGTTTTTCTTTTTTTCCTGCACCCACAGTGAAAAGCAGCAGAGGCTACTACTATTATAAATCTCTACAGTTGTGGGTGAATTCTGGGGGTCCTCCACGGCTCTAAGTTCTGGCTGGAGGTATGGGGAGTGAGGGAAAAAGGAACAGCAGAAAGTTCTGTGAGTATCGGTGGCATTTGATTCCTGTGGTCCCAGTATCAGATACATCTAGAAATGACATCTTCTGTTTAGCCTCTTCTCTCTGCCACTTGAGTTTCTTTTAACAGAGCCATTCCCTCTTCTGCGCTGCAAAGCAGTCCTCACGCTTTAAGACCCAATTCAAAAGCTGTCTTCTCAAGCATTCTTCGATTCCACAAGCACGGATGTCATACCTTGATGACATTTCCCAGATACTATGGTTCTGAGTATTTATTTATACCTGCGTTTCTTTTTTTTTTTTTTATACCTGCGTTTCTTGATGGACTTTGACGCCTCAAGACTCGTTCATCTTGAAACCTCAACACCCGGCACATGCTTAGCACCAGCCTGTCCTTAGTAATGATCTGCAGAGTGACCATAAGATTACAGAAAGGGAGAAAGGTCCAGGGAGCCAATCTGTGTGCAACATTGTTGGAGTAGCGTTTTCCCTGCTAATACGTGTTTTAACACATTTTTCTACAGCCTTTTAGTTAGAAATCAGTTCAAATATACTTTTGGTTGAAGCTCACTTAAGAAGGCAAAGCATATTATATAGTGTTTCTGAGTCTGTGCTGTTGACTGTCTCTTTACGGGTTTGGTGAGGTTAGCACCAAAGGGGCGGTGTCTTTCCTCGTTAAGTTCCATTTGTTACTATATGCGGCCACGTCTACGAAGGGGCTGCCTTGTTTGGTCTTAGCGTCCACAGAGCTAGAAAAGCTTACCCGGCAGCAGTCTCTTGCAATATGCTGTATGTAAAATAGGAACTATTTGCTAAATTGAACATAAACATTGTCCAGTATTTTGTGTGTGTGTGTGTGCATTACACGAGCCTCTCGCTGCTGTGCCTCTCCCGTTGCGGAGCACAGGCTCCGGACGCGCAGGCTCAGTGGCCGTGGCTCACGGGCCCAGCCGCTCCGCGGCTTGTGGGATCGTCCCAGACCGGGGCACGAACCCGTGTCCTCTGCATCAGCAGGCGGACTCTCAACCACTGCGCCACCAGGGAAGCCCCTGTCCAGTATTTTTAATTGCTGTTTTCTGGTAAGTATCTTAAAGGTTTGAAAAAAACAGGTAATATTTTTCATAGCTAACAGATATTGAATACTTATTATACCGCAAACACTGTTATAAATTCTTTAGGCATACGATCTCATGTAATCCTCAAGTATTAATCTTATTCCCACTTTTCAGACCAGTATATAACAAGTTAAGAGACCTGTAGTCCATTAATGGCAAAGGTAGGATAAAACCCTGTTCGCTTGATTCCAGGGCCCCATCTTTTGACCTTTAAGTTATACTGCTTCTTTTCACTGATCAATAATTGTTATATCCTTACAGTTTACTGAAAATGAATTTCTCCTAAGGGCTTAGCTAGACTCTTTGAATGGCTCAGTTGGTGTCTTTAATCTAGAGTCAAATAGCTCCTAAGACTTATGACCTTTGGAGTCCTCTTTGTAGGTGGGTGTAAATACTCCTTTTACATTATATCCCTTTACCCTCACTCCTCTGCTCCTAGCTTTCTTCAATTCTCCCTTTGTGGACTAAAGCACACCAGACAGAGAGGAGCTGTTCCCATTTTACAGAAATAGATACTGAGCTTCAAGCAAAAAATTAAGTGATGTATTTACCATTACATAATCCACATGTGATGGTCAGAAACGGAACACAGGATAAATTCTAGGTCTTTTATAGTCTACGTTCTGTAACATCTTTCTCCCATGTAATGAGTTGTTGATCACAATCTATTTTCTGTTAGGTTGATTTCCACATGAGAATTTGACACTGATAAACTAAATTTAAGTACATTTATTGAATGAGCAAAGATATTGAACTCTTTATTTATTCTTCTTGCCAGGTTTCCCATAACAGAGCTGAAGAAACTAATGAAGTAGTATAAGAAAACCCAAGATGCTTTGCAAAAGGTAGCTCCTGAGGGAATATATTGAAAATTATTCTTTCCAGTTTTTTTACGTACTTTAAAATTCATGTCTTAAATGTTCCTTTGCTCCAGCTACCTCTATTTTGTTTTCTTTTCACAGGTAGAAAATAAAAATTAGAATATCTTATTTTACTTATCTCAGGAATTCTCAGAGAGGATACTGCTTGTGCCCATTTTGTTTGTCTAAATGTTTTATTTCCTCTTAGATCAGACCCTAATTTTACTGTGATCTTGGCTTGGAACCAAAGGTATCCCAGCTACCAAATCCAGGACAGTTGGGACTTGATAGATACCAGGAGAGATACTGATTTTGTTCTTTTTCAGACATTATATTTCCTATTCTTCCCTTTATACATTTTAGTTATTTTAATATGAATAGCCATGCTATATTTACAGTGACGGTTGCTTCAAGTATGTGATAAAATAGAGATATGGTTTTATTTTCCTCTTTCTTAGTCATCAAAATCATATCATGTTACTAGATTTGATATGAGCATGTAGGAGAAACAATACTGAAGAGGATACTTCTCAGTTACTTAACTTCTTTCAGTCCCTGTTTTCTCATCTGTAAAATGTGTGGACTGGACTAAACCTTGATGTCTAGGCTCCCTTCCAGCTGTCTGGCTCCTGTGTCTCCGTCTGAAGCTAATTGGGAGTATCTGTCAATCTAAAAGGGAGCTGGAGTCCAATACGAGAGCAATGCAAACATGAAACTTATGTTTCAATATGTTTTCAAAGTCAACACTGTCTCAAAGGGGTTTCTTAAGTGTTACGGCAAATCCAGTGTCACCAACTACACAGGTTCCTTCTTCCTGGTGCCTCTGGGGACTTTCTGCCAAAGCCCTTGGAAGAGCCCTAGGTACACATTTCCAGATCCCACCTTAATGCCAGACGAAAAGATGCTGTGACTGGGTCTTCCCACAATTTTATTTTCTTACCAAAGTACTTTTACAGTTAAAAGAGAGCCACAATCTTAGACACACTACAAATGCACATTTCATTGGTGTCTGAACTTCTGAGCTCACATAAGGAGATTTTATTGAAGAGTGAACAAAAAAACCATAAAGGCTACAATTAGAGCCAGTTGCCCTGAGAAAGTTCCTTTCCCTTCTTTCTTTCCTTCTTTTTCTTTTGCAGGAGATCAAAGGGAGTGTGATTGAGGGAGAATCTTGGAAGTGTGGTCAGTTCTTGCTATCTTTCTGCCTGCCTGTCAGTGATAACAGTCATTCTGAAGTTAGTCACCTCCTAATTAAGCAGCTTTTAGAAAGAAGGATGCTGGGACAAATCCTGGCTGCGCTTCTTGATTCTGCATTTCAGAATCTGGCCCCAAACTTTCAAGTGTGTGGTCTGATTTCTGCAAGAACACACATATTCTCTGGCATCCTGTGCATGCCACTCGTTTGTAAATCCCATTAAATCATGTTATAGGCAGGACAGGGTAGAGAGCCTCCTTGGACCTCCCCGTGCCTCAAGCAGAACTAGTAGCCATTCCTTTGGGATCAAGTCCTGAAGAGTTTGGGCCTCTGGGACTGTTCTCTGTGGTGAGTCCTCCAAATCACTTTTTCTTAGCACCCCGATTCTGAGGTCGTTTCTCTCAACCTGTCTGTGTTGTGTTTCTTGAGGTTTAATCAGCAACTCATCAGGAGCTACACGTGGGTCACTGTCCGCCCTGGAACCTAGCGGATGCAAGCTGCAGAATTTGCCAGAGAGAGCTGCCTTGGTCTCTATTCACAGACCTCTTGAAGGAAGCTCGGGCTCAAAGTACTACTATTCCATTGGAAGCGTCTTCAAGGTCTACTGTGGACCAGAGAGCCCAGAAAGACCTGCATTAATAAGAACGGAGAAGCTGCGAAACTATGATTTTTATACCAGTGAGGTTACAGGGCTCTGAAAATGATTTATTAGTGGCTGAAGAAGGCTCCAGCAGCTCTTATCATAGGCAGGCATGCAGGAAGGCAGGAAGCCAAAGGAAGAAGAGTTCCTGTCACTGCATTTTCGGTGATGCCCTTGATTATGGATACCATTGTCTGCCTCTTCCCTCCTCCACCCCAGCCTACTTTCACAAGGCTCTAATTACATCCTTTAATGATTTGACCAATTAAAGCCTGCAGTTCAACTTACAGGGGAATGGATGAGAAATTAGAGGCTGGCACGCAAACCTCGATGTGGACGCACTTCTTCCAAGGTTACACACCTCTATTAAGCCAGTCGGCTATTTGAAAAGCAGCATCATGGGCGATGCTAATAAAATAAGCACGGGGACATTTTCAGCTGCTCCCAAGTGAATACACCGGAAGGACAAAATGTGAAAAGCAAAGGTATATCTATGAAACCAGGGCTTAGCATTTTTTTTTTTCTTCTAAAAGCACCGTTGCCAGCCACGTTTTGTAGTTAATGTGAAATGTAGTAATTGCTTTGTCAGGGTCTGGGAGAAGCAGAGAGCGATCTCCCCACCTTCCCGCCTTTGCCTGGAATGGAAACAACCGCAGCGCCGCTGGTTGCCATGGAGGTGGGAGAAGAGGGGCGCTCTGCTCTCAAAAGCAGTCAGACCCTGCTGGCACAGCCCCGGGAGATGTTTGGGAGCTTGGCAAACAGTGGGGACTCAAGCAGAAGAGGGCCAGAGAGAATACCTGATTCTCTCCAGGGATCTGTGAGGGAAAGACGGAGGAGAAAGAGCTGCCTGCTTTGTCTTGTCATAGCAGAATGCGAACTGATTACCTTGGATGACTGACGTCATTCTGAACCTCTTCACTGCCCACTCTATCTTTCGTCCACCCCAAACTGCTCCCGGTTCCCTGGGAACTCCCGCACTCTCATATCTTGTCTCTTTTTCCAGGAATTCTCTTGATCTCTTTTGCCTGCTAGCTGACTTCTCTGCTCATCCTCAGGTTTGACCAATTTGTTCAGGACCTATTGTGTGCCGGGACCAGGAAAGCCAAGAGGCATAAGGCACAGTCGCAAATTTTAAGGTGATGAGAGTCTGAGAAATAGTACTATAGGGCAGGAGGTGCGGCTGGACCCGCAGGTGAGGAGGGCCAACAGCCCAGACCTGGAGGCTCAGAGGAAAGCTGGCCAGGCAGCTGAGTCCTGGGTACAGCAACCACTTACCCAACGAAGAAGGAGAGGATAAGCATTTTGGACAAAGGGAATACCAAGAGCAAAGGCACAGACTGCTCAGGGACCGCCGGGAGCTAGGGAAAAGCACAGGGGTGCGGTGAGAGGTGAGGGGAAGCACCAGTGGCCGGGGCTTGACGAGCGGAGCCTGCTGGCCCTGTTAAACCTGGACCTGATTCTCTTTGCAATAGCCACAGTGAATGACCTTGAAGTCTGTCGGTTTCCTAGAGGTCCACTCCTGACAACTGGTCTGCGCATCTTATAAGGATGGATAGATTGGATTATTGTTCTTTTAATTTCACAGAGGAGGACATAAGGAACTTATCCGAGATCACACAACCCATCACTAGCAGGGGTATAAAATAACTTGGTTATCTGATTCTAGTCAACTGCTGTCCCTATGAATTATACTCCATCCTGAAAACATTACTGACTGTACCAGTTTCAGATGGTTACAGCTCCTATCAGGGTATCTTGCACATGGGAGGGAGATATTCAGTACACATCACTGATGCAGGTATACTATTGATATATGATTCCAGATGAAGAACTATACATACGCAAAGGTTTAAGGAGAAACCTATTGTATAATACATATTTTCCTTTATTCTTTGATTTCTTTTTTGATTGTTTTGATGCTGTGGGTTTTTTTGTTCCTTCTCTCTGTAATATCTTTGTAACTTTCTCTTAGAGTCCAATTCTGCCTTAAAGCTATTGCAGAGTGATCATATTCTTCCTGCCATTGTACTGTGTTTTATCTCCTCTTTTAATACAGAATTAAAGATTCTTAAGATTTTAAAGGAAGCCTAGAGATTCCTTGAATTCCTTCTCTGAAGTGCTTTTCAAGGAGCAATTTGGATTCCACTAGGCACCTCCCCCAACAGGGAACTCAGCACTCTCAGGGGACCCTCGTTCTAATTTTAGATAATTTTCAAGGTCTGGCAAAGACTTGCATTTCTGAGCTGAAATCTGCTTCCCTGAGTCTTCATCCCTTCCCGTATTCACAAAGATTATTGGCACCTACATATACTCAGCGCTATTGCAGGCCTTGGAACACAAACATGAATTAGCCCTGTTCCTTGTCCTCCATCCCTTCGCTAGTGTTCTCTAAGACATGATGTATTTTTACGCTTAAGTCTTAACAAACTCCAAAGACCTTTTGCAAACGTTTCCGGGGTTGGTTTAATCTGGCATTGAAGACAGCCGGTAGGGAACTCTCCCCACACATCTCAGCGCACACCCGAAGTTGTGCTAATTGGCACTGGGGCACCGTCTGTCATGTCTTGTTGCTTAATTAAACCCGCATTTGTTTTGAGTGTTCTTTTTACTCTGCTATTTTTTATGCATGAGAGGATAAAAACAAATGAGAAAAACAGTTTATTGTTAAATTAGTTTGAGGGAAACAGTCCTGAATCATAACTCTTTATTGTTCAGATAGCCTTTTATTTCAATGTCTTTGTTGCCCAACAAAACCACAAGCCAGTTGGTTATTGCCCCTGTTCCTTTCTTCCTCACCAGAGTTTAACCTTAACCTTTGATGCTAATTTCTAGTGCCTGTATCTTGAATTCTCTTGTTTTCTATTCAAGAAATAGTGATAACACTTTATATACCTATAAAGCTTCATATCTTTTCAAGATCCTTTTATATCCACTAGCTCAATACTGTTCAGAACCTTGTTCACATGATCTTGCTTTTCTTTTTTCTTTTTATTGCCCATGATACCATTTGATAGTCATTTTCCTATGACTGAATGGGATTTTGAGTATAGGTCAATTTTATTTCTGATGTGAATTATATTGACTAACAAAGTGTTCATTTTTCAAGTGGGTTTTTACCATGGTATTATCAACAAGCTTAGTTATTCACAAATGAAAATGAAGTTTCATAAACTTTTCCTTGACAAATTGAAAGCTTGGTAGGGAAGACTGCATGAGTATAAATCAGAAATTAAAAAATCCATTTATATAAGGTTTGTATGGTCAGATGGAAGGCAAAGATTTCTTTTACCTAAGGGTGAGTCTTTGGCAGGGAGGAAATAAAACTATAAAGTGAATGGGAGGTATTATAAAATTAATCAGGCAATTAATAACTAGCACTTACTTGCATTCATGGCTATCCCATAGGCAACCAGTTTGTGGAATTTGAGATTTTTGTCTAATTGCCTCCTCCATGGTCCTCTGAAGCACTAGAATAACAAAAATTAAAAGTCTTATTCAGGGAAAATCATAGCAATAACAGTGTCATAAGAGTTAAGAAAGCAAGACTCAGGCCCTGTCTCTAAATTACTGAAGGTGAGGCGACATGACACAAAAATTAGTGGCCATTAATTAAACAAGCAAAATCAAATGGTTATTACTGGCTTTGCTGAAATTTCAACTCAATAAAAGTGACTGAGTTAGTAGTTGCCTGGCTATAAGCCAAAACTCTAGAATAAACCTGCTAATAATCATGCCTCAGCTAATTTAGGAAATGAAGATTATAACCATCATCCTCAGTGACATGGTTTAAGTAGTCTATAAATTACTCCTTACTACACCAAGAAAGGCTCTATATGCATCTACAACTAGATATTCATAAAATTATGAAAATGATTATATAATAAATTATGTAGTCTAGAAGGGTTATTGAAGGTCTTATTTTTCTGTACAGTGCATTATTCTGTTTGGCAGGAAACACAGGTAAGCACCCAACACGGTGAAATCTACATAATTAGGAAATACCCCAATATGTCTGGTAGGGGCTAAAATTTACATACTAAAATCTATGTACAGTGACTGTGTTTTCCTGGGCTGAAAACTCAGAGAGATGCTTCTTGAGTGCATTTGGCTCATCTACTTATTTAGCTCCTTTTAATCAGAAACTGTAGTAATTCAAGCTGTTATAATACTTCCATCTTCACGAGTCAGGTCAATCTTATTAGCTCTTCTTTTCCAATGAAGCAAATGCATCAGGGGAAGGTTGAGCAATGAGTCCAATGTCATGTAGGGAGTCAATGGCAAAAGCAAAAGACAAATCAGATGTTCCAATTTCAGACGTTCAGTTTTAGTCCTTGTGTTCTCACTACAGAGAAACAGACCTCAATCTAACCAGGATTATTGGGAATTTCATAGTGAAGTACATCTTTGTTTTCAATGACACACATTAGATCATAACAACTGAAATTATTTCAGATAATTTAGTACTTACACTACTTGTCCCTCTCATGAGTGAAAGGAGGTTTCGACTGATTGGTAACAGAATTAGCATGCAGTTAAAATTCAGGCACACTGCAGATGCTCGAGCCCAAGCCAGTGTTGACTGTCCATACATAAACACACAAGAAAGAGATACAGTGAAAACAAGGAAGCCGGGGAAAAGAGAATGCATTTTCTTTCTGAAATGATAATTAATGTGTAGTCCCCAAATCTACTTACACCCAGAATAACTCGTGTATAAAGGAAAGACTCTTCCTCTTCGTACCAACAGAATGTGTCAATAAACAGATATAAATTTACTCCCAGCCATGAGAGCTAGAGTAGAATGAAAAAAGAACGAATCAATACTGTCTTCAACCTTTTCTTCTATTCAAAATCACTTGGGGTTCTTGGGGGTTCTTCTTTTAAAGTGAAATGAAGAGCTTCTCAATATCAACCACAATATACAGTACTTATTTCTCATAGATCAGTTTTTTAACAGTGATCGTACTGGTAAGAAATTGTTAACTTTATAAAAAAAGACTTTAAACATATATGGGTGTATTTTAAGGAAATTAATGAAAAGTACAAAACCATCCTAATCAACACTGCTATAACATTTTAAGTCAATAATGTCAAGAAGGAGGAAATCTTTAAAAACAACTCAGAAAGTACTCTGGAAAAATTCCAATTTCATAGTCTAATTCAAAGCCTTCATTCGATTTAGAGAAACATTCATACATGATGCAAAAGCAAACTACTTGACTTTAAAAGTCATGACTTACATGATTCTGCAAGGGTAAATTAAATATATCTATTGAATGTTTTCTAACAAGTTTTAGTCCTTTAACCAGAGCAATACTTGAAGTTATTTCATATCGCTCTACAAGTTATCCTAAGAATCAAGACATTCAATGTATATATTTAAAGTTAAATAACAAAAATGATACTTACTACTAATATGATGGAGAGACTTTCATTCAAAATCCAGCAACCCATCATGACAGCTTTGCTCTTTTGCTGTCAGCAAATTGTTTCTTTCATTCACCTGAACCTGGACGTTATAACCTTACCCTTAGTAAGGGCTTCCCTGCTAAGTTATTTTGTCTTTTCGTCTTAGGAAGCACCTACTGGGAGCAGCTCCCGAGGAATTTCTAATTAAGGACTTCTCGCCAAGGGCACATCTCCAAGTTGACATGCCTCCTGACCTTGGTGAAAACAAGGCAAGTCTCTGTCTAATGATTCCTTTCTTCAAAGATTTCACAAGCAAAGAAAGCTCGTTTTATTAAATTAGCCTCATGTACTTTGTACCCCATTCGTTTTCTACATGATTGCAGTCAAGATGATAATAAATCCTTATGTAAATTTGAAGAATAACCTAGCTGCTGATGGCTGGATACAGCAAAACATTTTTATAGAGTTTTCTCTATTTAGCTTCTTTACTTCCTTTCTCCCTCTTTGAAAAAAGCTTTTTATAGGAGACATAGAAGAGCGGGTAAATAAATATAAGTTAAACAATCTTTCAGAAGATGGTGAAGAAAAAAGAAAAGGATCTTAAAAAAACACAGATGGAAGAATTTTCATAAATTTAACACGTGGCTATGAAGAATAAAGGAGACATTTTTGTGGGATTGATGGAATAAACCCTATTTTCTTCCTAATCCCACTTGGTGCACCCATGAGGTCAGTGAGAATACTCTTTCATACCTTAGTGATCCCAGGAGTGGCTATGCGTAAGCCTGGTCCATTCTCT
This sequence comes from Grampus griseus, assembly GCF_964374135.1. Lineage (NCBI taxonomy): Eukaryota > Metazoa > Chordata > Mammalia > Artiodactyla > Delphinidae > Grampus > Grampus griseus. The sequence goes on from NC_139007.1 coordinate 77,165,299, forward strand.
GATTTTGTTTAAGTTATAGTTATTAGACAGTGACTATGGTTGCTCTGGTAGGCAAACTTGGCCCACCTGAAGCAAATTTTTGGCTAGTTTTGACTCAAATATTTCATTTAAAATTTTCGGACAATTAAGATGAAAACAGGAGGAGATTTGAATCATTTGAATAATTGCTTAAGCTTTCTGCATCTTCATACAGTGAATCTATTTAGTTATCCTAAAAAAATTAAAACTTTGAAAAAACCTGTCGAGAATAATAATGATGAGTATTCATTGACCTAAACAATAAGAGTAATTCTAAATCCTAAATCAATATCCAGGCACCAGGTTAAGGACTTTTCCAGTATTGTCCAATTAAATCATACACTGACTCACTCTATGAGGTAGGTTATGATAAGCCCCCTTACACAAAAGTGGAAACAGGCCCAATGAAGTAACTTGCAGTAGGGGCAGCTGGGACCTCAATCCAGTTCTCTCTGATTTTAGCATCTTCATTTTTAACCATTACCCTAAACATTTCTTTTTTCCCCACAAATACACAATTTTATTTGCTATTTTCAGGGGAAACTTAGGCATGAACTGTAAGCCGATAAAATATGGATACTTAAAGAAGTACAAAAGTAAAAATATCCACTTAGAATAAATTTTAGTGAATTAAGTCTTGATATCTTTAAATTAAAAAAAAAAAAGCCACAAGCCTATGTATTATGTCAAGATCACAGCAGCGCCCCACGGGCCAAGAAGGGGCCGCCCACGCCTGCGGGCTCCGGGGAGGGGCGTCAGCAGGGTTAAGTGTGCCCTATAGAAAGGTTGCTATAAACCAATGAAGCCAAACGTTTAGCAACATACAACAGACCTTACAAAAAGGAGGAGGCAAGTCCTAGGTGCTGCAGAACTTGGTTCATCAGGTAATATTGGCAAATGAGAAGAGGGCACAGGCGAGAAGCCTCTGGAAGCGTTTGGAGCCAGACCTGCCTAGAAGCCCAAGGTCAGGTAGCAGAGCTGCCCTCCGACCCAGGCCCCCCCGGACTGACAGGCCGCACGACCAGCCGAGGAAGGTTTCAAAGGAATCCTAGCAGCGCCAACGTCATGTCGGGGAGCAGGACCCGTGCAGGCTGTGTCACCAACGCCCCAGATATATCAGGGAGACGTGCATAGTTACACAAGAGGACTAGGGGCCCGTGGGAAAGAGATGTTTGAGATGTGCTGTAAACGTCCGCTTTGCAACGTGACCCGGAGTTTCGGCTCCAGAAACTGCACAGACACCCCGCCCTGACCTCCATCCCAGGCCAGACCAAGGCAGGAATGGGCGCCAGGTCCCCCGAGGCCCCGGGTGGGTCCGACGAGGCAAAACTTGTACCTCCTTTAAATTGACTTAACAGATCAGCCCCAAAGGCAGCAGGACTTTCAGGCATATCTAAGAAGTAAAAGAAGTAAAAGCGTCCACACAGGGAAAGAAAGGATGCGCAGGGCTCTCGCCTGGAAATGACCAATGCAGAAGCCTCGATTCTTCCGGGCCGGGTCAGGAAGGAGGCCCGGGAAGCACTGAACACGCGGAGGCCAGGAGAAACCACCAACCCATCTCATCGAGGAGGCAGCGCAGACCCCCTGCCCCGAGGACCAGGGCCTGGTGCTGCCAGGGTGAGCAGCGGGCACCCAGAGCCCGGGGCCGGGGCGCTGCTGCCACTGCCCACCAGTGTGGCCCGGGCTCCGTTACAGTCTGTTTATGTAGCACCAGGAACGCTGTCCTTTCAGCTATCTTCGGTGATTAAAAGGGTCAGTCAGGAGCGCCCGGCCTCAGGCCTGAGCGGCCCTTGGCGAAACCAAGCGGAAGTCCCTATGGGGACGCCCACCCGGGCCTCCTGGGTGGGGACGCCCGGCCTCGGACAGCTGGCCCCGTCCCTCACCGCCCACCTCCAGGGCCCAGGAGTCACACCCAGACCTCTCTCGAGAAATTGTACAAAGCAGGTTTCTTCTCACAGCCAGTCTTCCTCGACATGGGGGACCATTGCATCTTGGGAAAAGGTAAACCATTTCTAAAGCTGTGGATACTGTCTTCCTCACATCCTTCCTTGAACCCCGCGCTTACAAAATGGTGGCCTTCTCGCAGGGCTCCCTGCTTGGGCCGTCGGGGGAGTCGAGCAACTCCTGGGAAACCCCGCAGAGGAACCCACCTGTTCTGCACCCCTGTCGTTGCAGGAAGAGCCGATGCTGCTCCTCGGACCTCCCGCCATCGGCCTGGTGGGCCCGGTCTGCGGGAGCTCCGCCCCTGGAACCTGGAGCCCTCGGTGCACATGCGTCACCCGCAGCTGTGATGTTTTGCTGTCTCCTTCTCTAATTCTGTCCTTTGCAAGTTTTACTAGTGAGGTGATATTGTAAAATTCCGCTCCCTCTGCAAGGTCTTTGTGAATGACCAGTGTCTCGGGGAGGGCACCACGGGCCGAACTAGCTGGCGTCTCTGACCATGAAAGAGACACCTGTTTCATGCTTGTCCGAGTCCGGGTCCAGGGGGGCCTGGCACAGACGGTGCAGGAAGGATTTAGGATCCCCGTCACAACGCCTGAGGAGCGGTGCCTCGCCCGTTGGCAGAACACGCTCCGGAGCGGTGCCGCGCTGAGGCGCAGAGCCCCGCCCCGAGGCCACCCAGCCCCGCCCCCGCCCGCCCCCAACCCCGCCCCGAGGCCAACCCCCAACCCCGCCCCGAGGCCAACCCCCAACCCCAGGAGCTCGCAGCGATTCTCCTCCAAGATGGCGGCAAACCCCAGCACAGCTCCCTAAACATCTCCTTTTATGAAGTACTAATAAATGGATTTGTGCATCAAACACACTTAACATACAGTATAAATTGCATTCTTGTAATCGGACACATTTATGTCATAGGAATTAATTTAATTTAGTTAATAATTAATTGTGAATAAACACAGTCCTCCCTCAGTAAATGCAGGGGATTGGTTCGAAGACGCCCTCGCATACCGAAATCTGCGGATGCTCAAGTCCCTTATATAAAGTGGTGTAGTCTTTGCGTATAACCTATACTCATCACCCTGTATACTTTAAATCATCTCTAGAGTACTTATAATACCTAATACAATGAAAATGCTAGTAAATAGTTGCCAGAGTGCATCAACTTCAAGTTTGCCTTTTGGAACTTTCTGAAATGGAAAAAAAAATTTTTTTTTCAGTCCGTGGTTGTTGAATCCGTGGATGTGGAGCCTGCAGGTACAGAGCACTAACTGTATGCTGTTATATGTGATTAAGTATGCCATCTATTTCTACATAATGCCGATAGGTTATAGAGAAATGAATATATGTTATCCTATTTTATTAACCATTTTCTTTTTAATTTTCTATATAGGAAGATGTCTTTGACATGTTGGAGACTTGCAGACTCAGGGGAGGAACTGTATCTTCCAGGGTTGGCTAATTCCTAGCGATAGAAAGCAACCTGCAGAGAACAGCCTTTGATATGCAAACCAATCAATCTAGAGCCCATTCCCCAAACGTCTCCTGGATCAAACTCTCACACACCAATCTAATGTTCTTTTTTCCCTAAGTCACCTGAGGGCCAGATACTGGACAACTAGGCACTACTTTTCCATCCCAGAGCCTATTGGAATTATTCAATCTACCCAATCCTAAACTTGCTCAGTTTGCCCTCCCTGTCTCACCCATTCATTCCCACAAAAACCTCAATAAAGGCTCTGGCTCATGCTCATCCCCTTTCTCCTGCCTCCTGACTGACCCTGGTGCTTCCCTGTGTGGCCCTGTGTGGTGTGTGTGTCCCCTCCTCTTGGGAACTCTAGGTAAGAAACTCTTCTTTCAAGGCGGACGTCTCCATGTCTGTCATCTTACCATACTTGGCTGGAACAAATCCCAGGTACCTTTTAAAACACCCATATTTCTAACCACTTTGAACTTTGGTATCAGAAGTTAAGCATTTTGATGGATGGGTGAGCTTTCTCCTTGTCACCCAGACCTGGCTGTGTTACCTCTTTTGAGCCTCCGTTTACACATTTGCTTAGAGAGGCTAATTGTAATATCTACCTGGTGAATTCAACCTCATTCCTCCTCCACTTCCAGTCCCCCTAACCAAGGCACATACACCCACACAGTTATAAAACACTCACACTTATGTGAGGTAATGCTTCTTTGGGAGAAGTTTTAGAGTAGCCACAAAAATTAGCAAATTTGCTTCTCTTTAGAAAAAGATATCATTTTTGTAAGGAACCTTCCCCTCTAGAAACATAAAAATACATGTATTTTGGCAGCATTAACCTGAGGTAAGTGTGCAGCTAGTGAAATATCCTCAGTAGCTTTTTTAACAGTGAGAAATATCAAAGGTGTAAAGTCTTCATATTCATTTCTTTAAGCCAATAATCTTCCATGATGAGATGATTTGTTATCTCTGAAGTGCTTAGGATTTACATGTCTTAGAGGCATTATTCAGTTGGGTTATAAAAATTAATTCAGAGAGACTACCTCCAGAATTTTATACTATCTTGTCTATTTTAGATTCAGTGAGTGTCAGGAAGAGTTGGGCTTTTCTAGCCTTCTGTATTCTTCACACAGTGTTACAAATGAGAGGCACATATTGCTGAATAATAATTGTGGTCACATTTTTGTTGTTAATTGCTTAGACTATTTCTAGTGCTACAATAAAAATATAAAAGTTTAGGTTTAAAAACAGATCTTTGCATGCTCCATTCTTATTTCTAAAATGTGATGTGTTTGTTCCTCATTTTGAATATGTAAAGATACTTTGTGTTAAAGTGAAGCTATTATTCACTTACAGCGTAAAAAAATGGCTCATAGTTGTATTATGAAAGTATAAATCATGATTTAACTTCAGCACTTTTCTTTATAGATTTTATTTTTGTAGAACTTGCATGATATTTAGTTTACTCATGTTAAAAAATATGTGACTTTCAAATTATATTCAATTCACTCAGAACTCAACACTTGTTCAATTGATGGACATACCTTTTCTTCTCATCTTCTCTATATTCACACATAACAATAATCTGTTGACATCACTGGTTGGTTTACAATGTTGGAATCAGATTTTATAAAACACAAGATATCATACCTTATATCACACACCCACATACAACTCAGTTCAGCCTCTGGGCTCCTCAGAAGCTCTCAGTTTTGATAACTAAGGTATTGTGGCTGCGCTCTTTAATTTTAATTTACCTGGTGAAGTTCGAGGATGCCTATCATGCCCCAAAATGTCTGCCGCAGTTTTTACTTCAGTGAAGAAATCTGTACAGATCAGAATTTAAATCAGAACTATCTGAATCATCTCCCAAGAATTGGGGCCAAGTGAATGGAGTTGCACCTAAGCAGAGGAAATTGTACGAAATCTACTAAAATGATATAAATGCTCAGAATTTGATCTAGTCTCATCTAATTGTTTTTCGTTGCTAATACGTTGTGTCCATTTCATTTTCAGACTTTTCTCAGAACAAATGAAGTGAAATCTGCATTGTGTGTTTCTAAGGCAGATACAGTCTTTCTAATTAAATGGATATACTGGTTGGTTCTTCCAGCTCACTACATAAAAGATGTGGGTTTTTTCCCTTGTAAAGATCACCAACAACAAACTTTCTATAATGGAACAAGTAGGAGGGAAACCAAACAAATACCTTTACAAAGGCAGGTTAATTGCTTGTATGTATGACACAAACTCCATGCTGCCCACAATACATTCCTGGACTGGATTTGCTGCATTATATTTTTAGTTCTTTTTAGTTTCTTAGTTGAACAGTTGACCAAAGAAGAACTTTGATCCTCAAGGGCAAGATTGATCATCTAGTAGCTTTTGCTGCTGCATACTAAAATCTAAGTTTCCTGTAGATATAGCAGAGTTCACAGAGCATAGAAATAGCATTGCCAAATTTCCTCTTCTAAGCGTTGAACATGTTTTTGCCCCTTTTCCTAAAAGCATTTATAAACAACTAAGTATTAAAGTGAAAAGAGGTGAAAAAAAATTTAAAAATACAAACACATATATCTCAGGTCTTTACATAGTTATTTTGAAGAACATTTGTTGTGAAAATTATGAAATTCTGTTAGATAAATCATATGTTGAATAAATCCAACTTTTTTTTTTTTTTTTTTTGCGGTATGTGGGCCTCTCACTGCTGTGGCCTTTCCCGTTGCGGAGCACAGGCTCCAGACGCGCAGGCCCAGCGGCCATGGCTTACGGGCCCAGCCGCTCCGCGGCATGTGGGATCTTCCCGGACCGGGGCACGAACCCGCGTCCCCTGCATCGGCAGGCGGACTCTCAACCACTGCGCCACCAGGGAAGCCCATAAATCCAACTTTTTAAAGAGAAAGTAGAATAAAAGAAAAAAGAAAGGCCATGCATTGAAATATATCTGATTTTAAAATAAAATTTAATTAAATATATCACCAATACCCTACCTTTTCTTGTATTTTTGTTTTAGGAAACATTGTGCTCTCTTAATGTCATGTAAAAATGGCTTGTTTCACAAACTTTGTTAACATTATCCAGTTCAAGCCTTTTTTTTCCCACCTAGGCATAATTCTTTCATTTATCCAAGTTTCATAATTTCAAATGAATACTTACTGAGACCGCTGCACACATCTCATGATGCTAGGCACACAGGGTCTTAGAGTCTGGTGAATAGTGAATAGTCCCCTATTTAGAAGCTTACAGTGTAGCAGGGAACATGTGCAGCAACTAAAGAATCATTTAAAAGTGAGTACATCCTGGAGTGGTAGAGATTGTCCACCTGAGGGTCACTGAAGCACAAAGAGATCTAGCTGAAGGATTTACTGTAGGGAGAATTCTCTCTAGATGGGGATCAATCTGGGTTTTGCCAAAAATTATAGGGGCTTCCCTGGTGGTGCAGTGGTTGGGAGTCCGCCTGCTGATGCAGGGGACGCGGGTTCGTGCCCCGGTCCGGGAGGATCCCACATGCCGCGGAGCAGCTGGGCCCGTGAGCCATGGCCGCTGGGCCTGCGCGTCCGGAGCCTGTGCTCCGCAACGGGAGAGGCCACAACAGTGAGAGGCCCGCGCACCGCAAAAAAAAATTATATAACGTGAAGAAGAGAAGGAGGCAAATAAGTTTAAATTTCTATGTCTCTCAAAGGGTCAATTTGAAAAGCTCCCAAAACATCAAACAGCAAAAGCAAAAATTACTCCTGCTTCTAGTCCTTTCTGTGGTTACTTCTGATCTGGTTGCTAAGCCCAGAGGGCTTTGTGCTTTGTTTGCCTTCATCTTCCCTATCGCTCACATAAGTTTGCAGCACGTTTCATCTTTACATTTACTGAGTCACCTAAAATATTTCTGAAAGTCATTTGGAGAGCTACTTCTTATAGGGAACGGATGCTGAGTAGCCTCAGGATCATAGTTCAAAAGCAAGCAGAGTGACTAACTCATCATTTCTTACCCCCAAACTAAGTGGAACAGTTCAAAGCCTCCTGTTTTGCCAGTTTTAACTTTTTGGTTTAGGAATCCGGTGAACGTCAGAATTATCATGCTTTTTATGTGTTTTATATCATACCTAGCATACACTGCAACTTAATAAATGTTAAATAATAAACACAGAACCACATTCATTTCTCTTCTTCCTAAAACATAAGACAATTCTGTACAAATCCCTACACAGATACAACTGCAGGATTTTCGAGCAACGTTTTTCCTTAAAGTTTAAAAGTGAGAGGAAAGTTCTCCTGTCTAGGTAGTGAATTATTTAACTTCTAGTTCAGGAAAATTTAAAGTTTAAGAAGGCTAGTCTAGAAATCCCTTCTTTGCATATCCAAGCTGTTCATCTCTCAAAAGTCAAAGTGGATGCCAGAATTCCATAGATTTCATTTTTCAAGATGAACATTCATATTTGAACATATTTCAAGCCAGATGGTTTACAGTTCATGTATTTGTTGCTGTTTTCCTGCCACAACAACTAAATATTGAAGACACATATTTGTGATGAGGAGAGCACTTCCAAACCATCTCTCCTGCTGCTCTTTCACATTGCATGCTTCCTAATCCCCTGTGTGCTGCAGGGAAAGTTTCTGAGGCATCAAGCAGTGGATTACATCCTTTTGATTTAAAAGACAGGGGAGGGGTGAAGCAACATAAAACAAGCTTCCTAAAAACAAATATTTTTTTGTAACAGCCATGAATTTTCTGGTAGCAAATAAAAAAGCAAATGAACACCTATTGAAATATTCTGTTTTCATGATCCATTTAGACAAGCTGGAGAGTTTACTTTTAAGCCAAACTGTGGGACTGTTTGATCAGAATTCAGAAAAGAACAGAAAGATGAAACAAAGGTTTTGTATTTTTTTTTTAAATAAAGCCATCAGATAAGAAAGTATTAGCTGGAGAAAGCATTGTACATTTGTTCTGAAGGATGCCAATGTCACTCAACAAGCACAACGGTATCTCTCTTCTAGGATGAAATGATTTGCTGCTCATTCGTCATCTCATGTGCAATTTGTTATTATTCTGCTCAGCTATCAATATTTGTATTATTACAACATTAAAGATTCATTTTGTTGACAAAGGACTCAGTTAGGAAACTGAACCATAATAATACAAAAATTTTAAAAATGGAAAATAGAAGAAAGAATTGTAAGCACAGAAAAGAGGTATGTTTGCTTGGTAGCTTAACAAAATTTCTATGGATATTCAATAAACACTAAACTAGAAACTGGCAAAAAGGGACAAACCTGTCCACAGTCATCACCACAACCACCATCCAACAACACAGGACATGCACACACAAAAGACTCAGTAATAACTTTTTTTTTGGCCATGCTGTGCGGCATGCAAGATCCCCACCAGGGATTGAACCCATGCCCCCTACAGTGGAAGTGAAGAGTCTTAACCATTGGACTGCCAGAGAAGTCCCAAGTAAAATTTTTTTTTTTTTTTGCGGTATGCAGGCCTCTCACTGTTGTGGCCTCTCCCGTTGTGGAGCACAGGCTCCAGACGCGCAGGCTCAGCAGCCATGGCTCACGGGCCCAGCCGCTCCGCGGCATGTGGGATCTTGCCGGGCCGGGGCACGAATCCGTGTCCCCTGCATCGGCAGGCGGACTCTCAGCCACTGCGCCACCAGGGAAGCCCCCAAGTAAAAGTTTTTAAAAGATGGTCTTCAGAACTTCATACTTAGAATCAAAATTGCCTAGACTCATCTGGGGGCTAGCCCTACTACCAGCACCTCACAGCAGCTGTGGTCACGTTCTGTAGCCATTCCAGGGGCCAGCCTTGCCCACCAGCATGCCATAGCAGCCATGGCCAGGCTCTGCAGCTGGTCTAGGGGCAGCCTTGCCTATGCATCATCGAAAATATAAAATGTGAGGGAGGCGGAATGAAAAGATGAAGCTTTGGCATTTAATTTTTTTTTAAAGTTTATAAAAATGGCAATAAATACATACATATCAATAATTACTTTGAAAGTAAATGAACTAAATTTGCCAATCAAAAAACAGAATGACTGAATGGATTTAAAAAAAAAAAGCTATCTATATTCTTTCTACAAGAGACTCACTTCAGTAGAAAGGACATACACAGACTGAAAGTGAGGGGATGGAAAGAGCTATTTCAAGCAAATGGTAATGAAAAGAGACATGGAGTAGCTATTCATATCAGACAAAATAGACTTTGAAACAAAGACTGTAATAAAAGACAAAGAAGGGCATTATGTAATGACAAAGGGGTCAATCCAGCAAGAAGATATAACATTTATAAAAGTATATGTATCCAACAGATGAGCACCAAGATATGTAAGCAAATATTAATAGACTTAAAGGGGAAAATTGAAAGCAATACAACAATAGTAGGGGCCTTTAACACCTCACTTACATCAGTGGATCATCCAGACAGAAAATCAATAAGAAAACATTGTACTTAAACACCACATTAAAGCAGATGAACTTAATAGATATACATAGAACATTCAGCCAAAAGGAGCAGAATATACATTCTTCTCAAATTGACATGGAATATTCTCCAGGACAAATAACATGTTAGGTCACAAAACAAGTCTCAATAAATCGAGAAGACTGAAATCATATCAAACGTCTTCTCTGATCACAATGGCATGAAACTAGAAATCAATCACAAAAAAGGGAAATGCCACAAAAAATATGGAGATTAAACAACATGCTACTGTAAAATCAATGGGTAATCAAAGAAATCAAAGAATTTAAAAAATACCTAGAGACAAATGAAAAGAGAAATATAGCATACCAAAAACTATGGGATGCAGCAAAAATCGTTCTAAGAAGGCAGCTCATAACAATATCAGCCTACCTCAAGAAACAAGAAAAATCTCAAATAAGCAGTTTAACTTTATACCAGAAGGAAGTAGAAAAGGAAGAACAAATGAAGCCCAAAATTAGGAGAAGGGAGGAAATAATATAGATCAGAGCAGAAATAACTGAAATAGAGACAGATAAAACAATAGAAAGATCAGTGAAACTAAGAGCTGGTTCTTTGAAAAGATAAATGAAATTGATAAGCCTTTAGCTAGACTAATTAACAAAAAAAGAGAGAGAGAGGACTCAAATAAATAAAACCAGAGATGAAAGAAGAGAAGTTATGACAGATAACACAGAAATACAAAGGATCATAAGAGACTATAAGAACTATTATATACCAACAAGTTGGACAACAATAAGAAAAGAAATGGATAAGTTCCTAGAGACATACAATCTTCCAAGACTGTATGATGAAGAAACAGAAAATTTGGATAGACAAATTATTAGTAAGGAGATTGAAACAGTAATCAAAGATCTCCCAAGAAAGAAAAGCCCAGGACCAGACAGCTTCATTGGCAAATTCTACAAAATAATCAAAGAAGATTTAATACCCATCCTTATCAAACTCTTCCAAAATATAGCAGAGGAAAGAAACCTTCCAAACACATTTTACAAAACCAGCATCACTCTGATACCAAAACCAGACAACGATACCACAAAAGAAGAAATTACAGTCCAATATCCTTGATAAACATAGATGCAAAAATCTTCAAAAAAATATTAGCAAACCAGATCCAACAATACAGTAAAGGGATCACATACCATGATCAGGTGGGATGTATTCCAGGTTTACAAGCATGGTTCAACATCTGCAAATCAATCAGTGTGATACTCACATTACAAAATGAAGAATAAAAATTATATGAACATCTCAATAGATGCAGAAAAAGCATTTGACAAAATCCAACATCCATTTTGATAAAGCTTCTCAATGAAAAAGAAAGAGGACTTAAATAAAAAGAGAGAAGACTCATAATAAAAGTCATATATGACAAACCCACAGCTACTCAAGGGTGAAAAGCTCAAACTTTTCCTCTAAGATCAGAAAAAAGAAAAGAAGGCCAACTCTCACCACTTTTATTCAACATAGTATTGGAAGTCCTAGCCACAGCAATTAGGCAAGAAAAAAATGAAAAGCATCCAAATCAGATAGGAAGAAGTAAAACTGTCACTATTTGCAGATGGCAGGATACTATATATAGAAAACCTAAAGACTCCATCGAAAAACTTAGAACTAATAAACAAATTCAGTAATGTTGCAGAATACAAAATCAATATACAGAAATCTGTGGCATTTCTATGCACTAATAAGGAAATATCAGAAAGAGAAATTAAGAAAATATTTCCATTTACAATTGTATCAAAAAGGAATAAAATACCTAGGAATAAATTTAACCAAGGATGTGAAAGACCTGTATATGGAAAACTATGACACTCATGAAAGAAATTGAAGAAGACACAAATAAAGGGAAAGATATTCCATGTTCATGGATTGGAAGAATTGATATTAAAATGTCCATAATGCCCAAACTAATCTAGAGTCAATGCAGTTGTTATCAAAATGTCAATGGCATATTTCACAGAACAAGAACAAATAATTCTAAAATTTGTATGGAGACATGAAAGATCCCAAATAGTCAAAAGAATCTGCAGAGATTCTAAAGAACAGATGGAGATATCATGCTCCCTGATTTCAAAATATGTTACAAACTATAGTAATCAAAACCATATTTTACTGGCATAAAAACAGACACAGATCAATGGAACAGAATTGAGAGCCCAGAAGTAAATCCCCATATATATGAACAGTTAATTTACAACTAAGTAGCAAAGAACATACAAAGGAAAGAGGATAGTCTCATCAATAAATGGTGTTGAGAAAACTGGATAGCCACACATGCAAAAGAATGAAACTAGACCCCTATCTTACATTTTACACAAAAATTAACTTAACATGGATTTAAAACTTGTATGTAAGACCTGAAACCATAAAATTCCTAGAAGAAAACATAGACAGTAACCTCATTGACGTCTGTCTTAGAGGTATTATTATGGATCTGAATCCAAAGGCAAGGAAACAAAAGCAAAAGTAAACAAATGGAACTATATCAAACTAAAATCTCTGCAACATATCAAAATGAAGAGGCAACTTATGGAATTGAAGAAATATTTACAAATCATATAACCAATAAAGGGTTAATATACAAATATATAAAGAAGGCATACAAGTGAACAACAATAAAACAAACAACCAGATTAAAAAATGGTCAGAGGATCTGAATAGACATTTTTCCAAAGAAGACATACAGATGGCTTACAGGTACATGAAAAGATGTTCAACATTTCTAATTATTAGGGAAACTAGATCAAAACCACAATGAGATACCACCTCATGCTGACAGGAGTGAGTCTTATTGAAAAGACAAAAATAACAGATGTTGGAGAGGATGTAGAGAAAAGGAAATCCTGTACTGTTGGTAGAACTGTAAACTGGAAAACAGTATGCAGATTCCTCGAAAAATTAAGAATAGAACTACCATATGACCCAGTAATACCACTTCTGGGTATTCATCTGAAGAACAGGAAAATACTAATTAGAAAAAATATATGCACCCCTATGTTCATAGAAGCATTATTTACAATAGCTACAATGTGGAAACAACCTAAGTGTTCACTGATAGGTGAATAGATAAGGAAGATGTGGCACATATATATAATGGAATACTACTCAGCTATAAAAAAGAATGAAATCCTGCCATTTGTGACAACACATATGGACCTTAAAGATATTTGACTAAGTCAAGTAAGTGAGAGATAAAGACAAATACTGTGATTTCATTCATACATGGAATCTAAAAAAAAAAAAATGAATGAGCACACAAGATAAAACATAAACCAACTCATATATACAGAGAACTGACTAGTGGTTACCAGAGTGGAAGTGTGTTGGGGGCAGGGTAATGGGTGATGGGAGTCAGCTGTGTGGTGATGGGTGGTTACTAGACTTGTGGTGGTGATAACTTTGTAGTGCATACAGGTGTCGTATTATAATGCTGTACACCCAAAACTTATACAATAAAAAAATTGCCTAGAATCATAATACTCAAGAACTGAGGGAAACCTAGGGATCATGTAGATCAACATTTTCACTTTACAGAGGAGAAAACAGAGACAGGGAGCTTAAGGGACTAGTTTAAAGTAATATTGCAGGTTAATAGTAAAAAAGGACAAGAGTCCAGCTGTTCAAGTCTACCGGCTATTCCATTGTATCACTCACTACACCTCTGTTTTCATATCTTTGCAGTCTACAGTATACAGAGGTGAAATAATTAGCGAAAAGCATCAAAGGGCTCATTCCAGGAGCCTGGGTCCTACACAATGGGGCCTGGAAGTGCTAATAGGGAGAATGTATTTACTCTCCAGAAGCCTGGAGAGTGGACATTCCCAGAGAGCCTCCCAGGTGCCAAGCATTTCATATATTATGAAACTTAATCCTGCAGATCTACGAGAGTGGTATAAGGCATTTTTTACAGATGAAGAGGATATAGTGATGCAAAGAAGCTCAGAAGTCATCCTAAGATCTCCTAGTTAGTAAATATAGCTGAGCTGCACGTGCCTGACCCCTGGTCCTGTGGTCTGCCTGTTACTCTAAAGACAGATGCACAGATGCACTTATGCACTTCCCAAACTACCAATGACAACTTCCCCTATGCGCATGGAGGCTTCTGTTTGACTGGTGTCCAGAGCTAGATGCATTTTACAATGGTCTGGCTAACTAACTTGAACCAATAAAGAAAAAGTATTATTCAGAATGACTAGAGCCATTAAGCTGTGTTTTTGGCGCATGTAAAGATGGGATCAGTCATCTAGCGCTCCTCTGGCCTCACTGACAGCATAGCTCTTGCGGATTTTATGTCAAAGTTTAAAAGTTGATACTTAAAACCTAAATTTTCCTGGGAAAAGTACAGCTTAATAGGACAATAGTCCTGAAGAAGTGCTTTGTTACTTGTAGATAATTTAAAAATAAAATTTACTTTTCCCAATGCCATATTTTTAGCAATTCTTTTGGCCGAGGGTGTGGGGGGGAAACAAAATTGCTCAGAATCCATGTTAGAGTGCTTTTTAGAAGATGGATATTCATTAAGAACAATGAGCTCCTATAAGTATGTCGAAAATCAGTATTTTGGTCTATTGTCACTTTTGATATCTGGTTCTCCTCCTCTCTGTGTGGCCTCAATCATCCCAGCTGATTTGTGTCAACTGAAGCTGCAGGTGCTACAATGCTACAGTCTCCTACTATAACTGTTCCTTTTTCAGTTTAAAGTCACTTCCAGGAGGTGAGACCAATGGATCCAAAATCCTGGCTGCACATCATTTGACTGATTGACGCTGGTTGTGAATAAACCCATCTGTTCTTTGTACTTTATCCTTTTTGTAATATAACTTCAATATTTCCTCCTTACCCCATCTTCTGTTAGTGGTACAATCTCTTCAGATACCTTCCCACTTATTTCTTCAGGTGGAGCTAGATTAGCCATATATATTCCACCTATAATTAATACTTTCTTAATTTGCAAGCACTTTTCTTGGTATGATATTATTGTCCTAAGAAAGAGGATTTGTTGTCAAGGTGACCAATATGGTACAAAGTACAATTTGGGTTTTCTCAAAACTGATTGGTCACACTCTGACTCTGTTCAGGTGATTTTGTCAGATGACTGCAAAATACCCAATGGTATCTTGACATCGTCCTAATTTTCTTCCTGTCCACATTGTACAGGTAGGCCTTGACTACCTATACATTTTCCCGTAAGTTTGCTAACACAATATTTTTTCTAACCAACCTTGACTCCACTTCCCTAAACTAGATCTCCTCGCTGATCACCATATCCTCATACTCATCAATCACATCTCATACATTCATGGCTCCAAATGATACAAAGGAAAACTGGAGGATGGAAAAAGGGAAGAGATTAGAGGTAAGGCTCAAGGGGGAAGAAGTTTTGTGCAAAGTTAAATCCACGCTGTTCCTGATTATTTTTAGATGATATAGATTTTGAGGATGGGCAAGAAGTAGAACTTTAAAAAGGCACTGAAAGGGAAAAGAATGGATATGCTGATGTATCAATAGAAGCATCAAGGCTGTCTTTAAACCTTTCTTCATTCTTCTCCTGTATATTCTTCCATTTATCCCTCATTTAACAAGTTATTGCATGCTGTGTCCCATGAGTGCTGGGTGGGCTCTGGGGGGCCAAGAGGAATAAGACATAAGCCTGACTTCAAGAAGTTACAGTGCAGCACGCCAGCCATCCCATTCATTCCAGGTCCTCACTACATGCCTTTATTACATTTTACTTGCATTTTTGCAACAGTCCATAATTGATATCTGTCTGTAGTTATTCTGCTTCCATCTTGATATTGCAATCAAAGTAGCTACCTTTCTAAATCACAGAACAAATCAGCTGATTGGATGAGGCCCACCTGTATTGTGGAGGATAATCTGCTTTACTCACAGTCTACTGATTTTTTTTTGAGGTTTATTTATATATTTTTTTAATAGATGGATTTTTTTCTTTTTTTTTTTTTTCTGCATTGGGTCTTTGTTGCTGCGTGTAGGCTTTCTCAAGTTGCAGTGAGCGGGGCTACTTTTCGTTGTGGTGCATGGGCTCCTCATTGTGATGACTTCTCTTATTGCAGAGCACAGGCCCTAGAGCATGCAGGCCTCAGTAGTTGCAGCGCATGGGCTCAGTAGTTGTGGCTCGCAGGCTCTAGAGCGCAGGCTCAGTAGTTGTGGCGCATGGGCTTAGTTGCTCTGTGGCATGTGGGATCTTCCTGGACCAGGGCTCGAACCTGTGTCCCCTGCATTGGCAGGCAGATTCTTAACCACTGTGACACCAGGGAAGTCCCAAAGTCTACTGATTTAAATGTTAAATACATCTAAAAAAATACCTTCACAGTAGCATGTAGATTGGTGTTTGACCAAACAACGTTGTCACAGCTTAGTCATAGCTTAGTCAAGTTGACACATAAAATTAACCATCACATGCCTCATAATCTTCACCGCCATCAAGGATTAGTTCAAATATGAACACCTCTGGCATGCTTTCAGCCTAGTGTGGTGAGTACTAAAAGGTGTTGTAGGTCAAGGAACATTGTTACCACTAGGGGGCAGCAGTCTGCTCATTTTCCCAGCTAAGGAAGAGGGGTTCTCCAAGGAGTTTGCCCTCTGATAAGAGCCTTAAAGTGAAGTGAAATTCAACCAGGAAGAAAGAGATGTAAGAGTTTTCCAGGCAGGGGGAGCAGCAGGTGCAAAAACAGAATCACAAAACCACATGGCTGTGAGGGAACGGCAAGCATGTACAGGGGCAGAGACTGGAGAGGTAGACCAGGGCCAGATCACAGAGGGACTTTGTTAGTTTCCTAGGGCTGCAATAACAAATTACCACCAGGTGGAAGCTTAAAACAACAGAAAGCTGTTGTCCTACACTGCTGGTGGCTGCCAACACCCTTGGCTCTCCTTGGCTTGGGACAGTGTAATTCCAATCTCTGCCTCCGTCTTCACTTGGCCTTCTGCTCTCTGTGTGTCTCTGTCTTCTCCTTTTCTGTCTCTTATGATGACAACCCATCATCATATTTAAGGCCTGTCCTGATCCAAGATAATCTCATCTCAGATACTTACCTTTATTATATCTGCAAAGACCCTTATTCTATATGAAGTCATATTCTGACATTCCAGGTGGACCTATCTTTTGGGGGCAACAATTTAATCCATTACAGCCTTGTAGGAAAAAAATAACAGATTTGGATCTGAGCCTGCTTTCAGGGACCACAGATTCAGATTCCAGGTGGTTAATGTCAGTGAGCTGGGGCCCAAGTTGTCTGCTGTGACCGACCTCATCTGAGAGGAGCAGCCACTACTCCGCTCCTGAAGGAACGTGGGCCAGCATTATTATATCTTTTCAAGTCTTGAAGAAGAGTCAGATTTCTAGAATTTTACATAAAATCTCCTTATTTTAAAATTTGGGAACAAATTAAAATGAAAATTAAACCAAGGCTTATATTACAGTATGAGCCCCAGAAATGAATCTGTTGATTGGGAATGGCTCATGGACCCTTGGTTGAGAACCAAGGGGTGATCAGCCCTGTAAAAATGTGAAACACAGGGTACCAGCCCCAGATTGCAGCATCAGAAGATGATCTTGGTGTCAGGGTGGAGGATGGATCTGAGGGAGTGAGCCTAGAAGCCAGAAGGCAAAGTAGAAGGTCATTGCATTAGGCTGGGAGAGAGCACATTCAGTTAATTCAAGGAGTGGCAGCCCTAACGCATCACCGAGCCCCTGTGAACACTTACTGAATGATACAGGAATTAACAGGCATTTAAAAAACTAGGACATATGAAATAATAAAACCTAAGGAGACAAACATTTTTTCCTGTAGAATTAAAATATCAAAGAATTCTTTTTTCTCTTTTTAAAAAACTGGATCAACGAACATTCTGCTTTCATTTTCAAATGAAAAATGTAACCATATGCACAACTAATTAAATTAATATAGCTTATTATGACAAAAATAATTTTCTTTTAACTTTGTGGACAGCACCACATTTTATATTAAGCTGCTAATACTCATAACCATATGATTTCAAAATCAGCCAAGCTTGAAAAATTATTGTCTGTGACATTCCCTATGATCAAAGCAACCCCAATTATAATATTATATTAACCAAGCTAAAAAATAGTATTACAATTTCTAACCTTTCTGAATGGTAATTAGTCATCTAACTATGTATCCACACTTATTTGATATATTTGCATAGTTAATTAATTATGATTTATTTAAAAGTATTCCATTTGTAAAACTTTGCTCTCCTTACCCTACAAATCAAATTGCCGAGGGATAAATTTAATTTTAAAATATCTTAAAAAAATCGTGTTAAGATAGGTTTAAGACATAAAAGAAGAAAGTGCTGAAAACATGTGGTTCTTTCTCTTCTGAAAAATTAAACTTTTAAGAAGAGATGGGGGCTAAGTTTGAGGAACCTAATAACAAATGCAAATGAGACACTTGGGGAGCCCTGAAGCCTCCTTCAGAACAACAATTGACTAAATAAGGAACTGGAAAAGATAATACCCCTAAACTGTGCCGGGTGCACACGCAGAGAAAAAGCTTTCAAACTTGTAGGATCTATTAGCCTGTAGTGCATCAGTGTATCAGTTATAGTCACACGATCTAGAAGGCAGAGTCCCCATTGAATCACTGAGAGTGTAAGTATCAAGTTCAAGGTCCAATTATTGCAGGACGTAGATTAAAAGATTAAAAACTGTCTAAAATGAGTACCAGAAATTAAACTGGATATATATCTACATGAACTCAAGTGTCCAGGTGAAAAATTCAATTATTCAGATGTTTACAAATATCAAAATATCTGGATGAAGAAAGCTTCCAGATTTCACCTGGATTTTCTGGACTGTGTGCACATATCTGTACAAGTTTAATTTCTGACACTTCTGATCAAGGCTGTGGTGTTCATAGATGCAGGGAACTCCACTACTACTTAAAGTACACAGAAATTGCCACCTAAATTATTTTTAAATATTAAGAAACCAAGTTTATGAGAAAACTCCAGGTAGCAAAATGAAGAGGGCACAGTACGCAGAGAAGCAGTGGTGAGAGGTGGGTTCCAGTGTGGAAACTCACCTCAGGACTTACAGGTCAGGAAAGATGCCCCACGCATACCCAAGAGGTGATACAGGCTACCTACCCAATGGAAGAAGCTGTGACATCACTGTCCTGTCTGTCAATAAGAACTGAAAGATCTTTGCTTATAATCCTGGAAGACAGGAGTTCATACCTTACTGTGGGAGGAGACAATTGCCTTGAGAGTTGGAACCCTGAATTTGTGCTAAAAGGCAATAAACATAGAGCCATGAATTAATGTAAAAATGGTTCATAACCAGCAAAACTTTTAAGGTCTTGGCAGAGACACTGGAAAATGTCCCATGGAAGGTAGCACTCAACTACTGGGTTTCCTTTAAGATTGAGAGATAACCTTACATAGGGAAATTTTACATAGTACATTTAAGGTTCGGTACACAGCAAGACAGCCCATAGTAAATTAGATAATTATCATCTAAATTATTAGGAATAAAGGAGCAATAACTACATAAAAAAGAATTATTCCAACTGATTTTTAAAAGTAATTGAACTACGTTTGTGGTATAGACTGTAAGAACTAAAAGAACTAAAGTATACTTTTATTGGTAATATTACTGTAAGACTGTTGTGTGTATTGAAGGATAAAGAAAATGAATATGTATTTTTGTGTCATTGAGAACCAAGGTTTTCAATGTGGGGAAAAATGATACATATGTGAGCTTAATGAGGATAAATTATATAATCTATAATTATGGATTTGAACTAGAAATATCAGTATAACATCATGATATATTTATCTAAAAGATTATTTTCTAGTTATGCTAATAAAAAAGGCCAGTGGTGGGAACAGGGAGGGGACCAAGTGGCAAAGGGGCAATGAACATCTCTTGGCTCAGGTTGTGGTTTCTAAATACCATTTGCCAATAAAAGCAACCACAAATCCATGGAGAAGTGTCTGAGTTCTGGAGCAGGAAATTTACAAAAGCCTGGACTACCTTGTCATGCCAGAAAACAAGGGAACTATCAAAGACTCCAAGTAACATGTCAATGAGACTTCAGTGCCAAACTGAGAAAGTTCCCACAGGCCAGAGGTGGAATAATTTGAGGACCAAGAAAGACAGCACATATCAAATATAGTTAAAGGCATGAGTTCATAAAGATATTAAAAGGAAGCACCTCCTTCATCACCTTTCAAAGCTGTTGGGACACCAGCTCATTTGAAACCTGTTAAAAGGAAAGAGTCAACCATTTTTACATTTTTATCCTTTCTGCTTGAACTGTCCCTAGGGTAACCAAATAATTGATGAAGAAAAATTCTCTTTCTAGAATCTAAAAATTCTCTTTCTAGATTTCAAGCTTATGACTGCAAAAGGAATAATAAAATTTTAGAATTATCATTTGGAAATGCAACTTGAATGGACTTAGGCAACTTTTATCACTAGTCGATAACATCAAAAAAAGAAATTCAACCAGGCATTATGAATCTCTTCATGGTCCATAACATTATAAAGTATTTTTGCCGAGCAAAATATTGAATATGATAAAGTTTCTAGATCTAACCACCAATTTTCAGGGAATAGTGGGTATAGTAGAGTATAAAATACTCTATTATTTAAAATAATACCTGGAGGCATTTAGCAAATTCCAGACTAAGAGGTGCTCTGTAGGACAACCTATTCAGTTTCTTCAGACAACAACACGAAAGTTAGAGGAAATCTATATATCAAAATAGATTTAAGACACATTAGCCAGTTACAGTGCATGGACCTTAATAAAAAACTGAAAATAAAACTATAAAAAATTATGAGACTGTAAAGAAAATTGAACACTGAGTGGATCTGGTGATATCAAATATATATATATATATATTTAATCTTTAGGTATGAAAATGTTATGGTGATTACATTTAAAAAAGAGTTTATCACTTAGAGATATATATTAAAATATGTGTGGATGCAAAGATATAATGTCTGAGATTTGTTTAAAAATAATCAAGGGGTAGGAGAAAGTGGATGGGGGGGGTAACAAATGAATAAAGACTGGCCGAGAGTTTATTATTTTTGAATCTAGGACAAGTACATGTGGGTTCATAATATTACCCTCTCTAATATTTAACAAAATAAAGAGTTCTAGAAAAAGAAATAATAGAAAAATGTGAAAGAGACTTTAAAATAAATGTTTAAAATAGAGAGTTGAGAGGAAGATGATCATTAAATAATAGCATGAAATAATGAAAGATAAGTAAAACAAAATAGTAAAGACAAAACTGAAACAATGAACCCAACAACACAGATTTTTTTTAAAGCATCAGAGTATACTATGAATAACTCTCTAAAATTTTGAAAAAATAGATAAAACATATGACTTTCAAGAAAAATATACATTAGTGCAATGTACTCAAGGAGAAATAGAAGACCTGAGTAGAAAAGTAATTATTAAAGAAATTAATTAATAGTCAAAATCCTACCCTGTCCTTTCCCAAAGCAGTGATAGGACAAAGGGCCCGGGAAGTTTTAGAAGAAAGTCTTATGGAACCTTTACAAGAGATGTCTCTCTTGTAAAAACAATTCTATGCTAGTATAATCTTGATAGCCAAACTAGATAAAGTACAAGAAAAGAAAATTATAGACAAATTTTGATGTAAAATTCCTAAGTAAGATATTAGCAAATTGACTATAAGTGTATAGAGAAAAAATTGTTAGGACAAACTACTGTTTATTTAAGGAATTCAAGATGTTTTTTAAAAAAATTAGACATCTCTAAATATTATTCACTGTATTAACAAATTCAGATCAAAATCAATAGAACTGTCTCAACGGTTGGAGAAAAATTATTCTATAAAAGTCAATATTCATTTATGATGAAAGCTCTTATTAGACTATGAATATGAGATAGAGTTCTTAAACTAAAGAAGGGCATCTAACAAAAAGTTATAATGAACCTCAGACTTAATGATAAAACTTAAAAGCATTTTCCATTAGTGTACTTTATAAAACAAAGATGCTCGTTATAATCATCCAACCTTGTTCTCGAGGACCTAACCAAGAAGATAATACAAGAAATAGAACTACAATTTATACAATTATAAAGAAAAAGGCAGACTGCGAACGATTATCTACATATATGGTCCAAAAGAATCAGAAATTACAACTAAAAGACTTTAGGAAAGTTGGTATATAAAAGATTAACATACACAGTTAATAGATTTTCTATTTCTAAAATACAATCGATAAAATCCTATTCACAATGGCAATAAAATTTATGTGGTAGCCAGGAACATATTTAGCAAAACATATGTTATATTGTTATGGAAAATATTATAAAACTTTGAAATGTAAACATTGAAATCAGCTTAAAGTAATAAACAATGTATTATTTTCATGAATGAGAAGACTCACAATAATGAAGATGCCATTTCCCCACCAAATCAATTTTTAAATTCAATGCAATTACATTAAAATCTCATAACTAAGTTTTTGGAATTTGAGAAAGAGATTCAAAAATTAAAATGGAAAAATAAAAACTTGAAAAATAAGATAATTCTAAAAGCAAAATTAAGTAAAGGTAATAGGCACAAAGAAAGGACAATTATTCTAAGTACCAAGATAATATAAAGCTTAATTAAAAATATGATACAATATAAAATTATGTGGTTTTGGAATAAGAACAAATTACTGAATGGAACAGAATATAACGTCTAGTAGAGGATTTATCTTATGTGGGAACTTATATGAGAGGTGCCGTTACAACTCAGTGGGCAGAAGATGGACTGTTTAATACGTGCTAAGGAGATAAATGGCTTTCAATATGGAAAAAATAGAATTGGTTCCCTTTCTCACTCTATCTATACAAATGAATTCTGTGTGGATTAAATGCATAAAGATGAAAACCAAAAATTTGAAGCTATTAGAAGAAAATACAGGAGATAGATTTATCACCTGGGAATAAAAAAGGATGTCTTAAACAAGGTACAAAAAACGAGATTTATAAATTTGACCACACCAAAATTAAAGCTTTAATTTATACAATAACAAACATAATATGTAGTTAAAGGAGTGTGAAAACCGAGAGAAAATGTTAACATATATTAATGCTATATAATTAATACGTTTAATATAAAGATAGAAGGAAATCCTAGAAATCCATAAGAAAGAGACAGAAAACGCTCTAGAAAACTAAACACATGAATCTGGACAGCAATGAGAAGAGGAAATCAAATTGGTCAACACACCTATAAAAGGAAATTTAACTTTATTAATAATTTGAGAAATACAAATTGAAGAAACAAAGAACCCTTTCTGACACATTCGATTGGCAAAATTTTAAATGCCAGAGTATACTGAGTTGGCAAGGATTAAGGAAGAGGAATTCCCCCAACCATTTAACTGTTAAAACCACTCTGGAAAGGCTTTGAGTAGTACGTAGCTGTCTGGAATATTTGTACACCCTACCACCTAGCAACTCTGCTAGGTACCTGCCTTAAAGAAGCTTCACACATGTATCCAGGGAGATATGTACAAGAAGTTTGTTGCTTTTTTGTTTGTTTGTTTTTTGCGGTACGTGGGCCTCTCACTGTTGTGGCCTCTCCCGTTGCGGAGCACAGGCTCCGGACGCGCAGGCTCAGCGGCCATGGCTCACGGGCCCAGCCGCTCCGCGGCATGTGGGATCTTCCCGGACCGGGGCACGAACCCGTGTCCCCTGCATCGGCAGGCGGACTCTCAACCACTGCGCCACTAGGGGAGCCCTTGTTGCATTTTTTTAAAGAAATAAATTTGAAACCACCTCATGTCTACAACTAGGAGAACGTATAAAAGGCACTCGATTCTGAATTTTGTTGGCTATTATGATTCTTAGTATTACCTTTATCACTCAATCAAATTTGTCTCTTGCCCTGTGTTTTGTCGTGGATTTGGGGTACAAAATTATGTGACTTCCCCATCCTCAGTGATTTTCCGTGATTGCATTTCTCTATGTTCTTATGGATCCTTAACTAGGAAAAAAAATTGACCAGAAATTAAAAATAACAAAGTCTTGGTTTTGGAGGATGGCCCTCAGTAGCAAACAAAGACTCAAGAGAAAGAAGAAATGTATGGGGTGGATGGAGGAGGATTTGACTGGAGAAACATTTGGGATGGAGAATGATTGGGAGCTCAGTGGGAGCTGGGGAATATGGAGGGATGTGTGAACTGATTTGAAAACCAGAGACAGCATCCTTCCGGTACTAAGTTCTAGGTCAAATTTTTAAATTTTCTGTTTGAAATTTAAAAAAAAGATTGAGAAAATATTTTATAAAATACCCTATTATCTTCATTAAAAATATTTTTTAAAAACATATATAGCCTTTTAAATACAGTCCTGTTGTTGACTTTGGGGCACAGATGCTGTGAGACTATTTTCTTCTTTTATGATTATATGTTAATTACATATTCTGATTACATTACATAGTGATTACATTCCCTTGCTTCAGTCTTTCCAAAGGCAGCATTTTAGACAATCTTGAAATAGTCTTTCATAAATTATCTTTTAATAAAAGAAAAGAAGCATAACCAATTATAGTTAAGTGTTCAAGAGGTGACAATTTTTTTTTCTTTGCAAAAATAAGTTCTGGGCAATTTGTGCAGCCTTGTGTTCTGAGAGGCTAAAAAACCCCATAGCAACTGAAAAATGACATTGTTAAATAAATGAGGTGCAAAATTTGATTTACCTTAATATTGTTATAGTCTGGTGGGGAAAATCCACAATATTCTTCATCCTGTCACTTGCAAATTAAAAAAGTATCCATTGTTTACTTAGCTCCTAAAATGCTGTGGCTGTCAGTGCGACCGTAGATGCTGTGATTGACCTAAGCTCTTCCATGTTAGGGAACATGTGAATACCGCACACATACACACACGTGCTAACATATTTATGTCTACTCCTTGAGGACAGGCGTGATTTGTATGTGTGTGTGCCACGAAATGAATTTTAGTTACAATGAGTTACAATTTAGGGCGGCTGGTGATACCCTTCCACTCACCTGTCTTGAATAATTTATAAACTTTCACTTACGTGCAAATTTAGGACTCTCTATCATGCAGATCATTTAGGAGAACATTTTTAACTTCTGGTAATTGCTCTACTAAATCATTATTTAAGTTTATGTCATCACATCCTTTCGGTTTGGGGTCACTTAGGAAGGTAGAATAGAAGTGCTGTTCAGGTTCAGTGTTAGTTTAAGCAAAATTAATTATCTGTCTAGTGGTTTATCTGGATTGTGTTGGACCTGCTAATTAAATTTCTGCAGTCTAGAGTTAGCCAAGTCAATGATGTAGGGATAACTTTGGAAATTAACAACATAGTACTTTTGAATGTTCTAGTAGAACCTACAATAGAGTTGGTTTGTGTTGTTAGTCTTAAATTTTCACTTCTGGTTTTTTGCTTTTGTCTGTATAGTCACAGTTATTCTGTGTTGTCAACCACAGTGCTTTTGTGGTGGGATTGAGCAGGTTAGGCATACAGGAAACTGGAATCAACAGACTGGGTTCCTGTGAAACCTGGCTCTGCTCTTACCAGCTGACTAACGTTGGCTAAAGTCCTAACCTTCCTGAGCCTCAGTTTCCACAGCCATATAATGGGGATGATTATCATACTCATACTCACAGCGTGATGGTAAGGATACATTAAGATGGTGTACATCAACTCCTGGGCACAGTGCAGCATAAACACATAAAACATATTAGTTATTATTACTCAAAGTCCCTGCCACGCAACAGGATTCTACCCATTTCTTTCATGAGATAGCCAGAAGGCTTGTGATTCGTTTCTTCCTTGTTGTCTATGACAATGGTCCTTAAACCTGGCTGCAAATTCGAATCACTTTTGAAACTTTAAAACAATATGAATGTCAGATCTATTTCAAAATCAACTGGATAAGAATTTAGGCACAGTGTCATTATTTCTTAAACTATCTTGAAGTGATTCTAATTAGCAGGCAGGGTTGAAAGCTCCTGGCAAATGAAATCTTTCTTTAAAGAATATTCTGCTCTTGGCTGTGTGGAGTTGCAGGGGTGGGCATAGAGGGATGTATCTCTTTCATTTCACCAAGAAGCACCTAAGAATGTAGCCCATAACCTTGCTTTCATTGTTTCACCTGCCATTCTCTTTTCTAGCTGTTGCAGGTAGGTTTCTACCCTTGCCAGGGCACACGTTACTGATGGCTTTCTCATTGCAGGGTCTACTTACCTATGTCGTTGACTACTCTCTCCTTCCTTTCTTCCTCCTCCTTGACTATTGTCAGCCTTATATGTTCCCATTGTATTTCTCCCAATTGTTCCTTCTAATTTCCTTCATGAACTCTTCTTTTTCTATCCTGATCAACATCACATCAAATGTTGGTTATCTCAAAGGTTTTATTCTTGACCCTTTTTTCTTCTCAAGCTTCATGTTCTCCATCAGCAATTTCAACCAGCCCCATAGTTTCACCCTAATGATGATGAACCCCAAACTATTTCTAGTCCAGAACTTCATCTTGAGCTCTAGACTTTGAATTACCAGGTTTGTAGCTGTTTTTGTTTGCACATCTAGAATAGTTGCTGGCACATAAGAGGTGCTTACTTATTTTTAAAATGAAACTAATCTACCAATGAATGAATGGCCTACAAAGCTAGTACCAGACTAAGTGGTTTGAATTTCATCCTGGATGCAAAGAGAAATCACTGGAAGTTTTTATTTCTTTTTTAATTAAAACATTTTTTTATTCTTATTGATTTATGTTTTTAACATCTTTATTGGAGCATAATTGCTTTACTTTGTTGTATTAGTTGTTGCTGTATAACAAAGTGAATCAGCTATACGTATACATATGTCCCCCATATCACCTCCCTCTTGCATCTCCCTCCCTCCCAACCTCCCTATCCCACCCCTCCAGGCGGTCACAAAGCACCCAACTGATCTCCCTGTGCTATGGGGCTGCTTCCCACTAGCTATCTATTTTAATTTGGTCGGGTATATATGTCAATGCCAATCTCTCACTTTGTCCCAGCTTCCCCTTCCCCTTCCCTGTGTCCTCAAGTCCATTCTCTATGTCTGGGTCTTTATTACTGTCCTGCCCATAGGTTCTTCAGAACCTTTTTTTTTTTTTTTAGATTCCATATATATGTGTTAGCATACGGTATTTGTTTTTCTCTTTCTCACTTATTTCACTCTGTATTACAGACTCTAGGTCCATCCACCTCACTACAAATAACTCAGTTTCATTTCTTTTTATGGCTGAGTGATATTTCATTGTATATATGTGCCACGTCTTCTTTATCCATTCATCTGTCGATGGACACTTAGGTTGCTTCCATGTCCTGGTTATTGTAAATAGAGCTGCAATGAACATTGTGGTACATAACTCTTTTAGAATTATGGTTTTCTCTGGATATATGCCCAGGAGTGGGATTGCTGGCTCATACGGTAGTTCCATTTTTAGTTTTTTAAGGAACCTCCATACTGTTCTCCATAGTGGCTGTGTCAATTTACACTCCTACCAACAGTGCAAGAGGGTTCCCTTTTCTCCACACCCTTTCCAGCATTTATTGTTTGTAGATTTTTGTTGATGGCCATTCTGACTGGTGTGAGGTGATAGCTCACTGTAGTTTTGATTTGCATTTCTCTAATAATTAGTGGTGTTGATCATCCCTTCATGTGTTTGTTGGTCATCTGTATACCTTTTTTGGAGAAATGTCTATTTAGGTCTTCTGCCCATTTTTGGATTGGGTTGTTTGTTTTTTTGATACTGAGCTGCATGAGCTGCTTGTATATTTTGGAGAGTAATCTTTTGTCAGTTGCTTCATTTGCAAATACTTTCTCCCATTCTGAGGGTTGTCTTTTTGTCTTGTTTGTGGTTTCCCTTGCTGTGCAAAAGCTTTTCAGTTTCATTAGGTCCCATTTGTTCATTTTTGTTTTTATTTCCATTTCTCTAGGAGGTGGGTCACAAAGGATATTGCTGTGATTTATGTCAGAGTGCGTTCTTTCTATGCTTTCCTCTAAGAGTTTTATAGTGTCTGGCCTTAAAGTTAGGTCTTTAATCCATTTTGAGTTTATTTTTGTGTATGGTGTTAGGGAGTGTTCTGATTTCATTCTTTTACATGTGGCTGTCCAGTTTTCCCAGCACCACTTATTGAAGAGGCTGTTTTTTCTCCGTTGTATATTCTTGCCTCTTTTATCAAAGATAAGGTGACCATATGTGTGTGGGTTTATCTCTGGGCTTTCTATCCTGTTCCATTGATCTATATTTCTGTTTTTGTGCCAGTACCGTACTGTCTTGAGCACTACAAGCTACAGCTTGTAGTATAGTCTGAAATGAGGGAGGCTGATTCCTCCAGCTCCATTTTTGTTTCTCAGGATTGCTTTGTCTATTTGGGGTCTTTTGTGTTTCCATACAAATTGTGAAATTTTTTGTTCTAGTTCTGTGAAAAATGCCAGTGGTAGTTTGATAGGGATTGCATTGAATCTGTAGATTGCTTTGGGTAGTAGAGTCATTTTCACAACGTTCATTCTTCCAATCCAAGAACATGGTATATCTCCATTGGTTTGTATCATCTTTAATTTCTTTCATCAGTGTCTTATAGTTTTCTGCATACAGGTCTTTTGTCTCCTTAGGTAGGTTTATTCCTAGGTATATTTTTCTTTTTGTTGCAGTGGTAAATGGGAGTGTTTCCTTAATTTCTCTTTCAGATTTTTCATCATTAGTGTATAGGAATGCAAGAGATTTCTGTGTACAAATTTTGTATCCTGCTACTTTACCAAGTTCATTGATTAGCTCTAGTATTTTTCTGGTAACATCTTTAGGATTCTCTATGTATAGTATCATGTCATCTGCAAACAGTGACAGTTTTACTTCTTTTTTTCCAATTTGGATTCCTCTTGTTTCTTTTACATCTCTGATTGCTGTGGCTAAAACTTCCAAAACTATGTTGACTAATAGTGGTGAGAGTGGGCAACCTTGACTTGTTTCTGATCTTAGTGGAAACCGTTTCACTTTTTCACCATTGAGAACGATGTTGGCTGTGGGTTTGTCATATGTGTCCTTCATTATGTTGAGGTAAGTTTCCTCTATGCCTACTTTTCTGGAGAGTTTTTATGATAAATGGGTGCTGAATTTTGTCGAAAGCTTTTTCTGCATCTGTTGAGATGATCATATGGTTTTTCTCCTTCAATTTGTTAATATGGTGTATCACATTGATCGATTTGCGTTTATTGAAAAATCCTTGCATTCCTGTTATAAACCCCAGTTGATCATGGTGTATGATCCTTTTAATGTGCTGTTGGATTCTGTTTGCTAGTGTTTTGTTGAGGATTTTTGCATCTATGTTCATCAGTGATATTGGCCTGTAGTTTTCTTTTTTTGTGACATTTTTGTCTGGTTTTGGTATCAGGGTGATGGTGGCCTCGTAGAATGAGTTTGGGAGTGTTCCTCCCTCTGCTATCTTTTGGAAGGGTTTGAGAAGGATAAGTGTTAGCTCTTCTCTAAATGTTTGATAGAATTTGCCTGTGAAGCCATCTGGTCCTGGGCTTTTGTTTGTTGGAAGATTTTAAATCACAGTTTCAATTTCAGTGCTTGTGATTGGTCTGTTTATATTTTCTATTTCTTCCTGGTTCAGTCTCAGAAGGTTGTGCTTTTCTAAGAATTTGTCCATTTTTTCCAGGTTGTCAATTTTATTGGCAAATAGTTGTAACTTTGGGGTTCTTTTGTTCTTCTTTCTCTAATTGCTTTAGGTGTAAGGTTAGGTTGTTTATTTGAGATTTTTCTTTTTTCTTGAAGTAGGATTGTATTGCTATAAACTTTCCTCTTAAGATTGTTTTTGTTGCATCCCATAGGTTTTGGGATGTCGTGTTTTCATTGTCATTTGTTTCTAGGTATTTTTTGATTTCATCTTTGATTTTTTCAGTGATCACTTCATTATTAAGTAGTGAATTGTTTAGCCTCCACGTGTTTGTATTCTTTTTTTTTTTCCTGTAATTGATATCTAGTCTCATAGTGTTGTGGTCAGAAAAGATACTTGATATGATTTCAGTTTTCTTAAATTTACCAAGGCTTGATTTGTGACCCAAGATATGATCTATCCTAGAGAATGTTCCATGAGCACTTGAGAAGAAAATGTATTCTTTTGTTTTTGGATGGAATGTCCTATAGATTTCAATTAAGTCCATCTTGTTTAATGTATCATTTAAAGCTTGTGTTTCCTTATGTATTTTCATTTTGGTTGATGTGTCTATTGGTGAAAGTGGGGTGTTAAAGTCCCCTGCTATGATTGTGTTACTGTTGATTTCCCCTTTTATGGCTGTTAGCATTTGCCTTACTTATTGAGGTGCTTCTATGTTGGATGCATAAATATTTACAACTGTTATATCTTCTTCTTGGATCGATCCCTTGATCATTATGTAGTGTCCTTCTTTGTCTCTTCTAACTGTCTGTATTTTAAAGTCTATTTTGTCTGATATGAGAATTGCTACTCCAGCTTTCTTTTGATTTCCATTTGCATGGAATATCTTTTTCTATTCCCTCACTTTCAGTTTGTATATGTCCTTAGGTCTGAAGCGGGTCTCTTGTAGACAGCATATATACGGGTCTTGTTTTTGTATCCCTTCAGCCAGTCTATGTCTTTTGATTGGAGCATTTAATCCATTTACATTTAAGGTAAGTATCGATATGTATGTTCTTATTACCATTTTCTTAATTTTGGGGGGTTTGTTATTGTTATTGTCAGTCTTTTCCTTCTCTTGCTAAGTTCCTTTAGCATTTGTTGTAAAGCTGGTTTGGTGGTGCTGAATTCTCTTAGCTTTTGCTTGTCTGTAAAGCTTTTGATTTCTCCATCAAATCTGAATGAGATCCTTTCTGGATAGAGTAATCTTCATTGTAGGTTTTTCCCTTTCATCACTTTAAATATTTTCTGCCACTCCCTTCTGGCTTGCAGAGTTTCTGCTGAAAGGTCAGCTGTTAACCTTATGGGGATTCTGTTGTATGTTATTTGTTGTTTTTCCCTTGCTGCTTTTAATATTTTTTCTTTGTATTTAATTTTTGATAGCTTGATTAATATGTGTCTTGGCATGTTTCTCCTTGGATTTATCTTCTATGGGGCTCTCTCTGCTTCCTGGACCTGATTAACTATTTCCTTCCCCATATTAGGGAAGTTCTCAACTATAATCTCTTCAAATATTTTCTCAGTCCCTTTCTTTTTCTCTTCTTCTTCTGGGAACCCTATAATTCGAATGTTGATACATTTACCATGTTGTACCAACATGTACAATGTTGGTACAATTCGAATGTTGTCCCAGAGGTCTCTGAGGCTGTCCTCGATTCCTTTCCATTCTGTTTTCTTTATTCTGCTCTGTGATAGTTATTCCCACTATTTTATCTTCCAGGTCACTTATCCATTCTTCTGCCTCAGTTATTCTGCTATTGATCCCATCTAGAGTATTTTTAATTTCATTTATTGTGTTGTTCATCGTTGTTTGTTTGCTCTTTAGTTCTTCTAGGTCCTTGTTAAACGTTTCTTGTATTTTCTCCATTCTATTTCCAAGATTTTGGATATCTTTACTACCATTACTCTGAATTCTTTTTCAGGTAGACTGCCTATTTCCTCTTCATTTCTTTGGTCTGGTAGGTTTTTACCTTGCTTCTTCATCTGCTGTGTATTTCTCTGTCTTCTCATTTTTCTTAACTTACTGTGTTTGGGGTCTCCTTTTCGCAAGCTGCAGGTTCATAGTTCCCGTTGTTTTTGGTGTCTGCCCCCAGTGGCTAAGGTTGGTTCAGTTGGTTGTGTAGGCTTCCTGGTGGAGGGGACTGGTGCCTGTGTTCTGGTGGATGAGGCTGGATCTTGTCTTTCTGGTAGGCAGGACCACGTCTGGTGGTGTGTTTTGGGGTGTCTGTGAACTTAGTATGATTTTAGGCAGCCTCTCTGCTAATGGATGGGGTTGTGTTCCTTGCTAGTTGTTTGGCATGTGGGGTCCAGCACTGGAGCTTGCTGGTCATTGACTGGAGCTGGGTCTTAGTGTTGAGACGGAGATCTCTGGGAGAGCTCTCATCGAGTGATATTACATGGGGCCATTAGGTCTCTGGTGGTCCAATGTCCTAAGCTTGGCTCTTCCACCTCAGAGACATAGGCTTGACACCTGGCCAGAGCACCAAGACACTGTCAGCCACATGGCAAGTACGTGGGTAGTGCCTTGCCTTTTGGGAAGTCTGAGGTCTTCTGCCAGCGTTCAGTAGGTGTTCTGTAGGAGTTGTTCCACATGTAGAGGTATTTTTGATGTATTTGTGGGGAGGAAGCTGATCTCCATGTCTTACTTCTCCACCATTTTGAAGGTCCTCTCACTGGAAAATTTTAAAGCAGCAAACTGAAATGATGAGATGTGCATTTAGGGAAACATTAACTCTAGCAGTATTTTAGGAGATAAGTAACAGAGGAGACATCATAAAAAGATGAGATAAGAAAATGGCAAAACTAATATTTATTGAGTTCATACTATGTGCCAGGTAAATAGTACTGAGCTATGTACTTTACATGTATTGTTTTATTCAATGCACATACTAGCCTTGAAACATGTTTTATTCTCCTATTCACTTCTCTAATAGGAAAACTTAGGATTAGAGAGAGATTTAATACTTTGCATGAAAGTAAGTTATGTTGGAGCACAAATCTGAGGAAGAAATTGTGTAGTTGGGAACTAAGGTTTTGTTGGTGGACATGGAAAGGAGAAAACTGATTCAAAAGCTAAGTGAACAGTCTTGGTGTCATTAAGAAAGGGCTGATGGAGGAGGAGAGGATGGTGGTTCATTAGTTTTAGGTTGCCATCTTGAGTATATCCATTGGTCTTGGTAGACTCATGGTCAAAAAACGTCCATCCCATTAAATTATCTGCTCCTAGACAGATCTCATCATTTCACATAAATTTGCATTGACATTTTTGTATTTACTATTCCACACTTTCACTTTGATATTACCAGTTCTTTCTTCTATTTATTCAAATAATATAAATCATGCCCACACTTCAGGACCTGTATCTCAAGTTTTGTCTATTCCATGAAACTTAAAAAAAATTAATTTTAGCCAAAACAGAATCTCTATTCCTTAGAGTATATTGTCTACTTCCAAAAATTTAGGCAGGTGACCAGAGACGGTAGAGCATAATGGTTAAGTGCATGAATTTCGGAGCCAGAAAGACCATTGGTTCAAATGAATTGGCAAATTATTTAAATGCTTTGGGCTGAGACTTCTCAGCTATAAAATGGGTATTTCAATGACATGAGTATAAAGTACTGTGAACATTAAATAAAGTAATGCATGTATAATGCTTGACACCTTGACTGACACATAGTAAGCACTTACTAAATGTTGGCTAATACTACCTTTATCATTAAATGCTTATATTTATGCCAGTGTTCTCAGTGTCCTATTTTACACTTGCAGGCCTTGGTTTCCCAGGAACAATGTAATTATCTCAAGGGCAGGGAAAATGTTCAACACATCTGGCAAATTACTAAATAATAAATGCTGAATGAATGGATGATTGCACAACTTCTTTTGCTTTTCTTTCAGTGGATAGCATAATATCAGACTTGTGCTAGACACTTAATAAACACTACTTGAGTATTTTAAAATTATGCAGACATAGAGAATGGACTTGAGGATGCGGGACGGGGGGAGCGGGAAGTGAGAGAAGCATCAACGTATATACACTACCAAATGAAAAATAGACGGCTAGTGGGAAGAAGCAGCATATCACAGGGAGATCAGCTTGGTGCTTTGTGACCACCTAGAGGGGTGGGATAGGGAGGGTGGGAGGGAGGCTCAAGAGGGAGGGGATATGGGGATATATGTATTCATATGGCCGATTCACTTTGCTGTACAACAGTAACTAACACAGCATTGTGAAGCAATTATACTCCAATAAAGATGTATAAAAAGAAAAAAAACAATGATCAGTATGATCTCATGCTTGATTAACCTAATTAAATAGAACTCCAAGCACACTGTAACCAGAGGAATTTTCTCTAAGTTTCATAGCAGCAGAACATTGTGCTGATGTCTTTTGTTGGTATCAATTGTATCTGTGTGATATCTTCATCTAAAATTCACATTTCCTTCATATGTATGTCATTGCTAGGACTACAAGGATGGAGTCTGTTAGTTTAAGAAGAGGATGCAGCAGAATTCATTCCTCCTTCCTTCCTTCCTTCCTCTCTTCCTTCTTTCCTTCCTCCCCTCCCTCTCTCCCTCCCTTCCATCACTCTTTCCCTCTCTCCCTCTTTTTTTCCTTTCTTCACTCCACAAATGGATGTCACATGCCTACTGTGTTCAAGGTAATGTGCCTGTATTGAAAATCCAAAGAGGAACATGCAGATTCAAAGAGGAAGAAGACACAGTCATCATCTCAAGGAACTTATAATTTAGGGGGAGATAGGCCCCCTAAATTAGTAAATAGACAATTACAGAACAATGAGACATAAGAAAACACAGTGTTATGGGGCAAACATGAGGGTCACAAACTTAAGATTCATTACACCATTTTCTGTCATCTTGAAGGTATCCAAGATGTAATTGTTTGAGCAAACTAAGTGAATGTGAAAACACATCATTGTGACCTTCAGTCTAGAAGACATAGGGTAAAATTAGGCTGGAGCATTTTTTCTCTTCTGGCATTATACATCTGATTTCACTGATATATAGTGCACAATTACTCGAAACAAGTGCCCATAGAAGTCCATAAAACCAAGTGACCTTTCAAGACATAACAAAGGTAAAAGGTTACTGTCATCACTCCCTGTGAATCACTTCATTATCAATATTTTAGACTTTGAAGTAAAATAATGACATAAGATAATTAAGCCATTCTTTGGTATTTAATACCAATATTTCAGAAATAGGACTCCAAAGTATTTCCAGATATCATTCTTCCCTTCATAACTACATTGATAGAAATAGTTCTCTTCACAGGAGGATTAATTGTGGTGACATTTGTCACTCAGACATTAACTAAAAACAGGGCACAAATGGATAAGTATAGAGGTAGCAAGGCAAAAATGACAAAATGTATAACAACATTTTATTTGTATGCTGCAGTTCATTGTTTATCATATTTACTTCTTAATGTTTTAATTTGTGCCATTAAGTAAATGTCCCCATACATTCATAAATATATTTCATAATGTTATTGCTAGGGAATACCCACAATGTATCTGACTTGTTAAAAATGAACAGCTATATATGACTTGTGCTGTCATCCATGTGACAAGCTACAAACTTGGTATCACTATGGTAGCCATTTATGGGAAATAGAATAATTATGCCACTGCTGTAAATTATAGGAAGAGTTCTCATTGGAACCATAGACTGTTAATAAAGGTTGCATTCATTACAGATTTATTAGGTTTGCATTTCTGCTTTGAGCTTGCATTTACATATCTGTAAATTCATTTGCATAAGAAATTGAAAGCAATTGATGAGGCTATTGGAAAAAGAGCTTTCAAATCTCATGAAGTTGTTATCTGCATAGTAGAAGATAGACTGGTCCTAAATCTGCTCCAAGTGAAGTTCTTAATAAGTTTCCATTGGATTCCTTCAGTGCAAAGACTCTGGAACCAGATTGCCGGGATCTGAACGTTGACGTATCTTTGGTTAGCAATATGATCTTTCTTTTCTTTAATTTTTTTTTTTTTTAGCAGAGAAAGATTTATTGCAGGGCCAAGCAAGAATTGGTGGCTCGGGGGCTTCCCTGGTGGCGCAGTGGTTGAGGATCCGCCTGCCGATGCAGGGGACATGGGTTCGTGCCCCGGTCCGGGAAGATCCCACATGCCGCGGAGCGGCTGGGCCCGTGAGCCATGGCCGCTGAGCCTGCGCGTCCGGAGCCTGTGCTCCGCAACGGGAGAGGCCACAACAGTGAGAGGCCCGCGTACCACAAAAAACAAACAAACAAAAAAAGGAATTGGTGGCTCATACTCAAAAACCCCGAACTCCCGAGCAATATGATCTTGATCAAGTTCTCTTTGACCTTCTCTTTCTTCAACTGCATACTGGAGCAGTAGTGCTATCCACCTTGTAGTTTTGTGCTGAGAATTAAATGAAAAAAAAAAAAAAAATATATATATATATATATATATATATATATATATATATGGCCCTTCACAAGGGCTTGGCACACAATAGGTACTCAATAAATTTTAACTATTGCTACACATATATATTTTAATTTTTAAAAATTGAGATATAATTGACATATAATATTGGATTAGTTTTAGGTGTACAACCTAACGATTTTATATATGTATATATCGGGACATGATTACCACAATAATTTTTAGTTAACATTCATCATGAGACATAGTTACAAATTTTTTCTTTCTTGTGATAAGAACTTTTAAGATCTCTCTTAGCAACTTTCAAATATGCAGTACAATATTGTTAACTATACTTACCATGCTGTACCCTACATCCTCAGGACTTGTCATATAACTGGGAGTTTGTACCTTTGACCACCTTCACCCATTTTGTCCAACCCTGAACTCCTGCCTCTGGCAATCACTAATCTGTTCTCTGTATCTCTGAATTCAGTTTTCTTAGGATTCCACATATCAGTGAAGTCATACAAGGATTTGTCTTTCTCTGACTGACTTATTTCACATAGCATAATGTTTCAAGTTCCATCCATATTGTCACAAATGGCAGAATTTCCTTCTTTTTA
Organism: Grampus griseus; assembly: GCF_964374135.1. Lineage (NCBI taxonomy): Eukaryota > Metazoa > Chordata > Mammalia > Artiodactyla > Delphinidae > Grampus > Grampus griseus. The sequence continues at coordinate 77,201,951 of NC_139007.1, forward strand.
TGGCTGAATATATATATATATATATATATATATATATATATATATATGCATTTTCTTTGTCCATTTATCTGTCAGTGGCCTCTTAGGTTGTTACCATGTCTTGGCTATTGTAGATAATGCAGCATTTAACATGGGAGTGCAGATATCTCTTTGAGATAATGATTTTATTTCCTTCAGATAAATAACCAGAAGTAGAATTACTGGATCATATGGTAGTTCTATTTTTAATTTTTGGAGGAACCTCCATACTCTTTTTCATAGTAGCTGCACCAATTTACATTTCTACTAACGTGCAACATGTCAACAGTGTAACAGTGCAATCTTAAATACTGATATAAGTACAACAATTAGATTTGTCCTCTTGGTTCTCATTCTGGTGGTCTTAATCACATTTTTAGGCTTAGTATGAAAATGTGTATGTCTAATGGAGTAATTTGATGGTATAGATGTAATAGCTCTTAATAGCTTTGTCACAATGCCTCGGATATTCCTTTTCAAATCTTAACAAAGTATTCACAATTCCTGAACCCTAAGTGAAAACAACAAAGATCAGAAAACAACGCTTTCTAAAAGATAATTTCAAGGTTAGAGAAACAGTAAAAATAAGTTCCATGAACCATCAGTAAAAATAAAACAACAAAAATAGAAAAAAAAAGTGGCTGATATTGTATGTAACACCCAAGAACAATTTGGTTTTTACCTAGTTTTATTTTTTTAAATATTATAGTAATCATGGAGTCCTTCAAATTGTCATTCAAGGATGGCAAAAAATTTCACACACACTCTACCACTTTGCTTTTCTACGGTCATGTAGACATGAGATGGTCTGCTGGAAACAATATTGTCGTAGAAGACAGAGTCCTGTATTCTTACATAATCTCTTCCTTCAAACAGCTGTGTGATAATCCACTTCTCCACTCAGATATGTCCGGTGTAAAATAAAGGTGCAAGACTAGATTATCTTTCACACTCCCTTTAGTCTCTGATGTCTTGTAAGCTAAGAAATTTGTTAGAAAGTCCACGTAGTTGCAGAAAGCCTGTATCTGCGGAAGCTTGCTTTTCTACGGTGTAATGGTGTGTTTGCACTAACTGGTTTTTGTTCACGTATTTGCAGCATTGCTTATTTCAGAGGGGTTGAGAAAATCTGTCACACTAGAAATATTCAAAATTACAGCCTATTTAAAACAATTAAATAGTAGTTCTGTGTTTTGCCATTGTGTTTGCATTTAGGATAAAATAGCTGCTTAATCTGTATAACAATTTGAAACTAATGATGGTTAAATCACCTAATACTCCTTGATATCAATGCAAATTAATCTGAAATTTAACTCCATTTGTTGGAGCCCTAGCGTTTCCAGGCACTTGTATTAGATCTCCTCTAGGAAATGATTTAAAAACATTCTGACATCAAATCCTTCTTGACTTTGGGGACTGCATCTCAAAGTACAAAAGTTTTTCATATTGGATCATAAATCTACTCCATAGGAATTTGATCTCCTTAGATTTCAGCTTTTGGTTTATGACTCTAAAAACAATTATACTAATAAAAACTGTCTAAGCAGGGGATGAACGGAAGTAGCAAGTATATTAGAAGTCAAAACAGGATTTTCTTTTTGTAATCGGAGAAGGAGAGACACATCTTTGGCATTCACCATTATAAAACACAAGATTAATGCAGTTCTCAATAAGAAGGTTAAGTGCATAAAATAAAAGAGCACAGCCATTATCCATCTCAATGGATATGCCTCCAACTTACGAATCCCAACAATACATGAAAAATACATGATGTTATTAGGTGGTGGAAGCTGGCAATATATTGTCCATAACTTATTTATATAAGGCTGTCCTGAGAAGCAGTGTTTAACTCTGCTGGCTGGGCCGATAGAACGGGGACCTGGGCCGCTATTAACTGAGAGTCAGAGGGGAGCTGACAAACACTCCTTGAAAACAAATGAAACGTGGGGCATCTTAACACTTCTTTCGTTATTCTGGGCCAGTTCTGTTTTCCTCTAAGCTTCTGCTGATCTCACAAAACAGGGGTCATCTCCTTGTTTTGTCTAAACGTTGTACTCGGTTGTTTACCTCATTAGTGGATTTATTAAACTAATAAGTGCCAGTAAAATTAGGAACTGGTGGTTGTAGTCAATCACGGAGTTATCTCAAGGGATGGCCACCACCCCGGCTAACATACTGGAGCTTGGTTTGCTCTTCCATGGGACAAGGGCTGCTTCGATGTCAGGGGTCTCCGGAGAGGGAGCTTCTCTGCAACAGGTCGTACGTCATGTGGGGAGGTCCACTGATCTTGATATAAAATTTAATAGAAACAAGGTTCAGCCTTAGGAAAGGGACTCCTGAATCTGGATGGTCAGGGATCCTGGGCCCCTGACAGACAGAAAGCACGTGGTGAGGCCATGGCCACTTGTGGGAGGTGGACTCGTTCGAGTGTTATGACAATTCATGGTGACGGCTACTGTTTCCTGCATCTATATACTGAAAATTGTGTCTCCATGACTACCTCTAAAGTTTGTCTAGAGACAAACCACTTCACCTTTTATTTTTCCAAAACAGAACATTTATTACTTTTAAAATAAAGATTTTAATCAAGGACTGACTTTAATTTTTATTTAAGTAATCAAAACAATGAGTGGGTGAGACCAAAACAGTGTTTATAAAAATTGCTAAATGTTTCTCCAGAGAACCAAACTCAGAGCTGGCTCTCAGTGTTCATCCCTCGTTTTGTGGAGACTCAAAGTTTCCCATTAGGACATAAGAGTCTGTCATCGAACTTGAACCGTGAAAGTGGACTCCCAATATATTTGGTAGGGATGGTACATGACTTTTAAGGTCATCAATTTACAGGGAAGTTAGATCATCTTTTTGCCTGGAATACTACACAATTGATTTCTCAAAGGTCACCCATGAACTCCTTCAAGTGAATTGAATTGAAAATTTAGTTTAGCCTTAAAGGGCATTGCAGTTCAATGGTCTAAGTCAGGGATTAACAATTAAAATTCTGAAGCCTGCTTTTCTGGTGTATTAGTGACAGGAAAGATTTCTTGGATGCCCATCGTTAGCAATGGGCTGAAAGCTCTTGCTCCTGTTCATGTGTCCTTTCCTTGTACACGATGTGGGATATATTTATATATATGTAAATAAGCCTTGAGAATTTTAAGGTTATTGGATTTCATAACTTAATATAACTTATAGTAATCAGTTAATTAGAATGCCGTTTCCCTGCTGAGTTCGACTCCACTAGGGCAGGCAATCTTAACCAAGGGCGCTTAGATGCATCACCTATTTATGAATCAGTTGGTGTAGACCCCATCCAGAGATACTCTAATTTGATAGGTTAGAGTTAAGACACTGGAAAGTATATGTATGTACACGTGTATGTATATATTTTTTTATTTTAACTTTATTTTATTGAAGTATAGCTGATTTACAGTGTTGTGTTAATTTCTGCTGTACAGCAAAGTAATTCAGTTATACATGTATATACATTCTTTTCATATTCTTTTCCATTATGATTTATCACAGGATATTGGATATCGTTCCCTGTGCTAGACAGTAGGACCTTGTTGTTTCTACATCCGACGTATAACAATTTGCATCTGCTAATCCCAAACTCTCAAATCATCCCCTCACTCTCATTGGCAATTACAAGTCTGTTCTCTCTATCTGTGAGTCTGTTTCTGTTTTGTAGATAAGTTCATTTGTGTCATGTTTTAGATTCCACATATAAGTGATATCGTATGATATTTGCTTTCTTTTTCTGATTTACTTCACTTGGTATGATAATCTCTAGGTTCATCCATATTGCTGCAAATGGCACTATTTCATTCTTTTTTATGCCTGACTAGTGTGGAAAGTATATTTTTGACAAAGTTCCTTGGCGATTAAAAGAAAACAAACAATAGCAACACACACACATATATAGGTACATATGTACATATATATACATATATGTATTTACACACATACATAAATGCATATTTTTTTCACTTAACAATAAACTATGGAAATCTTACAGTATCAATAATGTGTACAGTATGTACACGTTGTCAGCTTATTATTTTTAATGGCTGCACTGTCTCATTAAATTGAAGAATATTTTAAGAGCTAGTTTCTTTGCTTCTTTGTGCCTTTTTTGTGTCTTTGTGTAAAGTGGGGTTAATAGGACCTGCCCCATAGTGTTTTGAGGATTAAATGCGCTAATATACGTAAAGGGCTTAGAAGTATATTTGGAAGCTAAGAGGCATGATAAAGGAGTTTAATATTATTATCATCATCACTATTATTTTTAACCACAATTTGACAGTATTCCCAAGAGATATTTAAATATCTATGCAGTTTGTTGTGTTTCCCCATAATGGTAATTGCATAAGGATAGGATAATTTTCCCCAAACTTTTGTATGAGGTGCATTTTGAATTGAATTTTAAATGGACTAGAAGATGAATTAGGTGGACAGTGGGAGGATCACAAACCCTGCAGGAGGTGGGAGAACTCCATTCTCGTTTCCTTCTGCTGCTGAGAGCGTGTGACCTCAGACAAGTCAGAGAGAAATCCTGGGACTAAAGTTTTCCATGTAGAAAATGAAGGTGTTGGAAGAAGTGATCTCTTAGGTTTCAACAGTTTTAACTGTGCCTTGGTGTTGTGAAAACAAAGAGAGGGTGAGTCTGCGTAATGTAAAGTTTCCCCCAGAGTGTAAGCTCTGTGAGGAAGGCACCCCAATGCCTCATCCAGCGTGAAAGTCACAAGGTCTAGAGTGACTTTTTGCCCAGAGTAGGCGCTTAATAAAATTCTGTTGAAAAAACTGTTTACTAAAGGGTGATCAAAATGCAAAATGAATGTCAGGCACACAATGGGTCTTCATAGCCTTTTCTTTTTTTAAAATTCTTGTTTTGGAATATGTATATATATTTGAGAATGTATATATATATATATATATATACATACTTACATATATATGTATTATATATATGTATGAAACTGAATCACTTTGCTATATACCTGAAACACTGTAAATCAAGTAAACTTCAATTTAGAAACAGAATTCATACCTATTTCTTCTTTAACTGATTATCTGAGTTCCTCTGTAGGAACCTCTCTAGAAATTTGACCAAATCGCTTATCTTATTTTTCAACATCAGAAAAAAAATTTAAATAGATTTCATTTTATTCTTAGCATGTCAATGCATATCTATTTCTATTGCTACATTAAAATAGTCTAATTGAACCACTTCAAGAGTTGCAAAATACTCTGTCTAGAATACTTTGTTAAACTAAAGGAATGGAAGACGCATGAAAAAAATGCCACGTGCACTTAGCATGTACAAAGAGAACGCCATCTGAAAAGTAGAACTCTTCTTAGGGAAAGGATTTAAATGCAGTAACAAAGGCCCTATGGATTATTAATTAGAGTGATCCTTTTCATGGTGATGAATGAGGATGAATTTTTATAAAGCAGCATGATTAGATGCAGTTACATTATACTTTCATAACATTAGCATTTGTTATGTGATTGGAGAAGAGCCCAAAGATGTTGGAGGGTAAAAAATGGGCCCCTTGAATCCGTTAGTCTTACTTTCTATTTGATGATCTGCAGTTACTACTTCCAGAGACTCCGAGGCATGTGTGTATCCCTGTGCTTAGAAGCCTCTGAAATAGAATTAATTTTTTCATGCCGCAGTATGGATTTTTAAAATGCCAAGTTTCATTTAATTAAACAATGAAACCAAACCACACTTCTTCTTAATCAGAAGTATTGTGGGGGAAAAAGTTTGGAAAGCCAATAAATTACAATAAATAATGGTGAGTTTTAATATAAAACTCACTGAAAGATGCAACAGGTCAACCAATCTATGAACCTCTGGAGGGTAACAAGACAGTAAACTTGACACTGCACAGTATTTGACATACTGTGGTATTTGACATACAGTGAATCATTATTTACATTTTATCCAAAAACATTTACCTGAGAAAAGGTCATGACGTTAAATTTGGAGACATTTACAGCAATTGCTAAATGTTTACTATCTACATGAATGTCATGCTTCTCAGTCAAAAGCGGGTTGATGTGCTAAATGTCAATTATTTCAACTTGTTTGAAGGTAGCACAGATTGCCAAGCAACATAAAAAGAGGTTTAATAAATAATATGTACACTGCTAACCATTCATCTCGCCTAGCGGAGGCTAGAGTTTTACATATAGAGGATTTATGACAAGCAACAGCTCAGGACATTAAAACTCAGTTACTGCAGTCCTGGACTGCGGCACTGTCATTAGCTCCTGCAAGCTGCACCTTGTAGCTTCTGCTTCTGCTGTCACTTTCGAGAAGGCACTGAGGAGAATGGAATTACTTCAGGAAAGAGCACTTTGAAGTTTTCTTTGTGTTTTCTGGTCCTTTCCAGAATTAGCAGCAAAGGAGGATTACCCAGAGTTATGTTGGTGGGAAATTGAATTGTTCCATTTTTCTCAGTGATTACAAGACACAATGTTATTCTGCAACAACTCCAAGGACTTTAAGAGAGCAACCCAGAAATGCTAAAAGGAAAGCAAGAGCACCAATGGAATGCAACATTGTGACGGAGCCAGCAATGAATGAAACACAAAAGAGTTTCCAGGGTGGTTTATCAGTACTAAAACTTGGTGGTGATGAGCTTTTTTCATTGTCTTCTAATAGCAAAATATATAAATAACATAGGACTCAGTGATACAACCACAAAAATGCCTTGGATCAAGTGCCCAAGGTCCATATTCTAAAAAGCTGGTCTTGGGCCTAAAATGAACATGTGTATGTGTCATTTATATATCTCTTCTTTCTTATGTCTTTTTCATTGGAATTTGAGTTTATGAATAAACTCAGGTTAATGGCTTTAGCTTGATGCCATCTGGTAAGCACTTACTGAGCGCCAATGGATTCAAACACAGTACTAGGTGCTGGTGTAAGACATTAGTATAGGCAGGTAGGAAGATGACAAAACAGTGCAAGTTAGGCTATTTGTAAGTACCACAAAAAAGTAATAAAGCCAGTCTCCTGAGAGTTTAGAAGGAAATGTTATGAGCAATATCAAAGAACCCTTGATGGAAGCATTAGTGTTAGATTCTGAGGGGCAGCAGAACGTATCCCTTTGGGAACAAGTAGCAAAGGAAGTTCCAGGCAGAAAGGACATCAAGGGCTGGTGTGAAAGGGTCTGTGTTTATGGGAGGTGAGCCCGATGGTTAGCTCTGCCTAAGAGGATTTGTGAAGGGAAGATGGGAGGTCAGCCCCAGTGGGAAGGTCAGTCACAGCCCCACTGAAGTTCAGGTCAGTGGGAAGAGGCTCACTCAGGAAGAATCTGGAATGCCTGGTCAGACTTCGGCTTTTACTCTGGAAGCAAATGGAACGTCTGGAGTTCTTTGAGGTCAGAGCTGGCCCAGCAAAGATGAATCTGTCAGGACCAGAAGGGTGAAAAATGCCTTCATGGGGATAGTAGAAAAAGGCAGGGAGGCTCAGAGGGTTTGGAATCAGGGTGGGAGGGGCAGGGCGACATACAGGCATATTTACGTGCCACACTGACAAAGGTAACCACAGGAGTCAGTGGCATTTGCTTCCTGGGAAACCTTTAACTTCTCATCAGTCAGAGAAGGTGCAGGAGTGCTGCCTTGGTAGAGAAACAGCTAAGCTAATGGGTCTCTCTGTCCATAGAATGAAGGGATTTCTAGAAATGAGGGTAAAGATATAGTCAAGACCTTTCTTCCCTTGAATATATGACTAATCAAGGGAGAATGCTTATGGTAAGCTTCTCACTTCCCAGATGCAAATGCAATTCAGCTGAGCTGATTTGCAGCTTACGCTGGAAGTGTTGAGTCATCTCCCCAAATGAAAAAACATAAGCAATTCTTTAACGTTGACATGGAGGTTTATTCAAGAATCTGAAACACATTACTGTTATTCTCCAGCACTGAGCCCTAGGCTAGATAAACAATGTACTTTTAAAAGGGTCAAAATTACTTTCCAGAGCTCAGGGTCTCACCCCTTTCAAACTATTAGGTCATCTGGTGTTTGCACTATCCTGTATTTATTAGTGTTAAATATTAATGGTCTCTCATAAAATGATGTTGTCAGAGAAGGCTAAGTCATTCTGTCCTGGTCACTTAGTCGTTCAAATTCACATGTTAGATTTTTAACCAATTACGTAGTAGGGACTTAAGGAAAATATAGGTAAATGATGGGGGAAAAGGTAAAAGTAAAGGCTCTCCAGGGAGAACAAGCAGGACACTGACCAAAAAAAGACATGGGGAGGGTGGAAATTCCGTAAATAGCACTTGGATGCTTTCTTTGTGTTTTTTCCAGTCAAGCTAATGAGTAAGTAGGTAGACAATTTGCGTACTTCATAGTTAAATTTAATGTACGCCCTTACTATCTGACCTTAGCTAGAGTCTTGGGGATAGTCAATGAGCTCGAAACTTGTTTTCAATACTTGATCAGCTGCATGTGTAAAGAATAGACTCTTGTTTAGTGCTAAGAGCATGGAACAATAGTTGGAAGCCACAGGGTTTTTTTTCCCTCACTAGAACAAAAGAACACACAGAAAAACCATATCCACTGTCCAAAGAAAGAGTTGCTTCACAAGGTACCGAGTTACCTGAGGGCTGAGTAGCCATTTGGGGTTCTTTTTATTGGTCTTCTGGGTGAATGGGATTTAGATATCAATTAGGTGGCTGGACTAAGGTGATCTTTAAAATTTCTCCCAGCTTTGAGATCTTCTGCCAGAAAAGTGCTAGGGACGATAAAGAGACCATGTTAAGGATTTAAGCCTGAGAAAGGTGGCTAAAATAACTCACTATGCTTTATACGTCTTAACTAAGTGATGAATTGGAGAGATGCAATAACTCTTGACTGCTAGCTAAAGGGTAAGAAGAAGGGTAGGATTATATACAGTGCCAAGAGGAAGTATAACAAGAAATAATACTGTGAAATTTACTAAAGGAAACTGGAGGATCTGAATGAGAAACATTTTTTCAAATTAGAGCTTCAAAATCTAATGTATTTTGGCACTGTCTCCCAAGGGCAGCCACAGAAGCCCCTTTGAAGAGCTCTGCACAGCCTTGGAACAATTTAAGCATCATGCCCTTTAGAAAATAAAAAGCCTTTTCTGGAGGGCAGGGAGGGAAGGATTGTACAATTTCTTTTCAACACTGAGTATTCCAACGTGAGGATTTCTTCTTAGGTTTATCCCTAAGATAAACTATCCCTAAGATAAACCTAAGACAGACCATTTCTTCTGTCAACAGGCTGCAGGCAGATCCAGGCTTACTTGTGTCTGACATACATAGGCTGCATATTAAGGAACGTTGGCCTGGAACACCTGAAACTGGTCTGCAAACTTGTTCCCCCGTGGTCGTGGGAGCAGCTACCTCTTGGGATAGCCTTCTGCCATCTTTCCTTTTAGAAAATGGTTTTGGGAAGCCCAGGCAGCTCTGCTTATCTTCTCCCTCGTGTTTCCCCTAAGCTAGCGCTTCAAACTTTTGTCTGGGGACCCTCAGCCTAGCAGAGGTGTGGGGAGGGGAAGCACACTATTTCCCCTCCTGGTTGGGGTTTGTATTGTACTTTCTGAATATTGCAGCCTACTTACCTTACATATTTTCTTCCGTTTCTCCTAGGACTGAATCTGCTCATTACTCCTTGGGCAAATCTACCCTCCATCCTTACCTCCTTTTTCTCAATCAGAAATAACACACTTTTTTTTATAAAATAGATCTTTATTGGAGTATACTTGCTTCACAATACTGTGTTAGTTCTGTTGTACAGCAAGGTGAATCAGCCATATGCATACACATGTCCCCATATCCCCTCCCTCTTGAGCCTCCCTCCCACCCTCCCTATCTTACCCCTCTAGGTCATTGCAAAGCACCGAGATGATCTCCCTGTGCTATGCTGCTTCTTCCCACCAGCCAACTATGTTACATTCAGTAGTGTATATATGTCGATACCACTCTCACTTTGCCCCAGCTTTGCCCTCCCACCCCATGTCATCAAGTTCATTCTCTATGTCTACCTCTTTATTCCTGCCTTGCAACTAGGTTCATCAGTACCTTTTTTTTTTTTTAAGATTCCACATGTATGCGTTAGCATACGGTATTTGTTTTTCTCTTTCTGACTTACTTCACTCTGTATGACAGACTCTAGGTCCACCCACCTCACTACAAATAACTCAGTTTCATTTTTTTATGGCTGAGTAATATTCCATTGCATATATGTGCCACATCTTTATCCATTCATCTGCTGATGGACAGAAATGACACACTTTCATTTACATTTAAAATAGGAAGGTTCTAGCTTTGAATATCTGAATAATATCAGGTACAAATAGCCCCAAGTCTTTGTCAGAGCCATGGGATTTTTCTGGTTGTATAACCTAGTTGTATAATCTTAGGCAAAATCACTGAAACTCTTTAAAGCTCAGATCTTCATTTGTAAATTGGGGGTGACCTATTTTCCTCACAGGCTACCATAAGGATGAAAAGTGATGATATATGTATATGTATATTATGGTGGCCGGCAAAGTTCGATGTTAATGTGAGTTAGTGTTATTGACAGTAAACTAGACAAATCTTTCTTCTGTCCATTGTATATACAACGATCTCTTCTAGTATAACTATGTCTGTCCTAACAAGGTTTAAGTTCTGAAAGAGGGAAAGAATATTTATTACACACTACTTTAAACATATGGAAATCTTCAGATGGCTATGAGCATGCTCTATAGGCTGGAGAAATAAGGAAGAAGCTGGGAGATTTTATCTGTTCTTTGGTAGACTAGGATGGGAAGAAATCCAGATCCTACACAGCTGGTGGTGGCCATGGAAAGGGAAGTGGGAAGTACGGGTACGGAGACAGGTGAAACAAAGAAAAGGAAAATATAGGGGCTGGTTTTACACTTAAGTGTTTCTGGGTTTTCTCTGAGAGAAGGTATTACAGGCTGAATTGTATTCAAATTCATACATTGAAGTCCTAACCCCCAGTACCTCAGAATGTGACTATTTGTAGACAGGGTCTTTAAATGATTAAATTAGACTGAGGTCATTAAGGTGGGCTCTAATCTAATATGACTGGTGCCTGTTGACGTGCTTGATCTTGGACATCCAGCCTCCAGGATTGTGAGAAAATAAATTTCTGTTGTTTAAGCCTCCCAGTCTGTGGCAACAGCCCTAGCAAACTAATCCAGAAGGCTTGGGCAGTTGTAGCTCCCCATTCTCTGGCTGCATGAACCCAGCTCCCTCCTCAGGAGTCAGTCATCACTGAAGGTATAGAATCGGCAGTCTATCTTCCTCTTGGTCAGCTGAATGCCTGATACAGATGTGATTCTGATACTTTAGGTTGTAATAATGAAAAAGATTTCTCTTTGAACTAGCACCCTCTGCCCATGCTGTTTAGTTAAACAGGTCTGTAATGACAGCACTGTGTTCTAGGTACATCATGATAGACCAGGAGTTGACTACGTACTGATTGCTGCCCAAATCTGATCTGCTACCTATTTTTGTAAATAAAGTTTTATTGGAACACAGGCACACTCATTTGTTTATGTTTTGTCTGTGTCTGCTTTTGTGCTACAATGGTGGAACTGAGTAGCTGTAACAGAGGACAGATAGCCCGAAACGTATTTACTATCGATCCTTTTTAGAATAAAAATGTTGACACTGCTATTGACTGAAGAGGCTTCTTGTGCCTATGCCCCCCGCCTTTATGGATGTCTGGGTTTCTGGAGGTGGAAAAAAAATGTAAAGGCCACAGCATTTGCTATACAGCCAAAGATCATTTGTAAGTCAAGGACTGCATCTTTTGTCTTCAGCAACCAATCCTGGGGTGACTTTCTCCAATATCTTTTGGCATATTATCTTCATTTCCTCGTTCGTGATCATTGGATCATTCAGCTCCCACAATAGGTAATAAATCAACTTTCAGTAAAAGTTATTTATTCAGTGCTTACAAATTAACTTTCTGTGGAGTATCTTATACTCTAACTGGGTGCTGTGGGAGATTCAAAGTCAACAGAAAAGAGAATTTGCAGCTTTAAAGAACTTTTATACATAACAAGTCAAACTGCCTGGTCAGTAGGCACAGTGACAGTTAATTCATGGGACTGATTGTAAAACACATTAACAAAAGAAACAAATTAACAAAAGGAGTGCAAACCACAAAACAGAAGACTTAGTATTGTTAAAACACAATACTTCCCCAACTGATCTTCTGATTCAACACAGTCTCTGTCAAAATCCTAGTTGCTCTTTCTTTGGTTGTGGTAGGAATTGATAAAGTGATTCTAAAATCCATATGGAATCTGAAGGGGCCCAGAATAGCAAAAACTATCTTGAAAAAGAAAAAGCTAAAGGACTCATGCTTCCCAATTTTGAAACTTACTGCAAAGCTACAGTAATCAAGGTAGTGTGGTACTTGCAAAAAAAAAAAAAATATGTAGATCAATGAAATAGAATTCAAGGTTGAGAAATAAACCCACACATTTATGGTTTTTGACAAGGGTGTCAAGACAATTCAATAGAGAAACAAATAGTTTTTTCAGCAAATACCATCAAGAAAATGAAAAGACAACCCACAGAATGGGAGAAAATATTTGAAAATCATGTATCTGATAAAATATTTGTATCCAGAATATATTAAGAACTGTTACAACTCAATAATAGAAAAGTTAAATAACCCAATTAACATATGGGCAAACTATTTGAATAGACAGTTATCCAAATAAGATATATAAGTGGTTAATTAGCACATGAAAATTTGATTGTGGATCAACTGGAATGGCAGTAAGAAAAAAGACACAAGACAAATCACAAGTGTGGAGAGGATGTGTAGGACATTGCTGGTAGGAATGTAACACTGTGCAGCCACTATGGGAAAAAATTTGGTGGTCCCTCAAAATGTTAACCACATCATATGATCCATCATTCCACTCTTAGTACGTATCTAAGAGAAATGAAAACATACATCTGCACAAAAACTTGTGTGACGAATGATTAAAGCAGCATTATTCATAATGATCAAAAAGTGGAAATAACCCAAATGTCCATCAACTGATAAATGGGTAAATAAAATGCTATATATTCATAGAGTGGAATATTATCTAGCCATAAAAAGGAATGATGAACTGATACATACCACAGTGTGGATAAACCTTGAAACATTGGGCTAAGTGAAAAAAAACAGTCTTAAAGATATGATTCCATATATTTATTGAATGTCCAAAACAAGCACATCTACAGATACAAAAAGCAGATTAGTGGTTGCCAGTGGCTGGGGGAAGAAAGAATGCTGGGAAGACTTTTAATGGGATTCCTTCTGGAGTGATGGAAATGTTCTAAACAGACTGGGATGATGGCTGTACAACTCTAAATACACTAAAACCACTTTAAAAACTCTTTAAATGGGTGAATTTTTGGTATGTGAATTATAGCTCAATAACTTTGTTAAATAGGAGATAGGAAGAATCAGACCATGGTAGGTACTTAATAAATATTGACTGAAAGATTTTTCAAGAAGAAGCAGACTTCAACAGCTGAGTTACATATGACAATAAATGTTCCAAAAATGCTATATCAATATGAGTTGCCATAGGACACTGGGAAATTCCCCTTTCTAGAGGACTTTTTCAAACCAGGAAATTTTATCCACTTGAGATGGTATTGTCCTTCTTAAGAAGAGGACATATTACATAGTAAGCTCCACTTTGAGTTTGCCCTTTACAGATGTCCGGGTACAATTTAAAAAATAAATGTTGACTCAATAAGGAGAATTTCCCCTCAATTTTTCTGATACTCCTTTACTGGAGACCATACATTGTAAGTGAGATATGGTGTATTCTTATTATCAAAGTGGAAGTTCTCCTGGCAGGGGTTTAATGCTCTCTACCACGTTCTGCAGTGCAGAACATTTTCTAGGGAGGTACCAGCATCTTTTTCTATTCTAGTTTTGTTGTTGATGTCAGAAGACAGAAAATAGAATCTTCTGCTTCTGAGATTTATGTTTGGAAGGAGGTAATTGGTAATCTGTTATTATTAGCTAACGTACCTTAATATTAAATGAAAGGATGGGGAGAAAACATGTGAAGAGTTAAGACCTCGTTAGTGATACTGAAAAGCATTCCCTCCTCTGGAGTATTGACTCAGAGTTACCACATAAATAATCGTGATCTTTCCAAACCACTCACTGTATCCTAGAGAGACCACTCCTCTCTTTTCCGTTCTTTACTACTATTCTTGTGTTGTTAATAAAAATAATCTTGCAGTGAGTTAACTAATGATCAGCTATATAACCATCTCCCCAAAGTTACAACACTCCAATTCTACTGTTTAGATTGTCAAGGAATTTTATTCTCAAAGTTAGCTTCCTTAGTCCAAAGGAACGAGAAAGATCCTTTTAGAAGGACTGCATCTTGATGCAAATACTAACATATGTGCTTCACTAACCTACAGCGACCTCACATGCAATGCCTAAAAGAATAATTCAAAAGAAGTTTTCCAATCTTCACTGTCAGCATGGTAGCCTTGACATTGTGGTCACAGTGTAAGAGTTAAATAAATTCAGGAGAGAAATATTTATTTAAACTCTCTGGGAATGATACTGTTATTCTCTTTTGTTACTGAATAATTGAAAAGGTATCAAATAGCAAAGTTTCAATTATTCACCAAGTTATTTCATTTACTAGACAAATGTCTGTAGGCAAATAAATGACACTGGAATTAAAAACTGGTACCATCTCCATAGGTTTGCTTATCGGGACATCACTTCTTGAATCCTCAAATATAAAATCTTCAGACAAATTGTCCATCAGCGGTTACAGAGGGAGTTTAGTGTTGTATTAGTTTCTATTTCTGCCATAACAAATTACCACAAATTTAGCACTTAAAACAACACCCATTTATTATCACACAGTTCTATAGGTCAGAATTTCCGGGTATAGCTTAGCTTAGCTGGGTCTTCTGCTTAAAGGATTGTAAGGCAGAATTCAATGTGACGGCAGCGTTACACTCCTTTCTGAAGCTCTGGGATGAATCCACTTCTAAGGTCATTCTGGTCATTGGCTGAATTCAGTTCCACGAAGTTGTAGGACTGAGGTCTCCCTTTTCTTGCTGATGGTCAGCAAAGGTCTTTCCCCTAGCTGGTCTTTGCTCCTAGAGGCTGCCCACATTCCTTCTCATGCATTCCATGTGGTGCCCCTCCAGCAACAACTAGTCGAGTCCCTCTCATGCTTCAAATCTCCCCGACTTTCCCACTGCTGCATCTTTACTGGCTCTAGCTGGAAAAAAGTTCTCTGCTTTCAGGAATTTGCCTGACTAGATTGGTCCACCCAAACAAGGCAGAATAATCTCCGCATTTGCAACTTTGTAACCTTGATTATATCTGAAAGGTCTCTTTTGCCATGTACTGCAACTTACTTACAGGTTCAGAGGATTAAGGCATGAATATTTATGGGGTTGTTATTCTGCTTACCACAGTATTGAATAATAAGACCCAGAGTTTCATCATCCAAAACTTTGGGATTTTTGGTTTTTGGGTCCTAAAAGAATAAAATGAACAAAATGGTATAGGAATAACTTGTTAGGTGCTAACCATGAGTGTAGACAGTAGGATCTTATTTCTCTAATTCTAGAGCATTTATTTTTCTGGAATGTTCTCCTTTGCAGTTTGTCCTTATTCCAAGTTACCTTTCAAGTCCTTTCTTCCATTCTAGAATTGCAAGCATGAAGTACGTATTCTGATCATGCCTGAGCAACCAAAATAAGACGTACTACAGTTTACACAGAACTATTTTAGCTTTTTAGATTTTTTCTTGCAGACCTATAGAATAGACTTATCCTGACTCTCCCAGATTCTAGCTTCCTGTCACTCTTTTCTGCTTGTAAGTCCCATAAACTGTGTAGAAGGTACAGCTGGACCATGAAAACAAAATCACTGTGTTCTGAAATTCTGCCTCTGTTATTTCTTTCTGACTTTGTCATTGTGTCTTACATTGGCCATTCCTGGGAACCAATGGTATGTATTTGGTTCTTTCAATAAGACTAAGCCTCCTTTGAGACTTCCCTAGTGGCACAGCTGTTAAGAATCTGTCCCCCAATGAAGGGGACATAGGTTCGATCCATGGTCCGGGAAGATCCCACATGCCACGGAGCAGCTATGCCCATGTGCCACAACTACTGAGCCTGCATGCCACAACTACTGAAGCCCGTGCACCTAGAGCCCATGCTCCGCAAAAAGAGAAGCCACCGCAGTAAGAAGCCCGTGCACTGCAACTAGAGAAATCCTGTGCGCAGCAACGAAGACCCAACACAGCCAAAAAATAAAAATAAAAATAAAATAAAATAAAAGACTAAGCCTCCTTACTCCTTCCCTGTCTTGTGCTGTTCAATCCTCCACTGACATCTTCAAACTTTTCTTGCTGTTATACAGGAAGTTATTCACCTGAAAGTGTCACCTCAGTGTAAATGTTACCGCTGCCAAGAACTATGAAAAGTCTGAGCTTTTATCCTATTTGCAAGCTAATGATAGCCTGTCACAGTTTCATGGATGCTTGCAGATACGAGACTCCTGGGTCAGAGACAAAGGATCTTATTACTCATGGCACAGCAGGAAGCTTGAACTTCATGTTCACAATGTTCCTCTTGCACCGTGAGGCCCGTGGGTGTGATATGGAGTAGCCCAGGTGGACACTCCAATGCAGTGCATCTGTCTCATGGCTGAGAAGCCCTGAGTGTTTAAAGGGAGTTCAGGGACCAAACTTTAAAGGAATTATTCTTTTGAAGGGGACTGCTAGCAAACCTGCCCAACCTTTGTCTGGAGTACTGTGCCCCAGAGGAAGACTCTATATCTTCCAAGGCTGTTTGCTAGACAAATGTCTTTCAAAAGATAGTACTGAAAAAACTCTCAATGCCTCTGGTCATAAGACATGCAGAAATGCATGAGACCCATGGAGAATTGTCTTCTAACAACTGCTCTTGTTTAAAAAGTGTCCCTTTGTAGATAAGAGGGTATGTCTATCTACTATAAAGCAGACTAGCTTTGCCTAGGTTTAGAAAATGTTATAGAGCCATTCATCATTAGCTAAATTATATACATACATTTTATAATTATTTACTTATTGAAAATGTGTACAAATAAACACTTTCCAAGAGATTATTAAAAAACAAGCAACAAAATAATTATTTCGGGCATTTACCAAACAGAACAAATAAAACAACATACCTATTAAAAGATTAAGTAAGATGTGGTTTAGAGAACTGTGCTCATATATGTAAGAGTTTCTCTGGGAAAATAAACACCAATTTAGGCCAGCTTTCCCAAAGTTCGTTTTTAAAATACAAACTCCAGTAGCTGATCCTGGATAAAAGATTTCATAGTTAAATAATTTGTGGTACATGCAACTTTCTCCAGTAAGAATCCCAATGTAGATTAGCATATTAAAGGTTCTGAGACGTCCTGATATGAGAAAATTGGTTTTATTTTGTTTACATCTACATTATTGTGATTGGTTTGATAATGAACCCATGGTGTGTGTGTGTGTGTGTATCTGACACAAACCTTCTGCAGAGCACACTCCAGGCGTTGCCAATTTTATTTATTTATTTATTTATTTAACATCTTTATTGGAGTATAATTGCTTTACATTGGTGTGTTAGTTTCTGTTTTGTAACACAGTGAATCAGTTATACATATACATATGTTCCCACATCTCTTCTCTCTTGTGTCTCCCTCCCTCCCACCCTCCCTATCCCACCCCTCCAGGCAGTCACAAAGCACCGAGGTGATCTCCCTGTGCTATGCGGCTGCTTCCCACTAGCTATCTACCTTACGTTTGGGAGTGTATATATGTCCATGCCTCTCTCTCGCCCTGTCACGGCTTACCCTTCCTCCCCCCCATATCCTCAAGTCCGTTCTCCAGTAGGTCTGTGTCTTTATTCCTGTCTTACCCCTAGGTTCTTCATGACATTTTTTTCCCTTAAATTCCATATATATGTGTTAGCATACGGTATTTGTCTTTCTCTTTCTGACTTACTTCACTCTGTATGACAGACTCTAGGTCTATCCACCTAATTACAAATAGCTCAATTTCGTTTCTTTTTATGGCTGAGTAATATTCCATTATATATATGTGCCACATCTTCTTTATCCATTCATCCGATGATGGGCACTTAGGTTGTTTCCATCTCCGGGCTATTGTAAATAGAGCTGCAATGAACATTTTGGTACATGACTCTTTTTGAATTATGGTTTTCTCAGGGTATATGCCCAGTAGTGGGATTGCTGGGTCATATGGTAGTTCTATTTGTAGATTTTAAGGAACCTCCATACTGTTCTCCATAGTGGCTGTACCAATTCACATTCCCACCAGCAGTGCATGAGTGTTCCTTTTTCTCCACATCCTCTCCAGCATTTATTGTTTCTAGATTTTTTGATGATGGCCATTCTGACTGGTGTGAGATGATATCTCATTGTAGTTTTGATTTGCATTTCTCTAATGATTAATGAAGTTGAGCATTTTTTCATGTGTTTGTTGGCAGTCTGTATATCTTCTTTGGAGAAATGTCTATTTAGGTCTTCTGCCCATTTTTGGATTGGGTTGTTTTTTTGTTACTGAGATGCATGATCTGCTTATAAATTTGGGAGATTAATCCTTTGTCAGTTGCTTCATTTGCAAATATTTTCTCCCATTCTGAGGGTTGTCTTTTGGTCTTGTTTATGGTTTCCTTTGCTGTGCAAAAGCTTTGAAGTTTCATTAGGTCCCATTTGTTTATTTTTGTTTTTCTTTCCATTTCTCTAGGAGGTGGGTCAAAAAGGATCTTGCTGTGATTTATGTCATAGAGTGTTCTGCCTATGTTTTCCTCTAAGAGTTTGATAGTTTCTGGCCTTACATTTAGAACTTTAATCCATTTTGAGCTTATTTTTTGTATGGTGTTAGGGAGTGATCTAATCTCATACTTTTACATGTACCTGTCCAGTTTTCTCAGCACCACTTATTGAAGAGGCTGTCCTTTCTCCACTGTACATTCCTGCCTCCCTTATCAAAGATAAGGTGACCATATGTGCGTGGGTTGATCTCTGGGCTTTTTATACTGTTCCATTGATCTATATTCCTGTTTTTGTGCCAGTACCATACTGTCTTGATTACTGTAGCTTTGTAGTATAGTCTGAAGTCAGGGAGCCTGATTCCTCCAGCTCCGTTTTTCGTTCTCAAGACTGCTTTGGCTATTCGGGGTCTTTTGTGTTTCCATACAAATTGTGAAATTTTTTATTCTAGTTCTGTGAAAAATACCAGTGGTAGTTTGATAGGGATTGCATTGAATCTGTAGATTGCTTTGGGTAGTAGAGTCATTTTCACAATGTTGATTCTTCCAATCCAAGAATATGGTATATCTCTCCATCTATTTGTATCATCTTTAATTTCTTTCATCAGTGTCTTATAATTTTCTGCATACAGGTCTTTTGTCTCCTTAGGTAGGTTTATTCCTAGATATTTTATTCTTTTTGTTGCAATGGTAAATGGGAGTGTTTTCTTGATTTCACTTTCAGATTTTTCATCATTAGTGTATAGGAATGCCAGAGATTTCTGTGCCTTAATTTTGTATCCTGCTACTTTACCAGATTCATTGATTAGCTCTAGTAGTTTTCTGGTAGCATCTTTAGGATTCTCTATGTATAGTATCATGTCATCTGCAAACAGTAACAGCTTTACTTCTTCTTTTCTGATTTGGATTCCTTTTATTTCCTTTTCTTCTCTGATTGCTGTGGCTAAAACTTCCAAAACTATGTTGAATAATAGTGGTGAGTGTGGGCAACCTTGTCTTGTTCCTGATCTTAGTGGAAATGCTTTCAGTTTTTCACCATTGAGGATGATGTTGGCTGTGGGTTTGTCACATATGGCCTTTATTATGTTGAGGAAAGTTCCCTCTATGCCTACTTTCTGCAGAGTTTTTATCAGAAATTGGTGTTGAATTTTGTCAAAAGCTTTTTCTGCATCCATTGAGATGATCATATGGTTTTTCTCCTTCAACTTGTTAATATGGTTTATCACGTTGATTGCTTTGCGTATACTGAAGAAACCTTGCATTCCTGGAATAAACCCCACTTGATCATGACGTATGATCCTTTTAATGTGCTGTTGGTTTCTGTTTGCTAGTATTTTATTGAGGATTTTTGCATCTATGTTCATCAGTTATATTGGCCTGTAGTTTTCTTTCTTTGTGACATCCTTGTCTGGTTTTGGTATCAAGGTGATGGCCTCATAGAATGAGTTTGGGAGTGTTCCTCCCTCTGCTATATTTTGGAAGAGTTTGAGAAGGGTAGGTGTTAGCTCTTTTCTAAATGTTTGATAGAATTCACCTGTGAAGCCATCTGGCCCTGGGCTTTTGTTTGTTGGAAGATTTTAAATCACAGTTTCACTTTCAGTGCTTGTGATTGGTCTGTTCATATTTTCTATTTCTTCCTGATTCAGTCTTGGCAGGTTGTGCATTTCTAAGAATTTGTCCATTTCTTCCAGGTTGTCCATTTTATTGGCATAGAGTTGCTTATAGTAATCTCTCATGATCTTTTGTATTTCTGCAGTGTCAGTTGTTACTTCTACTTTTTCATTTCTAATTCTATTGATTTGAGTCTTCTCCCTTTTTTTCTTGATGAATCTGGCTAATGGTTTATCTATTTTGTTTATCTTCTCAAAGAACCAGGTTTTAGTTTTATTGATCTTTGCTATTGTTTCCTTCATTTCTTTTTCATTTATTTCTGATCTGATTTTTATGATTTCTTTCCTTCTGCTAACTTTGAGGTTTTTTTGTTCTTCTTTCTCTAATTGCTTTAGGTGCAAGATTAGGTTGTTTATTCGAGATGTTCCTGTTTCTTAAGGTAGGATTGTATTGCTATAAACTTCCCTCTTAGAACTGCTTTTGCTGCATCCCATAGATTTTGGGTCATCGTGTCTCCATTGTCATTTGTTTCTAGGTATTCTTTTATTTCTTCTTTGATTTTTTTCAGTGATCAATTCGTTATTAAGTAGTGTATTGTTTAGCCTCCATGTGTTTGTATTTTTTACAGATCTTTTCCTGTAATTGATATCTAGTCTCATAGCGTTGTGGTCGGAAAAGATACTTGAAACAATTTCAATTTTCTTAAATTTATCGAGGCTTGACTTGTTACCCAAGATGTGATCTATCCTGGAGAATGTTCCATGAGCACTTGAGAAAAATGTGTATTCTGTTGCTTTGGGATGGAATGTCCTATAAATATCAATTAAGTCCATCTTGTTTAATGTATCATTTAAAGCTTGTGTTTCCTTATTTATTTTCATTTTGGATGATCTGTCCATTGGTGAAAGTGGGGTGTTAAAGTCCCCTACTATGAATGTGTTACTGTTGATTTCCCCTTTTATGGCTGTTAGTATTTGCCTTATGTATTGAGGTGCTCCTATATTGGGTGCATAAATATTTACAATTGTTATATCTTCTTCTTGGATCGATCCCTTGATCATTATGTAGTGTCCTTCTTTGTCTTTTCTAATAGTCTTTATTTTAAAGTCTATTTTGTCTGATATGAGAATTGCTACTCCAGCTTTCTTTTGATTTCCATTTGCATGAAATATCTTTTTCAAGCCCCTTTCAGTCTGTATGTGTCTCTAGGTCTGAAGTGGGTCTCTTGTAGACAGAAAATATATGGGTCTTGTTTTTGTATCCATTCAGCCAATCTGTGTCTTTTGGTGTGAGCATTAATCCATTTACATTTAAGGTAATTATCAATATGTATGTTCCTATTCCCATTTTCTTAATTGTTTTGGGTTTGTTATTGTAGGTCTTTTCCTTCTCTTGTGTTTCTTGCCTAGAGAAGTTCCTTTACAAGTTGTTGTAAAGCTGTTTTGGTGGTGCTGAACTCTCTCAGCTTTTGCTTGTCTGTAAAGTTTTAATTTCTCCATCAAATCTGAATGAGATCCTTGCTGGGTAGAGTAATCTTGGTTGCAGGTTTTTCTCCTTCATCACTTTAAATATGTCCTGCCACTCCCTTCTGGCTTGCAGAGTTTCTGCTGAAAGATCAGCTGTTAACCTTATGGGGATTCCCTTGTGTGTTATTTGTTGTTTTTTATTTGTTGTTTTTCCCTTGCTGCTTTGTATTTAACTTTTGAGAGTTTGATTAATATGTGTCTTGGTATATTTCTCCTTGGATCTATCCTGTATGGGACTCTGTGTGCTTCCTGGACTTGATTAACTATTTCCTTCCCCATATTAGGGAAGTTTTCAACTATAATCTCTTCAAATATTTTCTCAGTCCCTTTCTTTTTCTCTTCTTCTGGAACCCCTATAATTCGAATGTTGGTGCGTTCAATGTTGTCCCAGAGGTCTCTGAGACTGTCCTCAGTTCTTTTCATTCTTTTCTCTTTATTCTGCTCTGCAGTAGTTATTTCCACTATTTTATCTTCCAGGTCACTTATCCGTTCTTCTGCCTCAGTTATTCTGCTATTGATCCCATCTAGAGTATTTTTAATTTCATTTATTGTGTTGTTTATCGTTGTTTGTTTCATCTTTAGTTCTTCTAGGTCCTTGTTAAATGTTTCTTGCATTTTGTCTATTCTATTTCCAAGATTTTGGATCATCTTTACTCTCATTATTCTGAATTCTTTTTCAGGTAGACTGCCTATTTCCTCTTCATTTGTTAGGTCTGGTGGGTTTTTATCTTGCTCCTTCATCTGCTGTGTGTTTTTCTGTCTTCTCATTTTGCTTATCTTACTGTGTTTGGGGTCTCCTTTCTGCAGGCTGCAGGTTCGTAATTCCCGTTGTGTTTGGTGTCTGTCCCCAGTGGCTAAGGTTGGTTCAGTTGGTTGTGTAGGCTTCCTGGTGGAGGGGACTAGTGCCTATGTTCTGGTGGATGAGGCTGGATCTTGTCTTTCTGGTGGGCAGGTCCACTTCTGGTGGTGTGTTTTGGGGTGTCTGTGGACTTATTATGATTTTAGGCAGCCTCTCTGCTAATGGGTGGGGTTGTGTTCCTGTCTTGCTAGTTGTGTGGCATAGGATGTCCAGCACTGTAGCTTGCTGGTCATTGAGTGAAGCTGGGGGCTGGTGTTGAGATGGAAATCTCTGGGAGATTTTTGCCATTTGATATTATGTGGAGCTGGGAGGTCTCTTGTGGACTAGTGTCCTGAAGTTGGCTCTCCCACCTCAGAGGCACAGCACTGACTCCTGGCTGCAGCACCAAGAGCCTTTCATCCACACGGCTCAGAATAAAAGGGAGAAAAAAAGAATTAGTAGAAGTAGAAAGAAAGAAAGAAAGAAAGAAGGGAGGGAGGGAGGCAGGAAGGAAGGAAGGAAGGAAGGAAGGAAGGAAAAAAAGAGAAAGAACGAAGATAAAGTGAAATAAAATAAAGATAAAATATAATAAAATTATTAAAATAAAAAAATAATTATTAAGAAAACAAAACAAACAAAAAAAAACGGACGGATAGAACCGTAGGACAAATGGTGGAAGCAAAGCTATACAGACAAAATCTCACACAGAAGCATACACATACTCACAAAAAGAGGAAAAGGGGGAAAAATCATAAATCTTGCTGTCAAAGTCCACCTCCTCAATTTGGGATGATTCGTTGTCTATTCATGTATTCCACAGATGCAGGTACATCAAGTTGATCGTGGAGCTTTAATTCGCTGCTTCTGAGGCTGCTGGAAGAGATTTCCCTTTCTCTTCTTTGTTCTCACAGCTCCCAGGGCTCAGCTTTGGATTTGGCCCCGCCTCTGCGTGTAGGTCGCCGGAGGGCGTCTGTTCTTTGCTCAGACAGGATGGGGTTAAAGGAGCCGCTGATTCCGGGGCTCTGGCTCACTCAGGCCCGGGGGAGGGAGGGGCACGGAGTGCGGGGCGGGCCTGCGGCGGCAGAGGCCTGCGTGACGTTGCACCAGCCTGAGGCGCGGCGTGCGTTCTCCCGGGGAAGTTGTCCCTGGATCCCGGGACCCTGGCAGTGGCGGGCTGCACAGGCTCCCTGGAAGGGGGGTGTGGAGAGTGACCTGTGCTCGCACACAGGCTTCTTGGTGGCGGCAGCAGCAGCCTTAGCCTCTCCCGCCCGTCTCTGGGGTTCGTGCTTTTAGCCGCGGCTCGCGCCCGTCTCTGGAGCTCCTTTAAGCAGAGCTGTTAATCCCCTCTCCTCGCGCACCAGGAAACAAAGAGGGAAGAAAAAGTCTCTTGCCTCTTAGGCAGGTTCAGACTTTTCCCCGGACTCCTTCCCGGCTAGCCGTGGTGCACCAACCCCCTGCAGGCTGTGTTCACGCCGCCAACCCCAGCCCTCTCCCGGCGCTCCGACCGAAGCCCGAGCCTCAACTCCAGGCCCCGCCCGCCCCGGCAGGTGAGCAAACAAGCCTCTCGGCCTGGTGAGTGCCGGTCGGCCCTGATCCTCTGTGCGGGAATCTCTCCGTTTTGCCCTCTGCACCCCTGTTGCTGTGGTCTCCTCCGCGGCTACAAAGCTTTTCACCTCCGCCACCCGCAGTCTCCGCCCGCGAAGGGGCTTTCTCGTGTGTAGAAACCTTTCCTCCTTCACAGCTCCCTCCCACTGGTGCAGATCCCATCTCTATCCTTTTGTCTCTGTTTATTCTTTTTTCTTTTGCCCTACCCAGGTACGTGACGGCTTCCTTGCCCTTTGGGAGGTCTGAGGTCTTCTGCCAGAGTTCAGTAGGTGTTCTGTAGGAGTTGTTCCACGTGTAGATGTATTTCTGGTGTATCTGTGGGGAGGAAGGTGATCACCGCGTCTTACTCTTCCGCCATCTTCCCGGAAGCCTCCGGTGTTGCCAATTTAAAGTGATCAAGATTTACTAGGTTACTCTTTTCTCTTTCAGCATAGGCTATTTTTTTTTTTTTTTTTTCGGTAGCGGGTCCCTCACTGTTGTGGCCTCTCCCGTTGCGGAGCACAGGCTCCGGACGCGCAGGCTCAGCGGCCATGGCTCACGGGCCCAGCTGCTCCACGGCATGTGGGATCTTCCCGGACAGGGGCACGAACCCGCGTCCCCTGCATCTGTAGACGGACTCTCAACCGCTGCGCCACCAGGGAAGCCCCAGCATAGGCTATTTAAAGTCTGGGAACATACCTTTCAATTTGATTTATTTTGCAAATTCACATTCAAACACTACATTTTTATTGGGCTTGATTATCTGGAAATGTTGTTAACTTATTCTCAGTGTCCTTCTGCTTTCTCTGATCTATTTATAAGGTCAGTCCCTGAAGTTTAATTTTTGTATTGATGAGGAAATGTGCTTAATGTTACAGGATTGATTACAATGAATTTGAAAGCCAAGCAGAGGAAATCTATTCCCATCAGTGAATTAGTTTTTCAACTTTTTACGAAATAGTCTAGAAGTGAAACTGCAAAACAGTAAACATAATGTTATCCCAACGTTATGTTCATTATAATTGTATGTGAAAAGTAATGACTTATTGATTATAAAAATTAGAATTCTCTAAATGAAACTGTAATTCAAATGAAGTACTGAAAGTAGTAAATATTGAGATTTGAGTAGAGCCATCCAACTACTTAATAAATCACAATAAAGATAAGCATCTGATATGTATATGTATGGATGATTCACTTTGTTGTGCAGCAGAAACTAACAAATTGTAAATCAACTACACTCCAATAAAAATTAATTTTAAAAAGATAAGCATCCATGTGTATTCTCTGCACTTCTAAAATATATGTTAAAAAAACCCCATCAATTAGTTATTGTAAAGTACTCTAATTTTAATATAAATGTATTTATACCACTTGAAGCTCTTTCCACATAATCTCAGTTTAAAATAGCTTGATTTTTCCCCTATTCGATAAAAGATAAAACACACCTCAGGACACACAATAATAGGGAAAAAAGAGCAATATCTTTTTGCATAGAATTTTAAATAAATGATGATGGCTTCTTTTTATTATGTTTCCTTCTGATATTTTTAAAGAATAAGCTTTATTGATGAACAATTTACGATAAAATTAATCAACTTAAATGTATAATTTTGACAAATGTATACTGCTAAGTAAGCATCACCACAATAAAAATATAGAGCATTTTTATCATCCCTAAAATCCTCTTATGACCCTTTGCATTCAGTCTCTCCTTTGCTCTGGACGCTGGAAACTCTTGATCTTTGCATGACATTAGTTTTGTCTTTGTCATTTGGCCTGTAGGTTCTCTGTGTCTGGCTTCTTTCACTTGCGTTGTTCATTTGAGAATCATCTATGCTTCAAGTCTTTCAGTATTTCTTTTTGTGACTGAGTAGTAGTCACCTGTATAATTATACCATTTGTTTATTCACTCATTACTTGAGGCATATCTGGCTTGTTTCCAGTTTGGAGCTATTATGAATAAAACTGCTATGAACCTTCAGGTATATCTTTGCATGGCATATATTTTCATTTTTCTTAAGTAAATATATAGGAGTGGGATTTCTGTGTAGTATGGTAAATGTACTTGCAGCATTTCTAAGAAGCTGCCAAACTATTTTGCGTAGTAGCTATAGCAAGTTTCATTTTATTTATACATTGAAGCAATGTAAGAAAGTTCAGTTACTCCATATCTTCAATAACGTTTGGTAGCGTTAGTCTTTAATTTTAGCCAATTTAGTGGGCATGAGTAGCAATTGAATTTCTTTAATGACTGATGATATTGAGCACCTATTGATGTGCTTATTTGCCGCTTGTATATCTTCTTTTAAGAAATGTTCACATGTTTTGCCCAGTCTTTATTGGATTCTCCTCTTAACAAATTATGACTTATTTTGATATTCTGGGTAAAAGTCCTTTATCAGCTATATGTTTTGAAAATATCTCCTCCAAGAGTGACTTACCTTCTTTACAGTGTGATTTGAAGATTTTTTTTTGTAGATGTTCTTTATCAAGTTGAGGAAGTTTTTTTCTTTTTGTAGTTTATTGACAGTTTTTGATATGAGTATGTGTTGAATTTTTTCACATGTTCTTTCTGTATCTATTGAAATGATCATGTAGTTTTGCTTTTTTTTTTTTTAACATCTTAACATGGTGAATTACATTGATTTTTGAATGTTGCATTCCTGAAATAGATCCCACTTGGTCATGGTGCATTGTCTTTATATATGGCTGGATTTGATTTCCTAATATTTCATTAAAAATTTTTACCTCTATGTTTATGAAAGATCTTCAACTGTAGTTTTCTTTTCTTGTAATATTTTATTGTCTTGTTTTGGAATCGGGATAGTGTTGGTCTTAGGGAAATATTCCTTTCTCTTCTGTTTTCTGGAAGCTTTGGTGTTATTCTTTCCTTTCATGTTTGGTTCAATTTACCAATAAGGTCACTTAAGCCTGGAATTTTCTTTGTGGGATGGTGTTTAAACTATAAATTCAACTTCTTGAATAGGATATAGGTCTTTAACATTATTTCTTCTTGAGTGAATTTTTTTGTCTTTCAAGGAATTTTTCTGTTTTATCTAAGCTGTCAAATTTATTAGTATAAATATGTTTATAGTATTTTCTTATTATTCTTTTAATTTTTATAGACTCAGAAGTGATGTCACTTCATTTAGTCTTGATATTGGTAATTTATATTCTTTCTCTTTTTTTAAGATAACCAGCTTTTGGTTACACTGATTTTTTCTCTATTGTGTGTCCTGTTTCTATTTCATAGTCCCTTTTCTTATTATTGCCTTTCTTCTGCTTACTTTGGGTTTAATTTCTTAGATAATAATTTTTAGACCATTTTTCTTTCTTAATATAAGTATTTAAAGCTTTGAGTTTCCCTCTAAGCACTGCTTTTGCTACATTCCACAGATATCAAATGTTGTATTTTCATTATCATTTGTTGAAAATATTTTCTCATTTTCCTTATAATTTTTCTTGACTCCTGGATTATTTAGAAGTGTGTTATTTAATTTCCAAATAGTTGATGATTTTTCCAGATATCTTTTTAAATTTTTAGTTTAATCCTGCTGTGATCAAAGAATATACTTTATATGATTTTGGTCTGTCTAAATTTATTGAGATAAATAAATTTATTGTCTTATAACTCAGAACATGGTCTATCTTGGTAAATGTGTTTCATCTACAGTTGAAAAGAATATTTATTCTTCTGTTTTTTTTTTTTTGCGGTACGCGGGCCTCTCACTGTTGTGGCCTCTCCCACTGCAGAGCACAGGCTCCGGAGGTGCAGGCTCAGCAGCCATGGCTCACAGGCCTAGCCGCTCCGCAGCATGTGGGATCTTCCTGGACTGGGGCACGAACCCATGTCCCCTGCATCAGCAGATGGACTCTCAACCACTGTGCCACCAGGGAAGCCCTATTCTTCTGTTTTTGAGTGGAGTTTTCTATAAATATCAGTTAGGTCAAAGTTGATTGATAGTGTTATTCCTCAAGTCTTCAATATTTTAATGATTTTTCTCTCTACTTGTCACTTCAGGTACTGAAAAAAACATTATTGACATATCTAACAATAATTTTGGATTCATCTATATCTCCCTTTCGTTCCATCAATATTCACTTCATATATTTTGGGGCTCTGTTATTAGGTATGTACACCTTTAAGATTGTGTTGGACTGACTGTTTTATTGTGATGAAGTATCCCTCTTAATTACTGGTAATATTTATTGTTCTGAAGTCTAGTTTCTCTGATGTTAATATAGCCACTCTGGCTTTCTTTAGATTATTTTTCTTGGTATATCTTTTTCCATTCCTTTATATTTAATTTATCTGAGTATTTATATTTAAAATTGGTTTCTTGAAGCTAGCGTATAGCTGGTTTTGGTTTTTTATTAAATCTAACAATTTCTGTCTCTTAATTAGTTTTTAGACCATTTATATTAAATGTAATTATTGACAAGTTTTGGGTTAAATCTACCGTCTTGCTAGTTGTTACCTATTTGTCCCATCTGGGGTTTTTTGGTCGTTGTTTTCTCCTGTTTTTCCTGCCTTCTCTTAGATTAATTTTTCATCCTACTGCTTTCTGGTTCTTCCCCCAGCATTCTGGAGTTCTACCATACACATGCATAGTTTAGTATTTAGGCAACGATTTCAGTGGACACTTCTGCAGATCTCTGGAGCTACCTCTGTGTAGCTCCCTCCTCTCCCCTATTCTGTTCTGTAAATTTTAGACAATCTGGCTTAGATAATCAAACTCCAAACCTGATCTCTTCAACTCAGTGAGAACTTCAGCCTCTCTTTATTTCCTGCTTCACTGTTTTGGACCTAGAAACTGACCCCAGGCAGTAAACAAGGGCAATTGTAGGACTTACTTCATTTTCTCCTTCTCTTAGGAACCACTGACCTACACATTGCCTGGTGTTCACTGTTTGAAAATATTTGTTTCATATATATTGTCTCGTTTTCTAGTTGTTTATTGCAGGTGGAAATTTTCATAGCAGTTAATCCTTCATGGGTGAAATCTTTCATGATGGTTTCCTTACTCTGTAGATATAGTAAGTTGTCCACATAAATTTTCAGAACCATTTTGTATGTGAGTGAATGATGTTAACCTTAGAAATTAGTCCTCACTGTGGAAGAATGGCCTCCCTCTTCCCTTCCTAAACTTCATTCTCCAAACCTTAATCATTTCTCATGAAAGAATTTACTATTGAGTTGAATTTATATTTTTCTTAGCTGGAGCTGATTAAGGGAATAAAAAAAGATTTCCTGAAATCTTATTAATCTGTTCTTCATTAGGTTGATTTTGGTATCTTAAAGGGATTTTAATTTTATGTTCCTGACAACTTTAGAGGACACTTTAAAACTGTTCTTTTTTTTTCCATTTGCAAAATATCTTTAAAAAAATAAAAATGCTCATATGGTCCTTTATTGGGACTGGAAGATACATGAAATAAATTGGGAATGTGAAATGGGATGAACTGACTAATTATGAAAATCACCCTTGGATGGAAACAGCTTACTCTCCTCCTTGGCCTTGAAAATGAAGCTGGGATATGTTTTGTGAAGAAAGAGAAGGGGCAATTCAAATAGGAACAGGAACAGGAAAATCACTGCTAGAGAAATCTAGAATAGACACAGACGCTCTGTCCTCTTCTATGACAGAGCATGTGATACCCGCCACAGGAGTCGCGTGGCGTGATGCCACCGTGCCCATAGGGAGAGGTGGGGAGTTTACCAGTCTTCTCAGGCTGTTGCAGCTCAATCCTCGGCAAGCTTTGTGCAAACTTCTAGGTATTTCTTCTCTGATGTGGCAGAAAGAAGGTTCAAGAAAATGGAATTCTCTTTTCAGCGGGGAGATCTCACTGATGGGAGAAATGTGGTTTCCTATGGAACAATGCAAGCCCAACCTGTTGGAAGACAGCATTTTCTCTAGAAAAATAACCACCCAGCACTATCAGATTCCTGCCTGGAAGAGTATAAGTAGCCTTTTCAGAGATGCTTCTGAAACTGCTTGTGGTTTATAAATCAAAATTTGTAGTTTGGATTGAGGAAAAAAACCTACTTAAACAGTCTCATTTTGAAAAAGCTTTTCTGAAACTCTCCCTTTTCACACAATCATTTCTAGAATGAAACCTAATGAGTTTGGCATCAAGGATATTTATTCAATTTTTTTTCATACTGTACTACAAGAAAAGAGAGTAAACATGCTCATTTTTTTCTATTTATAGTAGGTGATAAACTATTCCTATTTCTGCATCTCACAGAGAGGCACTTAGATCTCCCTTCAGCATTGCTGTGTAAAGTTACAGTAGCTTCCTTTCTAAAACCTGAGGACCAAAAAGTCCTATGAGCTGCTGCCAGGAAGTTGGTTGGTTATGCCTCTTGGGGCCTCAGATGAAAGTATTGGTCTTTAGACATAGAAAGCTGACATATGGAAGGGCATTTTATTTTAAATATAGCAGTGTGTACATGTCAATCCCAAACTCCCAATCTATTCCCCCCACCCCCATAACCATAAATTCGTTCTCTATGTTTGTGAACCTGTGTCTGTTTTGTAAATAACTTCATTTGTATCTTTTTTTTTTTAGATTCTGCAAAAACAAAAGAAGAAAAAATAAGCTGACATAGTCAAATGCCTGGTCACTGTTCAGTTCAACCGGTAAGAACATGTTCTGTGAACTTTTGAGTGACGTGCAGTTATTGCTTGAGGCTGCAGACACAAAGCTGAGTAACAGAAAGCTCCTACTCCTGTAGAGCTTATTGTCTGTTCATTCACATGATGTTTGGATTAATATCAACACGGTGGGTTATGTGCCAGGATCGAGGTAAAGAGAACTGCAGGAGCACCAAGGAGAGGTGAGGTCTCACGGGAAAAGGAGAGCGACCCAGGTCAGGTCGCTCCAGAACCTTCACACAAGTGATGCTCACATTGTGTGACATCACTGCAACAGAGTGAAAGCTGTAACATTCAGTAGAACATATCACCTATTTCTGTAATCCTCCAGTGTAGGAACTGTGGTGTTTAGAGAAGGCTTGTCATGATGGATTCGCTGGAGTACTATAACTGCAGAGTAAAAGCTAGACAAACATCGGTTTCACAGGAGAGTCTCTGAAGGCTATTGGAGAAGATCTTTGTAAACCAAGCCTTTAAAAAGAATTATAATCGTGTTCTTCTTTTAAAGTTAACAAACTACTAATGTTCATTTGATTGTACTAAAAATATATTTAAACACTTTCCCTTGACGTTTGTATCAAATATAACCAATGATTTTACTTCTGAATCACATTACAACTGATTATATCAAGTTATTTGTGAGAACAAACATTCTTCTTCTGATAAGAATGCCTGTAAGGTTTTACACGGTAATAAATTAAGGTTGAGCAGTTACATTTACAAGTGACCCTCCTCAAGGCTTGGGGTCTATAGCAATTTGTCATTTTTCTGAAAAAGCAGTTGGAATTCCATGCACTGGGATTCCTCTACTGGTTATGATATTCAAGGTAACTCTTTGGAGCAATTGCAGACATCATTTGAGTCTGTTTTTCAGATATAACTTGCTTTATTTTATAAAAGGATTTATAAGCTATGTTGTTGGGTGTTCATTTGTAGTACGCAAAGCTCTTGGGATTTAGGTCTCCCTGAATGTCGAGTCACTCTATTACTTTGGACAATTTGGTTTCTTGGCATAAGGTAACCAATTGTTTGAATTTCTAGTTGTCTCCTTTCAAAGTTTGTTTCCCCCATATTTTAAGGTCCCCAAGGAGTGTCTGCATCAACACTGTACAAGTGGGAGATGGAGCGTGGAGCATGAGGGGTGCCCTGAAAACTCAGGCACCAGGCATAGGCAAGCATTTCAAATGCCCATGAATGTAGCCCCGGCTGGAGGCTGTTCAAGCAAGGCATCAGAATAGATGTGTCAATCCCAGAGAAACATCAACTGGAAAACTTGAGTGATCTGGATAATCTTGTGGATTAGTCTAGAAATTTATGAGATTGGTAACTATTTTTCCCAGTTTTTCTCAGGGCTGGCATTGTTATTAAGATGCTGCTCATCATGGAATAAGCACTTAAACATATCTCTACCAGGCAGTTATATTGCTAATGCAGGTATTTCCCATTCTTTAAATTCTTTTATGTTCTTTCAGGCTCAGTAGGACATCTACTAGGTCTCAGATGATGGGCCAGGGCTTATTTGTATTATTTCTATTTGTGAAATAATAATTACAACAACAATAAGAATTGCTGAGAGGGAAGGAGAGGTTTTTCTAGAGCTGGAGTCTCCAACCCCTGGACCGTGGACGGGTACCAGTCTGTGGCCTGTTGGGAACCTAGCCACACAGCAGGATGTGAGCGGTGGGTGAGCGAGCGAAGCTTCATCTGCCGCTCCCCATCGCCTGAACCATCCCCCTCCCCGCCACCATCCGTTGAAAAATTGTCTTCCACGAGACCAGTCCCTGGTGCCAAAAACGTTGGGGACCACTGTTCTAGAGGGTGCTTTGCTGTTACGTGTCCATAACAATGTCCAAACATCCAAAATGGTGCACGAATTTGGCGTTCTTCCTCTTTAAAGTGCCTACAAGGTCGATTGGAAACAACTCACTCCCACACGCGCATTTTGACATTCCCACAGATGCTCAGCTGCCCTGTAGTGTTGCGGTATGGAAATCCAATGTGCCAGCCAGCAGTCACTTGCATCTCCCTAAAGTTAATGCCTTTCGTAGGAGCTGCTTTGCCATTAGAGATGGCTCTTAGTTATGGGACCAGACTCCACACACCAGTGTCTAATCTATCTTGCAGTTAAGTTTATAGCAACAAGATGGTACTGCCTAGCTTGATATGCTAAATGCCTTGCATAGGTGGTGTTACAGTTCTACTCTAAATAAAGCAATCAATCAATATTTCTTCTCTGCTTACATTCCAATCTTCAGAACTGCTTGTTACGCTAGCTAGATGGATTTACTTAGAGCAGTGAAAGACATTCAGCAAGTCCATCCAATTTCTTGATTTATTTGCTATTGATGCATAAAATAAGCTTGTCTGTGAAATAGCCAGGTTGAAATTACTGTTCTCATGCATTTTCATTGTTATTATTTGGCTAGACTGACTCTTGAGGGTCAAATTAAAATTCATTCATCCAGAGCTACATGAGTGACAATGGATATCTTCTTAAGTTAAAATCAGTACTAGTACTGTATTTGAATAAAACTGTTGAAGAATCATGCATAGGATCTGGGTTTACCAAATATTCTAAAAGCTAAGGGGAAAGAACATTCATATGAGCTGTTCATTATAGGATCTTGCTTAGAACTTAACATCTAGATTTTATCGTCACTAAAAATGTAAAGGAATAATCCATAAACCTAAGAACTCAGCAGCGTATGTAGAATTTTCTAGCACTAACAATAATAGCAGTGATATTTATATTTTTTATTACCTTTCAGTTGACAAAAGATTTTTACAGGTATCACGTGTTCTGCTATCATATTGCAAGATATTTTTAAAATAAATAATTATCAACTTGTTTGAAGACTGAATAATTTAAAAACATTTTAGACATAGTTGTTATTCAGAAACATTTCAAGTCTCACCTGACTTTCCAACCTTTAATAATGCAAAATTCTTGAGAAAAACATCATAGATGTCTTTTTTAATAGAAATTATTTTTGCAAAATATCAAATGTAAAAATTTTTTTCTAAAAGAAACAATAGTCAATGTATTACTTCTTCCAAAATATGTTTTAAAATTTTGACTCCTAATACTTAAAAAAACATATTTCCTATTGTGTAGAGCTTAGAAATAATTCTAGTTTAAGGTCTTCATAGAAATTAAGACTTACGAAGTTAAGTGACTTGCTCGAGGTCACACATTTAGTGTCAGTTGACATTAGAAACTTTGTTTTATTACTTTTAGTTCCCCATTTGTTTTCATAACACTAAATCTCCTTAATATGCTGCCATAGTTTCTAAACAGGATTTTACAGTGCACAGCAAGTCTTGACAAGGTAAAGCATTCCATGCCAAATATTCCATGTAAATCGTTGCTTCCTTTCTCCAATGGTGACTCTTGTTTCCTTCTTTACCTCTCTTCTTCTCTTTATAATCTTTTGCATCACTGAACAATTTGGTATGCTGGTTATACTATTCAGTTACAAATTCCTTGAATACAAGGAAAAAACTTAGGGGAGTCAGCTGAATTAAGCTTTGTATATATTTTTTTAAAAAGCTGGTATATAACTTTAGGTTATCCTAGTAACTCTGTTGAATTAAAAGTGATTTTATTATTCTATGGGCTGCTGTCTTAAAATCTTTCAGACTCGGGTTCCACAGGTTTGCCTGTGTCCTTCACATATGCCACTTAGTACTTAGTGAAAGCAGAAAGGGAATACTATGTTGATTTAAAGAAATTTGGATCTTCAAAATACTTATACATGTTTTGCATACACTATTTTAGGGCATTTTGTTCTTCTAGGTTTAAACAATATAATCCATGAGAGTTGAAATCCCAAGTGCCTTCTGTATCTATTTTGTACTGGAATTTAAATATGGGCTAAGAAGAGGGCTGTCACAAAATAAATTGCAGCATTAGGCAATGAGTTTTGGCGTCTCTGGTTGGGAGCCAAGTGGAAGATTGTATTCTTGGCTTTAAGGAAACTGAGTGTATCCAAGAAGCTTAAGCCTACTGGTGAATGCTAGTGCAAGATCTGGTCTGTTTTTTTTTTTTTTTTTTTACTGTTAGGCAAGCATAGGCCAAAAGTAGTTTGTCCAAGATGAAATCATGATTTTCAATTAAATAGGTCATTTGATTATATAAAAAACCGCTCCATCTCAATGTGCTGACTAATGCACCTTAGTTATCCACAGGAATCAAATGAGCTTCACTTGACAGGGAGGTAGATAGAATTCTAATATGGCAACCACTACAGTAATTTCTTCATCTCTTCACTTAGAAATGTGCCACTTCTAAGGCCACTAGACAGAAGAGATGGGTGACAAGGATAGGCAATGGGGTCCTTAAGACCAACTCCTCTTTGGTGGTTTTTCTTGTCATTTCTTCCATTTAATCTAAATATTCTTCCTGTACCTCCAAATACCACTTCTTTCCTAGGTTTGAATCACGCTTACAAGTGTATTGTCTTGTACTGTTGTATTTTTTCTAGGGAAAAAAATCCTGTTTTGTTTTCTTTTAATTTAAGGATTTTTGGATAATATTATTTTTTATCTAGGAAGAAATTCTCTTTTTACTTGAGGTTTTAACAAATTAATTAATTAATTAATTTTTGGCTGCATTGGATCTTCGTTGCTACGCGTGGGCTTTGTCTAGTTGCAGTGAGCGGGGCTTCTCTTTGTTGTGGAGCACGGGCTCTAGGCGCATGGGCTTCAGTAGTTGTGGCATGCAGGCTTAGTAGTTGTGGCTCGTAGGCTCTAGAGGGCAGGCTCAGTAGTTGTGGTGCACGAGCTTAGTTGCTCTGCAGCATGTGGGATCTTCCCGGACCAGGGCTCGAAACCATGTCCCCTGCATTGGCAGGTGGATTCTTAACCACTGTGCCACCATGGAAGTCCCTACTTAAGGGTTTTGATCAGGAACTTGAACCGTTCTACATTTTCTGTTTCCTTTGGCAATAAAATTGTCTGGAGTGAAAGAACCTACAGAATATCTATTTGTCAGTGTAATGTCCTGAGAAACACACTTTAAACTTTTAAGCATATACATTTTTAAAAGATTTCCGTATAAATAGCTAATGGGGAAACCATAATGTATGAAAGCACTGAGTCATCTATCTCACCCACTGCTACTGTCATGAAAGAGGAAACAGAATTTGTCATCAGGGTTCTGATCATGGGGCATTTTCTTCCTGAATTTGAAAATGGATGTAGGTATATTGCAAACATGGTGTAGATGCTTTAAGTAGCTTGTATCTAAGGAACATGATTCTTTTGTTATAATTTAGAAATAATACTTAAGTAATTAAAATAATAAATCTTGTCAATGGGCATTACCACTGAAAAATTTTGAGAACTCTGGATGAATTGTTTTTGGTCAAACCATTTTTTTTTCCGGTACATGGGCCTCTCACTGTTGTGGCCTCTCCCGCCGCGGAGCACAGGCTCCGGACGCGCAGGCACAGCAGCCATGGCTCACGGGCCCAGCCGCTCTGCGGTATGTGGGATCCTCCCGGACCGGGGCACGACCCCGTGTCCCCTGCATCGGCAGGCGGACCCCCAACCACTTCGCCACCAGGGAAGCCCTGGTCAAACCATTTAAGGCTGTCTTTCCACAAGTGGACACAAGTGGCCTAGACCAAGGTATAGGTCATGCTGCTGTCACCTAATGGTCAGCTAAAAGTCTCTCTTCTTTGAGCTGAAAAGGAGATGAGCTTGAACAACCACACATGACTGTAAAGTTCAATGGCTTCATCAAGATTTCTGTGACTCTCTGGTGGATGGGGATGGGGAGGGCAAGGGGGACTTATATTTTTATGAGCAACTTTGGCTCTCTCTTGCCTCTGCTGAGCTATTATTCTTCATTCTTTAGCTTGTGGCTATTCCTATATCTCAGTCCCAGGGTTGACACAAAGAGGGAACGTGGATCCTTTTCCATGATTCTCCTTTAACTCTAGAGCAATATTAATGCAGATAAATCACATAATGTGGGACTTTTACTAATGGTTTGTGGTTGGCCTTGGTGGGGTCTATTATTCTACTACTATAGTAACATAACATTGTTTAGTAGATAGTCCTTACGTTTTATTAACCAAAGTTATTGTCTTCAGTTTATTTTTACATAAACGTGCATAAACTTTACCAGTGCATGTGTTAAATTTTTTAAAGTGCATGGAAGGGTAGACAGTGAAAAGTATTCTCATACCAGATCCCCAATTACCCTCATTGGAACTAAATACTGTTAATGGTTTTTTGTAGCCTTCTGTAACATTTTTTTCAGTGCTTTTTTTTTTTTTTTTGCGGTACGCGGGCCTCTCACTGTTGTGGCCTCTCCCATTGCGGAGCACAGGCTCCGGACGCGCAGGCTCAGTGGCCATGGCTCATGGGCCTAGTCGCTCCGCGGCATGTGGGATCTTCCCAGACCGGGGCACGAACCCGTGTCCCCTGCATCGGCAGGCAGACTGTCAATCACTGCGCCACCAGGGAAGCCCTTCTGTAACATTTTTATACATATACAAGCTTATGCATGTATCTCAATCCCTTTTCATAAACAAAATGATATGCCTTTTTTCATCCTTTTTCTTTCAACCTACCTATGCCATTGAATTTGAAGTAAATTTCTTGTTAACGGCACGTAATTGGATCATTTTTTAAAAAATCCAGTCTGCCAATTTCTGCCTTCCAGTTGGCATATTTAAACCATTTACCCTTAAAGTAATTACTGATGTGTTAGAGCTTAAATCTAACATTTTGTTATTTGTTTTCTGTTTATTTCCTCTGTTTCTTGTTCTTTGTTTTTTTTCCTCCTTGCCTTCCTGCGGGTTACTTGAACATGTTTTAAAGATTCCACCTTGATGTAATTTTTGTATTTTTGAGAATTTTGCTTAGTGTAGTTTTCTTGGTATCTGCTCTGGGCATTACAATATATATACATGCTTTACCACTGACTACTGGTATCAGCATTTGGCCACTTCCAGTTAAATGTGGAAACCCCATTTCAATTTATCTTTTACCCTCTCTACTTTAAATATCATTGTCTTAAGTATTAGATGGTGTTATAATTTTAATTTCAATCATAACACATATTTTAGAAAACTCAAGAGAAGAATGACAGTCTATTGTATTGCTTTTCTCGCTGTTTTTTTCTTCCTTCTTTGTGGCTTGGAAACCTTCTTTTTCATTTCATTTTTGTTTGAAGAACTTCTTCTGGCCATTCTTTAAGGTCAGCCACGGGACTCCAACAGATCTTCGCTGGTGCTCCTTGAAGGGGTGGAAGGAATGGCATCAGGTGTGTCACCTGTCCTGAATCTCGAGGTGAGAAAATGAAGTCTCTGACCTGTGGGGACAGAGAGGGCTTCCTGGGAAGGTGCTTGTGGTGGGATCTGCTTCGTGGGTGTCTCTGAGTAGGAGAGGGGAGTCCCAGGACTGTCAGGGAAGGAGAATATTTCCCTGGGTAACCTGTTTTCACTGGGGCTTCGGTCAAACCCCTGTGGACTATGTTAACACCTTCTGTCGTTAGTTTTGGGGGTTGGGAAATGCCAACCATGTGCCCTTCTGTTGGGCATGAGGTTGTAAGATGCCCAGACATAATGCTGTTTCTTCGGTCCTGGGCTCCTTAAAGCAGTTTGCCTTTCACCAACCACCTCTCAGAGTTCTCCTTTGATTTTATCCTGCATTATTTCCAGTGTTTATCATTATCCTAAGTAGGAAAAAGTAGGGAGAGACGAGTCTATACTAGTTATCTTGTTTGGACAGAAGTCTCTCTTGTTAGCTTTTTAAAAGTGAGATTGTTAGGTTCATAGATATGCTTTAGCCACCACAGACCAAGGGCTTTCTCCCTGGCCATGTTACCCCATGTAATGCCTGGACTCTTGCCTTCCCTATTCCATCCCTATTCTGCTCCCATTCTTACCTAAGTTTTCTAGCAAATCACAAATTCTCACTTAATTATGCAGAGAACTCTGCTCTCTCCAGTCCCATACCTGTAACTCTGCTCTAAGTCCCTTTGTCTATCTCAAACCCATCAATGGGCCCAGTTGAACAAAAGAGCCTTCTGGTCTCTTGGGCGGCTCAAAAGATAGGCAGAGACCCAGGGCAAGGGGTCTTCCCCTTCACAGTAGCCTTTGTCCTTTGAAGACATTCACTGTTTTAAATAGCATCTTCTATCACCCATGTGTTAACACTTATGTAGATGGAGCATTTTTGCTTCACCTTTTGACCAAAGCCTGTGATCTCCTTAAAGGCTGAGATTATATCTCTAGCACCAAGCAGCGTGCCAAGCACAGAGAGGGTCTGTAATAAATGTGCGTTTAGTGTAGGAATCAAAGGCAGGCTGTTAGAGTCTTTCTTCCACGGTGCGAATAGGTTCAGCGTGACAATAATAGGTCTGGAGGGACTCTGAAAGGTCAACTAGTTCGTCTTTCTGCTTCTGTCCAAGGGCACATACCAGATAACAAGGTAGCTAGTTTGATTTTAAGTACTTTAAAAGAAAATTACAGGTTCCTTTAGTAATCCATTGCAGTGTTTAAAAACTTTCATTGTCAGCGAGATTTTCTTTACATCTAGCCTAAGTCTCCCATGCTGCATCCTGAAACCTTAGCGGGTAGAAACGTGCAGCCAGGTTTTGAGTGGCCTGTCTTCCTTTAATTACTTTTCAGCAAGTATTTACAAGTGAAATATTGCCTTCCCTGCATCAGTTCCCAGGCTCTTCTTCATCAGAACGTATGTGCACTTACCTGTCCTTATCATTTAGCTCCAAACTACCAATGCCCTGATACTGGCTCCTTAGTATGGTATATGGACTGTATGAATGGTTCCAACTTAACACCATCTTCTTTGGTTGTGCCCTTCCATATTAGTTCCAGGATTAACTGCATGACTTTCTTTGGGCAATGGGGCGATAGCAGACCAGATGTGAGCAAAGGCTTGAAAAAGGCACTTGTATAATCTCTTTTCTTGTACTTCACTGTGAGAACATACCCAGGCTAACCTGGAAAAGAGCTGAGTCTTCTTTTTTTTTTTTTTTTTACATCTTTATTGGGGTATAATTGCTTTACAATGGTGTGTTAGTTTCTGCTTTATAACAAAGTGAATCAGTTATACATATACATATGTTCCCATATCTCTTCCCTCTTGCATCTCCCTCCCTCCCACCCTCCCTATCCCACCCCTCTAGGTGGTCACAAAGCACCGAGCTGATCTCCCTGTGCCATGCGGCTGCTTCCCACCAGCTATCAACCTTACGTTTGGTAGTGTATATATGTCCGTGCCACTCTCTCGCTTTGTCACAGCTCACCCTTCCCCCTCCCCATATCCTCAAGTCCGTTCTCCAGTAGGTCTGTGTCTTTATTCCTGTCTTACCCCTAGGTTCTTCATGACATTTTTTTTCTTAAATTCCATATATATGTGTGAGCATACGGTATTTGTCTTTCTCTTTCTGACTTCACTCTGTATGACAGACTCTAGGTCTATCCACCTCATTACAAATAGAAGAGCTGAGTCTTCTGAGGCGAGGCCCTCCGAGGCCAGCCAGCCCCAGCCAACACCCCAGCTGTCCACAGACACATGAGGAGCTCAGCCAAGATCAGCTGAGCCTGGCCCACATCATCAGAAATAACCGTCCAGTGGGTCCCTATACCTGTGTTACATAAGCGTGGATATTGTTTTCAACCACTCATTTCTAAGGTGGTTTGTTTGCAACAAAAATGATACTCCATGTGGGAGGAAATTCCTGGCTCTGGTAGAACTTGACCTCACAGTGTGTTCCCCTCGCTTCCTGTGGAGCACGTCTGCTTCTCTGAACTCATACTGTCTTTCCTTTGTGCCTGTGTATTTCCTCATTCCCTCGCTCTGAGTGATCAGCCAGCAC
This sequence comes from Grampus griseus, assembly GCF_964374135.1. Taxonomy (NCBI): domain Eukaryota; kingdom Metazoa; phylum Chordata; class Mammalia; order Artiodactyla; family Delphinidae; genus Grampus; species Grampus griseus. The sequence continues at coordinate 77,242,865 of NC_139007.1, forward strand.
AGATCACCATGAACTGCTGGCTTCTGACCCTCCGCTCTTTTTTTGACCAGGATTCTTGTTGTTTACCTCTGTACACGTTTGGTGTGTACCAGTGTCTCTCCCTGTATTGTGGTACCTGTTCCTGTTTCCTTGCTTTATTTTTGAAATCTTCCTAGAGCACCACCCTTTCCGACAATACTGATATATTAGCATGAGATTGTATTCTGATTTATAAATAAAAATATTTCAGGGTAATAATGCCTCCTGGGAGTTAACAAAGCCAGTTTGAACATCATGCTAATGAGTCCAAATTCTTAGGCTTAGTTTCCATATAGACCACATGTTTATACAAAAGAAATAATGACTGTTTTATTTGGATGATACACTTAAGCAGGTCAAAAGTTGCATGAATATACACTCCATCACAAAGGATTCTAAGCAAAGGAGTATGGGTAGCCCAGGGCCAATGATACCAGTGTTGAGTTTCACATACAGATACACATTTTGGTGACTAGGGGGCAGGGACAAATCTTTATATGAAGATAATATAAACACATGCAAGTTACTTTTGAAGAAAAACCAAGGATTTGTGTGTGCAGAATTGGCAATCAGGGAGAGTCTGTTTGGCATAACTGTGTATCATAAAATAATCAGTAGGGCTTCCCTGGTGGCACAGTGGTTAAGAATCCTCCTACCAATGCAGGGGACACAGGTTCAAGCCCTGGTCTGGGAAGATCCCATGTGCCATCCACGGCAACTAAGCCCGTGCGCCACAACTACTGAAGCCCGCGCACCTAGAGCCCGTGCTCTGCAACAAGAGAAGCCACCACAATGAGAAGCCCGCGCACTGCAATGAAGAGTAGCCCCCACTCTGCATGCAGCAACAAAGACCCAATGCAGCCCAAAATAAACATAAATAAAATAAATTTATAAAATAAATAAATAATAGAATAATGTCTTGAGTTATTTTATATAGGACTATTATTGAATATACTAAATATTTTTAAATGACAACACATTCCTTTGGTGAACCCTCTTAGATTTTACTATTAAGATGACTGATTACCAAATAGATCAAATGTTGAGTGAACTCAGGTCTCTGTTAAGAGGTTAAGAGTTCTGGCTAAATAGGGGGCTATGCCTGAGGTACAGACAGAGGACTGGGTCTTAAACAGAGGTTTGGCATTTTTTATCTATCACCAGTTGGGTATGTAATGTCAAGAGGATGACAGGATCTTTATGTTTTTTCCTTCCTCTGAAGAATGGAGAGTAGGGAAGGCAGTGGGTAACACCCATGAGTGATAATTACAGTATTGCATATTCAGTGAGGCAAAAAATGGGCTCAGACTGGACCAGAAGATTCCCAAGGCCTCTTCCTGCCATGTTCATTTCCATGTTTGCTGCTCTGACTTGGGCTGAGCAGAGATGTGCACAGAAAAAATAAATATAATACATTTGTTTAGAAAGATTTTTCTATAAAATTATTATCAAACGATAGTGTTATTACCAAGGGATAAAACTAATAACTCCAAGAAATCAAAGAAATGAGCGATGTTTTTTTATAAAGTGAGTTTTAAGGTCATTCTAGTGCTAAATTATACCCACTTTAAGTGTCTTTATATTTGTACATAAATACAGAGCAGTCGTTGTATCCTTCTCATATTAATTTCCCAACTGTTTCAGAGCAAAGCCCATTATATTCCTTTAGCTCTGCTCCGTGTGTCCCTCTCCGAAATGATGTGGCATCACCTACCATGACTAGAAAACTGACCCGTCTGGCATGGATCCTCTCCATGTTACGTTGACATAAATGTGTTTTCTCCATCCCGTTCTCAAAACTCTTAATTTTGTTATTCCCTCTTAACCTTCTTTCATACAAGGTTAAACTTCTCCATTTCCCTGCGAACACATTATCTTTTAAATTTAACCCTTCCTAATGTCATTCATATTAACTCTAATTACGCTACATACTCAAGGTAAAATGCTGCTTGTGAAATCCAGTGACTTTTTGTCAGTGCTCATACCTCTTGAGTTTTCTTGAATATTTAAAGCAATTGGGCACCTCTATCCCTTTCCCAAGTCATTTCTTGTCTTTGGCTTCTGTGCTAATACATTTGACTCTGACCAGTCCTTTTAGTGACTTTTCATGGCTCTTCTCTCTCTTCCCGTCCCTAAGTATAAAATTTCCCTGAGGTTAAGTCCTTGGCTCTGTCTTTCGTTATATTTTCTTCAATAACACATTCCTTAGGCCCTCAATGTCTCCTACCCATTTCACTCCAATACTCATAGGGTTCAACCTATAACAATGTCCTACCCGCCCACAGAACATGTGCTTCAATATTCAGGCAAGTCACACTGACCCTGACAACTGTTAAAGAATAAGTTGTTTTTTCTCCTCAGTATTCAATTGGATGTGTCGTAGCCAAAACCATTTTGTCTAGAACTATGGTAATATAAGGCCCATAAATTATGTTTTGTTATTTGAACAAGGAAGTCAAACCTTGAAACTTCCAAATTCAAAGGTCTCTGCATCTTCTCTTTGCCGTAGGTGGATGAGTTTGCTGTTTCCGGTATACTCACATCTACTCCAACGTATATTTCTGCTCAGTCAGTGAGGAAAATAACTGTCTGACTTTGCTTTGTTTCTCAATGCAGCACAACAGGACACGCCAGAGAATTCTGTAGGAAAAGCTCAAAAGTAAATGACTTTTACTCAAGTTATGAATTTTCAGCAAGTTGAAGAGCTTTTCTGAGTGCTTTTATTTGGTATTTCCCCCTAGGCTTTTTCACATAATTGTCTCCTTTCTTTTGTTCTGTGCTGGTCAGGTGTAGCCTCTGATGCTGAATGTGTCCTGGGGAGGGGCAGGGATGCTCGCCGTGGCCCAGCGTGGTGCTTGGAGGAGTCAGGGGACCAGAGCGCCCCCAGGAGGCAAGGCAGCGGCAAGCTGCAGGCATCCAGGTGGTGCAGAGCTTCTCTAGGCCTTCTTGCCCAACGCGCCTGGTCACACTTTAAAGACTTTTCCTAAAGTTCAAGGCTAAGTGGACAAATCATGTCTACAGATGAACTTCTAACAGCCTTTATTCTTCCTAACTGTAGCCATTCACCAAACTCAATCCTGACTCTTCCGTTCTTTACAAAATTTTGTCTGGATAGATGTGACTCTCTTTTTTTTTTTTTTTGCGGTATGTGGGCCTCTCACTGCCGTGGCCTCTCCTGTTGCGGAGCACAGGCTCCGGACGCGCAGGCCCAGCGGCCATGGCTCACGGGCCCAGCCGCTCCGCGGCATGTGGGATCCTCCCGGACCGGGGCACGAACCCGTGTCCCCTGCATCGGCAGGCGGACTCTCAACCATTGCGCCACCAGGGAAGCCCTGATCACTGGTTTTATACAGTGCTGCTGCATAGGATTCTATTTCTATTTCCTATAAACGTGGAATGTGCTAAAGGCGAGACTTATTGTGTAGCTCTTGAATTCAAGCAATAAAAACTCATGGCAACAACCGCAGACTAAGCGTCAATGATTCGTGCTTGTGACAGGAAGGGATCTTGAACTATAACACACGATAAAATACTGATTTCTTCCCATAATGTAATCATGGTCTTCCAATGAGTTGACAATGATTCAGGGGCTTTCTAAAATCACTTTGGGCTTTGACCTGCCTTGTTTGGGTGGCTTCTTTCTCATTTGGGGGGACCAGGCCTTTGTCAGCATGTCTGCAAACATTGTTAGTCAAAGTGTGATCTGTGAACCAGCAGGCATCAGTATCACCTGGGACTTGTTGGAAATGCAGAATCCCAGTCCCAATCCAGGTCCACTGAGCAAAAACTTGCATTTTTAACAAGATCCTTGGGTGATACGTGTGCACTTTCAATTCTGAAAACAATATTCTAAGGCCTTCAGTCCAGTTTTCTAAATTTAACTTATTGATACTTCAATATAGTAACCTTGTTCTCTACTTATGTTTTTTTCCTTTCTGTGTTTTTGAGAGAATATCACCCAACCACACATGTCTAGTGGAGTTCAGGACTTCTTGATCACACTGAGTGAAGTCAGTATCAATCAGGTCATGTTTAAACTACCTGAATGTAAACCAATGAGAATCTATGTCTAATTCCTGATTGACTAATTGGCAAGCCAGCTCTGAGTATGTTCTCTCTTTTTCTCACTCTCTCTCTGTCCCTATCTCTGTTTCTCCACCACACACACACACACACACACACACACACACACACACACTACCAGTAGGCATATGAAAGTCCAGATTTATGGTCCCAAGTAGAGAGCTGGTTAAACATTATATGTCTGAGGCACCGTTTATTTGACACAGTAATTTTGGGAGTCGGAATGTCAAGAATAGAAATGGTTCTAATAAAATTCTATTGCTAGGGCTTCCCTGGTGGCGCAGTGGTTGAGAGTCTGCCTGCCGATGCAGGGGACACGGGTTCATGCCCCGGTCCGGGAAGATCCCACATGCTGCGGAGCGGCTGGGCCCCTGAGCCATGGCCGCTGAGCCTGCGCGTCCGGAGCCTGTGCTCCGCAACGGGAGAGGCCACAGCAGTGAGAGGCCCGCGTACTGCAAAAAAAAAAAAATTCTATTGCTAGATTACCTAGCTTAGGATAATGTTAGGATATTGCTTCCCAATAGGCCATTGTTCTTACAATGATATCCTATCCAGCAAGAGAAATTTTGGATCAAACTCACAACTACAACTCAATATATTTAAGTGAAACTCAAAGATAAATCTTGCGGTAACCTCGTTTGCATCGAAGGAGCAAAAATTTATTGATAATTGACTATTTAGCATATCCTTGTTTGTCCGTGAGAAGAACATCTTAGTTGGAATTCAAAGTATAGTGGTGCCCTAGACTTGCTTCTCCCTCCACAATAATGCCCTGAGTTTTTATGCCGACTTGGAGCCTGAACTGGAGTGAGGTCTCTCCTCCGGCGGTGGGGGGCAGGGAGGAGTTGAAAACAATTTACAGTGTTCAAGCCTGGAAATCTTTAGGGAGAGATGTCTGTACTGACTGTAGTTTCAAACATCAGAGAGGAAGTGACACACACTTGCATCACCAGGGGTTGACTGGTTTCCTGACTCTATTTCAGAGACCTTGGTTAGAAGTCAAGGAAGGCCTTGACAAGAAGTAGGACATTTAATCAGAACCTGGGATACTGTATGGAAATCCTTTCAGTTTGACTGTTTCGTTTATTCCTTTACTCATATATGCATTTATTCAATAAGTAGTTATTAAGGGCCTCTTATCTTTTAGGCACTATTCTATGTACTAAGTTTAAAGCAGTGATCAAAACGGACAGAGATTCCTGCCATCTGTGGCTTAATAACTTTCTAGTAGAAAGCTGTTGGAGGTGTGACAGGATTAAGAGGTATAATAGCTAGAGAACATCCCTCTGGCTGATCTGTTGAAAATAGATTAATAATGCATTTATTAAATAGAATGGACTGGTGAACTACCAAAGACATCAGTGTAAGGCCTTCTCCATGTTCCTCCGGGCCTATGAGTATAGATTCTCAGACCCCAGTTGCTGAAGATGCTAGGACAACTCACTCATGAAAACCCTTTTGATTTAACATCTTATATTAAAGATAAAGGTAAGGCAACTCTTCTGCAGAAGGCATTGCTTAAATCTTATCTGGGGTGGCAGAGTCCTCTTCATGTAGGGTAGCTTCAGGTTGAATGTCTGGTGTAGACTACTATAAAAAAATCTTCCTTAAAATTACAGTGACTGTTGAATGTCTCCTGAAACTTCCTATCATACTTTTATTAAAAATTCAGGCTTGATCTCTCAATATATTAACTTGCATGAGAAATGGATTTGGGGATTAAGCAAAAAGAAGCTAACATTTGTTGATAGCATATTATGTGCCAGACACTTTACGTACATCCTTTCATTTAATCCTCATGCCAACAATGTGCTGTGCACTAGATATCATTATTCCCAATTCACAAATGTGGGAAATGAGCTCAGAGTGGTTAAGTATTTTCCCACATCCTATAACTTGATAGTGGCAGGATCAGGGTTGGGAAACTCAAGCTGTCTTCTCTGACAGCGCTATACCACGTTACCGAAGACTACTGCATCAGCAAAGACCACTACTGTATAGCATGGGCACCACTATTTGACTGCCCACCATTATTAAACCATTTCAAATTAATTAAATGTGTACATTTAAGATTGTTGCAACCCTTACAATTCAGGGCATCCAAACAACCTCCATCTTGAATTGCTTGCTATACAATATTCCTATCAAGAGACTGACTGGCACAGTTGATATTTGATAGGGCAACACAGAAGTTAGGATCACCACTAACAAAAGAAAATGTCAGGTGTTGACAAGGATATGGAGAAATTGAAACCCTTGTGTACCATTGGCGGGAATGTAAAATGTTGCAGCCATTATGGAAAACAGTATGGAGGCTTCTTAAAAAATTAAATGTAGAATTACCAAATGACCCAGCAATCCCACTTCTGGGTATATATTCAGAAGAATTCAGAGGAGGATTTTAGAGAGAGATTTGCATGCTCATGTTCATTGCAGTATTATTCATAATAGCCAAGAGGTGGAAGCAACTCAAATGTCCTTTGATGGATAAATGCATTAAGAAAATGTGGTATATACATGTAACGGAATATTATTCAGTTTTGAAAAAGAAGGAAGTCTTGTCATATGCTACAACATGGATGAACCTTGAGGATGTTATGCTAAATTAAACAAGCCAGTCACAAAAGGACAAATACTATAAGATTCCACTCATATGAAGAATCTAAACTAGTCAAAACACAAAGTTGAAAGGTGGTTTCAAAGGTTAAGAGCAGGAAGGAAAGGGGATTAGCGTTTAATCAGTGAAGTTTTTCAGTTTTGTAAGTTTAAAAAATTCTAGAGATCTGTTGCACAAAAATGTGAATATACTTAACACCACTGAACTGTACACTTAAATAGTTAAGGTAAATTTAACATTGTGTGGTTTTTTTAAACCACAATAAAAAAATATCAAGGAAAAAGTCATCTACTGATCAGTATTTAATCACCATTACAGTTTGAAAATCTAAGACAAGAATTAACAATGTATTCCCAGTCCCAATTTACCATGGGCTCTTGGATAAATATTTGTGGGTTGTTTCTTTTCAGGGATACAAAACGTCTCTTGTATGGTCTCTGTTTTAAAGAACTAATATTTAAGGATACAACGGAACTTACTCTTTTTAGTAAAACATGGATTTCTTGTGGAATTGGTGACATATTAATGTGCAAAATTATAAAAATTAGGTACTTACCATTTAAAAAGCAGTGGTCATTCATTTCTCCATATTCTCTAAGATCTACCCTTGTATCAAGTTAGGTCGCTGAAATGCTACAAGGCTGGAACACATTACTGTTCAACTTTCTGCAGAAGTGATTTGACAAGTTTCCAGTACAGCGACATGTTCTTCACCTTTTCCAAGGTCAAGCTAAGAAATGACTTTATAAAGGATACTTCTCCGTAATTTATAAAATTACTATTATATACAATGTTCATTATATAATCCTAATGTTCCTTATAAAAATGCACCTGCATTTGGCCTCTCTGATTTTTCTGAATTTGGATATATTTGTCTACTCTCCTTTACAATATTATTCTTCATTTAGTATAAAATGAGAATGCCATCACTTATTCTATTTTCTTTTTACTTAGCTTCCAGTAAGCTCAGAGTATCTGCTTTTATACAATTTAGTAATTATTTAGCCCAGATTTCTGATGTAATTAGCACCATCATCACTATTAACCATTACATTTTTATTTTGTATTTTATTGTGAACTAACCATAACCTTACCATGTATTTAACCAAATGAAATTTCTGGACTTGTGGACCTTATTCAAACCATGGTCAAGTCTCCAAACTTGTCATTGGAAGGCTTTCACTCCTGTGCAGCTGCCCATTGAGGCATTTCTCAAGTGTGTAAAAACTGTCCTTAAAGGCAGAAAGAATGAATGAGAGCTCCTGGAGGGATTTGGGAGTGTATCTCAAATAGCCCACAACAGGCATAATATTCCTTTGTAGCTTCATGTTTTATCTCCTCCATAACACGTCTGCATTTTTTAAAGATAAAAGAATAATTTTAAAATCACTTACTAGTCAAAGTACTTAACTTTCCCTCCTCACATCTTTGAATAAAATTACTACTCAGGGTGGATGTACTATCTTTTATCCTGTGACTTTGAAACCGCTTGAATTCCGAACTCTAAATGTGATACAAGAGATAAATTTAGAGCTAAAAGTAAACTTCCATATAACCTTTCTTAATCCTTTCTTGTCTATGTAACAAAAGTTAGGTACAGAAAAGTTCAACCAAGATCACCCAAGATAGAATTTTTTCTGGTCTCCTGTACTAGGGGACTGTCTGTTACATGACTTGCCTCATTTTTTGGTCCTGTCTCCTAATGCATCACACAGGAGGCTGGATCAGATGATCTCCAGGTTTCTTCTCAGCTCTACTATTTTGTTTTTCTGTTTCTGAAACCGTGACCATGCTGGGCTTCAATAATATAAGTAAAGTTAAAAAAAAAATTATGACAGTGGCTGCTCTGAAGATGTCCAAAATTATACACTCTAAACACATGGTCCACGTGTGGATTATTTTACAGAATGCAGCAATGTTCCTGTGTACACGCTGTACACAAAAGTGTGAGAAAGTTTACATTTTCATTGCAACTTTCTATCACCTCTATTTCCACTTCAGAATGTATGTGTCACAGTGAAAGACACTGATGGGGGATACGATTTCTACATATCAGTTCTGGGAAATACATCCGGGTCTTTGAGCCACTATCGTTTAGGCAGTGCTGTCCAATAGAACTTCCTGTGGTGGTAAGAATGCTCTGTATGGCTTGGTGCAGTATGGCAGCCATTAGCCTCAGGTGGTTATTGAAGGACTGAATTTTGAGTTTTATTTAACTTTGATTAATTAACATTTAAATTGCATACGTGGCTGCTGATGACTGGACTGCACAGTCTCAGAATTTTATCACAGAAGAGAGACATAGAAGCCCGAGGAATGAGGGGATCAACTTTCAAAACACAAATGCAAAGTAGAAGATGTAGGCAAGTGATTTTCTTTTATTTCAGTATTTCCAGAAATTATAAAGTTAATCACTGTTAATCATATTAAATATATCCCAGAAGAGGAAAATTTTTTATCTTTTTCTTAAAAAAAAGACAATTAAATGACTTGTAAAATTAACGTGCTTAAAAAGAAAAAAAAAAAGTGAACACTAACGCCATCTTGTGGATTCTGGATGCTGGGACACGTTCAGAGTCAGAATGTGTGCTCACGGAAGAGCTGAGTTATGAGGTTGAGACGGTGCTCACAGGAGCCTTTCAGTTGCATCTTTTGAATGTCGTAGTGTGAATTATAGTCACAGGGCCTCAAAGAATACCCCCATGACGCAAATCGATTTTAGAAAAACTATCGTTTAGTCTTGAATGACTGATAGAGTTCGGGCGACTATCTGAATTCGGTAACAGTGAGCTTTCGAAAAAAAAATTATTGACTCTTATTTTGCTTCATATCTACAATTTAACCAGTGTCCTCCTTTACTTCTTTAAATATTACAGAAAGGGAGATACAATCACGTATTTGGAAGTTTTCAGGATTTTTGAATCGCAATAAAAGTATCTTCCTATGTACGTTTCTATTTTACAGTTCTAAGAATGTTTTTGATGGTCATCCATGGTCCATTTGCTTATTCAAACACACACAGGTGCACACACACCCCTGTAGTAATTCATTTTCCTTTTTTGCATTCCATATTCCTCTCATTAAAAGAATTGTAGGACCCTTTAAGGCAGGAATTCTGCCCTTGGTAACATGGTGCTGGTCAAATATTAATTATAATTTACATTTAATAACTGATTTATCTTCTGGATCCTCTTAAGACTCTCACATATACTCCCTTGGTACAACTAAAGATATGGATATTGCTTTTATTCTAGACAGTGCTTATCTGATAGAGTAAAAAGATAAAAATGATTTTGCACACATGAAGGGGATGAGCAGGAATAATCCTGCATATATAATCACGATAGGATGTGGGAAAGACGAGGTGACTGCACATATTTTATTCCTTCCCATTTGCCTCTGAAATGGTGCTGATGATTGGTATTGGAGACAGTTTTTAAAATAAAGTACCAAAAACTAGCTTAAAAATTTTTTTATTTGGCAATATCAAACTGACCATTACATTAAGGTATTTTATAAGCCTGAATTCGGAGGCAAGGGAAAAAGGAGGGAAAGAAAAAAGTCAAAATGGATGGAAAAAATCTTGAATTCAGAATTCTGGAAATTTAATCGAGGAAATAGTAATCATGCACCTTGGTACATACACAGGGCAGAGACTGAAGAGAAGAGAGTAGGGAGCATGGGGACATCAGGACCTCAAGCATCAGAAGATCTTTTGTCTCCAAACAAATAATTTTTTGATGCCAGAAAGTGGGATAGGGAGACAACATACTATTCTGTAGAAGGAAATAGCTGGATTTTGAATATATCATGATGAACAAAAAGTACAATGTGTGCTGTAAAAGACACAAATACTGAGTCTGAGGCAGCATGTCCAGCACAGCTGGATTAGGAAGAATAGCTAAAGCTGTAGTAAGAGACCTGGTCATTTAGGTGAACTAGTGCAATCAGGACAGGAAAAGAACTTCCCGGATCATTGACTTAAAAAGGGAATAGAAGGCTTGTCTTTCAGTGGGATAGGTAAAAATAGGAGAACATACAGGTACAGAAGAAGCTGTCTGAGAAATCAGACACAAATCAAGTATAATTCCCAAGGAATAGAAAAGACGGCACTATCAGATCTATTAAAGCTGACAATAATAAAGACGAACAAATGAAAACCAGGAGCATTTTAAATGAAAGAAGACAGTACTTCCCTTACCTAATTTCCATTTGCCGCAATACATTTATTGGCCAAATGTAGGTCAACGAAATAACAGTAGCAGATTTTTAAGGTTTATACACCAGGAACTTCAGAGGAACATACCTTCTCCTGGGAGATGTTCATGAAAGAAGACTCAGATATTAGGATGCATATGTTCATTTTTTCTTCTTCTGGAATTTAAGTAGAAATGTTAAAGGCAATGAGAAAAATTTATGTCACATAAGTTTAAAAGAAAAAACCCAAAATTAATATGCCCATTTCTGGCAATATGGCAGACTAGGTAATCTGAAAATTTACCTGCAACTAACATCTAGAAATGCAGGATAAAATATAACAAAAATTCTCTGAAATATAGAGGTGAACTACAAAGGGAGCATGATATAGGAGCCAAAAAGGAAGAGGGAAATGAAAGCCACTGTTGTGAGTTTGTGAGCTGAAACTCTACAACTCTGGAGTGTCTGATTATCATAGAAACACTCATATAGAGATAAGAGAAATTGGGGCTTAGCAAGGAAGGAGGAACTGATGTGGCTTACAGCTTCATAAAGCCAAGACCCTCAAAGGGCTACATACTAAGTGAAAAGGAATCTTAGAAAATTTCTGCATATCAGCTGGCGAAGATGTCAAAAATAATTGGATGTCTCAGCCTGGGCTCTGAGAATTGAGAAACACAGGCATAGCCTCACCATAATTTGAGGACTAAAGTTATGTTTTCTGAATTGTCTGGAAATCCTTAAACTGAGAGTAACATCAAGTTATCCTAGGCTAGTGATAGCCCTGGGGCTCCTAGCAGAAGAAAAATCACTGGGAATACTTTTATAATCCAGATCATAAGAGGTTTCACTAATAAAGACCCCATCTTCCAAACAACGAGCTCACAATACAATATTTCAAAAAACTCCAAGATCAAACAGTCTACTATGGGTAAAAGTCAGCATATAAAATAAACAAGAATATTAAACTTAAAAAATTTGACAGGATTGCAATATGACATATAAAGTAAATAGGTTTAATGGGTACAAAGACTGGTCCTGTTAGAAAAGGGAACTAATGTATTTTCATGAAATTAAAAATACAGTCTTCAAAATAAAAAATCTATTAGATAGGTTAAGCAACTGAACATAGAATTAATGAACTATAAGATATATTTGAAGGAATTGTGCAACTTTCATCATGGAGACATAAATAGATGGAAAGTATGAAGAGAAGTTAAGAGACATGAAGAACAGAATGACAAGTTTCAACAGAGTAAATAGCAGATGTAGAAAGAGAAACTAGTGAGGATGGTGGAGAAGTGATATTCAAAGGTACCAGGTAATAGATTTTCCAGAATTTTTGTAAGACATGCATTTTTAGATTCAATGAGCACAATGAATTCATGGCAGGATAAAGAAAATTTCAGAGCTAAAAATATCTATTGAAAAAAACAGAACACCAAAAAATAATAACCACAAATGAATAACAATTAGATTGTCTCTATACTTCCCAACTACAGCAAAAGCAAGCAGTGAACAAATAAGATTTGAAAGAGCTTTGGGAAATAATCTCCAGCTAGATTCCTATACCCAGATCAACTATGATTTAAACATGGGAGTTAGATAAAGACTTTTTCAGACAAAAAATATTGGAAGAGTTTACCAATCACGGAATAATACTGAAAGAACTATCAAAGAATGAAGTACAGGAAGAAGAATTGTGAACTTGTATAGGATACAAGAAGCAATGATTAACCAGCAAAATGCAAACATGTGGGAAATCTAAAGATGATGATGATGATGATTACAATGATGACACAATGATGACAAGTGATTGGATATAAACACAAAGTTTAAAATGCAGAGCGACAGCATGTAAGATAAAAGGAGTAGGATTAGTGTTAAACATTTCTCTAGGGTCTTGTATTGTTTATGAAGAATGTGGGGAAACTGATCAACCTCAGACTTTATTATGTTTATTTAACACATATTATTGTCTATATTAAAATATAAAGGGCTAATGATAGAGAAAAGAAATGTATATGTATGTATTATATATTTATATATTTGCATAAAATAACAATTTTTTAACCTAAATTGAGATCTACTTCTGTAATAGAGAAGATTGGTATAACAGAAAAATAGAGACATGAGGGATATACTTCATTTGTTTATACAGCCATTATTTTATTATTTTATTTTATTTTTTCTACTTTAGATTGCTTCTTAAAACTAGAAACATTTCCTTATATATCCAAAATAACATTATCACATATGGTAATAATTTCTTAATATCTCTTGATATTTATTTTCCTTACTTGTATAAAAAATCCTTAAGAACTGATATTTTTTCCTAAGTAGAATCCAATGTTGTTTTTCCTTATGAGGGTGTAGTGCTCCTTTGGTATCAAAGAGACGTTCAGCTCCCCACTAACCATTTACTTAAGGTTAACAACAATGGATAATCTTTTTCTGAATCAATTAAGGTTGTAAGGTGATGATTTTCTAATTCCATCATTTCTTCTAAATATATAACCTGACATTTTCTATAAAGTAGTACTTTTTTTTCATCAGTTTGATTTGTTTTATCAATTGAGACTATTTGGTTATCCTAAAATAAAGTTCTTGCTTGAAAGGCAGAGTAAATACTGAGTTTCTTCCCTTTATTTAACATTTTTCAAAGTAAGGAGTTACTTTAAGAGTGGCCTCAATTGACCGCAAAAGATTTTTTTGGCTTTCTCTTTTTTTAGTATCATTATAAACAGATGGATTTCCATAAATGTGGTTCAATCAATTACAATCATTATTTTTTTATACTCTAATTGACATAATTCTGGCCGTAGAAGAGCTCCATTAGTTTGGCTCCTGTGTCCTTTTGACACGCTTCATTAATCTTGAAAATGTTCTTGCTTTTTGGCAGGACAAGATATTCCAGGCTTACACTGTACCTTCTTTACTCAGTCCTGTACTCAGCCCTATCCTCAAGGGCCCTTGTTTCTTTTAGTCATGCATTATATAAAAGATGAGAATCCAAGCAATAAGAAAATTCATTACTGCTGTGGTGACCATCCTTCTAGGCCATTGGAGTGGACAATATGAGGCAGTCAGCAAACTTACTTTACCTTCTCACCTTCTTTCCCCTTTTTCTCTTTTTTCTCTCCTTTGTTGTGCTATTTCTACACTGTTACATAAAAGTTATATTCTTTAGCCACCAATATCCTTTACTATATCAATGATCACAGTAAATGTAAACAGACAAAAATTGACAGTTAGAATACAGAGATTGTCTCAAAAAGTCACAGGTACGCTGTTTACAAGCAATATATCTAAGGATGAGATATACTCATTGATATACTCATCTCATTACAAAGGATGCTACTCATCTCATTACAAAGGATGAGAGTAAAGGAGATCAGAAAATACATGCAGGGAAAACACTAACCAGAAAAAAAGGCAGAGTGGCTGCGTTAATATAACAACACAGACTTTAAGGCAAAAATTTTATTAGGGATAATGAGGACTGTTACATAATGGTAAGAGGAATAAATCTTGTACAAAATATAACAATTCAGCAATTGTACATATCTAGCTACATAGCCTCAAATTTCATAATATAAAATTGTTAGAATTTCCAGGGCAAACTTACACATCTACAATCATACTGGCATGCAAGTATCTGGGATGTTTTAACATTTAAGGCAAAAACTTAATATAGCCATAGAAGTTGAAACAAAAACAATGTGCAAGTTTCATCTAATGGACATATATGGAAACTTGTAGCCCACAGTTACAGAATGTACTTCCAAACATACATGGAACATGTATGAAAACATCACTCACTGGGCTACAAGACAGTGTCATCAAAACCAAAGAGTCAGTATCATAGGGACCACATTCTCTGACCAATAAAGTTGGGACTCAGAATTAAAATGACAAGATTATAAAACATGCCTTTCTAAATAGTTCAAAAAACCAAAAAATTAATGAAAATGTTACATATCAGAACTGTGGAATACAAGCCAATCAGCTCTCAGAAGGACAGTTACAACCTCCAAATATGTCTCTTAGAAAGACTGAAAATTAAAGAACCAAGCAGGCAACTCAAGAAGTTAGGAAAAGAAACAGCAGGGTATGTGCAAAGAAAGCAGAGGAAAAAATAATAAAGTGAAAAAATTAAGTAAATAGAAAACAAAGTTTAATGAATAGCATTGATGGAGGTAAAAACTGTTCCTTTTAAAAGACGAACAACATAGAAAACCCCCTGGTATTAAAGACCTAAATGTAAGACCAGATGATATAAAACTCCTAGAGGAAAACATAGGTACAACACTCTGACATAAATTACAGCAATAATTTTTAGATCCATCTCCTTGAGTAATGGAAACAAAAGCAAAAATAAACAAATGGGACCTAATTAAACTTAAAAGCTTTTGCACAGCATAAACATAACAAACCATAAACATAAAAAGACAACCTACAGAATGGGAGAAAATATTTGCAAATAATGCAACTGACAAGGGATTAATTTCCAAAATATATAAACAGCTCACACAGCTTAATATCAAAAAACCAAACAACCAAACAAAAAATGGGCAGAAGACCTAAATAGACATTTCTCCAAAGAAGACATACAAATGGCCAACAGGCACATAAAAAGATGCCCAACATCACTAATTGTTAGAGCAATGCAAATCAAAACTACCATGAGGTATCACCTCACACCAGTCAGAATGGCCATCATCATAAAGTCTACAAATAATAAATGCTGGAGAGGGTGTGGAGAAAAGGGAACCCTCCTATGTTGGTAGGAATGTAAATTGGTACAGCTACTATGCAGAACAGTATGAATATTCCTTTAAAAACTAAAAATAGAGTTACCATATGATCCAGCAATCCCACTCCTGGGCATATATCCAGAAAAGGCAAAATCTCTAATTTGAGAAGATACATGCACCCCTATGTTCATAGCAACACTATTTACAATAGCCAAGACATGGAAGCAACCTAAATGCCTATAGACAGACAAATGGATAAAGAAGATGTGGTATATGTATATAATGGAATAGTATTCAGTCATTAAAAAGAATGAAATAATGCCATTTGTAACAACATGGATGGACCTAGAGATTATCATGCTAAGTGAAGTTAAGTCAGACAGAGAAAGACAAATATCGTATATCACTTATATGTAGAATCTAAAAAAATGATATAAATGAACTTATTTATAAAACAGAAATTGAGTCACAGACAAAGAAGGCAAACTTATGGTTACCAAATGGGAAAAGGGGGGGGTATAAATTAGGTGTTTGGGATGGATGGATACACACTACTATATATAAAATAGGTAAATGACAAGGACCTATTGTATAGCACAGGGAACTATATTCAATATCTTGCAATAACCTATAATGGAAAAGGATATGGAAAAGAATGTGCATATATATAACTGAATCACTTTGCTGTATACCTGAAACTAACATAACATTGTAAATCAACTATACTTCAATTAAGAAAAAGAACCCCCCTGGTAAGGAAGATCAAGGGAAAATAAAGAAACAAAACAAAAAAACCCCAAAAACTATTAGGAATGACGAAGGGCATGTAACCATAGCTTCAGAAGATAAGACACGTGTGTCTTGCTCCAGGCTGTGTTTTCCATTAGGAAAAAAAATCCCTGCAGAGTGGGTACTGCAGTAATATTTGTTGAGCAACTACATGGACCAAGCAAATGTCCTTGACAGTTGTGAATCTTAACCACTAATTTATGGACAAATAAATTTATTAGATTTTTTTTTTTCATGACAAGGGACAATTGGGGGAGAGTGAAATTTTCTAAGGAACAAGGTGGTGGTTTGGGGGAGACTTAGGATGGGAGTAAGGGGGGATATAGGGCAACGATGTTGAAAGTTTAATGTGACTCAACCTCTGCATGCCTGGTTCATGAGGATTCACAGGCTTTGGGGGGATCCCACCCTAAAATGGAATGTTAAGGAGTTTTCAGAGGTTTAATCATGCTTTTAAGACAGTAGATCCACAGTTTAATTTTTAATTAACTAGATTCACAACAAAGAAAGACATTTAAAATGATACAGCTCTACATGAACACGGAGTTAGACTCCTTCGCAGGAGTAGGTGCTTGGTGAACTGTGTCCAGCAAAGGTTTTAAGACGGGAAACCATGCCACTGAATACAAGCAACCTTCAAACAAAGTATTATTGAAGGATATTCCCTGAAGATAGTTTTTTCTTTCCCTGATTATTTGAAGTGTTGCCAGATTCTCGCAAAAAGAACATGAAAGGGAAACACTGAATAACACACACTGTATACATATTTATAACAGTTCCAAATATATATACTCATTTTGGACTCTGACATATTAATACTTAATGCCTCCTTTTAATGTTTATTTCTGGGAACAAATGTGATATTAAATGAGTATTGATTTGAATATGATCTTATTGTTTCTTGCAATTTTTACATAAGAGAATCAAAGTGTATTTGATTGTTCTCTGAGGAGACTGATCCTTACCTGGGTTTGGTTAAGTCAAATCTGGTTATATACTTTTGCCAAGTAGTCTGATAGGTGTACCCCAATGTGGAAAATACCCTGCTTTATTTCTTAGGTTCAGGAGATAGTATAGGACAGGAAAAAGTATGCATGTCACAAACTAGTAAAAAAAAAAAAAAGAAGACTTCAAAAAATAATAATAAAAAAAGACTTCAGTCATTAAAAACATTTCTTCTCTTGATGTTCTGATATTAATTGTCAAGTGATTAGCTCCTGGTGTTGTAGGCCTAAGAACTGAGAAAAGCAAATAAAGTCACTATTGTTCTCAACTCTCTCATAAGATTTTTGTTTGTGGAATTCGGTGGTAGGAGGGCCACAAGTAAAAGCCAACAATTAAAATTTCACAGACTTTCTTTCAGTTAAATAAAATTTGCATGTTGCACAAATGAATTGGACGTTTATAACAGATGGAGGCAGATCTAGGGTCAGCAGAAAGAAAGTTTTCAGTTGACTGATGAGACTGGATGAAAATTTCTTACCTCCTTTATAGAATAAAACAACTTTACAGTGGTAATTCGAGTCCATCAGTGTAGCCTGAGCACAGGCATCAAGGTGAAAATATATTAGGGCCACTTCAGTGTCTGTTCTGAATCAGCACAGCTGACACTTTTCCCGTAGGAAGGCATTTTTCTTTTTCTCTCAATTGTGTTGGCTAAGTGACAACACAATGAAGGTGAATTTCTCCCAGGGTCTCAGTAAGCATAGCTGGTGCATCACACCATTTAAGGACAGTTATTTCAGCTTTGTGCAATAAGAATCTCAGAGTGGCATCTGTGAATAGACTACATGATCTCTATTAAAAAACATTACACCCAACCAACTTCCACATGAGGTAGTGTAAAAATCTTGTCATTTTCTGTCATCTGAATGAGTTAACTTTGTATAAAATTTTGTTAGAAGTGTCTTAGGCAATCTAGCTATTTCTTTTTAAGAGACACAGATTTAAAAATATATATATATATGACTTGAAAAAACAACTTTATATGCTTCTCAAAGATCGAAAATATTGAAGGTAGAGTCAATTGCAGTCACATATAGATATTTTTCTGAACATTTCTCTGACATCCCTACTCAGTTTGTTGTCCTTTGGTGACCTGCAATGTGGGCTTCTGCTCACAGCAGTGGTTGAATATACATTTGGCACTGAAGGGACTAAAAATCCCCAAAGTGTTACTGGCCTGGGTGTAATAAAACAGACAGCTGAACTCGAACCGATTGAAATGCAGTCTAGCCTACAGCTACAGGCAAAGTTAAAGACGTGGGCATGGCGTTGCTTATAAATTGAGTTAGCTATTACCACTGGCTCCACGGAGTTTCTACCATCCTTGTATGT
Organism: Grampus griseus; assembly: GCF_964374135.1. NCBI lineage: Eukaryota > Metazoa > Chordata > Mammalia > Artiodactyla > Delphinidae > Grampus > Grampus griseus. The sequence goes on from NC_139007.1 coordinate 77,261,663, forward strand.
GTCTTTTTGAACTTGAGGTTATACTGAGAATGATATTCACCCGGAAGAGCTTAACAGCCAGAAAGACTTCCCCCAAATCACCGATCTAAACTATGCATTTATACACATTCTGAGTACGCGTTTTTGTGTGTGTGTGTGTTCGGATGCATACACAAAAGATGTAATGGCTATGGAAAATGGATGTCCAAAGGCAAAAAAATAATAATTCTTTTTATTGACTCATTAAACACAGAATCTTCAAGTTCCAGTGTGTGGGAGGCACATGTAATGCAGAATAAGGGTTAAATTTCGTATTTACATCTGAGAATGGAAATGAGGGTTTGCCAGGAACACACTGAACACCTTCAGTTTCTCATCTGCAAAAGTGCACCGGATACACTAGCAATCTCTCCAACGCCATCTTTACTGACTCCCTTGTGGCAGGGCATCTCCCCGAGAAACAGGCAACGTAGTAGCTGTTATTGGTTTCCAAGGTTTGATCACGGTTGTTCAGTGTCATTTATAGATGTGGCCATGAAGCAATGTGATTAGATGCGTTTGATTTCAGAAAGGATCATCTCATCATAGATCTGCCTCCCAACACTGTATGGACAACTCTCCATCATTCCAAGTCCCTTGCATTTATATTCATTTATATAAAAGATGCACTAACAATTAAATAAGGAATGGCTGGGGATATGCAGGCTCAGGTCCTAGGTTGAAAAAAGGGGGAAAGTTCCACTGAAAGCAGAATATGAAAGATAAATTAGTAAATAATGAACTGTAGTGCTCAGCTGGTTAATTTAAGAGACTTTTCATGGTATCTTACTGGATAGCAAGCAAGTTGTCCTTGTCCAAGAGAATCACATAAGGACTGAGAACATGACTAATGTCCAAAGAGAGACATGGGACCATAGCTTAGGCAGAGGCAAAGGCAAGGTCTCAACCTCATAAGATAAAGTGCACACGCCTGTGGTCAGACTTCTCATAGAGTGTATATTTCAAGTCAAAAATAATATTTCCAATACATTTCATAAACCTGAATGATAATTGAGGCAGAGAATTAGAAACTGGATAAAAGTCATACAGAATTCTATCTTGAAATATGGTTTCTGAAGATGTTTCAAATAAGCATTTTTTTCCCCTTGTGCCACTGGCTCTTTTCTCCTTACCTCTTCCTTAAATCAGGAGAAGGAAGGGCGCAGGGATTTTTTACAACATTAAGCATTGTTTACTTTTACAGTTGCCTCTCTAATTAGACATATGCACAGTTTACATGCAAATAAAGCAACGATACAGGTTTATGTGTGAACCGCTTGTGCTTGTCCCTGTAAATGATTACAGCTAATTTTGGTAAATAATTTATATTGCACTTGGAGGCATAAAATGAGTTTACAAATGAGAAAAAATTAAAACAATTGTTTCATACCCTCTGACATTTCTTCACATCTTGAATCGGAAGGTTTTTATCTCCCTGGTTGGCCTTAATTATCCTAGTGTTGTAGTAATTCTTTTAGAAGTGATTATCAGAAAATCATCTTAATTTTTTTCGCCATATTGATGACTCTGAAAAGATTTTTTACTACTATGCTTTTTTTTTTTTTTTTTTGTGGTACGCGGGCCTCTCACTGTTGTGGTCTCTCCCGTTGCGGAGCACAGGCTCCAGACGCGCAGGCTCAGCGGCCATGGCTCACGGGCCCAGCCGCTCCGCGGCATGTGGGATCTTCCTGGACCCAGGCACGAACCCGCGTCCCCTGCATCGGCAGGCGGACTCTCAACCACTGCGCCACCAGGGAAGCCCACTACTATGCTTTTATAGGTTACATTATTAAAGTTGCTTTTGAAAATATCCTATTATTGCACATGCAACTTGGTAGTTGAATTTAACTTTAGCAAGGATAATTTGGCCATCTGCTTCAATTTTGAAGACATAAATGACCAGATACTCCGTTCCTCTGTATTTCCCATGTGAAATGCAGCTCCTTTGGAATACGTAGGGTATCTCTTATTGGATTCTTTTTTTTTTTTTTGAATGTCAAGATTAGCACTTTATTATACCATTTAGTTTAGTCACACATGTCAACTTCAGGGCAACAGAGAATATGAAGATGACGGGTAGTCCATAGCATGACCTGGACATAGAAGCATGGGTTTCAGACAATGAGTGTGCCACTCCTTCCTATGTTAGACACATCAGTTTTTCCCCTTTTTTCCTTCCAGTTTTACTGAGATATAATTGGCATACAGGACTCTATATGTTTAAGGTGTACAGCATAATGATTTGACTTACATTATGAAATGATTACCGCAAAAATTTAGTGAACATTCATCAACTTATGTAAATACAAAATTAAAGAAATAGAAAAAAATACATTTTTTCCTTGTGATGAGGACTCTTAGGATTTACTGTCTTAACAACTTTCATATATAGTGTACAGTGGTGTTAATTATATTCATTATGTTGTACATTACATCCCTAGTACTTATCTTATAACTGAAAGTTTGTACCCTTTCACTACCTTCATCCAATTCCCCCTCCACTAAGTCCCCACCCTTGGTAACCACAAATCTGATCTCTTTTTCTACGAGTTTGTCTGTTTGCTTTCGAAGTATAATTGACCTACGATGCTATGTTAGTTCCTGGTACCCACAATGATTTGATATTTCTATACATTTCAAAATGATCACCATAAGTTTAGTTCTTGGATTCTTAACATAGAGATCCAAACACAGGCTTCACTTTCATGAAAACTGTTTGATTAATTAATGATCCAACAAATATTTAGAGAATGCCTGTTATGTACTAAGTCTAAGCAAGTTCTTGGAGATATGCGTATGGGAAAAAGCCCTACTTTTAGGGACCTCAAAATCTAGAGGAGAAACCAACATATAAACATGATTATATGCCAGCCGTAATAGAGTTAATCATAAGAGGTACTGGCAGTGGAGTGGAAAAGTAAGCATACAGCTAAGAAGACTGGCTACGGGCGAGGACTCTGGAACCAGTCTGCTGGGATCTGAATCTTAATTCTACCATTTACTAGCTACATGACAGATCTCCTACCTATAAATGAGGCACAAATAATAGCATATAACATGTGGTATTGTAAGGAAAAAGGTCAGATAATATTTGAAAAACACTTAGAATAGAAATCATAAAGCACTGATAATAGTATGTGCTCTGAAAGTGTCTGTTTAATTAATTCTGCTAGAGAGTTGGAGGTTAGGTAGAGAAATCTTCACAGAGGTGATGTATTAATTGAATCTCGAAGAACGGGTGGGGATTTGTCATTGTAGATAAGGGGGCTGATCAGATGGGCAGCTTTTGGGGGTACCACTCTATATGGGGTGCTAAAACATCACTTGACAATTAAAAGATGGCACAATTGTATTTATTAGAGCTCCTCCCAGGGAGAGCACTGATTGTAGTTGTAAGGAATGTGATGAAAAGCTGGTTGGGGTAGAGGAGAGGGACTCCCAAGGACTATGCTTATGTAACAGCAGATGGTCACTAAGTGGCTTCCTGGGAGATGGGTCTGCTTAATTGCTAGATGGTTATTTGGATGAGCTCTTACCCCACAATGCTTTCAGTCTTTTCTCTAGATTACTATTAATTTGACACTGTGCCTCTTGCTAGCTTGCCTTGAATTAGCATTATATGGTTCTCCTATGGCAGGGATGCATAAGCAAGTGTGGTAGAATACTTCAGGGTGGGACAGGAGGTGATGATGGGAAAACAGATGGGACCATGGGATGAAGGGCCTCAGACACATGCTAAAGAGTCTGGACTTAACCTCAGCAATGGATAGCCATTGATGGAATATAAGCTGGGGATGATGTAAATAGATTCAAATTTTAGTAAGATGGCTCTTGTTACGAGGGACTGGGGGCAAGGAAATACTGTAGGAAGACTTTGAGTCCATCCAGGAGCTGGAAGATGAGCATCTGAAAGAATTCAGTGGTTGTGGATGAAAAGGGATTAGACTCAGGGATAGAGAGAGGGCAGCAGCTATAAACTTGGTGACCAAACAGATGCAGAAGGTGGTTCTTTTATTACTGTTATGACTATTTGCATATTGATTGTAAAAAGGTAAAAACTCCTAAGAATGCTACAAAGCCCTGCCAAGTCAAATTTGAGTATATGAATTGGAACTCAGCTACAGGAGCAGCTGTAGCCATATCAGTGCAGCTTGGGCACTTGACTGTTTCGAGGGACGCAGATTTCCTGAAAGAATTCAAATCAATGATGGACTATTGTCATTGAGAAATGTAGTTATTTATAACTTCTTAAGCCCAAAGGTAATTATTAATAAATGATATCTGTGTATGCTTTTAAAAAGAAAAACTCAATGCAACCTCCTTCAGCACAAAAGATAAATCAACGTACAAAGACAAAGAACAGTATATAGAACCTTGTTCTTTTTTTTTCTTTTTTGCTTCAGTTATGTTAAAGTTTCCTTCAGAATTTATTTATATCTGTCACTCTCTATGGCTCCTAGTAAGTTCTCTTGTCGCCTTCTCTGAAAGGAATTTGACAGAAGTCTGCATATACTTTGAACTTTAAAATCCTTGGCTTTCCAGTAGCTTAATCAAGGATTCTTTAGCTTAACTAGGTTATATATACATATATCTTCGTTCAATCCTAATTGGGCTCTGAGCCAGGTCTCTTAGCACTTCTTGACTAATATTTCTGACATATTTTTTTATTGCCACTCCATTGTAACTTCTCCCAGACTTCCTTTCTACCCTAAAAGAATAATGGGTTCTGCCTTAAACAGGTTTCAATCAGGAAAGACTGGAACTTTTTTAGCACATAAATTACATAATCCTATATGCAACAGAGATTTTATTAAACTCAAAATGCTTAAAGAAAACATGTATAATGCTGTGATTAGAGCACTGAAATAAAATAATGTCAGACCTAAAACGCTGTGTGTGAAGAGGACCTCCTTGTATAGCTTTTTCGAGGCTCAGAGAACCAGCATGGCAGCGGCGGCTGGCTCAGGCCGTGAGAGAGGAGCTCACACCCTTTAACCTGCTGCTCTTCAAGAATGAAGGCCACAGGGCAGACTTACAAAGGTGGAAACACTGCCTCAAGCAGCCCCTGTGTTTCAGTAGATCCCAGGAAAAGAACTATTCTCTTTCAGATTGAAAACAATACATTTCATTAAAAAAAGATACAAGGGAAAGACAAACAATGTTTATTGAGTGGCACCTACTGTGTGTGATATACTTCACATACATGGTAATATGTAATTCCCGTAGCAAACCTATGAGGTGGATGTTATTGGTAAGCAGTAGAATCAGGGTTTAAAACATTTGACATGATGCAGAAGCCCATGTTCCTTCTACTGGCCCATACTGTGTTGTCAATTTTATTGTGCTTTGACTTTTTAGAATTGAATATGTAAAACCAATTTTTAATATGTGGTTATGGGGAATATTCACATTTTAATGCCTCCCCCCCCTTAAAAAGTTTATTTATAAGTCGATTGTATGGAATTTGAAGCAGGTTTTGCAAAGTAAATGGGATACAAAAATGGGATTAGATTCCAAGACCTAACCCCTCCTAATCTCTAGGTTAGGGTCCTGAAATCAAGGGGCCAGTTGGGATAGGACAATGTAGATGGGGAAAAGGAAGAGAAGAGTTGAGTTCCCTTTTCATGTCCTGGGACTGGGCTTAGCTCTGTGTAGACTATTGGAATTGGCAAAGTTTTTGTTGGCATCTTTTTAGGTTTTCTTTCTTTCACCATTGGCTACTCTTTTGGTATCTTGTCTCAAAAGCCCTTTGTATCAGTCTGGGTAGAGTTAGGAAACAGAAACCACACAGTAATTTAAAGACTGGAAGTTTAATATAAAGTATGAATAAGCTATGATAGGAAAGTGATTATAAAGGCGTAAACAGAATCTAAAAATAAAGTACCCTGGTACTGACAGAAGGAGAATACCTAAGAAAGGACAAACTTGGAAGAGGGTGTCTCCTACACCAGGCCGGAGTTCCGACCTTGTTGGGGAAGGTGTGACTGTAGCCACCACTGGGTGGTGCAGAAGTTCACTGGATTGCCCAAGCCAGAGCTGGTCCAGTCCCTGGGAAACGAGGAAGCAACCTCACAGGGGTATAGGCCACTCAAGGGCTCTGTGACTCTGGGATGTCAGTGAGCCACGGTCGGTGGTGGGTACACGTAGGGGGTCAGGGTGCTGTTGTGGGCACCGGCCAAGAGCGTGTGGCGTTTGCATTGGGACAACTGGAGGGAGGTGGCCACTGGACCCAGGACAGGGCTGTGAGGTCACCAAGGGACTGTGAGCTCTGAGGCAGAACAGCAGCAGATGTGTCACACAGATCCACAACACTGTAGAAACACCACCAATAATAACGATAGTAAACAGCAGCAGTGAGCCCCTTCTTCTTTCAATATCCCTTCAGTGCCTCTACTGATAAGCATCACATCATGCCCACTGTGGAGGAGAAACCCTTAGAGTCTAGCCCATTATCACAGCTCAGGTAGTGAAGGGTGAATTTGGACCTAGGAGGCAGTAAATGGATAAGTAGCCCATTTCTAATCAGAGGAGGACATTCTTATTCTCAAACCATCTATTTTCCTCCTTACCCATATACACAGTAGTTTTTTCCTCAGTGAAAATAATTTCACATGTATGCCAGTTAAGAAAAGCAAATAAATAATTTTTACTGATTGTAAATGACTGATCATGTATCATCATCCCCAAATGTGTCTTCTTTTCTTGTTTTACTTTTGCTGCTTCGTTGCCTGTTACTAGCACAGCACCTGGCATTTGGTAGGTTTCAATCAATATTTGTTGAATGAATGAATCCTAGAAATATTTATATGTGTAAAAAATAGGTATTAATGAATACTGATCATCTGTAAGTTGTAGACATGTAGATAGTGAAAATGAGTGAAATGAGAAAGGACATAGAGCAGGACATACAGCATTGGTAAGAAGAGTGATTTTGGACACGTATGTAAATAATTTGTTTCATTCATAGCTGGAGGGTGGGCATTGGATCAACTCCCTACCTAGCTGCTGCTTTCATAGCTTCCTCCCTTCTTCTGTTCTGAAATTACAGCTTCACTAGACCCTCTAAATAGTTTTATTGAGTGTTTCTAAATAGAGAGAGGAGATGGATGGATCCTCTGTACTTGGGGTTATAAGCAGTAGGGATTATTCTCTTGATTAGGATTAATTTTAATTGGGGAATTGTCATCATTAGCAGAAACGAACAAGTGCTTTATTGAAGATGTGTGAAAAATCTGGTTCATATTGATAGTTTTTGCTTTTTTTCCTTGTCACCTAAATGTGATTTAACTTTTGTTATTGCCAAGGGAATCAGCAAGCCTCAGATGTATAATCTAAGGGTCTACTAATTTATTTATGATACCTCACCTTTTTCAAAAAGTGATTTAAAGCAAACATAATTAAACCACATAAAAGATTAATTAAAAGGCCAGGAAGAAGGATTAGAAACACATAAAAGAAGGGAAAAAATCTATAACCAAAATTAGAGTAATACGGTTACCGTGGAGAATGAAATTGCAGGGTGCCATGTGTTGGGTGCCTAAAATATTTGTTTAGTTAGAAAAATAATTGATTTGAGATCTAAGTCTCCGGAATCAGTCTCTCGCTTTGCCATATGCTAGCTCAGTGGCCTTGGCAATTGCTCTTCTGGAGTCTCAATTTTCTCATCTGTAAAACAGGTAGTATTGACATGTTACTATGATGATTAAAAGAGCTTTTGTATGTGTACATGTTTTCTAAAGACACTTACACACCTGAGATGTTACTATGAGGGAAACAATACCCACATGCTTGTCATATTAAATACGTGGGTAATAAAATTGGCATGAATTAGAAAGAGATTAACTCATATTTTCCTTCAACAATAATGGTAATTTAGTTGCTCCCAGGTAGACCATAGGGGTGCCTATTCTCAGGGGTCAAATGTTCTCAAACGGAAAATTCTAGGTGGAGACTCCAGAGCTGAGTGCCACAAAATATGAAAAAGCCAAAGTGGTCTAGATATTTTTAGGAAAAAAATATTACCAATCATTTCCCTCAGCCACAAAGAGCCCTCCACAGAATGGTTAATTTGAAATAATTCTGCCTCCTGATCAATTAACTACAAAATACACCTTGAAGCACATTGCGAAGTTATGCCCCCAATAGAGGTCCCCTATTATTCAGAATGTACTTTGAGAATACGTGTCCCAAACAGAACTTTTGATTTGGGTTGTCTGTGTGATTAACCTACAGCTTCATAAAACGGGTCTTGAGGGCAACACTCTAGAAGTTTATCTTCAGTTTGGGGATTCTGAGACTGATCTTAGGGCTTTGCATGGTGTCTGGAACAAAAGTAGGCATTGAATGAATGCACTAATTCTGTCTTCATTTACTGAGAACCCCAGGAAACATCATCTGAGGAAGCCAGTGACTCCCACGTTGAGATACCCATTACATATCCTGCTGCTTTTCTTGTCCAACACAGAGATGGCATCTTTAAGTACTATTCCCTTGGGATTCTGTCTGGGGTCTCATCTCTTCTTTCTCCCCTTGGTCTCCCCTGTGTGGTTACAGCAACTCCTTCGGTGTCAATCACAGCCTCTGTGCTCAAGACTCAGGGCCTCCATCTGGAATTTCCACTCCCTACAGCCAACTGCCCACCATATATCCAACTAAGGCAGTTCCCTTTGCATGTCTCACAGGCATCTCAAATTCAACATTTCTCAAGCTCATTATTTTATCCCCCAAACTTCCTCTCCGACAAAACTGACCTCAGTAGTAACATCCAGAATCTTGGGGCTTATTCATAATAGTTCCCTGTTCCTCACCTGTCCCCCATTTCCAGCCAGTCATCAAGTTTTATTTATCTTATTCTCTCCCGTGAATACCTCTCAATTCAGTCTCCTCTCTCCATTCTCACTACTGCTACCATAGTTCACGTTGCCATCACTCTTTACCTTGATTATGCTTAATAGGTTGTCAAACTACAAATCCAGTCTTCCTCGTTCCTGTCCACTATTCAGACCGGAGGATTATTCTAAAACCCAGATCTGGTAACTCCTATCCATCCTTCAGTCTCTGTATAGAAGTCACTTACTTTGAAAAGACTTGTCTGATTTCCTGTGGACTAGATATGAATTATTCATGGAAAGCAGTTTTTTAGGACATTAAAGTATAGATCCTACATAAAAAAGAATGTGTTAAAGCCCTATTTATATGTCAGATCTGTTGAATAAACAAATGGAACTTATAGTAAAAGTTATTAAACATCTTACAAAATAAACATTCCTGAAACCACAAGGTAATCAGGCTATCTTTTTAGCATTGCAGTCTAATTCCATCTCTACCTCTCTAAGTCTATCTACTTTCACTGTTTCTACTTAGAACCATCAAATCATTTGCCACCATCACCAAGCAGAATCTCCTGAACACTGGTAAATTGTTACTAGGTTATTCTATCATTTGTGGACTTAGCTACTCAAGGAAACTTCTTGCTATTAAGCATTTTTCTTTTGCAGTCTACAGTAGTATTCCCCAATACCCCAATACCCTTCTTAACTCATTTTAAAATGATATTTATTTGAACACACTATTCATGTTGGTCATATGTTTTCCTGCCTTAGAAAATCCTTTACAACAGGAACAATTTCTCTATTTCTATATACTGTGTAATCCTAAGTGCTTAGAGATGGTAGTGTTGGCTCCATGGGTCTTCAATAAATATTTGCTGACTTAGTGATTAATCTATGTGTTTGTAACTGTATTAAGGATTCCATGTGGGAAAATGAGGCATCTAGGTTCTTCTCCATGTGCTAATTGCTGTTTAGGACTGGAATAAAAATATAACTGAATTTGTGTTACAAAACTTTTGACTATATTCAAATCATTGGAAACTACATCTCATAAAATCCGATGGAAAGGGAATTTAGAGATAAACTAGTATCTAAAATAATAAGTGTGTGAGTTATGATTGAATATGTCCATTTGAAAAATTTGAGGAGTATCTTATGTAGTAGAAATATAAAGAAATATTTGGAAATTTTTCATCACTGATCACACCAATTTTTGATACAGCTAGGGACTTTAAATTATGATATTGGTCACACGACGGCCTTTGAAAACTGTAAACAATTTTGGGCCAGTTCTGATAATGATTCACGAAACAATCACCCTGAGATACTCACTTGTGATGCTTTGTAGCAATTTAATGGCTTTTATCACTCCAGTTTTTAAAAAATTTTTGGTTACTCCCTAAAGACAAATTGTGGTGGGTGGAATTCTGAAAATGTCCACTCAAGATTCCAACCTCTGGCTATTCAATCAAACACTAAGTAGGTGCTATTGTGAACGCACTTTCTGATGGAATTAAGGTTATTATTAGGCTGACCTTAAGAGAATGGAACCTGTATTCTCAAGGGGGGACCAATGTAATCACGTGAAACTTTAAAAGTAGAAAAGGAAGGTAGAAGAGAGAGTGAGCTAGAGGGATAAGGCAGACAAGGAAAGCGGAGAGATTCCAAGCATTCGGAGGATTCTACCTTCTGTTTTTGCTTCTGAGATGAAGGGGGCTAAGTGCAAAGGCTGGAGGGGGGCCTCTAGGAGCTCAGAGTGACTCCCAGCTGACAGCCAGCAAGAAAGCAGGAGCTTCAGTCCTACAACCCCAAGGAACTGGATTCTGCCCACCTTCTGAATCACTGTGGAAGCATGTTTTTTTCCCAATAAGATCCTGGCCAGCGACACTTTGATTTTGACCTTGTGAAACCTGGGGGTAAAGAAACCGGTCACGCCAACCTAGACGTCTGACTACAGAACTGTGAGAAAATAGGTGTTATTTTAAGCTGCTAAATTTGTGGTAACTTGTTAAAGCAACAATAGAATACTAATACACATATCAAAGACAAACGAGGGTTATTGTACTCTTTCCTTTTTGTAGGGGAAATTTTAACTCATTTTGGTCTGGGCCTTTCCAGGCACCATCCTGAAATTTACAGTGCTCTATGGGGAGCTAATTCAAGCTTTGCTTTAATACGCTTTGTTATAGAGCAAAATGTGGCTTATAATTCAAGTCAATTTTCAATGCCATTTAGAAAGATTTGTGTAAATTAAAACTGATAAGACCTTGTTTTGATGGAAGTTGCACCCGTAGAACAGTATTTGTGATGCACTATTTGTGGAACTGCCCTTCAGGTGGTGGCATGCAGATTCTACCTCAGCCGTAAGACGACCATGGGTTAAAATATGTATGATCTGAAAAGAGTCAAATGGAATTTTCCTCTCCAGAGAAAAACATTTCTTTCGTTAGCCTGCCTGAAAATTTCACCTTTGGAGATGTGGTATTAAATGGAGTTGTTAAAATGTTACCCTGAAGAAGAGGTAACACTTAATCAAAATGCCTTTGTAGAGCTTGTCATAGTTTACAAAGCATTTTTACATACATTACCTAATTCCCTCATCACTGTAATTCTGTGAGACGAATGGGGGAGCCATTCGGGTGTTTTTTTTCTTTTCCTCACAGCACTTTTTAATCTCCATCTTGTTTCCTTATGGGGAATTGCCCTCTCCTCTGTTGGATGCTATCGGTTAGGACCCGGAATCAGGTGCGCGGTCCTCTGCTAGCCAAGTAGAAGTGCCGCGCCTCCACGTCCCCACGTAACCGTGCTCCCTCTCCGGAGTGTGCTCACCGAAAGCAGCTGACACACGTGTTCATCCAGGAGAAGACCCGCCACTTGGTGCCCAGAGATGGAGCTGCCCTGGGGTTCTCACCTCCAGCCCCCAGGGCCTTCCTTCACCCTTCTGGTTTTCAAGCTTGGATCCTCAGACTTCCCGTCAATTCTGTGAGCTCTTAATATCCTTTCAATAATTCCCTTTTGCTCAACTTACCCAGAACAGGTCAAACCGCCCTTTTCTTCTATGTCATGCTTCCCCCTACCTTTTAAAATGATTTTGAAAGCCATTCAGTGTTTTATAAAGAGCGCTAGACTGGAAGTTAGGAGATCCGGACTCTAGCTCTGACGTACCGTTTCATTAGCTACAGATGAGTCTGTTTCTGGAGGGGGAAAAAAACACCCAGAACTACCCAAAACGTTAAAAATTAGACTAAAATACCTTCTCAGTTTCTTACAGGCTGGGATAATTAGGCTGTTGGGAGCACTAAAAGCAAAGAGATTCTGCTAAATTAAACCCAACAAACATTTTTTTAAGACCATTTAAAAAAACATATAGAAAGCGGAGATAGGAATGGAGAAAGACTTTGGAAGAAAACAGGATATGCTGTTTGATAAGAGGTTCAGCTCTGGAAACAAAAGCAGGGCTTCTGACTCTGGGGTTTGCAAAATGGGTGCAGGAAGCTACAAGATTAAGTGGCAAGTTCCCTCAGGGGTCCTTTATAACAATTTTGGGGGAGACAGTTTCTATGTAGTTGGGGTATTTTATCTAACAATAGATGCAAGTTTCAAAATACAAACTTTGAATGTATTTGAGGATAAAATATAAGATTCAAAGATATTTTATTATTGTGGCAAAATCTTAGAACACTACCGTCAGTCTGTTGGCTGTTACTGGACGCCTTGGTGGGAGAGTTCGAAAATTACTCTTTATGGAGAACAAAGGAGAAAGTTAATTATCAAATGTATGTGGGCACAGCTTAGACAAAGTTGGCTATTTACCCAGTTTAAGAAGGAAGGAGAATGGGTAAGAGTAGAAGAAAAGAAGAAATGGTTAAATACAGTTTCGATTTTCAGAAAGGGGTAGAAGTACATGCCATAAATATATGCCAGTGATCTTAGCATCAGTGTCATCGAAGTGTTCTTTTCTGCTGCTTTGGACTTCTTAGTTTTCATTTTTGAATCACTGAATGCTTTGTTTTCGAATAAAAAATTCAGTTTTTGGTATTAGTAAGAAATACATACACAGGAAACAATTCAATCAGTATGAATTGTTGAAAGTAGTTATTTCTACCCCACTTTTCCAGTTTTGCCCTCCGTGAGAAGACGGTTATTTGGCTATGTAGATTTCCAGTTGTCTATATTTCTGAAATCTTTATTCTAATTGTTTGACAGTTGACTTTACAAGATTTTTTTTTTTTTTTGCGGTACGCGGGCCTCTCACTGCTGTGGCCTCTCCCGTTGCGGAGCACCGGCTCCGGACACGCAGGTTCAGCGGCCATGGCTCACGGGCCCAGCCGCTCCGCGGCATGTGGGATCTTCCCGGACCGGGGCACGAACCCGTGCCCCCTGCATCGGCAGGCGGACTCTCAACCACTGCGCCACCAGGGAAGCCCTATAAGATTTTTATATCATTGTCAAATCATGACATTTGTTCTTCGTTTCTTCTATTTATGACTTTAGGGCGTTTTGTTTTTTTTTTTACTTGTAGAAACTTCAATATACTGCTGAATAGTAATAATGACTGGGCACTTCAGTCTTTTCTTTGATTTAATTGGAGTCCTAATGTTTTATGATATAGCATATTTATAGGAAATTTACTAATTTGGGAAGTTGTCCATATTTTTTCCTTGATTCAGGAAAGATTGTTTAAGATGGGAAATTTCTGTTGCTTGAAAATTTGTTACAATTCTATCATAAAGCTATCCATGCCTAGTAGTTCCAGGGGCTGTAACTTTACGTACGGTTTTAATTCCTTCAGTAGAGTTGGTCTACTCAAGATTTTATTCTTGGGCCATTTTTAAGAAATTTCTTACTTTAAGTTGTTTACAAATTTATTAATAGACATTTGTTCTTATAAAAAAATCTCCCTCATACAGTTTCCCTTTTCATTCTCAATTTACTTTCTTCGTGCTTTTGAAAAAAAAAGCCTTTATTGTGCTCACTAGTTTTTTTAAAGGCATTTAAAAAAATAAATTTATTTATTTTATTTATTTATTTTTGGCTGAGTTGGGTCTTCGTTGCGTGCGGGCTTTCTCTAGTTGCGGCGAGCAGGGGCTACTTTTTATTGCGGTGTGCAGGCTTCTCATTGCAGTGGCTTCTCTTTGTTGCAGAGCACGGGTTCTAGGCGTGTGGGCTTTAGCAGTTGTGGCACATGGGCTCAGTAGTTGTGGCTCACAGGCTCTAGAGTGCAGGTTCAGTAGTTGTGGCGCACGGGCTTAGTTGCTCCGTGGCATGTGAGATCTTCCTGGACCAGGGCTTGAACCTGTGTCCCTTGCATTGGCAGGCAGATTCTTAACCACTGTGCCACCAGGGAGGCCCTAAAGGCATTTTTCATACTTTTTTTTTTTTTTTTTTGTGGTACGCAGGCCTTTACCGTTGTGGCCTCTCCCGCTGCGGAGCACAGGCTCCGGACGCGCAGGCTCAGCGGCCATGGCTCATGGGCCCAGCTGCTCTGTGGCATGTGGGATCTTCCCGGACTGGGGCACGAACCCGCATCCCCTGCATTGGCAGGCGGACCCTCAACCACTGTGCCACCAGGGAAGCCCTTTCATACATTTTTATTGGACAAAAATGTCAAACATATACAAATGCAGAGAAAATGTTTAATAACCCAACATATCCATCATCCAGCTTCAACAATTATCAACATGGGCTGTCTTATTTTATTCATACCTCTACCTACCCATGTCCCCTCACCATATTCCCCAGATTATTTTAAGCAAATTCTAAACATCATGTCATTTCAAATATGAATATTTAATGTAAATATTTCAGTTTATATCTCTAAACAATAGTTACGTTAAAAAATACATAGCAACAATACTATCACACCTAAATATTGATAATAAGAATTTATTACTATCAAATATTAATAATGTTCATGTTTTCATATTATCTCGAATGCACGTGTACACACATACTGTTTGAATTAGGATCCAAATAAATCTATCATTGCAATTGTTTGTATCTTAAATCTTTAATCTACAGATTCTCTGCCTCCACCTTTTCTTTCTCTGCAGTTTGTTCATTAAACAACCTACACGATTTGTCCGATAGAGTTTCTCACACTTTGAATTTTGCTGACTACATTCTCATTTCACATTTCTCTGTCCCTTTAAATCCTGTAAATTTTAGTAAGATCTAAGAGCTTGATCAGACTCAGTTTTATTTATTTATTAAGTTCTGGCAAGCCTACTTCAGAGTGATGTGCTCTTCCATCAGTAGAGCTCTTCTCGTAATGTGATGTTATCAGCTGTGATCATGATTGGTGATCCCATGTAATCTAATTCCCATAGGATCTGAGGTTAGATCCTAGAGGAAAAGCAGGATAAATATTTGATGCTTTCTCTTTATTTACCAGTTTTCAAAATAATGAATTTATGATTGTGAACAATGAGCTTTTAAAAATATCATTATAAGTTTACAGATTTAAACATATTTGTGTTTCAGTTGATTGTAGTTGTTGTCATTATTGATGTTCTAACTGACCCACCTTTAGCCAAAGGGAGCTCATCCAGGTTGGATTCTAGATCCTCTTGACATGACCTTTGTGGCCTTTGATAACTTTCTACCTTCTAGTATGACAAGGATCCTCATCTTGTACATTTTCTGCCCTTTACCTGGAATCAGCCACTTGTCCAGGGAACCCTGATTCTTTTTAGTGGGAAATACACATAGAGATCACAGTCTTGGTGGTACGGATGTTCTTTGCTTCTGAGTTGGTGATTATTTCCAGGCCTTGTTAATGGCAAGAGCTAGAAAATGTTTTTTATAATAAATTCATCATGAGTTTATAATGACACTTTGAAGTTAAAATTTAAATACGTACCTGGTTTCAAAATCAAAACTAAAAAAATATATATATTAAAGGAAATAAAGCCAGTATATAACTGTATTCCTTATAATCATTATTTAACTTTAATTTTACAGGTAAATAGATATTGTCAAAAGTCTGATGTCTTTTTATGTAAGTGACTTGACCTTTTTGCTTGGATGCCCAGATAGCTTTTTCATTCTCTTTTCTGCCTGTCTGTCTGGCTGACTTTCTGATATGTCTTGATGTTGGCCATTCTAGGCCAATCTTCAAAGACATATGGTAGCTCTTTAAGATATGGTTTCAAGTCATCTTATATTTCAGAAAACTTTTCTTGAATTAGTTTTAGTGTTACTTTTAGTCTTTGGGGACTCTTATCATATGTATGTTAGCTTTTCTTTAACCAAAGCCCCAATCCATCCATTTCTTTCAACTCCTATTGATCTCTCTCATCATATCTTTTAGGTTTAAAGAATTTCTTCTTTTCCATCTATTTCTCTTAAGACATTATCTGTTATGTTCACTAGCTCTTATGTTCTTTCTAGTTTATTCTTCATTTTGGATATGATTTAAAGAAATTTTAAAAATTCTTTTGTGAATTATGTCACCTCTTCACAACAGTATTTTCCTTAATATCTTCATTGCTGAGTTTTTTTTTCTCATTTGGATTTATATTGTTCTTTCATAGTGTCTGACATAGCTTGTGCTAAAATATGAGGTTACAGTTTTATCTGTAGGGCTTGTCCTTCTGACATGTTGGCATTGCTTATTAAGGTATTATCCTGTCCTTTTCTTCCTTTTGCTTATGGTAACTTTCTATGGTATTTGACTGATTCTTTTCTGTTCCTCATTTATTATATAAATTATTTTAAGATTCACAGCTCTGGAAGTCTTCTGTCTTCTTAAAAAATGGTGAGAAAAATTGCCTCGTGTTTTCCAAGATCTGTTTTCACTGCTTTCCTTCCCAGCTTTTTATAGACCTCCACCTTCTTTTGTTTTGAATGTCCTTGCCCGGCTCAGTTTTGATTTTACTTCCAGCTATTTCTCTTCAGTGTAAGGCTTCGTCTTGGAATGGAGCTTTGATTTACTAGTTTTAAGGTCGAAATGGTCCCAACACCATCAGACCTTTGGCGACCTGGGACATGGTCCAGTCCTTTGCACACACCTGTGAATTGGATCCTGCAGATCACCTTCTGGTTTCTGCTGCTGTTCTCAGGTTGCCACCTGTGTACCTTTACAGTGAGTGTTTCCTGGCTTTGGGGGTCTGTGGGAAGCCTGGTCATGTTTCCACTGCTTCCTCCTGCACAGATGCATTTGTAGTCTCTCAGCTGGCAGTATTTTGTCCCTATCACTTGAATTTGGGGGATTCATAGGATAACTTATCACCCAGCTTTATGCATCTTTGGTTTTGCTCTGTTTTCATGGTGGTTTTGGGAGATCAAAAAAACCCCCCAAAAAAAACAAACCAGCTCCCACTATCATAGCTCCCATCCAGATCTGGGCTTTATTGATCAATTTTTGTCTATATCACAAAGTTTTATTTTTAATGATTCATTCACACATGATTAATGACTTGTCTGGTGTAGATTCCTGGGTTCTAAGTTATTTTTCCTAAGAGTTTGAAGATACCGTTCCCTTGTTTTCTTACATTGCTGGTGAGAAGACATTGCTAATCTGATTTAAAAAATTTTTATCTTTCTTAAAGTATTTAAGGTTTTCTGTTCATTTGTAATAACCTGAAATTCAGTAATGATATGTCTAGGGTATGTGCATGTGTGTGTGTTCTTAAATTCTACTCAAGACTAGAGGAACTACTTTAATCTGAGGATTTTTTCCTTCAGTTCTGGGAAAATGTTTTCCATTATTTCTTAGAATTTTAATCCTCCACCTGTCTATTCCTCCCTTTCAGAAATCCTATGAAATAGGTTGCAAAACTTCTGGACCCTATATTCCATGTCCCTTGCCTCATACTTTATAATTTTAATCTTTTAATCCTTTTATTTGGCATTCTGAAATAACTCGTTGGCCCCGTCTTCCAACTCAATTATTTTTCTCTTTAACTGATCATTTAACTATTTAGCCTAATTGAATTTTCTTTTCATGATAAATTTTAAATTTAACTCACTTTACTTGATTTTTAAATAAATATTCTCACAGATACTAGGCTCTTTAGTATACTTGTTCTAAAGAACTGTTTGCCTTACAAAATGTTTTCTTAGATGTACTTCTTCATTTTCTTGAAATCGATATCTTCTGTAACGGAGCTGGTTTTTATAAACTGTTCGGTGATTCTTGCCACTTGCTCATCTTTTAGTTGGAGATTCCCTGTCAGACGCTTGCTTTATCTGTTTCACACACTGCTGGGTAGGCAGGGCAGTCCGTTTGACTGAGGCTTGCTGAAACACCTTCAGGAAGAGGGAGAAAATATGCCTTGCTGGGTGTCTTGATGGCTAGTCTCCTGGATATGAGTGGTCTGTTTCTTCCAGATGTCACCACCATTGCGGACACTGTCTCTCCAACTTTAGCTCCTGGATCACAGGCAAAGGACTTATTATTCACAGCACAGTAAGCAGCATGGGCTTTCTGTGCACAGCAGTCCTCCATTCTCCTCACGTCCCACAGGGGAGACCTGGAATGGCCCAGGTGGATGCTGTACACAGTGGGTTCGCATCACTGCTGAGCAAGGCTGAGCTTAGGGAACTCAAATTTTTATAATGAACAGCAAGCAAACCTACCTGACCTTTGCTCTGGAGAGAGATATTATTTTTATTTTATTGGACAGTAAGCAAACCTGCTCTCTGCGCCAGAGAAATACCATCTCTGTCTTCCAAGGCTGGTTGCTATACACCCATCCTTGAAAAGATAGTCTGGAACAAGAGCTGTCAGAGCCTCTATTTGCAAGACATGCAAAAACATGAGACCCATGAAGGCCTATCTCCCAATGTCACCTTATTAACCATATCATTAATAGTAATAGATTTTGAGTGTTAGATTTTCTAGATATAGTCCTAGCTGCAAATAGTGATTATTTCTTTCCTCTAGCTTTACTATATTTATAGGACTTTTTTTTCTCATCTTATTAGCTGGACCCTTAAACAGTGTTAAATAATAATACCGCTTAATGGGTATCCCTGTTCTGATTTCTGATATCACAGCAATGTATTTCTTTTAATACATTTGCTATTAGTTTCTGGAAAATATTCCTTATTATGTTTAGAAACTATTCTTTGACTTTTATTTTACTTTTTTTTTTTTATTAAGAAGGGGCTGTTGAGTTTTATCTAACACATATTCTTCATGGGGTTATAATCACATGAGTTTTTCTTTTTAAGTTTTAAATGCAATAAACAACATCAAATGCTGATGTTGAATCATCTGGAATAAATCCTTTTTAGTTATAGTATATTATTACTATGTAATTCTGGACTTAGTTTTTTAATACTTTATTTTAAATTTGTATCTATATTCATAAGTGAAATTTTCTATAATTTTCTTTCGGAGGTTTGCTATAAGGATGAATTAGAAAGCTTACTGTATTTTCTTACCATATTTGAAATAGTTCAAATAATGTAGCTGAAATAGTTCAAATAACAAAAGGCTTTGTTCCAACTGAATTTATATAACTCACCCATAAAACCATTTGGTAAAGCCCTCTTTACCCCTTTCAAAAATTAGTTTTCACTTTTTCATTTGTATTTTTATCTTCTGATAACTATTATTATTATTTTTAATAAATTTATTTATTTATTTTTGGCTGCGTTGGGTCTTCGTTACGTGCAGGCTTTCTCTGGTTGCAGCAAGTGGGGACTACTCTTGGTTGCGGTGCGCGGGCTTCTCATTGTGGTGGCTTCTCTTGTTGCGGAGCACAGACTCTAGGCATGTAGACTTCAGTAGTTGTGGCACATGGGCTCAGTAGTTGTGGCTCGTGGGCTCTAGAACACAGGCTCAGTAGTTGTGGCGCACGGGCTTAGTTGCTCTGTGGCATGTGGGATCTTCCCGGACCAGGGCTTGAACCGCATTGGCAGGCGGATTCTTAACCACTGCACCACCGGGGAAGTCCACATAACTAAGTAGTATATTAACATTTTAAGAGTCAAATAATGCTTAAAGGCCAATAAGCAAAAACAACAATACTTTTCCACATTTCTTTAACCATGTTCCCCCAGGCAACTACTTTCAATTTTTCTGTTTTTATCTTAATATTTCAAAATAGTGTGTTTAAACTGCCACTTTTTCTCATTTATTTAATAACTACCAACTGATTGTCCATAATCAATGAGTAGATGTGGATTTAATTACACTTACCCTCATTTTCTCATTGCTTACTTTGTCAGTATATTGATAGTTACCTTTTTTCATTTAAATCAATGTTTAATATTTATATTATGACTATTTAATGTTTTTCACTCTTGATCCAGGTTGTATACTATATTTTTCCTTTCTTTCCAAGTTCTTTTTGTAAGGAGGAAAGAGGAACATTATTGCCTCATTAAAACTTTTTTTTTTTTGCTTAGTTACCTAGTGCTAATTATTCTCCAATACTCCATGATCAACAAATCAGGAAAATTCTCCCTTCCATATCCTTTCTCTGGCTACTTCTCCTAGCCTCCCATTCCAATCAGGACAACAGCATATCCCAGACCTGTGACACAGCTATCATTCTGGTACTTCATTTTTCTATTATTTGGGGAAACTCCTTAACTTTGTCCTGTGTTGATATTGTTTCTTGGATCTTGAGTCTTTCTCTTTTTTGATTAATTACTAAATTTTTTGAAGCATGTCCTCCAAAATTTTCCTAAGTGAAAGTACATGGGAAGTATCAATAATATTTGAAGATTTCCATGTTTTGTATTAATCGATAGTTTTGATGGGTATAGAATTCTAAATTGAAAATTTCTTTCTCTCAGGATTTTGAATACACTAGTCTACCTTCTAGTTTTCAGTGGTATGTTAAAATTTAATGCATTCTTATTTTTTGTTCAATTAAAAAAAAAGTTTGTTCGTTTTTTTAAAAACAAGTTTATGGAGGTATGTACTATATGAAGTACACTCATCTTAAATATAGAACTTGATGGAGTTTTAATATGGAAAGAGCCATCTATTGAGATCAAGGTTACAGAGAACATTTCCAGCCACCCCAGAAGGCTCCCTGTGTCCTTCACAGTAAATCATTCTTGACTCCTGAACCTAAATGCTGTTCTGACTTTGCCTGTTCTTAAACGTCACATAAATGGAATCATATAGCACATAATCTTCTGTGTTTGGTTTATTGTGCACAACATTATGTTTCTGATATCCATCTATGTTGCGACATGTAGCAGTAGCTCAATTTTTTATTTGCTGAATTTAGTGCTATTGTTGGTGGACATCATGGAAATCTGGATTATTTCCAGTTTTTTACTTTTATGAATAAAGATGCTATGAAGATTATTGTGCAGACTTTTAAAGTTCTTGGTTCTTTGTGTATCTTTTGTTTCTCTCTAGAAACTGAAAGAAAAAGCAAATATTCTAAAAGTGTTATAAAATTTTATTATGTACCGTTAGTGTGGGCTTCCTTTTTCTTTATATTGGGAAGTTATTTAAATTGTACAGGAAAATTTCTTGTATTTTCTTTAACAATTTCTTCCCCTGCATTTTTCTCTATTTATTTCTAGAATTTCTACCAATCAAATTGTAGACTCCTTGGTGTGATCATCTAATTTTCACTTTTTCTATCTTATTGTCTACATATGTCTTTTTCTTTTCCTTTATGGCAGATTTCCAAGACTTTTCCCTACTATTGAAAATTTATTTTCAGTATATTTTCAATCTCCAAGTGCTCTTTCTTTATGTCTTATTCCATTTCTTAGAGCAGTGTGGGAGACAAGGGTTAAGTTCTACTGTCTCATATTTAGAATTTCACTTCGTCCTTCTATTTTACTCTCCATTCCTCAATACTGTTCTTGCCTGGTATACAGGAGTCTGTTTCCCTCTGATTTTGTTGAATTGAATTTTCGTTTCCTCTGTTCCCTTGTGCATATTGGGGAAAAAAGTCTGTCCCTGAATGTGCAGGATGAGGGGATACTTAGGGGTCTAACTAACCATATACATACTTTTAACTAGTACCCCAGTTTTAACAGAGAGGCATCATCTTTACCCTGCACATTTCCTGGTTCTTCCATACCCTGAGCTTTTCAGGTTCCTGTTGGGTATATTGGCACACTTCTCATTGATATTCTATTCTGTAAGCTCTTAGGTTATAGATTCCTAGATTTTACTAAGTCATCTACTTTTTATCTTCCAAATGATAGTTTTATTTACTGTTGTGTCATTTCTTCTCTTGGTTCTTATAGTTTTACAGGGTTTTATGCCTTTAACTGTCATTTTATTGAGTTTCTATGAGGGAGAAGAGATGAAAGTATGTGGTCCCAGACATATTTCAAAATATGTATGTGTTTCTCTAGCCTATGATCAATTGCTTTGATAGCATCAGGTTTTCTATTTTCAAATTTATTTTTGTGAATTATACGTTGTATTATTTTGTGGTTTCTTGTAATCTTTTTGGCTGGTGGTTATATATGAGCAAGATTTTACATTCAGAGTAAAGGGTTTAATTGTGAGAATCTGGACAAAGAAATAATGATCTCTAATAACCAGCATGCACTTACCAAATACAAATTCTATCTAACCAAGTTAATTTTATTCTTTTGACAGGTTTATACCTATGTCAAAATTTTCATTTTCTGATAAAACTGTACTGCTCCTTTTATTAAAAATGTTGAAAATAAAAATTGGGAACTCAGTTTTAACTTTGAATTCTATGTATTTAGCACAAAAATTATTTTGAATCAGATGAACAGAATAGTTCTTACTATTGTGGAAAGAAGAGAGCATTCTTGAATATGGGACATTTATACCTCATCAACACAAATAGTTCAGGACCCATTTATGTAAGAGATTTTGCAATAAATATATTCCTACAAAGTTGAGTTTTGTCATAATCAATTTGATAATTAGAGAAAAATCTCAGTGTAAGACAGTAGGGTTGGCATTCATTAAAACAGCTCATAGTAATATGTCTTCGTAAGAATTCACACAAAGGCTGAGAGGTTTTCTTTTTGTATTCTTTCCACATAAGTATCCTCTTATTGTTCAATAATTACAGTTGAGTCCCCAGAGATTTCAAAGAAAATGTTGAAAAACTATTCTGCATGAGTAGTGGACCAAATACCTAAGTGAACTTCTGCAGACCATATCAAATTCGAACATCATGGAATTTCCTGATGTGCAGAGGAGCTGAATAGTGTTTTATAACTATAACAAACTTCCCTTTTAGTTCTGTAGTGTTTTTCTGTTTTAACTGATATTAAATAAACTTTAGAATTATCTTTGTCCAACATTTATTTCACGACCGAATCAATGTTAGTAAAATGTTTCAAAGAGACTAGGTTATATGTGTCTTTTTTAATTCCTTTTTTTTCCTAAGATAAAAAAATTTATAATTCTCTTATAAAACAATTTGGGAGAAAACTCTAGTTACACTGGGTTTATGAGGCTTTTAAAAAATAGATTGATCAGCTGTTTTAATAACTCATAACTTTTCACATAGATAGACCTGGGTTATATTTTTAGAACCTGGAATTAGTTACTCTAAATCTAAACCTTGGGTTCTCATCTGAAAAATTGGAAGGTATGAGGTTGAAATGAAATACTGTAAGCAGATTATTTAGCTCAGAATTTAGAACCCAGTGATGTTATTATTTTTCTAATTATTATAACTTTCTAAGACCTAATAAAACTTGGAAATCTACATTGCTTATAGAATGGGAACAACACTCTGCTCCTAATAAAGAAAATGAGAAATAGTACTTAGAGGTATAGAATGATTAAATCAGAATACTTTGGGTTAAGACAACTTTTCATGTCGTTATACAGATTTTATTAGCTACCAATATACGGGATATTATAAAGTTGCCAACGTAAAATGATTTTTATACCATTCATTATTTACTTTTCAGGAACATTAAAAATGATACATAAGTATCTTGCAGTTTTATTATCTAATGGATATTTAAATAGATTAACAAATTGTGTGATAGATAACATGGGGGGATTGCTAGAAAAAAATTGTTTTATGAGTAATACAATTTTCAGTCTAGAATATATTAAGTAAGTTTATTTTGACTCGTTCTTATACATTTCTTTCATCAAGTTACTGACAAGTCACTCTCTTTCAGTTATGTTGCCTTTGGCTGCAAATAACAGGAAACCTGAGTAAAAATGAAAAACAGAAAGAAATTCTTTTCTCACATAAGAAATCCTGATGGTAGGGTGGTTCCAGGGTCAGTGAATTTTTCCTTAGATCTGTCAACGTCCAAGCAATGTTTAGGCAAGAAGGGGGTGAGTCCTGTGTTAAGCGTTTCTTTATTAACCATTTGTTCAGGAGCCATGGTTCTGGCACATACTCATGCCTATGTCTAAACTAGTCAGAAACAAAAAAATATAATTACAGTGATGGGCTTAGACTCATCATTTCCTGTGTCAGTCTTGGGAGTGGCCCATGAAATGCAGGGCTACCAGATGCATGAACAGAATGGGGCTCTGTTGGAAAGAGAAGGGAATACCTTGGGATTCTGCCATAGAATCATATAAATACTTAGTAGTGAACTTGGGTGTCTGGTTCTTAAATTGGTTCCAGTTCCTAGTCCCTCTATTTCTTAAGGTGCCCAGACTCCCTTCCCTCATATCTTGGACTTCTCTCTCTTCCTCTTCCTCTCTCCGCTCCTTCTCCACCATCTCCTCCCAGAAGCATAAATAATCTCTGTTTTCATGTAAAGCAGTTTACCCATAATGCCTTGTTGCCTTGGTATTTTCCAATAGGTTCTCACTTTCTCCTTTTAGAAATTCATCAAGATGTTCTCCCAAACAAAAACAGAATGTTTCCTAAAAGTGTACTCAGTATGAGCTGGTATAGTAATTCACTTTTCTCATTCTTTTTTTTTAATTCTATTTTTCCTTCCAGCTTTATTAAGATGTAATTGACATACAAAACTGTATAAGTTTAAGGTGTACAGCATAATGATTTGACTCACATACATCATGAAATGATTACACAAGTTCAGTGAGCATCCATCATCTCATATAGATACAAAATTAAAGAAATAGAAAAAATTTTATTCTCATTCTTTTCACAGTGGGTTAACATAAAAACAGAATGAGAAACTGCATTAGAAAAATTTATTAGAAATCTTTATAATTGTATTATTCAGCATTCTCCATAGACATAGAACCATATACTGCATGTATAAGGAATTGGCTCACATGATTATGGAGGCTGGCAAGTTCCAAGATCTACAGGGTGAGTTGGCCCGTTGGGAGCCCAGGGGAGCTGATGATGTAAGGTCCAGTCTGAGTCTAAAGGCCTGAGAACCAGGAGAGCTGATGATGTAGCTCTGGTCCCAAGGCCAGCAGCCTTGAGACACAGGAAGAGCTCGTGTTTCAGTTCCAGTCTGAAGGCAAGAAAAATCTGATGTCCCAGTTTGAAGGCTGTCAGGAATGTCAGGAAGAATTCTTTTCTGGGGGGGGGGCGGGGTTGTCAACATTTTTGTTGAATTCAGCTCTTCAACTAATTAAATAAGGCTGACCCACATTAGGGTGGGCAATGTGCTTTACTCTGTCTACTGATTTAAAGTGGAATATTATTTTATTTTTTTGGCCACGGCATGTGGGATATTAGTTCCCCAACCAGGGATCAAACCCACGCCCCCTGCATTGGAAGCGCAGAGGCTTAATCACTGGACTGCCAGCGAAGTCCTACTGATTTAAATGTTACTCTCACATAATAATGTTTGACCAGATGTCTGTGTACTCCATGGCCCAGTCAAGTTGACACATAATAATAGCCATCCCAATAACCTATTGGTTGTAAGAATTCAGAGAACTGAAAGAAAAAGTGAAGGAATATTCTAATCTCCTTACCTTGAATGTTACTGTCTGAGGAGCAGTTATTCCTTGAGTCATGGTTGTGGTTTCTGGGGGTATGGGAAGCCAGCCTACCAGACTCTACTTTTCCTTCAGTTTTTGTCTTCCAGGAATGCCTTCCTTGAGTTTCTGGATTAAGTCAATCTCCTAATTATTCTAACAGCATCACATACATATCCTTTATTATATACCTCACAGTTATAGGCTTTTATCTATTTTTAATCAAATAATCACAAAGAAATGATGAAAAGGATTGCGCCCGGTATGTTTAACATTGTAACCTCAATGCTTGGAATATCTGGTGCATGGTAAACACTGCATAGGTATCTACTAAATAAATAAATGAATAAAGCAAGGAGTTTTCTGAAGTAGCTGAGCTTGAAAAGGTCATGTCTATTTGGGAAAACAGTGGTGAGCAAAGCCAGCATCTACTGGTTGGAGAAAAAAGTCATCCATGGGAACTACTAGATTAAATAGAAGTATTAGCAAGGCAGAAGTTAAGTGAGGTATGTTGCTTTCGTATCAAATTTGAGGGTTGGTAGAATGTTTAGGTGGAGATGGGTGTGTAGCCAGCAGTTGGTAATGAAGAATTTGAGTAATGAAGGCACAGAATGGATTTGGGGAAGCTTGTGGTCATCTAGAAGAGACTAGAAGATGATCTGTATAGGACCTAGGAAGAAATGTCTATATTCAGAGAATGAGGAGATGAAGCGATAGCAGTGGAAGAGGGTGAGAAAGTATAATCAGAGACCTATTGAGAGAACCAGGAATTTTAAAACCAGGAAAGGAAAGAGGAAGAAGGTACAAATGAAGTGGAGTAGAGCTACAGCATAAAATGCTGGAAAAAAGTCAAGGAGAGGGTGTCTTGAGAAAAGGCTGTTGGGATGGCAACTGTCTTTGTGGCCCCTGAGAGCAGAGTGGTAGTAAAGGTTGGATTGCAAAGGATTAAGGAGGAGTTAGGTGAGGTGCAAGTGAAAATTGCAAGTGTGACCATTTCGTTTGCAAATGAAGGTAATAAACAGGAAGTGAGAGACTGAAAACCAAGGGAATCTCCTTGAAGAGGGAAGAAATATGTATGTATGTAGTTTTTGGCTATGCTACACAGCCTGCAGGATCTTAGTTTCCCAACCAGGGATTGAACGCATGCCCTTGGCAGTGAAAGCATGGAGTCCTAACCACTGGACTGCCAGGGAATTCTCTGGAAGAAATTTTTAGAATAGAAAAGATGAACATAGTCCACAGAACAGGAGGGGGCAGGACATAGAAACTAAAGATAGTTCTTTTTTTTTTTTTTTGCGGTACGCAGGCCTCTCACTATTGTGGCCTCTCCCGTTGCGGAGCACAGGCTCCGGACGCGCAGGCTCCGCGGCGATGGCTCACGGGCCCAGCCGCTCTGCGGCATGTGGGATCTTCCCAGACCGGGGCACGAACCCGCGTCCCCTGCATCGGCAGGTGGACTCTCAACCACTGCTCCACCAGGGAAGCCCCGATAGTTCTTATAAATAAAATCAGTTTGATGTATTCAGAATTTTGCTTTTTCAGTCCCTATTTGTGCCTTATGGAAAATGAGAATACCTGAACAAGTCTCACTTTTATCTCAGCTGCCTTCGTTGTAACGAGTCAACCCATGTCGGTTCAGCTTGTAAAATGGTTTCTCTTGCCCGGAATTGATGACCTTGAGATAAAATTTCAGTTGATATTTCCTTTCACCTCATGTTGTTTTTTTGTAGTAGGATTATCCTGGGTTCATTCTCACACTAATTTCTTGTTCTACAAATTCTAGGAACTAAGAAGTATCATAGAAAGGATGGCAAAATAAGTTACTGTGCTCAGAAAGGGAGATTTCTCAGAGCTCTTGCCACTTCCCATGTTCCCTCTCATTCCACTGGGGTCCAGCTCTAAGGCTGGTGGTGTCCCTCCATCACGTTGTTCTTTCCACTCTTCTAACCCAATTCAGAGTGACCATGGTGTTAACCAACCTAGACCTTTGATCAAGAGATGTATTAATAGTTAATTTACTCTTAAGAAATTTGTGGAACAAAGAGATAATTTTGGAACTTGTGCCTTTATAACCTCAAGGTCTAAATTTAGCAAGTTCTAACCTGTGTGGGTTCTCTGACCCACTGGGTTCTCTGACCTCCTTTCTAGAAATAAGTAAGGTGGTTGTTTTTTTTCCTTTTCTTTCTTCACCATGTTTCTTATTGTAAATAAAACTCTTTTTGCCTTTCTTCCCGAACCATTGATTCCAGTCCTTCGCAAAATTTAAACTTGAAACCATCCTTGGGGTATTCAGTGAATGGCCTTTGAAGTAGTTTGGTAATTCTGAGTTTTGTGGGCGTAGATTTTATTCAAATAAAAATGGTTTGCTGTTCTGTTACTGTGCTTCTGAAAAAGTTATTAGACTTAAAATGCAATGGATCCGTGCAATAGCCCGCCTAAGGCCTGAATTTTCTTCACTTGGTCTTTTCTAAAGTGAATTTTCAGAATAAGTTGTGTGTTAGCCTCTTCTTTGGTGTGCCGGTAGGTATAGCAGTTATCTGAGCTCTTCTGATTTTTGTTATATGTTAAGATAAAGAGAAAATAAAGCTTTTTGGGGAGTATTAAATGTTTCAAATATGAACATTTAAACAATGAACTACCTCAAAACTAAATAGATTGCAAGGAAATCAGTCTCCTGGAGAAAAAAGTTGGCTCTAAAGTTATTGGTGGGAGCAAGAGAGATGAAGTGAACAAACATATGGGCTTTATGCTCCAGAAACTTTCTTTTTCATCTTACAATGTGTGTAGGATATGACACACAGCATGGATACACGTGTGTTCAGTGCCATTTACAACTGTGGTCTCCTTGATTTTGAGCGATTATGTTGGTCATATTTTATCCATTCTAATACTTATGACTTGAAGTGATTTTATTAAAACTGTATTCCTTTCTTATTATTTGTATATAGAAATTGCTAGTTGTCTGACTTCTTCTGTAACAGATATAAAAGGCAATCCTAATTATTGTTATAAAAATATTTCCTGAACTACTTCTCAAAGCCTTATTCATAATTCTTTGATATTGGTGTGACCGGTAAATGCCAGGCCTATATCATACCTAAAGGCTTATAGGATTATGTATATAGGGATAGTGAAGAGAAATCTATGGTTATGTATTAACATGCAGAATAAAATATAGCCGCATAGTGACTTTGCTAGGAAAGCAGCTCATTTAACATAATGAAACTTTCTCTAGTTTAACAATAACCAGGGTAGAATATGATAGGTTTAATTTCTGGCATCTCACATTCTGCAGATTTGAAGAATTAGGTGTAAGTGAGAATGTGAAGTTAGCAATTTATGTTAGTGCTATGGGGGGAATTGTGTCTCCCAGAAAAGAAAGGTTAGAGTCCTAAGCCCCAGGACCTCAGAATGGAACCTTATTTGGACATAGTCTTTACAGAGGTCATCAAGTTAAAATGAGATCATGAGGATGGGCCCTAATCCAATATGATTAGTGTCCTTATAAAAGGAGAAACTTTGGATGCAAACACACAATCTTCACGTGGCATTATGAAGCTAGGAGTTCATGTGAAGACCAGAAGCCAAAGCCAAGGAACTTCTAGAAGTTTGGAGACATGCCTGGAGTAGACCCTTCCGTAGGTTTTTCAGAGGGAGCATGGCCCTGCTGGCTCCTTGATCTCAGACTTCTAGCCTCCAGAACTGTAAGAAAATAGACTTGTTGTTAAGCCACTCAGTTGTGGGACTTGGTTGCAGCAGTCCTAGCTATCTCATACAATTAGGGTGGGTAATGCCAGATGGTATAATAGACAAGCCTCCAAATCTCAGTGCACAGACACAGTGAAAAGTTGTTTTTTGCTCATGCAGATGCTAATGACTTTGACTGAAGGGCAGCCTTCCACACAGACATTCAGAGGCCCCGGTTCTTCCTATGTTATGGCCTCACCAGTCCCAGAGCCTTGCGTCTTTTGCTGGGTCCTCTGTATCCACACAGCTGTGGTGGAGATGGAGGGGTCTAGAAAGGAGGAAAGTTATATTTGATCAAGGGCAGAAGAATAGGATCCTATGAGTTTCCCTAGGAGCTCAGAAATGTATTGGTAATTCAATATTATTATCATCAAATAATGTTGACATATTTTAAAGCACTATATACCAGATACTTCTAAAGTGCTTTACATGTAACAGGGTATTTGTCTCATTTAGTTCTAAATAGTTGGTACTGTTATTAACCTCATTTACAATGAAAACCAGGGATCAGAGAGCTCACCCAGGTGTACATGGCGGAGCCGTGATTCAGACCCTGTCAGTCTGACTGCAGAATCTGTTTTTAACTCCTACACCATGGTGGCTCCACAACATACACAAATACCCTTATGAGTATTTAAAGGGCCCACAGTCATTCCTGCCTGTGGTCATCATTCAAACTAAATTGAATGAATTCAACCTCGGCAGTAACAGCCTGAATACAGCCTCATGGGGAAGGCGACACTTAAAGACCCTCAGGAGAGAAGGAAGGGGCACAAGAAAGGACCTTTGTTCATAGCCACTCTTTGTCTCAAAATACGTTAAAGAAATTGGTCTTTAGAGTTTTTACCTTTTCTTTTACACTCCTTTTCTCTCCTTGTCATTTCCAATTTTTTATTAAAGTATCCAAAGCTTTTCTTCTCCTGCCCTCTACCACCTGAAAGAGTAAAAATATCGACTGTGCTGTTTTGTGAAACTCATACCTACCAGTCTATTAACCCCTTTGAGTAATTGTGCTTCTAGGATTTTTGCTATTTAGAATTAGATTTGGCTGCAAATAAGAGTAATTCCCCCAATAAGCTCCTGTCTTATTTAAGTTTCTTTGATTTCTCTTTTGCTATAAAGACTAGATGTAGGCACGTAGGTCTGCTTCGAAGCCTCTACTCCATGAAAGCCTCAGGCACCCCGGTTCCTTTTCTCTCCTTCTTCTGCTGTGTGTGGCCATTTCCAAGGGCATGTCCTGTGTTCTGTGCAAGACAGCTGGTCCATGTCCAGCTGTTACATATGCATTCCAGCCAGCAGGAAAGAGGAAAGGGAAGGAGAAGTACAAAACTCTGTGTTAGGAGCTTCTTGTAGTTACCCACTTCATGTGTGTCCCATTGTCCAGAACTTCGTCAAATGGCCACACCTAAAGAGAGGCTCCCAGCTAAAAACCAGGGATTCCATTATGGCAGACTAATGAAAATCAAGTAGATATTGGGGGATAAATAACTGTCTCTGCCACATGCCTTAAAATTCTAACTGTGGAATAAAAACGTATTGTTCTGCTAAAGAAATCCAGGCATCACTTTGGAAGAATGCATTTTCTGTAAGTTGCCTTATTCTTGGTTCTGAATCATTGCTACACTTAAAGCTGGACCTTAGGATTCATCTTCTCAGGCTGTTTAGGGCTGGGGTTTAGGTTCAGTTAATAGGACCAATTGTTTTTCTTTCTTTCTCTTTACTTTCACATATTCTTACATCAGTGCAAAGATTCTCAGGTTTGGAGGATGTAAGGACCTTTCCTATTTGGCTTCTCCGTGCCTGTGCCACCACCTCAGGCTTGCATAAACGCACCTCCCCTCACTGCCTGGGATGTCTGGTGCTTGGACTTCATTTCCTCCATTCCTGTAATGCAGTGTTTACTCAAATTACAAAGTCAGATTAAAACATCTAAGCCATACATGGGAGGTCCACGGTGGCTATTAGAGGTAGGAAAGCAGCTCACAGCCTTAGATCCACAATGATACATTCTACGTCATGCTTGCCGTCACAATATCTTTACGCTTTTTTCTGTTCTCTTCATTAACAAGATTTATATATCACCCTAAGTGTGAGTAATATGCACTAAGGACTTAATTAGCATATCAATGTAAGGTAATTTGTCTGACCAGTGAATACTAAATCTTAACTGATATGGAAATGAGAAAATGCTTTTTCTGCCTTTTCCAGAAGAATACAAATTAAAATAAATTTCAAGTTGCATGATTCTTGGCCACTGTTTTCTCGGGAGACCCATTATCTTTATTAATACGAGTTATAACATTTGCATAAATGTATTTTGTTTATACAAACAATTCTGTATATTTGTGAAGCAAAAAGAAAAAAAAATTTTTTTAATTCTTTAAAAGAACCCAAAGCGAGCCAGAATTCAACATTGAAAATTTTACTTTATTATAGGGTTTTGATACATTTAATTGTGTGGGTGTGAGTATAAAATAGGTCATTTATTAGAGCCGAAGTACTGCCCACAAAATGTGAAGAGGGAGGAGAATGTTTTCAGTTTAATAAAGTTAACATCTGGACACTAAATAGAAGTGCAGTTTCTATCAGGGATTCTTTTTTTCCTGCAGGAAAATGATGCCAAGTTTTTAGCTTTGCTACACTCACATTGAAGATTCTAATTGCAAAATGAGTCATGGTTGCAGTGATCCTGTTGGAGATATAAACTGAATGGACCTTCTGAGTAAGAGCTGAGCCAAGACAGTAAACCACTGATGGGAACATTTTAGCCATGTAGATTTATTTTGTTTGCATAACTGAGCAAAATTAAGATATTTCCCTTTTATGATGATTTGTTTTGGTTATTTTAATCAGACTCTTTAATATATATTTTTGTTATCTAGGTTATACTTGATTCTTTTTCGTTAAGGACAAGGTAGAGTACAGGTGTTTTCCAACTTGAGTGAAGGATAATTTACATGCAATGAACTACGTATGTTTTAAATGTGTGAGTTCCAGTTGCTCCCTCTGTCTGCCTTCTCCCTGCGTTGTCAGCCTTTTAGTTTTAGTGGTATCATATTTTGATTTGAATCTATATTTCCCAGCTGACTAATAATGTTGAATATCTTTTCATGTGTTTCTTGGCTATTTCTATATTGCCTTTGGGGACGTGTCTTCTTTTTCAAATCTTTTGCTCTTTTTTTTAAACTGGGTTGTTTAATTTATTATTATATATATATATATTTTTTCTTTTTGTGGTACGCGGGCCGCTCACTGTTGTGGCCTCTCCCGTTGTGGAGCACAGGCTCCGGACGCGCAGGCTCAGCGGCCATGGCTCACGGGCCCAGCCGCTCCGCGGCATGTGGGATCTTCCCAGACCGGGGCACGAACCCGTGTCCCCTGCATCGGCAGGCGGACTCTCAACCACTGCGCCACCAGGGAAGCCCGGGTTGTTTAATTTATTATTGAATGTAAGTGTTCTTTATATATAGTGTTCTAAATACAAGTCCTTTGTTCTACATGTTTTCTAAATATTTTCTCCAAGACTGTGGCTTAACTGTTTGTTCAATAGTGTCATTTATTCAAAGATCAGAAGCTTTCAATCTTGATGAGGTCAAATTTTTCAAAAATCTTTTATGTACTGTGGATTTTGTGACGTAAGAAATTTTTA
Organism: Grampus griseus; assembly: GCF_964374135.1. Lineage (NCBI taxonomy): Eukaryota > Metazoa > Chordata > Mammalia > Artiodactyla > Delphinidae > Grampus > Grampus griseus. Next base: position 77,294,715 of record NC_139007.1, read on the forward strand.
CCTATCCCAAGGTCACAAAGATCTTCTCCCATGTTTATTGTAGAAGTTTCATACTATTAGGTTTTATATTTAGATCTGTGATCTATGTTGAATTGATTTTTATGCATTGTGGGAAGTAAAGTTCAATGTTAATTTTCAAGATATGGATTATCCAATTGTTCAAGTACCATTTAATGAAAAGACTCTCCTTTCTCCATTGAATTACCTTGGCACCTTTACCAAAAATTAATTGACTCTATGTGTGGATATACTTTTGCATTCTTTATTGCATTTTATTATCTGTTTATATGTTTACTAATTCTAAGCTGTCTTGGTTATTGTAGCTTTGTAAAAAGCTTTTTTATCATAGTGAGTCCTCCAACATTGTTCTTCCTTTAAATAATTTCCTGGGCTATTCTAAGTTCTTTTATTTTCATATATATTTTTAAAATTAGCTTGACAGTTTCTACAAAAATAAAGCATTAATTGAAATTGTGTTCAACTCATAAATCAGTTTTGTTATAACCAACATCTTAGTGATGTTGGGTTTTCTAATCCATGAACATGTTCTGTTTATTCACTTAGGTCTACAAGTGATTTGTAGATTCATTGGGATTTTTGTAAATAGGAACAGTTTTAGTTTTCCCTTTCTGATTGGTATGCCTTGTATTTCTGTTTCTTGCCTTACCGCAATGGCTAAGACTTCAATTATAATGTTAACTAGAAGGGGTGGATATGAGCATTCTTGCCTTAATGATTTTAGGGAGATTTTTTTGGCCCTTAATTATGATATTAACTATGTATGCTTTTTTTAATGTCAGATTGATGAATACCTTCCTATATCCAGTTTCCTAAAAATTTTAATGTGAATATGTGTTGAATTCTATCAGCTGCTTTTTCTGTATCTACTGGAATTATATGAAGTTTCCCTTTTGTTATTTTAATAGAGTAAATTACATTTTTTTAAATGTTCAACCAGCCTTGAATCTCTGTGGTAAGGTGTATTTAGTAATAATGTATTATATATTTTTTAATATATTGTTAGATTCTATTTGCTAATATTTTGCAAAGGATTTTTACACCTATGTTCTATAAAATTTTGGGTTTATAGCCCCAGAAAGTGAGTTTGTCAGTATTTCTTCCTTTTGTTTTTTAAAATGTATAAGGTGGGTATTATTTTTTTCCTGAAGTTTAATAGAGTTCACCAATAAAACTATTTTAGGTATTTTGTCATTGTTGAAATTTTTTTTTATAACAAATTCAATTTCTTAATTGATATAGGTATATTCAATTTCTCTGTTTTGTTTTTTGTCATTCTTAGAATGGTATTTTTCAAGGTATTTGTCCTTTTTACCTAAATTGTCAAATTTATTGACATTAAAAATTTCCCTTTTTAGTATTTGTAAGATCTGAATTGATAATCCCTTTTTTTATTTCTGATATTAGTAATTAGAGTCTCTCCTTTTGAACTGTGTTTTCATATCTAAAATGTATCTCTTATTGGAAGTGTTTTATGGTGGTTTTGCTTTTTAATCCACTGTGACAACCTCTGACTTGTAATTAAAGTGTTTATATCATTACCACTTAATGTAATTTTTTTTATATGCTTGGATTTTATCATCCATTTAACTTTTTTCTTCTTGTTTCCTTTGCTTTTATTGTTTTTATGTTCCCCCTTTCCTTTCCTAAATTTTTTAAGTTATTAGAATATTTTTTAGCATTCTATTTTAATTTATATATTGCTATATCTCATTGCCATTCTATCTATATCTTATTGCAATTTTTTAAATGGTTGTTTGGCAGACAACAATGTGTATCCTTAATCTTTCTCAGATTACTTAAAATTAGTTTGTATCATTTAATGTAACATTAGAAAACTTGCAATCATATCGATCTCTTTAATACTTACAATGACAATATATATAAATATAAAATATTACAACTGCAAACATTGAAAACATCACTAAACAGTGTTTTAGTTTTTATTTTAAACAGTCATAGGTATTTTATGGAAATTGAGAAAAAATAGATATTTACCATTTCCAGGGCTTTTCAGTTTTTCCTGAAGATCCAAATTTTTCTCTGGAAACATTTCTTTTAGCCTAAAGAAATGTATTAAGTATTTCTTATAGTGAAGGTTTGCTGGTGATATATTTTGTTGGCTTTTCTTTATCTTAAAATTTCTTGGGCTTCCCTGGTGGCGCCGTGGTTGAGAGTCCGCCTGCCGATGCAGGGAACACGGGTTCGTGCCCCGGTCTGGGAAGATCCCACATGCCGCAGAGCGACTAGGCCCGTGGGCCATGGCCGCTGAGCCTGCGCGTCTGGAGCCTGTGCTCCACAACGGGAAAGGCCACAACAGTGAGAGGCCCATGTACCACCAAAAAAAAAAAATTTTCTTTGTTTCACCTTCATTTCTAAAGATATTTTTCACTTGGCATAGAATTTTGCATTGACAACTTTTTTTTTTAATTTCAGTACTTTAAATATATTATTCCACTGTCTCTAGTTTCCCTGGTTTCTACTGAGAAATTTCTGATTATATGCACTATGATTCCACTGTATGTACTGCATCTTTTCTTCTTCTGACTACTTTCAAGTTTTTCTCCTTACCTTTGGTGTTTTGCAGTTTGAACTTTAATATGAATAGGCAGTTTTTCTTTGAATTTTCCTTTTCGGGGAATTTTCTGACCTTCTTGAATATATAAATTTAAAACATTCACATAACCTGGGAAGTGTTTGGCCATATTAAATTTAAACACTTTTTCCTGCCCTGTTTTCTCTTTCTTCTTTTCTCCTGAAATGGAACTGGTACGTAGAGCTACCCTCCCCTGCTGTTCGTGGTGGGTGGAAGAGACAAATGAGGCAAATGTCTTTTGTTGCATAATTTGGCCTAGGGTGGGTTTTGTCAGAGGATATTATTTCATTCTGCATTGGTCAGATCTTTACATTTTCCATGTACAAGTTCTGGAAATAAAGGAAAATTTTAAGAGAATTTAGGATAACAAGTGACGACTGAAAAAGGAAGAAAAAGAAGGTGCTACTTATAAGTTAGAAGCAGTGGGCTATTTGGCCTGGACAGGGAATAGTTCCTGAGGGAAATGAAGCAATACTGGCTGACCTAGAGGATGGGCTCCAGGTGTGTTCTCAGGCTACTCTGAAGATGGCAACTAAATGGTGTATTGGAAGGATTTTTTTCATGCTATGTACATTTATCTCTGGATTAGATCATGAAAAGACCTTGTAAACAATAACAAAAATTTTTTTTACTAAGATTTGAAAAATAAGGTAGTTTTCCTCGGGTTTAGAATAGTTTATATGTGGTCCTTACAGAGGATGTAGGTGCTGACTCAATCTCTCAAGGTCCCTTTCAACCCACCATTCTATAATTCTATAATTAATTACTGAATGAGAAGATCATTTAATTAGTGTTACAGTTAAATCTGCGCTAGGAACACTTATATCCCTGGCATTCCTGAAAAAGCCATAGATGTGGTTTTCTTGAAAAGACCCTTTTGGGAAGTAGTTAGAGGTAGTGTTGCTGAGTTATCAAAGAATCATCTGCCTTTTGGCATCATTGATGGGCCATTTTGTTTATCATAGGACAATGCTTGATAGAAAATTAGTAATCATATACAATAGCATGGCAGGAGATCAACTGCTTTGCTTTTGGCAAGAGCTAATGATTCCTTTTTGCAAGACCAGCATAATGCATGACTTTGCCTTTCATTTTTCACAAAATAAAAACATTTGCATACATTTTTGCAAGAGTCAGTCATAGTATTAAAGAAAAACTAAGAATCATCTAAAACAATAGCTTAGCATAAATAAAAAAGATTGGATGTAACACAGCACCACAAAAAATACTAGACCTGCCTCACTGCACTGAATTTCTGCAGGACATAACACTTCCATCAGAAAACAAAACAGTGGAAATAATAAATGGATACTATAAATTAAAACTGGTGCAATTACAAGGAGGCATCCCACAAATAATTCTTCTTTGTACAGTGTGTTCCAATTGTATTAAAAGATCATTTTTGTTTTGCAAAACAAATTTTACTCTCCAGATTAAAGAAAATATTTTTTATGTACATGATTATAATGGGCTGTTGAATTAAGATTCTAAGTCTTCTGCAAAATAGAGAATCTGAATATTCCTAATACGACACAATCTAATACAATAAAGCTGAATTTCTCTTATCATATAAAGCTCTCTTTCTCTACATTCAAATGATTTCCCAGAGATGCACTTAAACCCAGACTCATTATAACATTTATATTATTCCTGTTATTGTGGTTAGAAAGCATGGTTGTACTTCATGAAAGGGAAGGATGTAATAGCCATTGTTAAAAAGAAGTCAGAGGGGTGTGAAACAGCTGTTTTAGCTCTCCAAAGAAGAAAGTATAAGTTCATTTAATCTAAATACATTTGGATGCCTCTTGGCCGATACTTTTAACCCATGGTGATTTATTCTAATTTTCATGGATGACTAATATGGCACACCTTCTTCCAATGATGAAAACTGACCTTTTCTGAAGTTCTCTGCTGAATTATTCATCCACAGGGGAATTTGCTTAAGGAGTATTAGAAACTCTCTCTTGGGGAACTGAACCAAACTTTTACAATCAGTTAAAAAAAAGAGTAAATAAGCATATTGACATTTCATATTATCAGTTTCTGCTTTCCAATCTAAATTTTCTATTGACTCTGTTGGAATGTGAATGCAAAAAAATATTTCACTTCTATTTACAAAGAAATTATTTGGCGTGTGTGATGGGCAATTAAATGATGACTTCAGTTTTTCATCTATAAGTTGGAGTGTTGACTCATCTGGGCCAGCATTGTTATACAATCTTTAAAACAGATGATTATGTGGTACTGGGCCAGTAGCACTGTCACACACATATTTCTCGATCACCAGCTTCCATTGTGGCTGCTTCCCGTTCAGTCACCCTTTATTGGCTTAATAAAATTGTTAGGATTGTCATTGACTCAAAAAGAGAAACCAGGAAGAAAATAAAGAATAAAGACTAGTTTCAGCATGGACCTTTATTTTTTGCCAAATATTCCTCTCAAACCTAGCCTTCACCATAGACTTCTGCATGGTGGATAATTTGCCTGGTTCTAGTTTATATTCGAAAGAACTAGTTAAAATAATTCCAATTTTTGTTCTATGTTTGGAACAATGAGGACTTAGTTACTTGGAAACCCACCATAAATTTCTGTGACCCATGCATGGTGACTTTTTTTCTTAATAGAAAAAAAAGGTAAGAAAAGCAAATAAAAATATTTGTAAAATCATTGTATAGGGTGTATTATGGGGAAAGTAAATATTCAGGCTGATCTTATCTACTTAACTTTTTCACAAATTTGGTTATGATGTAGCAGATCTGGACATCTATTGTTTCATTTTCCAGGTGACTTTCATGCCTACCTTGTCAGCAGGTCCCGGCATACGGCTGATAGTTGGAATGTGATGTCACAACTGGAAGAAGGTAAGGTGTCTGTACTTTCACTGCCTGTAACTCCAGAGTCAGCCTAAGAGGGGAATACATGCACTATGAGCCTTGGGAGAAATAAAATTTGCTTTTCTTTGGAAAATGTTGGGAAACTTGTCTTAAATTTTCTACATGGAGCTATAATAAAACGACGACCTTGAGATACTGTAAGATGGCTATTACATTTTTGCATTTCACAAGGGAATGTCCTTTTTCAAAGTAGAATATAAAGACTTTCAAAGGTTGTATTAGTTTGAGTTTCATCAAACGCAGATCCTGAAAGAAAGCTTCGGGGGTAAATACTTTGGAAGGTGATCGCAAAGCTGCTGTTTTGTGGTAGAGAAGTAAGGCAGGGATGGAATGGGGCCAATCAAATATATTTTAAAGAGCACATCATGGCCATGGGCAATGGGGGCTTAAGTGCAATGGGGACCCTCATAAAAACTGTGGAACACACCTCAGAACTCCCCTGTGGTAGGGTGAGGAACCTGGAAGGCTTGTCCACCAATTCCTGCCTCTCTTCGTTTGAGGGTTACTTCTGTGGTGCTAACATCTTATTTCTGGCCTCCCCCAGGTGTGAGCCAAGTGCATTCCTGTCACCAGCAAAATCATTCTGGGAAGTAGATGCATGGGGCCATGGTGTATAAAAGAGCTGTGTGCAGGTTAGCGCTGGCTTGGAGTGAAGGGATGTGGGTAGGGCACCAACAGGTGTGTATTGCTATCTATCAAGGAGAGAGAATACCTATGAAGTCATAATCCTATACATCCATTGTATAGATTAGGACTCAATCAGGAAGACAGAACCACTATGCATTATACGGAACATGGTACTGTTGGGGTGAGGACAAACAGGAACCTGTCACGACTTGCAATCTCTACAGCAGAGGTGACTCACAGAAGAAGCTGGTGCTCTTTGCTTAAGAGCAGCACCCAAGTCTGGCTCCAGACTAGAGAAGCTAAAGGAGGAGAGGAAGCAGCAGTACAGGTTGCTGTGGGCACAACTGCTGGATCCCACCAACGATGTGGCCAGGAGATCAGCAACCACGTGCACACAGTGCAACCATGCCCAGTGCCCTGTATCAACCTTCAGAAGAAAGTGACTACTGCTTGTCTTCTGACTTCCAAGTCTCACAAAAATCTCTCTTCTTACCCCAAACAATAAAGAGAAGAGATTTCTTAGCATTCCACCAAGTTCACAGGCTGCAAAGCCATCACATCCATGTTCTGTTAGTTAAATTCTATTTTCTGGGAAGGCCAAGGGAAGTGTACACATACATTCATAAAATCTAGGGGACGAAGAAATTTGACAGTTCCTGATTTTTTCTTAGCTCTAAAATTTAAAAGCTTTTAGAAGTTTAGAGATACTTGACTAAAGTAATCCTCTGAATTAATCTTTATTTTAACAAAGAAAGTTATTTAATTTCTCACGGTGTTGGATAACCGAGGTTTTATTTGATTAGGTGTAGTGTGTGTGAAGGGAAAGGGGATGTCTATTTGTGTGGTTCATCAAGGCGTCAACTTCCCATTTCCTTTGAATGCCCCACCCCTCAAAAAATCAGGTGCCCTCATTGTGTGAGCTTGAACTAGTCACCACAGAAAGTACCTGGAAGCGTTTCATGAACCATGTTGGACCTTTAAGGGTATGTACTTGTTTAGTTTCTAATTCTTTACTATAACTGTACTTTTAATTATTTTTATAGGTTTAACACGACTTTAAGTGATGGTCTAAAGATGTTCTTGATTTAAAAACCTTTTTTTTTGGAATTTACCATCAAGATGTCAATGGACCCAGAGCAAATGCATGGTTTTCTTCTAACTCAGGCTGGAAAAACACTGTGGGATTCTTGTGCCCACAGGAAATCTATAGATGAGGCATAGTTATTTTGGATTCTTTAATATTAGATTTACAGAGGACCTGGGGGAGTAATGAACGCAGCTGAAGGTAAGATGTAAATCACAGTGTAGAGGTGATGATACAGGGCTGACAGAGGACAGAGGGAAAGCTCAGGAGAAAACTAGTGGTATATTGGAACCGGCTTGAACTTGCTTATACGAGCTGATCGTGGGCAACTTTCCCCAAATCTCAGTTTAGTGATACCACATTGGTAACTTGGAAACATCCACGGTGAAAGTATCTGTACTGTAGAATTTGGAAGACCCTGCAAACCAGGGCTTCCTCCACCTTTCGCCCCTACCAGCCTGAGAGCTGATTGTTAAACTTTTCCCAGCACATGACTGGGTAAGTATGAAGTCACCTAGTTGCTGTTCTTCTTTCATGTTTTGGACAGACCTTTCTATGCACAGGGTACTGAATGGTGGTTGATGAATGTGTGCTTTGGTCTATGATTTTATTTAACGGTTTGTAACTCTCATCCTGAGATTTGAATTCAGGCAGTCTGCAGACCTTTGTTTTGCACTACTATTCATTCCATATTTACTGCACACCCACCATGTGCCAGGTGCAGTGCTTGGTGCCAGGGATACCACAGTGATGACCGACATGGCTCTTGTCTTCATAGGGTTTACGTCTCCAGAGGTTCTCAGCCTTGCCACTCTTGACATTTTAGACTGGATGATTCTCTGTTGTGGGATTAAGCAGCATCCTGGCCTCTATCCACTAGATGTCAGTAGCAACTCCCCCCAGCTGTGAAAATCAAAAATGTCTCCATGTTGCCAAATGTCCCCTTTGGCACAAAATTTCCCTGGTTGAGAACCCCTATGATAAACAACTATAATGCAAGAGAAGCTAGTTCTGAGAGAAGCCGGCACTTGAATAGATATTTACAGTTGTCATCTCTGTTTTACAGGTGGACAAACTGAGGCGCTCAGAGTAAGAAGTCACTTGGGTAAAACACCTTTTTAAGTAGTCAAAGTAGGATTATAACTCTTGTCTTCTTGATTTTACAAATAATTCTGAAATTGGACAACCAGGAAAAAACCGGCTAGGTAGCTAGAAATGATGCAAACTTAGAAAAAATCGTTCATGGCCAAGAATAGCAACATTGGTCATAGCTTTTAGGAAAGGAATTTTAAATATTTATTAAAAATATGACTATTCATATTATGGTCAGAGACCATATGTAAATAAATAAAACGCAGTTTTTCTAGAACTAAAATTCTAAAAATGTAATGGCATAGGTGAAATGAAAAGTGAGGGGGAATTGTTGAAACCCCACGTGACTGTGTGACTCCTTAGGGGCTTCCAGATGAGCTCACGTTGGATGAGGACATGTCCAAGGCACGACGGGAGTTGATCCTGAATCGTGATGAATGACGCGCAGTTATAAAAAGGATTTCTGGAGGTGATGCTCAGTAATTGGCGTATTCCACAGAATACTGTTTTGCTTTTATCTCATGCTAAAATAAATTTTGTATTAGTGTTTTGTACACATTTTTAAAAGAACATGTTACCTTTTGTCATAGAACTTTCTAAGTATTAGAATTAAAATTAAATTAAAATTACACATTGTTTTAATTAAAAAAAATTTTTTTTCGGCCGCGCCACATGGCTTGCGGATCTTAATTCCCCGACCAGGGATAGAACCTGTGCCCCCTGCAGTGGAAGTATGGAGTCCTAACCACTTGTCGACTTAAAAAAAATGCACAATGTGAGGGTTGCGAGTTAAGTTTTATTTGGGGCAAAATGAGGACTGCAGCCCAGGAGACAGCGTTTCAGATAGCTCTGAGGAACTGTTCGAAAGAGGTACGGGGGAAGGTCAGTATATAGGTGATTTTGGTGAAGGGGGAGTACATGCAATCGAGCACATATTTTCTTGCAGAAGGTTTCTGCTAGTCACGAGGAGCAGTCGTCACCATGAAGGATTTTAGTGCTTTTCTAGATATGAGGAGATACAAGCATCTGGCTCATAAAATCGGCTCCTGAAAATATCTAACTATCTGAAGACCTGTTCTGCCAGTTTTTCCCAGAGCACAGAGTGTCTCATTTCTTCTCTCCACCCTGAACTCCTTTCAGAGGGTGTTGAAAATCAGCAGCTGCAGCAGCACATGATTTAATCCTTGTAGAGGTAGATGGCATGCACCAGTGACAAGTGCCAATTTGTAGTTGACACACTGGACCGCCAGGGAATAAACTGAGGCTTGCAACAAAAAAGAAATGCCAAAGACAACAAAAAGACTCTTTAAAGCTATGTTTGGAGTAAGAGAGAAACAGGGAGGCCCTCTGCCTGGAGCAAATGGTATGATGCTAACAGATGACAGAGGGAAAGCACAGCCCTTCAGCTTTATTTCTGCTCAGCCTGTTCAAGGAAAATCGTGTTCCGACGGGGAAGATATTTGAGAACAAATATTTTGAAAGAAATCAAAGTCTGAGAAATTGAAGAAGTAATAAAACACCTGTTTTAAATGTATTAAAATTCAGTTTCATCTTTGTTCATTCATTCATCAAATGTTAACTAACATTCATACACTGGGCTGAGCAAGGGAGAAATGGTCATTCTCAGTTCCTGAATTTTAGTGGAAGTAAGCAAATAAAATTCACTGGGATACCTTGTACATCTGGTGTTCCATGTACCATGTTAGGGCACGTATAGAATTCAATGGGGACCAAACCTGGTGTGAAGAAGGGAGGATGTTAGGTCATGGTCTTCTCAGAGTCCTTCCCCCCACCCCCTGCCCCAGCAAATGAGAAGGATTTAACAAGGTGGAAAAGTGAAGGGTAGGGATGGAAAAGGATGCTGCTGATATGGATAATGTATGCTCATGGGCCAAAAATTATATTATGGGCTCCTGAGGGAACCTGCCCATGTGACCACACAACCACTCCCAGCAAGTTTTAAGAAACCATGGTGAATGGAATATTATTCAGTCATAAAAAGAAACGAGATTGAGTTATTTGTAGTGAGGTGGATGGACCTAGAGTTTGCCATACAGAGTGAAGTAAGTCAGAAAGAGAAAAACAAATACTGTATGCTAACACATATATATGGAATAAAAAAAAAATGGTTATGAAGAACCTAGGGGCAAGACGGGAATAAAGACACCGACCTACTAGAGAATGGACTTGAGGATATGGGGAGGGGGAAGGGTAAGCTGGGACAAAGCGAGAGAGTGGCATGGACGTATATACACTACCAAACGTAAAATAGATAGCTAGTGGGAAGCAGCCGCATAGCACAGGGAGATCAGCTCGGTGCTTTGTGACCACCTAGAGGGGTGGGATAGGGAGGGTGGGAGGGAGGGAGATGCAAAAGGGAGGAGATAGGGGAACATATGTATATATATAGCTGATTCACTTTGTTATAAAGCAGAAACTAACACACCATTGTAAAGCAATTATACTTCAAAAAAGATGTTAAAAAAATAAAAATTAAAAAATTAAGAAAAGAAACCATGGTGACAGTAAGTGGTTCTGGAAGACTGGAGATGATTAAAAACTTGATTTTCAAAAATAGGGTCACATAGAAGAACTGGTCCTCTTGTTCAAATCTTAGCGGTTTGACTCATACATTTAATACTGTTTGTACCAGACACTTACAGAGTAAAAAGAGAGGCCTATTTCACACGTGGTTTTGTTCATGAAGACGGAAGAGGTCCCGGTGATGCCTCTCTTCCTCCTCCCACGTCTGGCTCTAGGTGGGATATTTCTAGGTTCAGATAGTTTGTCTCTCTGGCTAGAATCACCTTATGGCGCTTACTGATTCTGGTGGGAAATGCTTGGAGGATTGTGATCTGGGCAATCAGGGCCACCATCTATGGTCATGCAGGGTGTGCACAACCCCACAGGGTACCAGTCAGGGCCCCACAGGTGGAATGATTAGGTGCAGAGACAGTCTGCTGGTAGAACAATTTAAATTGATGTTTATGAATGTATTTCCACTTCCAAGCAGGAAATCTCTAGTGAAGGAATGCAGGACTCTTTGGTTCTGTCTCAGCAGCACTATTTTAGCATTGAAATGCGGTGACCAAAATTACAGATGATAAATAACCAGGAGAGATAGATTGTAAGTTGAATCAAAGAGTCAAAATTAAACGACTGCCGGTTTTGCAATGAAAGACCAGAGCATGGAATGTGAAACTATCACAGATTAAATATAAGCCTCTGAATTTTGTTTGAAAAATCAATTTTATGAGTAGAGGTTTGAGGAGACGAAACGATTTATGTAAAAGAAGGCTTGTAAAATTTAACTAATCATGAGCTCAATATAAACCAGTAATGCGATGTGGCTGCTGAGAAAACAAAGGTGATCTTTCTTTTCTCTTGAAAGTTTCCTTCCTTGATGCTTTGCAAATTACAAAACTAAGAAATGCTTGTTTTAAAAAGTGAAATCAAAATAAAATTCTAAAAGGCTGTAAAAAGGAAATACTAATTCTCTCCTTCTTTCTAGTTCTTGGCCCCTTGCAACAAAAGATTATCCACCCAAAATGTCAACAGTGATGAGGTTAAGAAATCCCTGCATCATACTAACATATTCAGCGTATTTCTCTGCATACCATGAGTCCTGGAAATTACCACCAAGTAAATTTTTCCTGCCAGAGTTTCTCCTTCTATAAAATGGGGATAGTAATAGCACCCACCTTGAGAGTTGTTATGAAAATTAGGTTAAATAAAACATGTAAAGCATTTAGACTAGTGTGGAAGAAAATCTAGCAGAGCACTGGGAAAAGCCTTTTTGCAAAATGCCATGGCCAGAGAAGGCGCTGAAGGAATGTTCTGCCTTGGGAGAGAAGGGTGGAATTTTTATAGAGCTGAGCAAAGAGAGGTCAGTAGAAGAAGTTCAGCTAGTTTGGGGACTAGGTGCTGAAAAAGGGTCCTCAGGTGGAGAGGAGTTGCTTTTTTGGACTAGCCACTGTTGGCTGGGCAATTCGGGTTTTATCAAGAGGAAGAGGGAGGGAGAGCTGTGGAGCTAAGGTCACCGGAGGGCAGGATGGAAATTAGTTAGTCCTTTAGGGTCTCTTATATTGACAGGTAGAACGTGCTCAAAACTGTTGTAGATGTTATTCTGATCTCCCCTCATCCTGGGCAGACTCTCTGTAAAGCGTCTCACCTCTGGGAGCCATTGGGAAACAAGGCAGAAGTTCTCCCTGCTCTTGGGATTCACAACGGGCCTAGAGGTTGGACTGCAACCCTCCAAGGAGGAAGTGGCTCCCCTTGGGCACCCTGGCTCCCTTTTGTGGAAATAAACAAAGACCACCTAAATGAGAAAAGCAAAGGCTATCAATTCAGAGCTTGCTATGCAATGGAGTCAGCCACCGTTACTTGAATTTTGGCGGAGACCCAATGACAGACAGAGGGGTGGGAAGGTTGGTGTGTGCCCTGATGGAGGCTGTGGGCACCAGGATGCTGGAGGCGGCTGGCTAGGGGCAGGAGGTCCATGGGATGGGTTAGCGGTGGGCACGTGGCTTTTGGTAGTTAGTCCTAAGTTGGAAATGGAGACAGAAATTAGGGAAGCTCTCAGTTATCAATCAAGTCCTGGCTATTTGGAGCCAATAGTTACAGGTGTTTTTGTTTGGTTTCCTGGATTGTTACTAAAGATGGTTACATGGTTTCCTGCAAGTCTGCCTTATAGCCGACTGGCTTCTTGGGTGATGTATTGTAGATAAGGGGTTGGTTTCCTGGGCAGGTAGCTGCAGGTTGTGGGTCAGAGTTCTGTTTTTATATAGGGTCCAGACTTCATCCATTTGTATCTCCAGATTCAGCTTCTTACTTTGCTTTCCTCTCATTATCTTTTCCTTTCTAAGTTCGAGTTGTTTTTGCTGGTCTGGGGACAGGAAAAACAAAAACAAAACAAAACTGACTTTAGTTGATCATGTATTCATTCAGGTTTATTGTTTCTAACGTAAATTTTATGATATAAAGGGCTAAAGAGTTTGATGCTCAGATTCTTGAGACTTGACTCTTAACATTCAAAAGCTAAGAATTGCATCTTTTGGATTCTTATTCTGTCTTCCCAGAGACAATGACAAGGAATCGGGAAAGGGCAACATGTGAAAGGATATTAAAAAACTAAAAGCCCATAATAAACACATATGACATAAGACTTACTATATCTGCATTATGTAATAGCAAGTTGTTCTCCATAGAACTTCCAAACAAACCTAGAATGATTGAAAGGATTGTTGAAGAACAAACTTTTAGAGCCAGGATATTGGATAAGAGTCTAGAATGAAATATGGTGGTAAGAGGGGTTAGAGAAGACTGACTTTTTAAAAAATGCTATACATTAATTGCTGACTTAGTTTATTGAACTTAGTTTTCTATCTTCTTTCTAGGCATGCTTGTTGGTATGTAGACATCAGTTTTCTTATAGCCTGTCGTATTTGTTATAGATCTTTGAGTGCATACATTGATGAGGGCTACTGCCTGTACCCTAAACTTGAAAGGCAGTTCAAGCGAGTCCCTTGAATGTTGGCACATGCGCCCTCTGTAATTTCTCATCGGGGTGATTAGTCTAAAGTTAATTTCTACTTGCAATTCTCACAGGTCACTGGCATTTTCATTTTATCATCAGGTTCACTTTCTGTAATGCAAGTGCCGGAGCATGGTTATAGCATATTTCCTCGATTGTTCTAAGATTATTACTGAATAAAATACAGATTACCAGGTAAATGATAGTCCCAATAAGTTGGAACTTTACTCATGTTTATCCCATTTGATTTTAAATTAAGCAATATTTCTTAAAATATTTGTAAGCTAACTTTTGCTTAAAGTTATTTTAAAAATTATATATAAAAACAATTATATATAAAAATTATATATAAAAACAATTAAAAAAATTGTTTTTAATTATTATTTTTTGGCCGCGCTGTGCGGCATGAAGGATCTTAGTTCCCTGACCAGGCATGGAACCCGCACCCCCTGCAGTGGAAGTGCAGAGTCTTAACCATTGGACCGCCAGGGAAGTCCCTATAAGCTAACTTTTGGATGGTGCAAATGATGACATTTGAAGGTAAGGATGTCAATATTATAGAACTACATGATAAAAATAAACCACAGGGAGTAGATTTTCAAATATCCCTATCTCGCCAGCACTAATGAGAGATTTTTGCAATAAATATATTTTGCATATGACATTTAAAGCAGTTGATTAAAGGAAAAGAAAGATTGAAAGTGCTCAGGAGCAGAGATAAGATTTGTATTTGGTATCTTCTCTCTTTTCTCTTTATGATTGCATTAGTGAGCTACTGATTGACGGTGGCTCATGGAGCCTTGGTTGTAACCTGCTGGGGTGCTTACAGGTAAAAGATTGCTGAGTTCTGTTTCCTTGGTCCTAATGTCTCTTCTTGTAAAGCTTGGGGTATAGGAGAGGTGTTTTTATTGTTTTGTATGAGTGCAGCTGCTTTCAGAAGACTTATAATTTGACTAAAGGGGGTATCTGTGAAAAAGGTGTGGTCAGGTATGTCCCGCTGCACTGAATACTAATATACCTTCGGTAGAGGCACATTATGCTTTTATTTCTGACTGTACTTTGAATTATTTACACCTTCAAGGCAGCTGATTGAACTGTAGCATCAGTCAATTAGCAAATCAAAAATTTATATGATTCCAATTTAGCATGGAGTCCTTCTCTCTCTCCTTTTTTCTTTTTAGATTTTCACCCTGACAGTGACAAATTACTCCTCTGCTGGCTGAGATTGGAAATTAAAAGCATTTAGAGTTGCTCATGCATTTATGCTAATGAGAACTTTTGATATGATTTGCATGCAAAAGAGGACAATCTGAAAGCTCGTCAGTTTTTCATGCTTCCGCATTTTGATGTAGCAGAATCTTGTTCTGTTTTTCCGCGGAGCAAAATTTTTTCTCCAGGAAACAATACCGAGTGTGAACAAAAAGAGTTCTTTTAAGTCAGAAAGTTCTTCTTCGTTTTTTTACCCTCCAGATTCTTGTCAAATCGTTTGCTTGCTCCTTCAGAGCTGCAGCCCACGTTCATTAGCATTTTAGATGTTTATCAAAGGAAGGATCCAGTATCTGCCACACAAGATTATAGCTCAGCTTCATTTTCAATTCAACAAGGAAAAAAAGAAGACCCGAGGACAGACAGGAAGTGGGACATGCACCCTGACAATCTTTTTCTTACATCCACCCGAATTAATCCCATTTAGAGAACATTTGATTAATCATCAAAGGTGGCAGTTTTACCTTTCAGAGAGGGCACTGACAAGTTTTAGTCAGAGTCTTAGTATAAAAGTATTAACCCTGATATTTGTATAAAAGAGAGCAACATTAAAAATGAATCCAGAAAACTGGAGGGAAGAAATGAATGGGGAAGAAATGTACTATCCAAAATTTTTGAAATGGATTTTATTGCATCCATAAATATGCATTCATTAAACCATTAAGATGACAAAGGGGGAGTTGAAAGGATGGGATATTCTTTTTAATTTTTATTTTTCTTAGAAGTGAGTCCCTCTCTTGGGATTCTTGTAATTTGGTGAAAGTTATGGGCCATCTTATCAGAATGTAATTAGTGCTGTGGAAATTTTATCTTGCCAAAATAAATATGCTTTGTTGTTGCTTTCAACAGTTATCATTTTATTTACATTTAATGCAGTGCAGAAATATTTTGCACCAACTATGTGGAAGGTAACGTGTGTTACCCCATAAATATACTGTCCACGCAAACAGAGACATCAGGAGGTCTCTTTGGCTTTAAATGCATAGGAACTTCTTATTTACCTAAGATGTTTCAAGGATGATTGGTACCAGAGTTTAATGACGGAAA
Source organism: Grampus griseus (assembly GCF_964374135.1). Taxonomy (NCBI): domain Eukaryota; kingdom Metazoa; phylum Chordata; class Mammalia; order Artiodactyla; family Delphinidae; genus Grampus; species Grampus griseus. Next base: position 77,310,872 of record NC_139007.1, read on the forward strand.
CGTGGCTGTCTATCTGCCTGCTTGCACCTGGTGCCCTTAAGCTGCTCTAACATAGAAAAACATGTGCAGGTCTACCTGAGGGCATTGCCTGGTCTTTGGAATCCATTCAGATCACTTTCTATTTTATCTATTAGGCTTGTACAATTCCCTGCTGTCACCCCCACCCCAATACCTCTTTCAGGATCCTTGGACTTCTGTTCTACATTCTGACTTGACTGAAAATGTGTATTTTCAGAAATCCAGTGTCCCTGGATTTCTCCAAGCATAATGGACACCTAAGCCAGGCATTTCATTTTGGGTACCATCTAATATTGACTGGCTAGCACTTTAACATCAAGTGAGAGACTCCTAGCTCTGGATTCTCCAGACTTTGCTTGCTATAACTGATTGACTGGCTGGGTCAACTCATAGTTTAGCTGGCCTACTTACCTACCATGAAAGGGGATCAAACCCAATGTGGTCATTGTCTGTTTTGAGTTAGGGAGTGCTATGGATGGATGGAATTGTGTCCCCCCACAAATTCCTATGTTGAACCTTTAAGCTTCTATGTGAGTATATTTGGAGATAGGGCCTATAAGGAGGTAATTAAGTTTAAATGAGGTCATAAGGATGGGGCCCTGGTCCAAAAGGATTAGTATACTTACAAGAAGAGACACCAGAGCACTTGCACTCTTAGTTCTCTTTCCTTTCTTTCTCTGTCTTTCCCTCCCTCCCCCTCCCTCTTCCTCCCCCCCACCCCACCTCCTTCTTCCCCAACCCCACCAAATGAGGGCATAGCCAGAAGGTGGCTGTCTGCAAGCCAGGAAGAGGGCTCTCACTAGGAAGCAAATCAGCTGGTACCTTGATCTTAGACTTCCCAGCCTCCAGAACTGTAAGAAAATAAGTATCTGTTGTTTAAGCCATTCAGTCTATGACATTTTGTTATAAAAGCAGACTAACAGTACAGGGAGAAGAGATAAGAAATATATTATTTCTAGACTTGGAACTTAATCATTTGTTGTGATTTATCTTATGCTTCCTGAGCATGGTCTAACATGACTGATCTTATGAAATAAACTTTCGATGTATTATCTTCTGTGACAATTTAATTAATCTATCATCTTTGTATGAAATTATATAAATGAATATTCAATGACAGAAAAGTCTGTTCACTGTGGGTAGAGGTATGTGCAATATAAAAGTAATCATTGAGTAGAATTTTGGCAGTAAGATTACTTCTAGAATCTATCAGATATCCATAAACCCTCCCACCTATTCAGCACATACGAAGGGAAGACTTTTCCACACAGATATAATAGGCTTATTTGTCATCCGGTAGAGAGTTACATAATCTTAAGCTCAAGAGTTGTAGGTCTTCATTCAATGGCTAAAAGGCAAGAACAAGCCAGAATCAGCTATTATTACATGAAGGCTGTAGACTCTAAAGCTTGAGTTTCGAGAAGTCATATTAAAAAAAGACTGAGAATTCTCTATAGTCAGAATGTCAGCCCAACTATAAAAATTATATTGAAATTTTCCTGGTAGAATTCCTGATTTCCTTTTTTTTTAAGGCTGTATGTACAAGGGAAACCATTGACATCTTTTTATTTACACAAGGTGAATTGTTTTTATTGCAAACTTTCTAAGAAAACCAAAATGATATTTTGGTGCTAACTTCTTGGTCTTGCTGATTCATTTATCTTTTGATGTCTAGAGAAGTATTAATGGCAAAACACTGTGAAGCTGCAATACTGCTGGAATGGGATGGGCAACAGCTAAAAACGGAGGAGTGGTGGGGATGTCTGGGCAGCCCTGTGGCTGAACAACACTCCTGTCCTGTCATAAGGTAAGGAGTCCCAAATTATTTATCCCACTTGGCTTTGCCCCTGGCTGTCAGGAACTATCTTTTTACTACATTTCTAGTATAATTATTTCCTCTTCTGTCTTATAAGTTTTTTTTGTATTCTTTTGCTTTTATTATATATTTGTTTTTCATTACCAATGATCTCCAATTCTTTCAAGGGGTGTCAATAAATCTAACACTCACTAACATTTATTAAAATTATACTAAGTGTTTACGTGTTAAATGTTGACGTGTGTTACAGTTCTATGAGGAAGATAATAGTTCACAGTTGGGGGGATGTAGACTTAGAAAGGATACATGGCTTGCCCAAGGCTCAGAGTTTCTGTAAGTGGCTGAGCCAGGACTAACATCCGGGTTCATCTGTCACCGAAGTTGGCAGTGCTGTTAGTGGCAGAGGATTGCTACCTGGAACTTCCTCAGATATTATCTCCTGAAGTATCCATTGAAAATACTCAACTTCAAAAAGAGATAAACAACCTATCTCTTTGGAAAGAGGTCAACTTGCTGGATTCTATCAGCTGCATGGAAATGCACAGAGCAGTGTTTTACTCCCACACACTGAGTTACAGTTATTTGGCTGTTCCTTTTAAGTTATTATTACAAAGAAAAGGTTCAAATTAATGATGCAGATCATGTTCCTTGACCCTTTCTTTATCAGCATAGATTTCCATCCCGAGTTAAGACAATCCTCTAGCACCTGCACTAATGTTAATTCGTGGAACATGCCTCTTGCATAGCAAAAACCCCATCCATTTTCCATTCTAATGGATCCTCCTACAATATAACAGCATAAGCTCATATTTACCCCAAGCCATTGTCTGTGTCCAGCTGATCATTCATTTACTGAAGGCTTTTGAATGTGCTTATGCAAGAGAAGGCAGGCAGACAATACTCTCTATTTCTTTAGAACACGTGCTTTTGTGGGCACAATTCTTACTTTGATAAATTACAATGATGGTTTTGCCAGATGGAATATGGACTCCCCAAGGAAATGTGAGGACTGCTGAGGACTCTGCAAAGGCAGCAAAACTTGTTCTACTTGGAACTGGAGGTGATAGTCAAAAGTCAAATAGAGGTTGTACCAACAACCATTTACACTTATAAAGCCCCCTTTACAAAGGAGTCCCAAGACAGTGCATTTAGACTTTTTAAAATGTCAGTGGTTAAGGACAACAGAGAGCAGCAGCAAACATAACCTTTAGTGTAGCCCTAAATGCTGACAGGGAGGAAGAGGTTGTGTTCTTTTTATAGGAAGCGCATTACACTCTCTGCATTGTCTTAAACCCACCATTGTTCCACATGTGAAACTTCCATCAGATGCCAATGAGTTTTGTGCTGCTGTGTGATGGCGGGATGTGATCCTAACTCCGAACTTGCAAGCATTTGGCTACATAAAATAAAAGTACTATAAGACAGGTCTACTTTTTAGGGACTAAGAATTATGGCTGGTCACTCACTGTTCTTTTAAAACAAGATACAGTATAGGTATTTTACATTCATACTATAGCAATCTTTCTAATACTTAAGCATGCATTTCTATTTTGATTTTTTGTCAAACAAATTGTTGCGCTTTTTTATTCCAAGCGAATGATACTAATAATTAACAATGCCCATGTGGGTGTCAAGGAGCTTTCCTGTACTGTATATGTATAAAAATTTGCCTTTTTTAGACACAATAGTACAGTACATTGAAGATCAGTGTAGTTACATTCTAAAATTTCAGATACATAACCTACTTTATGGTTTCTTTAGGAAAAAGCTGCCATTTTCTAAACAATGCAGCCCACAAAATTTATTAAATAAAATCTATAGTTTTTTTTTTAATCTATAGTTTTATATCACATTTTTATTCAGCTGACTGGTTCTACTAAGTCACTGTAGGGTATAAATATTTTCTGTCTGTACTTTTCTAATCTCCCAAAGGATGAGATGAGGAAATAGTTGGCAAATCAAGCAGGGATCAGCAAGCAGTTTAAGTAAGTTTTCATTGCTTCATATTATCAATTCCTTCACAAATATTACTCCCCCCACCCCTTTCTGATAGGTGAATGAAAAAATCAGATACTTTTGGGGTGAATTTATCAACTGTCATAATTTATCTTATAGGGTTTCCTTTGATTTATCATTATAATTCATTTTTTAGCCTTTAGTGAAAGTGGATGAATTTTATCTCTAAATATAAATGAGAACTAATTGACAATAGTTTCTAAATTACTCCAAATCCATCATGAACCTGACTCTTGAAACATGAACGTTCTTTTCATGGATTATGGATCTTAAAATTTTATCATAAAATACATAAATTTTAGTGATGGGGAAGGTATGCTATATTCTATATCTCAAGTATGGACTTTTGTGGGTGAGGATCTAAAATAGTAGAAATTCACATTTTATCTTTTTCCCTCAGTTGGCTGGGGGACTCTGCTTTAGGCTTGCAAGTCTACAAGTTGGCTAGGGAAGTGTCATGCTATAAGTCTGATTTGGATATTCTTTACCTTGAAGCTCAGGCAGAAAGAATGTTGGCTACCTGATGTATGTTCTCATAGAAATGGCAGAAGCCCAGTAGAGAAACCCATATGTATAATCGCATTCCAGGCCTCTGTTTCTGTCATGTCATTAACTTTTCATTTACCAAAACAAGTCAAATGGCTAAGCCCAAAGTCATGGGGTAGAAAAGTATATACTGCCTTTCATGAGAACATTGCAAATGTGTGGATATATCATACTAGTACAAGGGAGTGACAGTTGTGGGCACTTGATCTATTTCTGCTTAAACCAGCTATAGTGGATTTTGTTATCTACAGGTAGTAATATCGCAACCTCAGTGAGGTACACAGTATTATTACCATTATTTTATACAGGAATATGCTGTGGTAGAGAGAGAATCAGTAACTCGCCTAAGGTCACATGGCTAATAAATGGCAGAGCTAGAATTCACACCGTGTAGTCCGGATACAGAGTCCTGAATAACCTCCTGCATGGATATGGCACCTTGACGCAACAGTTTCTGTCATGAGTATTACACAAAAACAAAAGATAGTAATAAAGATAATAAAACTTCTCCATCTTCACCATAACTAGGAGACGGAATATCATATTATGTTATATTTTACTATATTATGCTGTAATAGACAATATTAAAATGCACAAGTTTACCAAAAGTAATCAAAATTAGTACAGAAATTACAGGAGTGAAGTGCTTCTGAAATCATGTTGGAGGAAGTAAAATTGAGATGATCCAATGATGGCAGACTTCAAGAAAAATCAGGAAAAATATATTTCCTATAAGTGAGAGGAAGCATCACTCTCAAGTGATAAGCCAATATCACTTGCATACAACAAAATCTGCACAACCTGCAGAGAATCACAAGGAAATGGAGCAGAAGGTACATGGGGGAGAAAGCTCAGAGAATAATGAGGTGGCAGGTCTAAGAAAATTAGCATTAAACTGGGTCTAGATTTATAAAAAGATGTCATAGCATTGATTCACAGATACCTGAGGGAAGTAGGTGGGAAAGGACAGCACAACTTTCCTCTAAGGAACACCCACTACAAAAGGTTGCTGTGGTCAGATTAAAGGACTAAGATTTTGCCATTTAACAAAAAACCTTTAAAAGGGGGCTAAAAAATGAAGAAACACTGTAAAGCAGAAACACAATAACTCAAAGAAAAGATGGTGAGAAAATAGGGAGAGTTGAAACATGACCTGGCAGAACTTAGGAAAAATGCAATAGAATAAAAATTACTGGTAGAAATACAGACAAGAAATAGTGAGAAACCCAAAAGAGCACATACAGGGTAGTAGGTACAGACAGAGACCTAAAGGCTCGCCCAAGAATAGTGGTCAAAATAAAATGGAAAATTATGAAAAAAGATTAGAGATAATACTCAAAATGTAGTTTAAGTCAAAGGAGGTGCAACATATACACAACTGGAGTCTGAAAAAGAAAAACAAGAACAATGGAGTGGAACAAATATTTAAAGATATAATTAAAACAGATTTAAAAAAATACAAGTCTCCCTCTATAGATATTTAAAGACACACTGCATGCCAAAGGAAAGAACACCAGACTAATCAATACTGAGTTGTAGCCTAACAAAGTTTTGATCTTTAAAAGAGAGGAAAGAAACCTCTGTACAACCAGATTATAGGGGAAGGTATTACCCTGGTTTCAAATTTGTCTACAGTAACATTTGGTGCTAGACATGAGAAAAAGTACAAAATCATAAAAATATATTGTCTCAGTAATTAGTAGAAAGTAAAAAGAGGAATAAAATAGAATGTCTAGAAATGACACCAAATACATAGTGAATGTAGGAAATAAGACAAAATGGCATCACAAACCAATGGGCACAAATAGTTTCTTCAACATAAGGTGTTGGACCTCTGAGTGGTCACCTGAAAAAAATAAAATTGAATCTATACTTTATATTTTTCACTAGGATAAATTTTAAATAAACTAAAAAATGTGAGAAATAAAACCATAAAAGTTATAGAAGAAAACATGGAATAAGTCCTTGAAAATCAAGTGAAGAAGTCTTTCTAACCATAACTCATAATTCAGAAGCTATAACAGAAAAGATTGATAAAGTTGCATAAAAATAAAAGATGTTATGCATGGTTAAAAAGGAATATAAAGAGAGCCAAAAGACCAATGACCAACAGGAAAAATATTTTTTCAACTTATATAATAGACAAAGAGCATATATAAAAACGTTTCATTAGTCAACAGAGAAAAGGAAAATATATAGAAGACAGTTTACAAAAAAACCTTATCAACATATGACAAAAAGTCAGTCTCAACCCTAGTAAGGAAATGCAAATCAAACTACATTAAAATGTTCTTTTTTTCCCCTATTGGAAAAAATATCTAAGTTTGATAACCTACTACTGAGACTAAGGAATCTGACATTCATTGCTGATGAAAGTACTGATTCATAATACTGCAGAGGGCATTCATACCACCTTAAAATATTTACAATTTTATCCTTTTTTCTTCTTTAGGCTTTATTTCTGAGTATGGGTTTTATTCTTATTTCATCACTATCAAATATTAAATTTTGTCAAATCCTTCTTCAGCCTCTGTTAAGATCATGATGATTTACTTCTATACTCAGTTAGCAAATAAATTAATAGAGATGACCTGATAAAGCCATTCTTTTTTCTATCAGTCAGGATAGAGTCAGGAAAATGGATATTACTCTGGGTAGTTCAAAAGTACAAATTGAACTTGGGGAACTAGTTATTTACAGAGGTATTGGGAGAGCTGAAAGGGATAACTAGGGCTGGTAAAGTGTGCAGAGGCTGCACTACCATCCCATCCCTGGGACTGGAGAGCCAAGCAGAGGGGGTCCTGTTCCAAGGCCTCAGGAGCTCAGGCCAGCAGGAGCTGGGACCTCAGAAGAAGGACAGCAACTGCTCGAGATGCCATCAGAAGTGGTGGGTTTGGAGAACTAACCATAGGTTTTCTGCAACTTCTGCCCCCCCAATTTTCTTCCAATAACTTCCATGGGCCAAACCCAATCAGAAACCAGTACAACATGAAATCAAGGAAATGGAGTTTGCATGGTTTAGAACCGTTTCAAACAGCAGAACAGGAAAGGGTAGGAATGTATCTGAGAGTAAAATGGCAGATGATCTGTACCTTCATATCTGGAGATAAACTGTCCTGCTTTTAATACATTGCTGAATATATTTTGTGTACGTTTTACTTAGGATTTTGATTTCTGTATTTTATAAAGCCAAATGAGATTGGCTTTATGCTTGTGTGTGTATGTGTGAGTTGTGATAATAGGGTTATAATCTATGATCTATAGGCCTTATAGAACATAAGATGATATTGTACATTTTTATGCTCTGGAAATATGGGAATTAACTTTCTCTTGATGCAATTTTATTATTTTATAACTGATTTGTATAAAGTTGTTTAATGAAACTTAAATTTAAAAAAATCTCCCCCAAATCCTTCGTTATATCTCCTTTCTCACTTCCATTGTTTCTTTTTCTTTTTTTTAAGTTTGGATATTTATTCTTTTTTTCCTGATTAAATTTGCCACAGTTTGGCTTTTGTATTGTTATCTTGAAGTTTAAAAATAATTCATTTTGTTAGTAAGTCTGCTGTTTATTCTTGCCTTTCCACGTAATTTTCTGCTTTTATGGTTATTTAATTCCTTTGAATTTAAAGTATTGTTCATTTTCTATCATCTTGAGTTGAATGTTTATTTCATTTATTATCAATAAATTTAATTTTGTCAATTTAGTATGCATTAAGACTTCATTTTTCTCTGAATAGTGCTTAGTTCATATCCCACGGATTCTGATAGGTAAAACTTTCATTGTCATTTATTTCTAAATAAAAAAATCTTGTTTTCTTCTCTTTATAATGTAAATTTTTAAAGTTTTGAAATGTTTACGTGTATGGAAAAATAGTGAAAATGGTATTATTATCTGATGCTCACAATAAAGATTAAGTACTAGTAGAGCTCAGAATTCTGTCATATTTTTATTTCATTTTTAATTTTTTAAAGAAGTGAAACAGTAGGTAAAGCCAAAGCTTACCAGTTATTCTCACCTTTCTCTTGCCAATAGGATAGATGTGCATCATTCTATGTATTTTTAATAATTTTTTGTATCAAAAATCAATATGCACTGTTGTTTTGTGTCTTAAATTTCCAAAATTTTCTCATATAGTGAACCTTATTATGCATAGTTTTTTCACCTAATATTACTATTTTAGGTTTATTATATGTGTTGATATTCATGTATCTAGTTTTTTCATTTAAACTTCCAAATGGTACCTAATTGTATGAGTAAACCATTGAATGTTTTACTACAAGACAATTTGTTTCTAAATTTGTTTTTACAAATAGTGTGACAATAACCATCCTTTTGTATGTTTTCTTTTGCAGATAAACATTCTCTAAGATAGTTATTTAGAAATAGAATTGCTTGATAATAGGATATTTCTAAATTAAGCTATACTCAATATTGCTAAATTTTCTTTGAAAAAGTTTTATCCGTTTACACTTCCACCAGCAACTCCCACTGTCTTATACTCTCACCAGCATTTAGTGTTGTCACTTTAAACTTTGCTAATGTATTTTTAATTTCCATCCAGGTTTTTAGCTCTGGGGGTTGCTTGTTAATATCCTTTGTTAATTTTCCTGTAGCTTCTTTGCATTTTTCTTATTGATTTGTAGGTATTCTTTTATCCTCTATATTCAAATGCTTTACTAGTTATATTGGTTACAAATATCTTTTCTCATAAATGACTTTCCCTTCCACTGGTGTCTTTTACCAAAATCAAGGTTTTAATTTCAATGAAGTCCTATTTAATGATTTTTTCTTCATTGGGTATGCTTTTGTGTCTTTCTTAAGAAATCATTTCCTATTGTAATGCCATCAAACTATGATGAATGGTTCATAGTTTTACTTTTTAATAAAAGTATTTATTATTAAAGTGTGTACTTATTAAAACCACAATGCATCCTTCGGTCTTAATCCTTCTGAGATAGAATTCAGTATATGGTATGAGGTAGAGATCAAATTTTGTCCTTTTCTGTATGAACAATTAATTACCTCATTGACATTTATTGAATGTGGCTTTCTCCACTGATTTATAATGCCATCTCTGCCACATATAAAAAATATCAGTTATATGTAGATTGGTTTCTACGCTGTGTTTTTTTTTAACCAATGGAATATTTGTTTATCTTTGTACTAACTTCTCCCAGTTTTAATTACTGTAGCTTTATAATAGGTCTTGACATATAGTATAGAAAATCCTCCATTTTTGTTCTTGAAAATTGTCCTGGATATTCTTCATCTTTTATTTTTTCATACAAATTTTAAGATCAGTTTATCAATTTTTATGACAAATATTAGTGGTTTGATTGGAATTAATTTAATTTATAGGTTAATCTTGGGAGAATTTTACAATCTTGATGCTTCCCACATTTTTCTTTTTATTTATATTTTCTACTGTGACTTTCTAGAAAGTTTCATAACTTTCACCATGAAGGTCTTGTTTGTCTTTTGTTACATTTATCCCTAAATATGTTATTGTTGCTGTATATGTTATCTGTTAGAAAATTACAGGGTTTAACTATCCACTGTGGGAAAGAGGAGAGCAAAGCAAGCCAGTACAGGAGGAAATGCAGAGTGAAACGAGATGAAACCTTTTCAAGTAAGATGACTACAGAGCTATTGCTGTGTCTAAATCAGGGGAGGGATGGCGAGACATACTTGCCAGCATATATTTGACTCCAGACAACCAGTACCTAATTAGAGAGGTGGAATGCCTTGCAAGTATCCAGAAGGGCAGTCAGTATTTGTCATCTCATCTGAATCTTGCTGGCCTGAGTGTTTAGAGCAATAGCAATAACTAAAATGAGGAATACAGTGGCCAACCTATGACAGGGGAGTAACACTGACACGTATAATACAGTAGCAATGGCTCTCATTTTCTAAGATGGCTAGAGATTGACTTTTGTGTGGACCATACATATGGCCTTGGGCATCAAATCTCAAAGCCAATCTCCATACTAAAGTACTAAGCTCCTACAGAAAGTAAGGAGGCTTAGTGGGAAGATTTGGGGAAGAGGAGACAGAATTTTGACAGTCTTGATATTACATATTTCATTGCTTCTCAGATGCATAGGAAGTACCTGAACTTCTGTAGTTCAAAGGAGTTTCACAAATTTGCTTTCACACTCCTTTCTTCCAATTTAAAGTAAAATCCCTATAGTTTACACTGTTGACTCAGGCTTTATTAATGTTTTTCTTGACGCAACATTATTCCACTGTAGCATACCTACAAAATTAGAAAACTAAAAGTGTGTTCAAGTAACTGCAGCACAATTACTATGAAATGAAGGAAATTCTGATACCGAATAATCCAAGCTCATTCACACACACACAAACTCAAACACACACACACACACACACATACACACACACACACACACTCACACCCCTCCTCCCAAACCATTCATATCAGTCTTTCTTTTTTAAAAATACTCATATAGAAATTTTAATATTCCATTACAGAGTCCTTTAGAGAGCCATTTTTATGAATATATATGGGGAATATTTTCCAGTTTATCTAGTATTTTCTTTAGATTACCAATTCCCAGAGGGCCAAAAATCTACCTTTCCTATGGTATGGAAATCCACATCATACCTAATGTAGTGTAATGTATGAAATAGATTCTTAATACCACTTGCTGCTCAAAGTCCATAATCAGTAGAAAAATTCTACTCTTTATAAAAGCTTCCCATAGCAATAGTTTTATATTGCATTCTTGCCTCCTACTTATTCTGCATTAGGCAACAGACAGACTGAAATACAGGATTGGAATGAACTCATTGCTGAGCTTGTGAAAATTCAAACACAGATGTTAAATCAAAAGCAAAATTCCAAAGAACTGCAGTTTCCTCCATCATTGAAATGTTTACATAATTTTAATTTCCGTACCTTTAACAAATGTCACTGTCATGTTTGTGATATAGATTTTTTTTTTTTCCTCCAAAGAAGTGTCTGGGAAACTCTATAATGCAAGTAAGACCCAATGAGTCAGAAGGTGAACATCAAAGTCTAGAGCAGGCAATGGAATGAAGAAGATATTTTAAGCAAAAAAAAAAAAAAGAAAAAAGAAAAAAATGCATAAGCAGTTATGGAGAGCAAGGAACCAAAGAAAGAATGGAGGGAAAAGTGTTATCACCTAATAAAAACTCAATAAACAGACACTAATGGAGAGAAGCTGGGTGTATACAAGCAACGGCAATCAGATTCCGAAAATGCTTTGAAAGGGAATGACAAATGTTATTCAAATGTCAAACTGGTTCTCCCGATTTTAAAATTTAATTTATTTTTAAATTTACATACAGTAAAATTCATTCTTTGTAGTATGACTCTGCTCAATTTCAATATATGTCAATAGCATCTACAGATCACTCTAGTCACCTGTCTAAATAAAATCAGCAGTGAATGAACACAAACACACGCACACACCCTGCAACCTTCACAGAATGTCATGGGATTTTCTGGCCCTTACACACAAAAGACCAGAACATTCATTGAAAAGAGGACAATAGTGATCTTGTTAACATTCTAGTGATCTCCAAGGGCATAGTAAGATTGTCCTGCCCCAGAGACCTTTCCTATTGTCCCAGTGACAGCAATTTATATGCCTGCAGTGCAGAAACTCTGCACCCTGCTTCGTTGGAATCATTGTTTCCAACTTGTCACAAAGACTTGTACCACTGAGATAAATATTAGTGAGTTAAAATTCTCTATCTTTTTGATTAACTCTCATATCACGAAAGAATATCCTGGAAAAGGGTTATTTCCAAGAACCTTTGGAGAGGGTTTTTGCAATGATATTGGATTGAAAACTTGCATCGTGTCATTATCTTTTTATATAACACTGCACAGTCATAAGCAAAAATATTGTGATGGTCTCATCAGAAATTCCACAGTTAAATTATTTCCAGATAAATAATATAAAAGATTGACAAACTCCCTTTTCATCCAGGAGAATATGATCTTCCTAGAAATAGAATTAAAAGACTTTGCAAGGTATAGGGGAAAATTCTGTCCATTTATACTCAGAATAAGGCTCTTACCCACTGTATCAGGTACAAATGAAAAAGAAAGATGCCTCATTGGTACTTATCCTCTTTGTTCCAGATAAAATGAGAACTTTACATGACTTGAAAAGGTATATATATTAGTATTTCATCCCCTTCTAACACCAAGACACAATAAAGTGGAGTGTGAGTGGAACTTCTTATAACAATTAATGCAGCAATTGACTTTTTACCAGAAGTTTGGTAAGCTGCTGCTCTTTTACCGGTGTAGTACTGAAAACACTCTGGCTGGGTCAATACATATTAAATAATTTCAACAGCATCGCTATTTGACATTGAGATGTGGTATTATTCTACTAAATGCTCCCTAGACATTTTTTGAAGAGATGCATTATTTTTATTTTCCAAATAACGTTTTAATTTGGCTTATTAGTATATAGAATGGGATTTCCTACCCTTCCGTGCTGGCTACCATGTCTTAAAATTCAGCTGGGATCACCTAAGGGGATGAGGTCTGTCTTCCAGATCTCTACACCTTACAGGGATAAGAAGATTCACTTACGGCAACATCTCCAGGAAGATTTTTTCTTTTTCTTTTTCTTTTTTTGAGTGAAACTTCCAATCTTCCTGGTGAAGGCCCCTGTCTATGCCTTCCTTGTAACACTACCAACAACTTATATTTGCATGGCAAGAAGATGATTTTCCCTGTATTGGGAAAAAGAGGCTCAAGCGGTCTGGATTCATCAGCTGTTAAACATATAGATTAGAATTAGACCTGAGTGAAGATTCTTGTGCAAGTCAACATTTTTCATACAGCTCTAATGAGCCCCGATTGTATTGGTAAGCCTTGAGCTCTAAAACTCTCAAGTTTGCCATGGTGGAGGAGACATACAGGAAATTGTGAATTCAGGTTAATATTCCTGTAAACTATAAGAGCAGCCCCAGCTGCTAAATCTGGGAAAGTGACTAGGTCATTCTGTGGTTGTACTGTCTTGTATCAGATGATAACTCAGAGATAGCTTCTGAGAATGCATTTAATCAATCTTGTGTCCTTTCTTATATGAATGCGTTCTATGCTAAGATTCTGGTGGCTAGCTTTCTTGAGGGGACAATACAGTCATGTTATAATTTGTATGCATCAATACATGCTTAAGTTTTATACCAAAATAATCAAATACATGATTAATAGCTCATAAAAATCCACTGAGCACAGAGTGGTAGTTTTCAAGAGAGTGTCTATTCTTCATTAAGAATTGAGTTTAGGCCAGACATCACTGAACATAGCCAGGAGACTATAATCTCGAACTATTAATGAATGTTTGACAACAAACTTATTCTGAATTTCCTCTGCTGCTTTAGAAATTTTATCTTCATTCACATGAAAATGTCTATTAGTGACTGACAAGACATCCTTTATGTCTCTCAGACAGGATGTCAGCAACATCATCAGATAGACTGTTAGCTCCATGAAGTTAGTTTTATCTGAAGCACATAGACTGCCAAAGGCCTGATGAGTAAATGAATGAATAAATTACCAATGCTCAAATTTCTTATAAATAGTATCAGGTTTCAGACTAAATCTACTTTTGCTGGTAGGTGAACATTTGATGATAGTTGAAGGAAAAGCCAAAATGTTCCCCAAAATGCCATTGAAAATAAACGGTGTGCTTCTCAGGACACAGTGTGCTTATTTGTCTTGCAGGGTGCTTTAGTTTCTGAAATGAACATTTGAGATTCAGATATGGACTTGGCAAATAAGTGTGAGATCATGGTTCCAGGTAAGAGTCATTATTTCTCTTTTCTATTCTTTTTCAAAGAAAGGTGTCACTGATCAATTAAATTTTTCAAAGTCCAGTTTTGACTCATGAGCTGCAATCAAAGGTCTATAAGTCTGGACTCCACATGGATGTGGCAACTTCATAACCAAGGCAATAAATGTGCAGGAAGATGAAGCTATTTGATTTGGTTTAATGTAGAAAGAAAAGCTAACAGAATACTACTTTAATACTCAAAGAAGGCTTTCAAACATTTTTCTTTTTTTCATTCAATCCAATTAGCAGATTAGCTACGATCTCCACTGCCTGAAAATGCAAAAATTAATGGACTTTTATATAGATTCCACATGTAATGTAGAATTATTGAAGAACATTAGAGTGGCTTAGCAGCACCTTTGTTCCTGAAGCATCCCTGAAGGCATCTAAGAAAAAATTTGAAATGCCACCTACATTTCTTTTAAAGGTAAGATGCACTATTCAATAAAAATACCCCAGCAGGACATTTCTGCCTAAGGCTGAGATTAGAAGATTTCATGTTCAAACCAAAAGTCAAAGACCACCAACAGCAAGACCCCAAGCTGCAAGTTAACATTAAAACCACTGTAAATGTAGGGCTAAGAATTAGCAGTTTGAAGAACAACAAAAATTATATGGCTGAAGATAACTGATTAATAAGAAAATCAACACAAGAGTACCAGACTGAGAATCCAGAAACATGAATTATATTCATGTTTGACTGAAAGAACGCCACTCTGCTTGGGTGGAAAGTGTGCTCTTGCCCTAAATTCTATGATTCAATGAAGTGGCTAACAAAAATAAGCTTGTTTAGACATCTTCAATGGCAAAGGTAGATGGCCACCTTGGGAGACTGAGAGTGGTAGTATATTAGTCAGGGTTCCCCAGAGAAACAAAATCAATTTTTATATCTACATCTATATCTTTATATCAATTGATCAATAAGAGAAAGAGAGATTTTAAGGAATTGGCTCACGTGGTTATGAGGGCTGGCAAGTCTGAAATATGTAGGGCAGCTGGCAGACTGGAAATTCAGGTAAGAATTGATGTTGCAGTCTAGAAGCCAAATTCCTCCTTCTTCAGAAAACTCTGATCTTCGCTCTTAAGGCCTTCAGCTGATTGGATGAGGCCCACTCACATTATCAAGGGTAATCTGCTTTACTCAGTCTACTGCTTTAAATGTTAATCACATCTAAAAAAAAATTACCTTCTTAGCAACATCTAGACTAGTTTGACCGAATATCTGGGCACCACAGCTTAGCTATATTGACAGATAAAATTAGCCATCATAGTAGGCTTCTAGAGTTTTGCCAGAAGACTATTTCAGTAGACAATAGACAATCTTGGTGAATTCAACTCCAGGCTATGGTCTCATCTTCAACATAGGAGACTTAGAAAACTGATTTCGTCAACACCTTGAGAGGTATCTGCCTTTCAAGATAAGACCCATAGTAAAAAAGCTCATAAGACTGATAGTTAAATGGGAAAGCCAGTTTGTGAACTTGACGTACACCTGTCATGGGAATTGAATACTTGCATTGGAATGACCAGCACATTCCCTTTGCGTAGGCACATATACTTAAGAGGCCAAATTGTAATCAAAAGTTAGCTTAGTGAACAAGGAATCAGGACAAAGAATTAGACAATTTGAATGTTTAATAGCACAAGGTTAGGACAGGTTGACATATTTATCTGCACAATAGGAATATTATCACCAGAGAGGTTGGAATTATGCATATATTGGCCAAGCACTCCCTTTCTTGGATGGGACTCAGATATGCTGAGAGCACTTTTCTAGACTTACGTTACAGATACCTCCTTTTTTGATTGACACCTTCTTTATCTATGTTAATATATTCAATCATGTTAAGTTTTACAGGTCTGGTATTCATTCTATTTCTTTAAGATGACTCTACCTATTTTTTTTTGATGTATTTTTTAATCTTCAGGAGTGAATATTGTTCTCTCTTATGATTTCAGTGCTGGCATCATTTACCAATGATAATTAATATTTACCAAAGAATAGAGGAAGGGATAGATGAACAACATTTCAACTCTAAACTTAAAGTCAAGTCTAGAATCTAGAAGGTAGATAATTAACATGGGTGTTGGACAGGTCTTGTCTCAGAACCCTGTTACAAGTGCCCTCCTCTGTAAAATGAAAGTAATAAACTTCATGGAATTATTTTGAAGATTAAAATGAGATAATGTAGGTAAAACAACAAATACTTACTGGCATAGAGGAGGTGATTAATAACGAATAATTGTCAGAAATTGTCTGAATTTGCACATTTATCCCCTTCCCTGCCCTGGAATTTGTACATATTTGCAGGTGCAGAATGAGGGGAGATATTTATCTTTTATCTAGAGTCAGGTTCCTAATATTTGGCAGTGCTGGAGCCATCGTGCTTGATAAGAAGACTTATGAGACCTCCCCCTCAGTTCTTGTAAATTCTAGACAAATAGGCTATGAACAAATAAATGACAATCTCAAGTCATACTCTGAGATAAGGTATATCTGAGCAGTTGATGATAAAAGCTGAGCAGGCCTAGGTCTAAAATAGATGACTGATCCAGTGAAGGATGTTGAAGCAGATGGTCGAAGATGAAGGATGTCATAAAGTATTCGCTCTTCTAACTTAGTAGGGGACAAGGAGAATTACTGCTTCCCATACTTTTCTCTGATCTTTGCCTTCCACATTTTAGTTTATGAACTATTAATAAAGTTGCTGGAAGATGAATATATATTTTAAAGTAATTTCTATAAATGGCACAATATGACATGATCTAAGAAGCCCAGGTTGGGGGTCTGATGATTTGGTTTACGTTCTGATTTAGGCAAGTACTTAATGTACTTACTTGAATGCCCTAAAGTTCAATTTCTTCATGTTAATAACTCCCTTTAGGGCTGTATTGAGAAGTAATAAGAAAGGCCTTTTGTAAGATGCTATTCAAATGTTCATCATTCAGATGTTCAAGTATCAGTTATTACCATAATTAAATAACTTTGTAATTGAAAATTTTTATGTACCATATTTGTTACATTTCTGTAATACCTGTCATTTGGGATCATAAATTCCTGTTGAGCCTGAATAATATATGTGTTATATATACAATATATTTTAAAAAGTGATTTTAAAATATACCTGGTTACACTAAATGCAAGTTACCTTAATTTGAAAGGCATCATCACATTTCATATTTAAAGGTACAAATATTTTTACACAAGTTTCACAGTTTTGCATTTAATGTGTTTAGATGATATTAGATACAAAATCACAAGGAATAAGAGTTCACTGTAAACAAAGGGACAAAGAAAAGTTAGCATGATAGATGTAATCTCTTAATTGACCTGGAAACTGGTCTCTAGTCTCAGCTTTTAGCCAGAAGGGAAATGTGGGTGGAACATAACGGAAGATGTCGTTACTGTATCCATCAAAACCACAAATTGTTGGACCAGAGAAATAGTCACATCACAGACAGAGGGCTGATGAAGCAGATGAGGACATCTGAAGGAAAGTCAGAGCAATGGGCTTCTGTATCCCAGGTCTTTCTGGAATTCTCTCTTCTGCCCTGAATTTGTTCTCAAAACTTTATTCATCCTTTAAGAATCAATTCAAATTCTGCCTTCACTGTCCCTCCTCTGGGATTTCATGACATATATTGTGCAACATTCCTATTCCATCTTTTTTTTTTCTTTTTTTTTCTGCGGGATCCTAATTCCCAGACCAAGGATCGAACCCAGGGTCCCTGGCAGTGAAAGTGCTGAGTCCTAACACTGGACCACCAGGGAATTCTCCTATTCCATCTTGTATCATAATTAAAATTACTTGTTTCTATAGAATTTTACAGCTTATAAAGTACTTACAGGTACATTATCTTCATTGATGGTCAAAACTAACCAGTAAGGGAGATATCCTTGTGATCCTTGTTGGGCAGAAGAGGAAAAACATTTCAGGGAGGCTCACAATTGGAACTGAGGCCCCAGAAGCAGCACCTTGGTCTTCTGCCCAAGTTGGGATCATCTCCAGTCTAAGCTGCTGCCTTCTTGCGCTCACTGCCATCTCTGACTATAATTAATCTGAGGATGAAGGTGTGTCTGAATCTCTGTCTCCACCCTCTCCTCTGAGCCTTCTGGACCAGACCCTCCTGGACCGGACCCTCCTGGACCTCCACCCAGATCCCTGGACTAGTTCCTGTTTGCCTCTAACAACCCCCTATGAATGCTCATCTTTCTTCTTTCCAATAGCCATAAGCTACTGCAGCAGCTTTGCTCCAAAGAGAGAAGGTGAGAAGAGGTGCTGGGGAGTTTAAGTTTCCTGGGGGTACTTGCCAACACTCTTGCCTCAGATTGGAAGGATTTTTTACCTTCCAGAGTCTTTTGAAGAGTCAGGCTGCACCCACTGCTCTGAGACTGCTGGAGATGTGCGTGTGCTTGCGCCTTCAGATCCATGTTCCCCCAGCCTCTCACTATTGTAGTTTTATTTTTCTGGGAGTATTTTATTAATAAATCATTTGCACATGAATCCTCTTCTGAGAAACTGATCTTCCCCACCCCCAGACCTGAAACATCTGACCCAAACTCCTTCCCCACCCTCAGGGTCTAGCATAACGTGTTCAACACAGTAGACCTTGTTGGCCATGGACCAATCTGACAGAGGATAAGCAATATACTGATGTACATTACCGTTTGTGTAACAAACATTACTATGGGGCTGCCTTCCATTTATCTATCATTCTATCACATTCATAAAAATAAGCATGACTCCTCTTTTATCAGTTACAAGAGGGTGAGTCTACTCTTAACCTAACAGTATTTGTTACCTCTGTGTTGGTTTTTTTCCCCTTATAGTATAAATAGTAAAAATATGTTAGATTTCTCAGAGCCACCAAGACTGATTAGGACATTTAATTATTATATGATTTTTATAGTTAACATGCAAAAATATTGCATATTATATTTTTAAATTTAGCAATCTCTATTGCTGTCAAAGTAGAAGGCAGTTTTTTTCAAGGTAAAAAGTTTTGTTTTGGCTATAAGTTTTTAAAAATGCAGAGTTCTGATGGAAGGATTAATTTAAAATGAAGTAATCTAGATGTATGGAATGAGGCCCACAAATAATGGAAAGGACACTCTTTGGTATCATTATTTAGTTTTTCCAAGAAACCTCATTCCCTATTTGAGTAAAAAGACACACTCATGCACAAACACAGACGTGCACATACACAGCACAGACTGTGTTAAAGCATATGTTTTTCCAACTATATATGCTATATGCTTAAATGTCTACAACGCAGTCTTCCCACCCCATCTTCAGCCTCCTCAACCAGATGAGAGTTTTCTCTTTTCCCAAGATTTCCACATGTGCCTCTCTTGTGGCATGTGGTATGTTTATCCTGAAACTGTGAATGTTCTCAACTAGTTTTATCCTTAAATCTAGCTTGTGGGCTTCTTGAGATAGTCTGCTACATATTCATAGCCATCACCACATTTTAAAAAACCTTTGAACATTGGAATCACTCATAAAACTTTAAAACTCAGTAAGTTAATTTTTTCCTGATTACAAAAATAATACCTGCTTTTGTAAAAAAAGGAAAATTATAGAAATTTGGGGAGAACAATAATAAAATTATCTAAGATCTAATCCCCTAGAGGTAATTATTGCTAGTATTTTATGATAGATATTTCCTTTCACCATTTTTCTATGTATATCTAATATATACAAGCACATTTAAGTATTGAAGAATTATTTTTTAATTATATGTTGTTGCAAAATAGTTTGGTACCTGACTTTTCTGATGTAATACATCAGTAGAATTTGCCATTGCTTTATTCTACAAATTTATGACTTTTATATGTTACCCATTATTCCATCGCATTGCTATATCATAATTTTCTTAATCCTCCCCATATTTTTGGACTTTTACATCGCTTCCAATATTTTACTCTTATAAGTGTTATACATAATGCTGTAATAAACATTCTTGTACATATAAATATAGTCTTTGAAGTAAATGAATAGAACCATAGAAATATATTATTTTTGGAAAGTTTGTACCAATTTATTTTCCCATGAATAGTGCAAAAAACTATTGCACAATCTCCGTCAACAACCATAGTCAGTTTCATTAAAAAAATAAAACTTTAATTTCATAGATGAAAAATGCTACCTCATTATTTGTTTTAATTTTCATTTTAGAAGAGTAGTAAAGATGAAATATTTTCACCATTTTCTGGGGCAATTTAGAGATTTTCTTAGTAATTTGTATGGTTCAATATAGTGAAGATATTAAAAATTTGTTATATACATTACAAATGTTTTTCATTATGTATATTATACTTAAAAATGCATATATATATGTATATATTATATATATATAATATATACATATATATATGCAATTTAAAGTAATACAGTGAATAACCATGATTCCCAAACTCAGCCTAAAGAAATAGAAAGTTACCAGTACGTTAGAGCCCTGTTTATGTCCCTTTGTCATGACTTACCCCTCTCCCTACCGCAAAGGTAACCATTAACTTGAAATTTGTAGAAATTGTTCCCTTGCTGTTTCATAGCTTAGAAATATCTGCATACTAACCATTGATTGTTTAATTTTGCATTTGTGCTTTATACACATGAGATAATACTGTATGTATTGTATTGTGGCTTGTTATTTATTTATTTTTGCACAACCCTTTTTCTTTTTCTGAGATTCATCCATGCTAATGCATGAACCCATAGTTCATTCACTTCCATTATTTTATATTATTTCATTGACACATATTTGGAATACTTAACATTGATATGTTCTTATAAACAATGCTGTCCACACATGCCATCCCAGTGTTTTTCATCTGATGAAAAAATCAGTGATTTTTCTAGGGATATAACTAAAAATGGAATTGCTGGGGCTTCCTTATGTGCTCAGGTACAGTTTTATTTGGTTATATCAAATTGCTTTTCAAACTAATTGTACTGATTTATATTCCCTTCAACAATGTATAAGAATTTCAGCTGTTCCACATCTTTGCTATATAGTTATTATCCAACTGTTTAACTTTTGCCAGTGTAGTGTGTTTGGTATTTTCTTGTGATTTCAATTTGTGTATTTTGGTCATTCATGTTTCCTCTTCTGTGTTCATGTCCTTTGAATAGTTTCCTACTATGTAGGAATTAATTAATTCATAGAAGATCTTTACATATTCTGAATGATCATTATTTCTTTGATAAAGTTTGGCAAAAATCTTCCACTTTATGGCTAGTCTTTTTATTTTATTTGTCTTTTTTTGTCTTTATGTGCCTTCTCTGACCAGAAAAAATCTTAATTTTAATATAGTTGGGACTTTGCATCTTTGCTCTTATAGTTGCTATGGTTTGTATTGGTTGTGATTGTCTTAAGGATTCTTTCTTTACTCCAAATTTATAAATATATCTTCCATATTATCTTATAAAAATATTATAGTTTTGATCTTCACATTTAAGTCTTTAATCCACCTAGAACTAGTTTTGTGTATGGTTTGAAGAAGGGATCTATTTAAAAATTTTCTATGTGATGAACATTTTCTCCAACACAAATTATTAAATAGCCTCTCCACTGATCTATGTTTCCACCTCTGCCCCATTTTGTGTTTCTCTATATATATGTCTCTACTTCCAGGTGCTGTCTTCTGTTCCTGTTGTCTATTTGTCCTTCCTTCCAAAACAATATGGTTTACTACTATGTCGTAGGACAAATTGCATTTTCTTGGCTTGGCCTTTTTTACTATTCCATATAAATTTATAAATCACCTTGTCAAATTTTGAAAACTAAGCAAAAAAAAACAAAAACAAAAAAGCCCCAAACCCATAGGAACTTTAATTAGAATTGCTTGAGTCTTTAGCTCAATTTAGGAAAAATTGACTCTTAACAATAACTCTTCCTATACATGAACAATGTATTTCTCTCCATTTATTTATGTTTTCTTGAAATTTCCTATTTTCTGCATAAGGGTCTTGTTAGATTTATACCTAGGTGGCTTATGTTACTTTGTTGCTACTATAAATTTTACCACCTTTAGATGTCCTTTACAGTTTGTTGCTTCTGTCTATTGATCTTCTGGCAAACTTATCAAACTTTCTTATTAATTATATTATGTCGGTTATTTTGGAGCTTTTTCATAGGTAATCATACTATCTACAAATAATGCTTTCAATTTTTCAGAATTGCTTTTAAATTTAATTTTTGTTTTATAATTGTTTAAAACATATACCTGGGCCCAAGGTCAAATCTCCAAAACAAGAAATATTTAGAGAAATCAATATCCTTCTTCTGTTCATATATAAGGCTTTCAATTTATCTTTAGTTTTAAGAATGCTTCTTACATTCTTAGATAAATGATAACAAATTATACTCATTTTTGACACTTTGCTTTTTTTTTTTTTTAATAAAATATCCTGGAACCACTTTATGGTCACACATAGAGATATTCCTCATTCTGTTAAACAGCTCTACCACATTCCACTGTGTGTATGTACCATAGTTTATATAATTAGTTTTCTATTAGTAGGTATTTGAATTGTCTCTTTTTTTCTATTAATTGATTTTTAAATGAATAGCCTGTGTAAAACCTTCTAACATTTCTACAAGTGTATCTTTGAGAGCTGTCCCTTAGAGTAGGGTTGCTAAATCAAGGAACATGTGCATATATAATTTTGTTTGATATGGCCAAATCCCTTCTACAAGGTTTATTTTATTTTGCATCTTACCAGCAATATGAGGCCAGACTCTTCAACAGAGAATGTCAAACATTTGGGTTTTGCTAATCTGACACATGAGAAATGGTATCTTACAGTAATTGTAGTTCATTTGCATTGAGTAATAGTTTAATATTTTTCTCTTTGTCTCTGGAGTTCTGTTGTTTCATGAAAATATTTTTAGGTGTGACTATTTTTAAAAATTCATTTTGTTTGTGTTTCATTGAGATTTCTGAATTTGAGAGTTGTATTCTTTTACCAATTCTGGAATATACTTGACCAGCTTTATCTCCTTGAATTTTGTGTTGCCATTATTTTATTTATTTTTTCCTGTTGGAAAGAATAAAGTGTTTTTGACTCTTTTATTCTACCCATATTCCATAAGCTATTTTCTAACACTGGACTCTGTGCTGCGTTCTAGATATTTATTCTTCTTGTAGTTCATCAGTTCTCTCATCATCTGAATCTAATGTGCCATTTAATTCATTCATTGAGTTTCTAATTTCAATAATCATATTTTTTACTCCTGGACATTCTCTTTCTTTCTTTATATTTCCTAGTCAAGTTTGTTGATCTCTTCTTCCTTAACTGTACTGTCAAGCCCCTCTTTTATTTCTTTGAATGTGTTAATATACTCATACTCTGTTTCGTATAATTCCAGTTTCATCTCTGTGTGGATCTGATTCTGTAGGATGTTTTTTCTCTTGATTTTAAATCATGGTCATTTGTGGTGCATTAGAAATGATTGACATTTGCTCTGTCTGGTGCCTGGAGACCGCTTGAAAATAAATTTTTGATTTGGACTTTTCAGGCCACAAAGGTAGTATGAATTCTAGCCCCAAACACAGCTTATAGTCAGGAATTCTTGGGGACATGCATCCTTTTATTTCCCTTTATCCTGAGCTAAGGGTGAAATTGGCAAGCCTACTTCCAGGGTTGATTTTTTTCCCTGGTTCATCCATTGAAGGTGTCACTTTGCAGAGGTGCTAGATTTATAGTTTCTGACCCAGACCTCACACTCAACTCGGGCCCCGGGCTTTGTCTCTTGCCCCCTGTGCTAATGTGACCTTTTCAAATCCAGCCTCTAGGCCACCAGGGATTGGCAGATTTCTTAGGGCATCATTTTTCTTACTCATCATTTCTAGCTTCTCGTTATCTATTTTACTTTATTACAGCTTAACCTTGCTTTCAAAGAGTTCTTTTTGAAGTTTACTTTTTTATCTTGCTATTGTAACATTTATACAAAAAAGTACACGTTATAAGTGTACATCATGATGCAGTTTTACAATGCGAACATATTATTGTCAGTACAGACCATTCCCTGGTCTCCAGAGGCTCCCCTTCTACCTCCTTCAAGTCACCCTGCGATGTGACACAGCAGAAGTGACTACAATGGTCCACAACCACACAGATGATCTCACAGATATAATGCTGTGCAAAAGCGGCCCCAGGTAGGAGATGTGCACTGCATCATTCCATTTATGCAAAGCTCAAAACCAGAATGAGCCAAAAGAGTTACTTCTATAAGTCGACTCCTGGTGTTACAATTTGAGACACAAAAGCTTTAAATTTTTTTTTTTTTTTTTTTTTTTTTTGTGGTACGCGGCCCTCTCACTGTCGTGGCCTCTCTCTTTGCGGAGCACAGGCTCTGGACGCGCAGGCTCAGCGGCCATGGCTCACGGGCCCAGCCGCTCTGCAGCATGTGGGATCTTCCCGGACTGGGGCACGAACCCGTGTCCCCTGCATCGGCAGGCAGACTCTCAACCACTGCGCCACCAGAGAAGCCCAAAAAGCTTTAAATTTTTAACAGCAAAGTCTAGTAATTTCTCTCCCTATGTTATTTATCCCATTTTCTTTTGAGCAAGATCAGATAGCAGTTTCTCTATAAGGTCTTCTAGGTTTTGGGGTTTTTTTTTTTTTTTTTGAATTACTGCATTTTATTTAATTTATTTTTTTACACAGCATGTTCTTATTAGTTATCCATTTTATACACATCAGTGTATCCATGTCAGTCCCAATCTCCCAATTGATCACACCCCTACCCCCACCCCCCCGCCACTTTCCCCCCTTGATGTCCATATGTTTGTTCTCTACATCTGTGTCTCAATTTCTGCCAAACACTGGGATGAACCAATTCATCTGTACCATTTTTCTAGGTTCCACATATATGCATTAATATACGATATTTGTTTTTCTCTTTCTGACTTACTTCACTCTGTATGACAGTCTCTAGATCCATCCACGTCTCTACAAATGACCCACTTTCATTCCTTTATATGGCTGAGTAATATTCCATTGTATATATATACCACATCTTCTTTATCCATTCATCTGTCGATGGACATTTAGGTTGCTTCCATGACATGGCTATTGTAAATAGTGCTGCAATGAACATTGGGGTGCATGTGTCTTTTTGAATTATGGTTTTCTCTGGGTATATGGTTTTCTCTGGGTATATTGAGATGCTCCTATGTTAAGTGCATATATATTTATAATTGTTATATCTTCTTCTTGGATTGATCCCTTGATCATTATGTAGTGTCCTTCCTTGTCTCTTGTAACATTCTTTATTTTAAAGTCTGTTTTATCTGCTATGAGTATTGCTACTCCAGCTTTCTTTTGATTTACATTTGCATGGAATATCTTTTTCCATCCACTTTCAGTTTGTATGTGTCCCTAGGTCTGAAGTGGGTCGTTTGTAGACAGCATATATATGGGTCTTGTTTTTGTATGCATTCAGTCAGTCTGTGTCTTTTGGTTGGAGCATTTAATCCATTCACGTTTAAGGTAATTACCGATATGTATGTTCCTATGACCATTTTCTTAATTGTTTTGGGTTTGTCTTTGTAGTTCCTTTTCTTGTCTTGTGTTTTCCACTTAGAGAAGTTCCTTTAGCATTTGTTGTAGAGCTAGTTTGGTGGTGCTGAATTCTCTTAGCTTTTGCTTGCCTGTAAAGATTTTAATTTCTCCATCGAATCTGAATGAGATCCTTTCCGGGTAGGGTAATCTTGGTTGTAGGTTCTTCCCTTACATCACTTTAAGTATATCATGCCACTCCCTTCCGTTTGTAGGGTTTCTGCTGAGAAATCAGCTGTTAACCTTATGGGAGTTCCCTTTTATGTTATTTGTTGTTTTTCCCTTGCTGCTTTCAATAATTTTTCTTTGTCTTTAACTATTGCCAGTTTGATTACTATGTGTCTTGGAGTGTTTCTCCTTGGGTTTATCCTGTATAGGACTCTCTGCGCTTCCTGGACTTGGGTGGCTATTTCCTTTCCCATGTTAGGGAAGTTTTCGACTATAATCTCTTCAAATATTTTCTCGGGTCCTTTCTCTCTCTCTTCTCCTTATGGGACCCCTATAATGCGAATGTTGTTGCATTTAATGTTGTCCCAGAGGTCTTGTAGGCTGCCTTTATTTCTTTTCTTTTCTTTTTCTTTATTCTGTTCCACAGCAGTGAATTCCACCATTCTGTCTTCCAGGTCACTTATCCGTTCTTCTACCTCAGTTATTATACTATTGATTCCTTCTAGTGTAGTTTTCATTTCAGTTATTTTATTGTTCATCTCTGTTTGTTTGTTGATTAATTCTTCTAGTTCTTTGTTAAACATTTCTTTTATCTTCTTGATCTTTGCCTCCATTCTTTTTCCGAGGTCCTGGATCATCTTCATTATCATTATTTTGAATTCTTTTTATGGAAGGTTGACTATCTCCACTTCATTTAGTTGTTTTTCTGGGTTTTATCTTGTTTCTTCATCTGGTACATAGCCCACTGCCTTTTCATCTATCTTTCTGTGCCTGTGGTTTTTGTTCCACAGGCTGCAGGATTGTAGTTCTTCTTGCTTCCGCTGTCTGCCCACTGGTGGATAAGGCTATCTAAGAGGCTTAGATAAGAGTCTACGAGTCCAGGTTTTTTATTGTAAATAAACTTTCTTAGGTTTATTTTGCTTTAGTTCATGTCTTGTGATTTTCAGTTAATTGATTGTTCCAGAATAGTGTATTCATATGATATTTCTAGGTTGTATTATCATTTCCATTTTATTATTTGTTCAAGCATCAATATATTACTCTGTCTATTCCTGTCCTATTTTGATTATCACAGCTTTATATTATGTAGTTTTTATTGGGTTGACCAAAAATTGCCTTTGGTTTTTAAGTAAAAATAAAAAAAAAATAAAATTTTTCATTTTCACCAAGATATTTACTGAACAACATATTCATCTTTTTGTTCCACTACCTTCTGCCATTTTTTAGGTAAATTCATAATTCCATCTTCCCTAAACTTTTTATCATTTTGAGCAAAGAACTGTTCCAAGTGCCTTTTACAGTCTTCCAGGGAACTGAATTTTTTTCCCCTAAGAGAATTTTGTAAAAACATAAAAAAATGGAAATCTGAAGGTGCAGTCTCTGGTGAATACAGTAGATGAATCAGAACTTCACAGCCAAGGTGTAACAGTTTTTGCATGGTCATCAAAGAAACATGCAGTCTTGCATTATCCTGATGGTAGATTATACACTTTCTGTAGACTCATTCTGGATGCTTTTCGTCGAGTGCTGCTTTCAGATGGTCTAATTGGGAGCAGTACTTATTGGAATTAATCGTTTGGATTTCAGGAAGGAGCTCATAATAGAGGACTCCCTTCCAATCCCACCATATACACAACATCACCTTATTTGGATGAAGACCAGCCTTTGGTGTGGTTGGTGGTGGTTTATTTCAACAGAACTCTTTTGTTCCACATTATTGTGTAGTATCCACTTTTCATTGGCAGTCAGAATTTGTTTTAAAAATGGAACATTTTCATTATGTTTAAGTAGAGAATTGCATGCGTAAATATAGTCAAGAAGGTTTCTTTCACTTAACTTCTGTGGAACCCAGACATCAAAGCACTGAACATAACCAAGCTTGAGCAAATGACTTTCAATGCTTAATTTGGATATTTTGAGCATGTTGACTATCTCCTGGGTAGTATAATGCTGATTGTTCTCAATTAATGTCTCGATTTGGTCGCTATCAACTTCAACTGGTTTACCCGACCGTGGAGCGAAAAATCCAGTGAAAAATCTCCAGCACGAAACATTGCAAACCACTTTTGACATGTTCGATTGTCACAACACCTTCTCCATACACTGCACAAATCATTCTTTTGCATTTAAGTTGCATTTTTACCTTTCTTGAGATAATAAAGCATAATATGCCAAAAATTTTTCTTTTTCTTCCATCTTCAATATTAAAATGACTACACAAAAATTCACCAATTTTGATGTCCTTTTTTTAAATGCACGCTGATATGACAGCTGTCACAGTCTAACAAAATTGTTTCAAATGAAGTTAAAGACAACTAAGTGCTACTAGAGTCATCTTATGGAAAAAAACAAACCTTTGGCCAGCCCAATAATGTATCTTAAGGCACAGTCTACCGTATTTTCTGTTTTTCTTTCAAACACTTCTCACTGCGCAGCTGAAAGTGGAAGCATGGAGTCTTAACCATTGGACTACCAGGGAAGTCCCTATGTTAGTTCTAATAGTCTTCATTTGCTTCTTTTGTGTTTTCTAAGTAAATCTATATGTACATATATATATATATATATAAAATGTATAAATAATGATTTCTCCCTTTAATCTTTTTCTGATGGGGTATCTCCTATTTTTATCTTATGTCCAATTGCATTGGTGAGACAGATAAAAAATAATCAAAATGCTAGTAGATGTCTTTGTTTTTCCTCTTGTTTTAAGAGAATGTATCTAGTGTTCCTACCATTAGGTGCAATGCTGGCTGTTGGTTAAAATTGTTTTTGACCATGTTAAGAAGGACTTTCTGAGAAGTTTGTTTTCCTTCTTTTTTTTGACTTAAATTAGGAATGGATGCTAATTTAATCTAAACACATTTTAAGATGATCTTTTTTTAAGATGATCTTTTTTAAAGTCATTTCATTCATTGGGTATAATTAATTACACTATGTTCCAACTATGAAGTAAGCCATGAATGAATAAGCCATGAGTATCTATGTATATATCTATAAATAGAGATTATATACATATCTCTCTATTTATCTATCTATAAAAGAAATGTATGTCTATATGTATATGTGGAAAGGAGATGTGTATACATCCTTTAGATACTTTCTAAATAGTCTGTAATTACAGTTTTTTTCCCCCCTTCATTTACAAAGTCATTTTTGGAGATGTAAAAAAAAAAAAACCACAAATGTTTATTTATAATCTTTTGATTCATTGTATTGTGTCAGAGGCTAATGTGGTTTCTCCTTTTTTTCTCTGATGTGCATTATACAATCTATACTATACCTATACCTATATCTATATCTATTGATATATCTGTATCTATATTTAGACATTTTAAAAGATATATGCTCTGTAAGGTGTATATTTTAATATCCATCTCTTAATTCAAGTTTATTAATAAAACTATTTAATTTCTTTAGAGTCTTATTAAATTTGTTTTCTGTTTTGCTTCTGTTAGTTTCTCCTTATACTTCAAAGAATTTTTGCTTCAAATAGAGTAATAAAATGCTATTTGGTACATAATGTTCACTATTATATCCTCATTGTATATTTTATACTTTATCAATATGAATTTATTATCTTTTACACACTTATATTTTAAACTTGAGTTTCATCTAGTCTGAAAATAATATCATCAACTCTTCTTACCTCATGTTTACATTTTGCTTATAAATAGTCATACAATCATATTATTAATGATTTACTCTCCTGCCTTTAGAATTTTTAAAAATTTTAGAATTTAGAATATTTTGGAAAATTTGGATAATATTGTTGTATTCTGTTTTAGTCTAATTTGAGTCTCTGCTGTTTAACAGGGAGCTTAGCTTAAAAAATTTACTTTCTCAAAACTTAAGTCATCTGTCATTTTGTTTCCTACTTTCTGTTTTTTATACTCCCTTAATGTTAGTTTTGTTTTCTATGTTTTGATGTACAAACTTTTATTTTTAAGCTGTTATCTTTTTCAGCTTTTAATTCTACTAGGAGTTTCCTTCTTACTTTTCCTCATACTATTTTTTTGTATGTAACTCAAGAATAAATTGGAATCTTTGGACTTGCTTTGCTGTATAGGAATTTTGCATATATGTGTAAAAGCTCCTATAAGGTCCTTCCCAAATTTTTGCGCTTTTTTACTTTATTTATAAACCTAGTTTTACATTTTTTTACTAAATTATTTCTCCTCAAATATAATTCTTGTCATGTAATTCAGTTTTACAACTAATTTGCTACAATTTCCTAAACATAAATCTGTATTTAACTGGTTATCAACCTCTTTCTGACAATCTTTGTATACAACAAATTTCCCCTTTTTCTATGTTGAATCTTGGTCAGATGGAAAACATTTTTAAGTACCTTTTTTTCCTAGAGGGATAAGTGAATGATATATTTATGAGCCATACATACCTGAAATGTATTTCTATTGCTTTCACATACAAACACACACACAAAATCAAAACCTTGACTGGCCATAGCATTCTTGAGTCTTCATATTTTTCTTTCAAAGTTCTGTAATTATTCTTCTATTTTTTCTAAAATGTAGTATTGCAGATGTGATTGAAACATGCTTAACTTTAGATAATCTGTGCATAATGTATAACCTTTCTGAATTTTATCTAATGGCTGAATAGGATATTCAGTAGGATATTTTGCTTAATTAAAAATTTTTAAAAACTTAATTTAAAAAATTTAAAATTTTTTTCCAGTTTGCCTTCAGGATTGGGATTCATTGATTCTGTCTTTAATACAGTGAATTTTTAAAAATCTATGTGCAAATGTGTTTACTGGGCTAATGAAAAAAATATTTTAATTGTATCTTTGAATTTCTTGAATTTCTCTTCTATTCTGATTATTCTGTATTCCTCAGAAACAGCTCTAATTCTAAAATTTAATTTTGATCCTATCTAATTTTGTCCATTAATTTTTCAATCATCTTTTCTCTCCTTGGTCTTGTTTCTTTGTCTCTTTCCTCTGTTTCAAATCTGAGAGAGTTTGGAACTTATTCAACATCACTAATCCAGTTTTTTGTAGATTGATCTTTTTATTTAATGCCTCTAATTTGAATATAAACACTGTAAATCCTACAATAATTTACTCCATAATAATGCTAATTTTCATATAACAATTGACCTCCTCGGTATAGCCAAATTCTCAATCAGAAACAGTTAAAGTTCTTATCCTCTTGGGACAACAGGAAGGCAAGGCGAACAAAGAAACAGTGGGCTTCTTGGGAAGCTTGGAAGAAGAGATGGTATCCTGTTCTCAGGATTATTTCAGTTCAATTTTGCTGAATTGGGCAGATAAAAAAGTATCATCCACCTAGGAAACTCCTGGAATTGCTGCCACTGTATTGGAAAACAGCCAACTACAGGACCCAGACTGGCCCTATTGTTGTCCAAGTGGAGTAGATAGCCTTTACCAGGTGGCGCCAATCAGTGGCCAGGAGCAGCATCGATTTGGATTGTGCCGTTTGATCTCCTTGTCATAATGTAACTCCATTTTATGCAATTGAATTTTAGGGATCTTACTGTATTCCTACTCATCGTTTAGTTTCAAGGAATCCCTCCTCAGCTCACCCTTCTTTGTTTTCATCATGATCTCCCCTCTCTTTAGGTGTTCCGCTTCCTGTGCCTCAAAGCCATGTCCTTTCACATGTCTGTATTTCTCTATGAGCCGGACTGAAGAAACCTAGGCAAACCCACAGCATACTGCATGTTCTTCTCACAGAGTTCCTCATAGCTCTTTATTCTTTTGCCATTTACCCAATTCATGTACTTTTAGGGCCTAAATAACCTAACCTGCAATGACTCATAATTTACTCCCCTCCACCATCCCCTCTTACTCTGTTGTTTTTGGGAGTAGCTGAAAGGTGTAGAAAGATGGTTGTAGCTGAGTGGGAAGGAAGCCTCAGAAGTACAAAAGCCTATAAGATCACACTATACAGTTGATATACAGCTACTCTTTTACTGATACTTGTTGATTACAATTAAAGTATTTGGATAGGAATAATAATAGTTTCTTGAAGATAAGTTGCACCAATAATTAATATTTTAAATCCTGGTTGTAGCTTTGTCCACAGCACCTCAGTAGTCAGCAGTGCAGGACAATGGTATTTTTCTTATAGAAATCTGACCTCAAAATTGCTTTTGCAATTTGAAGGACATCGAAATTTCTCTCTTGGCATGGATTCTCAGCCAGCTCAAATCCATGCCATTTCTCCGTAACCTCCAGAATTTGCCTGTCATCTCTGAGAAGTCTAGTTTCTCTTTTATTCACCAGGGCTCTAGTATTTGTGGATGTCATGACAAGTGTGGCAACTCTTTGACCTGAGGTTTGTGAATGAGTCTGCATCATAAATACTTCTAAAGAGGAGCCAACAGGTCATGGTCAACACTTACCAAGAACTGGCTCTGTGACAGGTCCTGGCTAAGCACTCATTATTCTATCTTATTCTTATACCCACATGATGAGAAAGACATGAATCTTAGCCTCATTTGACACATTCAAGGATTAGGTCAGACAGTTCACTTCTCCAAGATGACACAACTAGTAAATGGCACTAGTAAGCTTCAAAACCAACTCTACCTGAGATTTGAGCCCATGGTCAAGACCATATTCTCCAAAGACCATCTCCAGCCTTGCTTGATCCTTAGGGGTGGGGCTAATTTGTGGGAGAGAATGTCTAGGCACCATGTCAGAATAAATTTATTAAAATCATGCAGTTGGAATGGCATTGCTGGACCTCATTTGTAGTTATATTGGTTGAGGACATAGTCAAATATATACTGATAAACTTCCATGGTCAAATAAAATAAAATATTTATGAACATGTCATATCTGCTTGTATAATAAATCATCATATTTTCTATAGACAGCTATCTTACAAATTCTCACTTCTCTAGACTCTACTGAACTAATTTTTCTTTAATTGGACAGATTATAAGAGAGAGGAACATAAAGAATTTGATAGAGTGTTATTGATATGTTATACTATCTTGCTAACTGGCAGCTCAACCATACGACCACCGCTCACATTTTCCCTGGTTTGGTGTTACAGAGGCATCTACACTCTGAAAGTATCTACCCATCCTTTCTGACTAACGCCAAATATATTTGTTGGACTTCGATATCAGAAAGGAGAGAACAAGGCAGTTAAGGTGTAGAGTTTTGTGTGACATTCTTTTTAAATGACAAAACATACATATCTCCTAAGAATTAGCTTAAATGTTTTTCTGTAATCTTACGAACATATATTATTATTCATTTAAAAGCTACTAGTTTATTTGCTTTTGAAAGTAATCATCAAATCTCTAATATATTAAATTTAAGTAATTAAACCTAATAGGAGTTAAGAGGAATTCTGGAGCGGCTGTGTGGCAAGTGAGGAGAGGCTTCCACAAGCTTTCTCAGAAATAAAAAGTGCACGGCTGAGGTGTAAAGGGCTACAGATAAAAGCAGATTTCTGTGCTTACTAAATGTCTTCTCACTCTTGAGCTCCACCCAGGGTGTCATTGATCTTTTAGGAAGTTTCTTGACATGGTAGAGGCATGAGAGAAAGGAAGGAAACACATTGAAGCAATTTAACAGGAGGAGAAAGAGCCCAAAGAAGATCTGCTTAGGAAACCAGTTTCAAGCTCTACACTTCTTCGATTAAAAGTCCTAAGTCCTCACACTTTGTTTTCCTGAAGTACTAGTGACACACATCAGACCTACCGTTTCTTGGAGGTGAAGAGCTGACTTGTAAAGGATGGGGTGGAGCATGGTGGAGAATTGAGGCGGCATAGAGCTCTCCTTAGAGGACAACATGTGGTTAATGCAAAAACAGGGACCTGGGTATCAGAGTCAACAGCACAGAGGAGCAAATATATTTTTTCTTTCTTCATGTGGTGAAACGTAAGTCACTGATCAATTTTCTTGATCCAGCCCCATTGGTCTTACTGTCATTGGAAATTCCTCCAGATTCTGGCAATAGGTTTTTCTTTGGGCTTGATGCTCTATGAGTCCATGAAATTTCAGCACACAGGTTAGAGAAAGTTCCTAGGTAGATGACTTTTTTTCACTTCAAAGAGTAAGCATTATGGATGAATAAATAAATGAATGAGAAATTGTTAGGAAAACACTTCTAACTTCTTTACCTAAAGCCCATCTCTAATAGGATATATTGAATTCATTAGTATCCAATAAGAATAGCAATTGACTGATTTTAAGTCACATTAGATTATCTGTGTTTCTCAAAATAAACACACTTTTTAAGGTACTTTATGTAGAAGTAGAAATGTCAAGTTGTGAGTGTGTGTGTGTGTGTGTGTGTGTGTGTGGTTGTGGTTGTGATTGTTCTTGGAGCCTCTAACTCCAAGGCTCATAATAAATGATTCTATTCTCCTTCCATAATTTGGTCGGTTTAGTCGCTTTGGCCACCCTCTACAATATTTTTGCTGATAATTTTTTTTTCAGTTTCTTATTACTCTACAGATTTCAACTCCTGAAATTTTATACCTGAAGCCTTGCTATGAAATATTCAAAAGATGCTATACTTCATACTGCTGAATAAGCAGTTTTTAAATTCTCCCTTGGCAAGTATGCTGCATAACATTGTTTCTAGGAAAGGAGTTTATGTGAGATGATTAAAAATTCCATTTTCATAACCTGTCTCTGATAGACTGCTCATCCAGCCCCCAATATTTGTAGAAAACTATTAAATTGTAGATTATAACAAAACACCTCAGCAAGTGACTTTCATTTCCATTTTACTCAGATGATGACTTTTACTCAGAGCTGCCCCACTATCCTTTAAACTGACTCTTTTTATATATCTACCTTTTTTTGCTTTTCTACTTTTTTCAGTCAGAAAGAACAAATATTTCTCCTTTCCGACGCCAACCACTCTTATCTGTGACTCAGGTCCCAGCATCCACTATCTCTTCTGAGCCCTCACTCTCTTTCTTTTTCATTTTCCTTTTAATATTTTAATCTCTCTTTCTTCACTGCTTGTTTCTTCTCTTCTTTCAAATATACACTGGCCTCCATTTAGGAATTTTTTTTACTTGACTCTTCTGTTTTACTTTAGTTGATCCAAACAAGCTATTTTAGCTTTTTTTGAACCATCACATTCTGACCTTAATCCCACACAATTTAGTCTAACTTTTCTGATAATATTGAATACACAGTCGAATTTGCCAATAACCTCCTAATTGCCAACTATGATATTTTTCTCATTCCTCTTTTTCTTCACTATTGGCACCTATCGA
Organism: Grampus griseus; assembly: GCF_964374135.1. NCBI lineage: Eukaryota > Metazoa > Chordata > Mammalia > Artiodactyla > Delphinidae > Grampus > Grampus griseus. The sequence goes on from NC_139007.1 coordinate 77,346,095, forward strand.
CCATTCCTTCTAAAACTCTCTACCCTTGAATTTCATAATACTTTACATTGATTTCCTTCTCAATTCTTAGTCTCTTATTTTCTTTTCCCTTTTCCTTTTCTGGCCCCCTATATGTGGCCCCTTATACCACTAATTTCTTAACACTAATATCTCTGCCTTTTTCTCTTCTTTAAGTTCTTTCCTGAGAGGTTTCACCCCTTTCCAGGGCTTCGTTGTTTTACGACTCACTCACCATTCTGGGTATCAATACAATTATGTATTTACAATATCTTGTGATTCCCAATCCAAATTTGCTTCTTCTTGTTGAACTGTTTTACCTGAGGGGCCAATCTTTATTCCCAAAACTAATCAAAAACAAAAACAGGAAACAGAATAAACAAGCAAACAAAAACCCAAGGCAGAGCAAAATAAAAACAAACAAAACAACCCCCCCAAACTCTACAGAACTTATTACCCTTCCTTCAAAATGAACCTCTCCACTTTGGGCCAGCATATTTTTGATATTGTCAATAATTCCTTCAGGACCTTTAGCTTAATGGGGGTAGTGATTTTTGGCTCCACTTCCCCTTTCCTGGCTCTGGTCAAGCAGCCTCTGAGGTCACATGGGAACGCAAGATAATCATGGACTAGAGTTCAGGCTAGCTGGGTAGAGATCTCATAATGAATGCTTTGGGTATGACGGCCACCACACTATTGATCAGGAACAGCTATTTGATTGCTGGGATCCAGTGTGAAATGAAGACGCAGGGCTCCTTTTTCAAAAATTATTAAGAATTTTAAGGTGGCAACAGCAGAACATTAAACCAAATGTGGGGTCCGTCTAAGCATGGGGCCCTGTGTGGCTTCACAAATCACAAGCCCGTGATGCCAGCCTTGTTATTTATCTGCCTGGGTGGAAGAATCCCTATCAGCTAAATTGAAGAGGTTGACTTACATGATCTTGAAGGTGACATCCCATTTTGCTTTAAAATTCAGTAATTCTAAGCTGCCTTTCTCTGCAATAGCTCCTGGATCCCTGCCTTTCTTCTTTTCTCACCTTGATGGTACAGCAATCCCCAAATACTTGATGGTAACTTTTTTCTTACCTACTTCAGTCCATCGTACCTAGATTATTAGCTCCAAAACTTATTCATAAATTAAAGCCTCAAGTTCAAACTTGACTTAGGCATCAACTTTGCTTTCCAACAAAGCGTATTTGTTAAGCATATTAATTAATACTTTAACTGTATTAATTTCCTAGGGCTGCCGTAAAAAAATACACAGACTGGGTGGCTTAAACCACAGATACGTATGTTGTCACAGCTGTAGAGGCTACAAGTCCAAGGTCAAGATCAAGGTGTCAGTAGGGATGGTTTCCAGATGGCCACCTTCTCACCCTGTCCTCACATGGCCTTTTTTCTGTACTCACACATCCCTGGTGTCTCTCCCTGGTCCTATAAGGACACCAGTCATATTGGATTAGGGCCCCACCCTTATGTCTTCATTTGACCTTAATTACCTCTTTAAAGGCCTGGTGTCTAAATACAGTCATATTGGGAGTTAGGGTGCCAACATATGAGTTTTGGGGAGACACAATTCAGCCCATAACATCCACTCTTTATTTACATGATTCTAAGTGTATTGAGATAAGCTCTGTACAATCCCAACACATTGAAGACATTACAGGGACTCCAAAATGTGAATGAGAGAGTGAACGCTCCCTTCTGTAAGATGTGCAGCTCCCTGGTCAGGTCTTACCTGTTCCCCCCTGTGCCTTTGCTTCATGTATAAAGCCAGCTTAATTTTCTCTTTTAATGTCCTCTCCCCTTTACCTCTGGTTTGTCATATCTCCTTCCCTTCCAAATTAAGCCTCACCTCTGTAGACATTTGCAATGTCTTGTCCTTGACTGTGATCTCCCTTTCCTCTGAATCTCAAAAATATTTAAGGTCTTCACCACTCCTTTGAGATCTTGTGTCATCCTCTAACTTTAACCTTGTATACCTCTCAATCCCAATGAGTCTCCGAGCTCCTCTAGCGAAGACACTGGGTCCTCAATCAGTGCTTCTTAAATTTAACATGTATAAGCTCCTCCTGGGGCTCTTGTTAAATCCAGATTCTGAGTTAGTAGCTGGTGGGATCTGGGATTCTGCATTTTGAACAAACTCCTAGGTGATGCTGGCACTGCTGTCCCATGGGTTTCGTTTCAGCAGCAAGGTGTTAGACTTGGTGGAAAATGTCCCCTTTTCTCACTCACCTTTCCCTTACAAACAAGCAGCATGCAGATATTTTCATAATGGATTATACTCTATTGATTAACCTCCTCTTAACCTTCACGTATTAATTCAACTTAGACCCAGGATGCTGGGCAGCGTGGAAAGCTGTGATCTCTGGAGTTAAAGTCTGGGAAAGGTAACATTTACTTAGACATTTACGTGGCTATGTATTCTTTGTTAGGGGAACACAAGGTAAAGTGTGTAATAAAGCAGCAATTCCAATCAGTTAAAGTTTCCCCCACAACCTAAAACTTTGTAAGACTCTATTTCCAAGAGGAGGCTAAACGTACACTGCTGTGGGTTGGACAGAGCAAGAATGAAACATGTTGTGTTTATTCTTTGAACACGCAGTACATTGACTTCATGTGAAATTATTTCTCTTAGTATTTACTTTATTCTGGAAGAAAAATATAAATGTCTTTAGGGGCTTTAGTTTTGTGAAGGCTATTCTTTTACTCTTGTCCTTCTCACTTTAGACATAAAATAACTTTTGTTGCATTAAATTCTAATGAATAAGAACACATTTTAAAGGCCTTTCTTTGTATGTTATTCAGTAGCTGACTTTAGTTGCCTACAAAATACTTTCTAAATTCAGTTTCTTATCATGGGTTCCAACCAGAATAAAATATATACGGTCCCTGGAGCACACAGATGTTTATGTACCAGGCCAGTATGTCTCAGGGAGAGGTCTGTAGGATGCATAGGCTATAATTTAAAAAATAAAAATAAAATCCCAACTCCACATCAAGTATTTAGAGCTGCTCAGTGGGAAGACAAGGCAGAAAAGGAGAAAAGAAGGCAACTTATTAATTAGCTCCTTTTGCCTTGAACAGCACATTTCTGTGCTGTTTTCAAGCCATCTATTTTCACATATAATACTTCAGAGCATATTCTGGCATGCTTTAAACTCAAATGGAGGAAAGAGAGAGTTGGAAAGATGAAACGATTTTTTAAAAATTAAATTCTCTTACAAAATTTTCAGTAACAGTTTCCTGGAGGTGAAGAAGAGCGTGTGTCTAAGTTACTACATTTTCAAAGACTGCACAGAGGGTGGAGTCGTGTGGAACAACCCACAAGCCTTTGTTTGGAAAAGGGGGCACTTTCTAGTGGTGCTGCCACCAGGGAATTCTTGTAGGTGAAGTTTTCAGCCTGCCTTTAGCAAAGCGCAGTTCTTGTGAAAAGCACAAACCTCAGAGCAGTTCTTAGGATTGCCGTCTGCCATCTCGACAGCCATCTAATCAAGTACTTGCCCCCCACCCCCCCAAAAAAGAAACCTGGTCCCACATTTCTAGATGGTGCGAGTCCAAGCACAAAGGGCTCTGACCCTGCCGAGAGCTTCATGTCAAGCAGCTTAAAGACACTCATGACGGAGTCAAGTGTGACGTGCTACGCCAACCTCTGGGTCAAGGCCACAATGAAGACAAGACATCACCACCAGATAGCAGCTCTTTCTTGAGCTAGGCCTCTTTAGCCGTGCTCTCTCTGCCAGGCTCCTGAAGGACATGATGGGCTTGTTCATCCAATTCTCAACCTTGCCAGTTGCTGGAAAGTCAATTCTGTTCATTATCAGCAGGAACAGAGTCCAGTGACAGCTTTCCAATTTTCATTGCCAATGAAGATAGTTGGCTCAGGATAAAGTGTCCCTGGGGCATGATGTTATGCAATGATATGTCTTCTTTGAGATTGTTATTAGTTTCTTGTACTATATTTTGATTGATTTCAAATGCCTTGGGGGCTCAATTCTTAGCATATGGAAGTGCCTATTTAGAAACCTGGTGATTGCTTCATCCATCTATGGACCCGTTTTTTCATCCATCCATCTACCAAAATGATTATTGAACGCTTACTGTACGATAGAACCATGCATCGTACTTGTACTCAAGAGGCTCACAGTTGAAGGAGGAAGACAGACCAGTAAGATGAGGACTACCATTCAGTGTAACAGGTGGAGACAGAAAATAGCTAACAGGGAGCAGGAGACCCCTGAGGAGAAACTCTTATGTCAGTGCAAAAACAGTGTAGAGCCACATTGCCCACCACCAGGGGGCACCAGTCAAGTGGCAGGGTGAGTGAATGACACTTCCCAAGGATGTTCAGTGCACAGTCTACTCAGTCTGCTGAGGGATAAGGGAAACTGGGTTTGCGGGAGAAGTTGGTATTTGCCATGCCCCCAGAGGGGCCAATATGGAGACAGGAAGATTGTGTCTGTGAGCTGTACATGGGGTGTTGGAGTGGTAGTAGGAAAAAAAAAGATTAGTAAAGTGTAGGAACCAGACTCTATGGGGTCTTGTCAGCAAGGCCAAAGGCATTTAGACTTCATTGCTGTAGAAAAATAAGTGACAGATATTCAGCAGGGGAGAGCCCTGTTACTGATGTGGCACAGAGGTGGAGTGGTAAGGCATTGTATCCCTAGTGTCATTTGAAGGAGACTTCAAAGCAACCCTAAAGCTGTGCCCATTCCTGGTCCTGTGAGAACACAGGATAAGGCTGGTATAGTCGTAGAGAGGGAAACACTGACCTCTCTTCTGACACTTCACTGTTTCACTTGTGGCTGGCCCTTGTCAGTAGCTTGAGTGGCTTTTAGTGATGTTCATAGCCTGTGAAGTTGGAATTTTCTCAAAGGAGTCCAAGAGAGCTCTCTCACCAGCTGTAGTGTCTCTTGCTGTGTCCTTAAGCAGAGTTGCATAAAACTCTGACCTAACCAGCTTCACCATCAGAGTGTAGCTTTGCTACAGTTCTCTGGGTAGCTAACCTTGCTTCACAGCTTCAAGAGCCCAAACTACTGATGATATAAAATGATAATGAAGGGTTGATGAATACAAGAGTGGGTTCTCAATGATTTTCCTGTGCTTCTACTATACGTGGAATGTAGAAGAGTTGTAGCCAGGATCTTATAGCACTGTAAGAAAGAGCCTTGCTCTGTAAGTCATGCTAATGTGAGCAATCCCAGTACTACTGTGGCCCAGTACCTACACCCTGATGATGATCTCTAGTGAATAAGAAATCTCACTTAGGATCAGTACTCACTTAACTGGTGATTTTCAAATCACGGTCTGACCACCTGCATCAGGGTACCTTTTAAGACACAGATTCATGGTTCTTGTCCGTAACCTACTGGACCAGAATATCTGTTGGGAAGCCTAGGAATCTGTATTTTAACAAGCTCTGTTGCCTAGGTGATTTTTATGGTCATGAAAATTTGAGAACCGCTGCATGGACTGTTCCTACTGATGTTGATATGTAGTCTTGTGTAAAAATATCTTTCTGATTAGATATTTTTGTGATGTTGAGAGCTTTGTGAAGTTCTTTATTCACAAGATAAAGAACTTTTCAGGTGGAATCATATCATTAAAATTTTTATATTACATCAAAAGATACTACATGCAAAAATGATTACTTATCTTTTATTTGATTATTAATTAATTATTGGAATCCACTGTTAAAAATCATCCTGTGTATTTCATTGACAGCTCCATTGTCCAGGTATGTGTGGTTATGTAATTTCCTGATTCAAACTTGGTAACCACTAAGCATGTATAGAATAAGAAATTGAAGGTTCTTTTAAACTGAAATATCAGGGAGGATTCTGTGAAGCCCCACTGATGACAGACCTGGTCTGGTGATGTGGCCACAATCCAAGGAATGCTAGCAGCCACAAAAAAGTTGGAAGGAGTAAGAATGAATTCTTCATTAGAGACTCCAGAGAGAGTGCAGTCTTGCCAATAACTTGATTTCAACCCAATGAAACTGATTTGGAACTTTTATCTCCAAAAAATGAGAACAATAAGAATAAATTTCTGTTGATTTAAGCCAAAAGATTTGTGGTAATTTGTTATAGCAGCCACAGGAAACTGATACATTGGGGAAATAGTAATCATTTTCTAATTACCCATGTTTCTAGGGAAGATATCTTCATTAAAAGTGGAAAGATATACTCAAATACAATGATAACTTTTTGAACATGATGACACGAAACCTATGGGATGCAGCAAAAGCAGTTCTAAGAGGGAAGTTTATAGCAATATAATCTTACTTCAAGAAACAAGAAAAATCTCAAATAAACAACCTAACCTTACACCTAAAGCAATTAGAGAAAGAAGAACAAAAAACCACCAAAGTTAGCAGAAGGAAAGAAATCATAAAGATCAGATCAGAAATAAATGAAAAAGAAATGAAGGAAACAATTACAAAGATCAATAAAACTAAAAGCCCGTTCTTTGAGAACATAAACAAAATTGATAAACCATTAGCCAGCCTCATCAAGAAAAAAAGGGAGAAGACTCAAACCAACAGAATTAGAAATGAAAAAGGAGAAGTAACAACTGACACTGCAGAAATACAAAGGATCATGAGAAATTACTATGGGCAACTATGTGCCAATAAAATTGACAACCTGGAAGAAATGGACAAATTCTTAGAGAAGCACAACATTCTGAGACTGAATCAGGAAGAAATAGAAAATACAAACAGACCAATCACAAGCACTGAAACTGAGACTGTGGTTCAAAATCTTCCAACAAACAAAAGCCCTGGACCAGATGGCTTCACAGGCGAATTCTATCAAACATTTAGAGAAGAGCTAAAACCTATCCTTCTCAAATTACACGTCAAAACTCATTCTATGAGGCCACCATCACACTGATACCAAAACCAGACAAAGATGTCACAAAGAAAGAAAACTACAGACCAATATCACTGATGAATATAGATGCAAAAATCCTCAACAAAATACTAGCAAACAGAATCCAAAAGCACGCTAAAAGGATCATACACCATGATCAAGTGGGGTTTATCACAGGAATGCAAGGATTCTTCAATATATGCAAATCAATCAATGTGATAAACTATATTAACAAATTGAAGGAGAAAAACCATATGATCATCTCAATAGATGCAGAAAAAGCTTTCAGCAAAATTCAACACCCATGTATGATAAAAACCCTCCAGAAAAGTAGACATAGAGGAAACTTACCTCAACATAATAAAGGATATATATGACAAACACACAGCCAACATCGTTCTCAATCGTGAAAAACTGAAACCATTTCTTCTAAGATCAGGAACAGGACAAGGTTGTCCACTCTCACCACTATTGTTCAACATAGTTTTGGAAGTTTTAGCCACAGCAATCAGAGAAGAAAATGAAATAAAAGGAATCCAAATCAGATAAGGAGAGGTAAAGCTGGCACTGTTTGCAGATGACATGATACCATACATAGAGAATACTAAAGATGCTACCAGAAAACTACTAGAGATAATGAATGAATTTGGTAAAGTAGCAGGACACAAAATTAATGCACAGAAATCTCTTGCATTACTATAGACAAATGATGAAAAATTTGAAGGAGAAATTAAGGAAACACTCCCATTTACCATTGCAACAAAAAGAATAAAATACCTAGGAATAAACCTACCTAAGGAGACAAAAGACCTGTATGCAGAAAACTATAAGACACTGATGAAAGAAATTAAAGATGATACAAACAGATGGAGAGATATACCATGTTCTTGGATTGGAAGAATCAACATTGTGAAAATGACCAAAGCAATCTACAGATTCAGTGTAATCCTTATCAAACTACCAATGGCATTTTTCACACAACTAGAACAAAAAATTTCACAATTTGTATGGAAACACAAAAGACTCTGAATAACCAAAGCAATCTTGAGAAAGAAAAACGGAGCTGGAGGTATCAGTATCCTTGACTTCAGACTATGCTACAAAGCTACAGTAATCAAGACAGTATGGTACTGGCACAAAAACAGAAAGATAGATCAATGGAACAGGATAGAAAGCCCAGAGATAAACCCACGCACATATGTTCACCTATCTTTGACAAAGGAGGCTAGAATATACAATGGAGAAAAGACAGCCTCTTCAATAAGTGGTGCTGGGAAAATTGGACAGCTACATATAAAATAATGTAATTAGAACACTCCCTAACACCATACACAAAAATAAACTCAAAATGGATTAAAGACCTAAATGTAAGGCCAGACACTATAAAACTCTTAGAGGGAAACTTAGGAAGAACACTCTATGACATAAATCACAGCAAGATCCCTTTTGACCCACCTCCTAGAGAAATGGAAATAAAAATAAAAATAAACAAATGGTACCTAATGAAACTTAAAAGGTTTTGCACAGCAAAGGAAACCATAAACAAGATGAAAAGACACCCCTCAGAATGGGAGAAAATATTTGCAAATGAAGCAACTGACAAAGGATTAATCTCCAGAATATACAAGCACCTCATGCAACTCAATATCAAAAAAATAAACAACCCAATCAAATTTTCTGATTGACCCAATTAAAAAATGGGCAGAAGACCTAAATAGATTTAAATTGACATTTCTCCAAAGAAATAGACATTTCTCCATATACAGATGGTCAACAAACACTTGAAAGGATGCTCAACATCACTAATCATTAGAGAAATGTAAGTCAAAACTACAATGAGGTATCACCTCACAGCAGTTAGAATGGCCATTATCAAAAAATCTACAAATGATAAATTCTGGAGAGGGTGTGGAGAAAAGGCAACCCTCCTGCACTGTTGGTGGGAATGTAAATTGATACAGCCATTATGGAGATCAGTATGGAGAGGTTCCTTAAAAAACTAAAAATAGAACTACCACACAATCCAGCAATCCCACTACTGGGCATATACCCTGAGAAAACCATAATTCAAAAAGAGTCATGTACCACAATGTTCATTGCAGCTCTATTTACAATAACAAGGACATGAAGACAACCTAAGTGTCCATCGACAGATGAATGGATAAAGAAGATGTGGCACATATATACAATGGCATATTATTCAGCCATAAAAAGAAATGACGTTGAGTTATTTGTAGTTAGGTAGATGGACCTAGAGTTTGCCATACAGAGTGAAGTAAGTCAGAAAGAGAAAAACAAACACCGTATGCTAACACATATATATGGAATCTAAAAAAAAAAAAAAGGTTATGAAGAAACTAGGGGCAGGACAGGAATAAAGACGCAGACGTAGAGAATGGACTTGAGGACACAGGGAGGGGGAAGGGTAAGCTGGGAGAAAGTGAGAGAGTGGCATGGACTTATATATACTACCAAATGTAAAATCGATAGCTAGTGGGAAGCAGCTGCCTGGCACAGGGAGATCAGCTAGGTCTTATGTGACCACCTAGAGGGGTGGGATAGGGAGGGTGGGAGGGAGATGCAAGAGGGAGGAGATGCGGGGATATATGTATATGTATAGCTGATTCACTTTGTTATAAAGCAAAAACTAACACACCATTGTAAAGCATTTATACTCCAATAAATATGCTAAAAAATAAAAAAACAAAATACTTTAAATAGAAAAAAAAATTTAGGAAGTTATTGGTCTTTATTACTTCAAATATTTTTTCTGTCTTTTTTTCTCTCTCCTCATGGGGCTCTCGTTACTCATGTATTGGTATGTTTGATATTGTCTCATAGGTCTCTGAGACTGTGTTCATTTTTCTTAATATTTTTCTTTATGTTTCTCAGATTATGTAATCTTAACTGAAATATAATCAAATTGGCTAATTCTTTCTTGTGACATTTCAAATCTGCTGTTAACACCTTTAATGATTTTTTTTCGGCTATTGTAATTTTCAACTACAGAATTTTACTTGGTTACTTCTTTAATTTCTATCTGTTTAATGATATCCTCTATTTGGCAAGACAGAATTCTCCCATTTTCTTTTAATTTTTGCACATGGATTCCTTTAATTCTTTAACCATATTTTATATAGCTGATTTAAAAATCTTTTTTTACTATGTTCAACATCTGGACTTCCTCAGGGACATTTTTTTATTAACTACTTTTTTTTTCTGTTTATGTGTCATATTTTCCTGTTTCTTTGCACATCCTGTAATTTTTTGTTGAAAACTGAATATTTTTAATAATATAATATGTTAAGTCTGGAAATCCAGTATCTATTCCCAATTCCATAAGGTGTTTTTGTTTGTTTATTGTTTGGTGACTGTTTCTTTGTTCTGTGACCTTACTGGACTAATTCCATATAATCTGTATTCTTTGTCTTTTGTGGCCACTGATGTCTCTGCTTGGTTAGCCTAGTGGTCAGCTAATGAAGAGACCTAGTATGTCTCTCAGGCTTTGCAGATTGGTCCTTTGTGTGTGTTGAGGCACACCTTCAGTGCTCATGCAGGCAGTTGACAACTCCACCTCAGCTTGCACAGTGCGTCATGGTCAGTCAGGGGTGAGAGATCAGGATGCTCCCACGTCTTTCCTGAGCATATGCACAGTCCTATATGTACGCCTGGCCTTCTAGATTTCCAGGAATATGTTGGAAGTTTTAAATGTCCTCTATGAACATCTTACTCCCCTGTTTGTTTCTTTTAAATGTTTTGGTCAGCTTCTTATTAGCTCCAACTGGAATCACTGCCTTGGGCAGCTCTGGTGTTAAACAATTGTTGCTGATTGTTTTCTACAAGTACTTGCACGGAGTGTGCTGTAAGCTGCAGACCCACTCAGCCCCACCTAATGGCTGCTAGGCTGCTGGCATTCACGGCTATAGTGATTTTGAGTCTGTTGGTTTTCAAGGCTGCTCCAGAGTTGCAGAGATGGGGATGGGGATAGGCCAAGTTGAAACACCACGACACCTGTAGTTCTTGCCAAGATTCAGCTACTTTTCTTGAATAATGCTCCTTAGATGGTTGCAAGCCTGTAGTTAATTTCCAGAGTTCTAAAAATGTAAGTTTTGACTATTTTTGCAAATGTTCCTGTTGCTTTAATAGAGGAGTGGGTTTTCAGATGTTGTTACTCTACAATTCCAGAAGTGCTTCTCTTTCTGCCTTACTAAATTTTACTCATCATTTAGGACACAAGTTAGTTGTCAATTCTATTAGGATATCTATGTGCTCTTAAGATTGGTGTCTCTCCCAGATCTCCCAGAATACCTGTGCTTTTCACAAACATTTCTCAATTGCCTGTTTCCCATCTGTCTCTTTCATAAGCTTCTAAATTCAAAGATCATGTCCTGCTCACTTCTTTATCACCACCGCCTAGAAAAGTACCTGGTACATGGCCCCCACTAACTACTGTTGAATAAATGAATATATCCGACCTATTTTTTTTAATGTGTAAGCTTAAATAACCAATTAAATATCCAACAGGTATAATTTTGCTTGTTTCATTCAAAGTTTTAAGTCTTTAGGGTAATTTGTTTTGGACATATTTTGCACTATTACAGACTGAAAATGTCCTTGAGAACAGATGGATATTTGCATATATTTCCAGACTTAATAGAAATTTCACTTAACCCTAAAGATTTCCATTTTTTCTTCCTTCTATCTTCTTCCCTATGTCCATCCTGACACAAGAATTACCAAGATCAGACATAAAAGGGGAAAGTAATATAAGGTTAGTCTTAGTAGTGCATGTGGAAGAGAAAAAGGATAATCATACTCTTTCCCTTGGTGATGAAGGGGTGGTGTTTATAGGCTGATTACATGAATAAGAGTTTCATGATTTTTTTTTTAATTCTAGCACCAGCAGCAGGGTTCCTTCAGCAGAAATCCTTGATTGAGGCGCTAAAGGCAATGAGAAATAAGAGTGGCTGCTAATTAGACACTTTGAATGAGCCAAGTGGGAAAACGAGCCATATAGAACAGCAGGGACTGCCTATACCCTTTTGATATCTGACAATCCAAATTTTAAGACTGTAGAGGCAATGGATATATTGCTATTCTCTCTGGACAGTTTTGATTTGGGAGTACTGTCAAGCCAATGAACATATTGGATAAATCAAGAGAAAAATGAATCACCCAAACAGTACCCTACTCTTTAATGTACTTTCCAAAAAGTATTGACAAAATATCTGGATGTCGAGTCTGGTATGTCTACTTTATTCTACTATGTTATATGTAACAAATTCATAACCTAATGGTATTGACATTTTAATTAGCTGCTCTCTTTTTCTTTCCTGCTTTTCTTTGTCGCTGAAATGGTAGCTGACTATTAACAGCCTAATATTCTGATACATCATAATACAATCACTTAGAATGCAGGGTGTGACTGATGCAGTGATCTTTGTTCTGTATTACTCTGCCACAACCTCGGCAAGCCTACATTAGTACCCGATGCACTTAAACTTCTCTGGCTTATAACATTGTCTCAGCACAAGAACATTAGTAATCAAGTCAAACATTAAAAGGTAAAAGTACATGTATATTCTCTTCTGCAAGTCATCCATTCAGAAAATAACAGGTACAAGTTGAAGAGGAACGTACTGCAAGCACGTGCAATAAGCCTGAAACAAAGATTTCAAATACAGGGTGTCAAACATTTCATAAGATTCAAAAGTGCTGTCATTTGTTCAGATTTTTAAAATAAATCTGCTTGATAAACCCTCAGATGCTTTGACTGTTTTCTTTTGTGTTTGTTTTCGGTGTGTTGCCAAAAGGTTTAGGGTGTTAGTTATGTTGGCAGAATCTTAAGAAATAGTGATTGATCCCTTTTTATTTGACACGCAAGTTAAAAATAATAATAATTACAACAATTTTCTCTTATAATGTAACTCTAATTTATAGGGTTTTACTTTCAGGTCAGTTTATACAATCATGTTAGGGAACTTATTTCTAAATCATCCTTTTTTGTGTTTTTCTTAATATTGATTGATTTGCTCTAAGTAATTTATTTGCTTGTTTAGGGACACATCTATTCTTGGTCTAGTAACATCATTGTTCAGACTTGCTCTAGATTTTGTATTGGGTCCAGACATATTTCCTGAAAAAATTGAAAAATGCAAATTTAGTTGTAAAGCTTCCCGTATCTTGGACATGAGGGACAACAAATTATCATTTCAAATAAATTTAAGTTCAATTTTCAATCCAGTGGAACAATGTTCCATTGTGTTTCAGTGGTGGCTTGCTGTGCATACTAGATGAACAAAAGCAACATGAAAATATCAGGGGGAGAATTCTCCTGCTCTTCTGCTCATGAGGACAAATGAAGGCTTTGTTTTCCTGTGTTCTAGCTCAGCTGCCAAGTTCAGAGCATGTGCCTTGACTAACTATTTGCAACAGAAAGGCTTAGCCAAAGCAACACAATCTTCAAGTGTCCACCATTGTAAGAGGCTTCTGGTTTCATATCTTTTTTTCCTGTGTGAATGTGCCTTTCCACCACGGTCCTGCACAGCTATTCCAACAGTGTTGCCTTCTCAAGAGTAGTGACTGCTGAGTGACACACGAAATGTTGTTGATAAATGTGATCTGGAAGTCACAAAATGCTGACCCAGCAGTAAACTGATAGCCACTGACTTGACTTCCAGAGACCTGTTCTGTGAAATCATGAAGTGGAACCATGAAGGCTAATTAAACTCTTGTTGAGCTCTCTGGTTGAGATATTGATTCCAATCAGAAGTTAGCTACTTCTTATTAAAAGGTAATCCAGGAACCAAAGAATTTTCCCAAGATAAAGAAGCTGTAAAAATCTTCCAAGCAGTGACACATCATTCATAAAGATGACTCTTAAACTTGAGGTCAGGGCAGAACATTCCTAATCCAAAGTCCTTCTTCTGAAACAACCTCTTCCATGAGCCATGTGATCTGCTAAAGTCAAAGACTTTCCATAAAGAGAATTCATCACTCAGAATTTAATTCACTTTCTATAATATGGATTCCAATTTTCACAGCACGTTATCTATTTAATAAAACTGGGGCATGTGTATTGCCTTCATTAAATGATTTAAGAATTAAAATGAGGTTTCAGTGTTTTACTTATTATTATCTTTAAAAGTTGCAAGCATTAATATTGTACAGTTTCTAATTTTGTCATGGGTTTATTAAATAAAAGGCTTATAAAAGTAAATTACTCAGTTCTCATAACCATCAATTTCTTTATGTGATCAAAGCTTCTGAACTTATAAACAAGCCATGACTACCATAACTTTTTCTGTTTTGAAAACACTGGAACTTAGAATATGAGGCTTTCTAATTTCAAAACAGGGATATGGACTCTTGAAAGTCTGCAAGAGTTTATATGCCTCCATCAGCAACTGAATTCCAGGGCAAGGCATGACTCTAGGGGATAAAATGCATTCCGTGTGGAACAGAGTTACACAAGATGGAAGACTCATCCAGCCCTCAGGTAGTCCAAGACAAACAACAACTTTAGACAAAGAGTGCTTCATCTAGAAATTTTGAAATCTTAGGCAGGGGAGAATTTTTCAGGGATGAAATATGCATGAAATTAAAAGGAGTAAGAAATCTTTTAGAATTGGAGGTGCCCTAGGAAATTTTGTGGGTGGGAGAAACTCATTTCCTGTCCTATGTGCAGATTTCTTTATTCATCTCTCTCACCCCCATGCCCTTCTCTTTTATCCCCTCCCTGCCTTTTCTCTCTCTCTCTTTCCCCCTCTCCCCCCATTCCACAGCCTGGCATGCCTTTGTTGTGAGGAAAGTGAAGTGTCAAATATGTAATAAGTACATGTCGGCCACTAGGTGTAATTAAATGAAAATTGGAGTTGAAATAATAGGAATGGTATTTAGTTCCAGCTCTGCAGCTTACAAACTGTGTGATCTCGTAAAAGTCACTCAACCTCTCTGAACTTCAGTTCTCCCTGATGTTAAATCTACTATCCAAGATTGTTGTGAAGAACAAATAAAATGATACAGGTTGGAGTGTTTCATACACCATAAATGAGCATTGTCCAAATGCAACTATTGTTACATTTTGTGTCTGAGTTTTGTCTTGTATTATAACTGCTTCCATACTTTTCATACCCCTACTGTCAGAATGCTCAGATTTCTTGGGGGTAATCACTGTTCCTTATTCATCACACACACACACACACACACACACACACACACACACACACACCACTTAGCACTATGGGTTTGTGCAGAGCAATGATTTTTTAAATGGAAATAACTATATTTAAAAATAACAAAACAAATTCAGGTCATGTAGGCCTTTGTATAATCAAATTGTATCTTCAGAGAGGAAGCCAGTGCATTCCAAGGGGCAGTTCAGGAGCCCCAGCTACGGAAGCGGCTCTCATTCCCAGCTTCACCCTCCCTCACAATTCCCATCTCCACAGTCAGCCAATTTCAGCTTCTCCTTCTCTCTTAGAATAGCTCACACTGTCTGAATGTGCTCACATTCCTGCCGTATCCATATCTGGGTCCTATTCTAGCCAATGCTGCCTTGCTAGAACTGTACAGTACTAAGCACACAATAGGATTGATTTCTGTTCCTTTTTAAGTTCCAAACGTTACACTCTGTTCATGCCATTTTTAAGAAAAAAATATGCCACTATTTCTGATACTTCTGACTTCTTTGGAAATGAATTCACTCTTATTTTGATCCATGAAACAAAATGTATACTTTCTATTTCTTGTGACCGATTTAGTGGATTATTATCTGTTTGCAGGCATTCTGATTTTCAAAATTGGAATTTCCATGAACAGTTTCAAAGACAAAGAAAATAGAGGGAAGAAAATCTGCTGCTGCTTTTGACCTGGGTTACCATAACAGAATGAATATATGCTACTGAAGCTTGAAACACCTCAGCCTTGAACACTCATAAAATTCTAGTCTCACAGGGTACAGCAACTTACGTGCACCGAGCAGTCAAGGGGTTAAGCAAGCTTTCTATTTTATGGGCCCTTAAATCCTAAGTGATGTTCTGTGTTGCACATTACGAGGGCAGCCATGAAAGGATATATATATAACTTTTTTTTTTTTAATTCTTCACATCACCTAAGATTTTGAAAGCTTGGTAACATCCCAGGAGCAAGAAAAGCATAAAAGCATTCACCAGACACAGAAGGCAGAGTAGATGCATTAAGATTAGTCACCACTTTGGAAAATATATGTGCGTGCACACACACACGCACACACAAAGGAAACAATTTTAGAAAGGTTTCAGGTTTGCTTTTATTAAAAAAAAATGTGAGCTCTAGAATACTTGAAAGAAATTTTTAAAATTCCAAGGTTTCTCTGTAACCTGGACACATGATCAAATATGGAAATACCTATTTAAGTTTTATTTCTAAAAATACAGTGTGGTCATTGTTTCTTGGTTCACATTACTTTTTATGAATATGGAACATCCTTATAGTGTAGCTTTAAAATAAAATCTTTGATTTCAAACACTGATAAATTCCTCAAGGTCTTGTATTCTCTAAATGTTATGGATATTAGTTTTATTTCTTATCTTTTGTAATTCATATTAAGATATCATTGTTGAAGGAATAATCTATGTAAAATGCTTTTATATTCTGCATTTGAAAGCCTTCACTTTATGGACTGAAACATTATAATAGGATACAAGTGTAGGGAGATGAAATTCATACTTATGTTTTTGCATAATTCAAAGTGTCTCCTTTTTTTTTAATAAAAGGAAATCAATAACCTGCTATGCAGAAATACTTAAAAGATAAAAAGAATAACAAAAACCCTCCATCTTTTAAATGTAAGACAGTATACACACATACGACAAATATACATGTTCAGCCTTTCTTCATAATTAGAAACAGTTTTAAATTAGACCCATGGCTAATGAAAAAAATCTTGGTGTTCATCGCTCTGTATTAGATATAACTGAAGCAAACTATTTTAATTAAGTGATTCTAACTGGGCAGGGAAAGTACAAGAACAATATTGTTTCAAACTCAAGCTGGTGAAAATTGAGTGCAAAAATAACAGGGTTATAAAATACAGATAATAGTGCATAGCTTTTAGGATCGTTATGAGAGATAAAATAATAGTTGCAAATTACTTAGTGTAAAACAAGCACTTGATAAAGTTGCCTGTTTTTATGATTACTTATTATTGATTTACCTATTGACAAAATATGAGGATAATATCTATCTTTCATGGGTTTTAGTAGGATTAGTGGTATTAGTGATATGTTTTTTCCTGCACTTATTTAAATGCTATGTTTTTTCACCTTTCATCTATTAATGTGGTGGATTACACTAATCAATCGATTTGCTCATAGTAACTCAAACCTTCATTCCTAGTATAAATTCAGTTTGGGTATGCTGAATTACCTTTTTATACATTGGTAGATTTGTTTTGCTTATATTTTGTTTAGAATCTTTACAGTTCTATTTATAAATTAAGTTAGCTTTTAGTTTCTCTTTCTCATATTGTTTTATTTTGCTATTTAATACAAAATATTGGGGAGTTTCTATTTTTGTTTATTATATAGAAGAGTTTATTGAAAACTGGAATGACTTGCTTCTTTGATTATATGATAGATGAATTTTAACTAATTATTCAACTTGTTATATAATATTTTAAGATTTTTTTTTCATTTCCTCTTGAGACAGTGTTGCTAAATTATCTTTTTCTGGGGATTTACTAATTTTTTCTTGGTTTTAAAATTCATTGGCATAAATCTACTTTCAAAAGATGGCTGTAATAAAATACCCACTTCAAGGAATTGCCACAAGGATTAAATGAAGTAATAAATATGCACAGCACTTAGAGCAAGCCTAATACATAACAGATATTCAATAAATGTTAGCTACTTGTCGTTACCGTTATTATTATCTTTTATATATCTGCTCTATTTGTAGTTATATCCCATTCTTTGTTTCTAATACTTACTTGTCCCATCTTTCTTTTACTTGTTCAAACTTTCCAGAGCTTTGTTAATTTCATCGGTCTTTTAAAAGAACCATCTTTTTTTTTTAACTTGATTTTCTCGCTATGTATTCTTTTTCTGGTTCATTAATTTCTGCTTTGATTTTTTTAAAAGCTCCTCTTTCTACTTTGCCTTTTGTTCCCCGCTTTTTTCCATCCTCTTATGTAGTATGCTTAGCTCATTAAATTTTAGCTTTTGTCTTTTCTAAATGTAATGTTTCTGAGGATTTATACATTCTTCTAAGACCTGCATTAGTTACAGCTAACAAGTTTTATTTTTTCTTTTTATTGAGAACAAAAACACATATAGTGAAATGAATAAAATGCACTGATCTTATGCATACATTTAGAAGAATTTATATGTTTATATAGCTGTGACTACACCAAGATGAAGGTATGAAACATTTCAAGTACTCAGAAGTCCCCTCATATCTCAACCCAGTCAATAACATCCCACACTGAGATAACCACTTAGGTTGACATCTAACCCCATGGATTAGTTTTGCTTTTTCTTCACTGTCTTATGAATGATACAATGTGTTCTCTTTTGTGTCTGGCTTCTTTGGCCCCAAACAATGCTCGTGACTTTTATCCTTGCTGTAGTATCAGAGATTCATCATTTTTGACTGGTATGAATGTATCATACTTCATTTAACATTCTAATTTAACATTCTAATGTTAGTGGGCATTTGTTTTTTTTCTAGAATTTGTCAATCATGAATAAAACTAGTAAGAACTTCTGAGACATGTCATCTGACGGACCTATGCATCCCACAAGTTTTGCTATACATGCTGTGTAGCATTTTCATTAAAATTTAGCTATCAGTGTCTTAAAATGTCTATTAGAATATATATACATCGTTTTCAAACACTTGTTTTTAATTACCTGTTTTGTCATTCATTTGAAAACTAATTGTATTGTGGACAGAAAATATAATTTGAAAAATATCACTTCTTTGAAATTTGTGTAAATTTGCTCTATGATTAATTTAGATAAATGGCTAAAGTATCCTTGAAAAGAATGTCTATTCTTAACTTGTTTAAATATGATATTTGACGTGTATTCTTTATATCAAGTTTGGCTTTTATATCATTCAAATCTTTTATATTTGTTTCAGTTTAATAACAATGAGAGAGGTATATTAAAATCTCACAATAATGGTGACCTTTTCAATTTCTCCTAATTTTGTTAATTTTTGCTTTCTGTAATTTTAAACTCTTCTATTAGGTTTCTGCGAGTCCAAAATTATTATATTTCTTCAATAAATTGAACTTTTTTTGAACATTTTTTGTGTCCCAGTTTCCTCATCTGCAAAATGGGGGTAATAATGTACTTCACCAAGTTCTAATGAGAACTTGTAGATTCTTTTGTATATCACACCTTCCTTCTGGAATCTTTTTCCTACTTCCTTTAGAAGTTTCTATAGAGAATGCTTTTATTTTGTTGTCTAAACTTGTTTTTATTTTAACCTTGATCTTTAAGGGAAGTTTTGCCATCTAAGTTGACAGTCATTTTTCTGTTATACTTTGATGATATTATTCTTTTGCCTTATGGTTTCCATTGTTTCTACTTAGAAACAGGACATTTGTCATTATTTTATACGCAATCTAATCTTCTGACTACTCTTCAGAACTTCTGCCTTTTGTCTTCTTCCACTTTATTTTAGTATAGCTAGATTTATTTTTATTTATCCTGCTTGATATTTATTGAGCTTAATGAATAATACATTTTAGTCTTTTATCAATTATAGAAAATTCTCAGCTATTTTTCTTTGAATATTGCCTTTCTTTATCTCTCTGTCCTTTGTCTCTAAATATGAGTATACATTTTATTATTTTTTAATTTATTTAATTTATTTATTTATTTTACATCTTTATTGGAGTATAACTGCTTTACAATGGTGTGTTAGTTTCTGCTTTATAACAAAGTGAATCAGTTATACATACACATATGTTCCCATATCTCTTCCCTCTTGTGTCTCCCTCCCTCCCACCCTCTCTATCCCACCCCTCTAGGTGGTCACAAAGCACCGAGCTGATCTCCCTGTGCTATGCGGCTGCTTCCCACTAGCTATCTATTTTACATTCGGTAGTGTATATATGTCCATGCCACTCTCTCACTTTGTCACAGCTTACCCTTCCCCTTCCCCATATCCTCAAGTCCATTCTCTAGTAAGTCTGTGTCTTTATTCCTGTCTTACCCCTAGGTTCTTCATGACATTTTTTTTCTTAAATTCCATATATATGTGTTAGCATACGATATTCATCTTTCTCTTTCTGACTTACTTCACTCTGTATGACAGACTCTAGGTCCATCCACCTCATTACAAATAGCTCAATTTTGTTTCTTTTTATGGCTGAGTAATATTCCACTGTATATATGTGCCACATCTTCTTTATCCATAAATATGAGTATACATTTTAGACTCCCTCATTCTGTATGACTCTTATTCTTTCTTTCCTATTTTCCATCTGGATTGTCTATGCTGCAATATGTTGAATAATGCCTTCAGATCTATCTTCCAGCTCACTATTTATCTTTTCAGCAGGATCTAGAACAGTTTAAAAATTAGTGGATGTTTTAATTTCAATTTTTATATCTATAAAATTGAAAAGTGCACATAAATTGTACTTTTTATTATGTTATTTTAATGTTGTATTTTCATTTATATTTCTACTTTATTATATTATTTTAATTTATATTTTATTTCTAAAAATGTTATTTCGTTATTTTTCAGATCTTATTAGTTAAGTTTATAGTTTCTTTTTTTGTCACATTTTAAATTCTGTCTTATATTTCTTAAAACATATTATATATGTGTTTTATGTTCCGTGTCTGATAATTCCAATATCTGATGTCTCTTCAGGTTTTAATCTGCTGTTGAGTTGTTTCTCCTGGCTCTTGGTTATGTGCCTTTGTCTTTCATGTGTGTTGTAATTTTAAAAATAATATGCTGTTTTCATTAGAACTGTATTCGTGGGAATTATTTGAGGCTTGGATGGAGGGAGCATTCCTTCCAACAGGCTTTGTGTTTGTTTTTGTAAGGTGTCTGGGCCATCAGCCCTGGGCATCTTAAGCTACTTTTAAGCTCCAGGTTTTTATCTCATTAACCAGTTCAAGTTGGTTAATACCTTCTGGAGCAATGGACCAACTTGGAGATGAAGAGATTTGGGAGAGAGGGCTGCTGGGTGTTTATCAAAACCCTAGTTATGTTTTATCTAAATAGTTTACAGAAAGCATTGGGATTTAAAATATTCTTTTTTCACCGCAACAGTTATAATTTTATTCCAAAATCTTCCATCATTATCTTCTTCTATTTTTCTTTCTTTCCACTCCCAACATTAACCTGTACCCTAAGATAATGTCACATCAGGATATTGTAGAAAAGCATCTTGCAAGATATTTAGGACCACCTTCCTTATACATACATGGGAAATCTCCTTCATCATCCCAGACTGTGGGACACTCTCTCCTCTTCCAATGCCAATATTACTTATTGCTCTTACCACTATGACGCCCTTCCTCCAGCTCTATTGGATTGAATACACATATTCTTTCTTTACAACTAAACTGTAAGGTTCTATAGTCAGGGACAATGTCTTTTTAGTTGTGTATCCTTCATCGTCTATACAATATACTGGATAAAGTAAGTATTTAGAGAAAAATTGCTAACTGATTGCTGGTTTGTCTCTGCCAAACTTTGGATCACGCTGTGAGTGTGCCTTACACTGCATGGTTCTCATGTTTGGCTTGCTAACTTGATCTTTCTTCCTGGAGTCTGCCTCTGCTTCTTCCCTTTCCTAATTCCTATTTTTCTAACCCTCATCTACTCTGCTTTCAATTTCACCCCTTTTAGAACAACAAGGGATTTGGGGCAGCAATTATCTCAGTCATAAATATCCATGAAATTTAACCTAAAAGCAGACTAAATGTCTTTTATTCCAAATGTCTGGCTTTCATTAGTCTTGACTTTGTTCCTTGGATCAGACAGGTGAACCAGTGCTTTTCTTCTAACACTAAATCGTTAAAGGAAAAGAGGAAGAAGAGCCTTCATAATACCAGGTACCCATCTGCTATACTAACGACTTGTCTGCCTTTCTATTCCTGCAGCCTTTAGGATCACCTCACTCCCAACTGCATGTGTTCCACTTTGCCAAACCCAAGGATCAATCCTGAACTTCAGTGTCAGCATACATGGAGTTCGAAACAGTGTTCCGCCGGCATACCATCAATAACACCCTCTATCTCAGTCTCTTTAACTGTGTGGCTTTCCATCCTAATTTGAACAACTGAAGTATTTTCTTTCTTTCATTTCTTCTCATACCTCTGGCTCTGTCTCAATACCTAGATGGCCTGCTACCCCTCATTTACCTTAGGTTGGGTCTTGTCCACGTGGAGTCCTGTTGTTGCTGCCCCCTGATGCTGCCTGCGTTCCTTTCCTTTTGCTAAGACTTTGCACCTCCCAAAAGCTTATTTCACATCTCAATATTCATCTGTTGTCTGAGTTTACTTGTTTCTTTGGTTTGCAGGGTATTCATATGAGCTGTTGCTTATCGAAGACCACTTATCACCAAGCTGTTTACTAAAACTTTTAGAATAGTCAGGAAAGGAAATAAAGATGCAGCAGTTACAATAATTGGAAACAGATAGCTCTTATCTCTGCTTCTAAATCTTGAGTTGACAGAGTCAATATTCCAGTGCTTTGGGCATTAGATATGAATGCATCTGGTAATGGGTAATATGACTGTGTTAAAGGTATGGTTATAATTAGAAACATCAATTTTTAGGGAACATATATTTTAGACACATAATCATGTCATTAAACAAAAAAATCAAATAATGCCTACCATCTCCCTAAGCCTAATATATCTGCACTATGTTAACTCATTTTATTTGCCTACGTTGTTTGTAGGATACAACAAACTGTACAATGTAAGAAAAGTTATAATAATGCCATTAAAATTGATTTTCATGTTGTCATGATTGTACAGTAAGTCATCAAAATCATATTTTAATACTCAAATCTCTAAAAAAAATCCATACGACCTAGTTTTTACCTCTTCTCGGACTTGAGGGATTTCTGGAAACACCATCACTGAATTCTTACTGTTTAATAGGATAGGGTCAGTGGAGAGGGAGCAAAAATTGATAGAAATATACTTTCTACAGATAGTATTTGACAGGAGTGGAGCACAATCAATATGAAACCTCCAGTTTCCTACTATTACAGAGAAAAACACAATATCAAACTTTTTTAGCAGTAAAGAAACATATTAAAATCAATATTAAGCACAAGTACATACGGGTCCAAAGAAAATGCCAGATGAAAACCCTGTGGAGATCAATATAGGGACAAAAAATTTCACATATTTTCTTTGTGAGGTTGTTGCTAAATGAAGAAATTCATATTTGTGACATTGACAATGTGCAAGGTTCTTTCATTAAATAACATCCAGCTTTATGTGCCTGTTATAATTCTGGGCTTGTTCCAAACTCTCTCCACCCATTTTTGGCATTTGCTCATGGAGGATGTTCAGACACACCTGGTGAGAATGACTTGTGTTACTTTCAGCCTGGGTGTAGGAACAGTACAAGGCGTGAGCTGGCAGTGGTGGCAGCCTTAAGAGACAGAGTACGGAGGGTGACAGGCTTGGGTGCATATATTTATTGGTGACATTTCTAATGTGTCACTGAGGGAAACAAAAGTTGAGAAACATAATTTTATTTATCCTACAGGATTTACTTCTCCCCTGAATAATAGAATTAATACTGTTTTCCTCAGTGTCTTTCAGAAATGTCACCTAGTCTCCCCATCTCCTATCCAGAAGTAGCCTTGTGTAATTGAACATTAAGTTAGATAACAAGTTCAGTTTAGGTCCATTTATTTGGGGTTGTGCCTCCATCAGAGAACAATTTTGCATTGAGATATGTTTGCAAATTTCAGGAAGGTTTTGTCTGTCACTACACAGAGAATTTTCAACACCTCTTTGCATGGAGATTAGGCTCCCGAAGTAGGCACTCCATCAGATCAGAGATCTCTCTTTCTTGGCTTTGTTGCTTTGGCAAAATGTTAATGTCAAGAAAGTCATGCTGACAACTCCTTTATGTAATTATCCATCTTTCTAGAGGTGTTGGAGAGGCACCTCTACCACGTATTAGCCACAAGATCAAGGCAGGTCACTCAATCTCATTGACTCTGTTTCCTAATTTGTGAGATGTATATAATATCTGAACTGCATGCTTCACAGGCTGTAACAATCAAATAAAATGATAGGTATAAAAGTGCTTTTGAAACTGCTAAGCACTATACAAATGTGAGGTGTCATTCAACCTGGAATGTGAAATTCCATGAGTATAACTGTAGTGTTTGGGGTGGAGTCAACAAGGCAAATTTTGCATCAAGATCCAGATCTTATTCAGGGGTTACAAAGCAACAGTGAGGTTTAAGCCCCAGTGTAGACAGCCGGCCAAGGTGAGTTTTATCAGTGCTAGATCTGTTTTGTCCTTTCAGTGTATTTTTTGAGTCCTTGACCTCATGTACCTAAAAACTGTCCTTACCAGGAGTGGTTAAAAAGATGTGGCCCTTTGACTCTCAGCATTGTTTGATGAATGAATCCAGAATAACCACTTTAATCTATCAAGAGATAAATGTGATTACCATTTAAATATGCAAAATTAGAAAAAATTGTTAAACGCATTTTCGAATCATGTTGAAAGATATTCATAATTTTGACAAGGATGTGTGAATGTAGGTTCTGATGTTCAGAAGTATAAATAAAGCAATTTGCAGCCCACATTGTAAAAACTAGAACTTTGCATCCCCCCACTAGAAAACTGTCCTTTGTCTTTCCCCATCACCATAATTAACTAGCTCCTATTCATTAAACAATGAAACAGACAATTAAATAGTAATAATAGTACTTTAATTATGAAGGTATTGTTATCTGCATAGAATGTGGAAAGGGAGATCACTTTAGCTGCTTTTAAAACGTTTGCTTGTCTGCTTTTTACATACTGGAGAAGAAAGTGTTCATATTTTCAGAGACTCTAACAAGAAAAAGGATAGAATCTATATCCTCATAAGGCCATTTCTGATAAACAGGAGTCTCATTTATTAATGGAGTAAGCATTGATTAAGACATGTGAATTCTTAATAAGCATCCTTAGTATTCTTTCAAGAGGAATCTTTAACAGTCCTAAGAATCATCCTCAAGTATTTTTAGACACAAGGATGCATGATTAAGATGAAAGTCGGTACATGATGACTTTCAGAGTTTGTTAAGCACCACGATACTGGGGTTAAATCCAACTTAAACTACTCTTTCACTTGCCTTCTCTTTTCTCCTTTGGGTTGAGAGTGATTTTAAGAGTATTGTTATTTTATGTTTCTATAAACTGAATAAGTTGTCGTATATCCTGTTATACAAAAAACAAGCTGAATCTCCAAAATTTGTTTTGTGCTTAAAATTGGTAACAATTCCCCACTTTTGGCATTTTATTTCTCAGGAAAATATAGCTTCAGGTATGAACAATTTTCTCCTTTATCACAGTCACCTTTCATCCTGTAAAATCTTAGGTCATGGACAGCTTTGGTAATTAGAAAAGAGTGCTTCCTTTCTATTTCATAATCAAATATAAACTTGTGTTTACTAAACGTTATGTATTCACTTACAAGAAAGGTGATATTGTATGACCATTACATCTAGATGTGAATCTATGCTTTGCCATTTAGAAGCTCTGCAACCTTAGGCAAACAATTCCTCTGAGCCTCTGTTGCATCACCTGTAAAATGGAGCTACATTATAGGCTATGAGGATTAAATGATCATTATATATAAAATACTTAGCCTGGAGCCAGGCTTAGTGAGTGCTTAATAACCTCACTTTTCATTGTTATAGTACATTTCTTAGCTTTTGGCATACTTCTTGGGACAATGAACCACTGAAACTTCCTAGAAAATATAAAAAATCAGTGATTCTTGTGTTGTTTTTTTTAATCAGGTGCACTTTGGATTTTAAATCCTCCTGACCCCCTCCTACACTGTTGGTGGGAACTTAAATTGATGCAGCCACTATGGAGAACCATATGGAAGTTCCTTTAAAAACTAAAAATAGGGGCTTCCCAGGTGGCACAGTGGTTGAGAGTCTGCCTGCCGATGCAGGGGACACAGGTTCGTTCCCCGGTCTGGGAAGATCCCACATGCCGTGGAGCGGCTGGGCCCGTGAGCCATGGCCGCTGAGCCTGTGCGTCCGGAGCCTGTGCTCCACAATGGGAGAGGCCGCAGTGGTGAGAGGCCCTCGTACCGCAAAAAAAACAAAAAAAAAACAAAAAAACCCCAAAAAACTAAAAATAGAGTTACCATACAATCCAGTGATCCCACTCCTGGGTATATATCCGGAGAAAACTGTAATTCGAAAAGATACATGGAAACCAATGTTCACTGCAGCACTATTTACAATAGCCAAGACATGGAAGCAACTTAAGTGTCCATCGAAAGATGAATGGATAAAGAAAATGTGGTACATATATACACAAAGGAATATTACTCAGCCATAAAAGAAAATGAAAAAATGCCATTTGCAGCAACGTGGCTGGACCTAGAAATTATCATACTAAGTGAGGTAAGCCAGAAAGAGAAAAACATATATCATATGATATTGCTTGTATGTGGAATCTTAAAAAATGATAGAAATGAACTTACAAAACAGAAATAGACTCACAGACATAGAAACCAAATTTACGGTTACCAAAGGGGAAAGTGAGGGGGAGGCATAAATTAGGAGTTAGGGATTAACATATACACACTACTATCTATAAAATAGTTAAACAACAAGGACATACTGTATAGCACAGGGAACACTACTCAATATCTTGTAATAACCTATAATGGAAAAGAATCTTAAAAAGGATAGTTATATATATTTAACTGAATCACTTTGCTGTACACCTGAAACTAACACAACATTGTAAAACAACTGTATTTCAATAAAAATTAAAAAAAAAAATCCTCCTGAAAACAATGACATTTTCTCCCACACAATCTAAGCAGTCTCCAAGGGACATAACAGGACCTTCCTTGCAGTCTCAGAGTTGACTGTTCACCCAGCTGTCCTGACTCCTGCTCTTATTATGTCCAAAACACAGCATTGCTTCTTTTCTAAACTGAGAGACATTAACTTTTCCCAGTTAGACGTTAAAAGAGCACTTAAGGCTAAGATCTTAAAAGTTTAAGCAATTCCAGATTCCCTTGGGAGTTTCTGTCCATTTCAGATTTTCTAAGGGTACTGATGTATTCTCTTCCGGTTCCTTGTGTTTCCTGATCAACAGTAAGCTAATGGCAGGATATTAGCAGGTGACTAGTTAAAAACTTGGACAAAGGAATATTCAATGTAAATATAAATATCAGAAAATTCTAACTTGGATCTGTGAAATTTTAATTTACAAGGTCAACCACGAGAAAGGTACAGTCACACAACTGAATGTATATTTAGGACTCTGGATTATATGTTTTGCTTTTTGAGTACCCAATGCGTCAGTATTTAGACAACCCCTCAGGCTAATGTTGGGTGTGAGGCTCTTATGTAATCCTGAGTAAATAAATAATTCTCTGTCTTTTTAATTAAAAAACAATGTTTCTTAATAAGTCTGTGTCAAGTTCTCCAATCAGTCTCACGGTCTTCTGACAAGGAGGAGAGTAAGCCCAAGAAAACATGCCAGCTGTGACCCCAGCATTGTATGAGGAGGCCCTTTAGGCTCAGGTATACAATTCTTTGCACCCGGCAGTATCCGTCAAGATCCCCATTGGACCCGAGAAACACATTGATCTTTAAAGTGCCACACGATCATTTGAAACTCAACCATCTACTTGAGTCCTACCAAGGAAGAACTGTTTTGATCAATTTAATCATCAATTTTTTTGCCAAGGTCATATTGTATCTCATTAATTTACTGTCTAGTATCTTCCTTTATTAATTAGGGAGCTCATGAAATCAGAAAGAATTAATACCTTACCTTTAGTCACACAGTACTCCTGACTGATTTTCCATGTCCCATATCCACAGCTATTCAATTTTATTTTCAACTTATACTTCAGAGTTCATGTCATCACCATTTTGTATTTGATTATAATCTCACTGTTACATCATTTCCTTAGAACAAATTTTTTGAGTTTTTTGAGTATCTACTTTAAGGCCATTTTCAGGGAAGATTTCACCATGAATAAAACATAGGCCTGCCCTCAGTTGCTTGAATCTCCAGTCAGTGAAGTAAAGACACATTATCTTTTAAGAAAGATGGAATAAAAATCGAATTTAAAAGGTAGACTATAAAAATAGCCACCGAGCAGATTGTGTGCCAAGTGCCTAATATGTATTACCTTATTTAATCCCCTCAATGTCTTATGTGCTAGGTGTAACTATCCTCATTTCACAGGTAGGGAAACTGAGGCGAGAGATGTTAAATAATTTGCCTAGGGTCTTACTACTGTGGAGTGGCAGGAATGAGACTGAAGTCACTCTGACTTACTGTAATATATTGCCCTCGTCTATACATAAAACATGCAGACACAGGGTTATATCCCAAGAAAGAAGATAATAAATGCCATGAGAGGATTCAATCAATTACGATGGAACTTCAGAGGAAGGAAAGATTTACTTGTGGCTCCAAATAATCAGGGAAATTTCACTGAAGTGATGGCACTTAATCAAAAATTTAAAGTACAGGTAGATTTAAACCATGTTGGAGTAAAGATCATAAGAGGTGGATGGGATAGCTTAAGGGAGGGAAAGACATTGAGGGGAAGGGAAAGACACATTCTAGAAAAGTGAATAATCAAATGTGACTGGAGTATGGTCCATATTAAGGAGAGTAGTAGGAGATGAGTTTGAAAAAGTAGGTTGTGTATAGTTGTTTGGAGCGTTTCATTTCTGGCTAAGTAATTTGTACTTAATTTGAGACACATAGAGAGTTCTAGGAAATTTTCAAGTAGGAAATTGGGTTAGCGGACATTTGATGCTGTCCAAAATGTCCATAAGACATTTGGTCCATGCCAAAAGTTCTTGATATTTGGTCTTGTCTAAAATGTCCACGAACATACTTGGTACACTTGGTATCAAGGACTGAATATCAAAGAATTTTTGGAATGGACCAAATGTCTCCATGGACATTTTGAATAGGAACAAATATGACCAAATATCAGGGACTTTTTGTGGACCAAACCTATTATGGATGTTTTGGACAGGACCAAATGTCCTGCAAGCAGAGAATGACGTGATCACAGCTGTGCTTTAGCCAGGTTAATCTAGGAATGCTGTGATGGTCTAGAGGAGCCAGCTTGGTCAGGAGCATATTGGTTATTCCAAAGGAGTAAAGCTGTAAAGGTGAGGGTAGATGTGCAATAGGACAAGGCAGAGAGAGGAGTGAAATGTGTCTTCAAGATTCTTGAACCTGAATGACTGTAAGAATTTGATGACAGATAGATAATGACATCAGTAGGACAAGATCTTAGCTTTCTATGTTTGCTTAGTTTCACAGGGGGAGGAGATATTTATTTGCTTTGGTGGAAGATGAATTTGAGGTGTTCATAGGGCATTGTCTTAGTCCATTGGAGCTGCCATAATTGGATACCATAGACTAAGGGGCTTAAAAACAACACAAATTTATTTCTCACAGTTCTGGAGGCTAGAAGTCCAAAATCAGGGTGCCAGCTGACTTGGTGTCCGGTGAGAGCCCACTTCCTGTTCTTCTTGCCCTGTCCTCACATGATGGAAAGGGCAAGGGAGCTCTCTGGGGTCTCTTTTATAAGGGCACTAATCCTATTTATTAGAGCTTCATCCTCATGACCTAATCACCTCCCAAAGGTCCCACCTTGAAGTATCACCACATTGTGGGTTAGGATTTAACATATGAATTTTGGGGCAGGGGTGTAAATCTTCAGTCTATAGCAGACACCTAAGTGGAGATATCCCGAAGGCAGTGGGAAAATTCTGCTCAGAACTTACAGAAGTGGAACTAGAATATCGATATGGGAGTTGTCTGCCTCAATGAAGAGTTACAAGTGAGAAAAATGAGAATAAACCTGAGGGAACAATCTTAGGCAGAGTGTTATGACAGAAGTTTAAGGAATGCCTAATTTTGAGAATAGGAAGAAGGAATTCACCTGGAGGAGGAGAGGGCAATAGGAGGAAATGCTTAATGCCTTTCTTGAGAACCTACCATGGACCAGAGCCAGAGCTGCATGCCTCAGGTTCAATAAACAGCAAACCTATGAAGCAGTACATATCACGTTCAGTTTACAGAATAGGAAACCGAGACTCAGAGAGGCTAATTTGCTTAAGATCAGACAACAGCGTAGTAGGTGAGGGAGTTGGAAATATAATCTGATGCTCTTGATTCTACAGCCTGTGTTTTTTTTCTAGGTAAGGATTTGCCAAACGTTCTGGAAAGGACCAGATAGTAAATATTTTAGACATTGTGGGCCATATGGTGTCTGTCACAACTACTTCATTCTGCTGCTGTCATGCAAACTCAGTCATAGACAATAGTAAATGGATCTGGCTGTGTTCCAATAAAACTAGATTTATGGACACCGAAATTTGAATTTCATATAATTTTCACGAGTCACAAAATATTATTCTTGTTTTGATTTTTTTCCAACCATTTAAAAATATAAAAACTCTTCTTCACTCTCAAGGAGTGCAAAACCATGGCAGGTTGGATTTGACCCATGAGCTGTAGACCTTTGGAAAAGGTGTGACGGAGAAAGATAGAAATATATCAAACTACAGAAGTTTGCAGGACTGCACCCTGATTATTGACTCTAGTCTTTATCTGGTCATTTGCACCGACACAGATTTTGTTTGATGCCTTCTCCTTGAGCCTTTAACAGTAAATGAGCTTAATTACAAACTTCTTAGCGTGATGGCTCTTCTGGAATTGGGGAGTCTCCTCAGGCATAAGTTGATCAGCTCTGTTTTCTCACTTCACTCAGCATATTTTCCTCACCTTTTTGTCATTCTGTGATGAAGCCTGACCCCACACTTTGAGCCTTTTCTCTAGGGACCTGAGCTGCATTTTATCTCTGGTTCTTGTATCAGAATCAATCTGCTTGTTAAGGATGATACAGTCTTATCTACCTCCATAGTAATGAACTTCCACCATGAGAAGCAAAACAAAGATACTCACTCTCTTCTCATTCTTCAGTCAAAATCACTATTTCAGATTTTGTTCTTCTTGTTTCAAAGCCAAGTATGAGAATTTGGGGGCATTCTGCCTTTTACCTCCTATTCACTTCTTTGTGTAGTTACATTTTTATTTGTTTGAATTCCAGTTCTTGGGACCTAGTTCCTCTCTCATACACACATACTCAGGTCTGAAGAAACTCTTTATTTCTGCACATGTGTGGTTTCCTTGGCTTATGTTTTTCTCAAGACTAACTTCTCTTTTTCCTCCCTACTTCTAGCAATGCAATTCTTCTTAGCTTTACTAATTTGGGGGAAATTATGTTTACTAGAAAAGACATGACTGAGAAAGAAATGAGATTCCTTGGTTAACTGGAAGAATATTTGGCAAGGGTAGAAGTTACATTTTACTATCTCAATTTATCCAGTTCTTCAATATTCTTCAAACTGGACCATGCATTTTGAAAAGTTCACAAAGACATTTCAAGGGTAGGGTCAACCATAATCCACAATTTCTTGTGAGAAATCAGGCAAGAGTGTGTTGGAAGATCCGCAGTCTTTCTTTTCAGGCTTACACTCTCCACTTGAGTCATCTTCCAGGGGATATCTTTTCTTTGTTCCATTCCTTGCTGACTGCAGGACATTGATACCCCAGCTGTAGAGACAAATAAGCAGTGAGTAGGTGGATGTAGATGGAATTGGCATATCCTTTGCCAGAAAATAATAAATGAAGGACAGAATGGCTCAGCTTGCCTCACTGGGCACTAAGCTTACAGTTTTTTTCAAGTTGCCTCTTTCTTTTGCTTGGCTCAAAAGAGGGGGCCATATTAATCTCATTCTTTGTTGATAAACAGCATCAAGTGATGATATGGGCCATTTAGAAATCAAAGAAATCCAAAGAGAAGGTTCTGATTGAACAGTCTCAAATCATTGCTTTGAAAAGAGAATATGAATATGAATATGATACAAATATATACTCTCATGTAATGAGCACTAGTTATGTACCAGGACCTTCACTGGTCCTTCACAGACTTGGTTTTATTTAATCCCCATTCTTTACATGGATTACAATTGTCCTTTTATGTAGATGAAGAAACTGAGGCACAGGGGAGGTTATTTACCCGGCTAGGATTTGAAGCAGATATGACGGGGCTCCCAAATGTTGCAGTAGATGACAAGGGCCATTTATATTGATAACCTTGACTTCATATTGAATTCATTTTTTTTTAGCTCTGGGACATCTGTAAACCTTCACGCAGGTGTAACTGGGAGAGAAAAGCAGCTTTCTCCCAGGGTATACAAAATAAAGCTAAATGGGTGCTACCAAGCTCCTTGACAGTTAGAATGGTGGCATTTGGGATCAGAACCGGGGTGTGCTCAGAGGTGTTATTGTTCCCATAAATGAATAGAGTGGTCCCTGGATGAAAGGGCTGTGGGTCTGTGGGAGTACACAGAAGGGCACCCCGGTCAACTAGGAAAGAGTAAACACTACCAGGGAACATTTAAATAAGAGAGGAACAGACTTCAACATTTAACGGGCTGGAAGATGACGTGTTGTGTAATATTTTCAAAGTGGGATTCTTACATACATAATTTATCCCTGTAATTAAAGAGCCTAATTTAAAAAATAATACAGATGCAGCACATCATGGTGTGATTTCTTGCCACAAAAGCAAATTATTATCTTGATAATGCAAAACTATAATTTACATTGTGAAAAAATACAGTAGTTTCACCCATTGCATGATAAACGTTGTCTGATTATTTTCCTTCTGATTCTCTCCTTATTCACTTGTTTTGCTCATTAGAGTCTAGTTGTCAGTGGTGGGCCGAGACCTCTCCATCAGCATCTGTGGGGTGAGGACAAAATTCAGGAAGGTCCCTTGGTTTTGTCCCATTGGATAAGCAAAGCAAATGCCATCCTATGCTTCAATATGAACAGGTATGTCATACGGAAGGTCTCCAGGGGGGCTGTGTTTGGTGTGTGCATGCATTTCATTGCAAATTCCTCAAGTCTGCTGCAGAGGAGAGCTAGGGGCCTACTGTTATGGGGGTACTTTAGCCATAAATGACCATTATGTTTCTGAGCAGCCCATTCAATTCCCCTTGCTTTCCTCCTGGTTACGGCACCATAATTCTCGGCCAAGAAGGGAGTATAAATAGCTCTCCCGCCGCTGATGCCACTTAGCGGGCTGCAAATTGATGTGGATGGCTCTTTAGCTTTGGAGACTGTGTGTTTCACCTTCACAGTGCACGTGGCTTTCATCGGCCTGGGGCTTCGGTGCCTGAGATAAATCCTTAACTAGAGCTGGGCTTTCTGCATGGCAACACATCAGAACCGGTGGACAGAAATCTCAAATATTTTGGAAATTTACAACTTGTTACTCTCTTGAGGGCAATGATTTTAAGAAATGACACCATCTCTACCCACCTTTGCATACTAAGTCTAAAAACCCAGCGCCATCTCTGACTCCAGCTAAAGAGCTGAAGGTCAGAGAGGTTAAGACAAGCCGAAGCTTTGTGTCTGTTTCCCATTATTATGCTAATCATATGCATGGTCTTTCTGCACTTAACACAGTCATTTTCATGGCGCCCCAAAATACATCAGTGTTTCAAATAATGCTAATATTTAAAACAGTGACAAATGACTGAAAATTTCAAGTAAAGACTCACATTTTGCCCTTGGCTTGTAATGTTTGGGAGAACGGAGGAAAGATAGGACCTAATATGTGGTTTTTACATTCTGTTAACTCTTTCTTGTTTGTTTTATTTTTTTTGTTTCCTGCCTTTGGTGTTCATACCATAAGATTCCTAAAAAGCTGTTTGTCTACTGTGAACTTTCTCGTGCTTTTGGTGGATGGTTGAAAATAAATTTTAGGATATATATTAGCATATTTTCTATAAAATTATCTTGAGTTTCTAAGAGTGGCATTCTCTATGAAGAGTCTGCTGGTTTTGTGAGAGATTCAAAACCAATCATGATTTTTCCACTTGACATTCTGAAAACAGTTATTAGTAAATTAGTTAACTTTCTCTTCTCTGGATGAAAACGTTCCAACTAATGTAACCCCTTCTCATCTTTTTCATTGTGTAACACATTCATTATTTTTTTATTTTCTTTGCTAAAGTCTGTAGATTAATTTCATCAAACAATTTTAATTAAGCCTGGTGCTATCCTAGGCATTTAGTACATGAAAAGCATAAGGAAAGGAGGAATCACGTAGACAGCAAAGGGTAATAGCATGTAATGCCTGTAACAGTTACATTCCTGAGATGAAAAATCATACTAAAATGCTACTCTGGAGCCCAGAGTGGTTAGTTTAGCCACATTGGAGGGAAGGTGACCAGAGACCTTCCCAGAAGAGGGCCAGTGAATGTGGGTGTGGAGGATGAGAAAAATCTCCCTGGTGGAGAACAGAGAGTGCTTTGCGAGCAGAAGGAGGGGCATGAACAAAGTCATGGATGATCCAGGTGGGAACTAGGGAGAGGGCAGGAGCCTGGGAGCTGATGCAGTGTGAACCGTAGGGTATTTTAAGACATGAGGTTAGTAAGAGGGGTTAGGAACACCTGGAGAAAGGCTTTTAGTGATTCACCATGAATTAAAAAAGAATAAACATCATTCTAATTTTTTTCTCACTATCCCTCAAATGCGGTAGTCCTCATTAACCGTATCGGTAATGCTATCGCTTAAATCGTAATATCCAATTAGTGTGCCTGACATCTCCCAAAAGGAAGAGAATGGCCTAAGCTTTATATTTCTTTCCTGTTCTCCACTCAACCCTGAACTCTGCTGAGTGTACCCTCTTCCTTCAGCAGGTAGCCCAAGAATTGACTCTGAAGTGTCCCACTGTCCCTAGAACAA
Organism: Grampus griseus; assembly: GCF_964374135.1. NCBI lineage: Eukaryota > Metazoa > Chordata > Mammalia > Artiodactyla > Delphinidae > Grampus > Grampus griseus. Next base: position 77,381,015 of record NC_139007.1, read on the forward strand.
TGGATGCAGCTACAGGGCCTTTGCATGGCTCTCTGCACCATGTCCTGTGGTGGATATACTGAGTCCCCACCTGTCCTCAGGTTTGCCACATTAAGCATATTTCCTGCTTCTAGAATCAGATTTCTGGATTAAAGCATGGTTTTTAGAACGCCACAGGGAAAATACCCTCCCTAGTGGAAAGGAAGAGCATGGAGCTGTCCTAAACATAGGATTTTTAGCATGGGACTATTTGTCAGGTGGATTGGTTATCTCTGAATACAGACCACAGAACATGTTGGGTTAACACCCAGTGGTCCTGCAGGTGGAATGCTAAGGCACTAAAGGGCAGGGAGGGAGCAGGGTCGTCATGAGATAACAGGAAGAAGGATGGTCTGAGTACCTCAGTGAAGCAAACTAGGCATCCAGGAGCTGGCCTCACCTTACCTCCAGCCCCATCCACCCCTGCCATCCTGTTGCACAGGCTCCCCTCGGACAGTACCACGCTGCTGGCGCTTCCCCAAACATACCAGGATATCCCGCCTTATATTGCCACGGTTTGCTCATTCCCTTCCATCCGCCGTGCCATCGTACCATGTATGTACTGGGCTAACCCTTCCTCACTCGCTAACAATCCCGAGTTATCATTTTCTCCTCGAATCCTGATGGATCAGGAGCCCTGAGCACCTGTAGCATACCCAGGATGTCTCCCATCAGAAGATTTCATTTTAATAAATTCCATTTATTTTCAGGTGTTCATCCTGCTCCCAGCTTCACTGTGAGAGTCTCATGAGATGAGCCAGGCCTGGGGTGAGGCAATATCCTTCAGTACAACATTTAAGGGGCATCAAAAACCCCTCCAGGTCTTCCCTGGTGGCGCAGTGGTTGAGAGTTCGCCTGCCGATGCAGGGGACGCGGGTTCGTGCCCCGGTCCGGGAAAATCCCGCATGCCCGGAGCGGCTGGGTCCGTGAGCCTGTGCGTCCAGAACCTGTGCTCCGCAATGGGAGACGCCACGACAGTGAGAGGCCCGCGTACCGCAAAAAAACAAACAACAAAATACCCCTCCATAATCAAAAGAAAGAATACTTTAGTGCAGTATTTTAAAAAATCAAAACTAATGCAAAAAATTATGATGAGCAAAATATCGACAATTTAAAAGAAACGCAGGATTTGCATCACTGAATTTGTCTTTTTGCCTCAGGCTCCAATATAGCTTGGTACAACCCTGTTACTGATTCTGTCTTTATTAGAAAAGGTTGATGTTTTGTTACTCATGGATTTTTGCATTAATTTTGATTTTTTAAAAAGACTGCATTCGACTCTGACTTACCTTGATTGGAGAGACCTTTTGGTAGCCCCTTAAATTGTGTGCCAAGGATACAGTTCGTCGTTTGCCACATCCAGAGCTGATGTGGGGTGGAGACAAGGTCTTACTCTTCTTTGATACTTAAAGCTTGGCACAAGGCCTTCCCTGGAGTAGCTTTTTTTTTTTTTCCATTTTTATTTATTTTTTTATCGAAACATAGTTGATTTACAATGTTGTATTAATTTCTGCTGTACAGCAAAGTGACTCAGTTATACATATATACATTTCTTTTCATATTCTTTTCCATTATGTTTTATCCCAGGATATTGAATATAGTTCCCTGTGCCATACAGCAGGACCTTGTTGTTTATCCATCCTATATGCAATCGTCAGAAAGTCTCTCTTGGACTTAAACATCATGTGGCATAGCTGCTTATTACATGCTGCTTCATCTCCTTCCAGATTCAGTTTAGCATGAACTCCAGAATCCAGGCACGTGAATTTTACTCTAAGCTTCAGACTTGTTATCAACACTCCCAGTTCTATATATACACAATGGAATATTACTCAGCCATAAAAAAGAATCAAATAATGCCATTTGCAGCAACATGGATGAACCTAGAGATTATCATAACTAAGTGAAGTAAGTCAGACAGAGAAAGACAAATAGCATATGATATCACTTATATGTGGAATCGAAAAAAAATGATGTACGTGAACTTATTAACAAAACAGAAGTAGACTCACAGACATAGAAAACAAACTTATGGCTACCAGAGGGAATGGGGTGGGTGTGGGGGAAGAGATAAATTAGGAGTTTAGGTTTAACGGATATACATTAATATATATAAAATTGATAAACCACAAGGACCTACCATATACCACAGGGAATTATATTCACTATCATGTAATAACCTATAATGGAAAAGAATCTGAAAAAGAATAGAAGTATATATATATATATAAACAGAATTACTTTGCTGTACACCTGAAAGTAACACAACATTGTAAATTAACTATACTTCAATTTAAAAAAATGGTAAAAAAAGCCTGTCCCAATTCAATGTTTCCACTAACATAATCTCAGGGGCTGAGAAAACCCTTTATTAATCTAAAGTAACACTGAACCCCTAGGCCTGCTCTTCAGGCTGATCCTGAGTAACTGACACTTATTTAAGGTTGTATCCAGATCCATCAGTTTCCTTTCAGGTGTGCATTAAGTACCTACTCTATGCCAGGGGTTTCCTTGGGCATCATTCCTGTTCCCATGATGCTTAATAAAATGTGGAAGGGGAGTAGATAAGTGAACTGATGATGCATGAAATCATAGAAATATATACAAGATAAAGAAGGAATCCAGATAAGTGAATGATCATAACATAAATAAAACTCTTTCCCCAGCTTGCTTTCTACTCCACTGGCCAAAGATCATAAAATAAAGATGTTTTCTTTCCTACTTGCCCATTGAAAATTGTTACTTACTTTGGGTGAAAAGATATTTGCAAGGCTGCTTGTATGATATACAGCTCTTTTCACCCCAAGTCAAAGCATTTAGAGATCAATTTTCACAACACCAGCAGAAGACAAGGGATATATATCTGTTAGTTGCCCTGAATTTCACTTCTGACATTGATTGAAATGGCTAAGACCACCTCTGCCTCCACACATCCCCACTCAACATCAGTTACCTGCAAAATGACTGTAGATGATCAAAGCAAAGAGCAGCTTCCAGGAATGCCAAAAGCTAGTCACTTTGGCATCTGTCTCCCTGGGATGAAGCTTGGACCATATTTTGTTAGCATATGCATGAGACTGTCATAAAGGAGAAAAGGAAAATACATACTGAGAATTAAACACATAATAACTATTTCATCTTTCATATGTATATCTCACTCTTGGCTTGAGTCTAGGGACTTTGTTTTCCATTTAATTCAAGAAATGTTTATCAAGCACCTACTATGACCCAGCACTGTTCCATAGGTGCTACAGATACAAAGATATTAGACGTAGTCTCTGCCCTAAAGGAGTTTCTCGTAATATGGAGGGAGATAGTGAGCAAGAGAATCACATAATCATAGAGACTCAGGGTGCACGTATGCATGTGTTTTGTGTAGCCTGGCCATTAACAGGGTGGGCTCTGGGGTCAAGCTGCCTATGTGGCCTTAGGTAAGTTACTTAAATTTTTTACACCTCAGTTTCCTCTTCTCTAAAATGAGAATACTATTTCCTTGAATGAGTTAACATATGTAAAGCACTTAGAACAGTGTCTAACACATAGTAAACCTTCAATAAATATTAGCTACGATGAGAGGATTGTGTGTAGATTTCTGTGGGAGTACAAAGTAGAATCACTTTTCCCAAACTGGATGGAGTCCCTGGAGAAGATGACAGCATCTCAGTTGAGTCTTGAAGACTTCAGCGGTTTTATCCAGAGGACGAGGAAGGGGAGGGGCGCTCAGAGGAAACGGCCTGGGCAAGTGGAAGGATGTGGGGAGGAAGGGACCTATAGGATGCACTTTACTTCCTAACATCCAAAGGAGTGCAGACCTGCAACCACCAGAACCTCAAGTCTGAGGATGGCAGGGACAGGAAACAAGACCAAAAACAGGGACAGAGGCCAGGCCCTGGAGGACCATATGGTTACAGAGGATTTAATCCTGCAAATAACCAGGAACCTTGAAGGGGTTACCTGGTGAATTAAAACTTCAGACTGATCACTTGGTTGGCTCTGTGAAGGGTGGAAGATCAAGGAAAAAGAGAAACTCTTGCAATGATCCAAATGAGAGAAGACACATTAAGACATTTGCAGTAGAAATATAGAGCATTCATCAGTTTTAATTCACTTGTCATTCACATAAAAATATTTATTGAGCATCTACTTTGTGCCACACTCTCTGGATATAGAGGAGAGGTTAAGACTAACACCATGCTTATTCTTGTGAAGTTTACAATACAGTAGTGGAGAAAGCTATTATCCAAATAATTTGAGGATGTGGCATTGTGGCTGGGGGGAGATTAAGCACTCATCTGTTTATAGAGGTAAAAATTGAAGCCATAATTTAAGGCACGTGAGACAGGTGAAGAGCGAGGAATGAAAGACCAAATTCTGAAATGAGAAAATCTGAAGAGGAATTCTTAAAGTAGTCCAAGAATGAGTGGATGGGATGAGTCAGATGGGATGACCCAAGAGTGAGTCAGAGGGATGTCTCAGAAGCAAAAGGCTGAGCTAAGATGCCTCATTGAGGTCCTATAACTTAAGGATTAAGAAAGGTGCATTAGAGTTGTCAATTAGAGGACAACAATGGAATCTGTCACAGTGGTCCAGGGTGGGGTTGAGGATGGAAGCCAAACTGTAGTTGAAGAATAAAGTGATGGGGAAGTAGAAGAGGAGAAAAGCTCATGGAGGTTGACAGGGGGCCAGATGCGATGGGTTTCTTGGTTTGTTTTCATCTTTCTGGGAGTACTTCATCATGTTGATGGGCAGAGGCAAAGGAACCAAAGTGAGAAAACAGTATAAATGAGAGGGCTGTGTGTCTGGCTGGCAGAGGAGATCAACTTAGTTGAGTCAGGGAGGTCAGAGAAATTCCAGGCTATGGTGTTGAGTCATCCGCGTGCCTGCAGACATCACCTGGAAAGGCAGTAAGACTTCAAGATAGATGGAAAAAGTAATCTCTGTATAGTCATGACATTTAAAACAGTGCCATGCACTTAATAAATATTGTATTATTTGATATGGTAATCCATGGATTATTGCTTCTGGGTTATTTATCTGGTCTGCCACTTTAATACAGAAGAAATGTTGGTTTCATTGAAGTTTTAGTGCAATTGTTCATTTGGGACAAGTTCTCCCACAATTCTCATACTTCATTCCTAATTAATTTCCGTTCCACGACTTCACATCTTTGTTATTGAAATGATTATCTTGGGACACTGCCAATTTAGTTCTTCTAAGAAAAATCATTTCTAGAAATTCATTAGTAGGTTTAGCTCAAAAATAAAAATTAAGGTAAATCTCCGGTCCAAAGGAAGGATAGAGCAGGGGAAGTAAAGGACCATTTGGCGGGTGATGCCAACACCTGGGCTCATGGACTGGATAACCTAGACTCATTTCTTTTCCAAATAAAATGCACCTTCGGTATTTTCCTATTGCATTTGTCAAATACATTCCGGACACCTTTTCTACAAATTGCCACCTTAGTTTCAAATTAAATAATTTCAATCAGCTTTCTTTCTGTCCACAATGTCTAAGCAATACCAAATTTGGGGAATAGCATTTTAATAATGCCATAATTATTAAGTCAGCAGGTGGCTCGTAATGAGATCTTGAAACAGAACTGTTTCCCCTACGTCCAATCAAAATCCACACTTTGCTGCACTGACAGGAAACACTGAACTGTTTTTCTCAATTCTGGTGAGATGAATCAATGAAGAGTCTGATTATTCTAAAACTTCAAGTTTCTGATTGAACCTGTTTTGTGTTTTCTGTGATGGTGAGATATTTTTAGGAAATGAACAATAACTACACTGGCCCCAAATCAGAAGAAATTCACGCAAATTATTCCAAAGCTAGTGTGAACAATTAATTCTGAACTACAACTAAGAAGTTCTATTTTTCAATTCTCAAGGAGTTTTATGGAGAGAAACCTGAAAATCTGTGAAAATGCATGCACTTACTCAGCACGAGAGTTCTAGCAATCAGGACTTTTAACAGTTTAGAAAGAGTTATTATTACCTTTTTAAACCCAAATAAATCTGTCAGGTTTTCGTTTTGTTTTGTTTTTGCATACAGCTCAGAAAGTTCATCAAAATTTCTCAGAACTTACGTTCTCCCTGTTTCTGAAAAGCTTGTGGGTTTAGAAGTAAACAGAAACAAGGTCCTCCACCAAAGAAGCAAATGCTCATATTGTAAATTATTGTTTTCTTAAAGTTCACCATCATAATAACCTCTACATATAGGTGTGGAGTAAACAGATGACCACTGAGCACAAATATAGAAATACTTCTTATACTGCCAACATATTAACAGCTTTTGCTTGGTGGAATCTAGGTATTTTACTTCTTTTATTTCCTACTTACCTGTTTGTTTGCAGATAGAAGTAAAAGATTTACAGAATGAGGTAATCTAGACGTCTATGCTTCTAAGGTAGTACCATAAATGAGGTTTCAACTCTTTAATATAACGAATCTTACCTTGTCCACTCCTTTATCCCCTACAACATCTAAGTCTCTTGCTCAACTGCTAATTCGACTTGCTATATAAAGAAAAGTCACAGGTAGGTGGCATGTTGACCCCAATAATAAATCATGTTAATTTAGGTTCTGGGTTTTAAGGGCGTCAGTAGCACCTCATCGAGCACCCAGAAGTGGGGACTTTGCGATCCTCAAATCAATTCCAACAGTGTAGTGCCAAATGAGTGATGGAACTGAAAGTAGTCAACTGAACTCATCTTGTGCTCAAATTCCTTGAATCCAAAGAGTTTGACTAATTGCTTTCTCTTGTCTTGTCACAGAATCTATTGGAACCCATTCCCATCCCATAAAAATCAACAAGGAAAGCACTCACAGGAACCAGTGTCAAGAATGAGTGTTGGGAGCTCTGGAAAGGACTTCAGTGGGTCCTGAGTAGAAAGTAGGCTTTGGAGGTGAGGACAGTAGAGAAGAGGGCATCTAGGCACCTTGGACCTGACACTAGGGGCACTGGAACCCCGCTGAGGTATTTAAAACAGAAAAATGACGTAAGAAAAATTGTATTTGAGAATAAACTTGAGAGAACAAAATTGAAAACAAGGAAATAATGCAGCAGGGCAGGGAGAGATGCCGGGAGCATGAACTAGGAAAGAATGGTGGGAAAATGAAAGTTTTAAGAAATACAAAACTAAGCCAAATTGGTAACAGAGTGCTTAGTAGTGGGGACAGAGTGAAATCTAGGATTTGAGCAACTGTGTGGACAGTGGTATCCAATCTCTTTATTTGGGGCACAATGAAATTTTACAGCAAAAGTAGAATTTCATCACACTGAAAGAGCAAAAAAAAAAAAATCTCAGAAGGGTAAGTTCTTAAAGTATAGGGAACCATACCCGTCTATGCGGTGTCCCCTATGGAGATGTGGTGGGTCGTCAGTAAAATTCTGATATTCTCTCTACGTTCAGTTCATTCCTTTCCCATTGGGTATTGTCAGTTTTCCTATCATTTTCTCTCTCTCTCTCTCTCTCTCTTTCTTTCTTTTGCATCTTAACTTACATCTGTTTTCCTGAACAAGTTTTTAGCACACAGTAGAAATTCTATTAAATGAATTGGTACATAAGTACCTCACATATTAAGATGCAATTTCTTTCTGATACTGTACATTCTAAATATTGAAATTACACCTCACTTGTTGGACAGTGATTTGAGAAGAACTGCTAGCTCCTTATACGACAGAGGCACCATTTTTCCTTCTATAACTCTTACATTCAGGGCTGACAACCAGGATAAGAAAACGACTTAAGACATTTCAGCAACAAGGAAATGTAAAGATTTTAAAACATGTGATTCTCCATAAGTATAATTTTAATAATAGCATTACCAATAAATGCCAGTTCTCATTTTACCATCATTATTTTAAAAAGAGATGAAGAATATTAGCTCACTTTATTTGAATGTGATGGAAAAACATAATTCCTAACATTGTGAGTGATATTATTAACATTTTAAACAAAGCTGTAGTCTTTCTTCTAAATATATTATAATTATAAATCAGTTTCATTTTTAACATATCCAGGAATCAGTATCATCAGCTGTCCATTTTCCCTGATTTTATAATGAAAGTAAATTAGAAGATAGAGTTTGCTTGGCATAAATTTGCTTTACTGAAAAATATTGGAATGCCTCTGCACCAACGGCAAGACATAACTGAAATAATATGATTGCCATTATCTGACTTACGTTGGAAAGAAATAGAAGGAAATAATTCTATGTCTTCTTCATAACCATTCATTCATTCTCTCACCTGCTCGTTTATTCTTTCCTTTCTTCAGGAAATAGTTATTGGGTGTCTACTATGTGTGGACGTTTCGGGCCACCCAACAAACATTCCCCCTTTTAAGAGCCCCCCGAATTTTGTGGGGGACATTAACTTCCCTCCACTGTTTGAAACCTTGGTTGGGTGGTAAATCAAAGCATACCTGTTCCACCACAGAAGCCCAAGAACTCCATCGAGGAGCCTCTCTCCATGTCTTTCCTTTCACTATCCTGGAGGGTCCAATATGCTGACATGTGACCTAAACTTAGCGGCATACACACTCTCTCCTGGAATGATAAACTTTGAGGAGCATAACATATTAACAGAAATTTGATTAGAATAGGTCCCTTCATTCTAGTGTTGGTGGCAGGGAGGAAAGAGGGGCAGTCTTTGCATATTTCCTGTCTCTGAAACCTTTCAGTGCTTCTTGTTTCCTTCCTATTATCAAACCTGCTCTTTCTGCCTTCTCTTTTGTCCTTTCTGCAAGTACCTTATTTTTCCAATGACGTCCTTTCTCCCCTTAATTTAGGCAGAATTAATTTCTGATGCTTGCAGTCAAAGAATCCATGTTAATGAAGACACAAACCCTAAATCTAGGGAGTTTATAGGCCAGTAAGCACATGCTAGATCTTTAGATCAGAATACTTTTGAATGACAGTGGATACTGTGTCCCCTTCAGCACTCTATTTTTCAAGCCACCAGGATTCCAGACTTGTCAGATACCATGAGCACACACAGACCCCATTTACTCACTACACAGTAAGCGCCCAGCAGTGTTTCTCTGAGTTGCTCTGCTGCTTAAGGGGAGTTGACTTATCACAGACAAAACATGAAGCAAGGATGGTTTTATCCACATAGCAATGGTCACGGCTAGCACTAAAGTGACTTAGATCTCCTTGAGTTCTAAGTAATTGATGGCAGATGTTATCTGCTACCACAAAGACCGAATCTAACCACTCAACAAGTTAATGTGAGGATAAATTTAATTTTCTTATCAAAAAAAGCCTACTTTACATTATTTTTGGCATTTGATTCCCTTAAAAGATAATTTAAGTCAAAGGAACCAAAGCATTCAATCCAATTTAATGAGAAATAAATCTATTAGAGTCTATAGTTTTATTGGCTTGAGGAGGTAAAGGAGAGTAAGTTTAACTTTTTTTCTAAATGGATATAACTGGGCTACTTTCTCATGCAGCCTCTGCACTCAAGTTGAAAGAGATTTTTGCACTAATGCCAATAATGGTTTTAAATAATATAAATACTAGCTTGAAGGTGGATACTAATGCCCTCTTTGGAAGTATTGTGGTCTATCAGATCAATAATATTCATTTTAAAAAACTCTTCAAAAGTGTTTTCATACAATAGTCCCTGACGATAATGAAAGGCCCATTATGGTCTCCCAAGTCAATAATCTATGTTTTTAACACACATTCCAAAATTCATTTCTTTTCTTATGTCAGTGTCTGTTTAAATGATTTCAATTAATTATTGTTAAGAAGAGGAGATGTAATCGGTTTGAACTTTATCTTTACCTGTAATTTATCATACAGTTCTCAGGTTACTTCTCCTGATATCTTAGGTAGATCATTACCCATAGTTTAGAGCAATGGAAGGTGGCAAAAATCATGTGTTGGGGTGAAGCAAGAGGAAACATTTGTGGGAATAAAAAATAAAACAACCTAGAAAAATTGAACAAAACACGTTTGTGTGCTCATTTGGCCAGATTGTTGCAGATAATTTCAAGTTTTCTGGATACTTTTTTTAAAACTTAGCTTTAGAAAATGGTTATATCAGAGATGTTAAATGTGGCCAAACAACACAAGCATGACCAACGGGCTCCAAATAGCCTGTTTTGAGCTATAATTTCACATTTATTTGATTTGTGAGAATAAGAAACACTATACTGTTTAAAATATAGACATTTTAAACATAGTTTATATATTTAGCATCTGACAATTGAGACTAAAATTGCTTATACTTTTATAGAAACTCTGCCAAGGTTTTAAGGACTAAATTGTAAAATTTATTCTGGAGGGAAGCGCTGATGATTTGAACAAGGTTACATTTATTTTTCAAACATCTTGTTTGTATGTATGTATGCAGGATTTAAAGCGTTGGTATTCTGTAATTTAACTGTATGATTTTATGCCAACTGTACTTTTGATGCTCGTGCAAATGAGATGCCTGTTCTCCTTGCTTCTCTGCTGAACAATATTTCAGTAAATATTTTCTTCCCCTTCTTCTCTATTGTGGTTTTATTTTAAAAAACTTTTAGCTTAATTATTTAACCTTGGTTTCTTTGGCTGGGTGGAAAGAGGCTAGCATTTCTGCTTAAGCCCTCTTATTTGAATCTGACAAGGTTCACAATTTCAATTAAGCTGGATTTTCTAATCTCTTGGTTATCCTCTGCTGTGAGATCTTAAGAACAGAGCAGCCCTCGGGAACTGTGAGAGCTCAAACAGCCGCGTAATGAAAAAGGATGGATGAATCCTGGATCCTGGATCCTGGAGTGACCTGAATCTATAGCATGAGGGGAAACGATGTGGCCATGGGGGTGCTGGGAGTCCTGCTTTAGTAGGAAGATTCACATTCTTTGAACCGGGCACAGAACCATTAGTTGTGGCTAGTTCTGGACCTGTGGTGTACCAAGATCAATGATGTTAGAAAATACTGACCGGTGAAACTTTCAAGCCTGGGGCAAATTCAGACTTCATAACCGCCATGCCCTGGTTGGTACCACCCCACTTATCTTAGAAGATCTGTGTCTGAGTTAGCAAGACCAATCACAGAAATTAGAGCTTTTAATACAATTTATTCATTCATACAAGAAAGATTTATTGAGGGCTGACCATGTACCATGACCTAACAGTTTGGGAAAAAATGGGGAGCAAAGACTGGCCCTACACCCTGCCTTCATGGAGTATAGACAGAAATGTAGAATCACAACCCGGAGGAGAAGACACAGTAGGTAAGAAACGTGGACATGTTCAGTAGAGGCTGCCCCAGGAAATAAAGAGTTTGGATGAGAGCTGAAGCATTATTCAAAGTTAACAATAATGATAGTACTAATGCTAACATTTCTAGTGATAATAAGTAATCTGTTTATTCTATGTTTTGGGGCACGGTTTAAATGTGATAATTCATTAAATCCTCGTAGCAACTCTGTAAGGTAGATATTGTAGTTAGTGTCATTTAACACAAGGGGAAACTGAGGCACAGAGAGGTTAAGTAACTTCCCCAAGGCCACATACCTCATAAAGGAAGAAGTGACATTTGAATCAATACAGTCTAGCTCCAGAGTTCTTGTTCTTCATAATTACATGTGATGCTTCTAAGCAAATACAATCTGGAATTGTAGGCCCTTTACCACTAGAAAATAATTATGGTAGTGAATACATATAAATTTGCAGGACACCACTCTGAAGCTTCTGATTCTGTTAACTCATTTAATCCTTGAAACAGGACCCCCAGACGGGTTCTGTACAACCTCTATTGTACCAGTGAGGAAATTGCAAAGCACCTCCAGAGTTCTTGCTCTGAGTCACTTTGCTGTGCAGCTTTTCACTAAGTAAGTAGTAGACAGAAGTACAGGACCTTTCCAACCAGGACATAGAGGGTGCCAGCTGTATCCTCGTGGACAAAGGATGTCCAGAAGCACTGTTTATAAGCAACTTGAGAGACCTCTTAGAGGATAGATTAGGTTATACTGAAAATTTTTGCTTCAGTATTATAAATATGTATATACTCTCATCTGAATAATAGGAATTCATGATAAAGAAGAGGCGATGGAAGACAGCCATGGATCAAAAATGTAACTCTATAAACCAGCCTGTTGAGTAGATGTGTTAGGAGTAAACATATACAGATTAAACCAAAGGGGTCCAATGACTGTAATAATCTAATATCTCTGAATCTAGAAAGGCTTTTAAAATAATTCTCTGAAAAATCAAATGATTTTTAAAATATTGGACTTTTTGTATATCTCAAGACATTTACAGACAAATTTAGCTGACATGTAATATTGTATTAATCAAGAGCATTAGTTACAGGCATGATGGCCATTTGGTTTTTTAAAATTAAATCTGCAATTTGAGAATGTGAAACAGAAATACTTTATTAGTTAATATTTGTGCTTATAATTTCACATTGCTGTACACAATTTCAAAGCAAGTTCCCAGAGACAACATACATAATACCATATTTTCTTCTAATATTGGATTCATATGCTTTTAAAAAAAGTTTCATGTTAAAAAGAAAACACTACAGTCATGTTAAAGCTTGGTTCTTTGTTTTTGAACTGATATTCAGAGAGAACACAATGGTAGCAAAAATTTACTCTATGACATCCACAAGTTCAGCATAACTGAGAAAAATGGGATATTATTCAGAGATTAAATAGAACCTCATTTGCCACAGTTAGTCTAGATTGGTCTTTACACACCTAAGAATGAGAAGTTACACTTCTAGTGATTTAAAATTCATTATTCATAGTCCATTATGCTAAACCTTTTAGTAAGAGCAGGTTCTTACCTCCTGTCAGGCCAAACAGAGCCATGAAATAGAAAACTCTTTTCTCTGAATTCAAACCTTTTGTTGGTGTAAATCTATTTATAGTTGTCCTCATCAAGTGGGAAGAAAATTCACATCTCTCTCTATTAACCTGTGACCAGGGCTGGGGCTGGGGAGCACACAGAAACCGAGATACAGACCCACATATATGGTTGTGGGTGACCCTAGACCCCCAAGCACCCCTGAGGGTGAAGAGGGGTGAGTTTCTTCTAACTGCACAAAGGAAGATGCAGCTCTATCTACAGAAAATCAAATCTAAATTTTCAGTGGTGAAATTTCTTACTAGGGTGATTATTTTATTATTAGACTTTTATTATTCAGAAGAATAGGAAAATCAAGAAGTTAGGAAAATATGATTCCAAATTAAGAAGTTAGGAAAATCTGATTACAGACACACATACAAGTGCATGTCTGGGGTCCCATGAGACACACATTACGTTCTCTTAAAATACTTAAATCTGGAGATGTGTTCCTACACAGTTGATAGGCATGGTCTTAAAAGACATAAAAATTCTGTGAGATTTTTGAGGGAATTTCAGCCCCTTTGTTGTAAGAAGGTCATAATCCCAGACTCTAAATCCCAGGTTTGTTGTCCCTTGATCCTGGTCCCTCACAGATCACAGGGAGCTCTTGATACACACTTGAGGAGTGAATGCAAATATATGTGAACCTGACATCTCTTACTCCTCCCATAGAGAAATAAAGATGCACAGAGATGAAAACAATTCGCGGAAAAAGGCAATTTTTTAACGTGTGTATTAGTAGGAAGCCTCATCGATATTTTCTCTATGAAGAGCATGTAAATTGATTTCCCATCATTATTAGATTATTTCTAGCTTTTAAAAAAGTCATTTAAACATCATTTTAAAACAAACTGCAAAAAAGTTATAAAGACCTGTCTTCTTTTCATCGTATCGGCTAGAATTTATGAAGACATCCTCTTCTTCCTCTAAGTGACTGATTTCAGAAATTCACAGACCTTTACTTAAACCATGTGAAAATAAAAACCAGGCACAGCATTTCTATCATGAGGGTCATCTTTCTTTCTATTTCTTTCACTATATTTGATCATGGACAGTGAGATATATAGATGTATAGAGACATGTACATTTGCCTTTCCACAGAGTTCTCAATAATATATTGTCCATCATTCATTGTGACAATTTCGGTTTTCTCCAGGTTGATTTTCTCCATCTCATTTCTTTCACTCTGAAGGCTTCTGCCCAGACTACAAATTTTTTCCTCCTTTTAAAAAAATCAGTTCTGACAAAAGGCTATGGATTTCTATAGAGCTGGCCTTTTTTGAGGGAGTATTTCTTCTTCAAAACACTGAGGACTGCCCATTTATATCTTGATTAGGAAAGGATATTTTTTTCTTCAATAGAATTGCCTCTTCTATTAAGAGAAGAAAAACATAGCTCCTTCTCTTCCCATAGATCTATTGACAGACAGTTGAATCTCTTTAAGCCACACATTTGCCAAAAGAATTCATGGGATTTACTGAGTCAGTGATTCTTATTTTACCCAATATTCTGAAAAGTAAGGACTAGAAGCAGAGCGTTGAGCTTTGCTTTATAATAATGATACCAGGGTTGTTTATGAGGGTCATGTTTGATTTACATATTTTTATGCTTATAAATCAGAGGGGAATAGGAGCTACTGTCGACTCATCAACTTTTTTAATTCTGTGAAGCAAATTTCTCTGGAAAAATGAATATAAATAATTAGACAATATCCAATTAGGGTCCAGAGGCCAGAGCTAAGGCCTCAACTCAAAAATCCACAAAGCACATGTGATAGTAGAAATTTTAGTTAACATACCCTATTACCATAAAATTAATGAGAATAGTAGTGTGGGAGATTTCAGCCCCCTCCAACTAAGAGCCTTTTGACATAACTTCTTTTCTTTTTCTCAGGAATTTATTTTTATCAGAAGACTTTATTTTTATCTTAAGACATAAGGAGCACTTCTCAAATTGAGAACACATTTCTGTTTGTATTTTCTTTATTTGAACAGAGAAATTACTGTGTTTCCAACAATTAAATGAGGAATTGCTCCACTCTTGACTGATATAGAGGTGCTAGATGTCTCATAATAATTTATAGTTTTATTAGTATGTTAAATTGCTAAAGACTTGTATGTCCATTATGTCAGTAGTGGTCTTTACATGGTAGTTATGAAGTCCATTTTACAGAGAAGGCAATGGGGGCTCTGACTAGTTAAATGAGTTGCAGAAGGTCACAAGTACATATCAGTTGAATGAAATCTGGGTGGCAGAATGAGTCTTGAGCTGACATGGTCTCTCCTGTGTCCATCACCTCCATAACTTTATCTTCTGCCAATTATCCAGGGAACTGCTGGAACTTCCCATGGTTTTTGTCCCTCATCCTGACCCTTGGCTTGGTCAAAGGGAAGGAAAACAAAATATGAGGCAAGAGAAGTAATGGAAATAAAGTCTGTTTTCTGCAATCCATAGCAATGTTCCCTTTGAATCTAGTCTAGAGATTTTCTCCACTGTTTTACAATAAAATGATATATTTTCATATCACTCTCCTTCATCTTGCTGGAAACTGCATCAGGGACAGATCTGAAAAATACTTATGTGTCTTTCTATACATAAAACTGGAAACTAACCCTCTATGTATCAGTTTTTGCATACAAATAAAATTGACCAGATGCTACTGGGAGGAAGGTATTTACCAGCTTCTGAACAATAAAAGAAAAGGGGCTCCAAATATATTAAAGCCTAAATTATACAGCACCCACAAGTAGATACAGGCAAGAATAATCTACAAACTGTTCCCTTCATGTATAATTCAGTACACAGATGATTTTTATCTCACTAAATCAGAATTCAGTAAAAAGCGCTAAAGCTTCATTATTAACCAAATCTCCTCAACTCCCTATTAAATGCTGATGCTACTTTTCACTTCCACAATTTAGAAATTACTTTCATGGATACATATGTGTATGCTTGATTTTTTTTTCTTAAAAGTTTCTTGAAGTCAAATTTATATGGGATGCAAGTGTCATACTTGTAGTCTGGTTCTTTTCAAAATGAGAATATCTGTTCATTTGGTTGTCAAAGGTCCTCAGATCTTCCAAACTAGAGGCAAAAAGAGAGAAGAAATAATTTTATCTTTTATCCATTCCATTCACATTCTGATGAAGTTTTTAAAAATGTTTATTTTAGCCAATATGAAAATTCAACTTTAATAGTTTTTAAAATGCAGATTTAAAACAACAAAGAAACACAAGTTTTAGCCCATCAGATTGGCAAAGTTTATGAAGAATGATAATGCTCTGTGTTGGCTAGGTTGTGGGAAAATGGGCATAATTACACACAGCTGGCAGGAACTTAGAATTGGTACAGCATGTCTTTAGCAACATCTGTCAAGATATATTAAAATGTACCTAGCTTCTGACCCAGAAACACCATTTCTAGGAATTCCTAAGGAAAGTATCAAGATGTGTATAAAGATATTCGTTCAGAGGTTTTTCTTGTGCAGTTATTTATCGTAAGGAAACTTACAAAAATATCCAATAATCTTGGATTAATTAAGCAAACTGTAGTACACCTGTATTATGTTAAAATCATGTTGTACAAGAGTATTGGACCTAAGAAGATATTCACCGTATTTATATAGTATCTTGAACTGAAAGAAGGAGTCCATAGAACAGTACATAGTATGATGCTGTGCAACTCGTATTTCTGCATGTGGTACATGACTCTTTCTGAATTATGGTTTTCTCCGGGTATATGCCCAGTAGTGGGATTGCTGGGTCATATGATAGTTCTATTTTCAGTTTTTTAAGGAACCTCCATACTGTTCTCCATAGTGGCTGTATCACTTTACATTCCCACCAACAGTGCAAGAGGGTTCCCTTTTCTCAACACCCTCTCCAGCATTTATTGTTTGTAGATTTTTTGATGATGGCCATTCTGACCAGTGTGAGGTGACACCTCACTGCAGTTTTGATTTGCATTTCTCTAATGATTAGTGATGTTCAGTATCCTTTCATGTGTTTGTTGGCAATCTGTATATCTTCTTTGGAGAAATGTCTATTTATGTTTTCTGCTGATTTTTGGATTGGATTGTCTTTTTGATATTGAGCTGCTTGTATATTTTGGAGATCAATCCTTTGTCAGTTGCTTCATTTGCAAATATTTTCTCTCATTCTGAGGCTTGTTTTTTCTTCTTATTTATGGTTTCCTTGCTGTGCAAAAGCTTTTAAGTTTCATTAGGTCCCATTTGTTTATTTTTACTTCCATTTCTCTAGGAGGTGGGTCAAAAAGGACCTTGCTGTGATTTATGTCATAGAGTGTTCTGCCTATGTTTTCCTCTAAGAGTTTTATAGTGTCTGGCCTTACATTTAGGTCTTTAATCCATTTTGAGTTTATTTTTGTGTATGGTGTTAGGGAGTGTTCTAATTTCATTCTTTTACATGTAGCTGTCCAGTTTTCCCAGCACCACTTATTGAAGAGGCTGTCTTTTCTCCATTGTATATTCTTGCCTCCTTTATCAAAGATAAGGTGACCATATGTGCATGGGTTTATCTCTGGGCTTTCTATCCTGTTCCATTGATCTATATTTCTGTTTTTGTGCTAGTGCCATACTGTCTTGATTACTGTAAATTTTTAGTATAATCTGAAGTCAGGTAGCCTGATTCCTACAGCTCTGTTTTTCTTTCTCAAGATTGCTTTGACTATTTGGGGTCTTTTGTATTTCCATACAAATTGTGAAATTTTTTGTTCTAGTTCCATGAAAAATGCCACTAGTAGTTTGATAGGGATTGCCTTGAATCTGCAAATCTCTTTGGGTAGTATAATCATTTTCACAATGTTGATTCTTCCAATCAAGAACATGGTATATCTCTCCATGTGTTTGTATCATCTTTAATTTCTTTCATCAGTGTCTTATAGTTTTCTGCATACAGGTCTTTTGCCTCCTTAGGTAGGTTTATTCCTAGATATTTTATTCTTTTTGTTGCCAGGGTAAATGGGAGTGTTTTCTTGATTTTACTTTCAGATCTTTCATCATTAGTGTATAGGAATACCAGAGATTTCTGTGCGTTAATTTTGTATCCTGCTACTTTACCAGATTCATTGATTAGCTCTAGTAGTTTTCTGGTAGCATCTTTAGGATTCTCTATGTATAGTATCATGTCATCTGCAAACTGTGACAGTTTTATTTCTTTTCTGATTTGGATGCCTTTTATTTCTTTTTTGTTTCTGATTGATGTGGCTAAAACTTCCAAAACTATGTTGGATAATAGCAGTGAGAGTGGGCAACCTTGTCTTGTTCCTGATCTTAGTGGAAATGTTTCAGTTTTTCATCATTGAGAACGATGTTGGCTGTGGGTTTGTCATATATGGCCCTTGTTATGTTGAGGTATTCCCTCTATGCCTACTTTCTGGAGAGTTTTTATCATAAATGGGTGTTGAATTTTGTTGAAAGCTTTTTCTGCATCTATTGAGATTATCATTTTTTTAAGAACTTTACTGGAGTATAATTGCTTTAAAATGGTGTGTTAGTTTCTGCTGTACATCAGAGTGAATCAGCTATACATATAACCCCATATCTCCTCCCTCTTGTGTCTCCCTCCCACCCTCCCTATCCCACCGCTTTAGGTGGACACAAAGCGCAGAGCAATCATATGGTTTTTATCCTTCAGTTTGTTAATATGGTGAATCACATTGATTGATTTGCATATATTGAAAAATCCTTGCATTCCTGGGGTAAACCCCACTTGATCATGGTGTATGATCCTTTTAATGTGCTGCTGGATTCTGTTTGCTACAATTTTGTTGAGGATTTTTGCATCAATGTTCATCAGTGATATTGGCCTGTAGTTTTCTTTTTTTGTGACATCTCTGTCTGGTTTTGCTATCAGGGTGATGGTGGCCTCGTAGAATGAGTTGGGAAGTGTTCCTCCCTCTGCTATATTTTGGAAGAATTTGAGAAGGATATGTGTTACCTCTTCTCTAAATGTTTGATAGAATTCACCTGTGAAGCCTTCTGGTCCAGGGCTTTTGTTTTTTGGAAGATTTTGAATCACAGTCTCAGTTTCAGTGCCTGTGATTGGTCTGTTTGTATTTTCTATTTCTCCCAGGTTCAGTCTTGGAAGGTTGTGCTTTTCTAAGAATTTGTCCATTTCTTCCAGGTTGTTCACATATTTGCTTGTAGTAATGTCTCACGATCCTTCGTATTTCTGCAGTGTCAGTTGTTACCTCTCCTTTTTCATTTCTAATGCTATTGATTTGAGTCTTCTCCCTTTTTTTCTTGATAAGACTGGCTAATGGTTTATCAATTTTATTTATCTTCTCAAAGAACCAGCTTTTAGTTTTATTGATTTTTGCTATTGTTTCCTTCATTTCTTTTTCATTTATTTCTGATCTGAACTTTACGATTTCTCTCCTTCTGCTAACTTTGGGGTTTTTTTGTTCTTCTTTCTCTAATTGCTTTAGGTGTAAAGTTAGGTTGCTTATTTGAGATGTCTCTTATTTATTGAGGTAGGATTGAATTGCTATAAACTTCCCTCTTAGAACTGCTTTTGCTGCATCCCATAGGTTTTGGGCTGTCGTGTTTTCATCGTCACTTGTTTCTACGTATTTTTGATTTCCTCTTTGATTTCTTCAGTGATCTCTTGGTTATTGAGTAGCGTATTGATTAGCCTCCATGTGTTTGTCTTTTTTACAGATTTTTTCATGTAATTGATATCAAGTCTCATAGAGTGTGGTAGGAAAAGATACTTGATATGATTTCAATTTTATTAAGTTTACCAAGGCTTGATTTGTGACCCAATATATGATCTATCATGGAGAATGTTCCATGAGCACCTAAGAAGAAAGTGTATTCTGTTGTTTTTGGATGGAATGTCCTATAAGTATTGATTAAGTCCATCTTGTTTAATGTATCATTTAAAGCTTGTGTTTCCTTATTTATTTTCATTTTGGATGATCTGTCCATTGGTGAAACTGAGGTGTTAAAGTCCCCTACTATGATTGTGTTACTGTCAGTTTCCCCTTTTATGGCTGTTAGCATTTGCCTTATGTATTGAGATGCTCCTATGTTGGGTGCATAAATATTTATAATTGTTATATCTTCTTCTTGGATTGATCCCTTGATCATTATGTAGTGCCCTTCTTTGTCTCTTGTAATGATCTTTATTTTAAAGTCTATTTTGTGTGATATGAGAATTGCTACTCCAGCTTTCTTTTGATTTCCATTTGCATAGAATACCTTTTTCCATCCCCTCACTTTCAGTCTGTATATTTCCCCAGGTCTGAAGTGGGTCTCTTGTAGACAGCATATATATGGGTCTTGTTTTAGTATCCATTCAGCCAGTCTGTGTCTTTTGGTTGGAGCATTTAATCCATTTACATTTAAGGTAATTATCGATATGTATATTCCTTTTACCATTTTCTTAATTGTTTTCGGTTTGTTATTGTAGATCTTTTCCTCCTCTTGTATTTCCTGTCTAGAGAAGTTCCTTTAGCATTTGTTGTAAAGCTTGTTTGGTGGTGCTCAATTCTCTTAGCTTTTGCTTGTCTGTAAAGCTTTCAATTTCTCTGTCAAATCTGAATGAGATCCTTGCTGGCTAGAGTAATTTTGGTTGTAGGTTTTTCCCTTTCATCACTTTAAATATATCCTGGCACTCACTTCTGGCTTGCAGAGTTTCTGCTGAAAGATCAGCTGTTAACCTTATGGGAATTCCCTTGTATATTATTTGTTGCTTTTCCCTTGCTGTTTTTAATATTTTTTCTCTGTATTTAATTTTTGATAGTTTGATCAATATGTGTCTTTTCTTGTTTCTCTTTGGATTTATCCTGTATGGGACTCTCCACACTTCCTGGTCTTGATTATTTCCTTTCCCATATTAGGGAAGTTTTCAACTATAATCTCTTCAAATATTTTCTCAGTCCCTTTCTTTTTCTCTTCTTCTTCTGGGACCCCTATAATTTGAATGTTGGTACATTTAATGTTGTCCCAGAGGTTTCTGAGACTGTCCTCAATTCTTTTCATTCTTTTTTTCTTTATTCTGCTCTGTGGTAGTTCTTTCCACTATTTTATCTTCCAGGTCACGTATCCATTCTTCTGCCTCAGTTTTTCTGCTATTGATTCCTTCTAGATAATTTTTAATTTCA
Organism: Grampus griseus; assembly: GCF_964374135.1. Lineage (NCBI taxonomy): Eukaryota > Metazoa > Chordata > Mammalia > Artiodactyla > Delphinidae > Grampus > Grampus griseus. The sequence goes on from NC_139007.1 coordinate 77,402,017, forward strand.
TTTATTGTGTTGTTCATCATTGTTTGTTTGCTCTTTAATTCTTCTAGGTCCTTGTTAAATGTTTCTTTTATTTTCTCCATTCTATTTCCAAGATTTTGGATCATTTTTACTATCATTTCTCTGAATTCTTTTTCAGGTAGACTGCCTATTTTCTCTTCATTTGCTTGTTCCTTTGCATTTTTACCTTGCTCCTTCATCTGCTGTGTATTTCTCTGTCTTCCATTTTGCTTAACTTACTGTGTTTGGGGTCTCCTTTTCTCAGGCTACATGTTCGTAGTTTCCTTTCTTTTCAGTGTCTGCCCCCAGTGGCTAAGGGTGGTTCAGTGGGTTGTGTAGACTTCCTGGTGGAGGGGACTGGTGCCTGTGTTCTGATGAATGAGGCTGGATCTCTTCTTTCTGGTGAGCAGGACTGTGTTTGGTGGTGTGTTTTCGGGTGTCTATGAACTTATTATGGTTTTAGGCAGCCTCTCTGCTAATGGGTGGGGTGCGTTCCTGTCTTGCTAGTTGTTTGGCATGGGGCATCCAGCACTGGAGCTTGCTGGTTGTTAAGTGGAGTTGTATCTTAGTGTTGAGATGGAGATCTCTGGGAGAGCTCTTACCAATTGTTATTACGTGGGGCCAGGAGGTCTCTGGTGATCCAATGTTCTGAACTCAGCTCTCCCACCTCAGAGACTCAGATCTGACACTGGGCCAGAGCACCAAGACCCTGTCAGCCACATGGCTGGAGTGCCTTCAGAGTTGAGGAAGCTGGCCTGCAGTGGCTCTCCTTCTGTGCTCCACATTAGAATCACCTGCTTCTTCCTTGTTTTGCCCCAAAGGCAATGTTTCACAGGGAAAAACAGTATCCTTGAAAATAGTCACAGCTCTGAGATGGATTTTTTTTTTCCTTTGTGCTTAGTCGGGTTTCCCTTGCTCACAGGGAGCCACTTGCAGAGGCCTTGCACCCAGCTCTTCTGACCAGAGTTCCTAGTGCAGAAATCCAATTAAAAATTTTAGACTGTGCCTCCTACTTTGTTTTTCTCCTTTGTTTATCAATCGAGCTCTCTACTTAGCATTTCCTATCAAATCTGAATTGTGGCATTTTGGTTACTTCTTTTCATTAATTCTCTGTGTGCATTTTAAATTTTTTTCTAGAATTTTCAAATTAACATCCCATTTCAGAACTAAAATTTGATTGATTTTTCAATGCTTATATTTTTTCCTATGGAAAAGTAGTATTTTTTAAACTATAGAAAATCTGAAAATACTGAAAAGCATTGAGGAAGGGAAAGAGGGAAGAAACATTTGTATTTCTTAACTGCTATTAACTTATTTGGGTATATTCTTATGAGCCTTCCTCCTAAACTGATAATATCCAAAATATTTTTTTCTCTAATAGTGCTATGTATAGATTTATGTTACAAAAATAGAACAAAAAGGGTCAAATTTGCTGCTTCTTAACTGGTCCTCCAGCTCTGTGATTACTCTGCCCTCTTCTGCATTTATTCCATATCCATCCACCAAAGACCCATGAGAGAAAAGGGACGCTGAAAAAAATAGCAAATAACATTTAAAGTTTATGCATGGCTAGAGGTTTTTGTTATGTTTGCTTGTCAGTTTGTTATTTTCTGGCCAGGATGGAGGGTGTCCCCAGTTGTCTATGCCTTTAAATATGCCAAGGAGATGAAATTAGAGCTGAATAAATTCTGGCATTCTAAGTGATCTGAATTTCTTAAAATATTTTTTTTTATTTTAAAAATACGTGCACATTACAGAAAAATAAAAAACACAAAGAAACATATCTATATCTATCTATCTATTATCTACCTATGTACGCACAGTAAAGCAAACACTAAACATGATATCATCTATCACCCATCTCCTCAGAAACAATCAGTGTCACTCCAGTATATTTATGTGTTCAAACCATAAATATTTTTTAAAATGTGTACTTTATGCCGGACTACCTGCTAGGCGCGGCAGTAAATAAGAGAAAAATTCTCTCTCACAAGGCACTTACATTCTGATGGAGAGAAACAGACTTGAAACAGAAAACAAATTATGAGCAAAATAATTTTACCTTGTAATTAGATTGCTATGAAGATAATAAGCAGGGAGTATATAAAAGCAGGATATCTATCTATCAGTCTATCTATCTATCTATGTCATCTATCTATCTATATCTGGGAGTATTTTCTGATTCATAACTACTTTGAAATTCTTGTTCTTCCATTAAAGGAACTATATTCCCTTCTATGGGGAGAAGTAGGTCCAATTTTAGAAATATCTTACAATAGGTGGGTGATGTCAAGTTTTCAGCTTCATTCCTTGTCTGTTCAGAAGTGACACAAGGTTATTTTCTCTTAATCTCTGACCCATGGAAGGATTTGAGGGTTCCTTGTACCTTCTAAAATAGTGTGCAAACTTTTATATTTGCAGAGTCTAAGGGGGTGGTCTAGACATCTTTTTAATCCAACATTCTATGCATCATTGCTACAGGAATATTCTGACAATATCAGGGTGCATCAATATTTATACTAACATCACATCTGGTACATTTGGATCAGTTCAGGTTTGGAGCAGTATTTTAGAGTTTCAAGTAAATTTTGTCCCTAGTTCTCTTGGAAATCTGCGTCTCTTCTCTGTGTTGTGGTCTTCTAATCTTGGCAGATTTTTATTTCTGCTCTTGCAGAGTGGCTTTTTTTTTGTACAGTTGCTGCGCATATGAATCAAAAATCACATACACACACAATCTAAGTTCTGATTAATTCAAAAAGCAGAACTAAAAATGGCTACACAATCATATGCTGTGGTCTGGAATATAATAATTTTAATTACTGATCATAAACCAAATAAAGTATGTGTGTGTTGAAAGCTATGAAAATGAGAAGCAGCTGCCTTAGATCCTTATGAGAACAGAGTTTGTGTAAATAAACAAACAAACAACAAACAAACAATGATGAAAGTGGTCTTGTTTTCAGTGTAGTGCAGTAGACCCTTTTTGATTCCTTTAGGTACATATTTTTTCATTATGAAAAATAAATGAAATCATCTCCTTGTAACTAATTCTTCCCAATGGAAAATGTAATCAATGGTAACTCTACTTATGTATGAAGAATTTTATACCTCATTGACATTCTCAAAATGAGATCTCCAGAAGGAAAACTCTCCAATTCATGTCAAGGAATTTAAAGTACCTTCCTACTGACATATATTACACACTGAAACCAACACTGTGTGCAAAAAAAAGTTTATGTTTCCTCACTGCCATGTCATGCATGCCCACTCATTTGTTTTTCTAATAGTGAGTGTTGGCATCAGTTCCCTGTTCCTCAAATTAAAAAGAAGAGAGTTTCAGACTTTAGATTAAGAGAAGAAAATTCATTGGTGTAGGAATAGTGACGAGGAAGAAAAGCCTTATGATCTCAAGCTGGAAGCCTGCTGACTAATTATATGCTCTATCCCATTATGTAACTATTATTCTGTGCATGGACAGGCACAACTCACCCTATATTCTATGTGCATATCAAAATTTTGTATGTCAGTTCACATTTAAAACCTACTTTAAATGCTTACTTGCCCAGGCTCACTGAGGGCAGGCAACTGGTCTACCCTGTTCACTGTTGAGTTCCAGGTATTAGCACAGTGCCTGGCATCTACAGAGACCTTAAGAGTACTTATTTGAATGAATAAACAAATGAATAGATTAATAAATGAGTTAAATAATGAAGATACTAGGAGATATTTCCAGTTAAGACTTTCAATGACTTCTTTAATTTCTATATTGTGTAAATGTATACTTTCATGATATCAAGTTCTCAAAACTCACTTATATACTCTAACGATTAGAGAGCTCCTTTTTCTCGGTTTTGTCTGTAACCACAGTCAACTGAGGCTTTTGTGCAATATCTCTATAAGAATTCATTTTCTATTTAGATGTGGAATGACTGGGAAAAGTTAAAGTTTCTAGCTGCTGACCATGGCTGACATCATAGGATGGTGTTGGCAAGCAGTGTACAGTCTGTACAATTATTCTAGAAGCTCTTTAATTATACTCCAGCATGATTTAAGGGTGGCTGAGGATGCCAGAATCAGCAAGGGACAAGGGTCTGGGGAAACTTACCTGCTTCTGGAGCTGACCATCAGAAGTCAGTGGATTTGTGCAAAGACGGTTAAGGACCTTAGGTTTGATTTGGACACGAATGGAAACCAGTGATATAAACTAGTGGTTGTAGCGGAATGCTGGCAACCAAAGATGCTCAAAGTTAAGCAGGTGATGGTTCTGTGATTTCAGGCCCAGGGCCTAGGGAGGATCCTACAAGATGAAGGCTGACTTCATAGGAAGACATCAATCCCGGAGCCTGTATTTCGACCTGACTCAATATGACACAGTCTAGGGGCAGGCCACTGTGTCGAGGAGGGGGCATACAGGCACCAAGTGGAAATTGAAGATCTGCCCTACACCAGCTCTGTGATGCTGAGCCTAATTCCAGATGGCACGGCTAATTTAATACTTCACATGGGGGAGCTGTGAGTCTCAGCCTGCCTCCTTCTCAATTCTAGAAGGGCTCAGGGACCAGGAAGGACTCACCTGCAGGGGAAGAGCACTGGGCACTACAGCTGTGGTTCAAGAAAGGTAAGGACCGACAAAGTCAATCCATCAAGAAGTTAGCACTGGGTCTTTGTTCGGAGAATTCTCATCCATTCGTAAAGAAGGTCTAAATATGTGGCAATCTGTCAGTTTACAGCCCAACGTTATCCCTCCCACAAAAACCATGTTTCTCTTCCCAGGTTAGTGTTCAGGTAGGAGCTTGTCAAAGAAAAAAAAACAAATAAATCTGGACTTAGTGAGGAGAGACTTTGTTCAAAAGGATTATTGCAAGAGGAGGAAAGGGATTATTGCAATACAGTGAAGGCTGGGACTTAATATGACCTAATGGTCTGCAGGTGTCTCATAAGTTAAGCAAAAGGAGTTTTTGCTGTTGTTGTTGTTTTATAGAGGTGAGTAGACAAAGCTAGAGAGAACTGAGTTTGAGGAGGTGGGATGGATGAAAGGGTGGCATGGCCGAATAGAAGATCAGAGAATGTTTTACCCCGAGGCCAGCCTGTTCTCAGGAGAGACTGTTTGCTGGATCCAGTCGAAGTTGGGCTAAAGTTCAGGTACCTGGGGGAAGGAGAGACATTTACCCAAAATTTGGTCAATAAGTATTTTGTTTAGAATAATTAGCAGTTCAGCTAATCATTAGGTAAACAAAGAATTTTGAGTGTCTGTTTCTAGCCTCTTCATAGATAAACAGGCACGTTTCAGCCTTACCTATATTACATGGAGAAGGGTGTTTCTTTCTAGCAGGAAGCTTGCTAGAACACGAAATGGTGGAGGGATTTCTTTAATCTTTGCTGATCCCAAGGTTCAGGTGAGATTCCACACTGTCAAGCTTAACTTCGGGGTGGGTTTCTCTTTAGCTGGGTCTCACTCTACCCCAAAGGGCCATGGGAGCTGCTACCTATCCTGGTCTCTGCTTCAGGGGTCCTTATGTCTCAGGTCCACACCGTTCTGTTTGCCCAATGAAAAGGGGAGAAAGGATGATTTCCTTGAAGTTACTGCTGAAAGACTTTTTTATTAGCCTATTCCCTGGGCACCAACGTGGCCAAATCTCTAGCCATCCAGACTACTGCAGGTAAACTGCTGAACTTACATGAATTTATAAAATTCCCTCTCTATTGCATACATTTCCATTAGTGAAATCCATTTATTGGGCTAAATATATTGAGGGAATTCAGAATTTTCATACCATGAATACTACATTTCTGAATAACTGACTGAATGTTTTCTCTCTTCATGTTAGTACAAGGGGTTGACTCGGCCAAGGTCATAAGAAACTATCCTTATAGTGATCTAATGATGGATAAGAGAAAGGATTTGATATTTGTGTGCAGATGAAACCATCAAGAAGTGCAGTAGTTTTTTTTCCCCCTGAATACATTTAAGAAATAAAGATCCATAGGGGGCCAGGCCACTGGCCTGGGAGGCAAGAAAGGCTAGCTCTAATCCAAATATACCATTCTGATTAAAAAACCATTTTTTTATTCATATATTTATTAGGTATTGGATTTTATAAACTGTTTGGTCCCGGAGTCTTTATTTTAAAAAGGTTATTCTGAATGCATTACCAAGTATCCTGTGGAATATTTCACATAAAAGGAAGCAGAAATGTATAAATGTAAACAGGCTAATTGTATGCAGATATAAATTATGGATGTTGGTCTTATGAAAAAGCGTCGCTGATTTGCAGGGGTCTTACTCAGCAGCTCTGCATCTTGTCTAAGGGGATATTTAGTATGGCTGTGATGTGCAGAATTTAAAACAAAACTTTAAATTCTGGAGAATAAGATATAGCCCAGTTGTGCTAAGACCACACCGTTGCGAGAGTAAGGTTTTTCGTTTGTTTTCTTGCTGTTGACGTTAACTAGTTAGGGGCCGTTGACTCATTAGCTGTGTTATCCCCTGCATGTTCTTGTCTCCAGATGCTGTGCAAAAGTGAAGGTTTGGTAAGGGTGGTTTATGGTTATGTGATGCTTCTTGATGGCCACTGCAGGTAACCCTGTCTCCAATACTCTGTGGTTTTCATCACTCAACTGGGTGTGTGGTCCGCACAAGTAAAGATAAGACAGGGAGACCTCTCAGGTGACATAGGTTCCTAAAGCTTCTTTTTTCCCCCATTCACAAAACAAGTACAAATATAAAACTTACGAAGTACGCCAAGTTGAGCGGTGCAGATGGACAGAACTATGACAGGACTGTACCCCTTATGGGGGATAATTTGCCGTGCCACCGCCAATTTTTATCTAAGTTACACCAACAGGTTTAACCTTGACTTAAAGACCCTGGCCCATTCCATTCCATAGCACTGAGAAAATATGGAAAATGAACGATTTCATACATGTAAAATAATTGGCCTAATATTTTATGGTATATGACACAAAATATTAGAGAGATTTCTGTGGACAGCATAAACCTTTAGCTGACATGTGATGTAAATGCTTCATAGTAAATAACTGATGAGCACCGGCTTACTATCCAGGCATCATCAATCTACCTGTTAGTCCAAGGAAAAAGTATAGACTGGAATTATGAGCAAAGACCTTTTATTCTTATTCTAAATCGTGAGTGGTAAACTTGGTGTTTAAAGTCAACAGGAGTTTCCAGGATACACAAAAGTAAAATATGTTTTAAAATAATTTTTAATATAGTCTAAACAAGGCAGCCTAGGTATTAACTCTCTGGAGGGAAGGACACATTGGATAGCAGAGTTTTCCCATGCGATAGAATCAAAAACACAGAGTTTACAGCTGTGCACAGGATCTGCTCTTTCCCATGGGTTGTAATGTTTGTCACCAAGGCACTCAGCAAGAGGATGATTGGTTCTGTGGCTCAGACTATAGACCAGATTATCTGGAAGATGTTTGGGCTCAGTCTTTCAGTTTTGTACAAATTTGCTCTCTCTCCCTATTGCTTCTCTTTATCTACCCCTGTTGAAGGGCTCCTCTTAGTGAATTTCTCATCTCAGCAACCTCAAATTTTCTTAGCAGGGATATAATATCCAGGGCACACCCAGCCAATTTAGTGGGTTATGTAATTTGAGTAAACTAGTTTGTGTCAAAGAGTTAACATATGTGTCTTCCTAAACTGATCTATTATGTTTCCATTAGGAGCTTCAAAAATATCCTTTGAGCTAGCACTGTGAGGTCGTCTATTTGGCAAACATTCAATGAGTGCTAACTGCAAGCCAAAATGTTATGAAAATATTCTCTTAATAGCCCTGAAAGTTAAGCATTAGCCCACTTTTAAAAACAGAAATTAGGGTCAAATTAGGGTCAGAGATTAAAGATAGAAATTAGGGTCAGAGATTAAAGATTTGCTGCTGCGCTGTGCTGCCCTTTATCATTCTTCTTTAATGCTGAGTTTACAAAGCACTCAATCAAGTAGAGCCTAGAAAATGATTTGGTTAATTTAAGATGTGTGGACAGCCAAATCTCATTCCAGGCTGGAGGCCTGATAATCAGGTTTGATCATCTCTCCTGCCTAAGTTGTCCAGACAGTCACCAAAGAGACCCTTCCTTTAGGGCTATATAGAGTCAGCTCTGTCTGAAGTTTCAAAAGCTGCATGCAGCAATTCTTTTCACAGCAAATAGAATGATTCCTCCAAATGTTGTGATATATTAGGTCCGTATATTTAAAATCTTATTTCGTAGTATTTATTCAGTACTCACCAGTTCGGGTCTGAAGGAGGGTCCTGAAAGTGTCGGAGGATGGCCTTACTTTTTGTTGAGCTGTCCAGGGCTTATTTCCCCTCCCCCATCCCAGCCCAACAGGCCCAGTAAGAGCCTCCCTGAGGTAAGGATTCACTCTGTGGGATAATAAGACTGATGAGTAAATGATGGATTAGAGGGCACAACTAAACCCCTACTTGGTTAGACAAATTATCTCAGCTCAGAAAAGTGGGCTCATTTACTAAAATCCAAAGTTTAAAATATATTTTTACTGCTACTAAGATAGCTCTGTAAATATAACCAAAAAACCTGTTAATAAAGATGATTGTATCTGAAAATTATTGCTATAACAACTAGAACTCTCAATAAAATTTCCAAGAAGCTTGATGGCTTTTTCTCCCTGGATTGAAATTATACTTGTGTATATAAATTTTTTGATGTTGTAAAAACACTATAATAGGATTCTGGAAGGCACTTCCTGTGGGGCACATAGGAGCTGAATTATCAAAGGGAACCCCAGAAAAGTGGGGGGAATTCGTATGAACTTGGAAAGACTTAATGAGCTCATCCCTGACCTTTCATCTACCTATAGTCTGCAAATCAGCTGAAAGCAAGAGTCATTTCAGGCTGAAACCTGGACTTTGGTGGGCAGCCATAAAAGAGTATGTAACCTTTGATTCAGGAAAAGATGAAAAACTATTTCTGGTTATTGGAGGTGCTAAAGTAATGCAGATATCCCCCAGGCAAACAACAGCCCTGAACTCAAGTTAACCTAAGCATCTGTGACAGCGGGCTTAGGTATGAGTTTAGACTAGTAAGTGACAAAGGAAGTTTTATCAGAACATCAACAACAGCATTCTTACTCCTCATATGACTTAATTCTCAGATTGAGTTTGGATCATGAATTTGGACTCTGCTTTATCATCGAATAAATTAAATATGGTAATTTGGGGATAGAATCCATTCCATTTTTTTTTTCAGATATACTGCCCTCTTTGATTCCATCTCAAAATCAAAAGACTTGATTGCCCATACTTAGATGTCAAAACCACCTGATTCTACCATCCTTATTTCCAGAGTCAGGTGACTTAAAATTTCAGATCCTAAAAATGAGTTATGAGTATTTGACACCCCCCCAAACACACTTATTTACATGTATTATATATATATGTTATACAATATTCTGTAGCACTTCACATTCAAATGATGAATCCATTTAATAATAAGCTAAATAAAAAGAGGGCATTTTGTTAAAAAAAAATTCAGTACTTCCGTGCTTGGTCAAGAACCCAATACAGATAGTTACAAAATGAAGGTCAGAATTCAGCTGCCTCAAAAGTGCAAAATATGTGTATGCAAATGATGTGAAAAGAAGACTGTGTTTGTCTTGTGAAGAATATGTTTGTGCCTTATGGCCGAGAGAAACTATTTGGGATCAGTTATTCCACTGCCTGAACAAGGAAGCTTAGAGTGTGTGTAAACTCATGGTTTCTGTTGATTTATGTGATTTGTGTTTAATTTATTCATAAGTGAGTACTGAATAAATACATATGAAACAAGATATTTAAAATATGTGGGCACAATTTATAAAAATTTTGATTACTCATCCTAACATTCATAACCTCAAAACTTAGAATGTGTCATTCAGAATTCAAAGATTTCAACCCTTCTGTTATTATGTCACCATCCTGGACAGGAGAGGGAATACAAAAGAGTACTTGTGAATTGATTGACTTATTTCAGGAGTAGCTCAGACTACTCTTTTTTTTTTTTTTTAAGGTACAGTTGATTTACAATATTGGATTGGTTTCAGGTGTACAGAAAAGTGATTCAGTTATATGTATTTTTTCAGATTACTTTCCATTATAGGTTATTACAGGATATTGAATATAGTTCCCTGTGTTATAGAGTAAATCCTTGTTACGTATCTATTTTCTGTATAGTAGTTTGTATCCATTAATCCCATACTCCTCATTTATCCCTACCACCCTCCCTTTCCCCTTTGGTAACTATAAGTTTGTTTTTTATGTCTGTGAGTCTGTTTCTGTTTCGTATATAGATTCTTTTGTATTATTTTTTAGATTCCACATATAAGTGATATCGTATAATGTTTGTCTTTCTCCGCCTGGCTTACTTCACTTAGTATGATAATCTCTAGGTCCCTCCATGTTGCTGCAAATGGTATTGTTTCATTCTTTTTTATGGCTGTAGCTCAGACCACTCTTAATAACTAAACATATTCATTCTTAAAGTCTCTCTGATATATTTTTCCCACATATTTATTGGCATGATCCTATTTGCTATTTTTTTTTAGCCACAGAAGTGTTCCCTAATCTTTATAGGAGTACCCCTAGATTTCTTCAGCCTCCAATTTCCCTAATAATACAAGGAGAAATCAGATGCTATAACTAGGAACTGTGCCAGCCCTCTGGGCTTTCAACCCAGGTTCTGCCAACGACAGTTTTAAGATGAATGTTCTTACACCTCATTATTCCAATCTCCACCACCTCTTCTTGAGAATGAGAACACAGGGGTGTGAAGAAAAGTATAAACTCTTATTAGATAGGATATTCTTTCTTTCACAATACAGCCAATTTTGGATAATGATAACCTCTAATTGTGTTATTAATAAACACATAAGAATTTAGTTGTGATTCGATCAAATATCTGTTTACCCATTGTGACTCACTGTCGGTGCCCGGCTTTTTTTCTCATCCCTTGATCTCTTTACTCACAATGTCATTATGTAAATTTCTGTTTGAGTCAGCCCAAAGCAAAGCAAATTGAACTGCAATAATGCTTCCTACTTATGTATTATTTTATAGTTTATAAAGCATTTGGAGAATGTTTACACATTTATTGTCACCGTAAGTTTGCAAAGTGGGGAAGATGAATGTTATTAGGCCTATTTTACAGATTAGGAAAATCTGAGAGGTGAGTAATTTGCCCAAGGTCACAAGGCTGGTAAGCGGCAGAGCAAGTGGTCATGTCCAAGGGCTCCAAACTGTGGGAAGAGTGTGCATGGGGTCCACCTTAGTGCACAGGGAAATGAAAGTCACTGTATAAACATGTGCATCTCCTTGAGCATTAAATTCACTCAATTATGTTCTGTGTATTTCCTACTTCCTTCCTCCCTCCCTCCCTCTTTCCTTCCCTCCTTTCCTTCATTCTTTCCATCCTTCCTTTCTTTAAACAAATATTAATGAGGATTTACAATGTCCCAGACACTCCTCCAAATATTGAAGGTACAATGGTGAAGGAAAAAAAAAATCAGGCTAGACTGTGGTATACTGTGGAATCAAGCTGAGCTCTCAATCACACAACAAAAGTTTATTTCTCGTTTATGGAAGTCAGAAGAGGCTGCAGGGCCTCCTTCTCCTCGTGGCCATGAAATCAGGGAAAGGTAGCATTCAAGCAGTCATGATGGCAGGGGAAGATGGGAACAGAGGAAGCATCTTGGCTGTTAACTGTTGAATCCAGAAAAGTTACCAGTCACTTCCACCTACAGTCCACTGACCAGAGTAGTCCTATGTCTCCCACCTAACTGAAAGGGAGGCTGGTGGGCACACTCTGTGCCATAGTTCTGTCCTCCTGTAGCTTTTAGTCTGTGGGTGGGGGAGACACAGATAATTAACAAGTAAACAAATAAATAATTGCAAACAGTGATAAGTACAAAGAAGAAAATAAGCCTTAACAGGTAATAACAGATAGAGCCCTCCAAAAACTGGCAGGTCAATAAGGTCTTCTCTGGGACTGCAGCCTTGTGAGAAGGGACCAGCTGAGATGTGCCCGGACTCCTGACCCATAGAAACTGGGAGATAACACATCTGCCTTGTTGTAAGCCACTAAGTTAGTGGTGATTTGTTACACAGCAGTATAAAACTAATACAGTGTCACGGCTTTCTTATAATCTATTAACAACCATTTTACATTAGTTTTTTTTTTTTATTATGGACTCTTTTGTTTGACTTCCTCTGTAGTATTTGTGTTAAAATTTGGGTACACACAAAAAATATTTAAAATGTATGTAAAGTATAGAAAGTAGAATAATAATTCAAACACTTCCCAGCTTAAGAGAGACTCTTCACTAATCCCCACAGAACTCCTACACGCATCTCGACAACCCCCCATCTGTCAAGAGTAAATAATATCTGGGATTTTTTGTCTATCACTCCTTTGCTTGCCTTCATAGATTTGCCACACACGTGTGTATCTCTTAAACAAGGTGTCATTGTGTTTTGCATCTCTTTGTACTTTGCATGGATAAATCATGCTGAAAGTGCTCTGAAAATTGCTTTCCTTGTTCAATATCGTGTTTTGAACAACAATATCATGGTGATGTGTGTCACCTTAGTTCATTATTTTTTTTCCGTTGCTGGAGAGTATTTTCTCTTGTGTCAATGGACATTTGGGTTATTTGTTTCAAGGTTTTGCTTTTCTATTATTATAAACATTGCTAGAATGTACCTTCTTGTCCATGCCTGCAAATAGAGGAGCTGGATCATGTTATGCACATTTTCAACTTTCCTAGAAAATGTCAAATCATTTACTGAAGTGATTGTATCGAATTACACTCACACCATTCGTTTATGAGGTTGCCCATTATTCTGCACTCTTGCCAAAATTTGTTACCATTAAGTGTTTAATTTTTGCCAGTCTAGCAGGTGTGAAATGATAACCCTTTGGTTTTATTTGGCATTTTCATGATGAATAATGCTGTTGAGCGTCTTTTCGTGTGATTATGGGCCGTTTGAATTTCCTCTAATGTGAGGGGTCTCCAGAAGACAGTGACTGAATCAGTCAGGGTTCCAGAAGGAAGCAGATGGCACGCCCATCCTGGGCAATTCAAGAAAATTTTAATAAAAGGATGATTTACAAATATGTGGGCAGGACCCCAAAGCAGGTGACAGAGTTGTTACTATTTACACTCTTAGGCCTGAAGACGGATGGGAAGAATCAGTCAGAGACAGGAATGTGACCTTCTATGGAGGGTGAAGGCCTCTGGTGGTCTCAGGTGGAAAGAGGTGGTGGGAGGGGAGATAAATTGGCTGATGTAAGTCTCTTCGCTCCTCCCATCTCCTGCCAGGACTTCCATGTTTGAGCCCCGCAGTGAGCACGGGAAGCTGGGAGCCTATTGCTGTGGTCATACGGGCCCAGGGCAGGAAGGAGACCTTGGAGAACCGGCCTGGAGGGGCAACATGGAAAGTCTCCAGTCAATTTCTCTACCGAATTGGTTGAGCTTACCTTAGTGATTTGTAGGTGTTTTACATACACAGATGATTCTTTATCCTCTGCCTGACCTATTTCTGTGTGAGAATCTCACTGATTTACAAATACCCATTTCATATTTAGTGTGAAGTTTCTCTTTGCATTGAGTCAAAATTCACCTTCCTGAAACCTCTCATGACCTCTTTCTTTCCTCAGTGGTCCACTCCCTCCCTTTTTTGCCGCCCATATCAGATCAATGGTCCCCATGGAGTTTGTAGCCCACTAACCACTACTGACCACCCCCATTTCACATGAATTGCTATCAAGCCAGGTCGCCCCCATTCTATTCATACACAAATGACTTTTAAACCTAAATTCTCACTCTACCATTCTACTTGCTATATTTTATCTTGTTTGACTCAAATCTTAGACATGCCTTCCTGTCGGAAACTGTGTGAATTTGATTCTTTGCTTAAATGTAGCAGTCTCCTTTCCTGGCCTTGTGTCACGTACAATCTTTATTACTGTGGATTTTGATTAAAAAAAAGTCACATTCAAATTTGGCTTACAACGTGACTTTGTACAAATTTCTTATCTTTTCCAAGATTCGTCTTCTCATTAATAGAAAAGCAGTCATATCGGTCTTGTAGGGCTATTCATTATTTTCAAAAAACTTTAAGCATAGAGAGAATTAATTAAGATAACATATGTGACAACACCTTAACAAGAGAAACTCTGTAGTGTAACGGAGACATAATTTAAAACATCGAATGTGCTTTCCTTTTGTGTCTTACTGAGTGTGAGACCTTTGCCCTACCTCACCTCAGCACCCATCTGCCTAAAGTGATACCGGGATTTGTTACAGCTGAAAGGCAGAGAAGAAAGCCAGTCAAGATAAGATTCTGCAGCCAGACAGTCATTTTCCCAGTCATTTGGCCTAGAGAAAATGATTTGTTCTCCCACATTCCTTTTTCTCCTTCTTTAGCTAGCTAGAAGACTCAGTCCACAGCATTCTCCTGTACTTTAGGAGAGAGACCTTGTCCACCATCAGGCTTACCTGGAATTAAAGGGAAAATATGACCTAGGTAAAGTTTAAACAAACAAAAGCCTGCCTGCTTTCCAGCCCTAGGGTTTATGGGAAGAAGCGAAAACAGTGCAACTGTCAGTTACATAATTCCTTGTTTTCCTGTTGGAGCTTGGTCCCAGAGGGGAGCAGGTGGTTTAAATAAAATAAGGGAGCCCAGAAGGCAGGGGATCTTGCCCTTCTCATTTGGGATGCTGGGAGGAGGCTAACATGCAGATTGCCCTACACCAATGGGGAACAGCGTTACAGCAATGCAGATTTGTGTGCTCAGGCAAAAGAAGGCCCTTGTATTTAGCATCCCCACGTTGTCCTTGCTTCTGGATGGACATGGACATGACCCAGCAATCACCCTGAAAGTCTGGCTGGGGAGCTTCTCCATGGGGGTCGCCAGAGCTGAGGCATACATAGTGGCTGTCACTCGGGCTCCAGAATAGACCACTCAGGCTGGGAGTGAATGGGTGGCCAGGTGGCCCTGAGCTGACCAGTCCAAGGGTGGCCAACTAAAAAGTCATTTCAGTATCAGTCCAGAGAAGACAGAAGTCACCTCCTCTGAGAGATCGACTCTACTCTGTCGCCATGAGGGTGGCAAAAGCCCTCCACACCCTCTACACTCAGAGCTTAGGGAGAGAAGAATGAGGGACTGTTTCAAAATGGAAGAGCATTTCCTTAAGAAGGGTCTGCTTATATGAACATAATAGACTAGGTTCAGACAGAATTGGACTCCTAGTTAAATTTTCCCCTACTTACCAGTAGATGGAATCTCATAGAGAACAGCTACAAATAAGATAAACTTTTTATCTTTGTACAACCATGGTGTCGTTTTTTTTTTTTTAATCCCTATTCAGCAGACATTTAGTAAATGTTAATTTCCCACATTTCCATCTTTCTTCATGAGCAAATTTTTAAAAAATGTTGAACAGACGTGGCCTAAATGCAAAATGCTAGATTTTTGTTAAGTATAGATGAAAAGCTCACCCTTAATAATTTCCATTTTTACCTCTTATTTTCAATTTACTTCTGTTTTATTTTGTTGCTTTACTTAAGCTAGAAACACAACTCAAACTGGCTTAAACAACAGAAACAAAAATGTAATTTTTGGATTCTAGGGATCTATTTCAGATATAGTTGGATCTATAGTGTATAAATGCTCAGTATTTATTCATTCTGTCTTTTAGCTTTACCTCTATAAGGCCTCAAGCCCAGACTGGCTGTCTCTACATGGGAACCTCTAGAAGTTCTAGGTCAATTATATTCTATCAGCTTGAAGGCCAGTGCAAAAATGATGTTTTTATGCCAATAACTAAATAAATGTCCCAGAAGTGAGTTTTGTTGGCATGTCTGGGATCACTTGCCCACCTCTGACACAATTGCTCTGGTTAGTGGGATGGAAGACCTTTCTTGGCCAGGCCTGGGCCAAGGGTCCACCCCTAGAGGCTCAATGTCAAGGCAGCTTCATCTGAACCATATGGATTAGAGATGAGAGGGGATGGTTTCCCAAGGAAGATCAGGGTGCTGTTATCAGAAAAGAGGACTGGATGCTGACCAGGAAACCCTTACAAATGTCCACCATTCCCTTTCACCAACACTCTTCAGTGCATATCTCACTCTCTGATTCTAATATGTTTCCCACAGTAAGTTTCCCTTAAAAAATTTCCCAAAGGAGGCTCCTCTTGGAAGTTTCCCCTCAGAAGATTCCCAAGAACTTTCCCCCAGAAGGTAACCCTCAGAAGATTCCCTCAGAAGTTTCCCCCACATGGTTCCCTTCAGAAGGTTCAACTTGAAAATTTCCTATAGGAAGTTTCCTCTCAGAAGGTTTCTCACAGAAGGACTCCCTTGAAAGTTTCCCCTCAGAGGTTGTATGATTGTAGCTGGCACTTCTTTATGTAGCATGCAGTATCGTTTATCAGGCCTGTAGCCCTGAGCTTCCCATATTCTTGATTGGAAAATGATCTTCCCCTCCCTGTAAAAGGCCTCTTCCTTGACTGAACATTCCATGGTAGAAGTGGTAAACTAGAGTGGCGAGGTCCAAGGGAGCACCCCTTAGCCATCCAGTCCAGAAAATCAACCATAGGTTGCCAACAGGTAGCAGAGGCCACAGTCAGGTCCTCCCTACCTCATGCTTTCTGGTCTCTTAATCTAGGGCTTACCTCCCTGGTGTATGTACTTATTTTACCTTTTCTGGATGCAAAGCATTCTTGATGAAAGAGAAAGCCAACTAATATTGAACAAATAAAGAAATATTGGCATGAAAGAAGCAAATTATGTGTTGAATCAATCTGCCTTCCCTTTATTAACATTATCATGTTTACCTCAGCAGTGGAGACAGTCATTGACTGGGCTGCTAGGAAAAGCTCTAAAAGACATCTTTGGAAAATGCTTTTTACCCCATAAAAAGCCCAGCTCCTTTTGGACTTAGTCTTCTTTCATTTATTATGGGCTTTAACATAGGCCTGTGGAATGAGCACCATCTACACCAGTAATGATGAGGTCTGAGAACAGGACAGTGCAACCTGACTCCAGTCAGACTGGCCTTGTAAGACTCAACATCTGCATTATCAAACTCGCAGGTGGACTAGAATATCTCAAAGCTCCCTCAGCAATAAACTTCCATATTTCTGAGACTATGGCACTCCTACCTTCTAGCTCTTCTGAGAAATCACTGTGAATCCACCCTGGTGTCAGTGCTCTCCTCGGGCTGTCTAGTCAGAATCCCACACTTTAAGAGGAGAGAGAGAAAAAGCAGCTCTGATGGACAGTTGTCTGCTGGTCCCTGACCTGCTGCTGCTCCAACATGGCATTCTCCACTTCACTAATTTCACAAACACCACAATTAGACCCCAACAGGCTAAGGCAAAAACGAGACCCTCTACAATCATGCCTAAGCGCAGATCAAGAATTAGAACACTGTGCAAATCACCAAAATGACCAAGAATCCCCTCTTTTGGCTAACATGGGCCTCTGTTGCTTCTTTATCAATTGTGGCTTTAGTCTTGCTCCATTCTTCCCACCTCCTGGATAGAAATTGTGAAAATACCCAATCGTAGAATTAACCCCACTTCCTGACACTACCCATTCCAGAGCAAACTCCTATTTCCTTGAGCCCTGAAACCTCCTAAAACAAGCCCAAATCCTAAAGAGAACATCTCTAAATGCCCCTGGCTCCCCATGGTGTTGGTATATAAACCAAATTTTGTTGGACTGTAGATGTGTTCTGGATGGTCCTTGGTTGGTGGGTTTGACAGAGGTTTCCAGCTCTCTTATGTCATCTTCCATGTTTATCTCTTAGCTTGGTATCACAGCCTCTCTTTGGAAGCACACGTTCAGAACGCCAGAATAGGAGTTTGACAAGGTTCAGTTTTCTTTTCCTTTTTTCAGGAACTACACAGCTACTGGTCACTTTGTCACCAGGCCTTATGTTCCTTCCACATAATTAACTGGTTTTTCTTACTTGAGATGAATCACTCAAAAGAGTGGTTTCTCTCCTTAATTTTGTTATCTTTCACTCTAACTTCAATATAGGAAATTCTAGGGTGTTTTAATACATGTCAGTGCCCAGATTTTACCCTCAGAGTTTCTGATATAAGTGGACTTGGTGGGGGTCAGTCATCACTATTATTTTTAAACTTGCCAAATGATTCTGACATGCAGCCACTGTTTCTGATCATTGTTCTAAGAAAGGAAACTGTCAATATGTCAGATGTCTCCTTTAAGTTAACTATGTCAGGTATTACCTCTCTTCTCCTTCTCTGATGTTTCCAGCCTCCCATCCTGAGCCAAGATCCTCCACATCCAGTCCTAGACCCCCAACACCTAAGTCTCTCTGCCTTCCCACTGGCTACCCTGGGGTTGGGTGCCTTTCCCCCAAACACCTGCACTGAGACTTTGACTCCAATTCAAAGTTCCTCCTTCGGTCCCACTGATGGGACTGAAAACCTTTCTTTTGGTAATATTTCCACTTCTTGAATTTTAGGCCAGTGCCAGGATCCCTGATCTCCAGGGTAATCTCACTACTCTAGTTCTAATGTGTTCATCTCTCCTTTTCATCTTTTAAATTCACGGATTGTCTGGGTCCCTGTACCAAAGGTTTGCTGGAACAGCAACTCAAGATTGCTGAAGCGCTTGGAGACCCCGCCTTGGCTGCTCAGCTCAGCCCCAGAAGCTGACTGGGCTTGCCTCCCAGGGATTCGTGTGGTGGCAATGAACATAGGAAGGCTCAACTTTGGCTCCGGTTTGTTGGGTACAGCCCAGTTTATGCCTGCTTTTCCAGCAGGATTATTAAGCACCTCCTCCCATGATCCCGAGTGTCTTGGTTTAGATGACAGGTTCACGCTTACTACAAGGCCAGTTATGATCTGCTGTGAATTGCAGACTTGATTCAACAAGTATGACACAATGAGTTTTCCACCAGTTGTTCCCTGGCCCAGTCTCCTATCACCAGGATATTTTGTCTCTTGCATGTCTTGGAAAAAGATAAAGGAGCTCTGTCTCCATTTTTCATGTGACTAGATTTTCAGCATGTTTAGGGCAAGATTAGGTTTTCTGCTTTTGTGTGTGTCTGCTTTGGTCAGCAGGGCAGTGCGAGACCCACAACAAATGATCAAAGAATATGCACACCCCCATGGTTAGTTTCTCAAAATTCAGTAACTGCAACATTAAAATTGTTTTCTGTGGTGTGGAACATCTCCAGATCTTAGTTCCCATCTCTAGTCTCTGCTTCCTCTTCCACTGTTACTCTACTTTCTGCTTTAGAGTTCAACATCATCTTCATCAAGTCTCAGTTCTAATATCTCATGTGGGTTGGTACTTATTTCAGCCTTTAAAAATTTTTTTCAGGTTTTCTTTCACACGGGCCCTCTTTGACCTTTTAACTTAATTTAAATAACTAGTTAACTAAATCTAGTCACCGTGGGACATTGGGTGATCAAGTTTTGGCCCACTTCTTTCACAACATTATTATAATTTTTTTAGATTTTATTATGAAATTTTTGTTTTACTTTAATGAGTAACCTGTTATATATGTTCTCATTTTTACGGTCTGATGAATTCTTTGTGCTGCCCTGCTACAGTGATTGGCTTATATCAGACAAAATATTTTTAGTTACTGATGTAATTTTCTCTGTGAATTGTTGGGGTGATTCGCTATTGGATAATAGTGCTACATTGGCAGACTTTCATTTCATTTTATGGTGTGTCCTTCCCTCCATGTTTGTTTCAGATGGCCTGCAACATATTCATAGGATATGAGCCCTGAATATTTGGCTACATTACTTCCTGCCTCAAACATTGTCACCCAACATGACAGAATGACAGAGCTCTCCTGGGATAGTAAAAGCAGAGAAGCAATATTAACATTAAAAAGTAATATTATTACCTACTCAGCATCATCATTTGAAGATGCATGTGGTTCAGTAATCTCAGCAATCTCAAAAGGCTTAAAAGCACAGTGACAGAATCTGTAATGTTTGTTAACAGACAAAGATAAATGATAATTTAGTGGTTGGAATGCTGGGGTAGAGCACAATCAATTTGGATTAGATGTATATTACCAAATTGAATACCTTTTATTTCTGCATAATGTTGGATCATGAATCAGATTTTTATTTATAACACTAGACAATAGAAGCAACTGAAATTCTGAGTTGCTCTAAATTACTATTAACAGAAGAAGTACAACAGGTTTTCATATTTCAAAGAGAACTAGCTTACTTAAGGGTAACTATTTAATCACAGTTTTAAGAAATTTGGACAATGAATCTACTTTCATCTGGGGATAATGTTTTACAATGTCAGAGGGAGAATTGCCTTATATCATGCTGGAACTATGACAATTCACTTTTTTATATATGGATAAAGGAAGCTAGAATGGACCGTACACCGCCTAGCATAAAGGAAAGCATATCAGAATACACATGATTGCTGAAGACAGTTGGAATTAACTAGGTCTAACTTGAAAAGAGAAGGTTTTGAAATATTCAGTGATAATGATATCTGGCGTAAGCCAGAAAGCAATAAAACTTTCCTCAGGCCTCCCAGGAGGGAAGCTGCTGGTGGGGACTTGGGGATTTGAGGGATATTCATGAATGTGTTTAGGGAATGAGTGTTATATCAGGTGTGAACTGTCAGTTCAGAAAGAAGACTAGCCCATGGAGTTGATGTGTCTGATCTCCAGTGGAACTGAGGGCCTTGAATTAAGTATGTTTTCTGATAAACTAAATATTTTAAGGTTTTTTTAACTGAAAGTAATATTTAAGTCATTATGACATATTTTTCTCTACTATTTCCACTTGATATAGTCTATCTGAGAATACAGGTATCTGAGAATAGCTATTAATACTGAAATGCTATTTAAAGCAAATGTACATGGAGCACCAAACAATTATTCACCACCACTATCCCCCCTCCATTATAATTATTGAAAGCATTTGCACATGATACATTTCAAAGTGCAGCTCAAAGGGAGTGAAATGACTTCAAGGAATATGCTTTTAAAGGAATATCTACAGAGACTGAAAAAAATTAAGTGTATCCATTAAAGAAACTCCACCCTTACACAAATAAAGAGATTTATAGCATTTCAAAGGCTATAAATAGTACTGTTTGCTAAAGGATATTTTTCTTTAAAATGCTTTTCATTAAAAAGAAATATATGAACCATAAAATAGGTTGGGGCAGTATAAAAATATTTAAATTCATACTATAATTGATTTTTCTCTTTATTACTTGACTATTAGCTATTTTTATTTTAAAGCATATTTAGTTAATTTTTATAAGATGCAATTTCTGTAAGGTAAAATGTAGTTATAATAACAAATATTTCTATTTTACCATCTTCTATACCTTCTATCAAATTTATTTTATTAAATGATTTCCTAATTAGTTTAATACCTTGTTTCATGATCCCAAAATTCACTATTTTTTAAAAATTTATTTATTTATTTTTACTTATGGCTGTGTTGGGTCTTTGTTTCTGTGCGCGGGCTTTCTCTACTTGCGGCGAGCAGGGGCCACTCTTCATTGTGGTGCGCGGGCCTCTCACTATCGCAGCCTCTCTTGTTGCGGAGCACAGGCTCCAGACGCGCAGGCTCAGTAATTGTGGCTCACGGGCCCAGTTGCTCCGTGACATGTGGGATCTTCCCGGACCAGGGCTCGAACCCATGTCCCCTGCATTGGCAGGCAGACTCTCAACCACTGCGCCACCAGGGAAGCCCTCAAAATTCACTATTTTAATGTTTTAGTAATTCTTCAGTGTCCATGAAATCGTTCCTATTCACCCAGTTTTTATAAACAAGACCTCAATATATAGTTCCCCTGTGTTATAGCAATTTCCTAAGGATTTCACTGTGAAGTACCTAGCATTTGGTTTGGCCTATTTGTCATTTAATTTCTTCCACTAGTCTTGGCTCATGATTGACCCTTTGTTCTTCCTTCCAATGCCCCACTCAAAGAATTAATGTCTTCTTTACCTGAAATTTCTTATGTTAAGTGAATCTGAGATAACTCTGATACTCCCCGGATTCAATTATTTTCCATAAATATTCAGTATCTGTTTCCTCCTATCTCTCAAACTTCATACATCATCATTTATTTGAGGCATTCAACCTCTCCTACCCATTTTATATGTAATCATGCACTTCCATCATTAAGATCTTTTCAATTCTCTTTTACACATGTAGTATCTTTTCTTTATAAGATACTATGCGTAAATGTCATGGGGAAGGATAGAGCATAAAATGTTTTGCCAAATATGAAAAAAGAAGTGAACAGGGTATTGGACATGGGGGAAGGAAAAGAATTTGAGAGTTTTCTGTTTTTGTTTTTTAATACCTACAACCACCCATTTTGGACACAAATGATTATTCCTCATATTATAGATATCTTTTTAAAGGCTCAGAAAGGTAAAAGAGCTTGATAAAATCATGCAACTAATAAATGACAGCATAGAGATATAAAATGAAATCTTCTAAAATATGGTCCTTCTAGAGTGCATCACCTTTTTCTGTGGACAAATAGATTCCACATCTCCTGGTTGCTGGTTCTTAAAAGCACACTGTAGCTCAATTACACTTAGTTCCAAAGGTCATAAACAGGCTGAAGCTTGATTACCTTTGAGATAAAGTCAGATATCTTTCAAAGGACAAGATGTGTGCTAGCAGGATATCAGACAGTTATCATGTTTTGACCGGCTTTACATGTAACCCTGAATTCTGAGATAATTCTAACAGAATCCTTATGTTCTACTGGGGGATAAAGTTAAAACACAGTTCTGATAGAAGCCCCTCCATATGTCTGATTTTAAGTGAGAATGGCATCAAAAGTCCCAGGGTTCATAACTTAAGATGACTGGTAGGGAATTTAGGGTGTTTTAGATTTTAAGAGACTACCAAAAAATGCTTGTGGCTCCTCTGAGTCTGGTTTAGCACAAATCACCATGAGAAATTCCAAAATTGTCTTTCTATGTATGAATCAAAATCCCCCAATATTAACAAGTTTTGCTACATTAAAAGAAAAATCTGCATGGTAAAAAAAATAATGTCAAAAGACATACTAAGAAAAACATTGCATTTCATATCAAAAACAAAAGATTAAATCCTTAATATACAAATAGCTTCCATAAAAATGGGCAAAAACATGAACAGAGTTTACAGCAAAATGAATACAGATAGCCTTCAAATATATGGAAGGAGGTTCAACTTCAATGATAAGAAAACAAAAATTAAAACTACCTTGATTTCCTGGCTGGGGTGTTTCAAGAATTTCAAATATGAAAGAATAAGATATGGGCTAACATGAGTTTGTTGGATTTGGCAATTGGGTGGTCACTGCTGGCTTCAGTTACAGCAATTTCTGAGCTGTGATGGCTGGAAAAGCACAGAGGGTCAAAGAGTGAGTGAAAAATAAAGATGTGGACAGAGAGTTGCAACCTCTTTGAGGAATCTGGCTGTGAAGAGAAGGTAAGCAGTAGAACAGGTTTAAAGAAAGTACAGAGACAAAGGAGTGATTTTTTTCCTTTAAAAATTTAAGACTAGAGAGATACAAACATGTTTGTAGACTAAGATCCAAGAGCTAGGAGAGATCTTAATTAAGATCCAATTAATTTGGTTAATTACCTCCATTAACCAAACTTTCAGCTTTTGGTAATGGAGGTAATTTGGATCGACCTCTCTATAAGGATTAGAAAAGTTGAATGCAAAGTAATCTGCTTAAAGAGCTAGCAAAACAAAGAAGAATTATGAGGCCAAGATCTGATAGAAGATGGAAACCCAGAAAGATGATCATAGCTTTTCCACTACAGATGTCCATTGATTCTAGGAGTTTGAGAGGTTGAGAAGCTGAGCAGACATTTGCTAGATTTAACAAGTAGGGTGACATAAAATAGAGTCCAGGTACTACTGAAGTCCAGGGTATCTGGTAACTCCTGAGGCTTAGGGTAGGGAACTAGAAGGACAGCATCTTAGAAGTAAGAGATATTCCACCCTCACTATATGAAGTTATCCCCAATTGCTAGTGCTCAAAACTACCTTCCAGAAATAAACTTAAATTCTCTGGAGAAACATCATCCTAGGCCTTAAATTATTTCTATTAATTTTAGAATAAAATGTCAAGCATTCAGTCAAAATAAGAAGACAATCAAGGAGACATGACAATATGAACAAAATCCAAGAGAAACAGACAAGGGAAAGAGATTAAATGAAAATCAGATAATGGGATAATCAGAAATAGACTTTTAGATAACTTTCTCAATATTTCAAGAAGATAACAATAAGAAAGATAATTGGGATTGAGAATTATGGCAGAAAACAGGAAATCAAAAATAAAAATTTCAAAGCTGAAAAATACAATAATAATAGTTAAGACCTTAGTGAATGGTTTAACAGCATTTTAGAGGCAGCTGAAGAGAAAATGAGCAAATTAGAAGATAGGTATAAGAAAATATCCAAAATGAAGCATGGAGAAACAAAGGGATCAGAAATACAGAGAAGAGGCAAAAAACACCTAAGCTATAAATAAGAAAGTTTAATATAAATGGCACTGAAGTCCCAGAAATAAAAAAGAATATGGCTTAGAAGCATTATTTGAGAATTTTCCAAAATTAACATAAGCTATCAAGCCATAGAGTCAAGAATTCTTACAAGTCTTGAGGAGAATAAATGCAAAAATACCACATCTACACACATCAGAGTAAAATTAAAGACCAGGGGCTTCCCTGGTGGTGCAGTGGTTGAGAGTCCGCCTGCTGATGCAGGGGACGTGGGTTCGTGCCCCAGTCCGGGAGGATTCCACATGCCATGGAGCAGCTGGGCCCATGAGCCATGGCTGCTGAGCCTGCACGTCCAGAGCCTGTAGTCTGCAACGGGAGAGGCCACAACAGTGAGAGGCCGCGTACCACAAAAAAAAAAAAAAAAAAAAAAAAAAAAAAGACCAAAAAATTATTACAGTTAGAAGGGAAAATATCAAATTATCTTGAAAGGATCAATTATTCAATTGAGAGATGACTTTTCAACAGAAACAATTCAAGCCAAAGACTATTTTCAGATAGTACCTAAAATTCTACCACCAATGAAAATATCCTTGACAAATGAAGGTTAAATATAAACAGTTTCAGGTAACAAAAACAGAGATATTAACCATCAGCAGATTTACACTAAAGTAAACACCAAAAGATGTTTTTCAGACAGAACGTAAATGATTACAGATGGAAACTCAAGGATGAGGGAAAGAATGAAGAGGGTAAATATGTGACTGAATAAAAATCATAATTAATATACAAAACTACAATGTATAAGTTGGGAAGGGAGAAAATGAACATCTTATCTGGAAAGCAGGTAAAAATACCAAGTAACACTAGATTTTTATATGTCAATGTTTTTATCTCTGGCTTAACTCCCTAAATAATAATAAAAGTATATATAATGACTAAACAAATAGAGGGAGAAAACAGAATAATAAAAAGAAATCTCCCAAAATATAAGAAAGAGGAAAAAATATACAATTGGATGCAAATAGAAAGCAAATAGTAAGATGGTAGATTTAAATAAAAATATCAACCATCACATTAAATATAAATGGAGACTAAATGATGCATTTAAAATACAAAGATGAATGGCTAAATCAACCAAATGAAACAAGCACATGCTTAAAAAAAAAGAGATATACAATATATTAGGAGACAGAAATAATGAAAGTAAAAAGATAGGAAAAGATAGCCTGTGCAAACACTGACTAAAATATAGCAGATTTAGAAACACTAATATCAATGTAGACTTTAAGGAAAAGAACATTAGTATAGATAAAGGGGGAAATTTAATAATAAAATATTTAATTCACCAAGAAGTTTTAACAATCCTAAGTTTTGGGTGTACATACAGTGCATGTGTAAAAGAAGGCACAAAACATATAAAGCAAAAATTAACAGAATTAAAGGAGAAACAAATCAATTCCCCACCACAGTGAGAGATTTTTAACAGGTCTTTTTGAGTAAATGATAGAATAAGCATGTAAAAAATACTATATTGACAAATGTATTCTTTTCAAAAGCCAGAGTGAGGTTGAAACGATATGAGAGCAGGAGAGAGCCCTTCACATGACAGCCCATGACTCAGCCACATGGAACTACTTGGATCTCCTAAATATACCAGTTTTTCACATTTCCACGTTTTTCACTTTTTGTTCTCTATTACTTGAATGTCATACTCTTTTTCAATTGGTGAATCCTTACTGATTTTTAAATTTAAAGTCTCAGTTTAAGTGTAATTTCCCTTTTTATTTTCCTCTTCTGGGCTTTTTCAGAAACTGGATTATATTATGGCACATGTTGCATTGCAATACAGGATTTATTTAGACCTTGCCCATGCACTCTTTGAAGGAAGGCACTGTGGCTTACAGGTAGATACATATAGCACAGTTCTTGATATTTCCAGATGCTCTCCAAGTGTTTACTGAATTATTTGTTAGATCACAATCCTCACCCATTCTCCCTTTCTTACCTCTATTTTGAAAGTAAACATCTCCTTCAAAAAATGTTCCATACATTGCCTTGTTTAAAGTATTTTAGACTATCAAAAGTGTACCTACAGCTAAGTTTATAGAAGTTTTAGAAATATTTAGAAACATGGAAGCACTGTGAGTCGCTGGAGCATGTAGGAAATCCTTGGCTGCATTATAAATTTTAAGGTTAAAGCCTGAAGACCAGTCAATATGGAAAGTGAAGGGTGAATAATTGGGAAATTAGTTAACTGTACCATGTGAAAGTTTCTATTATCAAGGGTTAATATTTAAGTAAGGCCTCCTGCTTTTGGCAGAAAGCAATTAATTAGGATTGATGGTGCTTGAGGTCTGAAAGGTCTGAAAGAATGATATGAAATGTGCCATAGTTTGTCAGCTGACCTGTATACACCTTGATCTTTGCAATTTCAGCCCAAGGAGAGGAGAGTTCTCTTTTCTGAATACCTCACTCAGGAGTATTCTAGGCCACTACTAGACTAGGTAGCAAATGAGCTGTTTTGCCCTGAGAAGATGACGGTGGTTCTGTCCTCTTTGGGAATAGTCAAGGGAAACAAAACAAATAAAATAGGAGGTTATAAAATAGCACATTTTTTTAAAACAACACTACCTCATTTGTGATTTTTAAGTTTTTGTGTGATTTTAAAAACACGTTTTCTCCCTACAGTATCTCCTCACTGTATCCTCAAGTTAGTACATTATCAGGTTCATAGTCTGTGCTCAATAAATGTTTGACTGAATAAATGAGGAAATGAATTTCTCACTCTGAACTACCATTAAAGATCTTGATTTTAAACCATAAAAATGGAAAGATGTTTTCCAAAAAACAAAAAACCAAAAAAAAATTATAATCTCTTTAAATGGAACATGAACTTTTGTCCCCAATTTTATTTCTGAATCCTTTTCATTTTCTCTAGCCCAAATTTGGAACATGACAAGTTTCAAAGTCGAATCTTAACTACTCACCCCCAAAGTGGCTGACTTTCTTTGTCTGATAATTTGGTACAGATTTTCTTCTTTCATACAACTCTGAGTCTTTCCATAGCCTCTCCTTTCTCTAGAAGTTTCCTCAACACAACTCTTTCTTAATAGCCTGACACGTCTTTATCAATCATAGTCATAAATCTCCATTAAAATTTTATTTTTCTTTGTGAAGAGCTTGTCTTTCCTTCCTTGTCGATCATTAAAGTTTTAAATATCCAAAGGAAGACATTAATTTTTCAAAACTAAAAAAACCTAAGAAGTAGAAAAAATAGACTTCAATTTGGGTATATTATCTGAAGACTTATGACATTCAATCCCAATTACAAAATGAAAAGCTTTTTCACACCTTATACTGTCCAGCCATAAAGGTATAATCTTTTAGTAAAATAAATAGAAAATTAATTCTCCTGATTGGTGTGTAAACATTAGTCTACATTTCTTTTTGTGCTGCAGATGATATTCCAAGCTATTTGTCTTTTTAAGCTTTGCAAATGTAAAATAATTAATGTAGGTTACCTTAGTCTATTACAAATTCACCTCACTGTCTATTAACATATCTCAACTCTAACTCAATGGCATTTCTACCTGTATTATTCAGTTTTCATTATCCCATAATCCAGGGCTCTCTCCCAACACGTGATAAAACACAACTATTAGGTCCAAACTCAGGGATATCCATCATCTGGGACATGGATTAGATCATCAAGTTATTTCAGCAGGCTAAACCAACCGACACTCAATCAGGGCGTGAGGCTCTCACCAGTGCCTATTCTAGCTACAGTCCATGATTTAAAATTTCTGTATTTGTTTCCAATTGCCTCTAGCACCAACTCAAATTAACTCTCCAAGGTACTGTGCATTTTTAGTTAGTCAATAAACTAGCAGTCTAGGTCTTCTCCTGTATATTTTCATCCAAATGAAGTTTTACAAAACTCTATTTCCCCAAAGAGGGTTCATACTGAGCTGAAGACAAAAATTTCACGTTTTATCAACCTCAGGTCAAAACATTTGTCAAAATCAATTGTCTTTCTTGTAACCTTTCTCCTTATTAAGGATTCCTGCAAAAAATACATGAAACCACAGAATAAACATGGTAGCCTAGAAAATTTTCGAGTTTTAAAGCCACCTTGGCAAAAAACAATGGACTATGGGTTTGAGTTACTGGGGTTTATCAGAGCACTTCTTAAAATGTCAATAAATTGGAAAAACCTAACTGTCCAGCAACTGGGGATGAGTTAAATAGATCATAATGTATCCATTCACTGGAATGCTCTGATCATTAAAACTGATTATAAAAACCTATTTTTATTGACTTGAAAAGCAAATCAGAGAATATTTTCTTTGCTCTGTATTTATAAATATTAAGGGAAATTATTAATGGTGATTATTTATAGGTTAGACAATTTCAAGTAATTTTATTTTTCTGAATTATTGATTTTTATTTTTTATTAAAAATGAACACATATTCTTCTGCTTCCAGCCATGGTAGAGATGGAGAAACAGGGGCCAGAATTACCCTCCAACTTCAAAGAGCTGAGAAACTAGATAAAATATACAAAACAGTTGTTTCAGACATTCAACAATAGGCAGTGCAGTACAGCAATCCTTGAGAGGGGGAAAACACATGAAGTGAGTTTGACAAAGTCTCAGCTGAATGCCTGGAGTGTGTTTCTAGACTGCAGAACAGGGAAGGGAAACCCAAACTGAGTTGGGTTGAGGAGACAGAGTTGAGAATTGGGGAGGGCAGTGTGGCTAGAACAAGCAGGGAAGAGTACTGAGACAAGAGAATAGCACAGAATGCGAGCTCCAGAAATCTGCAGGAGATTTTTCTAGAGTCTTCAGCTCAGTACTAGTAAGCACATGCTGTGAGGAAACTACTTGAAGTCAGGAAAATGATCACAAGAAAGGAGAAAAGTCACACCAAGATGGAGATTGTTCTTGTTCTCAACAACCATAGGGGGAAAATTCCATAATGTACAGGTATTGGTTTTAGTACTCAAAAGGATATTGTCTCAGTAGTGGGGTCAGATTAACCCCAGATTAAAGACTGTGCTTGTCCTGCCTATCAAAACGTAAAAGCAAGATTCAGAAAGATCAATCTGCTTCTAGGTAACTACATCCCAAGACAAAGCTCAAAAGTATTTAAAAGGATTCAGTATTCAGTATAGTAAATCACAATGTCTACCATCTCTTCAGAAATGACAAAGCTAGCAAAGAAGCAGAAAAGATAAAAGATCTGTAATGAGGATAAAACTCAACTATTAGAAAAGACACAGAAAGGGAAAACATGGTAGGATTAGTACAAAAAGACATTTTTAAAAATTGCAAATATGTCCAATAACATTCACAAAAATAGAGGAAAGTACAGGCACGTTAGGGAGAAATTTAAGATAAAAAGAGATCTAAATTGAACTTCTAAAGTAGAAAATACTATGTCCGAGATGAAAAATACATTGGATGGGGTTAACATCTAACAACAGTGATAAAATGGAATCATTAAAGATATTCATTTGAAAGAAGGCAGAAGGAAAAAACGGAACAAATAATTGATAGAATAAATAGAAACTAGCAGGATGGTGGATGAATACTCAAATTAATGTTCACATTCAAGGTATAACTGTAAATGCCTCAATTAAATGGTAGCGATTATCAGATTGGATTTTTAAAAGCATGGCTGTAAGATTCCCATTTTAATTATAAAGAAATAGATTAAAAGCAATGGATAGAAATTGATATGCCATACTAATATTAGCAACAACAACAAAAAAGCTGAAGTAGCTATGCTAATATCAGGGAAAGTAAATTTCAGAGCAAAGAATACTACCAAAGACAAAGAAGATCATTTCATGGCGAGAAAGAGATTGATTCATTAAGACGTACATGCTTATGCATGTATGCATGTATGTATCAGAGCTTCCAAGTATGTGAAGCAAAACTGACAGGACTGAAAGGAGAAATAAATGAATCTGCAATTATAGCCAAAGATTTCAGCATTTTTCCTCAATAATTCATTAGCCAAGTGGACAGAAAAACAAGGATATAGAAGACTTTATCAACATTAGCAAACAACTTGACCTAATTGATATCTATAGAACTCTATCACCACCAGTAGCAGAATACACCCTATTATCAAGTGTACACAGAACATTACCAAGATAGGCCATATTCTGAACCATAAAAGCTCCCAATAAATTTTAAAGTATTGAAATTATAAAAAGGATGTTTTCTGACCAAAATGGAATTAAATTAAAAATTAGTAACAGGAAAGTATTTGGAAATTTCTCCAAAATTTTCAAAATAAACAACACACTCCTAAATAATCCAGAGGTCAAAGGAAATTAGAAAGTATTTTAATTAAATGAAAATTGAAATGTTACCACAAAATTATGAGGGATGAAGTTATTTAGTGCTTAAGGAATTTTATAACATTAAATGCTTATATTAGAAATGAAGAAACATCTTAAATCAATGACCTCTATATTTCCTGTGAACATAAAACATATGCTTTTTTAAGATTTTAATGAAAAACTTGCAACAATATACAGCATAATATATCATGACCATGTAGATTATTCCAGGAATGTAAGGTTGATTTAACATGTAATACATCACAATAACAATCTAAAACTATGTAACTCACCATATCAAGAATTGAAGGAAGAAAAAAATCATATGATCATCACGATAGATGTAGAAAAAACATTTGATGAAATCCAGTGCTGATTTGTGGTTTGAAGAAAAACCTTTCAGCAAAAAAGAAATGGGAATTTCCTCAGTCTGATAAAGGACACCTAGGAAAAATCTACAGCTACATTACTCTTAATGATGAAAGCCTAGGTGCTTTCCCTATAAGATTGGGAATCAGTTAATGATGTGTGTTCTGACCATTTCTATTCCATAATGTACTGCTGAGCCTATCCAGTGCAATAAGGCAAGAAAAAGAAATGAAAGGTATCCATATTGGAAAGTAAGAAGTAAAGCTTTCTTTTCAGATAATATGATTATTTATGTAGAAAATCTTAAGAAATCTACAAAAAGACTTCTGGAACTAATACGTGACTTTAACAAAGTTGCATTCTATAGAGTCAACACACAAGTATCAACTGAATTGCCATATAGAAGCAACTATATTTTTGTACTTCAATAAAGCTGTAACAAAATGAAGACAGATATTATCTGTAAAATAAAATACAATAAGTTTATGGTTTCCTGTTCCATTTCTAGCTGTTTATGACTAGTTATGTGAGCTTAGGCAAGTAATATCAATATTATATGTTGAGTCAATATACTTTTCTGTAAAATGGGTTGGTAGGATGAGCTGATATTTAAGGATCTTTCCTATGACTTTGTAATAACATCAGCTACTTTTTGCTGTATGTTTATTAAATACCAAGCACTGTACTTAGTTTACATCATGAGACATGACTTAGAGAAGTTAATGACTTTTCCAAGATTACAATGTGTAAGTGGAGGATCCAGGGTCAAACAGTTCTGCCTGACTCTACAGCCTGTGCTTTCAGTCAATCTGCTCTACACCTATAAATGCAATTTTTGACCAGCGTTCCCTTCCTGGTAACCTTCCTAGCAGTTTCGCTTCAATCTGTTCTATTACCTACTAGTTGACCTATCCAGTCCCCTCATATTTGCTATCTTTTCCCAGGGTTTAACATCCAGTGTAGGTTATTTGTCATGTGATTTGTGAAATTTAGCAGCTCAGCTCTTATTAATGTTAATGTGAGTCATGGATCAGAACTCTATCCATTGCGCTGAGGATATATACTGATACAATTTCATCACTAACATAATAGCTTATGTTACACAAGTTTAATATAATTCTGAACCTTACTCTTTATTTTTTATCATTGCCTTTTCACTCAAGAAGAAAAGTGGAAGGAAAAAACCATTGGATATAGGAGAATGCATAATTTCTTCCCTTATGGAATTCAACTTCACTTAAAAGAAAATGTGATATAAATCTCTGAAGAGACTTCTCATAGGACAGATCAGTTAGAAGCTTTCTCTGTCTTTTGCTTGTGTGTATTTCTCACATATATGCATATTTGTATTATAGATAATCAAATGAAAAATTGATTTCATTTGATAATCAAATGAAATATGTGATTTCTCATATATATGCATATATGTATTATAGATAATCAAATGAAAAATACCATACTAATTAATTAATTAATTACTTGAGCTCATGAAAGAGATGAAATAGGTTCATCAGAAAATTTAACCACCACAAATCAGCCCTGGACCCTCTTCCTGTCTTAAGTAGGCATATCACTGCTGAATTTGTAAAAGCCTGGAGAGTGAGCTGATTAACAATAATCTGTTTGGCTTTAGAGAAACACTCATTCTTTATTCACATAATGGCTTACAATTTTTTTTTAATGGGCCCAAAATAAAGATACAACAGGTCTGTAGAAGAACCTATTGCCAAACAAATTCCACAGAAACAGCATAGCCTGTGGAACCAACCAGCTCTGACTGTACCTTTGCCTTGCACCTGCCTCCCACTGTCCACCTACCTATTTCTATCTTGCATGGTTCTCTTGTTTCTTCATTTCTTAGAAACGAGATACTAAAGAAACTCAGAGGTTGCGGGCCAGGCATGTCTTTTACTCCCTTTGTTTCTTTCATTCTAAGTTGCTCTTAGAATGAGGAGTCCCAGGCATTTGCTGGCAAAGTCTCTGGCCTACTGCTTGGTGCTCCTCCTGCCCTGAGGTATCTTGTGTCAGGTACTCGAAGCAAGTGATGTTGGAAAGACTTTACAAGTAGGAATCACATTTATTTTGATTTTACTATTTTTTTGATGTTGGAAGGCACGTTTCATTTTTTTTAACTTTTAAATATAGCTTCATCAAGGCACAGTTGACGTACAATATAGTATATACATTTAAAGTATACAGTAGGTTTTGGCATATGTATAGATGGTGACACTATCACCACAATCAAGATAATGAACATCTCCATCACCTACAAAAGCAAAATACATTTGTGACTTATTTTTCCCTTTACACCCCGTCCCCAATCCACCTTCTTAGCCTTGTCACCTGTGTGATAGAATTCTTTTTTTTTTTTTTTTTGGTGATAGGATTCTTATCCTGGACAGCTGTAGAGCAAACTTCACCCACAATGTGTTTTGTTTGACTATTATATTGTATTCAAATTTATAAATCAGTTTTTAGTATTAAAAATTGGTAGATTTCATATAAAAATCCAGATTTTTGTTTTTTAAATTCAAGCTCTGGCAATTCTGGGTCAGCCGTTCAGATTGCAGCCCCGCAGTTGTCGTACTCTCTAGAAAAACTCATACTCTCCTGCTCCTTCAGTCCCCACAAGGCTTGCTTTACGTGTTGATGTTGTTTGTCTGGCCTTTGAATTTATGATTCCTGCCACTCAATTTGCCTTTTATCCTAAGCACTAGCTTATTTTTTTTCAATCCAATTCTCTTTTAAAAGCATTTTGTGAATGCTGACCATGTTCAAAAAGCTCTATAAGCATGGTGGAGAATAAAGCAATGAATAATACCTAGTCTATCTCCTCGAGAATCTCACAGTGCAATGGGAGCAGCTGAAAAATATATGAACATTTTGGGTAATGGAAACAGCTCAAATAAAACCCCAGAGATTGGGACGTCAGCCAGTGTATTCATAGAACAGTTAAATATACTACTCCTGCCTGAAACACAGTTTTTGTGGAGCTGGGCATTGGAAAGTTAAATATGACATTCTAGAAAGTTTAAATATTGGAACTGAGGAGTTTGGGTTTGTATTGCATAGAGGTAATAGGGAGACATTAAATATTATAAAGTGATTATTCAAATCAGTGATGAATTTGGACACCTGCTGTGTGTCAGGGTATTGCCTCAGCATTTACACATAGAATTTTAAGGTTAAGGTAAATTTTGGCTTCTCTCTTTCTCTCTCTCTCTTTCTCTCAAACAGATATTTGTTAAAGATCCCAAGGGTAGTTTTAAACTAATAACAGGATACTGAAGACTCATGGAAAATGAGCCATCTCTACAACCCAGAAAATTCAGTCCCCAAGGATAACTTTGTGGCATGTCTGGGATTCATGTGGCCATATAATGCTGAGCACATTGTATTATTTAAACAAATTTTGTTACACGTGTTTTGATCTTATATAAAAAGCAACTTCAACCTGGTGACCTCTGGACCACTGAAGATGTAGACCATTATATTGACTACTCCAGTGAATCAGGTTGTATCTAAAAGCCAGGCCTGTGAATCAGTAGCTAGCAAGAGAAGGCAGGGCTAAGACCCACAGGGTGACTGCATTAAGACTCTTTTCCTGTCTTCTTCGCCACCCTGATGGATGATAATAATTTTCTTTTTCTCTGCTGATAATAAATTTATGCTTTCTTCTATCAGTGTGAAAAGGTTTCCAGAGTTTTTCTCAGTTCACCCTTGATAAAATTATCCTTTGGAGGAAGGTGATAGAGCTCTCTGCCCTGGCCCCTCAGGGATGGACCCTCAGGACTGGGTTCTGCCCTACTCACAATGTAAGGCAAAGAACAAGCCTTGAGACACTCTTAGCAAAGCTGAGCATTCGCTACATAAGGCAAAGAGCCCAAGGTCATAGTCAAGGACCAAAAGGGTAAGCAGATGACAGCATTCCTTTCTGAGGAAGCTCTGGGGTAGCTCGGGAAGCCAACAACATAGCAGCCTGATGACCCATGCAGGTGGAGACACTGGGCAGTCTGATTTGCCATTCTGATTCCAGCAGGGAGCCAATGCTGACCAAGGAATCTTCCTGGGTGCAATCTCTCCAAGAGCAGCCAGGCCACCCCTCAAGTCTGCGATGCTGACACTGTACAGATGGCCCTCCACATGCTCATTTTGTCCCTGTATTCTGTGGTTGGGAGGGGATGTGTGAAGCTGGGGGTCACAAAGGAATGGCAAGTCAAATATGACATCGTAGGAGGTTTACATACCAGATCTGAGGAGTTTGGATTTTTATTGCATATAGGTACTAGGGAACCATTAAATATTGTAGAGTGAGGGTCCACCTCCCCCCACCTCTCGCCCTGTGGATGTTTCCTGACACTAAACTATTTCATTTTGAATCAAAGGGAGTTTTGTGACATAGTCTTAGATGGATACATATTAAATAAGGGGTCAATTTTAAGTTCTTGGTTGGGTCATGTCAGTGTGTGATGGTGCAGGGGTAGGGGACCAGGAGCAACACAGCAAACAAAGAATCAAGACATGGGCTTCCCCGGTGGCGCAGTGGTTGAGAGTCCGCCTGCCGATGCAGGGGACACGGGTTCGTGCCCCGGTCCGGGAGGATCCCACATGCCGTGGAGCGGCTGGGCCCGTGAGCCATGGCCGCTGAGCCTGCGCGTCTGGAGCCTGTGCTCCGCAACGGGAGAGGCCCCAGCGGTGAGAGGCCTGCGTACCGCAAAAAAAAAAAAAAAAAGAATCAAGGCATTTTGAGAAGATTTAAAGAGAGCTCTGCTCTCCTGCCAGTCGTCCATCTCTGGTCCCCACAGCTGACAAGGAGAATATCACTGACAGTTTGCAATGGAGAGATTCCTTCCTGGATACACTGGCAATCTCACTCTGCATGAAAGAACTTTCAAGAAAATTGTTAGGGAGAACTCCTAGCTGGAGAAGTTAAAATACTTAAGAATACAATTTTATAACTGAAGAAACCATGAGCTGAACATGCTCACAATGATAATTTGAGGTTTAATTAATTAATGACTTAGGTACTTTGGAAACACAAAGGACTATATAAATGCTAAATATTATTAAATGTTAATACCCTTGTTCTCAAATAACACTGATATTAATTTAAATTCCTAAACCTTATTATCAGAATGAAATGCATGCTAATGAGGCTTTCCTAATAAATATTTTGTTTATGATGTATTTGGAGTGGTATTACTTATCTTGCTAGAGCAAGTATAAATTACAGCACATGGCAAATGGGTTACTGCCTTTTCTTCATGATAATTAAAATGGAAATGTAGAGAAATATAATGAATACATTAGGCAAAAAATTTGTGTTAGAACCACTGAATTTCACTTTATGACCCAGCCAGTGATTTCATTTCTTCTTCAGGGAGTGGTTTCGGGGTCTTGTTTGTCCACTTCTGCCTTCTTAAATTCTCTTAACAGAACTTAATGAAACATGTTCAAATTTTAAAGAAATTGGGTAAAAATCAAAATTTTCAAAGAATTTTCTGAAAATCTCATGTCATTCTTTGAGGTCACTGGAGATATCCCGACTGCTTTCAATCAAACTTGAGGACTTTGTTTTTATGCTGCCTCTTGCCTGGGACAACTGATGAGTCCCTATCATTGCTACACAGATGTAAGGCTGGTTTGCCTTGTTTTGCATTACATGCATTGACTGAGTTATAACACTAGAGCTTACTTCTTGGGGCATTGAATCATTTGTGTTTCAATTAGGGAAGATCTGAGTGAAATCCTCAGGTAGTACGTATTCATACATTTATTTATACACGGTTTTTTCGAACTGCAGTGGCTGCTTCTGTTTAGGATATAGCTGAACTCTCTTGAAGTTTAGAAGTCTGAAATTATACATACTCTGGGATCATAGGAAACAGAAAAATTTTCTTTTAATCCTCGTCTTAGTAGTAGTGTGCTATATGGTACATGCCTTATTTAATTCAATCCTCACAAAAACTATAAAGCAGGTAATAATATTATCCCATTTAAAAAGCCTACTATACACATTTATTTAGCATGGTGGCTCTCTAAGGAGGTTTAACAGCCTGATTTTGAAAATAAATATTTATATTCTTTAGCTTTGGTTTAGAATTATCCATTTATAATTTAGAATAATATAAATTCATTATTGTATAAAGACATTTTATAAATTAAGGATAATAAACCTTCTTTGTTATTTTGGGGCAAATAATTTTCTAATTTCTCTTCTAAATTTTAAAATTTTCAAAGTATTCATGTTAAACAAACATATTATGCTTACTCGTATCTGGTGAAACTTAGCAATCTCTTCCATTGTTTCTGAATTCAGAAAGTCTTTCCCCAACGAAAGATCAGAAAACCATCACAAATAAGTTTTTTCTAGCTCTTTAATGATTTGAAATTGCATAAAGATATTTTTCTCTTGTTTTACCTTTAACCTATTAATCTATTTGAATTTCATTATGATATATAGTGTATGGCTAAGCTCCAAATAGAACTTTTTCCTTCAAAGGATTAACCATTAGTTCTAAAATTTGTATAAGGTACGATTAGAGCTTGAAGAAGAAATGAGGTCCAGCTGTGTACCAATAATTGTGTGAAGTATCTCTCTGCTGCATTTAACAGATATTTTTGCAGCACAGAATAGATCATACTAAAATGAAGTAATGCTCTAAACGGCTGCCCAGCTTGGGAGGTTTTGGCTGAATCCTCAGGAGGGGCAGAACTATGTTCTCAAGTCATTAGCTTGAATGTTTGAATCCCTTGGGTATGAACAGCAGATATGGCTGCCCTAAAGGACCAAGAACCTTGGCTTTGTTGATGCTCCCATCAGTTTTTTCAAAGGCCAAGACTTAAAGTCGCATACTGAGACAGAAAGCTGGGGAAAGTCTCCAGACAATATGTCAGCAATACATCAGCCCGGGGAGGTGCTGCAGGATAGATGATCTTTATGTCAAATGCCACTTCATACAGCCAGCATACTGGCTACAATCTAGTCATATAGGAAATAGACTTGTGTTGCCTAACTGATTTTTTTCCAAACAGTGTCAATTTTCAAGCCTCTAGGTAATTGCTTTGCTGTTGAACTTAAGCAGAAAAAAAAATGCTGATTTCTGGAATTATTACTCAGAGGATGAGAAAGAAATTAATGTGCATCACATCAGGCATCTAGCAACACTGACAACAGCTAACATGCTCTGAAGCGCACTAGTGTTAAGTGTGTGCACAGCACATTTTATATGTATTTTCCCATTCAACCTTCACAATAATTCTATGCAGTAGTGACTATTATCACCTGGAATAATTTATCTTCATTTTTACCGACACCTACCTATGAAGTGGAGGCCTCGGGGTTTGAACTTGATTCCAGAGTCTATGCTGTCACTATAAGGTCAATTTGAATTATGTACAATAAGTAATTAATAATACCTAGAATAAATGAATAAGTTAATTATTGAGGAAGTGTGTAAAATAACATTAGTTATCAATTTTTAAGAGCCACAAAATTATTATAATTACCATAGAAGAATTTACTCATTTAATACAATTTATAAAATCTATTTCGACAACTTTAAAAAGTAAAAATACTGTAGTATTTAGTAAAAATACATCTTTGGCTAATAGAATAACTGAATAAACAATAAGTAAATCTCCCAGAAAAGACCATATACAATTGTCATAGCTTAGTAAAATCAATTCTGAAGAAAATAATTTAATTCAATCTGTCCATTTAAAGATCTTTTAAATATAGATTATGAAAAACTACATGACAGTAAAGCAACTGAGACTATCTTAATGAATGGCCAGTGAAATTTAGCTCCTTGAAACAGCTGATCATTTTTGCTGGGTTTTCTCTTATTACATTTATGTACACATTAAAAGGAGTAAATGATGCCTAAGAGAAATACAAACCAAAGAGTCTTCATGGAAATGGATTATCTATCCCCATTCAAATGTAAGTGGGAAACTAATCAAAAAGCAGATGACTGAAAATCTTAAAGACATATGTAAAGTTTTATGTAATATAAATATTTTTAGACTCCATTTGCAAAAATATAATATGTAAACAATAATTATATAAACAAATAATTAATAGATTCCACAGGTAACTATTGAAGAAGCATTACCTCTATTCATGTAATCTTAAAAATATCATCCAATGAAAAGAATATAAAATTATGATACATATTACCATGTCACTACAAGCTTATAAATTCAAATATTTAAAAAGCATGTTGATTTAGAAATATTACTTCAAAAGCTAAAACATAAAAAAGGAAATGAGGAGTCATTATTCTACTCTTTATTATTTGTCTAAGCTGCAAACAGAGATTTGTGGATCAGGGGTAAGGAAATAAAGAATGTAAATAAATCTGCCAAGGTCCCTAGCATGGTAGGTGATGGTAGACATAGAGATACAGATACAGGAAAAATATTAAAGATTGAAAGCATCATGATAATAATGAGAGGTAATCTCAAAAGGATGGTGATCTGTTATCGATGCCACCATCTGATTATCAAGAAAGCAAATGTCACAGCATCCTGACTAAAGTCTTTAAGCAGGGCATGAGTGAAGGGCTTTTCCATATTAGCCTAGTATTTTTATCCAAATACAGCTCATTGAAGAAATCACAACACTTTAAAGAGGCTACATGGAAAGAAAGATGAATAATGTGTCTAAGGCAATGGTCATGTTATTAAAATCTTGGGCAGATTCTTCTTTGTGCTTTTCTGTATTGTATAAAATGTATGTAGTGAAAATGTGGCTTTGGTAATTATTTTAAAAAACAAGTATGTCCTTTCATATAAATGACTAGTCTTTTACCTCATTATAAAGAAAATTACATAGCTGAACTCTAAAATTAAAGTTAAAAAAAATTTCGAACCCAAATCTTTCTAATCAATTATACGTATTTCATTCATGCACTCATTCAGCCAAAAATTTCTGCTAAGGATACACAATGTGCCAGTTTCTTTTGTCCTCTTGGGGCAGAAAGTCCCATAAGACAAAGTTCCTGCTACCCAGGAATTCAGAGTTTACTAGGAGAGATACATAAAGTAATCAGAAAAGAGTAAATGAAATATAATGAAAGATGCTGCATT
This sequence comes from Grampus griseus, assembly GCF_964374135.1. Lineage (NCBI taxonomy): Eukaryota > Metazoa > Chordata > Mammalia > Artiodactyla > Delphinidae > Grampus > Grampus griseus. The sequence continues at coordinate 77,442,352 of NC_139007.1, forward strand.
GAAACTAACTGTAGGGCTTCCCTGGTGGCGCAGTGGTTGAGAGTCCGCCTGCCGATGCAGGGGACATGGGTTCGTGCCCTGGTCCGGGAAGATACCACATGCCGCGGAGCGGCTGGGCCCGTGAGCCATGGCCGCTGAGCCTGCGCGTCCAGAGCCTGTGATTCGCAACGGGAGAGGCCACAACAGTGAGAGGCCCGCGTACCGCAAAAACAAAAACAAAAACAAAAAAACTAACTGCAGAAAAAAGTATAAAAAGGTGTGGACAATTCCATTTGGGTGCCCCAGGGAAGGGTCTGCAGGGGGTGGGGAGACTGCTAAGCTGGATAGGAATGAGGAGTCAGTCACTGGTGGACCAGGGGTGAGAGATTCCCAACCGAACAAAAGGAACTTCCTGGGGGTCGAGAAGTCACGCTAGAGAGACAACTTGTTAAGAATTTCTCATTGTTCCCACTCTCACCCCTCTTCTCCGACCCCAAAGAAAAAACTGAATTGAAATTGGATGCACAGAAACGTTAGGGGTTATCAGTTCCAGATGCTGGAGTTCTTTGAGTTCTGGCTCTTAGGAGCCAGGCAGGGCGAGAATGGCTGTTGCCATCCGCTCTTGGGAGAAGGCCTGCCATCTTTCCTCCACGAGGCTCCTCCATTGCTCTCTTCCCTCCTAGCACTTGGCATACGCTTCTTTACATATAGCCAGAGTGCCAAGGGTTTGGGGACTGCTCATCCTTGGCAGGAGGCTGGCCTTCTGCATCTCCATGGGCTCCCTTTTCATAGGATTAGAGGTCTTGATGGATCCAGGGCCATTCCTCTTTATAAAGAAATGCACCTCTTGACCCTCTCCTTTCAGCATCCTTCATCCTTGCAGAAATGCAAGCAGGAGATAGAGGAGACTTGGGAGAGGAGGTCAGCCTACCTAACGCAGGCAAAACGATCTTACTGGCTCCTTATACTCTAGCCCTAAGTTCACCAATTTCCATATTAGTGTTGGGGCCAGAGACCCTGCTAGTAGTAAAATGCACTTTTGCATTATGTTGATCCTTATTTGTGTATTTCTCCCTGGGAAGCTCTCAGAGAGTGTTTGCTGTGATTTCAGAACTTGGATGTTCCCAAGTTTCCTAATCATACAATGTCTGCCTGTCTGTCTTTTTCTCTTTGCAGGTGCATCAGCAAGGACGATGTCATAAGGGGGCCTTATATGTCATTCTGGGGGATTTAGGTAGGTGCCTAGGTGCCCACTGAAGGGTTTTAAGCCAACTTATCAAATAAGCATTTTTATAAGATCATTTGGGCAGCTGTAATGAGACTAGATTGTGGGGAGTGGCAGGGTGGGGTAGTGATAGAAGAGTCAGAGGACGAAATGAAAGGTGGTAAGGACTCCAGCAAGGGAGAGGAGGACAGTGGGGCTTCATAATGACTACAGTGGGGAATCTGATTGGGAAACTGGAGGATACAACTCGCCAGCTAGAGAAATTGTTCAATACAGGAAAGACACTGTGTTATATTTTGAATATGGACAGTTCAGGGTGCCTCTGGGAAATAAATGTGCTGACCTCCAGTTAGGAGATCTGATACATGGCTCTGGCCCTTGTGAGAGAGATAAAAACATATGAGTGGTCACTGAAGCTGTGCATTTAGGTGAAATCAACCAGGGAGGGTATTTGGAGCACTAAGGCCAGATAGCTAAGAATGGAAATGTTGGGAACATATGTTTGTAAGGTAAGTGGAGAAGAGGACGAGAGAGAATAAAGAAGACTGAAAAACAATTTTCCAAGACATAAAATTCTTCTAGAATTTCTCTGTGGCTTTAGACCAGGGATGAGAAAACTATGGACTCTGGGCCAAATTCAGCCTGTCAATTGTTTAGGATAAAAAAAAAAAAGAGTTTTGGTGGAACCCAGCCACGTTCTTTCATTTACATATTGTCTATGGTACTTTCATGCTTCAAGGGCAGAGTTGAATAGTTGTGATAGAGACCATGTGACGTACAAAGCCCCAGATGTTTACAGCCCTTTACAGAAAGCTTGCTGCTTCCTACTTTAGACCTGACATAGTCACTATTTTTCTTAAATGTCAGCTATAGAAAGAATGGAGAGGACAACTTTAAGATCTTATCTGTCTCTGTTGATCTTTGCAGCCATTCGGAGAACAGAACTCTGAGAGCTATAAAATAAGTTCATAAATTCCATGGTAGACTGGGAAAAAAACTGGGGAAAAAAACACAAGATATTTTGTCAAGATGGATGGTGACCTCATGATCAATGTCTAATTATAAGGAGAATTAAACAGAATATAATCTTTGGTTTGGTGGCGTTCACTCAATTTTGGGCAACTATGCTTAAAACATTGAGGGAGATATCAGAAGACACTGAGTGTCTTGGAAAATGTCAGAACAAAAAACTAAGAACATTTTTAAAATGGCTATGTATAGAAATCCAGGAATTGAAAAAATCTAGCTGCGAAGTTAATATACGTGTGTACAAAGGCACAAGACACGAAATTGATTAGCAGATTGAAGGTGGTTGCTGTGTACAGAGGCCTGAATCAGGTTAGCAGCTAAAGGCTGCAGGGAACTCTCACAGTCATCTTCTCCACCATGGCCCTGGGCTTCCTAGTGAGGCATTTTGACAACTAGGTACCAGTACTTTTTTTTTTTTTTAATCATGAATCCTGTTAGGAGAAACTGATTTTTGCACATCACTGACATAATACGTAAAATATCCTATTTAAAGTATCTAAAAGTATTTGGAGCAACATTTATGAATTTAAGAGAAACAAAATAATCTATCTTCTGGGAAAGACTCAAAGAATTCAAGAGAACTCGATGAGCTGGCCTCGAACTTTTAACCCCTCTTTTCCCACATCTGCTATGAATATCTACACTTAGAAGCTGGTGCTTATTGGCTGGGAAGAAGGAATACTAATAAATGCATTCTATTGAAAGCTTTATATAATCACATCATTTATCACACCATAAAGGAATAAGTAGATGGTTTCTTACTATTTCTTTTCGACAAGGCTGTTTATAGAATTTTTGAGATTTACTACAAAGTGAAAATGCAGGGCACCTTGTTCAAAATGCAGGAAAAAATACCACTTAAGATACTGAAATATACTCTCTTTCCTTTCTTCCATGATCTTGGTCTCAATTGACCTTGGTGTTTTAATTTGCTATTTAATATTTTTCTAAATAAAGAAAAATTAACTTTTTAACTCAGTACCATGTGCTATTTATCTTCACATTGTACATTACCAGCTTAACATGTAAATATGAGCATTTAATTAGTATGTAGAATCACCGACATTACAGAAACAGTACAGACATATGTATTCTGTTCTTACCAGAACAGTAGAAATTCTGCACAAAACTAAAGCAACTCTTTTTATTTTCACTTTTTGATATGTGCACATTCTAATGACATTCTACTTTTAGCTCAGTGGTGAGTAAGGAAGGACTGAAAGGGAAGGGAGCTATGGATTGCCCTATCTTTCCTTGTCCTCCTACGTCATCATACGTGGTTGGCTAATAGGGAATTAACATGTGTAATAAAAAGTACGATAGAGTTCCTTGGTCGTTCGGGTTTCTAAGGGACCGCCACCACTTTCTTTCTGCATCTGAAGCAAGCGCTGGTTCAGATGAGTTGCCCTCAGGCCTGTCAGTCAGTCATGGTCATCACAGCTGACCTTACTCCCATTGAGTCTCACCCAACTCCCACCCAGCATGGGTCCACTGGAACTCTGTGGTCAGGGGACATTGTAAGTGCCCTATGTCAACGGCAGGCGTGAATATCCTACTGGGTGTCCCCTGCTCATACACATGCCGAGTTGTGCCATTGGACCTCCCAAAACACAAGTTCAAAGGTAAAATTAAGAATTTTGGAAGAGTGACAGCAGAGCATTAATCCACGTGGGGTTCTTCTAAGTGGGAGCCCTGTGCAATGGTACAGGTCATATGTCCCAAGAAACCAGCTGGGTTTCAGGTTTCAATGAGAATCCTACTCAGACCAGCCAGTGTCCTGTCATCTCTAGAGCCATCGGCAGCAGCTAGGAGCTGATGTTGCCTAGACTTCAGACAGATTCTCAGCCCCTCGCTCTGTGTCTGCCTTCTCCACATCCTGCTGCAGCCAAGATAGTACACAGCCACCCACAGCCTCACAGCTGGCTCACTGCTCAGTCCTCGCAGATCTTTCAGATACACCAAACAGACCTCCCTAAATATGATTTGTTTCTTGCTCGAGTGGCTCTGATGAGGCTGAGACTGGGTATTATGAACATCCAACTCTCAAGAATCAACTAGGGGTTTCTGGTCCTTAGGCACTGAATGGCTGCAAAGAGAGGCCCAGCCCCATGCCTGCCCAAGCAGAGCGGAACCCCACTGGCACTTTGTCACTCCTGGTCCAGCTGGCTTTCATCCTACCAGGATGTCGTGCTGCTTTTGTAAATTCACCCATGCTCAGGCAGGCATAAGGATCCAGCACTCAGATGACATCACCTGCAAATGTGGGTACCCCCCCGCTATCAGTTCTGTGGTCCCGTCGCCCTGTAGTGAAATAATGTGACTGTGTAGGCTTCTCCTTGAGTCTCCCACAGACAACCACGTTTGGTTCATTTTGTATTAAGTACATCACAGACCTTGAACCCACTCTGAACTTATAACGTCTCATCCCCTGGGTTCTAAGTGTCTAGGATGTATCCATAGTGTCACTTCACTCTTATAGGGGACCAGAATGTGCCATCTCGAAATACGCCACTTTGGCATAAAGATTATTTTGAGCTGGAGGCAAATGGAAATCAGGAGATGCAGAGAGATGCCTTCCCAGAGCCTCCTCTATCTGAGTAAAAAGCAGAAACTTGTGAAAAATGGAGACTGCCATAAATCTCCTCTCCCAGGGAAATGTTGTGGCAACGGGCAGGAAAAAAATAAAGGAAACTTGACACTGAGATGGACCTGCACAAACCAGCCTTGCTCCCTTTGTTTCCCCCATGGATTTACCTTTCTACAGTTTGCCATCCTTGGAAGCCTAGAACCCTTTTCCTTTGTCTTGTCACTTCTCTACAAATTTATTGTTCCAAGATACTGTATCATCCCAAATTCTAACCACTTCTTTGAATTAGTCATCATGAAGTTTCCCCCCCGGGTGATGCATTCTACACTCATTAATAAACTGTCTCTTATTAACCTGTCATTTGTCAGTCTAACTTTATAGGGCCCCAGCTGGAGAACCTAGGAGAGAACAAGGAAAAATAACCCTTTTCTTCCCCTACACTAGCTTCCAAATCACCTAACTTAGTGCCTTTCAATACTCCCCTGTGTGTGTGTGTGTGCGTGTACACACGTGCACGCTGGTGCCAGGGCACAAAATGAGTAAGATGGGGTCTCCACTCTGAAACGTCGGTGGAATGATCCAATGCTTGTCCTGATGACCGTAACTCCATCTTCCTTGAGTCTCATACCTTAGGTCTTATACAGTATTCATCTATTCTGCGATTCACCTATTTTTCCCTGAAGATCCTCTTGTGATGAGGAAGAGAAGTGAGGGCAATGCTAGAAGCAGCTGCCTGGTGAAATTGCTTTGAAGTCTCGAGCTTTAGTCTTACAAATTCATGTGAATTTTGCATTCTATCCATAAATAATCCAAATTTGTTTTAATATAGATCTGCTTTAATTAACTCTGTTAAATTACTTAACTTTCCTTTCAGACTTTTCAGGAAAGCTGATCCTCAAGGAAGGTAATTACTCTGTGGCTTTATATAGCACACCCCAAAATTTGTGAACCGTACATTCACTTTATGCTTTCAATGTTTGATTTGTTCAACAAATATTAATTGAGCACTGACTCTATAAAGGTAACATGCTAGGCGTTGAAGATACTGGGTTGAGCAAACACAGACCCTCTTCCCAAGCTCCCAAAGCATAGAGTCCAGCATCACCCAAGATGGGGGACTGAGGTAAGGCTAAGGCTATTTCACTGGATTCACAAAATATGTTACCATTTGTATTTTCATTAACTGAAGCTCATGAAAAGCAAGAACTCAGGTCTTCTGAAACCATTTGTTCAGTGGTCTTTCCAATCCTTAATACTGACTTTATCACTCTTCCAATAAAATATGTCTACATGGGTGCAGTTGGGGGTGGGTGGGTAACAAGATTGAAGAAAATAAAAAATAGAACGTTTATTGCTCTAACCAGAGTTTCCATGTGGATTCCCGAGTACAGATGAACTCCTTCTCTGGTCAGCTGAACTGAGTTTAATGGCTATGAAATAATTCAGTGCCAGCAGACAGGATGGGCCAATTGACCTCGCTCCTTGTATTCCATTTCAGGACTTTTATGAGACTTTTCCACCTCACCGGAAAGTCGTCTTAGTCAATCAACTTTACTTATTTGGTTTGGATCACTTTCCTTAGGTAGATTAAGATCCAAGCGTGCTTTTGCGTTTTTAACTGTATTAATTGCTTGATCAACTTCCATTTCAGCAAGGCTCAGCGAAGTGCTTCCTGCTTGCATCTCTGCTTCTCTAAAAGCTGCTTCTCTGCTTTTTCCTTTTCTTTGATTAACCCTGCACTTGCCATGCAAATCCTACAAATTTTGCACTCTGGCAAGTAAATTACATTTATATTTGATTTCCGTTAGAAACTTTCATGCGTGATTGAACTTGTTTATGTTCCTCCTTTCTGATCGAATGTGTCAGATCTAAAATCTGTCCCTGACTCAATGGTATGGCAAAGAAGTCTTATCCTTGCAAAATAATTTCTAAGTAATTCAAAATGGGGAAAGAGGAGGAAAAAGAAAGTGTCAAAAATTCACTTTTTTTCATTTTAGAAGCAAACGAATTCCTAGAACTGATAAAGGTTTAATTAAGCATTTTGAAATAATCACCAATAACCCAATGAAAAAGTAATATATATAAAACCATTTGTATATTTCCAATCCTTGTACTGAGGTAGCAGTGTTAACACTTTAAAAGTATGTATCCTTGAAGGGCAAAACAACAATCAAATAGTTCCAGATGGATTTGGATAGTCAAGAGGTCCATGTAATCAATAAGAATTTACCTCAATCTTACCTCAAATAAAATACTGTTCCTGGTATCTATATAGACCTTTTTAAGCAGATAACAAAGCATGGCATTAGGTGAAAATGGATAAATTCTTTCTGGAGAATTATAAATAACGTGATTGTATGAATAAACAATCCATCTTTCATTTTAGTATAATATTACTAGGTACTTTAAATATATTTTTAATATTCTAAAATAGAACATAATTAAGAATTAATTGATTTACTAAAGCATTTAAAATTTTATATTCTCTTACCAAAGAAATACAAATTACTTTGGAGATCTCTCCTTACAGTAATGACTGTTCACTTGAGAAGAAAAATAAAGAACATTAAAAACATAGTTAGCATCAGATGATAATTTGACCTTTCTCCAAACTCCAGTTACGTAAGGCTGAATTTTTATTATTTCTCATGTCCTACCCCTAATTTCTCAAATTCTCAACGAATGAACTCAACACATTATATGTTAAAAACTACCCATTGTCTTTCCTTTGGTCCCATCCAGCTTTTCCAGTCCACTACAGTCTGATCAAACTATTGGTCCCCAACCATCTCTACACTTCTAACCTCATGCTGTGGCCCATATATTTCTAACTGCCCTAAAGTAGATTCCCCAGGATCTACACTTACTACCGTCCAGCCTACCCTTCATCTCTCAACACCAATACCAGCTTCTCTGTGAAGTGGTCCCTGAAAGTTCTCTCCCATCTCTGAAACACTGTATGTGGAATATTCTGAAATGCAACATTAGCAAAAAGTATAAACACATGGGCTTCGGTGTCATACTTAGATTTTCATTGTAGCTGAGCACTGACTGTATGTCCTTGGGCAAACTACCTGACCTCTCAGACTCCGCGTTTGCTCATCTGTAAGATAGGAACAGCAATACACATTTTATTGTGGTGAGGAGCAGAGGAGACAACTAATGTAGGACTTTTGGTCCAGTGTCTGTGCAATAAGAAGGGCTCAAGATTAGTAGCTGTTGTTATATTATTACTATCCCTCACATCTCATCCATGACAAATTGTATTCGTTGGGAGAGGACAAGTCTATTTCTTACTAGATGGTTTTGGTAAGCAAATGTCTTATGTTTCTTTGCTATTATCCATCACAATATCTAATACAATATCATGGTTCTTAATAAAAATTTCTTAAGTGATAATTTCTTCTGTGAATACATTAAATGGCTATTCATAAGAAAGAAAGACAGAAAGAAAGGGAGAAAAAAGAAAGAAAGAGAGGGAGGGAGGAAGGAAGGACAGAAGGAAGGAAGAAAGGAAGGAAGGAAGAAAGAAAGGAAAAGAAAGTCAGCCATTCTCCTTTCTCACACAAGTGTGTGTGTGTGTGTGTGTGTGTGTGTGTGTGTCTGGCAACTTCTGGAATGGAATGTCAGCTATTTTTGTATTCCCATAGGAGACATGTCAGTGCTTCTAAAGATTGGTCATTCTCACCAATAAATAAAATGTAATTAAAAGTGCCAATACTTTTAGACTATTACCAGATAGAAAATAACTCAAAACAAATTTTCCTAATAATAAATTCTTAACAATTTAATCTAGTCAATGATATTTAGCTCAGTATCAAGTTTTCAAGCTTTTTTTAGCTTTAGAAAAATTATAATTTCTGAGTAACTAAAACTTGAGAAATAAAAGACATCTTGCTAGCATAATTTGTAAAGCATTCAGTGGTTAAAATAAGAAAAATTAGCCTTTGAGTGAAACTTAAAACACATTTGTCAAAAGCTAGCAGCCAAAACACAGGAAAGCAATTTATCCAAAATTAGATTGCTTTGAAATCCTAAGGTTAATGGAATCAAGAGAGGGAAAAGGTGGTGAGATAATTTGGCATCGTTAAAACCTTCAATGTAGATGGGAGATAATCTAAGTTAACTACATGAACATTAACTGACGTCTTAAAATGCTCCAAACAATTGGGAGCTGTTAGACGAACAGGAACATAGAGTGACTTTTGTACCTGTCTTTTAGAAGGATAATGTGAAGCCCATTGAAATCTTTTTTTCTTGTAAAGGTTTTTTAACTTACAAATAACTGGACTGAAATTCCAAGTCTACAAAGAGAACACGAGTTTATCTTAATATGAACACAAGTCCCATTTGTAGAATTACTTGAAAAACAGTGAATTTTTAATTTGAGTCCTTGAAATATATCTCTGGGCATTATTGGGGGCTTTTGGAGTGACAGAGGTAAATGATGAAGAAATAAAACTATGGTGTTTGGCCATAAGGCTGCCTCAGAGAACCTGCATCATTTACTTATATTAACGTCATTCATCATTTTATTTATACTCATTCCTTCATTCATTCATATTCAAATGTTTCAATGTGTCCTAAGAAGTATTACCATTGCAACAACTACAATAACAACAAAATGGAATCATGGATTCTGCTTTCCTTAAATGGAGATGAGTAATAACCATGTTTACAGGTTTATGTTTATGTTCCCTTGGGTTGTACTTAGTATTTAATATATTTAAGTCAAATAATTCTGTTAAAGTGTCTTTTCTCCCCTGGGACCCCTAAGAAACAAGAAAAGTATAAATTAAATGTACCAGTATCCAAAGATATAGCATTTATATTTTTTGAAAAGAGTAATATTATTTGTTAGAGATCTTGTTCGGTCATTTATAAATAGTCGCCTTTGTAAAGCAAGAAATAACCTTGTTTAAAAAACCACTGACATTGTTTTTCTATTGTCACCTACTGGTAATTGAAAATGTGTTTTTGTCAGTTCTAGCTAAGATGGAATGTAATTCCTTCTAAGATCTTGATCTTAAATTGGTAGCAAGAAAGCCAAAGAGAAAAAGCAAGAAGTCTTTACTTGTTCTTTGCACAAGTAATTTTGTACTGCCCTTTCTGATAATGTGAGTTATTATTCTTACTGACTCTTGGAAAGCAGAAATAAGCTTCTATTTTTTTTTTTTTTTAACAGCTCTCAGCTCTGTTTTACTCAATTGACATGGAAGTGGGTCTCTGCCTGGCTTTGGAACACACATTTGTAATGTTTATTTTAAAATAAAATCCAGATTGCTTTGTTAGAACAAGCATCTACACACAGTAAATAGCTAAATCCTTGCCACAATCTCTTCAGCTTCGTTTGTTTTCTGCAAGACCACAGATTTGTTCTAGAACATGTGTAACCTTACAGCCCAAAGTATAACAATGATTGCAGAGAATTAGTCTTAGTCTCAAAATCATGGATCCAGAATAATTCAGACTGTTACCAGCCTCAATTGGAAAACTACCCGAATCTGATGTTTCAGAATGATCACACCCTGCAATGCTTATCTATATTTCAAAGAGTGCAAACAGAATTTTAATTACACTTGTAACACTGCCTGAGGTAATCACATCACAGAAAATACTGAAGAGCTGTTCTGAAATTCTTTTTTTTTTTTTTTTCTATTTGAGGGAGTACAGAGGACAGCTAGAAATGAGTAAAATTCTTTCATCATCAGAGAATTTGAAAAATAAACAAGCTGATTTGGAAGAGATTATACCTTCTCATCAATTAAGGAGTCACTTAATCTTGGAACTGGGATGAATTTATGAGGTCACATAAGCAAATCTTTGCACGAGAGCAACAATTCTATCTTTATTATTCTGGGTAGAGGTCACCCTGACTCTGTTTAAACACGTCTAGAAACTGGGAGTTTCCTAGTTAACAAAGCGGTCCAGCCCAACAGTTTTATAAAGAGTTCTAAATGTTCAAGAGTTCCCTGTATCGAGGCAAAAAAATTCACCTCGCCTAGAACTTCTTTTTAATTGTTCTTTATGCTGTCCTGTGGAGTTAACAGAGTGAATCTAATTAACTCTTGTTTCACCCGACCTTCTTTCAAATATTTGAAGATACCTACCATGACCAGTATTTGTGGTGCAATGGTTCAGTGCTGTTCACTTTATTTCTTTTGATTTCCTGCACGCTGCAGGGATCCACGGATGGGGTGAGCTCCCACCTCCTTTGTCTTTTTAACCACAATAAAGGTGTCTTTTATTTTATTTTATTTTATTTTATTTTTTTGCGACACGTGGGCCTCTCACTGTTGCGGCCTCTCCCGTTGCGGAGCACAGGCTCCAGACGCGCAGGCTCAGCAGCCATGGCTCACGGGCCCAGCCGCTCCGCGGCGTGTGGGATCTTCCCGGACCGGGGCACGAACCCGTGTCCCCTGCATCAGCAGGCGGACTCTCAACCACTGCGCCACCAGGGAAGCCCAAAGGTGTCTTTTAAAAAGCCTACTCTTCTGTTGCCTTTGTGTAAGCCCCCTCCTAAGTTAAGTATCACACCTACTTTAGCCCTTCAACATATATGATATTTTATATCTAAGTATATATGGACTTTGATGTTTAAAATGTGTAATCAGGAGGCATATAAGCATTTGGACTTTTAAACAAAAGACCATATTGACGATACCATGTATGAAATAAGTACACATACAGTGTAGGTTAAAAACTAGAATCTTAAATGCCATAGTTTGTTGACATTTAAAAATTGGTTCTTGTGGCATATGGCTGTTGGAAATATATATCTGAAGCTGAACTATCACATGTTCAACTTTTTCAAGGTAATATGATAAATAAGGAGCAGCACTGATCTGCATACTCGTTTATCTAGCTGTTAGTAGAAGGCAATCAGGTAGGTATAGGTGTTGGTGGGTGTCAGATCTGCAGTATGTCATTCTCAAAAATGCAAATAAACATATAATGCATGTTTGGGAAGCTTTCTTGGTAAATTTATTTGCTGAGGCATTCTGTCATCAACATGGCTACATGAATTATCTGAGTCTGCAGATACTCTTCTGAAACCTGAAACTCCTTTGTGCTACGGACCTAAGAGACTTGGGGGGAGAGGGGGGCAGTGGTGGTATGAACTTGGAAAGATCAAGAGGAAACTTTCTAAATTCTAGATTGTGGGATTTCCCTGGAGGTCCAGTGGTTAAAACTCCTCACTTCCAATGCAGGGGGCACAAGTTCAACCCCTGATCGGGGAACTAAGATCCCATATGCCACATGGCACAGCCTAAATAAATAAATAAATTCTAGATGATGACAGGTGGGTGGGCATTCATCAAACTAATTGATCAATGAATTTCACTGTATATAAACCAGACTTTAACTGGCAAATAAAATTTAAAAAAGCAAATGAATTTTGAAGGAAACTTTCTGAGACCACGTTAGAATATCTGGACATGGCTTTGTTTCCTTGCAAGTGAACCATCACCACGTGGTTTTCCAAAAGTTAATATCTGAGGACTGAAATACTCAAGACTGTAGGAGCCGGGGAAGGAGGAAACTTTAATTTATTAGGGACCTTCCACATATTCAGAGGATGAAACTTGATCCTGTGGCTGCAGTGGTGCATAAATCCCATAAAGCTAGTCAGCCATTGGCTAATGTTCTAAAGTCCCTGAAGCATTAGTTAGAGCCAGAGAAAGAAATCCCATTTAACTGGGCATCTAAGATGCTTTACTGATAAAGCAGGACCAACAGCTCTGTCTGCGGCATTGCAGCATAGAATTCCCCAAAACTAATGGGATTGCCATACTTTTATTAGTCTTTCTTACAAAGCTTCCATTTAATGAAGATTTGCATAGGAATTAACTTTTTTTCCCCCTTTGGTGCCCAAAGAACTTCTATCTAATTAAGGACACTCCACTTGAAAGTATTTTCCTCACTACTCCTCAAATGCATCAACGAAACAGAGATCTCAATTTCTTGCCTCAATAAAATGATGCAAATCCCAAATGGGAGAGCTTGATAAACAATGCATGAAGAACACAGAAAATATGCAGAACCCAGCTTCCTGGACCAACTGTAAATACAGTCTCATAAAGATTAATGATTATAGAAAATGTTCTGTCAGATAAGACAGAAAGAGCAAGGACAACAATTTTCTTTTACATAAGATTGTCACACACAAAAAATCCTGGAAGGTACCTACATCTATAATTTTCTCTTTCTTAAGTGTTATTTAAAATACAGAGTCAAAAACATACTAATATTTAGTATTTTCAAAGGGTTACCTCAAACAAAATTTTAGAGAACAAAATGTTAATATTAATTTAGAATCATTACAAGAATATGGCTTAAAACGTTTTACTCTTATATGGTATCCACTTTCATTTTGGAGCCAAAGTTTAGGAAATTAAGAAATATTAATTATCAATCATCAAAGTATGGATTTAAATGTGCAAAATAGAAGAGAAATATATGACAAGATCCTTACTTCAAAGATATTATCTGCTTAGGAGAATAAAATTAACACACATAATCAATATTGAAATGATAATGAGATAAACAGTTAAATAATCTGGTATGAAATGTAAATGCAAGGGGACATAAATTCTAAGGAAGGAAGGGTCGGTATGGCCTACAGTTGTCATACACAGTGTCGCAGAGAACTTAGGCTCTAAACAGCCTGGAAGGATGGCGAGATCAGAATTGGCAAGGATGAGGAAGAAGCAGAGCAGTTATCTGGGCAGCTTTTGGGTTGTAATGAAGGGATGGGGCTTATAGATGCTGATGAAAGGAGGAAGATGTGACTATTTTAAAGAAGAAATGTTAGGAGGATATTCAATGCCGTAGATCTGATTTGATGTGAGAACTAACCGACGATTTGCGAAGATTTCCAAGGAAGGTAGAAATAGGATGGCAGTAGGAAGAGAAGGCAAAGCAGAGTAGAACAAGTCTTAGACTTAAATCCCAATATCCGGGTAAAACTTATGTTTGCATCTCAGTGTTGAGCAAGGTGAATGAGGGATGTCAAAGACTATAAATCACTACAGACACACAAGGTAGTAATGTTTTAATATCACTCTGAGAGTAGTGTTGGCGGGAATAAAGAGGGTCCGGAGGCAGTTGAGCGTTCATGAGTGAGGGGACCTGGTCAAGTTGATTCATGATTCAATGTGGAACTGAGGACTATATAGGAACTGAAATTATTGAATTTTGTATATTCTAACATCTGTTTTCTGTCTAATGAGGTAAATATCTTTCCTGCTTCAATAGTCTCAGAATATATTTCAGGTCATAAACTTGTAACTCTGCAGTAGCTGATATTTTCTGTACAAATACTATTTGTCATAATTTGCTCAATTATTGCCTAGCAAAACCCCACACAACTAACACTCAACAAAAAGTTAATTGATGACAACTGTGTCTAACAAAAATATATATTCTAACAAAACAAAATAACAAAACAAAAATATATATTCTAACAAAAATATATATTCTAACAAGGTTCTAACAAAAATATATATTCTAACAAGGTTCTTACAACTAAAAGCAGCTGAAATGCCCACCAAATAGCAATAAGTTGATAATGCTCTAGTTTTTTTTTTTTTTCATTTGAGGGAGGAAAGTGAGAGAATTTCCAAATCTAGGGTGCTCATTAGATGTGACATGGGAAAAGATGAAGCACATTCTAAGGTTCTTCTATCTGACCATCCAAGAGAATGGAGACTATTATGATAAGACCTTATACAAAGAAAGCCAACATTTTATCCCTAAAAGAAAACTAGCAAAGACTACTTAAAAATGAAATTCCATTAGGAAAGAGAAATAAACAAAGTCTTGTTTCAAATCCATATAAACTGCAGAAGCTGATAGTTGGCAATATAATCTGATGGCCTTTGCATATTTGCACACACACTGTGAGTGGCAAAAAAAAAATACCAGGTGTGTGTATTTTCTCTTTATTTCAGAGAACCCTATGAATTTAAGGCTGGCAAAGTCTATCACACAAGCTTGCAATAGCAATAAGAGATAAGAACTAGTTAAGGAAGGCCTTCCTGTAAAAAGTGCCTTAGAAATTTCTCATCACACAGAACTGATAAAACCCCAACACTCACAGGATGCCACGAATGCCAAGGGCTGAAATGAGATTGCTCCCCAAACAGGATGATGTCCGGGAGAGTCAGCTTGTAACAAAGGATAAGGTAGGCTGAGCGAGCAGGGTAACAGGGAAGCGTACTTAGTGGGAAAAAAAAGACACACAGAGAACAAATACGTCGCAGCTTTCAGCAGCGAGGCCAACTCCTAAAACAACGGTGAGATGCAAACCAATTAGAAGGGCTCCTCGCTAAGGCCCAGCTTTTCTATTCAGGGACGTTTCCAATTGTCTGTTCTACACTTCTTGGTGCTTATTCGTATGCCAACCGTGTGGTTTGAATTGCATCCCTTAAAAGATATGTTAAAGTTCTAATCACTGGTAACTGGGAATGTGACCTTATTTGGAAATAGCCTCTGATGATGTAACTAATATATAAGGAAAAATCAGGTCCTACTGGAATAGGGAGGGCCCTTAATCCAATATGACTGCTGTCTTTGTAATAAGAGAAGAAACGCAGAGTCAGACCCACAGAGAGACACAGAAAGAACTCCATGTGATGATGAAACCAGAGATTGTAGTGATGAGCTAATAAACCAACGAATGCCAAGGATTGCTGGAAAACCCAGAAGCTAAGAGAAAGGCACGGAACAGGTGTTTCCCTAGAAACTTCAGAGACCATGACCCTACAGACACCTTGGCTTTAGACTTCTGGCCTCCAGAACCGTGAGAGGACACATTTCTATTGTTTTAAGCCACCTAGTTTGTGGCAGCAGCCCTAAAAAACGAATATACTGACCACGATTGATTATTAATTGTTTCCTGCATCTTGCTTTTTTCAATGAGATGGCAAACTCCATGAAGGCAGGGTCCTTATACTATACTCTCCTCACCTGTCCCCCAACCACAAGAGCCTAGCTCACTTTTACAATAGAAACCAAGCCCTTCATGGGAACCACCATCGCCTAGCTGTGTTCCAGAGCACAAAGTCTACTGAACAGGTGGTAAATGGGTGCTAAAACCTGTCGACGGCTAATTGTCAAATGGATGAAGCCTCCAGAGTGTATTTGTCCTAAAGCAAATCACTGTGTATTTTACTACATAATTGTTTTCTAATGATTTCTATGTTGCCTGCTTCCATAAAATATTTTACTTGAGTGACACAACTAACAAGCATAAAAACAGGACAATTAAAACAAAATGAAAAATGCTGGAGAAAAAAGGAGGAGAAAAGATCTACTTTCAGCCATGAGTTAATTATTACAATTGATCAATATTCCTCTGAGCTTACTGACAGCCAAGGAAAACATGGTTTTATGGTAGGTGCTGGAGGAAAGGGAATGCATTTATCTTCACCTGAAGAGTAGAATATTTTCTTAACGTAAAACTACAGTAAGTCCCCTACATCCGAATGAGTGCTGTTCCCAGAGTGTGTTCGTAAGTCCAATTTGTTTGTAAGTCCAGCAAAATTAGCCTAGGTACCCAACTAACACAACCGGCTATATAGTACTGTAATGTAATAGGTTTAGAATACTTTTCACACAAACAATACATAAAAAACAAACACAGAAAATAAAGAAAACATTTTTAATCTTACAGTACAGTACCTTGAAAAGTACAGTAGTACAGTACAAGAGCTGGCATACAGGGGCTGGCATCGAGTGAAGAGGCAAGAAGAGTTACTGAGTGGAGGAGGGCGGGGAGGTGGGAGATGGTAGAGCTGAAGGATCGCCAGCAACAGGAGATGGAGGCCAAGCTGCAATTTCACTCACGCCTGACGTTGATGGAACACATGTTCGCAACTTGAAGGTTCATATGTAAGGGACTTTATTAGAATTTTTATGAGAATTCTCAATGAGACCTTTTATGTAAACTCAGTATATATTCAAGAAACTAAATTGTTAGTTTCTTTAGTAACTATTTCGCAGAAGATGTTGACGTGTTTTGCGAATGGACATTTCCTAAGTAACTCCTAAAAGGACATGGAGGATATTTATGGATTTTGTCATTCTTTCATCCTACAAGAATTTTTTAACTGCCTAAAATGTGTCAGGACTGTCAAGGTGCTGAGATCTAGATACAGTCCCTGTCCTTAAACAACTCTCTGATTAGTGAGAAGACAATTCATATGATAGATACTATAATAAAACATGGTAGGCACAAAAACAACAACAAAAAATGAATAGAACATTGAGAAACATGGAACTTAGCCCAGGACATACAGGAAGATGTGATTTCAAATAAGATTCAATAGGAGCTAAAATTCCAATGTCCAGTTCTTCCTGGTAAGCTGGCAGTACTGAGGCAATCTAGAGAACAAAGCAGAGGTTGAAAATTAATGACCTATGGGCCACATCTGACCAGTAGACGTGTTCTGTTTTGTCACACAATGATTTAGCATTTTTTGGTACATTTAAACATTTAAAAATTATTTAAAAATTGGATCTCTGGCTTCTTTGAAAATTGGAAGAGCTGGTCCACAGAGCAACAATTGACTACATGTGTTGATGGTCTAGGTTTGGAAAAGCACTGCATTGGACTTTCTCCAGCAATCATCGAGAACCTTCAATCAACTCATGGGATTTGTGGACCAGATTCATATAATGGGTAAATTCTCTAATGAGCTCCAAGTGTTAACACTCTGGCTTTTCTGAAGTAACTTATGTTTATAGATCAGAGACACGCACCTTGCACAGTTGTCATTCTGTTGTAAAAAACTTAAGCTATGCTTTTGTTAGTACCTGAGTGGAATGTCAAGCTACTGTCAACCAAAATGAGCTGCACGGGTATACCTGCAAAATATACATATGTTGTTTTTCCCTCAAAGGAGAGGTTCAATCTGTTCCAACAACTGAATGAACACGTGCTCCAAACTCCAGAGTTACACAGCACCTAATACAGCAAGTGGATTTGGATCACAAAGGATGGTAATGACAAAAGCCACTATTTTCAGAGCATTTAATAATGTGTCCGACATTGTGTTTCAGGCTTTTTCTACCTTTTCTCATGTAATCTTTACAACAAACATATGTGGTCTAAGTTATTATCTTCATTCTGCTGGCAAGGAGCCTGAGGCTCAGACAGAGATTCAGCAACTTTCCCAAGGTCATAGAGCTGGTACATGGCCAAGCTGGAATTCAAATCTAGGTCTGTGTAACGCCCAAATCTGAGCTCTCAAATCCTTGACTGTGTACTATCTCCAGCGTCAAAGATCACCACAAAACTACAATGTGCATAAACTCTGCATATGTGTGTGTACACACGTCTATATGCACATACTTAAAATAAATATTATGTGTGCCCAATATTTTAACAGTTATGACAGACACGTCTTGTCTGAAGTAGTTTTCAGAATCATGCATTTGATGAGATTTTGTGAAGTAAATGGATTTACCACATACCATTTACAAAGGGCTTGGTAATCTGGAGATTCATAAACCAAAGGGGAAAGGTCAAATGGTTTAGAAGACGATATTGGAAAAACTGGTTTATTATATTGAAAATAATAAAGGTACCTAAGATTAAATGCAGATTCAAATAATAATCAGATCACACTTAGCATCTATTACATCAGCAAAATTAGAAAGTTGGAAAACGTCAAGTGTTAGTGAGGATGTGGAAATAGAGCAGATATTCTCAACCTTGCTTGCATATCGGAATCACCTGGGAAGCTTCAAGTACTGCTGCTGCCTCAGTTCTACCCCCAGAGATTCTGATTTAATTAATCTGGGTTACAGCCTAGGTGGCTGCAGTTTAAAATCTTCCCATGTCTTTACAGTCTGGGTGGCTGAGCACGACTGGGATGGAAAAACTGTCATTGGGTGCCGATGCCTGGGTAGCCAATCTGGAGAACAATCACCACTAGTGACCTTACATGTACATACGCCACACGATCCAGCAATCCTGCTCCTGGAATATACAGCCCAGAGAAGGTTTTACAACAGCTTAGAGGACATATACACAACTATGTCCATCCCGGTGTGGCTATAGGACTGGAGACAATCCGATTCGTTCACCCATCTCAGGGGTGAATGAATACCCAGGGGAAACGTTAAGCAGTGTCTGGCAGGCAGGGGAGATGCCTGGGTGCGATACAGAGAGTCATCAACATATAGATGGCATTTAAAGCCACAGGGCTTACTGAGATCACTTCGGACTAGACTGTACACCCTTGAGAGAGGCAAAGGCCACACCTTAGCTATTCCTACATTTAGGGAAATGGCTCCAAAAAAGGAGCCAACAAAGGAGAATGAAATGAAGTGGTTGGTGAAGCGGAGGCATAGGGGGAATGTGGGCTCAGGGGAGCCTGGAGAAGCAGGGAGTGTCCTCCATGTCACCTGCTGCTGACAAGTCCAGCAGGCAAGACTCTGGCAAGTTGCAGGTTATCCTCCATGACCTTGATAAGAGCTGTCTCTATTCTGTGGGAGAAGCAAAGCACCAATTAAGATGCATGGGAGTTAAGGAAGAGAAGGCAGTGAGTCCGTTGACCCTTCTGAGGAATTTTGCTAGGAAACTTAAAGAAAATCAGTATGGTCTCTAACTATCTAGTGGGAGATGTGGAACAAGGTGAAACTTGTTTTAAAAGATGGTTATTATTAAGACATGACTGACAGTCCTGGGGAAGGAGCTAGTCAAGATGATTTGATTGATGTTGCAGGATAGGAAGGGAGCAAGGTACTTGAGAAGAGGTGAGGGGATGGATTCCAACGCATACATTCAGGACAGGCTTTGTGACTACTGGTGCAGGTTGGTGGGTGGAATGGGGAATGAAAGGAACAGTTGCTTGTTTCTCTTTTCTCTGTGAACATGAAACATAGCCATCAGCCAAAAGTGAGAGGGGCAGGGACTGTTGGAGATCTGAAAAGAGAGAATCTGTGAAACAGTCACCTCGTTTATGAGAGAAACACTGCTGTTGGCTGGATCATTCCTGCTGTTATAGAGGTCACGGTGTACATGATATTTTCCTAAAAAGCCTATTCTTAGCTGCTTTAATACTTATAGCCCTTACCACGTTATGTTGTCATTATGTTTATTTGCCCCCAGGTTGCCTCTTAGCACTGCCTCGGTCAGGGTCTGGGTTCAGAATTAGAACCCAGTGCCTGGCTCGGTATTCTCCCCAGATATTTTAAATGAGTTGTTACATGTGTATGGAAAGGCCCTCCATCAACAGAGCTGATACCTGCTTTAAGTAGATTTTAAAGCATAAATGATTATTTTCAACCAAGTCTAAAAGTGCCCTCTCAAGGATGAAAGTAAATAAAAGCTAATTATCAAACAATCAATAATACTGTCACCTTGATTAAAGATTTAGCATATAATTCCTCTGAAACAATCTCACAAGTTGTTTTAAAATAATTGTAGCAATAATTGCATATAAATAGATATTTACATTTAACTTTCAGAGAGTTAGTAATGGAAAAATGACTCATAAGGATGCACTCTTCCAAGGCCAGACTTTGTAGGGATAAAGTCTTAGCAAGACCAGTGTCTCTTACCATTTAAGTCAATGAGATAATGTTTAGAGTGAAATCAGTTTAGAAATATATTACCTTATTCTAGACATTTATGGGTTCCATATACTCTTGATAGACTGCAACTTTTTTCCAAGCTATATCCAGATTTGGAGGAATAAATTCTCATTACATGTTCCAAGTAATCCTTTAAAAACTGACATCAGTGTGGGTAGCTGACACTTAGATGCCCTTAAAATTACTTTGCTTGAATGTTGGCTGTGAAACTATAGCTATATGCATGAGATATGCATGAAAAAAAAATTTTAAGCTGGATCTGTCATAAAGACTCTCTTTAGGCCCCTTTCTTTTCACACCAGGAAGAATTTTTTTTTAGCTATTGAAAAATATGTCCCAATTACTTTCTAGATTAGGAAGAAAAAAATAAATAAAACATTTGTCTTTTGGGCTTAGAATCATATGATTATAGTTAAAAAGGCCTGACTTGAGTTAAAGTATAGATTTCTTTCCTTCCTTCCTTCCTCCTCCCTCCCTCCCTCCCTCCTTCCTTTCCTTCCTTCCTTCCTTCCTTCCTCCTATCTTTCTTTTAAACAAACATTTATCAAGGGCCTACTAGGCACCAGGAACTGGGGATATAAAAACAAGATACATGAAACTCATACTCTGTTGGAACAGAAATGTACAGCAATGAATAAGACAGAGTAATATGTATCATAGGAGAGAAATAAATTTCTCTGAGAGAACAGCAAGTGAGGGAATTCACATTTTTTAGAGTAATGGTAAAGAGCTGGAGTTGTGTCAGAAAAGTCTTCAGGGAGAGGGTGACATCTGAATTGGACCAGTTGATAGATACATAGAAGAATAGATTAAGGTAACTGATAAGTCAATTTAAAGAATCATAGAGGAAATTTTGATGGGATACAGTTGATTATTTAAAAGTGTGTTAATTCTTAAATATGTGATGTTTTTGAAAATATTTTACTGTTACCAATTTCCAATACAATTTCATTATGGTTAGAGATTTCGAAATTTATTAAAACTTACTTAGTGGCCCAGCACATGGTCAATTTTGGTGAGTACATTCTCACTTATAGATGCAGTGTAGTATGACGTTGTTGAATGTACTGTTCTATGTGGAACCTAAAATAGTAGAATACATAGAAGCAGAGAGTAGAATGGTGGTTACCAGGGTCAAGAAGGTGGGGGAAGTGGGAAGATGTTGGTCAAAGGGTACAAGACTGCAATTACGTAGGATGAATAACTATAGAGATCTAATGTACAGCATGAGGACTATAGCTAATAGTACTGTATTGAATACTGGAAATTGCTAAGTAGATTTTAGGTGCTCTTGTCACAGACACACACACACACACACACACAAATGGTAACTATGTGAGGTGATAATTCGTTTGACTGTAGCAATCATTTCACTATATATATATATGTATACATCAAATCATCATGTTGTACATCTTAAATATAATACAATTTTTATTTAAAAAAATAAAAACAAAATAAAATAAAAAGGTTTAGAGGAAAAAAAGTCAATTAGGTCATTGTGGTTGACAGTGACTTTTAGGCCTTCAGTTCATTCCTGATAATTTTTGCTCAGTTCTCAATTGCTTAGAGAGGTGATATTTAAAATCTTCATCCATAATTTTTATCTATTTCTTCCTCTAATTGTCAATTTTACTTCATGTATTTTGAAGCTTTTTTATTAGTCACATATACTTATAATTGTTATATCTTCCTGATGCATTGACCCTTTTGTCATTTCAAAATATCTCTCTTACCCTGTACTCTTCATCTTGAAGTCTACTTTATCTCACGGTAATATGTCCATGGAATACTCCGCATGCTCAGTGTTTGCATAGTGTATGTTTTTCACCCTTTTACCTTCAAGCTATTTGTGTCTTTATATTTAAAGTGTATCTCTTATAGAGAGCATATGGTAAGGTATTGCTTTTCCATTCTGTTAATCTCTGCCGTTTAAGTGCTTAGTCAATTAACAGTTACTATAATGCCTGGTATGTTTAGATTTATGGTTCCTATTTTACTGTTGTTTTTGGTTTCCATCTACTTTTTTTCCCTCTTTTCTTCCTTTCTTGATATCTTTGGGGTTAAATAATGTTTTTTTAGAAATTAAATTTGTCTATTAGCTTTTTATAATGCTATACTTCTTTGCATTATTTTTAGCAATTGCAATAGAGATTACAATAAACATTTTTAAATTTTCACAGGATTTTAGAATCAATATTGTACTACTTAATGCCAAATGTAAGTACCTTGAAATGATATAACTCCGTTTATCCCCATCGCCACCCTTTTTGCTATGTTTGTCATACTTATTACATTTATGTATATTATAAATACAATCAAATGTTATTTTTTAAGTAACTCATATTTTTAAAGTATTAAGAAGAAAAAATTTCTTTAATATTTACTGATATTTTTATTATTTCTAGTGCTCTTTATTCTTCCTGAGAATGTAATTTTCCTTCATTTCACTTCAGCCTGAAAAACTTCCTTTTACAATTCTTTGTAGTACAGGTCTGAGGATGATGAATTCTCTTAGGCCTGGTTTATGTGCAAATTTCTATATTTTTCTTTTATTTATAATGGACATTTTTACTGTGCATATAATTTTGGGTTTTGGTTTCTCTTCCACTCCCTCTAGCACCTTGAAGATATCATTCCACTGTGTTTTGACCTTTATTCTAATGAGAAGACTAATCATTCCTATTATTTTCTATATTGTTGTATTTCTGGATGTTTTCAAGTTTTTTTTTCTTTAGCTTTGGTTTTCAGCAGTTTGACTCACGTGTCTAGGATGTAATGTAGTTTTCTTTATATTTATGCGTCTAGTCTGCTTGGATTCACTCAGCTTCTTGAATCTGTAATTTATGTCTTTCATCATATTTAGAAAATTATGGCTATTATTTTTTCATATATTTCCCTCTTTTTGCTGTCCTCTATTTCTGGGACTCCAACTGTACTTCTGATATTAACCCACAGGTACAGAGGCTCTGTTAATTTTTTTCTTTTTCTTTTCCTATTGTTAAATAACATCTATTGATGTATCTCCAAGCTCACTGATTCTTTTGCCATCACCAATACATTATTTTTTTAAATTGTAGTTTCAGTTCTAGAACTTACATTTAAATCTTTCTCAAATACCTTTATTGAGGTATAGTTTACATCCAATAAAATTTATTCATTTTAACTATATACAAGGAAATGAATTTTAATAAGTTTACAGAGTTGTGCAACTATCACCACAAACTAATTTTAAAACATTTTCATCATCCCCAAAGGCAATCTGAATTCTCAATTTTCTTCATTCATCTAGATGTTTATTCACATGCTGGTATCTTACTCTCTTGATTGTAGTAAGTTCTGAAATCTGAAACTGTTAGTCTTCCAAGTTTGTTCTTCATTTTTCATTCTTGTTAATAGTTAAGAAGAGTTTCTATCTCTCTGCTGAGATTTTCTAATTGTTTATCATGAGTATGTCTTTATATATGTTCTTAATAATTGTATTAGCCGCTTTACAACTCTTACCTGTAATCCCAGGATCTCAGGGTTGGTCTCCACGCTTTCCTTTTCTCTTGAGTCTGGGTCATATTTTGTTTTTTTGTATGTCAACTAATTCCCTGCTGTGGTCTGGACATCATTCATGCTGCATTGTAGAGACCCTGAAATCTGTTATATCCTTCAATGTTATCATCCAATAAATGTAAAACTTATGATAAAAGTAGAAACTCACTCTGAAACTCCTAATAGATAATTGATTCAGATACCAGTCATCAATGGATAAAATATCAATTACAGTAGGATAGTTGCATAGGATCTATATACACACTCACAGATTACTTGCTAATTACAAAGTGAAAGATGTAGTTTACAGTAAAGTGATCTTAATCCCTAACTCAAGTGATCAAACTAGTGTCACTAGCAATAAGGGGCAATGTTACTTTATATGCTTCCTGATATGAAGTACACAGCTTCATGTCTGAAATATTCTGTTAAACATATTTAATATGGATCTAATTAAACCTTTAGCCAGTTAATAGGAAATATAATGGAAAGAGACAAGGTAAAACATCAGGAAGAAACAATAAGACAAATCTGAAATGTGGAACATTTCAAGACAACAGGTCAGGACTCACTGGAAAGTTAATTTCATTAGGTTAAAAAAAAATGCAGGGGCTCTTTTTTCAGATAAAAGTAGACTAAAGAGATATAACCAAATGCAGTGTAAGAACTTTGATTGGATCTTGGTTCCAAAAGGCCAGTTTTAAAAGACATTTTTTTTTAAAGCAAAACAACTGATGAAATTTGCATAGGGAAGAAGATTATATGATCTTAGGGTTTTTTTGTTAATTTTATCAAGTATGATAATGGGCATGCGTTTGTACAGGGAGGTGTGCATTTTTGGAGATGCATACCGAAGAATTTAGAGGTGAAATGTCATGATGTCTGTAACTCATTTTCAAGTGGTTCAGAAAAACATAGAGAAAAAGATTGAATATCTATCAAAATAAATCACGTAAGATAATACCAAACAATTGCTGAATCTAGGTTATGGGTGTATCAGTGCTCACTGTATTATTCTCTCAACTTTATTATAGTTTGAAATTTTTCATAATAAAATATCAAAGGAAAAGTATCTTTTCAGCACTTGCCCACCCAACAGTTATCAGACTTCTAGGTAAGAACTGATCCCAACAAACTTTTGCTGATCTGACTCCTACCAAGGCTATGTCATTTATTTCCATGCCAGCACTGCCTGTTTCTGTCATACCTGGGAATTCTGTCTTTATCCAGATATAACATCAGACGGAGAAAAGAATTTGGGACTGAGAGAGAAGCTTCCACTGTCTCTGGAGCTTTCCATTATGGTGGATGATAAAGGCCTGATCTTATCTCCCAGATCTGGATATAAGCATCACATCCCATCCCAGCTACCTGCTGCATCCTTGACCTGACAGGGCACAGCTCAAGCCTATGCTGACCCCAGAGCGTGACAGCATTATTCCAACTCAGCAGTTTGAAGAGAACTCCTTCTGAGCTATTCTGTCAGTGATTCCATCTTTCCACTGCCCAGGAAGGTCCTCCCCAACCCCCAACCCCTTCATCCCTGAAATAAAAGCCATTGAATAGTTCAATCAGCTTCATTAGGTGGCCGGTGTCAAGTGCTATTATAATCTCTGCTGTGATTTGAAGATATTCCATCACTTTGTTATTTTTCAGCTCCTAATTGCACCCTATACTTTTGACATCTCTATTGGACTGATAATGTCAAGTTGTCCTGATTCATGTGCTGTATTGAAATCTGGTACTGAGGCAGCTAAAAAAATGAATCGGTTGAGGACTTTTTGAAGTGCTCTGCCTACGAGCCTTTTTTTTTTTTTTTGACTTCTGTAGCACCTAGAAGTAGTTTTATTTTTGAGAAAAGAATAAAGGCTTATGAGTTTGAAATTTTTCATGATGTTAGAAGTGCTGATACTAATGTTCAAATTAGAAAGAGAGAAGTCATGAGAAGTAGTACAATAATACTTAATAATAGTAAGTTTTTGGACAAGTTAAAATAACTCAAAAAATTTTACACACAGACATCCTGAAAATGGAAAGAAGTTCAAAGAAGAAAATAAAAACTTACCATAAGTAATCCCCTCCCCCCCCACCGTTTGTTATCTTATTTTGGACAAATTTAGAGATGTTTTTTGCATACAAATATCTACTTTTTCATTTTTTATAAAGAAAAGGCAATGAGACAGTATGCATTTATTTTATAATCTATATACATCATGTACCACTGGCTTCTTTTCATGATCGTAAATATAGAAGTTTATGATTTTTGTGGTTTTATAGTGTTCCCTTCTTTAATAATTAATTTAAATAACTTCCCACTTCTGAACATTTGCATTGTCTGAAAAACTTTCCTTAATGGCATCATGTGTCCAAAAACCCACTCTTCCCCACCTAAGCCAACCGCTCCAACAGCCGTCACTCTAGCCTTGCCTTGTAAAATTCCAGCCTGTTGCCTCCCAAGGTGAATTCTATGACAAACACATTCTTTGACATGTAAATTTGAGAAACTTGAATAACAAAGGAAAGTGGTCTTTATTACTCATAGATTCTTGGGATTCTTACTAAGGTAATAATTCTTGGGTATCTACAAGAGAGGGATGTGGCAATCATCTTTTCCCAATCTCATTTCCTCACAGAACGTTTCAAGGACCGAATGTTCCATGGAAAGCACTTTAAGACACAGTGTTCTGATCCCATGCAATCACTGACTTTCATTACTGTTTATTTGGGTATTTTGCTACCAGTGTAAGGTCAGACTTTTCTCCCAAGAGATATAGTATTTTTATAGTTATTAATTAATGAAAAAATTCAAGTTCACGTCAGTGAAGGAGACATTTATTGGGTATTTACTATGTGCCAGGTATTGTGTAAAGATAAAAATACTCATAAAAACCGAGTCTTTGAGCTCCTTTGTCATTGAGCCCAAAGAATAATTAATAACTTTAGTGGATGTTTAGTATTTTGCTGTCCCAGTTCTAGCCAATCCAAAAGTCATAATCTCCTAGGCACAGACACTCAATTGAATCCAATCAGGTGTAATCTGGGGCTATTGCGATTGCTGAGAAAGAAGTACCAACTCCTTCCTCTGGATCTGAACTTGGGAGAAGCGGGTTATGGGGCTGCTGGCAACTGTTTTTGTCACAACTCAAGGTCTGAGGGTCAAGTTAAATGAATAAATGTGAGCCAAAAGATGGAGCGCGAGTCACAATGAGCTGGATCCAACCGTTCTTAATCCACGTGGGGTTTAGGTACCAGTCCCGGCTGGTACCAGTCCCAGCTGGGTTTTCTGTGAAAGGGTCCTCACTAATATAACATTGTGCTTCTTCCTTTGTGGAAAATCACTCAAAATATGTTAGGAAACTTTGTTAGCTAAGGATGAATATAATTGGGGATAAAATGAATTCCTTTTTGATGATTTAGAAAAACATAGAGTGAATTCTAAAAATTGTTTTTTAACTAAACCTTTGATCTCAGCTTGTTTTCTTATGACTTGACCTATTTTTCCTAAAAGTGGAAGCACAATGAACTACAATTAATTGAGGGTTTCATTTGGGTTTAGTTTTAGTTGATAAAGTCCTCCCTGTATATAACCATCTCAGCAAATGACCAGTTAGCCTAGATAAGTTTAAGCAATCCTTACTGTTTCTCTGAAATGGAGGGCATTATTGTTACATGATTCTACGTGAGTTGTATTTCACTGAAGCCTGAAGGAGTCCACTTGAAAAATGGGTTACACCAGATAGATCTCCGATTCTGAGACTCCCTGTATTCTAGATAAACTATAGAGTCCTCCAGTAACCCTATCTTAATAGTATTTTTATTGGTTATTTATTCTACATATCCCATCCTGAAGTTCTGAGTTAGAATGCTTCCACCCAGGTGGAATCTGCCAGATTTCCATTTTGGCAATTGATCTTATTTTTAATCTTAGATCCTTGGGCTCTTTCTCCCCAAAGTTCAAACCCAGTATCTCTAGCAGCAACATACCATTTGTCCATTTAGTCTTAGACTAGCTTTTGCAGACAGACTGGTCTAGAAATTTTACAATAATAAAAAATGGTAAGTTGTGGTATTTGTCAGCTCAGATGAAATATAAGTTTTAATGGTCTTATTCAAACAGCTGTGATAAATATATAATTGTATTACATGAGTCTATAATACTAGCTAGATAGGTCAAATTATGGCATCCTTCTAGATATAACAGACAAGCTGGAATATGCCTCCTGACGTTGAAGGTGTGCCAGGGAAGACTCAGGATGCAAAGTACCTTTTCCATTATTTTATTTAGGCTATAAGGTTTGCCTTCAAGAGATATAGATTTTAAATTAAATAAAATTCCTCCCACTCCATGTCCTTTTATCCTTTGCATTTCCTGATTCATGAGGAAAACATGCTAAACTTCCATGCAAGGACAAAGTACCTCTGAGCTCTTACATTCACAAAGCCATCTTGATTTGATTTCCCAGAGTTGAAAAACATGCTTTAATTTTTTTGTGCCATTCACCAAGTTGCAGAAGAATTTGTATAGGTTTCTGGTCTGAATTTGACTGTCTTCACAACAGCTACGTAACTTCACATGCTCAATGGTTATATGAGATCCACATACCAGAACTGGCAATGATGTGGCCTGTGGCATCTCTGGAACAATATGGAAAGAAAAATTAGTTTCTTTCTTTTTTTTAATTTTTTAAAAACTTTCTCATTTATTTATTTTTGGCTGCATTGGGTCTTCATTTCTGCACACGGGCTTTCTCTAGTTGCGGCAAGCGGGGGCTACTCTTCATTGCAGTCTGCGTGCTTCTCATTATGGTGGCTTCTCTTGTTGTGGAGCACAGGCTCTAGGTGCGCAGGCTTCAGTAGTTGGGGCACACAGGCTCAGTAGTTGTGGCTCGAGGGCTCTAGAGCTCAGGTTCAGCAGTTGTGGCTCACGGGCTTAGTTGCTCCACGGCATGTGGGATCTTCCTGAACCAGGACTCGAACCTGTGTCCCCTGCATTGGCAGGCAGATTCTTAGCCACTGCACCACCAGGGAAGTCCTGAGAAATTAGTTTCTTGATGGGCTATTCCTCTAAGACAGAATTTTCCAAAGTATACCCTATGGAATGTTAGCTTTTGGTTTGATCAAGAGTCAAGGGCAACTACAACATCTATAATATAGAGGACAAAATGTAACTTGCAATAAAAGCATGACAGCATAGCAAATGGAATACAGAAATACAGAAAGGAAATGCTCAGTGGCCACTTAGGAAATTTTAACACTATCTTTTTTTTTCCTCTAGAAATATGACAGAGCACTATAGAGCCTGATAAGAAGCTATAGCTTTATTGTTCCATTAAAGTTATATTTGAGGACAGAGGTGGATATGGTATGATGTCAAAAGGTTGTAGAAACACGGTCCTCATCAACATTGGGAGGTTAATTTTTCCCACAACGTTGTTCCTGTTTCCATTTTGTTAACATAAAAAGTTGTGCCTTATATACGTAGGCTGAAATTCTTCGGGAGAAAAAGGAGTGTAAATAAATTTGTAAGTGTGATATTGTATGTTTGTTTAAAGCAGATAGTAAAGTAATATTACATATTTATATTGTTACCAATTAACACTTTAATTTGCTCATTTGCAATGTCTGAGATACTATTCACTGAAATTAAAGGCTGACAAAGAGCAGAACTAATACACAGTAGGTCCAGCCACTGACAAATCTAAATTAATACAGATCAATTCAATCAATACATGGGAACCTGAAATTAAATTAAATTGCATTAGCAAATGCCTACTTGGATTAGTTTATACAAATGGGTAGGTTTATTTGGAATTCATCAATATCCTGTTTTTCATGCAAACCATGAGCTTATTTTCAGTGTCTGTCCTTAGACCCCTTAAGAGACAGAAGTGGCCAGGTGGATCACAAAGAACACATGGAGTGCATGCATGGCCAAGCAATTAGAAAAAACTGTCTCCTCATTTCAGAAGGGAAACACTTCAAGTGTTCATCATGCTTCATGAGCCATTGCTCCTACAGTGGTGGAAGATGCTGGTATCAGGGTTATAATTTCAGGCTCATGCTTGATTGGCCCTAATCCAATAAGCCTACTCAGTCATTTAGTTTGCTTGACCCTAGACAGATGACTTCACAGTGTATTGGGAAAGTGTAAACATAGTGGTGCTTCCAAAAGTAAATAATGTTGAATGGAAGCTTTTCTTGAAGTTTCATTTTATACCACTTCCCTCCTAAGCATTAACAATACCTCTCTTACCCTTGTGCTTAAAACCTCCTGCTTGGGCTTCCCTGGTGGTGCAGTGGTTGAGAGTCCGCCTGCCGATGCAGGGGACACGAGTTCGTGCCCCGGTCCGGGAAGATCCCACATGCTGCGGAGCGGCTGGGCCCGTGAGCCATGGCCGCGGAACCTGTGCGTCCGGAGCCTGTGCTCTGCAACGGGAGAGGCCACAACAGTGAGAGGCCCGTGTACCGCAAAAAACTCTTGCTTCTGGTATAGATAAGACACTTCTTAGCAAGATTGCTAGCTTTTGCCTAGTTACTGGGAAAATCAGTGTCGTAGCAGAAAAGGCATGGGATTTGTCATTGTAAGACGTGAACATACAAAGATTTCTTTTTTTTTCTTTCTTTTAAATTGAAATATAGTTAATTTACAATGTTGCATTAGTTTCTGATGTACAACGAAGTGATTCGGTTCCACATACCTATATACATATATTCTTTTTCATATTCTCTATTATAGTTTATTACAAGATATTGAATGTAATTCCCTGTGCTATATAGCACGATCTTGCTGTTGACCTATTTTATATACAGTAGTTTTGAACATGCAAACTTTTCAACTTGGGCAAGTCACTTAACTTGAACTTCAGATTTCTTGTGGGAAATGTTAGGCTAATAGTCACGTCCTTCCAGGTTTTGTATGGGCCAGATGAAGTCACGCACTTGAAATTTCTTTGTAAACTGGGAAGCAAGTAGTGAATTTTTGTTATTGTCAAAGAACTTTAACTTGCTTATCATCACTCACAGGCATTTACATATGGCATGTTTCACAATAAAATAAGTTGCCGAAAACCAACTAATACAATACTAAAATTATATTTAAGTTTAATCCTCAAGGTCTCAAGTACCTGCAATACATTTACTGAATTACATGCTATAGAAGCAGGAAGAAGCATGGGCATATTGCCGAGGTGTGAGATGCAGGGCTAGAATTCCTTCTACATCTCAAAATCAACATAGTTGCAGAATACAGGAAGGCCAAAAGGGAGGAGTTTTCTGGCTGTGAACACATTTTTGGAAAAGGCACAAAGTGCTCAGTATTTACAGTTTTATAAAGGTATAGTTATTTAAAACTTTGCCATAGCTGAAACACTGCCATATTTATAGGCTACTCCTCTGGCATTAAACCTATTTCCCCTTTCCTCCCCCAGCAAAAGAAGATATGTAGTGGTTTTTAAGAGGTTTCCCTGGTTGAAATCTTCTGTATAATACTTGCTTAATGAGCTGATTAACAACTGTTACTGAGAATAAATGAATCAAATCACAGTGGTAATCTCCATATTGCAAATCACTGTGTTGTATTAGGTTATGATGGAGCCATGCATTCTACAGCGATGGCTCTTTTGTATAATGAAAGTATCTGAACAGATTGTATCCCAGGTCTCATTTAAGGAACTCCAATAATGTTTTGGATACAGGAAAGTCTTTTGGAATTCTCTAAACAGTAAGCAACAAAAAGACTCTATTAGTAGAACATTATTCCATTAAGCACAAGAAGCATTTTGATTTTAAATCATTGTTCAGAGTGCTTTTGAAACCAGTTTTAGTCTTTACATACTTATCGTGAATACAAACACGTAGAAATCTTGCCATCTGATTCGGCATCTGCTTTAACATGGTTTGCAGTGCAGTGGCAAATAAAACCTAAATGGCTACTGCAAAGGGAATTTAGTTTTGACAATTTGCTGTATTGCCAGACAGTTTTCAGTTCAGCATATTTAATAAAATCATTTTTTGCATTTAAGATAGTTCTCAAAAATCTCTTAATATTGAGTTTTTAATTCCATTAGAGAATGCTTTAATAATGAATACTAATCTCAATAAAGCTGTTATTAACATAACAGAGAGATAACTATGACTGTTACCTAAGCAGCAAATAATGTATTGCCAGGCACTAATATGAAATTAGTTATAACTAATTGATTTTTGTGTAGATGGTTTTCTAAATATTTAGTTAAAAACAGAATTATGCATTAGCCTTACATAAGTTACATTTCCCTTTTGCACTTAAGCATTTAAGCAAGTAATTCAAAATGACTTATCACTATCACATTTGGGGGAAAATGGCTGATTGAATTAAAATATCTTTTCTTAATGAATGTACCCAAACTAGGTTTGCAGGTTAAATAAATAGAGTTATATAAAGGAAATTTAGCAAATTCAGAATAGTTTAAACAAATTCAGCATTTATAATTTATTCTAATACATACAAAAGATTATTTAATAAAAATTGCAAAGAAGGCTGAATCCCAGTTTGGATTTCCTGGGGAAGATCCACGTATAAAACAAATTTTCCAGTTGAAGTCCAATTTATTTCAGCTGGCTAAAAGTCCCATGTATACAGATTTTTAAACAACTGTACTTTTCAATTTTATACAGACGTTGCTTCTAAGAAGATCTCAATCCTGTATTATTATTCAATTTAATGTATTTTGAATATATGCTACTTTTTCTCCAACTTTACCCCAACACAAAACCACTTATCAATCAAATCAACATACTCACTGCCTTCTAAACACACTATGGAAATTCCCCTTCAGAGTGTAGAAGGTGAGCGTAGACTCTGGGGCCACATTACCTAGATTCAAATGCCAGCTGCATCATTTAGCAGCTGTGTGACCTGAGGCAAGTTACGTAACTTCTCTGTGCCTCATTTCTTCATTTATATAGAATTAGTTTCTATTTCAATAAACTGTATGTAGATGGAGTGAGCCAGTACAGATTTAGTGCTTGGACACACCCAATCTTGAGTAAGCATAAGCTATAACAAAAGGAATGAGAAGTTAATATATGGCTGATTACATTATTTCTAATTCCTACAAGACATCTACAATCTAGGAAGTATTTCATTTTACAGATATAGAAACTGAGTTTCACTGAAGAAAACTTTTATGAGTATAATTGATATACTTAGGAGAACATAAAATAGAAGCACGGAAAATGCTCAATCAAAACCAGAGAAAGCAGGGCTTCCCTGGTGGCTCAGTGGTTAAGAGTCCGCCTGCCGATGCAGGGGACACGGGTTCGTGCCCTGGTCCGGGAAGATCCCACATGCTGCGGAGCGGCTGTGCCCGTGAGCCATGGCCCCTGAGCCTGCACGTCCGGAGCCTGTTGCTCCGCAACGGGAGAGGCCACAACAACAAAAAAACCAGACAAAGCAGAAGAAGACAGAAAAAAAATAAAGAACAAGTGAAGAGAAAATTCACACACGTGATAGATATTAATCCAACTCTCCTGCAATCACTTTAAATGTGAATGGTTTAAATACACTAACTAAAAGAGACAGATTATTAGAGAGTGGGTAATAAAACAAGATCCAACTATATGTTGTTAACAAGAAACCAGAAACAAGTTTCTCAGACATGCCTTTACTTTGGGTCACCTTGACGATTTTGAGAAGTACTAGTCAGATAGTTTGCAGAGTGCCTCTCATTTTGGATTCATCCGATGTTTTTCTCATGATTAGACCGGGCTAATCATGGGCTTTAGGGAGGAGGACCAAAGAAGTAAAGTGACATTTTCATCACTGGTGTTGCTGTACGCTGATTAGTAATTCTCATGATTATGAGATTATGATTCAGTTAGTCTCAAAGGAAGACCTGGGAATCTGCGTTTTGGCAGGTGGTTCAGGTAATTCTCACGGTCAGGAAAGTTTAGGAAACACGGTCCTAAAGACAAGCTTTAGTGAGAGAACCTTTCTTGCTAGAGCATGATATGCTTGCTTGCTTTCTCGGGGGTCACCAGGTAGGGGTGGGGTTCTCAGATCCCCAAGCCTGTCTGCACTCGCTCCCTCTGCTGCCACGATCACTGGCCACGGCATTCTTATGCGTTAGCAGGCACATAATTATCCTGAAATCAACCACACTGCTACACCATTCTAATCTCCTGGCACGTCCACAGTTAACTCACGTCTGACCCTAGTGCTGTTTCATTTTCTTCGAATACAGTCAAATACTGCCTTTTCTCAACATTACTAGATTTTTTTTTCCTAGAGCCTCCATGGGGCCTAGGGGCTTATGGTTTGAAATTTTGCCCTGGCCTGTCCTAGCCTCTCTCATCTGGCTTTCATTAATGGGGTTATACAGTCTGGGGCCCAATATTTATGATATGTAACTTGAAATAAATACATTTGCATCAATGTCAGTATTTTGTTTTTTCACTGTAGATCTATATTATTTCAGTTCTACCACGTGGCCTTTTTATAGGCTGCCTAGAGGACTTAAGCAACATTTTTTTCCTTTGTTTCCAGAGGAAATTTTTCTCAAAGTTCCACTAGATTTACAAGTTAACTTTGAAACACAGCCCCGATATAAACTAGGAACTCTCTGCATTTGCTAATCCAAAATTATCCGGGGAGAAATAGCAGGAGACAAATAACATGGCCCAACAATCAATAACGCATAGAAGTGGCTGAACCCGAGCCTCTGGGGTCCGCCGGCACAAGCACTGTGGCTGGAGAGAGTCTCTCAAGGACAGAGGGAGGCCGTCTGGAGATGGTGCCATAGCTGTCATTAACTGAGAGACAGCAGAGCTGATAGGAGGTGCCGGCACCCAGCAGTCAGCCGTAGGGTGGCTTGGTTTCACAGTAAACCTCACGCTGATAGTGCAGCAAGCATGAGGAACCACGAGCAGCTGGGAGTGGCAATAGCCCTTCACCAAAGGCTGATAACGCCTGCATCCATGCCATGTGAGGGGTGTCGGGTCACTCAGCAATAATCTTTTCAGAAACCATTCCTTATGTAGGAAGAAATAGCATCAGACACTTGCTGGCTTCTCAGCCTAAGAGATGACTTTATGCACTGTGATTTCAACAAGAAAAAAAAAAAAAGGATAATTTAGGATCCACTGCCCCCTTTGTAGCTATGCAAGTTATAGATTATAGTGTTACAAAGTGGAGCCGCTTTTGTTCCCAGTGGGTCTCGTTCTTTGTGTGTATATTTTTCCAATTGTCTGATTCACTTAAGTTTGTAACTACAGGGTCTTGCTCTGGGTTTTAGAAATGAATAGCTCTAAAAAGTCAAAGCAACAATCAACTCTTTAAAACCCAGATTTGCCCTGCTTGGAGTCATGTAAGGATATAGCTCCATGATGATCAAAAACAGCCCTGACCTAGAGACAAGAGATCTTGGTAACTCGGAATGGCAAAGTAAATTGTAATTTTGCTCTTTGCTTTCTGTGGGTCTCAGTCAGCAAACACCTGCCCCAGGTGACACTGATCTCCTAGCCCTTGTTCAAAAGCGAGATGGCTGCGGTCTCTTTTGGATGATAAGTAAAGACTATGAATTTTCCTTGAGAATAAATAAAAATAGCTCATCTGAACTTTTATTTATCTCCCTCCCAATAAGAGGAAGTTAATGTGAAGGAATCATCTTTCCTGCTCAGGCATTATAATGGCTTACAAACCCCCCAAACCTGCTTTTTATAGACTTTTAATCATTTTTACACCACTGAAAGAATCATAGATCTTATCTTTCTCTTAGTATCTGCCTCAGTCTGTTCTAAGAATCCTTACTGCAGACTTCTAAGAGGAGACCGTACAGGCTTTGCCACTGACACCCAGCTTGATATTTACAATAACGCCCCCCCACAGCCCCGCAGCATCCAGATTCCTGAACATGTTTCATCTTTTCATTTGTGAATTTCAAGCTACTAACATAAATTCAGTCTAACTTTTACAGACTGTATGTACAGAATGCTTGCAAATCTGGACTGTAATAAAACAAGAATATTAAAAAACAGTATGATTTTGATCATCCCTTGGCCTCGCAGTATAGCCGGCTAGTCGTGTTACCTGCTTGCCTGTGGACGCACATGTTCACCAAGCATCTGCTTCGTGCCAGGAATTTACCAGAGTCTTGAAATTGTCTGAGAGAGAACAGACACGTTCCATCTTCTCACACAGGTCATGCACCAGTGATAAGAGAGAAGCAAGCGAGCAATTGTGGTGCTGTCTGTTGGATTCTTTGACAAGGTGAGTTCAGGATGTTCCAGAAGCACAGAGAAAGGGCACCACTATGTGCTGGTCAGGAAAGGCCTCCTGAGCCCGATATCCACGGGGACTAAAACCAGTTCACTGGATCTCAGGTGCCCTAAACTCAGCAACAAGGATGATCATTCCCTTAGCCGCTGTCTTTTACAAAACACTATTAAAAAACAAATAAGGTGAAGATTACAGGGAGACCTCTTTACCCTATTTTTGCAAGTTCTTATGGATCTATATTTCCCAAAAACAGTTAAAAAAAAAAAAAAACCAAATAGCATCAAATAATGAAACACATAAGGAATCTTGGAATTGCCTATTGTCCAGGTGTGACTTTGTGAAGGTGTGACCTCTGTAGTCACACAGGGTCCCAGCCAGAAGGACCCTATAATAAAGAAAGAATTCAGAAAGGGTTGACACTAGTATCCACAGGCACACATTTATTTCTTCTTACTTTAGTTGTGTCTAGGGTTGGCTCTTTCAACACAGAAATATTTTAAAAATAGACTAGGAGAAGCTATATATCATTCCTCATAATGATACCTGTGGCTTGTCTTTGTAATATACATTTTACTTTCGTAAGTATATGAAATGTTACATGATAATTGGGTTGTTAATTAGCCAGTAATCACTGTATTCTATTGCCTTAGTCATGGTCATAAAACTTCTTATGTATCTTGTGTATTGTGAAATGCTTACTGTAAACTTAGAAGTTTCCTTTTAGAAGTGAAAGTGATTTTGTATGAAGAGGGGATGCATGGCAAATGTGGAATGATGGCAGGAAAAGACGGAGGTGAGGGAGGAGAAGAGAAAGCGGAGAGATAGGGAGGGGGATGAAGTAGGAGACAAGGTAGTTAGAGACGGCTTCTCGGTGGAAGTGGCATTTGAGCAGAGGCCTCACTGAGGTGAGGAAGCAAGTTCTAAGTCCCTGAGAATAGAAGAGCAGGGAGGCTGGTGTGCCTGGAGCCCAGTGGACAAGTGGGAGATGCTGGGGAAGGGGGTCAGAGAGGTATCACAAGAGACTTGGTGAACTCAAGTAATTCTAATTATTCTAATTTGAGTGTTGAGACATGAGGTTGTAGATAAGTGCTTTTGAATTATCAGCTCTAGTAAGCTGAAAAGTGTCCCCCAAAGATGTCAGGTCCTAATCCCTGGAAATCCCAGTAAATCCCAGTAAATATCACCATCTAAAGAAAAGGGGTCTTTGTAGATGTTATCAAGGATCTTGAGATGGAGGGCTTCTCTTGGATTATCTAGGTGAGCCCTAAATGGCATTACAGGTGTTAGAGAGGCAGAGGGAGATTTCACACTCACAGAAGAGGAGGAGGCAATGTGATCAGGGAGGCAGAGACTGTAGTGATGCAGCCACAATCCAAAGGATGCCTGCAGCCACAGAAACTGGGAGAGGCAAGGAATGGGTTCTCCCCACATGTGACCTCAGAGGGAGCACAGGCCTGCCGACTCCTCCATTTCAACTCAGCAATACTGATACTGAACTTCTGGCTTCCAGAACCATAAGAGAACAAACTTCTGTTGTTTTCAGCCACTAAATTGGTGGTAATTTGTTACAGCAGCCCTAGGACACTAATTCATCAGCCTATGGTTGATATTTAAGGACACGTGCTAGACGAGATGAAAAGGAAGGAATGTAGATAAACAAGAGGTCAGAAGGTGAGATCTGGGACCTCCCACACTTAGAAATAGAAGAGAAAGAACTGAGATGAATGGGCACGTGACTTTGATATGTGTGTGACACCATACGTGTGAATGGGAAAATGGTCAAACAGAACTAAACCACCAAAACAGAGGTGATCATAAAATTCCAGTTTTCGTAGGAATTTGCAGAGTTCTTAGGAAATGTACAGACTTTTCACAAACTATAGAAGATAAAATGTAATCAATCTCATGTACATCCTAAAGGGCAGGTCATTCTAGCTAACATCTGAGTGACGTGTGGTGACTATTTGATTTCTTTTTGTAATGTACGTGTGTGTATGTGTATAAATGCATTTAATACAAAACATTTATATCAAGTTTGAAAAAAAGCATAAGTAAAATGATTCACTATGCTTTGATTCTATTTCAAGAATTAATTAGAGTCTATAGAATATGTTTTAAAATATTGGGTTTAAGTCATAGCTTGAAATGAGTTAGCATGATGTTATCAATCTGACAGCTTTGTGCATGGCATCATCTGATTCATAATTGAACAGACAGTAGTCTCTGACAAATTTAATCTTCACCACAAAAATATAGGTCTTTTTCTTGAGTCAATGGAGACTTCCTTAAACTTGGATGATGAATCATGTCATTTTCAGTAAATTGGGTTGATATTTTTTTTGAGCAAAGCAAAATTAAATGATGAAATATGCAGTCCTTATATAAAAGAAGGTGCTTAGGAACAAAATACCATGAATAAAAATTAAATGGATAGAAATCTCCTATATAAAATTCCAATTACTTTCACTGAAGTAAAAGGGATGGAATGATTGGGGTTTGGGGTATGTCCATATGAACAAAACTCAATTTATTCTTTAAGGTAATCAGTAAATTATGACACATGAAACCCATACAGATTCATGGTACCAAAATGTCTAAGCAAAACAGAGACACCATGAGAAATGTCCTGCTGGATCTCTGTAACAATTTCAAATTATTATTTTTTCCTTTCCCCTCATTTCCTCCATCCCCACTCCTTCCTTCTTTCTCTTTCTCTAAAAAGATCCTGTTATCACAGACAAATGAGGCAAGTCAATAACATTCACCCAAACAGACAGGATATATTGAGCCAATTCAAAGCTGGGTGAACAGCAGCTGCGGTCTTGCCTGTGAAATTAGTTCAGAGGTGGCTTCTGCGCAGTGAAGCATCAGAACTCTTTCATTTACACTTTCCTATAAACACTGAAAAATGTGGACTTATGTAAAAACCTATTTGCCATGATTTTAACATCTAAGTCTGTGAGCATATGTATGCAAGAGAGAGGAAATCATGAGAAAAGGAGCGAGAAGATAATTTTCAGTCTATTCTAAAAATTTTTAAGTCAGGCAGCAATGAAAAAGATTGACCTCTTATTACTTCTGAATTGAGGACAGCTTCCTCCCTTTAAAGGTTCAATTATATTGCAGGTTTTTATGATTTTGGAAGATGCCATGGTAACTTAGGCAATGAACCCAAACCAGGCTGTTAGATGTGTTGAACTGTATAGCATAAACCTTTGCAGTTTTACCAATGTGGCACTGGAAATTACCCAATTAAAATGTTTTTAGCTCAGTTTTCCAAATTCAATTAGAATACATGGCTTATAGAAAATACTAAATCGAATGAGCAGAAAAAAGTGAATAAAACAGGTATATGTAAATTCTAGATTAATTCACTTGAAATGTTTTCATTTAAATTTTGAAGAAAAACTGTAGAATTATATCAGACACTAAATTGTTTATAATTCTATTGGTACTATTTGCATTTCAGAAAGGATTTAATAGTCTAAAATTAAGCTCTGCTGTTTGTTGTGGAAAATTATTTCATGACATGAAAAAGTACTCATAATAAAGTTGCAGTGAAAAAACAGGTTATAAAAACAGTAGAATATTATGTAAACTCAATTTTATTTATATATACTTGTATGCAAATATATTCATACATATATACTAAAAAGACAGAAATATAAAAGGGTTACAATAGTTATCTCAGAATGTTGCAATTACCAATGATTTTTTTTTGTTTCTCTGTTTGTTTTTCTAAATTTTATAGTGTAACCATTTTATCTGGCTATAGGAAGTCTAAAATACATACAAATACACCAACTCATTTTAAAAGAAAATAATTTCAAGTTTCAGCTGTATCAGAAAAATGGTTATAGGACTTACCATTTTTTAAAAAGCTATAAAATTGAACAACATATATGAAACAATTGTTTTCTGGCAAATCGAGGTTGTGATCTTTGAAAGAATGGAAACACATAAGGTGTGCTCAACATTAACTTCTACTTTCCATCTAGGAGCTCTTTGAAAATCCAACACTGGCACTTGAAGCTCAAACAGAGAGCAATGGTCTCTTTGGGTGGAGGAAACAGAGACTGGAACTGAGGTAGATGAAGTAGCTTTTGAGGAGCAGGTTCCCAGAGAGAAGGAAGCTGTATAGAAAGAAACCCTAGAAAACTGCATGGGATCCCTTGATTCTTTGGCCAAATACTAAGCTGAGCATGTGTGGAATGATGAGATCTAGTACAGAATAGCTACTTGGAGGCTATGAACAGGAAAAAAAAAAAAAAAAAAGACATTTGGACAGAGCTGAGAGATATAAGCTTTCAAGTAGCCAGAGCGAAGGGTGAGTTCTCAGAAAGGCTGTCCTTTATGAGTAGGGCTATGGTAGTCTTAGATACAACATATCAAACCTCAAACCAAAACTCAACGGAATAAAGCATTCCAGAACAAAGGACAACATTCCTTAAAGAAAGACAACATAATACTCAATGTGTAATACAAATAATATTGAAGATCAAATATGTAATACAAATAATAGTGAGCATATAAATTAAAATTTTTAGACATACATAAAGAAAAAAGAAAAAATATACACAATGAAAAACCAAATAGCAAATCCCAACCAAGAAATAAAAATAACAGCAATTGAAGTGTTAGCATTTCAAAATAAAATGAAATGAAATGGTAATTGTATTGTATGGATTTAACAGCAAATTGAACACCAGTGAAAAAAGATCAATAAATTTGAAAACAGGTGTATCAGTGTGAGTCTAGTAAAGAGACAGAAATCACAGAGTGATTTAAACAGGGGAAGATATATATATATAAAGAATTAAGCTATGATAGAAGATCATAAGATGTTGAATAATCCTAAAAGGTAACCTGGGACTAATAAATGGTAGACAAAGAAGGACAAACTTGGAAGAGTCCCCTCCTGAGGACTGAGGTTCAGAACTTGTTGGAGAAGGTATGGTTGCAGCCCAATGGATGGTAGAGGAATTTGCTGAATTTTGCAGGCCAAAGCTTGTCAATAGTCACCAAGTGATCAGAAAATAACTGTGGTATAAGTAAGCCACAGATGGTGAGCAAGTGTTCAGAGCAAGGCAGGTCTGCACTGGGAGGGCTGTGAAAGACATATCTTTAGGGAATAAGTGAGTTGCAGCCTGTGAGCTGGTGCACAGAAAGAGTTAGGATGTTGCTGAAGGTGGGTGCCTGTGAATGTGTAGTGTCTGCAGCAAGAGGTCCACAGAAGACAAACCTCCAGGGTGATGGGGTAAAGGGGCAAGTACACAGAAGGAGACAGGTTGATGCTGTGTTTGGAAATCTTAGAGCGTGTTGGGAGGGCTATAAGAAAGTGATCACCAGGCTGGCCCAGGGATGCAAGGTCACTAAGAGATTGCACATTTGGGGCATATAGCTAGGGCACAGCAGCACCAAATGTCCACATATCTCCACCACTGACCATCTATGCAGCCATCAGACCAACAAGAGAAGTCCTCTTCCTTTTCAGTGTCCCTCAGTGCTATCTACTGAGAAGTTAATATCATCCTCAGTGTAAAGGAGAAATGATACAGGAATCCCATCCATTATTATAAAGAAGGTATTGAAAGGTAAATTTGGATCTGGGAAGCAATAAATGAATAACTGTCACAACAGGGCAACAGAGATTATAAAAACTGAAATGCAGAGAGAAAAAAAAGATTTTAAACCATGAACATAGGCTCAGTGGCCTGTAGAATAATATTAAGTGGTCTAACTTGTGTGAAACTGAAATTTCAGAAAGAACAATTGGAATGGAAAAATATGGGAAGAAATAATGACCAAACTAAATGACCAAATTAAAGGAAAATCAGAAAACTCTATGATCCAGGAAACTCAATGAACCCTAAACAGTAACTATACAAAGAAAATCACACTATGTCACATCAAAATAAAAATTCTGAAACCAAAGATAAGAGAAAAATTAAAAATCTGTCAGAGTAAAAGACAATCTTCATATAGGAAAACAACAATAAGAATAATGGTTCACTGCTCACAAAAAAACTAACACAAAATAGATATAGATTAAATATAAGACCTAAAATCATGAAACTCTTTAAGAAAACAGAGGAATAAATTTCCCTGAACTGGGTCTTGGTAATGATCTTTTGGATGTACATCTAAAGCACAAGCAACAAAATAAAAAGTGAGACCACATCAAACGCAAAAACTTCTGCACAGAAAAAGAAACCATCAGCAAAGTGAAAAGACAATATATGGATTGGGAAAAGAATATTTGTAAATGATATATGTGATAAGGGCTTAATATTCAAAGTGTATAAAGAACTCATACAACTCAACAGCAAAATCAAAATAATCCAATTTAAAAAATGGGCAAACAAT
Organism: Grampus griseus; assembly: GCF_964374135.1. Classification (NCBI taxonomy): domain Eukaryota; kingdom Metazoa; phylum Chordata; class Mammalia; order Artiodactyla; family Delphinidae; genus Grampus; species Grampus griseus. The sequence goes on from NC_139007.1 coordinate 77,484,940, forward strand.
CTGAACAGACATTTTTCCGAAGCAGGTATATGAAAAGTTAACAGATACATTATCACTGATCACTAGGGAAATGCAAATTAAAACCACAATGAAATATCACCTCACTTCTATTATGTTGGCCATAATCCAAAAGACAAGAGAAAACGAATGCTGGATGTGGAGAAAAAGGAATCCTGTGCAATGTTGGTGGGATCTTGAATCAGTGCAGCCACTATGGAAAACAGTATAGAGGATACTCAAAATTTTAAAATAGAACTACCGTATGATTCAGCGATTACAATTCTGGGAATATACTCAAAAACACTAACTTGAAAAGATATCTCCATCTCCATGTTCATAGAAGCTCTACTTACAATAGCCAAGACATGGAAGCAAGCTAAGTGTCCATCAATAGATGAATGGATAAAAAGGTTGTGGGATGTATATCTATATACTATATATAGATAGATATAGACATAGATATATAGATATATATATAGTAATTTCGCCATAAAAAATGAGGAAATCCTACCATTTGCAACCACATGGATTGACATTGATGGGATTTTGCTATGTGAAATAAGTCAGATAGAGAAAGGCAAATATGGCATGATCTCACACGTTAAATCTAAAACAAAAGCAAAATTTAAAACTCATAGGAAAAGATATCAGACTTGTGGCTAACAGAGTCAAAGTTGGGGGTGGGGATTGGAGGAAGGTGATCCAAAGGTATAAACTTTCAGTTGTAAGATAAATAAGCACTAGGGATGTCATATACAACATGATGACTATAGTTAACACTGCTGTGTGGTATATAGAAAAGTTAAGAGAGTAAATCTGAAAAATTCTCATCAAAAGGAGAAATATTTTTTCTTTCTTTTCTTTCTATTGTATTTATATGAGAAGCTGGATGTTAGTTGAGCTTATTGTGGCAATCATTTCACAATGTATGTAAATCAAACCATCATGTTAAATGCCTTAAACTTATGCAGTGACATATGTCAATTATTTTTCAATAACACTTGAGAAAAAAAGGGTAATGGTTCATTTCACATCAGAAGCAATGGAGGCCAGAAGACAATGTTTAAAGAACAGGGAAAAAAAAATACCATCAATGAGAATTCCATATGCAGCAAAAATATTTTTTAAAAATTGAAAATGAAATAAGGATTCTCTCAGACAGAAAAAAGTTAAGTGAATTAATAACAAATAGACCTGCACTATGAGACATACTGAAGAAAAGTTTTCAAACCAAAAGGATATGATGTTAATGGAAGCCCAGAATACAGAAATAAATTAAAACACCAGAAAATGATAAATATCATGATAAATATAAAATAACCTTTAATTACTTTTACTTTGTCATAACTTTGTAAGACTGTCAAAATAGAAGTAATGACATATATTATAGGGTTTATAACATATGTAGAAGTAAAATATTAATATATGTGATAATGAGAGCACACCAGAGGGCAGTGACGTTCAATAAAATTACAGTTATAAGGTTCTTACATAGGGATGAAGGAAATATCTTTATATAATACATGAAAAAATATATTATTTGAAAATAAAGCATGTAAGTTAAAGATGTATGTTGTAATTTTTAGAGGAATTATTAAAATGATTTAAAAAAACAAAGAAAAAGGTATAGCTAAAAAGCCAAAGGAAAAGGTTAAATTCAATAATAAAAATATATGAATTATGCCAAAGAAGGTAAGAAAGGAGCAACAAAAAGAAAAGAACAGATGGGATAAGTGAAAAACAAATAGTAAGATGGAGGACTTAAACATGAATATGTCAATAATTACATTAAATGTAAATGTAATAAACACACCAACATAAAGGCACAGATAGTGAGACTGGATAAAAAATGCAAAACCCAAATGCATGCTGTTTATAAGAGAAATATTTTAACGTGAAGATGGGTTAAAGTAAATGGATAGAAAAGGAATACCAATCACAAAAATTTTGGAGTAATATAGGAAGTGCTTATATTAATAACAGATGAATTATACACCAATTAATATCATAGACAAATAGAAATATTTCATAGATACCAAAGATAATACAGTAGAGAAATATTCTATAAACATTGACAATAAGGAGGAATATTTGATAATGATAAAAGGGTCAATTCATCCTGAAGGCATAACAATCTTAAAATGTGTATGCGTTTAGCAACAGAGCTTTAAAGACTGCATTAAGAAAGGTGGGGGGCTTCCCTGGTGGTGCAGTGGTTGAGAGTCCGCCTGCCGATGCAGGAGACACGGGTTCGTGCCCTAGTCCGGGAGGATCCCACATGCCGCGGAGCAGCTGGGCCCATGAGCCATGGCCGCTGAGCCTGCGCATCCGGAGCCTGTGCTCCGCAATGGGAGAGGCCACAACAGTGAGAGGTCCACGTACTGCAAAAACAAACAAACAAACAAACAAAAAGCCTACCTCAAGAAACAACAAAAAACTCAAATAAACAATTCAACCTAAAGGAACTAGAGAAAGAAGAACAAACAAAACCCAAAGTTATCAGAAGAAAAGAAATCATAAACATCAGTGCAGAAATAAATGAAATAGAAACAAAGAAAACAATAGCAAAGATCAATAAAACGAAAAACTGTTTCTTTGAGAGGATAAACAATTTGAAAAACCATTAGCCAGACTCATCAAGAAAATGAGGAAGAGGACTCAAATCAATAAAATTAGAAATGAAAAAGGAGAAGTTACAACAGACAACTCAGAAATACAAAGCATCCTAAGAGACTACTACAAGCAACTCTATGCCAATGAAATGGACAACCTGGAAAAATGGACAAATTCTTAGAAGGTATAACCTCCCAAGACTGAACCAGGAAGAAACAGAAAATATGAACAGACCAATCACAAGTAATGAAATTGAAACTGTGATTAAAAATCTTCCAACCAAAAAAAGTCCAGGACCAGATGGCTTCGCAGGTGAATTCTGTCAAACATTTAGAGAAGTACTAACACCCATCCTCAAACTCTTCCAAAAAATTGCAGAGGGAGGAATATTCCCAAACTCATTCTATGAGGCCACCATCACCCTGATACCAAAACCAGACAAAGGTACTACAAAAAAAGAAAATTACAGACCAATATTACTGATACATAGAGATGCAAAAATCCTCAACAAAATACTAGCAAACAGAATCTAACAACACATTAAAAAGATCATACACCATGATCAAGTGGGATTTATCCCAGGGATGCAAGGATACTTCAATATACACAAATCAATCAATGTGATATACCATATTAAGAAACTGAAGAATAAAAACCATATGATCTTCTCAATAGATGCAGAAAAAGCTTTTGACAAAATTCAGCACCTATTTATGATAAAAACTCTCCAGAAAGTGGGCACAGAGGGAACCTACCTCAATATGATAAACGCCATATATGACAAACCCACAGCAACATCATTCTCAATGGTGAAAAATGGAAAGCATTTCCTCTAAGATCAGGAAGAAGACAAGGATGTCCACTCTCACCACTATTTTTCAACATAGTTTTGGAAGTCCTAGCCATGGCAATCAGAGAAGAAAGAGAAATAAAAGGAATACAAATTGGAAAAGAAGAAGTAAATCTGTCACTGTTTGCAGATGACATGATACTATACACAGAGAATCCTCAAGATGCCACCAGAAAACTACTAGAGCTAATCAATGAATTTGGTAAAGTTGCAGGATACAAAATTAATGCACAGAAATCTCTGGCATTCCTATATACTAATGATGAAAAATCTGAAAGAGAAATTAAGGAAACACTCCCATTTACCATTGCAACCAAAAGAGTAAAATACCTAGGAATAAACCTACCTAGGGAGACAAAAGACCTGTATGCAGAAAACTATAAGACACTGTTGGAATTAAAGATGATACAAACAGATGGAGAGATATACCAAGTTCTTGGATTGGAAGAATCAATATTGTGAAAATGACTATACTATCCAAAACAATCTACAGACTCAATGCAACCCCTATCAAATTACCAATGGCATTTTTTACAGAAGAAGAACAAAAAAATCTTAAAATTTGTATGGAGACACAAAAGACCCCAAATAGCCAAAGGAGTCTTGAGGGAAAAAAGCGGAGCTGGAGGAATCAGACTCCCTGGCTTCAGACTATACTACAAAGCTACAGTAATCAAGACAATATGGTACTGGCAGAATAACAGAAATATAGATCAATGGAACAGGATAGAAAGCCCAGAGATAAACCCACACACCTATAGTCAACTAATCTATTACAAAGGAGATAAGGATATACAATGGAGAAAAGACAGTCTCTTCAATAAGTGGAGCTGGGAATACTGGACAGCTACATGTAAAAGAATGAAATTAGAACACTCCCTAACACCATATACAAAAATAAACTCAAAATGGATTAGAGACCTAAATGTAAGACTGGACACTATAAAAGTCTTAGAGGAAAACATAGGAAGAACACTCTTTGACATAAATCACAGCAAGATCCTTTTTGACCCACCTCCTAGAGTAATGGAAATAAAAACAAAAATAAACAAATGGGACCTAATGAAACTTCAAAGCTTTTACACAGCAAAGGAAACCATAAACAAGATGAAAAGACAACCCTCAGAATGGGAAAAAATATTTGCAAATGAATCAACGGACAAAGGATTAATCTCCAAAGTATATAAACAGCTCATGCAGCTCAATATTAAAAAAACAAACAACCCAGTCAAAAAATGGGCAGAAGGCTTAAATAGACATTTCTGTAAAGAGGACATACAGATGGCCAAAGAGCACATGAAAAGTTGCTCAACATCACTAATTATCAGAGAAATGCAAATCAAAACTACAATTAGGTATCACCTCACACCAGTTAGAATGGCCATCATCAGAAAATCTACAAACAACAAATGCTGGAGAGCGTCTGGTGAAAAGGGAACCCTCTTTCACTGTTGGTGGGAATGTAAATTGATACAGCCAGTATGGAGAACAGTATGGAGGTTCCTTAAAAAACTAAAAATACAACTACGATATGACCCTGCAATCCCACTCCTGGGCATATATCCAGAGAAAACCATAATTCAAAAAGACACATGCACCCCAATGTTCATTGCAGCACTATTTACAATAGCCAGGTCATGGAAGCAACCTAAATGTCCATCGACAGATAAATGGATAAAGAAGATATAGTTATATATAGATAATGGAATGTTAGCCATAAAAAGGAATGAAATTGGGTCATTTGTAGAGACGTGGATGAATCTAGAGACTGTCGTACAGAGTGAAGTAAGTCAGAAAGAGAAAAACAAATATCGCATATTAACGCATATTTGTGAAACCTAGAAAAATGGTACAGATTAACTGGTTTGCAGGGGAGAAATTGAGACACACATGTAGAGAACAAATGTAAGGACAGCAAGGGGGAAAGCAGTGGTCGGTGGTGGTGGTGGTGTGATGAACTGGGTGATTGGGATTGACATATATACACTGATGTGTATAAAATGGATGACATAAGAACCTGCTGTATAAAAAAATAAACACAATTAAATCAAAGAAAAAAAAAGAAATGTGGAAATAAGGAATTGTCTGGTAGTCCAGTGGTTAAGACTCTGTGCTTCCACTGCCAGGGGCATGAGTTCAATCCCCGTTTGGAGAACTAAGATCCTGTGAGCCACGTGGTACGGCCAAAAAAATAAAATGAATAATTGAGAAAATATTTTTTAAAAAGTTGGGAATAGACAAATCTATAATTATAGCTAAAGAGTTTAATACTCCTCTGTTGGTTACTGATAGAACAAATAGACTAAATTTTGAAACAATATAAAAGACCTGAATAGCATTATAAGCTAATTAACATAATTGACATATTTAGTATAATACATGAAACAACTGCAGAATGCACATTTTTTCCAAGTACAAATTCACTAAGTTAAATTAAATCATAATCCATAAAATGTCTCAATAAATTTCAAAGGATTGCGGTGTTACTAAGTGTGTTTTCTAATCAAATCATAATTAAATTAGAAATTAATAACAAAGAATCTAGAAAAATCACCAATATCTGGAAATGAAGGAACACATTTTTTAAATAACTCATGACATTAAGAATAAATCACAACTGCATTCAGAAAATTTACACTGAATTATAATGAAAACATAGTGTATTAAAATTTGTGGGACACAGCTGAAGCAATGATTAGACAGGTCTTGATAGCTTTAGAGGTTTATATCCCTAATGAATAAAAGTTTAAAGTCAATGATCTAAGTTATAAACTTCATAAATTAAAAAGAAGAACAAATTAAAATTAAAGTAAGCAGAGAGGAAGGGTAGGATTCAGATAAGAGCAAAAATCAGTAAAACAGAAAATGGACAACAATAGAGAAAGTCAACAAACAAAAAAGTTGGCTCTTGGAAGAGATTTAAAAAATATATAATAAGCCCATAGCAAAATTGATCAAGAGAGAAAGAAGAAAGAGAAAAAGGAGAGGATATGGAGAGAGAGAGAGACAAACATAAATTACAATATCAGGCATAAAAAGTGTATCTCTGCAGATTGTACAGATATTAAGAGGATATTAAGGAGAATATGAACAACTTTATACCAATAAATTTTACAACTTATTAAAATTGACAAATACCTCAAGAATCACAAATTTCCAAAACTGACACAAGAAGAAAGAGAATAGTTGAAAATTTTACATGTTTGTTAAAATGTTGAATACATAATTAACAACTTTCCCTCATAGAATATTCTATGTGGGACAAACTCTTAAGGAAAAAATAATTACAATCTTATACAAACTCTTTCATAAGGGAATAGAAAATGAAGGGTGAGATAAGTATTAACCTGATAATAAAAACAAACATATTATAAGACAAGAGAAGAACAAAATCCATCATAAACATGGATACAAAAGTCCTGAAAAAAATGTGAGCATATCAAATCCAGTTATACGAAAAGGACAATATATCATTATCTATTTATATTTCTCCCAGGAAAGCAAAGCTAGTTTAACTTTCAAAAATCAATTCATATCCTTCACCACATTAACAGAATAAAAAAGTCATCATACCATCTCAGATGACAAAGAAGCATTTTGATAATGTTTAACACACATTCATAATAAAAAACAAATCAAAACAAACAAACAAAAAACACCTCTTAGCACACTGGAAAAGAAGGGAACTTCCTCAATCTGATTTTAAAAATCTATGAAAAACTTACAGCTGACATCATACATATTTCAAACATTGAATGCTTTCCCTGAGACTGGAAAGAATGCAGGGATGTACATTCTCGCCAATTCTATCGAACATTGAACTGGTGGTTCTAAACAGTGCAATGAAGCAGAAAATAAATAAATAAATAAAATCTATATTGGAAAGAAAGAAGCAAAACTCTCTGTTCACACACCATCTGATTATGTGAGGAGAAAATCCTAAGAAATGTGCAAAACAATTACTTGGAGTAAGGAGTGAATTTAATAATGCTACAGGATACAAAGCCTAAACACAAATTCTAGTGATTTTCTATAGAACAGTTAAGCAATTAGAAAATGAAATAAAGAATACCATTTAAAATAGAATGAAAAATATAAAAGAAATAGGAATACGTTTAATGTGAAGTGTGCAACACCTCTACAATAAAATTTACCAAAATAATGCTGAGAGATGTAAATATGTGAAAAGCTATTCCATGTTCCCAGACAGGAAAATTCAATGTTAATAAGATTCTTTGTAATTTGATTTATAGATTCAACACAATCCCAACCATAATTTCACAAGATTTTTTTGAAAAAGCTGATGATTACAAGGCACTGTTAAGGATAAAAAACACGATCTCAACAAAATATTTGACTGTGACTAAATTTGCAAAGAATATATCTTTAAAAAGACATATTCCACAAAATATAAAAACTTTAATAACTCAATATTAAAGAAACAAAAACATCATTAGAAAGGGCAAAAGATTTAAACAGGCATTTCAAGGAGAAAGATATACAAATGGCTGGTAAACACATAAAAATGTGATCAAAATTATTAGCTTTCAGAGAAATACAAATTAAAACCATAACCAGATACCACTACAAACTCATTTGAATGACTAAAATTACCTTTTTTTTTTTTTTTGGCCACAGCACACAGCATGCAGGATCTTAGTTCCCCAACCAGGGATTGAACCCATGTCCCCTGCAGTTGAAGCACAGAGTGTTAACCACTGGACCGCCTGGGAAGTCCCAAGAATGACTAAAATTAAAAGACTACATGTTGGCGAGGATGTAGAATTGGAACACTGCTACACTGATGGTAAGAGGTACAGTGGATATGATTATTTTGGAAAACATTTTGATAGTTTCTTACGAAGAGAAAATTACATGCACACTATGATCCAGCAATTCTACTCCTAGACATTTTCTCAAAAGAAATGAAAATAAACGTTTATAAAAAAATGCTTGTCCAACAATGTTCATAGATGTTTTCTTCTTAATAGCCCCAAACCCAAAGTCTATCAACAGAAGGATGGGTAAAAATTTGTGGTATATTCACAGAATAGAATGTTTCTTATTAATAGAAAGGAACAAACTATTGATGTATACAATGACATGGATGATTCTCAAAAATATTATGCTGAACAAAAGAAGCCAGACACAAAATTGTACATACTGTGTGATTCCATTTACGTTAATCCAAACCAGCAAAATTAACATAGTGACAAAAGTCAGAAATGTGGTTGCTTCTGAGAGGGAAGGACTGATTGGGAAGGAGCATGAGTTAATTTTATGAGGAGCTGAATGTTTTCTGTATTGTTTACACAGGTGTATGCATGTAGGAAAACAAACTGAATTATACTCATATTTGTGCACTTCACTGTGTAAATATGTATGTTACCTTTTAAAAAGAACTGTAAAAAAACTGAATTCTCATTAGTAGATTTCTATTTCATTGTATTATGGGTTAGCAATTTTGAAACTACTTTTTATATTTTCTAGACTTGAACAAATGAGTGCATATATTAAAAATAATGAGAGACAGTTTTCTCATCATAGGAGTACAGATTTTTAAATATGAAAGTATACAACACGTCCAGTGGTGTCAAATTGGAACTGGAGGTATCAGTATGAACACACGATTTTAAAGAGATGAATATAGGTAGGTGTATGTGCATGTGCCTGTATGTGTATAAATTTTCTAAATTGCATGCATTTCCTAAATCTTTCTAATGAGGGGACCTGGAAGCAATGAGTTGCCCATGGCAATGAGCATACCTAATGCTGGGATATTGATTTCCAAATACTATCCTCTTCTGAAAAGGACCAGGGCTCCTTTAATGAAAGGTGACCCCTAAGGATGAAGCAGGGAAAGTACATGAAGTTTCTGGAACTTCTTTTGTGTCACAAAGTTAAGAAGGAGCTCAAAGAATTGACAATCTGGAACAAATTAAGAATCTAAATATAGTAATGGGTTACAATCCACTGGATAAAAAATTCACAAGTCCATTCTGATACAAATTATAAATGAACAAACAAACAAGCTAACAGGGCAAAGGAAACCTCTTCCCTATAGCAGATTGCCAATTTATAAATATCAAAGGAATGATAGATTAAGAGAACCATCAATTCATGCTAAAACTATTAAGTGAAGATTTTATGAGGAAGGGGATATTTATATAGTCTGAAGGTATCCCCACAAATTATTTATTATTTACTGAAAGAAAATAGTACCTTTACAGGGTGGAAGTCTGTCAATTACCACTTTAACCAAGCAATCTAAGTTACTGTCACCAATACTGGGACAAACTGACATCATACGTCTCCTCATGTTATTCACTAAGAAAGGCACAACACTTCAGTGGTGATCCTGACAAAAAACACATTATTATAATCTAATAATGAGGAAATATCAGACAAACTCAAATTGAGATACTCTATACAATATCTGGATGATAGTCTTCAAAATATTAAAGTCACAACAGAGGCTGAGGAACTGTCCATATTGAGGAGGTTTTAGACACACAACTAAATAGAATACATGTTCCTCAATAAGATCCTGGACTGAGAAGTGTGTATATATAATGCATAATGTGTAAACATGGGTGTCTGTATGTTTATATACATACACATGTGCATATATAGAGAGAATATATATATATGTGTGTGTGTGTACATATATATATATATATATACACGAGAGATAATGTTAGAATGACTGACAAATTTAGGTATTCATATGCACTGAAGGTTATAAAATACATTGTATCAGTATTAAATCAGCATTAAATTAAATTTCCTGATTTTGATAATTATACTTTTGTTATAAGTTTTTAATTGAAGTGTAGCTGATTTACAATGTTGTGTTAATTACTGCTGTACAGCAAAGTGATTCAGTCATATATATATATATATATATATATATATATATATACATACACTCTTTTTTAATATTCTTTTCCATTACGGTTTAGCACAGGTTATTGAACATAGCTCTCTGTGCCATACATACACTTTTGTTATATAAGAGAATGTCCTTTTCCTTAGGAAGTCAATATTAAAGGATTGAGGGTGAGAGTAAAAAAATCCTGCAAAATCCAATTTCAAATGGAGAGAGGGAGGGAGAAGGGGAGAGAAAAATGGGGCAGATCATACAGGATTGTTAAATTTGGGTAAAGGTTATATGGCAGTTCCATGTATTATTCTTGCAACTTTTTTATAAGTTTGAAATTATAGAAAATTTAAACTTTAAAGAAAAAATGGGGGAAATCCTTGAATAGAGATTTCATGAAGGATTCACATGAATATGCAGGTTCGTTTCCTGGAGGACTGCTGGGGTGTTTGATGGGGTTTGTGGAAGTGCAGCCAGGCAACTGTACCCCAAGGCAGCTCTATGATGGACTTCAGGGCTGTGCTCAGCATCTCCCAGAGAAACTATACAAGGTTGTGGCTGCATGTCCTGATCTCTGTGCCTTTTTTCGAGCAATGTTAGCAGGGATGGCAATTACTGGAAATTGTATCAACCTCTTGTTTTTTTTTGGAGCAGAAATTTTTACTCAGTTAAAACCAATTAAATCAAGAAAGTAAAAGAAAAAACTTGCTATACAACTTAAACTAATTGGAAGGAAAATGCATCATTCTTAAAAAGTTTAACCATGTTAAAAGAGATATGGTGCTCTAGAACCATCTTTAGAAGAGGCCAGATTTTATAAAGAGTCAGCAGGAATAGCAAGGTCACCAGTGAAGAGCTAAACACTTCCAACTGTGTTCCTCACAGGAAACAGATTTTAGAGGAGAAAAGAATTGAAAGAAGAAACCTAAATGAGAAAACTGGATGAACAAATTGATTTCTCACATTACAAGAAGGATAAAGTCCCTAGAACAAAACTGAATATTCATCAAACTGCCAATGGTTTTTTCAGATAGAGCATCTGGTAGCTTGTCCTAAGGGCCGGCCTTTGTCTGAGAGGAGAACTTTAGCTCTTCCCCACTCAGATTCCTTCACTTCTTCCTCCAACTCAAGGTCCTTCATTGCTGGTGGAATCATGGAAACATGTCTTGAGATGAGGACTACTCTTTCTTCCTACTCCTACAGAAAACGGGGATGGATCACCTCTGGAGTACTTTCTGCTGAGGGATCGCTCTGGCTTACTACAGTATTCAGTGATAATAAAAATTCTCTCTACTCCAAAGTGTTCCTGACTCTCCCCTCCCCCATATACTGGCTTTCCCCCCAAACCCAAATAAACGTAAATAACAGTGAGTAAACTACAGGGCTGATCCAGTTTCAACCAATCTGCTACTGAAGCCAGAAAACTTGAAACATTTGTCTTCTTTTTAAAATAATTTTAAATTTCTCATGTTTTTAGCTTAGGGAAATGCCATTTCTTGAAAGATTATACTTTTGCCCGAACGAAAGCTTTACAGAACTATAATGCTTGAGATAGTGTTTTATAGATAAAATGTATATAAACATTTTTAAAGGAAATAATAATATCATGTGGAAGAGTGAGTAGGGTCTTATGTGATTTTTTTTTTTTTTCCCTGTCTTGTTGCTGTGCTCAGGCTTTCTCTAGTTGTGGTGAGAGGGGGCTTCTCTTCATTGCAGTGTGCGGGCTTCTCATTGTCGTGGTTTCTCTTGCTGCGGAGCATGGGCTCTAGACACGCGGGCTTCAGTAGTTGTGGCCCACGGGCTTAGCTGCTCCGCGGCATGTGGGATCTTCCCGGACCAGGGCTCGAACCCGTGTTCCCTGCCTTGACAGGCGGATTCTTAACCGCTGTGCCACCAGGGAAGTCCTCTTATGTGATTTTTATAGGAGTTTTTCAAGCCAACATGCAAATGCTACTCTGGCCAAGCCCAGCGTTTGGATGTGAATGAAGAAGTGACTACAGCATGTGACTGGTATGAGTACGTGGTGTTTGGAACCCACAGGAGGAGTTCCTCTTGCTGTTTGTGATTGCTGCCTGCAACTAGGGCTCCTGCTTTTTGCTGTGCCGATTCCGCATATATGCTCCATTCGTGATCATTTACAAACACTTGTCAACTGAGATTTGAATCCTGTGGTGCTGGATCTGAGGAATAAAAAAGGACAAACTAGCAGAGCTGAGTCACTCATGTGAAGAAGGAGTCTATTAACCTGTTTATTCCTAAGACTGAAGACAGTAGTCTTTCAAATTACGTCTCTACAGTAGGAATTTCCCTGTGTGTGTGTGTGTGTGTGTGTGTGTGTGTGTGTGTATCATAGTATAATTTAGTTTTACTTCATAAATCATTTTACTTATCTTTGATTTCCCCCCAAAGTTTTTCATAAATTCAAATGGAATATCAACCCATATGTAAACTTTGGGGGGAGAACATGAATTATATAAGGTGCTCATTTAATTCTTTCATTCATTTAAATTTGTTAAATTAAGATATTTAAAGTGCAAGAAAATCTAGCACTTAATACGTGGAAAGTCTTTTATTATTATAAAAAAAAGGGGGGGGAACGATTTAAATAACTTAGAGCCTCTTCAAGAAAAAAGAAATGCTCCATGAATACAATTGTTTTATTTCTTGGGATTGTTACATTTTCCTCCTGGTTCTGAGTTGGGGGGAGGGCAGCGTAACAACTGTGAATAAGAAAGAGCTTAGAAAAAATACTGGAGCATGTGAAGAAAAAGAATCCTTGGAGGAGGAAAGCAGCAGATAGTGGGGAATACAATGGATAAGATAATTTCCTGATCAAGCCTTCAGGTGGCGCTATAATCCCTTCAGAACTCAGTTCCTGTCCAGCTGGTAGTGGCTCTGAGCTGGCGGAGAGTGTGAGAATAAGAAAGGAATAGGTGTGGTTAAAGGAGAGGAAAGGTAAGAAGTATTCATTTGGCAGGAGGTATTAAACAAATTGTCTGAAACTTAGGGGAGTGTCTGTAAACCAAAAGAGGAAACGTGTACCTCCCAGGAGAGAGAAGGGTTCTATAAACTGTATTGCTAAAATCATGTTTTTTTGATTAAAGCAAAATGGGTTGAGTTTTTTGGAAAGAAGATTCCGATGTTGTTTTTCTGATGTTTCACGTGTTTGATCTGGTGGCTAGAACTCTGTAAGCAAAATAATGTACAATTGAATTTATAACCTGACACATCTAAGTAACACGGGCTAGCACACCTCTCTCTGGCCAGAATTGTATGCAAGCCAATATTAAAACAAATTAATATATAACTGCATGAACAGATCCTTATTTCTCTATCGTTTTGGTGCCCATTTTCCTGTCCTGAAAGAAGGAATGGATCGGCCATTTTTAAAATTCGTTTCAAGAGAGATTATAACAATTACCTATCCAGTTGATCTGTGTCATTAAGTATAAATGAGTCTGTGATGAGAAAAGTCAAACGTCGGTTTTATTTGTCTTAAGTTTAGTTTTTATTTTTAGATACCTAATTTGCTTTCACATTTGTTACTTAAACAAAAAAGCAAAGTCAACTGCTGATCTCTTTGTTTTCCCTGCAGTGAGCGTAATTGGACACTCTTTAGCAGTGGTGCAACTGTTCGCACAGATACCACAAAGCAATGAAGGCTGCTAGATTAAAAAGAAATCTTTTAATATATTTGTGATTAACTGGCAACTACAATAAGAAATTGCAGGGGAACCGAAATAAACAGAAAAGGTTAACAAGGTAGGACACAGGATGATTATTTGCACTGGAGGAAGAAAGGCAAAACAACCCTCAAGCTCTCCATCTGACACCAACCTGTTTGATAAATAAGTAATAGGGCAAAACAATATCCACCCTCAGATTTATATGTTTTGTACTCTTCTAGCCCTGGCCTTTGTTCATAGCCACAAATCTGATGCTAAAGAGCAAGTCTATGAATTATGGAAAACGAGAGATGATTTGGAGGATTTGTGTTCGAAGGATGTAGCTCTGCTCTCTTTAAGAGAGATTGAGGACACAGAGTTCTTCCTTGGTGTCTTCTTTTCCTTAGAGCTTTGAGGAGATATATTTTAATTTTCTTGAGAACTTTGTTTACTCACTTATCCTCCAAAAGGTTGACCAAAAGAAAGTCATTCTGCCTAAAGGATAGCAGAGCCAATTATTAGAATAAAAACTATTGTCACTGATATCTATCATGGGTAATATCATAAGCTAATATTTAGGTTTGTATCTTTGAGAGACTGTGCTGGATAAATGACAGTCTAAAACAACAATATGTTGGCCTGTTTCCAAAGATATATTTCAGGAAAGTTAGCACTTGGAGGACAATATTCTTGACCAGGTGTTTCATATCAGCAATTGACCATAACTCTAGAATCTGTGTGACAGCCACAAAGTGATTCCTGGTAGCTGATTTCAATCACCTTAAGAAAAAAGAAAGTAAGATGTAGCCAAACCTGCTAAAGGGGGAATAAAAGACAAGAAAACAAGAAAATTATTAAGACTAAAAAAACAGATATTAATCCTATGAATAAGCCTCAAACAATCCCACAAACCACCTTAAAGAGATTAATTACTCCTACTTTTGAGGAAGTTATGTACATGAAGAAAGTGAGTCTTCTTAAGCTTAACCCTCTGTTTCCTTAATTGTAATAATACTCTTTGCCCCCCTTCTTTAGCATTTGATGGGTCAAATGCTAAATTTTATACACATCTTTTTTAAACTTTAATGAATTTTTTTTCCAGAGGGAAATATGGCCATATGCCATTTTTATTTATTTGTTTATTTTTAACATCTTTATTGGAGTATAATTGCTTTACAATGCTGTGTTAGTTTCTGCTTTATAACAAAGTGAATCAGCTATACGCAAACATATATCCCCATATCTCCTCCCTCTTGCATCTCCCTCCCACCCTCCCTATCCCACCCCCAATCTCACCCCTCTAGATGGTCACAAAGCATGAAGCTGATCTCCCTGTGCCATGTGGCTGCTTCCCACTAGCTACCTATTTTACATCTGGTAGTGTATATATGTCCATGCCACTCTCTCACTTTCTCCCAGCTTACCCTTCCCCCTCCCTGTGTCTCAAGTCCATTCTCTATGTCTGTGTCTTTTTTCCTGTCCTGCCCCTAGGTTCTTCAGAACTTTTTTTTTTTTTTTTAGATTCCATATATATGTGTTAGCATACGGTATTTGTTTTTCTCTTTCTGACTTACTTCACTCTGTATGACAGACTCTAGGTCCATACAGCTCACTACAAATAACTCAATTTTGTTTGTTTTTATAGCTGAGTAATATTCCATTGTATATATGTGCCACATCTTCTTTATCTATTCATCTGTCGATGGGCACTTAGGTTGCTTCCATATCCTGGCTATTGTAAATAGAACTGCAATGAACATTGTGGTACATGACTCTTTTTGAATTATGGTTTTCTCAGGATATATGCCCAGTAGTGGGGTTGCTGGGTTGTATGGTAGTTCTATTTTTAGGTTTTTAAGGAACCTCCATACTGTTCTCCATAGTGGCTGTATCAATTTACATTCCCACCAACAGTGCAAGAGGGTTCCCTTTCCCCCACACCCTCTTCAGCATTTATTGTTTGTAGGTTTTTTGATGATGGCCATTCTGACTGGTGTGAGGTGATACCTCATTGTAGTTTTGATTTGCATTTCTCTAATGATTAGTGATGTTGAGCAACCTTTCATGTGTTTGTTGACCATCTGTATATCTTCTTTGGAGAAATGTCTATTTAGGTCTTCTGCCCATTTTTGGATTGGGTTGTTTGTCTTTTTGATATTGAGCTAAATGAGCTGCTTGTAAATTTTGGAGATTAATCCTTTGTCAGTTGCTTCATTTTAAAATATTTTCTCCCATTCTGAGGGTTGTCTTTTCTTCTTGCTTGTGTTTTCCTTTGATGTGCAAAAGCTTTTTTCACTAGGTCCCATTTGTTTATTTTTGTTTTTATTTCTATTTCTGTAGGAGGTAGGTCAAAAAGGATCTTGCTGTGATTTATGTCATAAACTTTAATGAATTTATTCACCTTTATTGAGATATAATTGACAAATAAAATTATAGTATTTTTAAAGTTTACAACATGATGATTTGATATATGTACACATTGTAAAAGGATTCTCCCCATCAAGTTAACTAACATATCCATAATCTCACATATTTACAGAGTTCATCTTTTTTTTTTTTGTTTCCACATATAAGTGATAAGTGATACTATGCAGTATTTATCTTTCTCTGCCTGGTTTATTTCACTTACCAAAACGCCCTCCAGTTTCATCCATGTTGTCACAAATGATAGGACTTCTGTTTTATTTTAAGGCTGAATAATATATACATATATATTTTCTTTAGGCATTCATCTGTGGATGGACACTTAGGTTGTTTCCATACCTTGGCTGTTGTGAATAATGCTGCATTGAATATGGGAGTACAGATACCTTTTTAAGATGATGATTTTGTTTTCATTTCCTTTGGATATAAACCCAGAAGTGAGATTGCTGAGTCAAATCGTAGTTTTATCTTTAATTTCTTGAGAAGACTCCATACTGTTTCCCATAATAGTTATACCAGTTTACAAGTTTACATTACCACCAACAGTGCACAAGGATTTCCTTCTCTCCATATCCTTGACAGTAATTATCGTCTCTTGTCTTTTTGATAATAGACATCCTAACAGGTGTGAGGTGATACCTCATTGTGGTGTACACAGGATCTTATACAATCTTTCTGATAAAGCTGTGAGGGACTTACAGATAAGGAAACTGCACCACAAAGAATTGAAGTTACTTCCTCAAAGTCAATTAGATAGAATTAGTGTTCACACCCAGACCAAAACCAGAGCCAGTAATCAATGTGCTCCTGTGACCTTCATGCCTTGTTTTCCAAGATAGCTTAATCTCACAGGATGGGTCCCACACCTGCTTTTCCAGTATGCAGTCAGCCATGGTTCCATTCAGGAAGACCAGCTTTGTAGCATCCCAGGACTGTTTTACTTTCCAGAATAATCCTATCAATTGTCATCTTTTGTCACTGCAAGGTGATTGCTGTTTCTTCTCTTTCTTTGGTTTCTTTCCCTGAGACTTTTGTTCCCAACATATTTACACAAAACTAGCTGGTTTTCAAATCCTCTCTACATCAGCCTTTTATTATGTCTGTGATGCCTCATTGCCTCAGGCCCTCAGTGGGTTAAAAACACCTCCTTGCCTGAAAAGATGCATGGATTTACACTCATTAGCCCATGGTACTTTCAACGACCTTCCCATTTCTATGGACTTTGAAACATGGCTCCATTAGATTTGCGCAGGGGCCAAGCTTTGATTATGTACCTTGAAAAAGTCAAAATCTATAATTAGACCAAAATAAAACCTGGGGGTTTCTAAGTCTCTATGGAAAAAACCACAAATCTATTCACCTGTTCCACTTAGTTTTGATTCAGCCCGTAATATTTATAGAGCGGTCATTATGCTCACAAAACTGTCTACCAGGAGCCTGAATAATGATACCTAATAAAGATGGGTTTCAAATACTCTAAGACCTATGAGAACAATCAGGGGATTTTAAAACATTAAGAATCGTTTATTAGAACAACAAAAAATAACATTTGGGGGATCTTGAGAATTTTTTTTCTGTATATTAACATCAAGGTCTTACAGCATAGCCAAAATAATCAATGTAAATTATATTATACTGAACTTTCTTTTTGCTTATATAATTATGAATCACTTGGCAACACATAAATCAGAAATACTCTCATTTGTGCACAGGTTGTGAAACTGCAGGATAGACAGATTCAGCAAGGGTCCCTAGGCTTTAGTTTCAAAGTTGCAACCAGGTGGTCTTTTGGTCTACCTGGGTTTCAGTGTTTCTACTTTAGCCCTGAATGAAGTTCTTTTTTTGTTTTAACACGGGGTCTTATAAACAAAAGATTGAGAACTAAGGTAATAATACAAGAAAAATATTTTGGAGTTTTCCACTCACATCTATCACTATGCTATGTATATTAAAGTATGACTCATTTGGTCCCTGGCATGACTCCACCAAAGGATTGGTAAATGCATACAATCACGATGTTCAGAAGCAAGTTCTCTGTTCTGTTTCTGGTATTCCTCATCCTCTCCTTGGATGATATGACCAAATTGGTCATTGTCTTTCTTATGGTAATGATTCCAAATTGAACAACATAACATTAATGAGCTTTAACTACTAAATGGGGTTAATAACTATCATTCAGACTGTGGTTATGTTATGTTATATTATGTTATGACCAAACTGATGCTCAGAGGAGTGAAAAGACTTGCTCGCAGACACAAAGATACTGCATACCTGTATTAGGTTTTAAGCTCAGTCTATATGTCTCTGAAGCTCACAGTGTTTCCTCCACCAAATCAAATGCTTCTGGGTAGTCCTGTGATTTTTAAAAACACTGTTTAAAACATATGTATCCATTGCTGCATTTGGGCTTTTAAAAAAAGTAGTACTAAACACTATGGAAACTTAAACAGCTTGATTTACTTCACTCGATATTTTGTTTCTAAGAATCTCCCAGGTTGTTAGCCTAGAGCTATCACTCCTGTTTAATATTCCACTGAATGCATATTCCACAATTTCATATTCTTATATTCTTATGTTTTTATAAGAATATAAATGTTTATGTTTTATATTCTGATGTTTTTCCCCCTGTTGCTGCTGTGAAGAACAATGCTTCTAGAACATTCTTATAAATATCTACTTGAGTCATGTGTGCAAGTGTTATTTTACGTTACATACCTAAGAGTGAAATTACTGGATCAAACAGTATACATCTGTGTAAGTTTAAAAGGATAATACCAAATTGCTCTCCAAAATGACCACAACAATTTACACTCATATGTGTATGAGCTCTCCAAATGGTCCACATCCTTGCCAACACAGTATTTTTAAGACCTCTTAATTTTCTTTTTCTATGGTAAAAGATGATTTCTTCTTCCGTGAAAAGCCTGTTCATATGATTGGCCTATTTTTCTATTGGGTTGTCTTTTTCATAGTGTTTTAAAAGGAGTTCTTTATATATTGGGGCACAAATTCTTGAATACTTGTCCTGAAGAATATCTTCTCCTGGTCTGTGGCTTGTCTCACATGCTTGTTCTTACAGGTGTGTTGTGTGATGTTGCCCTATGTTCACTGCAACTTCTCCATCTTATCTCCTATTTTCCTCTTTGTTTTTATACCTCAAGGCCATAATTTCATTAGCTACCTGGCCAGCAGAGACCAGTCTCAGTCTCCCTTCTGTTCTAGGATTCTACCACTGCCTTTATATCAACTCATGTGACAGTCTTCTCTCTGGTCACATCCTTCTTTGGCCCTCTCTGTCCCATGAGCTACACTAAGCAACATGGCAGTCCAGTCACCTTCTCTGACACATATATCTATATAGATATATTTAGATTTTTTTGCTGATGAGCCAAAATAATATGAAACTGTCCTTCTAAAAACGAGGTGGCTGAAGTCAATAAGCAAAAGCTGTGTCAGACTGAAAACTGCTGCCTTCCTCTGCAAAATGTGCTCTCCAGCACTTTTACATCATTTACTCCTTACTGCCTCATTGCATGTGGGTTACATTTGTGCCTGAGCTCGTTTGCCTTTGCTTCCATACATACTTATTCTGCTGCTTGAATGTCCTTTGAGTTAGTTCATTTCAAAATTTTCTCCGAGTGCCTGGAATGTATCTGGGTGACTCACTTCACACACAAGACCTGAGAAAGCACTGCAGGTAGTTAAACACGTAATCGATACTTCTTCCTAGTGATGAAAAGACACTGACATATTATCAGCATTGGGCTTTCATAGCTTCCAAAAATCCTTTATGCATCATGAATAAAAGAAAACCAATAATTAGGTCAAAAGAAATACTAGACTTTTATAAGATTGTGGTCAAATGAACAAATCTGCATGCTCTTCTGCCAATGTGCAATTTGCTATTACCCAACAGGAATACAGCTACAAATGCAGTCAGTTTTGATTGCAGGTTCCAGGCCTCCAAGCTGAGGTCTTTGTGATTCTTTTGCCTCCCAGTGGGACCATTCTGACTGCAGACTCCAGTCTGCAGGTGACCCGCAGCCATGATGGGCAGCTCTTCCTGTGCATCACTGACGATCCGCCACCTACTCTGGGTTGTACCATTTGAGGTGGCACCTGCATAGGTGAAAGGGCTGGGAGGCTAAGAGAGGAAGGGGTTCCTGCTCTCTGGTCCTGGCATGAGAAGAGACATGAGAGGCAAAGACTGGTAGCGGGGCTTCTCCACATCTTGAGAAAGGAACAGGCGAGTCTGTCACAGCCCAGGTCTGTCCCACTTCCCTGATATTATTCCTGTTAGAATTTAGACATGTACTTTGGAGGCAACATCAAAATTCTGGCAAAAGGATTAGCTCTAAAAGTAGGCCCGCTGAGGTGGTGGGTAACTGGGTCTCAATTACTTGCTCCCCTCCACGGGGTGGGGGGGAAGGGAAGAGGGAGGGAGAGTGGGAGGGAAGGGGGAAGAGGGTCATGGAAGGAAGGAAGGAAGGAAGGAAGGAAGGAAAGGAAAGGAGGGAGGGAGGAAAAGAGGAGACAAAGAAAGAGCAAGTCTCTCATCATGAAAGCACGTGGATGCCTGGAATTGCAATGAATGCTTAATCCCTTTAGTCCGAGGTCCTGACTTATTTAAGAATGAAAATATCACATGCTGGTTGGTTGAATAACTCTTTACTTTGTTGTCCTGCTGTTTACACTTTAATATGACAGAGGAACCAGAAAGGCCGTTTGGGTAGAGGATGAGAAAGGATTGGGGGCACCGGGCAGCTGAAAGATGAACAGAGGAGGGGCAGAATGACATGGGCAGGCTGAAGTCGCCAAAGCCTCACCCTCCTTTCACACATCAGCCACGCGCTGCAACCCAGCATCCGCCGGGCAGACCGTCCTCTTCCTCCTTCTCTAGGGCCACCCCTACTGCCACCTTGGATTACTGATGCATGTAAAGGGCTTAGCTCAATGCTTGGCACGTAGAAAGACCCCAATAAAGTTAGTTAGTAAATGTTAGTAAATTTGTATAGTGCGGAAGCAAAAAATAAAATTAAAATAGTGAATTAAAGAGGACTTAATTGCCAGTTATCTGAACTGGATACTACCCTGGGATCTGCAATCTCTCTAGGTCACTAGTATATTCTGAGCCTGACAATTTTGTTTTCTCTCCACGTGCCTCCTCCGGTTCCTCATGTATAAAGTGAAGTGATTTTACTCTACAGGTCTAGCCCACCTCTGATCCCACTTACTTGTTTCTCCTACACACACGCATTCACTTCCAAATGACAAACTAAGGCTGAAAAACAGTGGTGTAATATGATAGAATTGTCAATATCCTTTCCACATCAAACCTCTTGGAATATAGACTCGTGCTTGAGTGGAAGCTTCACGAGGGCAGGGATTTTTGTTTTTTTTTGTTCACTAATATAGTTCCACCTAGAATAATTTGTGAAACATAGTAGATGCTCAGAAACTATTTGTGGAATGAAAAATATTAATACCTTATATAAAAAGCAATCATCTCACAAAGAGGGAAAATGACTGACAAATAACCATTTTCAAAGACATTTTAGTAATCAAAGAAACCCAGTTACGATAATGACATATGATCTGTCACCTGCTAAACTGGCAGATATTAAAGAAACAGCAATACTCACATCACTGGTAAGTGATAAAGAAATTATCACTTTTACCCTGTTTCTGGAATTCAGTGTGGCACTATTTATCAAAAAGCTTAAAAATGTACATATGTTTTGACCCAGCGATTCCACACAACCAGAAATGTATTTTAAGGAAGTGATTAAAGTTATGCAAAGATTTAGCTACAAGAATGTTGTTTATATCAGCAAAATTTGGAAATGACCAAAATGTCAATCTATAGGCAATTTGTTAAATACAAGATAATACAGCCCTAATGAAATACTAATTAGACATTAAACATATCACAAATGAAAATTTATTATCAAAAATACTCATAATAAATGCAGTGAAAAAGTTTATGAGATAGCATGTATAGTATAATTCCACATAAAAACCTATATAGGTCTATAGAAAAGATTCCCTTGGCTTATATCTACAAAATTAACCTTGGTCATATCCGGGTTTTGTCATTTTCTCCTTTTTTCCTATTTTCTCATTTTTTTTCTACAATGGCCATAAGTTGCTTTTATAATGAAATAATAAATCATATTAATTATAAATTTGCCTTTTAGCTTTAATAGACGCAGACTTTCAGAGAGTCTTTTTTTTTTTTTTTATCTGAACTGTGTTCTTTGCCAACCCAGACTTTCTTATGCTATCATTAGCATGGCTAAATTAATCAGATTTTAAGCTCCTTAAGGGCAGGGTTTACATCTTTTCTTTACTCTTTATAGTATCTTGCACCCCTTCTGGCTGCTTAATAAAAACTCACTGCTCTGAATTGAGTCAAGTGTAATTTCAATTCCTATTCTCATTAAATGTCCTCTATAAATCAGTTTAAACAGTTCTAGTAATCAGAGTATCCCTCAGGGTTTCCTTTTTATGTAAGCCACTTTCTCACACTCTCTGACACTCGGGACTGAGCCTTGTACACTTGAGCCCTTAGAAGCAGGAAGATATTTATTTTGCATTGCTCCAGTATGGCTGAACTAAGTAACAGGAAGGTGGATTCCGCTCATCTAAACAAGAACTTTCTGATAATTGAAGATAGTGTCAATAGGAAATGGCTGTGTAATGGGTTTATAAACTCCCTTTCACTAGAGATACCCATGCTAAAGAGAGAAACAGCCCTTGCACATGGGGTCAACACTGAGCTACAGTTTGGACTAGGTGGCCTTTGACAGTTTTTCCAAATCTACATGTGCCTTACATCTCATCTGCTATGAAATCAAGGGCCAGGGAGAGGGAAAGGGTACAGATGACTGTTTTGTTTGGCTCAATGCTGCATCTGGCTTACCTCTGGATCCCAGATGCAGGAACCCTTTCCCAAGCATCTCTCCATCCCTTTCCTGGACACTTTTCCATCTTGCGACGCACCAGTGAAGAGCACTTCTCTTCCTTCCTCCAGCATCTGAGATGAACGTGAGCTACCATTTATTGAGTGATTTTTTTTAATTATTATTTTTTGGCCGAGCATTATGATAAGCAAGTAAGCACTTGATGTGAATGACTTCAGTTATGCTCCCCAAACTACCCAAGGAGGCAGGATTATACAGATCGGGAAACTGAGGCTATTGAAGGTTAAATAATGCACCTAAGGTCACCCCACTTGCAGAAGCAAAAACAGAATTTAAACCCAGTTTGGTCTGACTTTAGAACAATGTACCTAACAGTATCTTGTGGTGGCTGATGAAATGCTATCCAGGTTCTCCAGAGCTGCTCTGCAAACCACCTCTACTCTTGCTTCTCTGCCCCATCCAGTCCCTTCCTGTCCTCCTCTCCCCCCAGCCCAGCTCTGACTCTCTTCTCCATGGCTGGCACTCTTGCTCCAGTCTTCAGGGGACTCCAATATCTAGACTCTGTCCACTGCATTTCTTCTCATTCCCGGCCACTGGAGCAATCCACAGTTTGGACAATCCGTAGTCATCCAAATCACAGCATCTTTCCGAGAGGCACTGGAAGCTGGGGCTCATGGGCACTGATGTTGCACCATGGGCACTGACGTTGCACCATTGTCCCTTCTCCCAGAGCAGCTTCTCTATTGCAGAAGTTTCAACACACTTTTAGACAAAGCTAACCTTCAGCTGCACCTTCTTCCACAAACCCTCCCTAGAGGACTGTGACATCATCCCAGCAGTCCTTCGCCATGAAGACACTTTGGGAATTCACTTCCTTTTGATGAGACAGGCAGCTGTGGGTAGAGCTCCCTTTGGGTCCACATAGCTCTCCCAGCTACACACATTTTGGCCATTCCTTACTTCCTCTCACCTTCACAGCTGCACCTTGCATTGCTGTCTGGAAATTCACACAGTGCTATGTGTTCATCTGATCACATTTTTTCCCAGTGGGATTTTGCCCAGCTATATTCTGCTGTGACCTTCTGCCCCTTTTTAACTCTGTCTGCAGTCTCAGAATCCAGGGTCACAGCCCAAAAAGATATGCTTGGTTTATCTACCACAGCCAGAGGAGCCTGAGGGATCCTTATTTCATAGCTAATGTTGGATGGCTAAACTTCTTTATAAATATTGATAGATACTGGTGTCTTATTACTGGGTACTCTAAAGGAGCCTGCATAACTTCCCTCCAGGTTTCTTTTGATAGTGATATCATGAAATTAATGCAACAAACTTCCTTTAATACTGCTTATACCCATGCTGTAAACTATAAAGAAAAACGTCCAAAGAACACCTTTAAGAAGCATGAAGCCAAAAAGTAACATAAGGAATTCTAATTCACTTTGGCTGCCATTTTTGGTAGAGAATGCACAAAGCTTCCCACTCTTAGGTTCTCAGTTGCTGTGCTTTTGCAGTGTTGTTTCTTTGTGTTCTTTATGTTTGTCCACACTTGTAATGGTCCAGGATATCAGGTATGTCATATGCAACAATTTCTAGCACAATGTCATGTTCAGATTCATGTGCAGCATTTATTTTTATAATCTCAGTTGCTTAGCAGATACCTTTTTGGTTTTGTGGGAAACGGAGTGGTTAATACGTATATCTTTCCCTGAATACCAGTGCCTGATACTGCATAATACATCCAGATGTTCATTTGTTTATCATTTTCTCTTCCCAACTCACACTGGAATGTAAATCCATGAAGCAAGGACTTCGTGGTATTCACTGCTATAAACGTATTGTCCAGAAAAGTCAAATATCATGAACAAGTCATATTTATCAAAACAGCATAAGAGTTGTTTCACAGTAGAATATATATTAATGTAATTTACCACATTAACAAATAAAAGAGAAAAAACATATGATTATCACTTTAGATGCAGAAAGAACATTAAGTAAAGTTTAATGTTCATCATGATAAAAAAAATTTTCTAGCAAACTAGGATAGAAAGCAAGCTTCTTAACCTGACATGGGTATCTAGAAGAGAAAGAAAACATAGCAACATTAGAAAATCTTTACCTAAAGACAATCAATAAGACATAAATAAATGGAGAGATAATCTTTGTTCAAACATAGAGTGACTCAGTACTGTTAAGATGTTAATTGCCTTCAACTGATATCTAGATTTCATGTAATTGCAGTCAAAAATCCCAACAAGGACTTTTTATGCTTCAAAAGCAGATTTTAAAGTTTATGGAGAGGAGTAAAAGGACCAATAATAGCAAAAACATTCTTTAAGAAGAAAAACGTAAGGGAATCTGTCTTAACAGATACCAAAACTATATACATAGTTATGGTAATTAAAACCACATATATAAAGAAACTTAACATAGTAGAGAAGTGGCATTGCAGATGAGTGGGAAAAGATAGATCATTCCATACACAGTGCTGGGGAAACTGATTATTCATACGAAAACCAACAAAAAATTTGATCCTTCTTTACAACATGCATACAGTTAAATTTCACAGTTTAAATATCTATATATTTAAAACAAAAGATTAAACGTTTAATTAAGTATTAAAAGGGATGTGTTTTAAAAAGTTTAAAATATAATACGGAACATATCTTTATATTGTTGAGGTATTCTTAAATAAAATGTATTTTGTTTTGTATATTCTTAAACGAAATGTAAAAAAGCAGTACCCATAAAAGATTGGTAAATTCAACTTTGTTAAAATTAAGAACTTCTTTACACACATATAACTGTCAAGCTTAGTATCCAAAATATATAAAGAATTTCAAAAAATTATATATAGATATATACAGCAATTGTTTGAAATGAATGAAGGTCATAAAGAGGCATTTGGGGGAAAGAAAATACAAACATTTAATTAGTTTGTATAATGCTCGGTCTCATTAGCAATCAAAGAAATAAAATAGCTCCTTTTAAAAACACCATGTGCCATAAAATACCCACTAGACTGGCAAAAGTTTAAAACTCTGACAATACAATGGAGTTGAGCAAGGGGTCCTCGCATCCTGGTCTGGTGGGAATTTATGTTGGTACCAGGGCTCTAGGTGGTGTTATCATTGTCTTGCAAAGTTTAACTTGTCTTGTAGTCAAGTACCCTCAGCACCCCCCCTCCTTGGCCAACCCTGGAGGTGAACAGCAGCTCAGATAAATGGACTCCATACATGTTGGTGGCTTTGCAAGCATCTGCTGGAAGCTGTGCTTGGATCAGTTTGGAAGTGCCAAGGTGTCCACACCCCCCAGAGCAACCCTGGGCGAGAAGGGATGGGAAGTGGTGGATAAAGGGCTCAGCATTCTTTCTCCTTGGAGGGACAATTCTGAGGTAGGCTTAACAGTCTCTTGACTCTTCAGTTGCCTACAGCGGTGACCACTCATTAATACACCACTTATTGGCATTCCTTCTTTTTCCCCACTTCCTCATTTCCCCACTCCCTCATTGTGCCTTCTGGATAACCACTCAAATAAACTCATGCGCTCAAATCCTTGTCTCAGGATCTGGATTTCATGGAATGCAAACTAAAGCACCCTACTATCTAGCTGATCCACTCCTAGATAAATACCCTAGAAAAATGCTTGCATGCCTACACCAAGAGATATTTATAACAGTCTAGCAGTATGGTGTGTGGTAAGAAAAATATATAGTAGCAAATAAATTCCCATCAATGGAAAACTGGATAAATAAATTGTGCTATAATCATTGAATGAAATACCATTCGTAAGTAAAAAGTAGTGGACTGTAGTCAAACTAACTGATCTCAATAAATTTTAGAAACATAATGTTGAGTGGAAAAAGATACCAACAGTACATACAGTATTTTTATTAAATTCTAAGTAAATTGAACAACATTCTGGCAAGGGTTGAAAATATATGTAGTGAAATTTTAAAGAAAAGCAGAATGATAATAACCCAAAATTTAGGTTGGCAGTTACCTCTAAGAAGGAAGCAAAGGAGTGAGCTGAGGAAAGAGCCCCTGAAACCTACCAACCATCGCATAGGTCGTATTTCTTAGGTTAGGTGGTAAGTTCATGCATGGGTGCTTGCTTTAATATCATGCTTCATGGCTTATACGTTTATTAATAAAACTGAAAAAAAACTGGCAAATCTCAGATACAATAAAAACATTTATTAAATCTCATGTTTTATTTTGTGGAAAGCATGTGATACAATATACTATAATACATCAATTAGTTGAGAGATATAATTATTATACACAAAGGCTTTATATATGTTCATGGGTTTTCTAGTTCATGTTATACATTCTGCAAACTCTGTAAGATTTATGAAGACTCTTTCATAGGGAAAATCTACTTTTAACATTTCCACTGTTTCTTAGGTTTCTTTGAATAGAATTTCAATATAACTTGATTCTTTAAACTGATAGCTGAAATATCCTATAGATGTTCTAATAAGTGATAATACTTTCAAATTAGTGATATATCTTGTATTTCATAGTCCTACATGATTCCAATTTACCTTTGCTATGCTTGGGATTTGTGTGACATTACACACTCTGAGTGTTACTAAAATCATGCAGCGCTAGATAACTTACACATAAAAGGTGTACCTTTGCACTGAATTTTTTGACTTAAAAGTATATGGTGTTAGAATAAACATTTATATACCTTATACAGATACAAATCTCTATTCATTTATCATGGCTATAAATTACTGAGCCATATTTAATGGAAAAACATCTGGTCTAACTTTCTAAACTTAAGACAGTGTTAAAAATCTGCAACTCTATATGATGAGAATAAAGCCCAATCCCTTACCCAAAGCAAGTGGCTGAAGTTACAAGGTGATTATGTGGAAAGGATAGAGAAGATATAATAAAAGGAAAAAATACATGTTCTTCTAAAATACCATCACCATTTATAAAAAGTCTTTCGTCAAGCCAATGAAATAAATTAAAATACCTATTTTGAAACTGTGTATCTTACAATGATAAGATAAAAAGTTTATAAAATAAAGAGTTATAGCTACCCAGAAAATTTACCTAGATACTTCCTTGTTTCTCTGACTAGATGTACAAATGATAAATTTGAAATGATTCAGCATGGATCCTGGATTTGTAATTTTAATAGTGATGGTAGAACCAAGTTACTTAGGAAGCATGGATACCCCACACTGACTTTGTAGAAGGTAATCACTGAAGACTTGTCCTAATTCCTATAAGGATGGAAAATGAACATGTGACCAACAGTGGCAAACATAGAGATGCATGTCCACTTTGAGAAGTGCACACATGGGGCTAAAGATCCCACTGGATGGATCACAACACCTTTTCATCATTTGCTCTGATTTCCGATGCATAGTCTTGATGTTTGTCTAAGAAAGAGAGAGGGAAGCTTTAGATTTAGTATTTCTTCTCTACCATATTTATGACCCTTCGAAAGGATATTTTTGATGTTTGCCAAGAAAGACAAAACAAAGAAACATTTCTTTGATTTAGGAAAATCCTTTGTTTGACATACCATTTCTGGACTAATAAGTGCCAAAAAGTTTGGAAAATGGTGAGAAAGATGACTTCTATTGGGTACTTATATTATGCCAGGCATTGTAAGACAATAACTAAATTTCTTTTCCCTTTCTAAAACTCTTTTGTAAGAACCTGAATCCGGAAGTTACACAATATTAATAAAAATGACTTGTATTCATATAAAGCTTTTATAATTTATTAGCTGTCCTTCTTACTTAGGGAGAAGGAAACCAACATTTATTACATGCTGACTATGTGCAGTTCAGAAACATGAAGGTTTTATGCATTAAAAATTTATTCCTTGTGATACATTTAAGAGATGGATCTTATTTCTCCCATATTTCAGATGAGAACACAGAGATATTAGAAGATGTGAGTGGATTGTCCAAAGCCACATTCAGAAAGTGTTGAAGCTGAGTTTCCAGTTCATTTTTCTGGATCTCCTCTGTTCTGCGTGGCCTCAGTCAGGAGGTAGCTATTAAGAAACTCAACATCTGTAACTTATAAAAGGCAATACTGCAGGGTTTTGTTGTCCAAGTCTCCGTGTTCAGCATCAGAGGCACCCAAGAACCTTGATTCACTCCATCTATGCGTGCCTATGACAAAGGAGTTCATAAAAATTACAACTGTGATTTTTAAGAAGGAAATGTCCCTTTTTTTCAATTATTTTACAGATGAGATTCCTGTCTCCTTGGGTAATGACGCTGTCTCATCATAAAGTTACTCTAACCAGCTAACAGCCCACAATGGTGGAAACAATAAGAGACTTGGCCCAAAAGAGAAAAACCCAAAATAAAAGAGAAATGAACGACCAGAATCTATTACCAAAAATACTGAAGAATTTGAGACAAAGGGAATTCATTATGTTCCTTTTAAAATAACAAATGAAAACTCATGCATCTAGAAAAACAAAGGACAAGGTTTTGAGATTTCAGGAATTGTGCTCCCATCTTGGTGGTGATTCTTTTACAAACACAGTGCAGCTCATGGACCCTCCAATATTAATTAGAATGAGTTTTGAGAAGACTTTACCCCCCTGCCCAACTAGTGTCCATATGCTACTTAATTTGGCACAATTCAAATTCCTTGCAAAAATAGAAAACAGGAAAAATATCCCTTTTCATAAGACTTTACCACTAAAATGACATGGAGAAATCCTGCCACAATCTCTGTTCCTGGAATGCACTTAGTTTTCCCAGTTAGAAATACTGATTCCTTTCTCTCTATCCACTTGGCTTTTCCTAATGCAGCAGTTTCTAGGAAGTAAATGGATGGTGATTCTAAAAATACTCCCTTTCACATCTCCCTGAGTTTAACCTCAGGGTACCCAGGACTACACTACAAAAGTCAAGTTCACGTTAAGTACTTAAATGTTATCTGTTCTGCCAAGTACGCACCACATTTTGAAAGAAACAACTGGTACATTTTTCATTGCTCATATGTTTGATGAACCATACATTGACTGAAGAAGATGGAGTGGGGTGAAATTATGAAAGGCAGGAACCACAGAGGCTGAAAAGTGACCTAGAAATCTTAATTTTAGCAATCATAGCTATGGCTGAATTCAAGTTTACAGCAGCAGGGGAGAAATTATAGTACAAATTACCATCCTAGGCCGGAGAAATTATTCTCTGCTGCATGGTTATTAAGTGATAGATAAATAAATAACACTGTAGGACTGATTGACAAAATATAAGCGACCTAAAAGCTAAAAGGGGCACCATGCAAATAGTACTGTGTAATCACCAGGCATTTTAAAACTGAAATGAGATTTGTCACAGTACAGAAATCCTAAAATGGTGGCTGCTCCAGCCATTGCTGAAGTCATTGAACAGGAGTCCTTAATCCCAAGGAAGTTGCAACTCAAATGGCCATGAATTGGTGTTTATTTTAATTTTTGAGGAAGGCCACTAACGACCCATGGTGAGCAGAGCCACGTGCCGGAATTGTTTTTCAAATACTATATTTCAGCAATTTTAAAGCGTCTGCCCACCCCCCCTTACATTTTATCATCTCTGAGATCTGCAATATGTAATGTATCAAATCAACATGCTGTATATTTTAAACTTACACAGTGCTCTATGTCCAATGATTTCTTAGATTTGATGAAATAGGGTAGTAATGACAATGTACATGGGTTCTTCCATCTCTTCTCTTTCGCCAGTTAGAAGTATGGGCAAACTAGAAGGTAAAATCTACTGCCACCGAAGACAATGGGTCCACTCACTGCACCTGGCATTGAAACTCCACGGGCTCTGTTAGCTGACAGAGCTCTCTGGCCCCAGACAACCTCAGAATGCAAAGACCTGACCAACTGTGCTGTGAAATGGGACCAATGTTCACTTTTAGAAATGCCACTCCACTGGGTTGTGAGTATAACCACTTAAAAAAGCACCCAGTTTATGCTGTTGAACAATGTGTTTCCTTTTTAAATTGGCCAAGTCCCAATACTGTCCAATAACCCTAAAGCTTCTTCATTTTGCCTCTGAATTTAACCAACGTATCTTTGATTTAGCTTATTGATATACAAGTGTTTGGGTACTTGGAAGGTGTAATATATCCTTAATATATCCTATTATCTCTGTTCTCCCAAAGCTAAAGTCAAATAGGGACACAAAACAGACTCATAAGTATTCAGAATTGTACAACATTTCCAAAAGTACAGTTAAGAAGTAATGGATCAAAGATTAGTCCTCTGGGCTATAGAATGGGTACATTTAATAAAGCAAAGCATCTGTAATGGCTTTTTCCGGGGGCTAAAACTTTCACTTCTGATGGAAGTGTTGAGGCTTATGGCTTATGGCTTTGCCCCTCCAGAATCAGGAGCAGTAGGAATATTTCATTAATCTGTCAAAATGTGGCAGCTCCAAAAACTCAAAATTATCAGTTGTACCAACCACAATGAAATATTAACTTTGGATTAAAATAAACAAATATTTGAAGGACTCATGGGATAAAACTACATTTTTTGAATCTTCTCCATTAACTACAGATTATGTTCCACACCTAGTCTTGTTTTCTTGTCTCTGCCCCCCAAATACAAACACCTTTGAAAGGTGAGGATATGTGTGTCTTGACTAAATGATATGCCCAAAGTCACGGAGGGGCAGTATCTGGAGAGCAGAGGGAAGATGAAGGTAGGACTCCTGACTTTTTGATTTTTTATTACAATATCAAAATCTGGGGTCGTAAATGCATATCAGTTTTATCCACATACAAAAATGGTATCTTTAAGCAACTTGTGCATTTGCTCTCTTTTTGCTGCTTCTAGTAGAATCAAGAAGAGATTTTAATAATTTATAACTTTTAGCCTTACTATAAATCCATTTTTATCATTTTTTATTATTTACCAACAAATTGTCTTCCCAACAAAATGTTTAAATGTATTTTCTCAAGAAATTATAGCTTATTATTAGCGTCAACTTCTCTCCCTCTTCTGGAAAATGTTCAGCTTGCTACTGGGAATGACACAATTTACTGCAAGTTCAGGAAATCCATAATGATGACTAATGCTTCTGAGGATAGCCTTGGAGCAGCGTCTTGCCCCTTACGGTCTATGTATCTGATATTTGACACAGGCTGGGTTGGGCACATTTTTGGGTTTGGAACCCTGTACTCAACTTGCTTATTTAGTGTGAAAATCTAGACTTCTGAAAAAATAATTTTGAAACAGCTGTTGAGAGTAAGTCTAAGGAGAAATTAAAAGCTAGTCGAAGGTTGTCTTGGGTTCTATCTGCTTCTGCTTCTGTATTTGAGTTCCCTTCCTCTTTGCTTTTTAATCACCACATTCCTCTCAATGCCAAAGCTTTCATTCCTTCTGTGATTAATCCAATTTCCTACTGATTTACCAGGATCTCAGCCCCTCACCGCCAATTTCAATGTCTAGAAATCCTTTGTCTTGTTCTCTCCAAGTTCTGATTTCCTACTAGCTAATTGGACAAATTCTTCCATTGTAATAACATAGTATCTACTAACACATACTTTTCATATTATATTTAAATAGAGTCTACTCGTCCATTTTATGTTTGAGTCCACAGAGCTGATACTTAGAGGACTGTTGAGTTGTGTCAAGTGCAAACTGCTTCCCTGCAGAGGACACATTAGGACCAGGGATTTCCCTTAAGACATGGCTTTAATGTAAAACCTTCATGGGATGTTATAAGTATAAGCACAATGACAGGAGGCCATGGAACATTTTGGAATCTTTCATCCCACCACGTAAGCAGCTGAATGACCATGAGACTGCCAAGTAAGATAAAAGAGGATGTTGTTACAGAAGCGCTACAAAGATTCTCACTGTAGGAGACTCAGTTTATAGGTTTCAGTAACTCTATTTTCTATACTTCCCAAACGTTTTCTTTTCAAATATCTTCAAAATCTCTACAGGCATTAAATGTCCCAGATAATAGAGCATTTTAAGCATCCATCTACCAGTCCCAGACTGGCCCTTATATCTGGAGGTTTGTTTATTAATTTGTTTATGTGTGTATCAAAGCAACACATGCATATAGTTTAAAAAGGAAGACAGAAAGAACACAAACAGCATTAAAATATTATAACAAAGGGTGAAGCTCTGCCTCACGCTTTCCTGATCTCAACGCCTACTCCTTAGAAGCATGTTTCTAATATTGTTTCTATTTTCTATTTATTTTAGATATTACTATTGACTTCTTGTTTTATAAGAAATGGGGAAAAAATCTCTGGTCTCCAATTACCTACCTTCTTCATCTAAAAGGTTACATCACAATTTTTGATTGAAACATTGTTAAAGATTTAGCTTACTTTGACCTTGAAACATTGTAAGCTAAGTAATGTACTACTTTCCTTTCTGGTATGACTATTAGTACTTGTTCTCTTTCTCCTGATCCTTTTGTCCCCTCCCCCTCTCCCTATTCTTCCTTCTCACCTTCCTTTTCCTCTTCTTTCTACTTCTTCTTCTCCTGGAGTTAGCAATTACTTTTTTATCTTCTTAGTTTCTATATGCATATTGGAATGTTTTCCCAATATATCTATTAAGTGACTGTTAACAATTTTTCTGTTTCTTTAATCGCCTTTTTTTCTCATTTAATGAATTAATATTCTCTTTTTTCTACTCCTATATTAGTGAGTATATCTGAAGTTTTCTTCTGCTCCCTGGATTATCTTTGTTTCTTGGGTCTTTTTATAGTGTTTGTTTATTTTATTTTCTGTTTTTCATATTGAAGCCTTTCCTATAATCTATGATGATACTGGCTGCCATTCATATTAAAGAATAGGCCCTAAAAAAAAATAACTGGAAGAGCTTACTTTCCTGGACAGAGCTTGTGATCAGTGAGCTGTGCTCTAGAGTGATAAAAAAAAAAGCTGGCATTTTCATGGAGGCATGCAAATGTCAATTTCTGTGGGTCTACTCTGGAGAAATTCAGTTTCTGCAAAGAAGAATCCTTGCTACCCATTTTGAAAACTCCAACCACCATGGAACTGGATGTCCCCAAATCCAGGCTCTCACTGGATCATTTTTCCCAGAGCATAAAGTTATGGTCTACTGCAGTGTTTAGGGCATGTTTCTCACTGGCTGTTTGGAGGGGGAGGAGGCATCTGGGTATCTAACTATTCCTTACCTAGATGTCCAGTCAATCCCTCTAGATTCATCCTTGAGTCCTCCACCACTTTCCAGTTCACCTGTTACTTGCTACACAGGAGGCTTTCTGTGACTGTAAGGTGGATTGGCCTGATTTCTTTCTCTGCAGAAATGTAGGGTTTTATGTGTTTTGTTCTGATATGAAAATTTTTAATGTTCAGTACCTTCTCAAAATTTGGTGATATCTCTTAATGGCTCCTTACCCATGCTCTTTGTCCTGGAGAGTTTTATTATTTTTTAATACTCTCCATTTATTATTTTAATGGAGTTCTATGAACGAGTAGATACATAAACATGAAAGAGTATATATAAAGACATGTGCTTAACTGACCATTTTTACTGGCAGTCCCAGCATGTATTTTTAATTGCCAAGAGAGGCTTGAGTGATATCTATTTATGCATGATCTTATAGTAACTTGATCAGGATAGTAACTTGTATTAACATTTATATACCAAGTTGTCCCTATATGACTTCTTATAGTAAGCAACTGATAACTTACTGTTTCAAGATAACATCAAATTATACATGATTATAAGCTGTGCTGTATAAGTTTCTAATGTTTTCTGTCTGACTTTTATATTTATAATAAGTAGCATTTATTATAGTAAATAACACTTATATAAGTAGCACTTACAGATATTTAGTCATTCAACTTTAAAATAAAGTTTTTTAGTTACTAATATTTTAGATTTTATAATCATTTTAATTTAGGGATACTCTGAAATCACAAGGCAGTCTATGTAAAAGAACAAAAATGTTACTAGCTACAAGTACTAACTGATATGAATGACAATTATTTCTAGTACTGTGCAACGAAAAGAACTAACAGAAATAAAGGGGAAATAGGAAATAAAATGTATTCACAAATTAAGGAAGTAAAGGAGGATTTCATGGAAAATATAATATGCTTACTGACACTAATAACAATTTCAGATTTTGGATTTGTCAAAGTGGTCTCATTGTTCTCACATTGATTTTATAAATAGACAATGTTATAAATTTGAACTGAAAAATAAATAAAATATCACTTTAATCTGTTTTATAATATGAGTTCCTACATGAACATTATGGTGAGAAAAAAAATAATCTTTCTTGACCAATAAAAAAAAGAGAAAAGGGGGAAAAATACATTTGAGAATTACGTGATGATCTCTAGATTCCATTCTCACCTTACCATTTTATCATTGTAAGTCTCTTAAATTACTCTGTTTCACCTCGCCTGTAAAATTGCAATAATAATATCTGCTCTTACAGAATTATGAGTACCAAATTAGGTACTGTATGAGGAACTATAAATTCCTTTAGATTTGTAATTTTTATTACTAATCAAATCTGTGGAAATGATAAGAAAAGTAAAAAGTCCATGACATGATCAGACAACTTGCAATTTTCTCCTTCCTTTACTAATATTTATATACCGAGTTGTCCCTATATGACTTCTTATAGTTTTTAATCCTGACCCAAATAGTAGTGTAGCTCTAGTCACATGGTCAAATCACATTTGCTGTCCAAAGCTGCCTCCATAGAAGAAGTTCATGAGATATAATTATGCAGTTGTTAAGTTTTAACAGTAGTGCCCTTGCTTTGCCAGAAGATTTCAGAGAAAACTGAATCCAGAAGCTGGAAGTCGTTAGCTGTCTCAACTGAGCGCCTTCATATCATATATGTAGTAGACTGCTAAGAATATAGTCATGCAATTCTGTCAAAATGTTTATGAAATACAGCTTCCAATTTCACTCCAACCTGTAACCTCAAAACTCCCCTTATAAAAGTATGGGGATCAGAGGTATTCATTCAATTGAGTTTTTTTTTTAATGGCTTCTAATGAATCTGCCAGAATTTCTGTGCATCTATGAACTCATTTCATATTTTTTGTTAGTTTCTTTTGCAAAGGAAAGTGGTGACACAACTTCTTTTGGTTCTAAAGATGAATTGCTAGAGGAAGAAGATTCTCTAGGGACAATCTTACTTTCACTCCTTGAAGTCTATTAAAATCTCATACAAATACATATGAGTTATTGTCTTTGCACTATAAACAGATGCACTATATAACAACAACAAACATAATGAAACCCAGCACCAAAATCCTCCCACACCTGCTATCCAGCATGAGAAAGTGTCCCACATAGTGTCTGTATTATTGGTTGCAGATGCTCAAATTAAGGGGCAGATCTGTCATGGTAACATTTCACCTAGATCTGATTCTAGCCAAACACCATTTTGCTCTTCCTTCCTGCCCTGGGTTTTGAGGTATGTTTACCCTGTGATGTCTAATGACAGACAGATTGCATCTTAATTGCTGGTGACATGTCAAGTACGAGAATGAGTGAGCAGTCTTCATTGAACTGTAACACTTAGAAGTCCATGAAACTATCTGATTATAATGGAAATATATAAACACAGTAACTGTGAATTTCTGACAACTCTGAGCTGCCTTCTTTTCTGAAAAATAGGTAGAAGGAATCCCAGCACAAGTGACATTTGTCACTGAATAAGAATACTATAATCCATGAGTAGTCTCTTAATGTCTGTTTTACAAGACAAGTCTGGACTGACTTCAGAAGTCCAATATTTAATTTTAAAGACATTCCTGAAAAGAATTTCATTACTGAACCCAGAACAGAAAAAAAGATTCTGAGAAGCAGTTTGATATTTAGAAAAAGCATCTACATACACAAAACCAAATCATCAATGACCAGGTCTTAACTCTGACATGTAATCCTATAAACCCTATTTTATTTCACACAGCAGTTGAGGAAGGACACTCAGGTTAATATAAACTGTCTGTATCACCATTTTAAAATTAAATATATTATTAAAATATACTTGAAACTACACTAGGTATTTTACTTGGGGTTTTTTTTTTTTTTTTTGGTTTTGTGATTTGAAAGATATATTCGGTTCTTTCAAGGCTTATTACAGGCATCATTATGATATACGAAAGTGTGTGAAGGTACCTATCACTAGGACTAAATAAACTTAAGTCTAGAAGATTAAATAACACTTATGTATCATATTTCCCACACACAGGAAATCATTTTTTAAAAAGGGATAGAGTTCAATTAATATAATTTTAAGCTTCCTGAAAGGGAGTCTCAACCTTAACTGATGGACAGGTGGACACATATTCTCTACTCAAGGTTTAAAGCTTACTTAAAACTCATCTGAAAATTGGCCACATGGCTTCTGTTGTAGGGATGGATGCCCTGCTAACTCAGAACACACCTCTTTCCAGTTTGGATATTCTAGTTATTCAAAATATATTCTTACTATTAAGAGGCTTTCTTATAAGGCTTATGAATATATCCTTTCCCTTTCTTCTTCCCTTATTTCTATCCTAGCCTTCTTTATCCAAATATAATTTGAAGTGTTTTTTTTAAAAATAACTACTGGGAGTTAGGTGGCTAAATAAGGGTAAGAAGAAAATAGGAGGGAAAATAAGATGAAGCCTGTGGTCAAGTTAGTAAGAAAAAAGCAGGGCGTGTGTCTTCTACACTTAGTACAGGGAAGCTGCAGTTGGGCTCTGAGCTTCTGTGTTTCTGAAACTAACAGGAAAATTTGATCAAATACCTGTTTCATAGAATGCTTTGGATAAATAAAATATTTGCTCAGAAAAGGTGTAATTATTTAGTTACTGAGCCCTGAGAAAATTCACCCATAAACATCACTCTAAAGCATCTAGCATAGCAAGCTTAAATTAAATGGGAGGGGGCAATACTGGTGGCTGCAGCATCATGAATGTCACCAACTGTGACCCTGAAGCTTAACAACTGTTTTTTCCCTTCTCCTTTTATCTGCAGTTCCAGTAGAATGGTCTGAACTCAATAAATGCCACAGAGTGACTGGTCAGTTGTCAGGTCCCAATTCTACACTGAGCTCCAACTCAAATATAATTAGTGATTAAGAGGGTCAGGCAAGCATGCTGGGTTTGTATGCTTACCAGAAAAGCTGTTGCTAAGCAGCTAGCTCTTAGATCCCAAACATTATTAGAACACCAAAACAGGAAAAATCAGTGACTTACAGACAAATGAATTTGTGAGCCTTACTGATAGATTTTGAGAAATAAAGTGGTATCTCAGTTGTTCTCTATAGGTTGTTAGAAGAGGTAGTTCAGGGGGCTATTTTTCTTTTGTTTTACTGTCATGAAAATCTTCAGATTTAGAATTGTCAGAGTATCACCAAAAGAGGCGATAAATATAATCATTACATTTGCATGTATTTGTTAAAAACCTTAACTAATTAAATATAGACAATTAAAATACACCACAATTCTTGCAAATCTCTTGGCTATTGGCAAATATCTTACTATTTTGTAAGCTTCAAGGAAATAGGCTGGAGTTTTCTCAACTACTGAGAGACCTTAGATAAATGCAAAGGTTTACATCTACTCTACATGGTTTCTGCCAGTTGCATGAGTACCAGGATTACAGCTAAAAGTAATAAGCTAGTCATGAATAAACTGACTTGACCTGGAATGGGAATGTTCATATCAGGTTAGAGAACGTTGTATTATGGACCTAGCAATGATGTGGTAGTCAGCCTCAGAAGGGTCCCTAATGATTTTTGTAGTCCCCCTCAAATATTACTAGGGCTGATATGTGTGACAAATATCATATGGATGTAGTAAAAAAGAAATGGTTGGTCATTTCTAAAAATACATTATAAAAAATTGCAGCTTCTCCCTTTGTCTGTCTCTCTGTCTCTCTCATCACTCAATCTGGGAAAAGCAAGCTAACATATTGTGAACAGCCCAATGGATAGTCCCACATAATAAGAAACTGAGGCCCTCTCTCTAACAATCCATAATGAATTGAGGTCTATACTAAACGGTATGATAAAAAACACAATAGATCAGGGCTTCCCTGGTGGCGCAGTGGTTGAGAGTCTGCCTGCCGATGCAGGGGACACTGGTTCGTGCCCCAATCCGGGAAGATCCCACATGCCGCAGAGCGGCTAGGCCCGTGAGCCATGGCCATTGAGCCTGTGCTCTGCAATGGGAGAGACCACAACAGTGAGAGACCCATGTACCTCAAAAAAAAAAAAAAAATCCCACATTAGATCAATTAAAATGTTATCTTTAAAATGTTCACACTAAACAGAAAGAAGGTAGGAAAAAGGGAAGCAGAAACCATAATGAACAAACATAAAACAAATAATAAAATGTTACAACTGAATCTAAACATACAAGTACTTATATTAAATGTAAATGGTCTATAAACTAATTAAAATACGTATTATCAAAATGGATAAAAACAATGACTCAACTCTATGTTTTCTGCAAGAAACTAACTTGAGATATAAGGATATATCGGTAGGTGAAAAAGTAAAAGGAAGGGAAAAGGTATACAATGCAAATACTATTCAAAAAGAAGTTTGAGTGGTCACATTAATATAAGACAAAGTAGACTTTAGAGCAAAGAAAATTACTAGAGACAGAAAGGGATATTGCATAATGATAAAGTATTACTTTACTAGTAAGA
Organism: Grampus griseus; assembly: GCF_964374135.1. Lineage (NCBI taxonomy): Eukaryota > Metazoa > Chordata > Mammalia > Artiodactyla > Delphinidae > Grampus > Grampus griseus. The sequence goes on from NC_139007.1 coordinate 77,524,945, forward strand.
CATAACAATCCTCCATAAGTATACACCTAACAACAGAGCCCAGAACATGTGAAACAAAAACTGACAGAATTAAAAGGAGAAATAGGCAAATCCATGATTATTATTAGAGACTTTAACATTTCTTTCACAGTAATCTATAGAAGCAAAAGATAGAAAATAATCAAGCGTACAGAAGAAATGAACATCACCATTTGCCAAATGGGATCCTATTGACATTTATAGAATATTCCACTCAACAACAGCAGAATATGCATTCTTCTCAAGTGTACTTGGAACATTCACCATGATAGACCACACCTTAGGAGGGAAAAACATTTTAACATGTAAAACAATTTAAATTATAAAAGTAGATTATCAGACCTTAAAGAAAGTAAATTGAAATCAATAACAAAAAGATAACAGGAAAATCTCTATAAATACTTGTAAATTAAAAACCCATGTCTAAAAAATCCATGGATTAAATAGAAAGTCTTAGTGGAAATTAGAAAATATCTTCAGTTGAAATAAAATAAAAATACAGCATATCAAAATTTGTGTGATAGAGCTAAGGCAGTGCTTAGAGGAAAATTCATAGCAATATTGCTTATATTTGAAAAGAATAAAAGGTCTTAATAGTCTAAATTTCTATCTTAAGAAAGCAGAAAAATAAGAGCAAATAAACCCAAAGCAAGTGGGAGGAAAGGGATAATAGAGATTAGAACAGAAATGAATGAAATAAACACAAAACCAATCAGGAAAATCAATAAAAATAAAAGTTGGTTCTTTGAATAGATCATTAAAATTGATTAAAATTTTATTGATTAACTCTAATGATACTGACAAAGAGAAGACACAAATCACCAAAATCAGGAATGAAAGAAAGGTTACCACTACACTTGGCAGCCATTAAAATGATATAAGAAAATATCACAAACCTGGGCACATAAAGTCACAAATTTAGTGAAATAGACCAGTTCCCTGAAAACCACTAACTACCAAAACTCACCTAAGTTGAAAGAGATAACATGAATAGTGTTATAACTATTTAAAAAATTGAGTTCATAGCTGAAAAAACACTTCCCCCAAAGGAATTTCCAGATCTAGATGGTTTTGTTGGTTGACTCTATCAAACATTTAATAAAGAAATAAAACCAATTCTGCATAATCTTTTCAAGAAATTAGAAGAGGAGGAAATAATAATTCTTTTCATGTGAAGAGCATTATCCCGATAACAAATCATGCAAAGACATTACCAGAAAAAAAATTATGGACCAACGTCCTCATGGACATATATGCAAATATTATTAACAAAATTTTAGCTAAGTGAGTTCAGCATCATACAAAAATTATACATCATGACTAAGATTCATCACAGAGATGCAGAAGTGGTTTAATATTTGAAAAATCAGTGCTCTTCACCATATTGGTAGCCTAAAAAAACAAAACCTCCTGAGCATATTAATTGATGTGGAAAAACATTTGACAAAATTCAACTCTATTCATGATTTTTTTAAAAAATTCAGCAAACCAGGAATAGAAGGAAAATCCCTCAATCAACCCACAGCTTACCTTATACTTCCTGGTGAAAGACTGAATATTTTCCTCCTACAGTCAAGAATATTGTAAGGATATACACTCTCACAACTTCTGTTAATCATTGCAGTTAAAGTTCAAGCCAGTGCAATAATACAGGAACAAGAAGTAAAAGGTATCCACACTGAAGTGCAATAAATAAAATGTCCCTATTCTCAGACATGATTATCTATATAGAAATTCCCAAGGGAATTTCTGCACAGAAACATCTAGAACTAAGTTGATTTAGTAAGGACACAGGCCACAAGGGCAACAAAAAAAAATCAGTGATATCTCTATGTAGTAGGAATGAACAACTGGAAACCAATATTTTAAAATAATTCCCAAGAAATGAAAGACTTTGGTGTACAAATCTAAGAAAACACATATAGGATCTGCATGCTGAAAACATGGTGCTTATGAAAGCAATCAGAAAAGACCTAATAAATGAGAGGCATAGATTTTTAATGGATTGGAAGACTGAACATAGCAAAGATGTTCATTCTTCCCAAACTGATCTACAGATTTGATATAATCCACTGTAGAATTTTTTTGTAATATAGAAATACTGATTCTAAAATTTATGTATAACAGAAAGAAACTAGAATAGCCAAAGCAATTCTGGAAAAAGAGAATAAAGTTGGAGGTATCAGATTATTCTTTAAGACTTACTATAAAGCTAAGTAAATAAGACAGTGAGATATTGACAAAGGGATAGATCCATAGATCAATGGAACAAAATTATAGTCTAGATATAGACCCAGACCAGTATGACCAGCTGATTTTTGATAAAAGTGCAAAAGTTATTCAATGCAGAAAAATAGTCTTTTCAAAAAATCATATTGGAAATCAAAATTAGTATGCAAATTTAAACTCACACGTCATGCAAAATTTAACTTAAAATAAGTAATAGGTAGAAGTATAAAGCCTAATATTATAAAATGTTTAGAAGAAAACATAAGAGGAAATTTTTGTGATCTAGACTTAGGCCAAGAGTCCTTAGAAATGAAACAAAAAACACAAGCCATGATATAATTTATAAATTATACTTCATCAAAATTAAACATTTTTCTGTGTGGAAGCAACTACTGGGAAAATTTCTTTTAATCTACAAACTGGGAGAAAATATTTGCAAATCATATATCTGACAAAGAACTCATACCCAGAAAACATAGAGAATTCTCAAAACTCAATAGGAAGCAGACAACCCAATTAAAAAGTAGGCAAGAGACTTGAACATATTACACATAGGAAGATAGGAAGATATAAGCTGTGGAGGTCAGTAAATATCCATTATCAGACTTATAAAAATGTGGTCAGCATCATTGACTATTAAGGAAATGCAAAGCTAAATCATGACAAAATACCACTACATACCTATGAGGATGGCTAAAATAATAATAAAAAAATAATGATAATACCAAGTGCTGATAATTAAGCTGAGCAGCTGAACTCTCATACATTGATGGTGGGAATGCAAAATAGCACACTGAAATGGGGAAGATGCATCTGGCAGTTCCTCATAAAGTTAAACATATTTCTGTATGACTCAGCAATTCCATTCCTGGGCATTTATCCTAAAGAAATGAAAATAATGGTAATGTAAAACCTGTACATGAATGTTTGTGGCAACTGCATTCAGAACTTCCCAAACTGAAAACAAAAACAAATGTCCTTCAATAGATGAATGGATAAACAAAATGTGTTAGTGCAGTGGAATATTACAAAGCAATAAAAAGGAACAAACTATGGATAGCAGAAAAATCTTGAATTAATATCAAAGGCATTGGCTGAGTGAAAGAAGCCAGACTCAAAATGCTACACCCTGTATGCTTCTATTATGTGGTGTACTTGAAAAGACAAAACTGTAGGGGTGGAGAAGAGATTGGTGGTTGCCAAGGTTTAGGGGTCAACAAAGGATGTGATGACAAAGAGGTAACAGAGGGACACAAAAGGAAATTTTGAGGGTGACGGAACTGTTCTGTATTCTGATTTTGTGGTGAATCTATGCATGTGTTAAAAATATACAGAACTGTATGCTCAAATAAAATTTTCACTGCAACTTAATTTTTAAAATAAAATTAAAATAGAGAAAAAGCTATTATAAAAAGTGAGATAACATATATCTTTAGAAGAAATAAATATTAGCTATAGGTGTCAAATAAAATATAATGGCATTCAGAAACATTGAAAATAAATCTTTGTTGAAAACTGGAAAATTTGAGAATCTTTAGTGACTAAACACCATTGAATCCCAATCTTGATTTCAGATTTACCTGAAGCTGTGGGCATTCCCATTGTCTTTCCTGCTGACATGAGGGCAATGACAGGCTGAGTGGTACAGCTGACATAATGGAGTCAAGTCTTAAGCAAAGCCAGGCGTGTGCCTGACAAGGCAGCTGATGTGAAGGAGACAGGCTGCCTGCCCAGGACGTCGGCCTCTGCGGGGCACAAATGACCACCATGGAGATAGGATGCACTCAGCTTTGCCTGGAGGCAGATCTGATCAGGATCGACTGGCTTGTGGTTGTTCACTTTAAAATTAAAAAGCACCTGTAGAAAATGTCCCACTTACCTACTCTATCAATGGGGAAGGGATAGAAAGACAACCTAAAGATTTTACTAGGACTTCTGCATTTTTATAAATAGCTAATAAAATGAGAGCAAGTCTCAATTATATTATTAGCTGAAAGAAAAAGATTCCAAATGGCGTAGTTAGCATGATTTAGTAAGAACATTTAATAAAAAAACAAAATGAACATATTTTTATATAAAGTGTATAATGCAGAGGCACACCTTTGTATTTAAAATATATACTATTCAGCCACTAAAACAAGAGTGACAGCTCTTTCAGTACTGGCATGATTTTGCTGAAGAGCTTTATAGTGCTTGAAGAGTGTGTTGTTCTGAATGAATCACTTTCTGTTAAAAAAAATTGTGTGAATTTATATGTAACACATGAAATATAGATATAGAGATAATATAGATACAGGTGTGTGTATTTAAACATAGGAAAAACAAGAACTGTTAATGGGGCTATCTCAAAGGTAGGTATACATGTAGGGGAGAGGTAAAGGGGAAAAGGGAGACCTTTTTTTTTATAATTTGTGAAAATGCTAACCATCCAAATCTAAACATGCACACTTATCTTTTCTATAAACATGGTAGAAAAGACAAAAGTATGTAAATCAAATGTTAACATTGGCTCTCTTGGTCTGGTAAAATGAGAAGTAAACTTTATCTTCTTCTTTGTGCTTTTCTGTGTTACCCAAATTCCTACAGTAAATAAGTATAACTTTAGAAAACTTCATTAAAATTACCATTGAATAGAAAAAATATTTATGCCATAATATCTTTAATATAGAACACCGCCACTATTATTAAGAACTGTTTATTTTGCAAGTTCCACTCTACACATATTCTCATCCCATTTTTACTTTTATTAGGTAAACCTAATCTCCTAAAATATCAAAAGGGCTTATAGAATGTTCGAAAATTTTTTCGAACTTATGAACAGAGTAGAAATGCCTTCCTAATATTTAAGAAAATCACTTTTATCTTTCTATTCTCTCACTAATACATATGACTCCACCCTCCTCCCCAACATTCCAGTTATTTGTTGTTCATAGTTACACGTGGTCAAGACGTGCTCAGCTAGGGTTTTATGAGTAATCCCCAATCTCAGTAGCTTAAAAAAACACACATGTGTTTCCTGCTTATGCTACAGATTGGTTATATGCCCATCAATGGTCTCCTTGGTCTTTGCTCTAACTCATCTCAACTCAGGTACCCAGGCTGGGGGAGTCTCCTTTGTGCTTCCACATTTGCTGGTAAAAGGGAGCATGATGAATCACATTATTGGATTTTAAATACTCCCCACCAAAGTGAGATGAGTCACTTCCTTTCACATTTCATGAGCCAAAGGAAGTCTGATGACCATGCCTCACCACAAAGGCATGGAAAAATAAAATCCTACCACTTGCTCTGAAGAAGAAAGGCAAAAAAGTTTGATGAACAGAATGAATGTCAACCGTAGAATCCTAGAACAAGCAACAGCTGACATCAGTAAGAGTCCAGTGGATTTAAACCATTAAACATGTTTTTCACATAACAGGTTTGTTTTAAGTTGCATGGTAAAAAATGTTTACACTTCTTCTAGTCCCCCAAAACTGTTGTGCTTAAGAAAGGAAATTGACAGATATTATATCATTTTTTTCAAAGAAAAAAGTTTAAGCTGATTAGCCATTTTCAGATATCAGCCACTACCAAAGAAAGGTAGAAAAATATTAGAAAAAATTTTTACTAGTTTTAACCAGAGTACTGCCATTAGTAAGTTTTTTTAGACTATTTTTATTTATCTGGTTTATTTATCTAGCTGTAGTTATTCACTCTTCCAGAATATTTCTCAATGCCTACTAAGAGCTGAAGACTTTGCCGGGCACAGACTATATCAATCCTTTGAACCTTATGATCAATGCTAACTAATATTTAAGCATCACCAGTAAAATGTAATCTAAACCTGCCTGGAAATCTGCATAAGCCAGCTTCTGAGTTACTTTAGGATAGATTCCATGCCTGGCAAATATGGAATTTGAGCATAGCTCAGTGAGGTTATCATTGGCACTTGCCTCAGAAACTTAAAATTCAGAACCAATATTTATGAAAATGTGTGTGCTCACAGAAGTTAAGAAGCTATGGTTTTTGACCTTGAGAGTAAGTATCTTTTCATAAAATATTGATGGTAAGTCATTATGCATTCCTTCCTTCCTGCCCACCCCGCTACTCACCACCACTTTAGAATCTCCCTGTCTATACATCGTCCTCCTGGTCACACCTGACTGTCTCTGGAAAAAGACCTCTGGTTTCAGATGTGAGGAAACTGTTTTCTAACCCCCAAGGAATTAGCAAAGATCAGAGCTCTTTACTTGCATTTAAAAAATAGATGTGCTGCATATTCACTAACTCAGAGCTCAAGTTTTCGAGAGTTGACACTATGGCCATTCACAGCCAGCATATTTTATGTTTAATTTAACCACTTCTGAACATGCTCTATGGTTCAGTTTCAAAATTGATCATTAATACAATAGTTAAATCCTGGTATTTGGGGGATAATTTTTCTTTCAAAAAAGATCATCCATTGAATTAAAAAAAGATATAATGGGGAATAATCTGTATCTAGTTATTAATGTACTATAGAAATTAGCTTTCATATTGCAATTTATATTGCAATTACCTTCTTTGTGTTATAAAGCAGAACAATACAGAAGAAGAACTTTATTAATGCCTAATAGCATTAATAAATTAGCATTAAATGGTAATTTAAAATATTCGTTTCTTTAATAAGGTAGTGTATGAAATGTTACTTAATTTGACAAGATTAATTATACAATTAATTTAAGACGGCTCTCAATTAAATTAGTAAAAATTCTTAAGCTTGCTGCTTTTGAAAAGAGTGCAGGAACCTAGCGTGAAGTGAGATATCTATTAAACATAATATTAATTAGACTGAGATGGAATAATGCATGTTTTGTTAATGTAGAGGGCATTGTCAAAGAGTTGGTAAAGAGGCATTGTTTCATTATTTTAATACTAATGATACCCCGGCCCTCTAAGCAATTTGGAAGGGTCTCCAACATTACTGGAAAATACAGTAGCTTGGAACAGGGACGATGTTCAGAGTACTCAAGACAACACAACAGGCAAACTCCTGCATTGGCAGTCCTGACTCTGCATATTCTGGGGTTCTGTTCAGATAGAGTTATTCCTAAGGGAGATAACAGGCTGTCAAAAAATACCTCCAGGGTAAGATAATCTTGGTAAATTCACCATGGTCCAGGGGCTAATCCTCAGCTTTTCAGGTCCAAGACTTAAGCTTGTCAGAGTCCCAAGGTCATGAGATCCAAGTCAACTGAGCAGTATTAATTAAAGTCATAATTCAATGAAGTATAATCACAAAATCTTCATTTATATATTTACAATGGAAAAACCTACCTTTTAGGGAACCAGAGGGCCCAATTCCTGTATTTATAGTGAACACTTGCATGATATCAGAGTACCTGAAAAATCATTTCAATGATATAAATGTTGTTTGGTATACAAAGATGTGTTGAGTATAAATCATCCAGGCTATGGTTAGAGTCAAAAGCACCATTCCTTTGCCACAGAAAATACCTCTCTAGTGACTAGAATGCTGCTGTTGTTCAGGTTTTCTGTATCTCTCTGTGTATCCCCAAATCCCCTCTCCTCTCCATGGGGCTAGATTCTGGCTGAAGGACAAAAGGATGGAGGTTAAGGTACCAATTATATACAGTGTTTGGTTAGGCATAGTGTACAAGCTGAGTAGGAAAACGGGCTAAGAAACTGGGAGAAAACCCACTGATCTGGGTACAATTAAGTCTCGTTCTGGGCTGAGAATCATTCAGAATATTTCATGTAACTTTGCATGCTTTGCACGGTAAGTGTTGATTTTCTTAATTCAACTCTCATTCTGGGGGAACCAGAATCACCTAGTATATCGAACCCCATCGTTACCTGAATTGAGGTTGGGGTTGGGGTTGCGGGAGAACAGGGTCTCTATTAGCTTTTACAGAGGGAGGAGGAACCCTTTCCTGTAGGGTGATGCAGGACCGCATCAGGACTGTGGCTTGGGAGGAGAGGACAGTCTGGAGGTGGCCCCTCCTTCTGCTAAATTTCAGCTCTCCTTTGGCCCTAAGAAGGGGAGCTATTGAACAGTGCACAAAACGCACCCAGAGAGAGAACTTTTCCTAAGCTCATCATTTTCAGACGAGAAAAGGAACTGCCATGCACGTTAAGCTCACACAATTAGTGGTTAGGCTGGAGGTCAAGCCTAGTTTTTCTGACACTCAGTCCAGCGTATTTTATATTATACCTTGTCATTAGGTGAATATTATAAAGCTGCACACAATATAAATAACCATATATGGAAAATCTCCCAAATTGCAAAACTACTGACAAATGTGCTTTTAATTCATATAATGCATACTCAATGAGTAGTTGTCCCAAGGTGATGGTCATTATGGAAACAATAGCTTGCATTTATTGAATGCTCGCTATGTGCCTGGCATCATTCTAAAGAAAGATTTTCTGTTGATTTCCACTATGAATCGGGAGCTCTGTTTCCTCTGAAACAAGTGATGGCTCTAAGACACTTAAAATTAAAATTCTTAACATAGAGTAGAAAGAGCATCATGTTAGTATTCATAGTCTACATTCATTTAACTCTTCTATCCAGCCACTTCACAGGGATTTAAAAGTGAACTGATTAAAATGCACCACACATGCATTAAAATTTCCATCTTACAGGGAGTTCTTGCTGACTCCATCTGAGTGGAATGCTTAAGTAAAAACTATATAACCATTCTTAATTAGAATTTACTAGAAAATAATAAAGCTCCTTTAAATGGAATTGCTCTGTTGTCTGTCTATCTATCATCTATCTCCAGAAATGTTTGTTGAAATTAATCAGTATTTTACATGCGCACTCACACACACACTCACACACTCACACACACTCACACTCACTTCTGCTCAAGCCAGTCATGATCCTCTCAGGTCTCCAGGGGGCCGTCCTTTCTGAGAATAATGGGTTACCTACAGGGACATTAAGTATTTAGCAGCAACCCACCAAGCTACTGCTGCCTGGAGATGTTTAATGGAGTTAAACAGGAAGTACCGTGATGTTACACAAGTGCAGAATTTGTTTACAGGAAAGACGCTAAGCAGGAAGTTATTCTTTCTAGCAAAAGCCATGTCAAAAATCTTCACATTGTCACAAGGTAGAGAAGGGCACTGCTTACCTGGGAGCATGCAGTCCCCAAGGGAAGGAAGAATTGGTGTCTAATATCAGACTCAATGTATATCTTTCATAATTTAATATGCACATTTATTGGGGGCATAAGACTCTTACATTTATAATAGATGCCTCTTTGCAAGCTTAGAAAATCTTCCAAGTTTCAAACACCACTGAAAATTTTTCTTTTAATTCCTATAATACGTAATTAATGGGTGGTTGTTCCAAAGTGACGGCCATTATGGAAATAATAGCATACGTTTACTTATTGTGTAATGATGCCTGGCATCATTCGTTCTAAGCACATTTGTGTATTTCATTTAATTCCCACAAGGACCTTGTATGATAAGTACTATGATTATCGCCATTTTATAGAAGAGGAAATTCTACGGAAGTTAAGTAATATGCCCAAGATCGTACAACTAAAAACTGGTGGAGCCGGTTTCAAATCCACATAACCTAACTCAGATCCTACACTCTTGATCACTACACAAAATGCTAGCAGAAAGCCACACACAGACCCATGCAGAGAACCCAAATTCCTTTAATCTAAGGAGAGGGTAGGACAACCTATGTGGGCACAAAGAGCCACAGAGAGCAAGGCATCCAGAGGCATACTCCCAGGTCCAGGAGCAAGCTCCTTTCACCTTTAAGTTCCCACAAGGAGACCACAAGGGGAGTGATCCCTTCTGGTCCTTTTTTTTTTTTTTTTTTTTTGCGGTACGCGGGCCTCTCACTGCCGTGGCCTCTCCCGTTGCAGAGCACAGGCTCCGGACGCGCAGGCTCAGCGGCCATGGCTCACGGGCACAGCCGCTCCGCGGCATGTGGGATCTTCCCGGACCGGGGCACGAACCCGTGTCCCCTGCATCGGCAGGCGGACTCTCAACCACTGTGCCACCGGGGAAGCCCCGGGAAGCCCCTTCTGGTCCTTTAATAAGCTCCAGTCTACACACTCTCTCCATGATCTTCAAACCCAACTCAGCTGGCAGCTCTTTTGGAGATTCTGGCTAACAGCTTGCCTGTCCACTAGGTACAATTAGCTGGTAACAACCCCAGCATATTCTTGAGATTAATCAAAGCTTGATTTCACAGATAAAGTACCTCCTAGAGTTCCAGGATTCAGGACCCTTGAGGTCTGTTCTTGGATCCTACAACAAATAAACTATGATATGTGTCTGTAAGACAGTCTAATTTATTTGCCCAGAAACTTACTTCCACACATAAACCTAAATGTTTGCATTGTTCAATTCTGGGCTGAATCAAAATAAAAAATGATCACATCCCACTCTTTCAAACTTGTCCCAAAATAGTTAAAATCAAGAATGGCAAACTTGGGAATACCAATAATTTAGAAAATGTACCTAAACATTTACCTCTTAACCTATCATGAATCCTTCTAGGAATCTACCTCAAATTTGGATAAACTGTCAAAAATACAGTGATTTATGGGTAAGATTATATACCATGGGTATTATAATACCCATGGTATTATTTGTAATAATGAAATAAAGGAAACAACACAAATGTTCCTCAGTAAAGGACTGGTAAAATAAGCTCTGGTAGAACCATGCAAAGGAATTCTATGCAGATGTAAAAACGAATGATACGAATCTCTGTTACACCAATATGATGTCATCTCTAGGGATATATTATTAGGAAGGAAAGATAAAATGCATAAAAGTCTAGGTAGATGGTATTTAGGGGAGAATATGGTTAAATACACCCACAGATTTACTTATATTTGTGCAAAAGAGCACTCGAATGGCATATGAGAAAGTAATACAGGGCTTCCCTGGTGACGCAGTGGTTAAGAATCTGCCTGCCAATGCAGGCGACACGGGTTCGAGCCCTGGTCTGGGAAGATCCCACATGCCACGGAGCAACTAAGCCCATGCACCACAACTACTGAGCCTGTGTTTTAGAGCCCGCGAGCCACAACTACTGAAGCCCATGTGCCACAACTACTGAAGTTCGGGCGCCTAGAGCCCGTGCTCTGCAACAAGAGAAGTCACCGCAATGAGAAGCCCGCGCACCGCAGCAAAGAGTAGTCCCTGATCTCAGCAACTAGAGAAAACCCGTGTGCAGCAGCAAAGACCCAATGCAGCCAAAAATTAAATAAATGAATAAAATAAAATAAATTTTAAAAACAGTAATACAAATTACTACCTATAGGATGAAGTAGGGAACAAAGCAGAGTGAACTTGGATGGAAGACAGACTTTTCTGAAAATAACTTACATTTTCTTTAGCTTAAAAAGGCCTTATTGGGGGTCTCATTAACACACAATAAGCAGCATCTATTTAAAGGCACAATTTGGTAAGTTTGGACTAAGATATATGCCCAGGAAACCAGCACCATAATAGACATGATAACCTATCTATTAACCAGCAAAGTTGTCTCTGCCCTCTGTAATACCTGCCCCCAGCTTCTGCTCCTGCTGGCCTTTCCTCCTTTACCCACCACCCAGGCAACCACTGGTCTGCTTTCTACAGATCCGTTTACATTTTCTACAATTGCTCATAGATGAAATCCTACAACATGTGATCTTTTTGTTGGTCTTCTTTCACTCGGCAGTATTATTTTGAGACTAACTCACATTGCTGCATGTATTAATAGTTCATTCCTTCTTACTGCAGGGTAGTATTCCATTAAAGAGATAAACCACAATTTGTTTATATTTTCTCTGGCTGCTGGGTATTCGGTTTGTTTGGTTTTTCTTCTCCCAAGTTTTGGCTATTGAAAATAAAGCTGCCATGAACATACATATGTAAGTTTTGTGTGGATATATGTTTTCATTTCTCTTCAGTAAATACCAGGGATAGACTCACTGGATCATATATTAGGAGTATATTGAACTTTTTAAGAAATTGTCAAATGTCTACGAAGTGATTTATGATTTTACCTGAACGACAGTGTGTGAGAGTTCTGGTTCTTTCACATCCTTCCAATACTTGGATGGTCGGTCACTCTTCTTAGTTTTAGACGTTCTAATAGGTGTTTAAGATGATCTCATGTGGCTCTAATTTGCATTTCCCAAATGACTAATGATATTGATAATGCTTTCTTGTGCTTCGTTGACAAGTGTTTCCTTTTTGGTAAAGTATCTATTCCAATCTTTTGCCCATTATTTAATTGGGTTGTTTGATCTCTTATTATGGAGTTATTTGGAGGTTCTGAGCAGATCTATACTTTTTGCCATATGTTTAGAGCACAGGTAGCTCCAGCCAGGGTATGGTAACCAAAAAACACGACTGTGTGTACATTTGCCATAAGTAGAATAAAAATGAGAGAATAAAGAGGAGAAATATCGTTTGAACATAGTTCTATCATAGTTTGAGAAATTGTAGTAGCAAAGTTCTACATGAAATAAAAATCAGACATGAAAATAATTAAAGACAAAATTTTTAAAAGACTAGGAGGAGAAAAACAGCAAACACAGAACCTTTTTGCAGAAATTTCCTTGAGATAAGGCAATACAATATTAGTGCTTCCAGCACAAGAATTTTGGGAGGTCAAGTGGACTACATGCGTGACTAGTTTGGGCAAAAGTTACTTAACTTTTCTGAGCCTCAGTTCTCTCTTCTGAAATATGAGGCTCTCAATTGCACCTAAAACATAGGGTTGTTAAGATGATTAAATGAGTTGATATACATAAGTACTTAAAGACTCTGCCATATTAACTTTGAAAAATGTTACCTGTGATTATTCTTTTAAGGTTCTGCATAAGTCTAACAACTTACAGATATATCTGAGTGAAATTGTACACTATCAATTCACACCTCATGGACTGGAGTATTAAACAAACAAACTGAGTCCCTAAGGGTCAGGGAAGGGTCATTGGGGAGGAAAAGGATGAGGAAAGGGTTAGAAATGGGAAAGGTGAAATTGGAGGTGCTGCAAATATGGGTGGTGTTTTATTATTATTATTATTTTTTTTTTGCGGTACCGCGGGCCTTTCACTGTTGTGGCCTCTCCTGTTGCGGAGCACAGACTCCGGACGCGCAGGCTCAGCGGCCATGGCTCACAGGCCCAGCCGCTCCGCGGCATGTGGGATCTTCCCGGACCGGGCCACGAACCCGTGTCCCCTGCATCGGCAGGCGGACTCTCAACCACTGCGCCACCAGGGCAGCCCTGGGTGGTGTTTTAGTGCTAAAGACAAAAATGACCTTTTTGTAATTTTGCTGATGGCCAGCCTAGTTTTCAGTTTTATGAGATACTGTCTTCAGTAGCGACGTCAGTGATCAACAAGAGAAGCAGTTCCTGGTTGTAGCTATTTATTGCTCAGATAATTTGAATAAAAAAGAACTCCTTCTGTCTTGTCAGTGGGTCTTATGGTTCTCTTGCATGCCTCTCCTTTTCTGAGTTAAAGGTCAAGTCACCTTTAATGCTGCATTTCCTATTTAATTTACAGCTGGCTCCCCTCCTCCCTTATTTGTTTCCTAGCCTATAACTGAAGGCAAGATTTTATTCTTTGATGTTTTCATGTTAATCAATAGGAATCATGGAATTTCCTCAAGAAATCGCTGCTGATGCAATGGTAGGCATCACTGATCTTAATAATGATCTTAATAGAGAGTTTGATTGTTCTGAACAAAATATTATTGGCCTAAAATGATAGTTTGTAGACTGAGGGGCAGGAAAACATGTTAGTCTAGATACGAACAGACTGTAGGTTACTTAGGCAAGCATGATTTATTCTACCTGCAGTCCCTGATGGTGGGCCATGAAGGAACTCTAAGAATTGGTGAAAGTCATCATAAGCCTAATCGTTGTCATTCTTAAGAATTCCTAGTGAGATGTCTTATGCCAAGAAGGAAATACTATAATCTGTATTGCTTCTTTTTTTTAAAGCAAGGGAAAGAGATCTCAAAGAATTATTGGCTAATAATTTCTAGACTGAAAAGACTGTCTAATTAATCATCCAAAAATCAATTTTAAAACATCTACAGAACAGGTCACTGGTATTGTTATGAACAGGTCTAGACCGATCTAATCACCTTTGATGACAGAATGACAGGGCCCCTGGACTGAGAAGAAATAATGGACATAATCTATCTTGACTTCAGCAAGGTGTAGATCCCGGCTCATATGACACCCTCATTAATAATCTCGGCATGATATTCACCACCAGCGTTCTCCTCGCTCTGCTTCAACACAGATTTCCGTCGGTCCCTGTTGCTCCTCTAGGTGGTTTATCCCTATGTTCATGAGGTCAGACATTGGGTCCTAAGTGTCTTACATTTGGCCAAGCTGTGCCCTCTGCAGGGAGGTCCTGCTCTATCTCACTTTCTCAGACAATGACATTTTACTCTTACTTCCAAGCTTCAACACAAAAGTCAATAAGTATCCTTGTTCTGAATCATACGTTCCTTCCCATGTTTAGACTCCAGCTTTGTTTAGACTTCTCTACTCAATTAGAGACCCACATGCTCTTGACTGTTTAAAAATCATGCCATCTGTAGGGAGATAATTAATGTGTCAGTTTTGGTTACTGGCTCTGTATTGGTGGATGACTTCTGTGGATATGGCTTAATGAGAAGACTCCAAGATATTTTAGATGGTGTAGAAGCAAATTTTACAAGTGATGAAAACATATATAAAGGCACATTGAATTATATCAAGTAGAGGCAGCACAGACTCATAATGGTTAAGAATATAGACTCTGGAACCTACTTCTTTGAGTTTGAATCCTTATACTACCAGACTAGCTGTGTATCTTTGAATAACTTACTTAAACTCTCTGTGTCACAGTCTCCTTATCCACACTCTGTTTTCATTGGCATTCCTTTTCTCTTTGTTTACTCCACAGGCCCCTTGAATAGGTATTATGTCAGTTTCAGCCAATAAATTTTGAATGAATGAAAGGATGGATGGATAAATGCACAAAAGAAAACTCTAAGCATTAGTCTCACCTGGGCCACCCCATTACAAAATGTTTAAATTGGTTGAGTTTGATAGTCCTTCTAGTATATTATGACATGATCAAGGTTTATACATTAATGTTGGAAATTAACAGCATTGTAAAATTATTTCAATACATTTTTTCTTCTAATTTTATTGAGATATAGTTGACAAACAGCATTAAATAAGTTTAAGGTATACAGCATAATGATTTGAATTATATACATCATGAGATGATTGCCACAATAAGTTTAGGGACCATCCAACATCTCATGTAGATACAAAATAAAAAGTATTTTTTCCTGTGATGAGATAAACATTTTTTGAAGAAACTTTTAGAACTTTTTTCCCTAAGTTTGAGTCTGCCCTTGTAATGTACAGCTAATTCTCAATGAGGTTAGAGAGCCAAGACACACACCCCCAAGGGAAATCTGCTTTGGCTTTTTCTTTCCATTTACAATTAAAAGCAGTTTTCACTGAGTAAGCTGTCCCAGTAATGCCTATTTTTTTTTTATTTTTTATTTTTATTTTATTTTATTTTTTTGCGGTACGCGGGCCTCTCACTGTTGTGGCCTCTCCCGTTGCGGAGCACAGGCTCCAGACGCGCAGGCTCAGCGGCCATGGCCCACGGGCCCAGACGCTCCGCGGCATGTGGGATCTTCCCGGACCGGGGCACGAACCCGTGTCCCCTGCATCGGCAGGCGGACTCTCAACCACTGCACCACCAGGGAAGCCCATGCCTATTTTTAAGCCTTTCCTTTCTTTGTTCTTTCTGGTAGGCAAGAGGTACTGCTTTAATAAATGTGAACCTTATCTGGCGGCTGATTAGCTCAGTTGGTTAGAGCATGGTGCTAATAAATGTGAAAAAAGGTGCACTCCTGTAGGATTTAAATTAAGAAGCCTGGGGGGGATTAAAGAATCTTTGTGGTTCTTCTGTCCCTGCAGGTTACAAACTTGGTAGGAGATTTTGACTTTGGACACCCCACTGTCCTACCCTGATATGGGAAGGACCAACTAATTGTAAGAATGAGTTCCTCTTACACAATAGAATATGGTTCTATCCAGTTAGCATTGGGACCTCTACTCCCAGGAATGGGAACACTCTGATGTTAGGAAGGTCCAGAGAGCGTGATCAGAGGTGTCGTCGCTCTGGTTTGGTCCCCTTTCCCCGTCCTCTCTCACATTGCTTCTAGGTGTGCTTCTTTTCCATGGATTTGCATGGGGTTATAAATAGACATTTGAAAATACCTCTCAGGAAGACTCAGGTACTTCTAGAAACCCTGTACTTCTAGAGTAATAGCTGCAGAGAGCACTAGAAGTTTCACAGAAAAGTAAGTCTTCAGGATTCTTAAGCAACTGTTCCAAGAATCAGAACAACGGCTGATTGGAATCAGCATCTGGAAACATAAGGGGTTTTTTGTTTTGTTTTCTTAATCTAACTTAAACCTCTTCTTATTCAGCATTCTCTCAGGCATGGAGAAGAGAGTCCAGGCCTCTCTCAGGAAGGTCACTCTGGTAAGGAAAACACTACATGTAGTTGAGGATCAAGAAAACCAAAAGTTAAGGAGTCATGGTCAAGGGCTTGTGGGTTACCTGTCTGTGGTAAGGTCCTAGCCCAAAGCAGAGGCAGCAGCAGGAAACAAGGCTGAGACATAGTGAATTTGGGTGGAATTACTAAGTTAGGTTAGGAAGAGTAGAGACAGAGAGAGTTAGAGGATTCTGGGATGAATTTCAAGCGCTGGAGGGAGAAAGGGGCAGTCCTCCAGCAAGAGGCTATACCCAAAGATCTTAAATATTTGTGTGCCCATCTGGCCCACCTCTGTACTTAGTACAGGGCTTTCCAATATTATCAAGCATATTCCTTTTTAATTCTGAGAACTAATCTATAAGATTGAGAAAAACTTATATTTTCCAAATATGTTAGCAGGAAGTGGAATATGTGAAATTCTGTTGAATCTGGTCTTTCAACTATGACTTAATACAGTAATGAGAATGCCAAGCATACAAATACACCCTACGGTATGCTTTAACAGGCTGACCAATAGGTCAGCATAGAATTCAGATATACTCTGCTAGTCAACTGTAAACCAGAGCATATCTGCTGCTGTTTAAAATGGGCGATACACACACAAGGTTTGAGGTATGGAAGCATTTCAGATACTCCTCACTGTGTTCTTTAGCATCCTCCATGAGCTCCCATGAAGCCAGGGAGGTTCACCAGGAGACCAGGGGAAAATAATATAATAATTTTCAAAACTATAATAATTTTTAAAGCAGTCACCTAAGAGTAGGAAGCAGAGTACAATGGTTACAATGGAAAGGCTCTACTAACCGACAAGTTATGTGGCCTTGGGAAGATACTTAACCTCTCAACACCTCAGGTACAACAAAAGTACAATGGGAATAAGACAACACCTCCTTCAGAGAGTGGCTGTGGGTATTAAATGAGATAAGCCATGTCAAGTGCTTAGCACAGTGCTTTGCACTTAGTAAATTCTCAGTAAACATTACTGTTATTCAGAGTTGCAGATCATTGGAGCACTGAATATGATATATATATTCATATATACACACATATGAGCAATTTAATATATATGTATTAACCATATATAAGCAACTTAAAACTTGTAATGTTTACAAAATAGCATATAATATAATAGAGGAAGATGGAGGGGAAGAAATAAATGTTTCTTCTGAGAACTTCTAATACCTGTACCTTCAAAAAGAGAGAAGTTGAAGACTGTGATTTTGGTCCTAATCAGAACAAAAATATCCTGAGGTCTGTGGAAATAAAAATATACATACATTTTAAACTAAGCAGATTAGCTTGTTTCTATATTTTCTCTAACTTTCAAGAGATTTTTGTGAGACATGTTGAAGTGAAGATGAAAGCAGAAGATTTTCTAAGTAACCCAACTAGTGAGGGTTTTGTAATTTCTTCAAACTCTGAAAAAGAAATATGATATATCATTAAAACTTTCCATCTATCAAGAACTTCTATTTTTCAGGAAAAAAGAATAAGTAAACTGTATTTATATTAGTCAATTAAAAATAGAAAAAAATAGTTGAAATATCTAACCTTTCTTTTTGAAGTATTTCATTTTTGCAGCATATATTGGAATCATGGAAGGTATTTCCTGTTTCAGGAGGTTCTTACTGCAGAAGATTATTGCAACAAGTTTTCTTCTTTTGAGAGCACTTGCTTTTCTTGCATTGATGCTTGTAGTTGAATATTAGCATGTTTTAGAAGTTTTTATTTATGTATTTTTTAAACATTTTTATTTTGAAATAATTATAGATTCACATGAAGTTGCATATATAGTAGAGGAAGGTCTAATTTCCCACTCTCTCCCAATACTTAAATAGTAAAACAAAAACAATAGTTTTATTTGTAGTGAAACTTTCCTAGAGAAATCTCAGAATGCCTCCCATCTGCACGCATATGGGCATTCACACACACACACACACACACACACACACACACACACACACACACACACAGAACAGCTATTTCACCTAAGAGCTTCAGCCTGGAGACAACTTCAATCAATAGCAGCCTACTTGCCAGAAGGGAAAGAGGCTGGGAAGCCTCTAAGAGTGACGGGAGTCCTGCCTGAAACCAGGTCAAGCCCAGGAGGCTTGACACAAATGGAAGAATCATCTGGAGTTGCAACCAAGACCCCTGCATCAAAGCCTCCACTATCAATGACCAGACAAAACAACCTGACAGATTGGAAGAACATTTATATGATACATTGATTTTTATCCATTATCCCTTTTCAGTCTCACAGAGAAAAAGGCATAATACTAAGCACTTATAGCTCTTAAGAGGTTTGGTCCTTAAATTTCATCAGAACGAAAGTACACATACAGTACTTCCCAGTCTACTTGTTTTATGTCTGTACTATCTTAAATACAGGTACTCTGTGAGGAGGAAATATTTTTCAGGTCATGTCATGCTTTTGAAAGTGTAATGCATTAATAAAAGTAATCAGGCTATGGCTGGCTTGAGGGAATGGGGTGACACACAGCACAGATCATAGGTATGCTTCCTGACACTTCTTCCACCAGGGGCCTTGCCAGGCATCACTCATCAAGTATGGCATCATTTCCCATTGAGTCAAGGCACCACTTTCACATGGGGCTTCAGGCAGCCACTACCAGCTGGTTATACTTGGCGTTAGAAATGCCACATTAGATACAGTTGATTCACTTCATTGTACAGCAGAAACTAACACAACATTGTAAAGGAACTATACTTCAATTTAAAAAAAAAAGGGTATTCACTGATAGCTTCTCTTTGTCAGGCACAGAGTGAGGGGCTGGAAATACAACAAACAAGCAGCCACTGACAGTGCCTTCACAAAGCTGATACTTTTAGTGGGAGAAAATTAAGGAAGAAGTGAAATTTGTGGCCCTGAACCAAGACGGCGGAGTAGGAGGATGTGCTCTCATTCCCTCTTGTGAGAACACCAGAATCACAACTAGCTGCTGGACAATCATCAACAGGAAGACACTGGAACTCACCACAAAAAGATATGCCACATCCAAAGACAAAGGAGAAGCCACAATGAGATGGCAGGAGGGGCATAATCACAGTAAAATCAAATCCCATAACTGTTGGGTGTGACTCACAGACTGGGGAACACTTATAACACAGAAGTCCACCCACTGAAGTGAAGGTTCTGAGCCCCACGTCAGGCTTCTCAACCTGGGGGTCCGGCAACAGAAGGAGGAATTCCTAGAGAATCAGACTTTGAAGCCTAGTGGAATTTAATTGCAGGACTTTGACAGGACTGGGGGAAACAGGGACTCCACTGTTGGAGGGTACACACAAAATAGTGTATGCATCGGGACCCAGTTGAAGGGCTTCCTGCAGAGGCAGGGGGAGGCTGTGGCTCACTGTGGGGACGAGGACACTGGCAGCCAAAGTTCTGGGAAGTACTCCTTGGCGTGAGCCCTCCCATAGTCTGCCATTAGCCCCACCAAATAGCCCAGGTAAGCTCCAGTGTTGGGTTGCCTCAGGCCAAACAAGTAACAGGGAGGGAACCCAGCCACACCCATCAGCAGTCAAGCAGATTAAAGTCTTACTGAGCTCTGCTCACCAGAGCAACAGTCAGCTCTACCCACCACCAGTCCCCTCATCAGGAAACTTGCACAAGCCTCTTAGATAGCCTCATCCACCAGAGGGCAGAGAGCAGAAGCAAGAAAAACTACAATCCTGCAGCCTGTGGAACAAAAACCACATTCACAGAAAGACAGACAAGATGAAAAGGCAGAGGGCTATGTACCAGATGAAGGAACAAGGTAAAACACCAGAATAACAACTAAATGAAGTGGAGATAGGCAACCTTCCAGAAAAAGAATTCAGAATAATGATAGTGAAGATGATCCAAGACCTCAGAAAAAGAATGGAGGCAGAGATCGAAAAGACGCAAGAAATGTTTAACAAAAATCTAGGAGAATTAAAGAACAAACAAACAGAAATGAGCAACAATATAACTGAAATGAAAAATACACTAGAAGGAATCAATAGCAGAATAACTGAGGCAGAAGAACAGATAAGTGACCTGGAAGACAGAGTGGTGGAATTCACTGCTGCAGAATAAAATAAAGAAAAAAGAATGAAAAGAAATGAAGACAGCCTGAGAGACCTCTGGGACAACATTAAACACAACAACATTCACATTATAGGGGTCCCAGAAGGAGAAAAGAGAAAGGACCCAAGAAAATATTTGAAGAGATTATAGTCAAAAACTTCCCTAACATAGGAAAGGAAATAGCCACCGAAGTCCAGGAAGCGCAGAGAGAGTCCCAGGCAGGATAATCCCAAGGAGAAACATGCCGAGACACACAGTAATCAAATTGGCAAAAATTAAAGACAAAGAAAAATTATTGAAAGCAGCAAGGGAAAAATGACAAACAACATACAAGGGAACTCCCATTAGGTTAACAGCTGATTTCTCAGCAGAAACTCTACAAGCTGGAAGGGAGTGGCATGATATACTTAAAGTGATGAAAGGGAAGAACCTACAAACAAGATTACTCTAGTCAGCAAGGATCTCATTCAGATTCTGTGGAGAAATCAAAAGCTTTACAGACAAGCAAAAGCTAAGAGAATTTAGCACCACCAAATCAGCGCTACAACAAATGCTAAAGGAACTTCTCTAAGTGGGAAACTCAAGAGAAGAAAAGGACCTAAAAAAACAAACCCAAAACAATTAAGAAAATGGTCATAGGAACATACATATCGATAATTACCTTAAATGGGAATGGATTAAATGTTCCAACCAAAAGACACAGGCTTGCTGAATGGATACAGAAACAAGACCCATATATATGCTGTCTACAAGAGACCCACTTCAGACCTAGTGACACATACAGACTGAAAGTGAGGGGATGGAAAAAGATATTCCATTCAAATGGAAATCAAAAGAAAGCTGGAGTAGCAATTCTCATAGCAGACAAAACAGACTTTAAAGAATGTTACAAGAGGCAAGGAAGGACACTACATAATGATCAAGGGATCAATCCAAGAAGAAGATATAATAATTATAAATATATATGCACCCAACATAGGAGCACCTCAATATATAAGGCAACTGCTAACAGCTATAAAAGAGAAAATCGACAGTAACACAATAATAGTGGGGGATTTAAAACCTCACTTACACCAAAGGACAGATCATCCAAACTGAAAATAAGTAAGGAAACAGAAGCTTTAAATGACACAATAGACCAGATAGATTTAATTGATATCTATAGCACATACCATCCAAAAAGAGCAGATTACACTTTCTTCTCAAGTGCGCACAGAACATTCTCCAGGATAGATCACATTTGGGTCACAAATCAAGCCTCAGTAAATTCAAGAAAACTGAAATCATATCAAGCATCTCTTCTGACCACAAAGCTATGTGATTAGAAATCAATTACAGGAACAAAACATAAAAAACACAAACACATGGAGGCTAAACAATACGTTACTAAATAGCCAAGAGGTCACTGAAGAAATCAAAGAGGAAATCAAAAAATACCTAGAGACAGATGACAATGAAAACACGACGATCCAAACCTATGGGATGCAGCAAAAGCAGTTCTAAGGGGGAAGTTTATAGCAATACAATCCTAACTTAAGAAACAAGAAACATCTCAAATAAACAATCTAACCTTACACAGAAAGGAAGTAGAGAAAGAAGAACAAACAAAACCCAAAATTAGCAGAAGAAAAGAAATCATAAAAGTCAGAGCAGAAATAAATGAAACAGAAACAAAGAAAACAATAGCAAACGTCAATAAAACTAAAAGCTGGTTCTTTGAGAAGATAAACAAAATTGATAAACCATTAGCCAGACTCATCAAGAAAAAGAGGGAGAGGACTCAAATCAATAAAATTAGAAATGAAAAAGGAGACGTTACAACAGACAACACAGAAATACAAAGCATCCTAAGAGACTACTACAAGCAACTCTATGCCAATAAAATTGATAACCTGGAAGAAATGGACAAATTCTTAGAAAGGTATAACTTGCAAGACTGAACCAGGAAGAAATAGAAAATATGAACAGACCAATCAAAAGTAATGAAATTGAAACTGTGATTAAAAATCTTCCAACAAACAAAAGTCCAGGACCAGGTGGCTTCACAGGTGAATTCTATTAAACATTTAGAGAAGATATAACAGCCATCCTTCTCAAACTCTTCCAAAAAACTGTGGAGGAAGGAACACTCCCAAACTCATTCTATAAGGCCACCATCAACCAGACAAAGATACTACAAAAAAAGAAAATTACAGACCAATATCACTGATGAATATAGATGCAAAAATCCTCAACAAAATACTAGCAAACAGAATCCAACAACACATTAAAAGGATCATACACCATGATCAAGTGGGATTTATCCCAGGGATGCAAGGAAACTTCAATATATGCAAATCAATCAATGTGATACACCATATTAACAAATTGAAGAATAAAAACCATATGACCATTTCAATAGATGCAGAAAAAGCTTTTGACAAAATTCAGCACCCATTTATGATAAAAAAAACTCTCCAGAAAGTGGGCACAGAGGGAACCTACCTCAACATAATAAAGGCCATATACGACAAACCACAGCCAACATCATTCTCAATGGAGAAAAACTGAAAGCATTTCCTCTAAGATCAGGAAAAAGACAAGGATGTCCACTCTCACCACTATTATTCAACATAGTTTTGGAAGTCCTAGCCATGGCAATCAGAGAAGAAAAAGAAATAAAAATAATACAAATTGGAAAAGAAGAAGTAAAACTGTCACTGTTTGCAGATGACATGATACTATACATAGAGAATCCTAAAGATGCCACCAGAAAACTATTAGAGCTAATCAATGAATTTGGTAAAGCTGAAGGCTACAAAATTAATGCACAGAAACCTCTTGCATTCCTATACACTAATGATAAAAAATCTGAAAGAGAAATTAAGGAAACACTCCCATTTACCATTGCAACAAAAAGAATAAAATACCTAGGAATAAACCTACCTAGGGAGACAAAAGACCTGTATGCAGAAAACTATAAGACACTGATGAAAAAAATTAAAAATGATACCAACAGATGGCGAGATATACCATGTTCTTGGATTGAAAGAATCAATATTGTGAAAATGACTATACTACCCAAAGCAATCTACAGATTCAATGCCATCCCTATCAAATTACCAATGGCATTTTTTACGGAACTAGAATAAAAAATCTTAAAATTTGTAGGAGACACAAAAGACCCCAAATAGCCACAGCAGACTTGAGGGAAAAAATCAGAGCAGGAGGAATCAGACTCCCTTACTTCAGACTATACTACAAAGCTACAGTAATCAAGACAATATGGTGCTGGCTTAAAAACAGAAACATAGATCAATGGAAGAAGATAGAAAGCCCAGAGATAAACCCACCCACCTATGGTCAACTAATCTATGACAAAGGAGGCACGGATATACAAAGGAGAAAAGACAGTCTCTTCAATAAGTGGTGCTGGGAAAACTGGACAGCTACATGTAAAAGAATGAAATTAGAACACTCCCTAACACCATACACAAAAATAAACCCAAAATGGATTAGAGACCTAAATGTAAGACCAGCCACTATAAAACTCTTAGAGGAAAACATAGAAAGAACACTCTTTGACATAAATCACAGCAAGATCTTTTTTTGATCCACCACCTAGAGTAATGGAAATAAAAACAAAAATAAACAAATGAGACCCAATGAAACTTCAAAGCTTTTGTACAGTAAAGGAAACCATAAACAAGATGAAGAGACAATCCTCAGAGTGGGAGAAAATATTTGCAAACGAATCAACGGACAAATCTCCAAAATATATAAACAGCTCATGCAGCTTAATATTAAAAAAACCAACAACCCAATACAAAAATGGGCAGAAGACCTAAACAGACATTTCTCCAAAGAAGACATACAGATGGCCAAGAAGCCCATGAAAAGCTGCTCAACATCACTAATTATCAGAGAAGTGCAAATCAAAACTACAATGAGGTACCACCTCACACTAGTTAGAATGGGCATCATCAAAAATTCTACAAACAACAAATGCTGAAGAGGCTGTGGAGAAAAGGGAACCCTCTTGCACTGTTGGTGGGAATGTAAATTAATACAGCCAGTATGGAGAACAGTATGGAGGTTCCTTAAAAAACTAAAAATAGAACTACCATATGATCCAGCAATCCCACTACTGCGCATGTACCCAGAGAAAACCATAATTCAAAAGGACACATACACCCCAATGTTCATTGCAGCACTATTTACAATAGCCAGGTCATGGAAGCAACCTAGATGCCCATCGATAGACGAATGGATAAAGGTGTGGTACATACATACAATGGAATATTACTCCGCCATAAAAAGGAACAAAATTGAGCCACTTTTTGAGACGTGGATGGATCTAGAGACTGTCATACAGAGTGAAGTAAGTCAGAAAGAGAAAAACAAATATCTTATATTAAGGCATATTTGTGGATTCTAGAAAAAAGGTACAGATGAACCCGTTTGCAGGGCAGCAATTGAGGCACAGATGTAGAGAACAAACATATGGACACCAAGGGGGGAACGTCACGGGGGAGAGGGGGATGTGATGAATTGGGTGATTGGGATTGACATGTATACACTGATTTGTATAAAATTGATGGCTAATAAGAAGTTGCTGTATAAAAAAATTAATAAAATAAAATTCAAAACTTAAAAAAAAAAAAAGAAAGAAATGCCACATTAGAACCTAATGTGGAGTTACTGGTGATCAGGGATTAGGGAGGTTTCCCCCAGAGAGTCAGATTTGAACGCAGTTTGATAGAACTGAAGGAAGATTGGACAAGAGAGAAGAGTCAAACATTCCATGGGTAAATTACAATTTTATTAATAATCTTAGAATATTTGTTCATAGATATAGGCCTAGCACCTAACAGCATGTGTCATATAGTTGATACTCAATGCATTTTCTGCTGAATTAATGGATGAATGATTTTTTTTGTTTTTCATTTTTTAGCCATCAAAGAATGATAACAGAGAGAGAAGGCTGCTGGCTCTTTGAAGCAGATTTTCATAGGACAGTAGCCCCTTCAGGGGTAAGGTATAGCATGAGTTTGGTTCATAGCTCTATATGTCCAGAAATATAATTCTATAGTTTGTAGTTTCTAGTGTCCTTGTTCTCCCAGTCAGAAAACTTTGGAATCTTTTTGTTTCTCTTCCTCCCTTAAATAATCAATCAGATACTAGATCTTCCTTCACAATATTTCTTATTTTCATCATTTCAAATTTAGTACATGTGCACTGAAATTGTATCACATAATGTCTTAATTGCTACATTAGCTTCTTAAATTTTCAATGGGCTTGATTTTCTCTTTGCTTAAAAGTATTCTGTGTTCTATCAAAAGATGAACACTATTAAAAGAAATTTGTTTTCTTTTATTATTACAAAAGAATTTTAGGTATTGTAGAAATTTTTAAATAAATAATTCTGTAAAAGGAAAAAAATAAAAATCATTCTTTATCCCATCAAACAGAAATGATTGATGTTAGCATGTTGATTTATATTCTAATAGCACTTTTCTTTGCTAATATAATGTTTTTATTTCACAATAATGTGTCCATATTCTGCATGTTCCTTTTAACATGCTTTACCCTACTTAAAATATTTTAAATATTTTTCCATAATATTTTGTTCAGTAACATTATTTCTGAATGGTATTTTATCTCATGGATAGTGAATAACTTATTAACCATTCCCTTGCTGATTTTATGCAATTAGAAATACTAAAATAAATACTGTTGTCATAATATTACAGTGAGTAAATTATTCAGAGAGTTCCTCAGAATAATTCCTAAAAAATGAAAACATTTAAGTTTTTCAATATATATTGCCATGTTGCCTGGCAGAGAAATCATATCAACTTAAAGTCTCACTAGAAAAATGTAAACAACTGACAATTCAGTAGATAAATTAAACAACAGATTAGATACAACTGAAGAAAGAATTGGCAAACATAAGATGGCAATTACCCAGAATACAGAACACAAGGAAAACTATAGAAAATATTGAAGGGGGGTTAAAGGATATGGAAGATAGAATGAAAAGTTTATAATCTATCTAATAAGAGTTTATAAGGAGACAATAATGAAAATTTGGGAGGGGTAATATTCAAAGATATAGTGCAGAAAATTTTCCAGAATCAATGAAAGATAAGACTCATCAGATTAAAAAATCACAATAACTCCTGAACAGGATAAATAAAAATAAATCTCAAAACAGGTGAAAGAAAAATTATTAAAAATAACTAGAGATAACGGAATTCACTTCCAGTGGAATAGAAAATAGAATAACTGTAGACTTGTCAACAGAACAATGTAGGTTAAAAAAAGTGGAATCATATACTTAAAGTTTTGAGGGAAATTGGATTCTATACTAGCAAAACTATTATTCAAATGTTATTTTTTTCAGACAAAAAGTGAGAGATTTTACTGCCTGAAGTTCTTCACCAAAAGTAAAGAAACAATGACTAAACAGTAGTATTCCAGAAAAAACATATTGAACTTAGAAAATTGGTATGCATGTGGTTAAATATAAACAAATATTGAGTGACTAAAACAGTAATCATGATAATGCTTACCTTTGGGAGTTGAAAAGCAGGATAGAACTAAAATACCAGATAATAACATTTTAAAAGGGAGAAAGAATATTTGCAATTAAACCTTTCAGAAGGATAGTAGACATATTGCTTAAATTAAACTTTGTTAATTCAATTTAACAGATTAAAACTTTCAGCATAACTCCTACAGTAAATGAAACAGATGGTAACTTAGAAACTAAAGGGGAAAAGAATATAAATAAAACAAGATGAGTCCTATAAGTTAAAGCTTTTCATATTTTCGGACCAAACCAATGGTTTTCTTTTTCTTTTTTTGTTTTTAATGTTTTCTTTTTCTCTAGAAGACAGATGATAGCATACATACATACATGCATACATACATACCCAAGCTATAAAAAATGTTCATTACAAGATGGTAGTAAAGAAAACACTGAAAATTAAGTGGATAAATAAACTTTCATTTATTCATGAAATGAAATACTATACATGATTACAATAAATAAAGTATATCTGCATATATAAACATAGCTAAATACCCAGAATACTGAGTGAAAAAGTAAGTTGTAAAGAAAAGCTAGCATATGACACTATTTTTGTAAAATTTTCAGACAGAATAGCACTATATCCTATGTAAGCTACACAAAAAGTAAAGTACAGACTATGAGAGAGAATGCATTTTCCAACTTCAGAATATAAGCAGAGTAATTCAACAGAGATTTAGCTACATAAAACACTTTATTTCTTTAAACAATATCAATTTGAAGGAAACATGGTACTATTTATTAAATCTGGTTTGTTAGATCCATGGATGTCTTATTTATTATTTTCTGTATCTTGCTGTGCATTTGAATCAATTCAGAGTTAAAAGTAACATTTAAAAGGAAGCCTTTTCATATCCAAATTACACAAATTAGATAAATGTTTTTAAACAGGTTTCTTTAAACAGCTTGCTGCTCAAAAACTACTTAGCCAAAACTTACACGTCAAAAGCAAAAGACATCCTTTTTAAAGTAGTTTGGCTAAAGACTGAACACTTCTTTCGATGATACTCCAATTGTTCAAAAACAATTATAGAATCCATCTTTTGTAATTCCTTAAAGCACTTTGTTGTGATGAGTTACCATGAAAACAATATTATTTTATGTTCAGATCTTGTGTATTACTTCATGAGGACTTATTCATCCAATCACTATTTTTGAGGTGTGCTGTATGGTCATGCACCGTACACACATGCAGCACTCGATGCTGAGCACCACGTGGTCCCTGCCCTCATGGGGGCCTATAGCCTAGACAACTCCAAATGACATTAGACTCTTCTGAACATGAAATTCATTTTAAAAGCCATCGGGGGATGGTGTAGTTTCACGTATGAGGGAAGGAAAAAAAGATATAAAACATGAAATAGTCCAAAAGTCCAAAAATAATAGGAAAGAATTTTCAAGGTATAGAAAGATAGTAAGAGTAGAATGAAACAAAACAAAAATAAGCAGAAACTATGATGTGAAAGGCTTGGGATTCAGAAAGTAACATGGAGAGAGGCAGAGCAAAGAGAAAGACATGCGGAAGATTATAATACAGAAAGACAGTAAGTGGTAGTGCTAACTGAGGCTCAGGGCAGAACAAGACAAAATGTAAACGCTTTCAAAGGCCATCTCTAAGAAACCTGGCAGGAAGAACGAGAAAGACCAAAAAGCTCTCTACCATGATAGCTTTCGAATTCCACCTCAATGAAACAGCAGATATATAACCCAGTAACTGTAAATGCCATTTTTGTACTATATCCAGTCTCCTAATTCCAATTAAGTATGCTGAATTCTTTGACATATGCAGAGCTCAAAAGGACAAATTTCCAACACACTCATAAAAGAATTCATTAGAACTTATCTTTTGGACCTGGCTGCAAGAAACCCTGACTGCCTGGCACATGACGGAGTGTCCTTCATAAGGAAGACAACCATTTTTAATTTGGTGTTTGGGAGTCTGTTCCAAAAGAAGATGGAAATCACCTCCTGAAAGCTTCAGTTAAAACAGTGTAACGAATGTTACAGCCGATCTCAAATATTGTAATTTGTCACATGTTTATCCTCCAAAGAAATCTGCAATAAAATCCCAGAGTGTGTGCAACAGAAATACAGAGCACAGAGCACTGCTCTAGAGCACACAGAGCAGTGATTAAGAGTTTTGGGCTCCCCACTCAGACAGATCTGGGATTAAATCCTGCCTGGGCAGTTTAGCAGGGGTGCGGCTCTGAGCTGACTTTCCACTCTGAGCTTCAGAGTCTCCATCTGTTAAACATGGCAAACACCACCTACTTGTATAGATTTGTTTTGGGGAAAAAAGAGGTTGGATAGGTAAACTACTTGGCACTGTCCAACTAGAGTCAGCACTGTCACTACTTGCAGGGGTCTCGTTAACAGCAGGCGTGGTGGTGTAGCAATGCTACATAGGCAGTGATGATCACCATCACCATTACCCCAAAAGCTTAACTTGGCTCCAACAGTCCGGCTGCATGCAGATCGTTTCCACAGGGAACGCTTCCCTGACCGTCAGCATGCATCTGGCCCCTCTGTCGCAGCTCCCGTCTAAGCTTTATTTGATATTTGCATTTAGCTCTTGTTGCCTCCTCTCTATGGCTAAGCACCCTTGCTCTTAGCTCCTAGAGCTGAGGCTGACAAAATTATCCTGCAAGAGGAGCTTTCAGGAAGGCACTGAATTATAGATTACTGAAAGGAATGATAATTATTAACAATGATTGAATTTATAATTGGATCCAAAAACCTTGGGCATCTGTTTCTGCAACAGGGACGTGCCCAGCAGTGGAAACAAGGGCACCCTCTCCTTCGTAGTTGAATTAAGTTATAGCTAAGTCATTCACTGTGCTCTGGAAGGTGGAAATCTCTGATTTTATCCACTATGTGTTTATCTCGCAGAAAGCAGTCTTATTTCCCTAATGAAAAGAGAATTGTTGGGAGAACGAACTGGAGCATGCAGCAAAGAGACCGTTTGAGAAAGACAGAAAGAGAATGGGAACTTATTCATTCATCCAGATGCCAGCTATCTGCACACCTACAGCTGAACCTTATGTTTTATGTCACAGTTGTATTCCTTAAAATAAGGTGGCAATTTACTGTTACTACAGCAACTGTGAGAAAGAACAGGGTGTAGGATATACTGTGAAGGCAAAAATGTCTGACTGTGACCATAGGTTACACAGGGAGTAAACAACAGCCATGAATCATCTAAGCAGAATAAGTACATACCTTCCTCACCACCCACCCCTTACTTCCTAGTTGCCTGAATTTTATCAATTGGAGTGAAAATATGAATACTAAATGCTATACTGTGATAAATACTAAGTGAAAATGCAAGAAGTCGATGCTGTTTGGTGGAGGATCTCAACCTTGGTTGCAATTAGAACTAACCCAGTGTGCTTCTGAAAAACGCTCTGTATCTGAGGTTCGCCCCCAAAGTTTCTGACTCATGTGATTCCAGGGTGTCTTGAGGGTTGAGAACCATGGTCTTAATTCATCTTATGATAAACCATTAATTAGTATCAATGAACTGATTCATGAGGAAATATATACTTTTCTCAGTGGGTTATAAAAAGAAATGTTCCTGTTTTAATATATTAATGTTCTAAGTAACAAGGAAAAACAGATTATACACTCCCCAATCAAGAGAGACAGAGAACTTTAAAAGACAAATTTCACCTCCAAAAGTCTTTTTTGGGTTTATAAAGGAGTGTCTAGAAGTGAGGGAGAGGGTTGGAGTTGTCATATTAGAACCACCCACATAGATTTTTCAAAATGCAAATTTGTAGTATTGTCCTCTTCCCCAAAAGGCCAAATCAAAAGTTCCTGGCAGACCCAGCATGTATATGATTCCAGCATGTATATGCTGAACACATGTATATGATTCCAAACCCCAGCCATTCCACCAGCTCTAGCTCCACCTGTTGCTCTTGGCCCCTGACTGGGGTCTTGTGTAGATCTTCCCTAGGATTCTGCAGTCCTCGTGTAAGATGAGAGAAACCAGGTGGTTGCTGCCACCCTAGCAGACAGCCTGTGCCCCATGCCATTTGTTCTCAGACTCAACACACTTCTCATCTCACTGGGACCCTGGGGTGGCTAGCCCTACCATACTTGCAACCCTTGGATTCTTGACTGGACGTCCAGAGGGCTGTTGGTCCCTGAAATGTCAGAAATGCTGGGTCTAAGCTAAGGAAACACTGTTTAATATAAATTTGTCATTTGCACCCAAAAATATTTTATTAAATTCTGAGATGGATTATGAGGCAACGGGATGATTCACAAATTGAACTTTGCTCTTGCCATTGAGTGGAGTTTAAGAGAATTCTAAGTCATTCTTATGGTAGGTTTATCTGTAAGAAGAGATAAAGCCTGGTCTTTCATACCCTCTGCAGACCTCCTGAGATCCTATTTCCTAAATTTTTGTCAGGCTCTTCAACTTTTCTGTGGAAGGGTGTGTGATGTCTTTCCTGTACTAAAAATTGCTGTGGACTGATTGGCCATTTGCCTATGAAGAAGAGAGTCTGTTTTCTTCATCATTAGCAACACGTGTATTTTTCTAATTCCTATTTGAGTGTTCACAGAGATGAGCTGAATATGTGCAAGTATATCTTTAACAGAATGTCTCATAAACTCTCCATTGGTCGAGTTCTTATGTAATCAGCTAGGGAAATATGATGTCTATGTTAGGTTTTTAATCTATCAACATGCTATAGCTTTATTTGATGAAAGGCTGTTCCATGCTGGGTTACCAATAAAATATGAATTATAGGTAATCATCTCTTCAGAGTTAAGTTCTTTATATTTTAAAAATATGAATCCTACTTTAGGGAAAGCTTCAATTTTCAAAGAGGAGTCTTTTCTGATTACTCTTGAAACTACAGTTATTCTCAAATGCCTTAGAGAAAGCAAACAGCTGTTGGATCTTATGCAGAATTCTGGGTTCAAAAATCAGTGCTTAGACTTTGCATTTTAGCTCAGCAGGGCCACCCAAGTGACATTTCCGGGGAATAGAATCAACTTCCAGTTAATTAGCAAACTTCCACCACAAATGGGAATATTCAATTGAATATTTATAAGAAATAAAAAATTGAAGGTATATTGAAAAGAAAATGGCATTTTATTGTTGAAATGCCTAATGCTTCAAGCTAACAGTTTAAACTAAAAATCAGGATGTTGTTGGGTGGGGAGAGTAATGAACATTTTATGAGTAACTGAGCAATCATGTTTGTTATTATTGAAGGAAAAAATAAAAGGAAACAATGCCCAGAGCACAGCATTCATTTCGATTTCCAATGACAGAGACAGTCATGGCGTTTGGTGGCAGAGTGGAAAGAGCGCTGATCCAGGGGTCAGGAAACCTGAGTTTGGCCACTGTCCCCTTGGCCTGGGTTTCCTCTTCTGTAAAATGAGAAAGAAGGCTCCAGGTGTCTGGTCACATGCCAAGCCTCTTCCTCAAAGATTCTGTAGGTTGGGAGATCCCCTCTAAGCGTCCTGGGATTAGATCTCACAGGGGCAGCATTTGGCTCAGGTAAAACTAATGAAGGGGTCAAAACACCGAAGGACTAGCAGTGCTGAGTACAGGGAAGGAAAGTAGGGAGGGTTGCTGGAAATGGTGAAAACAGACATCGTATTCAGAGAGGCAGTGGGGAGCACCACTGAGCCTGAGCCACCAAAAATACAGATGTTTTACCGCACATTTCTGAAAAAGAGATATACCTACCATAGTTTGAAGGTCTCTGCCATGATTCAGGGGTCCCCACAGGCAACTGGGGCTCTGATTTTCCTTTTCAACCAGAGCATCTCTGCTCAATTTTATTTTTCAATTAATTTATTTTTTAACGTCTTTATTGAAGTATAATTGCTTTACAATGGTGTGTTAGTTTCTGCTGTATAACAAAGTGAATCAGTTATACATATACATATATCCCCCCATATCTCCTCCCTCTTGACTCTCCCTCTTTTTTCTTTTTCCCTACCCAGGTATGTGGGGAGTTTCTTGCCTTTTGGGAAGTCTGAGGTCTTCTGCCAGCATTCAGTAGGTGTTCTGTAGGAGTTGTTCCACATGTAGAGGTGATCAATCTCCACTTCTTACTACTCCACCATCTTTAAGGCACCCCTCAGTCAATTTTAAATTTCATAGTTCGCTGGCTAAACCATATTTGAAAACATATTTTAATTATGTATTCTAACACTATGTATTAGTACCTGGTGAATCTGTATTTGCTCCCAATGTCTACATCTGTTCATGCCACTGCCATTCTCCCTGTCACCCAGTTTCAAGAGCCCATGTCCAGCCATGACCTCACCTTTATCTCAGTCCTTCACCTCCCATAACCAAGTCCTGATGACAGTCATCTAAGTTATTGCAACAGCCTTTTCTCTAGTCTCCTAGCCTCCAGTTTCTTTCTTCTTCAATTCAAATTAAACTTTTGGGTTCACAATTCTCATCCTGTTATTTGCTTTCACAAAGTCATACTTTTGATTAATTACTTCTAGGTAATGACGTCAAAACTCCTTAGCCAGAGTTGGAAGGCTCTCAATAGCATTACAAATTATCTTATTCTATTTGTCTGTTCATAGCCCATAACTGAGCCAAACTAGGATGGTTCCTATATCATGTATGTGAGCTGATGCTTCTTTTACTCTTTCCCATGTGCTATTGAATCTCTACCCCTTTTCATTTATTAAAAAAAAAAAAGGAATAAAACTACGTAATGCTATTTTTCTAAAACAATTATTTCAATTTTTATATAGTCCTTTCTCTTTTATTTTTATACATGCATATGTATTTTCATCACTATAGTTGATTTTACATATATCTTTGCATTCCAGTTACAATCCCTTTCCATTTGGCCACATAATCGTCATAATTTTCATTTTAATAGTTGCATAATTTTCCAACCAGCAGATGTGCTATAATTCAGTTAACCATTCTTCTATTTATAGTTAGACATTTTGGTTTTTTCTAAATTTTAGCTATTATAAATAATGGTGTGATTTTAGCTATTATAAATAATGGTGCAATTAATAGCTCCATGTATAACATTCTCCCATGGGTTTATTACCTTTGGATAACTTTCCAGGAGTGAATTAGGCCAAAGATATAAAATTTTTTATCATTTTTTTGTACATTGACAAATTGTTTTCCAAAAAGGTTATACCAATTCATACAGCCACCAATAATACAGCTGAGTATACTATTTTTACTACAAACTTGCTGGCTCAAAAGAAAAGCAACTCTACCTTATTAATATATTAATTTTCATATGTTTAATACTAGTAAATGTAAATTTTGTTTATTGCATTTTATTCTTACGTCTGTTTGTGTTATTTTTTGGCTAAATTTATAAATTTCAAAAGGTCATGGGCTATGTCAGCCTTATTTTCCACCCTATAGTAGATCTCAGCACTGTTCCTGATGCATAAATAACACTAAGAATATCTTTGTGTTATAAATAAAGACATTTATTTTTTGAGGTCTTATATGTTTTTACCAATTCATAAGACCTTTTTATATACTATGGTATTAGCCTTTTGTCACAAACTAAACACTTTTCCTTTTATTTTAGTTTCATATTGTTTTTAAAAACAAAAAATTGTGGTGGAAACAATTGCTATTTTCTTTGTGCATCCTTTTATTGCCTTCAAAGCTAAAAGTTGTATGTACAGAGATGAGAACATGTAAGTTGAAATCTTTGTTTATTTTTCTATTTTTTGTTAAAGTTTCCTTTTGGGGATAAACTCTCACTATTCGTCAAGGTTTATCCTGAATGCACCCTTTCCAAGGTTCCTCTTGGGTTTTAGGAAGTGGTTGTTTACTCACAACCATAGGCACCAAAGGCTTATCACAGAAGCCTTTGGTTTGGAACCCACTGGGAGCCTCAGCTTTTCTCCTGGGTGTAGACCCTTTTTAGCT
Organism: Grampus griseus; assembly: GCF_964374135.1. NCBI lineage: Eukaryota > Metazoa > Chordata > Mammalia > Artiodactyla > Delphinidae > Grampus > Grampus griseus. Next base: position 77,560,287 of record NC_139007.1, read on the forward strand.
AGGCAGGAGAGATTTAAATTAATCCAGCTAACACTTTGAGATTCTGGATTAAGCCAGCATTGCTGTTATTTTAGCCATAAACCTTTATTCCAACTATAATAACAGAGGTTTTCCTTTGTTCCCATATTACAGTGCCTGACATTTTAATATGATTATGTTGATAGAGGGACACTTTGATAGGGTATTTTGATATGGCCTAGAAAAACAAATTTTAGGTACATTTCAATTACCAAGAAAGAGTGCACCAGCTATTCTCGGCCCATCTCTAAGCCCCGCTATACCTATCTGTCACCTCCCTGATTCCTTCTGTTCTTCCTCCCCGGGCATAACATCAAAATCAAAATAGTTATTAGATCAAACATCCAGCTTTGTCATTGTCTATCCTAATCTTAGTAATTAAATTTCTGATTTGTGTTTCCATCTTTGAAGTCTTTTCTGTATCATAACCCACTTGGGCCTAGAAAATCCTGAGTTCTGTCCCAGGGATCTGACCAATACAGTACTCAATCACTGTGTCTTGGATATTTCCACCTGACACTTCAGCCTCTCTGCTGGAACCTCCCTGATACTTCTTCCCTGTGTAAGTCCACTGTCACGTCTCATTTTTTCTGATCCTCCAGGATCGCTATGTTTTAGCCAATCCCATCCTGAAATCTGGCTGCCTTTTCCTTGAAGCTTTCCTTGTAACTGCTCCATTACATGATTTCACCCCTATCTTGCCCTCCAGGGAGACCCAAATCATTTTTTAATTCCCATTCTTCTTAACCTTCATGGCAATGACGCAACTAATGTTATATTAAAGTTATTTTTATTATGGCTTAGCTCATTTCCAATAAATTGCAAAGTCCTAGAAAGCAAGAGCCATGTTATTTCATATTTATATTTTCCTAAATCCCATTGACTTACATATGCTTTCACACAGAAAAATATATCTTGAAATACAGTTGCCATATGATCCGGCAATCCCACTCCTGGGCATATATCTGGATAAAACTATAATTCAAAAAGATACATGCATCCCTACATTCATAGCAGCTCTATTTACAATAGTCAAGACATGGAAAGAACCTAAATGTTCATTGACAGGTGAGTGGATAAAGAAGATATGGTATATATATATACAGTGGAATATTACTCAACCATAAAAAGTAATGAAATAATGCCATTTGAAACACTACATGGATGGACTAGAGATGATCATACTAAGAGAAGTAAGTCAGAAAGAGAAAGACAAATACCATATGATATCATTTATATGTGGAATCTAAAATATGACACAAATGAACATATCTATGAAACAGAAACAGACTCACAGATATAGAAAGCAGACTTGTGGTTGCCAAAGGAGAAGGGGGCGAGGGAGGGATGGATTGGGAGTTTGGGACTAGCAGATGCAAACTATTATATATATAATGGATATATATATATTCCTATTGTATTACACAGGGAACAATAGTTAATATCCTGTAATAAACCATAATGTAAAAGAATATGAAAAGGAATACACATATATATATATATCACTGAATCACTCTGCTGTACATCAGATACTAAAAAACCATTGTAAATCAACTATACTTCAAAAAAAGAAAAAAAGTTTTTAAAAATAATAGATTAATTTTGTCTCACCATCCTTCTCTTATATTTCTCCTTATACCTCAAAATCCCTCTGCTTCAGTCAAACCTGGATATTAAGTACTACTGAGTCTTAGTTTATATTGCTTCTCCAATAGGGAAAGAAACACCAAAACAACAACAGCAAAAGCTTCCTTTTTGTTTCTGTAAATCATACGGTGCTTCCCAGGTATCTTACGTATTACATCTCCGTGAGGCATTCTCCCACCTAACTTACAGCTGCTTCCCAGTTTGACATCTCCTCTTCTACTCAAACTGTTAGGCTTTATGTATCAGCCAAGTCCTCCCTTTATCCCTTTGCTCTCTAAACAGAGTAAGGACAGGTAGATGCAAGAAAAAAAACTTTACAAACGTAGCGCTGATGAGCTAGGTTTTTGGTTATTTGGGGGTGTTTTGAATTTTTTGTTTTGTTTTGCTTTGTTTTTAGTGGTGGTGATAAATTTGCATTGATCTATTCACACTGCTTCATACTGCAACTATAGTTAGTGAATTTGCAAAATGACTAGGTGGAACTCGGGTTACATGGTTTGCTTATAGGATAGGGAAAGTCAACTGGCCCATGGGAAAACAAAAGATAAATAATGTTGCTTCATTATAAGTTGGCAAACTACCCTCTCTACCAAGAAAAATTCTCATCCATTATCATAACACCTATTTTTTGTATTTCAGAGAAGCCTCAGTTGCAAACAATGGAACCCATTCCGTTTTATTTCTGTGCATGTAGTTATCAGGGAATCAGATGTATAATAATCTTTGATTTGTTGTGTTCACATCATGTGCACAAAAGTATTAGTATTATCTATCCTTCATAAACATTAGTAGTGCTGATTTGGTTACTATCAATGATATTACCAAGGCTACATAAGTCAAAACAAGCACTGCAATTTTTCTCTTCATGCTCGGCACATGGTCCACACAGGCAAGGAAGTGGAGGGACCCTCCAAAATGTAGGCATATTGTTCTGTAACCTCTACCCACGTCAGACAAGTGTTCATTAAAATCCTTTAAAAATGACAGGATTACACTCGCAGAGTTATCAACAAGAGATAATGCCTTCATAGTGAAACGAATATTCAGATAAATAAAAAAAACAAAAACTGAGCTTCTGAGTTGAAATAGAGATTTATTTTGACTAAAATATTCACCCTTGGTCTCAAGTGACAGGTTTCAAGGGAAACAGAATTCTGTACTGTCCTCCTACTCCTGAAATGGCTGTGTGGTCTTGAACTGTTTATTGTGTTTTGCCGAGAAGGAAGGTTTATTGTGTTTTGCAGAGAAGGCAATGTCAACAGGAAGGCTAGTAATACCCCAGGGAGGGAGTGCCAATTGCAAAGGCCAACTTTGAACAAAGAACTAGGTACCAAATCTTTATACACATCAAATTTTTCCTTAGAAATAAAATATTCATCCACTTGATATTGTGTTTTTAAATTCTCTTAAGTGGTGTGGTGTTTATTGTGGCCTATTATGTATTTGTTAAGCAGCTCATAGTTTATTATAAATACTTTTAAAGTATTTTTACCTCATTTGATTTCCCAAATGCACTATAAAATAAGCTGGTAGCATCATCAGTCTTACCTGAAGAGAGAAGAAACAAAATATGGGTGTTGGAGAAACAGGGCAAGGACACATCAGTGGAAACTGGCAGAGCTGGAAGACAAATTCACATCCCTGACACACTGGCTCTCTTGGGTGATACTGCACTGCTTCCTGGTGGATAAATGCAAAAACAGTTTGCCTCAAAAAACTGAACCCAACATGGAGGTTTTGACACATTTCCCATCTTAGAGCAATAGCGTCTTCTTTTGCTGAAAGAGTTGCCTTAGGAATTAACATTTATATCCTCCCGATAAGATACCACTTATCTTATAATACCACTCCGGAGTGCGTATTATAGACAAGCAACAATATGCCTTTGCAGTTAATGGCACTCAGTCAAAATTACCAGGGCATGTCATTATGAGGTCATAATACCCACCCTGGAGTGTCTTACAGCTTAATTGTTCCCTCTTCCATTCCAGAAACCAGCAAAAGACATATTTTACTAATGTCTCTGCTTTGTTAATAGTTCAGAATGGATGAACACGTGTGTTCTGCCTGCTCTGTGAATCAAACATGTATCCAGAAATAAATGCAGGTCTCATAATCCCCAATTCTAGCTTGCATATTTTGCTACAAAATGTTTGGCATGGCTCTGATACTTCTGAAAGTGAAGATTTAGTATGAAATGTCTGTCTAAATAGTCAGACTCTGAAAACTCATGAGACTTCCCCTTCTGCCAATGTCCTCAGCATTTATCTCATGATCATCATCTGTTTTTCTGCTGAAAGTTTCCATCAAGAGAGTTGTATTTTAATCTGGACTAGAATCCACAATCGACTATTCCTAATCTTTTGAATATACAGCTAGTTATGTCTTAATGAGTATTTAAGCTTAGGTTTTTTTCTTATCCACATTCATCAAAAGTCTTCAGTCAGAATAGGAAATTCATCATGCAACTTAGATTCTTATTTGTCTACCATAATGTCATATTCTTCTTACAACAACATTTTAAATAACAAGCAAATGGCTGAGAAATTACAGGAAGAAGTAGCTGACCCAGGTGTGTGTGGTTCTAATGTATGGCTGGCTGGAAATAGAGGGAATTGGCTATTCAAATAAGCATGACATCAGAACCCACTACAAGGCATTGTTCTTCAGGTGGCCTCATGATTGTATGTATATAGTAGTGACCCATGGGGTTGAATACCTCCCACTGCTTAAGAAGTGCTTAGTGAATGCAGTAGAAATTTGATCAATGAAACATTTTAAAACTTCCCATAAAACCCAGTTCCCAGATGGCTGCTCTGGTGAATTCTATCAAACATTTAAAGAAGAATGAATACCAATTCTTCACAAGCTCTTCCAAAATTCAGAAATGAGGAGGAATACTTTTCAACTCATTCTATGATGCGTGTATTGCCCTGATGCTAAACCAGACAAAGACATCACTGGAAAAGAAAATTACAGACAAATATCCTTTACGAATACTGACACAAAAATCCTCATCAAAGTACTACCAAACCAAGTCCAGACGTACAAAAAGGATAATGCACCACGACCAAATGAGATTTATCCAGAATAAGTTGCAAAGTTGGATTACCATCTGAAAAGCAACTATGTAACATGTCATATTAAAAAAATAAAGGACAATATCTGCATTATCATATTGATAGACATAGGAAAGTTATGTGACAAAATTCAACATTCTTTCATGATAAAACCATTCAAGAAACTAGGAATTGAAGGGCATTTACTGAATCTGATAAAAGCCATCTACAAAAAAACTGATAGCTAATATTACACTTAATGACAAAAGACTGAATGATTTCCCCATAAGATCAAGAACAAGACAAGGACATCTGCTCTCACTATTTCTATTCAACATTATACTAGGAGTTCTAACCAGGGCAATTAGGCAAGAAAAATAAATTTAAGGTATCTAGACTGAAAAGGAGGATATTAAAATATCTCTGTGTACAAATGACATAATCATATATAGAATATCCTAAGGAATACACTAAAACCTTATTGGGCTGGCCAAAAAGTTCATTCAGTTAGTGAATACATTGTTCAATAAAGTTCTTGGTGAAAAATGAAAAATGTGTCTTATTTTTACTTAAAACTGAATGAACGTTTTAGCCAAACCAATATTAGAAGTAATAAGTTCAGCAGGGTTGCAAAATTCAATAAGTACAAAAATTAATTGTACTTCTGTATATTGGCAATGCATGATCTAAAAATAAAATTAAGAAAATAATTTATTTATAATAGCACCAAAAAGAATAAAATATTTAAGAATAAATTTAACAAAAATTGCAATGCTTATAGTTTGAAAACTACAAAACATTGTTAAAAAGAAATTGAAGAAAATCTAAATAAAAGATGTCTCATATTTATGGGTTGAAAGACAATATCAAATTAATCTACAGTTTTAACACAATTTAAATCAAAATACCAGCTGGCTTTTATCTTGCAGAAATTGACAAGCTAATCCTAAAATGCATATGGAAAGGCAAGGGAGCCAAGCTATCCAAAACAATCTTGAAAAGAAGAACAAAGTTGGAGGAACCATATTTTCCACTCTCAAAACTTACTAGAAAGCTGCAGTAATCAAGACACTGTAGCACTGGCATAAGGACAGACATATAAATCTGTGAAATAGAATCTGGAGTCCAGAAAGAAACATTTACTTTATGGGTAATTTTCAACAAATGTGCAAAGATAATTCAATAGAGGAAAAATAATCTTTCCAACAAATTACATTGATAAAACTGGATATCCACATGCAAAAAAATGTAGTTGTACCTCTACCTCACACCATACACAAAAACTACTTCAAAATGGATTATATACCTAAGTGTAAAAGCTAAAACTATAAAACTCTTAGAAGAAAGTAAACAAATCAATCTTCGTGATCTTGGGTGAGACAATAGCTTCTTAGCTGTAACACAGAAAGCACAACAGATAAGAGAAAAAAATAGATATATTGGACTTCATTAAAATTTAAAATCTTTGCACTTTAAATGTCACTATGGAGAAAGTAAAAAGACAGTCCAAAGAGTTGGGAGGAAATTATAAAATATGGGTAAAAAATATGAACAGACTCTTTTGCAAAGAAAATATACAATTGATCAGTAAGCACATGGAAAGGTGATTAACATGATTAGTCATTAGGAAAATACAAATCAAAACCACAAGAGATACTGCTTCACACCTACTGGGATGGGTAAAATAAAAAAGACAGACAATAAGAATTGTTAGTGAGGATGTGGAGAAATTGGAACCATATATTGAGGATGGGAAGGTAAAATGGTACAGGCACTTTAGGAAACAGTGTGGCAGTTCCTCAAAATGTTAAACAGAGAGTTACCATTTGACTCAGCAATTCCAATCCTAGGCACATACCCCAAAAAAGTGAAAAGATATGTCCACACAAAAACTTGTACATGAATATTTAAAACAGCATTATTCATAATAGCCAAAAAGTAGAAAAAAACAAATGTCTATCAACTGATGAATGGTGCTAATATCCATGTAATGGTGTATAATTCAACAATAAAAAGAAGTGAAGTACTACTACAGCACAGGGGAACCTTGAAAACATCTGCTAAGTGAAAGACACCAGTCACAAAAAGTCATGTATTATATGATTCCATTTATATGAAGCGTCCAGAACTGGCTAACTTATAGAGACAGAAAATAGGCTAGAGATTGCCTAAGTCTACAGAGGGCAGGATATGGGAGTGTCTGCTAATGGAAAAAGAGCTTATTTGGGGGGGTGATGAAAATATTCTAACATTGGATTTTGGTGATGGTACAGTGATGAGATATATCTGAGAATACACGAAAAACTACTGAATTGTACACTTTAAATGGATAAATATTATGGTATATGAATTATATCTCGGTAAAATTATTTTTAAATAAAGAAACAGTAAAACGGAGGCGTGCTCTGAAATGAAGTTACAGACTATCAGCAGTACAGAGGTTTAGAAATAATTAAGTCAAGTGAGAACAAAAAGCAATAACTTATATGGGAGGAAGAATGGGAAGAATTGTTTCCAACAGAATCAAATCTGAAATATCTTTGTGGTTTGGCAAAAAAGCATATCTTTCTTTTGTAAACTGGGAAAAGAAAAGAAAGACAGGTAAAAACCCTATGGAAACAAATAGTTGTAGATAAAAGATAATGACCAAATATGTAGAAAACTAAGGTGTGTCATAATTTTAAGTAATGAACAAATATCAACACAAGCAAGGCTAACCCATTTAACCTTGAAACTTGGAATCTTTTTATCCAAAAGGCTAAGCCTAGTAACCTAGGATTTTAGTATTTTCCTAAAGGTAACCTAACATGGATCTACAATAAATTATATATTTTTAAATTATGTTATTAAAACTTTGTAAATTATATTGGTTTCCAGTTTCTAGCATTAATCCATAGACAAGGCACAGAAGACTTACTTACAGTACAGACTAAATGTGAATGTATAAAATTTGACAATTTAGGCATTACTTTCCTCTTTGTTCTATATAGTAGAAAATCAAGATCCTCTGTATTAAGTTTAGAGATGAGGCAACAGGAGAATAATTATATTATTTAAAAATTCAAAAGTAAGCAAAAGAAGAACTGAAGCTGATTTTTTTTAATTTACAAAATTTAAGAAGGGGATTGGGAAGGATATTTATGCCACCTAAAGCTAATAAAATAAGAAATATAGGTTAAAACATATTATTTTGAAATTATAAAGTTAAAAGAATATAAACAAAACTTTAAAATGGTTGCCTCTGAAAACTGTGACTTTAGTTAAGGGGTAAGTAATCACACTTTTCATTTACTGAGTTGAGGTAATAATAGAAAATTGAAGGTTCATGAACATGTGCTACTTTTAGGAAACTAAAAGTATTAGCAACAATCCTAAATTGAAGTCTTCCCCCCAAAAAACCCAAACAAACTAAAAAAAAACAAACTAGAAAACCATAAGGAATTATTTTAAAACAAGCAAAAGCAAAAACAGACCTCATTAAAAAACTACAGCTGACGAGGTTCTCAGTTGGTTTTCCACACTTTGCTTTTATGAGTTCTAAAGATTTCAGTCCCTCAGTAGGAACTCCAGGGGGGAAAAATACAGTCTCAGGTGACCAAGGGGTTCATTAGAGCATTTGCCCAGGACTGATCCATGCAGCAGTGAGGTCCCAAAGCCTGGGGCTGTGGGGAATCCCGGCTGCAGGCAGAGTAACAAGCAACTGAAGAAGCTGGGCAAGGAGGGGCCCAGGCTTTCTCTGCATTCAGCCTACAGAGAATCCCTCTTTCACTGAAATTCTCCTCTCATCAAGGTTACTAGACCAGTAGTCAATAGCACTGAACCCTTTTATCAGCCCCACTTGGTAATTATAAAATATTTGCAATTACACAATATGCTAATTGTTAGACATCTACAAACAGCTTAATCAATTGAGTGCATTTTATTATTTCTCGTCGAAACATTATGGGCTCACATGAAGTCTCTGAGATCAGTAAATTATTCTAGATTGTTAAACTGCTGACAAACCAATCAGAAGCTTTATTTGAATTTATTAGATGTGCTACGTTATTTAGCCAGCAAGAGTGAGGAAAACAACAGAAGTGAAGAGGCATCCTGGAGTCACGCTGTGCAGTTTGATGGGTTTCCATGAATTACAGAGAGGGGGATCCATCTACATTCGGGGGGAACTGGATTCACCTAAAACCTTCACCGTCCAGTTGAAATGGTCATTAAGCCAGGTTCTTGAGGCATCTGGAAGCGTTAGTTCCTCTGTCACACATGTTTGGGTGTGTGTGTGTGTGTGTGTGTATGTGGTGGTTGACTAGACATCTACACTGTATAGGTATGTATATGCATGTGTGGTGTATGTGTCTCCAGCAACTCTATTGAGAAAGAAAGAAATATTTTTTCATGCCCATCAGGACCTCCAAGGATATACCATATTTGAACATCCCAAAATAGAGCAAGAGATGAAGTGCTCCTCGGTGCTTTGTGACCGCCTGGAGGGGTGGGATAGGGAGGGTGGGAGGGAGGGAGACGCAAGAGGGAAGAGATATGGGAACATAGGTATATGTATAACTGATTCACTTTGTTATAAAGCAGAAACTAACACACCATTGTAAAGCAATTATACCGCAATAAAGATGTTAAAAAAATTTACATTTAAATGCATTCAGCAAGAAACATATATTCCCAAACATGAGGCAAGGCTTTTACTCACCTCCAAATGAATCCTTCCTGTATTCAAATTTTTACAAAGCCTTTGATACCACTGGGTTATACTCCTCGGTGAGCTGATTTTTTTTTTTTTAACAACTGAGTGGTCTTTGGAGAAAACATATCCCCTCTAAAACCTCCTCAGACAATGCTGGTTTTAGATGCTTATGAAGATCATCTGATTAAATAGGTTTAAAACATTTTTTAAGAAGTTAAGTTTAGGGCTTCCCTGGTGGCGCAGTGGTTGAGAGTCCGCCTGCCGATGCGGGGGACACGAGTTCATGCCCCGGTCCGGGAGGATCCCACATGCCCTGGAGCGGCTGGGACCATGAGCCGTGGCCACTGGGCTTGCATGTCCAGGGCCTGTGCTCTGTGGCGGGAGGGGCCACAGCAGTGAGAGGCCCGCATACCACAAAAAAAAAAAAAAAAAAAAAGAAGTTAAGTTTAGTAGAGATTTAGCCATTATTCTTGGAGGCAGAATCTCCTGATTTCTAGGGGTAGATGTTGTTTAATAGGTCGATTAAGCTGATACACCCAGTGGTTATGTTGTATGGATCATGAAATGTTCTTATTAGCACAAAGTGCAAAATTTTTGCTAATGTTCAAGTGAAGTTGTGTGTAACCTGAGATAAAACTTCTGTCAGCACATACCCAGATGAAGGGAATACTCTATTTTAAAACTTTCACTTAGAAGTAAAAATGACGTGCCCTACGGCAATGCTTCTCAAACTTTAATCTTCATGTTCATCGTCTGGGGATCTTGTTAAAAATGGAGATCCTGATTCAGGGCCTGGGATGGGGTCTCAGGACCCCACTCTGAATAGGAAGACCTCAGAACACTTTGTTAGGTGACTCAAAAATCAGCACTAAGCAGATGAAGACGGTGATCACTGATGTCAACTAGGCAGGTGAAAGCTGGGTAAATTGTTTTCAGGTAATGTGGACGTGGAAAGAACATCACACACACACACACACACACACACACACACTCACACACTCACAGACACATATACCTAATGTGAATTAATTATGTACATATAATTTACTATAAATTAAACAATGTAGGAAGGCATTTGACTATTCAATCCACATTTTAAATATGTGTGTGTATATATATATATGTTTAAGTTGTCTGGAAGATTTTTGTGTGGGATATAGACTACTTTCTATTCATGGTCACATGTATGGCATTTCTCCCAAAAGTTTCCTGCTCTGCTTAACAGCTCTGAGAGACACAGCCAAATTAGAATTTTTTCTGAAGATCAGTTATTTGAACTGGAATAAAATGGGAATGTTTAGATTTATTCTGGTCAATGATTAAATAGGATATTATGCTGAATCGACTCATTTCTGCCACATAAAGAAAGTACAATTAAAAAAAAAATAAGATGCCTAAGTAATATATGGTAGGCCAGACTTTCAAAACAATTGTACGTGATAGGAGGAGAGACAGAAAGCACTCCTGCTTCTGAGTTGTATAGACCCTAGGACCAGAACCCAAACAGGAAATGGGTATGTGCTTTGGAAGAGAAGACATTCATAAAAAAGGCATTTTTTTAAAGGAGCCAAGTAAATATGAAAATATCAGACCAGTTAAAGCCAAATAAAAATTAGGCCTTCCAAGCATATTTTCAGTTAACTTCAGAAGTTTTTAGAAAAAAAAATTCATTTCCACACTTCTCCAACTACATACACAAAGTTAGGCTGCCCTCAGAAGTTTCTTTCTACAATGGGTCTCTATTTTGTTGGAGGGAGGTGTTTCCAAGAAAAAATTATTGCCATATTTTCTAAAAATTTTCACATGATGCAATAGAATACACCATTGCTATAGTAACTACCCTAGAATTTAACTTTGCATTTACATGCAAAAAGTAAGAAAGATGTGTGAATGTCATTAGTTAAAATTATTTTTGCCTCAATTGTAAATCAGGTTAATCGGCCTTGTGTAGAAATGAAAATATTAATGCAGCTTTACAATACTGTATTTTGTTTCACCGATGAAATCATTCCTCTGCTACAGAAAGGATCAAAAGCCCCATAATTTTGGCTTTGTATTTTTGTTAACACTCAAAAAATGCTTCTATAAAAATGTTAAGTATCTAGAATGCTTAAACTGGAGTAAAGTTGCCTAAAAAATTGTACTGCTTGAGAAAAAAAAGCAAAATGACAAAAAACCAATTAGATCTGCAGAAGGGGTGGAGAAATGAATATTAATGTCATGAAAATGGTCTTTAAAAAATAGTGCTACCACAGTTGGTATTGTCAGAGAACTTTGGTTAATCACTCCATTTTTGTTCTTAATATGATCTTGAAAAAATGTGTTAATTCTAGAGAGTCATTTGACTTTAAATAACTGTGCTATGTAGCCCACAAATAAATAAGCCTAGGGCTTCCCTGGTGGCGCAGTCGTTGAGAGTCCGCCTGCCAATGCAGGGGACACGGGTTCGTGCCCCGGTCCGGGAAGATCCCACATGCCGCGGAGCGGCTAGGCCCGGGAGCCATGGCCGCTGAGCTGCGCGTCCGGAGCCTGTGCTTTGCAGCGGGAGAGGCTGCAACAGTGAGAGGCCCGCGTACCGCAAAAAAAAACAAAACAAAAAACAAACAAACAAAACAAATAAGCCTAAAATGGTTAAACAACAAAACACCAAGCATCTTTGTTCAGATTTTATGTGGATCCTGCCATATTCTATTATTTGTGCTTAATTGTTTAGAAAATCATATTTATGCATACAGTTTTTATTCTACAGTGTAGGATGAGATCTTGATCTTTCTATTATCATTTATAAAACACTAAATTTAAATGCTTATCAATGCACATGCACCTAATTGACTCTAAGAGATAATTAGTAACATCCTAGTGTCCAAAAGGATATAAACAGATCATTATTAGAAGAGAAAACACAAAGAACCAGTAAATCTGAAAAAATTCATCTTCACTATTAATGAAGAGCAATATTAAAAACAAAAATGAATAGTTTGCAAATTGGATCCCTTTATATAAAATTGGTAGGTGTATAAATTGGTTTAGAACCATTTGGCAATATGTATAGAGTCTTAAGGATGGATGTACCCTTTGGCTTAAAAAATGTTGCTCCCAGGAATCTATTTTAATAAAATAAGTAGATATGTAAATAAAATTAATGAACAAATATACTTCATGCAAGATTATTTTCAATAGTGAAAAATTGGAAATAACTCAAATGTTCAACAATAAGTAACAGGTTAAATAAGTCATGGTACATCTATAAAGTAAGTTGTTTTATATTTATTGTGCTTTTCAAAAATTTTAATGACATAGAAAGAGACAAAAGAAAACTATGCACTTATGCTAAATACTGTATTTATGAATATATATTAATAATTATATAGAAAAGAAAGTATTATGTATAGAAAAAAAAGCTGAATTGTAGCTCATCGATTTTTTTTCTTTTTTTTCCTTCTTCATTTTATTTTGTAGTTTGCCAGTCCCCCCTCTTATATCACTTAAAGGATATAGTGCTTTTAGAATAAAAAGAAAACCCAACAAAAAAATTTAAGTGTACATTATAGTTTCCAGAGAAGGCAAAAGAATTAAAGTACACCCATTATAGGACAGGCCCTAAATTATACCAGTTTGTATGTGCCCCACAAGAAGCTACCGCCCTGACATTTTTCAATAATAAGGCTTTTTACTGGGCTTACTTTTTCAGTAAATTTCAGAACCTAGTCCTCAAAATTCCTTCAGCTGTTCAGTAGCAGATACTGAATTTATAGGTGAACCATTTATACTTCATTACCACCAACATTAAGATCACTGGTCCATGATGGGGGAGGGCCCTATAAGAAAAAATTTGGTTTGTGTAATTCTACTTATATTTTTTGTATCCTGATTTCATCAGAGCCCCTGTAATACTGCCCAGGAGTCACCATTACTTCAGGTCTGGCGCTATGGCTGATTGCTTTCAAAAGTCCTGCAGCTAAAGAAGAGACCCTAGAGAAACATTCGGGTCATATAGTCACCTTAACTTAAAACCATTTTTAAGGACTTGGCTTCAAACCTCACTTCCTGGCTTGGCTTATAACAAGATGCTTGCAATGTAATACCATTGGTTTCATGAAAGATGGCAAAGGAACTATTAATGGCACTAATTAAGATGTGTGAATATCCTTTAGAGACTCCTCCTTGCTGCTTTCCAAGTACAAGTTATGTTACCTAACATATTAATTGGTAATGATACAAGTGCATATCTTTCAACTGCAAGGTCAGTTTTTAATGTGGGGCTTTTATTATTAATGCGTTTTAAGTTCCTACACAGTCTACATAGAGATTCCATTAACAAACCTTAACTGTGCTCCTTTTTAACCCTATTACAGCTCTATCACTTCTCACCCACCCGAACATTATGGTATTGTGGGTTGGAGAATTTAGAACCTTTACCTGGTCCTAAATATAACTTCCAAAGCATTTTATATACACCCAGAACCTATTTGTTTAATTGTTTGCATTTTCAAGTAGGCTCATTCCCTGATCTTTTTGACCAGACTTACAAAATACAAAATCAAAATGCTATTTATTTGAAACCCACCACTCGCCTATTCAGTATGTCTGCCTGAAGTAAGCTTTATCTCTAAAGTGAAACCTAGCATCGAAAACAAAGGAATATTAAAATATAGCGCCCAAATAATGTCGCATGTTCAGAGTGAAAAGTCTCTGGCTTAATCTGTCCCTGTCTCAGATTCAACAAAGATTAAGGACAGCTAACAATGTGTGAGACCCCTCATATGCCTGCTCCAATGCAGACTTAGTAAAAGACTAGGATTGTCACTCAGGCAACAGGAACCTACATTTATACAGTACCTGGTAGCAATCAGTATTCTCCCATTTATGACTTCCTATAATTCTCACAACGGTTCTGTGAAGTATGTATTATTACCCCTAATCTATAATTCGGTATGTAAGAAGTTCGTTTTGTTGTGATCATGTATGAAAGACTATGTGCTTAAGTATATAACTCTTGGGTATTTTTTTCTCCCCTCCCAAATCTCTATAGTATTTCTTTCATTGTTCTCCAGGATTTGGAATTACAGAAGAGAAATCTGAGGCCTGACTGATGTATTTCATTTTTTTCTTTTTTTTTAATTGAAGTATAGTTGGTTTACAATGTTGGGTCAAATTCTGCTGTACAGCAAAGTGATTCAGTTATACATATATATATATACATTCTTTTTTTTAGTATACTTTTCCATTATGGTTTATCATAGAGTACTGAATATAGTTCCCTGTGCTATACAGTAGGACCTTGTTGCTTATCCATTCTATATATAATAGTTTACATCTGCTAACCCCAAACTCCCACTCCTTCCCTCCCCCAACCATCTCCCCCTTGGCAACACAAGTCTGTTCTCTCTATGACTGATGTATTCCTCTAGAGGTGACCTTCCTTTTCCCCATGTGAGATGCAGTTTAGGACATTTTGTTTGTTTTCACATTTAAATATTGTCTCCATATGTCTATAGGCAAATCTATTTTTATTCACTGTTACTTGAGTTCATTGGATCGATCTAAGGACATAAGTCTTCAATCCAAGAAAGCTCTCATTGCCAAAAGTTTATTATTGCTTTGGTTAGGTTTTGTCTTGCCTTTTCTTCAAGCATGTTAGTCACACCCAGGTTAGCTCCTTTTTCTCTGTATTCCATATCAACCATCTCCTCTCACTGTTTTGTTTCTATTAATCTTTTTTCTTCTGCATTCTGGGAAAGCTTCTCAAAATAATGGTCCATATTAGTGTTTCCATTTTCCAACAGCATCAGTTCTGTTCTTTACTGTTTCCAATGCTCAGTTCAGTTTTATGATTGCTACTGCTTCTTATCTCATCCAGTTCCTTCTGGTCTCGACACTCTCCTCTTTCCCTTGCAGTGCCTAATTCATGGAGCTCATTAATTTTTCTATCATATTGAAGATATAGAGCAATTTGCTACATTTAAAAAATTCTTGTGAAGTCCTTTCCAGAGATAGTTTTCAGGATGATGCAACAGCTACCCCACACTGTAATCTTTCTCTTTCCTTTTCTAAAATGAGAGGATGTGTCTGCAGTCCTTGTGTTTGGCACTGGACAGAGCATCAAATTTATCCTTTTGCTCTTCCTACTTATTTTCCAGGAAAAATTAATAGGAGGATAACAGTGTAAGCCCAAAGAGGTTAATAGAATTCTCCTTGTCTCAGATTTAAACCTAGAGAACAGATTGACAAGGGCGGTATTCAGCCCAGTTTGCAGTGTCTAACTCTGTGTTTCTTATTTGCACAGTAAGGATGGGGGTCAAATGCATATGGTGTTTTGGAGGGGATGTGTTGCTTTAAAAAAGCATATTTCATGTGATTGTTGTGTTTTATACCCAAAACAAAATTCTGTAAAGCTTGACAAAATCATGCCTAGGAGGAGATACACAGAAATTGAGTCAGGATATATTTAAGGTGATATAGAATAAATCATATTGAAAAACACTGGGATAATAGTTGCTAAACTAAAGAACATGGAAAAATGGAATGACTTTTCAGATTTCTCTCCATCTGTTCTGCTTAGTTAATTGTAACTAAGCTTCCCTGGATCCAAATATCACTGTCCATCTTCTTCCTCTCCTATTTTTTTTCTCCTGAAGTCTAATAAATGGCTTAAAGGGAAATTTTTAATGGAGGGTGGGCACAGATAGAATTCAGATCACCTTAAAAAGTGCCACCTCAGAGAGAGAGAGAGAGAGAGAGACTGATAATTCTCAGGTTGGTGCTTCAGATTCAGAACAAAAAGCCAAGATGCAGGTGGGTGTGTGTGGAGGGGCGGCAGGGGGAGAGGAATGAAGCTCTAGCTTATCTTCTTATGGGGACAGATTTGTTCCTCCAAGCAGCAAAATCTGTGTGTGCTTCTGACTATAATTCTCTATTCCTCTCCATAGGTTTTGTGGTTGGTGGAATTTTCTCCAAAATTCTAGCAGCTAGTGGAATGTCAGTCTTGGTGTTCCATTTTCTTGGAGAATTTTCACCCTTTCTGATCCTTCAGAAGTATTTTGGAAGGAGTGAGAAGAAGCTGCCTCAGGAACTGTGAGCCACGTGCCATGTTGATTCTAATTTTAGTCCCAAATCACTCAATTTGGTTGTGCAGATAAATGAATTGTCACAAATTATTTACAGAACCAAATTGAGTCCGCTCTTATCCTTACCTTACTGTTCTGAATCAAATCTGCTCGGGAACAAATCTGGTATGAGTTGTTTCTTCTTTAGTAGGAAATCATGTCAATATGCTAACTTTCCACATGTATTAATCTAAAGCTTACTTCTAATTAAGCAATAACTGCAAATTAAAGGAATTCAAAGCATCACTGCACAGGCAGGGTTTTCTTCTAAGCTGAAGACCCTGGGGGAATCATAATCCAAACTCTGCAGCTTTCCTGTAATAAAACTTGCCCTGTTATTTTAATGGATTTGTTCCTTTGTCCATACATATGCATTTAAACTCTATTTTATTCTGACCACATATAACAAAATAAATATAGAGCAAATCCATAAACTATATTGATAAAATTACAAGTGTTTTTTATTTCAACAAGCACGTGGCCAAGCTATCTTGCAAGCTATCTTAGGTACCGTTAGATGAATTTTTGCTGAGGACCTCACCCAGAAGCAAGTTTGCAGTCAGCCTGGCCGAGGACATCAGTAGCAGCTGCAAGATCCCTGGGATGATGGCCCAGGAGGCATGAATTTCCAAACTGATGGATGTCTTGCCATTGAGAGGAATGGTAAATATTGAATTATAGAGTTGAACCTTCACATCTTCACAGATGAAATCCAAACAGATGAATGTCAACTACTTGCACGTTGTATGACTGCACATTGCACTACTTGTATGATGTAGAAGGGACACGATGGCATGGCATCATGTGCTCAAGTGGTTGGGCTTGACTGGTTGATCTCACTAGATGTTAATACTGTTGAGGGATTGCAACACAGGTGGGATAATAGACTTCTATGGTGTCTAACATAAAGAACATGGTAGACTTGGTCTACTGTTCACAACTCAGATCTCAGCAGCAACAATGCACAATGGCTTCACCCTGTGAGCTATCCAGAAGAACAGTAAGGAATTAGAATGTGTCCAGGTGAGGGCCATCAGAAAGTGAGACCCTAGAAACTGGCATGGTGAGGAACAGGTGAAGGTTCAGTCATATTTGTTTAGCCATTTATACAGGATGTAACTGAGCAGACCCGTCTTTGTAGAGGGTTGAACTAAATGACCTGTATGATTCCTTTAAACTCTAAAATTCTTAGACTTTAGAATTATCTAATTGATTCAGTAGTTTTTCTTCACTCGGCTTTCTACCAAGTAGGTTTTTCTGAAGAGAAAACATAGCAGTAAAAATGTCCAAATAGTATTTCTCAAAGTTTAGTAATTCCCACAAAGTTGTCAAACTAGGGAGTAGGATAAAAAAAAACGTAACAAATGTTTCAGAATTTCCTGGTTACAAAACTGCTAACTGTGGAGAACTATATTTATTTGTTTGTTTGTTTTCTAGGAAGGAAGTTTTTATGTGTTCACACCATTTCATAAATAGAAAGAACAATATATCACTCAACTTCTCTCCTCCTTTTTCCCTGTCAAAACAATAAAGAAATAACCCTAAATCCAAGGGTATTTTGTAGGTGATGAGCATTTTCAATATCCCACAATCCAAAGAGCTGGTGCTACCAACATTTTAAATGCAAAAAGCTGAGAACTGCCAAAAAGAAACCACCCCTCCATGGCATCTTTCATTTAAATTTGAAAACACTTGGTATATCTATTATACAAGAATTGCTTCTGATAATATGGTGCCTGGAACTCTGATTGTGTCAATTTTTTTCCCCACAAAGGTAATAATCAAGTAATATTTCTAGGTCTCTAGAGATCTCAAAATATCATCTATGCTGTCTTTATCTTTAATCTTGCACATCTCAGACCAATAAGAATCTGTCACTGTGGATGTTCAATGGTGTTCCATTACACTCCAATATTGGGGAAATTCTTATTAATGACTAAGCCAAGTCGTCTATGCTTCCTTTGAGGCCATTTTCTACTTTTCATTGTCATTGAATATAGTGAACTACAAGTAATGAATTTCTTTGCAAACAGATCTTCACATATCCACTTGACTGGAGAAAAGGGCCCTTGCCTGGGAAAAGCAGGGGACAGAGGAGTAGTTCTCTGCCACAGATGGTCAGGCCTGAACTCATCTTTACGATTGCGGGAGCCAATTTCATTTTACTCATGGGGTAGGCAGAATAATGCTACCCTAAAGATGTCCACGTGCTAATCCCCAGAACCTGTGAATATTCTACCTTACATGGCAAAAGAGACTTTGCAGATGTGATTAAGGGTACTGCCTTGAGATAAAGACATTTTCCTTCATTATTCAGATGGGCCCCATCTAGTCACAGCAATCCTTAAACTTAGAAAGATTGTCCTGGCTGTGGTCAGACAAGGAGACGTGACAACAGAAGCGGGGTTAGAGAAATGCTACGTTTTGGGCTTTGAAGATAGAAGAGGGGGGGCAGAAGCCAAACCAATGTGAGCAACATCTAGAAGCTGGATGAGGGCCCCAGGAGGAATGCAACCCTGTTGCCATTTTGATTTTAGCCCAGGGAGACCCACCTCAGACTTCAGACCTGTACAACTGCAAGGCAATAGATTAGCATTGGTTCAAACAACTTAGTTTTCCATAATTTGTTATGGCAACAAGAGAATCCACCCATTAACAACAGTAAAAACCCATACATTAAAGATATGGAGCCTAAGTTATTTTCCCCAATAGTGCCAACCTGGAGCTTAACCCAGGCTTTCTAACTCTCGCTCCAGTAGTGCTTTCCACTTAGCAATTCTGCTTCTAATTTTTTTAGTATTTGGAAGAAAAGAATAATCAGCTTTTACTTCTCTATATTTAATTATTCTAACTGAAATTCATCTTCAAGGCACCATTTTATACAGAATTTCCTTCTGCTGACAAAAAATTGAATACATAGTTGCAGAATAAAATATTACTCTAAATTAACCACAGCTTTCCTTACTCTGAACAAATCTAGCTTACTACTGGTTACTCTTCACTTTGTCTTACTCTGCTTCTTAGCACTTTTTTTTTAATTTTACCTGTTCTATTCTATCTATTCTTAGGCTCTCATCTCCACGCTGCATGAATTCTCAAAGGAAGTATCAACACATTAACTTTTCTATTACCAAGGTCTGACATATCAAACTACTTAACAAATGTTTTTTTAAAAAATAAATCCACAAGTATAATACATATTTATTTAGTCAACACTTATTTCATGGTCCCCCATATGCTGGGCATAGAGAATATAAAAATAAGAAACTCTCACTGTTCACCAAGAGTGCACAACTCAGTGGGTGGATATATACTTTATCAAATAATCAAAGTGCAGCATGATTAAGCAGTTGTGAGGATCAGAAAACACGAAGGTGGGAAATGTACATTTCCTGGGCGTTAAGGGTCCTTTTACGATCAGGGACATCCTTGGAATAAGCAGATAACTTTAAAATACCATTTCACCAACACTGCCCCCAAATCATTTGTTCATTTATTTGATTGCTGTTAATTTGGTCAGTCAGAGTCCTAATTAATATTGATCATGGAAAACTGTTCAAGTTGTCTCCTAGGGACTTCACAGAGTTGTGGGTGGGAACCATCAAAGGAGCCATGGAAATGCTGCTCCCTAGTGTCGGGACATCTCTTCCAGGTGCTTCAAACAGCTGCTGAGAAACAGCGGGACAAAATATATCTCACTATATTTCCAATTGAGAATTTGCTTTTTTTTTTTTTTTAATCATCTTACAATGAACTTAACTTCAAAGAGTATTGTTCCCAACCAGACGGGATTGGGAGGAGGCTTGGGCAGAAGTGTGTGTGTGTGTGTGTGTGTGTATGTATGTAGATTTTGCCCCCCATGGGACATTTGGCAATATCTAGAGACATTTTTGACTGTCACAACGTGGCGAGTGCTACTGGCATCTAGTGGCATTTAGTGGATAGAGGCCAGAGATGCCACCAAACGTCCTGCATCCATAGGACAGCCCCACATAACGAGGAATTATCCACCCCAAATGTAGGTATCACTGAGGCTAAGAAACCCTTTCCTAAGGTTTGCACAATACTTTAGAAACAGAATGTTAACATTTTTGGTTATATACATCTTTATTTAAAATATTTATTTACAAAACTAACATTGTAATTTAAAGGAAATTGACTTTCAGCTTAATCTATGGGTTTTTCACCTAATGACCGAGGTATTAGAAAGGCATGTATTTTGTGTTATTCTAATGTCACCTGGTGTGGGAGACCCTACTAGAATCCTAAACTCTCAAGGTGCCAAAGACTAAGTACAGGACAATTTAGCCACGCGCTCTACAAAGTGGTTATAGAGTCCCCATAGGCAAGAGGCTTATTGACATCAAACCTTAACTGCTCTTCACAATATTCAACTTGTGACATTTTGCCAACTTCTGGAGCTTTGGGGAAAATTTAAAGGAAAATTTGTATTACTAGCTCTGAATGGAGGGCTCAGCTAATGAGAGGGGAGGGAGAGGAACGAAGCGTCTCTCTTTTCTTTATGACACACACTTAGTAATGAGGGAGCTTCAGTCCAGAATAAAATGTCAAACTCAACGTGAAATACTATCTATAATAAATGAGGCTTCTCATGATTATTATGTAGCACATTTTCGCAGGTAATAAAGTCATTGTGTTTTGCATAGCTTTCTTCTTTTAGGCAGAGGAAAAGGGAGGGGGCGATTGTTAGTATGTTGTGCTTGGCTTTTTTTTTTTTTATGGGTTTCTTTCCATTCTTCTTGTGCCAATTGTAATGTTTTATGATTATTCATGACTTAGACAATGGTGCTTTAGGCAGTCAATAGCAATTATGCCTGTTGAGAAGAACATATAATTCAAATTAAACCGATATAGATTTTTTTCCCCTTTACTTTAATGTTTAGTTACCCAGTTAGATTTAAACTGAGTATACAACATTTAATAAATGATTTTCACTAAAACCTAACTGACATTTAGAGTAGTTTTTTTTTAATACAGAGGAATAAGACAAAATACTATTCCACTTGAAAGGTATACCATATCTGTTAAAATTAAATACTTCGTTTATTCACTATGCGATGTGTTTATATCTGTGCTCTGATAATGCAATTTTGTACACTAGCCAGCAAGTATGCAAAGAACAGCAAGTGGAAGGCATCTAAATAATCCGTTTTAATGAACAATAAATTCATGCATGGTTTAGGTTTGTAGCTGTTAAATTTAACAGTATTTGGAGTGCAGTTTGGAATATGTATGATCTATTACTCAGGAATTAAAACTAGAATAAGTAATACCACAAAGATCAAATGAGAGACTATGGTAGGTGCTAAGGACTGAACTGTGTCCCCCCAAAATTCATATGTTGAAGCCCTAACCCTCCATGTGACTATATTTGGGGGTGCGGCCTTTAAAGAGGTAATTAAGGTTAAATGATATCACAAGAGTGAGGCCCTAATCCTGTCGAACTGTTGTCCTTATAAGAAAAGGAAGAAACGCCAGAGGTCTCTCCTACATGTGCTCACAGACGAAAGACCATGTGAGGACACAGTGAGAGGACGGTCGTCTGCAAGCCAGGAAGAGTCCTCACCAGAAACCAGCTCTTGGTCTTGGACTCTGAGCCTCCAAAACTGTGAGAAATTAAATTTCTGTTGAAGTGGCTGTTGAAGCCACCTAATCTGTGGTATTCTGTTATGGCAGCTTGAACAGACTAACTGGCCATCACTAGGATCAACCACATTGACCTTTTCACCAAGTTTCAGACTTGTTTGTTCATTTGTTTCTTTGTTTTCAGCCTCATAATACATTTTTCTCTCAGACATGTGGCTCAGACCAGGATGGTCAAGGTGATGACAAATGGTTAGATCCTGGATTTATTTGGAAAGCAAATTCAACTGGATTTGCATGCAGACTAGATATGAGATGAAAAAAAAAAAAGTGGTTGAGTAGGGTTTCCCTGGTGGCGCAGTGGTTGAGAGTCCGCCTGCTGATGCAGGGGACACAGGTTCGTGCCCCAGTCCGGGAAGATCCCACATGCCACAGAGCGCCTGGGCCCGTAAGCCACGGCCGCTGAGCCTGTGCGTCCGGAGCCTGTGCTCCGCAACGGGAGAGGCCACAACAGTGAGAGGCCTGCGTACCGCAAAAAGAAAAAAAATGTTGGTTGAGGATGACTCCACATTTTCTGGCCAGAGCAAGTGGAAAGACAAAATTATCATAAACTGAGATGGGGAGAGTAGATCTTAAATAATCTCTTAAGTATTCCAAAAAAAAAAGGGAAATTATGTGAGGTGACAGATGTGTTATTTTGATGGTGGGAATCATTTCACAAGGTATATGCATATTAAATGATAGGCATGTGCATCTTTTTTTTTAAATTAATTTTTAATTTTTGGCTGTGTTGGGTCTTCATTGCTGCGCGCAGGCTTTCTCTAGTTGTGGCGAGCGGGGGCTACTCTTCATTGCGGTGCGTGGGCTTCTCATTGCGGTGGCTTCTCTTGTTGCAGAGCACGGACTCTAGGCACGTGGGCTCCAGTAGTTGTGTCTTGTGGGCTCTAGTAGTTGTGGCGCACGGGCTTAGTTGCTCCGTGGCATGTGGATCTTCCCGGACCAGCGCTCGAACCTGTATCCCCTGCGTTGGCAGGCGGATTCTTAACCACTGCCCCACCACGGAAGTCCTGCATGTGCATCTTTAAAAATCACATTGTACAACCTAAATATATACAACTTCTGTCAATTATACCTCAGTAAAATTGGAAAAAAGTAAAACTGAGCTGGGGAAGATTTAGGGAGGAATATCTTAGTTTCAGCTTTGGACATGGTAAGTTAAAATCACATTGTCTAAAAATTACAAATGATTTGGAATTGCCACAACTGAGTATGAACAGAGGCAAAAAGGACAGGCTGAGGAGACAAGGAAGTAAAACCACTGGCCTACAAGTCATGTTGAGGAACTTGGACATGACGCTGTAGCAATGGCAAAGGAAATGGAGGCTTGTAATAAGGCAGAACAAGCTGCTTAGGGGATTAATTTACACTAATATTTTCTTTGAGACCAGACCATTAGCTTCTTGATGGCTTATATGATTTTTATTGTTTTTGTGGTTGTTTGTTTCATTTTGTTTGATAGTTCCTAGGGAAGAGCTTTGCCCACTGTTCTGACTTCACAATTTCTATAAGAAAATTGCTTTACTGACATATTTTTTTTTTCCTGGTCAACTACCTCACTCTACATTTTTTCACTCAAAGTATATTGCAAATGATCTCAGAGGGATATGGCAAGAATTACATTTCTCAATTTTATAACCTCATCTACTATTGTGAATGCATTCTTAAAACTAAATGATAATAATTCCACCAAAATATCTGACCTAGTCATAGATTGGGATCATGTGAAACTGTGAGAGAAATTGAGGACTTGTAGAGGTGTGCAATGGGGCTGGGATGAAGAGAACTAAATGGATCAGGACAGACCAGGGTACAGATGTCACCTCTCTTAATTCCACATTCCAGATACATTTGATGAGTTCTCACTCCCCTTGAGATAATGGTGGGACTCCCTAAGAAATTCTGATAACATTTTCTCACTTACTTGGAGAGACTCTAATGCATTTTGAATAAATCAAATAATCATATTTTGTTATTTCAATAACAGTCATGCCCTTGCTGATCACATGCTTAGATCTTGGTCCTAGATGATACGTCTCTTTCCACCTGTTGAGAAAATATAAATTTTAGAACCGTTAGTGAGAAATTGAGTGGCAGTATATTTATGAATAGAAATCATCTACATTTGCATCTTATAAGGTATTTTTACATATACACATCACAAGGGGTAATAAATTAGTGTTATTAGCAGTGTAGTATCACATCATAAAAATAAGGATAGGGCATTGAGGAAATTTGAAGAATTAATGAAATTAGTGGTATTGTTCAGCTGACAAAATAAAAGATGCCAAGGATTCATCTTTATCTCTTTCCTCTCTTTCTGACCTCTGAGGAGTTATCAGATTCTTTCCGTTCTAATTTATCATTTCTCTTCTGTCTATAAAAATTGAATCATAAAATCCTCTCATGTGAGTAAAGGTTCTCCAGAGAAACAGAACCAGTAGGTTAAATATCTATCTACTTATACATCTATATCTATATCTAAAGAAATCTATTTTAAGAAATTGGCTCAGACAATTGTGGGGACTGGCAAGTCCAAAACTTAGAGAGTCGACCAGCAAGCTGGAAACTCAGGCAGGATTTCTATACTGAAGTCTTATGTTTCTAATTGAAGTATAGCAGATGTACAATAGTATATTATTTTCAGGTGTACAACATATTTTTATGGATTATGCACCATACAAAATTTTAATATTATTGGCTGTATTCCTTGTATGTTATATCACTGTGACTTTTTTATTTTATAACTTGTAGTGTCTATCTCTTAATCCTCTTCACCTATTTTGCCCATTCCTCCACCCCTCCTACCTTCTGGCAACCACTAATTTGTTCTCTGCATCTGTGAATCTATTTCTGTTTTGTTGTATTTGTTCATTTGTTTTTTAGATTCCACATATAAGTGAAAATATACAGTACTTTTCTTTCTTTGTCTGGCTTATTCACTTACCATAATACACTCTTGGTCCATCCATATTGTTGCAAATGGCAAGAAGACTGCATTCTTTTCTATAGCTGAGTAGTATTTGTGTGTGTGTGTGTGTGTGTGTGTGTGTGTGTGTACCACATCTTCTTTATCTATTCATGTGCCGACAGACACTTGGTTGCTTCCATATCTTGGCTATTGTAAATAAAGTTTCTATTGAATACATATGAATTGCCAGGCACTTTACGGACATTATTTACGGAATACCTGCCATATTCCAACAACCCTATTTTTATGTATGAGAAAACTGACACTTTAGAGAGTTTAAATTATTCTTCTGTGGTCACTCTTCTAGAAAGCAGTAGATTAGGAATTAAACCCTGGTGTGCCTCATTCCAGAGCTCAAACCTGAACAATGCTGCTTTCCTAAAGAGAAGATCTGGAGAGATCTCTGTGAGCACTAAACTTTCCATGCAGTAATTCCTCTCAATAGAAAGCTTGCCCTAGCCAAGGTATTCACCAAAGTAGCAAAAGGTGTTTCCCCTGCCCTAATCATTTTACTTGAGGTTGGCACACGGAAGACATAGGCCCCGGCATCGTGCCCACAAAAAAGCAACTCTGTTGAGACAGAAAGTAGATTAGTGGTTGCCTGGGGCTGGGCATGGGAATGGAAATAACTGTAAATAGGCATAAGGGATCTTTGGGGGGTAGCGAAAATGTTATAAAATTGGATTGTGGTGATGGTACAAAACTCCGGAAATTTGCTAAAAATCATTGAACTGTATACTTAAAAATGGTAAATTTTATTATAGGTAAGTCATGTCACCATCGAGCTGGTAGAAAAAAATACACTAACACATATTAGATGAGACTGTATATATATGTACGTGTGTGTATATATATATACACACACGCATATCTACACGTATTATATGTTTGAACAAACACATCAATAAGCAAAGATTACATGCTTTTTTTCCAAATACCATTTAAGCAGCAGCCTTTTTGTTTTAATAATAAATATGATGATCACAAATTATTTGTATTCATTTCAAGTTGTATCACCACACGTCTCCCCCGTCCTACTGCGTAGTTAATAAAGCCGACTTTTTCTGAATGTTCTCCTTCAGACTTTTTGCTCAAACTGAGTTTCTCTAATTTAAGACAGTGGATAAGTTTATTTTTCTACATTACAGAATCACGAATGCTGTTTCAATTATCTGTGCTTTTGGAAGGTGCAAGCAAACTGAGCGTTTCCTACCCAGGCCTAATTTCCAACACCCATTTTAGACAGTAAAAGTGCTGCCCCACAGAGATGTTCCTATAGAGAATCCGTCCTACTTTTGCCTTGTTCTCAACTGTCTGCTACACACAATACTGGTCAAATCTCATGACCAGGAAAATGCTCTGTGTTTCACTAGCTGACATTCCACCTATATCTTCCAGTGACAACATTTTTTTAAAACACTTTGCATAGCAATGAACTAAAAAAAAAAAACAAAAAACCTCTGTCTCTAACCAAGGCCAGTATGAGCCCTATGGGAGTCATAGGCAAGCAATTAATTGAGTGCTTCACCATCATTTTCTTGGATCTTGGGTCAGACTTACCCCATTCAGTATAAAAATATATTTAATATTTTGAAGGTCTTTGCAACTAATCTAACCAGACCCTTGGTTCTTTAAATGCAATCAACTACCGTCATGGAGCCTGCCTGTGGGAAAGTCACATCCAGCCACCAGTGTCTCAGTAATCTCTTGCTTTCTCTACTAGTCCCTGGGAGGATTTCTGCTACATAAGTTTCTCTTACCTTGCTACATTTCTGAGCACAGCACTCCCTGTGGGTGGGTACCCCTGTTAGCTGTCCCACAGATCTTTATCTCAGCTTTAAATCTTTTAACTTTAATTTTTTTTCCAGCTTTATTGAGATATAGCTGACATATAACATGATATTAGTTTCAGGTGTCCAACAAAATGATTTGCTATGTGTACCTATTGTGAAGGGATTACCACGGTAAGTTTAGTTAACATCCATCCCAGTTAACAATTTCTTCTTGTGGTGAGAACTTTTAAGATCTACTCTCTTAGCGACTTTCAAATATACCATGCAATATTGTTAACTATAATCACCATGATGGACATTACATCCCC
Organism: Grampus griseus; assembly: GCF_964374135.1. NCBI lineage: Eukaryota > Metazoa > Chordata > Mammalia > Artiodactyla > Delphinidae > Grampus > Grampus griseus. Next base: position 77,587,543 of record NC_139007.1, read on the forward strand.
AGGGCTTATTTATCTTATAACTGGAAATTTGTACCTTTCACTCATTCCCCCCACTCACCACCTTCCACCTCTGGCAACCATCAATTTGTTCTCTGTTTCTAAGATTTGGTTTCTTTTGGATTTCACTTATGAAATCATACAGTACTTATCTTTCTTTGTCTGAGTTATTTCACGAAACATAACGCCTTCCAGGTCCATTCACGTTGTTGCAAATGGCAGGATTTCCTTCTTCTTGTGGTTGAATAATATTCCACATACACACACACACACACACACATTTTATTTGTCCATTCATCTGTTCATGGGCACTTAGGTTGTTTCTATACCTCCACTATTGTAAATAATGCTGCAGTGTACATGGAGGTACAGATATCTCTTCCAGATACTGGTTTTGTTTCCTTCCGGTATATGCCCAGAATAGAGATTGCTGAATAATACGATAGTTCTATTTTTTATTTTGTAAGGAATTTCCATGCTGTTCTCTATAGTGACTGCACCAATTTACATTCCCACTAACAATGTAAAAGTGTTTCCTAGTCTCCAGCACTCCTTGAAGACAAAGAGTCCTATTAGCTGTCGCAAAGATCTGGCCTTTATCTCTGCTCCAGTTCTGTTAGATTTTAGTTTCCTTACAAATAAAATTCCATGTACGTCAAGTCTAAAGAAAATAGAAAGGTACTGTGAAATATAATAACAACCCATTGCCAAATTTCAATAAATCTTGCCTTGTTTTGTTATCTCCATGACTTTGCTGAGCAGTGGAATTGCCAAAAGGCAAGTAAAAGTAAGGGAAAGAAAAGCAAAGGATCTGGGAAGAAAATTCTACCCTCCGGCGACTAAATTTTCTTTGAGTAGTAATATAATGGTTTTTTGCTGCAAGTATTTTGTATTTTTACATCTATTGGTATTATGTCATTTCCTATAGGAGGCAGTCCAAGTGTATGTGCTGAAGACAGGACTACATACCTGATGATTATGAATGAAAATGACTTTTGGAGAAAACTGACGAAATAAACGATTAGATTGCCTATCACATTTTGATATATTTATTTTCTCTGTACACAAATATGACATCAGCTGGTTTGTTTTAAATATTATCCACTTGTGACAAAATCCAAAAGGTTTGTATTTTGTAGTGTTTTTCTTCCCTTGCATTCCTTCAAGTGCCATGTGGAGTTTGATGTTGAATAAAATGTTGTAACAGATGTCAATGTGCTCCAGAACTGAAATGACACTTGGTTCCAAATCATTTCACCTGCCTTGTCGGTTTCAGGTTGACCTAATGGAACAGATTCTGCGGGTCAACTTGACTGCTTCGTAGCCTCTGAAAAGCTGACTCACTTATTTCTGTGAAAGGGAAAGTTTCAAACCTGAGAACATGAAATACTCTACTAAGTGAAATTAGAAAGAGCTGGTTTCTAGAATAGTGGATGCAAAACAAATGTCGTATATTAATGCATATATGTGGAACCTAGAAAAATGGTACAGATGAACCTGTTTGCAAGGCAGAAATAGAGACACAGATGTAGAGAACAAACATATGGACACCAAGGGGGGAAAGGAGGGGGGTGAGATGAATCGGGAGATTGGGATTGACTTATATACACTAATATGTATAAAATAGATAACTAACGAGAACCTGCTGTATAGCCCAGGGAACTCTACTCAGTGTTCTGTGGTGACCTAAATGGGAAGCAAATCCAAAGAAGAGGGCATATATGTATACATACAGCTGATTCACTTTGCTGTACAGTAGAAACGAACACAACATTGTAAAACAACTATACCCCAATTTTAAAAAATAGTGGATGTATATGAAGTCTTTCCACTGGTCTAATATTTCAGGATGTAATTCTGAGTTTTCACGCATCACTATTGAGCCAGTTTCTGTCAGCTGTCTATCCAACACTTAGCTACGTGGAAAAGCTGTATAAAGGATAAATTTTGAGTCATTAAGTTTGTTTTATCTCCCCTCCCTTTTTTTTTTTTTTTTTTTTTGCAGTACGCGGGCCCCTCACTGTTGTGGCCTCTCCCGTTGCAGAGCACAGGCTCCGGATGCGCAGGCTCAGCGGCCATGGCTCATGGGCCCAGGCGCTCCGCGGCATGTGGGATCTTCCCGGACCGGGGCACGAACCCGCGTCCCCTGCATCGGCAGGCGGACTCTCAATCACTGCGCCACCAGGGAAGCCCTCCCCTCTTTTTTTATTTTAAGGGAGGATGAGGGGAACAAACAAATTCTGGAAATAATTTATATTTGGTTTTTTGGGGGGTAACATGTTCATTTATTTGAAAAAATGTCCTTTACTCTTTTACATAATATTTCTGATTCTCTACTTCAAAAGACTACCAAAATAGTGAGAAAAGTTGTGCAACAACTTTTCTATGTGTCAAATTTTAAAGAATATGGTTTTATAATAAAATTCCCATTAGTATCAATATAAATTAGAAATGTCATTTTTTAAGAAAAAATCATGATTTTAAAAATCTAGTAATCCATATATATAGGAAAAGGCAATTAATAGCATAAAGGAGGAAACTCAGTGCCAGAGCTAGTAAGAGCTATCCACTCAAACATTTCAGTAAACACAACTGTTCGTGTATTTCTCGACTTAAAAAACTCTGAACTTTTTCTGCAATATAACGGGAGAGAAGCAGGAAGTACATATATTAGGATTCCCAGGTCTTTTAAACATGCAATTTAAAGCATTTCATTCTAGCAATCATTTTCTTTAATTGCCTGCTGAGTCTCACTTTGCTTAGATACTGTTTTTATAACTTTAGATAACAAAGATCTCTTCTCTCAGTATATTTTAGAATGCCCTAAGTAGGGTTGTATAATTTTAAGTACTTCTTATGTATCCGACTCAGAGAAAGGGATTAGATGCTTATATTGAAACACAGGTCAATTCAGTATTTAAAAAGAAACATTTTCCAAAAGGAAGAAAGAAACCTCTGTAGCACTGACAAATAGTGTAGTGAGTTTAGAGAATTCAGGTGCGTCAGCACTGTCTCCATTACTTAGCGCTAATGTAAAATGATAAACAGATTTCCTTTTAAAAATTGAATATCACATGTTAATATTCTCCAAAGAGCTGATGGTACACCATAGACTCCAAAAGTAGCATAAGGAAAATAAAAGTCATCAAATACTAAATAGGGCTCTCAACACAAAAAAAATTAAATTAAATTAAATTTTAAAACAAATTCATAAATAAACTCAAAATGGGGGGAAATATTTGCAAACTCTATGATTTCTCACTAACCAAGTATTCCTTTCACTTTTGTATTTTTTCAAGACTTCTGTAATAAAACATTTTTTAATGACAAAAGAATAAAATCAATAACATACTAATATATCACATAAACCAATAAAACAACTATTCCAAGAGAAAAATGGAAATAAAAGGCATGAAAAGATAATTCTAGAGAATGAGAAACTGAAATAATCAATGAACATATAAATATTAACCCTCACTAGTAATCAAAATAACATAAATTTCATAACTTTTTTTCTCTTGATTGGCAAACAAAAAAAGTAAATTTTACATAATATGTATTGTTATGCCTGTGGGAAAATACAAATTTGCATGCATTGCTATAGGAATACAAACCTTAAATTTGTTTCAGAGGAATTTTGCAATATTTATCAAACCAATTTTTGTTTATTTCTTCTATCCCAGCAAGTTGGCTCCTAGGTATTTATTCTAAGAATAGTTGTTTAATTGTGCAAATATACATGAAGAAGTATGTTCATCACAACTTTGTTACATTAAAGACAAGTCACAACAGTCTAAATGTCCTGCAGTGTTACACAGTTATAATAAAAATGTTTATTTCTTGATCTGAAAGACTATGACATATTAATAAGTGAGAGTAACAGGTTATAGCACTGTATGTAGCGTATTATTATATTTCTCTTAAATATGTGTGTGCAAATTATATAATATACACATATGTATGTGTCTACATATATATGTGTGTCTCTGTGTGGAGAGAGAGAGAGGATATGCATAAATGGTAAAATGGTAATAATGGATGGATATCTTTGGCTAGTCGGCTTGTGATTGATATTTTCAAATAATCCTGTAATAGCCCATATTATGTGAGTAACAAATTACAATAATTAATAAAATTGAAAGTTTCTTACATGGAAAATTTGATGATCTACTCTAAGAAAACTGATGGCACACTGAGACATCTCTAACATACCCTGAAGTATTTGGAAGTATGGCAGACACAAGAAGACCTGGTACCAACTGCCTACTTCAAAGGAAGGTGATACACAAAGGGTAGTACTTATTTTCTGATTTTAGAACATATATACTCTTTTAGTTCTTTTTTTCACCCGGTAGAGTTGTTATTCATCTTTATGTCACCTGCACATTATTTCCAATTCTACTTGTGATGGGCCGTGTGGTCAGTATAGTTTAAGAGGTTATAGAAGATTTTCTTCATTTAATTAGTTTACTAGCAACAAACAAATAGTGTTTGAGGTTTCATTTGTATGTACTGTTGAATGGCACAAACTCATAGGAAATAATTGCCTTTAACCAGTGAGGAAAAAAAATTCACTGGTTCTTCTATTAAGAGGCCAATAGGAAATGAACGTCTGTGTCTCCCCCAAATCTGTATGTTGCAGCCCTAACTCCTAATGTGATGGTATTTGGGGATGGGACCTGTGGGAAGAAATTAGGGTTAGATGGGGTCATGGGGGGTGCTACTCTGATGGGATTAGTGCCCTTATAAGAAGAAATACCAGAGAACCAGAGAGCTTGCCCCGCTCCCCCACACCTGCCTGGTGCACATGCACAAAGCAGCAGTCATGTGGTCACACAGTGAGGTGGCAGCAGCCTGCCACCCAAGAGGAGAGACTTTAGAATGAAACCCACTTTGCCAGCACCTTGATCTTGAACTTCCCACCCTCCAAAACTCTGAGAAACAAATTTCTGTTGGTGAAGCCACCAGCCTATGGTACTTTGTTATGGTAGCCCAAGTTAAGACAGAGGTAGACTCACCTTCAGAAAGTGGGGTAGGGGAGCAGGAACCATGAGAGCTGTAGGGGAAAGGAGGGAGGGAGACTGAGGGAGAAGGTCACCCAAGCTTGTTCTTTTTTTCCCACAGGAGACAACTGTACATGATGTAGTTCCTTTTCTGACCTGAAGAAGCAACAAAAGAAGAAAGTTTGCTTATCATTTTGATCCTTTGTAGACCTGATCCAAAATTTGACTTCCTTCTAATTGAGTCATGGCTCAGCAATAGAGAAAATATTGGTCAAAACAAGAAATTAAGACTTAAGACTTATACTTCAAATATTAAAGCCAACTTGGCCTGACCATCTGATAGAGAGACTGTTGCAAGGTGTCAGATATGCCACATTCTAATATATTTGACTTGTAGAAATGGATCTAATAACAGCTTCTTGTGGTTTGGAGAGTAGGACCACACTTAGAAATATTGTAGATACTCATTCACAAAGATTCTTTGGGGTATCTTCTAAAACAATGAACTACCTTGAAAACATGATTTTTAAAAATATGAACCAAAAATATTAATGAAAAGACTACAGTTGTAAGGACTGTAGTAGAGCTATAAGGACCATCTGATAAACCCACAGTGGTACTTATAGGGAAGCCTTGAGATCTACAGCAAAGTGCTAACGTTATGTTCACGGTCTGCTTGTTGCTGCGAAGAAAGTTACTGCCTGGGTCTATGTCTTGGGAGTGTGCTTTAACTGTTGAGTCTTGCAAATCTTCACAGCATTTCTCCAGCATCCTGTACCTGACTGACTGCTACAAACAGTACACGCTTAACTGCCATCTTGGCATCTACCCATCACCAGCCAATAAAAGACTGAAGAGGTGAGAATATGCTAAAGAGAGTCAGGAGGCAGATGCTGCTGCAGCATTTAAAATAGTCTGTTGAAAGGATACAGCAGAGGGGTAAACTAGTGTGCTGGTCCTGTGGAGCAGCCCTGTGCAAACTTCTCTCTGTGCCTCTAGGTTTACCTCTATCAAGACTCCATCTAAGAGGTCTCCATCCTTTACAGTCTGTTCTGTGAGAATGGAATTTTGTTCATGTCTCTTTGTTTCATTCTCCCCTTTCTGGTCAAACTGCTGCAGGGAACACAGGTTCTCCTGCTACCCATGTTGATTCATTTCTCAATGGAAGAGTGGCAACCTGGCTCTATCGATTTCGTGAACCAATTTTAGTTTACTCTTAAGGTGATTACTTTTTGCCATTGGTAGAGGGGATTAAATGCCAAAAACACATGTATTCACTACATAATACTTAATCAAATGCCTGTAGATATTGGTAATATATTTCCACTGGAATTAAGCAATTTCTGAACATGCTTTTAAAATTAAATAACAGTGAGCCCTTTTTCATGGCATGAAATGCTTGACTGATGTCAGTTAAGACTGGATGAATCTATGCCTCTTCAGAAATGGCAGCGGGAGGAGGTCAGAAAGAACTGGTTTGCCTTGTGGGTCAGATGTCTAGATAGTATGTGTGTTTTAAATGTTTTGCTTTTTAAAAATATTGTCACAATGCTTAAAAGACAGCTGATTTCATTGCATCTTGTTTCTTATATACTTAGTGGAAATATACAAAACAGCGTTTGATCAGGAATTAAATGATTTATCAACAGACCTGGATATTAAGACAATACTTTTAATAACATTTCGATAATGAAGTTTCAAATACCAAATTTTCCCAAAGGCTTTTACTTTGTACTCTAGCAATTCAAAGGGTGACCATAGACTTTGTTTAAATCTTACATAATCTATGTATGTATATATTTTGTTTTCTCCAGCTCTTTCAGAACAGGAACCATTTGCTACAATTCTATGTATCACCCACGACGTCTAACTCAGAACTACATATAGGAATGTGTAAAGTGTATAAGTGTCCAAACATTCACCACAGTGTATCAATACTTTTCTCCTCTATTTTTGCACCCTTCCTCAAAATAAGTAACTGATTTAAAAAAAAACAAAAAGGAGACTTTCATTTTCAGCAAACTTTCTGTACTAGGTTACAAAAATAGAGTGAAAAGCATATATTCACAATAGTGATAAAAGGCTGAACAAGTAAACTCCTACTTTCTTTCCTATAGTAATATGGTTTATTTTTTATGTTTCAGTTTAAATTCTTTCCTTTCCTGGATTTATCCAATTCAGTCTCTTTGTTCTTGATCTTTTTTATGATCAGCTGAGTCTATAGCCCTGAGCTGTGTCTTCCTGAGCTCTCATCCACGAAAAAAGCACTATCTGCTGAGAGGTACAGGTGCTCAGCTGGGACTTGGCTGAACCAGAAAGAAAGTGAGCCCCATGGGGTGGACTCAGCCCACCCTTCAGCCGAATTACCTACTATGGAAAATTGTGTGCAACTCCTCCAATTTGGACATGCCTCAAATGACCCATAGAGAGGTAGGTGGGGATGAAGGAAGTTTTCTCAAAAGGAATTAGGGCATAAACAATGTAATGATAATGATGATTTTCCCTGCCTTTTTGCACAAATCACTCTAAAGGGAGAAATGAGAAAGTAGCTGCAAAGGAGTATGGCTTTAAAATCAAATGTCCATTGTCTCTATCTGAGTTGAATCATAACTGATGGCTTTTATTCCAGAGTGATTAGGTTAATTTCAAAATCTTCAACCCTCAGTGACTAAATCACCTATGCATTCCAAGGTATGAAAAATTTAAGAATATAGTGTGTTCCTTTAAAAACATATGTCTTTCTCCTTAAGAAAAAGGAGGTGGGGAGGAAATAATATACAGAATTATAAAAACGACTCTAAAGGAAACCAGTGATTTAAAGCAGTGGACTGGAAAATGTTGAGATTCTATTTTTAACTTAGAATGCTACTTTTGGCAAATCCCCTAAATCCTCTACCTCAGTTTTCTTATTTAAAACATGAAGATAATGATCTTTCTCACAAGGTGATAGATGATTTATCCAGTCTTAACTAGTATTAGTCAAACACTTCATGGCAAAGAAGTCATTATTATTTAACAGTAAAGTGTGCCTTAAGTTGCTGAAATCTACTGGAAATATTCTACTGGAATCTATAGGCATTCAGCCAAATATTATTTAAGGCCCATAGAGCAAGTGCACAACTTTTAGCTCTTAACCCCACTAGAGATGGCAAAAATAAATACTTTAAGACTAAACTAAAACTTAACACACAGTGGAAACTTCAGATCAAATTAGAAGCCTGAGAGGAAGGACCATTGATTTCCATAACTTTTTGTGTAAAATTTAAATGACATAAAAATAGTAGGAAAGAGGAATATTTTGGCCCTCAGGCCATTCACTGGTTTCATTTAGATAAAGTTTACTCTGCTATCCTTTAAAAAGAGAAAGCAAAAAAATAAAGGGAAGGGCCTACGAAACTGATCTAACCCCAGACATTTCCTTTTAAGTCTCAAGTCCACTTTTCCCAAAAAGGATAATGCTGTGGTGTGAATGTTTTTGTTCCCCCAAAATTTATATGTTGAAATTTACATGCCCAGTGTGGTGGTATTTGGAGGTAGGGGCTTTGGGAAGTGCTTAGGTCATGAGGGTAGGGCCCACACGTATGGGATTAGTACCTTTATAAAAGGGTCCCCAGAGAGCTCCCTAGACCCTTCTGCCATGTGAGGACACAGAGAGAAGTCGCGAGTTTGCAATCCGGAAGAGGGCCCTCACCTGACCTGGCTGGCACCCTGATCTGAGACTTCCAGCTCCAGAACTGTGAGAAATAAATTTCAGTTGTTCATAAACTACTCAGTCTGTGGCATTTTGTTATAGCAGCTAGAACGGACTAAGACGGGTATCTATATGAAACAGGACATTTCAGCACAAATCAATTGTTGATAATCTCTCCTGGTCTATAAAATTAGCAACTTTGACAGTATCTGTAACCACATAGCTTTGGCTAAACAAGAACCAGTGAACAATCTTTATTTTCAAATTTCTCTCTGGACCAGAATCCTTTCTTAAGAAAAGCCATTTTATGGTTTTAGGCAGCCATGATGGCAGTTCCCATATATGATCATAAGAGTGCAATTTTTTTCATTGATATAACTTCTGGAGCATGAAGCTGTTATCACAGAGCTCAGAAATATACCAGCAAGAAATACTGAAGCATCTATCAGCCCATGCTGTGTCATTTTTAAAAAATCTCAAACCATGAAAAACAATCATATTTAACAATTCCTTTGAGAGTCTGTTGAAGAGGTGGTGGATAACTAGAAAGTACATCTTGGGTGGGATTCCAAATAAGCCCACAGCTGTGTCACTACGGGGATTTGATTTTATGTACTCTCTCTGGAATCTCAATGGAGAAAGTTAATTCTTGTTATCAATTATAATTTGAAAAAGCCCATGGCAGTTTTTAAATTTTTTCAAAATTTTTGTAGCTTTGGTAATGTATAAATTGAGTCAAACCCTTATTATTTTTCAGAGTTCTGATCTCCAAAGTAAGAGGCACAAAATAATAAATCGGCATAGAGAAAGAAAAATGAGAATTTCTATTCATATTTGTTTTGTATCATTCTTTTAAAGCTCTATTTTTTGTACATTTATTATGTTTCAAATGAAATAATATAGTTAAAGTTTTTAATGTAGGGAATACACTGTTTGAAAATTACAGGTATATGACTGAAATATAAACATTCAGAGGCCATAGATTTTTAAAAACGAGACTGTTTCTGCCTCAGTTTTGGCTGAGGCAGAAAAAAAAAAGATTTTTTTAAAAGAAATAAAGAAACCCAAACAAAAAAATATATATACATATGTATATATATATATATATATATATAGAGAGAGAGAGAGAGAGAGAGAGAGAGAGAGGGCAAATATTCTCATATTCACATATGCAGAATTGCCAAGTAGTTGTGCGATCCTTAGGCTCAAGGTTATTAAAAGGTTAAAGACAAGGCAAGAGGAAATGTTTTGGGGCTGCTGTGTTATTTTTTCTCCCTACCTCCATGGTGAAGATATAGGACTCGCTTCCCTTTCACTTGAAGCTGAACGAGAGAAGTTTCAAGAAGATCACTTTGCAGGCTGGATTTTTATCCTCTGTGATTTGAAAGACACAGTGGATTGGTGTCTGAATCGTGCCTACAAAAGGTGTTTAAGAGTTTGGTATTTGACCAATATGATGGACCAAGTATTCTGAAACTCCATAAAAAATAATCAGTAATATCTAATGAAAGAATGTATGCTATACATGGATAAAGTTGTGATTTATCCTGGGAACCTTCTGAGCTTCCAGTTCTCAGGTGCCTCCACACACCAGGCACATAAGCTTTGGTTTAAGGGATCCTGTTATACTGCCCTGCTATGTTTTTACTTCCCTAGCTTCCCACAAGGGTAAGAGATGGATCTTTCAGCCCAATACAGGATTTATCTATCAGACTGAAACAAGCACTTCTTTCTGGTGTCTGTTCATGCATTTGCTAAAGTTTACAGACTTTCCCAGAGGACTGTTGAGTCCAGCAGCCTTGTCTCTAAATTAGATTTTCCTGGTCGTATGGCCTCTTTGTCCAAGCTTAGAAGTTTCCAGAGACAGCTTTCTCTAAGCAGCTCAACCAGGAATCGCACAAAGGCCAGAGACAATGAGAGGTAGGCTAAGGGGACTGGGAGTTTCCAGTGCAATGTGTGCTATTGTTTATAAAGTTGTGCTGATGCAAGGGGGAAAATGACTGGGTGAGTATCCACAGTGACAGTAATAGTAACTATAAAATAGATGCTCTTAAAACTGATAGCGACACTAAGAAAAGAAACTATTAGAATTAAAAAATGTATAAGCATTAAAAAATAAAATCCAGAGGAAAGGTTTAATAGCAGATTGCATAGAGCTGAAGAGAATTAGTGAATTATATTACATGTATGAAGAAATTATCCAGAATGAAGCAGAGAGACAGAGATGGAAAGCATGAAAAAAGTGTTTAACAGACCTGGAAGGTAAAAATGTCCAGCAAAAAAAAAAAAAAAAAAAAATGTCCAGCAATCACTTAATGGGCATTTCAAAGAAAAAGAGAATTTGAAAGAATGGGAGGGAGAAATAATGTTAAAATGTATCATAGCTAATAGTTTTCAAAAATTATTCAAAGATAAATCCTCAATTTCAGGAAATTTAATGAATTTCAAATAGGATAAATAAAAAGAAATAGATCTCTCCATGTATACTAAAGTGAAAATATAGACTACCAAAGATAAAGAGATGATATTGAAAGCAGCTATATTTTTTGAAAATTCACACTCAAAAATGAAATTATTAAACTGAAAAACAGGTGACTTAACAGTAACACTGGAAGTTAATAGAGGAAATCAATATCTTCAAAGTGCAGACAGACAATAACTATCAATCTAGAATTTTATATTCAGAAAAACTTTTTAAGAGCAAGGATGAGATACATTTTTTCAGATCAGCAAGAACAGAGAGTTCACCACCAAAACACCTTTACCAAAGAAACTTTTAAAGGACATACTTCAAGAAGAGGCAAAGTGAAAGCAGAGAGCAGACCAGAGATACAAGATGGCACTGTGAATGAAATTAATGAAAACATACCTGTAAATGTAAACATTGATGCCATGAAACAAGAAATAGTAACTTAAATAGGTGTGGTTTAAAAATCGGATAAAATATAGCATTTAAACACCAAACAATTTCATACATATCTTCAGGACAGGACTAGTGATAAACATTCTAAGAACTGTTCATTTCTAGAGAAGGAGGATATTGTGCAGTTTTACTTTAGCATTTAGTTAACTAAATACGTTAAAATTAAATAGAGTCTATCATCGTATTTGGGAGAGAAAAAAATAGAATGAGGAAAAAAACAAAGCAAAATCTGAAAAGAGAATTAAAAGAGGGTAGGAAAAGGAAAAAAACTAAATAAGTAGGGTAAACAGATGGTAAAAATAAATCATATTTATTTTTATTAAAAAAGGCAGGCTATCAGCAATGATAAAAGGGAGCAAGGAAGGATTAGAAAAACTCAGAAAACAGAGAAAGAGGAGCACTCCCTAACATTCTATGAGGACAGCGTATTCTTTTCTTTTATTCTGAAAGAGCTTTATTGAGATACAATGCACATATCATACAATTCACCCATTTAAAATATACAATTTGATGGGGTTTAGAACATTTACAGACATGTATGCTCATCATCATAGTCAATCTTAGAATATTTTTTCATTATCTCAAAAAGAAGCCACCATAGATAGAACAGATTGGTGGTTGCCAGAGATGGGGGTGGGGATGGGACAAAATGGGTGAAGTTGATTGAAAGATACAAACTTCCAGTTATAAAATAAACAAGTCCTGGGGATATAATGTACAGCCTGGTGACTATAATGATAATACTGTATAGTATATGTGAAATTGTGTCTCACTTATATATATAGTTATATAGCTATATATATTATATAACTATGTAACTATATATGTATGTATATATGGCCCCATATTCTTTAGCTATCACTCCCTTATTCCCCACTCAATCCCCCACTAGATGACGCAACCGTAATACATTTTCTGTCTCTGCAGATTTCCCTATTCCATACTTTCATATACATGGAATTATATATGTGGTATTTCATAACTGTCTTCTTTCATTCTTTAATGTTTTCAAGTTTTATCCATGTTGTCTATCAGTACTTTATTTCTTTTAATGGCTAAATAATATTTCTTTGTATGGATATACCACATTTGTTTATCCATTAATCTGTTAATGGACGTTTGAGTTGTTTTTAACCCTTTGCTATTGTGAATAATTCTGCTATGGGGATTCATGTATAAGTTTTTGTGTGGACATGTTTTAATATTTCTTAGATATATACCTATGAGTGAAAGTTCTGGGTTTTATGGTAACTCTATGTTTAATCTTCTGAGAATTGCCATACTATTTTCCAAAGTAGCTGCATTCCCACCAGCAGTGTATGAAGGTCTCAATTTCTCATCTTCATCAACACTTGGTATTATCTGATTTTTTGATTCTAGCCATCCTAATAGGTATGAAATTATATTTCACTGTGATTTTGATTTGCACTTTCCTAATTCTACTGATCTTACTATCTTTCTATCTAAAGATGTGGCCATCTTTATGTCTTCTTTGGAGAAATGTCTATTCAGAAATGTCTATTTATTTGCCAATTTTTAAAATTGGGTAATTCGTCTTTTTATTACTGAGTTGTGAGGGTTGTTTATATATTTTAGATAAAGGCCCTAATGAGATATATTATTTGCAAATATTTTTCCCATTCTTTAGGTTGTCTTTTACTTCCTTGATGATGTCCTTTGAAGCACAAAAGTTTTTAACCATGATAAAATGCAATTCATCAATTTTTTGTTGTTGTTACTCATGTTTTGGTGATATCTAAGAATCTTTTGCCAAATTCAAGGTCTTGAATATTTCTCCTAGTTTAATAGTTTAGTTATTACATTTAGATCTTTGATTTATTTTGAGTTAATTTTTGCATATAGTATAAGATCTGGGTTCAACTTCATTCTTTTTCATGTGGTTATCCAAATGTCCTATTATCATTTCTTAAAATAAATTATTCTTTCCATAGAATGGTCTTCTCACCCTTGTTGAAAATCAATTGATCATAGATGTACAGGCCTGTTTCCGGGTTCTCAATTACATTCCATTGACTTATATGTCTATCTTTGTGTGCTATCACATTTTCACACTATAACTTCATTACTATTATTTTGTAGTAAATTTTGAAATTGGGAAATGTGATTCCTTCCACTTTATCTTTTTTCACAAAATTTTTAGCTATTCAGGGTCTCTTCAATTCCATGTGAATTTTAGACTTCACTTCCTATCTAGGAATTCACCCATTTCATCTAAGTTATCTACTTTGTTGGCATACAATTGTTCATAGTATCAATACTTTTTTATAATGTTATTTATTTCTGTAAGATTAGTAGTAATGCCCTTTCCTCCTTTTCTGCTGCTAGTAAATTTGAGTCTTTACTTATATTTTCTTGTCCCATTTAGATAAAGATTTGTCAATTCTGTTAGTCTTTTCATAAAACCTGGTTTGGGTTTCATTGATTTCCTGTGTTTTTATATTCTTTGTTTCATGAATTTCTGCTCTAATTTTTATTTCCTCCCTACTGCTTGCTATAAACTTGTGCTGTAATTGGCAGATATATCACACATATATTGTATTTCTATATGATATAGGCTCAAAATTATATCACATACATATTACTTTAGGCAACTGCTTCTCAAATAGGTCAAAAGAAGCAAAGAGAAAATGTATTAATTGCTACTGTCTTTTATAATTACACAATTACCTTTACTGGTACTTTTTGTTTTTTTATGTGGATTTTAATTACCACCTGGGATCACTTGCTTTCACTCTGAAGAACTTCCTTTAGTGTTTCTTGTAAGGCAGGTCAGCTATCCACAAATTCTCTCGGTTTTTGTTTATTTATGAAAGTCCTTGCTTCACCTTCATTTTTGAAAGAGAGCTTTACTGGGTATAAGATTCTCAGTGACGGTTTTTCTCTGAGCATTTGAATATGTCACCCACTACATTCTGGTCTCCATTGTTTATTCTGAGAAGCCAGATGTTAATTTAATGGAGTTCCTTTACTTTTGTTTATCCAAGAGTGCTTTTATTTCTCTTTCAGTTTTGAAAGGTAATTTCACTAGATACAGAATTTTAGGTTGGCGGGTCTTTTTCTTTCAGTACTTTAATATTTTAGTCCATTTTCTTCTTCTTACATGATTTCTAAAAAGATGCCCAATATAACTTTTATCCTTGCTCTCAATAGGTAAGGTGTTCTTTTCTCACCCTCAGTCTTCTTTCAAACTTTTCTTTCTGTTTTTGATATCTTCAGTTTGAATATGATATAACTAAGTGTAGAATTTGGGGTATTTAACTTGCTTGGTATTATCTGAGCTTCCTGCATATGTGATTTTGTGTCTGTCATTAATTTTGCAAAATTATCAGTCATTATTACTTTAAATATTTTTACTCTGTTCCTTTCTTTCTTCTCCTTCTGGTACTCCCATTACATGTATGTCACACCTTTTTAATTGTCTTGGTATTCTGTTCCATATTTTTCTTTTCTTCTCTTTCCATTTCAGTTTTTGAAGTTTCTATTGACATACCTTCAAAGTTCACTATTTTTTTTATTACCCTGTGTCCAGGCTATTCATAAGCCCATCAAAGTCAATCCTTATTTCTGTTACAGTTTTTTTTTTTTTTTTGGTTTTTAACATTTTCCTTTGATTATTTTTTAGAGTTTGCATTTCTCTGCATACATTGCTCATTTCTACTTGCACATTCTTTGCATTTTTTCCATTAAAGTTTTTAGTATATTAATCATGGGTATTTTAAATTCTGGTTTTGATCATTCCTAAATATATGCCATATCTGAATGTGGTTCTAATATTTGCTCTGTCTCTCCAAGATGTGTCTTTGTCTTTTAGAATGCCTTGTAATTTTTTTGTTGAAAGCTAGATATGATGTATACTACTGGCTCTAGCTGTAGGCTAGGCTTCTGCTCCAGTAAGCTGTGACTCTGTATTTGCCTGTTTCTCCATGTTGAGGCAGTAGTTTTCCCTGTGACCTCAATTCTCTGATGGATCTAAAAACCAAAATAGAAATTAGAAAAATAGAGAAAATCAATGGAACCAAAAATCTGCTTCTTTGAAAAAATTAACAAAATTGACAAACCTTTAGCTATCTTGACAAGAAAAAAAGAGAAGACTCAAATCACTAGGATAAGAAAAGAAATAGGAAGCATTACTACCCACCTTACATAAATTAAAAATGTTATAAAAATACTGTTAAAATAATGTCTTGAAGTCAATGAATATGAGATTTTCAATATTATTTTTCCTTTTCAAGAATGTTTTGGCTGTTTTGGAATGTTTGGTTCCTTTGAGATCCATATAAATGTTAGAATTAGCTTTGCAATTTCTTTGAAAAATTCCGATAAGCTTTGATTGGGATTATGACGGATCTACAGATCAATGTGGAGAACAGTTACCTTAAAAATATTGAATCTTCCAATCAGTGGTGTGCTGGTAAATGTTTAACAGTGGACTCTGTGGGAGGGAGTAGACCACTGATTCAGAGTATTTGCTAATTTATAGAGTGTAAATATTTCCATCATGGTTGATATCAACCGGCTAACATGATGTCATTAAATGGGCAATCAGGAATTCATGTTCAACTATTTGTCATGAGCCATTCTAAACATTCTCCAGGTCAACATTACTTTTAATCTATGAACATGGTATCTCTCTTCATTTATTTAGACCTGTGATTTCTCTAAAACATACTCTGTCGTTTTCATTGTAGTTGTTTTGCAAGTCTTTCACTCATTTTATTCTTAAGTAACTGATATTTTTATGCTACTGTAAATGGTATTATTAATAGTATTTATTTTATTTTCCATTTTTTGATGGTATACAGAAATATAATTAAATTTTGTAGATGTGGAGGATATGGAGCAACTGGAACTTCGATACGTTGCTCATGGTTGTGTACAATGACATAATCCCTTTGGAGAAAAACTGACAGTTTCTTATAAAGTTAAATATATATTACCCTATAAAAGAGCACTTCCACCTTAAATATTATCCAAGAAAAATGAAACCATAGTTTTCACAAGAAATAGCTCTACAAAAATACTTACTGATTTTACTATAACAGCCAAACTGGATACAATCTAAATATCAATCAATAAGAAAGTGGATAAACAATTTATGGTTTATCCATCCAATGGAATCCTTCTAAACAATGAAAGCAGTGAACTACTGATACACTACTGATACTGATAAACAATATGACTTATCAAAAACAGAAGACACAAAAGATGCTATGTGAATTTATTTAATTTCAAGCCAAAAACAGGCAAAATGAATCTATGTTGCTATTAATCAGAAATGTTTGCCTTTGGATAGTGGGTTGGATTTGACTAGAAAAAAGAAAACGGGAACTTTCTCTATTGGAAATGATTTATATCTTATTTTGTGTGAAGGTTGCATGGAGGTACACATTTGTCAAAACTAATCAAACAGAACATTTTATTTCTGTGCAGTTTTATTGTATATAAAATATACCTCAACAGAACAACACTAGATGACTTATTTTTAAAAAGTAGTTTCTTAATGTAATGAGGAACTGGGAAGCAAATGGTGAATATACAAACAAACAAACTTCAAAAGCAATTGTGATGGTTAATTTTAAATGGCAAATTGATAAGTCCAGGGTATCCAAATATTTGGTGAAAGATTATTCTACATGTTTCTGTGAAGGTATTTTTCAGATGAGATTAACATTTTAAAAAGTAGATTTTGAGTAAAGCAGCTTACTCTCTATAATGTGGGTGGGCCTCATCCAATCAGTAGAAGGTCTTAATAGAAAAAGATAGACCTCCCTTAAAGAAGAGGTAATGCTGCTAGCAGAAAGCCATTGGACTGGAACAGCAACTCTTTTCTGAGTCTCATGCCTGATGCCTTACCCTGCAGATTTGGGACTTGAAAAGCCTCCATAATCATGTGAGCCAATTCTTTAAAATAAATCTCACTCCCTATACATACACATCCTGTTGGTTCTGCTTCTCTGGAGAACCCTGACAAACATACCAAGTGATAACAAGAATCAAGAAAGGTAAGTGAACACTAAATCCTGTTTTTGTTTTAGGGCACTTGTTGAAGGAACTATGTTTATATGGTCCCTTTGGTTTCAATGGTTTCTATGGCTCAGGAGAGAAGAGATAAAGTCCAGGACCTGCCTAAAGTGAGGCGTCTATTAGGAATCTTCCAACCTAAATCTGTGCCTCCAAAAGTCAATATCCTTAATGTTAATATACATTAGAAATAAACTGACCTCCACACCATAAGAACTTTCAGGAAAATTGCCTCAAACATCGCATTTAGAATTCAGGGGGAGAATATCTGCCCTGAGAATTTGTAAACAGCTAGCCCTGTGGGAGTTTGCAACGTGAATTCGTAATACTGGATATAGTATAAAGTGATTCCAGGCTAGTAGGATTCCCAGGTTGTGCGACAAAAATACAGATCATTTTGGAGGAACTCATTTCAACACAAACCTCAAAGAAATTATATTCTTAAAGTCCAGATATTTGGGCACAGAGTAAAAAATAAAAATAAGCAACAAAAACTGAAGGAAACATATGACACAAAACAAGGCACCTAAAGAGAAAATCAGGAAAAACAGAAATTAGAGTCAAACACAAAAATATTAAGAATAATGGAATTATCAGACACAGAACATAATATGGACATGTTCAATATCCTTAAAGAAATAAGAAATTGAAAATGTCAGTAAAGCACAAGAGACTATACAAAGATCAGATTTAAGAATAAACTTACAGAAAAAAATACAATAATTTAAACTTAAAATATTAAAGAAAAAGGAGTAAATTGGGGGAATTGATATATGTTATGGACAATGTCTATGTCTCCCCTAAATGCATATGTTGAAGCCCTACCCTCCAAAGTGATGGTATTAGGAGGTGGGGCCTTTGGGAAGTGATTAGGATTCGACAAGGTAGAGCCCCTATGAATGGGATTAGTGTCCTTAAAAGGGTCTGGAGAGAGCTTGCTTCCTCTCTGCTTTTTGCCACGTGAGGATAGAGAAGCAAAGAGTCATCTGCAATGAGCTTTTACTTACCACATCTTTATTTTTTAAATTTGTTAATGAAATGTTTAAAATAGTCTCAAGAGTGCAAATAACATTAAATATATATTCTGAAATTTCAATTTCCTGAATTTGTAAAACCCTAGGCTTCCTTTAAGAAATTTACATTCAAATAGATTTCTTTCCTTTATGATGGGTAACTTTCTCATTAAAGTTATAAAGGTTCAGATTCATAGGAAAAGCCTCTTTTATATATATATCAGACACTCAAATTTGGAGTCCTGTATCCTGTCAATCCTTTTCTTCCTCCGCCTAAATGTCTTATTTACATGGAAAAATTATGAAATGAAGCAATGATGACAATAAATGACACTAGCATTTAACTAGAAAACATTCCTCTCATGCATACAAAAGGATCAGACTTTTACAAGTGTCTTCATGCTCCAAATCAGTAAAAGGCTTTATTTGAGAAGAACTGGTGCAAGATAGTTCAGTTAGTAGCTAAAGATCACAGAATGCCTCAGACAGTTATAGTCACTTCTTTTACCATCCTGTATGGAAGTTATCAATACGTACTATGTTTTTAACCGATGAAGCATAGGAAAGAAAAGGTGCCATTATTGAATTTACCATTATAGGTTCATTGTCAACATACTATATAACTTAGGACAACTTTGATCCAGAAAATTATAAAAGCAAAATGGCTTTATTGCAGATGGATGAATCTGCAGATGTTATTAAGTGGGCTCAGTTAATAGTACTAATTAGAAGTCCTCAAGAGAAACGCTTTACAGAACATTATTAGTTCCGCAAAGACATACCAAAACAAACTATTGAGTGTGAAATATTGAAAATGATAAATGAATTCTTTGAAACAAGGTATTAAACAAATACTGTGTATATTTTGTATTGATGGTACAGCTGAAAAACAGGAAAACACAAGGGCTTTGTTTCAAAATATTTTGGAAACCTTGAGAGCCAATGTTTCTTCACTGAATGTTTCTACCTGTAAAGATTAGCGTTATCAAAATGGTGAACTGAAAAATTAATATAATCTAGACTAGCTCCATATGAAAAAAATTGAGTAGCAAGTTTCTGGATGTCCTTTGAAGAATGCTTGGTGTTGTCTAGCAGACACTTTTGGGTTGTCTGATTCTATGGGAGTCTGTACTTTTTATAACTCTGTAGAGATAAAACTTACCCTGTAAGGGGGCTGATGGTGATGAAGATGTTTCTGGTTAAAGGTAATGCAAATGGTCCTATTCATAGGGATGCAAATGAGCTTTGTTTCTTGGAGTGTAATTGAGTTCTTCCTACGTGGAAGAAATGATTCCAAACGTTACATGTTATTGTGCTAGGCTTTTGAATCAGTTTGCTTCTATTAGTAGATTCATTTCAGCATTACTGATTGCCTAGGTATGAGTCTATTTGGATTCTCTTTTGAACTTGTGTTAACATCTTACTGAATCCCTCATTAATTAATAAATTAGATAAAATCTTTGACACGTATTCATTTTATAATTTCATGGGAGTCACAATTTTACCTTTTCTAGAAATAAAATCCTTTAACAATATGAATATGTTCCAGTTTCTCATTAATATTTTTAAAATTATTTTACATGTATTCTGTTAAAGTAATTAAACAAGGAGGCCATTAGATTGAGGTGGTTTTAATGCCTTAGCCTCCCATGTAAGCAACCAAACCTAAGCCTGTAAATGCCTCAAGGTCAAGAAGTCAAAACCTAAAGACAGTCAATCACAAACGGCCAACCAGGTTTTCCCAAATATGCAACTGCTTAAGCTACAGCCAATCAAACAATTGCTTTGCTTTGCTCCCCCTTCTTCTCTTTAAAAGTCTTCCCTTGGCTCCTGTGGGTAGAGAGCTCCTAATCACTTGGTGCTGCCTGATTAGAAGTGAATTTTCCCCAAATAAACTCTTAATTTTAAAAAAATATGTCTGTTTATCTTTTAACAATTCAATATTTAAAGCCTTCCATAATATTTGTATTTTATCTTTATCATGTTTATAAGATAAAATGAAAATATAATGGAGTTTGTTTCACTAAGCCCCATAAACAAAGGGTGACCCTATAACCTTTGTTCAAATTAGAATATTTTGAAAGTGCAACGGGCACTGTTAACAATTGCAATTGTTTGAACTAGGAGAGTCTTGGAAAAAACAGTATAGTCCTGGACAAACCAGGAGGCATGGTCATATTACATGTAAGTGACCCTAAATCCCCCCTAGGTATACCAGCATGCCATACAAATGTTATTTCCTATGTGTGCCATGATGTGAAAAATGTTGGGAAGTATTGCTGTATAACTTTACAGTATATGAACATTCTATAATTCATTTATTTTTCTGTTGGTGGGTATGTAAGTTGTTCTCAAAGTTTTACACTACAAACCATCGTACTAGGAGCATTTTTGCCCATGCCTCCTTGTAGGCACGTGGGAGAGTTTCCCTAGTGTATACGTCCAGAAGTATGACCATGTTCTACTTTTCAAGAAGTCTCCTGTTTGTTTTCCAAGGTGGTTGCCTTCATTTATACCTACACATCAGTGTTAGAAATGTTCCTTTCTCCATATCTTTGTCAATACCTATTAATTTTAGACATATTAATCTTTGTTAATTTGATGAGTTTGAAATTGCATCTCAGGGTTTTCATGTGCCTTTCCCTAACCATAGTGAGTTTAAACATTTTTCAAGTATGTTTTGCCTCTCCCTGTTGCTTATGTGAAATACCTATTTATTTGTTTGGCTTATTTTCTTCTAACTTACTTTGCTTTTCTATTTCTTATCACTTTGTGGAATTTGATTTACTCTCAGCAGTAAAATTTTTGTCACATTTGCTGCAGATATCTTATCCCAGTTTATAATCCTCCTCTATTTATGGATCTTTGGATACAAAGAAGTTTTTAGATTTGATGTTGTCAAATTTACCAAATTTCCTTCTTTATGGTTTGTGCTTTTGGCATCTTGTTAAGAAATGCTCTCACAGACTTCCCTGGCGGCACAGTGGTTAAGAATCCGCCTGCCAATGCAGGGGACACGGGTTTAATCCCTGGTCCGGGAAGATCCCACATGCCATGGAGCAACTAAGCCCGTGTGCCACAACTACTGAGCCTGTACTCTAGAGCCCACGAGCCAAAACTATTGAGTCCATGTGTCGCAACTACTGAAGCCCACGTGCCTAGAGCCCGTGCTCCGCAACAAGAGAAGCCACCTCAGTGAGAAGCCCATGAACAGCAACGAAGAGTAAATCCCGTTCGCCACAACTAGAGAAAGCCTGCGTGCAGCAACAAAGACCCAACGCAGCCAAAAAACATAAAAATAAATAAATAAGAACTGCTCTCACACCTGGAGTAATAAAGATATTGTCATATATTTTCTTTCAAAACTTTCAGAATTTGCTTTTCACATTTAAGCATTTATGCAACCTGGAATTGATTCTTTTTCAGGAGTGATATGTGATACTCATTTTAGTGACTTTTTTTCATCACATTAAAAACCAGTAATCCCAGATCCACCTATTTCATTGCTCATTCTTTCCCCACTCATCTCGAGCATCAACTCTGCCACAAATCAAGTTTCCATATATATGTACTTATATCTATGTTCTCTGTTCCATTGGTTGAGGTATTTGTCTCTCCTTATGGCAATAGCACATGGTCTTACAAGAGTTTTATAATGTATTTTGATATCTGGTAGAGAAAGCCCCTCTACCTGGTTCTTCTTCAACATTTTTGGAGTATTCTCAAACCTTTGATTTTTCCATATAAATTTTAGAATAATTCTGTCAAATTCTCTGCAAAATAGTTCTGAGAGTCTACATGGAATTCTATCAAATTTATAGAAAAATATGGGATAAAAAGATATATTTAGGATACTAACACTTGCTATTAATGAATATGACATATTGCTCCATTTATTTTGGCATGTTTATTATATTTTTAAAAATTGCTATCCTTTCCTCCAAAAAGGCTATGCATGCATTTTATAGGATTCATTCCCAGTTACTGTTTATTCTTTATGCCATTGTACATGCTATCACTTTTGTAAAATTACATTTTCTAATTATCATTGTTATTGTTAGAATTACAATTGACCTTTGTATGTTGATCATATATCTAGTAATCTTGCTGAACTCTTGTTAATTAAGTACAAAGGCAAGAATGATAGAAACTGTATTTTCTCCCTTGTAGTAGTGAGGACCCTGGATGTGATGCGCACACATTAGATTTAAAATGTGGAATAAATATTTTTGCCATTTCGGCGGATAAACAGTTATGAAGGCATTAGGCTTTTCTACAGCAGCTACAACTGAGGTGTTAGGTCTGAACCATGGCTTCAAATGTTGTAGAAAGTCTTTTTGCTGGTGCAGATCATGGTAAAAATAGTATGATTCTGCAACCAGCAAATGTCAGTGTAGTTTTTAGACTCAACAAGTGACTTCCTGATTGCTGGAAAATATTACCCATCAAACATGTCTCAAGAAAAATAAATAGTATGCATCCCATGCTTTTTCTGCTTTTAAAACAAAACAAAAAACAACAAACAAACAGAATTGGCAAAGCCTTCAGGGTATCTGTGGCTTTCAAATTCACTTAACAGTTTGTGTTTATGGTCCTTGAGGATTTCATTTTTAAAAAACAACAAAAAATCCTGATTCCTAAGCTCCACTCAAAACCAATTAAATATCTTGGAGTGGGCCCAGCATTCACATATTTTTAAAACCTCACCAGGGTGTTTTAATGTGCAACCAGAGTTGAGGATAGACTGTACACTTAGAGCTAACAAATTCCAGGAGAAACACTACTTCTCTGGACGTTACGCCATCAAAAACAGGAACCAAACAGAAAATTAAAAAGCTGGTGTTTTATCAATAAATAAACGAACAAACAAATAAATAAAAGTTTAGCGATGTGGAGGAAGCATGAGTCAAATGACCACATCACCCTATGATTTATAATGGTCAAGATAAGAATAAATGGTCAAGATAAGAATAAAAGCAAAAACAAAAGACCATTCCAAGTCAACCTAATTGGAACATGGAGGGGTGGGGGCGGGATAGTTATCAAAAGCTTCTCAGGTGATTCTAATGTGCAGCACAGAGTTAAAGGCAACTCAGGAATATTGGTGGCTAGGATTTTTTTAAGTGTATCTCAACCAATGGGATCAAAATTTTCTCGGGTCTAGAGTCTCTAGAGGGTGGGTCTTTCCCTTGAGGGGAAGGAGTGTAGCTACATTCCATCAACATTGGAATAAGTTCATCCGGAACAAGAAATGATGATTTCAGGAGGCAAACCTTGGCTTAAGGCAAGATTTTCCTCTTGTCTTTGAGAGCCATGAGAGTCAGCCTCAACTCCCAGGCACGGAGACGCCTGAACATCCCAACGTGGAGAGTGGACTGGCAGAACGATATGGTAGAGAAAGCCTGCAGTTAGATTTGGGCTGTGCATTCTGAGAGTAGCATCCTGGGTAGTGTGAAAAGTCCTCACACTCTGTTCTTCCCATCTCTTATCCAAAGAAGATGGTTTTAATCAGGACTAGCCACCTGCTTTTCCATAGAGACAATCATAAATAATCTCAGCTTGCTTTAGATCTCCATTTACCTCCTTACCCCAAGGCCAGAGAGTTGCCAAAGAGTAAATAGGAGTCAGGGGCCAAGAATGAACACAACCCTTGCCCTGCAATGCGACTGACTTCTAAATTAACCTGCCCTCAAGACACTCCATGCTGACCTTAACTTTTCCATGTTCCTTTATCCAAACATACTTTTCCCTTTTCAGAATTTTTTTTCCCTTCCTTTCTTTTTAATCCTCCAATGGGCCAGAGAAAGAACTGGCCTTGGTGGTGACTTCAGTGGGACAAAGTTTGCTGATGGTATGGCTGGATGTGAGTTCATTCAAAGGCAGTTTGAAGTTTACTTTGGCTTTCGTGCCTTCTCAAAAATAAATACATTTGATTCAATCAATTTGGAAATGTGAATTTTCTGCAGCACCCTGACGGAGGCAAGTCCGGCAGGTCTATTTGGAGATCAATAATTGGGGCTAATTCTGGCTTGTCTCAGCACAACCAGGGCCCTAAAGTGTTCAGAAATGCTCCACGTTTCTATTTGGGGGTCAGAGTTAAAAGAAAACATGTGCCCAGCTTGACCTCTGCCTGTGAGAATCACAACATCACCACAACCAAGCTAAGAACTATAAACTGCTATGGAAAAAAGAGAGGCAGGTGTGAGGGGAAGAGAGAGATTGAATTTGAAAGGCAGTTAAAAAGAGGTTGGGATCTAAGATGAGCTTTGCATTAAAAAGGAGCCGAGTTGCTTAAACCAATACTCAGAATTTGATATTTTGGCATCTTTTTCTTAGGAATGAATCGCTTTTACATGCACCAGAGTAAGTTCCATTGATTGATTTGGTTGGTTTATTCATGTACTCTTTCACTCTTATTTATGGAGTATGTACTATGTAGCAGACATGGTGATAGGCATTCCAAGAGCTAATAACCCTTGCATCTTAGTGGCCAACCATTCTCTACGCAAGCCTGCGGCGCTCGTGGCCGTCTTCTTAAGCCCGGCTCCTTGCTCTCACTTTCTGACTACCTTTGAATCTAAACTTGAGGCAGTTCTCACGTATCAGCCCGATCTAGATGCTGACTTCAGCGGGGGCTCGGTGCTTTCCTTTCTGGCCTTCTCACTCTCCCTAAGTAATTAAGTTCCCTAATGATAACGGAGCATCATTACAATAATATTGATACCTGCTGTAATCACTGGCATTCTGGCTTTTCAATTTCCAGTATTTGCCTTGGATCAAGTCGCTCTGTGCTAATGCAACAGAAGGTCACCCGATGAAGGGGCTGATAGCGAAGAGGACAGCTCTACTCAGCATGCATGGAGGATTACGCTTTTTGGCTTGTAGAGCTAATCTTTCAAGTTGTCCTTTTTTGACTTTCTCAGTTTAATCAGTTTAATCTCATCTTCCCTGTTTTCTGATTACAAGGATTTTCTGTAGAAACCTTGCCTCCGCAATAAAGACCATGGGGCAATTTATTCTCATATTGATTTCAACATTTCCGTTCCTCTACCAATGAGTCAATAATGGGGGGAGGGGGAAGAAGGGTGTGAGGAGGGTGAAGGAAGAAGAGCCAGAAGAAGGAGGACGGGAGGGGAATAGGAAGTGAAAGCCCCTCGATACTTTCATTAGTAGGAAAGCCACACACTCCAGTTATCTGGGAAACCTAAATACATCTTAAATGCGCTGGAAGCAGAAATGACAGCCAAATGGGAAGGTCTCTATAATGATTAAAGTTAGTTGAAGACAGCTGTAACAAGGGATTCTTTCCATTGCCACAATAAAGAGATAGAAAGACACACACACACACACACACACACACACACACACACACACACACACCCTTCTGCAATCAGAGACATTGCACGTATCTAAGAAGATGAATCACACAGTGACAACCTTCCTCACGGATTTAGTCGATTCTGCTTTCATCCCTCCTCACTGCCCACATAGAAGGGTGGGCAGTGTCTTCCTGAGAGCAGACAAAGAGTCATTTGCCAAGAGACGGGAAAGACAAAAAAATGGGGTTGGAAGGTGGTGAGTTCACTTTTGAATGTTATCTTTGAACTGTTACTCCTGGCGGAGATGTCCAGCTGGGGCGGGGTGAGGTTCTGGATTGCAATAGGGTGGACTGAGGTGGAAAACTCTGAAATAGAGGAGAGTTTGCTGAGTGGATGCATTTAAAAAGCAGTTGTGCTCTTTAGATAAAATTTAAATATTGCATATCAAACTTATACAATCGGTTGTATCATTTTTAAAGATTTGGGAAACTGATCAACTTGAGGGTTGGATCAACCTTTTGTTTAACTCCATCGAGCCCACTGGAAAAATGACACAGAAAATAGAACCCTTTTTCCTTAACAAGAAAGAACCAAATGTCTTTTCAGGCACCAAATTTTTTGTGGTTGGCTAAGATGATCAAAAAGATAAAAAAGAAGAAAGAAAGAAACAAGAAAGAAGGAAAAGGAATTTTCCACAGGAATTCAGGCATGCTGGAGGACAGAAATAAATTACTCCTTTTTAAATTCTCAACCTCTTTCCATTTGTTCTATATGAACTACAATCATTAAATGTTTAGTGACTGCCAAAACCAGTTTTATTTTGCAATGATTACACTAGGTTCTAAAAATCATAAGGCTGTAAATTGAAAATGCCCCAGATATTTGTCTCCTAAAACGGGCAATAGGGGGTGGGGTGGGTAAAGGGGTACAGAGCCAAGTATTTTGCACAGTAAATACACTGCATTTCCACTATCCCTAGTGAATCTTTGTGCTTTCTCTTCAGGGTTCCTGGAGATAATGATATACTATAGCCAGCTGAAAAGAACATCTGTTTTAAGAACTGTGAACTTACAGGTGCCATTTGTCTGTCTGATCCGTTCCCATTATTTCCCTTCCCATTTTGCCACTTTATATTTCTGCATTGATCAAATCTATGCAAAATAAAGGGACTGAGAAAAACACTAAACAGCCATAATTTCTTCTCCCTTCAAAAGGTTATCCGCCACCTTTCCTGTTAAATAATTCTGCTTGCTATAAACACACAACTTTTTTTTTGTAAGCATGTGTTTCCCTTTCCCTTTAAATCGAAGTCTTTGGTTCACTAGGGCTTACTGCTTAATGACAATGTGGTGGAGTTAGCCCAGGAGAACAATGCATCCATTAATCTGCCTCATGCTTAATTGGTAACTACTGTATGGGCTGGCATTTCAAACACAGATTGCAAATGTACTTGAATTAGTTACTGTTTAATTGATACAACTGGCACTCAGCCTAGAACCAACATGCAGCTACTGTAAAAAGAGCAAGGCTTGAAAGGAGAGAGAAAAAAATACAAGGTATGATTGTGATTCATTCTTTATATCAATTATTCGTGGAATATAATTACATAGCTTTTTATATTGCTTTAACAAGCAATAGACCAAAACAGGCTGCTAAAAAATGCCTGTAATGCTTGCTGACATAAAGAATAACAGCAGTGGCTCCCAACTCCCTCTCTTTCTTGATTCTACCCTTCTCCCTGCAAGAACAGTTATGTATGTACAACTGAGTTTGGGAACTGCAATATTTACGAAAGGATGAAACGCCTAAGAGGATAATTTTGACAATGTCTCCAGAATAGCAGGAATTCAAGGAAATAGAATGCTATCATGGCAATAATTCAACTCTATTACCATGCACACCAGTGTTACTATGAACATAATTTCAATAGAAAAAAAGCTAATATCTTGAGATTAATCTCCAAATAATTCCACTTAGGCACATCATGCAGGAACCATTAGACGCTACAACTTGCCTTTGACTAGAGAATATTTGTGTGTGTGTGTGTGTGTGTGTGTTACGCGGGCCTCTCACTGTTGTGGCCTCTCCCGTTGTGGAGCACAGGCTCTGGACGCGCAGGCTCAGCGGCCATGGCTCACAGGCCCAGCCGCTCCGCGGCATGTGGGATCTTCCCGGACCGGGGCACGAACCCGTGTCCCCTGCATCGGTAGGCAGACTCTCAACCACTGCATCACCAGGGAAGCCTAGAGAACATTTTAATTCCGGAAATATTGTAATGATACTGATGGTGATCGTTTCGTGAGCATCTTCTACACACTGAGAATCACACTAGGTGATTCAATATAAAATTTCCCATGTAACCCTCCAACGTCCATGCTTCCCTCCCCAGTTTGAATCTTCGTTTCATTGTTTAAGTCTATGTAAAATAATTGGACTGAGAAAAGCATTGAACTGAACTTTTTTACCCTATTTTAAAAGTTAACCCACTTTTAGGCTTAAATGATTTGCTTGATGTAAAACACCCAACGGCCATCTTGATTTTACAGGTATATGCTAATCACATGAGAATTTATGCATTTTTCTTACCCAGAATTCCTATACAACACCTCAAACTCTCTTTGCTAACCTGAAGTGAAAATCCCCTCATTGGTTCAGTAAGCAGTATTGACAATCTACTGTATATCCAGTTTGGTCCTTGCATTGTGTGAGATATTACATAAAACTGATCTTAATAATATTATCAATGAGTTTCTAATTGCCAAAATAAAAGGGACAGTTTCCATTTTATTTTTTAAAATTATTTGTCATTGACCTTTGTTTTGTAATACATGACTTTTCTTTGGTTGAATTTTTGTAATAGTTAACATTGTTGTTCTTGGTTTCTCTGACATAAAGCCCTCTGGTTTTCTTCCTGCCTCTCTGACTACTTCTTCTCAATTGCTTTTGGGGGTGTCTTTCTCCATCCAACATTTAAACATGGGGAGGGGATGTCAATATTTCAGATCTCTTTCACTCTATACACTTTCTCTATGCAGTTTCATCTTATGCTACAGACGCTACCTACACACCACAGAGCCCTAAACAAATATCACAATTCTGGAGATTTTTTTTTTCCTGCAAAATATATATGCAAGTTTTCAAAAATTACTGAGAGTAATCACTTGTAAAAATTCCTAATTCTCATCTTACCCTGCAGATTACTCCATGGCAATCCAGTACCAGACACACAAAGCTAATTGGATATCTCTACTAGAACATCTAATAACAGCACATAAGTATGTTCAACAATGGACTTCCTTGCAAACTCACTTTTTTTGGCCACTTCTCCTTTCTTGTGAAGTGGTGCCCCTAATACCCAGTCACCCAAGCTGCCAGCCTGAGGGTCAGGATGTTTCCCCCCATCCTTCATTGCTCTCCTCCACCCCCCGCCAACCTGATTGGATCACAGGTCCTGCAGAGTTTCATGTCCATTTACTATTTTTCAAAAGTATTTTTTCTTCCCTGTCCTCAGTGCCACCGTGTTGTTCAGATCCTTCTTACTTTTCACCTGAATGTTCACAATCACCTGCTGACCGGTTTTCCTGCCCCTACTATCACCTCTTCTCCAATCCTGGAGTAATTCTGTAGAGAATACTCCAAAGCAAGAACATGGACCCTTCTTGCAGAAGATCCTCAAGAACTGCCATACGCTTCAGGAAGAGGCTTGGTTGTGTTCTAATTGCTGCTTATTTTTGTTTTCTTTTTCCTATCTTTCCAAATGTCTCCAGCATCTGATTAATTCCCACTTTCTTTTTAAGGCTCAGTTCAATGGTCCTTCATCCATGAATCTGTCTCTGGCCTTTCTTGCCTAAGCTAAGTGTCCATCCTCTGTCTTCCCTTATTTCCCCATGCATCCTTCTGTTACAGACTTGACCATACTCCTGTGGCTTCCTTGTTAGACTCTAACCACATTCTGTTTTTGCTGAAAAAAAGTGAAAATCAAATTTTAGTTTTTAGACTATTGATTTGCCTTATATACTAAAAAATTAGTCTTCTTTCTTAGCATATTAGAAGAGATGTAAAACATAATATTGGAGAGGGGAGGGATAAATTAGGAGTTTGGGATTAACAGATACACACTACTATATATAAAACAGATAATCAACAAGGGCCTACCGCATAGCACAGGGAACTATATTCAATATCTTGTAATAACCTATAGTGGAAAAGAATTTATAAAAGAAGATATATATGTATTCTTATATTCATATATATATGCATGGATGTATAACTGAATCACTTTACTGTATACCTGAAACTGTACAGCATACAAAATACAACATTGTAAGTCAACCATATTTGAATTTTAAAAGCCATAATATTGGACTCAGTTTTATGTACTGAGTATATAAATAGTGATTGTTCTCTAGTTTCTTTTCTTTGCCACTAACCAGCTGAGTAACACGAGGCAAACCATTTAGCCTCTTGAAGCACTAGCATCATCATCTGCAAAATTATTTCTAAGATCTTCGTAACACTAATCTTCGTACTTATGTGGTTTTTTCCCATGTTATGTTGTGTAATAAGTCATTTAATAAAAGTTTTCGTGGTTTACTGTTGTTGAACGAAAATGATCTCAAAGGTTCTGGTTCAAAGTGGTTTTAGACATTGACTTTTTCCCTACACTCAATGTAGAATTGTGGGAATTAGTCTATTTGTATCTAACATGATTACACAATGGATTTGAGGTGGTTTACAACAAGAATATATCCCCAGAATGGTAAAGAAGAAGTAAAAGGAGAAGGAAAGGGAGAGGGAGAAGAAGGAGGGCTTGGGGGGGAGAATATGATGATACAGAATTGTGTCCAAGAGAAAAATAAATAAAGGGAGGAGTCAAACCTAGAAGCAAGTGAAAATAGATGCCTCCACCATAATGGTTATACATAATTGTAATAGATCATGTTCTAACTTGATTCTAAGCTCCCTGGCATCCAAAACGAAGAGAGCAACAGTCTCAAATACAAAAATTATCATAGGAGAAGCAAAGTTTCTCCAGCACAAATTTCTAAAGTAATTTTTTCACAATGAGCTCCAGGTAACAGGCACCAAATAGTATACTAGACAATGCCTCAACAACATTCTTAAACAACATATAAGAAGAGACTGAACTTGCAATACCCTTCAAGAAAGGCAAAGCCATGATCTTGAAAGTCTGTAAAGACAATTCCATGAGTGGTCATGGTATATTTCAATTGTGTAGCCTTCTGTTGATCAAGTCTGGTTAAAACTAAAATCAAGAATAACTGAGTGAACAGCAAAACAACACATTCTTTAAATTATCTTCTGCAAATATCACATTTGCCCAGATTCTGATGGGGATCACTGTGGTATATTTTGAATAAAATTCTACTACAGGAAGCGGTAGCTGATCCCTCCTTCAGATTTTACAAGCAGTTTTCTGTCAACACTATTCCCCCAGCTTATGCTGGCTCCATCATTAGCAAACTGTGAACTTGAACGAGTGACTCGATCTCTGTCATTTAGTTTCCTCATCTGTAAAATGCAGATGATAAAAACACTTTGTTCATTGGGTTGTTACAAGGATAAAACGTAATAAAGCATGTAAAATGCTTATAACAAAGCCCATCATATAGAAAATACTATTGTATTATGTTATATTGCTTCATACATTTATATGTGCTTTATTGATTAGCATCAGCACTAAAAAAAAAAAAAAGGTTTTCTTTGTGAGAGCATGATGGATCACGTATCTGCAGATTGTTTAAGCTATCAGTAAACTGTGCTTTTGGTTAGTCTGGTGATGCAATCCTTCACTTATCAGAGACACAGAACCGGTTTTTAAAATTTATATACATCTAGGTTCATTCATGGCCTTTAATTATCATTTTTAAACAAAGCTGCTCTCTTGCAAGACGTAATCATCCACTGTAATAGTGAAAAAAGACTCTGCATATGAGCCTGGAAACTTGGATTTAGTCTAGCTTAGTGATGTCCATGTTTCAGCCTCCTTATCTATAATGTGAGAGGATCAGGATAGTTGTTAAATGTTCATTCTAGTTTCAAATTTCTGATTCCAAAAATTCCATTTTCATTTGAGGTTAAATATACTTTTAAACAAAGGAAAACAAATGAGTTTAAAAAAATCTGTATGTAAAATATTTCTTCTTTCTGATGTATAGTTCTTATTTCCCTAAATTTCTTAACTCTAAGGAGAACTGACGTTTCCCCAGTTAACTTTCAGTTTCCTTTGATGTTCTTGAAAATTTCAGGCTAATCAATCCCCAGATGGCTCTATTTCAAGTGTTACCCTTTTGCAACAAAGAACATCTCTCTGAGCTTTAGATCTAATTTTGCTGAGTATTCTCGCCTCATTTAAGATGAGAGCAAAGCTTCCTCTTTATTGGCCTGTTCCTCCTATGCCATCTTTATCTCTCAACAAAATGGTGAGCATTGACCTCCAGAAGAAGCTCATTGAGCATCTCTGCTTTCTTCTCCATACCCCTACTCGCCCATCCCCAAGAATGAATCAGGGTCATATGCCCTAACCCCGAGGAAAAAGAGTTGTGATCTGAATGGCTGAAACCCTAGGACTTTGTACTGACACATCTATCAGAGAGATGAAGGTCACAGCACCTGAATGTGAATTTTTCCTCTCTGGTCTCTGTTTCTTACATGGCAGATAGAATGGTAATGAGGACCAAAGCTATTTCCCCTCAGAGAAATCCCAAGCATCTCTCTTTATCTTTAGCTCTCTCTGTCTCCCACTTTGGACTCTCTCCTGTCTCAAAGAGCAGCTCTAGGGTCAAGGGTCCAGGTTTGATAAAGCTTGGAGCAGGAGACTTTGAATTGAGACAGACACCTTCCCCCTTCCCTCCCTTTCTCTCTACCTCTCTTTACTTATATTTCCTCCCAGCTTCGGAGGTCTACTTTAGCTCCACCAACAAGATTGGTAACTTTAAAGAATAAGGATCGGGTTTAGGGTATAAGCCATGTGGCTCAGAGAGGAAGAAGGGTCCAGGAACAGCTGACTGGCTGGAGTCTGTTAAGGATGAAGGCCAGAGTTGAAGGAAAACAATGGCGAGTTCTGTCAGTCTTGGTCAGTCTTTCTCTCGTGATTATATTTCCCTAGAAAGCTCACCCCAAGAGGTTTCTATGACAGGGCAGAACTCAGTTATTTCTGAGTTCCTTTGCCAAATAACACAGGATATCACTTTAATTGCAATCCAATGAACATAGCACCAAGTGGTATCGCTGATTTTAACTCATTCCATTATTTCCAGTAAGAATCAGACAGGTTGTAGCTAGCTCCTTTCTGTACCATTCCCTTTTTATGATCAGTGGGAGTGGAAAGATTCCTCTTTTAAAATCTCTGCTTCTTTCCCATCCACTATGCAGATGTAGCAAAATCAATTAGGAAACAGTGGATGTATTTTTTAAATCTGTATCTCAGAAACTAAACCTTGCTGAATTAGGACTTTATGCAGATGCTTTCCAAACTTGCTTTTTTAAAATTTTTGAATATTTTTTCCTTAATTATTTCTCAGTGAGGTCATTTTCTAAATTTTTCTCATACTTATTATTCCCCATATGATATACACTTTTCACTGACTAAATAAAATTCTGGGGTGTAGAGACCATAGATTGTAATTATTATCTTTACCTCCTATCTTGCAAAGCATGTAATGGGGGTGCAATAAATATTGGTTAGGAAAATTAATAAAAATAATAGAAAGATTATCACAAATGAAATACAAATAGCTAATAAACGTAAAAAAAAAAAAAACCCACACATTCATTCTTCCCAGTAATTGTAGGTATGCACATTGGAACTGTCTATCAAATTAGTAACAATATTAAGATATTAGTGATTGATTGATGTTAGAAAAGAATTATCATAAACTGTTGCTGAAAGATAAAAATCTTTCTGGAATCAATTTGGCAAAATGTATTAATAATCCTTAAAATTTATATTGTCAAAGAATAATGTCATGGAACAATTCTTGGTATATGATGCTAATTTTACTATTATTCAACAAATATCGAGGCCCACCATGTGCCAGGCAATTCTCCAGTGAGCAAAGCTCTTTTTTTCAAGGAACTTTCATAGACAGCAAAGTCAACTAGTGATATGTGCTGTGAATAGATGACCATATGCCCCTTTGTCTGGGACAGTTCCAGTTTAAGACTCTCATCCAAACATAATTATTAGGAGGAGAGTACTACAGTAGAGTGATGGGAAGTGTGTTATTTTAGGCAGGTAGTCAGGGGAGCTCTCTCGCAAAAGGTGATTTTTGGGCAAAGGCCTGAATGTAAGAAGAAGGAGTAAGCCCATTATTATGGGGACATTATGCAGCCAGAGGACAGAGCATGTTTGAAGAGTGGCATGAGGTGAGTGTGGGTGGAGTGGCCATGAGCAAGGGTGAAAGTGAAAGAACAAAGACTCAGGTGAGATTGAGTCACTCACATGCAAACATTACTTAAACATTCATCTCAATCTTCTGGAAATGTTGAAACACCTTTAAGGTGGGCTCAACATTTTTTTTTTTTTCTGACAAAGCTGTTAATAATACTACCTGGTTACCAAAATTAAATAGAGAATGCCATGATCAGATCACCTCTGCTCAAAATGCGATGATATGTCCTTTACTACAAAGAGTAAAGTTGGGTCTTCACAACTGTAAAAGTGTGGGGCTGTGAGACACAAGTGAGCCACAAGTGAGCCTGAACTCCCTGGCTAATAGCCAATGTCAAAGCCTGTCTCTCTGGCACAACCTCAGTTACTTTTGTTCTAGTTATAACATTTGAAAATATTTTAAAGTCAATGTAAGCTTCCAATATAGAGGTTAATTGGCTAATGTTGTTATTTATAGTCAAGAAGATGATAAATTTTGAGGGACTTTATTTTCATATTTTTAAATTAAACCCAGAGAAGCATGTGAGCCATGCAGGAGGTGAAAACTGGGCCATCACTTTTGTCCTCTTCACCATGACCAGTGGACCAAACTCTTTACTGGGAGGAAATTAGCCAAGAATTACACTCCATCTGTACAGGATTTTGAAAAGATAACATAAGTGTTTTATACCTTCTATTAATTATTGCTTTAGATTTAATCCATCTCAAACATGTATTGAGCACCAGTGAAGTGCAAAGCACTCTGTCTTATAGGGTAAATTATTTTTGACTATCTCTGCTCATGTTTCCCCAAAGAATTTTGAAAACCCAGGTATACTCTCACACATTTTTGGGTCAATACCTGAATTTTTATCACAAATTCAAATTGTTGAAAAGGGTTTAATTTCTGGTTATTGCAACTATTGACATTTTAAAATAAAATAATTACATCCCTCTTGGAAATGCATCAAGTTGAGTATAAATACCAGAGCCCTCACCTATGGTCAATTCATCTATGACAAAGGAGGCAAGAATCTACAATGGAGAAAAGACAGTCTCTTCAATAAGTGGTGCTGGGAAAACTGGACAGCTACAAATAAAAGAATGAAATTAGAACACCCCCTAACACCATACACAAAAATAAACTCAAAAGGAATTAAAGATCTAAATGTAAGGCTGGACACTATAAAACTCTTAGAGGAAAGCATAGGCAGAACACTCTGACATAAATTGCAGCAAGATCTTTTTCGATCCACCTCCTATAGTAATGAAAACAAAACCAAAAATAAACAAATGGGACCTAATTAAAGTTAAAAGCTTTTACACAGCAAAGGAAACCATAAACAAAACAAAACGACAACCTACAGAATGGGAGAAAATATTTGCAAACGATGCTACTGACAAGGGATTAATCTCCAAAGTATACAGACAGCTCATGCAGCTCAATATCAAAAAAACAGACAACCCAATCCAAAAATGGGCAGAAGACCTAAACAGACATTTCTCCAAAGAAGATATAAAGATTGCCAAAAAACACACGAAAGAATGCTCAACATCACTAATCATTAGAGAAATGCAAATCAAAACTACAATGAGGTATCACCTCACACCAGTCAGAATGGCCATCATTAAAAA
Source organism: Grampus griseus (assembly GCF_964374135.1). NCBI lineage: Eukaryota > Metazoa > Chordata > Mammalia > Artiodactyla > Delphinidae > Grampus > Grampus griseus. The sequence goes on from NC_139007.1 coordinate 77,623,558, forward strand.
GTCCGCAAATAACAAATGGTTGGAGAGGACTTGAAGAAAGGGAACCCTCCTGCACTGATGGTGGGAATGTAAACTTGTGCAGCCACTATGGAAAACTATATGGAGGTTCCTCAAAGAACTAAAAATAGACTTGCCATATGATCCTGCAATCCCACTCCTGGGCAATATATCCAGAGAAAACTATAATTTGAAAAGACACATGCACCCCAGGGTTCATTGCAGCACTATTTACAATACCCAAGACAAGGAAACAACCTAAATGTCCATCAACAGAGGAATGGGTAAAGAAGATGTGGTACATATATACAATAGAAAATTATTCAGCCATAAAAACAGAGTGAAATGATGCCATCGGCAGCAACATGGGTGGACCTAGAGATGATCATATTAAGTGAATTAAGTCAGACAGAGAATGACAAATATCATATGACATCACTTATATGTAGAATCTAAAAAAATGATACAAATGAACTTATTTTCAAAAGAGAAACAGACTCACAGACTTAGAAAACAAACTTATGGTTACCAAAGGGGAAAGTTGTGGGAGGAGGAATAAATAAGGAGGTTGGGATTAACATATACACACTACTACAGATAAAATAGATAATTAACAAGGACCTAATGTATAGCACAGGGTTCTCTACTCAGTATTCTTTAATAACCTATATGAGAAAATAATCTGAATAAGAATAAATACATAAATAAATACCAGAGCAATTTGTTATCCACCACCATCAATTAAAAAATATTAACAAGCTCTTCAAGAGTCAGTACTTTTACATTGTTCCTTTTTCTTCTTAAACTGATGTTTTCATTATACTTAATCATTCACTTCTGCCACTAAAATAGGTATATAAATGAAAATGCATTTACTTATGTCACTTGGCCATCAGGGTCTAGGTACTAAAATATTCTTCCACATTGACTCATCATTATCATTATAAGTCTTGATGAGACATTATTAAAAAATAAAAGTTAAATTTTATAAATGCTTCATTATTGCTAGAATTATATAGTATCGGCATTAAATCCATTTTCAATGTCATTTTCATAGCTGTAGTGCTGAAAACATTTGTTGACATAAATAAGCAGGTAAGAATGAAAATTTTGCTATAGCACTGTCACTCAAATCCACAAACTCTAAGTTATATGCAAATACCACTAAGTGATCTATGATCAAACATTTTCACGATGAGCTGAAAACTTGTTGAGGATCTCCTTCAATTTTGTGGAAAGCAAAATATTAGAAAGCACATGACTTGCAAAAGGATTTTTTTTTTTTTTTACCTTTACCCAGATACTGAACACATTCTTCTTCAGTTTCCAGGAAAGAAACTTAAAGGAATTACGAAGACATATCAAATGACTATTAATTATATCAGTTACTCTTTTACTTGAAGGTATGTTGCACTAAGCATGCTAATATTTTATACACAATATACTGAGATTTATTTAAAACAAAGTGTTTCATTTCAAAAGTTCTTTGCTAATACAATAAAATATTTTTAGCTCATTTCATGCTTTAAATATATTTTTGTCAACATTCGAAGATTCAGGCTTAGCTCATTGAATTGAAAAGAATGTCCACCATATAAACTAAATGGCAAACAATTCCTCTTTGTCAAATCTACCAGTCCAGTCGGACTCCCCCTCTCCCTGAAAATGTGTGATTTCACTTTTCGGCTCAAAGGAATGTCTTAATATGTATTCCATGACAACCTTCTCCCTATTGTATTCTAATTGTAAAATAGAGAAAGATAAAATCATTGATAGATAGGTCGATAGACAGAGCAAAGAGCCTAGCTAAGAATTTGTCACTTGGACAGAATAAGAAGCCACCACTCTCATGGAACTTTGTAGGTGATGGGGATGGAAAAAATGATGTGATTACATGAAAAAATTCCAACTGTTCTTTACTTTGGTGCCCAGGAGACATTTATATATTAGGGCAACGTTTATTTGTTCAGTAAAGTGGGAGAAGGTGATTAAAAAAAGGAGATGGTACAGGAGCACCAGAATGGCGCCTCAATCCCAAGCCTGCATTCTCAGTCTGGGGACTGAGTACACGTGGAAGCTGAGGATCTAGACTTTGATTCCTTGTAAGTTTTCATGCTCAAGAGAATGGTGCCCCGTGTGAATACTGGTGTAGAAGACTCAGTGAAGAATAAGATCCCCTGCTCTCAAGGAACGTATAATCTAGAGAGGGAGGCATGCCTTTGTCAAGTTGTTCAGTGAGCACGCCTTTGGGAATAAAGAAAAGACTAAGGGCTCTGCTTTCAAAGATCGTGAAGTCTGGTCATGGGAGGAAGAGAGACAGAGATGCTATGAGAGACCAGAGACAGGGCAATATGTGAGATGAGGAAGATTGTTTCCTGTTGGGCACCTACAAAGGAGGTTATATAGGATTAGGCCAGGACAAGATGGAGCAAGAACGTCCCATGTGACAGATATAATAAGAAATTCAGGGGACAGATAAAACAAACAGAAATATATAGTAGATGTCAAGTGGACAGACTTATGGAAAGTAGGGCTGGAAGAAGAAGAATGACTACGACATTGAAGAGTCTGATGTTTATTCTAAAGAAATTGGTATTTACAAAATTGTAGAGTTACTGTAGAACTAGTACATAGCACATATACATAGCACAATAGTACATATACATTGTAGAAAACCTAAAAATTATTTTACCACCTAGAAACCTTCACTATCATTAATATTTTGTATATATTCTTCCAAACTTGCTATACATACTCATATTCCCAGCACCTAGAATAATACCTTGGAACAGAGCAGGTACTCAATAAATAGTTCCTGAGTAAATATTTCTGAAACTAAAAGTTTTTTACATGCCGTTTAAAAAAATTTTTTGCATAATATATATTATAAAATATTTTCATGTCTATAAATGTATTTGTACACAATCTTTTTAGTGGCTGCCTAGTATTTTATTGTAGGGATATGTGCTTTCCATTGTCACGTAATTGTTACCAAGTTTTAGCTATTATAAACAATAATGCAGTAAGAAATTACTATAGCTTATAGAATTTAATTGGTTGAAATTATGCATGTGTGATTTATGACGATTTCTGAAAGACTGTACCAAGTTGCACTGAAACCGCTGTTCCTAAAATGTGTTTTTTAGCCCTAAGTTCAATTATTTTGTATATTTTTTTAACTTTATCAATAACAAAGGTGAAAAAATGGATCAAACTATAAGATATTTTTCTTTGCTTTCTAGTTAAGGTTGAATATTTTTCTCATGTTTATTGGCCATTTTTTGTTTCTTTTTTGAGAATTCCTGTTCTTTTGTAGACAGAGGTTTTCTGTGAGGGAGGGAAGTAACACAGTAAGAAGTGCATTTGAAAAAGAAGTACTTAGCGGAGGAATTTAGGATGAATTGGAGAAAGAGCAATCAAGCAAAGAGAAGGCTTAGCTGCCGAAACAGCAAAGAAACGTTTCTTTAGAGGATTATGGGTATGAGGCCCTGATTTAAGGGTGGAAAAGTGAGGAGGAGAGGAAATTAAGGCAGCATTGCACTCTGCTTTTTCATAACCTTGACCGGGAAAGGAAGGCAATGGGAAATTGTGTTAGGCTTGGGGACATCTAGGCATGTTTGTGGGCTCAGGGCATGAGCTCCATTGAGAGGAAGGAAAGGGAAGGGAGCCCGCATGATTGAGTAACTACCCAGAGGACGTGAGAAGGAACAGTACTGGAGGCAAACAGTGGGTTTAGTTCCCGGAACCAGGAGGAAAAGAGGCATAGGTGAAAATCCAGAGAAGAACGGTAATGATACATAAGGTGAATAGGTTGGTGTTGTATGTGATAATATAAAAGAAGGCAGCATGTGGTAAGTCTAATAAACAGAATGAACAGTGCCTTGGGAGCCAGCCGAGCAAACTCTCCAACTGGCACACAGCATGGGTGATGGACTTATGGAAGTTTTAGTGTTGCAGCCGGGCCTTGATGGGTGAGTTTCTGGGGATGGGGCATTCTGGTACCAGAACAAATGTCAATAAAGGCCCTGAGACAGTAAATCACTGCAGGGAGGGTCCAAAGAATGGAAAATAGAGGGCTCTGGAAGGTGGAGAGGGCCCCGGGAAGTAGAGGGGGAAACACCCCAAGGCTTTCATCGCCATGCCTAACAACCAGGCCTGCACTTAGGACTCTCAGATGTATTTTCACAGACACCGTGGCCTGCAAACCTCTACCCGACCCCGTGATTATTATTCTTACGTCACAGATGAGGAAATTGACGTCCAGAAGGCTGCATATCTTGTCCAAGATTACCAAGGGTAAAGAGAGGAGCCAGAACCAGAGCGTGGGTCTTCTGATTCCTGGCACAAGGGTTTATTTTTTAGCTTACCCTAATGTCTTTTATTTGACTCTGACGCAGTGAGAAACCTCTGAAGATTTCAGGGTGGTGAAATCAGGGCTTGCAGATGATATTATAAAGCCAAATATATTAGTCGCTTTCAGTCCTCTGAAAGTTCTCAAAGAATAGAGTAGAACTTTGCCATGACTGGCATATTTTTATCTAGTTCAAAGGTTCATCAAAGTCTGTTACAGATTAATTAGTTAACGTTTGCTTGCGACTGTGTAGGTAAACGGAGCAACCTAATTATGTCCTCAGCATATCAAATACTGCAGCTCACTTTGCCTAAATCTAATTTAGCTATTTATACACTTTCTAAAAATAGAAAATTGAGAATTATCCATTATCCAGAACTAGTCATTCAATTAACAAGGAGATAAATACTAAAGAGCCTGATTCCAATCATCAGAAAATGAGGGCACCGTGAGATCAAGGACATGAAAGCCATGTAGTGTCACAGCACACCTTGGCAGGAAAGAACTCTGCTCCCCTGGTGTAACTGGCATTTTTTGCCACTATAATCTCTGTGCTGGATGCATTACACTCTTAATCTTTGCCCACTCTCTGGGGCATTACAATCGTTCTTTTACAGATAAAAAACTGAGGCTATCAACAGATCCATAACCTACACAAAGAGGTCAGGATGTGATTTTAACCCAGACCTGTCACAACCCTATGTGCCTATTCACTGCACTTGAGTACCCATCCCAGTCCCCTTAAAAGAGAAAAAGGGTTCCATTTAGTGTGGCATGGCCCTAGTTCATATTACTTGAGCACATACCAAAAGCATAGCCTATTTCTGGCCATTCACCTTTGTTGACTAACACAGACAAAATGAGAGTTTTGTTACTCACAAAATGTAAATATGTAACCCCACAGAATTCAAAGTAAGAAATAAATGACTTTCTCTTTTTTGCAAATCACAAGAGAGGATTTGGCTATGTTAAAAGAAATCGGGTGAATTCTTATGGCTTCTTCTCTTCTCAGGTGTTTTCTATACTTGCCACCTGATTGGGTAGAGGCTGGAATTGACAGGTGAGGAAATGTAAATGTAATCAGTTGCTATGTAAATGTGATACTTCTGTTAAGTGCATGCTAACACCCTCTGATTTCTCCCCAGGGCTCCCTGCACACTTGGAGTCTGAGGAGTCCTAGCACCAAGCGTTTCAATGCCAATACATTGAGGGATAAGAACTTCCAGTAGGGGAATGATAAGTAAAGATCCTACTTACTCAGCCAACTTGCGGAAACTAAAGACTTTCATAAAGTTAACCCAACTCTTGGGGAATATAGAAGAAGTAAGACACAGAAAAAAGACATGAAGGCAGATTTTGGAGCCAGACAACCCGGATTCCAATGCCAGCTCTGCTATGTTCCAAGTTGCATGATTTGACGTCCATTATTGAACTGGTCTGAGGCTCGGTCTTTTCATCAGCAAAACAGGCAATAGATCTGCTTTACACAGAAATGGTAGAATTTACATGGAGTAATTTATGAAAGCCCTTAGTTCATTGCCTGACAGGTAGTAGAGACGTAACAAAGGTGGATATCCCTTTGGGTAAATCCAAAATCAATCCTTGAAGAAATCAAGTTAGAAAAGGAATTTTAGCAGATTTACAGTAACTCTGAAAAAATTCTTATATCTCACAAGGCGGTGGGAATATAAGGTGGTGACCTGCTGATATAACTCATGTTAATAACACATAATACAAAGGAAACATATAAATATTTTTACTGTCAAATAACTCATAAAGTTCCAGTTATAGATTATGTAGGTAACAGTAAAACAAGCACAGTGGTTTATCTGAAAAACTTACTATTTTGTATTCCAAATCGATTTGAAAGTACAGTATTTTATAATAGTATAGTTCCTTTAAAACGTAACTATTCTCAGCAGCAACCACTTCCTCACCTAACAAAATCTTCAGTTTCAGTAAATACTTCCCATTACACATTCAATTTTACCTCCTACTGAAAAAGCAAGGATGCTAGCTGACTTTCATGACCTGTAATATCAGAAGAACGAAAAATATTCTGGAAAGGCACAAAGACCTAAATTTCCACTTCCTGTTTCTCAGGTTAGACAAACCACAATGACAGCATCAATTGGAAATAGATCTGGAAATCAATGAATATAATAGAAAGATTAAACTTGGGCTGTAATCCTAAATTAAGGTAAATTACTAGTTATAAAGAACCTTATAGAAGGTGATAACAGAGTTCTCAAAATGACCTCTGTGGTGTTTTAAAATTTCTTACTTTAAACTGGATTATCATTACCTATATCCTTTCAGTAGAGAATAAGTTATTGTTTTTCTTTTGATCCTAATTTTTTAATAAAGGGATAGTTTGTTAGGAAAATACTCATTTCTGAAGTCTCTCTTTCTTACCCTTTATAAGAGACTTAGATCAAGATTCTTAAGGACATAGAAAGAAGAGAATAACAATATCATCACTGTATATGCAGAAGACTAAAGGCCCTGATAAATCACATCAGCGTTAATCTGGGTGAGGCAACCCATTTTAGTGACGGCAGAAGATATATTGCGTATTCTATATTTCTATATATATTTATAATATTATATAACTTATATTTATAATATAATATTGTATTATATTATAATATAATTTATATAATTATAAATATAGATTCAAATTTATCACATATCTATATATTCTACATAGAGGATGAAGGGAAGAAAATTGTGGTGACAGAACTGGGTATTTTTTAAGTTATTTTTTAAACCCTTTAGCATCATACCAAACTTTGAGGTAAATGTACCCTTGTAGGGCCCCACTCTATAAATTTAAGAAATGATTCATCCTATTTATTCTTCTGATTTAACAATTTAAATAGAAAAAATCAAAATGTATTAATACAGCAATTAATGTGCTATTTTTCTGCAAAGAGTGAATTTGTGTGTAGATGTGCTCAGTGCAGTTCAAAAGTAACACTTGTGAGAAAAAAATATAAATTTATTCTGTAGACACTAATTATATAAACTTATTGACTCTTTTTTTTTAAGAGGAGAATGAGACTTGGAACCTATAGTGAATAAAGTGTGTGATCTCTTCAATGAAAGACCATGACTCTTCCAACATACACAAAACAGCTCACAACCTTGACCCCAAACTGTAGCCCACTGACATTCTTGTTCTTTTAGGCAGGTTGCTTGCCCTGGAAGTCTCCAGGTTTGGAGAAGGCTCTCAGACATAGATTTCTGCCACTTACCAGTTGGGTTACCCGAGAAAAATAACTAAGTCATTCTGGGTCTCGGTGACCTCATACGTAAAAATGAACACAATGATTCCTAAATGTTATAGGTCATTATGGAGGTTCAACATAATGCATTAAGTAAATATACGTTGTAAACTGTAAAGCACTCTAACAATTTCTTTTTTTAAGAATATTTATAGCTGAGCCCCACTAGGCACCATCTAGTCAGTAACTCTTGGTGATCCTGAATGAGAAAGAAGGGTTAACAACATGAGGCAAATGTAAATCTCAAGTTTTATTTCAAATTGAATAATTTTGAATACCACAGCATCTAACAGAGACACGTAGGTCTTCGAAGTTATCAGTTCTGCCTGACTCTTCTTGTGGGTTCTAAAGCTATCACGGTAGTGGTTCTTTTGTTTCTGTCTCCTTTTTTTTAAGATTTTAATTTTATTTTATGACTTACAGATATCAAAATAATAAACCTTAAAAAGAAGATATATAATGTAAAAACGTATCAGCAATTAACTCTAATACTTTAGATTATGTCAGAAAAAAAGTTTTCTGAATTTATCATCCTACAGGGGGAGTCACAAAAGATTCTCTTTCATTCTTAACATTAATGATTTAAGGGTCAGTCCCAGTCAGAGGGAGAACAGAATATACAGCTAGTAAATAGCCAGGGGTAAATATGTAAAGAAATAAGTCTGGAACGAAATGGACCAACACGTTAAAGCTGTAGGAGGGATTGTTTCTGAGCAGTTGAATAGTTTTGTCACTTGGTTTTTCTGTACTTCCTGAGTTTTCTGTAATGTGTACGTTTCACTTTCATGGAAAGAAAAAACAATCTACAAACACTTAAAGTACTTTATGAGGGACCATGTATACGTTCAGTTCTGCATGTTGCACAATTTTAGAAGGAACCCTTCACATCCAAGTCTATGTGAAGGGCCCACTCTAGTTGTAAAGGGCACACCTGTGGCAACCCAGAGACAGCACTGGAGACAGCATTGGAAGGTAGCATGGTGCCTGGCCGAGCATGACAGACAATATAAAGTTCTCTACTTCAGGAAGTGGCCCGCAGACGTCTGAAGCCACTCCTCCTTGAAAAGTCCTCCTATTCGCTAGTTCCTACGCGGCCTAATGGCAGGTGTGGATAAGGTGCCTTCTGTTTATCAATCTCCTGCAATGGAGAGAATGGTTGTCCTGGGAAATGAATGTGTGCTATTTCATTGAATTGTCACGAGAAGTCTGGGAAGTAGACGCCATCTTTTATTTTACGCGTGTGGATCTCAGGTGACGTGGTGAGGCAGCTGGCCTAAGGAGGAAGAGGTATGAAGGAGCCCCAGCACCCCGAGAGCAGAAAGCAGACCTGCCCCGGGAGGCCTTCGTTTCTCTCATGAGAACCCTTATTCTCTGCCTCCTCCTCCGAGTTGCATTTTTCTATTCACCCAACCTCTAGATTTTTATCCCCTTGATCTGGTGAGACCCTCTATCTTATATGTATAGTTTCTCCAAAGTATCCTACAGAAAAGAGTCATTTTATATTCGAGTTCTTACAAAATCAGTCATGTCATAGGGTTCCCTCTCAGTGACTTTGCACTGAACAGAAAGGTAATTTAAACAACTGCCCTAATGTAGCCCAAATATTCCTCCCTTCCTTCTCTTCTATGTACCATTCCTCTTACCTCGGGTTAAAAATTGGCCATCAAACCTATAGTGTCTCTTTAATGGAGGCAGCTTGAGGCCTGTGCCATGAATCCAACTGGAAAACAGTGCAGGTACACAGAACTTACCTGCAAGTGTTTCTGGAATACATCCAGGTTCACTAAGACTCAAAGTGTATGACTTTTTTATGCCCAACTCCATGGAAACTGCCTGCTTCTGGACTATATCTGCTCCTTAGAAATGCTGTTTGGATAATTAATTAGGTCTACCCTCCCCTTCCGGCTACCTTGACAGCCTGCTGCCAGAGTTAATAATTAACAAGGTGTCACAATACCTTTAACAGTCGCTCAATTCTTTGCTCACCTGCCTCCCTGTCTCTTCCCGCTGCTTCTGAATTGCTTAAATTCCCCTGGGACACAAGCTCCCTATAATAAATCATGACACAAAGGCACAGGCTTTTGTGGCTCTAACTGAAATTCACAATTGGGCAAGCCCAGGAGGCAATCACCTGGCCATTGCCCTAACCCGTGTGCATCCTCGGTGCTGCTTAAGCACAGGTGAGCATGAAGTTTTAATGAGGCCTTAGCTGCAAATGCATTGTGCAATTACTGTTAAGATGGGTGAACATTTGGCCCAGAAAGAATTGCATTTTAAGCGATAGGATTTCCCTATTAGCTGTCCCCAGCTATTAATTCAACCAGTTTGTTTATACACTTTGACAATTGTTCATGTGGAAGAGACCTGGGGATTTTATTTGACCACAATTTCATTCTAAGCTAACAGCATGATATGGTTGCTAATAAAAGTTAATGTAAGTTTAGGCTACATTAAGTGAATAGTCCAAATAAAGAAAGGCAATACCCCCACTATACTTTACTCTTATAGGTACCTGGATCTTATTTTTCCAAACCAAAATTTGGCAGGTACGATTATGCCTGTAGAGACTCTGGCATGGAACGTTTGAAAACATAACTATCCTTAAAAATTCAGGATGTGTGGCTGGTATATATGAAGAACGTCATTTATTTATTCGTTTATTTCTTTGTTGCAGCAAATATCCATTCAATATACACTCTATGCTGGCTTTGTTCTAGATTCAAGTGTAAGGGAGAATCATTCTCTGATTCTAAGCATTTTTGTTCTCCTATGAGGTGCAGACAAGCAAAGAGGTGAAATACGAATTGGCTTTGGGGGTGAGCAGAGTCACTATGAAAGAAGTACACGAATGGGGCATCTACTACAGCCTTGCAGAGTCAGGAAAGGCTGTCCTGAGGAAGCGATGTCTATGGGGGAACCTAACAGTTGAATCGAGGTGTGAAAAATGGAATTGCGGATGAAGGGTGGTGGAAGGATGAGGATGGAAGAGTGACCCAGGAATAGTGAACAGGATTCAATGTGGGTACAGCAGCCAGAGTGTGAGAGCAAAACTAAGGCCAGAGAGGTAAGTGGGGACCAGACCACTCAATCTCTATGTTCAATTGGAAAAACAAACTGATAGACAAATATATAACCAAAACAAATTTAAATAAGCATGTCACGGACAATAAAGAAGATGTGTGTACTAAGTGCTATAGCAACATAGAGGAGTCAGTGGCTAACCGCCTGGAGAAAGTAACAAAGGAGGTGATACTTGAGCACAGTTTTGAAGGGTGACAGCCTGACCACATGGGAAAGAGGAAGACGGTCCTTCATGCAGAGGACACAGCCTGTGCAACGGTACAAAGAAAGATGGGAGATGAGACTGCAAATCAGGTTATGTCCTGATTTGACAGGCTGACAAGACATGGAAATGAATTTTAATGTCACCCACAGGAAATCAGAAACCAACAGAGGATTTTAAGCTCACGTGTGGTGTTTCAGTTTTCTATTACTGCAGAACAAACACTTCAAAATTTAGTGGGTAAAAATAATAGAAATTTATCATTTGTAATGATTCCATGGGTCAGTGGGGCAGTTCTCCATGTAGGTTCAGCTGGAGTTTCCCATGCAGCTGCATTCAGCTGGGAACTCAGCTGAGGCTGAAAATCCAAGACACCTCACTCATGTGTGGGGGCCTCGTGCTGACTGCTGGCTGCAGCACCTCATTGCCCACAACATGGCCACTCTTCCACCAACAGCCAGTTCTAGACCATCCTCCTCACTGCATGGTGACTGGATTCCAAGAGGGACGATTTCTAAAGGACAAGCTCTGATGTGCCAGCACTTAAGCCTGCAATTGCATTGTGTGTGATGATATATGATTGGTCACAGCAAGTCACATGGCCAATCCCAGAGCCAATGGAGGTCATGACTACTCAAGGGCATGGATACCGGGAGACGTATTTGTTGAGAACCCACCATAGTGACGGTTTGCTACACATGTGAGAAAGATACCTTCCCACAGTATAGAGGATGGTACGAGAGGGTTAAAAAAAAAAAAAGGACATGATTTAAAGCGATTATTATATTCTGGGAAGATGATAAAGAGGAACTATACTCAAGCATAAAGAATAAAATTAAGACAAGAACCGTCACTGGAGTAGCATACATAAAACCTGGTGATGTGTTTGATGTGAGGGATTGGGAGGGGGAGAAAGAGACTGAGAATAAATAGTTTAGTTGTAGACATTTAGTAGAGAGTTATACATAATCAGTCTGGGGGCATTTTTAAAAATATTGACAGTGTTTTGGGAATGATAGCGAAAGCCTAGGAAATACATCAGATCATGAAAATAAAAGAATAGAGAAGAAACCATTAAAAGAGATTAAGGTGTCTGGTTAGAAACACAGAAACCAAAAGAGAATAGTGTCACTGGGGAACTCAGGATAAAAATCAAGAAAGAGAGAGATCAATGTCAAATTTGAGGTCAAGTAAAATAAAGATGAAAATTTGTGATTGGTAATTAGGAGGCCAACGATACCCTTTGGAGTTGGTGGTTGGGTACTTGGGGATAGTAAATAAGTCATAGGAATAAATGGGATATAAAGAAGTGGAGGCACCAATCCAGCTTAAACTTTTTCTAAGATCCTCTGACCCCTACAGCCTCTAGTGGCTAAGTTAGTCTTGCCCTCATGGCTCTGTGAGCATCAAGATAGACCTACCCACCTGTCCATCCACCAGATGTCAGGCTGCTTGGGATGCAGTACAAAGGTCATGTGCCCATAGGCATCCCACAGCTGGAGGATTAAGCTCTCACACTGGTTATATCCCTGTCACAAGATATCACTGGGAATAATCTAAGCAACTGTAGTTTAATGAGAGAGAGGAGGGAAAGAGACAGAGACAGAGAAGCTTCTCAAAGAGAAAAGCAAGGACTATTTCAAAGTCAGAGGGATTATATAAATTACTAGTGGGTTGATATGCTTGTCATTTACAGCTGGAATCCATGGTGACTATTATATACAATAATCAGTTTAGAAACTCGTTAAATGTCAGGTTGGGGACATATGGAAGCCATATTGCTGGGTACCAGCGTCTTTTATAAGGCAAAATTCCAATTACCTAAAAAATCATTCCAACTGTGACCAAAATTCTGCTTATGAGTGCTCTGTTTTATTTTATACAAAAGTCTTAATATCCTACAAAGTTAAACTCCAGGCCATGGGATAAACAAGGAATCTTTATTCCTTCTTGATCCCACGTTTAATGTAAAAAGTTGCAAAGACCCACTCAAAGTGTGTTTATAAATGTATTCACACATCACATGGGCCTCCCTGACCCTTGAGTTCTAGGTGCTTTTGGTTCACAGTCCGCGACCCTTGCACGTACTTTGGTTTTAGGGCCTAAGGTCTTCCCTCATACTTCTAAGAATCCCCAAGCAAGGAGAGAGGGAAGTTAAACTCTGTTCATGGATCCTTTTACCTTCGGGGCCTCTGCTTTTTCATGTCTGTTCTTTGTTCTGCTGCAACTGATGCCAGTGTTTCATTCAGCCACTATGAGTTTTTCGAATATCTCAAACCACACACAACCTGTAAGAATATAGACTTTATTAAGATTCCCAGGCAATGAAAGATGGAGGATGGGTTTTTACAGAGCAGCGGTCTCAGAATCTCTTTGTCTTTTGTGGCTTCTCTATCTTCTTCCCTTATTCTCATGACTAGTCTTCATATTCTTCCCTCTGTTTGAGATGAAAAATTAATCTGCATCTTCTCTGGTCTCATGCACGGAACCCACCTCTGATGTCTCCACTTGTTCTCACTTCCCCAAGCAGGTTTCATCTAGGTAGTTTCCCAACCAAGATACTCTCTAAGAGGAAGTCTGATGCCAGCTACTGGTATATCCCCCAACCCTCTTACATAATGAATCGTATCTGTTCAAAGTCTGGTGATCATATGCTTGAGTTTTTCCAGTATAATTTGAAATTTCATGCAGTATTATTTTCAATAAAGGATTGATTCTATGTATGAAAAAAATAATTGTTACACCCTTCTATAACATTCTATAATTATAAACATGTATTACATGAATTCAAAAACTTGAAAAAAATAATTTATCAGATCATATGTTTAGTTATTATTTGAAAAGCATGGTCATTGAATTGGTGGTAACCATGGCTTGAAAAGATGGGGAAAATTGAAGCAATTGAAGTAATGGAAGCCTATTCCATTACTTATGCCCAAGTTAATTTTTGCAGAAGGAAGCTAACAAGATCTGGATACGGTGTTTCTACAGCCTGAAACCATCGCCTGCCTAGTGCCTAAACGCCCACCCATCTAAGAGCTACTAAGAGCTAATGGTACTTCAAATGCTCACACGACCTTCACAATTCTTAAGCCAACATTAGTGTACTTGTTTCACATGTGAAGATACAGAATCTCAGAAAACTTTTCAAATTTTCAAAGGCTATTCTCATTGGAAACTACTTCTAGAATGATGGAGGAATACATGGGCTTGGAAGGGAAAGATAAAGGCTTGGATTACTCCAGCGTTTATATACTAGCTGTCTAAGTTTCGGCAAATTACTTACCTTCCTTGGACCCCAGTGTGTGTGTCTGAGACACAATAACAGCGTTTACCTCCTAGCCTCATTGTAAGTGTTGAGTTAATGCATGTGAAGCTCTTGGGAGAACACCTGACATAATAAGCATTTACTAAAAAATGTGTCTCTTTTACTTATTTTCAGACTAAGATTAAAGGGACTTTCTGCAAGGCAACATCTAAAAAAATTTTTTTGGTCTCTCACAGTAGAACGTTAGATAAGATTCTATGTAGTAACATATGTGATTAAATTGTATCATTCCTTTGATGTTTCATTTATTATTTACTGCCAGCAGTGCTAGGAGTTGCAGGATTCCCAAGTGCCTCATCTTCACATGGCCCCTGAGGTCCCTGCTTCAACTTGCCCAGCCCCTTCTCAGGCCCCATCACCCCAAGGAGGATGGATCACCTGCAGCTTCAGCACAATTAGGTCCGCTCTGCAAGACACACTGGTCACATGATCATCCAAGGTTAAATCAGGTTTGAGGGTCTTGCTGAAATTTCTACTTGGAACCCCAGAATTTAAACTCATTTGACAAGTATCATCTCTGAGAAATTCTGCAGCAGCTTTTTTTCCCTAATCAATAAAACACCATATTCAGAATAAACCAATCCTTTACTGACTTTTACAACAGATAACCGATACAGTCCAATAAAATGAATTCTTCTTTCCTAAGCTCTTGTACTAGTGGTTGGGATTATAGTTTCTCTGTGAGCTTCTTTTTAATTCATTTTACATAGTACTTGGTATTCATTATAAAATGTAACTTACCATATTCAGCAAAACTTCAAAAAGATAAAAATGACCAAACCACTGGGAGATAATCACAAAGTTTGGTGTAGATGTCCAGACTTAATTCTTGCAGCATACATGCTCAGAAATATATACTTTCACAAAGATTGGAATTATATAAAAATATGATTTTGTAACTGGATTTCTTACCATCTTTCCATGCTCACAAATGGGGCTCTATGTTATTATTTTTTGCTACATATTCCAATTTATAAAACAAACCCCTAATTACTATACATTTATACATTCCATGTAGGTTATAAAAACTGCTAACTTATTTATATAAGTTTAGTTACCAAAATAAATATAGGGAAAGAAAAGCACACAAAGGAAGAGACTGAAAAAATATAAGCATCTGTGTTGTGTTTAGGTTTGCCCCTAAAATTATATATGTGGGTGTCTATCGCTGTAGGCGTGAATTTACACTGGAGTCAGAAGTGGGCTCCTCATTAAGTCACACATTTTATTTAAGCCCTCAGTGCTCGTCAGGCCCTTAAACTCTGTAAACTGTAGTTAGGCTGTTCCTTTTAAGAATTTAATAATTCAGCGTTTGGGAAGTTTCACTGAAGTCTATAGCTACTGTCTCCATGACTCCCTCACCAAAATGTTAAAGCATCTTCAGTAATGAATTTTGGCTCTAAATCAAACCACCTGCAAGGTGCCCAGCTTGGGTACCACCCCCAGTATCCCCATTTCACTGGCCATATCAGCATGGGAGACTATTAATCAATAACAAATAACAATGATCCAATAGGTTGCCTGGGACATTTATGAAGAAAAAGTGTTGCATGTGAAAAAAACTTATTTTTAGATCTGCCATGATATATATATATATCCTGAACTCCTAACAATCCTAAACTTGTAGCAATCTTCCCCACTCTTTTGATAATTGTTTGTTGGGAGCTTTAACTAAAATTTATCAAAAGAATATAGGCTAGAACAACAATTTCTTTTTTGGAGGCCCAACTAATAATAGCTCATGCTCACTGCAGCAGCTTGCCCCAGAAGGATCCCCAAGCACTCAGCAGAATACATACATAGAATTAGCATCACTCACACAGCAGAGGGAGGCATGCGGAATCCAATAGCCATTCTTCACCTGCCATGTTACAAAGCCCAGCGCGGTTGGATTTAAGAGCATGATCAAAGAGTAACTTTTCTAACTGAATCTCCAGGGGAGTACAAGGTGACAGAATAATTACCCCAGTTAGAATTTAGCCAGCCGCAGAATTAATACTACCACTACTCTTATAGGAAACAAAGAGACAGGAGAGGTCTTTAATGGCCAAAAGAGGTCAAGCCCTTAGTTTTCTATCTCACCCCAGAGACACATGAGATATTTCCCCCCTGACCAGTATGCCATCCAAGGCTGTCCCTTCTATTTCTTAACTAGACTGAAAAAAATAGTCATTATTTTAATAGTGCATTGCACTTACGTTGCCAAGGATACCTAGGGACCCCAAGGCCTACAGTCTCGGCAGGTAATCACAGTGGAAAAGACAGCTTGGTCTCTCTTGCCACGGTCATGGATAGAGAAATGACTTTGTCTGCAGGGGGGCCTTCATGTTTGAAGGAGGAAGACACAGGGATAAAATACAGCCCTTTAAAGGTGAAGACTTTAGTTATCTGTCTGTACTGACATGAATTAAAAACCCATGACAATGGGAGCCTTGGCATATTACAGAGTGGAAGAGTCCCCGAGATTTTCTTTATCACCCCCAATAGCAGAAGTAACTAGAAGCCGGGCCAGGAACTTCTCTCTCCTCCTTACACATTTGTCTTTTATGTGCACCCCCCAACCCAGGGTCCCTAAAGGTCAGTGTGAAGGTCTGAAGGCCAGAGAAGCTGTGGAGGCAACCCCATGTTTCCCCTAGAATGGTAGCTCTGTGCTCACACCAAGAGTTTTCTAGAAGTCTTTTGTAGGCTGTTTTATGAAAGTTGATCAAAAGTTTTCAAGTGTTCACACACCCTTAATTAGCAGCATCTTGGCTACTTCCAAGATGCAGGAGGCACACATGCCCTCAAGTAAAGCGGGTTAGATCTGGGCATTTTCTTCCTTTATACTAGGAAGGTTCGAAGAATAATTTTACAATTAGATAACATTAAGAATGATGAAAGCTAGAGAGCGGAAAGCAGCCAGAATTAATTACTTACTTGAGGGTCTGCTCAGGCCTCTTTGGCAACGCTCATGCTGCTTTTATTATGGCGAATTAACCCTTGGTATCCGAGTTGAGCTGGCTTAGTGCAGCCACAGACTCTCTAGAATGGATAGATAAGCCTCTGAATAAGAGAAAGACTGGTATACAGACGTCAGTCGTTACTGCTACTCCTTTATCTAATGCTTGTTTAACAAATATTTATTAGATACTTTATGCACAGGGAGTTCTTTTAGGGTTATGAGAAATATAAAGATGTTTAATAAGATATGGTTCCTGACACGAAAACCTTCTCTCTAAGGAAAGATATAAATTCAAAAAGAAAAAGTTTATGTACTCTGTTTTAGAAAACAATGTCATACTTTCATCCCATAGCCCAAAAGCTATATATCATATTTAGAAATGCTGCTCTACATATAAATAATTGTATATATTCAAGATAAAATGTAACTATTTAGAGAAACACAGGAGAATAATTACTTGAGTGCCCACGTTTTGTATAAAGGCCATTTTGGATGATATCAGTCCAAGAAGACCAAAAACAATGTCAGGGCACTAATGAAAATTTTTGGTATTCCCTTGTGTTGGATCAGAAGTAGCATTATTCATACTCAAATATGACGAAAGTGAGATAGTGAGATACTTTCAAAAGAAATTTGGAGCTGCTTAATTAAAAGTTTGTACACAATAAAACCATAAACACTTAATAGAAAAAGAGATCATGTGGGAGGGTGATCACTTATATCAAAAACCTAGAATAACGTAATATCCCTGATTAAGCATTAAATTCAGCACTGAAATTCCTCTGTCCAAAGCAAAACTGGAAATATTATGAGAATACAATTCCCATTTCATGATGAAAAAGCTCACATTAGCTATGTGGAAGAGGTAAATTTTCCTTATACAGGAAACCATGTTTGAAGAATGTAAGAAATATAATTTCAACAGCAATTTTATGAAATGTGCAGGAATGTTTTTTATGTAATTGTTCTTACAGTAAGTCTTTTTTTTTTTTTTTGGTTTTCAAAACTAATTTATTCACAGATGCCAAATAACAAAGAATTAAGGTATAATTAATCAAAAAGCCAGGAATTGTAATTTAAACTATCTGCAAAGAAATTTTACAGATAGAAAAATCAGATGGCATTTGTATTCCAGTTTTAAATGCAGATAATCAGGATACTGGAAATGTAGAATCACATTCAATCCATTAAAGGGAAATTTTAAATTATCTTATTTAACAACTATGTGATTGTAACTCTGGAAATAAGGAACAAATATTGCAATGAGATTCTTAGGACCTAAGAAATACCAGTTACAGGAAATACCATATTATAGTTAAAAAGGAACTTTTGTACAATCTACTACATATAAAATAGATAAACAACAAGGTCCTACTATAAAGCAGAGGGAACTATATTCAATATCCTGTAGTAAACCATAATGGAAAAAAAATGAACTTTTAATTTTCTTGATAAGGCCACTGAATATAGATGTATATGTGTGAAGGTATATACATACATACCATATATATATATATATATATATACACACACACATGCATATATATACACATTTAACAATGCATAAAAACTGAGACATAGCCTATTAACATAGAGAAAAGAACACACATTTAGAAAGAAGTTACAAAAGAGGGGAAAAAAGAGAAAATAAAATAATAGAAGGAATGTATAGAAAGGGCAGAGGACCAGAAAAAAGATGGGAAGGGACATTCTGTTATTCTAGGACTGGATCCTGGCCTTCTGCCTTCCCACCATTGCCTTCTACTTTCTCTTATTCTACCTGTGGTGGTTATCTAGCAAGATTTTATTACCAAATGCGCTTGGGGAAATGTGGTGATTGTGCCTTAAAGTACCTATGAGAATTCACAACTACACCCTCATGTTCACTTTACAATAAGTCTTAATAAACATTGAGAATAAGAAGACAAACAACTCGATAAAAATGGGCAAAAAAATGAGCAGACATTTCATAAAGAATATAGTCAATAAGTACATGAAGAGATGCTCAACATCATTAATCATCAAAGAAATGCAAATCAAAATCACAGTGAAATACTGCTACACATCTATTATAATGGTTAAAATTAAGAGGTCTGAAATTCCAAGGGTTGGCAAGGATGTGGAGCAACTTGAACTTTTGTAAATTGCTAGTGGGTTTGCAAAATAGTAGCATAATTTGAAAAACAGTTTGGTAGTTTCTTATAAATTTAAGTCTTACTCTATGACAGAACAATTTCATTCTTGGGTATTTACCCAAAAGAAATATAAACATGTATCTACACAAAGTCCTGTATATAAGTGTTCCTAGCAGTTTTTTTTTTAACATTTTTATTGGAGTATAATTGCTTTACAATGGTGTGTTAGTTTCTGCTGTACAACAAAGTGAATCAACTATACGTATACATATATCCCCATATCCCCTCCCTCTTGCATCTCCTTCCCACCCTCCCTATCCCACCCCTCTAGGTGGTCACAAAACACCGAGCTGATCTCCCTGTTCCTAGCAGTTTTGTAACAGAACCCCAGACTAGATTAACTCAAATAACTGTTCATTCTTGAATGGATAAATATATGGTAATATATTTATACAATGGAATATAACTCATAAACAGTCAAAGAAAATGTGTCCCTATCATCATGGACTTTAAAGTCTCATGAGGGAGATAAATTAGTAAGCAAATAAATATATATGAAGAGCAACCAACTGTAAACAGTATTAGAAAGAAAAATGGAGATGACCATAAAATGGAATGTAAAAGGATATGAGTAGATGACAGTTGTTATTTTCCAGGCTTTTA
Source organism: Grampus griseus (assembly GCF_964374135.1). NCBI lineage: Eukaryota > Metazoa > Chordata > Mammalia > Artiodactyla > Delphinidae > Grampus > Grampus griseus. The sequence goes on from NC_139007.1 coordinate 77,643,543, forward strand.
GGGCAGATGGTCAGGGAGAACCACCTGAGTAAGCGTTATTTGCACAAAAATATGAAGGAAGGGAAGGAGTAAGCTGTGAAAATATCTGGGTGTATCTGGGCAGAGGAAACAGAAAGTTTAAAGACACCAAGAGGGCGAAGCAATATCAGAAAGATATCCCATGTATGGGGACGACAAGAAGCCAAGGCAAGAGAGCACCATGTTGATAGACACAAAGTCATCTGTTATTTAGTATGTTACAAATCTTGCCTAGAACTTACAACAGGAATTTACATTTGCAACATGGCCGAGTGCCATTGACAAAGTTCAAAAGCAGTTTTAGCACTCTATGTATAGTTTGTTATTAAGCATAAGGAATTGGTTAAGCAAAATTAGCAGGCAGCATAGATTTCTGAATCCCCAAGAAAACTTTTAAAGCGGCTACCACATCTGTAGCAAGCTGGAGATGTTACATAAGATGTACTGTTGCTGTGGTAACATTAACACCACTCACTCTAGCAACTGTAAGAGCAAGGTGTTGACATAACAGGCTTTAGTGATTTTACCATCTTCGAATATAGGGAGGAATCTGGAGAGATGTTATCTCAAGTAATTGTCACTTATTCTTGGGAAAACATCCTCAGAGGAATTGCAGCTCCTAAATCAGTCCTTCATTTTCTCTTACGGAGCTCTATGAGTATTTCCAGTCCCTCCCAGAGATCTGTGACCTTCCTTCTTTGCCTCCTTCCTTTCTTCCAATGATTCATTTCATAATTATTTCTTGACCACCTACCATGTGTTAGACACATTCTAAATGACGGAGATATCATGGTAGTTGAAGTAGAAAAAATCCCTCATCCGTGGAATTTACATTCCAGTAAGGAAGACAGATAATAAGTGTAAGTGAAAAAAGATATATAAATGTAGGTAGTGATAAGTGCTGTGAAAAAATAATATTGTATAACCAGAGAGGGTATAGGTCAGTGTGGTGTTTTAGAAGGAAGTCTAAAGGAAGTCTATCTAAGGATCTATATTTTTAAGTACAGACCTGCAGGAACTGAGAGAGTAGAGATTCCAATATTTGGGAAGAGGGAACAAGTGCAAAGAAGCTGGTGTTAGAGTACACGTAGATCTTACACGGAACGTGGGGAGTGGGGAGAGTGCTGGGGGGGGGTGACATAAGCAAGACTCAGTTTATAGAGGGCATGGTCATACTTAAAAAGGATGCTGGGTTTTAGCTTAAGCATGATCATGAGAAGTTACTGAGGGGTTGGATTGCTGACTGGAGAATGTCAAGGTCTTGTACATATTTTTAAGTATCACTCTGGCTGCAGAGTAGATAATGTATAACAGTAGAAATGTTGGTGAGAAGAGTCGAAGCAAGAGAGATTAAGAGGTTGCTTCTCAATTCCATGTTAGAGATGGTCACGATTTAGACTTGGGTGTTTGCCTTCAGAAATGATGTAGCATTTGAATTTAGCTTCGAAGGATGGTGTGTCAAGATTGTATTCATCTGAATGTAGAAACCCCATGGCAATGATTTAACCACACAGGGAGTTCAATTATTTTTCTTAATGAAATAAAAAGTCTGAAGAGACACAGTCTAGAACAAATGCATCTGCTCAAGGAAGTCACCAAAATACATCCTCCCTTATGTTTCCTATTTCACTATTCTTAATGCGTGCCTCTCATCCTTCTGGCTGCAAGATGGTGGCCTCGCCTCCAGGCATGGCAGCCACATTCCAGGCAGGAAGAAGGGAACAACCAGGAGGAAGGAGCAGTAACTATTAAATCAGTTAAGCAAAACTGTCACAAATGCCCCTCAAAAGCTTTTGCTCCTATTATATTGGCCTGAACCGGATGCCATGACCAACCCAGGAAGCACAGGACTCCGAGGACGGAACTATTTTTGACAAGGTCCATTTCTACCACAGGGTTGGGGCTTTATTGGTTAAAAAAAAAAGCAGAGGAGAAAATGATTATTTGTTGAGCAACTAGCACTGTCTACCAATGGATGAGTAGGATTTACACAGTGAGGATGGAATGGCTGAAGAAAAGAGTGAAAGGTTAAAAACAAAAAGCATAGGTACTCCAAAGGGAAGGAAGGATGGAGTAGTCAGAAGAGTCTCTGTCATTCAGGTGGCTCAGTACTAGGGGTAGTAACTGTTAGATAAATCTAGAAAGTTGGTTGATGTCAGACCATGGGGATGTTAAAGGTATTTTGGCTTTATGGGTAAATTAACACCAATGCAAATTCAAGAGAATTAAAAGAAAGTCAGTAGGTTATCTGCACAATAACAATCCTTCACCCTCAGGGCACTAGTAAAGGCACACTGAGATAATTTGTGCAAAATGCTTACTCCAGTTCCTGGCACATAGGAGCTAAGACCATTATTATATGACGAAATGGAGAAGGACCACAGATAGGGAGCCCAGAGAGGAGGCTTTTGCCAGAGCACAAGGAGAGGAAAAGAGAGCTAGAAGCAGGCTGGGTGAAAGGAAGTTTTTATCATCTTACAACAAACACGTAGGAGCCATGGAAAAGCAAAAGAACAAACGTGGCTGTTTCTCATGTGTTGGAAGAGAAGAGGAAGAAAGAGTCAAGGATGTTTGATCATGCAATAGAGAAACACTGGTATCAGTATAGAAAAAAAATTATTAATATATTAAACCATGCAGAAGTAAATGAGACGTATTTCCCCCAATCCCATACCAAGAATTTTTGCGTGTTCTAAGGCTGGGCTCTCTCAACTCAGGAGGTAGTGAACAGCTTTTTGTCACGGGGCTAAAAACATAGATTGAAAATACCATCAGACAATTTCCCACTCAGGCTGCGATTTGGGGAGTTTGGTTCTATTGAGGAAAGCTTGGACTGGAGTGGAAGGGAATACAAGGCCAAGGAGAGGTGAGAGAAGGGGTCCGTCTCCCCAGGACTAGCAAGGTGCTGCTAGGGCCAAAGCTGCCGGTTCTAGGAGGAATGGACACCTGTGTTCTCCTCCCAGAACTCAAAATCAGAAGGGTTTCCTTTTGGGGTTGACACAAAGTTGGGGAAACGGGTGTCGCCAAAACCAGCAGGTGGGATGTGAGCAGAGAGAGGCAAGGCAGCAGGCAGAAAGGAGTGCTGACGGGGCAGAAGGGCCCCGGATGGCAGAGCATAAGGGATGGGCTTGTCCAATCCATGGTTCCCATGAGAGCCCCAGGCTGGGCTGGGGGCAGGTCCCACCACCTGTGGCAGCTGCAAAGTCTCAAGCATCAGCACACCTGCCCAGCCAGATGCTGGGAGGGCTCACTTCCCTGAAGGACTTGCCTGTTCATCTCATTTAATCTAAAGATGGAGAAATCGTCTTCTGCGAGAAACTTTGGGTTATTAGGAGAACCATTTTGCCTTATCCATTGTCTGAAGCGTGTAGGAGTCTAACAAAATGGAATGCTGCATTTTAAAGGTTTGGTGATTTCTCACCTCCAGAAAAATGGAGAAATTAACCATTCTAACCCCTCACCTTGTGACCCCTCCAAACTTTAAAGAGGACAGGTGTGAATGGCCACACGACTTCAGGGAGTTTGCAGGTCAGATCTGCTTCAATCAACCAAAACAGATCCATGTTAGGGAGTCCAGATTTAAAATGTCATTTTAAGGTTTTATGGTCAGACCATAAAACAAAACAGATTTATGATATAAATAAAATACAGCTCCTTTTCTTAGAGCTTGGTCACAAAAGCCCTCTTTTTTTTTTTTTTTTTTTTTATCTTGGATACTACACTCTTTGGGGCCGTGCCCTTTGTCTGAAAGGAAAACATGTCCACCTCCTACCCTATGGGAGAAGAACAGTAGCCTGCCTGCCTGCTCCTCTTTTTTCTACTGGGGTCATCTTAATTGGTCCCAAGCTGATTTGGAGAGAAAAAGGCTGGAATTCTCACCTGGAGAACTGACTTCCACTATGATTAAAGAGCTGGGAAATGCTTTGGGGAGGGGAGATGCCTCCCCTCACCGCAGGGAAGAGCTCTCCTTTAACACACTCCCCCAGTGCAAACAACACATGCTGGAGCAGGACAGTCCCCGTGCAAATCAAAGAATAGAAGCTGCTACCAGCTGCCCCTTCACTTTGCTCCATCCGTTTTTGGTTAACTAATTGAATCTCTCTTTTTTATTCTCCATCCTCGTGTCAGGCTGGCAGACAGCAATGCCATTGGCGGCACAGTTCCACGTATGAATCGGCTGCCAGACCTGCTGTAGTCAACTCCTTCTTGAACTCTCTGTGTGCTAGTTCAGAGAACACTGTTCTCCCATCATCCCACCATGGCACTTCCAAATAGCTGGATATAATTGGGTTCAGAGGAGTTCAAAGCCATGCTCCAGCATCCTTGTATCAAAGCTCATTGAACAACAGGGGAACCGTGCACTGAAACGCAGGCATGGGGTGAGGAGAGTTATTAGTGGAATACATTCAAATCTGTCACGCTAGATTCCTGGGTACACAACTGGGTTTTGGTTCAGCTTTTAAGAGTTCAGGTGTGGTCTCCAGGAGATGGCTCCTATAATCACTGTAAAAATATCTCATTTGTACAAATGCACTTTGCCTATTTCATAGCAGATCCTTGTGAGACTAATTTACTTTTTTTTTTTAAATGTCAAGGCTTTCTCCAGAGATTGTTCATTCATTATATTTATTTTCTTGGACATGATTTTAACAAACCTTCCCCCGAAGAGCTTGTGGCTATTAACTTTACTGAACAGTTGCTCAAGAGAGAGTTAAAAGCAAATGGTTTAAGGGAAGGATTGGGCCACAGCCCCTCATGGGTATTCATCTGCCCCCAAACTCATTTCATTGATGCTTTATTCACAGACCATGAGCAAGGGGAAGCAAGATGAAAAGCCTTCTATCATTCGACGGGATGGTGGGTTCCAACCACTGCCAAACATTACATTCTGCCACATTCTGTTTTTTGTGGGCTGTACTTTGGGACCTCAAGAATAGAAATCATGTTAAGAGAGTGACATCAAGGGATTCAGGAAAAGAATTCACAGGGGGGAGCATGAATTACATGGGTGTCAGATGGCTGCCTGATGTCCCTCATTTAATTAGAGTATCCTCTCAACTCTGCCATGGTAATGTCCCCAGACAGAGTCTTGGGAAATTTCACACTTTCCAGAATACATATTGCCCATCTCCCACATCTAGGATCAGGGACTTGTATAGTTAAAATGATCCTAAATGTCTCCTGAAAAACTTCCTGTTCAATGGAGGAATATTCTCCAGGACACAACGAACAGAGGTCATCCATCCTCCATTTGAATACTTTCAGTGCCTGGAATTTCACCTTCTCCTGTGTCCTCTGTTTAACAATCTGAATTATTATAAAATTATCTTTTCATAGACCAGCATCTGCTCCCAGGATTATCATTGTTTCCGTGTATCTTTTAGAACAACAGACAATTATTTACTCCTATTCTCACAAAAATACTTCTGCCACTTAGAAAAACACATTTTCATTGCTATTCACTATTCGTGCATTCAACAAATATTTATTGGGCACCTACCACAGGCCAGGTCTGGGCTGGGTGCGGGAGATATGATGGTGCCCCTGTCTTCATAGGACTCAACATCCAGGGAGGAGAATTACAACTGTGCTAAGTGCTCTCTTTCCCTGAATTTACTTTTCTCTACGGAAAACGTTTCACATTACTCATTCCTTTCTAAATAAAGACAGCATCCTCTATTCACCTCTGGGTACCTCTTTTCACGATGCCATGGACATGTGCTGCTTAGAAATAAGCACAGATGTTCACATTCTGTCCCACTGTTGTTTCTTCTGGTTCTTCACCCTAATGCGGCATTCATAGGACACACTAGTTGCTAAGATTTGGTTTATGTTAACGAAAACCCATTCTATCTTGTTCTGAAATAGGAGAGGGAGTTGGAACAGGGGTGCGGGGGTAGCTAGACTTAACTGATACAATCAATCCCCTTTTTATAATATTAGTGAAGGGAGTCTAAACTCAGACCCCAAACAATTTTGGGGAGAGTCCTTTCAGAATATCGCTCCCAGCATGCCTCAGACACAGCCCCCTTTGATCTCCCAGGGTATACTGAGGATATTTGGATATCATGACAATTGTGGATTTTTTCCATACACTGTTGAGAACACATTTATATTAATAATTAATAGTTCTTGAAGCATTTACCTAAGCGATTTCGAAGCAGGCTTAGCAAGATGGAAATAATGCAAGTCACAGAACTGTCTGGCGCCCTCATCCTGCTCTTGCTTCGCCTGGGGTCACTGTCTTTGAGCCACTCAGTTAAGGGTATAGGGTCAAATTCTCCATCACTCCTGATGTTTTTCAGGATTTGTTCATTTTCAACTCAGAGTGACCTTCCCTGACCACTTCATTTAAAATAGTATGCACCACCAGCACCAAGTCCCTCACCTTGCTTTATTTTTTCTAGCACTTACAACGAACTAAACTTAGACTATTTTGTATTTTTGTCCATTTTTCATCTCCTCCAACAGAGCATAAGCTCCAGGAGGACAATAACTTGGTTTTGTTCACTGCTAAATCCTCAATACCTAAAACAATGTCTTGTATTGAATGTTAGGTACTACAGAGATGTTTGTCAAATGACTGAATGACTGGATGGATGAACACGCTAAGTAGACGAAGAAATACCTGCACTGTCTCATCCCAGAACACAGGGCTCTCTGCCTGATGACCTCTCACTGTCCTGCCCAGCTCTATGTTTTATATGTAACTGGAGTGCTATTTTGTTACTGCAGTGCCTCCTAAGATCAGGGAAAATTGCAACAAACTTTCACTGTAAATTTCTGGAGAAAACAATGCCCATCTGAAGATGCCACAGACCGCTGGGTCCACCTCTAGCCCTGAGCTCCTTCTTCCACTGGATCAGTGTCGTACGTAGAAAAATCACAACCCTGGAATTCAAATTTCCCAAATTTTCCCAGAAAGCGACACACACTGAGCACTGTGGGGAGGTCTGAGAAGACAAACCAACCAAAAAGAAAAATCTCAAATATAATATGAAATACCATATGAGTTCATTTGTATTATTTTTTTAGATTCCACATATAAGTGATATCATATGATATTTGTCTTTGTCTGACTTACTTCACTTAATACTATGATCTCTAGGTCCATCCATGTTGTTGCAGATGGCATTATTTCATTCTTTTTTATGGTTAAGTAATATTAATGAACTTATGTACATAAGAGAAATAGACTCAGACATAGAAAACAAATTTACGATTCCCGAAGGGGATACCAGGGGTAGGGCGGAGAGATAAATTAGGAGTTCAGGATTAACAATATACACACTACTATAGATAAAATGGATAACCAACAAGGACCTACTGTATAGTACAGGGAACTCAATCCAATATCGTGTAATAACCTATAATGGAAAAGAATCTGAAAAAGAATATATAAATATATATATTTCTGTATGTATAACTAAATCACTTTGCTGTACATCTGAAACTAACACAACATTGCAAATTAATTATACTTCAATAAACATAGTTATACAAAATAATAATAAAGGCAAGTACAGTTCTTGGCAAAAAAAATAAAAATAAAAACCATATGAAATACCCTGATTCTTAAAGCTCCTCAGTTTCACTGCCATGTACCTTAACTCCTCTCTCTCCTCTCCAACCAGTTCTCATCTTACAATCTCCTCTGCTCTCTCAGGAGCAAAGAAATGAATTCTGCTTCCTGATTCAGAACAGTTAGGCAGTTTCTACCATCTGCCTCCAAACTGAGCTTCAGTGCTCCCTTTGCATAAAAAGAGTAGTCAAAAGGTTGAGTCATCAGTTGACATCACCCTCAGCATCACCAGGACAGGTGGAATTCTAAAGATGTCCTCCCCAAGATTCCTGTCCTTTGGTTTTCCAATCCAGCATGGATCAAGGTACTGCTTGGAAGAGATACTGCAGATAGTTGAAACTCTCAGTCAGTTGACCTTAAAATACAGAGATGGCCTGGGTGGGCCTGACCCAGTCAGGTGAGCCCTTTAAGAGCAGAGAGTTTTCTCTGGCGAGTAGCAGGAGAAGAAGTCAGAGAGATTCAAAGCACAGGGAGATTTAACACATTGTTGCTGGCGTGAAGATGAAGTCACTCACTTGAGAAGGAATGTAAGTGGCCTTGAGCTCAGAGAGGCCTCCACCTGACAGCAGGCAAGCAAACAGAGGACCTCTCCCCTTCAACCACAGGGAACTAAATTTGACCAACAACCTGAATGAGCTTGAAAGCAGATTCTTCCCTAGATAATCCAGAAAAGAACTCAGCCCAGCTAATACCTTGATTTCAGCCTGGTGAAACCTTAAGCAGAGACCCCATCTGAGCCAAGCCAGATTTATGACCCACAGAGCTGTGAGCAATAAAAGTGTTTTGCTTTAAGCTGTTACCTTTGCGGTCAGCTGTTACTCAGCAATAGAAAACTAATACCGTCCCCATGATTTTCATCACTTCTTACGTTCCAGGCCTTTTGCTGAGCACTGCACGTAATTATCTCACCTAATTCTGGCACCAGCCGCTGCTTGGACAACACAAATATCCTTCCTTTACAGGCTACAAAGGCCTTGAGAGGGGTGGGGTCTAGACATATGTATAATAAATGGCAGAACCATAATTCAAATCCAGGCAGCCAGGGCTCTTAACCAGTAGGGGTTTCTGCCTCAAATTACTGCTTGTCAGGTTCCATGTAGTGACTTCTGCACAAAGCCCTTCCTCCTTCCCGGATCCTAACTGGAGGCGTGGGGGGTATTCTTTCTTTTTACCAATTGCCTAACTGGAGCACGACCTTTTTCAGATGAATTCTTGCCTAGTTGCTCCATCCCCAAGAACTTCGCCAACAACGAACTAGAAAAGCAGTAAAAACTTCTTGGTGAGGGCAACACATCTTGAGAAGTGATGGACATTCCCATGCATCACTCAAAGGCCAGCTTTCGTCTTCTGCTGTCTTGCAGGAGGACCTCATCACAGCAATTTGGACATCCTCGCACATTTCAGCAATAAGCAGATTGTGGGCTCAAATGCCTGAGGAGCCACTAGAAACTTGGCCTTCAAAGTACAGACTGGACCTCAGGATGACTTGCCCACATGATAACCCAGAATACTAGCTCTAGAGAACATGCGTGTGTGTGTGTGTGTGTGTGTTTACACATGCACAGGTGTGTTTTAGTAGGCAGATACTATTGCTTTCTAGAGGCTTTCTGCATCTTGGGTTTCACAAATCACACGTGCCCTTCATGTTGGTCTTTGAAGTCTCAATCTGAAAGCTAACCAGAAAAGTCAAGTCCAGGGACTGCCCTGGTGGTCCAGTGGTAAAGAATCCACTTTCCAATGCAGGGGACATGGATTCAATCCCTGGTGGGGACCTAAGATCCCACATTCTGCGGGGCAACTAAGCCCGCACGCCACAACTACCGAGCTCTCACGCCTCAACAAGAGAGCCTGCCTGCCACATACTACAGACCCCACATGCTCTGGAGACTGTGCACCACAACTAAAGAGAGAAAACCCACACACCACAACTAGAGAGAAGCCTGCATGCCACAATGAAGAGCCCGCGCACTGCAATGACCGATCCCACATGCCTCAACGAAGATCCCGTGTGCCACAACTAAGACCTGATGCAGCAAAAAAATAAAAGAAAATAAACAAATAATAAATAATTATTTTAAAAAAGACTTTGTGACCATTAAAAAAAAAATAGAAAAGCCAAGTCCAAAGGTGATTTAAAAGGTCCATGTTGCACGGTCCCATGAGAACTTAAGTCCCTCAGCTTTTAGAGTGAGAGACCCAGAGAGGAATGTATTCTATGGAAACTGTGTGAGATCTTAAGACTATAATAGTAGTTTTCACTGAAAAATTTTTAATAGTAAAAATAAAATAGCCTTGTGACTTTAGATGTTTCTCACTCTTCTTTGATTCAAGCAAAGTCAACAAATCACACTGCTTCTTGGAAGCAGGATGACCCTCCAACAGAGGTAGGGCAAATGCAAAAAGATTTGGGTTTGGGTGATAATACGGTAAATGGAACTCTAGCCCACCCCTGCCATCATGCTCTCTACCAGGGTAGATCTGGGGTCAATTTCTTCCATAAGCAGTGCTTGTGAAAAGGAAAAAAGTATTTTCCTTTGAATCGTGGTAAAAATACAGCAGAATCTTATTACTTCAGGAACATTCCAGACTTCAGTGAACTTTCTCAACAGGCTCACTGCTCCAAATTTAGATCTGATCCTCAAGAATCTTATAAATCCTGTAGGTGGGGAAAAAAATGTTTTTCGGAGGGGAAGGAGGGGGCCCATTTCAGTTACACATGATAAAAACTATCCACCAGTGATGGAGACAGTGGTTGACACTGTCAAAGGGAGAGACTCTGGGAAGGGTGCTGGGTCAAGACCACGGAGTGAAAAAGTACAGCACGGAAAGGTCTGTGGCTGAAATCGAGGCACAGGAGACTCACGGAAGACTACGGGTCTCTCTAGCCTGGATTTCCAAACCCAAATTATAGTTGATTCTTTTATGAACTCGAAGGAGTATTGCAAATAGCTTGAATGGTAGATAATTCTTATTCCTCTTAGAACTGAGTACAAGTCACATGGAGGGAAGTACAGCATAATGTTAAAGTGGGACTGTGATATCAGAGTTGGATTCAAATTTTGGCTTCACCCAATAATGTAAATCAGCACCAGTTATTTTAACTTCTATGCATCTGCTTTTCTGTGTCATCAGAATGATAGTGATATGAAACTGAAATGAGGTCACGAATATAATATAATGCTTGGCACGGTGGTTGCACTTAGAAGATACTGAGTAAATGTTGGCTATTATCAAGTAAAAACAGAATGGTCTTTGACAGTAAGAAAGTATTTAGAGAATTAGCAAGTCTTGTATGGATCACACACACGTGGCACACTGAAAGTGCACAAAAAGAATGAAATGGTAACGAGGCTGTGATGAGATGAAGGAACGATGACAGACAGGAAGGGTCAGGGGAATGAGAAAAAGAAGAAAAGAGTCATCTTCAAGATCTTGAAAAAGATCTTCCATTGATGTCCACATTCTCCTTTTCTGATTCCCAAGGAATCAGGAATAGAACCGAAGGTTGCGTATCCCTGTTTCTATTTACAACCTCCGCTAGTCAGAAGCAGCCATAACTGATGCAGAATAGTAGTAAGTACTAGGCCGCTGCAGCTCAGTCCCTTTGGCAACCTGACTGCCTCTCCTAACCTCCTCCTATTTTTTTTCCAGGACTAGAACCAAGTAGGAGTCATAGGGAGAACACACCAGAGCACCCTGGTGTATTTTGGAGACTGTGATGAAATTGGAGACAGGAATCTAGAACAATTTCCACTCCAGGCAATACTGGTTAGAGAAATGATGGATTCAAACCAAAATGGGCAATAAGAACCAGAAAGATGCAAGCTGAAAGACTAGAAACATAGAAAGATAAAAACTTTTGGTAGACAAGCTATGAAAAGGCAACTCAAATCACCAGAAGGCTAGGGTAACTTTGACAATCAAAAAGCAGAGATTAACAAAAACCAAAGGTGCAAAGCAAGATCATCTGGATACTCGCAATGTTTAGGAATTACTGTATTTATCTGAAAAGGTAAGTCTGTTTTATCCAGAATTCAAATTTAATTAGGTGTCCTGTATTTTACCGTCAACCCTATGCAGAGAACTTGTGAATTCACTAGCCATTAGGTAGCTTGTGGTGAAACTAAATCAGTATCAATGAAACGTTTGAAAGGGCAGTGGACTGAGAGGGAATTGCAAAGAGAAAGGGGCAGAGTAAGAGCAGTTATGGTTGGAAGCGCCTAGAGCAGGAAGGAGCAGATGTTGGTGTCAGAGCTGTGAACTGAGCAACAATCGAGTGCCAGTGAAGGAACAGAGAGAGCAGAAAATGCTTATCAGAAAGTGAGAAGCTGTGGTTCAGCCCAAAGCCAGCCAGAAGAGTCTTGCTGTCATGGAATTGTAAAGTTCCAGGGCTTCCTACCCCAATTGTTACTATTTCTCACTTTCCCTCTCCTGCTACCAGGAAATTGTCACCTTAATTTCCAATAGAGAGCTCCCCCAACCAGTAAGCTTCTATACATCCCACAGGGCAAGCAGCCTCTCTCTTTTTTTTTTTTTTTTTTTTTTTTGCGGTACGCGGGCCTCTCACTGTTGTGGCCTCTCCCGCTGCGGAGTACAGGCTCCAGACGCGCAGGCTCAGCGGCCATGGCTCACGGGCCCAGCCGCTCCGCGGCATGTGGGATCTTCCCGGACCGGGGCACGAACCCGTGTCCCCTGCATCGGCAGGCGGACTCTCAACCACTGCGCCACCAGGGAAGCCCGCAGCCTCTCTTGACGTGGATAGGCTAGGCCACCACTTCTGCATTCATTCAACAAATATTATTGAATGCCTACTACATGTCAGATGCTGTTCTGGGTGCCAGGTAGGTTTATCAAGTGTATTTCAGTCTCAGCCCAACTGCATTAAATTCTCCAGGGTTGCCTCTTAAAATGCAGGTTCTTAGGCCCCACACGAGCTATAAGCACCTCTAAGGGAATCTGGGAATCCGAACTTTCATAAACGCTTGAGGTGATTCCTAAATTTTTGAATCACTGATCTACCAACTGTTTAATACAAATGACTATGTTAATGCCTTCGACTCGTGAGAAATGTTTAGGAGAAAAGCAAAATGCGAATAATGCTATCTGGAAAATTAAATATGATTACTTGGTACTGGGTGAAGTTCAGGAACTTGCCCAAGCCACGTGGGTGGGAAGCGTCTGAGGTGGGACTTACATGGAAGTTTTCTATTTCAAAGGGAAGCTCTTGCTTCTCTGTGACCTGCTATATTCTAGACCCTGAGTCTCAAAACAGGAGTTGATCTGTTACACTTTTAGACCGACGTGTTGATGCAGGATAACAATGGGTTGAGACAGGAGAAAGGGGTGGATATTCATCTTTTTGGTTTATTAAGGTCAATTAGTACTTATTCTTTATTCTCCATTTTAAGTTTGCTTCAATGCTGAAATGTACCTTTATTTTTAAGGCTCATGAGACTTAGTTGCCCAGAGAAGATGCTCTTGATTCATAGAGAGAAGTCCTGTGCTGAAGAGTGAGTGTCAGAGCCTCTCTGTACACCTCTCTGCAATTCACAGAAACAAACCATGGTCCATTCACTAACACCTGCACCTGGGGACTCTCAAAGCTCTTAACAAGCAAGACTTGCTTATTCCCACTGTACCTTTTTGAAATAAAATGGGGGAAGAAGGTTGTATTCCCATTTTATGGGTTGAAAAATTGGAGTCGAGAAACCAATAATAAATTCCTTTCCTAGGCACTGGAGGTAAAAATTAGACAAATCCCCACCTATTGCTTCCTCCAACAGAATACATAGACTCCTTTCCTCATTTCCATCTGTCTCCTTCTGACGTGGAATTCATTGCACCCTCTTTCCTATCTTTCCCACCACAGCTCTCAAACCAAGGATGGCAGAAGAATAGAAGCCTACCACGCTAAAAGATTCATAACGAAATTAGAATGAAGAATGTGCTAATATGTACTTAGAGCTCTTCAGCTTGCAATGACCAAGTAGAAACACAAACTATGATTCAACTAATCTCTGCAATTACCTCACAGAAATAGCTCAGAAATAGCTCTCTGGTCCCATCTTATAAAGAAAAATAGAGACTCAGAGGGGTTAGGGATGTGCTTGAGATCCAGTGAGTATAAGGGGCAGGGCCAAGAGGACAAAACCCCCTCTCTGATCCCAGGCCCAGAGCTCCTGCCAGTTCAATGAACTTTACAGGTGGGTCTGCTGACAGTTCAAATTTGAAGGTCTTTGTCTATTTCACTCTCTGTTATACGGATAGGATGCTTCTTTTATAAAAGAGCATCTGCCCCCCATGCCCCTGAAATCTTTGCAGGACCCAATTTTTTCTGTTTAAAATCCAAAATTCACCATCTCTGACAGGTACAAAAAAGTAAAAGTACGAGGGTCATAGCTGAAAGGGAAAACGAAAAATAGCATACCAGATAAGCTTCAGATTATTATAAACTTAGATTATTATAGCTTCCTCAGGTTTTTTATAAGTAGAGTCTTTTATAACTCATAAAAATATTCATATATATATATATATAGACACACCCTTATAATAAACACAGAAGCACACTGTTCCCAGAATCTTTGGCTTGGCTGAAATATGATGATATTCTTAGTTCTTAGTATGGGGGAAAAAGCCTCTGAACACTGCAGGCTTTTTATAGCTCTGGCTCTGGGGCAGCTTTTGCTGCAGTAGCAACCCTGGATAGCAAAGGAGCCAAATAATGCTAATGGGGCAAACAGAATGTAATTGCTTATGTGTGCTGGTTATATCCTGAAACAAATTGTTTCTTAATGCTGAGGTCAGACAGGGTTTAATTAGGAGAAATACAATTGGTGTAAAATTCTGCAGCAGGCTGCTTGTTTGGTGTCATGCCAAGTCAACATCTAGTCTCTCCAAATGGAAATTTTCATTAGAGGCCATTGGCAGCCCTAGTTAGGCTGAGTTTCAACTTTTCCAAGTCTCCTGGTGATGGAAACCTGAAACTCAGCATATCTCTTGCCTAATAAAGGGCTGTCCCCCTTGCAGTTACAAACACCTGAACACGTGTGCACTATCTTTCTCTGTCTTTCACATACCCAGCTGCCCCAGTTTCCCCACCGGCAAAACACATATTTCCCGTGGAAGCTGGATAAACTAAAGCAGTCTTCCTCTTGTCTTGACCATTTTTCTTCCTTCCATAATTCTCACCTTAAGAATCTTCGATCAGCATATTACTACTTGAAAAATATTTTCATATGCATCAACTTATCTAATCTGACCAATAAACCTGAGAGGTGAGCAGTTTTTGTATGTAAGGGAAGGAGATGAAAGGAAGGTCACATCCATGATTGGCTAAGAATAGATCTCAGACCTCCTGATTGTGGGTCCACAGAATTCTGCACACACACACAGAATAGAAGATACACTGACGAGTCCAAATTTGTTCATGGAAATGAGGCACGTGCAAAACCATCCCTTTGTTATTTTCTTTTTACTTCATTTTATATAATATCTATGAAAAATAAGAGTGAAAGGTGTTATAATTCAACGCTGCACAAATTTCTCCAAGATTTTGCAAACACTCTTTATTGGATGTGACCCCTTCTTTTGTTGCCCCTAGTTTTTATACATAGCTTTTCATACACTCAAAGATCTCCATGGATGCCTGAGGCAATAATAACTGCTATTTACATTAATTTTAAGAGCCTAGATCTTCACACCTTCAAGGATAAGGTTGTATCAGTGTTTCTAATATAAATCCTGTGTCTCAAAAGTGCTTAATTTATTTGGAAAATTCTGCTTCTAGGCTGCTATTGTTTCTCTCTCTTCCTTTCTTTTTTCCTTCTAGCTAAAGGCAGTTTTCATTACAGTGACAAAGACCTCACTATGTTAAAGAAAATTGTACAGAAAGACCCCCCAAATCCATCTACCCAACAAAAATCTAAGTCATTTTCCCCTGCAGTATCATATCAGCAGTAACCGTCATGGGTTTAAAGACATATGGGACCAAGTTTTCATTTTTATACGTGGTTCTTATTTGCTGAGACTCGGGCTCCTTGTGAGTTGAGCTACATTTCATTTAGGTGTTGGGCCTCTGGGCTTGATCTAATGTGCCTGGCTAGGGTCAAGGTAAAGTTCTGCACAGGTCAAGCAATTACTAAGCAATCCTTACCTTCAGCTCTGCTGGGGCCAGAAGGCCATGGGAGATCCCACTGGGAGGGAGGTTTCTGAGCTGCCCGGGACCCAATCCCAGAGCAGGTTAGAGACCGGGAGTTATTGAAACCCTTCCACCATGTGAGGTCTGGTGCAGATTTCCCAACAAATTTCTTTCCATAAACTGAAGTCCCATTTGACTTTAGACCACGAAGGCCCCTCTTCTATATCAAATCTACACCAGAGATGAAAAGCACTCTTACATTTATTTTCTACACAATTTAAAATTCTAGTATTTAAAATTTTTCCTGTGTTAGTATTAGTTCTTCCATAACACTTGTTCTGAAATTGTGTATTTGTTCCAGTGCAATTGATAAACAGATCTACTAGGGAACAATTTGAGCATAACATGAATTTTGTATTTGCTGATGCTTGATTTTGTCCCTGAGAAGCAGAGAACTGCGTCCAGCTGAACTGAGTTGCATGGGAATACATAGGACCACACCTCAAACTGTTACCAAATGCAAGTTCGTGTGCCCAACACACAATGAGGCCAAACAATACCAAAACGTCAGAGCTTGGAGCAGAGAAAGGTTTATTGCAGGGCCATGCAAGGAGACAGGTGGCTCGTATGCAAAAAACCCTGAGCCCCCCTAAGGGTTGCAGCAAAGCATTTTTAAAGGCAAGGTGAGGGAGGGGCATGGTTTATCGTTGCAAACTTTTTCGTGTCTGAATCCTTTGTTTGTTCTGCAACTTTTTATCTCTATGTGAATGAAAAAGTGTTATATCCTTAAAGGTCAGAGCCCTGAGAATGGACTATCCTGTATATTTCAGGCTATAGGCAACTTTCTTAACTGGAAGCAAAAGCAACAGAACACAAAGGTTAAAGCAAAAGAAACAGATCCAACATGGAGTCAGATACGTTCTTCCCTATTACAAAACATGTACCAGCCACACTGGTTCACACAGTGTGTTATTCCACAAGGCAATGTTTTGTTACCCTTCTGTATTTTTGAACTTTTCTATTAACACAAGAGACAAAAACCAAACACACACACACACACACATGCACACGTACACGAATACACACACATGCACACACAGTAATGAAACATCCCAAACTTGTCTATCTGTCCTGGTTTAAAATGCCAAGTAGTTCATGTAAGAAAATTAAAAAACAACAACAACAACAACAACAAAAAACTGTCTGTATTCAAAGACTTTCAGTGCAAATCACTAAATCCTGAAGAAGTGGCTCCTTTTGAGGTTAGTAGTGGCTAGTTTAGTGATTTCAAACATTGCTACAGTTTCAACTCCATAAGAGAGTTTCCAGGTTATACAGAAGTTAATTAAAGAAGGATATATACTGCATCAAATTTTCGGTTTTGATGAAACAGGCATCTGCTCTAAATGTATGCCTTGAAGGACCTTCATCTCAAAAAATATGCCCAGAATTTAAGGCTGGGAAAGATCACTTAACTGTGACGTTTAATGCCAGTGCTGAACCAAGAACAATAAGCCACACCCATCTCCACTCTGGTACTTTCCATGGCATTTCAGGTACTCCACCTTTCACTTCACAATAACTCACATGCTACAACCCTTCTAAAGCTCATTTTCCCAAGTGAACTAGTTTTTTCAGGGCAAAGTGCCGTTTTTTATCTTAGTGTTTATGTATTCCATAAGCATTTAACAGATGTGAAACTGTGCTGTTGTTTTTTTTTTGATGTGTCTCTGAAAATGTTTAATGTTATGCCCCCTCCTTATTTTTCCCCATAAGCCCTATAGTTTTTATTGTGCAATTTTGCATGGCATGATGATTATTTACAGACACATATGTCCATTACAGCAGAACAGACTATATTTGATTAGCATGGGCATGACAAGTGTCTTTAAACATTAGGAATATCACGGGTTAGGGATTTCAAATCTAACACACCCAGAACTAAACTCCTGATTGTTTCTCCTTATTCTGTTTTACCCACAGTCACTCTCATCTGAATTAAGAGATGGCTCCGTCCTTTCATTGGCCCAGTCTAAAAACCCAAGAGTTATCCTTGAATCTTCTCTTCATCTTACCCCACATTCTGATGGCATGATCTTCAGAATGTATCACTTGTCAACATCCTCACTGCTTCCAAGTCACTGGGTGACTCTAATAGCCTCTAAATTTATCTCCTTTCTCCACTTTGCCTGACTCACAACCATCACCCAAGTCTAGTCTAAACCCAAGAGCCAAAGTGCTCCTTTCACAGTCCGATCACATCACTTCTCCATGACCTCCGGTGGCTTCCCATCTCCCTCTGAGTAGGAGCTAGAGGCACACAGAACTCTAGCTGCACCGCCCACCTGCCCTACTAGCGGAGTTTCCTCCCCAGCATCTTCTCCTACTGCTCTTCCTCCAGCTCATGCTGCCCCAGCTGTACTGCCAGGACAATAGCCATTCCTTCAGGACATGCCAGGTACACCTTCCTCACTGCGCACCCTGCCTGAAATGTGATTCACCCAGGTATGTGGGTGGCCAGCTCATCCATTCACCTATTTCAGTTCTGTGATCAAATGTCACCTTCTCAGCACATTGTTTAAACTGAACCCCGCTCCCCTAATACTGCCTCTGCCCTCCCCGTTATTTTTCTCAATGGCATTATCAGATCTATCCACCTACGTAAGTTTCTTGTTTTGCTTCCCATCTCCTTCCACTGGAATATAAGTCCCCTGAACATGGGGATTGGGGTCTGTTTTATACACTGCTCTCTCCCTAGCTCCTAGAATGATGCCTGGCATACAGTGGATGCTCACTAAATATCTGTTGAATAAATGAAATAAGGGATTGGTCTCTCCCTGTGCAGTAAATAGAGGAACATTATGGACCAGTGGGCAAAAGTTACAGGAAATCTCAATTTCAGGAATTGTATTTCAATGATCCAGTGTGTTTTCGAGACTAGAGAGCCCCCTGTCACCAGAAGTGTCTGTGGGGGCTCTGACGCTCCACAGATGTGCGCTGCAACAAGAAGACTGGTGAATTTGTGGCACGTGAGAATGAACAATACCTGCGGTCCCTTCCCGTGATGAGTGCCTATGATTCCTGCTATGCGTGTTGAATTTCTTGCCATTTGCAGTCATTCCTCAGAAAGGGCTGGTACAAGATCCATTTTCTCATAACTATTTAGTAGTAGAGGATAGAAGCTATGTTGTAATGAAAAACGCACTCCACCACATATAAGTTCCTAATAATCGGCTTATCACCTTGCCTGTCCCACCTTCCTCAAAGGGCTACGGTAACCATCAAATATTTATGGAGGAACTTTGGAAAAATAACGCGTTCAGTAGACATGGCAACAAAAAGGCATCTGTATAATGTGCTCAGAGTCTAACATCTTTTGAAATGTACAACTTCTGTACAATAATACCACAGAATGAGCTTTCCACCTTACAAGGTATTAAAGTACAATTATGAATGTTTTCCATACCAAAGCTATGCTGGGAAAGAGAAACTCATTATTTGTTGAAAGAGAAAGCTTGTTGTGTTCCCAGGAATGAGGAAAGTTTGCGATGGTAATCTGTGGCTCTTATCACAAACAATATCTTAGTAGACGTAATGGCCCTCAATATAAGATCAATACCAATAAAATATTAGTATCATTCTCGATAAACTTTATCAAGATTTATAAACTTAACTCCAACCCAAGGAAAAATACACATATTTTCCCCATAGAAATAAACTTTGTGGAGGCATAATAGATAAAATACTGAGAGGCACAGGCAACCAAATCAGGAAGGCCCTGCACCCCAAGAAAGCCAGAAATTGATTAATTGCCTGCAAGGTAATTAAGGAGAAACCTGCTTTGCAACTTTACATTGTCTTTGCTGTTTTCATGGTCTTTCCTGTCCACTGCCAGCTCTCCCAGGGACTACACCTGGCCCAGGCAGAGGCACAGAAAAAAAACCCCAAACCCTTTGGCTACTTCCAAGTGATTTCACAGCGGTGGGTTTCTGCCAGGGAAGGGGCACAAAGAACGGAACTAAATGAAATGGCTACTTGGGACTAGTGGGAATTTTCAACCTCACTTTCCTAAGACACAGACAACCCACCCTACGTTACTCTGCAAGTTGTTCAATGGTCAGCACGTGGTGCGGGGAGGGGGGTGCTGGCAGCCACACGCACTCTTTCCTGGAAGAGAAAGTACACTTCCTTCTTAGAGATGGCACTGAGCTAATGAGCTAAGGTGTCATCATGATACTATTCATTATCGTCCAGCATGGACAAGCTAGCTGCCTCTGCACAGCTGAACCTGGAGAAAGGAGGGAGAGCCTTTCTCCTACAAGAAGCAGAAGATGGAGGCCTACAAACGCCCTGGGAGCAGGGCTCTGAGGACAGCTTGGTGGTCACCAGCGGACCAGTGTCTGAGGGATGAGTGCCCTTCAAAAGGCTTCCCCAAAGTGATGGTTTTCCAGGGCCGAGATGGTCCCCAGGAGCCTGAGGGAGCAGGGGGGAGCTCTGAGAGCCCTCCTATTTGCATGCAGTTCAGGGAAGTGAGCTGTTTAAAGGTAAAGATTTTAGCTGCACAGGGAGCTTTGGCCTTTTCAGTGAAGAGGCCCAAGAGACTGCCTGTCAAAACAGAAGTCTCTTGCTAAAACTACCTTAGCCGAGAAAGCACGGGTATTCAGGAGGGGCTGGAGGCAGCAGAAGGGGAGACGGAGGGAGGGTCAGCTCTCCACCACCAGAGTCTGGGTAATGTGCAGAAGGAAGGAAGGGGGCTTAGGGCGCACGGGGAAGGAATAAAAGAAGAGATGAGTGGCTGTGCGCGTCTCCAAATGTATTTCCCCCTGGGCAGCAAGTTGTGGCAACGAATGTTTTAAAAAATTCATTAATTCAGTTTCACAAATAAGAAAGTGGGTTTCTTTGCCTTTCCCCTGATTACATCTTCCCTGTTCCCTGTTCTACCTGACTCTCTCCATCGTGATTCCCACTGAGAGATTGACATGGAGGCACAGAGCTGAGAAACAGTACGGTATTCTGCTAGTTCTTTGCTCTCTTTCCTTTTTAAAAATCGTGTCAAAGCCCCTTTCTTCAGTAATCCTTGATATTCCCTCAGGAGCTGAGTTAAGATTTAATTGTGAAATTTGCATAGTAACTCAGCAAATAAATTCTGTCGTCTCTCATAGACCTTTCACTGCAGAGGGCCATTTTGGTTATAAATCACTTATTTCGAGATCTCAACTGCATCAGCATTTTATACCCCCAAGGAAAGTGATAAGGGGGGAAAAATCCAGTGGCATGCAGAGTTAGTGTTTGGCTTTTATGTCTCTGTGTAGAGCAGGACGGAGGGAGAGGCTGCATTGGGAGTGACAACGAGTGCTCTTTTTACCTACTGCTTCTCCAAGGAAAAGCTTTGTGGCGATAGCCTGGCGCTCGGACCACTCCCAGGAAACCTCACACGCCTCTTCCCCTTTCAGCACATGTGTTAAGAAATCCCAGAAAGTAAGCAGAACCTGAATGTAGGTGTGACGATTCACACGAAATTCCCAATAACCAGATGCTCATAGTAAAACATGTGGGGAAGGAATCTGGCAAACAATGGTGCAAGGAGAGTTGTATTCCTGTGGAAATATTAAGGACCCAAAAGATGATGTGTCCCCAGCCTAGTTCAAGTTCACCTAGAGGTTTTGGGCTCCATTTGGGACTCATCTCAGAAAAAAAGGTTTGTTTTGTTTTGTTTTCTTCCCTCTTTCCCCAGGCTGAAAACACTTAAATCTAGGCCATCCCAGAATGTTGTAAATATGGTTGTTTGGTTAAACCGAATAAAAACATTTTCACCAGAGCCCAGAGAACTAAGCTTTTTCTATACTATCTTTACATGTTGTATTTAAGCATCACCACTATCTTCCCCTTTCTAGATTGGGTCCAATATGAGCACGATTTAGACCATAAAGGCAGTCAGAATGTGTGGCATGGCTATGACGACAGAAGAAAGAAAGAAGTATCATCATCGGATACCAAGGAAGAACACAAGAAAGGCTAAAGAAAGGGAGGGAAAAGTATATTTGATTATTTACCCTAGATATCCAATATCTCTGTCTGGAAATACTACAATGTAAGGAGGCTGTGTTTGACCTACAGAACATTTCTGTCTCCTAAACTTTTCTGGTCTCCAGGAAGGAAACCCTAGTAACCCCTTGAAACAACTCATTTATGTGGATAATCAGAGGTTAAACTGCTAATGAACCAAGGCTTGAGAATTAGTTTTAAAGAATACTGTCACTCTTTAAGAAAAAATTTACAAAGAACAAACAAGGAATTTTATGCAGATACCTTGCATTCAGCTAAAAATTTGAAGATGGATGATCAAACACAAGCCCTGTAGTCATATTTCTTTCAAACAACTGATTTCAGTTCCTTATTTATTCTGAAGCTGATCAAAACATGGTGCCCTAATTTTCAAGTTATGCTTTTCAGCCCCAGGAGATCAGTGAAAATTTGAATTCCGCAGATGAATCAACAAGTCAGCATGTCTCTACCAGATGCTTATCTCCCCACTGATATATGCCAAGTGGTCCTTCAATACAAGAGTTTCCTTTTCTTCTCTTCTCCAAATCTTCCATTTGAGTCAATGTAAGTTTCTAGGATTCAACTTGAGCTGCTTTTTTTCTCCCGACTCTATAACTAAATCAATAGTAATTTTTCCTCAAGAAAATGTTTTCTCAAGAACTCTTTATGAGTACAATATAGATACTAGCTAAAAAAACAATACTTGCTTGAAACCAACATTAGGCCTATAAGTGAAGCACCAGTCATAGTTAAATTTAAATCAGGAATAAGAAAATGTGTCTACTCTAATCTACTAGTCATTATTGTTTTGGAAATTCTGGCTAAATTAATGAAACAAACAAACAAAAATACCAAATATGTAGAAGCTAGAATAGTGGGGGATATAATTTATAAGTTATATAATTGTATGCCTAGAAACTCGAAAGATTTTGTCAAAGATCAATAAGGATTAATACCAAATGAGAAAGTGAGACTTTTTTTAAAAGCATTCCATTCACTTTAGTACTAAAAGTAAATTTCTAGGAAAATAAGAAGAAACAGAAGTAGGCTAGAGTAGCAGAGACAGCCTCCCTGCAAAAACCTGGAGAGTCTCAGCATTCCAAATCCCAGGAACAGAAGTTGGGAATCGGACATGACGGCTGAACACAGGAAGATGAGTTGAGAGTCAGAATACCCAACAACGAGTTTTCTTACCCTTCGCTCCTATTCTGGCAAGTAGTATGCCTGGTAGCCAGGCACTGAAAGTCACTGCCCCTTTATAAAATTGTGACTCTTTATTAAATTAAGAAAAAAAGGAAACACATGCGTGTTGGTTGCAAAGCACAATTCACTCATTTCGATGGTCTCAAAGGTTTATCGTCTCCTCCCTATTTCATGTAAAGCTGCCAGTCCATGTGCAGGACAAGACTTGCAGTAAACTTTGTAGCTGCTCAATATAATACATGAACAGGTAACTTAGGAAAGAATGGAGTATTTAAGAGAAAGACAAGATAAGCCCCACAGAACGCAACATGAAGGAATTTTAACGGAACAATAGCCTCTCATTAATATCCTCAAAGAAATTAAGAAGAACGGATTTTAAAAACAAGAACAGGGTGGCATTACAGAGAAAACGATAATAGGAAAACAAGAATGATTTCTTGGCAAGAAAAATAGTTTGATCAAACAAAGAATCTCACAGAATATCTAGAAGATAAAACACTTCTCTCACAAAGAAAATTCAAAGAGAAATTAAAAATATATGAAATAAAAGTTAAGTGACAGAGTTGATTACTTCAGGAGGTAAAGTATCTGACTAGAGGAATTTCAGAGGCAGAACACAGAAAGCAGAAGGGAGGATAATAAAGAAATGATATAATAAAGATTTCTCAGAGCTGCAGAAAGACAAGAGTTGAAAAGATCCGCAGAGGAACATAATGAACGTCATATGAACATAATGAACATACGAACATAATGAACATACGAACATACGAACATAATGAACGTCAGTACATTCGACACAGGGTCTCATTACAATGCCAGAAATGAAGAGACCGTTCCAAGAGCTTCCAGGGGAGAAAAGCAGGTGACAGACAAGGGAATTAGATCAGTATCTGGTGTCCCATCCGCAACACTGTGTACAAGAATGTAATGAAGCTTAGCTGATAATGTGCTAAAAGGAATTATATTTAACACCAAATTCTATGCCCAGGCAGCCACCCCTTTACCCTGACAAAGGGCTGAAGAGATGCTCTTAGAAAAGGTCAAAGCAGAGTGTTCTCTAGACTCAGGGACTCCAGGCACCTCTTGGGCCAGGGTTAGGGGCCATCTCAGAAATGAGGTTTGATACATATATACAATGGAATACTACTCAGCCATTAAAAAGAATGAAATAATGCCATTTGCAGCAACATGGATGGACCTAGAGATGATCATACTAAGTGAAGTAAGTCAGACAGAGAAAGACAAATATCACATTATATCTCTTATATGTGGAATCTTAAAAAATGATACAGGGCTTCCCTGGTGGCGCAGTGGTTGAGAGTCCGCCTGCCGATGCAGGGCACACGGGTTCGTGCCCCGGTCAGGGAAGATCCCACATGCCGCGGAGCGGCTGGGCCCGTGAGCCATGGCCGCTGAGCCTGAGCGTCCAGAGCCTGTGCTCCACAATGGGAGAGGCCACAACAGTGAGAGGCCTGCGTACCGCAAAAAAAAAAAAAAAAAAAAAAATGATACAAATGAACTTGTTTACAAAACAGAAACAGACCCACAGACTTCAAAAACAAACTTATAGTTACCAGAGGGGAAAGGTGGTGGGGGATAAATTAGGAGTTTGGGAGTAACATATACACACTACTACATATAAAGTAGATAATCAACAAGGACCGACTGTATAGCACAGGGAACTCTACTCAATATTCTGTAATTACCTATATGGGAAAAGAATCTGAAAAGGAATGGATATATGTTTATGTATAACTGAATCACTTTGGTATACACCTGAAACTAATACAACATTGTAAATCAAATATACTCCAATATAAAATAAAAACTAAATTAAAAAAAAGAGAAGTGGCGTTTGAGTGAGAACCCGCACATCAACAATGAGGTCCCAGCCCCTTCCCCAATGGCTCCAAGGATACTGACGAAGAAGCTTATATTTCATGGGCAGAAAAGTGGAGGATTCCTCTCCAAGGAACCTGATGAGCCCAGGGGAAGGGACAGAAACTAACATTTAAGGCACTCCTAACAGAAAGGCTGGTTCTCCACCTTGTCTCTGGACAGTGAAGGCCACTAGTTAGCAATCCCATATTTTCAGTGCTTTGTCTTTACATAAGAACGGACACACCAGGTTCACCAGATGTGTGAGGGAAGCTGCACCATGAGAGAAAGACAAAAAGATGAAAACAAGCAAGTTGGAAGGGGATTTTGCATCAGTAGACACTATGAATGCAGCCAGGAGTGGGAAAAATACTTCAAAAATATTCTCAGTGAGATAAGCAGAGACATTAATCCATAAAATAAGAACAGTAAGTTATAAAAATAATACTCAGTGAATAAGAAAGAGGCCTTAGAAATTAAAGTATGATAGTAGAAATTTAGAAAACATATTGATAGAAGGTATGAAAAACAAGCTTAGAAAATCTCCCAGAAAGTAGAATAAAAAGTCAAAGAGATGGCCAACATAAAATGATATAAAATTACAAGATCCATGTGGAGGGTCCAGTATCCAAACCTTAGGAATTTCAGAAAGGATAAAGAAAAAACAGGGGAGACATCATAAAATTTCTTGGATATTAGTTTCTATCTTGAGAAATACTATAAAGTGTCCAGCCCTTTAAATAAAAATATCCTTACCAATTCAAACCATTCTGACATTATTTAAAAGTATACACCACGAGGGCTTCCCTGGTGGCGCAGTGGTCGAGAGTCCACCTGCCGATGCAGGATCTTCCCGGTCCGGGAAGATCCCACATGCCGCGGAGCAGCTGGGCCCGTCAGCCATGGCCGCTGGGCCTGCACGTCCGGAGCCTGTGCTCCGCAACGAGAGAGGCCAGAACAGTGAGAGGCCCGCGTACCGCAAAAAAAAAAAAAAAAAAAAAGTATACACCACGAAAAAGATACTAGAAATTTCCAGGAAACAAAAAGAAAAAGCAGTCCTCATACAAAGGGATCAGGAGTATGAATAGTAACTGACTTCCAAAAAGTAACAATGGAAGCTGGCAGACATTGAAGAACTTCCTTCGAAGTCCCATGGAAAATTATTTCTAACCTAGAATTATAATTGAGCCAAATTGGTAATTGAGTGTGAGTACAGAATAATAATATTTTCAGGTGGTACAAATATATCCATAGGATCTCAGAAGGCTACTAGAAGCTGTGCTTCTTCAAACCTAGAAATAATCCAAAAGAGAAGAAGACATAGATTTCAGTGGACAGTGGGGGAAGCAGAAGGAATTTCTTGGATGAAGGTCCAAGGACACCTGAAGAGGCAGCTGCACATCAGGCCCAGCAAACCATCAGTCTGCACAGGGACAGGAAAACATTCTGAGATAAATAACTGAACAGAGAGATTCCCTGAGGTATTAAGAGCTTATCATTGTGTGATTAATTAATAAGAAATGTACAGAAAAATAAGTGGAACAAACGTAAAATTAGAGGGAATAAGTAAATCCAAGGGAAGCAGAAACTTACCAGAAATGTTGACTTCCTGCGAATGAATGGTGAATAGGTTTTATGTGAACTCCGATCTCTTCTAGGGTCCAGACCTAAGTTGTAAATATGTGAGAATTCTGTGAAAGATACGGATTTGGGGACAAAGGGAGTAGATTCCCAGGAACGGCACAGACTTCAAGTAAAGGAAGGTGACTTCAGCATTCAGGAGTGGGGGAGGCACCGAGGGGAGGGACCTGGTTGGTCCTTTGGTAGAAACGGAGAGGAGGACCACTTATGCTATTGGGGTGGTAGGAGCCGCTAAACATTTGTGGTTAATTTACAAGCTGAGTGACAATAAATCAAGAATGTTGAACAGGTAAATATTTGGAAAATGCTAAGGCTTTACTCAAAATTACCAATTTCTACTGTGAACGGGAGTCATTGAATAAATGATGTCAAAGGGCAAAAACGAAAAATTTAAGAACAAGAATTATTCATATCTTCTTATGTCAGATTTGTATGTTAAACATTATTTATTGAATTTATGAGGCCCCAGCTCTTTCCGTAAAGACCAAACTAAGAAAACAAACAAATGCATTTTGACAGAAAGCACCTTGGACTGACGTTGGGAAAAAGAAAACACCCAAAATAATACAATCTGCTCAGCTAACTAATGTGGTACCAGGCCTACTTGCAAAATATCTATATTTCTTGAGGAAGACAATTCCTTTTGAAGGAATTTTCACCCCAGACCCTGGAATAAATTAAGAGTAGAAAGGCTAGATCAGAATGCATGCAAATTCAGGGTGCACATTTGATTATGAAAGTAAGATTGGTTGACTTAAGCAATTCTGCTTTAATATTTCACTAATTAGGTAGGGGACAGCTCTGATTGTGATGAGATTGTCCCACTCTATCTCAGATTTCCTAGGAGACACATTAATTAAAGCAATTCTCCCTCCTCATGAACTGAAACTTTATGGAGGCCAAGTGAACCTCCCCCACCTTCATCCTGTCACACACCCAATCTGTACCTTCCCCTGGAGAAAAAAAGAGTGACAGCAAAAAAATAAGAGGCAGAAATAGCATCACAACCCTGGTAAGGTTGTCTGAACATTTTTAGAAAATTCCAAACAGTACAGACACAGTAAATCACCAATGGCTTAGAAAGACGTGACATGACAGATCTTGCTATAACCACGGGGAGAGAAATACCATCAAATAAAAACTTTCTAAATGTAAATGCTTAAAGCCCTACACCAATGCATGAGCTAAAGTACCACATGACAGACAAGGAGAAGAATTAAAAGTAGATATACATCATTGCTTACACGTCTACTCAGACCATCGTTCATGAAGAAGCACCTTAACAGATATTAAAGATATCCCTGTTATGATTGATGGGGAGCGTAGTGTAGACAGGACACGGCACACTTAATGAGCTTCACGTCAACTCCCCTCCATCTCGGGCCACGTCATGGGAAAACCATGAAATCAGAGTATGGCAGGAAGAACTATTCCCTCTTCTCTTTCACCACTATCATCAACACACTCACCGATGTTGCGATTTGACAAACAGAGAGCATGCAACAAAGAACAAGAGCTCAGACTCTGGGATGAGATCAATCTAGACTGAATTTCATTTCTGTGACCTCTAATACTGACCATGCTTCCTCATATTTAAAATGTAAATAATAACATAAACTTTGCCATTTTTGACCCAATGAAATAATGTAAAGTCCTTTACATTAATTTTATTGCCCTTCAGACAGTCCTCACTATAAGGTAGCTTTCCTACCATCAGCATAAACAAAAGAGCATACTTCCACTGGTCCACTTAGGACATTTTAGGCACGGGAAGGTGTAGAGAATAAGCGGGAAAGAGGAGATCAGAAGATTCCAAATATGCTTATTAAGCAATCTAAAATGAATGGTTTTTTTAATTAAGCTAAAAAACATTTATTGTCAACTATATGACAGAAATCATCTCTATTTTTCAAATTCCTAAGCGTACCGAACAAAAGTGTCATAAAAGAGGGGAGATACTTTACAGGATTAGTCATAATTGGAATTAATTTAATGTATTTATTAACTATATACACTGTATTGATGTCCATTTAGTTGCAGAGAGAGAGAAAGAGAGCTCAAGCTTTTTATCTAGGGATCTTGAAGCCAAGGCAACAACAGTTACTAATCTCTGATATGTATCCCTGAGTCCCTAAGGATATATCTGATTATTAAAAATGGACATGCAGAGCCCATGATATAATCATAAGGGAGTTATGAATTGTTAAGTCTCAAATAAGGACTTCTAAAAAAATCTTTTTATTGGAAGTTGTACACAAAAGAAGGGAAATAAAGTAGATACTAGCACCTTACCACCTACTTTCCAGAAATGAAATTTGTACAGATTTCACTAAAGGTCTCTGTCTTAGCTTATGCTGCTATTTTTAAAAAATACCACAGACTGGGTGGCTTAAATAACAAACATTTAGATCTCACAGTTCTGGAGGCTGGGAAGTCCAAGATCAAGGTACTGGCACATCTGGTGTCTCATGAGAGCCCACTTCCCAGTTTGCAGACAGCTGTGTTCTCATTGTATTTTCACATGGCAGAGGGAGAGAACTCTGGCCTCTTAACCCCCTTATAAGGGCACTAATCCCACTGATGAGGGCTCTGCCTCCATGACCTAATGACCTCTCATAGGCCCCACTTCCATCACATTGGGGATTTAGACTTCAACATATGAATTTTGGGGAGACACAAACCTTCAGTCCATAGCAATTTTCATTAGTCTTCAGTAACTTCTCTGAAACCTCAATACCATGTAACGGATTTTGGATCATTCTAGGTCTAGAACTGTCATGGAATAGGGCACACAGCAGAGAGCTTTTGAGGAACCCCAGGAGACCCATGTGACAGATGATGGACCTCAATTCAGAATCATGGTCCTACTCTTCACTACATTTCTGCAGTGATTTGTAGAATAAATCTCTCAATCTTCCTAAACCTGCTTTATTTTCTTAATAAAGTAAAATGAATGGTTCTCATGGTCTTGTCTCAGAGAAAGTCATGAGCACATACAGAGCAATTTTAGAGGGAGATTCTAATAGATCAGAGGAGTGAAGATGGATGGGGGAGGAGAGCACAGCTTTGGTTGTTCCTGCTGTGCCTTCTGCTAAGACCGGAGTACAGTGTGCTCAAGCCCCGCACAGCCCCTAAACCTGCAGGTTCTGAAAACCTGCCCCGAAACGTTAGCTTTCTAAAGCTCTGTAGTGAAACCAGGGTAAGAATTCAGGTCCACGACACTCAGCTGACAAATAAGAAGAGAACTGGTTTTATAAGCGATGCTGTCAGGCTCCGTGGGTTGGAGAAAATGGGAGTCCGGATGGGTGGGTTTTCTTGGCAGGCTCCTAAATAAGAGGTGTGGAAAGCTCCTGTCGTTCAATTCTTTCCAAAACTAGGGAGAAGCAGGACTCAAGGGAACACCTTGAGAGAATGTCTGAGGGGTTTCTTATTTCATCGGAACCAATGTGCCCATCCCTGAAGTTTACCAGGATCTGCAAGCCACACGTTTGTATCTGTCCCTGTGCTGATCTCTCACTGGAAATGTATTTTTGGCTCCAATTCAAATTCATTGGGTGCCTAGAAAGAGATATTATTTGTTATAAAGCCATGCCAAGATTGCTTCCAGCCTAAACGCTTCTTTTTCTAAACCCAGGGACCCGTGTTTAGGATGTCTTCAGATAAAAAGTGACAAAGATTAAAGAAATACAGACCTGATGCTGCATAATTTAAAATTATATTGATACAGTTTTTTCAGAAACCCTTTTTTAAGATATCCAAAGTTTCTAAATCCAAGTTTCTAAATGCATTAGGCTGAGTTTATCTCTCAACATCTTTGGGGAAAGTGTGATGTCTGTTAATCCCCTCTTCTGCTTCCCTAGCTCAGCACTTAGAAATACGTAAACTACCCCCTTGGAAGCCCATTACAAGATAGGCCTTCCCTCTGCCTCACTTCTCCAGCGACTGGGGAGGAGCTAAGAATGTAGGGCTAATAACTATGATATAGTAATGCACCTGCAAGAGGAAGTTTTCTATAATAAAGACATACTTATTTCTGTACAGGGGAGAGTGTTACTGTTTAGCTTAGAGAATGTTCTGAAAGGTCTTATCTTAAATGTAGATAAAGGAAAAATGAGTGCACAGAACAAATTCAGGCTTCCAAAGATTTTAGTGACTTTTTTTGGGGGAAACCTGGTGAACACATAAAGCAAGATGTGAAATACCATCATGGGTTTTTAGAACTGGTTAAAGGACAGAAACTAAAGGACAGAAATCAATAGTGATTTCTCAGGTTCAGACAAAGTTAATAGCTACTGCCTTAAGAATCTGATCATACTTAATCCTCTGGTGCTAATTTTCTTCAATATATTTATTAACAACCTGGAAGTGCAAAATGTGCTGATAAAAAATAATTACACAGCCTGTCAAGGCTAGCAGAAATTGTGGGGCAGGCAGAAATAAGTCACAAAGATGGCCAGGGAATGAAATTCAGCTTAGATAAGGAAAAGTAATGCTACGCTGGAAATCATTTTCAATAATCTTTCCAAAAATCCCTTAAACTGAATAAGAGATGTTAGAGGGATGCCATTACATGGAGCAAAAGCACAGGTCCCCCTTTATTCTAAGAACCAAGTTCAGTTTTAGCCGGATCAGTTTAAACAAGACACAGCAGAATTCAGGAAGAGCCTGAAAAGGATGACCCAAGTAATAACCAGAAAAAAAAAAAGAAAGCCTGAACATGCTGTTCTGGGGAGAGATGTTAACACATAATAAGTTCAACATGGTCTGCCTTGACTCCAAGAACTGGAGTGAATAATTGGAAACAATTGCTATACCTTAGCTGTACCACGGATGATTCATGATTCATTGTAAAAATAGCTTTTCTGAAATATTATCTCCCCAACCTGTGCCTTCAAAATGGGTCAATTAATTCAAAGCTCCTCAATTAGCAAACTTAAAAGACTTATCTATTAATAAGTACAAGTCATCAGCAGAAAGGGGAAAGGGTTCAAAGCTAAGCAATGGAAACTTTGCCCTGTGTTTTCATCTCATTCTTCCTCCATTCCCACACTTCTGGGGACTTATGGGATCCGTCATAAAGGACAAGGATCAAGTGCTCTGCTTTCCTACCTGCCAAATATTATTTAACTTCTTTCAGATTTAGTTTTTGACCCTCTGACTTTCCAATTTAGAGGACTGGGCCATGGTTCTGTTTTTAGAACAGAGAGAGAAAACAGAGAAACTATAGATGTATGAGTAGAACTAAGCACTTTTGCACTTAAAAATCTGTCATGGGGAGGCAATTATAAGATGACAAAATAAAGATAACACTGCCTCTTTCTTTTCCTTTCTATAACCCAAAAACAAGGGTGTGTTGGGGGGACCAAAAGAAATACTGTGTTTTCCATGAAAATAGAACTTAGAACCCAAGCCAAAATATGTATTTTTTAAAAATACCTGCCAAGTGCAGGGAAAATTGCACTGGAGTGAAGGGGGACACCAAGAGAGGATGCCTGCTCCCATCCGTCTAAAAGGACTTCTCCAAAGTAGTCTGCAAAACAGCTGTGCAGAGCCTGCCAAGGTGGGAGCCCTGGTAGGTGGCCACGCACTTAAGGTTGGGGCCTGATGGGCTGTGGCTGGAGTGTGGAGGGACCATGGGAAGCCAGCTCTTGCATGGTCTCAGAATCACTGCGCAGCATGGGATGTCCCAACCTTTGAAATTTTTTGGAGTAACGTGACTGTATTCATTTTCTCGGGCTGCTATAACAAAGCACCACAGATTGGGTGGCATGAACAACAGAAACATATTGGCTCATGGTTCTGGAGGCTCAAAGTCCAAGATGAACGTGTCATCAGAATGGGTTCTCTCTGAAAGTACCCGGGAAGGCTCTGTTCCCTGCCTCTCTCATACCTTCTGGTGGTTGCTGGTCATCCTTGGAGCTCCTTGGCTTGTACAGGCATCACTCCAGTCTCTGCCTCTGTCTTCACACGGTTTCTCCTCTACGTGTGTTTGTCTCTGTGTCTCTGATCTTCTCACAAGGACACTAGTCATATTGGATTAAGGGTCTACTCTACTCCAGTATGACCTCATATTAACTCATTACATCTGCAATGAACTTACTTCCTAATAAGGTCACATTCTGAGGTTCCAGGAAGTACATGAATTTGGGGGAACATTGTTCATCCTAATACCAAGACCCAGGATAGCTGGTACCTTCAGGCCTCTGGCAGAAGCAACAGAAAAATGGACAAAAATGTTATCATCCCATGCCTTATATTATTACTCATATTGAAAGGAGAACCTTCACCCAGTAACAATTGATACAGATCAAAATTATTGAGTTCCTAGGCTCAAATAAAAGAAAAAAAGAATCTTTCTTTAGTGTACTCAAGCTAAATAAATACATAAAATAATCAAGCACCCGTAAGTGTTAAAAAATAAGAATAAAAATTAGCTTCAGACCTCTCTACTGAAGCATTCAGAACAAGGCATACAAGTTCACAGGGAGAGAAAGCATGATTCAAGAATTTATGCCTCACGATAATATTACTTAAAAAGAAAAGCAACTTGCACAGAATATAATACTAATAACACTTTGAAAAGAGTTAACAGAGGATTGGAATACAATTCAGCAAAAATGAGCAGAGTTTAAAATGTTCCTACTCTTCAACCCCTTTGAATCCACTCCTAAGCATATAAAGTTACACATGTAACAGTGAGCAGCTTAACAAATGTTCAAGGAAGCATTGTTTATCCAGACCCCATACTGGAAACAACCTAAATATTCGTCAACAGGAGATTGTGTTATATTTCTGGAGTTGGCAAACTGTGTTTATAAAGGGCCAGACAGTAAATATTTTCAGCTTTGTAGGTCATATTGGTCTCTACCTCCACTACTCAACTCTGCTGTTCTAAAAAGCAGCCAAAAGCCATTCGTAAACAAACAGGCATGGCTATGTACCAATAAAACTTTATTTACAATATCAGCTGATAGGCTAGATTTGGGGAACCCCTCATACATAAGGATACAACAAAAAATAAATTGAAGAACGCACAAAATACAAATTGGAAGGATGCACACTAAAACTGGAAGACACCCTTAAGGAAAAAAAAAAAGATGAATAAAGAAGTTGTAGTTAAAGGATGGTCAGAAAAAATACTTAAGCCAGTGAATTTCTTTCAAATTCAGATGCAGGTATTCAGTACAAACAATTGGCTACTTGCAAAAGCACATACGGTCATGAATTTTCCTATAGATTGAACCCAAAGACAATACCCACATTATTGATGAAAATGTCAAAATAATACTTAACGCCCTATACCCAGCAGAAAGATATTTTAATTTTCCAATATTCCACATTCTCCATAAAAAAACATTCTTTTTTTAAAAAAAAGAACAGTTTTTAACCTGAGAAAATAATTTTAAACTAAAATAATTTATTTTCTCAAAATATTTTAATAAATTTGAAAACAAATACTTAAGGGGACGGGAATTCTAGTTGCAACAAGTCAGAAATTTCCCTATTACATTAAAAAATAAGCTCCTCAATATTTTTTCTCCATAGCCCCACCACACAGTAAAACTCCTGTTAATTCTCTAACACAGGGGTCCCCAACCCCCGGGCCATGAACCATACCGGTCTGTGGCCTGTTAGGAACCAGGCCACATAGCTGGAGGTGAGCGGTGGGCGAGCGAGCAAAGCTTCATCTGCCGCTCCCCATCACTTCCCGTCACTCGCATTACCGCCTGAACCATCCCCCCGTGGAAAAATTGTCTTCAACAAAACGGGTCCCTGGTGCCAAAAAGGTTGGGGACCTCTGCTCTAACAGATCTTTCACTTGCTCCATTTCTGGATGCTGAAACCACCCACATGTGCAAAGGAGATGGGGAGGAATCCCATATTTATCAACTTCTGGAAAATTAGATTCAAAACTTGATGCATGAATAATTATCTACTGAGTAACTGTCTGGTTCTTTGCCCACTCATGGCTGAGGATGAGGAATATATAACTCTACAAATGGCAAACGAAGTATGTGGAGAAGTGTTTGGTGATCAGAAATGTAGAGGGAGGTGAAGGAATTACCAGAGGTAGTGGTATAAAAACAACAATAACAGGAACTGAGCCATGATAGGTGTACAAACTGATACTCACAGGTGCCAAATAATTTGTCCATAGGTCACACCCAAAAATGTGGTAGATCCAGGATTCATATCCTAGTTGGCGAACCCCAAAATGAGTGTTTATACGTAAGTAGAGTTTGCCATATTGTAGAAGGCTAGAGCACGTTCTTTATGAGAATCCTGCTTTAGGACAAGGAAATATCATGACTGTGTATTTTCTGGACTGTGAAGGAAGGGGCTGATGATTCAAGAACAATCAACCATCACTTAATGATTATCCACTATGAGTGTAGCACTTTATCAAGTCCTGGACAGAAACAGAGCAAATCCAAGTAAAAAGAGCTGATAATCAAGAACATTGCACACGTAACAGATGTCATCACTAAAT
This sequence comes from Grampus griseus, assembly GCF_964374135.1. NCBI lineage: Eukaryota > Metazoa > Chordata > Mammalia > Artiodactyla > Delphinidae > Grampus > Grampus griseus. Next base: position 77,678,538 of record NC_139007.1, read on the forward strand.
AGCTGTTGAATTAATGGATTGATGAATGAGTGAATGCCAAGGTCAATCTTGTGACCCTGGGTTGGACACTAAGTTTACTAGAATAGTCACGTACATACATGAAGGTATCACACCCGCCATTTGGAAGAAGAAAGCTCCAAAGTGTTTACTGAAGGCTCTCTCCTCTCTCTCTCTCTCTCTCTCTCTTTCTCTCTCTCTCTTTCTCTCTCTCTCTCTCTCTCACACACACACACACACCAGAGAGATGCTTCTTGACTCCCTTAGACACAAGTCCTGCCCTAGACTTGGCAAACTGCCTTTTCTGCCTACCCCACAGGATTGAGCATCTGAAGTGAAGTGGAAAATAAAGGCTGAAATGAAGCCATATTTGGGCACAAGCCTTGAGAGATGAAAAGAAGAGAGGCATGCAAGCCCAGTTAGAGAGTCTTAAATATAAAGTGTTATCATACAGAGTGGAGAAGATGGGTGAGCTACAGCTCTGTGAACAAACTCCAGGTGTTCAGCGCTTCTCCCCCTTCCTCCTCCCTTTCTCCCTCGCTTAGACTAAGAAGAGGAGATACCTTACAAGTCTTTTCAGTGTGTTTGGGTGGTATTACTTCCTGTCACTGACAGACACACATTGTACTGATGCTCCCGCACGGACAGGAGGAAGATGGGGAATCCTAAGCTTCATTCTTCACCACTTTGGTGGCCGGGGCTGCAATCACATTTTCCTACAAAGTAACCTCAACTAAGAGATCAAGAGAATGATGCTTCCCATTCAGGTCAAGAAAGATGCTCTAGGAATAAGCTGGAAGTGTTCCTGTTTGTTGTACTCATCCTGGAAAGGCGTTCCGTTGTCAAATGTTGGCCAGGAAAGAGAGAAATAAAAAGAGATGGAAAGAGAGTTGAGGAAATGCAGACATTCATTATGGTGAAGGCTCTGGAAGACAACGTGAATGTGCCTTCCACTCACCAGAAGATTCAGGAGGAAAGGCTTCTTATAATTCCACAGCCCAGTGCTGACAGCATATTTTCAGCATGAGGTACATTAGCAAATAAGGAAAAACATCCCCCGAGCCTCTAATAACATTTATTTCATGCATCATTTCCTCCGAGGAATAGGAGGCCATGTATTTTTTTATTCCTAGTGTGTCCTGTCTACGAAATAATGGCCAAACTCACCTGTTTCCTTCTGTGTATCTTACAACCCTCCTTGAGATTCGTTTGTCTTTCTCCAGCTTCTCTTCTTTCTCTGCACTCTACACCATGCAAGTCTAAATAAAAGGGATACAGATATTAACGACAAACCAGATTTACTGAATCTGTATGTCTTGGGCAAGACATCTCAAATCTTTTATGGAAGAAGGCAGAGTGAGAATCCAGAATAAATAAATCAAATGGCCTATGTGGCCTAAACTGGAATTAGTACAAAGAAGCAACAACGTGAGTGATTCCCAAGCGTTACCAGTGCTATCAGTCCTAAGCACCCACCAGGTCCTCTAGGCTTTCTACTGACCAGAGTTAGTCTGGGTCTAAACATGCTCCTGGGCCCAGCCGCACAGAATATCCAGCGGAGAAAAGGTTCTTCTTGGCCCTAGGATGAGGATACTATACTACAAGGCCCATGCTGGGTGATTAACAGAGTAATTCCAAATTCTGACTTCCCTTTTCTTCACTTCATCACCAAACCCATGGGCCTTAATTCCTCCAACTCCTACCAGGGCCTATTCTGGAAAGAAAATGGCAAAGTTGATCTTTGCACACAATCTGAAAATTCCTCTTCCCCCAACCCTTAGCCTCATAATACAATAAGCCACCACCAAACTCCCAGCCAGAACAGGCAGTGGAAGGGCCTGCCTAGTCCCAGAACAGACCTCACCCAGCTCTATCTGAACCTCCTCCAGGGAAACGACAAAGCTGGGTGCCACATATGCTCCAAGCTACAAAGCTTTGAACTGTAATAATGACATAGAAAAATGGTTGTGATAAAATGTTAAATGTAAAACAGAATATGGAACTGTGTCTACATTACAGTTATAACCACATAAAAATGTATTCATCTGGTAAGAGAACAGAGAACACGAAGAGATGAAAATGGCCATTTACTGCAGTGGTGAATCACAGGCAAAGATTTTCTTTCATTTCAATTTTCATTAACATATTATGTTATTTGTGTGACAAGGAAAATAAATGAAATGTCTGATCATGTCAAGTTGCATGCTACAGTTAGCACTGTAAGCTGAACTTGCAGTTCAGTTTCCTCAAACCTACAAATACACTGACGATACAATGAGCTCACCACAGTATCAGTCCTGCAAATATGGCTACAGAGATAACTGAACAAACCTTCTTACCTGGGTCGTTCCTTCATACTGTCCCACCCGGCAGCTCTCAAGGAATTTGTAAGCTTTTGAGCAGTTGAGGAAAAAGATAACCATATTACCTTAGCCCCAAATTTATACCAGAACAAAGGTATTTGTCTTCTGCTGCCTTTTCAACCCACCAGAAAAATGTCAAGTCTTTCATGAGTGGGTGTAGGGGTATCATGCCATAACATCATCATTTATTAATTTTGCCCAGATTTAGTTAAAGGTATGTGAAGTTCTAAACTAGTGACAACTTTAAATCAATTTAAGAAATTCTTGAATATTTTATTATCACGTGTTCAGAATGGCACCCAAAACTGCAAGGGACCTGAAAGAAAAGGAAAAAAGGTCCCTGTTCGTGGCAATATCAACCAGAGAGACTCAATTTGGGTGTGGGGACCGTAGTCACAGAAGATTCAAAGGAGGTGAACTGTGTTGTACAAGATCCATTGTTTCCCACATTATGCCTGTGTAAGGCTGGGTCACTTTTGTCCCTTAAGAACCCATTCTCAAAGAGAGGGGAAGATGGCGGATGAGTAAAACGTGGAGATCACCTGCCTCCTCACAGATACACCAGAAATACATCTACACGTGGAACAACTCCTACAGAGCATCTACTGAACGCTGGCAGAAGACCTCAGACCTCCCATAAGGCAAGAAACTCCCCACGTACCTGCACCAGTGGGAGGGAGCTGTGAAGGAGGAAAGGTCTCCACACACTAGGAAGCCCCTTCGCGGGTGGAGACTGCGGGTGGCGGAGGGGAAAAGCTTCGGAGCCACAGAGGAGAGCACAGCAACAGGGAGGGCAAAGTGGAGAGATTCCCGCACAGAGGATCAGGGCCGACCGGCACTCACCTGCTCGAGACGCTTGTCTGCTTACCCGCCGGGCGGGGCCGGAGCTGAGGCTCGGGCTTCCGTCGGAGCGCAGGGAGAAGACCTGGGGTTGGCGGCGTGAACACAGCCTGCAGGGGGTCGGTGCACCACGGCCAGCCGGGAGGGAATCCGGGGAAAAGTCTGGAGCTGCCGAAGAGGCAAGAGACTTTTTCTTCCCTCTTTGTTTCCTGGTGCGCGAGGAGAGGGAATTAAGGGCGCTGCTTAAAGGAGCTCCAGAGACAGGCGTGAGCCGCGGCTAAAGGCGTGGATCCCAGAGACGGGCGGGAGATGCTAAGGCTGCTGCTGCCGCCACCCAGAAGCCTGTGTGCGAGCACAGGTCACTCTCCACACCCCCCTTCCAGGGAGCCTGTGCAGCCCGCCACTGCCAGGGTCCCGGGATCCAGTGACAACTCCCCCGGGAGAACGCACAGCACGCCTCAGGCTGGTGCAACGTCACGCCGGCCTCTGCCGCCGCAGGCCCGCCCCGCACTCCATGCCCCGCCCTCCCCCCACCCCCGGCCTGAGTGAGCCAGAGCCCCCGAATCAGCGGCTCCTTTAACCCTGTCCTGTCTGAGTAAAGAACAGACGCCCTCCGGCGACCTACACACAGAGGCGGGGCCAAATCCAAAGCTGAGCCCTGGGAGCTGTGAGAACAAAGAAGAGAAAGGGAAATCTCTCCCAGCAGCCTCAGAAGCAGCGGATTAAAGCTCCACAATCAACTTGATGTACCTGCATCTGTGGAATACATGAATAGACAACGAACCATGCCAGATTTAGGAGGTGGACTTTGACAACAAGATTTATGATTTTTTCCCCTTTTCCTCTTTTTGTGAGTGTGTATGTGGATGCTTCTGTGTGAGATTTTGTCTGTATGGCTTTGCTTCCACCATTTGTCCTAGGGTTCTATCTGTCCGTTTTTTTGTTTGTTTTTTTTAAAATTTTTTTCTTAATAATTATTTTTTTATTTTAATAACTTTATTATATTTTATCTTACTTTATTTTATTTTACTTTATCTTCTTTCTTGCTTTCTTTTTTCCTTCCTTCCCTCCTTCCTTCCTTCCTCCCTCCCTCCCTCCTTTCTTTCTTTCTTTCTTTCTTCTTCTACTAATTCTTTCTTTCTACTTTTTCTCCCTTTTATTCTGAGCCATGTGGATGAAAGGCTGTTGGTGCTGCAGCCAGGAGTCAGTGCTGTGCCTCTGAGGTGGGAGAGCCAACTTCAGGACACTGGTCCACAAGAGACCTCCCAGCTCCACATGATACCAAACGGCGGAAATCTCCCAGAGATCTCCATCTCAACACCAGCACCCAGCTTCACTCAACGACCAGCAAGCTACAGTGCTGGACACCCTATGCCAAACAACTAGCAAGACAGGAACACAACCCCACCCATTAGCAGAGAGGCTGCCTAAAATCATAATAAGGCCACAGACACCCCAAAACACACCACCAGACGTGGACCTGCCCACCAGAAAGACAAGATCCAGCCTCATCCACCAGAATACAGGCACTAGTCCCCTCCACCAGGAAGCCTACACAACCCACTGAACCAACCTTAGCCACTGGGGACAGACACCAAAAACAATGGGAACTACGAACCTGCAACCTGCAAAAAGGAGACCCCAAAAAAAGGAAGATAAGCAAAATGAGAAGACAGAAAAACACAGAGCAGATGAAGGAGCAAGATAAAAACCCACCAGACCTAACAAATGAAGAGGAAATAGGCAGTCTACCTGAAAAAGAATTCAGAATAATGATAGTAAAGATGATCCAAAATCTTGGAAATAGAATAGACAAAATGCAAGAAACATTTAACAAGGACCTAGAAGAACTAAAGATGAGACAAACAATGATGAACAACAAAATAAATGAAATTAAAAATACTCTAGATGGGATCAATAGCAGAATAACTGAGGCAGAAGAACGGATAAGTGACCTGGAAGATAAAATAGTGGAAATAACTACTGCAGAGCAGAATAAAGAAAAAAGAATGAAAAGAACTGAGAACAGTCTCAGAGACCTCTGGGACAACATTAAACACACCAACATTCGAATTATAGGGGTTCCAGAAGAAGAAGAGAAAAAGAAAGGGACTGAGAAAATATTTGAAGAGATTATAGTTGAAAACTTCTGTAATATGGGAAAGGAAATAGTTAATCAAGTCCAGGAAGCACAGAGAGTCCCATACAGGATAAATCCAAGGAGAAATACGCCAAGACACATATTAATCAAACTGTCAAAAATTAAATACAAAGAAAATATATTAAAAGCAGCAAGGGAAAAACAGCAAATAACACACAAGGGAATCCCCATAAGGTTAACAGCTGATCTTTCAGCAGAAACTCTGCAAGCCAGAAGGGACTGGCAGGACATATTTAAAGTGATGAAGGAGAAAAACCTGCAACCAAGATTACTCTACCCAGCAAGGATCTCATTCAGATTTGATGGAGAAATTAAAACCTTTACAGACAAGCAAAAGCTGAGAGAGTTCAGCACCACCAAACCAGCTTTACAACAACTTGTAAAGGAACTTCTCTAGGCAAGAAACACAAGAGAAGGAAAAGACCTACAATAACAAACCCAAAACAATTAAGAAAATGGGAATAGGAACATACATATCGATAATTACCTTAAATGTAAATGGACTAAATGCTCCCACCAAAAGACACAGATTGGCTGAATGGATAAAAAACAAGACCCATATATGTGCTGTCTACAAGAGACCCACTTCAGACCTAGAGACACATACAGACTGAAAGTGAGGGGATGGAAAAAGATATTCCATGCAAATGGAAACCAAAAGAAAGCTGGAGTAGCAATTCTCATATCAGACAAAATAGACTTTAAAATAAAGACTATTAGAAGAGACAAAGAAGGACACTACATAATGATCAAGGGATCGATCCAAGAAGAAGATATAACAAATATAAATATTTATGCACCCAACATAGGAGCACCTCAATACATAAGGCAAATACTAACAGCCATAAAAGGGGAAATTGACAGTAACACATTCATAGTAGGGGACTTTAACACCCCACTTTCACCAATGGACAGATCATCCAAAATGAAAATAAATAAGGAAAGACAAGCTTTAAATGATACACAAAACAAGATGGACTTAATTGATATTTATAGGACATTCCATCAAAAAACAACAGAATACACATTTTTCTCAAGTGCTCATGGAACATTCTCCAGGATAGATCATATCTTGGGTCACAAATCAAGCCTTGGTAAATTTAAGAAAATTGAAATTGTATCAAGTATCTTTTCCGACCACAATGCTATGAGACTAGATATCAATTACAGGAAAAGATCTGTAAAAAATACAAACACATGGAGGCTAAACAAAACACTACTTAATAACGAAGTGATCACTGAAGAAATCAAAGAGGAAATAAAAAAATACCTAGAAACAAATGACAAAGGAGATACGACGACCCAAAGCCTATGGGATGCAGCAAAAGCAGTTCTAAGAGGGAAGTTTATAGCAATACAATCCTACCTTAAGAAACAGGAAACATCTTGAATAAACAACCTAATCTTACACCTAAAGCAATTAGAGAAAGAAGAACAAAAAAACCCCAAAGTTAGCAGAAGGAAAGAAATCATAAAAATCAGATCAGAAATAAATGAAAAAGAAATGAAGGAAACGATAGCAAAGATCAATAAAACTAAAAGCTGGTTCTTTGATAAGATAAACAAAATTGATAAATCATTAGCCAGACTCATCAAGAGAAAAAGGGAGAAGACTCAAATCAATGGACTTAGAGAGGAAAAAGGAGAAGTAACAACTGACACTGCAGAAATACAAAAGATCATGAGAGATTACTACAAGCAACTCTATGCCAATAAAATGGACAACCTGGAAGAAATGGACAAATTCTTAGAAATGCACAACCTGCCAAGACTGAATCAGGAAGAAATAGAAAATATGAACAGACCAATCACAAGCACTGAAATTGAAACTGTGATTAAAAATCTTCCAACAAACAAAAGCCCAGGACCAGATGGCTTCACAGGCGAATTCTATCAAACATTTAGAGAAGAGCTAACACCTATCCTTCTCAAACTCTTCCAAAATATAGCAGAGGGAGGAACACTCCCAAACTCATTCTACGAGGCCACCATCACCCTGATAACAAAACCAGAGAAGGATCTCACAAAGAAAGAAAACTACAAGCCAATATCACTGATGAACATAGATGTAAAAATCCTCAACAAAATACTAGCAAACAGAATCCAACAGCACATTAAAAGGATCATACACCATGATCTAGTGGAGTTTATTCCAGGAATGCAAGGATTCTTCAATATACGCAAATCAATCGATGTGATAAACCATATTAACAAATTGAAGGAGAAAAACCATATGATCATCTCAATAGATGCAGAGAAAGCTTTCTACAAAATTCAACACCCATTTATGATGAAAACCCTGCAGAAAATAGGCATAGAGGGAACTTTCCTCAACATGATAAAGGCCATATATGACAAACCCACAGCCAACATTGTCCTCAATGGTGAAAAACTGAAAGCGTTTCCACTAAGATCAGGAACAAGACAAGGTTGCCCACTCTCACCACTCTTATTCAACATGGTTTTGGAAGTTTTAGCCACAGCAATCAGAGAAGAAAAGGAAATAAAAGGAATCCAAATCAGAAAAGAAGAAGTAAAGCTGTTACTGTTTGCAGATGACATGATACTATACATAGAGAATCCTAAAGATGCTACCAGAAAACTACTAGAGCTAATCAATGAATTTGGTAAAGTAGCAGGGTACAAAATTAATGCACAGAAATCTCTGGCATTCCTATACACTAATGATGAAAAATCTGAAAGTGAAATCAAGAAAACACTCCAATTTATGCTTGCAACAAAAAGAATAAAATATCTAGGAATAAACCTACCTAAGGAGACAAAAGACCTGTATGCAGAAAATTATAAGACACTGATGAAAGAAATTAAAGATGATACAAATAGATGGAGAGATATACCATGTTCTTGGATTGGAAGAATCAACATTGTGAAAATGACTCTACTACCCAAAGCAATCTACAGATTCAAGGAAATCCTTATCAAACTACCACTGGCGTTTTTCACAGAACTAGAACAAAAAATTTCACAATTTGTATGGAAACACAAAAGACCCCGAATAGCCAAAGCAATCTTGAGAACGAAAAACAGAGCTGGAGGAATCAGGCTCCCTGACTTCAGACTGTACTACAAAGCTACAGTAATCAAGACAGTATGGTACTGGCACAAAAACAGAAAGATAGATCAATGGAACAGGATAGAAAGCCCAGAGATAAACCCATGCACATATGGTCACCTTATCTTTGATAAAGGAGGCAGGAATGTACAGTGGAGAAAGGACAGCCTTTTCAATAAGTGGTGCTGGGAAAACTGGACAGGTACATGTAAAAGTATGAGATTAGATCACTCCCTAACACCATACACAAAAATAAGCTCAAAATGGATTAAAGACCTAAATGTAAGGCCAGAAACTATCCAACTCTTAGAGGAAAACATAGGCAGAACACTCTATGACATAAATCACAGCAAGATCCTTTTTGACCCACTTCCTAGAGAAATGGAAATAAAAACAAAAATAAACAAATGGGACCTAATGAAACTTCAAAGCTTTTGCACAGCAAAGGAAACCATAAACAGGACCAAAAGACAACCCTCAGAATGGGAGAAAATATTTGCAAATGAAGCAACTGACAAAGGATTAATCTCCAAAATTTATAAGCAGATCATGCATCTCAGTAACAAAAAATGAAAGAACCCAGTCCAAAACTGGGCAGAAGACCTAAATAGACATTTCTCCAAAGAAGATATACAGACTGCCAACAGACACATGAAAGAATGCTCAACATCATTAATCATTAGAGAAATGCAAGTCAAAACTACAATGAGATATCATCTCACACCAGTCAGAATGGCCATCATCAAAAAATCTAGAAACAATAAATGCTGGAAAGGGTGTGGAGAAAAGGGAACACTCTTGCACTGCTGGTGGGAATGTGAATTGGTACAGCCACTATGGAGAACAGTATGGAGGTTCCTTAAAAAACTACAAATAGAACTACCATATGACCCAGCAATCCCACTACTGGGCATATACCCTGAGAAAACCATAATTCAAAAAGAGTCATGTACCAAAATGTTCATTGCAGCTCTATTTACAATAGCCCAGAGATGGAAACAACCTAAGTGTCCATCATCGGATGAATGGGTAAAGGAGATGTGGCACATATATACAATGGAATATTATTCAGCCAGAAAAAGAAACGAAATTGAGCTATTTGTAATTAGGTGGATAGACCTAGAGTCTGTCATACAGAGTGAAGTAAGTCAGAAAGAGAAAGACAAATACCGTATGCTAACACATATATATGGAATTTAAGGGAAAAAAATGTCATGAAGAACCTAGGGATAAGACAGGAATAAAGACACAGACCTACTGGAGAACGGACTTGAGGATATAGGGGGGAGGAAGGGTAAGCCGTGACAGGGTGAGAGAGAGGCATGGACATATATACACTACCAAACGTAAAATAGATAGCTAGTGGGAAGCAGCCACATAGCACAGGGAGATCAGCTTGGTGCTTTGTGACCACCTAGAGGGGTGGGATAGGGAGGGTGGGAGGGAGGGAGACACAAGAGGGAAGAGATATGGGAACATATGTATAACTGATTCACTTTGTTATAAAGCAGAAACTAACACACCATTGTAAAGCAATTATACTCCAATAAAGATGTAAAAAAAAAAAAGACAAAAAAAGAACCCATTCTCTTTATGTCATCCTTTTTAAGAAAGAACACAGAACAATGCTGTAAATCTGTTGCTGGGCACATAGGGTAAGGAAGGAAAGAGAGGGAAGAAATAGATGGCAGAATAATCTTTATGAAGGGAGAAAAAATAAGTAAAATAGAAAGTGAGTAGTTAGGTTGAGGAAGAATTTGCTTAAAGACAGTCCGGGAAAGATTTACAGCAGTAATCCCCAACTTCTTTCACCACCAAGGGCCACCTTTCTTACTTTCCTCAGTAAGGTACACATTTTACAAATTTTTGTCTACAAACCACACAACCTTTATGGCTTGCTGATTAATTTACTTCATCATTTGTGTTCACTGACAACATGCAGAATTGCCATTGGAGCTTTTTAATCATCACAAACTAGCTTATATGAGTACATCATACTCAGATTTACAATGATTCCCTCCCGCCCAAAATGGTGATTTTGTGGTTAGTCATCAGAGCCCTGCTGCAGAGAATCACTCACTTTTGATAGATTAAAAATAGCTCAAGGGTCCCATTATCTCAGAGTGCCAAGAGGTGCAGGAATCCCAGGGTCGAAACCATGGTGGTCAGGTCTGGAGCACTCAAGAATACCGGCAAGAATGGAGAACACGCTCAGCCAGGAGGCAGCTGGGCTTGAGGGTGGTAAATGTGCTCAGGAGAAGATGCTCAAGGTTCCCCTGGAAAGCCCCACACTCACAGGGTGGGGGGCACCAGCCAGTGGCTGGGGGGCTGAGGAAGTCTTGGGAGAGGCAGATGGCCTTCCTACGTGTTCTTGATTTCCATTTTCCAATTTCTCCTCAAATCTCTCTTTCATTACCTTTCCCAGCATTCTTTGAATAATCACCTTTTAAAGAATTGTTTGTGTTTTAAAGAAACAGTGACTTATCAGTATTTTTCTAGAGACCTAAGGTATATTAAGATTGCCATTATTACTTTCAAATTTGGACCTTCTGTGATCCTACTCTGAACTCAATTGTATCCTGTATGCTACAAAGGGCAAAAAAGAAAGAAGAAAATTTTGTATGCCTTTACCCACAAGGAGCTTTACAAATTGGATTCTAGTTGAAGTTCAGAGTTTGGCATGAAGAAGAAAGAAAACTACCCAGCAGGGGACTGTGCTGGGCCAGCAGTGTTTGTGGGTAGTGCTATTAGGAAAGGAGCTGCTCTAGCAGAAGAAGAAGGGCAGCCCTTCTCTAGGCAAAGCCTGTGGGTACAGAAGCTTTCAGGACAGGAATTAGGGTTTAATCTATAATTAAATCACCACTCCAGCAGCCATTTTCCAAAGAGTACCCCATAACACGTTAAAAGAGAAAACCTCTAATAAAGGACTAGCATTCTTTCACTTTGTTTAACCCAGCGAGTCCCTAGGTAATTAAACTGTAGAAATCCTCTTCTGTGCAATATGTACTAAGACCCCTCACATCCTATTAACTCAATGAGAAGAGTGAGCGGAAGGTTTCGAATGTGGAAAAACCTCACACTGGCTAAGTAGCAACTGGAAAGCTGAGAGCAGAGATTCTGATTTAGGAAGTCACAGGATTGACAGAGGCGATACAGAGACTCAAGAAGGGAATTTAAAAGGGAAGTTGGATGATATCAGGAGACCCTCCTTCATTTTCTCTTTCCAGCTGAATGATCATATCCATAACTAAATTATAATACATGAATGTACCTATGCTTGTATATTAGGTTTTCATATAGCTTTTTTTTTTTTTTTTTTTTTTTTTTGCAGTACGCGGGCCTCTCACTGTTGTGGCCGCTCCCGTTGCGGAGCACAGGCTCCGGACGCGCTGGCTGAGTGGCCATGGCTCACGGGCCTAGCTGCTCCGTGGCATGTGGGATTTTCCCGGACCGGGGCACGAACCCGTGTCCCCTGCATCGGCAGGCGGACTCTCAAGCACTGCGCCACCAGGGAAGCCTTCATATAGCTTTTTTTAACAGTAAAAGAAAATGACACACTGGAGTTAGTTTTCTGCTTCTTTTTACTTGTGCATATTCCCTGAATAAGATTTTCCCAATGCCTACTGTCCTCAATAGGTAAGAACGTTTTTCATGTCCTATAATTTGTGCTCTGTTTTGCTCAGTCTGCAATTGCCCTACCCTACTCCTTTTTTCCTTCTTCCATCCTGTTCTCTGTTTTCCCACCAAACCTGGCCCTCTTCACCCATCTCCTAATAAGGAACCCGAATTTCCAGCCAATCATCTACATACAGTTGAGAAAGAAGAGTCATGGAAACAGCAGAAAGGAGGGAACATGCAAGAATAAGAAAGATACTATTATATTTTTGAAGGAAGCACTAAAATCAGTGAGAAGCAGGAAGGCACCAATCACAGATATACATGCATAATCAAGTATGTAGAAACATGACAGAATTAGTAAAACATAATAATGATGATAATCAAAATAATATGTTTACAGGCCTTCTCAAGAACTCACGTTTTTGTTTTCTACAGCATGGCTAGGGTATTTATTCTTAGAGAAAATAAGTACCCAGTGATGTCAGGTGCCCAGTTTATCTCATCTCAGAAATACCTTATGATATCTTGGTGGTTAAGGGCTTTGGAAGCCCCAATCTTTTGGAATGGAGAAAAGGAGAGTTTATAAGAACATTTAAAGGTGTGTGTCTTTATATGTTTATATCAGCTTTATTTGTAATACCCCAAACTGGAAACAACCTAAATGTCCATCAACTGGTGGACAGATAAACAAATTGTGCTGCATCCGTGGAATCCAACACTACTCGTTAATATAGAGGAATGAACCACAGATACACAGACAACGCGGTTAGATCACAAAACACTAAGCCTGACTCAAAAGCATGCATTCTGTGTAATTTCACTTACAGAATGGATAGGAGAAAATAATGGAATCCATGCTGACAGAAAGTATATCAGTGGTTGCCTGTGGCCAGGAGGTTTGGGGACATTGACTAGGAAAAGCACAGGAAACTTTCTAAGAGTAATGAAATTATTCTATATCTTGATGCAGTCACGGTTACATGCATGTACGTTTGTCAAAGCACATTAAGTACAATTAAAACGAGTGCACTTTATTATGTGGCAATTATTATATCTCAATAAAATTGATTTTAAAAGTGTGCACTCTGGGAATTCCCCGATGGTCCAGTGTTTAGGACTCGGTGCTTTCACTGCGGGGGCCCAGGTTTGATCCCTCGTCAGGGAACTGAGATCCTGCAAGCCGCGTGGCATAGCCAAAAAAAAAAATGTCTGTGTGTTCCATCTTTGGGTACTAATATTCCTTAGAAAAATATTGATGGTGTTTTCTCTGCTTTGAAAAAGTTGAGGAAGGTTGACTATCCTGATTCTAACTGGGTTAAGGGGGCAAATACTCCAGTCCCAGGGACCTGGGGAAAGAAGTGCAGTCCCCATACCTCACCTTCTGGACAAGAAGAGCTTTGCTGACTGAGGGGCTGATGCATCCAAAAACAACCCACAAAAAGGCAATAGATAGAGGCAAGGATTTAAAACATCTACGAAATACAGAAAGAAAGAATCTGCAAATTACTTTTTTCACAGAAAGAACAATGATCATTAATGGCACAAAAACAATTTTATTGAGCAGTCCCATCTGAAACCCTTGTGCCAATCTTCTGTGCCAACATTGTGGTGATCTATATGACTTTTTAAAAAACCTGTTGCTACAAAGCATGTAGCAATAATGAATTCAACATAAAAACATTCCTTTAATGCAAAGTTGAATTTACAAAACAATAAGGAAATTTCCCAAGGGAAAATAAGAAGTGGAAAATGAGTGGTTATTAGTCTTGGTGTGACAGGAGTTTTATTGATTAAGCCAGGGGAGAAGATGAGGACTTGTGGCTGCATGATGTGGGTAGCGTTACCAGAGACACCTGTATTAATCCAAGACCCCAAATGAACGCATGGTCGTGGAAGGGGGCTGGCTTGTTGCCACTGGTTGCTCTCCCTGGGAATCAGACTACAAGACAGAGCTTAGCATGCAGGGTGGTTTACTAGGGATTGATGCCCCTGGGAGGAGAGACAGAATCAGGATTGGACAGAAAGAGAAGCTGAACTGCCATATACTCACAACAAGGCTTTAGGTAGCCCCACAGAGGGTTCAGAAGGTATATGGCTCTTCAAACTTGTCTTTGGTTGGAATAACGGAGACCCAGATTTTGTACCTCAATGGATCCAGGCTGACCCTGGGAAAGGAGCATGACCTTTAGCTGATAACAATTCCCTGGCCTCAGTTGTCAGCAGATAGAACTCCCAGCTGGGGAAACAAGTCCTTCCACCCAAAAGGGGTGGTATAAGTAGAGAAATCTGATAAATTCTGGTTTGTATTAATGCCAATAGCCTGGGAATGTAGACCACATCACAGCATACATTATACTGTTTTAGTCTATCTCTCTTAGCCCGAGTAGACCAAAAAATTTTTTTCTAGAATTAATAAAATGTCTGCCCTCACATGGGTTTCAGGTTTGAATTCATGCTACTTGATTGGTCTGGGAAATCCCAAGCAAAAGAATCAATCTAGAAGCAGTCCCAGACTAGTAATGCCCTGGGTACCTGGCTTAAAGAAACAGAAAATCTTTCTGGAAGGATACATCTTCAACCCAGGCAGCAAAAGATTCCCATGGGTAAAGACCCCCAAAAGCATGAGCTCAAATGCAAAATAACAAAGAAATGAAAAAGTAATCCCCCATAAGCAAAAATAACAAGTAGAAGAATTAGATGCTTAAGAAATTCAGGTAAAATATTTATTAAAAACAAATATTAAAAGAAAGATATTTACCTTAAGAATTTACAAAATTAAAAATATGAGAAAGCAACAAAAACTATATCAGTTTTGAAAAATAAATTTTAAATATAATTAAAGGATTAAACACTAATTTGGACACCGAGAAAGAGAAAATTGGTAAACTAGGAAAATATAACCAAAGAAATAACCCAGAATAAAGAGATGAAAAATGTGAAGAGGGATTAAAAGACCTGGGAAATTGAATGAGGAAGCTCAAACTTTGTCAATTAGAGGAGAATAAAAGAAATGGGGAAAAGCAAAATTGGAAGAGTTAATGACAGGATTTTCCAAAAAGGATGAAATGTATGAATCCTGTGATTCATAGAATTAAAAGATTCCAAGCAGAAAAAGTGTGTCTGGAGACCACCAAAGCAAAAATAAGATCTTAAAAGCGGCCAGGTGAGGGGGGGCGTGGAGAATCAACTTAAAGCAGAAAAGTAATTAAAAGAAAAGTGACAATGAAGTCAGAACACAGCAACGAATTTAAACTTTACAAACAGCTAAACTATATTTTTAAAAAATTGAGGGTGAATATGACCCAGCAGTTGCACTTGTGGGCATTTATTTGTCCCAGAGAAATTTATGTCCATGTGGAAACATACACGAATGTCCAGAGCAATTCACAATAGCCCCAAACCGGAAAATACACAAATGCTTTTCAATGTATGAATGGTTAAACAGACTGGCATACTTATGCCACAGAACACTACTCAGCAACAAAAAGAAATGTACTATTGATACACACAACCTGGATGAATCTCCAGAGAATCATGCTGAATAAAGAAAAGCCAATCCCCAAAAGTTACACAGTACATGATTCCATTTATATAACATTGTTGAAAAGCAAAATTATAGAGATGGAGAACAGATCAATGGCTGCTAGGGGTTACAAATGGAGGGAGTAAGGGGTGAGCGTGTCTGTAAAGGGTATTTAGAGGGAAACTGTGGTAATGGTTCACTACATATCTTGACTATTGTGTCCTTACACAAAGATATACACTTGATAAAAACTGAGAGAGAGTGAGAAATGAGTGCATGCAGAAGTGGAGAAATCTGAATAAGCTCTGTGGTTTGTATCACTAGCCAATTCCCTGGTATGGATACTATATTACAGCTCTGCGAGACATTCTCTTTACAGAGGTGGGG
The DNA here is from genome assembly GCF_964374135.1 of Grampus griseus. Lineage (NCBI taxonomy): Eukaryota > Metazoa > Chordata > Mammalia > Artiodactyla > Delphinidae > Grampus > Grampus griseus. Next base: position 77,694,500 of record NC_139007.1, read on the forward strand.
GGAGGTAAAGAGAGGGCACAGCACACTTCCTGTAAATCTATAATTATTTCAAAACACAAACAGCATAACAAATCAAAAGTGGAATAAAAGAATGTTTAGAAAAAAAAATTCATTTACCCCTAGCACACCCTCACTGAAGGACCCTCTACTGGATATGTTTCAAGAAAGAGAAAAATTGTCTCATAGGGGAAAAAAAGGAATTGTTAACAAGGAAACTTCACAATTCAAACTCAACAAAAATTGACCATTTAAAAAGATAACAATAATGTTACCCATTTTTGAGTGGTATAATAACAAAGTAGAAATAAACCACTATAATAACATGTAAGATGGAAAAAAGGTTTACCCAAGATAAAATGCTTAAGGTCCATATGTCACTCAGGAGGAAGATAGAGATATTAATTGATTTTAGACTTTCTATCATACATGTTAATATTTTAGAGGTAACTACTGGGAAAAAAATGAGCAAATCAAAAGAAGATAGGAAAGCAGGGAGAAAGGAGTAGTAAAAAGAACAAAGTAAGTTGGTAGAAATAAACCCCTAAATTCACAACGACTGTAAATGGAATAAATTTTCTAGTTAATGATTAGAGATCATTAGATCAGATTATTGTAAAAATAAGAAAATAAACTCCAGCTATGTTCTCTTTATAGAAATTTCAACTGAAACATAAGGACATAGAAAAATTGAAAGAAAAGGAAAATATTAACCAAAATAAAGCTGGTGCAGCCATATTAAATTAAGAAATGGAGATTTCAAGACAAATCTTAAAACAATCAGTATTGTTTTTATCCCTGAAAATCATGAAACAATCTAAATGTTCATCAATAAGACAAATCATGGTAGAGTTATTTAATGGAATACTATATAATCACTAAAGTCAGTGAACTGGAGCAACATAAGCAATGGTATGGAAGAAAAAAATCAAATTGCATTAAAATAAGTAAACTATGACACTTTTAATATAAAGGTTAAAAACAAGTAATAATAATTTTTTCAGTTTGGTACATTCCTGGTGATATTTGGCTTCCCTGGCAGCTTCCTGCTCATGGAAACTGCAAAACCAAGACTCATCCCCTTATTTAGATCTCTACCAGAATGGATGGCAAAAGTCTTCGACTAGCCCAAGCCTGGGTCCATTGCACTAAATGAAGAGTTAAGGGCTGTGAACCCCAAATGGTCAGGGCAGAGGGGGCTGAAACATCAAAGGACTGAACAAAACGCCTACGTTTTAAGAGGACAGTGAATGTTGGAAATAAGGGTTCCCTTGGAGCAATTTCAGCAAGGATCTGTGCCTGAAGAGAAACAGGATAAAAGTAATTCTTTGGGGGAAAACATGGTGTCTAAAAAGTAAGGTCAGAAACAGCAAACTCAGCAAATAATAGAAAATTCATGTTGGAGTTTTCAGTGAACTATTTCACCAGCACTGAACCACCCACTTCCACCTCCACAGATAAAATCACTATATAGCTTATCAAGTAGTCTATGAATTTAAAAATTAGACGTCATATAAAATATAGATGTAAAATTTTTTTTTTAATTAGGGAAAAGCATAAAACCCTGGCTGAGAGGGGTGCATGCTAAAGCATCTTCTAAATGCTAAAGCATCTTCCTTGCAACCCACTGGTCTGGCGCACTGTGGCATTTCCTCAGCTTTGCTGAATCAACACCCTCGTGTCCAAAACAGTCATTCACATTTCACTGAGAAGTGCTGGGAACAGTGGCCACACAGACATACGGCCAGTTTAAAGCAAATGGGAAAGCAAGACCGTAAATCTCCTGACTATTACAAAAAGAAACAGAATCTTGGTTCCTAGGATCTGGAGAAATAGCTTTTCTCTATTCAGGACCCGTGCACGGCAGCCAGGAGCTCCTCATTTGAGTACATGTGCCAGGAGACCTTCTTGCCATCAGAGGTGATCTTGCCCTCGCCTGAGAGACTGACGGCTGCATTTGATCAACTGCACAGGGGACCTCAGATCTTCCACGATGATTCATATTTTGGGGGCTTATTATTTGCTGTGGGTAATTCCAGCCTGTTTCACATTTGAATATGACAACTCCATTCCATAATTAGAAGGAGAGATTAGAGTGAACCAAGTAGCTATGATTAATAATAACTTTATTGTGGCTATTAGGTCAGTATTTTCTTTGGCTGTTATTAAAACACATTTAAGTGGAGAACAATCTGGCTGCAATTTTGTCCGCTTCCCCCGCAACCCTACCCTTCCCTCTACACATTCTCTATCCTGCTTTAAATATTACTATGGAAATGAAATGCTATACAAGAGTCTTTTTTAAACTGTAGGTTAAACAAGGAATCTCTCCTAATTCCTGTCTTTCAGGGAATATTAAGTAATTGCTTTATGTAACCAGTAGCCCGCTGGACAGAGGATCCTGGGAATCAACAAGTGCTAGACAGATTCATTTATCTCCACCCTCCTCCTTCTGTGCTCCTGCTTTCCGTTAAAGCCTCTACCACCCACTCAGTCTCTCAGATCCAGAGTCTGGCTGTCGCCTGGACCATTCTCTCTCCCTCCTACCCCATCACCAGTCAAGCTCCAAGTGCCAAATATCTCTTCCACTTGCATCTTCTGCCCCATCCCTCTTCCCCAGCCCTCCTTCGTTGCCTCATCTCACTTCTGAACTATTACAAAAGGCTGCTCAGCATTTTCTCCCTTCTAGAGTTCTCTTAAATCCTAATTCTAAATGACTAAGAGTAAACCATCTGTGATGAAAGTCTTCCCATGCCACTTCCCTTGTAAAATCCTTCAGTGGCTTCTCCTGCCCACACTTTAGAGTATAAACGTTTTAGATGGACAGGGATAGGCCTTCATAAACGGCCTTGCCAATTTCTCCAGATCCTTCCTCCAGACCTTTCATTTTCTACTTTATCGAAACCAAATCTTTCCAAATATTACCAATATAACTGGGACTTTGCTCCCTCTGGGGCTCTCTCCCTGGAACTCCCACCTCACACTGGTAGTTCTTCAGAATTTCTCTCATCTTTCAAGATAAGTCGAAGGTCTCCTGTCCTCCAAGAATGCTCCGATGACCATCTAAGCTGGTTAAAACATCCACCTCCCGTCCCCATAGCAGGTAGGAGAATGTACGTATAGCACTGGCATGATTCTCCCTCAGCAAAGTGATATTACTAAGTCCAAGTTCATACTGCTACCCACACGATAGGCCAATAAGTCAAGAGACAATTTGCTGGGACAAGGAATAGTGACTTTATTCAGAAAGCCAGCAGACAGAGAAGATAGTGGACTAGTGTCTCAAAGAACCATCTTACCTGAGTTAGAATTACAGCTTCTTTTTTACTAAAAGGGGAGGGGGTGTGGTTGGTTGTTGCAGACTTCTTGGTGTCAGAGTCCTTTGTTTTTGCAGCTGTCCACTTAGGTCAGGTCATGATGTTCCTGTAAACCTCCAAGGAGACAAATGTTATTCTCTGTTGTGCAACTTTTTATCTCTGTATGAATGAGAAAATGTTATACCTTTAAAGATCAGAGCCTTGAGAATGGGCTATCCTGTATATTTCTGGCTAGAGGCAACATTCCTAACTGGTAGCAAAAGCAATAAAACACAAAGGTTGAAGTAAAAGAAAGATCCAATATGGAGTCAGATTCATTCTTCCCTATTACATTACATGGAAACGATCAGTCTATTGAAATGATTTCCTGTGGTGTAAGTTCCTCATCTTGTTCAACCCAGTGACTAGCATAATTAGGGAGAATGACAGGTTGTGAATAAATATATGCCCAGCACTCTTCTAGGCCTTTTCATGTATGATTTCTTATTTGCTTAAAAGGCTAATTACCTGCTGATGCGGTTCTCCCATTCCATGCGTGGGAAGCACTTACAGGAATAGGGTATTTCCCATGGAAGGCGACGTGGGTCCTCAGCCTCCCCAGTGCCTCTCACATTCCAATATCTCAAAGCGGGTTGAGGTGGAGAAGGGAAGAAAACAGCCGAAATGAAAATGGTTAAGTTAATTAATTGCGAGCTTGCTTGTAGGACCAGCACGTTTATTTAATCAGTTGCCTAGTAACACTGCCTGCCTATGATGTGAATCTGATCAGCCTGCCTCAGAGCAAGTGATGGGCCATTCTGTCTACCAGCCACCAGTGCCCCTCTCCGGCTTTCCCGTGCGTGGGTTGGAAACGCCAAATCCCCCTCCTGCCCAAGAGCAGGGAGCTTGTGAGGTAGAAACAATATTTCTCCTCTTCTCCTCTGTGTTCTGCCTCCACAGACTCCACAGCTGAGGGAGGAAGGCCGTGGCGTGAACGTGACCTTTCAGCTGGTGAATCCGAGGACAAGAAAAATGGTTCGCATCTGCCTTCCTTCCGGAGTGATCTACACACCAGGCGCCGAGAAGTGCTGCCCAGCTCTCGGAACTGTTACCTATTCTGTTCCCACATCGATAAACAAGTAACGTTTCCATACAACACCGCAGGTTAGGGCCTCTGCCCGGAGCAGAGCAGAGAGGCCCAGACAAAGCGGGGGCTTTGGGCTGTTGGTTTTGTGTATGTGAGCTTTCTTAAGTGACCTTAAATGGGAAGAGAGAATAGATGCTGAACTTAATCACATAAGGCCGGCTCAGGACAAACTGTGCAGTTTTGTTTCCTGACTGGGAAAAAAAAAAAGCAACTCACATACTGACAGGCAAGCGAGTTCCAAGGACTCCTTTGATGCTAGATTTATTGGAGGATTTGACGACAAGAATTTGCTCGTAGTTTTTCACCTCCCTTATGCTATTCTCTTAGCTGGTTGTTTTGAATGCCCCTCCCCCATCTTTATCCCAAACCATTCTCCTTCTTCAGCTTTGACACACCATGACCACATTTTTATACTATTATGAGGTGGGGTTTATTTTCTTCTAAGTGTCAGTCTCTGTAGATAAAAGACTCCATCTTCCATAAAGAATTCCCACCAGAAATCTTTATAAACCTTCCATCGGAGAGACACTCTGCCATCGTGCTGTGCAAAAGCTAATCTAATTAAGACAGGATCTGCTACATTTAATAGCCTCCTATGAATTTCTACAGACATCTGGTAGCTGGAAGTTGGAGCAGCTCTAACATATAAAATTCACATTGTCCGGATGACCAATATCAGGGTCAAATATTTCCCTACTTTGGGGAACTCGTACTGTTTTGGTAGGGATGCTGTTTTCAAACCACGATATCCTACAGGCAAATGCACTGGAAAGGGCATTGAGGACTCGGACTTCTAAATCTCGGCTTTCCATGTGCAGAATGAGGGCAGTGACATTTCCATCCTGTGGTTCTTTCTTATATAAATTTGAAATGTATACACAGGGCCAGCTTCATGGGCACCCAACATAGCACCTCATGTTAGCAGACCCCTGGCTTGGTGTAATGCTCTCCTGTCCTCTCTTGAAATGCTTCATTTTTTATTGTATGCTGAGCCCCACAAATTATGTAGTTGACCTCATGTGTATAAAATTCTCTGTATGACGCCTATTACATAAGAACCACAAAATACTTATTTCAAGCCTCTCCTCTCCATACTCTCCTCCTGACCAAATTATGAAATTCAAGCTAGTAGGTTCTCTCCTGCTTTCAAGCAGGACAACTTCTTGACCAGCGGTCCTGTCTAAGAACCCCTACCACCACCTCCCCCAACAAGGTCTGTATCTATTTGTAGGAAATGAAAACATTCTAATATATAAAGATTACATTTCATATATGCCTACATGCTTGTACGTGCAAAAGTTACCAATTACACAAAACTCGTAACTGGTAACGGCGATTTTCTCTGAGCTAGAAAACTGATATCAGGGATTGGTTTCTAGAGGGTAACCTAATTTCCACTTCATTTTGTCCTTCTTCATTTTGTTTTGTTTTGTTTTACCATGTGTGTGTTTTGCCCTAAAAAAACTAAAACCTACTTTTGTTTTACTTAGATCACAATAACCCTATCTATACACATATATGAATATACATTCACTCCTAACGTTTTGTTTGTTGTCTGAAAAGATAGAGCTGGGTAAGGCTAGCTTGCTCAAAATCCCACCAATTGCCCAGAATTCTAGAAGCATGTGTTCCATTCCAGACCCAAAGCTAGTAATTGATAACTAATGGGGTTGATGGGTGTTTCCTCTACTTCCCTTGCATTCCATAGCCCACTCCCAGGGGTAAAGGAGGAAGGGGCCGTGTTCTTTCACTGGAGACTCCACCCACAGAGCCTCCTGGGCCCCAGAAGGCATGTGCACTCACAAGCAACTCTCTGTACTGCTGGAAAACAAGGAGAAGTATAGCAACCCATTAAAAACGTATGTTCTGACAATATTTTGCTCCGGGGCTACTGAGAAACATAGTATCTAATAGGCTTTGAAGTGAGAGGTGGAATCTCTATGAAATGAGATTTTTCCAAAGTACACGAATGAAGCAGTTGTGTGGCCACACTCCACCCCACCCCTGCACCAGAGCGCAGGATGAATGACCCTGGGAAATGACCAACAATATACCACACACACAGTCAGCCTGGTTAATCACCATGTTAATAATTAAACAGGTACTCAGCATTTTTGTTGAATACCATGGATTACCCAGGGGGGCTTGTGGGCAAAGGTCAAGCTGACTAGCCAGTTCTCAAAATACTAGTGAAAGACGTTCCCTACCTCTTTTTGCCCAGAGTTATAGTCTCCCATGATAAAACCAAGATATCCTAAATGGAGGAAGAAAACTCCTCCAGAAACATTGTACTCCATTCCTCTGGGACAACTAGCTTTTAAAGCAAACAAATCAGGAGAAAACAAACAAGAGAAAGTCTGCTCACCCTGTTGTATAAGTGTCATGAATTACCTGCCTTTTGTGACAAAAATGCTACATCCAATATTGGACACTTTTCCTACTCTGGCCTCTTGGTACTTTTCTGCTCTGGTCTGTGGGGGACCAACACACAAAGTGTGTGCCCTAGAAAACAGCTGCACGAGGGTGGTGAAGTACCTTGAACAATGGTGCACCACTGACAGTCAATGGATATTAGAAAATGAAGGTGGAGATCATCTCCTGCTTTTCCCAATCCCTCCTGGCTATAGTCCAGGACTTTTGCAATTCCCGTGTCCCCAAAAATCCTGTCCAGGGCATAAAATATATCTGTTGTTCTAACTGGCAGTTCCTGGAATTAAGCTGAGCTCTCATAAAACTTGATTGTTTGTGTGTCTGAGGTGACACCTGGCATCTGTAACTGTTTTGTGCTTCACGTGGCTTCATGTTTGCTTTCCTTTCCAGCAGTGCCTGGAACATCGAAAGGGCAGAATAGGTATTTGTTAAGTGAGTAAATCAAGAGGAACAGTGGTATTGCTCCCTTGTGTTCTAAGAGGCGCAAGGCACTTTGAACTCCATGCCCCATCTGTTTCAGCCTGTCCCTTACTGCTGCTTGTCAGAAAACAGATAACTACTTTCTTAGATTCTTCCTAAAGAGACACATGTTGGCTGGTTTAGGTCATGGAGGCGGCGGCATAGTGTAACAGTGAAAAGCACGGACACTGAGCCAGATTCCCTGGAGTGGAATCTACATACACCACTTACTAACCATACAACCTTTCATAAGCTACTTAACCTTTCTGTGCCTCATTTTCCTCATTTGTAAAGTGGAGATGATACAAGTTCCAACATCATATGATTGTAATAGGACAAGATAGTTAATATTTTAAAGTGCTTAGAATGATGCTAGCACATAAGTGCCATATAAATGTTTACTAAATTAAGAAAGTAAAATGTTATTTCTAAGAAAGGATAATACTAATTCATGGATGGCAAATAAACTTCAGCATAAGAGAGAACTTTTATTTATTGGTAAGAGATATCTGAAATCATGTTAGGAAGGAGTTCAAGGCCACATTTGGGCTCAGATGAAAAGTAGAACCCCTGGTGCTTGATCATACCTACATGGGCTCTGATATGGGAAGTGGCAAGATGTGCCCCATTTCTGCCATCCCTATATGCATGTGGTTTTTGCTACCTAACCTTTTCCAAGAACCCAAGGAAATGAATCACAAGGATAGAAAGCTTGAATAAATATTTTTTGAGAATCATTTCTGTGTATATATTATGCTGGATGTTAAAACACAAAGATGAGTAAGACAACCATCACTTTCAAGCTATTTAGAGACCAGAAGGAGAGCTGGGCTCATGACTTATAAGTCAAAACACAGTGTGCAATGGTAGAGTGTAAACACAGAGCTTTGAGAGCACGAAGAGATGGGAACTAACATACCCCAACGTGGAAGGGAGACACAAGAATCTTCAGGGGAATCCACGTCCTGTGAAAGATCACATGCCACTTGACCTCTTGTCATAAACAACTATACTAATGGATGAAATATGTGAAACCACAGTCTTCAGACAATAGACAACAATCAGAACTGGATTGTGACCCCAGGGAGAAGGAAAACAAGGTGACCCTTATGACAGCTCTAGCCTACTGACTGGAGGCAGATTCAGGTCAAAGCACTGGGTGGACCAACCCAAACAGAGCTCGGCGGTATGACTGGTATGGCCTCATGGAGGAGATAAAGATGGAGACCAGGAAGGCCAAGGAAGCTAGAATTGTGTGATGGAGTACCAGAAAGCAGGCAGCCTCACAGAGAGAAAGCTGCAGAAATCTGTCAAGGGCAATCTTGAGTCTTTGCCTCAGTATCACTCTGCTCACAAAGTGTAAAATATGTTCAAAGATGGAAAAGAAAACATGAACATGAGGAGGTGAAAAATGGACACTACATTTTAAAAATACAAAAAAAATTGAAATTCTAGAAATAATATAAAATATCTGAACTAAAATTACTCAAGATCGATTTACAACAAACATCTTTAACTTATTAAAGTTTACCTTCAAATTACATTACCACCTTTCACATATAGTGTGAGAATCTTACAACAATATACTTTTATCCCCTGTGTTTGTGCATTGTTATTATATGCTTTACCTCTCCATAGTTTATAAGTCCCATAATAAATACAGTCATTGTTTTTTTCTTTTGACAATAAATTGTCTTTTAAAGAAATTTAAAAATAAGGAAAGAAATGCCTTTCATATTTACACACAGGTTTACCATTTGGAGCTCTAGTCATTCTTTTTTTCTAGGTCCATATATCCATCAGACATAATTTCCCTCTTGCTTGGATAAGCTCTTTTAACACTCCTTTTAATGAATGTCTTCAGTGATGAATTCTGTTAGCTTTTGTTGATCCTAAAGTCTTTATTTTGCCTGAATTTTAAAAGGTACTTTTTCTGGATATAAAATTCTGGGTTGACAGATTTTTTTCCCCAACACTTCAAATATGTCATTCCATTGTCTAATGGCTGTCATGGCTCCTGGTGAAAAATATGATGCCATTCTTTTCTTTGTTTCTCTGTGCAAAATGTGTCTTTTATCTCTGGCTGCTTTAAAGTTGGCTCTTTATCACGTTTTTTTCAGAAAATTTGCTTATAATGTGTCTTTTTGTGGTTTTTTTCTTATGGTTCTTCTGCTTAGGATCCACTGAACTTCTTGGACCTGTGGGTTTTTAGGTTTCATCAGTTGGAAACTATTTCAGGCATTATGATTTCAAATGCTTTTTCTTTGCCCCTGCATTTCTCCCACGTTTTTTGGTATTTTTTTCTCTGTGTATTCATTTTTAATAGTTTCTGTTGCTATGCCTTCAAAATCTCTGATCTTTTTTTCTTCAGTATCTAATTTGCTTAGTAATTGATAGAACAATTAAACAAAAAACTAATAAAGGTATAAAATACTCGATGTTTAAAAAGTTTTCTAATTGACATTTGCATGATATTCCACCCAACAACAGCAGAAAACACATTCTTTTCAACTGCATATGAAACACTCACCAGGATAGACCACATTCTGAACCATAAAAGAAAACTCAATGAAGTTTAAAGGATTGAAACATAACCATATTGAAAGTAAACTAGAAATCAATAAAAAAGACATATTTCTGAAAAATTACCAAATCTAAGAAAATATTTTTTAAATACCTAAAGATAATTAAAGCACTATTTTTTAACTAAATGAAAATGAAAACATGACATATCAAAATATGTGGGAAGTAGGTAAAGAAGTGTTTAGAGTGAAAATTTATTTTCTTAATATTTTCTACTAGAAAATTAAAAATCTGTGAACTCAATTATATAAGCTTATATATAAAAAATTAGAAAAAAGGGGGCAAATGAAACCCAAAATAAGTGGAAGAAAAGAAATAATAAAGATAAGGGTGGAAGGTAATCAGATAGAAAACAGAAAAACTACAGGGAAAATTATCAATAAAATTAAAAAAAATTTTTTTGAAAGATCAATAAAATTGATAAACTTCCAAGTGATTAAGAAAAAAAGGACAAAAATTATTAAAACGAAATAAAAGAAAGAATAATGCTACAGTTTCTGTATGCTCTGAAAGCATAATTAGGGAATATCATGAACAATTTAACACCAATGAATTTGACAACTTGGATGAAACAGACAAATTCCTGAAAGACACAAACTACAAAAGTTCATTAAAAAAGAAATACATAAACTGAATAACAATTTACCTATTGAAGAAATTGAATTTGTAGTTAAAATTCCCATAAAGAATATTCCAGGTCCAGATAACTTCATTGGTGAATTCTACCAAACATTTAAAGAAGCAAAAAAGCAATCCTACACACCTCTTCTGGAAAATAGAAGAGGCAAAAGAAACCTTCCAGCCCATTTTATGAAGTCAGCACAGCCTTGGTATCAGAACTAAATGAAGATATTATAAGAAAAGAAAACTATAGACCAAATTTTAAACACAGTGGTAAAAACATTTAACAAATTTCTAGAAAATTGGATTCAGCAATTAATGAAAAATTGGGGTTTATTTGAGGACTCAACAGTTGGAATAACATTATAAAAAAATCATCTTTATTAGCCATATTTACAAGAGAAGAAATATATGAACATTTCAATAGATGAGCAAAAGAATCTGATAAAATTTAATATCTATAGAGAATTTTTTAGAAAACTCTCAGCAAACTTGAAACAGAAGGGAATTTCCTCATAAAAAATTTATGACAATTCTACACTTAACATCATACTTGATATTGAAAGGCTAAATGAGTTCCCCTTATGGTTAGGAGCAAGGTAAGACTGCTTTTCCCATTTGTATTTAACACTGTATTAGAGAACCTAGTCAGTGAAATAAGGCAAGAAACAGAAAAGGCATACAAATTGGAAAGGAAGAAGTAAAATTGTCTTTACTCACAGACACTATGATTGAATTTGTACAAAATCTTAAAGAATCTAAGGGAAAAAAATAATCTACAAAGAAGCTAGAAGAACTAAGAAGTGAATTTACTAAGGTTATAAGATAAGATGTCAATATAAAAATTTATATTTCCATACAGTGGCAACACAGAATTGGAAATTGAAATGAAAAAATGTCTACAATAGTGCCAAAAACATAAAATACTAAGGTGTAAAGAAAGTATGAGCAAAGATCTTGACTTGTAAATTACAAAGCATTGCTATGAGACATAATAAAATGTCTAAACAAATGTAGAAATGTATTATGTTTATAGATCAAAAGTCTCAGTAATGTTTACATGTGTGTTCTTCCCAAATTGATCTATAGGTTCAACAAAATCTCAGTCAGAATCCCAATAGGCTCTTTCATTGTTGAAATTTACAAGCTGATTCTAAAATGTATATGGAAATTCAAAGGACCCAAACTAATCCGCAAAATGAGAACAAAGTTGTAGGCCTTACATTACCTTATTTCATAAATTTCTTTAAGACAGCATGGGGTTGGCACAATTTAGACATATAAATTCACGTTACGGAATAGAAAGTCCAGTAATAAACCTACACATATATGGTTAATTAATTTTTATTAGAGTGACAGTGTAATTCAATGGGAGAAACCTAGTTTTCTTCACCAGATGGTGTTAGAACAATTAAATATCCATGGGTAAGCCAGCCTCCAAGATGACCCCAATAATCTTTGTCCCTTAGTCCCTTTTAATAGTACCTTCCCATTGGATCAGATCTGGCTAATATGACCAATAGAATACAGCAGAAGTGAGAGAATGACTATGACTTCCAGGCAGGAGTGATGTTCACAGTATGGAAATCAGATCATTTTTCTCTCACTCAGAATAAAATCCAAAGTCCTTACCTGACTACTTGCATAAAATAACCCAGCCATCACAACCCTGAGCGCTCTGTCTCTTACTCTGCTTATCTTTGTAGCATGAATCACCAAGTGACATACTTGATATTTGCATCTTTGCTTGCTTATTGCCTGCTCCCTCCTCCTTCCTCTCTCCCCCATACACATTGGAATGTAAGCTCCATGAAAGTAGGGACTTAGTTCTATTCAATACTGAATGTGGTAGGTGTTCATTAAATATGTTGAATGAAAAAATAAACCTCTGTACTTCAACAGACTGGGAAAATAGCGGACAACAAGAAGTTAAAATTAGGCAGAAATTCAAAAGAGAAGAAATAACAGAACAACGGGGGCAAAAACATGGGTGTTTTTCACAAGATCATACCACCTCCAAAGAGGGTTCAAAAGCTCATAGTCTGGGTCAGCTAAGGGGTGAGAAATAAAGAAATATTCCAGGAGTTAAGCCAAATTGGTAAGTTTGGAGTCATCCAAGCCCAGCTTGCAGGTGTGTAGCCCTGTTGACAAGACCCCAAAAGCAAACAAATAGTAGACAGCTTTGGTACTACTTTCTAGAACAATAATTACTCTGAAACTGAGCAATTTCTGGGTTATTATGAAATAGGTGAGTAACGTGAAAGAGAAAGTTATCTTGGCTGAAAAGGGAAATTGGAGGCAGATTATGTTCAGATCCTGACAAACATAAAAAACAGAACTTTAAAATCCAGGATTTTAGGAACTACTTTGAGCTATGCTTTCTTCATCACCCTTTTTCCTGAAGCTCCAGCTATTCCCATCCTGATTTTCCCACGAGTGTGGAGGGTAGAGGCACCCTGGTTGAGGCAGAGACAATTGTTTCCCAATATCCATTTTCCCTTCCACTAGAGAAGCCCCTGGGTTTCACCTTGGCACCTGGCCACTCAGCCATAGGCTAATACCCAACATGCATTGGTGCTACGGATTTTCAGGCTGGGGGGATTCCAGTGGAACTGACATGTGCAAATCCTCAGGGATCTTCTTAGGCACACTTGCCATGGACTTGCTCCTTCCAAGTGGCTGGAGTAAGGCAAAGCCACGTGGCCAGCCTGGGACCCCAGATGACTTGAGGTCTTTATTTATTTATTTATTTTTTTAATGAGAGACATGAACTTCCTCCTTACATCTCTTTGTTACAACTACAAAGCCAGGATCCTAAATACTGTGATAATGTGATGGTGCCACACGCAGTGGAAAAGCTATAGAATCTGGAATCAGAAAAACCCAAGTTCAGAGCCCACACTTACCACCCACCAAGCATGCATTCCTGAATGTTCTTTCCTCAAAGTAAAACAGTGATAATAAAACCCTTGCAAAGGGTTACATGGTTACAACTTTAAAAGTATGTGTAGTGTCTGATCCTTGGTATTTACTACTTATTATTAACTTTATTGGCCATACACAAATGCCTACCAGAAGCCCTAGCACTTGGGCCCTCACCTTTCTTCCCTAGTTCTCGGGAAGAACCATCACGAATTTCATGCCAAAAGCTGAGGAGAGTCCTCACAGTCAGGGTGGGAAGTCTTCATGGATCCAGCTTTCTTAATCTTACTTAAATAATGGCATTTCCCATCCTTCAATCCATTACTTCACAGAAACCTCGGTGACAATACATTCTGTCCTGCTCTCAAATCATGTGCTTTCCCTGAGCTCAAAAAGCTAAAAACTGAAGACAAAGCAATACCTTCATGATCCCCCAAATAGAATTTCTGTGGTTTTAAAACCCTCGATGAAGAGATGCCTGAAAATAATTTCTCAGGTGGATGAAGACCAGCGCTGTGCAAGTCCTCCAGAAACCCCTGGGGATGGTCCCCCTCTCCAGACACTCCTCGCGAAAGAAATCTGTGCTCTGGATATGCAGATTTCACGTCCACGGCGGAAATCTCAGACAAACACTCGGCAAAAACATCTTTCCAGATATGACGTACTGTAATGTTTACCATTTTAAAGGAGTCGCTTCTTAGTCTGCTACACAATAAATAACCCATTTGTTTCACTCAAATCACTTCACATAATAAAGGACTTGTGTAAATTCAACAGGGGTTCTGTCATCCTGAGGTGACGAGTTGGCATTGGAGAATTTATCTCTACCATCCACCATATGAAAAGCTGGGGCTGCGCTTTTTCACACGGCGAAAACAGTGAGAAGGTTTCGGTTCTGGCTTGTGAATTCATCAAGAGCTGACTTCATGAAATCTTAATGAACAGATTCAAGCCAGGGCTGGGAATAACTCATTCAGGCAAACAAAAATGCATTAATGCAACATTAAGCCCAAGAAAATATAAACCTATAGGACCTGAAAATTTAGTCACTGCAGGTAAAATAAATAGTATCCTTTTGGGCATGTATATTTATACGCACGTATATATGTGTGTGTATAAACATAAGCATATATACATACATATGTGTGTATAAGGAGACACACAGAGACAGAGAGACAACATATCTATTAAATAACCATAATCCAGGATACTACGATCTAAAACTATGTACACTATGTAATGAAACTTTCAGTAATGATGGATTAACAACCTTAGGTCAAAAGCTGCCCTTAGACTTGCCCTGAAAATTGCTGCCAGCAAGAGAAAATTTAACCTGGCATTTTAGAGAGAATCCCTGAAAACATAATTTACTCTAATATATGGAAGTATAGATGCGTAAGAGGTTGGAGGTGCCCAATTTGTGTTTTTGTTCATGGACAAAGATGCTTTGTCTCTGCTAGTAAACCAAACTCTTCCTCCTTCCTCTGGTGGTGTCTCTGAGCTGGGCTCTGTAGACACTCAGGTCTTCAAGGTCCCCAGGTGGCCCCCCACTTATTTGAAATATGCAGCCAGGATAGGCTGAGATCTGGATGAGGTTTCCAGCAAAAAATGGGGTGGGGAGAAGGGGAAGCATTATGAGGAGGCCATTTATCCTGAACGCCAATAACAGTGAAATTATAGCAGACTCTGAGGTTCAACACATATTCCTGGGATGTTTTCTTACATGGCAGTCACACCCTCACCGCAGCAGAGTTGGGGGAGGGGGCAGTTTCACACTCTCCTTAGAGGTGAGGTTTTGCTCCTACTTGTCTAGTTAGATGGTGAGCCAGGACATACACATACATTTTCAACTTCTGGATCTCCTGCTTTTTCACTAGTGCATTATGCCTCATGGGCTTCTGGTCCAACCTCTGTCAAGGACATGTGGTTCCTTCCTCTCCATATCACCTGCAAAGTGGCAAAGGTCAGAGCGGAGAGGGAAATGGAAAGGCACTGTCCCCAAGGAATTCATCTGAACTACAAGCGAGATTGGACTAGGGCAGGTTTCTTTCCTGCATCTGGCTGGCACGGCTCCTTTCTTAATGCTGCTCACATACCAAACCAAAATCAGTCGAAGCAGCTAGCTAGCACCACCTTCTTCTTAAACAAAAGTGCTTTACACCCAGAACATCTCAGAAGAGTAGAAAAGAGATACAGAACCACAGAGATACCAGCTGGATTATTTGAGCTAGTGGTATTTTATCTCCCTATAAACATTTCATTATTAATTCTTTTTTTTAAATGTTGAGCCTTCTTTTAATTTATTTATTTTTATTTTTGGCTGTGGTGGGTCTTCGTTTCTGTGCGAGGGCTTTCTCTAGTTGCGACAAGCGGGGGCCACTCTTCATCACGGTGTGCAGGCCTCTCACTGTCGTGGCCTCTCTTGTTGAGGAGCACAGGCTCCAGACGCGCAGGCTCAGTAGTTGTGGCTCACGGGCCTAGTTGCTCCGTGGCATGTGGGATCCTCCCAGACCAGGGCTCAAACCCGTGTCCCCTGCATTATCAGGCAGATTCTCAACCACTGCGCCACCAGGGAAGCCCTCATTATTAATTCTTTAAGTGGTTAACATGAAACTCTTTACAATACTCTCATTTGGGAGGGCTTGTTAAAATCATCCACTTGTCAGTTATAGAACTGGAAGAATTTGTAAGACAAATAGAAGGGATCATATTTTGGTCACATGTGGTTAATTTTTCTTAGATAAAACACTGAGGAACCCAATATGGAAATGTCACAATTGCCTCAGAGTGAAAAACTCAATTTGAATATTTATGTCCATGAAGCAATCCAAAAAAATGTTTAATAAAGACAAAAGGATTGAGCTGTTGGTGCATTTTAATTTACAAAACAAAGAACATCCCATAAATGTGATTTAGTTATACTATTACACACTTTAATTTCTTATTCATGCATCTTATTTTCTATAACCCAAACAACAAGACATGTGTTGCAAAATGTCAGCAACATCACAATTCATATCCTTTACAGTAAAACTTTGGTTATCTTGGGCACAGTCAAGCTGGGAGTCCATCAGTAATGAGGGTGTGTGTATATTCATGTACATGTGTGTGAAAGAGAGAGGATATTTTTATCAGTCGAGGTAAAAATAAATGAAACGGATTACTCTGTAGAAAATATTGAACTTTCCCAGCACGGTGCCACTACCCACTATTTTCTTGCTTAATGTACTTCTTTATTATCTCTACCCCTAACTAGAATGTACACGCTGTGAAAATAAAAGCCTTGTGTCTCTCATTCACTGTTTCCCATCACCTAGATCAGTACCTACTTCTTCACAGGTGCTGAGTCAACCAGAAGCATGAAAGAATGCGTGAGCCATTTCTGCAACTCAATGTGTACAGACACTTGGGAGGACATCACATCGCAAGACTTCAGGTCCCAAATGGCCCATGCAGACACATTTGTGGGTTTTTTAGTTAAATAATCACTTACTTACTTAATTAATTAAGCTTAATTATGGCAAAATTCACATAAGATTTACTACTATAGCCATTTTTAAGTGTATACTTCAGGACCATTAAGTACATTCACATTGTTGTATAACCGTCACTACCATCCATCTCCAGAACTTTTTCATGTTGCAAAACTGAGACTCTGTACCCATTAAACAACTCCCTATTCCTCCTCCCCCAATCCCCATTCTACTTCCTGTCTCTGTGAGTTTGACTCTTCTAGGTGCCTCGTATAAGTGCAATCGTACAGTATTGTCTTTTTTAACTGGCTTTTTTCACTTACCATGACATTCTCAGGGTTCATCAATACCGTAGCATGTGTCAGAATGTCCTCCCTTTGTAAGGCTGAATAATATTCCATTTTTGTGCCAATAATATATCTTGTTTATCCATTCATCTGTCAATGGACACTTGGGTTATATTTGGTTCTGATGGGCTGTTCTGTCTGTTTTATCTGGTTTGTTTAGGATTTTGTTGGTTTGTTTTGTTTTATTTGTTTTGAATGTATTTAGGTAGGGCAATTCTTCTCCAAGTCTTCACTCTCAACCCTCTCTTCTCTTGATTCCTATATCCAGTGTTACCGTTTACTCCATCTGTCCACGCCTTTCAATGAAAGCTAAACTATGCTGATTATATTCCAGTTGCTAAAAGGGGAACAGGAATCATCCATATTATACATCAGTAACTAAACCAGAGAAGAAATTTCTAACTAACCTCTTGTTAATTTTGGTAAGAAGGTAAGAAATATGTCCACTCCTTAAGCTGTCCAAGTTTTAATAGATAGTTTGAGGGGCCTTCCTCTCTGATTGTTAAATCCTGAATTAATCCATACAATTCTGATAACTGACATACCTATACACAGGGGATTCTCCGGCAGGAATTAGGTAGGCCTTTCCTTCATTCATTCAGTACATATTTATTGAGTGCCTATCATTTGTGAGACTTTGTACTAGCTTTGTAGATACAAGCATTAGCAAAACCAATAAAGATTTGGCCCTTGTGATGCTCACAATCTCTAGAGAAGCCAATGTTAAGCAAATAGTACTCAAAGTACTGTAGTATTTCAACATGAAAAAGTGCCAGGTGAAATCAAAATGGTGAAAGGAGGGTGATGCTACAATAGCAAAGAGCAGGGTAATCTGACATAGTCCTGTATGTGGGTGTGTGTTGAGGGGACAAACAAGAGAGTGAGTACTCTTCTCAAACAAAGACAATTAGAATGAAGTGTCTGACAATGAACATGAAGTTTCACGGCAGGGGACTTTTGTCCATCCATCCATTCATTCCATTTATTCAGACACTCGGTCAGAATCTGTCACTCAGAACTTTACTGAGCACCTAGTGTGTGTCTGCACAGTGCCAGCACCGGGGCTAGAATGACGAACAAGACAAGCATCTTACCTGTAGGGTTTGCATCTTATTGGGGAAACATACAAAAACACAAATAATGAAACATACAAAATAATGATAAATGCTGTTGGCGCTATGAAGGAAACCAAACAAGGGTAAAATAGAGAATGATGTCGTGGGGGAACCACTTCAAATCAGGTAGTCAGATAAGGCTTCTTTGAGATGGTAACGTTTCAGTGGAGTCTGAAAATATGAGAAAGAGTGGGTTGTACAATGTAATGAAGTGAAGAACATTGTGGCCGAAAGGAACAGCATAAGTAAAACCAGCCTTCTAGGCGATAAGCTTAGGAGTTTCTTTCTTCCTTCCTTCCTTCCTTTTCCTTTCTTCCTTTCTTTCTTTCTTTTTTTTTTTTTTTTACATAATCAGAGAAGTGACAAGATCTGATTTCTGTCTTAGGAAGATGCTCTTGTTGCTGTGTGAAGTATGGATTAGGGATGCCATTTAGAAGCAGCCCAAGTAAGAATGGCTGTGTCCTGGACTCTGCATTTTCATTGTTTTCTTTGGATGTCCTCTTCCACTAGAATGTAAGCTCCACAAGGGAAGTACTTCTTTTTTTGTTCACTGCTGCACCCCCAGTGCCTGACAATGCCTGCAACGATTGGTACTCTAAAAAAAGTGTGTTGTTATTGTTAAGTAAGATAATCAACCTTCTGAATAATGCTCTTGAAATACTTACTTTAACACAGCAAGGTAATGACCAGGGTAGATTTACGGAAACAGTGTCTATGGTGGGGATACTTAGCCGTTTTCGCCTGCCCTAAGAATTCTCAGTGAACATGCCAACAGCGTCACTCTACTTTCAAGCAAAGATTTAATATCTAGAAGCAGCAGTAAGATTGCAGATCACTAAGGCTTCATCACCTTTATAAAACAGGCTACAAGGCATTTACTTGTGTGCTCTGAAATATTATCATAAAACTAAACCTCACTTGTCAAAACAAACAAGCAAAGTAAATTCTGTGAGACATTATAGCCTCAATAGCAATTGCATTACTTTTACAAGCTAATTCATAAAACCAGATAACTCATAATGGCACACCCCTTCATAGATGTGAACGTGTGAGTCTCTATAGCATTAATACATCAATGCAGATGTGTAAATAGCTAGACTGATCCCTCAATAAAAGTGTTTTATTCTCATCGTTATTGAATAAATATGCCATCTGAATAACTTACTTCTTCTTTCCTCTCCTGAAATAATATTTCTAAAGGTGAAAATTTAGATTCTGAAAATTAAGAAAAACTACATTCAATTACAGTCTGCCAGATATGAATTGTAGCTAATAATCCTAATAGTAATAAGAATAAAGCAGTTGGTATGGAAGACTCACTACTTCAAATACTTCAGCCAATTAGTCACCCAAACATTTCCGATTATTCAAGTATTTTGGCATTGTGCAAGTAAACCATATGAATAAATTGACTGCATTTTTCTTTTCTCATTCAAATGTTTTTACTCAAAGTTATTGCAACTTTTAGAGCAGAGACATGGCTTTTAAAGGCTACTTAAGCACAACATGCTTTGATGTGATTTATTGTCACAGTAAAAAAAAACCATTATCAGTCATTTAACTAATCTCTCTCCTACCCTATATGTGCATAGGATAAGTAAATCCCACAGATACTAACATAAAATAACACTTAATATGCAAATGATCATTTCTGTTCCAAATCTCTTTCATATTCCAACTTGAGTAAATATAGAAAGAGCCAAGCTGGTTTGAGATCCAGCTGGAGTCTTCTAGAGAATCATACTTTTTATTCATATATATATCTGAGTATATATATACGTATATAGTGTGGAAAAGTAAACTCATTATAAAATGTAAAAATATACATCTTGATCATTATTAAGGGCCCACTGGATCATATTTCCAGTTTCAGTTGATCAGAAGTCCTTACCTGAGATCATGCACTGGAAATAAAAGAGCTTCTAAAATTAGAGTTTCTACTTTATACTAATAGCAGCTTCATTTCCAAGATTTAATCACAACTGTAGGTCTGTATCCAGTAGGTGTAATGGACCTTACTTCTTGATCCCTGGGCAACATCTGCATCATTTGGAATGTAAATTGGTATTTGCATTTGAAATGATCATCTGCTTCTAAAGAGTCATTTTCAAACCAGTATTTAGTAGGAAATATCTGACTAGCCTAAAATACGGTGTAATGTGTACTGAGGTGTGGGGTGGGAGGAGTGCTTGAAAAGGTGACAGATTATTGAACTGTGACGAGAAGAAACAGGATTTAAAATAAATGAAATTGGAAAGAAATGAACAATATCTGCAAGCACTCTTGAAATAAGTAAGACTGTATAATATCATACGAATTTGCTCTTGGAAATACCTTGACTTGAAAGCTTTTGAAATTCTTTGATGGAAATTGCTACATGAGTACAAAGCATTAACGTTATTAGTAATTATTGTTATAAAACATTAGTTGAAAATAGCAACACAGAAATATGAAGCAAGTTTCACAAGTGTAAATATCACATATCCTGCTAATGTTTTGGCAAAAAAAAGTGAATGAACATATATACCAATTATTATTTTTACTTTCTGCACCTGGAAAACAAACATTACAACCAGATGAGTAAAACTATCAAATGTATCAAGTGGCATTCGACTGCCTAGAAATAGGATTCTTAAAAAAATGAATGGTTTTATTGCCTAATGTGATTTCATTTAATCCATCTCATGTGTTCAACGATCTCTTTTGGAGCACGACTATCTTCCAGGCATCACGCAAGAACACTGGTCCACAGAGGACCTGAAAGAGTGGCTGTCTTCAAGGAGCTAAGAGCTCAGTGGAATATTGACACAAGTTTAACTGGCTTTACTATTAATTGTTGTAGGAGGAACAGTATCGTTACTATCGTTTGATTGAGTCTCAGCTCAAAGAGTAACAACATGAAATGTTTAATTTCTGTGCTTCTTGATATGCAATGCAGCCAAAGAAACCTCTGGAGCCCTTTGGATGGTCAGGCAGGCGATGAGCATGATTCTCCACCTTCTTTTCAAATGCATCGGTTTATCATTAAGTGTTGATGCAACAGGCTATTTCAAAGGGCCTCTTACCTTTAGCCATCTCTACTCTAGACCAAAATCTGGCCTCAGTGCATTTTTTTAAGTGAGCCCCAAACCCCAGGAGAAGTAAATACGGTAAACAGTCAATTAAGATTCAGCACTTAAGGCCCAAGACAGAGTGGAAATCCACAGGAGAGGTTCCTAACCCAACCCCAGGGATTTAGGAGAGGCTGAGGGTCTGAACCACCCCACAGGATCATGTATCCGCGATGAAAAATAGTATTTAGCTTAACATTCCTCAGGTCTATCACATGTATTGTTCAAATCAGGGAATTTCCCTCTAATCTGAATCGTTATCCTGGGCCTCTCTCAAATTTTACTTCCCACTTCCGTCATGTCGGAGTTTTAAAGGAGTGAAGGATAATTTATCTTATTTCTGCCAGGGGAATCAATTATCCTACGGACAGAGGAAGAGCTCTCATTTCTGAACTTTCTTTACAAACGCGATATAGGAATAGCTGGTGGAATCAAATGCCGCTGTGTGTGGGAGGAAAAAAAAAAACCAAACAACCAAAAGCACAAAGTGAGGAAAATGTCATAATGTATAAACCAGGGCAGAGACTATAAGAACCACAAGTTAATCTTGCAAGTCCCCTAATTAGATGCTGGAGCTTTGCACTAAAACGAGGTGTGAAAAACTGGGGAAGGGCCCATCGGAAGGGAATGCAAACCTGTACTGGAAAGTCTAGAGGAACTGGAAATATTTACTCTGCCAGAAGGAAGCTAAGAGGCAGTTTGAAGTCCATGTGTCAGCATATAAAGAGGAGCGAAAGCAGGGACAACTGGACAAGTTGAAAGGGTCAGACGGCAGCAGGGGGATTAAGGTTATGTGGGTTCCAGGAATAATCACTTGTTCACATGCTTGAAGGAGGCCAGCAACCAGATATCGGTGATTTGATTACTTCCCCGGGCAGAGGAGGTCGAGACCCCTGAAACTGGAGAGAGCTGCCCCACCCCCTTGGGAGCCACTTGTCAACGAGTCACAGTCCCACAAGACAAGAACCTCATTCCGGCTCCTCTACCTCTCCCACCCAACTCCAAACTTTGCCCGGTCACCCACATCGATAGCAATGATCCAGAGCTCAGAAGGAAGCAGCAGCCGGACTTCCAGTAAATGATGGGCACACAGCGGGTGATATTCAGGAGTTTCTATTTTTTCTTTCTTTCTTTTTTGCTTTTCTCCTTAGGAATAGTTTAAAGGTTCTGATTCTTTGTATTTTTAAAGTAATTTAAAAAAAACACAAAAATACAATCATAAAAAATTCAAAACAAGGCAGAAGTACATAAAATACAGAACTGCACTATGCAGTATGGTGGCCGGTAGCCACATGAAATGTGGCCGCTCCAAATGGAGACGTGCTGTTTGTCAGCCTGAAATGCACCTGGATTTCAAAGACTTTGGATAAAAACAAGATGGTAAAACATGACATTAATAATAATTTTATACTGATTATATGTTGAAGTGATAATATTTTGGATATATCAGATTAAAAATATATACTATTAAAATTAATGCCATCTGTTTCTTTTTTACTTCTTAAAATGTGACGACTAGAAATTTTAAATTTAATTATGTGGTTCACTTACATGCCTCTCATTATATTTCTGCCGAGCCGTGCCAAAATGGAAGATGAAATGAAAGTTCCCCATCACTCTCAGCGTTCTTCTCCACAGAAAAATCACTGGTAACATTGTATGTATTTTTAAAGACTTTTTTGATACACAGGCAGTTAAAAATGAAATCAAACCATTTTATATGTATTTTCCTGAAACTGTCATTGTTTTTCACCCAACAGTATGCCTAAGAGATTGTTCAGTGTTGGTACGAATGCGTCTCCCTCGTTCTTTGTTTTCGCTATGTGCGTGCTGCGTGAATGTTCCCCAAATTCATCTGCTGTTCTCTTCTTTATAGAAGTTCAGTTTTTTCACATTCTACTTTTGCAATAACATTGCTGCTATATGTATACTTGGACTTACTGGGTTAAAGGGAATAATAAGTTTTTATTTTGATGGGGGCTCTCAAACTGCCTTCCAAAAAGCATCCACCAAATTATATTACCATCTAGTACAAAAATATCAATTTTCCCACACCCTTGCTAAACGTTTAAAATTTTGTCCAATTTGGTGGATGAATATATATATATATATGTATGTTATATATATATATAATTTTACTTTAGTTTTCCTTGGTTACTGCCGAATTTGAGTATTTTTCCACTTGTTTATACACAGTACATTGACTAAGCAAAAAACAACTTTATTCATTCTCACAACTTCCTATTCAAAACCAGGACTCAGATTTTTTCACTTTTTCTTCCTCTTCCTCACTTTTTGTATGAAATCTCAGACAAATCCCTTTGTGCTTCCAATGACTAACAGAAAGTAAAAGTCTTTCTATCTCTTTCAATCACAGGAGCAATCTTTTTTTTTTTTTTTTTTTTTTGCGGTATGCGGGCCTCTCACTGTTGTGGCCTCTCCCGTTGCGGAGTACAGGCTCCGGACGCGCAGTGTCAGCGGCCATGGCTCACGGGCCCAGCGGCATGTGGGATCCTCCTGGACCGGGGCACAAACCCGCGTCCCCTGCATCGGCAGGCGGACTCTCAACCACTGCGCCACCAGGGAAGTCCCCACAGGAGCAATCTTGTCTCAGGAACTGAAATGTCCAGTCCAGCCTCATAAGCACATAATTCTTCATCGAGCTTAAAGCTGCTCTGTCCTCCAGCTCGTCCTCTGCGGGCTGGGACGCGCCCCTCCCTCCAGCACCTCCAGGGAGGTAGGGGCACGTGCATTGCAGTTCTCACTCTGTCCTCACCGCCCTCCCCTCCAATACTCACTGTAACTCATCAATTGTGTGTGTGTTTTCTTGATGTTTGTAGAAGCTCTCTGCATATTCTGGGTATTGATTCTTCGTCTGGTATATATGCTGCAACTATTTTCTCCCAGCCTGTCACTTCTTTTTTTTTTTTTAAACTTTACCGTATCTTTTGCCAAATATAGATTTTGAATGTTGATTTATCAATCTGTTCTTTTAACTTCTGCAGTTTGTGTGCTTAGCAAAGCCTTATATACTTCAAGATTACAGAAATACTCTTTTATTTTTGTAAAAAATCATTGAGATATAATTCACATACACTACAACTAGCCCATTAAAGTGTACAATTCAGTGGTTTTTATTATATTTGCAGAGTTGCACAATTGTCAACACAATCGATTTTAGAACTTTCATCACCTTAAAAAGAAGCCCCGTATGCTTTAGCTGTCATCCCCCAATCCTCCTATCCCCACCAGCCCAAGACAACCACTGATCTACTTTTTGTCTCTATGGATTTGTCTATCGTGGGCATTTCATACACACGGAATTATACAACATGTGGTCTTTTGTAACTGGCTTCTTTCACTCAGCATAATGTTTTTAAAGTTCATCCATGTTGTAGCATGTATAAATTCTTTATATCCTTTTATGGCTGAATAATATTCCATTGTATGGATAGACCACAGTTACTTGGGCATTCATCAGTTGATGGACATTAGGGTTGTTCCTATCTTTTGTTATTATCAATAATGCTGCTATGAACATTCATGTATAAGTTTTTGCATGGACGTATTTTTAAAATATTTTTGGGTCTTTACCTAGGAATGGAATTTTTGAGTCAAATGATAACTCTATGTTTAACTTTTGGAGAAACTGCCAGGCTGTTTTCCAAAGTGGCTTCTCCACTTTGTGTCCCCACCAGAAGTTTACGAGGGTTCCAGTTTCTCCACATCCTCTCCAATACTTGCTATTATCTGACTTTTTGATCCTAGTGGGTGTGAAGTAGTATCTCATTGTAGTTTTGATTTGCATTTCCACAATGACTAATCATGTTAAGCATTTTTTTCACGTGATTGTTGGTCATTTAGGTATCTTCTTTGAAGAACTATCTATTGAATCCTTTGCCCATTTTTAAACTGGGTTATTTGGTTTTTTATTATTGAGTTGTGAGAGTTCTTTACATATTCTAGATATAAGTCCCTTATCAGACATATGATTCGCAAATATTTTCTGCTATTCACTGGGTTGTCTTTTTACTTTCTTGATAGTGATATTTGATGCACAAAAGTTTTTAATTTTCATGAAAAACAAGTTATCTATTTTTTTTTCCTGTTTGCTTGTGCTTTTAGCATCATGTCTAAGACTCCATCACTAGGTCCAAGATTACAAACATTTACTCCTATGTTTTCCTTTAAGAGTTCTATAGTTTTAGCTCTTACATTTAGGTCTTTGACCCATTTTAAGTTAATTTTTGCACACGCTTTGAAATAAGTGTCCACATTCATTCTTTTGCATGTGGATATCCAGTTGTCCCAGCAGCATTTGCTGAAAAGATTATATTTTCCCCACAGAATAGTCTTCATACCATTGTTGAAGTCAGTTGATGGTAAATGTGAGGCAAAACTCCTATAATTTTATTCTCTTGCTTTTATAGATTTTTTAAAGTTTTTAATTTAAATATTTATTTCATCTGCAACTTATTTTGAGGTTGGGTGTGGGATAGAGGTCTGGCTATTATTTTCTAAATCAACGGGTAATCATGACAATATCGTGTTCAAATAACAGATTTTCTTTCCTTACTAACGTGAAAATTCACTTTAACTTGTGCCATATTTTCCCATGTACATAGGCGTGTTTAAGAACTTTCCATTGTGAAAGTTCCATGTTCAGATGTTTGTCTTTGTAACAGTATCCTTCTTAGCCCTCGATAGGACATTTCAGTCTAAGAACTTGCTTCTTTTTTCAGCAATACCATGTTCTTATCTTGCTTTGTGTGTAATTTTTCTCCCACATTATCTCTATTCCCTTTTTCTAGAAGAAATGGATATTTTGGATCCATCCTTTATGCTTTAACTTTTGTTTCATGTTTTCTGAGTCTTTGTGCATTTCCAATATTTTCTGGAAAAATGCTTCAATTAATCATTACACTAATTTACTCTTCATTTACTTGTGTGTGTGTGTGTGTGTTATTCCTTTATTTCCAAATTCTCTACTTGATTTTTTTTTTTACTAGTGAATGCAATTTCTTCTTACATCTTTCTGAGGATATTAATTTATTGTAAAAGTCATCTATATCCCTCTGTAGTAGGCTCTGTCTTGGTACCCAGGTATATCTCCTCATTCTTAACATAGACATGCACACAAGCCAATTGCCAACACTGTATTTCTTTGCCTAATGGTTTTCTCTTGCCTCTGAAGCCCACACTGTTGCCAAAATTGTAGGCTGAAGGAATTGAGGAATTAACTCTGTGAGCAGGTTTCAACCAATCACTGGTGAGAGTTGGTCAGTTGGTGTGCAATTACCCCGAGTTCCCTCACCCTCAAGTTGGGTCACTGTGACTCATGTGTTTGAAACTGGATCCAGTTTCCACAGTGGAACTAAGTTCCAGTTACCACAATGCTTGATGGCTTGACGTCATTCCCTTTATTGACCATCTTCCTGTGCCTGTTTCACTTCTCTCTCCTCTCACTCTTTCCTTCATCTCACAGTGAATTACTTGCATTTGAATCCTTGTCTCTGGCTCTGCTTCTGGGGGAATCCAAGCTAAGACACACTCTCGCTATTCACTCTATTTCTCTAGGCTTTAGTTCTTCTAGACTTTGTTTTATGCCCCTACTTTTGGTGGTTGGTGGTTCTTGTTTATTTGATTGTCTTTGAATTTGAGATTCCCTGTTACTTTATCTGTTTAGGCTGGGAAGCTTGCCTTAGAGGAAAAGAGGTATTGTAAGCATTTCTTTCCTAAACTCATCTCTTCTGCCCTCACACCCCAGGTTCCTAGCCTCAGTTTCTGACACATCCTCGGTCAGAAGTGGGGGAGGTGGGGACAGAGAGTAAATATAAGAAACTAAAGCAATATTATTTGATCAGCACAAATGTAATCCAGTGGTGGTGACTTGAATGGTGAGCTTGTAACACATGGGACACATTGCTGGGCTCCTCTGAGCGTTCCCAAGGGAAACCTCCAGCAGCAATTCCTTTGATGCAGAGTGATAGCTGAAAACTCCAACCCCCAGACCTGGGGCATCCACACAAGCTTTCTTTACTGGGGAACATTGCTTGCTCTTAATGCAGTCACGTCTTCCCACTCTTGCCATAGCCTTTTTAAATATTTTAATTTCATAGACATAAATCAAACACCAGTCCCTTGTTCCCATCAAATTCAATAGGAAACACATCAGATTATCCAAGTGGTCCCCTTAGCTCTCCCCGACCAAAGATACCCCATTTGACTTAGAGTGAGAAGGAAGCATCCCTGATAGGGGTCATAAAGCAGTGAACTGATACCTCTCTCCAAGGACAGCCTCTCTTCCTGTGTCCCACCTCCTACCTCAACCTGTTTATAATATCAAAGTTTCCTTTTTGTTATGGTTTGGGGGATCTTATTTAAGCAATCTTTCCTACCCCAATATCACAACAATATTCTCTTTTTATTTTCCTCTAAAAGTTTAGTTTTTGAAATTTAGATCTTTAAAAAAGGATTGCATTCTTTGCTCCCCTCAAAAATCCTAATGCCTTGGGGTTTCCCGGGCTTTCTACTGCTATATTTCCTGTTTCAGGAAATGGGTGGACCCTGGAAATGGGCAACTCCAGCTAGAACAAGGCAGCCACTGCTCAGATTTAGTTTCAAATGAGACTTTTCTTTAGGGTATAACAGGATACATAGTGTCTTGGGAACTAGAGTTTGGTAACAGAGAAATGGTTTCTCCAAAATATCTCTTTTGCATATCAAGGGGATACCTAACCCACTTGGATGACAGAGATTGGCCACAGGAAGTTTCCATCTCACCTTGGAAAGAATGAAGAGTTTTTCTAGCCTTGAACATAGGGAAAGGAGAGAAGAGGAAGAGCTACAGAAGAGGTTAGAGACCAGCGTGGAGTTTCTTCCTTCAGCTACAGCCCTGGCTGGTTATGGGGGGGAAGGGGGGAGTTGGCTGCAGGTGTGGGGGAATCCCAGAGTTGTGGGCTTCTATATCATTTTATCTAATACTTTCACAGGTAGCAAAGATATTAAATGTCATCATGTAAGTGCCGTATCCAACATGGCACTGAACACACAGTAGGTCCAAAATGACAAAGGGAAAAATCTTATCATAGACAAGACTGGAGATGGTGTCCTGTGTCTCTCCCCAATTCCCCTGTAGGAAAGAATGTTCTGTTTCTCTAAGCCAAAGACACTTGTCATGTTTTGCCGTGGATGCCCTAGTAATTCTAAAGTGTCCCACGGATGTGGGGTGCACACCGTGGACTCTAAGTGCTTCTCAGACCTCCAGAATGCAGCTACAAATGGGCACATTCTAGGACATTTATGTGTCTCTTAGAAAGTTTCCTTGCTTGAAATACTCGTTCTGGATTTAATGTTTCAGTTCAAAATTCTC
Organism: Grampus griseus; assembly: GCF_964374135.1. Classification (NCBI taxonomy): domain Eukaryota; kingdom Metazoa; phylum Chordata; class Mammalia; order Artiodactyla; family Delphinidae; genus Grampus; species Grampus griseus. The sequence continues at coordinate 77,723,372 of NC_139007.1, forward strand.
ATCATCATTCATTCTCTAACTCTACTGCCAATTTTAGTGAAATTCCTGAGGGTTTCCAGTAGGAGAGAAGACAGTTTGCAGAGTTGAGGAGAAGTGGACCTGCCAGGACAAGCCTGCTGGACAGTGAATTGTCCTTGGAGCAGGTGCTGCAGGGAGGTCGGCTCATCTAGGAATTGGATGGAAGATGTGGCTCTGAGATTCAGAGGAGAGCCATCTAGCGCCAAGGGCAAGAGTTTTGGTCACACCGAGGGAAAGGTTGTGTTCCCCCCAGTGAAAACGCCAGTGTGGACCCTTGCCTCTGTGGCAAGGTCAGAAAGACACTGCCCTCTGGCCAATGAGACGCAGAGGAGGACACTGTGATATGAGGTCATGGAGTCTTCTCTGTACACCCAGATACCACCCTGGCAAGGAGAAGGAAAAGAGAAACCCTAAAAGCCTAAACATTTACCTGAGAGAAACTGAATTAACCCCAACATAGTCTTTTGTAGGAAAGAAATCCATTTACCTCTCATGGGCAGTTTTTCCTCCATCCACAGAAGGATGGGGGCCCCAAGCAGAAGATGAGATAAATTATAGAAAATTAAAGAAAGCTACATTTCCTTTTAAGATGAAAACTCATCTCAGTGTAGCATCACCTCCACGGCACAGGACAGATCTTTGACAAGTACCTTTAGACAGTGCATGGCTCTGGTCTGCAAGTTTTTAAAGAGAAGTTTAAATGCTAGATTTCATTAATAATACTGACAATGAAACGTCCCATATCTTTCATGTCACACCTGTCAGAAGATTGAGAAGTGCTCTGCTTTGCACGTATTTTCAATGTCTGCTGCAGTCACTAGACCATCGGGTGGAAACATAGTCAAAGGGAGAAAGCCCACGGCTTCTGTAACAATCAGTGACCTGACTAAGCTGCAATTAGAGTGGGAGAACGAAGCATTTAGCCTTCTCTTAGCTCCCCTGTGTGCTTCTTCCACCGGAGGCACTTTTAGATGCTGCTGTAGATGGTCTGTCTATAGTAAAAGGCTATTAGTGGGATTGCAAGATGCCAACGTGGCAGCCAAGCGCACCTTCAATCGTGTGAAGGATGTGGAGGTTTCTAAAGGAACGGCCGACTCTGTAGCACTGTGAGTGCCCGACAATGTCAACCAAAACGTCACTAATATCAATATCAAAACGAAAGCCCCTCAACTGCTCTGGACCCTGGTTCTCTGGGTCAAGGAGAGCTGAGGCCACTGTTCAGCCTGTAGCTGAAGGGACTGCTTGGGCCAATTAAGGGAAACAAAGCAAAGCTGAAACGACAGAAAAAGATAATCGTGGTTAGAACTTGGAATCTTCAAAGCAGGTGAAGGAAAGAGAAATGGTAGGAATATAGGAGAAAACACTCTTAGGGAAAATATTCTGTTTCCAAAGAGCCAAGCCATAAAAGCAACAGAAAATAAAATCTCAAAGGCCTCTTCCCTCCTCCTTCACTTGTAGGACTATTGCCTGCAGCCACTTCAAAGAGTCAGCAACAGAGTTCCACCCCCAGAGAGGGTTCCTCTTCTCTAACACCCCATCTCTATGCTCCCCGAGTTCCAGCAGCTTCTAGAAAGTTCATCCTTCCTCATGCAGACTTAATGAGGTGTTGAGGATTAAAGACTATCTTCCTATTTATTGGTTTCCCAGTTGCTAAAAGTCATGAAGAAACTATCTTTGAAACCCCAAACCCTCGGAAGAAGGCCACGGGATTCAATACTGAGCTACAGAGAAAAGCCGGGGAAGGCACAATTCTATCAGCCTTCCAGAAATAATGTTCTCCTAATCAGGTATTTTCTGGCGGTTCATGACCAGCTGTGCTGACTTCTACATCTAGTCATTAAGTTCACAGTGACCTTCCCAGTTGTTATGAATGCTTAAGTACTTTAAAAGATAATAAGAATAAATAGCACATGTGCTCTAAAATTGGCAGTAGAGTTAAACATAGACGCAACTGAATTTTGGTATATTAAACAGGAACTTTAAGTCCAGAACAAGTATCTCAAACCAGGAACCCTTCCTAGAGAGACATAAATGTCTTAGAATTCAGCTAACTGTAGCTTCTGACATAGTGGCAGCTTTGTACCAGATTGCACTTAGAGATCTTGGTTTGCATCCTGAGTCCTCAAGAAAGTTTGGGATTAGCGGGACCTGTACTGAATGCAAAATACGGCAAGTGTCTTTGGCCTAGAGAAACAGAAGGGAAAGGAGAGCTCAGACTCTGCAGAAACCAGCCCGAAGGGATGCCTCCAGCATTGCCCTGGGTAGAGTCCAACTTTCCAGACCCTCAGCTCATGTGTGATTGAGCACTAATTTTGTGCCTGGAACCACGGTGAATATTTTTGATGTATTATCTGATTTAATATCTCATCAATGTTGTGATGTAATTATTATTTTCATTTTTCAGAAAAAGAAAGTGAAGCCCAGAGCGGTAAAGTACCTTATCTGTGATCGCAGAGGTAGCAATGGTTAGAGTGTTTCAAATTCAGCCTGTCTGGCTCCAAAGCCCATGCCTGGGACACTTACCTGGGAGCCTATGGACACGTCCTGGCTCCCACTCCTGGGTCTGAAGATGGCCTGACACACAGCCTGTTATCGCCCGAGCCCTTAGGGTAACCTAAGATGAAGAGACCCCTACCCCTGGTATAAGGAAACCTAAACTTCCCCCAGAAACGTTACACTGCCTAAGGCTAAAATAAAAAAACAAAAAGAATCAGGTACTAAGATTTAGTCTTTCATAAAGATTTCTTATATCTCTTCTAAATTACAATATATAGTCACCGGCAACATTCACATTTTATGAATATTAGTTTTTGTCAGATCAGCATGGATCTCCTGTTGATGGTCACTAAAGCTGTTTGTGGACCACGGTTCCCTATGACCAGCTGACAAATATCACTTACACTCTTCTGTGGTCTAATTTCATTATCGCCTAAAGGACCATGACTTCAGCATCATGGCTCATTCCTGGGGTTTGCCTGCCCGGCTGTTTGGAAAGCCTCCCCTTTCTTGGACAAGAAGGAAGTGCAAATGTTTGCTCTCCTTTTATTTCTGAATAAGCATGGCTGCATCTGGCCACCAAGGGTGCCAAGGGCTGCTGTTGCTAACAGCAGAAGCAAACTTGCTCTGAGCTGAGAGTGCCTGCTTTGCACTCGATGGGGACAGATATTCTCAAGGAAAGGAAAAGAAAAGACAGTGCACATGGCCTTCTGTGGACCCTTCGTCTGGAAGACAGGGAATCTTTTAAGACTTTTAGTGCAAAAGTTGGCAACCTTTTAGATTCGTGATTTCTAAAATAAGAGCATCTCTGGACATTTCTCTTACCTAAAAGACACATTCTTTCAGAAAAGTTAAGGGGACTCTGTAATGGAATAAGGAATAATGATGATGATAAGAAAAATAACCACCCCAAAACCTCTTAGGTAAAAGGTCAGATCACACTGACTTAATGGACACTGAGATGTGAAACGCATTAATAATAGACTGAATTAATCCAGTGTGACACTGTATCAGTCGGTGTCTAACCAGCAAACCAGAAAGCACTCTAGGTGTGTCGAACAGAGAATTTAATACAGGGAATGAGCTACAAAGATAATGGGTGAACTGAAAATCCAAACAAGGGACACTGAGACAACTCAGACATTTTCAATAGCAGGAAGTCATGATCATTCCCAGAGCCTTGGGGCCAAAGACAACACTCCCAGCCTGCCTCCACAGGGAGAGGCTGTCGGAGGAAGCCAGACCTGGAAGGAAGCAGGGCTGTTGCTAAAGGCTCCACCCAAAGCAGAAAGAAACAGGAAGAGATATCCCGGCTTTTCCCTGCTCCCACCCTCCAATCTTCTGCTGCTGCCTCCCATTGGTTGAACCTTACCAGCAATCAGAAAGTTGGGGACCCAAGAGATACAGGTGCCCACAATTCAGAGCCGATCACGAAGTGCCAGGAGAGGATGTGAGAAGAAATAGACAAACAACCTCCCAGAACCTGATGATTTTCTTCACTTATTAGGAAAAATTTGTAATTGATATTTACTCATAAGAAATGAAATGAAAATTTTTTAAAGTAACAGATATTTTCAGGCAGAAGAGTGTTGGTGGTATAATAGCTGGTATTTACTTTAGTAAAAATGTGACTAAGTAGTAATATATACCTTAAAGATATGGATACTCAACAGTGATATAGACAGTCTTACCTCTTTCAAGCGAACACAAGAACTTTTGCCATTGTGCTTCATTTTAGGTTAAATTGTATTGATGGATTCAGCTCTACCCTGTATTACTATTTCGCTGAAGTCTGACTCTACCCTATGATCAGTGTTCATTTTGTGAAGTGGCCATTATACTGTCATTTTGGTTTCTCAGAGACTCCCTTGGATTCGGGCTAACATGAAGCCATCCTTAGTGAATTTTACGCTCTGGGATTGTTTTTGTGAGAGACAAATTTATTTTAAAGTAAAAAAGTTAATTAATGATCTTTTAAAAATTGGGAAGAGTGCTGTCCTGTTAGATGTCTCCCCAAACTTACTTTGTTGGGGACCATGACGGGGGCATTCAATCTAAGTAGCTGATGGTTCTTTAGCCTGAATTATTGACTCTCAGAAAGAAAAAGGAATTTATTGGCCAAACACATGCTTTCTTTGACTAACTGGTCACCAGCTCTTTCTGGGTTTCTCTCCTTGACCTGCACCCTTTAGGTTCATAGAAAAATATCTTTCTGTAAGAAAGTGATAATGGGAATGCTTTTATTACCTTTTTTCTGGAAGTGTAAGTGATTCTGATAATGAACACTTTTGAGCTTTATTAGTGATGAAAAATGGGAATTATTACTGATCAGTAAATCTTAAACTTATTTTTAATTATCAGGTAGCATTCAATGTGAAATCAACTGCTTCGCTGGCTCTTAGTTAAATCCTTTTATAAGCTCAACTGAAATACCTCAGAAAAAACCTTTAATGTGAATTTCCTGGGACCCCATGTCTACTCAGCATTTCCTTTTATTCCGATTGTTCTGGGTCACCTGCTGCTTCAGCAGTGAGTCCCTCATGCCTTTGATCACTACACTGATGGGGCTTTTATAACACTTGATATTTATAATCAGAGAGCTGCATGCAGGTTATTGTTACATATTCAGAATGTGCTTTTCCTTTCAATGAGAATGATTCCCCTTATAACAATAGGAGTGGTGGAGGCATTCAATGGAAAAAGTGAGACTCCAGTAGGACCACCTGGAATTTAGGTACATGGGACAGGATCCCGCTTTGCCCAGAATGATGGACGTTGGTTGGTATCTACTGAAGAGAAAAATGAAATGAGATCACATGAAATGAAGGCAAACTTTTATCTACTACAGAGAAAGAACCTCCTGGGAAAATATGGGCCTGCTAGGAAATAGTACTAGGTAGCAAAGGTGATTTATGCTTCCTGTAGTCAGTTCTGAACTAATTCCCAGAATGGCATGAAGGGATGCCAATTTGAACAGAAGACAAACTGTGCTCTCTGTCCATTTGAAATCACATCACCTACAAGAGTAATACAAACGGCTTGGACTTTTTATAGTCACTTACTTCTAAGGAGGTCCAAGGGCTTTCTACCCATGATCTCATTTACTAGCACGCTGTGAACTCTATTCCCCCACGTGCAAGAGCAGTGCAACTTCCCTGGAGGAGAGAGGAACTTCCTCTATTCTATTCCTCTCTCTCTATTTAACTCTCTGCATGAGCAAAGAGGAAAATTGGTCGGCTGTGCTCAAAACGGTGGCCCCCAAAGAGCAGGATCCTTTGAGCCAGAGGACATAGACCTAGATCTGGGTTCTGTCTGCCACTTTCCATCGGGATGAACTTGGCCAAGTCAATTAATCTCTCTGGGCCTCAGTGTCTTTGTCTGTAAAATAGGCCCAATGACTTCTACCTTGAGAGACTGTCATGCGGAATAGAACTAATAAAGGTAAAATGCCTCGAAGAGTGTTTGGCAAATGCTTGGTATTCAATAAATATTGTCATTTGTTAATATTATATATTTACTTGACCCTAACCCCAGTACTAGCCTGCTTCCTCTCTCCCGTGCCCACCCTGCACTTTCTCTCTTTCAAGCTCACTTTGTGGTATGAATTTAGAAAAATGGCAGAGCAGGGGCATGGACAAGCAGAAGAGAAGCCCAGGCTAGGAGTTCTTCCCGTCCCCATCATAAATGGGCACAGGCAGCAAGATCCCTCCTCTTTACCCTTCTGCTTTCACAGAGAGTCGGGAGAAGGTTGCATTCATCCACTGAAATCATTCAGCCAACAATCTCATACCCATAGCTGTCAGGGAGGTACAGAATTTTCCAGAAAGAGAAAAGGTCAGTTCTTTAAGGCCCCCTGATGCTAGAGAATCTAGAAAATTAGTTATCTAAAATTGGCGTGGCTTGCTAAACAGATCTCAGACATACGAACTTCTTTGATGTCTCATTTCACGGTGCCTGCAGTATGCAATACACAAGGCCCTGTCCTGGACCCTAGGAGTCAGAGCCCTACCCTGGAGAACGTGACAGTATCACAGGGGAAATGACACGTTTTCACATATGGAAAGTAGAGTAGGCTCCACAGTGGTGCCAGCGTATCTTCTTTTCTCTCCTAGCCAACTCCCACTTGCTACAGAATTGAGCTGGGGGAGGTAAGCAATGGTACCCAGAGTCCTGTTCTGTCATTCAACATTTCCAGTTACGTCCTAAGACAGTAACTATTAGCTTTGGAAGAAATAAATTACACGGAAATCATGACTGTTTTGTTTTTTTCAGACTCCCCCCTTGGCATTACAAATTAGTTCCCACATTACTTAGAAAAGCAGTCTGAACTTTATAAACACAGTACAACTTAATTATCCCTTCCTAAAGTGTTTTCCACAGTTTAAGAAGTCTTTGAATGAAAGTATATTTGCAGGGTTATACATTCACATACAAAACTAGCTATTATTATTAATCTAAGTTTCATTGGAATGTTTTTTTGGTACCCAAAATATTTATTTTCTAGAGAATAAAAATTAAAACCAAGTTGTTTTCATGTGCCTTCACTGCACATCGAACATCGGTATTGCAAATCAGTTTCTCAAGAATGTGTTCCTAATAGGCACACCCCTTTCTAGAAGTTGTTTGGGAGCATCCCAAACCCTGCTGGAAAATTCTGTAGTAACTAAACATCAATGAACCCCAAACCCCCTTCTCTGGCTGCGTCTCTGCAGGATTTACCCTGACACTTTCTAAACAGACTGTATGAAAGAGATGCCTTGTCTGTTTTTACTGGTTATCATTCTTTTTTCAGAACAATTTCAGCAAAGACCACAAACTTGTGACAGAGTGAATTTGTGATCTTATCCAATCATCTGGGCTGTTTGCAAACCTTCAGTAGGTGGCAGCGTTTTGTTGATAAATGTTTTGTTAGCCAAGTGATCTCATTTAGTGCAACTGTTGCAATATTAATAAACTGAACTTATGATGGTGTTTGCCAGGACTGAAAATATTGCCATTCTATCCAGCGGGTGCTCTTATCTGAACTGACAGCAGCATTCACTGTATTAGAGATGGGGAGGGGGGACTCCGTGCAATTGTATGTGTGCTGTTATGAAGAGAAACGGATAGAGGCAGACAAAGGGGTTGGGAAATGAAGCTTGAGGTGGAGAAAGAGAACATAAAGGAACCAAGGTAAGATGTTATGCCCACTACCTGGCTGGTTCTAACAAAACACTGGGCTGGCCCAAGTGTTCACTCCTTCCCAGGTGCCCCACTGTGGTCCACAATGACTATAGACGTGATCTCTCAGGTCCCAAAGAAACTGGGTGAGGGCCACTGGCTAAGCAAGCAGCTCAGATCCCCTGCAGCAAACACAAGAAGGCTCATGGGGGCTGAGTCACCCTGACACCCACTTTAAGAGGCCACTTAGTGCTCCAGATATCTCCCCCAGCTTCCCAGGGCTGGGTAATGAGTTCCATTACCTCCAAATTACCACGACTTCTGCCAGACCTATCTTGACCCACAGAAGGAGTCCCAGAGTGGCTTCTAGAAAGAGCTGACGGCACCTCCTTTACCAAAAGCCTCAGCCTGTCACTCAGGGCTCTGCGATATGACCCCAATCCATCGATCATCTCATCTTTCTTCATTCCCTCATCTAAACAAACCTTCCTTTGCAGATCGCAAAGACCTGTCTGGTAAACAGAACCCTGGGGACTCTTGAAAAAGTGCCCACTTTTACAGGGGACCTGCGGAATCTACCATCACACTAGAAAGTTTTCAGAGTCACCTAGACCAGCACTTCAGGGTGGTTCCTTATGGGGACTCTAGACACTGAGTCCAGAATATGCCTTATGCTTTCCCAATTCCAGAACTTTACTGCCACCAACTCTTTCACCCGCTTGAGATGCCCCTTATTCTGTCACCTTCAGCTGTCAAAAAAGATACATTTCATGAGGAGACTCAAACCCTTCCTCAGCGATAAAGCCTTCTCTGATCACCCCAGCTGGAATGGACATCTTTCTTTTATGAATAGTCTCTGCGATTATCACTATGCCAGCTGCCTCATCCTGCTTTAGATGGGTAAAATGATATCATTGCTGCAACTGGGTCGTGCTTTTTGAAAGCATGAGGACCGTGTCCTATACGTACCCATAGGCACTCAAGGAAAACTTGGCGAGTACCTCATTTGCATTGCTTTCCATTTACACCTTTTAGGTCACTTATTTTTGCCTTATGTTAAAATTCTAAAAATACCCTATGTGCAATGCCCGCTTTCTTCTCTGGACTGTAAGCTCCTTGCATGCAAAGGCCTATCATTACGATCTTTGTGTAGCCCTAACACCTAGCACAATGGCTTAACAAAAATATCTTTCAAATTAATTAGTGATGAAATGATGCCTTGATATTCAAACCAACAGGCTAGTCAGTCTCACTGCAACCTGAGAAAGACTCCTTCAATTCTCTTTTTCGAGAAGTCACTTCTTTGCGATACCATGATTAAATTCCTCAGCAAGGCCCACATATTCCATCCCAGCCGCTGAAGCACAAGACCCAGGCCTCTGAACAGTTGCCCTAATAACTTACTGAACGGATTGAAAATCATGGAGTGCCTTTGTCTCCAAAACAGCATAAAGCCTTTTTCTTAACAGCAATTAGTCATCTTTGTTATTTCTATTCATAATTTCTTGTTTCTATTTATAGTTTCTTATTTCTATTGCTAATTTCTAAGGCAAAACAATCACTATTTCCCTGAAGATGTTCACCTCTTCCTTCCTTTCTAAGTCCTCCTATTAAAGTCAATCAGGAATTTTGGAAGATACTGGAACTAATTATAGAATATATTAGCTTATCCCGTGTGACGCAGAAGAGCATGCCCTCTTCCCTAAGGGTATCCCAAGTCACTACTTGGTATAAGTTAGAACAGAAGCCCGTTTCCTTGCACAATGTCTATTGCCAAATACAAAACGCTTTAGCAACACCATTTTATTAGTTAGTTCAACATGTCAGAGGGAGTTAGGTAAATTTAAGAGTACGTGACCTCCCACATACAGGAGGCATGGTCAGCACATCAAAGTATCTTCTGAGAACCCCCAGTGAGCACAGTGACATCTTGCCAAAGCTCTTACACAGACAGAGAAAAGACGCATGCTTCAGAGAATGGATTGGAATGTCTGAGCAACAAGCGTTTATAAAGAAACCATTCTTTCTGGCCTTCTCTTGGGCGTATAGTATGAGGCAGGAAGGAAAAGTAAAGGGTCCTGGTGGGTTTAAGTCCCTCCAATATGTCTTCCAGGTACTTCAGAGATCTTTTGTGATAAAACCTTCTCAGAGGTTTGTGTGGGAGAACAACCATCCTTCAACTCCCGTCCCATAATCTATAAGGTTGCATTCCTTCATGTAATATTGTAGTTCAAACGACCGCCTTTCCTCCAACTCTATTCCTCCCCACAAAACCAACCAACTCCCATGTGGGTGCATGTATGCCTATACACACACACACACACGGGTATCCCTGGATCTGTAGATGTTTCTAACGAGAACCACATGTTCATGGGGAAGCTGAGAATTGAGCTTTGCTTTAACAAAGACACCCCAGATGTGCACACACCATAGCAACAAAATAGGGCGGGTGCTCCTTCCCAAGGGTTAGATTCACAGCCAGACTCACTTGAGACCAAATCACCATCAAATGTCTACACTAGCCAATTAAACCATGCTCACTCATCCTACGTAAGCTTCCAAGCTGCACTTCCCTGGAAACTTCTCATTTCAGTTGACCTGCCTGTGGTTCGCTTCAGAGTGTTCGTTAATGGAGTCAAGTCCCATCAGAAAATCGGTCATTACACTCAGGGAACAACTCATGGCTCCATTCTCCCGTGCTTCAGGCCACACAGATCCCAACTTGTTGAAGCAAGTAAAGAACTACACTATGGGCTGAAGAAAACAGCGTATCACGGGAAATGTTAATCCTTTCATAGTGACAACAAAAAATAACTGCATAATTATAGGATACTAAGCAGAAGCGTTTTTCATGACTTACCCTCATAATTTTTTCTCCCCCATATTGTTATCTCCCATGTAGTTGCACCTTTATTGCTGGGGAATTATAATTATTATATAGTGGAGAGTATGCTACTCTCCTACTTTTCACATTTAACAATAATTGGTCTAATGGAAGGTCTAGAATTCACATTGCCAGTCTTACGTGAGTGGCCACTAGGCACATTAGAAGTACAGTTCTTAACTTTAGGGTGTAGCCTTATAACATGTCATGTCATAAAAAGGAGGAGGGGTCTGACTGTGATTGACAACTTGAAAAACTTTCACTATTGTCCGGATTGTCCTGATTAGTCATGAAATCTTAAACCTGACATTTCGGAGCGTTCTCTCAAGGTGTCATGATTTAAATCCCTCCTTATCTGAGCATTGGCAAGCAAAGGAAATCGATTTCGTATCAGCATGGCTTATTTGGCATGAAGAAACATTGCAAAATTCATCACAAGAGCCACTTCTTACTTCACAGTTGAGAGAAGTTGTGCAGTTGTCTTGAATCCAAGGAACCAGCTGAGAGATGTGCCAGGAGGAGCAGTGGGCAGAAGATTCAAATCTGGGTATCAGCCTCACTTCTACCCCAAATTAGATAGCTTTATGCAAATCACTCTTCCTCTCTGGGCTTCTGTTGTCTTACTGGCAAGAAGAGGCTAGACATTTGCTAAGGCTCCTCCAGTTTTTTTGGGTTTTTTTTTAACATCTTTATTGGAATATAATTGCTTTACATTGTTGTGTTAGTTGCTGCTGCATAACAAAGTGGATCAGCTATACGTATACTTATATCCCCATATCTCCTCCCTCTTGCATCTCCCTCCCACCCTCCCTATCCCACCCCTCTAGGTGGTCACAAAGCACCGAGCTGATCTCCCTGTGCTATGCAGCTGCTTCCCACTAGCTATCTATTTTACATTTGGTAGTGTATATATGTCCATGCCACTCTCTCACTTCGTCCCAGCTTACCCTTTGCCCTCCCCTTGTCCTTAAGTCCATACTCTATGTCTTTATTCCCATCCTGCCCCTAGGTTCTTGAGAACCTTTTTTTTTTTTAGATTCCATATATATGTGTTAGCATATGGTATTCATTTTTCTCTTTCTGACTTACTTCACTCTGTATGACAGACTCTAGGTCCATCCACCTCACTACAAATAACTCAATTTTGTTTCTTTTTATGGCTGAGTAATATTCCATTTTATATATGTGCCACATCTTCTTTATCCATTCATCTGTCAATGGACACTTAGGTTGCTTCCATGTCCTGGCTATTGTAAATAGTGCTGCAATGAATATTGTGGTACATGACTCTTTTTGAATTATGGTTTTCTCAGGGTATATGCCCAGTAGTGGGATTGATGGGTCATATGGTAGTTCTATTTTTAGTTCTTTAAAGAACCTCGTCACTGCTCTCCATAGTGGCTGTATCAATTTACATTCCCACCAACACTGTAGGAGGGTTCCCTTTTCTCCACACCCTCTCCAGGATTTATTGTTCCTAGATTTTTTGATGATGGCCATTCTGACTGGTATGAGGTGATATCTCATTGTAGTTTTGATTTGCATTTCTCTAATGATCAGTGAGGTTGAGCATCCTTTCATGTGTTTGTTGGCAATCTGTATATCTTCTTTGGAGAAATGTCTATTTAGGTCTTCTGCCATTTTTGGATTGGGTTGTTTGTGTGTTTGTTTTGATATTGAGCTGCATGAGCTGCTTGTATATTTTGGAAATTAATCCTTTGTCAGTTGCTTCATTTGCAAATATTTTCTCCCATTCTGTGGGTTGTCTTTTCATCTTGTTTATGGTTTCCTTAGCCGTGCAAAAGCTTTTAAGTTTCATTAGGTCCCATTTGTTTATTTTTGTTTTTATTTCCATTTCTCTAGGAGATGGGTCAAAAAAATCTTGCTATCATTTATGTCATAGAGTGTTCTTCGTATGTTTTCCTCTAAGAGTTTTATAATGTCTGGCCTTACATTTAGGTCTTTAATCCATTTTGAGTTTATTTTTGTGTATGGTGTTAGGGAATGTTCTAATTTCATTCTTTTACATGTAGCTGTCCAGTATTCCCAGCACCACTTATTGAAGAGGCTGTCTTTTCTCCACTGTATATTCTTGCCTCCTTTATCAAAGATAAGGTGACCATGTGTGTGTGGGTTTATCTCTGGGCTTTCTATCCTGTTCCATTGATCTATATTTCTGTTTTTGTGCCAGTACCATACTGTCTTGATTACTGTAGCTTTGTAATATAGTCTGAAGTCAGGGAGCCTGATTCCCCCAGCTCCTTTTTTTTACTCAAGATTGCTTTGACTATTTGGGGTCGTTTGTGTTTCCATACAAGTTGTGAAATATTTTGTTCCAGTTCTGTGAAAAATGCCATTGGTAGTTTGATTGGGATTGCATTGAACCTGTAGATTGTTTTTGGTAGTATAGTCATTTTCACAATTTGATTCTTCCAATTCAAGAACATGGTATATCTCTCCATCTGTTTGTATCATCTTTAATTTCTTTCATCAGTGTCTTATAGTTTTCTGCATACAGGTCTTTTGTCTCCTTGGGTAGATTTATTCTAGGTATTTTATTCTTTTTGTTGCAGTGGTAAATGGGAGTGTTTCCTTAATTTCTCTTTCAGATTTTTCATCATAATGTATAGGAATGCAAGAGATTTCTGTGCATTAATTTTGTGTCCTGCTACTTTACCAAATTCATTGAGTAGCTCTAGTAGTTTTCTGGTAGCATCTTTAGGATTCTCTATGTATAGTATCATGTCATCTGCAAACAGTGGCAGCTTTACTTCTCCTTTTCCGATTTGGATTCCTTTTATTTCTTTTTCTTCTCTGATTGCTGTGGCTAAAACTTCCAAAACTATGTTGAATAATAGTGGTGAGAATGGAAAACCTTGTCTTGTTCCTGATGATCTTAGTGGAAATGGTTTCAACTTTTCACCATTGAGAATGATGTTGGCTGTGGGTTTGTCGTATATGGCCTTTATTATGTTGAGGTAAGTTCCCTCTATGCTTACTTTCTGGAGGGCTTTTATCATAAATGGGTGCTGAATTTTGTCGAAAACTTTTTCTGCATGTATTGAGATGATCACATGGTTTTTCTCCTTCAGTTTGTTAATATGGTTTAACACATTGATTGATTTGCATATATTGAAGAATGCTTGCATTCCTGCAATAAACCCCACTTGATCATGGTGTATGATCCTTTTAATGTACTGTTGGATTCTGTTTGCTAGTATTTTGTTGAGGATTTTGCATCTATGTTCATCAGTGATATTGGCCTGTAGTTTTCCTTTTTTGTAGTATCTTTGTCTGGTTTTGGTAGCAGGGTGATGGTGACCTCATAGAATGAGTTTGGGAGTGTTCCTCCTTTTGCTATATTTTGGATGAGTTTGAGAAGGAAAGGTGTTAGCTCTTCTCTAAATGTTTGATAGAATTTTCCTGTGAAGCCATCTGGTCTTGGGCTTTTATTTATTGAAAGATTTTTAAACAGTGTTTCAATTTCAGTGCTTGTGATTGGTCTGTTTATATTTTCTATTTCTTCCTGGTTCAGTCTAGGAAGGTTGTGCTTTTCAAGTATTTGTCCATTTCTTCCAGGTTGTCCATTTTATTGGCATGTAGTTGCTTGTAGTAATCTCTCATGATCCTTTGTACTTCTGCAGTGTCAGCTGTTACTTCTTTTTCATTTCTAATTCTGTTGATTTGAGTCTTCTCCATTTTTTCTTGATGAGTCTGGCTAATGTTTTATCAATTTTGTTTATCTTCTCAAAGAACCAGCTTTCAGTTTTATTGATCTTTGCTATTGTTTTCTTTGTTTCTATTTCATTTATTTCTGACCTAATCTTTATGATTTCTTTCCTTCTGCTAACTTTGGGGTTTTTTTGTTCTTCTTTCTCTAATTGCTTTAGGTGTAAGGTTAGGTTGTTTATTTGAGATGTTTCTTGTTTCTTGAGGTAGGATTGTATTGCTATAAACTTCCCTCTTAGAACTGCTTTTGCTGCATCCCATAGGTTTTGGGTTGTCGTGTTTTCATTGTCATTTGCTTCTAGGTATTTTTTGATTTCTTCAGTGATCTCTTGGTTATTTAGTAGTGTATTGTTTAGCCGCTATGTGTTTGCATTTTTTACAGACTTTTTCCTATAATTGATATCTATATATCAATATATAGATATAGATATATATAGATATATATATCTATATAGGTATAGATATATAGATATATATCTATGTATCAATTGATATCCTATATTGATATCTAGTCTCATAGCGTTGTGTAGCATCATTCTATGATGCTAATACCAGAAGTCACAAAGATTGTGGTTCACCAGCAAAGCCCACAGAATTTTTGGAAACCTTTCCAAACAGATAGAAAGTCAAAGTTGATCAGTTAACCAGAGTAATAACAGGGGCCACTGGAATCACACCCACAAAGGACTCAATAGGTAAGTGATATGATGAAGAATAAACATTCTATTATTCCTACCATCTTGGAAAAAAAAACCCAAGGAAAACACTTTCCTCTCTATGTGCTATTTCTCAGCTCTCCTTCACAGCAAAAATCCTTGAACGACCTGTCTATACTTACTGTGTCTAATTCCTCCTCTTTCATTCTCTCTTAAAATCACAGCAGGTAGCTTTCACCTACGGCACTCCACTCGAGTTGCTCTTGTCAGTGTCAACAAAGACTTCCACATAGCTAAATCCAATCGTCAATTCTCAGTTTCCATCTTATTTGACCTTTCTGTACCTCCTCCTTCAAATAATTTCCTCACTTAGCTTCCATGATACCAGACTGTCTTGGTTTATCTAATACCCCACTGTCCTTTGTTTTTTTTCTCCACATCTCTCCAAACATCTCTCTAACCTCTTATTTTTGGTGTATTCCAAGATTCAATTCTTGAATTTCTTCTTTATCAATAACTGTACTTTAAATACTGTATATATGCTAATGAACCCCAAATTGTTTTTATCACTAGCTGAGATAGCTCCCTTGAACTTCAGACTCAGATACTTATCTGTCTATTAATATTTGGATATCTAAGAGTATCACAGATTTTACATGTCAAAAACTAAACTCCTGACATCCCTATTTAAATCCTCAGCATCTCAGTAAGGACTACTTCATTCTTCTAGATGTTCAGCCCAAAAATCATGGGGTTAAACTTAACTCCTCTCTTTCTCTCACCTTCCACATGCAGTCAGCTAACAATGCCATTAGTTTTACCTTAAAAGTATATAAAGAATAAAATCACTTGCCCCTATTTCCACCACTAACACCTTTTCTGAGCTAATATCACGTCTCCTCTGAGTTACTGCGGTCGCCTTCTGACAGATTTTTGTGCTTCCATCTTTCCTCTCCACAGACTCTGGTCAATAGAGAAAATGAGTAATTCTATTATAAGGTAACTCAGAGCAAGTCATTCCCCTGTTTAAAATCCAGCAATGATTTCCCATCTCATTCAGATTAGAAATCAAAATCTTCTCTAAGACCTACAAGCAACAAGTAATTTTCCCCATTCACCATTAATTCACTGATCTCATCTTCATATTATCGCTTCCCTGTTGCTCAGTCACTCAGCTCTAACTGCCTGTCACACTGGTCTCCTTGTTCCTGGAACACACCTGGTAAAATACTGTCTCTAGGCCTTGTAGCAGCTATTTCCTTTGCCTGGAACTCTCTGCCCATATCTCGTTCTACATATTCTTCACATATTTGCTCAACTGTCACCTTCTAGTAAAGGCTACATGGCTTCTGACTCCTAATTTATAATTACAATCCACCCATCCTCCTTGCTTCATTTCCCATCCATGATTTATGTTTTTTCTAGCACTAATAACCTTCTAACACACCATCTAAAATTACTTACCCCGACTAAATTAGAAGAGACTTGAAATCTTTATTTTGACTGCTATATCCCCAGCAACTATAAAAGTTCCTGACACATAGTAGGCACTCAGTATTATTGAATGATTGAATCTCTCCATCCCCTATTCCCCAAGAGTATTCAGGTATTATAGTTTATGATAGTCTGCCCTAATATAAATTTCGGGGAATAGATGTATGAAGGGATTAATATTTTTATCTAAGTATCTTATATGTAGTGATTGTAGTTTTATTTCACTTTGTATATGGAAAGGCTTTAAATCTGAAGCCAGGTTAGACTGACTTCAAATTCAGGTCATGTTGCTTGTCAACTAAATAACCTTCAGAAAAATTTTTGAGCCAACTGTGGAATTGATGTAATGAGGCAGCCTGCTACCTAGGGTTTTTGAGAAAATGATAGGTATTGACCTATATGAAGCACAGGGCACAGTGTCAGGTACACAATAGCTGCTCAGTAAAAATCATCTCAAATATTTGAAATTGCATGAATTAATCAGGTAGTCTCGGGTTCACATAAGGTTTAGAATATAATCCTGCTCTGCCCTAGAGAGTACTTTGATCCAAAGGAGGAAATCTTACAGGAGAAATTTCTAGTATCAGCAATAATGGAGGATACTTTTATTGGTGATAGAAGGAAAGACAAAAACAAGAAGGGTGGGTTGGGTGAGCAGAGCACCCTCCCAGGCTTCCTCACATTCCGTGGGAAATTGCTCTCATTGGAACCCTCGTGTCTATGCATCTCTGTGTCTTAATGGAGTGAGAGACTGATTCACGAGCACATCCGTGACTTCTCAGACACAGAGATGGACTGCCTTTGAAGATTAAAATCCTACTGGAATGTCCCCCACAGAGATTAAATGCAAGAAGAGAGAAAAGACAAGCATGTGGGGAAAGGGTAGGACGAAGAGAGAGATGAAACAAAAACTAGGAATAATTTCTTGGGTAATAATTGCTGCATTAACACCTGAATGGCTAGCACGTAAGCCCTGTGGCATGTTAAATGAGAAACTTCAAAGGCTGTAAATATAAGAAAAATGAGAATGCTTGACCCTAACAGTTGGTATTCACAGGCAGGCAGCAGTTGGCATATACAGACTCATATTCTCCAGCCCACTCATGTGGAGAGACACTTGTTTCCAACACCCCCTTTCCTTTAATAAGCCAATAAATATTGATTCTGACCTGGTTGCCACTTGTTCTCCTAACATCTTCTTTCATTGCAAGGTTTAGCGAAACTATAAAAAGTTAATTTCCAGACTCTTGGTCTGGTCAGAAGGACTCCGTTTTTTGATCAGATCTCCCAGAGGTCTGATAGCAATCATTATGGATGAGAAAAGGCATTTGGTATTCTTCTCAGCTTGGTAGCAGATAGAGGGAGCAGGGCCGACAGAGGCAATGATGACATTAAAACACTAGTACCTGTTCCTCACCCTGGAAGATCACAGAAGATGTGGGGCAACAGCCTCACGTCCAAAAAGGGGGTAAGCTGTCACTGAAAAGTACAGCTTTCCGACTAAAATCACGATCAAAAAGTTAAAAATGATCTTTATTTTTCATTGTCAGGATTTTATCTCAGGTGCTACAGTTCTGAAGAACATGATTTTGAGCAACACACATGAAGATTAAATTTGAGTTTTAGAAAAACATCTTACTTCTGGAGACTCTTGACCGACAGTTTGAGGCAAATGTTTTCTTTTCTCAGAGTCTCTCAGCCATCAATAAGAATATGCTGAGAACCTACTATTTGCTCAGCCCTGTTGGAGTAGGTCATCTAAGCAACGGAAGAGAATTATAAGACAGTTGCTTAACTCAGAGATTTCACTAATTGGAGAGACAGACAAGCATGTACATTCAGAGCGTTGGTTCTTAATATTTGGGGGTCATGGGTCTCTGAGAATCTGATGGAAGTTACCAAGGCTTGTTTTAGAAAAATTCAAATATTTATACAATTCTCTACTATATTTTAGAGATTTCTCACACCTCGTGGACCCCTCTGTGGCCCAGGATGAGGTTAGACTTCCCATCACACTTTCACATAGCACACTTACTTCATCTTCAGAGACACATGTCACATGTTTGAAGCATATTTCCCACTTTGTCACTAGCAACTAGTAGACTTCTGTCACATAATAAATATTGTTGAATGAATCAAGGCATTGATGAGTTTAGAATGCCTACACTGGAGAATGTAAAGAGAAGTGTTGATGATCAACCTTCTGGGCCACACTTGGGGGACAGTCGGTTACAGTGACAGAAAGTTCACCTGGGCTAGAGTAATTAGGAAAGGCATCATGACTGGATATGAAATTTGACAAATGGATAGGATTTACATGGGTACAGCAAAGAAGTGAGCAAATGCTCTCACCAAATCACAATGTGAGAATGAAGACTCTTGGTGGTGGGAGGATGAAGTGATGCTCTGGACTTGAGAAGCAAGGTGACAGCTGTCCTCTTGCTATGTTGGGAAGGGGGCCTTCATTTTAAGGATACCTGGGGTGCCCAGAATCCATGAAAGCCACAAAGATGGGTTGGAAAGTAGACAGAAACCAAGGAAATCTAGCATCTGAGCCTCTTGGACCAAAAACAAAGCTGCACCACCACTATGATGAATCTCTTCTCCCAACATGCTTTTCATTTTGTGATTAGGATGCAAATTCTGGGGACCCAGCAATGAAAGGAGGAACTCAGGTCATAGGTCTTCCCCAGGTGTACCACAAACACAAAAACAATGGATTTGCCCCCCACATATTCTGTATCGGAAGTGGCATGAGATGGAGGCACTAAGAATTGCTCTCCCACAATAACTACATGAAGCAGTTCTCCGCCAGTACAAGTCAGATGCTAACAGGAAGTGGAAGAATAGTGGTAGATGTCAGAAAGCCAAACCAACACATTTCTGAGTGACCTGGGGCAAGGTACCGAAAGTACCTTCCCAAGCCTGTTACATCATATGTAAAAATAGGGAAAATTAAATGAGATAATTTATGGAAAGATTTTAGCTTGGTGCATAGTGTATGTTCCATAAATGTCTACTATCATTGTTGCTGTTGTTATTTATTATTTGGCTGGATACAGAGAACCAGATTTAGACACCTATGCGTATGGAGCTTCAGACTCCAAATGTATTCTCTATTTAGTTCTACATCCTGAAGACACAGAGGGGAATGAAGAAAGTAAAGGTGACAAACTGATAAACACTGCACAGGGTAGTAGCACACTCACTCACTTTCTAAGGAAAAGATCACCTTTATCACCTCCCTTGTGAAAGGCTCACTCTTTCCTCATTCAGCTTTCCTTTCTTCCCCACTCTCTCAGTTTTATTCAATGTCTTAACACCAACGACTTCTCCCAACTTTACCATTTCCCAGAGCCTGGAATTGCCTTTTTCTTATTCTTTCCCACCTCTTCAAAGTCCAGGCTGGTTGTCTGCTCTCAGGAAGGCTCTCTCAGATGGGCAGAAGGGGGCTCACAGTCACCCGTTTCCCACAACTCTCTTGCCCTCGAACCTACAACATGAGTGTGCCTTCACCCAATAGCCAACATGACAGGACTTGAAGTGGGTGTATGCAGAGCAAAGTAATGAGTCCTGTACAGATTTTATTTAAAAACTTTAATGTTATTTGACTCACACTTTTAAATGCTTCAGAGCCCTGCCATGAGGTATATTTGCTCATTTCCTTTCATGTCTCTTGAGGGCGGGATCTTCACTTCGAAGCAACCACACAATCTTATCCCATGGCTGGGACGAAATGAGGAAGGCTCTTTCACAGACACTTTAACTGGTCTCTACTATTTCTGAGTGGATGCAATCCACTCCGGAGAATAATGTCCACCATCTTCTCTACTATATTCCTCCCCAACTCTGACACTGGGAGAGTGTGTGTGACGGTGAAGGATGAACCAGGATTTGGGGAATGGGGTCAAGTTGATAGGAGGTAGAAGAAACCTTACACTGACTGCTTCCTTTTTCCCATTTTCCAGGCTTATTCCCTTGATATAAAAAAAACAGGAAGCCATATGACTGACCAAAGCAAAGACTTTGAATAGGTCTTCTCAAGTTCATCAGAGACCAACACACTGAATATCAAACTGCAACGGCAACCATCTTCATAACTGCATATTATTTACTGCCAAGAAGCAATTACAAAGTTTTCATACCTTCTTAAAAGGCTCTTGTACAGTCAAACCTTGCATACTGACTCCAAGATACTTTGTTGAAAGGAGCACTCATCCAACATATAAAGTGAGAACACCCACCTTATTATTTATGGTGACTAAAGACTAACAAGAGACTTGGGCCCACAATGTGTGTTGATAATGATTTTCTGTCATCTCAAACTGCCTGTATACAGTCTTTTCTAAATCAGCAAAGATGGACACTATTAAAAGCATATGGAATGCCAACCAAGGCATAATCAGCAAAACAAGGGATATTCTGAATGTACAAGGCTGATGATCACTCACAAAGATGTTGATGTCCTTATGTCTATTCATTTATCTGCTTAAATCAAAAGGTTAGTGGAGGAGGAGGGGGGAAGGAGGAGGGAAGCCTGGGCATGATTAACAATAGGTGCAAGACAGGATGAGCTAGATTAAACTGCTCCATATGCAAATTACACAAGTCTGATTGCATCAAACCATGCACAGTTTAATGAGGATAGTAAGATGCCTTTATCTCTGCTTGGATATGTTCCTAAAAGGAAGACTGTTCCCAGATAAAGCACAGTTTAATAAGGAGATTTTTCATTACAGAGTCGATGAGCATTTGCATTTCTCTCCCTCGGCTTCAGGCCTCTCTCTGTTTTGCACTCAGTCTCTCTCAATCTCTCGTTCTTGTTTTTCTCTCCCTCTGTCAAATTCCCTCCCTTGCACCCACCAGCCTGTCTCTGAGCCACGCGGCTATTCTGATTCCTCTCTTTTTTTGGTTATTGAAGTCAGTAAACATTCGCATGTTGTTGGCATATATTTTAGGAGTGTGTATACTCGGTGCAAATTAAAGAGAGTCCTACACAGATGAGATTAAAATCTTTAAAATGTGATTTGAGAACTTATTTATCTCGGAGGATTTTCAATTTGTTTAACATTGCCATGTTTTAAAAATTCTTTAATTAGTTGTTTAACTATGTCCTGGTAATTTACTATTTCTATTTTTTAGTTTTGTTTTTTATTTTCATCTTACTGGATTGCTGTGTAGGTTTTATAGCACATGCTACCAGCACAGGCTTTGGGGTTTGAAGCCCTTACTAACATCTAATCTTGGACGAGTCACTTGACCTCTCTGCCTTTTCCTAATATATGAAATGGTGACAATAATCCTATTCATAGAATCATTTAAGGATAAAAGTATATAATGTATGCAAAGCAATCAGCACAGAGCTTGCACACTGTGTGCTCATTAATGGTCATTGTTCTTCACAGCGCAGCTTCTCCAATAGTAGTAAATGTGTAACTACATGTCTGGTATATACATGCAAAATGGTCTCTTGTGGACCAGGAAGGAAATTCTAGGGCATGCAGTTCAGTTAATCTATCCTGACACAATCCAAATCAGATACACACATAGGTAAGTACATGTATATTTTTGTATATGTACGTGTGTGTGTGTGTGTGTGTGTGTGTGTGTGTGTGTGGACTGCTGGCTCTTGCACTGACACAGAAACAATAGCCCTGTATGGACTGAGAGCTGCTCCCAAAATTGCAGGTAAGGTCGAATACCCATTGTATTTTTATTTACGTATCCCTTTGAAACATAATTAATACCTTAGCTTAAACATAATCACTCTCAAATGAGATAATGTCATGAAAAACAATATTTTATAGATGAAGAAGCCCTGCATAGAAGTCGCTTCTTTATGATTTTTCCAAAACTGAAAGCTCACTGAAGGCTAATCCAGGTTTGATTTGTTTCAATTTCCTGCTCCTAACACTGAGCCTAGTGTTATACCTTCTAAGTTTTTGATAAATGGGAGAGAAAATTACAATTGTCATGTTAGGAAGATTGCAGTGATAGAATTTTTTGTTCTGAGATGGGTGGTTAGGTACAATTGACAAATAATAAACTGCACATATTTAAAGTGTAAAATTTTATGCATTTTATATATGTATTCAACCATGAAACCATCAACAAAATCAAGACAGTGAACATATCCATCACCTACAACCTCCCCCTCCCAGTGCCCCTTGGTAATCCCTTCCTTCTCTCTCTTTCCCTCTGGTCCTCACAGAACCATGATCTGCTTTCTGTCGCTGAAGATGAATTTGCTATTTCTAGCATTTTGTATAAATGGAATCATACACTTTGGATTTTTTTGGTCTGGTTTTTTTTCATTCAGCATATTTATTTTGACATTTGTCTATGTTGTTGTGTGTATCAGTAATTCATTGTTTTTCATTGGTAAGTAATATTCCATAATATGAATATGCTAGAATTTGTTTATCCATTCACCAGTCTACAACATTTTTGGTTGTTTACAAAAAAGCTGCTGTGAATATTCCTGTGCATATATCCTATGGATATATGCTTATCATTCTCTCAGGTAGAATGATTGGATCATCTTGTAAGTGTGTGGTTAAAATTTTAAGAAACCGCCAGAGTGGTTACACCATTTCATATTTTCGCCAGCAATTCATGAGAGTTCCAGTTCCTCTACATATTCACCAACATGATATTGTTCTTCTTTCAAAATCTGGATATTCTAATATATGTGTAGTGGTTCTTCTTTCTCTCCTCTTTTAAATTGGAAGCTGAGGCTATTGATTTGAGACCATTTGTCTTTTCTATACATGTGTTTAATGCTGTAACTTTTGCCATAGTTCTACTTTGTATCCCACAAATATTGACATGTTGTATTTCCTTTTTTTCAGATCTCACTTCTGATTTTTTTCTTTGATTCATGGGTTATCTAGAAGTATGTTATGTAGTTTAGAAATATTTGGGCACTTTCCAGAGATTTTTCTGTTCCTCGTTTCTAATTGAATTCAATTGCAATCCGAGAATCTACTTTGTATTACTTACATCATTTTAAATGTATTGAGACTTGTTTTACAGCCCAGAATATGGTCTCTCTTGGAAAATGCTCTGTGCACAGTTGGAAATAGTGAAGTTAGTGCGGTTATAGGGTGGAGTTCTATAAGTATCAGTTAGATAGGGGTGGTAGATATTGTTGTTCGAGTTTTCTGTATCCTTACTGATCTTCTACCTGCTTGTTCTGTCAGTTATTGAGAGGCGAGTACTGAAATGTCCGGCTATAATTGTGGATTTGTCTCTGTTTCCT
This sequence comes from Grampus griseus, assembly GCF_964374135.1. Taxonomy (NCBI): domain Eukaryota; kingdom Metazoa; phylum Chordata; class Mammalia; order Artiodactyla; family Delphinidae; genus Grampus; species Grampus griseus. The sequence continues at coordinate 77,747,070 of NC_139007.1, forward strand.
TGTGGTTTTATTAGCTTTTGCTTCATATATTCTGTAGTTTTGTTATTGGGTGCATCTACATTTAAGACTTTATGTCCTCTTGATAAATTGACTCCTTTGTTATTATGAAATGATCTTTGTCCCTGGTAATATTCTTTGTTCTGAAATATACTTTATCTGATAATAATATAATTATTCCAGATTTCCTTTGATTAGTGTTAATATAGTATATTGTTTTCCATCTTTTTGCTTTTAATCTATTTTTGTCCTCATATTTAAAGTGTGTTTCTTGCAAACAGCAAATGGTTGGGTCTTACTTTTGTATTCAATCTGACCATCTCTGTGTGGTGTTTGGACCACTAATGTTTAATGTGATTGTCAATATGCTTAGGTTTAAGTCTATCATCTTGCACTTTGTTTTCTGTTAGCTCCATCTGTTCTTTTTTTTTTTTTAATTAATTTATTTATTTATTTTTGGCTGTGTTGGGTCTTTGTTTCTGTGCGAGGGCTTTCTCTAGTTGCAGCAAGCGGGGGCCACTCTTCATCGCGGTGCACGGGCCTCTCACTATCGTGGCCTCTCTTGTTGCGGAGCACAGGTTCCAGACGCACAGCCTCAGTAGTTGTGGCTCACGGGCCTAGTTGCTCCGCAGCATGTGGGATCTTCCCAGACCAGGGCTCTAACCCATGTCCCCTGCATTAGCAGGCAGATTCTCAACCACTGTGCCACCAGGGAAGCCCCCATCTGTTTTTTGTACTACCTTTCTTTCATTGATTATTTTTACAATTTTACTTTACTTCCTCTGTTGGCTTACTAGCTGTAAATATGTTTTTATTGTAGTGGTGGTTGTAGAGTTTGCAGAATACATTTTTAACTTATCACAATCTACCTTAAAGTTATATTATACTAATTTCATATATAATATGAAAACTTTGCAATAGTACATTCTCTTTTATCCCATCACGATCATTATGCCAGCGTTGTCAAACATTTTACTTTTATATGCTTTGTTATTACTTCGTTTAAACATTCAATTATATTTAAAGAGGTTTAAGTAGTAAGAAAAAATCTGATATATTTACCCATACAGTTACTACTTCTGGTGCTCTTCATTCCTTTGTGTCCATCATATACCCATCTGTTATTATTCTTCTGCCTAAAAGACTGCATTTAACATTTTTTTATGTTGCTCTGCTGGCTAGGAATTCTTTCAGCTTTTGCATGTGTGTAGAGTCTTTATTTTGCTTTTGTTTTTGAAAGGTGTTTCTAATGGGTATAGTATTTTATGCTGACATTCTTTTTTTCAGTTTTGTAATATGGTGCCCAGCCAGCCATCGTCTAACAAGTTTTCAGGGTCCCACCAACCAGGGCCTGAATTCGAAACAAGCATTCCATGTCAGGAAAGAACACAAGCAGTGGTCAAGGGAACTAAACACAAGCCCAACTTAGCAAACACAGTGAGGATTCAGGCTACAGGAACATCCTGGGCAGCCCCAGCATATGACTCACCAAATCTGTTGACAGAAAGACTAATTGAAGATCCAGTCACATGATGCGGATTGGGGTACTACTTCTGCCCTGACCGACTAAATACCGGGTCTCAGAATGGAAATGATCCACTGGTGGCTGGCCTCTGGGGGGCTAGAGGAAACACAGGTAGGGGATACCCTGAGACTAGAATAAATGTTTTAAGACATGCTATGTATTTAAATTTAATAGAATATGAATGACTCACTCAGTGCATTTCTAGCCTTCTGCGGTATACTATATGAACTGAAGATGAATTTGCCTCATCCAGTTTGTCATTGAGACCTCAGCAGACTCAGGGAGTAAATAACAGAACACACTGCACTCCCTGGTGCTGTTTATCTGAGTTACGCATAAGCTTAGCTTGACTGTTATGGGCAACTGTACCTACAATGACAGCAGCTAGTATATGGACTAGCAAACCTGGCGTACTATTGTATTAGTACGTATTATTGAACATGTATTGAATACATACAATACATGTATTGTATTAGTATGTATTATTGAACGTGTTGATCAAAATCCTTTTACATCCAAGACGGTAAGCGCTGAATAGAGATTAGTAGAGGGGTAAGAGTTGCATGCATTTGCAAAGTAGTTGATTATTCAAAACCGTTCTTTGCTCCTATTGGTGAGGACCTTGGTGATAATTTGATTGCTGCCTGAGGTTTGAAAGAACTGAGAAAATCAATTTCATTCCTTTGGATGTTGTCCTTGAGTTAGTAAATTATTTTAAAATTTAATTGCATTCCAAAGTGTTATTCTGGGGCTGTGATCCTATCAGAATTCACAAACACGCGAATGGTGTCAGTCACAGTGAAGAAACTTATAAGGAAGAAGCCACGTGACTTAGCAAGAGCAGCTGTAAGTCCTGGGTGGATCCTAAACCACACATTCGGGCTCAGGACAGAGGGGCTATTGCATTCATTCATTCATTCAACACATGTTTATTTTCTTTCTGCATTTCAAATAAAGTTTCTAATGGAAGTTTTGACAGCTGCTCTAAACAGCTGTATGGTACCTCGTATATCTGCAGATATTTATATTTATGACCCAGGATGTTATGTTGCCCTCATTCTTAGGTGACTCTCTCTTCTCTGCTTTTTTGTGTTATCTGAACTAAGTAGACAGTAAGCCCTCACTGGATAAGCATCACGTGCTATAACTCTTCTGCGTCTGTGCACATAAATAGATAATATTCTTAATTTGCAAAGTGGCAACTGCTTTTTAAAATTAATTGTTTCCTTAATGCTGTTCTTTGGTCTATTAGAGAGCACATTACTCAAATGAGGAATCCGACTTGGATGCCACCTGTGAACCTAAACAAAGGCTCAAACCTCCTTCTTAGGAGAAGCAAAAGCAGTGAGCGATCCTTACCATCAAAGCCCAAAGCTAAAATTCTAATTAACCTATTTTTTGGCAACGATAGGCCCTGTGAGTGTTGTATACTCTTTGTCAAAGTCCTTGAAATATTTAGTAATTCTAAGATATCTGGAAAAGAGTAGGTAAAGATAAAATGCATTGCTTTGTGCGTGTGATGCTACTCTCTCTATGGTACCTTAGAGAGCAATACAACTAACAAATCCTGGGACCTCACGTGGCCTGGTCTCTGCATGGAATCTTAACGAAGACATATAGCCCAGTGGCCAAAAAGTAAACTTGAAAAGAGAACTCTAATATTTACTTATGTCTCTAGAAGAACATCAAAAGGGAACCAATGAATAATATACAACACTACTCAAATTTCTTTCCTTCTTCCCTCAGTTCTCTTCTTCACAGCTTCTCACATCACAAAATCCAAAACTGACCCCCGGTTCCAGCCATAATGATATTCCCTGTCTTCTGACACCCTCCAGGCTTTACCTAGGAAGTCAGCCAAGCTTCTCCGGCTTTGTCCTTCCTTTGCTCCCTGCGTCTCTGTGGCCTTCTCTTTCTCCTAATTCAACCTCAGAGAAGATCTGGAACCAGGTAACTAAAGATTCTCTTTTAGTGGAGAAAGGGGTAGGGAGAGAAGTAAGGTATAAAAGACTTAACCATAAAAAAAAAAAAAATCACATCCTATCACATGGAACTAGAATCTAAGAGAGGGAGACAGTTTGGCAGATTTTGACTACATATGGCAGAAAAGCAAGGTCCTAACAATATAGCAATGCAATTATCTGATAATTCAGTGATACTGATATTATTACCTTAATGCCCTAACGCAAATCAGTAATGTGACATATCTCCAAATAGCATAATTCAGCTACTGATGTCACATAAGCCTTGGTCCCAGGGGTCAGCACATAATAGTGGACATCATGTTTTTTACAGCTCACAAGCTAGAAGTAGGTTTTTCACCTCTAAGTGGTTGGAAAAAATCAGTAGAAGGACATTTTGTGACATACAAAAATTATGTGTAATTCAAATTTCAGTATCCACAATAAAAGTTGTATTGGAACTCAGGCACCCCGTTCATCTTCATGTCTCCGGCTGCTTTCCCACTACAACTGCAAAGTTAATTATTTGTCAGGGAGATGGTTCAATCCACAAAGCCTAAAATACTTACTATCTGGCTTTTTATAGGAAAAGCTTGCTGACCCCTGTTTATCTCAGAACACTCCAGTCCTACTTGGTTCACAAAATTACGCTAGTATCTGCTTAATATTTAGACAACAGAATATCATTGTATGTGCCTTAGATTCTATGACAAATAGGGCTCCACAGAATTATTTGTTCTGAAAAACTTCAAGCCTCAAGATGGCTAGGTCTACAAAGAAACCACATGTTTATAGGAGAAATACAGCCCTTGATGCTCTGAATACTATTTTCATTTTTGTTAAAATAGGGCCAAGGAATTTTATTATTATTATTATAAGAAAAAAAGTTAGTTAACAACTAGGCCAGAATTCATTTGCATGAATGACTGCCTTTACTATTTCAATTGGATCCCAAGTTTCTTTCTTTCTGCTTATCATTGAAGAAGGTATCCAATTATTTTCCATGAAATAGTGGTTCTATTCTACCCCAGAACTGGCTGTGCTGCATGCAGAAGTGGTACTTGTTGGAAAAAAGGAAACACATGTGAAGTCATCTTTACTCCTTCCAGAGGAGGAGCTCCATGTAGCTACTGAATACATGAGAAAAATAAGTTCAGTTCATATTACAGTATAGAAATGCTACCTTACGTACATCTTAAATTATAAAATTATTCCACTCTGGTCTTTTTCTCACTTCTCCCTTCTGCTTACTTCTTTTCATCTGAGTTTGGAATATCTCAAGTCTTGTTCTTGTTTCATGTAAAAGCCAAGTTCACTCCCTCTGAACCACATCCCACCCCCTCCTTGTCTACTCAAGTCACTTGAAAACATTCACTTACCCAGCCTTGGAGGGAAAAGTACTCTGAGAACTTCAAGGTTACCAAATGCAAAAGCTGTCTTTTATTTATTTCACAGTCAGTATACTTGAGAGCACAGAATGGAAATTTCAATTGTGCAGATGTGCCTGTGCTTAGAAGTAGTGTTTAAAAAAAAAAAAAGAAATAGGACTTCTTAAGATATTTTTTAAAAACAATATTATTCAGTTAATAGCCTTGTTTATACTAGCATAGCAAGCAGAAATGCACAGTTAAAACTGATAAAAAAGAAGATAAACACAAAAATATATTATTGTTAATGTGTTTGAAAAGCTAAACTACTGGTGAGCATTAAGTGGTTGGCGTAGAGGGGGAAACATTTGAAGTTATCAAAGGAAAAGTCTTGATGTCAAAGAGAAAGAAGCCCCAGTTTAAAGAAGAGTTGAAGCTACTACTTTTAAATGGTGTGAATTTTGAAGTCATTGAATGAGATTTAGAAGAAACCGGAATGTTCAAGAGCTGACAGCTGAAGGGGAAAGAATAATTGGTGAGATCTAAGAATGAATCAGAAAGTTCTGGGGAGCACAGCTTGGAGAGAGCAATTTCCCTAAACTGAAGCTTCTCCTTTGTGTAAGTAGTTTGGTCATAAGGACACACACACACACACACACACACACACACACACTCACTCACTCACTCACTCACTCACTCACTCACTCACTCATTCACTCCCCTGGCATCCCACAGCAATGTTTCAGGTCTTAATTTGGTAGGTAACAGTCAGAGAGCATGTTCCAGGTTCTGATAATAGGTCAGAAAAGCAGAGATAAATCCGACTCTGCTGCCTACCACCTGTGTGATGTTTTAGGCAGGTGTTATGGCCTGAATCATGTCCCACCCCAAATTCATATGTTGAAGTCCTAACCTCCCAGTACTATAAATATAACTGTACTTGAAGGGAGGCCTTAAGGTGAAATGAGGCCCTCAGGGTGGGGCTTAACCCAATCTGACTGGTGTCCTTATAAAAAGAGGGAATTCAAAAAAAACACCAGACACACAAAAAAACACCAGACATGACAGGCATAGAGAAAAGACCATGTGTGGACACAGCAAGAAGCCAGCCATCTATAAGCTGAGGAGACCAGGCCTCAGGAGAAACCAACCCTGACGACACCTTGATCTTGGACTTCCAGCCTCCAGAATTTGAGCAAATAAATTTCTGTTGTTTAAGCCACCAAGTCTGTATTTTCATATGGGAGCCTGAGCTGACTAATGTAGAAGGCAACCAGATAACCAGAATATAAGCTTCATGAGGGCAGATATTTTTGTCCCTTTGGTCAGCGGCTATATTCTCAGCATCTTGGCTAGTCTCTGGCATGCAGTGGACTCTCACTAAGCAGTTATTGAACGAGTGAATAAATGAGTGAATGAACCCAAGGTTCCTGAGCCTCTATGTCCCTATTTCTGAAGACAGAACCATCATAATCCTTCCACACAAGGTCCTGATCAGTACAGAAGATAATACACGTGTGTGTTTCTTTTATCCACAGAGGACTGCATGGAACGTATCCTTCATTATCATCCGCATCCTCACAGAGGTATATGGCTCGGGATTATTCCAAATCTCAGATGCACTGTAAAATGAATAGAACTGTTTGTCTCAGAGGAGTGGTGGAAAAAATGAATTATCAGTTATTATGTGGAAAGAACGTAAGACTTGTTAGATGACAGACACTTTAGAATCATTATTATTATGATGTTATGTATTCTGGGGCTGAAAAGACACACGAGCTCAGGATATATAGTTGTCAACACACCTCAAAGCAGTGGCAAGCGCTTCGTGCAATTAGCGTCTGAATACACAATTATGGAACAGAGGCAATTGGAAATCTCCATACAATAGGGGTCATTTTCACAAATATTACAGTACTAATTGTACCCAAGTGTACTTTTGTATAACTCTTGTAATACTGCAAAATTGCTCTCTGTTTTATAGAAAATGCTACTCAGTAATGCTAAGGGGAAAGAAGTATCAAATTTGCAAGTTAGGCATTTTTTTAGCCTTCAAAATATGACCGCAAGAGATTGATGACAATTTAATTGCTTCAGAATCATAGTTTTAGACGGACCGTTCATAATTTTAAAGCAATTCATCCGTGTTCAACTTCCGAATTACTACACCACAACTTCTTGGATTCTGTCTTATTTTCACCACTTAAAATTATGAAGGTTAATTTGATTTTAGGAAAGTGCAATTCGGAGACAGACATTTTGAGTTTCATTCCCCTCTCTACCACTCTGGATTTCTAGTGACAGGCAAATTGCTTTAAGCCCTCAGAGCCTTAGCTTCCTTATCTGTAAAAGTCAAAGGGATGATGCCAACCACATGCATTTACAAACACAGACTCTAAAGTTAAACTACCAGGATATAAACTCCGGCTGTCCCCTGGCTAGCTGTGTACGGGGGCAAACGTGTTAGTGAACATTTCAGGGCCTCGAGGTCCTCATCTGAAAGCTTGTCGCACAGACTGTAGGAGTTGGCACTATACAAAGGCACCCAGTGAGGGAGAGCTGAGGCCTCTGTTTGTTGAGCCATGTGACCTGGCACAGCTCTCTGCCTCCCCAGAGGGAGGAGGTACATCTCTACCCACTCTGATGCCATCTTCTCCCCAAACCCAATACCTTCCATTACGAGGCACTGTTTCCTAATTCACACAATGTATGATGTAGCCTAACTGCCCCCTGTATCCCATTTTGTACATTTAATCCTACTTTGAAGATTAAATGAGATATCTATGTAGAGGGCCAGCCAATGCTGGTGTGCTCCACGTCAGCTGTCGGCTATGATACTAAATTCCTCTTGGCCAATCCCCTCTTTTGCATACTCACTGCCAGTGCCCAGAGTGGTCCAGCTTCTCATCATTTCTTACCACAGCTGCCTCTGTAGCCTCCCAACAGGCCTCCGGCCTCCACTGTCATCCTAATTGATTCTACTCCACTGTGCAAGTGTAAAGGTGATGTGTCATGCCTGCTGGGAATCCTGCAATGACTTCACCCAGATCTCTAAGCGTGGCTTATAGGGTCCTTTTCCATTGCTGCCTGCCCAGCACCACTAGCTCTAGCCCTCTGCTTGCAGCCAACTGGTTGACCCACCCTCCTGCCTCTGAGCCTGCGAACCTGTGAGCATCTGAAATGTCTTTCCACCCATTTCCTCTGCTGACCAGCTGCTACTCACTCTTCAAGATTCATCTTCCACCATGCTTTTCCAGGTACTCATCCTAAACCAGCTCCCCGACCCCTGCCTTTGTGTGGTTAGAGGAGCACACTTGAAAGGTGGTGGGCCAGGGCACCCCTGGATGTGCACCCAGAGAGGCAAGCCTCTTGAGAGAGGCATCACTGAAAGGCCCGGGCTGCTTGAAAAGGCACTGGCAGTGCAGATATCTCTTCGAGATACTGATTTCATTTCCTTCAGATAAATACCCAGCAGTGAGATTTCTGTATCATATGGTAGTTCTATTTTTAATTTTTGGAGGAAACACTATACTGTTTTCCACATGCCTGCACCAATTTACATTCCTACCAATAGGGCACAAAAGTTCCCTTTGCTCCACATCTTCACCAGCACTTGTTATCTCTTGTCTTTTTAATGGTAGCCACTCTAACAAGTGTGAAGTAATATCTTGTGGCTTTGATTTGCATTTCCCTGATGATTAGTGATGTTGAGAACCTTTTCGTGTACCTGCTGGCCATCTGTATGTCTTCTTTGGAGAAATATCTATTCAGGTCCTTTGTCCATCTTTCAATTGGGTTATTTGTCTTTTTGTTATTGACCTGTATGAGTTCCCTATATATTTTGGATATCAACCCCTTAACAGATTTATGGTTTGCAAATATTTTCTCCCATTCCATAGGTTGCCTTTTCACTTTGTTGATTGCTTTCTTTGCTATGCAGTCCCTATGCCATTTTTATTTTTGCTTTTGTTGCCTGTGCTTTTGGTGTCATATCCAAAAGATTGCCATGGCCAATTTCAAGGAGATTTTCCCCTATGTTCTCTTCTAGAAATTTTATGGCTGCAGGTCTTATGTTTAAATACTTAATCCATTTTTAGTTTAGTTTGCATATGGTGTAAGAGAGGGGTCCAATTTCATTCTTTTGCATGTTCATATCCAGTTTTCCCAACATCATTTATTGAAGAGACTACCATTTTATTCACAGTAGCTAAGATATGGAAACAACTTAAGTGTCTGTTGACAGATGAAGAAATGTGATAGAAATATACATACAATAAAATATTATTCAGTCATAAAAAAGGAAATCCTGCCATTTGCAACAACATGGCTAAACCTAGAGGACGTTATGCAAAGTGAAATCAGCCAGGCAGAGAAAGACAAATACTGTATGATCTCACATGTGAAATCTAAAAAAATTAACCTCGTGGAACCACATAGAAGAATGGTGGTTACCAGGGGGCAGGGAGAACGGGGACATGTTGGTCAAAGAATACAAAATTTCAGTTATAAGATGAATAAGTTCTGGGAATCTAATGTATAGCATGGTGACTATAATTAACAATACAGTATTGTATACTTGAAATTTTTTGAGAGTAGATCTTGTATTCTCATCACGCTCCCCCAAAATGTGATGGATGTGTTATTTTACTTGATCGTGGTAATCATCTCACAACGTATATGTATATCAAACTACCACACTGTACATCTTAAATATATACAATTTCTATTTGTCAATTATACCTCAAAAAAACTGGAGGGAAAATAAAAAGGAAAGGCCCTGGGAACCTTAAGCCAGGAGAGAGATCACAGATTCAGGGCATCAGAGCTGCTGTGTTGTGTCAGGGTGGTGTTTCCCTGCCTGTTCTAGTCTCCATGAATGAACTGCAGGAAAATTAAGTCACTTGGGGTGAGGTTTTCAGAATCTGCTTAGGCTGAGTAACATTCTCAGCTCCAATTTCTCAGAAATGAACTAAGCCACTTCCACTGATCGGAAGCTTCCCTGTAGGAGCCTGGCCTACTCTAGCATTTGACAGGGACTCCTGTCATGACCCAGGACTGGCACACCAAGAGTCCCCAAGAGGATGCCAGTGTGTGAAAACCAAGAACATTTGAAAGTCTTTCTCTGATAGTACAGGGAGAAGGTGAAGGAGGACGAGAACTTGACAGCTGTTAAAAATTTTACCCTCACTACAATCCTCCATAGTAAGTCTTTTCATCACTATTACACAAACAAAGAAGCTAATATTCAGGGAGGTTGATTAATTTGTCCAAAGCCCCACAGCTAAAAACGGTTGAAGTCTAGATTTGAACCTCAAGCTACCTGCCTCCATTTTCATCTTTCTTTCCATTTCATTCCAAACTAGATTCTGATTGGTTTAATGGTGCCTCTGATTCCAGTCAATTAGAGCTGAGGCTAAATTGGGCCCAAAGTTTACCTCCATGGTTAATTTACCATCTGTTGGTAATAACAGTCAGTGTTTAAAGATGAACAAAGATCCACTGTCTTTGTGGAATCTACCATTCCCTTCGCTCCTATGTTGGCAGATCTTTCATTTGGTCTTTAACCAGGAGTTTCTCCTCAAGCCTATTAAATGTACCTGTTTCATCTTCAGTCTTCAGAAACATTCAAGAAAGCGTGTGAGCTGGAATGTGAGTAAGATTGATTGCCTTTCTTCTCTTTCCAGGTCACAGTAACTATCACAACAGCAATAACGACAGCATTTTCTGACATGAATCCTTTTTATCTGTAAGTATTCAAAATCACTTTAAGTGGTGGAGGAAAACTCTGTAGAGTTGCCATGGTTTAAATAAAATTGAGTGGAAAAAAATAGCAGAAGAAACCATCTTAATTTAACATACAAATAGCTATATTTCAGTTCTATCCAATTAGCAGTGTTCAATATTATTAAAATCTGTTGACAAAAAAGTAACAGATGCTCCATTTTCCTTGATGTTAATTAATGAAGTTTTTACCTCTGAAAAATTTGGAGAAACCAGATCTTTTATAATCAAATAGCTTTCGCCTACACAAAATCTACGTCTGGAAAAACATGTAAGTGCGTCAATATTCAAAAAGGATAATTATCCCTTGAGTTCTCTAGATCATTTCTCTTTCTTAGTGTTCCAGCTCCAAATATGTACCAATTTCCATTGAGATAAATAGTGATAATAACTGCATGGTGGAAATTATTAGATATTTCTGGCTGACTCTTTTATGGTAGGGATGGCTCATTGGCAACACTATAAAATTAGAAGATTGTTATAATTCTAACAAAGAACTCCGTGAATTTCAACCTATAGAGAATAGTTTTTGTGAATGTTGATTTTCTAACTTTATTGTAGAAGATTTCAAACGTCAACAAGAGTAAAATAATATGGTGAACACCTAATTTTTCATTACCCATCTTCAAGGATTATGAATCCCTGAACATTCTTACTTCACTTACAACTCCACCCACTTCTCTGACCTCACATTGGATCACTTTATGCAATAGTATTTCAGTGTGGATCACCAAAGGTAAGGATTCTTTATTTAAACACAAGCAAAATAGTTCTATTACATCTGTAAAAAATGACACCAACTTCTTAATGTCAGCATACAAATTTCTCTGATTATCTCATATATTTTTTGGTTGTTTGGTTTCTTTGAATCAGGAGCTAAATAAGGTTTATATGTTGCATTTAGTTGTAATCAACTACACTAAAATCTCTCTGGTTTTCAATCACAAATGTTTATTACTTGCTCAGGTTCCATGAGGACTGAGCTGGGCTTGGCTGGACTTTGCTCCATGAATCTTCTGGTCCTGGAGCCCTGGCTGCAGAAGCAGCTGCTATCTGGACTCACTATTCTCAGGGCAGAGGGAAGAGCCAGGAGATAGGGCCAAACTATACAAGTACCTTGAAGGCGTCTGCCAGACTCAATGTCTGTCACTTCCATTCACATTTCAATGACCAGACCAGTGTCCAGGCCCAAATCCCATTTGTGGCCCAAGACAATACCAAAGATTTTTGTTCTGCTGAAAGTGGGGGAAAGGAGGTTTCTGAGGCCTGTGGAAGCTTCTATGACCTAATAAATGAAAACATCACAGAACAAAGGGTCAAAGCATCCTGATACATTCACGTTGATAGAGGCCCATCTCCATCCTCCCATCACATCCCCATCACTTATAATTGGACCATCTAAACTGGGACTCCGACGTCTAGGTCCCTCAACCACTTAATATACTGGGTTGGCCAAAAAATTGTTCTGGTTTTCCATAAGATCTTACGGAAAAATCTGAACCAACTTTTCGGCCAACCCAATATAATGGAGAAGAGCCACCCCTGCACGGGGCTCCAGGCCCCGCCTTCCTCACCGGAGTCACTGTCTCTGGAGCTCCACAGAATGTTAGTAGATGCCATGACAATAAAAAGTGGCTTCCATAGAGAAAACCTGGATTAAACCAAGTTATGTTTTTCTTCGTCACAGGCCTTCTCAGAGACATTACTACGTACATGCATGTAAGTCTCAAAGATGGGGGCGTGCAGGAGGTGGCATTTCTCAAGTCTGTTTGGTCACAGGATCCTGTCTTCAGAGTATCTTGAGGACGCAGCGTCCTAAGCAAAGTCTATGGAAAATGCTAGTCTGTCTGAATGATGCACTGTCCTTCCAGCACAGGATGATTTCTGAAGAGCCTAGGATTCCGACCTTCACTGTGCCATTAATCCCACCACAGATTAATCTGCTTTTCTACGAATCCTGAGGGCTGAACCCTGCTCCAATTTAAGTCTCTGATGTAACTGACAGGTGCGGACCCTGGGGCACAGGTATTACACAAAAGCTCCTCCAGGTTATTCTAATTGAGCCTGTTAATTTAAAAAAAGTCTAGTTCATGTTCATTTGCTTCATGCTACTGATGTGACTATAGGGGGTTGTTTATTTCATCCTCTCTGGGGTCCCCATGTCCACACACATCATAGGATCGCTTTTATGTATTTTCAGTCACCACTTAAACCAAACCATTTTAAGCCACTTCAAGGGCTATACCATAACTGCTTCCAAAACTGGTGATCATCAAAATTAACTTAAAGCAATTTGAACGATGCATATTCCTGGGCCTCTGCTCCAAACATTCTGCCCCAGTGGTGGTAGAATACCTGGAAACCTGCCTTTTTTTCACAGTTTTTCAGGTGCTTCTCATGGTCAGCAGCCTTGGGAACCTCTGGCTTATTCAGCGTGGTTGCATCTGTCTCCCTGAGACAAGCAGAAGGCTAAATAACTCTAATCCTGTCAAGTTCCCCCACGGAAGCATCACAGTTTTGAACCTACAGTTTTTAACATGACATTTTAAACATGCTAAGTAGCATTCTTTTCCCCAACAATATTGTATCATTCATCAACATTTGTCACTGATGCTTCATGATAACCATATAAAGTTGATGGCCTGATATTTTGGAAAACTTAAGGGAAAAAACCATGGCCAAAAAAATGCTACAATTTCCATCATCTTTTTCTTGCTACTAATTATATAAATGTTAAACTAGTCCTGGGTCAGTAAGCAGACAGTTCACTCAGGGAACTAATTTATCTTGGGGGTTGAGAGTCCCTACCCATAGGAAGTAACAGACACACCAATGATTCCAGTAGCATAGAGCATCTAATTCAGACTGGAGCACGAGGTCAGAAAGGGCTTCCCCAAGCAACTGATGTTTGAGATGAATTTTTAGCATAGGCAGCAGGGATTAACTTCACGACGAGGAAAAGGCTAGCATTGTGGACACCCCATGTACAAAGGTTTGGAGACAAGAAAAGATAACGGCACAGTTAAGGAGCTGCTTGAGCTTGTCCATTCTACGCCTTGATATTTCCATCCATAAAAGGGGGTTAAAATGGTACCTGCCTGATTATGACATTGTGAAGCTTAAATTATGTACTTAACACGGAATGCTTAAAACAATGCCTGTCACACACTAGGTGCTCAACTAATGTTAGCTAGCGTTATCTATTATTTGTTCGTATGCTATTCAAATGAGTGGGGAAAGATGCAAATATGTCATCCAAACATCATTTTTAAGAAAGTTTCTAGTCCAAAACTTGAGAGGATGATGCTAATGATGCTATTAAAAACAAAACGACAGGAGCAAGAAGATGTGGTCTGTACAGTTTTTTTAAAAAATGAACTTTATTTTTTTAACAGAGTGCCATGTTTGCGTGAGAGTTCAGATCTGATTCGTGGCATGAAAATGACATGTGGCGCGCCTGTGATCTCCACCACCTAAGGAAGGCGAGTTAGTATTAGAGGGGGCAGCTGCCTCTTTCCTCCACGCCGACACAGGGCGGGAAGCTGCGGGAGAGGCCAGGGCTATTTGTGCACAGGCAGCGATTATACACTGAAACCCAGAACCTGACAGTTGCCGCTCCCGGGCAATCGACACGGCTTCCTGCCGCTGGCTGCTTAATGCTGCAGAGGTGATGGGGCCCGATGGCAGCGAGCAAACAGGTGGTAATTCTGACTGACACAGTGACAGCCTGTGCAGACATGTAACCGCGGAGCAAAACACCGCAGTTAGCTAACGAGAGAGCCGTGGAAGGATTTTGTGCTGGCGCCGCGTCTCCCCTCTGACACTTCTGAAATGGGAGGGAAGGAGGGAGGGGGAAGCATGGTCAGCCTGGGTGTTCAGAGGTATAATAGGCCAGCTGAGCTGAAGGGAGACGCTTAGCATTTGTTCCTTTCGCTGTGATTGTATCAGCCCCTGTTTTCACGTTGATGGCCCACAGTGCTCTTTGCTGGCAATTTTTCCTTTTGAAAATGTGTCCCTTTGGATGCTTTCTTTGATACGGTACAGCTTTCTCACACCCAGCGTTCTGAGCAATTTTCAAACTGTTCTTGGATTTCTTGATATCTCATAATATATACAAAAGAGCCTTTTATGATATAGACATCTTTTTCTCCCTCTGCCTTGAGGTTCCATGGATATACTTTGTCCCTTTATGAAGATAAGGAAAAAAATATTGGGGAGTATTCTCCCATCGGCATTTCTATTGAATCTTTCAAATTTAGTGGACATCATCTAGAGGTATATTGACCCCCGAGTCAGAAAAGAAAAAAGGGAACAAATTCTATAATATCCAATAAATGCATTTTTAGGTTATCTTATCAGATTTCTTCCCCGTACTAGTTTTCCTTCAAAAGATTTTGGTCATCCTACTCCTGCGCTAGTTCATCTGGTTCCACCAACCCTAAGCCCTCACTTGCCCTCTTGAAGTTGCATCACTGAATCCCTGGTCATATGCCAGGGTCCTATCCAAATGGTAACTGCTGAAGAAAATGATTTTTGTTTGTTCTGAAAGAACTAGACTTAGTTCCGTCTGCCTGACAACGTGACATCCTACAGATGTTTGGAGGAAGAACAAATGTGTCTTCGGGTGCAGACAAGAGTTTATTAACCCCTTTATCTCCTGTCTTCCTGCTCCAAGAATAATCCATGAAAAATCTAGCTGAAATAATTAGCATGTCTTTTGTCCCAAGAATTGCAAATGTGAAAACATCATTTACTTCTTTTCCAATTCAGTTGGGTACTTTCTGTCCTGTGGGTACGTAACATCACAGTAAAAATACCATGTTGACAGGTCTTTGTGGGACAGTGGTGGTGAAAGAGGTCACACTGATCCCTGAGGATTGGTGAGAAGTTTGTAGAACCATTCAAACCAAGCTTCATTTTCTTACCTTGAACTGTAAGTACCAAAAATGTTTGGCTTTTGCAGAAAAGATTCCTTGAGTTATTTTTCTCCTTAGGTTTCTATGGGACAGTGCTTCCCTGACTCTCCTCCCACCTTTGATAGCCCTATTCTTTTAGAAGGATTCTTCCCTTTTCTAACTACCAACACTCAGTCTACCCTCAACTCTGTCCTGGCTACCTTAAATCAACTTGATTATCAACCTTCTATCACTTATATAAGGAGAATCCCCAAATTTCCAACTTAAACCTGATATAAACACTGGTCTTTAACTAGATATGGTCCCTTTATCTCAGATAAACGTTTCCGAAAAGTTCTTCCCAGTGTCCCAATTATCATTCTGAACTTAGTTCTGAAATTAGTTCAGTCTGTTGGTACCACTTTCTTCCCATATTCTTTCAAGCTGACAACGATTGACATCATCTTTAATTCTTTCTGTTATTTGATTCTTCTTTTCTTACATTTACTGCATTGAAGATTTGTGGTTTGAAAGAAACTTACAAATTGAAACCAATCCTTCTACAACTGAGAAAACTGCAGCCCAAATAAAGTAAATTGTCAAAGAAGGTCCCAACCTTCAAAGGCAGAACTGAGGCTCATTCATTCTCACAACAAGCATTCCTAGAACACAAACGTGGGCCAGGAGCTGTCCTAGGTGCTGTGAATGCAAATCGGAATATGAGTCCCTGACATTTTCATGCTGAGGGTCTAATTCAGGAGGTAAGTCATAGTCAGATAATTAAGAATAATTTTTGTAAGTGCAACAATAGAGTAGGCAGGGGCTTATTATGGGAGCTCCACACGCGGATGTCTGATGGTGGGAGACGTAAAGGGAAAGGCCGAGAGAAGCAGGGATTCTCTTGTCTAGCTCCCCTGACCTATCTCTCATGCCACTGCGGACAAATCTTTCTAGTACATACAATTAGTGGGACAGCTGCAAAACTCCTTAGGGACAGTTGATTTAGACAAAGCCAGGGGAGCTACAAAATTAACCATGCCTTCACTTTTATTGTATCTTTACTCGGGAATGACTTGAAATTGCATTTTTATAACCATTTTATTGAAGCACCACTCTGTAGGATGATAACAGACACAAACTTTGTATTTTCTATTACATTCCTTTCAAACAACTAGCCTGGGCTTACTCTTTCCTGACCCTGAATGAAATGTCCATCCCTCCTTGGGGTCAAATCGGCCCTTCCGGTGGCCTTCCTGGGCAAAACCCCTCTAAGTCAACTCCAGATTGGCTCCGTCTGTCAGGCCCTTGCCTGGCCTGGAAGACAAGCCCCCTCACCCTGCCCTGGGAGGGTATGCCCCTTGCTGGGAACTCAGCTCTCTCTTTCTCTGCCAGCTCCAGCCAGCGTGCACCTTTCCAGAGTGTCTGTGTTCCCCAAACTCCGGAAGACACGGCAAACTGGCTGTTGGCTTTTCTTGAAGCTCCCTCCTTCGGTTGGCTTCGTGAATGTCCTCCCACTGCTGGGGGTGGTAGAGAATGTACCACACACTGACCACTGTCCCTAAGCGGTCCTCAAGACCACACCTCTTTGGAAAGACTGAAGGTGGATGGCTGATGATGACAGCCTGGACTCACAGCCTCCTTGTGCACAGGAGGTGCTCGTGCACACAGCTTCAGTGAGGGAGACACTTGACAGCTATCATGTGGTCCTCTGCCTGGGAGGCCTCAGCTGAGTGAAACAGACAGATTTCAGGACAAGTCACATTTAACATCCTGTTGTATAGGAGGGAAATCTAGTCTGACCAGAAGGGACGCAGGGGACTCAGAGAGCAAGTATACTGTTTTCATCTGTTATCTGGAGTAACTTTGGAGTGGGACTAAGTTAAGCTGAGGGCAGCCAAAGTGCCCTCTCTGACTACAACCACCAGGCAGCCCGCAGCGCATGACTCAGACTCATTTCGCTAACACCTGGTGAGAAAACGTGCAATGCCCTTTCTTATCAAGAACAAAATTTGGAAAGAAAACTATTTTGCCTAATTGTCTGAGTTCACCTAATTCAACCAGACCTAACCATCCAACCTTATTTTCTACTTGTGGATAAGATTGCCTACGATCTGGAGTTTTCTCTTTTTTTGTTGACTTGAATCTAGTATAAATTGGCCAAACCTCCATACTAGTATCTTTCAAAATCCCTACCTGCCTGTCCGGTCCTCAGATCCATAACGAAATCCATGTGTTAATAAGTTAATAAAAGATGGGTTAAATGCCTTCATTTGAACCAGTAGTCACCAGATTTCAGAAACGTGTGACATGGATTTAAACAGGGTTATTATTGGATTTTTTTTTTTTTTTTTTTTTTTTAGAGCCAGGCATTCAAAAATAGAAGTTTGCAAGAAAGTATTTCAGGGCTAAGGTTCTCAGCAGTGGGATTCCAAGGTCACACTCTTGGCCTAAATGGCAAGAATAACATATAATTGGTTTAATTAGGTAGATCTACTTACACTATTAATGTTAAAGGAGAAATTGAGGACAATTGAAATCAATGAGAGACCCAAATTCCTGTTTTATTTTGTTTAATCATTTTGAATTACATGAAAAGTGGGCCAGGAAAACACTATAAGTGAAATATTGGAATGTAATTATAATTCTTACCATCAAACAGACATAATCTAGACTTAAAACTAGTGGGCGGAAGAGAATAAGTTGAAATAGATAAGGGTTTAAGTCACTTCAGTTCTGAGATTCAAATCACACATTAAATATCCTAACTTCCATAAAAGAGAAAATCACAAAAGACCTTTAGACAAACAAATCCAGGAGAACTCATAATAAAAATATGTGAGAATGTGGAACAGTAGTTCCCAGGGAGTCAATAGCCCTCTGCCCTTGACCCTGACCGCCAGAGCTGCACAGAATGATGACCTGCAGGGCCTCCCTCCACCAGGACACCAGAATCCATAGCACACACCTTGCTGCCAATGGTCCTGTATTCCTGCAAACCATATGACTTGCAAGTTCTAAGAAAGGGAAAGTTAAATACCTAAGTCAAGGCTAGAAAAGTGTCTCAGACATCACACGGACATTTCTTTCAACTCAGAGAATCAAATATAAATGATGACCCAGAAGAAGTTCCCTTTAAAACAGAAAAGTAAGAGGAAACAGCCTGTTTTAATCATCTTGCTTTTACCAACCTCCAAACATTTGGAAAAGTACCTAGATGCTCCATGGAAAGGAGCCACTGACTACATTTTCTTATTACTAATGAAATTTGTGTTTGTTGGGCTTCCCTGGTGGTTAAGAATCCGCCTGCCAAGGCAGGGAACATGGGTTCGAGCCCTGGTCCAGGAAGATCCCACATGCCACGGAGCAATTAAGCCTGTGTGCCACAACTACTGAGCCTGCGCTCTAGAGCCCGCGAGCCACAACTACTGAGCCCGTGCTCCGCAACAAGAGAAGCCACCGCAAATGAGAAGCCCACGTGCCACAAGAAGAGTAGACCCCGCTCTCCACAACTAAAGAAAGCCTGGGCGCAGCAACGAAGACCCAACGCAACCAAAAATAAATAAATGAATAGATAAATAAATTTATCTTTAAAAAATTGTGTTTGTTTTTCTTTTAAAGTGAGGAAATTGTATTCAGTCCAACAGGTGAGTAAGGGAGCTCGTGCCCAGTTTTAGTGGAAGGGACATTTGACTTAGAGTTAAGTAAGACAGCTCAGACAAGATAATACAGTAGAAAGAGGGGGTCTTGGAATTAGTTGCTTCACATGCAACTTAGTACCTGCTGTTGATTCAGTACCACTGAAGCTGGTGGACCAACTTGACCTTCCTGCCTTTCGACTATTCTGCGAAACAGCAGTGAGATCCGCTCACAGGGTTATAAGGATTAAATAATCTTCTTGGAAGTGTCTGCTTCACCGTTGTAGATGCCCTATTAGTATTAGTATTCTTTTCTTTTTCCCTTTGCCAGGCGTCTTAGTCCATTGGGCTGCTATAACAAAAAAACAAAAACTGGGGGGCTTGTAACCGACAGGAATTTATTTCATCCAATTTTGGAGGCTGGAGGTCCAAGAGTATGGCACCAGCACGGTCGCATTCTGGTGAAGGTTCTCTGGGCTGCAGACTGCCTCCTCGCTGTGTCCTCCTGTGATAGAAGGGGCTAGGAAGCTCTGGGCCATACCTTTCACGAGAACACGAATCTCATTCGTGGGGCTCTGCCCTCATGACCTGAACACTCTCCAAAGGCCCCGCCTCCTAATACCATCAGCTTTGTGGGTTTCGACATGTGAATTCTGGGGGGACACACTCATTTAGACCAGATCACCAAGGAAACATGGAGGTGGATCACAGGGGTACAGGTGAATCCTAAATTCAGTTGTGTTTCCTTTGGCCCCAGTGATTCTTACCCAGGTTGCACATTAGAGTCACTTGGGGGAGATTTTTTCAAATACTGGTGCCTACCCCCAACCCCAGACCAACTAAATGAGATTTTTTTCTGGAACTGGACCTGAGGCATTAGTAGATTTGAAAAGTTCTCCCACGTGCTTCTGATGTACAGCAAGAGCTTTAAAAAAAAAAAAACCACTTTTGATCTCTCTAAGCTCTTTATCTGCAATGTAATTTATGGGAATAGTCACTGTTCAATTTCTAATACAATAGCCAGTGGCCACATGTGACGCCTAAGCACTTGGAACGTGGCTAGTCTGAAATCCGAGGCGCTGTAAGCGTAAAATACACACCAGATCTTCAGGACTTAATACCAAAATAAGAATGCAAACTATCTCATTAATCACTTTTATATTGACTATGTTGAAATGATAATATTTTGGATATGTTACGTTAAATAAGATACATTGCTATAATTAATTTCACCTGTTCCTTTTAACTTTTTAATGAGGATGCTGGAAGGTTTAAAATTCCATACATGGTTCACATTATAAATCCGTTAGACAGCCCTACACTAGATCAGTGTTTCTTAAAGTAGGATGTGTCAGCATCACCTGGTAACTTATTAGAAATGCAAACTCTCAGGCCCCACCCCAAACTTACCATATCTGACTCTGGTGGGGCCCAGCCACCTGCTTTAGTAAGCCCTCCTGACCATCATATATTCCTTTTGAGCTGAGTCTCTCTATTCTCCTCCAGGTGGTCTACAATTTGGGATCAAAACACCACGTGATTTTCTTTAGGGACCTTCTCTGTGACATTAGAGACAAGAGTTTATTGAACCTAAGAGCAGCATCTTTGTTATGGATATAGGAAAAACACTGATCTAACTAAAAAATAAAAGAGGTACAACTGTATTTTAAATAAGATATCAGACCCTTGACATTCTTGAGTCTCTTCATGTTTTTTTTATATTACCTATGTATAACTTGTTTAGAATCTGTTAAATATCAAGAAGTTGAATACAGAAAACCACTTAAAATACATACCACGAAATTCGTTTGGCACTAGAAATAATCATCAAAAAGGTGTGTTGTTTCTGTTTCGGAGATGATGCCACCTGTCTCTGACATATTTACTTGCTCCTTGATCTGTATATTTATGCTCATAAGCTCTCTCTGGCTTCTCCAGAACGTGTTAACTCTCATCTGTCAGCCCCTTTGTCAACTCTCCTTCGAAAAAGAAAGAGAAAATGACTCAAGGTCAAGCAGCTCCCTCACCGCGAGCAGCTTAACCTAATTTGTCTGAAAGGAGCTTTGAATTCTCAAAAATCAGCCTAAATTGGAAGCTGACAAATTAGACATTGACATTCAGTGAAAACTAAGAGTTGTGTCCTTCTAACCCAAAAGAACCGGTGTTCGCAGCATCTCTGGAAGCTCTCTGGGGTCGCAGGCGGTCACCGGGCAGTAAGGACCAGTCACTCAGCCGAGGCCACCATGGGTGAGGCTCCCTCCCCATGGGCACTCCGAGGGGAATGTAAGCAGCTGGACTTAACAATTGATGGAGGCAGAGGGTGCAACAGACCCACAGTGAAATCCCCCCACGTGAAGGGAGACAAAAGATAAAACTCGCTAATCGATAATTTTGTCTAGATCATATTGCCTGGAATATTTCACCCTGCATATGAATAACCTGAGGACAGTAAATACATATTTTTTGTTCTCTACCATAAGCAAGACATAAAAGTGGCAGAAACAGACCTAATAGGAGACTAAAACCCATAGCAACAGCAAGGAGTCCCGGGTCCAATGCTTACCTATCAAAATCTATGGGAGTTGTGATTACAAAAAGATGGCAGATCATGAAAATTTAACCACGCAAAAGAAAAAGCTCTCACCTGAGTGAAATGAAAAGGAGAGCATCATCTATGCTCAGTATAAAACACCGTTGCTTTAGTTCTTTTAAAGAATCTTCTAGAATATTAGCTAAGCCTTATAGAGTAAGTTTAAAATCAGGCTCTGGAATCAGCCTGCCCTGGGTCTGAAATCCAGTTCTGCCACTGACAACTTTTAGGACCTTCAAGAAGTTAACTTCTTTAATAGTCAGTTTCCTCTCCTGTAAAATGGTCTTGCTGCCATATATCCCATGGAATTGTTGGTAGGATTAAAAGAGATGTATTTTAAATGTTAAATCTAGTACCCAGCACATAGGAAGCACTCAATAATTGGTAGATATGACTTTAATAACTATTGCCATTGTCAATAAAATCCCCATCGTCATTTCCAAAATGCACAGGCTCACACACATCAAAGAGGAAATCAAGATTTTTAAATGTCTACTGCAAGCAAAGCATTCTATTGATGTTATTTCCCCCGTATAAATTACCTAAACATAGGTATTACTCTATGCCTTTTCCTGGTGGGAAAAGAAGACTCAAAGATGTTAAATAACTTGCCCAGGATCACACAAGTAGAAAGAGAGCCAGAATTTATACCCAAATCTAGTTGGCTCTAAAATCCAATGTACCATGCAATCCACATGAAACTCTTATCATTGAAAAAAGGAAAAAGAATTCTACTATAGCTTTTTGCAGGGAGGGGATAATTTTTAATTTTTATAGATTCAAAGTTAAATTTTAACCAGAATAAATAGGAGTGCATTACGTGCAGGAATTAGTAACGTTTTCTCCATTTTTATTTGAGTACCCTGAGCCTTAAAGCCCTTAAACTCTGGGCTAATACTGGGTTCCATCCAACGGCAACAGGAAAACCAGTTCTCAAGAGATCGGATATATCAGAACAGATGCCCAGTTGCATATATGTTTAATTTTAACAAATAGTTTTTCATAACTATAAGGGTTTTCTATATTTATTAAAAAAAAATCTGGCACATGAGAAAATATCAAATTGTGCTATTCCACCTCCATATGTGCCAGTTATCTATAAATATAGAAATGCAATGATTATCACTAAAACTGTTACTTGTTAAATTTTTGAAAACAGATAAATTATGAACATGAATTTGAAAAATAGTTTAAGGAGTTAAGAAATGGATAAGGATCTAGAATCACTAATTCTCTGAATCAGATTGGACCCTGAAAACCACCTAGTCCAATACCCAGAGGAGGGGTTTGAATTCACTGTATCAAGTGGTTTTCAAGCCTCTGCTTAAATACCTCCAGTGACAGCAAGCTCAGTCCTGAGATCGCTCTCATTTGCTGTGGGATCACCCTATGTGCTGAAATGCCTTCCTTATGTTTATGCAAGTTCTGTTAATACTAATGCTACCGTAAATGAAGCCACCGCTGGATGTCAGGCATCTATTAGCAGCAGTAGATTCACTACATCATAGAATCTTTAAGACAACCTTATGAGATACTCATATATTCACATGAGACACCAAACAGGACATGACTAGTAAGTGGCCGGTCTGTGTGGCTCCAAGTCCCTTTCTCTTCCCACAGCACAGCAGGACTTAGAGGTGACAGGTTCCAGGTGGTATTGGTACCAAAACTGAATGAGTCCATCAGTCAGCAGTATTTCCATGGCTTAGCTGTTCCATGGCTTAGCTGGGTCCGAGTTCTTGGGTTGATGCTTCTAGAGTTAGTCTACAGTGCAAGCTCCCAGCCCCCAAACACAATTTTTCTTCTCTATGACTCAGCGTTCCCATCACTAAAGTACCTTCCAGGATTGTAAAGCAAAACAGAAACAAATGGCAATGTAATGTACAAAGGAAAAGAAACAGCATTGCATTGAATTAAAAGAGAGAAAAGAAATTTAAGAGTTGGAGGGATAACAGTTCACATTTTATAGATGAAGAATCTGAGGTCAAGGGACTTGGCTGTTGTCATTCAGTTTGCTAAGGGTTAGAGCTGTTTTTTAAAACGATGAATGTGAAGAATTAAAATGCTTTTCAGCATCTATTGAAATAATCGTATGGTGTTTCGTATCCAGCTATGGGCTTGTTCAATAAAAGAAAATGATTCCTCTTTAATGATGCTAGAACCAAGGCTGGCTCAGATGACAGATTCCCTGGGGATGCAGGAGGGGGTACTGAAAGTGGGAAGATGTTAAAAGTGTAAGAAATAACCAAAGATAAACTTTATACATTTCAAAATCGGACAGTGTCCGCTTTCTCTGGGCTTTGTCTTATGCACAGCAAAGTAGTGGGAAATGAATGAACTCTGTGGTCCAACATGCTTGGGTACAAATCGCTCCACTTTCTTCATCTGAATATTGATGCGATAACGCCCACCTCATGGTGCTGTTGTGAGACAGGAATGGTTACAGTGTATAAAGAATGCTGCCCGGTGCCAAGCACATAAGAGTTTCTCAACAAACGTTCATTACCTTCTCTCCCTACTTTATTTCTTCTTCTGATAATATGTTAAAAGATATAAAAATATCCACATTCACTTTGGAGAAGTGGAAACAGTAAAATTAAACTTTACGAATAAATAAAGAGAATGTGGTGTATATATATAATGGAATATTACTCAATCTTAAAAAGGAAGGAAATTTTGACACAAGCTACGATATGGATAAACCTGGAAGACATTATTAAGTGAAATAAACCAGTCATGAAAAGACAAATACTCATTGATTATACTTTCACAAGGCACCGAGAATAATAAAAGTTATAGAGACAAGAAGGGTGGTTGCCAGGGACTGGGGGGAGAGGCAAAAGAGGAGGAATTGTTTCACAGGGACAGAGTTTCAGTTTGGGAAGATGAAAAATTTCTGGAGCTGCTGGTGGTGATGGTGGCACAATAGTGTGAGTGTACATAAGACCACAAATCTGTACACTTTAAAATGGTTAAAATGGTAAATTGTGTGTTACGTATCTTTTACTGCAATAAAAAAAAATCTTACCACTTTTTAAAAAAATGAAAGTTTGTGAGATTTTCTGAGTGTTATCAATTCTGAATTAAAATTGTAACCGGAGGATTTCCAAGCCAGGCATTCCCCCATCTATAAATCCCCAGAAAGCCTAGGTCAGGGTTATCAGGGTCCCACAGCACATCCTCTTGGCTGGAACCGAGCCCAGCAGAAGCACAGAGGCAGGGCCCAGAGCACAGAGGGGCTGAGTCACCCACACCCAAGAGCCGGCAGTTTGCAGCAGCTACAGAGCCGCTGCTGTTCCAAGCTCAGCGGTGGTAATCCTTGCGGCTCTGGAAGCTTTCACCACTCTCTCCCCAGTGCTGATACCCAGGCTGAGAGATAGGAAAAAGAGCAGGCTTCATCTTTTATATTTTCTCATTCAACTCACTCTAGCCCCACATTTGTAATAATATTTCTATCATCATAATAAAATAAAATAAAAGAACGCATGTCAGCTAACATCATAGCGTTAGGGGAAAACTTCACTGTAAGATCCTGATCATGGCGGCTCATCCTAATCGCTAGCTCCGCTGAACTCTTAGCTCTGACTGTCTGTACCATTCAATTGGCATTTGTCACTTGGGGCTTGGTGACATATCCTTTTTTGTTGTCTTGTATTGTCATCTATCACAGAGTCAGAGTCGGTAAATTCTCTAACAAAATTTGACATCATCATTGCCTTGGGGTAGATTGTGCATCCCTCGTCTGTAGAAGAAAAACACAGGCAGACCTTTCCTGTTATTGTTCAGCATATTTTCTCCAGCTTTGCTATCTAAACCAGTGTGATCTAAACTGCCACTTGATATTTGAGGCCTGTAGCCTCTCTCTCCATACTGTCACCAAAATTATCTACTTAAAATGCAGATCCGGTATGTCCCTTCTATGCTGAAAATCATCCCATTCATCTGTTTGCTTTGAACGCGGTACTTGAGCAACAACTAAGTGGACTTTGTGCCCGGCTCCAAGTAGGTTGCTGAGGTTGCGTGGATGAGATGAGATGTTCTGGGTCTCCAGGAGCTCACAGTCCAGTGAAGAGACTGACATGACACCCACTGCAATGTGATATGGATGCTAGCAGACATGCGTACAAGGCATCCCAAGACAGGAAAGAACATAGTGTGGGGGGTTAAGGACAGCTTCACAGAAAATGCACCTTCCCACTGGATAACCCCTGAGATGGGAATCTCCATTCCACCCTGGGGAAGTTCTTGTTTCCTTTGGACTTCAGTACTAGAAGGCTGGAATTAGGCGTAACCATCAACAAGAGAGAACTCTGGAGAGACAGCACTTTTGAAGCAACTGATCTAGAAGAAGATATTTGCCATATATGTATACTTGACAAATAATCTTAGAATATACACGGAATTACTATAAATCCATAAGAAAAACCAAACAACCCAGTTTTTCAAAATGAGCAAAACACTTGGACAGATACTGCAAAAATGGGCTCTCCAAATGACCAATAAGCACATGAAGTGATGCTCAAGGGAAAAAAGGTATATTCATCAGAAAAAAAGGTATATTCATCAGAAAAATTCAAATTAAAACAACAATGAGGGGCTTCCCTGGTGGCGCAGTGGTTGAGAGTCCGCCTGCCGATGCAGGGGACACGGGTTCGTGCCCCGGTCCAGGAAGATCCCACATGCCACGGGGTGGCTGGGCCCGTGAGCCATGGCCGCTGAGCCTGCGCGTCCAGAACCTGTGCTCCACAACGGGAGAGGCCACAACAGTGAGAGGCCCGCGTACCACAACAAAACAAAACAAAACAAAACAAAAAAGAACAATGAGATATCACTACACACTTGCCAGGATAGCTAAAATGTAAAAGATTAAAAATACTAAGTATTGCTGAAAATGTAGAACTGGATTTCTCCTCCACTGATGGTAGAAGTATCAATTATTATAACCATTTTGGGAAACTTTTTGCCAATGTATACAATGGTATAAGAATGTTCACAGCAGTGTTTTTCATGAGCCATGAATTGGAAACAATTCAAATGTCCATCAACAATAGAATGAGTAAATATACTTTAGTACATCCATAGAGTGGCATACTAAACAGTAATAAAAAGGGACAAACTTACACTACAAACAGCATTATAGTGAATCTCACCAACATAATGCTGAGCAAAAAAAAAAGCAAAATACAAAAGAATTCAAAAATAGCCAAAACGAATCTGTGGGGAATAAGATTCAAAGTAATGGTAAGCTTTAGTGGGTATGTACTGGGAGAGGATAGGATGGAACTTTCTGGAATACTGGCAGTATTCTATAACTTGATTTAGGTATGTGGGGTTGGGAGGATTCGTCAAGCTTTACATGTACGATTTGAGTACTTTACTGTATATATACTATTCCTTAACAGGATTAGTTGTTTAAATGATTACTACCTTTGAGCCCTGGTATCTTAGCTGCTCCTGCCTTCCACCTGCCAAAGCCTCCACATCAGGTGCAAGGCCCATTTATGGTTAGAGACCCCTCTGTCCATAGTAGGTTGAGAGAGTTTATATCAAACAACCACAGTCAGTAAGTCAAATGTTTTCTATGTACAGATTAAAGCCTTTATGCTTCCCTAAGGGATGGCACGGCTTTGGTGACCCCCTCTCCTTGGTTGTAGAGAGAAGATGCAAGGTGTTAAGAGACATATTCAGTGGACAACTTTTTCCCTTCTGCGAGCAAAGTTGTCAAAAGGAGAGCTTGGGTGAGGTAAACTGGAAGGACATTCTGTTCTGCAGCACGCACAGTTCCTTTGAATATTTAAAATACTGGGCGTCAAGTCAGGGGCCAAGGCCCAAATTTTCTCTTCTAAAGGAGTTCTGCAGCCAAATTTAGCTGGGTAGAAGTTTGTTACAGGAAGTCTAGGTCTCTGACGAGCAGGGGTTGAATGGTCTCCATCTTCTTAATTGAATGAGAAAATATCTGTAAATCTGCAATGCTGAGGCAGTGTCTTCAAGAATGGTTCCTCACTTAAGAGTTGTCCTTAGTGATTGGGCTGTGTCAATTCCAATGCCTGACAGAGCAGATGCAATTAGAACAATAAGAGCTGAGGACAGAGTCTTTTTGGTGACATGACTGCCTCACGGGACTTTCTCATCTGCATCAACTGAGGCAGTGTAAGATAAAAGCATCGAGTTTGGAAGATCTGAGAGCATCCGGACTGAAACACCATGGGAGGATTAAATAAGGCTCCACGTGTCCCCCTAGAAAGTGCCTTCCAGTTGTTAGCCGTGCGGCCCTCCTGCACACGCAGACTTCCTTCCCCCCTCCTCACCTCTGCACTCAGCCTGTACCGAGCAGCGTCTGGCATCTGCTTCCCATAGACGCCCTTAAACACACTGTCAAATGTGGGTCCAGATAAAAGTAGTAAAGACAGAAAGGAATTATGTAATCAATAATTCGTATATTTTATCCTTGTTTGAATTGCCTTCCCATCAAGGCAATAAAGTCTCTGCATTCTTAGAACGAGTCCAACATCCATCTCCAGCCATAGGTGAACCTCTCATAGGTGGATGCTGACTTCCAGTGCAAAACCTTGACAGCCTGATGTGAGCTTGATCCACGTATGTTTTTATCCTTATTAGACCTGGTGCTGCACAAATCCAAAAAGGGAACACTGCTCCCGGGGGGAACAATGACCCCCCCATCCCCCCATGCTCTCTTAGCTGTTTATGCCAGAAATCCTGGGGTAGTTTTGCTGACCCCAAGAAAAATAGCGCAGTAGGGTTTGTCTTTGTGTCCTAAATGCCTCCTATTCTTGATTTTCTTTTCTTTTTCTTTTTTTCACTGCTCCAAGACTCCCTTTCTTTTTTAGGTACCATTCTATCCCGAATAAACCTATGGAATGCTTCAAGTGGCCCCAACCAACCACTGCTAATGTTAAGTTTTGTTATAAATAGGTAATAGCTTAAGATGTGACCACTGATAGGGATGTTTTGTATTTTAAGAGTTTGGGGAGAGCCCCCAGGGCTTTTACCCTAAACACTTTTCTATTGCTCTGTTCTCTGGGTCTCATGAGACAGGCATTCAGACGAACCACCTTTCATCTGATGAGATCTGAGATTGATGGTACCACCTGCTGACAGAGTGTCCCTCTCTGCCTCCCAAAATCTTGGGTGAAGGCTGACTTGTCAGTCTCTACCAGAAGGGATAATGAACCTGGACTAAAATAACTTGGCTAATAAATGTTGTACCCAGAGAATAGCAGAGCTGAGCCTTGAGATGTAACAGGGCCTGGTGGCGTACATGCATAGCAGAATTCCAGAGCTAGAATTTCCAGGATGTGCTGATTATCTCTTTACAGGGAAGTAACAAGAATAGATTAAGGCATACAGAGATAATACTGAAGCTTCTAGCAATTCTATACTGCCCAGAACTCAGGCTGTTCAAGCCCTTCTGGTCCTACCGCAAAGCTGGTCAACACATCAGTGTATACAAGAGTTTGAATTCATTGTTTTCCATAATTACAGAATTGGTGGAGATTCTGAAGATAAGTCAGGATGGGGATCACCAGCTTGTATCTGCCTGATTTTAAACTCTCCAGGGGAAAGGAGAAGGCAGGTGTGACCAGCTTGGAAACTCTCCTCTTCTGCTTCAGCAAGGCTGCTGCATGCCAAACACCATGCTAGATTCTGGGGATAGTGAGTTCAGTGTTTGACAACTTGAATTTGAATTACCAGAAGACAACTGGAAATACTAGAGGGGAGTTCAGGCAGGACGTCAGGACTCGAGACATGATTTTAAAGTCATCCACAGGGAAGACATGGTTGAAAACAAGGGAGCAATAAAACTGCCCAGAGAAAGCTTGTAGAATGAGGAGAGAAACAGGTGAAGGTGGTACCAAGGGGAGAGTCAACATTTAGGTAGAGGATAAAGGGAAAGGCACCAGGGAGGATTAAAGGAATGAGTATTCAAAAGTGGGAGGAAAAATCAGAAAAAAAGAATTTCAAAGAAGAAAAATAAATACTGGTGTCAGGCTACTGAGAGGCCAGGTAAAAGGAAGACAACAGTAGATGATTGGATTTGACAATTAGGAGCTGATTTGACCTTTCCCAGAGCAGTTTCAGTGAAAAGGGGTGGGGCAGCAGCAGAATCAAATTGTGCTCATGGGTCAAGTGTAGGTCAGGAAAGAGAGGCATTCCTTCTAAAGGGAGTCTGAAAAGGATAATAGTTGAGGGAGAACTGAAGTTGTTTTGTAGGGTATGTTTTTCTCCTAAAATGAAGGAGATCTAAGTATGTTTGTAGCCAGAGGGGGAAGAAGCCAGTGTAGAGAAAGAGTAATTGAAGATTTAAGAAAAAGAGGGAATAATTGATGTAACAGAGACTTTGGGGAAACAAAAGGAGATAAAATCCAGTCCACAAGTGCCAGGGTTATCCTGCAGAAAAAGGAAAGAAAGGGAGGGGAAAAAAAAAAAAAAACCCAAGCTAGTAAATCAGAGGGCAAGAACTAGACAGAATTCATCCCCATGGTTTCAGGGTAGCAGGGAAGGAAAGCAAGGAGAGAGCTGACAGGTTGCATTACTCAGAACTTTCCTCTTCTTCCGGTTTGAGTGAGATCCTGGAGCAAGTAAGGTGGGAGGCAGAAAGCGGAGGGGAGGCACAAGGAGGGACCCATAATCAGAAAGCAGTACTTCTGAGATGATTACAGGGGTAATCGTTGACACATGTCCCGGTGTAGTCATGGCTGTGGGCAATCCAGCGCCATGATGGGCAATGAGGGAAGGAAATCAAATGTTTTGAATCAAGATTTGAAAACAAGAAGGACATTGATTGGACATCGATATATAGATGAGCACAGCCCACAGCCCAGTTCTGTGTTTCCAACGCTAGGATCAACACCAAGGTGAATTTAGCGAGCAGCCCAGAGCTGGGCTTGGAGGACGGAATACATCAGAACACAGATCAGACCTTACATAAAATCACTATGTGTTACTCATCCTGATTTTTTGTCTGGTACCTTTAGAGTTTTCCCATTTCTGAGGGTGCCCTTTCTATCCTTTCCTTTTTATTTTATTGATATTTTTATCCCATTCTAATATTTTTTTCTCATTTAAGTATGTTTCTTATATAACTTTTTAGTTACCATCTCTCTGCAAAGCCATACACTCTCGGTTGGTTGTTGAGAATGAATAGGCTTGGGGAGAAAAGAGAAAAGGGAGGACAGAAAAATTCATCTTAGCTCAGTTCTCCCATCCTTGGTTCATTTTAACCCTTGATACCTCTCCATTTCCCATTGGTTTCCCCTAACACGCCAGGGGATGAGGGAAATGGTGAATAATGGTTTTATGGGACAATACTATTCCAACTCATCCTTTCTCACCACCTTGTCTTCCATGTTTGAATTCATCTGCCGTTATTTAAAGATGATATCAATTCCACGAACTCTCTAGGGAATGCAATGTAACACAGACGTTTAGGAGAGGACCACCCTGATCTCCAGGTGAATAATCCCCAAATCATCCCAGTAACACTCTGGGATGCCATGAGGCTCCAGAAACTGAGACTGGATGGTGAAAACTTGCTTTTCTTCCTCTCTAGAAGCCAACAGGACTGCAGCCGTATCATTTAACTCCCCACAATGTGTCCCCAGTGAGGGGAGTCACTCCCGGAAGGCCAGCTCTGATGAGGTAAGTGCAGGCCTCCCAGCCCTGGTGCTCTCAGGCAAGAGCTGACATCGTGTCTCCCAGACGTGCACAATTTCCTCTGCGGGGTTGTCAATCTAGCGCATTTTGTGACAACTAAATTTACCGGAAAAAAATTCAAAATTATTTCAGCGGCAGCCAGCTTCTGAAAGTTTCCAAATATACTTTTTTAGCTCTCTATTTCCCTTAAGCCATATGATGTCATTTGCCTCTCAATCCCTGAGTGCCAAAAATTCTGCTTTCATATCTTTGAAATTTGCCAAACGAGAAAAACCGCAGATCTTAGTTTGGGTTCTTATCTGCCCCGCCCCCGCCTCCAAGAAAAGGCCAAAATTACTTTCTATAATTTTCAAAGTAAAAATATCAACAACAACAAAAAATCACAGCTCACAAATCTGTTAAATCTTTTACCATGTTTCCCCCTGTTTGGACTAATGGGCTGTCCTAATTTTATTCAGAATTTTCACTTCAATAGCTTGTCAGCTGCCTTTTCAGGATACACCTAAACCTGAAGCCCCGGACTTGACAAGTAACCGAGAGACTGATTTTCACATGCAGTACTTTGCTTTAGGATGTATTCATTAGTGATTTTTGAAGTCAGAACATTTCCCCACTGATTTGGAAGTTTCGTGGGTTCTTGCTGTGTATTTACGAAGCTTTTTAGTTCACCTAAAAGAGAGGGGGGAAAAAGCCTTCATTCTGCTTCCCTTTCTAATTACAGTCCCATTTCCTTAGCAAGTCCTTGAAACAAGAATTCCCCAAGTCTCTAATCGTCTCTCTAGTCATAATCTCCATAATTGTGTCCCTTCCAGATCCCTTCCTGGCACAGCCCAGAAAATGATTTCCTCCATGTGGTTAAAAACCTTTCATTTGATGCCAGTGAGGACTTGTTTTCACCGCTTGCCTTCTCGGGCCTTAATGCTACATTGGATGTGACTGATCGCTACAGGCGCCTTTCCGATCCCCAATGAGTGATTGTAGCCCTTGTTCCATTATCTTATTTTAGGGGCAGACTAAACTCTGCCGGACAGGATTATAACTCTGGTGTTCCACCAGGTTACTACCTCCTCTCCATTTTCTTTTACCCATTTAGTTGGTTAGTTCAAGATAAATGCATTATGAAGAGAATTACCTCTCCCCTAACTCCACGTCACGTAAAAAAATCAGGGTTCGCTGATATTAGTATATTCTTAGACTAGTGATTCTCAAACACGGGCAATTGTGTCCCTAACCGCACCTCCAGCCCCCAGGGGACACTGAGCAACGTCTGGAGACATTTTTGGTGGTGACGACTTGGGGGAGGGGCTGCTACTAGCATCTAGCGGGTACAGACCAGGGATGCTGCTTCCCATGCTGAAGTGTACAGAACCGCCTCCAACTACAAAAAGTGATCTGGTTCCAGATGTCAATACTGAGGAGGGTGAGAAACCTTCCTGTAGAAGAACCATTGCCCAACCACAATAAGCCCACAGAGATGATTTCTTAGATGTCTCTGAACACCCAGCCCCTAGAGGATGGGCACAGAAGAATTAGTTGTTGGTGAGTCTATTCACTTTAAAAACACATCTCTCACAGGAATGCTAATGATTAGCTATCTTCAATAGTAGAAAATGGTTATTGACAGTCTAACTAGAATTCTCTTTTGCTGCAGGTTAGACCCTTTCTTCCTTGCTTTGTCCTTACTGAAGAGGGAAACAGCTGCACACCCTCTCCTATGTGAGGTATCAGCAGTCCAGACGGCCACCATTTGAACCCTGGGAAACGGAGTCAGGTCGTGAGAGGGGAGTACTTATTTTCCTGGGGATTCTATGCTATTTCTTCCTATCTCTGTTGGGGGATTCTACCAAAGATACTCTAGGACTGACAACCAGGCTCTCTTATGCCTAGATTAAGGCTCTCTTAAATGAGAGGAAAAATCTATCCTGATAAAGTGCTGAGAAGGGTCTCTGGGGAGACGGGAGCATCTCCAGGTATGAGAAAGTCAAGCAGCCGTGTCATGGACAAAGTCCCTAAAAGCTTTCCCAACCAGCTCCTGGGACGTATGCTCCTGAAAGAGGGGCTTCTAAGTGAAAGCATGAGTTCAAGGGCACAAGTGGCAAGATCCAGGCAGCAGGGAACAGACTTGGTGATCACCGTAGCCGGGGCTGCAGGTGGGAGACGGAGGTGAAGCGGTAATGAGGTCAGCATCTGGGAGGAGGAGCCAGAGAGAAGCACGCAGAGCGTCCTGCAGGGGCACGACTCAGCGGGACCATCTTCTACTACCGTCGGGTGGCTCCCTAGAAGCACTTTTTTTCATTGACTTTTTATGTTGTGAGTTCAAACTGAGCCCCATTACGCAATTACCCTAGGAGCACTCTGAGGAATCGGAATCCGGCCGAATCCCAAGGGGGTACTGCCCTTGGGTGTCATGATACTTCTGCACAGACACTCGTGTTAGGACCTCTGACTTTTTAAAAAGTTGTTAAATCACCAAGTATCTCATGATGTAGGAACCTGAGTGTCTTTTTGAGTCATATGATCACTAAGTTTGTAGAATAATCTCCTTTGCTACCTACTTTTGATTATTTCCCAAACAGGAGATAAGGCTTACAAAGGTTTAATTGATCTATATAAAAATATATAATTTAATTATACATAAAATTATATATAGCCATGTCAAGTTAACAGTTTTTGCACCAAACACTTCACAAGACTAGCCATTAGAAAACTAGATTAGCTGGTTTGGTTTCCATGCCCTTTTACACACACTGATCATTCCTTAAAGAAGTTGTAGTGAATAATGAAAATGACTAATGCTGAGCTGGACTGGACCTCCCTCTACTTCCATTGCAACAATGCGTCTGGAATGAACTCATGCCTTGACTGACGATTTTACTGGGTCTTTCTTTGCATTAGATTTCCTCATGTGTTTAGGAATTTTGAGTAAGAAGTTACCTGTTACTCTCTCTCATTCTCTCTCTCTCCCTATCTATCTTTTTTCTATCTCTCTTCCTCTCTCCTCCCCATTTATTGACCATTGCTCCACTCCTGTCTGGAACTTTTGTGATCACTTCTCCATGCCTCCCTCCCACCACACCTGCCACCACTGAAGTAGTTCTAAAAATGACATTTCTGGGCTCCTAATCTATGGTGTTACTGTGGCTATCCCAGATCCAACCTCCAGTCCAACTGGCCACTCAATTCATTCCTTAGACACACGGTAGAGCTTTTGTCCTGCTCCATCCCTGCTCCTAGTACTAGGCAGTGGGTCCTAGTAGGTCCTAGGCTGATCAGGTGCCATCTGTCCAGCCTCCTCTCTTGGGCCTGGGGCCTGGGGGATGGGCAGTACCCTAGGCTTTAATCAATGAGTGTGGTTTGCAAGGCTTGTCTTATAAGGAACACGTTTAGATGTTACTTCCCACAGAAGTTAAACCCTCAGCCATAGAGCTCCTCTTCTGGCTTCTAGACCTGTAGGCCAACTCCACTCAGCACTTTAAACTGCTATTGTTTTTTAAGCCCAGCTATTTCTTCACTATGATCCTTTAAAAAAAGAGAAAAGTTTAAACTTGCATTGCTATTTGTTTGGAAAGGCGGGGTGCTCTGAAGCATGAGCCTCTATGCCATCTGGAGAGGGAGGCTTCCAATGAGTGCTTAATTTTTTATTAATATTTATTTTTTCCTAATTAGAGGAGTAATGGATATTCATTGCAGAAAATCTGGGAAATGCTGGAACTTATAAATCCCATAGCTCTGAGATAACCACTATTAATACTTTAGCATAGTTCCTTCAAAACTTTGTCTCTATACATTTACATACATGCACACACACACACATACGCACACACACTGAAAAAGTTCATGCTGTACATTCAGTTTGGTTTTCTGCTTTTATGACCAATTACTGTTTTCATGTATCCCAAATATAGTACCTACTCACTGGTAGAAAATTCATGAAACACAGAAGTGCAGAAGTTATACTTCCTCTAATCTCACAAAAGGTAGCCACTGTGAAAACTGTACAATTTCATTCTTCACATTTAACAAATTTGGCTAATAAGGTGCACAATTTTGAACTATGCTTTTTTTCACAACATTATATTCTCATAATATTAGGGGCATTTTCCAGATCATCGATATATGGTTTGCAGTGCTACACAGCTCAAGGTTTGTACTTTTCCCTTGAGTAAAGGTCAGAGTATATAACCTATGAATTTTGTACATTTTTGTAATTTTTACTTTTGAAAATGCACTCAACCCTCAAAAAGAATACACATTCTCAGCTTAATATATAATCATTATTTCAATCTCAAGTGTATTCTTTAAATTTTCTATGCCATTATTTATCTTTTATCTCCAAGATCTTTGAAGATTATGTTAAATACATTCACAAAAGTTTTCAATTTGTTTTTTCTTCTAATAAATTTTGATTAATGTGTTTAGGTTAGGTAAATGTCTCTTAAAAAACATTTTCATAATTAATGCATCTTTTATCAAAATAAAGGAACTTCTTTGGCTTCATGTTTTTACCTTAATTTCTGTTTGTCTGATGTTAACTCTGCCACCACGTATGCTTTTTTGCTGTTGTTTCCCTGATATTTGAAAAACATTTTATTTTAACTTTTTTGTTCGTTCTTTACTGAGAAGTGACTCTTGTAAGCAGGTTATAGTGAGATTTTATTTTACTTTAAATTTTGTTCTCTATTTACCATCATACATGGTATATGTGGACTTATTTTTATCACTTTTAAGTTCTTTGGATATGATTTTTGTTTTTTGCTGTTTAGAGAACATTTTCCTGTCTTTATCTTCTTTAGTAGTGTGTAAGTATATGTTTCATTTATGAGTCTCTTACTGGTTAGATTTATCCTTTCAAAAACACTTTTCGTTGGGGATTGAGTTCAATTACCTGAAATAGAAAATCATCCAGACCTGGACTTACTGTTCTCACGAAACAGGAAGTCAGAACAGTCAGAACTTGTGCAGCTGCTCCCCAGGGTCCCCCATATTTCAGGGTCCTCCTCTCTCTCTCTCTGCTCCATCATCCTAAGCATAAGCTTTCAACCCATGAAGCCGTCAATGTCCCAGAGGATGATTATATCTTCGACCTCCCATCCACATTCCAAATGCAAAGAAAAAGGAGGGAAGGGGCAAGGGAAGAAGGAGGGGGAGGAGAAGACAGAGAAGGAAAGAACAGGAAGGAAGAGGCAGTTGTCTGTATGTGTGTAGCAAAAGCCAGGACCTCGGTCAACTTTCCCTACTGTCTCACTGGCTAGAACTGTGTCACACAGCTACCTCTAGCTGCAGGGAGGCTGGGAAAGAGGATCTTATCTGGGTAGTTTGCCACTCTGAACAAAACTGGGTTTTTCTTAGGAAGGAAGAAGGGAGAATATATTTTAGGCAAACAGAAATTGCTTACCCATTATTTGTGAGGTTGAAGTCAAGAGTGAAACAATGTTTCATCTGCTTGCTTCTTCTGCTCACCCCCAGTCCCAACCACAGCTCCACTCCTGCAGGACCACATTTTAATTCTGGGTATTCATGAAGTTAAGCATAAATTTTAAACCTTTTTTTTCCACTAAATTATAATTTTATATTATATAACTTTTCTTTCAAAGGTTTTAAAATCACACTAAAGTTTGAACACTTTCAAACATTATAAATCCTTAAATTTAAAAGTATTGAGTTTCACTCTGCAGATTCTTTTAAACCAAGAAATTGCCTGTCTTATATTTTGGATTTTGGTTCTTTTCTTGATTGTCTAAAATATGTATTGAAGTGATTTTTGAAAATATGTGTATGTAGGCGGTGTACTCTGTGCTCTCCTATGTAGGAAACTCATCAAACTCAACATTCCAGAGCCTAACTTGTGCATCACATTTGAAAACAGTTGACATTAAAAAGGGCCTCAACTCATTTAGGCCCCTGATTACTTTATAGCCGATAATTAACTTGCTCTTCTCTTAAGGCCAGGCTCAAAATTGTTTAATTCCAAAAGCAAGAAAAAAATGTAATTCCAAAAGCACTGATGAAAACAGCACACATCTTAAGTGAAGTTTTCTTGTAATACGGAGGCAGAAAACATATTTCATACCACTAACAAGACTTCTAAAAAGGTATTTCTTCCACTACTCTCTTTCCTTAAAGTTCCATCCTTTATAGCAGGCCCCATCTCACTGCATCTGTGATCCTCCTTGAACGTCTGCCTTTCTATACCCTCCAAACTCTGTCCATATGCTTTTTATTTTATTTTTATTTTACTGAGATATAACTGACATACAACATTATATTAGTTTCAGATGCACAACATAAGATTTGATATTTGTATATATTGCAAAAACTCACCAAAGTAAGTCTAATTAACATCCAGATATACTTTTTATTTTCAATCTATTTTTTTAATTTACTCTTTTTGGTATACAGTGTATGGATTTTAACAAATATATAGAGTCGTGTCCTGTTCACCCCAACCAGGAAACAGGAAACATCACCGCAAATGTTTCCTCATGCTGCCCCTTCGTGATCAAACCCTCCCTCTTCCTCTAACCTATGACAACTACTGACCTGTTCTCCCTCTCTATGGTTTTACATTTCTCAGAATATTATATATATGGAATTATACGATAAGTAGCGATTTGAATCTGGCTTTTTTTCCATTAGCGCAATGCATTTCAGATTCATTCATGTTGTCGTATGTATAAATAGTTTGTTCATTTTTATTTCTGAGTAATATTCCATTGAACGGATATACCACAGTGTGTATATCCTATCACCAGTTTAGCAGGTGGACTTATGTCTCCAAAATGATGTGTTCCAGTCCTAACTCCCATTACCCATGAATGTGACCTTATTTGGAACTACAGTCTTGGCAGATGAACCAAGTTAAAATGAGACTGGACACGTTAGGGTGGACCCTAAATCCAATGACTCACATCTTTATAAGAATAGAGAAAGATCACTCAGCCATAAAAAGAAACGAATTTGAGTTATTTGTAGTGAGGTGGATGGACCTAGAGTCTGTCATACAGAGTAAAGTAAGTCAGAAAGAGAAAAACAAATACCGTATGCTAACACATATATATGGAATCTAAAAAATATTTTAAAAATAGTCATGAAGAACCTAGGGGCAAGACGGGAATAAAGACGCAGACCTACTAGAGAATGGACTTGAGGATATGGGGAGGGGGAAGGGTAAGCTGGGACAAAGTGAGAGACTGGCATGGACATATATACACTACCAAACATAAAATAAGATAGCTAGTGGGAAGCAGCTGCATAGCACAGGGAGATCAGCTTGGTGCTTTGTGACCACCTAGAGGGGTGGGATAGGGAGGATGGGAGGGAGGGAGACGCAAGAGGGAAGAGGTATGGGGACATATGTATATGTATAACTGATTCACTTTGTTATAAAGCAGAAACTAACACACCATTGTAAAGCAATTATACTCTAATAAAGATGTTAAAAAAAAAAGAATAGGGAAAGAAAGATTTGAATACAGAGACATGGAAGAGACATGCGGAAGAAAGCCACGTGACAACGGAGACAGACTTTAGGGTGATGCGTCTACAAGCCAAGAAACATCGAGGCTTGCTGCTGGGCGCCACCAGAAGCTGGGAAGACAAAAGTAAGGATTTTCCCTAGAGCCTTCAAAGGGAGTATGACCCTGCCAACACCTTGATTTTGGACTTCTAGCTTCCAGAACTGTCAGAAAATACATTTCTGTTGTTTTAAGCCACCCAGTTTATAGTACTTTGTTATGACCGGCCTGGGAAACTAATGTAACCAGTTGAAGGATATTTGGGCTGTCCACAGTTTGGAGACTAAATTATGAGTAAAGCTGTATAAAAATTCATCTATAAGTTTTTGTGTGAAAATAACTTTTTATTTCTCTTTAGTAAATTAGGAGTCAGATTGCTAGGTCATATGTTAAATGTATGTTTAGTTCATAAAAACAGCCATAATGTTCACCAAAGAATCCCTAATATTTTGTATTTCTACAAGCAATGTATAAGAATTCTCATTGCTCTTCAACCTCACCAGCACTTTGTTTTATCAGGTTATTTTTTGTTTGTTTTTCTTTCTTTTTTTTAACTTTAGTCATTTCAATAATTGTATGGTGGTATCTCATTGCAGTTTAATATGCATTACCTTAATGACTAACAAAGTTGAATGATCTTTTCAGGTCCTTAAATGTCACCCATATATCTTCTTTGGTCAAATATCTTTTCAAATCTTTTGCCCATTTCTTATTAAAGTATTGGCTTTCTTATTGCCAAGTTTTAGAAATGGTTATATATTTGCTTACACGTACTTCATCAGATATATGCTTTGCAAATATTTTTTCTTAATCTACGGCTAGTCTTTTCATTTCTTTATTAGTGTCTTTTGAAAAACAAAAGTTATTAATTTCAAAGAAGTCCAATTTATCAATTTTTAATTTTATGGACCAAGTTTTTGGTGTCATCTAAGAACTCTTTGTCTAACCCAGTGTCACAAAAATTTTCTCTTTATTATTAACTGTATTATTAACTTACTATATTTTTAACTGCTCCCCTTTTATTCCTGATTTTGATCATTTGTGGTATCTTTCTTTTTTCCTTAGTCAGTCTGGCTAAAGGTTTATCACTACTTTTTTCTTTTCAAAGTTTCTTTCATTTTCTCTATTATTATTATATTTTTAATTTATTCTTTTAATTTTGTTGATTATTTTATTATGTTTAATTTTGGTTTAACTTACTATTCTTTTTCTAGTTTCTAAAAGTAGAAGTTTAGATTATTTCAGATCTTTTTTCTTTTCTAATACAAGCATTTTAATGCTATGAATTTTCCTGTAAGCACTACTTTAGCTGCATTGCACAAATTTTGATATGTTGTAGCTTCATTTTTGTTTGGTTCAACATGTCTCCTAATTTCTGTTAAGATTCTGTCTTTGACCTATGGGTTATTTAAAAATGTGCTGTATTATCTCCAAATACTTGGGAAAATGCCAGATATCTTTCTACTTTTATATCTACTTTAATTCCATCAAAACCAGAAAACACATTTTGTATGATCTTGATTCCTTTGCATTTTTAAGGTGTGTTTTATTGCCCTGAAAATGATTTATTTTGATGAATGTTCCAGGTGTACTTGAAAAAATGTGGAT
This sequence comes from Grampus griseus, assembly GCF_964374135.1. Classification (NCBI taxonomy): domain Eukaryota; kingdom Metazoa; phylum Chordata; class Mammalia; order Artiodactyla; family Delphinidae; genus Grampus; species Grampus griseus. The sequence goes on from NC_139007.1 coordinate 77,787,618, forward strand.
TATATGATTGTTGGGTAGAGTGTTTTATGAATATGATTTGCTAAAGTTGATAACAGTGTTTTTCAGGTTTATTTAATCTTGCTGATTTTATATCTAATTGTTTTATCAGTTACAAAAAGACTGTTGAAGTCTTCAACTATAATTGCGGATTTGTATATTGTTCTTTTCGGCTCTATCAGTTTTCGCTTCATGCATGTGGAAACTCTGGTGTTAGGTGCATACACATTTAGAATTATTGTGTCTTTTTGATGAACTGACTCTTTTATCATTATGTAATGCATGTCTTTATTTTTGGTAAGTTTTCTTTCATTTGAACTCTGCTTAGTCTGACATTAATATAGCACCTCCACCTTTCTTTTGATTAGATTTTAGCTGGCATATAATTTGCCATATTTTTAATTTGTTATCTACCTATAAAATTGTATTTATTATGAGTTTATTGTAGACATCAGATACTTAAAACTTGAATTTGTCTCCAATTGAGCAATCACTGTTTTCTATTTGGTTTATTTAAACAATTTACATTTACTGAAATTACTGATATGTTTAAATTTAAATCTATATTTTATTATTTATCTCTCTCTAGTGTTCTTCGGTGTTTTGCTTGGCTCACCTCTTTTCAATCTTCTTTTGTATGATTTTAATATTTTTAAATGTTTCTTTTTAATTTATCTATTGGGTTTTGGGATATATATATATATATATATATATTTTACTGTTTCTTTAATGGTTGCTTTTTCACAGTTCACTTAGAGTTAATATTTAATTTTAGGACCGTTTTCCCTCCTTCCTCTATGTTATCTTTGTATGTATTACATTTACACACATTTAAAATCACATCATAAATATTGTAGTTTTTGCTCTTAACATTCACATATGTATATATTTTTTGTTTGTTTGTTTTTTTGTTTTGTGGTATGTAGGCCTCTCACTGTTGCGGCCTCTCCCACTGCGGAGCACAGGCTCCGGATGCGCAGGCCCAACAGCCATGGCTCATGGGCCCAGCTGCTCCGCGGCATGTGGGACCCTCCTGGACCGCGGCACAAACCCGTGTCCCCTGCATCAGCAGGCGGACTCTCAACCACTGCGCCACCAGGGAAGCCCCACAAATATTTTTAAAACTCAAAATAAGAATAATAGTCTATTATATTTACCTAGATCTTTACCAGTTCTGTTGCTCTCTTCATCCACTTTTGATGTGTCAATCTTTCCTGTAATGTCATTTCCTTTCACCCTAAACAAATTCCTTTAGCTGTTGAAAATATCTTTATTTCACCTTTAGTCCTGAAGGAGTTTTTTCCTGAATATAAAATTCCAGGTTGAAAGGGTATTTTTTGTTTATTTGTTTTGCTTTCACTTTAAAGATGTTGTTCCACTGCCTTCTGGTCTCCAAGGTTTCTGATGAGAAATCTGCAATCAAATTATCTCCTATATGCAATGTGTCTTTTTTTTTTTTTCTGGCTGCTTTCAAGATTATTTTTTTATCTTTGGTATTCAGCAGTTTGAGTATGATATGTCTAGGCCTGCATTTCATTGAGTTTATCTCATTTCATGTGTATGAAGATACTTTAATCTGTTAATTTATATCTTTCACCAAATTTGGAAGTTTTCAATCATAACTTTTTTCAAATAATTTTTTCCTGCACTTTTATTACACTCTTTTTTCTCTCAGGGACTTCAATGATATAAATATTAAAGGTTTTGATATCGTCCTACATGTCTCTGAGCCTCTTTTCAAGTTTTTTCTTCTCTGTTCTTCAGTTGGATAATTTCATTCTATTGTCATGTTCACTGATTCTTTTTCTGACATTTCCATCATTCTTTTGAGGCCATAAAATACTTTTGTTTCAGATATTATATATTTTTATCCTGAAATTTTCATTTGATTACTTTTTAATTATTTCTCTTTTTCTGCTGAGAACTTCTACCTTTCCATTCATTTCAGAAGTGTTTGCCTTTACCTCATGATGCATGGTTATAAAAGCTGTTTTAAATTTTTTATTTGACAATTCCAACACAAGAGTATTTTCAAAATTGAGTCTATTGATTGTCTATTCTCATGAGAACTGATCAAATTTTCTTGGTTCTTTGTCAAGTGATTTTGTATTGTTTTCTGGACATATTGGATATAATGTTATGAGACTCTGGATCCTGTTAAAATCCTCCAGAGAACGTTGTGCCTTTTTTTTTTTTTTTTGTAGTTTGTTTCTGAAGTCAATCAATTCAGTTAAGTTCAGATTGCAAGTTCAGTATCATCTGCTGTGGGTGACAGTCCCAATGTCAGTTTAGTTTGCAAAGTGTTTTCTCTGCTTCTTTGTTGTTGTTGTTTTTTCTGCATATACAACTCAGGTATGATTCCAGGACTTGAGTTGTTTCATTCCCTATAATTAGAGTGTACTCTTCTCTAAATGTCTTCTTTCAAAGAGTCGTCAACTCTCTGGCTCCCAGAGGCCCATTATACCAGATCCTCCAGCCAGAAAGATGAGTTTCTTTTTAAGTCTCATGGTGTTGCACTGTTTTGTGCAATGGGGATCACCCTTGGGATGAAGGAATAAGAGTAAGGAGAAAGAACGAATAGAAGATTCTAACCTACACACTATCCAGGCCACTGGGGCCCCTTTTTCCAGTTCCTCTGACCATGGAGATGAGTTATCTCTTGGGGTTTAGATACTCCACCAGCACCACTTATAATAGTGCAGTGCCATGCCTGGGGCTGGCCTCAGGCATGGCCAGGAAATAAAGAAGAAAAACAACAAAACAGAGATCTCATCCCACATTCTCTTTCAGAGCCCTCTTTTCCTGGTCTTATGACCAAGGGATTCTGCTCTTCATACCTGTTGCATAGTTCCACCTCTCAGACAGCTAGCCTTTCCTGAATCACAACTGAGACATACGGGTTGTGTGTGTGGGGGGGTGGGAATAGGAAATTTATCAGTACTGGCTGTTCAAGTTTTGACTCCCCTCCCCTGCCTGACTGCTATTACTTTTCTGAGTCTTCAAGTAGTTGCCTTTTGTATTCTGTCCAGAGGTTTGAGTTTTTATAAGTGGGATAGAGGAGAAGTAGTAGGCTGACTCCACCTTGTTCGATACTAGAAGTCTGTCATATGCTCATTATGTAGAACAACTTGTCTATTGACTTCTTCCATTTTTATTTTTTACTCATACCTAACTGACATTTTTTTATTCTGTCACAACATTTATTATACTGAAGTTAAGAGAAAGTAATGTTCCTTCAAGAATTATACCTACCTACCCACAGTGGGCTTTTGATTTTCCAGTTTGTTAATGACGTTTTATATTAAAGTCTTCGTAAAGTTAAATTAACGCAGTCTTTATGATATGTGTCCATCATTCAACCTCCTGGTAAAGGAGTTTCAATAGCCCACCAGAATAACACTGAAACTACAAAACTTTAAACCAGCTATCTGCTCTTAAGTTAGAATTGTTTCACACAGCTAAAGGATCAGTATTCTATAATAATATGTCTCTTCCTGTCCTATGAGTGTGTGATTAGAAAGGCACCATATGGTAGCAGTCTGTGTTTTATATATAAATGGGGCAGGGGAAGGAGGAGTGAGAGAGAAGGAGATAAGGGTAGTTTTGATTGTTAACCAAGAATGGTAAGAAAAATCAAGATGAGTTCGATTTCTCTAACAAACAAAACACCTCCTAGGCAAGGAAGGCTGTGTGCTGCATGCTGGAGGAGATTCAAAAAATGTGTAAGACAAGTTTCCCTATTTCCTAGGAGTTTGGTAGGACAGATAACTTGTACACAATTGTTTTAAAATACGTTGGAGTGTGATAATGCCAAGTGATCAGTATTAACCATAATGGGCATTCTGAAATGGAAAGGAGAATAGGATAATCAACATAGACTTCATGGAAGAGATGGAATCCTTCAAGGAAAGGTGAGACTGTGGAATGCAATGATTGCGAGAAATGCAGAAAGACTAGAGAGTAGAGTAACGGTAGCAGAAAAATATAAAGCATAGAAAGGAAATATCACACATTTCAGTTTTTAGCTGAGTGGTAGGAAGTAAAGCTGAAAAAGTAGACTGGGACCAGTTCATCAAGTGTACTAAAAGCTAAGGCAGATTTTAACCTTGAGAATTACTGAAGAGCCATCATTGAAGGTCATGGAGCAGGAAAGGTAGCATAACCAGAGCTTTCCTTTTGGGAGACCATGTGCAGTGTGTGAACTACGGTGACGCTTGAGTAGGGAGGGACATGGAGGAAAGGACATCAGCTTCATTACTGCAATGATCTGGACAGGAGGTATCAAGTGCCTGATTAGGGTAATGAAAATGGGAATGGAATGGAAAGAAAGTAGATTAAAGGTATGATCAAGGATGGTCCTGAGTGCCTTGGAAAGAAGGAACACAGAGGAGTGATAGGTTGGGGAGAAAAGTAGGCAAGTTCAGTTAGAAATATGAGTTTGAGTTGCTCAGAAGACAACTTTTTAGAGATGCTCATGAGGCAGGTAGGAAGAAGGCTCTGAAGCATGGGAGAGGTGTCAGCTCTGGAGATGGGGAGGTAAATGGCGAGATCATAGTGTGGATGGAATTGACAAGGGGGAGAGAAAAAAGGAAGAAGATAAAGCCATGGGAGATAACCAACTTTCTAAGGCAGGAGGTAGAGAAGAGAGAGAAGCTTTGAAAAGGGGGAAAGGACAGTTTTCGGGAGGAGTGACAGTGTTGCAGGGAGTTAAGGAAGACAGACATTGAAACAGTTTGCAATTAAAAAAGACCAATGGTGGGGGACTTCCCTGGTGGTGCAGTGGTTAAGAATCCGTCTGCCAATGCAGGGGACATGAGTTCGAGCCCTGGTCCCGGAAGATCCCACATGCCGCGGAGCAACTAAGCCCGTGCACCACAACTACTGAGCCTGTGCTCTAGAGCCCATGAGCCACAACCACCAAGCCCGCGCACCACAACTACTGAAGCCCATGCGCCTACAGCCCGTGCTCTGCAACAAGAGAAGCCACCACAATGAGAAGCCGGTGAACCGCAACAAAGAGTAGCCCCCGCTTGCCGCAACTAGAGAAAGCCCACGCGCAGCAACGAAGACCCAACTCAGCCTAATTAATTAATTTATTTTTTAAAAAAGAGACCAATGGTGATCTGTACAGGAGCAGTTTCAATAGAGTAGGGAAGGCAGAAGCCAAGCGTTAAGAAGCGAGGGGCTGTGACTAAGGGGGCACAGAGGATGTATCTTTTTTGAAGGAGTCTAGTACTGAGTTCCACGGACCTACTAGAAAGGAATTTGTCCTCTAATGGGTAGACGTAATCAGGAAGAAAACTGGGCACGAACAATTTGAGGGAGGCAATTGTCCAGCGTTGTCAGATGTTTTTGAAAATTAAGTCCAAAAATGATGTGAAAAACAAGAAATGATGGAGTCAGGTAAAAGAAGTCTTCCTTGTACAGAGTGATATGAATTTTCTTTTCTTCAAAAGTCTCTCTCCTCTCCTTTCAGAAAAATATTTGTTCCCCCGCCCCCTGTCTTTGTTGAGTTGATGTTGCCACAGAAGGCAAGAGAATGATGTCACATTCCAAGGATGCAGACTACAAGGAAAGAACATGCTCTTTCCTAGCAGCTGGAGGGCAAAAAGGAAAAAGAAAAAGAAAAAGGAAAGCAATGATCTGGGAAGATTTGATGGCAAGCAGATGTGCTGCCCTGGCCTAACGTTCAGACTTGATGCCAAGCTATTGCTACAGCGGCTTGTCTGCGTGGGAGTTTCCAGCGGGATGTTAGCTATCTCCTTCTTCTCCACTGTGCTCCACTCCCCGGTTCATTCTGCTCTCAGCACCTCCTCCTTGCCCTTCTTTTCTCACAGCCACCACCTGCTCCCTTACGACAGTGAGGAATGCAGCAGAAAGCGCAAGGGCATTGCAGAGAGATGAGTGACAGGCGACTCTTCCTGCCTCAGACATTAACTGGGGAACACGGACCTCAGGACCCCACTCTGACACTGAGTGAGAATGTACCTGCATCACTTGCTGCCCTGAGGCTTTGTCAAGTTGTGAAAGGCGGACTGGGGGAAAGTTGGAAGTTCTACAGCACATTGTTTCCAGGACCCTCCCCCGAGCTTTCACTCTGGAATGGATTACATCGAAATTTTAGGGAGGTACTACAGTGCCCTGTTGTAAAACAGCCCTGGAGTTACTTAACACCTATCTGTAAAATCTTCAATGAAATGGGAAGTAAATAAATGATGACACTGGCCTCACCCAGTCTTCTCAGAAGCTTTGTCCAGGACACAGCGGGGCTCACGTGCAAATACATCCCCTCTGAGACTGACAAATGGTACTTTCTGTAGGACCTTCTAAATCTAGGAATCGTTAAGGGGCAAGTTCTCATGGGAAACGCTAGACTGGTGAAGTGGTCCTTACACGTCTCTCCCTCTTTCTTTCTTTCTCTCTCTCCTCCTTTTATAGGGACATTTTAGATGATGAGATTTTGGACCAGAAATGCCTTTGACTGCGGAGGGGTGCAGAGAGCTGCGGGAAGAGGAGGGGGGACCGGGTCAGTGTGGAGAGGAGTAAAAGGCTAGTGGCTCACGACCTGCTCTTCCTAAGCTTAACGTGAGAGGTTCCATTCACTAGACTGGACAAAAAAGGGTAGGGATTGGAGACAAATTGTTTGACCGAAGCTCCCCTTTCTTCCCTTGCATGAACACCTCTCAGCAACCCAAGGAAGGGGTCAGCCGCTAGACAGGATGCCCTCACAGCCAAGGACAAAGCCCTCCCCTACTGCCCCGCAGTGCACGGACCCCTCAAAGGCCTTCATGTGGTCATTAGGAAGGAGTCGGGGATGCAGGCAACACAGGAAGTTAGTGGTGTGCCAGGGCTCACCGTTAAGGGAACAGCAGGAACGGGGAAGTGAATTATGTAACCCATAGGCTCCACTGTCAATGAGGGAGCAGAACCGTGTTCTTCCAGACTTGGACCACAGGAGGAGCTCGCAGGGGACGACTTGCTGTTGCTGTGCGCCGGCGCCAGCGGCTGAGCTGGGATGGGAGACCCAGCCTTGCTGTCCTGAGCCCCGCGCAGGGTGCTGAGGAGGCCCGATTGCCCATGGTTGCACTCAGACAAGCCTCAACGGACATACAAATCTGTTATTAAACATCCCTATGCTAAGAGCGCGAGCCTGTATTTATCCAGCACTCTGCCAAGAGCCCAAGCCTTTATCCAGGGGACCAGAACGGTTGATGTGAACACCTTTGAACAGAGGGAAACTGCACAAATGGGAGAAACAGGAATAGAAAAGCAAACTACACCTCTCATGCGCTAACCTGGGCCCAGAAAGGACGTAATGTGTAAAGGGGAATTGTCAAGAGAAACATTGCAATCTCTTCAGCAGTCAATGTACCTTTAATTTCAAAAGTACAACTGAGTACCATTTTCTAGACAGATGATTCCCCCCTTCATATGTCTTGCCGTTCTTTGGAAAGCTTCTGTTATTTCTCTTCCATCTGTTATTTTCATTTATTTCAGCTAGATTTTTCCAAATTGGAGGATCTTATTTTGGGAATGATATATCCCAGAGATGTTACCCCATTTAAAAAGAAAGATTGTTTTTCTCAACTTGGAAGAGTATATTCTGGGTCCAGGGGCAGGTATGTTTTCTAGGTTCAGAGACTGACAGTCTTCTCTTCAGAAACATGCTGCTGGAGCTCCTAACAGAGCACCAGGGAAGGGGGGCTGGTGCGTGTTTGACCATCTTTATGCTGCTCCGGGGTAAGGGTCTCTCCCAGAGCGTCAAGCCCCCTTGAGGAAGGCCTTCCATCAGGCTCAATGCTCCCTCCTAGGTTTTCGCACCCAAAGGAACTGAAATAGAAATAAGAGTGTATCTGTGCTATATCCAAAGAGCCAGCTTTCTTTGAAGGACCGGAACTTTCATGAGAGAAGCAGGGAAGAGGAAAAGGTGGGGAAAAGCATGTATCTACTTGGAGCATGATGGTCAGAGGCAGAAAAGGATGTGAGAGCAAAGGAGGGGATGGAATTAAGAGATTCCTCAAATTCACTTCACCACCTAAGGAGAAGGAAGAAGACACCGAGATTTCCTACCTGTAAGTGACATTTGCACTTTGAGTCTTCTCCAAGATGTTAAAATGTGAAATATGTGAAATGTATCACAGGACACTTCTCTCAGATTGCTTTCTGAAGCCTCATCCCCCATCCACGCACAACATACTTTGGGCTCTAACCACGATGGATTACCACCGGTTCCCAACGTGCCGCGCGCTTACCCGGAATGGTGCTTTTGTGTGTGATGAGTTTGCCTGCGTGCCATGTGCTCCTCTCTGAGCCTGGCAGACTCCTGCTCATCTCCTTCAAACCAACAGAAATGTCATCTTCTCTGTGAAAGCTTCTCAGTCTCCCAGTCCACAGCTGTTACAGGTTCCCCCAGCTGTTTTCCGTATACACAACTCACATCGCACTTGTGGCACTTATGACATTTTATCTTCACTGCTTTCCCCTCTGGACTGTGTTACATCTGGGTGTTCCATCCGTGTTTGCAGGTGGTGGGGTGAATGGAGGTAAACCACGGTGGGTGAACGTGCATTGCAGTAAGGAGTAACACAGCCTAGAGGCAAGGAGGGCCAAAAGCAAGCTGACTTCATCAGCTTTCTCACAGCGTGTTATTTTAGTGACAGCGTCTGCAGACATTCTCATTAAATGTCTCTGTGGTTCTCACTGCAGCTTGGTAGAAAAATCGTAAGACTCAGACCCAAGAGACATCAGTTCTAATATCACTTCTGCTGTTAACTAGTTGAGTGTTGTCCTAAAATCTACTCACTGTCAGTTTCCTCAGCTGTCAAAGTCATTGGTGTTATTTTTTCCTTTACCTTATCTCACATGTTTTGAGGTTAAGAAAAGAAAAAAAACAAGAACTAATAGATGTGACGGTGTCTAATGGTTGTGTAGGGAAATGATAGTCTCATTGAATTTCCTTAAATTTTGCTTCCTTTTCTCAGCTCACCAAGCTTCTCCTACAAATGTGCCAACAATAAGATAATAATACTACTACTAATAAAATGTAAAACATTTCATTGTAGCTCAAAAGCTCTTGCTTTTGTTTTTCACTTATATGTTGTAGGTATAAAGAACTTTCACAGTACATTGTTTAGGAAAGGGCATATTAGCATATGAAATAAAATCCTATCACTCTAAGGTGTGCTTTTAAAAGAACAATGAACTTCACAGTTGGGAAGGGGAGGAGCTGGAAATCTACTAGCCCAACCTTCTGTTCTATGATGAGGAAATCTGGGCCAGTAGAGGTCACATGGGTATGTGAATTAGAGACAGGTCTGAGATTCAAATCCAGGTTGTCCATTGCCTGTCTGTGTTCCGTGGCCCACAATGGGCCAAGGGAAGTGCCCAGGAAAAGGGGCATCAGAAGTACCTCCCAAACCAGATGGGCTGGGGGCTTGCAGCCAGGCAGGCACTGGACCGGGGCACCACTGTCTTTGGTCCCCCTTCCTCCCTCTGATTCAGCACACTGGCCTCCATACCCGTCCTCTGCCAGGAACACCCTCCCTTCACCAGCCCATGTCCATATGATCAGCTCTTTGACATCCTTCAAGTCTTTGCTTCAATGTCACCTTCTCACTGAGAACGTCCTTGACCCTTTTTAAACTGCAGCCCCTCCCCCAGCTCTTGTTTTTCCATTACCAGCTTTACTTTTCTCTGTAGCATTTTATTGCTTTGTTTGTTAATTGTCTGCCTCTGTCCTTCACAGGTAAGCTCCACGAGGACAGAGATACTTGTCTATTTTGTTTACTGCCACAACTCCAGTGCCTGGAACAGTGCCTGCATTGACTCAATAATATTTGTTGAGTGGATGAATAAATGAAGGATGACCTGCAGCAGTGACAGTGCCTTATTCCTCCTCGGTGTCCTCTCTTTGTAGGTAAGAACTTTGTCACTGGACACCTAGAGGGCTCCCTTGTTCCCAATGGGCACTTCAACCAAAACTGAGACTTGACTTATGTGAAGCTCAGAGAACCTATCTTTGGAAAACTGCCACCATTTCCTGCTACCTGATAGGAAGGCAGCCTTTAGATTACTGAAGTTAACCAGAACAGCTTAGACTTTCCTGAACACCACATCCCAATTTCATGACTTAGATGGGGTTCCAGGATCTTATAGGCTTTAGTTCTTGCTAAAGGCAGAGAGACTGATTTGAATTTGAACCTAAAGGCATCAAAATGGAGGTGAGGAACCAGAATTTGCCTTCAGAAAGGGAAGAATGCCTCTACTTACACCTACCTAATTTAAAGTAGAGTTTAATGTGCCCAATTTGCCCTCAATGTCTCTGTGTTATCCTGTGTGATAAGCATTTTGGAAGCATATTCAGTCTTCTTTAGGTCACTGCAACAACTCAGGAGATCAGTGCCTCCTAAATCTCTTTGTCCTGAAACCCCTCATACTTCCCAGCATCCCAAACTCACAAGTAAAGTATTGGAAAACAGCTTTGCTGCTAAGAACAGAAGCAATAACCCATCTTCTTTGCTTTGACCCATGACGTATCAAAACTGATTAAATTAATCTGGTATATTGGGTTGGCCAAAAAGTTCATTCAGTTTTAAGTAAAAATAAAAGACACACATTTCGTTATCACCAAGAACTTTATTGAACAACGTATTCGTTCACCGAACGAACATTTTGGCCAACCCAATACTTCAAATGATTTAATACTGGTAACGTTTGTCCACACTTAACGGAACATACGTTGGAGGCTGTTGTTCCAGTAACGGTAATGGATTTGTCCTCCACCAGTACTTTTAAATTTATTTTATCTTCCAGCAGCAGAGCTCTTTTATTCAAACAGAAGTGTACATATAGATAAGATGTGATCTACTATGAGAAAAGCAGGTAGGGAGATCAGGAACGATCTCATACTCCTCGGCAGCACGTGAGAGACCTCTGTGGAATCCTGGGGCTCTGAGAGCATAGTTTGCAAACATTTGCACCGAGGCATTCAGACTGAGGCCACAACAAAACAGACCAAGGCGTGCACAAGTGAGGAGTAAACTTAGGGTCATGGTAATAAGGAAAAAACTTAATTATGCACAGACAATATACACCTCATGAGAGCCACATACTAACCATCTGAGCCCTTAGTCAAAGGAACATGTTTCTAAAGCATATGCATTCGTTATAAAATAAAACTGAAAGATAAATTGGGCCTTTTCAAGAGAGAAAATATTTTGCTAAAAATACGAGTAGCAATAAAACCCATCAAGAAGAACGGCCAGTTGCCTATACTGGCAGCTCCTGACTCAGAGCTGTTTGGAGTCCTACTGTTCCAGGCTCTGCCAACCTTGACCTTTCAAAAAAACTCTAAAGGGATTCCCACAAACCAGCCTGGAGTGAGCTGTTCAGAGTGGTCAACCCTTGCTCTATGGGCAACCAGAGTTTAGACACCCATAATAGTTCTAATTTCCACGTGTGGGAAGAATCAAGCCTTAAATGAATGAGCAGGAGAAACTTCTATTTGTTTTAGAATTGCTCTTAATATTCTCCATAGTAAATGTAGTCAAGTAGGCACCTCGCCCTGACTGCTCTAAGCTGCAGGTATCTTTCGGGCACCGTTAAATCGCAAACGCTATGAGCATTAGAAAAATTGAGGCAAAACAAACTACTTGTTAAACTTACCATTAGGACGGGGGAATGGTTTCCTCCACTATGATGAGTCACTTTTGTGTCAGGTGTTTTTTTAAAAACACTGTCATGCCAAAGATAAATGAGGAAAATAAAGAGAACCCACCTCAAGCCCATAAAGGACCTACACTACTCTGGATTCTACGGTGGGGCTTTTATATTTTCATGCATAAAATCTAATTAGCTGCACAATGCATACTAAATATAATGCACTGATATGTGGCTTTCTCTATACGCAAATTGAGATATAGATTGCCCGGTAAGGTATTAAAAATCCCACCAAATCTAGGACTTTAGTTCTCCATTAGATCTGAATTACCTACGGTTAGGTGTGGTTGTATGTGACCGAAAATAAATAAAGAAGTAACAGTGGCTTAAAAGAGATAAAAGTTCTTTTCTTCCTCATGCAAATGAAGCCCAGAGGTAAGATGGGCAGGGCTGGTTTGACACCCATGGTCCTTTCAGCTCAAGTTTCTTACTTCTCATCCTCAGAAGCCAAGATGGCAGGGTCCATCTTCTAGGCAGCAGAATAGATAGGGATGAAGAAGCAGAGAGCAAGGGTGTGTGCCAGCTGTCTCTTCAGAATGTTTTCCAAAACCTGCCATGGAAACTTCTGCTTTCATGCTGTTGGCATGATCCCTGATCTGCAATTGTGAAATATCACCACTGGTGTTTAACTCCAGGGCACTGCCTTACCCTACTGGAAACGTTACAGAAATTTTAAAATCGGAAAAATTCTGAACTCTGAAACACATCCGGCATGAAGGTTTTTCAGAAAAGGGATTGTGGAGAAATAATTGACAAATTTCCATTTAAAAGTCTAGTGGGGAATAAAAATAATATCATTTCTAATATTATCTACTACTTTACTATTCTCAGTGTTTCCATCCCACCTTCAAAGTATGCATGGTGGTAATACATGTGAAGTCTCAAACTTCCTTCCAGACCAGCATTTCTCAAATATAGCACCCCATCCCGGATGCGTCCCTGTCATGACAGAGGGCCATCCTGACTGATTAGTTGTAGGGCGTGCCATCCATACTACGAGTGGAAGTTTTGACAATTTGATGACTAACAGCATATCTTGTGAAAAGGAGATTGGGGTATGGAAGCAGAATATCCCTGTGTTCCTGTAGAACTATCTAGGGATTCCCTTCAATTATATCAAAATGAAGTAAACATCTTTTCCTAGAATAGGGAGCTGAGATGTCAAGGAAGACCTAAATTTTAATAATGTCAATAAAGGCCCCATGCTGTACGTGCTTTTTATTTAGAATACAATATTTTATTTTTTGAGCATCTCAGAGAGTTCACTGAAGCAGGTCTGAGAGGCCGTCACGAGGCAGCCATTTCCAGCATCTGGTTTTAAGGGTTTTACTTAACCTACTATTTTACTATTTTACTATTTATTTTACTTAACCTAACCTACTATTTTCTGTAGGTTGCTTCCCAACCTTCAGTTAAAGGTCCCAGAAGTATGGCTCAGCCTGAGAATTCAGCTCTGAGGGTGTGGATTACGACCAGCACAAAGAAAAAGGGCAGGATGGGGTGCTGAACCCCAGGCCAAGCTGGTCAGTGTCAACAGGGAGGTTTTCAGGAACATGAAAGCCTTCTTCAGAGAGTCCCAGGAACACCTAGGAAAGCACCTACTAAACATCAGCTGTTGTCTGGGTGATGGAGGAAAATATAAATGTACTGGGGTGTCCCTGCTGAGGTGGAAACTGGCTACACGTCTTGGTGGAATTTGATAAACCAGTTGGTAAATGGCCCCTCCTGAGTGTCTGCACAGGAGTCGATTTGCAGACAAAACGATAAAGAGAATCAGGTACATGGTGCTTGGCCTGGTCCAACAGACCAAGGCTGACCCCTGGGCAGAAAACGTCATCCCCACTGCTACACAGAACATAGGGACCTTCCTGTGCTACGTGTGTGTGGCATGTGTGGCTACGGGCAGTGCAGACATTTGAGGGCCTCAAAGAGTCCGAGCCCCAATACAGCCCCCTACACAGCTTCACCGATTCCACAAAAGCACAGGCAGGGAGACCTGATGGGCAGCTCCCTTCCAGAGGAGGTATTTCCAAGGGCCCAAGAACGTGAAGAAGAGACTCAGTCAGGAATGCTGCGGTCCTTCATCAGCCAGTGGAATCCACACCAAGCCGCTTGCATGGCCTCATCTGAAGCCTAGCAGGGCCCAGGGACTGTGAAGTTCACCGAAGACGGAAGATTGGTCCCTAGTGGCCAGGAGCGCAGAGTCCAGAAGTAGAGGAAACGTGCGAATGGTTGCAGAACCACATAAAGTGCTCAGCGAGGTAAATATAAAACACTGTGAGCATAGAGAGGGAGGCGCAATGGACAGCATGTAAGTTAGGAGATCAGAGGAGGCCGCAAGACAACATTTGAAAGTACGGAGAAACTACAAACAAAGGGAAGGTGTCTCTGACAGGGGAACAGTGTGTCCCCAGGGCACAAGGTCTGACAGAGCCTAAAAGTAGCTGGAAGGAGCTCACTGTCACCAGGACCTGGGGTGGCTGTGGACGAGCTACTGAGTGGTTGTTATCGTGATCAGCATCCCAGTTTAGAAAGAGAACTCCTGTAGCAGAGTAGTGGGAATACAGGAGAGAGTCCAGCAGGAGACAAGTTAGAAAACCATTTCAGGGCACAGGTAAGAGTCAAGGGCTACCTAAGGGTGACCGCCTTCTTGTTTTAAGACACAAAATAGATAAAAAACAAGGTCCTACTGTACAGCACATGGAACTCTAGTCAGTATCCTGTGATAAATCATAACGGAAAAAATATGAAAAATAATATATATATATGTATAATAGAATCACTTTGCTGTACAGCAGAAATTAACACAACACTATAAATCAACTATACTTCAATAAAATAAAAACTTTCTTTTAAATGAAAAACAAAACTAAAGACACAAAATAGAGACCATTTCCTATAGGCTACATCCCCACACCTCCTTCTCCCAGGGAACTGCTAGGCTGCGCCATAAAAACATTTGTTTCCCTAAATTTGAAAAACATTATGTGAACAATCTGTCCTAACAATCTATCATTTTCATAAAGGTTTGGAGTCAGATGGGGCCAGGGGGCTCACTGCTAACCCCAGTGGACAGATCTCCTTACAGATTAAGTTTTCTGTTGAAAGACCATTTAAAGAAACTGAAATTCACGGTGAGGAAGAATGTTTTGCTTAACAGTTTGAAGTTTCCTATGGGCCTTCCTGAGTCATTAACTGACTCATTCCACCTGCTCAATTTTATTATTAATTCAAAAAAAAAAAAGCCTGATAACAATAGAGTCAAAATTATGCTCCATGTTTTGATTTCTTTCCTCCCGTTGCATAATTCTCTCGTTTTGCCCACATTTTGGCAGTTACTCTCGCTATCCATGCAGCAATGAGAAACATTCTTTTAAAAATACTTCCAACCCCCTCACATTCACATGAAATTGTTTCAATTCTAACTCTGTTTCAGTTCTTATATAAGATCCATTGCTGTCTAATATTAGATCATTGTATTATACATGACTAACTTCTACCGCATAGTGGGAGTTTAAACGCTTCTGATTTGAGCACTTCTCTAAAGCCAAAAAATAAAAGCATTTTTAAATGTGAATAATCAACTCTGATTTAATAATTTAATGATTTGTTAGATGTTGATTTCTTTTTTTAACTTAAAATTTGGTCACTTTGAAAAGAAACAGGTTTGTTGTAATTATTCATATGAGCATGAGTGGTTGTACGTTTATGCTATAAATCTAGAAATCCGATCATCTGATTCATGCTCATCATTCAGTAAAACTGAAATAAGAAGCCCTAGTTGCCCTCACCTTTCCTTCAGGTGTGAACTTTGAGAGTAGCTAAGTAATCTAAAAACAATCACAAAGCTGCTGAGACATTCCACCTGAGCGAATGTTTTCTCTTAGCCTTCAAAATTTGGATGGAAACTGTCTTGACACTGAACATTGACTACCACCTTGGAACCAAACGTGTGAAATAACCTTTGTCACTAATTTTGCCAAGTCCATATCAAATTGTCATGGTGAAAATAGTTTGAAAGATTATAGAGAGGTTTAAAGTGAACTCTGAAGTGAGATAATTCCTTTAAGAAAATGGATCTGATTTCCTTTCACATAGGTTTAGAAGAGAGATGAAGAACAGCAACGTGGAGAGCTGGGGAGAGAAGATGAGGTAGATTCTTCTTCGCCTGCTGTGTTGAGTTTGGTGTAGCTAGCATTCCTCAGACGCTATGACTTCCTCCGGACGACGAGACTTGCCATTTGCACATGAGGGCCCTAGACCCCCGCCTGGACTCAGCTTCCTTACCCCATGAGAGTAAACAACTGCAGTTAAGCCACATATAACGAACCTTCAAAAATGTGAGTTTCTCTTACACAGAGTCCTGGCATAAAAATTTCAACATGGCTTTGAGGCATCTTCAACGTCTCTACTCCAATTGAAAAAGATTGCTTTTCGGCCTTCACTTGTGGAGTGGCTCAAGCGGGAGTGGCAGGGTGAAGGTGGCAGAAAGCAAAGAGAAACTTTGCTCTAAAATCTTGGGAAAGGTAAATAAAGATGAGGAAAAGTAAACTCATGCTTAGAACCACACTCTCGTGATAGCTGTGAGAAAGAAAGATTAAAATGGGTACAGAACTAAAGCTTTTTCCAGCTCAAGCTGTATCTTGGGAGAATTTTAGAGTTTGGAAGGACCCAGGGGGCAGGACTAGGAAAACATCCCAAGAATGTCAGATAGGTGTTGAGTCTCTTGTAAAAGGACTGGATAGAAAAAAGCAAACATATCTTAATTATATACATTTTTGAAAAAAAAAAAAGCAAATCATATTACAGTGATCTCCTTGAAAAATCCTGGGAAGTGTCTAGCAGACAAGAGATGGTGAAAAGGAAATGTGTGAGTTGGTATTTTTGTCACTTTATGTATGAGGACACTGAAGTTTAGAAAGGTTAGGACACAGACTCATCCATCTACTGTATGTGTAAAATGGCGTTTAGGTTTTTTGTAGTGTGCTGTTTTATTCAAGTAGAAACAACAAAGATTTTCATAGATATGTGACTGACCAGTGTTCTTTAAATCCTATTTTCTGCCCAAGACCTAATATTCTCATCCTTCAACTTCTCTCCCCAGTAGAAATTCAGATCCTTAACCCAGGTCTGGGGAGGGACCACACTTCACTCAATTTTTAACCAAAAACAACTCTATTAAAGGAGTATAATTATTAATAACTAGTTACTATTATCATCATCTTGATCATTAAAAGAATTTCTGGAAGCAAGTAGGGCAACAATTATTATTTCCAACATCCAGATGAGGCAACTGAAACTTCAAGGGTCTGGTGATCGCTTAAGATCATATAATTTATAGAGAATGGACCAAAGCCCAAATCATGGTTCTTTGCTTGCTTGTTTGTTTCCAGATCTCAGGTCTCTCTCCCAAATGCCTAATGGATCACTTAGAGTGCGATTTATAAAAATACAAACCTATAGTAGAGTCAGGTACCTCACTAATGAATTTCTATACATACTTAATCTCTGCTGAATATAACTCTGCTTATGTTTTTGTTTCTTTTTTTGTATTTTTCCTCCTGCAACTATAATTGACGCCTTTGAACTTTAAGAAAGATGCTCCAGAGGGAATTATGACAAGTTTACGGGTATCAGGAAACTTTGTATAAAAGTACCTTTGGCATCTCTCCAGCCTTGAATTTCTCTTCGAACGGGGCAATCTTTTATTGCCTATTAGGTAAAAAGACAAATGAATACATTTAGCCTTAATAGCATTCCTTTTCAACTAGAATGCCTCTTCCATTTCTCTTCTTCCCTTTGTTTTCCCATCAGAATAAAACATTCATCTATTTATTCAGAAATGTACATTGAGTGCATTTTATATGCAAGGCACTAGAGGACAGTGAGGCGATGAAGCCAGTTGTACCAACTCTAAGTTCTAGCTTAGTCAGGAGGGCTGTGTCTAGGGGAGTCCAGCTTGTCTGGTATGAGTCCTACTTTGTGTAATAATTAGGGCTAAGCCTCTTATAATCCTTCTATGGAAGGCTAAGACTGAAAATTTAGGGGGTATCCTTCAGCTGTGGGCAAAGGGAAAATATTTATCAAGGGAACATGAGTGGGCAACTATTATTCTACAGACAAATATGGGGGTAGATCAAAAGTGTATGGAGTTTAAACCAGACAAAGCATAAAGAAGAAATATCAGACAAGTGAGAGAACAGAGTCTGAGGACCAGTCTGTCCAAGCCGCTGTCCTGGTGACCAGCAGGCTCCAAGTGGCCAGGAGCAGCCCAAGTGTAAGCAAGCAGATGCTGGAATCACAGCCCCTGGAAGATTCCACAAACTTTTGTGACAAGACTGCAATCAGTGAGGACCTGAATGTCAGTTACTGCAAAGCTTTGGGTCCTGCAGCCTCCTGGGCCTGCCTTGCATGATGGATGAGCTGAGGTCGAGCCTTGCTGCTCTTAGGGGAACCATTTGGGATCAGACAAAACTGTTTGGGAATAGTGTTGACCCAAACAGAGGCCTTCTTAGCTAATGCAAGAATTCTGTAATAAAGAGAGTTCAAGGGAGGGAATGATTGGTGCTTTGGACCATAAAACCAAGGTTATTATTTCTCAAGAAGTAGAATACCTTTCCTGCCTTCATTCATTGTCCTCATGTCGGCCCAGATGGGGAACACCGGCTCCTTCTCTGGATTCCCCGAAGACTCAGAGATACAGAAATAGTAACACGCTGAAGTAACAAATGAAAATTAAATGTTAGACATTCCTTGTCTTTTCAATTTCTTCTGGTCATCAACAGTAATAGAAATTTCTCACTGGCTAAGTATCTCCTCAGACTTCCAGAAGGCTCTCTCATTCTCACCCTTCCTCCTCCCCACCCCGCCTTTTATGTCTCACCCCCTACACAAAGGCAAGTTCATTTCTCATGAAGAGGACTTCTGCTATCTCTTGGGTTCACTGTTTCTTTCCAGTCCAATCTCCTGAGCATTCAAATGTTGTAGCAAATGTTCAACCAAGATACTTCATTTAAATAAAAGGATATCTGGTCTAAGAATAAGTTATGCTTCTCCCTTTTTGAGCTAAAGTTGGTTTTAATAGCATTCTTTTTCCTTTCCTATTACAAACATTTGTCTATCCAGCCACTTAAGAATTGCAAAACAAGCCTAGAACACAAGAGAGATAAGATGGAAATGTAAATATATACATACACACACACACACACATACGCACACGATATATACGTAATTAGCTATAAAGAAGGAAGCGTGATTGTTCGGTTCTGTGGTGTGGTTCTGGGGTCAGAAGAGGACCAGAATCAAGACCTACTATATCCTGAATTTAATACATGGAGATTGAGGTCATTGTCTTATTTGCCTGTGACCAGGACTCCTTAATCGAAGGCAACTCTGAATCTGTGGGTGGATACCAACAAGGAAGCTGGCATTGAATAAGTGTAGGATTGAGTATCCAGGCTGACTCTGAGTTTGGGGCCAACTCCATGCTTGCAGTAAAACAGGAGAATTGGAAAAACATAATTAATTTGAAATAAAGTGTAACGGTATTGGTTAAATAAGATCCTCTTTTGCCAGCCAGCCCTCAGCAGAACACTCTTGGATTCAATTACAATAAATAACTGATGTAAAGTAGACATGATTTAAAACATTTATCACTGAGGATATATATATATATATTTGAAATATAATGTCTCCTTTAATCATATATGCAATCTTAAATACACACATGTCAGAAATCCCATATAAAGGGAAATTCCTAATCAATATGGATTGCTATACATTTTAAAGTCATAGTGCAATTTGATAAACTTGTAAATTAATTTAGCAGCAGTCATTTTAGAAAAGTGAGTGATAAGTGGGTAATTTTATTTACTAAAGCTTAAATAAAGCAGATACTAATGAATTCATTAAAGGGTAAATCATCTTCTATTCAATAAGTTTATAGTGAGTATGTAGGACAAAACACCACCAAGCATAGTAGACATTAAAATAATGGTATTTAATTAAAATAAGAAGTTATACATCCTAGGTCTTTTCTCTAACAAACTTATAATTATCTTAATAAAACAAGCATATGTATTTTTAAATTTTTACCTAATTTTAGCTATGAAATTTGAAAATGTGGGCATTATGAACAAAACTTAAATTATTGCAGCCGTATCAACTCAGGAAACTTTAAATATTGGGTTATGCAACTAATTCAATCTAACTTCCTTCTCATGGGTTTTTAACAACTGTGAAAGAAAGATAAGGTGTCCTGTCTTGCAGTTTAAATTAAAATAACTAAAGGCCATTTAAAATAAAATTTTAAATGATAAGCTTGATGATAACATTGGAGGGATTCTGCTACAATTTCTGATAGCAGTCTGTATCACACAATAAGCCATCAAGATATAACAAAAATTATAGTCTTTTTGAAATTTCTCTTCCAAAAAAAATCCAAAGCAAGAAAAAAGATATATGCACACATATTCATTGCAGTACTAAAGCAAAAGAAAAAAATGGAAACAATCTAAGTCTTAAATATGAAAACAGTTAAATTATGTATCTTTTAGTTGTTGAAATTTTATGAGGTAGATTAAATAATAACCAAAGTTTTTATGATAGTATGGAGAAATCCTTGCAGTATAACAAGAACTGTAAGATTACTTCCAAGCTACTGTTATAACTATTATGGATGAGAAATGGAAAAGAAGGTTAGAAGAGAAAATATAAGTACTATAAAGAGTCTGTCATGAAAACTGCTCCGCCCTGATCCCAGGTCCTTCAAGTGGGGTATTATCTGCTTCTTATTATGGGAGAAGCATCTGCTGGTAGAGTAGATGCTGTTTGAAGGAGGAAGTGAAAGAATTAGGCACATGTGTTAGAGAAAAAAAGAAAGAAATTGCATGGGGAAAATATTTTTCTTGATTTATTGTCAATTAGAACATAGGACATAATACGGGCTAAGCAGATATGAATATTGCTATGAGCTGTTCACTCCAATGTTCATTGCAGCACTATTTACAATAGCCAAGACATGAAAACAACCGAAATGTCTATTGACAGATGAATGGAAAAAGAAGATGTGGTATATACATGTTTGTGTGTCTACACACACACACGCACACACACACACAATGGAATACTATTCAGCCATAAAAAGGAATAAAATAATGCAATTTGTAGCAACATGGATGGACCTAGAGTTTATCATACTAAGTGAAGTAAGTCAGAAAGAGAAAGACAAATACCGTATAATATCACTTATATGTGGAATCTAAAATATGACACAAATGAACTTATTTATGAAACAGAAACAGGCTCACAGACATAGAGAACAGACTTGTGGTTGCCAAGCAGAGGGGGGCGGGGGAGGGATGAATTGGGAGTTTGAAATTAGTAGACGCAAACTACTATATATAGAATAGATAAATGACAAGGTCCTACTGTGTAGCACCGGTAACTATATTCAATATCCTGTGATAAACCATAATGGAAAATAATATGAAAAAGAATGTACCTATAAATGTATAACTGAATCACTTTACTGTACAGCAGAAATTAACACAATATTATATAAATCAACTATACTTCAATAAACTAAATTTAAAAAAAATATTGATACGAGTTGAATTGTATCCACCCAAAAGATATGATCAAGTCCTAATCCCCAGTCCCTGTGAATATGATTATTTGGAAATAGAGTCTTTGCAGATGTTACCAAGTTAAGATGAGGTCATATTAGATGAGGGTGGAGCTTAATCCAATGACTGGTGTCCTTATAAGAAGAGGAAAATTTGGACACACACACAGGGAGGACACCATGTGATGATGGAGGCAGACGTTGCAGGGATGCCTCTAGAAGCCAAGGAACACCAAGGATTGCTGGCAGCCACCAGAACCTGGAAGAGGCAAGGATGGATTCTTCCCTAGAGTCTTCAGAGGGAGCAGGGCCCTGCCCACACCTTGACTTTAGTCTTCTAGCCTCCAAGGTCTGTGAAAGAATAAATTTCTGTTGTTTTAAACCACCCAGTTTGTGGTATTTTATTACAGTAGCGCTAGGAAACTAAGCAAGACAATTAATATCCAGGCATAATCTATTCTACAATATTACTTCCTGACTATTAACACTTCTGAGGCAAGAAATTCAAATATCGTTCTTTATGTATGATGAGAATTGTCCTTGCAAAACTCTTTGAAAGTTAAGGGGCATTTTGGAACTGTACTAGCAGCAGGTCCCACCCTTAAGAGTGCTGACTAGGGAGTGAAAAGACTTGGGTCCCAAGACCCAAGTCATCCACCAGCTGATGACTTTCCACACATTCCACCCTCTCAGTGCTTGTTCCTTGCTTTGTAAAATAGTGATAATAATGGTCTCATTGGGCTATTGTGAGAACTACATTAGCTAATAAATGTAAAGCAATTAGAACAGTAGCTGGCCCATTATAAGCATTCAATAAACGTTAGCTATAATTATCATGTCTGACTAAACATTTTGGTTCCATTCCCATTTTAGAATTACAAAAATTTCACAGGCATATTTTTAGAATGCATACATCAATTTGTAAATTACTTATATATCACCATATCAACACTTCTTTCCCAGCTCCAAGTAATTCTAACCCAAATTGACTTCGGTAACCTCAGGAGCCCTGCTCCTAGGACCACCAGAAAAAGGAATGGGCAGGAAGAGGGAAGAAAGGGAATACAAAGAAAAGATTGCTGGTTGGAGCTCCTGTGGAATTGAAATTCGATGAAGCAGCACCGGGAAGGATCAAAGGGATGAGGAGTTTGGACGAGGTTGTTTGATAAGCCAGGCGCTTAGACAGGCAGCATCCTCCACTGCCAATGTAGGAAATGTGACGTTGGTCTTCGTGCTTCTCATGCGGATCCACAGTCGATGAGAATTCCTCAGGAATCCGTGTCACCCTCTATCCATAGTTTTGTACTCACTATGGCGCTCTCTGTGTGACCGTGCATTCGAGAACCATCAGGGCAGCTCTAGCAGCACCGCTCAAGTGGAGGGGTGAGCTGTCTTGAGGGTAATTCAGCAAAAAGGTGGCAGATTTGTCAAGCCCACCCCTCTGTTTGCATGGCGCTCACCAGCATCTGCTGACTGTTGTCACTATCCTGTTCCTCACAGCTTCCCAGATATCTTAAATATTTATTATCCCCATAACCACTTGGCTCATCTCTCTGGTAATTCGGCTGCAATTCCCAAGGCCTCTTTCTTTTATCTTACCTAATAGGATAACATGAGACTGGGCCTCCAGCTAAGAAAAGGCCGGAGGTGAACAGCTCTCACAATAGGGAGCGTAGCACAAGCCAGTGTCAGAGATTTTGAAAGAAGTGCTCCTATTTCTGAAGGCCAAATCCCAAACTTACTCCTGTTGAGAAGCTAATTAGCTATTTAAATGTCTCTGACTAATCTTCTAGGCTTTCTTTTACAAATTAAGTATAAAATAAGATTGCCCTGATAACTTGTATACTGTGTAATTAAAAAAAAAAGTGCAACTATTGCAACTTGC
The DNA here is from genome assembly GCF_964374135.1 of Grampus griseus. Lineage (NCBI taxonomy): Eukaryota > Metazoa > Chordata > Mammalia > Artiodactyla > Delphinidae > Grampus > Grampus griseus. The sequence continues at coordinate 77,810,843 of NC_139007.1, forward strand.
AATAGTATCCAAATGTAATCCGAGTGGATTGTAATCTTAGTGTAATCCGAGTCCCATGTACCTACCAATCAAGGCTCATAGTCACCCAAGGAATAAATCCAGGAGGGAAGCAAGCTTGACAGATACCTGTGTTGTCAATAGAAACAAGAAAAGGGGTTTTGTAGAGCAAAGGGAGAAATGGCAACTCATATTGTGAATGGTGTCGGTGCTGACACGTAGCTGGCACCTGAAAGAAATAGCTTTTATTGGATGTCAACTTAAGAAGAAGAAAAGAAAGGAAACCAGGGAAAAAATTAGCTGAATGAGTACAAGGGAAAAGATCAATAACACCCTCTGATGTTTTTTTGGCAAATTGGCCAAGAAAGGGCTGAAGTCTTTACTGGCTGACAATTCTGGCATCTTTCCCAAATAGAAATGTTGCAGCCAGAAAATGCACTTAGCGAATTTAGTGAGACAATTAGTTCGGGAATATGTATGAAAAGGCAGAGCACAGACTGATAAAATGACTGTCACCTAAGCGCTTGGGTCCACCCTGATGTTGTACGTTGGTAACTGGTTGATGTCATCTGGTTGGTGAGGGTACAGGGATCCTTAATGCCCAGGTTGTGTGCTTGGCATCCAGCATAGGTGGTGTGACCAACTAATTTATCACCCAAATCCAGAGGGGGTGCTATGAATAATCACACTGGGCCCTAGGCACAAACCCAGACTGTCCCAGGCAACCCAGGGCATATCGACACCCTACCAAGGACACTTAACTCTCCCAGAAATCCACTGTCATAGACTAGGATCCTTGACCGGGTAGCTGCTTTGATACCATGAGCCTTTACTCACAAGAAGCCATAGGTAAAAGGGGCAGATTAACTGGAATTCAACTTGTCACTGGTACTGGAAACATGACCTCCAAATCACTTGCCGTCTGCCGTCAGGACAGCAGTCCTAACCTGTGGCTTTTATACTTTTCCTTTTCCTCTGGTCAAGGAGATTTTCAACCCAGAGTTTTCATTCTGGATTCAATAGGGACAGGTGGGCATCCTTGTTATTAATTAAAATGTAAACATAATTGAACAAAAACAACACAGCAGTGTGTATTTCCATGAAGCTGTGGCACCCAATAACCTACAAAGAAGGGAGACAACCAAGTACGGTCACAAAGGTCTAGCTCGCTTCCAAATGCAGGAATTCAGTCCGTTTTAGCATACCATTTTCATTAGTTCAATTTCCATGGTTTTAGCTTTGCAAAACTACTTTTTATTGCCATAGAAATGGAAGTTTTCCTCTCCCTCATATCGATCTTTTGCTCCCACCCCAAGCCACCCAGGTAGTTCAGTTTTGAATTGTAATAGATGTACATTTGCTTTTATTAAATTTTGGTATCAAGTCGTGAAAATAAAACAGAGAAGAAGAGACACTTGTGGAATTTCACTCACAGTCTGGAATATGAAAAATAGTCATTTAGCCGCTGGGTCCTTCTGACTAAAACTTTTAATTCACCCTGAGTGCTGTCCCACAGAGGCTGAGAATTCTAACATCTTATGATACGGCTTCCAGAGAATCATAGTGGATTATATTAAGTACCGCTAGAGTAACATGTGTAATATGCTTTACTTTCAAAGTGTTATCCCAGATAGGTGCCCATTTATCTTTACAAGAATTTTGTGAGGGGTCATAGAGAAAGTGCATTTGCGACCAGTTAGCAGATTATCATTATCCATTATAAGAAACAAAATCATATAGTCGTGTTTTTTATATATTCCTCAGCTGGTATTCAACCCAAAAATGTAACTCATATTTAGAACTCAAATATGAGAGTACTTGCAACGGTTATATGTTGTACCTTACCGAATTTAAAACCTTAAAATTTCCAAAAAACATTTTCATAATTATATTACATCAACCGCATTTAAAGAAAAACAATACGAACTCAAATGCGTATGTGATTAGGAGATTCACTTTATGAAAACTTTAAGTCACTCCCAGTGTATGGTCCCACATCACCAGCATAAGGGCCGCACCAGAAATTTTGATATAAATTATTAGAATAATGATAAACATTTTCAAAAATACTTGCCAAAGAGATTGCCATCAAATAATGAGTTGTCCAAATCAGAAAACAGAATGTCAGGACAAGAGGGATCAGCCAGGACCACAAAGCACAAACTAGGACTGCCCAGCTGCCACACTGGAATGTATTATCCCTCTAGCTGAAGTCCAAAGCAGATTGGAGGAGAGATTTGTAAAGACCATGTAGACACAGTGCAGATTTTAATAGGAGATGTTATGAAAGTTCTTATCTAACCATGACTTAACAAAAGGGGAACACTGGTCTCTTTGGGTGATAAGTGATTTATGGTAAAAGAAGTTAAAAGAATGAAAAGAGTATTTTGCACATTTCTGCTAATTAAAAAAACAGTTGGAAGAGGGGGTTGGGAGAAATAAACTGTCTTTCCTTTGGGCTAAAGCCAAGGACAACCTCAAAGGAGATCGTCTTCAGAGACGAAAAATCGGAGGAACTACTTCAGGAATGCAACCAGCCCGTGTGACACGTGATGCGGTGGGCGGAGGTTTCTAATTCAAGAGGCTTGCTGAATTGGGGAGGGGGGAGGTGCTGAGGCTAGGCCCTTTGTTTTTCATTTTTGTGTGTGGGCTCTGTGTGCTTTGAAGTTCTAGCCAGCAAAGAAGAGAAAAACTTGCACCGGTGTTTTTAGTTTGACTGAGAGCTGTTATTTAGGGAATGCCTCCCGCATATGCGCACTGCATGCTGATGCTGCAGGTTTAACAGAGCCTGTAATAATCATCTAACTGCGTCTCTGAAATGAACGCACAGACTTAGGATCTTGCAAGGTAACTCACGAAGCCATCATTAGTGTACAGCTACACAATTCCTGAACACAGCTAGAAAGACTGTTCTGTTGCCACTTATCTGAAGAGGTTAAAACCATCCAGCACACTGCCTATTAAAACGTAAAAGCAGCATTGAGTCCTTTCATTTCACTCTAACTCCTGGCACTGGCTTCCTGATCCTGTAGGGGCATTCTCGTTAGGACTTGTTGCTTCCCCATTCAATATCATTCGTGGCAAACCGTTTGGCCAACAGTTATGCCCTGTTCTTTTGTTCTTGAAGGAAACATCTGTTCTTTTGTCAGGGAGCACATGCCAAAAACTCTGCAATTATAAGCAGAGGGCTCTTCAGGGAGTAGTCAATGCATCATACAGCCTGGAGCACAGACCTTGAAAACTTCCTGCACTCCTGTCCCTGCAGCACCCTGGATGTTAGAGAATTGCTAGCTGGTCACAGTGAGATCCCCACCTGTAGGCCCCCCAACTCTCCGGGCTGGAGGAGGGAGGAAGACAAATGGGAGGTATGGTGGTGGAGCAGAAAGTGGGGGGTAATAATTGATGAGGCTGCATTAAAAACATACACTCACTTGACAAGAGTGTGTAAGCCACCCACTGGGATCTGAATCCCCTAAGCTTGTGCTGTGCTGTCCCAGCATCTTGTATCATACGGCTAAAGGAAGAAATTAGCTGGAGAAAAGAACACACTGAGAGGCATGCAGAAAATGACTGAAGGAACCACGTAGGAGTCCTTGAGCTCTGACCTTCTAGTTCAGTCAAGGTGCAATGCCTCTCTCTCGGCCTTGGCTTTCAAGGCCCCACAGGCAAGCTGAGGAGACTTGCTTCCTGGGTCTGAATTCAGGTTCCACCCACTGCAGCTCTCTAACCCTAGAGGAGTTACAAGCTCTCTGAGCCTGTTTCTCTATCTGTAAAAGGGAAGCAGTAGTGGTACGTGTGGCATAGATTTGCTATTAGCATATGTAAAATCAGTAATCTAAGTTTCTATCTTCAGAAATCAGAAAAAGTAAATTAAACCCAGAAAAAGCAGAAGCAAAGATTGGAGTAAAAATCAATTAAGTAGAAAAAAAAATAGAGACAAAGTTGGTTCTTTGAAAATACTGATAAAATTGACAGTCTCTTGCTATACTTAAAAAAAAAAAAAAGAAACATAAATTAGCAAAATCAGGAATTAAAGAAGAGATAGCACTAAAATTCTTTCAGACATTAGAAGGTTAAAAAGTAAATATCATGAACACTACTATGCCAATAAATTTGATAACTTAAATGCAATTAAAGATTTTCTAAAAAACACAATGTAAGAAAATTGACTGTAGAAGAAATATAAAATTTAAGTAGCCCTAGATCTATTAAAGAAATTAAGTTCACAATCAAAACATTTTCACAAAGAAAACTTCAGGCCCAGTTGGTTATTTGCTCTCACTATGATATAATGTTGTGCTGAAGTTCTTATATGGTGCAATAAGGCTAGCAATAGAAATAAAAGGCATAAAATTTGAAAGTAAAAAACTAAGGCAATTGTCTGCATAGAAAATTCTAAGGAATCTATAAAAAGAGCTACAAAAATTAAGTGACTATAATAAGGTCATGGGTCAGGTCAACATACAAAATCAAATGTATACTAGAAATGCGATATATACCAGCAGTAAACAATTAGAATTGAAAATTTAAAAAACAATAAAATTCATGGTGGCATCAAAAACAAAACCAAAAAAAAATGTACTCAGGGATAAATTTGACCAAATTTGTGAAAGACCTATGCACTGAAACCCACAAAACATTGCTGAGAGAAATAAAGGATATAAATAAATGGAACAATATATCATCTTCATGAATTGGAATACACAGTATTAAGATAAGCATTCTCCCCAAATTGATCTCAGCTTCAAGACAATCTTGACGAAAATCCCCTCGGGTTCTTTCACAAAAATTAACAAGCTACTCTAAAAATGTATGTGGATATGCAAAGAACATAGAATAGAGCCAAAACAATTTTGGAAAAGAATAAAATAAGAGGGCTTTAACTACCTGAGTTCAAAACTTCTAAATACATGGAAACCAAGACGTTGTGTCTTCAGTGTAAGGATAGACATAGAATAATGAAACAGAATAGATTCCAGAAATAGATCTAAACTCTTATGTTCAATTAGTTCTTGACAAAGGCATGGATGCATTTCAGTAAAGAAAGTATAGATTTTTCAACAAATGGCGCTGAACAACTGGACATTGGTATGGAAACAAAAGAACCTCAAGCCCTGTCTCACACCATTCACAAAAATCTATTTGAAATGTATTAAAGACTCAACATGGAAGCTAAAAGCATAAAACTTCCAGAACAATACACAGGAGAAAAATCTTTACAATCTTGGCATAGGCAAAGATTTCTTGTGGCACAAAAGAAATTAAACGTTAAAGGAAAAACCAACAACTACACTTGATCAAAATGAAAACTTCTGCTCTTCAAAAGATGCCACTAAGAGAATGAAAACGTAGTCCACAGTCTGGGAGAAAGAGATAGATGATAGGTGGATGGATGGATGGATAGATAGATAGATAAATAGACAGATAGATAGATGATGGATACAGATAGATAAGATACTCTTTTGTGAAGATATATCTTCTCTTTTTTTAACATCTCCCCGTCATTGCTCAATAACAAGGTCTTGAAAATTATTCCCCATTTTTAAAACATCATCATAAGACCAAGATAAAGATTCTCTGGCCATACTCCAGATAAAAGCAGAGAGGACACGGAGAATGGAAAGGTCTATATGGACTAGGGTCCCTGCAGGGTTATGGTACAGCCGGAGAAGTTCAGTTGGCCGAACCTCTGAGACGACTCCCAGAGAGGGCACTCAAATGAGGAGGCTGAAGATTCACCCTAGACACTGAAGTTTAAAGGACAAAAGTATTTTAAATCTTAATCTTTTGTTTTGCTTTATTTCCAGCTTTATTTAGGTATAATTTATATACAATAAAATCCACCCATTTTGAGAGTACAGTTTTATGAGTTTTGAACAATGGTAAAAGTATCAACACAATCAACATAGAGAACATTTCCATCATCTTCCCACCTCCAGTCCCAAGTACCACTAATCTACTTTTAATTGCAATATTTTAGATTTATTTTTTAAGGATTTCGTATAAATGGAATAGTACAGTATGTATTACCTTGTGTTTGGTTTCTTTTGTTTAGCATAATGTTTTTGAAATTTTTCATTTCTGTGTTTGTGAGATGTGCCACAATTTGTTTGATGGGCATTTGGGGTATTTCAAGTTTGGGCTCTTATGAATAAAACAGAAGTTTTCATTTCACCTGGGTGAAAAGCTAGGAATGGAATTTCTGGTTCGTATGGTAAGGAAATGCTTCATCTTGTAAGAAATGGCCAAACCTTTTCCCAAAGTCGTTGTAGCATTTTACATTCCCACCAGAAAAGTGTGAGAGACCCAGTTGCTCCACATTCTTGGTATTGTCCACGGTTTTAATTTCAGCCATTCTAGTGGGAGAAATGGTATATCATCATGACTTCAATTTGCATTTCCCAAATGGCTAATGATAACTGAGCATAATTCCATGTGATTATTGGCCATTCAGATTTCTTTTGTAGAGTTTCAATTCAAAACTTTTGTCCATTTTGAAATTGTATTGTTTGTGTTTTTATTATTGAGTTGTAAGATTTCTTTGTGTGTTCTAGATATTTGTTCTCTGTAAGCTATATGCATTGTGAATATGTTTCCCAGAGATCAGATGATATATCTTCTTTGTGTCTCCCATAATTCTTGCCCCTCTTATCTATGTTAGAAGGGCAATAATATAGATATAGATAAGCCAATAAATTGAGGACCAACTAGGCATTAGCTCCAGCCAGAGAAATGGAAATAAGAAGTCAAGACCCACGCCCTCCAGGAGCAAGGAACTCACGTATTAAAATATAGCAAGGCATTCTCTGATTGGTAGGCAAAAGCATAGCGGGACAGTGTACCACGTAGCATAATCAGACCATAGTCAGCTTTGCTAAAATAAAATTCTGTCTAGCGTTTACTTGATTTGGTCCACCATTAGTAGCAGAATTCAGACACTATACATAACAATAATTGAAAAGGTTCTGATAATCAGGCATTTAAAAATTTTTATTACCTTTTTTGAGTGCTCAGCATTGATCTGAGCATGTGAAAGATATGAGCTCATTTAACACAATGACCGTATGATGCAGGTGTGATCTCAAGAACGGCAGCATCAGCATGATCTGGGAACTGGTTACAAATGCAAATTCTCTGGTCCCACCCCAGATGGACAGAATCAGAAACTCTGGGGGTGGGTCAGAGCACTCAGATTTACCAGGGGCCATCCAAATGATTGTGATAAGATTAAAATTTGAGACACACGGGTCAAAACTATCTTCTTCTTGCTTAAGAGCTGTGGTCTCTCTTAGCATCTATCAGACTTTATCAGACTTCAGTCTTTCAGCACTGAGCCTTTCACTTTCGATTAGCAGCAAACGCTTCCTTTTTAAAAATTCTACCAAAGCTGGTCATGGCCGGTGATGCCGCAGCTAGTGAAGCTGTGCTCACTGTGGCTGTACTGACGTTCTCTTCGGCACCTGCATTCTTATCAGCATATCAGATTTTCTCTCTCTTTTTTTTTTCCACAATGGACAAAGAAGGGTTTCAAAGACCCTCTGGCAGGACATTCCACCTGCTTAGACGAACAACGGAAAGTAAGTCTATTGTTATGCAGAAACAAGAATGCCATGTTACTTTCCGTGTAACCTCTTTGAATATCTTCCTGGTAAAATGCCTCAAGTAGTCCAGTCACTTGGGGCCACAACAGCTCTTCAGCAGAGGCTGGGTTGGTAAGAGTTGGGTAGAGAAGGAGGAACAAGCAACGCAAACAATGAATGCAAGGTTTTGTTTTTAATAGTAAAATATTTCAGTTCTCCTCCTCTGAGCATCAAGTGGGAAATGATCCTTGCATTGGAACAGAAAAAACAGCTCCACATCAATAAAACAAGAACACACATCACCTTGCACCAGTGTGAACCTCGGCAGTACATGATGGCTACAGGCTCCACAGAAAGCACAGAAATGAGGATGGGGTGGGGGGGAGGGATCCAAGCACCAGCCCAGAGACTGCAGGGCTCAACATAAACAGCTGTCCTGCATCGAGAAATGAATAGCTTTGAGCAGAAGATAATCAAGTTGAAGATAATCAAGAGGTGAGTTAAGAGAAGGAAAGACGGTGTGATTAAAGTTACCCTGTCAAAGAGCTGCAGGAGATGTTCAATATCTTCTAGTGCAACTTCCTGAACTTACAGAAGGAGATCAGGTCTTTCTGGTTGGGAACAAGTAATTTTCAAACCAAGGTCAGCTGCTCATTAGGGGCGGAGCTGTGGACTCAGACCTTGGTCTCTTGGCTTCAATTTGTTTTGAGTGGTTGAAGTCCCTATTTTTCTGAAAAGTGCAAATGATGGAACTTCAGACAAGGGGAGATCATTATGGACTAGAGGTCCTAAGAACGATTCAATTAGAAAAGTGAGGCTTAACTCAGGCTCTAAATCGTATGCATATCAGAGCAGGTGTGAGGACCTGGTTTCACATGATGCCCTGAAGACCTCATGGAGCACGGACACTGTATCTGCAGCCCTGGGAACAAGCCTGTAACAGGCTCTCTCCTAAAAAGGAATGTGCTGAATTTAAACTTGGCAAGACATCTCCAATGGTCACAAATTCTGCTTTGTGGTCAGCCTAACAAGAAGGCACATGTCACAAACACAACTCCAATGCTTTTCCCCACAAGTCATGCTCGCCCCTGAGTGAAAACAGGACCTTAGCGGTGTCTTCTAAGAGAGTTTTTCAAAGCAAACTCGCACAAAAGAAAAGTGTCATTTTGAAGCTCCTAAAGGATATTTCAGTTCAGAGTTGTTTCATACAGTTCTTTAAAAATTTATAATTAGGGTTTCTGCCCCTATTTGCATTCTAAAAAGATGGTCCTTTTTAACATTATCTGCTATCGCTCCCCCAACTCAAAAATAAAACAAAATGAAAAGAACAGTTAACTTCAACATGTTTCAATTATGCCCAGATAAAGGGAAATAAGAATAAAAAGCAATAAGTCTTTGTTTCAGCCTGTGAAAATCCATCTCATTATATTCCTGGGTCCTAATTTAAAGAATAACAGATGCGGTTGGAGTCCAATGAATGTTAATGCTGCTATTGTTAACATCATGAATGGTGTGGGGCCTTCTCCTTCCCAGGCACCACCTTTCGGAACAAAGGAAAGGAACACGGTTGTTCTGCTATTATCCAAATTGGCGTCTGGCCTCCACTCTGGGAAGTGACTGGGGCCCGCTGCTCTTTCTCAGGTGACCTCAGGGAACACACACGTGCCATTAACCTAACTGGCCACTGGGTGTAACTGTGCTCCACACAAAAGGAAGCGGAGCGCCTCTCAGGGGCTTTCCCCAGCAGAGTTCAGACACACGCGTGCACACACACATACGGACACACCCACGAAGCCTCCCCCCTAAGAAGGGAAAGTTTAAACAGTCAACTCATGCTTGTGTTTAACTTTCCAATAGGTCAACTTTATTAATTTTCCTTTTACCCCCAAAAGAATATGTAATCTATCTATCAGGTCTCAATTAAAGGATGAGAAGCACACCAGGTTTGTATTCCCAACAACACACATCAAAAGAAATCACCCTCTACCTGAACTTGTTAAAAATGAAAAGAAAAAAAAAAAGAGTGAGTCCTCAGAAACTCACACTGGCTGGGCCTAAACACCCCCTGCAGCAAAATCTGTCCATCCCGCAGCTCATGGTAACTGTGTCTGGATTGCAGACACTACTCCTCCCAGGTTTCTTTTGACTAGCAGAGCCAAATATGTTTGGTGTAGTGAATTAGACCCACATCCACTGCAATTTTAAATAAAACTGATTCAGCGTGATATGCACTTGGGTCCAAGTGACACAGAAGATAGCTACGCTCAATGGCATCTCCTGGTATTATTGGCAGATTAGGCTTTTTCTTTCTTTTTCACAGAACGCTCTTTAAGTGGTAGAGCAACAGAAAGAGGGATAAAATCCAGTACTGCAAAGAAACAAGAAAAGTTAAACACTCACGTTGTTTTTGTTTTTTTAATTTTAGTTACTTTTGGCTGTGTTGGGTCTTTGTTGCTGCACGCGGGCTTTCTCTAGTTGCGGCGAGCAGGGGCTACTCTTCGTTGCGGTGCGCGGGCTTCTCATTGCGGTGGCTTCTCTTGTTGCGGAGCACGGGCTCTAGGTGCACAGGCTTCAGTAGTTGTGGCTCATGGGCCCTAGAGCACAGGCTCAGTAGTTGTGGTGCACGGGCTTAGTTGCTCCGCGGCATGTGGGATCTTCCCAGACCAGGGCTCAAACCCATGTCCCCTGCATTGGCAGGTGGATTCTTAACCACTGCACCACCAGGGAAGTCCCCACTCACACTGTTTTTAACTCAACTTTCTAACTACCTCCATTCGCAGTCTCAAAACAGACACACACAAACACACACACACACACACACACACACACACACACACACACACACACTCCACAGAGGATGGAGCCTATTTTCTTAAATAGTGACCTATAGTTTAAATTGTGTCATTCTCTTTGAGCCTACATAAAGGGGTATTCATTTGATCTATATCATTTTTTCCCCAAAGGTCCAAGGTGCTTTCACAAGGCTATATTAAAGAGTGGGAACAAACACATTTTGTCTCCATGAAGAAGCAGAGTCCAACATTGCCCTTAGGAGCACATCCCATTTTTCTAGCATCTTATTTCAAAGGAATCCTTAATGTGTATGTGCAACGTTCAGAAAATATTTGTTGATCACTAACACTGTGTCTGAAAATCAGTTGGAAGATGTTTTGTCGAGCTTGCCAATTTACTGAGATCAGCTAAGCGCCTGGAGTTCCTCCATGTTCCTTGATTGAGGACATTTTTTTTTTTATAGAAATGTTTCTGTGGAGAGTCTAAAAACTAAACAAGAAACCACAGTCTCAGAGCTCAGACTGAAAATCTTCAATGGGCCTGGAGTCATTGCCCTTTATACCAAACACAATAACTTTTATTTTTAAATAAAGTATTGCATCCTATATAGTCTCATTGCTTAAGAAGAAACTTGGGCACAGTTAATGAAAACAAAATAAATCTCATGGTCCTTAAGATTTTCAGCCATGTCATTTCTTATCTTAATTTTTTTTCAGGAAAAAAAATATGTGAAGTCATGCTTGTGGCCAAGAGTGTATTGGTAGGTATTTTAACATCCCAGGATAGTAAAAGCAGTAGCTGCTTTTTTGTAAGAAGGAAATTTTAAATGCATATTGTCCTTGTTAACATGAAGCTCAGAGACCAGATTCACTTTGTGCCATTTTCTGGCACTATTCTGGACTCAAATCGGTTCTCACAGCAATGAACTAAGAAGTAACAGGGCAGGTGCTTTAAAGTTATTTTCCATGTCAAACTGCAATGGGGGTTTATAAGTGCCAAAGATAAAAATCGACTCAGAGACTACTGGTTATTAATTTTTATCAATTAATAATCAATGGGTACCATTAGAATTAGTACACTGGGATTAGGACAGTTTCTCATCAATGGGTTCAAGTTTAAATGAAAGGAAGACTAAATTCTACGTGGAGAAGAGAACTTCCTTTATCTGACCACTGCTTGCTTTTTTCCAGCCTAATCTCTCAACAATCCTGCCATGAACCCTATTCCAGCATTCCCTGAACAGACCCACTTTCAAACATCCGTATTTTTTGCACATGTTGTGGCCTGAAGAGCTTCACCCCAGGCATCATTCTGCCTGCCCAACTTCACAAACTCTTCCTCACTGTTTTAGTCAAAGTAAAATGTTACCCCTTCTAGGAAGCCTTCTCCAAATGCTCTCCATTGAGAGCGTCCATGGGATTTGAGGCATCCTCCCTCTATAGAGCATTTAACTTTTTGTTTTTATAGTGACTGTGGGTATTCATAACTGTGTCTGAGATTAGGCTGGGAACAAGAGGCATATTTTCATATTTGTGCCTCCACAGGGACTTGAACAGTATGTAGTACTTTGTAGGAGCTCAGCGAACATTGAATAAAGGAAGGAATGAAGAAGGCACGGGTGAAGTGAGTAAGTAAATTAATTAATAAATGGACAGATGAATAAAATCCAGACTTGGGCAAGACACTCTAAACATACAGGCTCACTTGTAAACCAAGATGAAACGAAGGCAGGACGCAATGCAATCTCCCACGTGGTGGAAACATTCCCCTGCACATCTCGACGAGGGAGCAGCTTCTAACAGCCCCTAGAAGAGCACATCCTCTTACACAGGACCTGCTCCTCTGCCAGAAATGGGCCTCTCTGGACTAACCCTTTTCCAGTTAAGACCATGAATTTCAAGCCCTGAACAGCAATATAGGTGCCACCTGATTTGATTTTAGCTTAACAATTTCCAAACTCCTATTTCCCTATAATTTGATTTGAAAATCTTACTCTGGTCTCTTTTCCTTTTGCTTTTTCCTATGACTTTTCATTCGAGAGCATTCTATATGGCTTCTCAGCCAAAAGCTTCCAGACGGGGCTTCATAATCAAAGTACAGGGATTCCTATTTTTTTAAATAAGCTGAGTTGTGAATCTTCTTCAGCTTAAAAACATTCACCTGACTCATATTTCCATCACTTCATGTTTAGAAAGATCTACTCTTCGTTGGTTGATCCTATCACACAAACGTATTCCGATCGGTTGCTTCTGTAACCATGGTGATGACCATGGCTCTTACCGTCCCCTCCGACAGAGTGGGTCCCGGATCAATAGCGTCGGCCCTGGACTCTTCAAACACTAATCTCACGCGTCTAACAGGCTACTAGACATATCTATTGGAGTGACTTGGCAGAATTTTAAATAGGATTCTCCCACAAACCAAAAGCATCTCTCCCTAAACAGCTCACCAGCTTTTAGCTGTTAATCATACATCAGCTTCTTTAGTCATGAAGGTTGAACATTTCTAGTTTCCTTTGCTTTCTTTCTCCACCAAAATGGGACCTGTCCTTAGGTCTTGACAACTGTGTTTTCAGTTACCTGGCAACTGACGTCCAGTTACATCGCACACACCAAATGTAGTCCTTCCCGTCCCTTCTGAACTTTATGTAACACCCACAGGATGTCAGAGTACTTGTCACCATGCTGGTTTCCCACCAAGGGACAATACATAGGTCATTTAAATATTCCACATTTGATTCCTTCCTCTAGCCTTTAACACAGTGCTAGGATGTATGTAATTCATAAAAATGTATTATCAGATAACTATTAAATCACAACCTTCTTTACATCACTATTTTCTAGGTTCACATTAAGCAGTACTTCCTGCTCGGACTACTGCATTCTCTTGTTTAACTCTTTTCTCTGCCTGTGAATCTGTTATTTTATCTAATCCATTACATACCACATTAATTTTCCTATGTTATTTCATCTTGTCCAAAAACTCTTAATGGTTCCTCCTTGCTTAATGAAGTGAGAAAATTTCCTTTGCCCAGCATTTGGGTCTCTTTAAAATTTTAGACCCAACCTATCTTTCCATCTTTATCACTCAGTACTGTCCTAATTGTTCCCTTCCTTGGTATTTCCTGACCACGGCTCTATCATTATTAGGATACTCATTTCCCATCTTCTTCTACCCTCCTGGTCCCCAGTGAAGTTCCCTCCATTTGTTTTTAGTGCTGTGTGACCAGCGTGAAATTTAAGTGAACCCTCTAGGCTTGGCATACTTCACAAAAGGTCTGTGAGAGGTCCTTCATTTGTTTATATTTATTTTTAATTTGTCTTCCTTATCCCTCATCCTCACTTCTCTTTCCTCTGCAGTCATGCATTACATATCCTTCTATGATATCTACCTACCTATCCATCTCTCTCTCTATCTATCGGAAATGGGGGTATCTATCCATATACATTTCTGTTAAAACATGGAATATTGTTTTATGAATTTGAAACTTACATAAATGATATTATGCTATAGCATTTTTTCTGATCTCTTTAATTCACCTCTCCTCTTGAGTGTAACTCCTTGTAAATCTAGGTCATTATTTCCATCTGCTGCATTTTTACTTTTACTCACCCCCACCCTCTTATGTGAGTACCTAAGCTGTCTCCAGTTGCTTGCCGGTAAAAACAGCGCTCTGGAAAGTATCCTCATACCAGCTTAATTCTCCCATACATACAAATTCAAACCTAAATGCCACCTTCACGAGTAAACGGCCATCAGAAATGTACTTTCTCTTTGAATCTTTCATTCATTCATTCCTTAATTAAAACAATATTTATTGAGTCCCCATTATATTATAATCCCTGTTACAGAGCAGTAAACAAAAAATATAAAGCCCTAATGGAGCCATAGGTAGTCAGGACAGAGAGGCAGTAACCAAATAAATAGGTAAAATATACAGAATGTTACATACTAACAAGGGCTATGGAGAAAAATAAAACAGAGAAACCAGATAGGAGGTCCAGTTTGAGAGAGGGCTATAACTTGAGGGAACAACAGTCGTGGTCCAGGAAATAGCACGTGCAAAGGCCCTGAGGCAGGAGCAGCTTAGGCACACATGTTTGTGGATGGCAAGTGGGCCACTCTGGCTGGAGGCAGGTGAGTAAGAGGAAAGAGTAGAAGATGAGATCAGAGAGGTAATGGGGAGCCAGACAAAGTACAATGGGACCCGAATTCTACTTATCTCAGCCTCTCTCACAGGACTTATCCCTTTAAGCCTTTATTACAGTTTTATGGATTATCATCTCCTCAATCAGATGGTCTCTTACTTACCTTTGTGCTCCTCATAGCACCCATCTCCACAAGTGGTTGTTGAAAGAATGAGACACAAAGGTCTAACCTGTTGTGTTACTCTCCAGAAGACACATTGAGAAGAAGTGAATAACGCATAAGGATGTGTGTGGCACTATATGCACAGTTTGGGGCATTGTGCAAAGCTTATAAGAGCCCTAGTCTAATACAGGCAATTATAAGAGTGATAAATACAAGAAAAAAATAAGAATGCAGTTTTGTGAAAACATGGGTAGAAACACATATACAAGAACCAAATCCATTAAAGATATTCTTACTGCTTGTAGAAATTTAATGTCTATTGGGCTCAAATTGTGTCATGGCAGATACAATCTCTGTCTGACCATACAAGATTGAAAGTCTGCCATATTAGAATTAGGTCTTGGTGCAAGTGAAAGAAAATCCAGTTAACTATGCATAAATATATCAAGTTTCATTCTCTCATGTAGAGAGTATGAAAGCAGACAATCCAAAATTCGTGAGGCCACTTCACAGTCACAAGAAACCAAGGCTTCTTCTACATTATTGCTCTTCAGCCTGGGCTGTTGATTCATGATCCAATGTGGCTGCTTGAGCTCCAGTCATTGCACTCACATTCCAATGAGCAGGAAGAAAGAAAGAGAATAAGGGCATATGCCCTCCCTTTTAGGACACTTCCCCAAATTCACACACTGAAACTTCCAAAGATCCTTCTTGGTCAGCTCTGACTCCAAAACCACACTTGCAAAGGAGATCAGAAAATACAGTCTTTATTCCAAATGGCCATGTGTTCAACTAAAAGAAGTCAAGGATTCCATGACCAAGGGAGTAGGAGAGACAAGACATTGACAGACAAGAGTAGTTTCCCGTATAACTATGTCCCCCCCACTACTTTGCTCCAAACAAGATTCTAGTGGCCTAGAAAGATGCGTAAATTATAGCCAGGGAGCATGTTTTAAAATAAGTGAGAAAGAAGAAAGCAAAACACAGGTAGGGATATTAAGGTCACCTCAAAATGAGGTTAATACAATAACGCCCATGACAGGGAGCCAGGTACTTTCTACAGGAAATTCATGAACTTGGTTCTCACCTTTCTAACAGCCAGCCCAACCAAGGAAGCCTGATAAGTTACACAGTTCAGTTACCACAAGATAAAAACAGGCTGGTCATTCAGGAAAAGCACAGCTATCCAGACAAGAGAGGAATTTCTCTCAGGGGAAGAGTACCTATTAATTTTTACTTGGGAGGAAGCATTTTTTAAGGGAAGAAAGATTGATGAAGTGGAGAGGAGGCTCACAGTAGAGGACATGGTGAGAGAAGACAGTGAATAGTATTAAAATATCTTGAGTGCAGGGACGTAAGTGGTTGGAGATGGAAGTTCAGTAAAGTAGAACGCCATGGGATTAAAGCTAGGCACGGGAGGCTGGGCTTGTCAAATGACCCACACGAAGATGGCGCTATTCTACCAGCTCTGCTACTGATCTAGCCCTTAGGTTACTCAGAATTCCCACCAGAAATGCAAAGTATGTGAGTATTTAACAAGGTCAGAGCCAGTAGGTGATAGGAGAGGTGACGGGTTTCCATTTACCACCTGGGTCCACCAACCAGTGCTCTTGGCCACCATTTCAGCATCCTTGTCCTAGAAAAAGAGGACACAGGACAGGCTGATCCAGTGCATGGCTTCTGGGGCAGAGGGGTCTTAGGAGGCACCCAATGCTTGAAGTCCTGGCAAGTACCCCAGTTCCTCAGATTGGGCCACCTTGAATAAGCAGCACACCTTTCTGATCCTTCATTTCTTCATCCATAAAGAGTGTAATAACCTTGCTCACAAAGCTATTTTGAAAATCGATTGTGAAAACACAAAATGTAAAGTTATTGTCACATAATAACAGGGACTAACTAGTCCTAGACTTACTTCTACCCTCTTAGAGCAAGTTCCCCAGGATAATACTAAATTGGAGCATTTCACTCCTTTGATTGTTTCCCTTGCTATGCAGAATCTTTTTAGTTTGATGTAGTCCCACTTGTTTATTTTGTGTTTATTGCCTGTATTTTTGGTGTCCTAGTCATGAAATCATCGTAAGACCAATATCAAAAGGCTTTTTCCCCTTTGTGTTCTAAGAGTTTTACACTTTCAGGTCTTACGCTTATGTTTTTAATCCATTTTTAGTTGATTTTTGTGTCTAGTGAAAGATAAGGGTCCAATTTCATTCTTTTGGTTAAAAGTTTTTTCTTTTACTATTTGTTGAAGAGACTATCCTTTCCCCATTGTGTACTCTTGGTACCGTTGTTAAAGCTTACTTGACCATATGTGCATGGATTTACTTCTGGGCTCTCTATTCTGACTTTATGCCTGTACCGTACTATTTTGATTATTGTAGCTTTGTAATCCATTTTGAAATCAGGAAGTTGATACCTCCAGCCTTGTTCTTCTTTCTCAAGATTATCTGGCTACGCCTAGTCTTTTAGAGTTCTATATGAAATGTAGAATTGTTTCTCTATTTCTGAAAAAATGCCATTTGGATTTTGATAGGGATTGCACTGAACCTGTAGATAGCTTTGGGTAGTATGGACATTTTAACAATATTAAGTCTTCCAATTCATGAACACGGGATGTCTCTCTATAAAAGGCAACCTATGAAATTGGAGAAAATATTTGCAAATCATATATCTTATAAGGGGTTAATCTGCAAAATATAGAAGGAACTCCTATAACTCAACAGCAGCAAAACTGAAAACCCAATTTAAAAATGGGCTAAGGGCCACCTAGAGGGGTGGGATAAGGAGGGTGGGAGGGAGGGAGATGCAAGAGGGAAGAGATATGGGGATATATGTATAGCTGATTCACTTTGTCATAAAGCAGAAACTAACACACCATTGTAAAGCAATTATACTGCAATAAAGATGTTAAAAAAAATGGGCTAAGGATTTGAATAAACATTTCTCCAAAGAAGACATACAAATGGTCAACAGATACATGAAAAAATGCTCAATGTAATCATCATGGAAATGCAAATCAAACCACCATGATAAATTACCTCACACCTGTCAGTTTGGTTATTATTAAAAAAAAAAAAAAAGACAACAAATGTTGGCAAGGGAGTGGAAAATTTAAACCTTTGCACCTATCGGTGGGAATGCAAAATGGTGTAGCCACTATTAAAAAGAGCATGCAGTTTCCTCAAAAAAAGTGAAAAAGAACTACCATGTGATTCAGCAATCCCACATCTGGGTATTAATGTAAAATAATTGAAATCAGGATCTCAAAGAGATACTAGTACTTCCATGTTTGTTGCAGCATTATTCACAGTAGCCAAGGTATGGAAACAATTTAAATGTCCACCAACAGATGACTAGGTAAAGAATACGTGGTATATACATACTATTCAACCTTAAAAAAAGAAGGAAATTCTGCAAGATGTGACAACACGATGAACCTAGAAGTCATTATTCTTAGTGAAATAAGCCAGTCACAGAAAGACAAATGCTGCATGATTCCACTTACATGAGTATCAAAAATAGTCAAGTTCACAGAACCAAAGAATGGAATCATGGTTGCCAGGGGCTGTGGGAAGAGGGAAATGAGGGGTTACTGATAACAGGCATCCAGTTTCAGTTAAGTGAAATGGGTAAGTTCTAGAGCTCTGCTGTACAACACTGTGCCTCTAGTTAACAATACTGTATTGTACACTCAAGAATTTGTTAAGAGGGTGGATATCATGTTAAGTGTTCTCACCACAATAAAACAACTTTTTAAAGTAAAATGGGGGGGAAGATTTAGGGCAAGAGCAGTGAGACTTAACAGGGGTAAGGGTTAATTCAGAATCCTCAAACGTCCACTTTGGTCTTCCGCCATAAAGATGCACCTACCTACAAAAGTACCCTCTTTATTGCTGCAGCTCTCGAGAGGAAGGGGCTGTTTACACTGAGTGTGTAATCTTGCTTGGACCATTTTTCTCAATATGAAGGGTCCAAGATAACTGCTAATGGAAGCACATCAATGCATCCAAATTAGAGAAACTTCAGGCAGGGCAAATCAGTCTGTAAGCTGCATTGGGTTGTGTATTATGTTTGTTTCTTCTTCACTGTATTCCCAGCACATCGAAAATAGTAGGCGATCAGTCAGTATTTGAGGAGTTGGGGAGTGAATAAATCTGGTAAAGAACTCTGGGAATTCAGATTTTATTCCACTTACATATGTAAGTACATGTGATAAACAAACAAACCAAAGGAATACATATATATAGCTGTGTCCCCCCAAAATTCATGTGTTGAAGCACTAACCTCCAATGTGATGTGATTTGGAGACGGGGTCTTTGGGAAGTACACAGATCATAAGGATGGAGCCCACATGAGGGGATCTGTGCCCTTATAAGAAGAGACAGGAGAGCGCGCTCTCTCTCTCTGTCTCCATCATGTGGGGATACAGGAAGAAGCCAGTAAGAGAGCTCTCATCAGGATCTGAATCTCAATCTGTCAGCACCTTAATCTTGGACTTGTCAGCCTCCAAAGTATGAAAATAAATATCTGTTGTTTAAACCACTCAGTCTATGGTATTTTATTATATTAGGCCGACCTGACTAAGATATATATGAATGTTATTTGGAGAAACAGTAAAATAGACAATAGAAAGCTGGTTTTCACCAAAAGGGCCCAGGAATATGGCAAAAAAACAAAACAAAACAAAACAAAAAAACCCACCTTGAATTTAACCCTAAATCAATGTACTAAATGAATGCATGATAACAAATGAAAAAAAATTACTAAAATTATCCAACAGTACCATTTGTTATTTCTTTAAAACTTTTTTTTTTACATTTGTTTGCATGGCTATTATAAACTGCAAAGACCAGTAAGCTCTGTTTTATTTTTCACACCCATAGGAAATATGCCATTTATTCACACATTCATTCATTTTTTTCAGTAAACAATTATTGTATGCCAGCTAAGAGCCCAAGTCCTCTCATAGGTAATTAATGAGAAAATAGAATACTTCTGCCCTCAGAGACTTTAGAGTCTCATGAAGGCAGCAGACACCTGCATAGGTAATTATAAAACAGTGGGTTAAGTATAATGGTTTGCAACAGCAGCACATAGGCTTAATACCTGGTCTACAATCAAAGAGAACAGAAAAAGGATTTCTCTAGGAAGATGAATCTTAGGTCACTCTTGAAATTCAAATAAAACAAACCTGAGGAGAAAAGTTGGAAAGAGGATGATTCGAGTAGACGGACAGTAAATGCAAAAGCCTGAAACAAAAGCATATATTGAAACTCAAAGAATTTCTGTACCGCTGAACAGTAGAGTATTGCATGGAGGGACACAGATGCCATGGCAAAGACCTGACTGAACATGTACACTGAGCATGACATATCTACAACCATTCCTTCTTCCCAGGTCCATGGCAGGCATAGCTCACAGCATGCCCACAGAACCCAGATGCAGCCTCTGGGTCCTTCTCAGCCCGGTGCTCTAGAGAGTCAATTTCAACCCATCACCAGGCAAGATGAACTCTACTGTCCAAGTCTGCAGCAGATGATGGGGAGCCTTTAAAGGTTATAAGCAGGGAAAGCACAGTAGCCAGATTTGTGATTTAAAGATCTCTGTGGCAGAACTGTAGATAGTGGATTTGGGAGATGGGGGCAAACAAAAGTGAAAGAATATTGTTTTATCTTATATACGAATCACTATAGGACATAAATTCTTCCCATAACCTATGTTCAAAAGGAAATTAAAAAGCAAGTGAAACATAAGGTCTGGGCTGGCACTGTGTTTGGCCCTATAATTAACATAAATTCCAAAGGGAAGAAATTTTAAAACTTTCCCTCAAAAGTTTCCACACCTTGGCTATGCTAACATTTGCTCCTGGAGGGTGAAGGTGCTAAAGTTTATTAGAAAAAAAAAATCATCTCATAATGAATGCTACCACCTTACTAAGGAGGAAAGCTGTTATTGGTAGCTACTGTTTTACCACAAGAGAGTAGAGAGCTAGAAACTTCAATAAGAAAAACTCAACAAGAAGAGAATAATAATTTAGTTTGGTCTACACCGCTGTTACAGCCAGAGCAGCTAGTGACTTTCAAAATAACCTCAACTGGGCTTGTTGAATTAAGAGACTGAGCCTTTTTTTTTCACCTTTTTTTATATCCCAGCAGAACTGCCACTTGTCAGTCGATTTGTTTTTAATTCCCAGGTCTCTCCGGTTTGTTTGTAGCTACTATGTTTTTTTCTTTTTAAGTGCATGAGGAAGGTTAGAGTTTTGATAATCCATGTCCCCCCAAAGGCTCCAGGGATGCAGGGAAGCAAATAGAGCTAAGCTGAGAGGGGACGTATTAGCAGGAAAAAACACAAGATAGGAAGGCCTACTCCCATTACACAGGTGAGGTTTTCCCAGGAATGCTGGGGAGGTGACAAATCAAGCAGAGGGAATCAGACACCAGGCATTTAGCGAGGAGAGACAGGAAGAGGAGATTTCTGAGTCGGTTTTATATACAGGTAGTATTCTGCAGGCCTGAGGCGCCTGGGCCTCCTGCAAAGCATTTCATGTTTCACGGTACTTATCACTGACAAGTCTAGACTTGAGGACAAAGACACCAGCCTGAAGAGGGCAAGGGGTGCGGGTAGGCAGAGGCAGAGCCCAGGGAATGAGGAGGGGAAATTCCTTTCTCAGGGGAGTCAATGGCAAAAATGTGAAAGCAGAACAGAGTTGTGCTCTTTCCCTTGAGAGAGAGAGGGGGAGAGAGAGAGAGAGAGGGAGAGAGACATGTTTATTTAAAGGTATTAGAGGAGGTTGAGAGTCTGGGAACTCTGCCCCTGCCCTCTGACTATCTACTTAACAGGTAACTAAAATACACTACATTACCACTGTTTTCTGTTTCTTTTGTTTTGGGGGAGTGGCATCAAGGGAAACTGGAAGACACTATTAAGAGACACTATTAAGACATTTAACTTCATTGATTTATGCTTTAATCTAGAAAGCAATTAAGAGGAATTTTAATGGCAGAATGTGTCCCACGCCCTGAAATCTATCAAAACCTGTGCAATCATTTTACTTTGCTTTCAATACATAAAATACAAACACTCTTCCTTCTCTCAAGGAACAACTGTTAAGAGTCCAGGCACTTGCGGAAGCGAAGAGTGTAGGATGTCAGTTACAGTGCAGGAAGTGACTCTGTCAGTTATGCCTTCCGCTGGTACAGGTACAGCCTGTTTCCACACAGCCAGCCATCTTGGAAGTCAGTCAGCAAACAGGGTCTACACAGAAGTGTAAACCGTCAGAGGTGAGTCTACCCGAGGCAAGTGTCAGAGAGGGCTCCCTTTTCACCTCTAACCTCTCTTCAGCACTGTCACCCACACCCTCCCCACCCCCAAATACTCTGTGACTTCCCACCCACGCCCCCCACCCCCGTCCATCGTCTCTATAGGAGGATTCTGAGCAAGGATCCTAGACTCACAGAGTCCGAGCAGAGCTTCTACGGGATAAACATACGTGCTTTTTTCTTACTAATATGAATCACCTCTCCCAACAAAACCTTAATTGGGTATTTTCTGTTAATAAAATGACTATGTCCATTTATAGTCTTACTAAAATCTCTCTTCCTGGAGAGAAGGAAGGAAAGAAGGAGTAGATGAAGAGACATCTCTTCTGCCACAGGTCTGCCTTCTAATGTGTAATATTGTGTAATATCTCTTCATTTCCACACCCAGGGACATTAGTAGTAAGGCAGGTAAGATTTTTTTTTTTTTTGGTTCTTGATAGTTTCTGTTTTGACAAGACCTCTTTAAAGACCTGCCAGCTCAGCTGTAAAAATTTGCTCTGGATTGAAACTTGGCACTTATAGTTGCAGTCCCAGAGCAGCCTTTTTTTTTTTTTTACACTAAATTTGGACTAAATCTGTTAAGACTCTTCTCGAAATTGTGAGTGTAGAAATAAAATTCAGGAGCCTCATGAGCTTCTTGATGTTTTGTGTCCCCACTATGTGAGGAAAATAGATTCTGATTTCTAAAAAACGACAAATTAAAATTTCTTCCGAGACTTCCCTGGTGGAGCAGTGGTTAAGAATCCACCTGCCAATGCAACGGGCACAGGTTCAAGCCCTGGTCCGAGAAGATCCCACATGCTGTGGAGCAACTAAGCCCGTGTGCCACAACTACTGAGCTTGCGCTCTAGAGCCCGTGAGCCACAACTACTGAGCCCATGAGCCACAACTACTGAAGCCGGCGCGCCTAGGGCCTGTGCTCCAAAACAAGAGAAGCCACCACAATGAGAAGCACGTGCATGGCAACGAAGAGTAGCCCCCGCTCCCAGCGCAGCAATGAAGACCCAACACAGCCAAAAATAAATAAATTAATTAAAAATAAATAAATTAGGGCTTCCCTGGTGGCGCAGTGGTGGAGAATCCGCCTGCCGATGCAGGGGACACGGGTTCGTGCCCCGGTCCGGGAAGATCCCACATGCCGCGGAGCGGCTGGGCCCGTAAGCCATGGCCACTAAGCCTGCGCGTCCGGAGCCTGTGCTCCACAACGGGAGAGGCCACAACAGTGTGAGGCCTGCGTAACACAAAAAAACAAAAAACAAAAAAAATTAATTAATTTAAAAAAATTTCTTCCTTCCGTGTGTGTCTGTGGGCAAACTTATCTAAATAGACAATACATTCATGTACTGCAGGTGCACGAACTTCAAGCCGTTTCAGAAAAGGAAATGTTAAGCAAACTCCAGGCCCCCATCTCTCAATCCCCACTGGGAAGCTGATGGGCTGTAAGGCTCAGAGGAAGAAGCAAGAGCAGTGAGCATCAGAGCCGGCCTCCTTCTCTCCATCCTGAGATGGCAGGGGAGGCAGATGGGAGCCTGCGGTCCGACCAGGAGCATGGCCACCTTTAGCAGAGGCCCAGATGGAGCAGTCGCTGTTGACAGATGCTGCTCGACTTGTCAAGAGAGCAGTTTGGTTTCTTCCATCTCATGTACGTCTCTCCTGTCCACCAGCCACCAAAGGGTTAATGACGGCGATGCTATCACAACCTGCTCACAAGCTCTTCTTTTTTTCCTCAGCCCAGAGACTTAGGAAAATATTTCTCTTATCTGCCTGTGTTTGGTTCACATTTTTTATTGTTTTTTACTGTATTAAAATGATCCCCCAAGTAAAATGTTTAAAAATGTATTGAGTGAGACGTCTCATGTCAACCCCTGTCCTCATTCCCCCAGTACTGTCACCCTGATGAGAAATCATTTATGTGGGTTTCTCCGTGATCCCTCCAAGGCTTCTTTATGCAAAAATCGAGTAAGGGAAACTATACTTTTATAGTCTTTTCTTTCATTTTACGCCATCCTGCACCCTGCCTTTTTCAGTTAACAATATTTTCCCATGTTAGAGCATAAACATCTTCCCTGTTCATTTCTGATGCCTCCAATGTCACGTTGTGTAAACGTGGTCAGCCATCCACTTGTCTTATGTACTTGTGCTGTTTCCAACCTTTTCTTATTACAAATATTGAAGCAATGAAGAACATGTTCTGTTTTCTGTATTCTAACCCATAAATTTATACTTGAATCTTCGTTAATTACATAATTTTGCTCTCTTCACCTTTTTGAGTGTCACGTTTAGCTTACTTTGTTTCATTTTTTATTGATCTAAGCATTTTATATCATGACCATTTTTCTTAGCAAAATGGCTAAATTCCAAAATTCTGATATATGTTTCATCATTATTAAATTCTGCATTTTTGGTTTACATTCCCTCTTTGACCCAAGAATTGTTCAACAGTTTTATTTTGCTTTCCAAGTGAAAGGGCCTTGTTCTAAATTGAACTGTATATTCATTGCATTGTTGCCAGATAATTTTGCTGTGCTATTTCTATATTTCTACTTCATTAGAATTTATTGAGATTTTCTTTGTGGTTTAACTGACATGTGATCAATTTTTTGTGAAGGATGTATGAACACTTAAAAAGTAGGGGGAGGTCTTCCCCGGTGGCGCAGTGGTTGGGAGTCCGCCTGCCAATGCAGGGGAAACGCCTTCGTCCCCCAGTCCGGGAAGATCCCAATGCCGTGGAGCGGCTGGGCCTGTGAGCCATGGCCGCTGAGCCTGCGCGTCCGGAGCCTGTGCTCCACAATGGGAGAGGCCACAACAATGAGAGGCCCGCATACTACACACACACAAAAAAAAGTAGGGGGAGGTTCGTGCGTTTGAAATATATCCAGAAGATCTAACTTACTGTGTTGTTTGGGTCGTCTTTATCATTGTTTTTTGTTTTGACTACTTGATATATCATACTGAGAGAGGTGAGTCTCCGCCTCTAGTTATTAGTGAACTTCTTATATCTGCTGTGGTTTCTGTCTCATGGAAGTTTCCACTGTCATTTGCTGCATAAATATTCTTCATTATTGCATCTTGTGTGAATTGCAGCCTTGAGCATTATAAGATTTTTTTTTGTCATTATTTATGTTCTTTAGCCTGAATTCTACCTTGTTTGACGTTAAGATTATAACCTTTATTTCTATTTCTGTTTACATTTTCCTGGCATAACTTTGTCATTTTATTTCTTAATTGTTTTTAGTTTTCTCTCTTATACACAGCATAGAGTTGTGTGTGCTTTGTAACCCAGGCTGAATTTTTTTTAAGTGAGTTAATCCTATTTCTATTTACTCATGTAACAGGTAAGTATGTACTCTCATCTGTAATATCAATTCATACTATATTTATATTATGTATGCATGAATATGTATGTTTAATTTTTACAGTGTGCTCCCTTTGCTCCTTTTTGTTTGCCGTTGTTGGTTATTTTTCTAATATTTAGAAAGTTATTTCTTTTGTTCTTGGAATTACTTTTACATTAAACTTTTACATAATGTCCTTAATTCCCTCTTTGCTTTAGACATTATATATTAGTTTCCTATTATAAGCAACAATTAGTTTATAAGCTCTTCCCTTTCCTTCACCACCTAATTTGAAGCAATACAATTATTGCCTTTTACATTTGCCTTGTACTATACAATAAGCTAAAACATTTACTACCTGATTTGTCAGCCTCAGAGGATAATTTTTGACTCCCAGCTATTTCCCCTGAAGCAAGCAATGATCTTACACAACTTTCCATCTTTGTTTTCCATTCTCTCATTTTTTTGGTGTATTATTTCTACATTTTCAGAGGGTATAAAATGTACCTGTTACTTTGTTACAATTATCTATAACTTTCCTTTGGTCTGAGTTTCAAAGTTAAATATATTTAATATTCACCACTAGTCCTTTTCCTAAAACCTCCCCAATCCCATCTTGGTTGGCCAAAGCTCATTCTCTAGTAGATTCTCCAGCAAGATATGTTCAAAACTGTTGGTCTTTATAGCTCTGAGCAACTTGCCTGGGTATAAAATGTTCAGTTTACACTTTTCCCCTTCGGATGTCTTATAAATTGTTTAATGACATTTGCTATAGGATGTTCCTATTGAAAAGCTTTATGCCAACCTGATTTTCTTTCCCTTAAAAGGACTTTCCTTTACCTGGATGTCATAAAAATACTTGCTTTATTTTCCAAATCAAATATTATAATCGGTTATGAGTCAGTGTTAACAGTTTGGGGTCAACTTTCACTTTCAGTATACACATTAACATCTGTTTCTTTTCAAGAAAAATATCATAAATTATACTCTCAATATTTGTTCTTTGCTCCACTGTGCTTATTTTCTTTTTTGGGAGTTTCAATTATAGAAATGTTAGATTCCCTTTGCCTCTCCTCTATATCATTTTCTCCACATCCATTTTTAAAATATATTTTTTATTTTTTTCCTATTGTCTCAGTTCTAATCTTCATGTTCTCAATTACTGTTCAGACCATGACTATTTCATTTTGTTCTGCATAATTCAGTCTTCTTTTCTGAAATGGTCTTATTCTTCTATTGTGAGTGTGTGTGCGCGCATATATTAATGAGGCTTTTTTTTTTTTTTTTTTTTTTTTGCAACACGTGGGCCTCTCACTGTTGCGGCCTCTCCCGTTGCGGAGCACAGGCTCCAGACGTGCAGGCTCAGAGGCCATGGCTCACGGGCCCAGCCGCTCCGCGGCATGTGGGATCTTCCCGGACCCGGGCACGAACCCGTGTTCCCCGCATCGGCAGGCAGACTCTCAACCACTGCGCCACCAGGGAAGCCCTGAGGCATTTTTTTTTAATGTTGAAATTTGGCTCTTCCAAGTGTGGCAAGGCCTATATATATATTAGTGTGAATAAAAATTAAGGCTCACCATCCCTTTCTGCACCAAGCTAAGCATTTAGCTTTAGGAATGGAAATGGTATTGTGCGGACTTATCTGAAAATTCTGTCTATTTCACAGGTGACCCACACGGAAATTTAGTGAAATACTGTAGAATACCATAGTTATTTAATCAAAACAATTCATTAAGGCAGAGAAACAGTTTTAAAATTATAATATATGTGAAAATAATAATATATGTAAAAATGTGTCTGAAAAATATATATGTGAAGTATATATTTTTTAAGTAATTTATTTTAACTAAAAATATTTACTCACCATTCTTTTGATTGGTCAATAGTCAGTCCTTGCTTTCCATTTTTCTTTTTTTATGAAGTTTTTTTTTTTTGATATGGACCATTTTCAAAGTCTTTATTGAATTTGTTACAATATTGCTTCTATTTTATGCTTTGGTTTTTTGGCCCCAAGGCATGTGGGAACTTAGCTCCCCAACCAGGGATCGAACCTGCACCCCCTGCATTGAAAGGTGAAGTCTTAACCACTGGACCGCCAGGGAAATCCCAGTCCTTGCTTTCAAAATGGGTGACCAGTAATTAAAGCTCCACACCATTTTACTATTTTGTTTTTGCGTGATTTGCACTCAATGCAATGTCTATGATGTCTAATTTCAGTTTCTTTAACGTTGATGGAATGTAAGGCCCCTTGGGGAACAATATGGAAGGGGGGGGTTGATCTCTCAGAATTTTCTTGATATCTTACAGTCATCTCATTCACACCTAAAACAACAGCAAAGTTTTAATAATTTTTCAAATTCTTGTTGAATATTTAACTTTGTTTCCATAGGCATAGCAACATTTTTCAGTTATATTTCATTATATCACATAATATTTAATTGAGATATATTGTTATAATAACAAAATCAGCTAGCATAAACCCAATTGACTCTTAGATCTGGAGTGAGCAGACATGGATGGGATACTAAAAAGCAGCCAACAGCGTACTACGGGTGGTGGCATCAGTCAGTACATTTTAAAGAAAGAGTTAAGAGTATTGGTTAATTTGGTGGGTGAGTTTTGCGCATGCCAGTTAAGAGAGTTTCTGCTGCGTTGAGAGTGTATATAGTTACTCCAGGGCATCCTAAGCTTTCCAGAGCTTTTCAGTTGTTATCAATGTGAAATGAGCCATTTCCTATGAAGATAGCAGAGGCAGATCTCTTGTCTACTTTGCTGCTGGTTTCTATGTTTCCATGGATCCAGGATTCTGCTATTATATGCTCAATGTTACAGAATTATGCCACTCCCCACTTCACCCCTCTGTGCTTGCTGAATGCTGAGTCCTTTCTCTGTCCAATCAGTTTTTGTGATCCTATCATTGCCACCTGCCCCAGCATCTTTATTAGCTTTTTAAGAGAGTTTGTTGTGTTCAGGACCCTCTAAGATATGCTGTGGCAATTTTATTCCTTTGCTTTATTTCTCAGCATCAAGCCTACATTCAAAATGCTTTCATTGCTGATTTTCCAATTTATTTCTAAGTTGAAGTAATGAGTTTCCTTCACAAGATCATTAAGATTCATCACAGAGTTCTGACCTTTAAGTGCTAAGAAAATGCTATGGACTGAATGTTTGTGCCCCACCCAAAATTAATTTTTGAAGCTCTAATACCCAGTGCGGAAGTATTTGGAAGTGGGGCGTTTGGGAAGTAATTAGGTTTAGATGAGGTCATGAGGGTAGAGCACCCCTGATGGGACTAGTGTCCTCACAGGAAGAGGAGGAGACCAGAGCTTCCTCTCTCTTTCTGCCATGTGAGGACACAGCAAGTAGGTGGCCTTCACACACCAAGAAGAGAGCCCTCACCAAAACCCAACCCTGCCACCACCTTGTTCTCAGAACTGTGAGAAATAAATTTCTGTTGTTTAAGAAATCACGCAATCTATGGTATTTTGTTAAAGTAACCCAAACCAACTAAGACAGAAAATACTAGAACAGTCTGAAAGTCATGCAAATTAGCCTTGAAATAGTGTCTCTTCGCAGTCATGGGAAAAAATAAGAGGGCAGCAAGGCTAGAAGGCACTGACTCAAGCTTTTGCATAGGTGGAAGTGGCACCTCCAGCACTGGGGGAAGTTCTGTGAGGAGAACATATCACTGCATTGTGAGGTGACATAAATAGAGTTTAATCAGCTAACTTTTTTTAAGAGAACGGAAAGAACTGAGATGCTTTGATTCTCAGAAACATGAGGTGACCCACTCCCTCATTTCCAAAGCTACATACAGTCTCTTCCTCCTTTTTAGATGTTTATGCACTTGCTTTCTTTCTCACTTGCCTTCATACTTCTATTACTCCTTTTGGAGGTTTTCACTTAAAGACTTACAAACTGTGCCTTGCACTCCCTTAGTTAAGAGGTGTTACAAAATAGTGTGTAATAAACATAGAAAAGCCTTAGAAGGAAAACGTGTTTTGATATTAGATGGTAAAATAATTGCTTATAAAAAGGCACATTGATTCAGAGTTGGATGAAGGATCGATCTCAGTGGGAAAAACAGGTTAAAATCTATGCCTATTATGATCACATTTTTTATAAACATAAAAGTCTAAATATAAATATGTGTGTGTGTGTGTGTGTGTGTGTGTGTGTGTATACACACACATATACCTACACATTGTGTTTGGATGAGTGAATGCTAAGAAAAAAAATCTGGAAAAGTATATGCCAAAAATGTAAATGTTAATCCCCAAGAAAAAAGGAATTCAGATGAATATATGTTACAAGTATATCAAAACACATTTTTAACCCACTACAGAGTTTAATGTCAGCCTGGTCTCCCTTGTATCCCTTCCAAGGAAATCTACTCACTGAAATACCAAAACACTGTTAATCTTCTGGGCATGGTCTTAAGGACGTTAGAATCAGTCTTCAGTGTGTACATGTTCATTGATCTGTATGATGAGGAGATACAGAGATATTAGGGGAAATCATTAGTAAGAATGAAAGTTCACAAAATGTGAAAGAAAATATTTGAAAGTCAGAACCAAAAAAAAAAAAATGACTACATTCATCAAGTACAAGGACCAATAAGACAAAGCATATTACTTCTTCATCCTATTCATGTGTCAATCAACTGGAGTGTAACAGAGGGCATATGCACAAGGTATCAGTCTGCCTCGAGCAAATGTTACTCAAACACAAAAATCTTCTTTGTCAGCACACTGCCAAATTCAAAGAGTAAGGAATTATTAATACAGGGAAAGTTTGAAGGGCTCTTATTGATTCATAAAATTTTTCTCAAAAGTGGGCCTAAAGCAAAGCTTGGAAAACAAGAAGTTCAAGGATCTATGAAAGTGTAAACTGAAGTTAAACTGGTTATACCAAGGCCTAGACTGGCTGCACAACCCCCTTGCTGAGTTGCTGGTGCACAATCTCAAGACACTCAGTGTTGCGGGGAACTGGAGGGAAGAAAGAGGAGCATACATGAAAGATTTCTATTCACTTCCAAAGTATAATATCAAAAAAAGGATATCAAACCCTCTCTGTTGGTCCTGGTCCACTGAGCCCAGATTGAAGGAACTCTTCCTACTTATTGATTTGCGAGGAGTGAAGCAAAGTATTGCAGGAGAGATGAGAATAGAAAAAGAGAAGGGCAGTCTGATATGAGTCTGACTTACAGATCATAGTGCCAATTAGAAAGCAAAGTTTTCATTTCCCAGGCTTCTTTACCCGTGTTCTACCTTCAAATAAGGGGAAGGGTGGAAATTCATCTGATTTAACAACACTGAGCAAGATCACAGTCAAGTGTCCATTCATTCATCATCCAACAAATATTTATAGAGGCAATGCCAGGTGTCCAGCAATGCACTGAGGATGTAACAGGGTCCAAGACGTAGTCTTTGCCCTTCAGGAATTTATTTTAAGATCAGGGAGGAGTTAAAGATAGCATTTCCGTAAAAATCACATTTCTCTTTTTTTCTTTCAGTTTTATTGAGATGCAATTGACACATAGCACTGTATAAGTTTAAGGTGTACAGCAGAATGACTTGACTTCCATATATTGCAAAATGATTACCACAGTAAGTTTAGTTACCATCCCTCACCTCATAGAGTTTAAAAAAAGAAAACGTTCCTTGTGATGAGAACTTGGGGATCTACTCTCTTAGCAACTTTCAAATATACCATATAGCAGTGTTAACTATAGTCATTGGCTGTACATTATATCTGCAATACTTATAACTGGAATTTTTGACCTATTTTGTATTTTTGACCTATTTCAAAATTCACCCATTAATGAAACATTTTTAAAGTTTCTATAATATGCTAGGTTCTGTGTCTAGAAATACAGAGATAATAATATCTGATTTCTGTCCTGCAGGATATAATATTCCAGCACAGATTCAGCTATATTAACAATCAAACAAGCAAGAAAACAAGATATAAACATCCAGATTTTGTAATATGACATTGTAGACTCAATCCCCATCCCTCAACTAGAAACATGCTGAAATATGGAATAAAATAAATCAAAGTTTTTAAAAAAAAACAAACTCAAAAGAAAGAAAGGAAATTCTCTGGTTGCCAACAATTATAGAACTAATCGGTCTCTTCAAATATAAACAGAAAATTTATAATAACTAATCACATATTTGCTGTAAAATCCATGCCAAGGGAATTAATAGGATTTTAAAATTTTGTTTTGTTTTTGGTATTCCAATGAATGAACTCTATAATCTGCAGAGGATTAGAAATGAGTTCTTTATATAGATAGTTTATATTCATCTGAGCTCTTTTTTATCCCCAATAAATTGTAAACAGCTCTGTTTTTGTAAAATAAAAATACATATCCACATTTCAAATTAAGAAAATACAGTAAAATGCAAAGAAAATAAAAAAAGCCTTTTTAAATTCCAGCACTTAGGGATAACTACTATTAACTTTCTGGTATATAAACTTCCATATTTTTTTCTTTGCATTCACTCATTAAAACATAATATGAGCATATATATATATTTATATATTTCTTAATTTACAAAAATTTAGTTTCATGTAGACCACTGCTTATAAAAATTAGAAATCAAACACTATGCATTTTGAATTTTAAAATTACCATTAAATTATTCATCAGTTTCTGGGAAAATCAAAATGCAGACTGTATAGAATATATGAAACAGAGCAACAACAGAAATAACAAAACTCATATGATAACTTCATATCAAAATTTGTAGGATGCAGCCAAAGCTGTACATGGAGGGAAGTACTAGTTTTATATATTAATAAAGGAAGCATTATAGAAATGCAATGAGCTAAGTATTCAAATTAAGAAGTTAGAAAATTAACCATTGAATAAATGCAGAAGAAAACTGGAAGGAAATAAAAAATCAATAAAGTAAAAATAAATAATTTATCTGGAGGATCTTCAAAAAAAAGTTATTTGAAAAGTCTAATAAAATTAACCAACCATTGGTAAGACTGACCAAGAAGGAAAAAAAACGGATGTGACAAACACTGTTAGAAATAAAAAGAAATAGTATCATATAGAGAAGCCGTTTTAAATTGAAAGATTTACCAAATGTTTAAGAAATTGTCTGTGCCCTCTGTAAAGCAAAACTTTCTGGAGAACAGAAAGGTCAAGCTTTTTAGCTCATTTCATATAGAATAAAATAATTTTGATTTAAAAAACAAAGATAATAAAAGAAGGAAATATTATAGGCCAGTATTTTTCATGAATGGAGAAGCAAAACGTCAGACTAAACAATTAGAAAACCACAACCTCACAGTCATTAGGATAGCTACTTTCAAAAAATAGAAAATAACAACTGTTGGCAAGAATGTGTAGAAACTGGAACCCTTGTGCACTGTTGGTGAGAATGTAAAATGGTGCAGCCTCTATCAGGTACAGTATGGCTGTGATCCAGCAATTCTAAATACTTCTGGGTGTATATCCAAAAGTATTAAAAACAGGATATCAAAGGATATTTGTACACCGTACTCGTAGCAGCATTATTCACAATAGCCAAGAGGTAGAAAGCAATCTAAGTCTTCATTGATTGAAGAATGGTTACACAAAATGTGCTATATACATACAAGGGAATATTGGTCACCTTAGAAAGGAAGGAAATTCTGACACATGCTATAAAACGCATGAACCTTGAGGACGTTATGCCAAGTGATATTAGCTAGCCAGTCATAAAAAGAAAAGTATTGTATGATTCCACTTATATGAGGTACTTAGAGGACTCACATTTATAAAGACAGAAAGTAGGATGGAGGTTGCCAGGGTTGGTTGGAGGGAGGGAGAAATGGAAGCTGTTGTTAATAGGTATAGAATTTCAATTTTGCAGGATGAAAGACTTCTGAAGATTGGTTGCACTGCAGTGTGAATGTACTTAACGTTACTGAACCATACATTTAAAAATGGTTCAGATGGTAAATTTTATGTTATACCTATTTTACCTCAGTTTTAAAAATTAGCATGCCAAATTTAGCAAGGATATCAGAGGGAAACTTGTATGTTTAAACATTAAGAGCAGCAGAAATGATAAATATCTGGGTAAATATCAAGGACTATTTTTTTCTCCTCTCAAGTTCTTTACAATATCTTTGATTGCTGAAAAGCAAAAATTATAACACTGTCTGGTGGAGTTGTCAATGCATGTAGATGTAATACATGTGACAACTGTAACATGAAAATCTGGGGGAGAGTAAAGGGACCTATTTAGTTCTAAGGAATCTACACTGTATTTGAAGTGATAAAATACTTAAAACTTATATAAGGAAAACCTTAAAATCATCATCAATTATAAATTTAAAAATGAACAAATAGAAAATTGAGATATGTATTATAATCTCCAGAGCAAACAATTAAAAGATACAAAAGAGATAAAGTCTAAAATTTAATAGATAAGTTAACATGGAATATTAAAATAATTTAAATAATCCAAAAGAAAGGAAGAAAAGGGAAACATATGAGCAGGAGGACAAACAGTAAAGTTCAATCACATCAATAGCAATAATTTTATTAAATTTAAATGATAAATGAACTTAACATAACAAATGAAAGACAGAAATTGCCAGATTTAGTTTTAAAAGACCCAGTCATATGCTGTCTATAAGAAACACACTTTAAGTATAAGCACGTAGATGGGTTAAAAAATTTTAATGGAAAAAGTCATACCATGCAAACACAAATCAAAAGAAAGCTGAGTGGTTATATTAATACTAGTCAAAGTGAACTTCAGAACATGAGTATTACCAGGGATAAAGAAATACATTAAATAATGACAAAAAAGGTCATTGTAACAAGAAAACATAACAAACCTAAACAAGTATTAACCTAAAAACAGAGACCAAAACACACTGAGAAAAATCTGGTAGAAGAGAAAGAGAAAATAGAAAATCCACGATTATTATTGAAGACTTAAACACTCAAAGGAGTTATTGTTGATAGAACAAGTAGACAGAAAATAAGATATAGAAGACATGAACAAAATTAGCAACCAACTTGGTTTAATCAACACTTACAGACAATTCATCCTACAATAGCAGAATACAAATTCTTTTTGAGTGAATATGGCATATTCACTAAGATGGATCATATTCTGCGTTATAAAATAAACCTTAACAAATTTAAAAGAGTAGAAACCACACAAAATATGTCTGTTGTCAACAACTGAATTAAACTTGAAATCAATAACAGAAAGACAGCTGGAAAGTCCCCCAAAATTTGGAAATTTAAATAGCACACTTCTAAATAATTCATGGGTCAAAGTAGAAGTTATAAGTGAAATTAGAAAATATTTTGGGTTGAATGAAAATGTCAATGCAAAATATCAAAACATGTAGGATGCAGATAAAGCAGTGTTTAAATAGATATTATGGCACTGAATACTTATATTAGAAAAAAATATCTGAAATCAGTGATCAAACTTCCGTGTTAAGCAACTAGAGAAAGAAGAGCAAGTTAAACCCAAAGCCAGCAGAATGAAGGAAACAGTAAAGATCAGAGTGGAAATCAATGAATAAAAATCAGAAAAAGGGCTTCCCTGGTGGCGCAGTGGTTGAGAGTCCGCCTGCCGACGCAGGGTATATGGGTGCGTGCCCCGGTCTGGGAAGATCCCACATGCCGCGGTGCGGCTGGGCCCGTGAGCCATGGCCGCTGAGCCTGCGCGTCCAGAGCCTGTGCTCCGCAACGGGAGAGGCCACAACAGTGAGAGGCCCGCGTACCACAAAAAAAAAAAAAAAAATCAGAAAAAGCAATAGAGAATATCAATGGGAACAAAAGCTAGAAATTAATAACAAAGACGAACACAGTTCTATTTCTGGCTATAATGAACTAGCTTGTACTACACTAATCTTCCCACAAAAAGCAACAAAGTAAATAAGTAAAATGCAAATAAAAAGTTTTTGCA
Source organism: Grampus griseus (assembly GCF_964374135.1). Lineage (NCBI taxonomy): Eukaryota > Metazoa > Chordata > Mammalia > Artiodactyla > Delphinidae > Grampus > Grampus griseus. Next base: position 77,846,116 of record NC_139007.1, read on the forward strand.
ACATATATGAATTATCAGAGAATTAGCAAATTATCCAGAACCTGAGAGGTCAAGATGCCAGAGAAAAGGGAATTAAATCCATGTCATCCCAACATTCTTTGCCATTTTCCTCTGAACTCGTCTAACAATTTGAATGTGGTACAGGGCTTGTAGACTGAGAAATACAATAGGAGGATGGGAGTTGGTAGATCAGTTATTTTGTCTTACTGTATGACAGTGGGAAAGTTCTGAGGAACGTGATACACATTATTTTCAGAGGGTCTCAAATAGCATTAAACCCTAGCTTTCAAGGTGGTAACCAGGTTAGTAATATGCCCTTTATTGACTTTTCTATCTTTTTCTGTCTCACTTTTTCCACTTCCTTCTTGAAATTTCTAGGATTACCACTCAAAAATACTACCTGAGCCCATGTAGCTTTTTCAGTGTGTGATTTTAAGGGAACCCTAAGATAATAACTCTCTCAGTAAGCAAACAGTAAAAATACCAGTAAAATATAGATTTTGAACAACATAATCAACAAACTTAACCTAATTGAAATATATGGAACACTGTACCCAGAAACCACAAATACAAAGAGTATTATTTAGAAATGTATCTTTAAATTTCTAAACGTTAGGGAATTTTTGTCTTTGCTACTGATTTCTAGCTTAATTTCATTCTGATTAGAGAACATATGCTTTATACCCTTTAAAGTATTCTGTGTTTTGCTTTACAGCCTAGCATATGGTCAATTTTGGTAAATGTTCCATGTGTATCTGAAAGGAGTTTGTATTCTGTATTTTGCAGTGTGGTATCTTGGCTGGGATTCTGAAACAGATAAAGTACATTAGGTAAAAATTAAGGAAATTTGACTAAAGTATGCACTTTAGTTAATAATAATGTATCAATTTGGCTCATTAATTGTATCAAGTATACCATAATAATGTAAGATGTTAATATAGAAGAAATTGGGTGTGGAGCATATGGGAATTCACTGTACTGTCTTTACAATTCTCTTTACAGTTTTGTAAATCTGAAACTTCTCTAAAGAAATAGTTTATTTTTAAAATACAATTATAATCACTTTAAAAATAGAATGCCTAGGTATAAAGCTAACAGTATCTGTAAAGGGTTTGTATGCTGAAAATTATAAAATATTGATGCAATAAATCAAAGAAGATCTAAATGAAGAGAGATAGAACTTTCACGGGTTGGTAGGCTCAACACAATAAAGATGTTAATTTTCCTCAAATTGATATCCAGGGTAACATAATTCCTATGAAAATCCCAGCAGAGACTTTTTTTATATAAATATACAAAAGAGTCTTCTAAAATTTCTATGACAAAGCAGAGGAATTATAATAGCTAAAAATTTTGAGAAAGAAGAATTAAGTCAGAGGAATCCCCCTATCCAATTTCAGTATTCATTATATGCAAACAATAATTGAGATTATGTTAAATTGGCTGAGGGATAAACACAGCAACCCAGAGAACAGAATAGAAATCTTAGAAATAGACTCACACAAGCACAGCCAACTGACTTTTGGCAAAGGTACAAGAGCAACAGAATGGAAGAAAGATAGTCTTTTCAACAAGTAGTGCTGGAGCAACTGGATATCCTCAGGTAACTAATAAACCTCTACTTAAATCTCATACCTTATACAAAAATTAACTGCAAATTGATCATAAATTTACATGTAAAGCTATAAAACTGTCAGAAGAAAACATAAGTTAAAATATTTGGGACCTAGGGCTTATTTAAGAGCACTTAGACATGACACCAAATGCACAATCCATAAAAGAAAAAAATCAACAAATTGGAGTTGATCAAAATTTAAAACTTTTGTTCTGTGAAAGACCCTGTTAAGAAGATGAAATGACAAACTATGAACTGGAAAAATATGTTTGCAAACCACAAAGGACTCATATCTATAATGTATAAAACTCTTAAAACTCAATAGTGAAACAAACAATCCCATTAGAAAAGTGGCAAATCACAATCAGTGACACTTCACCGATGAGGATATACAAATGGTGAATAAACACAAGAAAAAATGTTCACCATAACCAGGAAATGCAAATTAGGACTGTGACAAGTTATCATTACATACCTATTACAATAGCTAAAATAAAATAGTGACAACACCACATGGTGGTGAGGATGCAAAGAAAGTGGATTTCTCATAGTTGGTGGTAGGAACTCCAATGGTACAGCTATTCTGAAAAATAGTTTGGCAATTTCTTTAAACACAAAAATGTGCTTACATTTACAACCTAGCAAACACTCTTATGCATTGTCCAGTGAAATGAAAACTTAAATGTTCACAAAACAACTTGTATGTGGATATTCAACAGATCCATATCTGGGGAAATCAGCTGGCTCCCCCAAGTAATATAGCATCACCATGATGGTAGCTACTCAATTCCAAATGCAGAATTTAGTTCAACTTGACATTGCATGGCTGAAATGAAACTTTCCATTCTACGAAGTTTATCACCATGGGCAGAATTCACACAGGTCAGAATGAAAGATTCATTTCATGAGAGTTACCAAAAAATATTGGCTTTAACATGGGTGATGCCTGTAAAAATTTTTCTAAAAAACAAAAGGAGAATAAGGCCAAAAAAAAAAACGTTTGGAGAGACAAAATGGCAGCTGTTCTTAGCGAATAATATTCTAAATATATTGGCATATTAGCTTCCAAAATAATTCCTTAATGGCTGAAACTAGTTAGTACTATTTAGTCTGAACTTTTGACATTTTGTCTGGGGGTAACACCATCTGAATATACCTCCTCTTTTGTCATTGAAATGGTCAGAAATATAACAGTGTGAGAGGGAACGGAAGATTTAGCAAGGCTGCAGAACATGTCATTTATTCCATGTTCAAAGGCAATAGTAAAAAGGAAGCCAAGAAGATGTCTATATTCTTCTGTGAGAATTCTATTGTTCATCATGTTCTAATTATGAAATTTGAACTTGAAAGGATGAAAGGGAAGCTCAATCAGCAGTATAAAAGTTATCTTCTCTGGAAATAGTTCTAAACAATTTAAATGGCAGGTTTATCTATCCTGGACTGACTGACCCACTAGTTAAATTAATATTCTATAATACTCAAAACAGTCTGCAAAGCCACATTTCTTGATTCACTTGTGTTCTAAATTATAAGGCTATATTGCAGAGAGAAAACACTGCTAATCTTTCATGACTGTTAGGTGGTTTTACTGAAATGTAATTGTGAAAACAAATTTCTCAGGTACAGAAAAAGAAATACGTTGTCCCACTTCCTCAATTCAAAATGAATTAATTTATTCCTTAATCACAGAAAAGAAAACACTCTCCAAATTGAACAAAAAGAAATGTAGGGAATTGCCACAAAAGAGAATTTTAAAATAAAATGAGAAAAGCCTTCAAGAACACTTTCATTCCTTAGAGGCCCACAAGGGAGTTAATGGAAACTGTGGCCACAGCAATCCAGAATTAATATCTTACATTTGGGAAATCAACATATTTGGGAATCTAAAAAGAGGAAAGCTACGTGAAATGAAATCATCTTGGGTCATTATGTGTCCGCAATATTCACCCCACTCAGGCACACTCAGACATATGTTAAAGACATAACTGTCTCTACTTCCATTTGAGACTCTTTTCAATAAATGAAAGTCCAACCACAAAAGCAGTTGACAATGTGAAATTACAAAAAAGCTGTCAGAAGGCCTGTGTGGGAGATACATTCACCATAAGCACAAGGGCTAGGAATCTGAGAAGCTTTTTAAATGGATTCAGAGACCTCTGAAAAAAAAAAAAAAGGTCTCCTTCTCCAGTAATTGAATTTGACACCAATGTTCTTTGGATGCTAGGGCTGTACAGGGTATTTTCCCATCCACATCTAGGCTAAATTGGAGATGGTGACCTCTGATAGACTAGAGCAATCCAGGAAGTAATAGAAACCTCACTTCATAGAAACTAGTGACAGGTTGGGATTAAATGCTGTGCTGGCCAGGAACAGTCAAATTCCTTTTCAGGGAGCCTACAGGCTTCCAAAGGAATGGAGATTTTAAACATCACTCTATAAATGCTTCTTTTTCCAGCTTGCTTTAACTAAATTGAACATGATAATCTAAGGTCACCTCAGATTTGGGACACAGGCAAGCCATAAATCCAAATGAGATGTCCTAACTTCCTAAATTCAATGCCATTTTACAGAATTCAGTAACAATTGGTAAGGACTGGGGCATGCAGACAGAAGTTTATATATAAGGATGTTCCTTAACTGTTGTTTAAAATAGTGAGAGAAAAAAAAGCCTAAGTATGCAAGAACAAAGAATTGGTTAGGATAAGGTATAGCATAAAATGGAAGTTTGTGCCATAATTTAAAATAATCATTTTTTATAAGTTTCAGGTGTACACCATTATAGTTCAACATCTGTACACACTACAGAGTGATCACCACCAAAAGTCTAATTACCATTAGCCACCATACAGGTGACTCCCCCTTCCCCTACTTTGCTCACCTCCAACCCCTTCCTCTCTGGTAACCACTAATTTGTTTTATTTTTTGTTTTTGTTTTATTTTTTGTTTCACTCGTATGTGGAATTCCACATGAGTGAGATGTTTCCACATGTGAGTGAAACCATATGATATTTGTCCTTCCCTGACTTATTTCACTTAGCAAAATACCCTCAAGGTTCATTAGTGTTGTCACAAATTCATTCCTTTTTATGGCTGAGTAGTATTCCATTGTATATATGTGCCACATCATCTTTATCTATTCATGCATCAGTGGACACAGGTTGTTTCCCTAACTTGGCTATTGTAAATAATGCTGAGATGAACACAGGGATGCAAACATCTTTTCATATTAGTGTTTTCATGTTCTTTGGATAGATCACTATGTTAGTGATAGCTTCATATGATAGTTCTGCTCTTAATTTTTTGAGGACTCTCCATACTGTTTTCCATAGTGGCTGTACCAGTTTACAATCCCAATGAACATGTACTAGAATTCCCTTTTTTCCACATCCTCTATAGCATTTGCTATTCCTTGTCTTTTTGATAATAGCCATTCTAACAGAATAGATGTGGTATAATATCTCATTGTGATTTTGATTGGCATTTCCCTGATAATTGGTGATGCTGAACATCTTCTCATGTGCCTATGGGCCATCTGTATGTCTTCTTTGGAAAAATGTCTCTTCAGGTCCTCTACCCATTTTTTTAATCAGGTTGTTTGGTTGTTGTTGAGTTGTATGACTTCTTTATATATTTTGGATATTAACCATTTATCTGATATATCATTTGTTAATATCTTCTCCCATTCAGTACATTGCCTTTTTCATTTTGATGATGATTTTCTTTGTTGTGCAGAAGCTTTTTAGCTTGATGTAGTCCCATTTGTTTATTTCTGCTTTTGTTTCCCTTGCCTTTGGAATCAGATCCACATAAACATCTCTAAGACTGATGTCAATGAGGTTACAGTCTTTTTTCTTCTAGGAACTTTATGGTTTTCAGTTTTACAGTAAAGTCTTTAATCCATTTTGAGTTAATTTTTGTGTGTAGTATAAGATACTGGTCTAGCTTCATTCTTTTGCATGTTGCTGTCCAGTTTTCCCAATACCATTTATTGACAAGATCATCCTTTCTCCATTGTATGTTCTTTGCTCCTTTGTCATACATTAATTGTTCATATATAAGTGGGTTTATTTCTAGGCTCTCAATTCTGGTCCATTGATCTATGTGTCAGTACCATACTGTTTTTACTACTATAGCTTTGTAGTTTAGTTTGAAATCAGAGAGTGTGATACCTCCAGCTTTATTCTTCTTTCTCAAGATTGGTTTGGCTATTCAGGGTCTATTGTCATTCCATACAAATTTTAGAATTATTTGTTGTAGTTCTTTGAAATATGCCATTGGAATTTTGATAGGAATTACATTGAATCTATAGATTGTGTTGGGTAATATGAACATTTCAGCAATATTAATTATTTCAATCCATAAGCATGAAATATCTTTCCAATTTTTGGTATCTTTTTCAATTTCTTTTATCAGTGTCTTATAATTTTCAGCCTACAAAAGGTATCCTTTTAAAGAATATTTAAATTTCTCAAGCTATATCATTATGAAAGCAAGATTGGGAATGATATATGTAATGGATATACATATATGTATGCACATATGCATAGAATAAAAAAAATCAGAAATTAGTGAGTGATCATCACTAGGTATAAGATTATAAATGGTTCTTATTTTTTATTGCTTTGCATATTTATTTATTTATTTATACAAATTTCTCCTTCTGGCCATGACCACTTAACTGGTACTGAACTTGCCTTCAGACAACTATAAAACTGGACAAAATATATAAGCAAACGGTTTTCAGACACTGACAAACAGGTAGTACAAGATATAATCCTTGAGAGAAGAGAAACATATGAGATAGGTCCAACTGTTTCTCCACAACTGCCCTGATTTCCTGCCTAATGGTATTTTCTGCTACAGATCAGGGAGGTGGAACCAATCAGAGCAACAGTCTTGTTCAGTTGAGGAGGCAGATATTGGAGTTGCAGGATGCAGAAGCAGGGAGAATTTTCAGAGCAGGATACATAAGAAAAGAGAGTTGTGTGTGGGGTGGGGAAGGAGTCTTTTGGGGATTCACCAGAGTGCTAAGCTAAGGATCGGACTGATCCTTAACAGGGTGAGATTCTGCAAGACCACGTAGAGATGGCCCGGTACAAGGATGAGAGCTAGCCAGTGATGTCTCAGCTTGTGCACTATCAGGAGATGCTGGAGTGCCAACTCGGTTACAATCAAGAGACTATACACTGAGTACAGTGGACATTCAGTTGACAATAATCATATGCTAGAGTAAAACGCACACCATAGAATTTGGCTCCAAACTGAAACAGATCAGTCTTCACAAATAATAAAAACAATCCTGACAGGATCAAAATAATTGGACAGAATTTAAGGTCCTTCAGGAAAAACAAATTCAACGTCTTTCATAGCAAGACGATACAACCCATACTCTACAACATATTATTCACAATGTCCAGCATAGACTCAAAATTAGTAGAAATGCAAAGAAACAGGAAAATTTGACCCTAGAGATAGAGAAAAAACAGTTAACAGTAATAGGTTCCCAAATAACCCAGATTTTAGAAAGAGCAGGTAAAACTTTAAAACAGCTATTACAAATACATTTAAGGTCTTAAAGGTAAATATGATCATAATTAATAAAATTATACAAATTTAGCAGAAAAGTACTATAAAAAAGAATCACATGGAAATTTAATAAAAGAAATGTACACTATCTGAGATGGAAAATTCATTGGATGGGCTTCCTAGCAGATTTGGAGCAGCAGAGGAAAGAGGAGCAGAGAAAAGGGTCTGTGAACTTGAAAAAAGATCAAAAAGATTTATCCAATGTTAAGGATATAGAGGGAAAAAATCAAAATAAATGAACAGAACCTCAATAACCTATAAGAAATATTAAGGTAAGAGTGAAAATAGAGCAGAACAAAAATTTAAGGAAGTGATTTTAACAGACAATTTCCCATACTGGGTGAAAAAGATCAACATATAGTTCCAAGAAGCTAACCAAATGCAAATAGGAAAAAACACAAAGAGAACCACACGTAGGCACATCATAATCAAACTGCTGAAAGAAAGTTACAGAGAAAAATCTTAAATGTAACCAGAGGATAACCATATATTATATACAAGGGAACAGCAGTATAAATAATGTGTAATGTCTCATTAGAAACAATAGAATCCATTAAAAAAATGGAATGATATCTTTAAAGTGCTGAAAGAAAAACAAATGACATTCAAGAATTTTACATCCAGAGAAAATATTCTCCAAAAATAAAAGACATTTTCAGATAATAAAAACTGAGAAAATTTGTCACCACCAAAACTTTACTAAGAAAATTCTAAAAGAAGATCTTCAGGCTGGAGGAAAGATGATACCAGATGGAAATTCAAACCTACAGAAAGGAATGAAGAGCACTGAAAGTGATAAATGTGAATGTATATATAAAAGACATTTATTTTTTCCTTTAATATCTTCAAAATCATATAACTCTTTAAAGCAAAAATTATACTACTGACTAAGGATTTAAAATGTGTAAAAGTAATATGTATAACAATAATACAGAGTATGAAGACCAAATAGAACAACACTATTGCAAGGCTATACCTTCTGAAAAGGATAGAGTGTTTACTCTAGAAAGACACTGTAAAGTACAGATGTATACTGTAATTCTTAGAACAAGCACTAAAAAAGTAAAGTATACCTGAAAATCCAATACAGAAATAAAATGAAATAATAAATTGTTCAATAATCACAAAAGAATAAGGATACAAGGAAAAATGGAAAAGAATAACTGACAGGACAAATAGGAAAAAAATAGCAAATAGAAGACTTAAATCTAACCATGTCAATAATTACTTTATATGTTATGGATCAAACACTCTAAATAAAAGGCAAAGATTTTTGAACTACATTTTTTTAAAAAAAAGCTATTCCCAACTATGTTCTGTTTACAAGAGATGCTCATTTAATAAAAAGAGACATACAAGTTGAAAAAATTTTAATGGGAGAGGATATACCAACCAAAGAGTAAATAAAAGAGAGTGGGTACATTAATATCAGATACAATGGAAATCAGGACAAGGAGAACAATAGGCATTTTTTTAAAAAAGACATTTCTTAATAGTATAAGGATCAATTATAAGGAATAGTAGTCATAAGCATGCATGAACCTAATAGTGGAGTTTCAAGATACATGAAAAAAAACAACTTAAAAGAACTAAAGGGAAAATAAGCAAATACATAATAATCGTGGGAGATTTTTAACACCATTTTTCTCAGTAATTGATAGAACAACTAGGAAAAATTCAGTAAAGATGCAGAAGATCTAAACAGTACTACACTGACCTAATGGATATGGATTAAAAATATATTCAACAATTGCAAAATACAGTCTTTTTAAGTGCACAGGGAACCTACAGTTGGGTCATAAGTTGTGATACATTTCAAAGACTAATATATTACAGAATATCTTCTCTGATCAAAATAAAATCAAATTTTAGAAATAAATGATGATATTTACAAAAGTCCTAATTATTTGAAAGTTCAACAATATGCTTCTAAATAATCCATGAGTCAAAAAAGTTATGAGAGGGCTTCCCTGGTGGCACAGTGGTTGAGAGTCCACCTGCCAATGCAGGGGACACGGGTTCATGCCCCGGTCCGGGAAGATCCCACATGCCGTGGAGCGGCTGGGCCCGTGAGCCATGGCCGCTGAGTCCGGAGCCTGTGCTCCACAACGGGAGAGGCCACAACAGTGAGAGGCCCGCGTACCGCAAAAAAAAAAATAAAAGTTATGAGAAAAATTAGAAAATTTTTAAAATGAAATATAATGAAAATACAACATATCAACATTTGTGAGATATAACTAAAGTAGTGATTGAAGAGAAATTTAAAGCTTTATATTTAAAAGGAAGAAAAATAAAGATCACTTTCTATTACAATAAGTTAGAAGAAAAATTAAACCAAAGTAGTTTGAAGAAAGGAAATGATAAAAATGAGTGCAAGTCAATGAAACAGAAAACAAATAGTAGAGAAATTTAACGAATCCAGAAATCGGTTCTGTGAAATAATTAATAGAATTGCTAAACTCTAGCAAGAGTGATCAAGAAATATAAGAGCAGAACCTCATGAAATCCAAAGCATACAACAGAGAAAATTAAGTCAGAAGTTGGCTCTCTGGAAAGATTAATAAGATGGATAACCTGAGCAAGACTGATGAATTTCTAAACAAAGAAGAGAAAACACAAATTATTAAAATTAGGAATGGTAAAGGGGATATTTCTTCATATTTCACAGGCATTAAAAAACTACCAAGGGAGCATTGTGAACAACTTTATGTCAATAAATTTGACAACATAGATGAAGTGAACAAATTCCTTGGCAAAATAGCATATGTAAATTAAAACAAGATGAACCAGAAAATCTAAATACACTCTATTTATTTAAGAATTTCCATTTTTTATTAAAATCTTCCCACAAAGGAAACCCCAGGCCCAACTGTTTTCACTGATGAATTCAAATGTTAAGGAAGAAATAATGCTAAATTTACACAAAGTCTTTAAGAAGATGGAAGAGGAAGGAACATTTCTCAACTCATTTAATGAGGCCATAATAAACCTAATACAAAGACATGATGATGAAGTTACAAGATTACGAAGATTACAAAATAACAGCCCAATTTTTCTCATGATTATAGACCCAAAATCCTCATTAAAATATTAACAAGTTGAATCCAACAACACAGAAAAAGGATAATACACCACAACTAGGAACAGTTTGTCTCTGCAATGCAAGGTCATTTTAACATTCAAAACTCAATCACTATAATCCACAAATTTAATAAACTAATAAACAACCACACGTTCATCTCAATAGATGAAGAAAAAGCATATAACAAAATTCAATGTCAATTTGTCATAAGTACTCTTAGCAAACTAAGAATAGAAGGGAACTTCCTCAACCTGAAAAGGGGCATTTTCAAAAAAACTGGCAGCTAACATCATATCTAATAGTGAAGACTGAAAACGTTCTTCTTGAGATAAAGAAAAAGGAGAGAATGTCACCAATTCTATTCAATAATGTACTGCAGTGCTTAACCAGTGTGAAAAGACAATTAAAAGCCTTGAGAGGAAGAAGTAAAATTGCATCTATTTGCACATGACTTGATTGTCTTCATTAAAAAAAAAAAAAATCCTAGGAAATCTACAAATGAATACTAGAATTAAAAGTGAATTTACGAAATTTATGAAGTTAAATATAAAATAACCAATTATCTTTCTTTTATCTTATTTGCTTACTAACAGCAAAAATTGGTAAGCAAAATTTTATTAACAAGTCCATTTGCAACAGTATCAAAACTCCTTGAGCTAATAAGTGAACGCAGCAATATCATAAGGATAGGGAAATAAATCAACAAACAGAATCCAGAATCCAGAAGTAGAGCCACACTCATACAATCATTAATTTTTTTACAATGGCATCTAAGAAATACAATGGGGAAAGGACAGTCGTTTCAACAAATGGTGTTGCTGTAACTGTATATCCATATGGAAAAAACATTGAACCTGAATCCTTACTTTATACAATAGGCAAAAATTTATCCAAGATGAACCATAGATCTAAAGCTTCTAGAAAAATTAAAATAGGAAAATGTCTTCACAGCCTAAGCACAGGGTGCTTAGACAAGACTCCAACAGCAATGACCATAAAAGAAAAATATTGATAAACTGGACTTCATCCAATGAAAAACTTTTTCTTATCAAAATATATCATTCAGAAAATGAATAGGCAAGAGTGAGAGAAAATATTTATAAATTATCTGACAAAAGGCTTGTATGTAGAAATGTTAAGAACAATCCAATAATAAAAAGACAATTCCATTAAAAATGAGCAAAAAGGGCTTCCCTGGTGGCGCAGTGGTTGAGAGTCCGCCTGCCGATGCAGGGGACACGGGTTCGTGCCCCGGTCCGGGAAGATCCCACATGCCGCGGAGCGGCTGGGCCCGTGAGCCATGGCCGCTGAGCCCGCGTATCCGGAGCCTGTGCCCCGCAACGGGAGAGGCCACAACAGTGAGAGGCCCGCATACCACAAAAAAAAAAAAAAAGAGCAAAAAATTTAGACACATTACAAAGTGTTCAACATCATTAGTTATTGTAAAATATGCAAACTAAAACCACTACACACCCACTAGACTAGCAGATATTAAAAAGACTTTCAATCCCAAATATTTGTGAGAATGTAGAACTTGAGCTCCCATACGCTGTTGACAGGAGTATGGAATGGTACAACCCACTGGCAGATCATTTGTCAGTTTCTTATAAAAACTACTCTACCCAACGGCTGAACAATGCCATGCCTAAGAATTTACTTATAAGAAATGAAAATACTTAGCCACAGAAAGACTTGTAGAAGAAGGCACATAGTAACTGTCTTCATTAGAGCAGCAGACCGGAAGCTACCCAAATGTTCATCAACAGGAGAATGAATGGTTTATTCACACAATGGAAGACACTAGGCAATAACAGGTAACAGACTCTGATACAATACCATGGATAAATCCCTGCTGAATAAAAGATGGTGGACACAAATACTACGTACTGTAGGATCTTACTGATATAAAGCTCTGAAAAAGAAACATGATGTAAGGTTGAAAACAATCAGAAAAGTGGATGTGTTGGGGGCTGTGTTGACAGGAAGAGGCAAGAGGGAACTTGCTGGGTGATGATCTCAAGACGGTGGCATCTCCAGGAGCCCCCTTGAAATATGACCACATCCAGAAGCAGAGCAGAGATCATCTTTTCTCAGGGTCTCTTCCACAAAATAAAGATTGATAAAATTGATGTTTTTTAAAAAATTATGTTGTAAAAAATATCACTATAAATAAAATCAAAAGAAAAATGGCAAAGAGAAATGGACGGCTGTAAAACATGAAATATACAATGGGATCAGTACACAGAGACTTTCTACAAATCAATAAGAAACAAAATAGGGCTTCCCTGGTGGCGCAGTGGTTGAGAGTCCGCCTGCCGATGCGATGTACGGGACACGGGTTCGTGCCCTGGTCCGGGAAGACCCCACATGCCGCGGAGCGGCTGGGCCCGCGAGCCATGGCCGCTGAGCCTGCGCGTCCGGAGCCTGTGCTCCGCAACGGGAGAGGCCACAACGGTGAGAGGCCCGCATACCGCAAAAAAAAAAAAAAGAAACAAAATAAAATCCACTGGGTTTGATTCTCAGGAATTTTAAACTTAATTTTTTTTTTAAAGAATGAAGTGTATTTTGTCCATTACAATGTGTTCATCATTGAAAAGGACAAAATATAAAGTAGAAAATAAATCACTTTTATCACTGCCTTTAAAGACAACCACTGATAAAATATAGGATTCTGGCACCAAAATATATGAGCATGACACATATTTCTTAATAGTTTCCCAAAAGGATTATGCTAATAATATATTCCAATCAACAATTAATGTACATTGAATGTAACCAATTAAAAAAAAAATCTATCCTTCCCTTCAACACCCAATGAGCAAATTCCCAGCCCCATTCTGCATGACAACACATAGTCCCTTGCCTCCTCTTGAGCTCATTTCCCTTGTTGTTTCTGAGATTCTTCAAGGTTCTCTTACTGTATCCACTAATACATCCAGGTAGTTGGCTGTCCCTCCCATTCCAAACTACTGCTCTGGGTTTCTCTGCATGTCATTGTTGCCATCAAGTACTTTCTTTCCCTTAAAGCTATGCCTTACCCAAATCTACATCATTCCAAGTGTGGATACAGATGTGACACTTAATTCCTTAAAGCACAGCTAAAATGAATGCAGCATATACTAACCTACTAGAAGCTGAATTAGTAAAAGGAGAATAGAGTATAGGTGAAAACAATTTTTTAAACTAATTCTTTAAAATTCTTTGTCCTTTGTCTTAATCTGCTTGGCCTATTATAACAAAAATACCATAAACTGGCTACTTATAAAAAACAGAAATTTATTTCTCAGCGTACTGGAGGCTGGGAAGTCCAAGATCAAGGAGATGGCTTTCAGTCTAGACCCACTGTTCCTTCTTGTCCTCAGCCAAAGGAAAATATTATTACAAAAATCTTTACAGAGATCCAATTTCTCCTCCAGTAAGACAAGCTTTGTATCACTTGCATATAACTTAATATACCAATATCTGAAGCATCTTCATTCAGATTTTGGTGCTGTTTCCAAGACCTGGGTGCTTCATATATACTTGTCTCAACATATAAAATGATCCTTTCCATCACTGGAAAGACAAATGGAGAGCCAGTTAGACAAATTCCAGCTGCCAACTCAGAGTGCAGACTTCTTAAGACTCACCAAACAGCATTTTTTTTCAGTGTCAGCATTTTAAGATCTAGATTTCACTCTAACCACAAACACACACACACAGAAAAAACCTCGCAGCAGTGTTAGAGCAGTCATTTGTCCCATATGAAGACCATATGAAAAGATGAAAATAAGAGCTCATTTCTGTTTTGAGTTCACACTTCTTTGATGGCCTTCAATTATTTATTCATGACTTAAATTGTTTACCTAGCCTCTGACGCTTTGTTATCCTCTTCTTCTGTCCCACACTTCCTAGATCCACGCTCTGTGTGGTTACCTCCCCTCCCTACTACACACAGACCACCAGACCATAAGCCCAGAAGGCAGGAGCCACTAAATAAAAGAAAAATAACATGAAATTTAGAGAATGGTTTCATTCATCTTCTGAGGGGATTGTATAGGGACAGGCGTATTTCCCTGGTTCCTAAAGGTATCACCACAGGAGCTTTTTGAATTCTTCAAGCAGGATCCAGGGCCAATTTGGGTCACATGGGCCTTACATTGGCCTTGTGTCAATTCATTATCTAGGCTCTTGCTGCCTTCTTTGGAACCAAGCCCCCTGACTTCTAAAATTCTAGAAAATAAGTCCCCCCCAAATTTTGCTTCCTTCCATTCATTAAGTCAACAAAATTTATTGGCACCAAGTGTGTGCCAGGAACTCTGCTGAGCCCTAGGATCTTGGCAGTGACCCAGAACAACACTGCGCTTGCTACCTAGCAGTGAACGCAGACCTGGAACAAGGAATTCTGAAACAGTTAGAAGCTGCTTAGGAGCACCCAGCTCTGGTTTCCTTCCCCGTGCCTCCTTAGCTTACTTTCTCTGGAGCCACAAAACTACCTTGCCTCCCCAAAGCCTCTTCCTGACCTCAAGTCTCTGTAACCACGTCCACTCTTCTTCTACCAGACTCCTGCCTGAACAAACCTCTGTCTATTAGCAGAGACCATGATGTTAACACCTGCTAGAACGTTTCCCTACCTAGACCCATCCTGAAGCTTGGGGCCTCTTTGATGCTGGTGTTCGCCTTTAATCATCTTCTTCCACCCAAACCTGTCCAGTCTCCAATCAGTAACAGCCCTGATTTGGAGAGAGGAAGGGACCAGATAGGAGTCCAGGCATGACATTAACAGAAGCTGAAAAACGTATAGAAAGAAATCCCCCTATGGTGATTTGTCATCTAATGTCCACCTTTCTAAAGAGTAATGACTTGTATTATCTTTCTTATCTTTACAACTGTATTTGTTATTAAACTCGTCTAAATGAATAAATAAGCACATAACTTGGGGAGAGAGTCAGTCTTTAATTAAACAATTTGCTTTTCTCTCCCAGAAGTTATCTCACAGAAAACTGTATTTTGCATTTGTGTGCATTGAGTCAGCTGTCAGTCGGATGTGTGGAGTAAAGTTCTTTGGTAGAAAACAGAGCATAAAATACCTGCATAGAGAAAGACAAATACTCTATGTTATCACTTATATGTGGAATCTAAAAAAATAAAACAAACCAATGTATATAACACAACAGAAGCAGACTCACAGATACAGAGAACAAACTAGTGGTTACAGTGGGGAGAAGGAAGTGGGGAGGGGCAGGGTAGGGATATGGGATTAAAAGGTACAAACTACTATGTACCAAATAGATAAGCAACACGGAAACACTGTACAGCACAGGGAAATACAGCCATCATTTTGTAATAATTTTAAATGGAATATAATCTATAAAAATATCAAATAACTACGGTGTTCACCTGAAACTAATATAATATTGTAAATCAACTATATTTCAAAAAAAATTTTAAGATACCTGCATAACTCATTTTAACCATTGGTAATTAATGGACCAACTTTATGGGTAGTGTAAGCTTGAGGGGGTGGAGGGAAATATTTCTAATCTTATATTTTTAACACAGGTTATAATGGTCTGCACCATTAATCAAAAGGAAAGAGACAAATGCCAGCCTCCAAAGTATAGAAATTATTGACTTCCCTGATTTTTAAAATTTTGATCCCTCAGTAAGTACAATAAAGAGAAAATTAAGTTGTGACTGACAGAGCAAAGTAAAACCACAACTGTCTTTGTTGGGGCAATGAGCATTGCAATATAAAATAAGCAGTGGACACAGAGTAGAATTGCAAGTATTTATTTGCTATATCTGCTGATTTTATCCCTTTCTATACATAAGCAGCAGCAGCAGCAAATAATCAAATAAACATGCAGTAAGTCACTGGAAGAATGTCACTGGAATTTTATCTGCTCAAAGCTTCAGGAATATGTCTTTTCCTCGATTTTATCAGTGTAGAGTATAATATAGTGCCTTACTCTATGGAGAAACATTGATCAATGTGAGAGGCCCGCGCACCGTAAAAAAAAAAAAACCCAAAAAACTCACAAAAAAGGTATGTATCATATCCTAGCAAAGATTTTACTCTTCTCCATTCTGATACTGTTAGCTGCTCCATCATCAACAGATGGCGTCTGCTTTCCTCTCATGCTTCCCTGAAGGTTCTCCTTTAAGCCCCACTGGCCAGAAGTTTGGTCTGCAACAAGGAAGAACAGCCTCAGAGCCTCATGAAAAGGGCTCTGCCTGGTATTTTTTTTTTTTTTTTTTTTTGCGGTACGCGGGCCTCTTACTGTTGCGGCCTCTCCCGTTGCGGGGCACAGGCTCCGGATACGCAGGCTCAGCGGCCATGGCTCACGGGCCCAGCCGCTCCGCGGCATGTGGGATCCTCCCAGACCGGGGCACGAACCCGTGTCCCCTGCATTGGCAGGCGGACTCTCAACCACTGCACCACCAGGGAAGCCCTCTGCCTGGTATTTTTAACAATTGATATTTCAGGGAATAGATTTAGGAGCTGGTATCTCTTAGAAAATTGTCAGGGGGACTCAGGATTTCCAGGATGCTTTTGAATATGGTACCAGATAATTTCATGCCAAGAATCAATTAAGAACGACTGAATGAACTCAAGGAGAACATCTCATTGTGATTATTTTGGAATAACGTTTGTAGAGTTTTTAATGTTCTGTTTTCTGATGGCTATATGAGAAAGCCCTTTTTCTTTTTTCTCTATTGATTTCTTTTTTCCTTTTTGTTATAATTGTGGTAAAATGTGCATAACACAAAATTTGCCATTTTCACTATTTTTAAGTGTACAATTCAGTGGCATTAATTATGTTCACAATGCTGAGCAAACATCACGGTATCTATTTACAAAATTATTTCATTACCCCAAACAGAAACTCTGTACCAGTTAAGTAAGAACCCTCTATCCCCCCGCTTTGCCCTCAGCCCTTAGTAACCTCTAATCTATCTTCTGTCTCTATGAAGTTGCCTACACTAGATATTTCATATAAGTAGAGTCATACAATATTTGATCTTTTATGTCTGGCTTATTTCACTTAGCATAGTGTTTTCAAGGTTCATTCATTTTGTGGCATCTATTAGAACTTCACTTTCTGTGGCTGAATAATATTCCCTTGTATGTATACATAACGTTTTGTATATCCAATCTAAGTGTAATAGACACTTAGACTGTTTCCACCTTTTCACTATTTTGAATAATGCAGCAATGGGCATTTGCACTAAAGTATCTGAGTCTCTGCTTGCAATTCTTTGCGGGTATCGACTTAGGAGAGGAATTGCTGGGTCAATTCTTGACCTTTGTCTGACCTCAACTTAATAACTATGTGCTTTCATTATGTTCTCTTTGATCCCTCGAAATTCAGAAACAAATACTTTTATTGTTTCTTTACTTTTAATGGCAATGTAGTTAGTTGCACTTATTTAATAAAACTAATCAGAACGTAACTGCACAAATTGAATGTGCAATAAAGGCTATACATGGAGTGTCATATTTCAGAATAAATCTCATGTAATCAGATATGAAAAGCCCACCATTAAGGATCAAGGGTTATACTTCATGGGTAGAATGAACATGTTCAAAATTCTTCCAGGAAACAGTTCTCATGTCTGTTTTATGTCTTACAGGGTCCCAGGTGTACAAGTAGTAAGACAGGTCACCTCCTGGCAGGCCAGGAATCTTAGGAGATTGGGGGACATTTCAGAGAGAGGAGTTCACACAAATTTGTAGGTACTGCAGGCAAAGGCTGATGGCAACGAATCTCCTGAGTTTGGCTTTTAAGCCTCAAAGTAGAAGAACAAATACAAGCAATGTTTTATTTAATCTCTGGAGAATAGAGATTATTGAGAAATCCAATCCTAGATTTCTTACAAAACCTTTGACATTGTTTTTATGGTTTTAATAGTTGCTTAATGCCGTATGACTCCAGATTTGATGATCATACCACAGTTTATATGTGCTAATTAATACTGAATGCTATACTTATGAGAGCAGTCCAAAACACAATGAGATCACCCTTATTTGAACCAAGACTATTCCCCTGGAGATAGTTTGTGAACACAAAATGGACTATTAAGAAAAATTATCCCAAACTTGGAAATAGATAAAAAGATGGCTCATATTTCAAAATCATACCTAGAGCATTATCTGACAGGAATGCTCACGGATTCTCTCTAGGAGTACTTTAATCATTTACTACTAATTAGGGTATTTTACAAAGCTATAAGGGTAGTCTTCAATCTCCACAAAAATAAAAATTGTTCAGATGATTTTTGTCCTATGGCAATGTACAGTAAATGAATTTTTTTTCCTGTGGATGAACAAATGGTTTCTGTTTGGGAGAGAGGATTTCATCTCAAAGGTGAGAGTTGCATTGCCATCTTCATGGCATTAATCAGTCTCGTGCGTTAATCAGTTTTGTATGTAGTGGAGCATCTTTCCTTTCAGTGACTATAAATACTTTGCCCCATCTACACTTCTTAGAGCCATTTCACCACCCTCTTGGTTTCCTCATTCATGAGTTAAGTAAATCTTTGACATGGTGCTCACTTAAAAAAAGAAAACACTGGGTTTCCCTGGTGGCGCAGTGGTTGAGAGTCCGCCTGCCGATGCAGGGGGCGCGGGTTCGTGCCCCGGTCCGGGAAGATCCCACATGCCACGGAGCGGCTGCAGCCGTGAGCCATGGCCGCTGAGCCTGCGTATCCGGAGCCTGTGCTCCGCAACGGGAGAGGCCACAACACTGAGAGGCCCGCGTACCGCAAAAAACACACACACACCCAAAACCAAAACACTATAAAAGAATGGCAAGACTGCATCAAAGCTGCAGACTTGCCTGAAAAACAAGAAAGTCCAGATTACACTGGAGTAATAGCTTTAAAATGTTCAGAGAAAATAACTGTCAACTTAGAAGTTATACTTAGTTCATATATCACCTGACTGAGGTAAAATAAAGATATTCTTGGACACATAATGATAAAGAGAGAGTTAACCACCTCTTTAAAAGAACTATTAAAGGAGATATTTCAATGAGAAGAAAAGTAAACTAAGTTGGAATGGATGAGGTTCTTTTTTAAAAAGAAATGGTTAGCTAACATTCTAGACAGCAGTAATGTGAAAGTTGGGATTTAAAGGCAAGGTTAGTGTATCTGAAAACCTTTTCTCCTTTGGAGAACAAAAAAATAATGAACAAGTTTAGATTTGTTTACAAAATTTATAGCTGATTATATAGTTTTAAATTTTAAGTTTACCAAAAATATTAGAGATGAAATTTATAACTTCAAAACTAGCATAGGGAAAATAAATATAACCAGCATGAAGGAAACTCTATCAAACCAGAAGAAGAAAGAAAGGATGGTAAACAAGACAGGCTAAACTGGATATTGTACACAAGTACAACCACATCAGTAATCATTAAAAAACATAAATAAATTAAACTCATCTATTTGAAAAGAGGGGATTGTCAGGTGGTTTTTATTCAGCTATATGGTGTTTTCAAGAGATACTAAAACAAAACCTCACCAAAATATTGAAAATAAAGATACAAAAATATATTTCATACAAATATGAAAAGCAATACAATATAGCAAAGTATTATCTGACAAAATAGAATTTAAGGTGAAATAATAGATATAAAAAGCTACACTATAATAACAAAGGAAAATCTTCTAGCAATAAAGTATGAAAAATCACAAAATTACATGCACTCATGTGAATAGTTTCAAAATATTTAAAGCCAAAAATGACAGGATTACAATGTAAAATTGACACACCTCTATCAAACAGAAAGATCTATTTGGGAAAATATTATTGAGACTAAATATTTTAATGACAAAATTAATAAGCTTACTCTAATAGCAAACATAAAATATTTGCAAAAAATGTTTTGCCTACTAGATCATGAAGGATATTATGATTCATTTTAAAGAGCTGATACTGCTGAGAACACATTCTCTGTTGACAATGCAATTTAACTGGAAGTCAAACAATAAAGAGATGACAAATATAATATATGCCTGATCCAGCTTGGTCTCTTTTCCCCCATATATTATGGAATAATTCATAGGTCAAAGAAAACATCACAATAAAAATAACAACATATTTGGAACAAAACAGCATTAAAACTACTATATACCAAAACTTAAGAAATAGAGCCAAATGTGAGATAGAGAATGTATGGCCTAAATATATTTTTTAAAGAAATATTGAAAATAAATGAACTAAGTATGCAAACTATGAATCCGAGGGAAAAATCAATAAACTCAAAGATTTTAAAAAAGGAACTAATAAATATGAGCCAAATTAATGAGACTGAAGATGTAGAGACCATTTGTAACACAAATTTTTTAAAACTAATTATATAACATTAAAAAAAAAAGTCTGGCAACACTGATCAAGAAAAAGAAGAGAATACACAAATAACAATTTATGGAAAAAAGAAAGGGAGATAACTCTCAACACATATGAGATTTTTAAAGCCTAACAGAGTATTGTTAACAATTTCATGCCATTACATTTAAAAACTAAGTCAAAACGTACACTTTTCTAGGAAAAAATGCAAATCACTAAAAGTTACTTTATAACCGTGATGTTTTATAAACCATTATATAAATTTACTTTTAATACCTTCCACCAAGAGTAGATATAAAACTCAGGTCAGCTAACAAATCTTCAATAAACAAACAATCCTTACATAATATATAAAACAATTTCAAAGAACAGAAAAAAGGGAGAAATCTTCCTAGATATCAAAAGATGACATATACAGTTCAAGAAAGGCTAAGTATAGTTAATATCATAAAAGCAGATGCAAAAAAATTCTAACTAAAATATTAGTAAATACAATCCACTAATGTAACATCTTTTAAAAATCAGTAAAATATAACAAAAAACCAAATGACCTAGTGAAGTTTACCTCAGAAATGCAAAGATAATTTGCTGTTAGAAAAACCTTTACACATTAACAGATTAAGGAAGAAAAACTATTTGATAGTCTTAAATAAATGAAAAACAGAATTTAATCAAATCAATAGCTCATTAATAATGAAGTCTCTATATACAAAAATAGAAGGTAGCTTTGTTAAGTCTCAATAAGAATTTCTACCAAAAATCTACAAGATAAGATACTTACAGATAGCCATGACCCTTTAAAAACATTCTCTGCCATCACCATTTTTAGGGCACATGGTGCAAGAAGTCTTAGCAAAACAATAATAAACAAAGAAATGAATTAAATACATAAGAACTGGAAAAGAAAAACCAACAATTACAGTACTTATATATAATGCAATTATCATGTACAATTATCATGTATCAGATAATCCAAGAAAATCCAAG
The DNA here is from genome assembly GCF_964374135.1 of Grampus griseus. Taxonomy (NCBI): domain Eukaryota; kingdom Metazoa; phylum Chordata; class Mammalia; order Artiodactyla; family Delphinidae; genus Grampus; species Grampus griseus. The sequence goes on from NC_139007.1 coordinate 77,867,722, forward strand.
AAAATTTGCAAAAACATCATTAAAACCAAATAAGACAATTCACAGAGATCTCTGAATTTAAGACATCATATAAAATTAGTATTTTTCTCTGCAACAGAATAAAATATTGCCTTAATATAGTAATTTAGAAAAAATCTACTCTGTAGTAACTTGTTCTTTCTGCCTGGAAGCTTACAGGCTTTTTTGTTCTTTATCATCCAGCTTCATGAATTTTGCCAGGACATACTTGGAGGTCTGTCTTTACTCCTCAGTCCTCTTTGGAATTCTGTGAGACTTTTCTATCTCAGGATTAAGTCTCCCTTTACCTCATGACTAATTTCTTTTAGGGTTTGTTTAGTAATTATTAAGTAATTATTAAGTCTCTGGGATCTATCTCTGTCTCTTTCCCTCATGATTTTCACCTCTTCATACATTTGCTCTGTGCTCTGAGATGGTCCTTGTGCTCCATCCTCCTAAGCACTGATTAGGATCTCAACCAACTCTTCACTCATCGTCACCAGAGGACTGGCACCCAGCAGGACATTTCTCAGCAGAGATTTAAACAGAGCCCACGGCTTTATCAATGTCTAACAGCATAAGGTTGTGTACATCCAACTGGCTCAGGAAAGACAAGTAGCTTGGGGTGCAGGGAATATGGGAAATATAATTGGTTGCATATTTCCACTCATGCACTTGGCCAAAAAATCCCACTCACTTTAGCACCAAAATATAAAATATTACAGATACATTGCAATATATGCAAGAAAAATGTAGAAAATCATTAGGGAGAAAATCCTGAAATACTATAGAAGGACTTAAAAGAAGGTCTAAATAAATGGGAGCTATACCATATCCATAGATGGGAACAGTCAGCATAATAAAAATGTGATGTCTCTCCAAATTAGTCTAAAATTCAACACAATTCCAACAAAAATTCCACCAAAACTTTATGGAGGTTGATGAATTTGAATCTAAAATTCATATGGAAGATTATAAATTCAAGAAGTATTAAGATAACTCTCAATACGCCAGGGGGGGCCGGGCCGCCCCTCCCACGGTGCGACCGCTCTCCCACCCCGGCCCGCCTCCAACTGGGTGGGTCAGGGCAGGGTGCACTGTCCCCCGTCGGGCAGGTCACACCATCGGGTGGGGGGGCGGGGGGGGGGACTTGGTGGGGATGGGTTCTGTCTTTCCCCCCTTTTAAAAACTAAAAAATAACTCTCAGTAAAATAAAAGAGAGATGAAATTTGCCTTTGATATACCAAGGTTTATTTTAAAATTCGAATAACTGAAGTGTGATAGTAAATGCAATGATAAAACTACACATAATTGTAACAGTAGTGAAGGACAAGTAATAATCTCAAGCTTATTTGGGAGTTCAATAAACTACAAGGAGGTCAATCCACCAGTAGACGAGAGCAAACATTCCAAAACTTCTATATAGCTTTTAGCTAAAACTGGAATAAAAATTAATCTCGACCAATATTTAATACGCAGACTGACACTGCATCCTTCTTAGGGGCTTGTGTCAGCAAACAGGGGTCACCTGTAGTGGAGTGAGTACCCCGAGAGAAGTGACAGTACCCCAATGCAGAATTCCCCTCAACCACCATGAACAGACCCTTGAAAATGCTCCAGATTAAGTTTACAGAGATAACACCATACTTCAAATACATTCACCATATCGCTTACAGGAAGATCCCAGCGACGAAGATGTTGAAGCCAGAAATGCACAAAAGGCCACAGATTGCCATCCATGTGGTTGATTTTGAAAAAGAAGCCCTTTAAAATACAGTGCCAAATTTACAATATTTCATAAAAAACAGGCAAGAGAAGATGACAAGCCATTGCTCTACAAAGACAGCCACGGTGTAGTTTGTGGCAAGTTAAGTAAAATAATTGTCGAGTTTACATCTGAGCTCCACGTTTATTTTCCTTTACAAAGGGCGAGCGCTCCCAGTTTGCCGACCTTCTCTATTATGAAAAACGGCTCTTAAGTAGTTTGCGACTAAGAAAATGTTTTCCCCCAAAATCATGTTTAATCTGCCCCTTCAAAAGTAAGATAACTTTTTTAAATGGTTGAAGAAGAAGCTGCTTTTTAAAACTCAGGCTATGGATTAAACCTCTTGAAAAAGAATATTCAGGAATGTTTCCATGATTATGCAATTTTATTGCAATAACAATACAAATATATCTTCTATAAAACATATCATGTATGCGTATTTAAAACTGGAGAAACATGATTTCCTAACCTGTTTAACAATCATTCAAATGAAACATTTCTGTGGGTTTTGAACTAGGGCCCCTGCCACGTGCGAGGTCTAATGATGAACAAAACCCCCATCATCACATAGTGGGGAAGACAGATGAGTAGCTTGATCGGCCATCACTGCAAAGTGCAGTAGTGCCATGTGAGTAGGGCTCCTAATTCAGTCTTGAGGGGGAAATGAAAGCTTCCTGGAGGAAGTGATATCATAGGTGAAATCTGAAAGATACATACAAAAAGGCATGCTGGAGTAGGAGGGAGTAAAAGAAAGTGGGATAATTCACCCAAATGCACCACAGCAGCAGAGCCGGTCCTCTGGCTTTAGAAGGGATGTTGCTCTTCTTATTCTGACATCACAGAACCTGACCATGAAAGTTTAGGTAGGTTTTTCTTCTACCTAAACTGGAAATTGAGACTGGTAATGTCCACCGAGGGAGACATGGAGGAGATGGCAGCTGAGAGCAAAACTAGGTCTGGATGCAGGGAAGCTGCCTTCCTTTCCATACCCTTTCCCATCACCTTGCAACACTCTCTTCACCTGTTCATTTCTCCCTGTTCCTTAAAATATTCTACCCATGCATCAGGATCAGTAACCTGACCCAAGACCAGCTGTGTCACTCTTTTTAAAATTTTTTCTTACATATGGCTGACAAAAAAGTCATATCTAGATTGATATTTGGATATAGGAAAAAGTGTAATAATTTATGCCTCTCTCCCTGTGCCCCAAGCAAGGTTACCAGGGAGTTCTCTTCATTGAGTCTGTCATCCCAAGTCCAGCTAGCCATCCAATGATAATTTGATTTCCTTTGCCATTGTCCCTTCTGTGTATATCTCCCCCAGAAACCTCTTGGGTACAAGAGATATCACCTGTGGAAGAATTACTGGGTTCCTAGCCCAGTAGTGCTCAAACTTTAGTGGGCACACAAATCAACTTGCAGGGGAGGGGGTGTCGTTAAATACAGTAGGTCTAGAGTGAGACCTCCACTGTACACTTCTAACAAACTTCTAAGTTAGCAAAGTCCTATGCCATCTTATTGCCTTCCAAAATCTCCCCAATTTCCCGAAATAAGAAAGTACCTGGTTTCTTTAAATAAAATTATTACTTTAATCCCAGAAGATACATACACACACACACACAGTACATGTTATGGGATGAATTGTGTCCCCCAAAATTCCTGTTGAAATTCTAACCCCCCATACCTCTGAATGTGACTGTATTTGGAGATACAGTCTTTAAAGAGATAAGTTAAAATGGGGCCGTTAGGGTGGGGCCCTAATCCAATCTGACTGGTGTCCTTATAGGAAGGGGAGATTTGGATGCACAGAGAGACACCAGGGATGCTCACACACAGAGGAAAGACATATGAGGACACAGTGAAAAGGCAGCCATCTGCAAACCATGGAGAGAGGCCTCAGGAAAAACCAAACCTGCCAACACCTTGATCTTGGACTTCCAGCCTCCAGAACCATGGGAAGTAAATTTTTGTTGTTTAAGCCACCCAGTTTGTAGTATGTTGATGTAGCAGCCTTAGGAAACAAATACATTGCTGTATCAAAAGAATTTTAATGTGTGATTCACTGACTGCCTGCAACTTAGGGGAAGTAATGAAAATAGTACAGGTAACTGTGAGATGGAAATAGGCACCTTCAAAGTAGTCCATCTGACTTTCAAAAATGGAAACAGCATGAATTCCAAAAATTGCAGGTGGGTACAGTTGAAATGAATTCCCTTGACAACATTTTGGGCAGGATTGTTAAACAGGTGGCTGGTGAGCTCTTAGAAAATAGAGCCATAAAGGAAAATCTGGGATCACTCAGATTAAGACATGCTGAGCTAACCTCGTTTCCTCTATTGATAGGTTAGTTGAAGGAGATCATGGGAAGGCTACAATCATAGTGTATCTAATTTCAATATATTTGGTAAAAGGCTGTCATGTAATACTTCAGAGAAAGATAAGAGAAATGTAGAATGAATGAGATTTGGCATCGGGTGGATTTGTGGCGGATTGAAATCTATGAACCTGGGATGTTAATCAAGGAAGCATTATGTACTTGAAGATTAAGACCCACAGGTATGCTCGTAACAATGACTTCCATACAATTGCATACATACAAACACTGAAATTATGTGTGGCGAAGATAGCTCATTGTCTTCCAACAATTGTTTTCTCTTTCTTTCAGATGATAGAAATTTTAGCTAAGTAGATGAACAAACAGAAAAAAAAGACTACTTTTCCCAGCCTTGTTGTCAAGTTGGAATAGCCATTTGACTAAGTTCCGTGCAATAGGATGAGAGCAGATATCATGTGCTCTGGAGATCATGTCCTTAAAATGAAGGGGTGCCCTCTCTTCACTTTTGCCCTTCGTATTGATTAGAGTATGAACATGTTGGTGAGCCAACTTGGCCCTTAGGGTGGAAGAGAAATAAGACAGAGGTAGAAGGATACAAGGATTTCTGACTCTGTGGAGCCTGCCTACCAGCTCTAGACTTATACCCAGATAGTTCAGAAAGAAATAAATGTCTGTCTTATTTAAGCCACTGTTATGCTGCATCTCTGAGCACCTGAATTTATATCCTAAGTAACTGAGCATGTTTATCTGATTGGCAAGGGACATTAAGCTGGGGAGGATAACCAATACATTCAGTATCAACCAGAAAATCTAAATAGGGTAGAGGACCCTAAATTCATGATGCATTTTAATAGTCTTGCATTTATGTTTTTAAATAATCAGTTACATAATAAATGTAGGAAGATCTACCATGTGTTTAAAAAAAAAAAAGGATTTTTTAATCTGAATTCAAAGCCACGCTCTTAGGCTGCAATAAGTAAATGTGATGCCATCATCTATGATATTAAGAGCCTCCCTCAGCCATGCCTTTCTGATCAGATGAAAACAGCCAGAAAAGAGCCAGAGGGTGACCAGGACACAAAGTGCATGGGCTGATCTCCATGGGTGCACAAACAGAAAATGGGTTTATTTCCTCCCCCTGTACACACACTCTCCCTTCTTCACCACTTGACACCTCACACAAACTTCATAGGTTTAGGGTTACTTTCATTCATAATTACAGTCTCATTATTCAGAACTCATTTTCAGGTACCAAAAGTTCCAGTCTTACTGAAGACATCTCACCACACGCCTCTGGTTTTTGAACCATAAATTCCAGCATAAATCAGAAGTTTAATATCACATCTAATTCAAAGCCTCTCCCCTCCCCCTGTTCATGGGGCTCCTGGCTCAAGGCCCCAAGGAAGGGGGTACGATCTGTTTGGTCACTCTCTGTCCTGGCTCTTCTCATCCTCTCTCCCACTCACTCTGCTTCTTCAGGAAGAACAGGTCAGAAAAGGGGTAGAAAGAAACAGAACAAAATAATAATAATAGGATCAAAAGTCCTTTGCTTTAGCTGGAGCTATGGCTGTTCTATCTCTTGTCACAGGCCAGCTGGCTGTCCTGTTCTCCGTCATGGCAGGAGCCAAATGCTGGCCACTCACAGAGCCAAGGGCTCATCAGTGAACCTTACAGGAAACTCTGAACTGTACAACTCCCTGACTTGGTCACAGATTCCACCTGAATTTTTGTTAGCCCACCCTGATATCTGGGTAACGTGGACCACAGACTATCATTGTGATCGTAAGCAAGGGCCGCCCTCGTGAGCTAGGGCTGTCAGGAAGGCTTGTCCCAGCTCCCTTCTGTCTATTCACGTGGACCATATCCAGGGTGCAGCCTCAATACTTCAGACACTAGGAGCACAGGCTGCTGCTCTCACCGATGCCCCTCTTCCTGCCCTTTCACCACAGGAGATTCCAACAGCCTCGGGCCTTCGTATCCTCTCGGCAGGATGCAGGTACCATTCTCCACATTCACACATCCTCTCAGACCCCAGGGTATATAAATTAAGCTCCTTCAAGAACACCCTCACTCCTTTCCCCTTACATGTACCAGGGCGAGCCTGAGTTTTCTACCACTTCCTGTGCCAGCCTCCCTCTTGCAGGCCCCCCAACCTCTGGGAGCAATTCTCTGGGAACCCCTCATACTCTGTTCATGGGCATCTCTTCATTCCCCATGGAAAAGCCAAAAATTTCACTCTAAGTCTGTGGAGCCCTATGCTAATCCAATCAGCTGTCTCACTGAACTCTGCTTTCTGTGGATACTGGCTATATGACCTGCTGCAGATAGGAACTTTCATCTCTCATTAAGTCCTCTATGTCTGGCAGTTCTTCCTTCAAATGCGACGGGGTTTGGGGCTTCAAAGAGACCACTCATTGTCCCCCAAAATATGTTCTCCTCATAGATCTGCCATGATTCTAAGACCAGGGCACAAAACAACAACCAAAACCAAAAAACCAAGATGATCCTAGAACATCTTTTAGTGCTTGAAAGTTAAAAAAAAAACATTTTAATGACAGCATGTCCCGAGGACCTAAGAACAAATCTGAAAAGCCTCCCAGTGGCCAACACTAATACGATTTGGGCAACATAATAAAAAACAGTTGTATTGCTTTATAACTCAAAGAATAAAATAAATATCCATGAGCCCACGCTTATATACATGAATAATTGGACAAATAAATAAACAAAAGAGAAAGGGCAAATCTTCCTTAAGGAAGAATTCCAATTAATAAATGTAGAACTAATCAGGAAAATAAGAAATCACCATTAGAACACCACAATATTTATTGCTGCAGACAAGATTAATTGACAACTGCTAAAATTAGTGGGTGAAACTTTAAGAAGAAACAGGGTATTTTATCACACTTTCATATCTCCCAAATTTACTAACTACTGTTGTGGTTTGAAAACATGACTACCACTTCTTTTATACCTCTCCCTCCAGAAGGTGGAGTTGAATAGACCTTCCCCTTGAGTGTGGGCTGGACTTAGGGACCTGCTTCTGATGAACAGATTAGACAAAGGGAAAAATATTAATTTTCCAATGGAGAGAGCTAACAGATATCACCTTAACCAGCTGACCAAGGTTCATGGCACCTGTAATTAGCCATGTTGACATAATGTGCCCATTGATATGATATAATGAGAAGGGCATATCACCTCTGTAATATTCTTTCCTGAAATCCATAACCATTTATTTACGAGAAAACATAAGACAAACCCAAATTGAGGGACATTCTGCAAAATACCTGACCGTTACCCTTCAAAGTGTGTAAGGTCATGAAAGACAAAGAAAGATAGAAAAATGGTCCAGGGTGGAGGAAACTAGGGAGACATGATGACTAAATGCAATATGGTACCCCAAATGGGACCCTGGAACAGAAAAAGGATCTTAACAGAAACACTTGGTAAATCCAAATAAAGTCAGTAGTTTAGTTAATAATATTGCCCCAATGTTATCTTTCAGTTTTGATGAATGTGCCATGGTTCTGTGAGATGTTAACCTTAGGAAGAGCCGGGTAAAGGATGTGTGGGAACACCGTATTCTTACTTACTCTTTAGTCAATCTAAATGATTTAAAACTAAAAAGTTAAAAAACTAAGTATGGTTGCAAATCATTTGGTGAGAGGTGCAGATGGAGATGTCTCTGATTTGCGAGGTAGGAGGTCAAGTAATTTGCTGAGAAAAGTAAGGGTAGAACAAAGGGACTGCTGAAAGCCCTTATTACCACTGGCCAGAAAGTCTACTTGGTATTTTAACAAATTATCCCCCCAAATCACCATACTGTGTTGTAATTGTGCTATGTCTCCATATATCTGCCACCCCTGTGTTCTCTGGTCATGCTATAGTGATGTAAGAGATTCAAATACACCTTTTCAGCAAAAGAAGAAGTTTCCCAGTTGGTGGTCTGAGGCAAGAAGAGGTGACCTTTCTCCTGGGCCAAGCATGAATTCCAACGTCCCTCTGTGTGACACTAATAAACAGCGTCTCTGGACACTGAAGGCAGGATCTTAATATTTAACAATGTAATGTCTCTGTCAAGTGGGCTGCTAATCATTGATACAGAGCTGAGATTAATAGGAAAAATACACCATTTACCCAAGTTACATTTTTATAATATCCTGTTACATTGGTGTAGAGTTCATACTCTCTGTATTAGTAGGTATGTCGCTAGCATCTAGCTGAAATGCACAAAAGTAAATAACATTTAGCAGTAGCTTCATGATCTATCTAGAATGATGTCTTTAGTTTTCTTAAACATTTGATATGTTACACCACCCAGACAGAAAATAAAACACAGAGTGTAGGATACACACATACTAACCATAAAAACAACCATACTGTAACACCAAAATATATTTATAAAATTGGTCAAGGAAATTGAATTTAACATATGCTGTTATCATACAAGTATTTATAATGAAATAACACTTTGTATTTATATAGCATTTTTCTTCTAAGGAGCAAAAATATGGCTCAGATATTATTACTCATTCTCACACCATCCTTGACAGGTGGGTAAGTAGCAACATTTATACCAAGTTTTAATCACTAAGAAACCAAGACATGTATAGAGAAAGCAAACAAACCACACACAGTGAGCCAGAAACTTGGAATTTTGCAGCCCCTAATATCCAATGTATTCTACCTACTCTTTTCTCCAAAATCTTAAAAGCTACTTTGAATACTAGGGGGAAAAAGAGAGAGAGAGAGAGAGAGAGAGAGAGAGAGAGAGAGAGAGAGAGAAACACTGAGGAACAAAACAGGTTTATAGCAGCTACTAGGAAGCTTATGGTAAGACTTAGATTAGAAACTGCTGAAAGTTAAAAACAGTGCCCAAACCTTGATCACCTACTTGGGCAATCTATACTGCAGCACAGGAAAAGTTTGTATGGAAACACAAAAGACCCTGAATAGCCAAAGCAATCTTGAGAAAGAAAAACGGAGCTGGAGGAATCAGGCTCCCGGACTTCAGAGTATACTACAAAGCTACAGTAATCAAGACAGTATGGTACTGGCACAAAAACAGAAATATAGATCAACGGAACAGGATAGAAAGCCCAGAGATAAACCCACACACATATGGTCACCTTATACTGGATAAAGGAGGCAAGAATATACAAAGGAGAAAAGACAGCCTCTTCAACAAGTGGTGCAGGGAAAACTGGACAGCTACATATAAAAGAAAGAAATTAGAACATTCCTTAATACCATACACAAAAATAAAATCAAAATGGACTAAAGACCTAAATGTAAGGCCAGACACTATAAAACTCTTAGAGGAAAACATAGGAAAAACACTCTTTGACATAAATCACAGCAAAATCCTTTTTGACCCACCTCCTAGAGAAATGGAAATAAAAACAAAAATAAACAAATGGGACCTAATGAAACTTAAAAGCTTTTGCACAGCAAAGGAAGCATAAACAAGACGAAAAGACAACCCTCAGAATGGGAAAAAATATTTGCAAATGAAGCAACTGACAAAGGATTAATCTCCAAAATTTATAAGCAGCTCATGTAGCTCAATATCAAAAAAACAAACAACCTAATCAAAAACTGGACAGAAGACCTAAATAGTCATTTCTCCAAAGAAGACATACAGATGGCCAAGAAGCACATGAAAAGCTGCTCAACATCACTAATTATTAGAGAAATGCAAATCAAAACTACAATGAAGTATCACCTCACACTGGTTAGAATGGGCATCATCAGAAAATTTATAAACAACAAATGCTGGACAGGTTGTGGAGAAAAGGGAACCCTCTTGCACTGTTGGTAGGAATGTAAATTGATACAGCCACTATGGAGAACAGTATGGAGGTTCCTCAAAAACTAAAAATAGAACTACCATACGACCCAGCAATCCCACTACTGGGCATATACCCTGAGAGAACCATAATTCAAAGAGTCATGTACCACAGTGTTCATTGCAGCTCTATTTACAATAGCCAGGACATGGAAGCAACCTAAGTGTCCATCGACAGATGAATGGATAAAGAAGATGTGGCACATATATACAATGGAATATTACTCAGCCATAAAAAGAAACTAAATTGAGTTATTTGTAGTGAGGTGGATGGACCTAGAGTCTGTCATATAGAGTGAAGTAAGTCAGAAAGAGAAAAACAAATACCATATGCTAACACATATATATGGAATCTAAAAAAAAAAAATGGTTCTGATGAACCTAGGGGCAGGACAGGAATAAAGACACAGACGTAGAGAATGGACTTGAGGACACGAGGAGGGGGAAGTGTTAGCTGGGACGAAGTGAGAAAGTGGCATGGACATATATACACTACCAAATGTAAAATAGATAGCTAGTGGGAAGCAGCCACATAGCACAGGGAGATCAGTTCTGTGCTTTGTGACCACATAGAGGGGTGGAATAGGGAGGGTGGGAGGGAGAAGCAAGAGGGAGGAGATATGGGGATATATGTATATGTATAGCTGATTCATTTTGTTATAAAGCAGAAACTAACACACCATTGTAAAGCAACTATACTCCAATAAAAATGTTAAAAATAAAATAAAATAAAATAGAGTTGGTTTGAAACAAACAAACCAAAAAGATAAATGTAAATTATCAACATAGTTGGAGTCTAACAGTATCCCTTGAAATTAGAAAATTACCAGAGGATAAATTCTTTAAAAGCAAGAATGTCCTTTAGAAGGCTTTAATATATTTAATCTCCAGTTAACTTTAAGGTATCTAAAGAAGTCGTTCCCCCCACGTTTTTTCAGATAAAATGCAGTGTCTGAGAATGAAAATGTTCAGGGGTAAATTTCTGAATCAAAGGGACAAGGAAGGAAAGTCCCATTACATTCTATAACAAATTTCAATTACGTTATGTAACAAATATGAGTCAATGTTTATTAAGCACTAGGATGGGTACAGCGCCAGGAACATACATGAATTATCTCACTTCATCACCACAAAGCTCCTTTGAGATATTCCCATTTTATATATTTAGGGAGGTTAAGGAAGTTGTTAAAGGTCGGGCAGGTATGAGCTGACGCCAAACCCATTCTCTGAAGCCGCCTGGAACTTTCTCTCACTTCTCAATTTGTGCAGAGACCTGAGTCTTATCTTTTGCTTCTCCCCCTGCACTGAAGAAAAATCTAAAAGCCATCATTTTGTAACACTGAAAACCTGGATTCAAAAATCCATTAAAATCTTACTTATAGAAACACTTCCCAAAGCCTGATAGCAAGTAATTCAGATAAAAGCACATATTTCTACAACTTTGCTGTTCATTGCTCTAAACAACATAATTCCTATTTTGAGCTTCATCCTTCATTTGACTGCTTTTAAACCTATCGCATTGTACCATGAAGCTGCAAATACTGTGAAAGAATAAAAAAAAAAGTGCAACCAGCTTCAAGATAATTGATAACTCCCCCTTCAACAGACAAATATACATGAAATATAGTGAAGCACAATGATACACTTTAATTAATTAATTTAATTAGTTAATTAATTAATGCCCCCTGGCATGTAAATTTCATTTTCGTATCCAGAGAACTTCTTGGCCCACTTCTTGGTAATGATCCTTCAGAAGTCTCTGACCTTCACGACAGTTGGAGGCCACCTTCAGGGGAGCATGTCCTCTGTGAGGTCACAAAGAAAATTAGGTCTTCAGGAATGCACTGTGCAATCCACATATTGGCTTAGGAGAGAGAGCCAGTGTTAGAAACAAGCAAATCATACCAGTCATCTTTGGCTTGATTTTTCTTCTTACTTCCATCACTGGATAGATTTACTTTTTAGCGTGTGTGTGTGTGTGTGTGTGTGTGTGTGTGTGTGTGTGTGTGTTACGCAGGCCTCTCACTGTTGTGGCCTCTCCCGCTGCAGAGCACAGGCTCCGGACGCGCAGGCTCAGCGGCCATGGCTCACGGGCCCAGCCGCTCCGCGGCATGCGGGATCCTCCCGGACTGGGGCACGAACCCGTGTCCCCTGCATCAGCAGGCGGACTCTCAACCACTGCGCCACCAGGGAAGCCCAGATTTACTTTTAATGTGACTAATCACCAAGGTTTAGGACCTCCACCTTCCCAGGAACCAAAGCAAGAAAATGAGGATGAGAAGAGGCCCATCTCCAAAGACCACATCCTGCATCCCTGGAATAAGGGCCTTTTCTCCTCACCTCCTTGACAACTACCACAGCTGGGCTGTTTTCATTTACTTCCACACAGACTCCCCTACTGTTGGTTGGTTCACACCTTTGCATTGCTCAGGCCTCCCTCCTGGCACTCAACCCTGCTGTGTTGGATCCATGATGGAATTTCTCTTCCACGTGAACCACTCTTGGGTGGTCCTCCAGTTCTGTTAATTTTGAAGAATGGAAGACATTTCCGCCTGAGTTATCCAGGTCTTAGGCTTACATTCATTTCAGACCACCAGTAATGCTCTCCTGGACATACGGGAACACCCAAGAAATCCTGATTTCCCCAGAGTCTCTTTCTCCTAGCACAAAGACCAAAGTCCTCTTCTTTTCCCTCCCCTAACCTCCTTTGTAATTCTCAAGTCTTTCATGGCATTTGTTCAGTTGCTTAATCTTCCAGCAAATGTTTATTTAACAACTATCGACTATGGTCCAGACACTTAACTGAATGCCAGGAAATGAAGATGAGTAAGATGTAGTCCTTGCCATAAATAAGTTCATGTTGCTTTGAGGGAGACCAATGACCCAGGCCATTAGAGAACACAGTGGAAGGGCAGGGACAGAGTTAAGCCCAGGGCATTACAGGGCTCTCAAAAAGAGTCAACCCACCCAGCTGGGGACTCTGTCCCTTTCTCCTCATTCTTCAGGTTGCATGTGCTTCCAGAGCTTGGTTTTATTAAAGTGTTTAAACATTTCCCTTTCTGTCAACCTTCCCTACAGAGACATCAGGTCGACCTCCCTGACTCCCAAACTGAGTCACCATGTTGCTTTTCAGCCAGCAAGTCGTATATACCCAGACTCATCACCTTCTCATCGTAAATACTACCACAAACACCAGAATACTTAAAACCCCTGCAGTCAAACCCACCTCAACCCATGTTTGAGTTTTCCTAATCCACATTTAATTTGAGGAAGGTGAATTTTTCAGGGCAGTGTGCTTACAATTGCTTTTGAAATCAACAGACATTCACTTTATCCTTGTGTCTCAACTTCTGACCTCATAAAGATGAAAAAAAGAAGAAAAACCTCCATTCATTTGAATTCTTAGTCCCTAATGTTATTCTGCATGCATCTTCAGTGACTGGCTTTTCTCTTACCTATCTGGTTTTGGATTGCATTGGCCAGCTTCAGAAAAATCATCTTTACTGAATTGGTTCTGAGAGTAATTGAGGCAGAAGGCACATGCAGCCCCTCAACAATTGTTTTAGCTGTGATGTCAGTTTTGAAATTCACAGCCTAATAAGGGGTCAGATACATGAGTTTTTAAAGCCTATTTACTGGGACTTCCCTGGTGGTCCAGTGGTTGAGACTTCGCCTTCCAGTGCAGCGGGTGCAGGTTCGATCCCTGGTGGAGGAGCTAGGATCCCACATGCCTCGTGGCCAAAAAACCAAAACATGAAACAAAAGCAGTATTGTAACAAATTCAATAAAGACTTTAAAGATGGTCCACATTAAAAAAAAAAAAGTCTTAAAAAAGCCTATTTACTTATCATATATTCAAGACCCTTAATCAGCTTATGAGCCTCACATTCAATGTCAGTTGTCATTCTTTTTTCTCATCACGATTTCTTAACAAACCAAAATACCATTAAGTTGTTATCTTTTCTAGAAAAAAAAAAAAACTTGAATGTGAAAGATATTAAGCCACAGAGAGACAGGGACAAAAGCATGGGCTCTGGACCTAGAGATCCAGTCTCAAGTCCTGTCCTACCACTTATTCATTGCATGATTTTCCACAAATTATTTAACTTCTTTGAGGCTCAGCTCCCTTATCTATTAAATGAAAAACTAATCATTCCTGCCTTACAGCGCGGGTTTTGAGGATCACTGAGAATGAGTGAAAGTCCTCATCTCGTGGGCTCAGCAGCAGCATTCCCCTTGCCCGCCCCCAGCCCTTCTTTCTGAAAGTGCCTCGTCTGAGCTGCCCACATCACTCAGGTCCTCTCCTTCTGCTATGGACTCTTCTAATCCTCCATTCTGTGGCCTGTATCCACTGAATTTCCTAAGGTTTCCATCCTAGACTCTTCCCTTTTCATTCTACAGCCTCTAAGACATCTCATCCACACTATCGGCTTTAATGTTAGTTGCCTCCAAACTCTAATTTGAATTTCAGACCCTTATGTGCAAGGATTTACAGCTGTTACAACAGCTATTATAGTAGCTCCATTTGGGGATATCTCACACTCAACAGGTCTGAACCAAGTTCAAATTCTCTCCTAAATCCAACCATTCCTCCCTCCGTGTCCCCCATCTCAGCTAATGGCACTGTTCATCCCCCTGTGTAAGCCAGAAACCAAGGAACCATCCTTGACACGTCACTCATCCCCTAAATCCAACCGGCACAAGTCCTGTCCATTCTGCCTCCTAAAGAGCCCATGAATATGCCTTTCGACCTACATCTCATCCCACCACTGATCCAAGTTGCAATCATCTGTCCCCTAAACCACCCATCCCACTCATTCTTGTGCTACAGCTGGAGTGCCCTTCCCAATGCACAAATGTCATGGTGTCATTCTCCTGCTTATGCCCTTTCATGGCACCCCATGGCTCTTTGGATCAGAAATAATATTTGCAATGAGACCTATACAATCCCACCTGACCTGGCCCTGGCTACCTCACCAGTCTCATCCCCAATTGCTTTTCCTCCCCATATCACATTGCCTCCTTGCCCCCCCGACCTTAGTCATCCATCAGACCCCAGTTCAAGTTCACTTCTGAAGAATGGAATTCTAGGAACCCTTGAACTAGTCTACACCTTCTTCTAGACATTCCTATCTCATCACAAGATTTTACTGCATGGCATGACCTCAGTTTGCTGTTATCTAACAATGTGTTTCTTTTCATCAAGGTCAGTCTCCAGCGCTACAGTGCGTGATTCAGCAGGATGGAAACCGGTATGTCCCCCTTATCCTTGAGTTCCCAGTGGCAAGTCTCAGTGCAACTTCAATATGTATCCATTGCACTATTCATAGAATTATTTATTAAATTATGAATTACTTATTTAATTAATTAATACTGAGGTGGACCAGCAGAGTGGTTAGTTAAGAGCCCTGCTTCCTCAAGCAAACTGCCAGGATCCATTTCTGGCTCTACCGCCGACTAGTGGTGGGACGTTGGTGAAGCTGGCACTGTCCCCAACGCTCCCTCTCCAAAATTGGGTAGGTCGCATAGGAAACCCAGCAAGATGAAAGTTAGCTTCACAGCAACTAGTTAACAAGACCCAGTCTTTAGCCAAGTGCCAAAAATACATTTTGTGTTTTTGAAAAAATATGTCCTTAGTGAACATGAGTTCATTGCAGAGGATATTATCCAAAAAGAAGAAAAAATGGAGTTCCAGCCTGTTGTATTTTGCTACCAAATCACAATCCTGACAATACCTTATCCATTCCCAGTACAGGTGTGTCAGTGAACATCAGTTTTGTGCTGAGTCCCTGTCCTGGAGCGCCCAAGCTCTCCTGCCAGTGACACAGCTTCTCCTCCAAAAGAAATCCAGCCAGGAGCCGGCCCATGCCCCGCACGCAGGGAACAAGGCTGAGCTGGGCCCTTCTCCTGCAAGCAATCAGCACAGGCCCTCAAGCATGAGATTTAATTGCTTGTTCATTATTTTAGCTCACAGGGGCTACAAGGAAGCTTGGCGTTTCCGAGCACATCATCCAACAGAACCCTGGGAGCTGTCAGGGCTAAAAAGTAACAAGAGAAATGAGAAAGGAGCCTGTCTTGAGCAGAATGGCTCCAGGTGCCCATGACTCAATGAGAGGGTCCCAATCAAAACGTGTGGCAGATCCACACTGTCCGCTCTGCCCTTTCCAATCTTATTTGTGCAGGGAGGAGAGGGGCACAAAGAGATGAGAATTTGAACTCACAGCCCCTGAGTACACCAATGTCCCTTTTCTGCGGGATTGTGTACTTAAAGTGCTTGAAAAGTCAATAACCTCCCATGGTGTCACAGCAAAGCCAAAAGATTAAAAAAGAGACATTGTCCTTTTGATGTGGAAAGTAATAAGTGAGCAGGCTGAATCCTCTTTGGGTTTAAAAGCCTGTGCAGTGCTAGCAGTTCTGCTTTAAGGTGTCAAAATTGCCTTAAATCTTTGGCTTTGTTATACCCTACTGCTACACAGATATAATAGAGCCACGCTGACTGTCTCAAACAATTTGGAGATCATTTTTCTCTCTAAAAACTCTGTTGAAATATATATATTAGCACAGACCTTTTCCTTAACATTTTCTGTTTTAAAAAACACTATGTTTTCAGATGCTTCTTAAGACAGCAGGGTAGCCAAGCAGTAGCTCGCTTAAAAAAAAAAAAAAAAAATCATACACCAGTTCTCAGGATTTGAGCACAAAAGTTACAGCTAGTTTTCCTCGCCCATTTTATTTCCTCCATTGGAGCGCATTTGACCTCATCTGTCTTAAGGCAGAAAAGTTCAGCAAAGGCAGGAGGACTATTTAAAGTGATGAAAAAGATGCTGAATGAAGGATTATGCCTTTGATGAAGGCTGAAAGAAATGCAGTGCTTAGGAAGTGGATAAAATAGCAACCAGTCTTTGCTTTGGATGAAACCTTGAAGGTGCACTTTCCCGCCAGTGATCTTAAAAATAAAAAATAAAAACAAACAGAGACCGGCAAGTCTTCTAGTTGTCTGATATCTGTACATCCACATGAGGAGCACTTACTGAATTCCAGATGGTCCCTGCCCAATTCCAGGCTCCGTGATGCATTGGGCATCCTGTAACTGCACCAGGAGGAAACATGAGGATGCAGGTGCTGGATGGGGAAAGAGAAGCCTCCTCCCATTCACCGACCCCAACAGAGAAGGAAGACCCTGGTCACGCAGACCCAAGTGGCCATGAACTTGTTCTTCAGGAGAAAAGATGGGGAGAATGTCCTGGAGAAAGAAGACCTTGAAAGGATGCTGCAAAGATGCCCTTTCTCCCTCCTCTCTTTCCCTCTTTCCCCCAAGACCATTCCCTGCAAATTACCCCATCCATCCAACTCCAGATTCTACTCTCTAGCTGGAGCCCGACAGACACATTTCCCAAAAGCACGTTAAAAAACAAAGCAAGGACCCCTTCCAACTCATCCGTCTGTGCCAGAGAGACACAGAATGTCATTTCCATATCTGCCTGTCCTGTATCCGTTGGATTGTGAACTACTTAATCATAAAGGCTAAATGTTCTCAACAGTGAGATTCCCCTCACGCTTCAGTTAGGTGCTTACAGGGCAATATTTACTAAAAAAAAAAAAATCGTTATATAGCAAATCTGGTTTCTGAACCTTGAATGGGAGGAACTGGGCTGTGCACAGGAAATGTCTAACTATCCTCATCTCCAGCTTCTGAGAGGCTGCAGGTCTTAGCTGTATTCTGCTGTTATCTTTGGGGTGTTCTGTGCTTTTGCTCAGAGGGCCCACCCTTGCGGCAATCATTTTATGAGCAGACCCAGTCACCCTGCCGGTGTCTGCACTGCCTGCATTGCTTCAAAAGTCAGGCTAACCAGAAAGAGCAATTTCTTAATGGAAAGAATTTGTTATCAGTTGAAGCCACAAGCCTGAATCTTTGAAACAGCATGACTCAGATAGTTCAGCACTCAGAGAATTAAGGTTTCACGTCCCTTGGTTTTATGTGAGGTTTCTTACTCTCCTGAGGCTGAGAGAATTAAATTACTGGCGCCGTCTCGTTCTTCACTCATACGGTATTTACCAGCACCTACTATGTGCAAGAGGTAGTGGGAAGTAGAAAAGATTAAATTTTCGAAAGCAACTATCTCCAAGGAGGTTGGTTAAATGATAGATCTTAGAATTACAAGAGAAAAATTTGTGAAGGTTTTATGTAACCCAAGCACGTTATTTTACAGATGAGGAAATAAGGCCCTGAGCTATTCCCTACTTCCTCTAATAAATGGCAGAGGGAATTCTCAGACCCAGATCTACTGGCCAGAATAAGGCTGGTCCCTTTCCACTTGGTTTTCTAACAGTCAAGGAGGCTCCAGCGTCACCAGGTCACAGAGGCAGGCCCGTGTGGTTTGCAGGGCTGGTGCCACAGTTGCATTGTAATCAGAAGCACACACCGCTCCTTGGGTGCCTCTCCTGCAGCCAGCCCCCAGAGGGAGGCTGTATACACACGCTCATGCACACGGAAGACTCACTGCATGCCTTTGTGGCCGGGATTGGTAGCCCGGATCTGAGCTCGAGAAATCTGGCTGCAGACTGGTTAAGTAACCTGTTCAGGGTGAAAAGGCATGAGAGGACTCACACCCAGGATGCCTGACTCCTCCATCCGTTCTCGGCCCGCCACTCTTCAGCACCCTGGCCTTCCATCTCCTTCTGCTGTTCTTGGTCTCATCTCCACAGGTTTCTGGCACCTTAGTTTGTACTAAATAATGGAGTCAGAGAATTTGAGAGATGAAATGACCTTCAAGGCCATCTAGCCCAGACCTCTCATTTTACAGGTGAGGGGACTGGTCCAGCAGCTTACCTGTGGCCATGTCGCTAGAGTTGTGCAAGGTGTGGGGAGCTCACATTGAAGGAGAGAGAAAGACCATGAACTCTTTCCCTCCTGCATACATGGCCCATCCACGGTTTGCTACAACATGGGTGTGGTCCAGGTCTCCCCAGGCCTCGGCAGCCAGTGGGTGTTAATAAAGGTCACATTGTCAGTAAGGATAAATAAGTATCATTAAATAAATACATGAGTAAGATGTCCGTATGTATTCGTCTGGCTGTGGGTCGCACCTCTCACCTCACTCAAATCTTCACCTAGTTACCCCGGGGTCTTACTGGCCATCTCATCACCCCCGTGATGGTGCTTCCTACCCCATCTGTTACTTGAGGGTGGCCCTCAAGTGTGACCACAGTCGCTCAGACCCTCCTTAACAGCCTTGCTGCCTGTGGGGAGAGCTCTCCCTCTGGACTCTGCCAGTGTCTCTGTTGTCTGAATTGGAGGTCCCTGTCTCCAAGGGACCAAGATTCTACTGTGATCCATGCTTGGAAAGACCTCTCCTTCTACCTCCAAACACCATTTGTCTATCTGGCACTAAGACCGTTCACATGCTTGGGATCGCTGTGAGAGCCACCTGAGACAATGAGTGTGAAGACCATAGCAGAGGCTGCTCCCTAAGTCAGCCCGTGGCAACTTTTAGTGTTATCATTATGGTTTTGATGCCATCATCACTATTAAGTGTTAGAAAATTTCAGAGAATGAGATCATTGGATGCTAGAAATAGGGAAAACGTTACAATTTCATATGGGTTCTAGAGTCAGAGAGGCCTGTATTTGAATCTCTATTTGATTATCTAAACAAATTGACACAGGAAACCCAATCCTTCTGAATCTCAGTTTCTTCACCTATAAAGTGGGAACAGTAACACCTACTGTGCATATTCATTATGTTTTTCTCTAAGGAAAGAAAAGTTATTTAGTTACCCAATAAGAAGTATACTTCATCTGAGAACAGAAAACAACTCCCTGTTTATTGCATGCATCAATTTATTCATGCACATAGGAGAGAAAGATAGATGTACCAAAACTGTAGATACAACATATTATCCTTATTACATTCCTTGGCCTTAGTAGACCCTTAGTAAACAAAAGCTAGTCTTAAGACTGTAAGACGACTAGATTCAAGTACAGTCTCAGAGAATGTGCAAAATAGGTTGGTAAATTGAGTGGAGAGGATATGGCAGGACGAGGGGACAGCACAGGGACCAGCTTAGAGAGAGGATTAGCGCATCGAACATGAGCGGAATTCAGGAGAAGGCAATGGTGAGAGGAGGTCATTGGGAAACAGTGACAGGTAAGATGGGCTAAAGAAACTACTGACTCCACCACCAGGTGCAGGCTGAGGAGCTAAGGGAAATCAGCCATCATGGGCTCTAGATCAGGGTAGCCTGATGAAATCAGAGTTGCAAAAGAGCAGCCCGGCCATGATACGCTTGGTGCATGGTGCAAGGAGAAACTCGAGAGGTGGAATCTTCCACACCTGAGGATAGGAGATTAAAAACATTCTGATCACCTCCAGCATGCACAGTTCAACTCTCTCTTTCCAACCTAATTGGATTTCACGTGGGTACCCACTTCCCCCATTGATGCCCATCGCTGCTCCAAGATTCAGGGGATTTGCAGACATGGATTCCATAAGGATCCTAGTCATTCACCTTCTACTGATTTTTCGCTTAAAGCACAGTAGAAAATTATTGACATTATTTTCTTGAAAACCCTTCCCTGCCTGTACATGTCTATGTCAATAATTGTCACGTTGGCAATTGGAAATGGGCCTTTGGCAGCTCACCTAGGAATGTCAAATAGTCTCCATTAGGTTTGAAAGCTCTGAGTTTCAGTAATGGGTTGATGCTCTACCTGATACGATTGTACAAAATTACATAATTGATTTCTGGGACACTGTGCCACACAAATTTTATAGGTTTCTTTTATTTTGTGCCTCAGAAGGCAAGTGTGCTTTCGTTCATTTTCCTCAGTAAGAGGATTTCAAGTCTTGCTCCTGACTGGCCCAGATTAAACTCAGGTATATTATAAGGCTCTACACTTTTTCTCAGTTATTTTACACATCAAAGCCTATGATTTTTCCATGGGCTTCTAGGAGTTGGTAACTCAAAGTGGGCCTGAGAATTTTATGCACAACTCTAGGTGCATAAAATATACCAATCCGAGAACAAAAGAAGTAATGAGCATTTCTTAATTGCTGCACTATTTTTGCAGTTTTCAGTAGTATTTGTTACATATCTTTAGAGCAGATTTGATTAGTGCAGGCATCTCTTTTTTAAAGAAGAGTGACTTCTTATATGTATAACTAAATCACTTTGCTGTACACCTAAAACTGACACAACATTGTAAATCAACTATACTCCAATATAAAACAAAAGTTTAAAAAAACAAACAAACAGTGATTTCTAAGCCTGAGAAAGCCTACGTCAGGGAACAATGACAAAGTAAGAAAAAACTGGCTTGTGCGCGATCTATTCTCTCAGTGTCAGTGGATACAAGGACTAATGGGGCTCCCATTCTTCCATGAATGTACTGTCTGGGCCAAAGCAGAGAGAACAAGCTGAACCGGCCACATTCAGTGACACCCGGTAATTGTCCCTAATATTTAAACAATGGCCATGACAAATCCGATGCTCAGAGGGAAAAAAAGAGGCATTAGGCTGAGTATGTGCTGGGGGACTATGGGTGCATTTTGAAAGCAACATCTTATATGAAGAGAGAGAAGGAGAGATATTATAGAAGGCAAAAAGCACATTTAATAATAAGAAGAATATTTTTAAAGGATATTGAAAGATGAGAGACTGGATTTTTTAAAAAGAACTTTCTGAATGAAAACTATTTCATTTGCTTAATTAGGCTCACAAGCTAAATGCTAAACTGAGTCACAATCAACCCATATTCACATATACTGATTTTCAGACATGATTTTCAGACTGAAGGACTTAAGAAAACTTCTTTCTTCTCCTTGAGAAATGCCTTTCTTTTACGTAGAACTTGTCAAAAGATTAATAAAAATAGATTGCTGTCAACAGATAATCCCCCAAATATTTCCAGGTAAGAAAAGTGACAATCTGGAAATTTTATGTAATTAAGACCTAACGCTATTCGTTGCTATGTATCAGGCCCACAAGCACGTAGGAGTCTCCTACCAAAGATGTACTATGATCTCTGTTCTGGTATTCAAGGGAATCTTGTTATGATCATCTCAAAAACCCCATAACAAATATGGTTTTACTGTTTGGAATTGTGACATTGCCAGAAGTGTCACAGTTTTTCTCAAGTGAAAATCAATTGAAGTTAAGTTTGTTCTGAAATTTTCACAACTTCCTCAGAAATACTTGTGACGTGTGCTGATGTGTTATGAAACCAATGCTTATTCATTTTTCATGCTCACTCATCGTGCAATGCTCATTCCAGTCAGTATGAATAGATGGGCTATTCTATACTAGGCGCAGTTGGGTAGCCAGTAGGGACACAAAAATCAGTAATTCAGCACAGTCCCCACCCACATGGAGCAGAGAAACAAACCAATATCCTAAAACAGAAATTACCTTCAATTGTTCTTAAAGACAAGAAGAATCTACCCCCCAACCTCTCAAAAAAATTTAAATAGATAAAAGAAAATAGAAAAATAAAAATATTCTGAAGAATTCAGCTCTTAGCTCAAGAACAAGCCACCAATAAACTTTGTTTTACCCACTTTCACAAACTTTAGAAAAGTTTTAAAAAACTTTAAACTTTTAAGCTTTAACTTTTAAAGTTCCTCTTAAAAGGCTAATGTTTGAATAATGTTTTCAGTGCATCTTTGCGGTAAAAGGCCTTTCCTTGACATATTTACTTGGAATGGCCATGTTTTTCTCTCAGTTATTTTTACTTTCTTAGGCAAGTACTTGAAATTCAACCATAGTTCTGACATTTGACTTTCCATCACCTCCACGTGGGAGCATTCAATTGTCCATGCTAGACCCGCCCAGCATTCCCTTCAAAATCATGCCATATTCCCTTGGGTGACTGGTCCTTCAGCCTGGGTCCTGAAGAGAGCACAGCATGGAGCAGAGCCCCCAGCCAACCTTGAGTGACATGTATCAAGAGCAAGAAGCACCCCTTTGTTGTAATAGGCACTGAGAATTCGGGATTGTTCATTACTGCAGCTTAACTAAGCCTAACCTGATTACACCTTCTTTTGGTTTCACTCATGAAATGTTCTCAGGGTTTCTCTCTCAGGGGAATTGAGAAGAAAAAGAAGAAAATAAAAGCCCTCAGCATGCCACCACTGGGCTTGGGGGCCTTTGCCGATGTGAACTTTTATTTTTTTCCCAAAGGCAGAAACATAGATCAGTGGAACATGATGTGCACTTTTTTATGTTTCCTAAGAAAAGGAATGACTTCTCAGACCCAGGGAATATGGAGCTATGCCATTATCCTATAAAGAAGAGGAAGATTTTTTTCTTCTTAGAATGGTTAAATCCCTCCAGCTACCTCCTAGGCAAATGGCTCAGACTGGATGAGGTCAGATCAAGAGATGAGTGGAAAGAGGACTACAGAGGGCCACTTTTGGGGATCTGGGACGTCAACACCAGGTGTGATGGGTCAGCTCACACAGCCGTCTCCCATCAACCTTGTATATGATTTCCCTAACATTTTGGAGTGACGTGTAGTGCTGGACACTGGACACTGGACCCCGGACCCCCTTTCCAGTAGTGAAGTCTTCAATTTCCCTCCATCTTATTGTCTCTGATTCACCACAGAGACTTACATTGGATAGCCTCTTCCTCAGAAACACACTTCTCCCTGCCTTTTGAACCCCTCAGCCATCCTGTGCCGGATGCAGACCAGTGCTTCCGAGTCCTGGCTGTGAGGGGTTCACCTTGAGTGGACTTCCCCATGCACCGATGGAAGAAGGTTCAGACTCAGCACATCCGGGTCTGCCCTCCCCATGGGTGCTTCCAAAACATCACACTCGTGACTCCCCTGTGCAGGCAGAGTTGAAAATCACTGTTGTATAAATCCCTTTCCTCTCAGATCACTGGGGAAACAAACAAATATTAATAACTATTATTCATTATTATTAACAATTATTAATAACTATTACATTGTTTATAATATATTTATACTGTGATATTATATATTTCTTATTAATTATTAATACTAATTTTTATTAGTTGTTTATAATTATGTTAGTTGTTTTATAATAACCATTATTATTATCATTGAGCCTATACAAGCAATTTCTGAGCATTAAGTCATTTAATTCACACACCAGTCCTTTGAACTGATATCATTCTCATTTTATAAACTTATCCAACATCACACAGGAGTGGGACTTCCCTGGCGGTCCAGTGGTTAAGACTCTGCGCTTCCAATGCAGGGGGCGCGGGTTCGATCCCTGGTCTGGGAACTAAGATCCCAAGGCCATGCGGTGCCACCAAAATACAACAACAACAACAACAAAATCACACAGCAGTGACAGAACCAGAACCAGAACCCATGTCTGCCAAACTTTAGGCCTTCCTTCCGAAACAGAATGGAAACTCCTTTCGTTAAGCTAAATTTCTTTGTTTTCTTTCAAGACACAGCCACACCCGGAAGAGATGTTACACTACGGGACATTTTGCCTGATTCTCCTCAGTAGAGACTGGCCTGGTCCTCGCCAGTCTGACCTCCTCCAAGTGACAACACAGGAAGACCACACGCCCACCTCCGTGAACAGAGGTTGGGTCTACGAGACCAGGTTCTGGCCAGTGCAATGTGAGCTCCTTCCAGGCCTGGCCAGGG
Organism: Grampus griseus; assembly: GCF_964374135.1. Taxonomy (NCBI): domain Eukaryota; kingdom Metazoa; phylum Chordata; class Mammalia; order Artiodactyla; family Delphinidae; genus Grampus; species Grampus griseus. The sequence goes on from NC_139007.1 coordinate 77,892,300, forward strand.
AACTTCTTGCAGGCTGTCCACACTAGTTCTGCTCCTTCTTCGGCATCCACGGAGGTCCTGCGTTTGAGATGGCGGCCTCAACGATTAGAAGGGGCTGGATGTCTGAGCCATCTCGCAGAGAAGCGCTTCCCAGAGGGTGCCAACCTGCACCAGACTGTCACAGGAGCAGGAATAAACTGAGACTTGTTAAGCCACTGAGATTTGGAGGTTGCTGTTTTAGCAGCTGGTGTTCCTTACCCTGATCAATACACTCTCCTAGGGAAATAATACGAAAATTTTCGCGAATGACGTCGTTGAATTTCTCAAATTCAGCACGAATATTCCAAACCTCATCGTCACCAAGAAGTGTAAGTTTAGCAACCCCTGAGCCGCGACTCTTAGTTAAGTAGCCAGAACAAATTACAATACAGCAATATCTCACTTGCTGTCCACACAAGAGCCCTCACCCCTAATAAACTGTTTCTCCTGGAGTATTTCTAAGGTAATCAGCGTATTCATGTCATTCAATTCTACCTGACTATTTTGAGGTCTGTTTAAAAAAATCAATTCTGAAAGTCCCTATTTTAAAAGTCTCCTAAAACCACCACATGTGTGAGTGGGTGAAACACGCCAGTTTATTCCACCTGCTCACGGGATTCAGAGGTTGAAGATGCTGTTCCAGTGAATCAGTGACAACCCACATGGCAGTGTTTTAATCAGTGCTTCAAGATGCATGTGGAAATAATGAACTCTTGTAGGTAACAACAGCAAGAATATAGAAAGCCTCACTGTGTTGTTGCAAATGGTGCATTTATTTTGTATCACCTGAGGTTCTCAGGGGTCCCACAAGGGCAAGGCCGAGTAGCACGATCCAAAAGCAAATGAATGATTCTTTTGGTCTTTTCAATCTAGCGACTACTGGACAAGACTCTGATTACCACCGTGTGGTGGTCAATGGAACCTAAATTCATACTGGATGATGGCTTAGAATATTACATATGCACAGGCTAAATTTGTCATACAGATGTTCATCCACTTCAAATATGTTTAAAGAAATTTGGCAAAATACAAGGTTGGGATGTGACAGCTCTATGACATCAAATAAAAAAGATAACAACAGAAACTCTACATCACTTATAGCTCAAAAATTAGCAATGGGCTCAGTGATCTGAAGACTCAGTTCGGGGCGTAATGTTATCATATTTTTAAGTTATTAAGCGAATATTCAGATTTTTTTTGGTCTCCCAGAGACAAAGGGAGAAAAATTTTCCAATAACAGTATCTGAAAATAAAGAATGACATTTCAGACTGGATGTATTGTGTGTTTGGCAGAAACTAAAGGGGACAAAAATGTATATACAACTGGCACTCTTTCGATGGTGCTTCAGATCAAGAACTTTTTAAAACAGGCAGTAAGTTTGCTATATGCTGCCTCCTCTTATCTAAAAGATATTCAAAAAGTGGTCCTAGGATGCTGAAAGAGCGTCATCTGGGATGCTACACAAACATGTGGGTCCTCAGCTCATCCCAGATCTGATGAGTGACAATATTGGGGTCTTGGAATAGAGGATTTTAATAATCACTGTGCAATTCTGAGAACCCCTAGTGGAGTCAGACCACTTGTGAGAAATCAAGTGTGAGAAAAGCATCACAGACAGGAAGCATTTTCCTGCAAGAGAACCTGGAGAAATTAAACTCCAGCAGAAGTAATTTTTTAATTGAAATATTAAAGATCGGGATAAATAAGAAGTCGTTAAGTGTGCCCATCTAAATAAAACAGAGATAGATGAAAGCGTATCATGAGGAAAAAATTCATTCTGCTTCTAGCAGAGATAAATCTAATGTTTAACTGTTTTTCTACTAAATAGATCTTAAAATTTAGACAGATAATAACTAGACAGACAGACAGATATTACAGTTCCCACTGTGATTAGCAAACAGCTTAAGAGAATGCCTTTTAGTCTTTATTTTATATTCTTCCTACTGTTAGCTTCCTTCTGTTTTTAACAACAAAGACTCTATACCAGTCAAAAGGGAAAGGTTTTGAAGTAGCTATTAGAGAGACGGTTTTTCCCCCAAAACAGCCAGCACGATTCATCCTTCACATAACAGAACTGCTCAGTGGGAGGTTAAATTCTGAGAGCTGTTTGGTCAGGATTTAATATTACACCTTTCCCTTAGAGCTTGATGTCCCAATCTACTGCATTCAGGGTGCTGGGTACCCAGTCCCTCCATCATTGTTCGGAGGATGTTGCCAAGTGCCACTGGAAATAGATGTCACTTGAGCAATGAAAACCATATTTTTAAAGGAAAAGATGAGATGCCCCACGCTTTTTAGACGACAGGGAAGTTTCAGTACATTTGAACAAGGATGCCAGTATAAGAGCAAGTCAGAAACCCACAGGTGAAAATACTATAAGAAACTTGGTTATCTGTCCATGGAACAGATTTCAGCTGCTCATCACAGTTCATGATGACAACTGTTGCAAAGCCAAACTGTCTATGGTATTCTAAGATGCAGGTGAGAGAAACATATAAAAATATTAGTACAGAAAAGGACATACGGTACCCCTATAAAGAAAGTGACCATATCATCCAGCTGTAAGTACATGAGGGCAGGCACATCCTTTTTGGTTCTTCATGAAACCCCAGTGCCTTGCACACTCCTTGACTCTTGTAGGTGTGCATAAAAACATAAATAAATAAATTTATTTTGACAGGACAGAATATGAAAAATTAGAACAAAAATTAGGACAAATGAAAAATTAGAACAAAATCAGAACAAACAAATTTAGTTTTAGTTCCTAAAACTATCAGGAAAAAATCCCAAGGTATAACCTATCTCTGCAGTGAATCTTACCAAGTTACTTCCTAAGTATCTTTCAAAACCTTCCACCTTCCCCCACCTCTGCCCTGCTCATCTTAATCTCAACCACCATCAGCTCTTTCCTAGACAACAAGAACCTTTTAAAGGATCTCCCTGCATCGACTTGAGCCCATCTTCAATCTTTTGTTCATATTTCAACCACAGCCATCTTCTCAAAAATGCAAACCTGTTCTTGACAGACACACACACACGCACGCACACACACATACCCCGCACAAGCCAGATTAAAGCATTTCAATGATTCTCACTGGTCTTAGAATCAAGACCAAAATTCTTAATGTGGCTACCAACACCTCCGTGGACTGGCTCCTACCCACTTCCCCATGGTCGCCTTGTAGCATGCTTTGGCCTCCCAGACTGCTCTCAGTTGCTCTAATGTGCCATGTTCCCTCTGCCACAGGGCTTTGGCACTTGCTGTGACCTCTACCTGGAGTGCTTCCTCCCCTTCCCTCGTCCTTTGCCTTCCTTCCTTTTTGTAATTACAAATCTTCCTTCGGATCTCAGCTCACGTAGGTCTTCTTCAAGGAAGGCTTTGTCACATCCTCTGTTACAAAGTCTGAAATCACCATGGACCGCTCCCTTGTAGCACTTAGGAGAGTCATTATTTTATGTTCATTTATGTGATTCTTTGATTAAAATCTTTTTTTTACTACACTGAATGTTCGATGAAGGCAGGGACTCTGTCTTTGAATTTTACTCACCAATGTATCCCCATCATCCGGCAAAGGGTTTGGCATTGTAGTAGGTTCTCAAGAAATATTTGTTAAATTCATGAATCAGTTAGGGGACCAATGATTTAAGGGTGCCCCATATATCTGTTGGTTCCATATTCCGAGCCCCAGGTTTATTGTGGCTATCGCTTTTAAATGGTACAAGTTTCCCTCTCACTTGTCAACCAATGCACAATTAAATGATTTCACCAAGTTAGTAATGATGTGCAAAAAGTCAGCCTCAGACAGCCGTCGGAACCAGAAGTCCAAAGCAAAGGGGAAAGATTAAGGAATTTCCAATAACCACATTCACAACATTATTAGGACCTTAAGAAGCTTCTTGGGTATTTAGGCTAAAGCAACTGGTTCTAGAATGGCTACCATGGAATCTGATTTCATAAAGTTCAGAAAACAAAGTGTAGAATTACAAGTCAGACTGCAGGATAATATCAATGGAAACGACTGGTACTTTCATGGGTTAAAACAAGAAAATCGGTTACTGAGACCCAGCTGACCAGCTGAATGTATGAACGGACAGAAAGTTTCCAAAGTTTTTTTTTTTCTCTTTTTTAATAAAATGTTCTTTCTTAGTCTCATGAACCCAAAACCACATGATATTCACCAGAATATTTGGATTAGTCAGCAAGTAGCTCTGCAGACTTTTTTAACCTCTAAAAATCTACCAAAATATTTATCTTTAATAAATATTTAATAAATAATAAAAGATAACATATATGTATATATATATGGAGGGAGAACTTGAGAATTTATTCTGTATAACAACTTTGTAAGGTAAATAAGTTGGTGTTACTATTATCACAATTGTATACATGAAAAATCTAAGGCTTAGTTGTCTAGCTGCTAAGCAGCTCAAGTGGGAATCAAATCTATTTCAGTCTCCTATGATCACTACCATCCCCTCATCCCCTTAAAAAAGAAAAAAGAGGTGCTGATTTTGCAATATGGTAATTAAATATTTTAGATCTAATTGAAAATGTATAGGGACTTCCCTGGTGGTGCAGTGGTTAAGAATCCACCTGCCAATGCAAGGGGCACAGGTTCAAGCCCTGGTCCGAGAAGATCCCACATGCTGCGGAGCAACTAAGCCCGTGTGCCACAACTACTAAGCCTGCGCTCTAGAGCCCACAAGCCACAACTACTAAGCCCGCATGCCACAACTACTGAAGAGCACATGCTCTGCAACAGGAGAAGCCACCGCAATGAGAAGCCCGTACACCGCAATGAAGACCCAACACAGCCAAAAATAAATAAACAAAAAATTAAAAACAGAAAAAGAAAATGTATAAAATTGATCAATTTCACACCACCCAGGTTTTTCCATTTAGGATTTTTTCATAAATTTTTCCAAAAAAGAGACTCTTTAGGCAAGGTTTAGAATTTTATTCCACAGTGAGACAAAGGATAAAATGTCCTCAGAGTTCCAAGCACATTTCTTGCTATTTCACTCACACAGAGGTCTGCTCTTAATTTTTTTTTTCTGTTTCATTCAAAAAGCAATTCCACTACCAACCTGAGGTTAGCTACATTAATCTAATGTCAACTCCATTATTGTTAATTATTTTATGGTGGTTATATTTTAACAGAAGAGGGACAAAGATCCCTTATGTCATTTGATAGCTCACCAAGAATTATATTGAAATAACTACATTGATTTCCAGATCTCAGCAAGCAACTAGGACATAATTAAACTTTTATCTCTGCAAATTTTGCTGTCTTTTTTTTTTAACTTGGTTACCTATTGTTCGGTAGACTAATCTTATTTTGCTTCTCAGGTGGGCCTAAAATTTCATTCAATGATTAAGAAATGAATTAAAATGAAAGACATGTAATATCTGGACATTTCTCAAATAAGAATTTTCATTGGCATATTTTCTCTGGGTTCATTTTTTTTTTTCCTGTTTCTTATTTGACTTTAATAAAGCTATACTCTATTGAAGTTAAATAAAAGCGTTCCTCTGAGTACTTGGAGTTAAATTAAAATAGCTATAAATCTGAAGAAGCAGCCATTTAAAGAGTCTACTTGACCTACCTTAGAAGAAATAACCTGTAGCCATAGAAAAAGTAGGCTCCACCGGGACCTGCGTTCCCAGGCTCTTCCCCCCTGCAGCACATCTGTCATCTCACCTTGCTCCCTCCTCACTTCTCACCATAGGCCTTAAACTTGATGAGAAGGAAACTTTCTCAAGACCTCTGGAAATTTTTTTCCCGCTAAAAAAACAATTAGCAAGCGAAGGAGCAGTATGGTGAGGTAGGAAGGAAAAACAAACCCACTAGGCTGAAAATAAACTTGAATTCATATTCCCCTTAATTATCTCTGTCATACTGTACAAGCCACTTTGTGCTCTGTGTCTCAGTTTTGCCTTCTGAAAAATCTAAGGAACTAGATTAGATCCAGGGCCAGGACTAGGGAGACTCAGGAAAGGTACTCACCACCTGTGCAAAATGCACAGGGCCGCCAAAGCTTAAACTGTATGCAAAAACCCATGATGAGCAAAATAGCAAATGTTTAAAGACAGGCTGAGTATTCCTGGTTTTCCTTTGGTCTCAGCACAGCTCTGTTCCTCATCCTGATTTCGACCATCTGTACACCCCGCTCCCTCTCACATTCTAGGACTAGGCTTCCAGTCCCCACTGGCAGCCTAGACACGGCCAGCCTCCAGCTGCATCCCCCCTGGCCAAACCTGGACAGGGAGATTCAACCCAGCCCAGCCCGTTAGGAGCATCTTCAGGGTGACCTGTGAGAGTGACTGGCACCTCCCTTTTAATTCTCCTCCTGTTGTCCCAGAGACACGGTGACTTCGTGTGGCTCCACATCGGGACTTCTGCTCGTGATCAAGATTGAAATCACAATCTCATTTCCCTAAGAGCTTTGGGAGGGCACGGGGTTCCAGCAAGCCGCCCCACACACTGACTTGCACTGACTTGATTAAGAGGCAGCTTCAGACTGAAAACTGCGTGAGGGAAACTTTTAGAAATTCTGGAAGGCTGTCTGTCCCCTTTGTCCCCTGCCTGTCTCCCTGCTCTTGTCCACCCCACCCCAGCGGGGCATTCCCTGCTTATTGCCTCAGGGAAGGGTGACAATGCGTGGAAAGAGGCAAAGGCAAGTCTCGACTTTGCCCTCGACTTTGGAGGGCAAAGCTTCCAATCCTCCGACAGTAAATCAAAGTGTCTCGTTTTGTTCCTGGGTGGGAGTGGCAGGTAATATGCCAGGGGAAGGGACCACTGTGACATGACTCAAAGCAAGTAAGGCAACTTCATAGAGATCCTCCAAGCTCCAGGTGGTTCAAGAAAGTGCTAAGAGGCCTTAGAATGCCCTTGAGGCTGGCGAGGGAGCAGTAAAATGATCTCCATGCTCCTGTAAGTACGAGGGGGGGTCTCAGAATTGGAAACTCTGCGTTATCTGCAAAGATAAAGCAAGCTGAACCTCTTCCCCAGGGATGTTAGAGGCCTACGCTCTCTTTCTTCCCGAGGTGCTCTCCCTAAAACCCTGTCTACACAGCACAGTGTGAAATAGGAGCCCCTGATGATCAGTTTCTGTGTAGGACGCTAGTGAAGGCAAGAATGTGAAAGTGTTCTTGAGGACGCTGAGGTACTACTGTGCCTCGTCCAGGCTCGCGCCACTTTGCTGTTCTCCAACAGAGGCGACTTTCATAAATCTAAAGATGTAGCTTTTTCCCTAGAACTAGAGTTACTTAGATAATTTGATCTGCTCCCTCTGTTTCTCCAGTAGCGCTCGTGCCTCGTGATTTATAAGGGCTTCAGTATTTTTCTTTCATATTTAAAAACCCTTATGCAAATTCTGCCAGCAGCCCAGCAAACTAAACTTTTTGCATTAAGGCTCCATATTATTCACATACAAAAATTCCATTTAAATCTCATTATGCTTGTGACATAAATCCAAACAAACTAGAACATGCCCCATGAAGGTGGAAAAGTGACATGTTTTCCAGTTCCCCGGCAGAACAATGGAGAATGAGAAAAAATGATAAAGGTGCCCCCCATTTGGGACAATATACCAACGGACACATATGTTACTTTTCCGCCTTTAACTGTTCACAGCCTTCCTGCTTTAATCTCAATAGCATTTAAATGAAGTATTTGTCAGCAACTTTTCTGGTAATGTGGCGTATGTGATTCAGTGAGACTGTGAGCCCTGTTTCTGGAAACGTAGCAGTATCCTGGGAAAATCATAAAAGGTCTGTCTGCTAAAGGCATTTTTTGATTTCTCTCTAGGCAGTTCTTGGAGTTCGCAATATAATTTTTCTGTCATGTAGTATCAACAATACACCTTTCAGGGACTTAAAGATTAGCGGGGCCCCTGAGCTGCCTGTCTCAACTCGCCAAACACTGAACGTCCTTCATGTCATCGTGTCTCATCTCTAATCCAGTTTTTCCTTGAAAAACAATTATAATGATATCCGCAAGTTACAGAGACTTTACAATAGTGTCCTGCACTCTTTCGGACCACTGCTAATTGCCAATTATTCCAAATTTTAATTCTGTAATGTGTTTAGTTTAGACATTTGGGGAACTGGAGAGGATCAGCTTTGGCTTTTTGCAATTGCAAATCTGAGCTTATCTCCCCTCTTGATATGAATAAGTTCAAACTGATACTTTGAAAGACACTATTACAATATCATAATCATTTACATATTTTCTCAAGAAAACTGGATTTGGGCATAGCTTTCAGCAGTTGCAGGAATCTCTCAGAAGACTTAATAAGAGTCTCAAAAGATATGAAAGCCCTTGCCTGTTGAAAGTAGAATGAAGTCTTCAGCCAATGTTTACAGTTCTCTAACCGCTCTTATCAAGCCTTCTAGGACTCCACCAGTAAAGAAGCCACGGTTGCTTCCAGGCACCCCCCCTACTCCACTCCCGTGGCCTCCTTCTGTTCCCTGTGGTCGTCAAGAGCAACGGGCATATATGATTCCCCATCCCTTTCCACTGTAGGGAAAGAGAATGAAAGAGATACAGAGAGGGAAATGGAAATGGAGAGAGTGACCAGATAGGTAAATATGGGCAAAGAAACGAGTCTCCTATGCCTACTGCCTGGAGTGCATTGCCCACTTACACCCACGTGCCTCCTACCCTTCCCTTCTCCACTCCAGCGTGGCTGCCCCAGGCAACCTCTCCCCACCTCTCCCACTGCACACTAGGTGGCGCTGTCTTGTGACACGCCATCACAGCACCGTGCACACTTCATACCACTCAGCTTGTCATCGTGAAGGTAGAACAGGCAGGATGGCGGCACTGCAGCCACACTGCCTGGGTTGCAATCTCAGCTCTGCCACTTACTGAGTGACGCTGGGCAAGGTAACTCCCCTTCTGTGCCTCAGTATCCTCGTCAGTAAAATATTGAGTTGTGCATATACATTCTTTTAAATGCACAGCAAATAGAAAAGGGCTCAGTGAGTGTACCATAATATCATTATTTTATATATACAGTTGTCACTCTCTTCCGTTACTAAACTGAAAGCCAGTAACGTTAGGGGCTCTGTTTTGCTCAGTGCTTAGCTGAATAGGTATTGATATATAAATAGATACCAGTGATCTGAAAGCATTCTTATAATTGTTAAAATGCATAATTTCAGATATGTCTGTATGACGCTTTCTTTAATTTTTAAAAAATGTTACTGAGTTCTAATTGACATGTATAAACTGCACATATTTAAAGTGTACACTTTGACAAACTTTGACACATGTTACTATCCATGAAACCATCACCACATCAGGACAGTGAACCCTTTAGAATCCCTCCCTTAAGTTCCTCCCCTGAAACCCTGCAACCACTGATTTGCTTCCTATCACTATGGATTAATTTGCATTATCAAGAGTTTTATGTAAATGCACTCATCCCTATATACTTATTTTTGTGTGCTTCTTTTTTTACTCAGCATACTTATTTTGAGATTTATTCATAGTGTTATGTATATCAATATTTCGTTCTTTTTATTGCTGAGTAGTGTCATATTGTATGAATCATATCCTAGTTCGTTTATCCATTGTTAATAAACATTTGGGCTGTTTCTAGGATTGGGCTATTACAAAAAATCTGCTAAGAACATTGGACATATATCTGATTTTCTCTGGGGTGAATACCTACTAGTGGAATGGCTGACCAAACAATAGGTGTAAGTTTAACTTTTTAACAACTGCCAGACTGCTTTCCAAGGTGGTTGGAACATTTTACATTTCCACCAGCAGTGTATGAGAGTTCCTGTTCTTCCACTTCTTTGCTACTACTGGGTATGGTCAGTCTGTTTAATTTTTCATTCTAATAGGTACGAAGTAGTATCTTACTGTGCTCTTATTTACATTTCCTTAATAACTACTGTTGAATATCTTTTCATGTGCTTATTTGTCATCCATATATCTTCTTTGGTAAATTGTTCAAGTCTTTGGCCAATTTTTTAATCGGGTTGTTTGTTTTCTTACTGTTGAGTTTTGAGAGTTCTCTGTATTGTTGAAAGGTAAAACCTAGGCATATTAAAAATTTTAAGGGTTTATTTAAGAAAAAAATCAACTCAAATCAGGCAGCACCAACCTGAAAGTGGTTAGGAGCACTCCCCCTGCAGGAACTAGAGGAAAGACTTTTATAGAGAAGATGCAGAATCAAAGCAAGGAGATTATTTGATTGGCTACAGGTTAAGTGTTTGCCTTATTTTGAAAAGTCTGGTTGGTTGGTAGTCCTTAGGTTTTTATTTCTTAACCTTGAGGCATTTGTAGGCTTAGGTTCTGATTTGCTTACATAGGCCACTAAGGTATTAGAAGCACCTCAGTCTAATGGCCTCCTTGTTTATTTTATTTAATAATTCCCCCATTTTGGACATCCTTGCATACATGAGAAATTGACCAAAAATCTGTTATTAGCACCACTCTCAGTCACCATCAAAGTTAAGTTTTTTTTGTTTTTTTTTTTTGTGGTACGCAGGGCTCCCACTGCCATGGTCTCTCTCGTTGTGGAGCACAGGCTCCGGACGCGCAGGCTCAGCGGCCATGGCTCATGGGCCCAGCCCCTCCGTGGCACGTGGGATCTTCCCGGACCGGTGCACGAACTCGTGTCCCTCACATCGGCAGGCGGACTCTCAATCACTGCGCCACCAGGGAAGCCCCTATGTTGTTTTTGTATCATCATGAAACTCGAAGGTTATAATGTCAGATTCATGGAAAAACTGTCTTTGTTGTTCATCTTGTTTCTGTTTCTCCAAGCACAGAGAGACCGTCTGATTCACTGCTGACGGCTGCAAATGGGTACTTAAGACCCTTGAGAGAATACCGTGCACCAGAGAGACTACAGTGATGACTAACAGGAGGATAAAACCAACAGGCTAAATTATGCTCCTTAGCCAGGACTCATATGAACCAGACCTGCTCCTTATCAAATAAATCAGGGAATGTACCTGAAGGGACATCAACCCAATTTAGCCAAGTGGTGTGTTTGTTAATTTCTTGTATTTTGCTACAATACCAGAGGTGTTGATCCAGGGACAGCAGTAGGTATCTGCCACCTCACAGACTCCTCCTTGTTCAGCCAATAAGTAAGCTAAAGCAATCCTATTATCTAAAACCATCTTAGCAAGAAAGTTGAGTGACTTTTGTTGTACAGACATGGCCTTAGCAGTAGATTCAGTGACAATTCAGAGTTAAGGTGTGTTTTCTTCCCAAGCATTAACAAAGAGAAAAAGCACATTGGGAAAAGGCAAAAGGAATAAAGGTTTCATATTGAAGATGAAAATCTTGCTCTGTGATCTTCAGAGAGCTGTCTACCTTAAGATGCCATCTGCTTCTGAGGAAGAACCTCCCTAGTCAGTTTTAATATTAGATCTCTAGCTGGTGTAAACTTCCAAGAGTCTAGAGAAGCCCTTTGTAATTGGGAGATGTAGACACAAGGTTCAAGACCCTGAAGTTTGACTGCAGGGGTAGTGAGGAAGACCTGGTACAGCTTCTTCCAACAAGGTTCAAGGGCAAACTTTATTCTTAGATTCCAAATTAGAAGGGTGGGAGAAAATCGGAAACATTAGTTTGGAGAGTCATAGCCAGATATTTGAGGAAACTAGAAGAATTCAGGATCCAGTTTGGTTTACAGGTATATAACAAAACCTCAAAGATAACTAATAGGACTAGAATTTAATATCCACAAGACTGTGCTACAGTTTCCTACTGAAACAAAATTTTCTTCTGTCTACAATCACCCTCAACTCTAACAAAGATATTCATAGTAAGACTAATTTGTTTCCAAAATAAGTCATGTATCGTTAACTTGGCCTGATTATTTACGTAGTGCAGCAAAAATAGTGATTGACCCTATAGACTTTGTTTAAATCATCTTTGCTGGAACTTTTCATAAGGAATCTCAAACTGGACTTTTAAAACTTCTCGAGGCTAAGAAGCCAAGCCATGAACTCACCATCAGACTTTGCCTGTAATATCTATAGTTTTGGGTTAATTCCTCTCTTCTCAAGGTCCCCAAAATATCCTGGGAGTTCTAGGGCTTCCAGGAAGTGACCTTTCTTCCTCACTTGGTAAGGCTTGGAATTCTGTAAGCTAGTTTTCCAAGGGGCTTTATTGGTTCCAGAAAGTCAACCTTAGCTCCTTTAAACTATCTGGTCATATGTGATTTTATGCACATCATTCACAGAGGTGACATTCCAGTCAAAGCCTTGGTAATGTAACAATGTTTCTAATTGTTTCTAGTTGTGTCCTGTTATAAGGAAAACAGATTCCTATTAAACTTATGAAAATAACTATATTATCCTGAAAATAAAAATATTCAATAACTTCCTGAATTCTGGAGGGATCAGGTAGGGAGAAAAAAAGTATTGGGTTGGCCAAAAAGTTTGTTCAGGTTTTTTCTGTAAGATGTTACTTTTTGGCCAACCCAATAAATGTTTCAATTCTGTTTACAAAAGTTTATTTTGCCAAACTACCATAAGTCATAGATAGAGTAAGAGAAAGAGAAAAAGGTTTCCTTAAACCTAGAAAATCAAAACATTAAAGAACCAGCAATCTTTCTAACAAAATGTCATAAAAACTTATAATCATCCTTATCCATTCAGTCAATCCATGTTATTAATTCTTGTTCTGCTTGAATCCAGTTTTTCCTTTAGGGTTCTAGAAATTATTACCCAGTTCAGCCATATGATCATAAAGTATTCAGAAACCTATAATCTAGAGTATTTATCAGAGTCCTTTCAATAAATCTCTCTGAAAACAAAGCACTTCTGTAAAAGCATCAAAGTAAAACAATAACTGTCTACAAAAAAACTTTGAAAAAAGAGGCATGGTTATACATCTGATGAGAGTTTGATATGGAAGTACAGTTATTTCTGTAGCATACAATAATTTAAGATAATAATTGAACAAGAGTATAGGCAAATTTCTATGAACTGCAAACAATTTCTGGAATATCTATACTAGTAACATATATCCATACACATATAACCTAAGGTTTACCACCACTTCTTATGTGACAATGATTCCCCCATAATTTAACATACCAAAGAAACCTAAGTAGTTCAATATCTCTCTTTCACAAGGTGAGACACAAATCCTGAGATTTCCCAGGGACCCTCTGGGAAATCTCAAAGTTAGTTTGTTGTCAAAAAGACTCCACTTAGAATTTTATTTGGAGAAGTTGTCCAAATGGCAAAAGGTTTAAATACTTGATTAACTAAAATCACAGATCATTATGAAATAATACTTAATTATCTATTTAACCAAAGTGATAAGAGAAGACTTTAAAGGCAAATACAGAAGGTTATATAGTTGTTTAAAAAAAAAAAAAACTTTTCTCTTTTAATATTGAGAAACTCAGCTCTCCCAAGAGATCAAAGACTTGATAAAGACAGCATGAAGCCTAAGAAATTATTTTGGTAAGACACAAACTCTATGCTTTTCAAGCAGACTACTCAAAGGGTAAAGAAAAACCCTTTCACACTCACTTGGCAACAGCAGACCAATAGCCCAAAACACTTTGTCCTTTCAACACAGAGACAACCAAATTCTAATTTTGCACCAGGATATTTTTATATTAAGACTCATTCTTTAAACATTTAAATAAATCCATTCCAATCTTAGTCATCTTGACCACACATAAAATTTCTTTCCCGTATAAAAAAATAAATAAAATAAAACTCAAAAAAAAATTTCTTTCCCAGGATTCCTTTTCCATCAACTTTCTACAACTTTTTAATATTCATTCAGGTATTGGCCGATATTTTTTCCTCTTTCTCATTCTGGAACAACCAGTCATTCTACTTAGGGCAAAACTATTTTTTCCCTTAACAACAATAACAAAAACCATGCCGTTTATACCTTGGCTTATCCAAAAATCACATTCTACTTTTCTTACCTACTTTTCATACATAGTATTTCCTTTCATCCTTATTATTTCTAGAAGTTTTAATTACATATATTGATTAGAATTCTTAACCCTCAGAAACCTTAATTTCTTAGTGAAAACTAGGAAGTAAACAATTGTGGGGACTGTCTGTTACACTATTATCCTATGTATTTTACATTCTTTGTGTGTGTGTGTGTGTGTGTGTGTGTGTGTGTGTGTGTGGTACGCGGGCCTCTCACTGTTGTGGCCTCTCCCGTTGCAGAGCACAGGTTCCGGACGCACAGGCTCAGCGGCCATGGCTCACGGGCCCAGCCGCTCCGCGGCATGTGGGATCTTCCCAGACCGGGGCACGAACCCGTGTCCCCTGCATCGGCAGGCGGACTCTCAACCTCTGCACCACCAGGGAAGACCTATCCTATGTATTTTATAAATACACCTTTTAAATTCTAGAAATATATTCTTCCTTGTGGTAAAATTTTCGTAAAATTTTCAATGTGGCACAAGACATGTTTAAGAATAAACCCAAATATCTTAAGTTCCTCTAATAAAACACCAAAATCCATGAATATGCTTTATTTCACTTAACTTAGTGTAACATTAAGGTTTCAAGTTACCAAAAAGACTTTGGAAACGATTTTTAAGTAAACATACCATAAAACATAATTATTGTTGAAAAGTTTTCTAATAAACTTTTATCTTATTTACATCTATTTAAATTTCTTGTTCTTAACCGTTATGTTTAGCTTACTCATAAAAATTTCACGAGATATTAAACAGCTAACCATCATCATAAGTTATTTTTCTTGCTGACAAATTTTGTAACAGATAACATGAGCTTATCTGACTTTTGGTAAATCCAAGTAGAATAAAAGTCGCGTGTCTGCATTATATATAATCTTGGTAAGTCTGAAGACATGCCTATTTTAATTAAAGCAACAAACTTAAACTAGTTTTTATTTGTCAAAGATTATTCCAAATCATGAGAACTTGAAAAACATTTGAGTTAGTTTCTATATATCTGAGGGAATACTTAATTTATATAAGTGCTTACTTTTCCTTAAGCCAATTGAATAGAGCTCTTTTCAAATTTTGCCAACACCATCCACAGGTAGAAAAATCACACATCTATAACATATAGAGAGAGACATACATAAACATATAGACAGACTCAAACAGGGATCTTACGGCTTTCATTTCAAAATTTTAGGCATGAGACAGGTACAATAATGCAAAACTCACTAGTGTATAAAAGAACAGTTGGATCCGAATTGTGTTTCTGGCAGATGAAAATAAGTTGAGGTTTCCTGCTCAGATGGCTTAAGCTTTATACTAACATTTGTGGAGAAGACTTTTAACATTTTTCATTCACCTAGTTTCCAAACAGCTTCTTTTTTTTTCCTTCTGATAAGAATTACCTCACTGAAGTTTGCATTTCGAAGAAATGGTTCTTGATTCTTAGAGAAGACCTGGTAGAACATTTACATCTCAAAGGCATAGAGAAAGGATGTAAGTTCCTCCAAAAAGGACTTTTGTTTCCTAAGTCAAGATCTTTTACACTGCAAGCCTTTGAGATGAATAGGGGAGGTTTGGGGAATGGTAAAAAGGATAGGTTAGCTTTGAATTGCTCCTAGAGCCACATTTCTGTTCTTGTAAAGACTCGATTTGTAAGACAAGTACGATTGTTTTTAATTCCTCAAAGAATTGAGTTGCAACCTGGATGATATCAAGGAATTGACCCACCCACCCAACTATATTATCTTCAATTTGCTTATATATATATGTATATATATATATATATATATATATATAAGGTAGAAGATTTCCTACTGAAATGGAAATCAAAAGATTCCTATGTTCTAGATTTAGAGTTATGTGCCTTCGGAATGTTTCAGTAAATTCTTCCACAGTGGCTTCAGAATGTTTTCTTTCCCTGTGGGTACGTAATTTCATTTTAACTTAGGGGGAAAGACCTTTTAAAAAGTTTCTATCAAGCTGTGAATATCAGTTTCCAATTTGCCCAACTTCCAACCATAGAATCCATTTTTTAAAAAATCTTTCAAGGGCTTCCCTGGTGGCGCAGTGGTTGAGAGTCCGCCTGCCGATGCAGGGCACACGGGTTCGTGCCCTGGTCCAGGAAGATCCCACATGCCACGGAGTGGCTAGGCCCGTGAGCCATGGCCGCTAAGCCTGCGCGTCCGGAGCCTGTGCTCTGCAACGGGAGGGGCCACAACAGTGAGAGGTCCGTGTACCGCAAAAAAAAAAAGAAAAAACTTTCAAATATCTTATTATCAGGTTTTAGCTGGGACAAACAGTAAATATTCCTGGCAGTAATGCAGTACTGAACTTCTTTCGTTTTTTTTTTTTTTCCTTTAAACCAAAGGTATACCTATCAAGTCAAGTGACTCAAAACCAAAACAAATAAGCCTTTTATGGCTTAATCATGGATACAAGAGCCATCCCTTAAGAGAGTGCAAAAGATGCAGGCTTCCCAAGATCGAGAACCACTGCCAAAGATAGCCAAAAGAAAGTAAGATTTAGTCAGTTCCCATGAGACTGGCAGCATCCGCAGGACACCAACCACAAATGGCAGAAGTCAAGCCGAGTTCTCAGGACACAAAGCAATACAAAGAACAAAAAAAATAGCTGTCCCTGGGAGGGAAAGGATCTATAACCAATGGGCACCCCAAAACCAAATGCACAAGTGTCTGAATTTGAAAAGGAAGGGACAACATGAAATTTTACCTTCCTCTCTCAACCAGGCGCTACGGACAGAAATTTGAAAGAGCTGGCTTTGATAAGAATTCTCACCCTTCTCCAGCTTCTGCCAGTTTTCCTAGGATTCCATCTGCAAGCTCCAGAGTGAGCAGAATGTCTCAGCAGGTCCCATCCTGGTCACCAGAAACCATACAGGAGAAAAAATATCTTTCTCTCTACCCTCTACATTAAATTCGTGGCTCCAAGATCGCTTTTTCTCTAGAGCACCAAGTAAATTGATAAGCTTATCTAGGCTAAAAGTTTCCCACTGTGGCTACTGTAATTACCTTCAGTAAGGTTCAGACAGACACAGGTCTGGGCCCATAATTTTTATATAGATGGTTAGCCAGAGTCCCAGGTGGAGGAGTCCCAGACTCTTTGGACTCAGAGTAACCCATTTTCTCTCTTATTTGCCGCCCTTGAAACAACATTTTAGTTACCTGAGGTCTCACACTGGACCCAGTACATTTTAAGTCAGACTCAGCTCAATCTCAGATATAGTCCAGAAAAAGAAATGTTCATATAAAGTCTGAGAGCTCAGAGCACAAAAACTGTGAAGCTCAAGTGAAGCCAAGTGACCCTGTGTGGCCCTCCTGGGCACAAATCGTTTCTGTGTCCCCCGTTTCTTATTTGCAGGGAGAAGTCTTCAGCCTCCTTGACCTTCCCTGAGCTCCAAAGGGATTCAAACAGCTGCTAATCAGGGAAGGGAGGGAATATGCAGGAACAAGGGAGGAACAGTCAAGAAACGCTAGTGCAGCCTTGGGGCAGAGTCCTGGGTCCTCCTCAAGGAAAATACATAACAATATCTTTCAGTTCTTCTGCAGGAACTAAGGCCCCCATCCAGGTGGAGGACAGTAACTTCAGGCTGAATGCAAGATTCCTGGAGCACTGCCCTGTTACCTCACCACCCACCAATGAGAAGAAAGCCACACACCTTGCAGCCCCACTCCAAATTTTGCCTATAACAGCTTCTCCCCCAAAACCATCCAAGAGTTCAGGGGTTTTGAGCACAAGCCACCTGTTCTCCTTGCATTGCCCTACAAGAAACTTTTCTCTGCTCCAAACTCTGATGCTTCAGTCTGTTTGGCCTCACTGGGCATCAGGTACACGAACTTGGTTCAGTAACACAAATATCTGAAAAGCACTTACCTGTGATCTCCAGAGACAGCAAGAAAGCAGTGAGCACAAAGGGCTCAGGGGCTACCTTATGCCTGCTCATTGCTTTTTGCTCCTGGAGGCCATCAGGGGTCTCCACTTCTGGCACCAGAACAGTTAAAAGATAAACTGAGGGATATTAAAAATTTTAAGGGTTTATCTGAGCAAAAATCTATTTGAATCAGGCAATGCCAAACCAGAAGTGCTTAGGAGTGTTCCACCAACAGGAGCAAGGGGAAAGACTTAATAGAGAAAGAGCAGAAGCAAAGCAGTGAAATTGAGTGACTGTAGCTTAAGCGTTTGTCTTATTTGGAAAAGGCTCGTTGGTTTGTAACTGGTAGTCCTTAGGTGTTGATTTCTTAATCTTGGGGCATTTATAGGTTTAGGCTTTGGTTTGCTTACGTAGGCTGCTTAAGGCATTAGAACCAACTCAGATTAATGGCCTCCTTGTTTAATTAATTTAACAATATATTCTGCTTACAGGTTCTTTACCAGATACATGTTTTGCAAATTTTTTCTTCCAGTCTGTGACTTGCCTTTTTCTACTCTTATGAAAGAGCCAAAGTTTTTTATTTTGGTAAAATTGAGTTTTTAAATGGATCATGCTTTTAGTGATATATCTCAGAAATTTTTGACTAACCAAGATCATAAAGATTTCCTCCTATGTTTTCTTATAGAAGTTTTATAGTTTTAGGTTTCTACTGGTATGTCTTCAAGATCATTAATCTTAGTTTCTTGTTGTCTCTGCCATGTCAAACTATTATATGTATAATGTGAGGGTAAAATAACAATAGATTCAGGAATGCAAGGAATCAGAAGTTTTACTTCCCATACATCTGTGTTTAAGATGCTATCATAGGACATGGAATCTCGGGGAAAGGAGCCAACACAGAGTAAAAATAACAAAAAGTCCTAGATTAAGCCTTGTTCAAAAGACCTTGCCAGTAAATAGATCAGAACAAGAGGAAAGAGGGAGAGGGATGGTTTCCAGAAGAGAGGGGGAATAAGGGAGTGGAAGTGTGCTAATAGATTACTGGACATGCTTGATTATTTGAAAAATATTATAGTTATTCATTTGACAAGTTTTTATCCCAAAGAAAAAAGTTAAAAAAGAACATAAAGATAAGCAAACTTAAATTGCCCAATAATTAACTGCACGAAAAACAAAAAGTTATACAAGAAAGGAAGTCTGATAATACTGTGCCATATGTTTTGACAATGAAAAATAGTTACTTACTCGTAATAATACAAAAACTGTCAGATAATTAACCAAAAAATCTACTATAACTCAATTGGGAGAATGGGTAAGTTCTAAGGAAGTTCTAGGAGGGTAAATCCTCAAATATCACTAGAGAACTTTAAGAGATATTGTCTAAAATTAAAGAACCAACAATATAAGAGTATTTCTTAGAAATCTGGAGATAAATGCCTGAAGTTAACAGCCAGAAGAATTTAAAGTGATTGCCTCTGGGCTGTGGGATGGCAGGGAGGGGGTTTCCGCGGAAGGTTTAAACCAAGGAACTTCTCTCAGAGAGTGGAGAAAGAAAACCAAAGAATGTGAAGTGGTGTATTTTTTAAATGATGTACATATATTACTTTGTTTTCAAAAATTGATTTTTTAAGAGAGTGGCTAATTCAAACATGTACTTTTCAGCTGCTTGCCTGTGAGTCTCATAAATAGAGCCTTTGGCTAAAGGAAAGCAACAGGGCAATATGGCCACCCAGGGAGAAGGCACTTCACGGGATCTGCCTCTTCCTTCATCTTGTGGGAACATCTCACATTCTATTTCCTCTCTTGGCCCTCTTGGACTTCTATTCCCATCTCTGCAATCTTCCCCGCCCTAAAGGAGTCCCTGAGAGGTCACTCTGCTCTAAAATTGGAATAAATCATTGCTTTTAAAGGGCAAATTATGCTTTTGACAGGATGAACTGCACGAGTGCAGGGTGTGGAAGTTGTGGATTATACTCAAAATGCAGACACAGTTTATTTGAAGTGGTGTCAGCCCACTATATGCAATTCTGCTGCAGGCAGATGCAGTGCTCTTAGGGCTGCTGGGTGATGGGGACGTCGCTGTGGTCTTCTCTGGCTACTCTGTTCAGGGGAGGAGGTGTGGTTGAGGAAAACAGCCCAGTTCAGACAATGCAGCAGCTGCCTTGACTAAGAATAGAATCCCATGTTTGATTTGAATTAGCCATTTGAAACAAGAGCAAAACAGCTCTGAAAGTACTACCATCTGTTTTCCTTTAAGGCTGGGTCATAAATAACAAGATGAAAATATATTTCCTGTTCTGGATTTGTGACCTGAACTGCCTTCTGCTACGTTGTTACTGACCACTTTTGCTATACACGCACATGACATTCATTGGGGAGCTGTTGGCTGTAAGGTGGTTAGAATTTGTTGTTGTTGTTTTGTTTTTCAACCTCTATATGGATGAAGAGCTCCTTTATTTCACCCTTCACTTGTTAAACAAGGAAATATAAGTAAATTATTCTCTGTGTATTTTTTAAAAAGCAATTCACACCAAACAGCCAAGTGTTCAAACTGTTGCTGTTGCCAAGCACACTTTTGCTGCAAATTCCTGCCTAGTGGAAGGATATCTTCCAGGTCAAGGTCAAAATGAATGAAGAAGTAAGGGAGAAGACGGGGAGCTCATCCACATCTATTACACACCAGGCATTGACCTGCTAATCCCAATAACATAAGGACGGAGAGAAGAGAGAAACATCGAGAGAGAGACAGAGAGAGACAGAGAGACAGAGAGAGACAGAGAGACAGAGAGAGAGAGAGAGAGGATTCCAAAAGAGCAATAATATTTCTTTCCATGCAGGTCACCAGACAGTACTTGCGTCCTTCTTAGCTGGGATTTCCAGCAATTGTAAACTATGATTTATCAGCTCTTTCTCCAGTTATTTTTTTCATTCTCATTCACACCAAAAAAACTCTGATTTTGTTTCTTTGATAATTCAAAGGGAAAAGGCCACGAAACCTGGTAGGCCATCCCATTTGTGCACGCCTTGGGCAGCTGCCAATATATTCTGGGAGGCATTTCAAATGACAGACACGCAAACATGAAACGTACCATAAAGGGCTGTGATTTCTGCAAGTTTTAGATCGGCCAGCTGTGAAAGAAGCTGTACTTAACAGTGAATGTCTCCACATGTTTAAATGTTCTTTTTAAACGATTTTGAAGAAAAAGGCAGACTTAGAGCAACAGAAATGTTAGAAGGCATATCCATGAGTTAATGAAAGCGTTGCCTTGGAGACCTGGTACAAATGCTGCGTGCCCTTGATGAAGCCAGACACTTGGCAGTGATGGGGCCCAAGCAAAGCAGTCACCACGCCGCCATCAACTGAGACTTCGTAACAGAAAGACAAGGGTGGGAAGAACCTGGTCATCTCATGCTTAGACTAGCAGAAAACCTTCTGACAGGCCTTCCTGCTGCAGGCTCAGCCCATCCTGAGCATCCTGGACCATGCTGTCAGATTACTCTTCCTTAAAAGAACAAAGCTTCTGAAAACAAAACAAACAACAAACCCTCCACTCGTCCCCCATTTTGGCAAAACAGTCCCCAACCTACCCTTGCAGCCTGACCTCCCTCCCCTGGCGGACCACAACACCCCTGCCTCTACTCCTTCCATGCCCTTGCCCCACTTCCATCCAGAAGCCTGCCTGTCCATCCTCCAGCCATGGTCCCGCTGCACCTTTCCCAGAGTCTGCTCCACCACCCAGCCCATGGGAGCTCCGTGACAGAACAAAGAGTTAAATGTAAATACACTTGAGAAACACAGCGTATTGAGTTTCCCTTTTGGAGAATTATCATGTATTTGTCATAAAAAGGCTCTGAGAAATCACACAGTGAAGAAACCCATTTCACCTTTTTAGCCAGTGGTACCCAAATGCCTTTGCCCTCAGGACACTTTTACTCCTAACAAATTAGGGATTCGTTTAGAAACCACAGGAAAACATTAATTCAACTGAATTAATGTTTCAGTAACTGAAACTCCATCTCTTTCAGAAAATCACTTCCAAACACTCCATCCCATCCCTCTTGCCCCTCTGAACCTAACACAGTTATTGTTTGCACCTCTAGTTTGATATATTTGTAATGGCTGATTATGCATGGATGTCAAAACAATATTAATCATAATCATAACAGATACCATTTAAGAAGAACCAGCTACTTTCCAGGTATGATGCTAGGTGCTTCGCAGATATAACCTTAGTTTATTCAGTTCTAACAACACTGGAAGGTAGACGGTATTATCCCCATTTTACCAATCAGGAAACCAAAGTTCCTTCAAAGTTTGAGTAACACAGCTAGTAAGGCATGGACCTGTGCGTCAGTTCTGGGTCTTCGTGTAACCCATACGTCAAGGTCTCTTCTAGCAGGCTGTGCATTCAACTAGATGGGCCACTCCTTAAGAATCAGAGACCGCGTTGCCTTTCTGAGTAGCTGGCATGTGGTAAATGCTCAGCATATATGTCCTTTAATTGGCTGCTGAAACTCTTCTAAGAGCAGCAATAGAACAACAGACAGATTCATGAGCTTCGTAGAATCAGTGTATATTACACTATTCCCTCCACTGCTCTTTTTAAAAGTTCTTTTAAATTTTTATCAGAGAAAATTCTATATCTCCTAAGATAACTTCTTATTCTGCAACAAACTACATAATTCTTAAAGGTGCTTGAAGCCATTACAACTTACTGGCATAATTAATAAAGGATAGACATCTTTAGTAGAAACAACTTTGAGCATCCTGCCATCTTCTGTCTGAGGTTGAGGCTGGTGCACCACAATGGGGCATGCTCAGTACACTCACTGTAGACTGGGAGATTGATGACTGGTAGCCTCCCTCCTCCTTGACAAGCAGTAGAATCATAGTTGGGTTAACAGCCTTGATTATGGAGTTGGAGTCCTGGGTGGCACAGGATGGTGACCAAATGCCAGATACCAGCACCAGACTGCCTGGGTGGAAATCCCAGCTCTGTCTCTTACAAACTGTGTGACTTGGCACACGTTACCACACCTCTTCTTGCTTGACTTTCCCCATAGGTAACATGGGGAGAATAATACTACCTACCCCAGAGCACTGGTATGAGTAGAAAATAAGATAATACATGTCAAGTACTCCCAAAGAACGCCTGGCATGTAGTAAACATTCAGTAGCTGTTGGATATTTTTACTCTATTCACGAGCTAACTGGAGCTCTTGGTTGATCGTTCCCATAACTATTTTTACATAAAAGCGAACAATAATAAGCTAAATGATATTGAATATTTACTACGTGCCAGATACATTCAAAGTGCTTTCTAGACATCTTCTCATTCAAGCCTCTTTACAACCTTTAGGTAATCACTAGTTTCATTCTCATTCTACAGATGGGAAACTGAAGGCCAGTGATTAAATAACTTGTCCAAGTCCATTTCGTAAGTGATGGTGCTGGATTTAAACCAAGCTCTGCCTGGATGCAAAGCCACAGTGCTCATCACTATTTTGTGTGCCATCTATACACATACATACAAGGTCAACAACTGTAACAAAGCTATTGTGATTGTGCCTTTGCTCTTGCCATTCTCCAGGCTGCTAAGCCCACCTTATATGGTCGCCACCTACCCAGATTCTACTCCTCAGTGAGCCTGACTCCTCCTGGGCATCTTCCCAGACACCTGCTTCTCACGTCAGAGCCACGCTTAGCACTCATGGAATGAAACACACCATTAAGCTCTTTACTGGTTTCATGTCCCTCCAACTACATGTTGCAACCAAGAGGCAAAATGACGTTTTATATTTTTCTCCCATGTCACACAGTCCTTAAGAAATATTCATGGACTGATGAGCTCGTTACTCAATATATTAAGTTTTAGCTTCCACTTAGGTTTAAGACGTTGTCAGTGACAGCATTTAGAAGAAATATTCTTCCTGATCACTTTTGGAAAGGCCAGTATAAAAATTTCAAGTTATTATACTCATGTTAACCTTTACCACATAAGCATACTTGTTTCTCTGCGTTAGGTTTTCCTGCATGTTTTGTTAGCAAGTGTTATATGAAGAGCCACATGTCCTTCATATTCACCTTTTGTCCAGTTTAGTTTCATTTCAGCATATAAACTACATCTTATATCATTGGTAAAAGAAAAAGAACAAAGTTATATGCATGGTTATTTTTCAAGATAAAAGAAAAATGGGGGTTAAGGAAAGAACTTCAAAGTTAATTTACCAAAATCCAACTATATCCTTGACCTGTGCAGACCCCAATAAGGCATTAATTACAAAAGGATTAACACTCTTCTCCACTGTAACAATGGACTCCTCTGTCAATGGAAGGTGATAACAATATTTTCATTCATCCATTAGCATGGGATTCATAGATTATGAGAAAGGTCTTAACACTCTTCCTAAATGAAGTTAAGCAACACTGTGGAGGGAAAGAGCTACTTTCATAGTGTAAAAGGACTTAAGCGATTTAGAAAAATCCCAGCAACATTTTGCACTGTGCTCTGCCCGGAGCTAGCAGGGGACGCTATGAACGTGTTAGCTGGCAATATTTATCCTGTTTGCATGCAACTGGGGACACTGCATTAGCAAATGACTCCAAGGATATCTTACAAGAAAATATTTCCCTGTTCTTTTGCACTATATACCCAGCCTTCCCCTTCTCCTCTGCCCACTCGGATGACTGTCCAACTTCAGAGTGGATGCAATGACTCAGTGGGAGAGACATAAATAAACATTTTCTTCCCTGAATGATTCAACATGTTACAGCCATGTTGGAACAGAGAATACCATTAGCATGGTAAACTTTACTTATAAACATTTAGAGTTATTTTTGCTTAACTGAATTCTGCCACCAGTTCTACTGCCTATCCCTTGAAATAGGATTTTGTACTTTTTGTGGAATGACACGATGCTTTAAAAATGTAACAGATATAAGGATACCCGGGCCAGGGAAAGAAGAAAAGGATTTATGAATAGTATACACACCCTCAGTGGAATTTTTCTTACTCTTTGAAGTCTTCCCATCTAGGTCAAGTCAGTAATGCTGCCAAAGTCTTCATGGGCATAAGGAAGGCTTTCACATGCTTATAACCTTGAAAGATAAATGAAAGGCTAGCTAAGAACTTTCCTTACATGTTCATTTTTCCTCCTTGAAAGGATAGTTGACTGAAAATAAAACAGAGTTGACAGGAGTGCCAAATCGCGCCATATTTCTGCCACTATTTAAACTCGGCACTTTTTTCTCACACATTTGAGCTCTGAGCCAACAGAAGGGGACAGGGCAGCAGCATGTTAGAGGCCGGGTATGGGAGGCAGGGTGCTAAGTGGACCCCCACGGTCGTCACCTACTTGTGCTGTGAATGTGACTGTTACCGCACAGGGAGAAAAGAGATTTTGCACATGTAATTAAAGTAACTAAGCAGCTGGTCTTGAATTAACCAAAAAGGAGATTATGTGGGAGAGCCTCAACTAATCATGTGAGATCTTTAAAAACAAAGTGTTTTCTCCAGCTGGTGGCAGAAAAGGAAGTAAGGGAGATTAGAAGAGGGGGAAGGATTCAACATGAGGGAGGTTGTCCATTGCTGAGATGGAAGGAACGGTGAGGCAAGGATGTGAGTGTGCCGCCCAGGAGCTGAGAGTGGTACCAGGTCAGCAGCTAGCAAGAAAACAAGGATTTCACTCCTGCAACCACAAGGGCCTGAATTCTGCCAACAGTCTAAATGAGCTTGGAAGTGAGACAGGAGGGAAGGGGTCAGGGCACAACCGTTAAAGGAATGACACAGCCATTGAGGATATGACAAAAACTGCTTAAAACCAACTAGGCCCAAGATGGTGTAGACCTTGAGCCTCATTATACGCTCCTTGTAACACATGAGCATGCTAAATGACACACCCACAGGTGCCATGACAATTCCGAGGCTGACCATAAAAGGCCAAGAAGTGGGTGGTGGCCCACTTCTTGGAAATCCCTGCCCCTTCCCCAAAATAGTTGCAATAATCCTCTCACTTGTTAGCGTATGAAATTACCCAACCCATAAAAACTAACCACCCCATACCCCTTCTGAGACAGAGCGCATTCTGCCTATGAAGTGTGCATCTCTCTAAATAAACTCACTTTCACTTTACTCTGGCTCTCTCTTGAATTCTTCCCTGGTGAAGCCAAGGACCCTCACTTGGTGGCCTGTTCCAGGGACTCGCCCAAGACGTGGGACATGACTGCCTTCTCTTGCCCCGTCCTCCTGCAACAGAAGCATTCTTTCCAGAATCTCCAGCTTAGCCCTCCTAGCCCCTTGATTTTGGTTTTGTGAGACTCTAAGCAGAGAATCTAGTTGCACCTACCCAGACTATTGACCTACAGAATTACGAGATAGTAAATGGATACTGTCTTAAGCTCTTAAATTTGCAGGAGTTTGTTACAAAGCAATAGAAAATGAATTCACTTAGTATTAGCTAAGAATCGGTCTCCAAACATTCCCACTATTCTCCTGTTCCAAGTTTCCTTTCCAACCAAAATATCTTCTTTGGTTCCTTAACATACCTTTTGCTTTCTCCTAGGCAGCCTTTACACACATTAACTTGCTATCTTGAAAGGCCTCTTTTCTGTTTAGCCAAGGCCTTTGAGACCAACCTAGAGCTTATAACCTGAAGGAAAGGAGCCTGACACAGTTTTCTTTCCAAATTCAAGTCACCTTCACCTGAATAATTCAACTGTCATTCAATTATGTCCGCTTTGTGGCACCTTTTCCTATGTGGTCTATATTCTTATTTACCCCTATTTATCTTCTTGTTTATTAGATAGTAAAGCTCTTGAAAGCAAGTGCTTCTAATTTTTATCCCCTACTCTACCTGATACATCCCTTGTACATCACAGGCACTCTGTAAATATTTGTTCAGTTGTTTTGTTCTGAAGTATCTCTCTTTAATCTTAATGAGATTAAATGACACCAACAGTCCAAAGAAAACCTCATTAGCCAAGCAACAGGAATCTCAGCAGTGACCTGCCCCACATTCTACTTGGCCTTTCACTACCGTGAACCCCAAACACACTTAAACTGTCAAAATTAAAAATGTAAGTGCAAAAACAAGATAATCACAGAAAGTAACGTTTGCCAATTGATTTGTGTGACTTTCAGTGACATTGTAAGCTCCCAGCTATCCCCTGAGCTGCCAATTCGCATAGAAAGGGATGCTTTCTCTATGGACCATGTTTACCACGAATACACTATTCCCATGAATGTGCAGGAGAGGAAAAGACCAGCAGAAAATATAAAGCGTGTTGGGTTGAACGTCATGAACAATTAAGAATGATCCACATAACAGGCGTGAAGAAGCAAAAGCCAGAAGTTACCCGCGGTGTTGCAAGCCATGCAGATTGGCTTTAATCCCTTGAAATACAAATAGGGCTTAAGATCCCAGCTAAGACATTTACTAAACTAAATGAACCTATTTTAAAGTTTCAGGGAAAAGCAACAAGAATGCAATTTGGAAAAATAATGAAAGTCAACTTCGTCACACTCCAATGTTCCTACCCAACCCCAGAGCAACACGTTGCTCCAACACCATATGAAAATCCAACTCAAACTTTAAAAATATCACCATCTATTTTTCTTTGTTTCTCGAAGGAAAATGTGAAATGAAAATCAATTTGACGTGTATTTTAAGTGCTCTCTGTTATATACAGAACCATAGAACTTGAAGGCTGGCTGAGACTCTGACGGGCCATTTTGTTTGTTCTTCTCCATTAGGCAGGCCCACACTTAATCCTTCCTTGATAGGAAAATCTCTATCGTTTTTAAAAGACTTTCAGAGATTTCTCAGACTCTCTCTAACCCACTAAGGTAGTTAATAACTTTTCTTATTATCTAGCCTAAATCCTTCACACTATGCTTAAGACTCATTTCTTCTTGTCTGACTGTTCACTAGAGGTACAGGGAATAATTTATCCCTCTCTTTCATATAAGAAATACTCATATACTGATAATAATTATGGAATTAGCTCTGCCATCTCATGATGCAATATTCCAAGGCTGTTGTGGTTCTCTGCAAAATATTCTGCAATTTCTCTTGCTTTCCTTTACCTATCAACTCAAAAATGGTTGCTACCCTCTGTTAAGGATTTAATTACCTGATTCTGAAGTCCTTGGTAGTTCTTGTATGTTACACCTTGGGCATCTGTCCAGGGCCGTATCTCAGGAATATGGGATGAAATAAATCATCCAAGGCTGTCCTCACTCCTACAAATAATTTTATGAAGATAATTTGGTTGGAATGAGCATTGAAGGCAGCTATGAAATGTGAAAGTAAGTCACAGAAAGGTTGTCTATATAGAAAAAAAAAAAACTGAAAGGAAATATATCACAATGCTAATAGCAGTTATCCCTGGATGACGGTAGGATTATGTGGGTGTGTGTTTTGTCTTTCTTATTTTCCAAACCTCTTGTAACGCATTAATTTTTAATGAGAGAAGAGTAAGTAGTATGTGTAATGTGTGTGTGTGTGTGTGTGTGTGTGTGTGTGTGTGTGTGTGTTGGAAAGGGTAAGAAGGAGCTCCCTAATGGATTATATAGGAGGGAGGTAGTGGGTGGCCAACCATCCCAGTCTTCACACTGAAAGTCCCAAGTTGCAGAAAATCCCTCAGTCCCAAGCAAACCTGGATGGCTGGCCACGCTACAGGTAACCAGGCGAGGGGACAGCATAGATGCTGCTGGGAGTGGGAATAACACCAATACCATTATTTTTCCCACCAGAGGGAAACCACTTGCCTCTTCCTGATGGGCTGCTCAGGATCCTTAGATTTGGGGGACCCAAGCAACACCCTAAATACGTGGAAAGGTAAGAGCAAATCTGTGTTCTCACCATGTTTTCTTTTTCATATACAGAGGCACTTTGCTGATTCAGGGCAAGGTAATAAAGGATTTTAGATTGGATCAGAGCAGAAGATTCTAGGCTTATGTGTTCGCTTTGCTTTTGTTTTCCTTTCTCCCCAGGGCTCAGGAACTAGAAATGCCAGGCCCACACCTTCAAGAGCCAACTTAAGACACAGACATGGTGTCAGATCAACGTGTTGACCTGGTACCTTGCATCAGGTTCCACACACTGAGCCCGCTCTGAGCAGAACCGTAGGGCAGGAACACAGCGCTGGCTTTGAATGCGTCTCCACTCCTATTGGAACCACCCTTCCCTCCTTCAGTAGCCCAGCTGCTATCCCAGGCCTTTGCTGCGTGAAGTGCATTTGTTTCCAAGTGCTGTGTGGTTACAGTGGAGGCCCAGGAGACAGTGTAATAGCATTGGAAAGCAAAGGTTTTCGAGCAAGGCATATACAACTAAGAGCAAATCCACAGGCAGATCTTACCTTCAAGCCTCCATTTACACCATGTAACAGCAGTAACAATCACATTATCTACCTCCTAAACAATGCATGTAACATGCCTAGAACAGGGCCCAGCATTATGAGCACAGGCACATATATACACACACATATATGTACCAGCAAGGAAAGAGCCTTACTTCTATTCTTCTTTAATACAAAATCAGTCTCAATCATTCATTAAACATTTACTGAGCACTCACTGAGGGCCAGACTGGGCTAAATATCAGGCTACAAGATGACTAAGATATGGCCTCTGTTCTCAAGGAGTTTACAGCCCAGCACAGGGAACAGATGTGAGCACAACCTGGACTATTCTCTGAGCAACAAAGCAAGTAGGTAGTGAGTGCTGGGAAGAGTAACATTAGGGAAGCCTGCACAGAGGATAGCGTGTTAGAATCAAATCTTTCAAATATTTTTAATTATTTAACTTTAGAAGTACACCACTTCACTATTAAAAGATTCAAAACACATAAACAGAACAGAGAAAAACGAAGTAAAACCATTTGTGACCCCCAATGCCAAGAGGTAAACAACTTTTAGCATTTTTATATCCTTCCATAATTCTTAGATACATATGGAAAATATATATGTATCCTTGGTGAGGATTATATGGTACATACTATCTTGTAATCTGATTTTTTTCACTTAAAAATATAGCCTGCACTGTCTTCCATATCAAGAAATATAAAAATAAGTACAACTTTTCAAGTGGCTGCATAGTATTCTACCATAAATGTATATGTAATTTTCTTTTTAACAAACCCCTTTAATGGTTTCCAAATGGGTTATGCTGGACACTCTCATTCAATGGGAACTATAAGATTTTTTTTTTTTTTAAGAGGGGGTGTGGCATGATGTGATTGTAAGGAAACAGTCAGGCAGCGAGGAAGACAGATCCCATCAAAAAGAATTCCAGGGCTTCCCTGGTGGCGCAGTGGTTGAGAGTCCGCCTGCCGATGCAGGGGACACGGGTTCGTGCCCCGGTCTGGGAAGATCCCACATGCCATGGAGCAGGTGGGCCCGTGAGCCATGGCCGCTGAGAATGCGCATCCGGAGCCTGTGCTCCGCAACGGGAGAGGCCACAACAGTGAGGGGCCCACGTACCGCAAAAAAAAAAGAAGAATTCCAAGGGCACCAATATTCTAGTTGGAGTTAAAGAGGGCCTGAATTAAGGCAGCAGTGGGCAGATGGGGAAGGGCCCAGCTGGGGGACTCATGGATTTGAACTCATAGGACTTGGGGGGCTGACCATGGGACACTGAGTCCAGGGATCAGTTGTGTCTTGATGGGGCTTTAGCTCCTCGCTGCTTATTAACCACGAGAGAGAACCCAAGAATCGTGTGTCTGGGGACATGTGGATATCATGAATTCCTTTTAGGACATGTTGAGGTTGAGGGGCCTGTGAGACTCTGACATGGGGATGATCCGTTGTCAAACCCATAGCTCCAGATTATGTCCAGGTGGAGAAGTGGCTTTGGAAATATTCAGCAGGATGAAGACGACTGTCCAGGAGAGCTGTGTTAGGGTTCAGACTGAGAGGTGAGGACAGATTATGTGGGAGGAATAGGACAAGCTAAGAGGGACCAGCCACCGAATCAGAGATGTGAGCACAGGGCCACTGAGGTGTGCGTGAGGAGAGGCCAGGCTGGGAAAGGCTCATCTCTGTGACAGTCTTTTGCTGCTGGAGGACTCAGAGAATTCCAAGGGATGTGTTAGCTCTTCTGTGGACATGCCCTTCCCCAGGGTGCAGCCACCCTGGATGACTTCATAATAAATGTTAGGACCACATCCAAGGCCAGCAGTGGGGGTCAGGCTTGGCTATTAGGATTGAACACTAAGATATCCTAGAGGAGAATCTCTCAAACTCTGCTAGAACCCGCTCATAAAAAATGGGGGAAAAGACGTTTATAGTCACACAAGTTTGAAAGCACAGAGGTAAGTGTTTAAAAGGAATTCTTCACTGCAGGACTTTTCAGAGGCTTTGATACTCATTAGAACTGTGCCTCTTCAAGAGAGCAATGTGGTGGATGGCATCTCCCAAACTTCTGTAACCACGGAATTCTTTCCACATAGAAAACCTACTAGTAACTCGGAGATCACTCGTATTCTGGGAGGCGTATAGGAAATACGGACCGAGAGAAACGCAGCAGGTACTATACACAACCCCAAGCTCAATTACTCGCAATAACAAAACAAAGCAGCTAATTTACTTTGTCTGCAAAATAGGTCAAACACTAAAGGGCAAACACAATAAAGGTGAGGAGTCTTTTAGTGCCATATTTCATTAGTTCTGAGTCACACTGCTTTACATTTTACTCTCTGAAATCGAAAATCAGGATGTTCCTCAGAGGTGGTGTCTAACAATCTCTGTCTGCCCTGTGCCAATCATGACAGAGTCCTCACTGCATCAGCAACTTGGAAAAAAAACTCCTGGAAAATTAGAAAGGCATTCTTGTAAATCAAATGTTTGTGGGGAGCGGGTCTGGGATGGTAACTAAGTGATCAGCCACATTCTTGACCTGGGAGTCAAAGCCAGGTAAAGGGTTCTGCACCAATGGCTTTGGGTAATCTTACAGACTCTTTTAAGAAACAACAAGCCTCAGTGTCTTCAAAGGAAGTTACTGATATATACACAAGCATGGGCATCAATGACAGTAAATGAAAAGGGATGCAAAAGAACTGGCCTTTGGATGTGAAGAAGTTTTAGAATACCATAATTACTTAGCTCCCTTATGTTTTTCCTTTTTTCTGTAGGCAAAAGAGTGATAGATTAAAAAAAAACAAACAAACAAACCTATGTCTAAGTACAAAGACTTTAAATGAGTATAAAATACATTCTATGTGATAAGAAAGCATCGTATCACAGTTTCATGGGCAGTGATTTTTTCCTTCTTAGTGGTATATAAAATAATGGAGCATTTGAAGTCAATTGTGACTTAGAATTAGTGAAATGGATAACTGGCTTTGAATAAATGTATTTTGGCCAATTCTTTCTAAAACTTTTTGCAATTTATTCCTAAATGGCTAAAATTCCCAAGGAAATTCAATTAACTAGCTTTAGAGTAAAATTTTTGAGAATAGCCTTTGGTTCCCTTATTCTTTAGGATTTCAAAATCATCACTCTCCTCTTCTCGGAAATCTCAAGCCAGCCACCTCCTAAAGTAACATCTCTGTAACAGGCTTCTGCCTCTAAGCTGTCCTGGACAACAAAGCTTTGCACTGGACCAATTCCCTGGAGAAAACCTAGCTTCCTCTAAGTTTTTGTTTTCCTCTGCAATTCTCTTTTTATAGTTGGAGCCAGTGGTAAGGCCATTCGGCCCCAGCTGATCTCAATTAAACCCTCTGTGTGAAGCAGGGGGTAGGGGTGACCCAGCACTGTCTCTCCCCTCTTCATTTCCTTTCTATAAAACCAGGGGATGAGACAAGACATTCTCCAGGTCCCTACAGCATTAACATTCTATGTTTTATGTTGACTTCTCAAAACAATCAAATGTATTCTTGATATTTAACTTGCATTTTATACAAAAGAAGCATATTATACTCACAATTAACCATTTTGCCTTAATAAGCAGATACAGCTCTTTACAATTCTCACAGCCTACTGCCAAATTTGGAAACACTTCAAATTAACATTTTTCAGAAGGTCATTTAATGTATACCAGCGCCTCTCTGAATTTGACTTCTGTGTTTTAAAATTATATTTGTTCTCATCTTGAAAGTAACCAGAAGTGCTGGGTCTTAACAAGATAATCATTCCTAAGTTGAGATGGGCAGTTCTGATGAAGTTAACTATTTATATGATCTACAGTCACTAGCCCACAAGACTGTGAAGTCGAGCTCATGTCCATCTCATTCGCTGTGGTATCCCTAGCACCGAGCACGGTGCAATCATGTAATAAGTGCTCAACATCTTACTACTGGATGAAAAAATGAATGACTCAATGGCATTGAGAAACAGATAATGACAGGCAAAATGACTTGTTAAGTGCCTAATGTGTGTGTAGTATAAACCACTACAAACAAGAACAGATAATTTAAGGAGACTAATCTTTCTTCTGAATTTTGTTCCCTCCAGGACATACTTCAGAAACATGGTAACAAAACATGCATTATTATTGACCCTAGGGAAACAGGTGATTGATATTGAAGTTTGTGGGATTATTTATCATATACATGCACAGGCATCTTCTCAATCACTAATTATAAACCAGACAGTTTCAATTGTAGCAAAAGGAGACTCCTAAACTGAATATCTGAATTCTTTTTTAATTGTTGAAGATACATTAGCCCCTTGAGAGAAATATTGAAAAAATGTTGGATGGAGGGCTGGACCCCTAAACCCCAGAATTAACATTCCCATTAAAAGAGTGTAAGAAGCTCCCCAAAATCTGATGGGAGGTGTCCTTTAGAGGCAGAAAATTTACTCTTGGAAAAGAAATAAGCTGAAGACCTTGAGGGTCTTATCTGACGAGGAGAGATGAGTTTTTGAGTGTGGCACTGGGAAAAGAGCCTCTATCCAGCCCCTGGAACTTGATCCAGAGAAGAGACTAGAAGTCTGGGAGACACCTGCCCCATCGTGTGCAGAGAGGAAGGAGCCAGAGCAAAGCTGCCCGAGCCTGTGGGGATGCCAAGGGCATCAGGAAAGCGCTGGGGCTGCCAGGCACCCAGCAAAAAGGAGGACATGGCAGTGTTTGTATCCCAGCACCTTTCTCTGGTTTGGGACTTTGAGTTCAAAACCCACTGGCATTTTTATTCAGGGACTTGTTTATTCCTGATTTTTGTATGTCTTGGAAAAGGAAAAATGGCATGAAAATTCCTTAACATTGGAGATGTACATTCAGATTCTTACTATGCTCCCTGGCCAGTCTGCTGAAATCCCAGAATTTTTATAAAAATTATCGTGCTTACCAGAATTCATGAAATTCTTCCACTGAACTAATCTGCAGAGTCTGTCAAAACAAGCTCCTTCTCATACGTCAGCAACTATGGGTCTTTCCATATATTGATGGAAAAAATATATATTGATGTGCAGAAAAGTAAGAGAAATTGAGGGGTAGTGAGCGGAGGAGAATGTTACTCTGATCTTTTTCAACCCTGAAGAAACATTTGAATCGGGAATGCTGTATCTATCACAACAACAGAAATGTGTACCTTAGATCTCTACTATTTTAATTCTCTGCATTCTACCAGTATATTAACTATTTATAAGAACCATCCTATAGATTTTTTTTGTCAAGTTGGGTGATTTAATTGATCATATGTAACTAAATACTACAGAGTTGAGTGATAAATTGTAACTTGATACTATTATTCAAGTCATCTCCATCGATCAGAGAATTATATATGAATATATGCATATTTAGGATCCTAAAAGCAGCAGCACAATTTTTAAAGTTATAAGGCTAGTTGGCGGGGCTGGAGAGAGGTAGAAATAAAGATTCATTTCATCCAACAATTCTAACTAACACTCATTCATCCTGAAAGAAAAATAAAAATGCAGCTACTCTATTGATCATTATTTCATAGGAGTTTGGAGTGTCTATCTTCACCAAGAGCTTCTGATTCTTTCATTGGAGGAAAGTTGGATAGGGGAAGAGATGTATGCAAAGGCATGATGACCTTCTTCATACATGCAGCATCTTTCCACTCTCCCTTTCTCTCATCTGATGTGTGGCCTGGACAAGTTGCAACCCATGCTGTGCTGAGGACTGGAAGGAAAAGGTTTAACTGATGGTCTCAGACCAGGCCTACATTCCTTGCAAACTTGTCTCTGTGTCTTCCCCCACAGGTCGGCTTAGAGGGGAGGAGATGTGCGGTATGAACAACTGGGGAAGAGGTGGAGCAGAGCACATGCTGAATGGAAACTAAGCATCCTTGTCTCTTTTGACCCTGGTCTCCATGGTAGGAGATGAGGTAAACTTCCAAACTCCCCCCTGAAAAAAAATGTGATGAACACTAACCCATCTGAGCTAGAATAAGTCAAACAGAAAGACTTTGCTAGTTCTGAGAGACCCAGGGTTTTCTACACATATCATCAAATACCTGCCCTGCAGAGCTTCAAATAAAAGCATAACAGATAAATGGGTAAACATGAGGCCAATGTTATTTATCAAATTGGAGGCAGGGAAATCAGGATACAGGTCAGAGGAAAAGTTGAGAAAATTCAGAGCTTAACTAAAACTCAATACAGAGAGATTTATTTCTCTGCTTCCAAAGAATCATAGCTAAACTCAGTAATATATTTTATGCACACATATAGAAAATGTATTTTAATTGAGTAAAGCTTTCTAAGTATGCAAATAAATTATGTCATTAAAATAAACCCCTCTGGGTGTTCACACCATGAGGAGAAGATTCCTAATCACTGATAAAAGAGTATTATTCCATGAGTCAGCAATAGCTATTCTGTGGGCAAAAAATAAATTAATTAAAGATAAATAAAACTCCCAACTGGCTGCATATATATATATGTAATTATATATTAAACTGTATTCTACATTATATAATTACATTATACAATTATATATACTTTTATATTATGTATATAATTATTATATATTATGTACACAATAAGCCTTTTAAAGGCCGGCCGTGCCCAGAACAGCGTGGGAAATCACATGACATATGAATGTCACCCACTTACCTCTAGTCTATGTTTTCACACAGTCATATACTTCAGTATAGATTTGGGACACTGCCGTTTATTTCATATTTAATACTACTATTAAATGTTCCCATGACTGAAAAAAAGACATTTTACATTAAAAATTTTTTTAATTTTTCAGGCCTTTTCAAAGCATCTGAATAAAGCAAGCAAAATGATGAAATACTTCAAAGAAGACAAACTATAGCTCCTATTTTTTAAAAAGATCAGGAGAGGAGCTCTACACAATGAAACAATTAATTTTGGGAGCAGCCTAATTCAAAAAAATGCAACTGCTGTAAAATGTGCAGCGATGTCTCTCTTCCATTTATTAAAAAGAAACTCTTGTGAAATGAGAATTAGACTATTGAGCTATGAATGAAAAAAGGGGGTGGGAGGTGGAAGAGGATCTGAGTCTGCACCAACCACATGATCCAACATGACTCCGGATATTAGATGACTATGTGAGCCTAGAAATGATATGAATATATTGTTCTCACTTTTTTTAAATGGAGATTATTTTAATGCCACATATTTGAGCAGAAAAGAAAGCAAAATGAATGATGTTTTATATTTCTATATATACTTGGCTCTTAATAAAATATAAATGATTAAATTTACCTAAACTGTTTTCTTGCTCTGTTTTGATGAATTAAGTCTGATCATTTCTTGCAGCAATTAATTTATATGAAAACTTTTCTTGATATTTTAATCCAAACTCACGTGGTATCTAATGAACTCCTATTGAACTTCCAACAGTAGATTATAACTTTAAAATTGCATCATGTTCAAAACACAGTGAGTCATCTTTGCCTGGAACACATAGCCAGAGTAGCTGTGTGCAACTCCAGCAGGTTATTAAAAACTCCACAGGACTTTTGGTTTCTGGTCCAGCATATAAGGAGCTTGGAAGGTGTCACTCCAAAATAAGTCAGAGCCGTGAGGTCACGAGGCAAACCGCTGCCTCAAAAACTGGAAAGACAGGAGGATGCAGAAAATCATAACTTATAGAGCAGAAACCTCCACAGGAACTAGTACCGGGTTAGAAAAACCTGAACAATAATTGAGAAATTGCTGGAGGTTCAGTGTAAACAACTCTGAGAGATAAAAACTCCAGGGGCGCTCGGTCAGGGGAGGGCCTACACTCTTGTGAGTTTTACCTCCGAAAGATGGACCAGGTTCTTACACTGAATATCAGAGGCAAAAATCCCTTGTGTTTCTGGCAGGGGGAGGGAAGACGGAACCACTTGGAAACATGTCACAGCATTCTGTTTTCCTTAAAAAGGACTGTCCTCAAGAGAAACTATTTAAAGAACCTAAAATACTGGGGTTTTATCAAAGCCTAACTGACTTGCACTTGTGAAGTTTCGAGTCCAGAGGCACAGGTTCACTAAAAGACTAAAACCTAATCCCAGGGCTCTGGAACACATCCCTTCCCCTACACCTTACCTCCACATCACTAAAGGCTTATTTGCCACATCTCCTCCCACCAGTACTCTGTCATCTACAGTCTTCAAAAAAATATTAGAAAATTGAATCCAATAGTGTGTAAAAGGAATTATACACCATTTCCAAGTAGGAATTATCCCAGGCATACAAGGCTGATTCAACACACAAATATCAATTAATGTAATCTATCACATCAACAGGCTAGAAAAAGAAAAATTGGGCTTCCCTGGTGGCGCAGCAGTTGAGAATCTGCCTGCTAATGCAGGGGACACGGATTCGAGCCCTGGTCTGGGAGGATCCCACATGCTGCGGAGCAACTAGGCCCGTGAGCCACAACTACTGAGTCTGCGTGTCTGGAGCCTGAGCTCCGCAACAAGAGAGGCCGCGATAGTGAGAGGCCCGCGCACCGCGATGAAGAGTGGCCCCCACTTGCCACAACTAGAGAAAGCCCTCACACAGAAACGAAGCCCCGACCCAGCAAAAATAAATTAATTAATTAATAAACTCCTACCCCCAACATCTTCTTTAAAAAAAAAAAGAAAAGAAAGAAAAATCACATGATCATATCAGTAAACTCATAAAAAACAATGGACAAAATCCAACACTTAGTCACGATAACAACTCTCAATAAACTAAGAATAGAGGGGAACTTTCTCAGCTTGATAAAGAATATCTCAAAAAAACCTACAGCTCACATCATACTTAATTATGAGAAACTCAAATCTTTCCCACTAAGATCAGGAACAAGGCAAGGATGTCCCCTCCACCACTCCGTTTCAACACCATACTGGAAGTACAAGCTTAGTGCAATAAGACAAAAGGGGAAAATAAAAAATATACAGACTGGGAAGGAAGAAATAAAACTTTGTTCACAGATGACATGATTGTCTATGTAGAAAATTTAAAAAATAATAATAGACAAAAAAACTCCTGGAACAAATAAGTGATTATAGTAAGGTTGCAGGATACAAGGTCAATACACAAAAGCCAACTGCTTTCATATGCACTGACAAGTGGAATTTGAAATTTAAAACACAATACCATTTACATTATTAGCATACCCCAAACTGAAATACTTAGGTATAAATCTAATAATATAACAAAAATGTCCACGTTCATGGATAGGAAGACCCAATATGTCAAGATGTCAGTTCTTCCCAAATTGACCTATAGATTCAATGCTACCCCAATCAAAATCCCAGCAAATTATTTTGCAGATATTGACAAACTGATTCTAAAGCTTATACGAAAAGGCAAAAGATCCAGAATAGCCAACACGATGTTGAAGAATAAAGTTGTAGGACTGACACTGCTCAACTTCAAGACTCACTTCATTAAAGCTACAGTAATCAAGACAGTGTGGTATTGGCAAGAGAATAGACAAATAAATCAAGGAAACAGAATAGAGAGCCCAGAAATAGACCCATGTAAATATATTCAACTAAATATATTTATAGAAATAAAGAAAGAAAAGGTACCACAATGGAGCAAAGACGGTCTTTTACAAATGGCACTGGAACAGCTAGAGATCCACATGCAAAAAATAAAAATAAAAAGAATCTAGACACAGACCTTACACTCTTCACAAAAATTAAGTCAAAATGGATCACAGACCTAAATGTAAAATGCAAAACTATGAAACTACTAAAATAAAACAAAGGAGAAAATCTGGGTGACTTTGGATTTGGCAATGACTTTTTAGATACAACGCCAAAGGCATTGTATCTAAAGAAATAATTGACAAGCTGGACTTCATAAAGTAAAAATATCTGCTCTGCAAAAGACTGTGTTAAAAGAATGAGAATAAAAGCCACAGACTGGGAAAAATTATTTGCAACAGACATATCTGAAAAAGGACTGTTATCCAAAATATACGAAGAACTTTTAATTCAATAATAAGAAAATCAACAACCCAATTTAAAAATGAGCAAAAGACATGAACATACATTTCACAAAAGAAGATACACAGATGGCAAGTAAGCATAAGAAAAAATGCTCAATATTATATATCATTGTGGAAATGCAACTTAAAACAACAAAGAGATACCACTACATATCTATTAGAATGACAAAAGTCCTGACAACACCAAATGCTGGTGAGGATGCATGGAGTAAGAACTCTCATTCATTGACGGTGGGGATGCAAAATGGTGCAGCCACTTCGCAAGACAGTGTGGCAGTTTCTTACAAAACTAAATATACTCTTACCATACAATCCAGCAATCACACTTCCTGGTATATAACCAAATGAGTTGAATAATTAGGTTCACACAAAAACATGCACATGAATATTCATAGTTTTATACGTAATTTTCAAAACTTGGAAGTAACAAAGAAGTCCTTCAGTAGGTGAATGGATAAATAAACTATGGTGTATTCAGACAATGGAATGTTATTCAGTACTAAAAGGAAATGAGCTGTTAAGCCGTGAAAAGACATGGATGAACCTTGAATACATATCAGTAACTGAAAGAAGTCAACCTGTGCCAACAAACACATGAAAAAGATGTTGAACATCACTAACCATTAGAGAAATGAAAATCAAAACCACAATGAGGTATCACCTCACACCGGTCAGAATGGCCATCATCAAAAAATCTACAAACAATAAATGCTGGAGAGGGTGTGGAGAAAAGGGAACCCTCCTGCACTGTTGGTGGGAATGTAAATTGATACAGCCACTATGGAGAACTGTACGGAGGTTCCTTAAAAAACTAAAAATAGAATTACCATATGACCCAGCAATCCCACTACTGGGCATATACCCTGAGAAAACCATAATTCAAAAAGATACACAATGTTCATTGCAGCACTATTTACAATAGCCAGGACATGGAAGCAACCTAAATGCCCATTGACAGATGAATGGATAAAGAAGATGTGGCATATATATACAATGGAATATTACGCAGCCATAAAGAGAAACGAAATTGAGTTATTTGTAATGAGGTGGATGGACCTAGAGTCTGTCATACAGAGTGAAGTAAGTCAGAAAGAGAAAAACAAATACGGTATGCTAATGCACATACTGGAATCTAAAAAAACGGTACTGATGAACCTAGTGGCAGGACAGGAATAAAGATGCAGATGTAGAGAATGGGCTGGAGGACACAGTGGGGGACGGAGAAACTGGGACAAAGTGAGAGAGTACTGACACACTGTATTGACATATATACACTAGTGACACATAAGACATAGTGTATCGACATATATACACTACCAAATGTAAAATGGATGGCTAGTGGGAAGCTGCTGCATAGCACAGGGAGATCAGCTCGGTGCTTTGTGACCACCTAGAGGTGTGGGATAGGGAGGATAGAAGGGAGGCTCAAGAGGGAGGGGGTATGGGGATACATGTATACTTACAGCTGATTCACTTTGTTGTACAACAGAAACTAACACAACATTGTAAAGCCATTATACTCCAATAAAGATAGGAAAAGAAATTTTTTAATTAAAAAAAAAAAGAAGTCAATCTGAAAAGGCTAAACAATGTAAAACTATGGAGATAATACAAAGATCAGTAATTGCAGGAATTGGGGGAGAGGAAGGAGTAAACACAGAGGATTTTTAGGTGAAATCCTAAAAACCTTCATTTTCCTTTTCGTTTTAGTGAAAATACTCTGTGTGATACTACAACGGTGACTACATTTGTCAACATCCATAGAATGTACAACACCAAGAGAGAACCCTAAGGTAAACTATGGACTTTGGCTGATGATGACGTGTCAATGTCATCAAGTGTAACAAACGTACCACTTGGCACAGGATGACGTTAGTGAGGAGGGCTGTGTGTATGGCAGGAAGTGTGGGAAATCCCTGAACCTTCCATTCAGTTTTGCTGTGAACCTAAACCTGCTCTAAAACTAAAGTCTATTTTTTTATTTTGTTTTAATAAATGTTTTTCTTTTTTAAAAAAAGTCCACAGTGAGCATTTTACACTTCTTTCTCCTTCATTTTGACTTAATAAAGGCTTATTAAGCATGTGGTATTAATTTCCTAGGGCTGTCTTAACAAAGTTCCACAAATTGCAGGAACAACAGAAATGTACTGTCTCTTAGTTTTAGGGGCTAGGGGTTTGATCCAAGATCAAAGTGTTATTAGAGTTGGTTCCTCCTGAGGGCGCTGTTCCATGTCTCCCTTCTAGTTTTTGGTGGTTTAGTGGCAATCTTTGACATTCCTATTCTCTGATTTCATGTTCACATGGCATTTTCCCCGTGTACATGTCTCTGTTTCCAAATTTCCCCATTTTATAAGGGCACCAATCACACTGATTGAGTGGCACCCACTACCTAACTTACCAGCAATACCCCTATTTCCAAACATGGTCACATTTGAGGTGCTTATTGTTAGGACTTCAACATATGAATTTCGGGGAGACACAGTTCAGTTCATAACACGTCTATGTATGTAACACTGCACCAGGCTCTGTTGGGAATCCAAACTATTATGAGGCCGCCTGCCCGTGAGAACATGACAAAACATATACAACCACAACAATTGCACAACTGATATCACAGGCAAGTAACAGAATAAGGGCGAATCGAGAAGTACTAGTACTTCTGGCACGGCCTTAAAGGAGGGCGACAGAGACCACTTGCCGGTTGGCATGTACCTCTTATGGGTTGGAAGTTTATGGACAAGCTTCCTCGAAGCAGTAGGGATTAAGCAGGGGCACACCTGATATCAGTAAGTGGGAGCAAGTGAGAAAAGGACAGCCCTTGCTGTGCACTTCCTTCTCCTTCCCAGGGTCTGTGAGTAGCTGGACATCGAGCACAGCAGGGGGCTTACCTAAGGGAGCAGTGAGCAGGTGATAAAGCTAGAAAATCAGAGCTGAGGCCAAATTGCAAAGAACCGTGAATGATAAATGTGGGCTCTGGGTGAAGTGAGGCCTCTGAGGTTTTGGAAACAGGAAGTGAAGTAATGAAAGCAACATTGAGAAAGGTTTTCCTGGCAGAGGGATGTAGACTTCATTGCAGAGGAAATTCATTCTTTCAACAAACATTTCTTGAGTCCACTCTCTCTACATGAGAGGAACTAATATACAACAACTATTCTTCCTGAAGTAAAAGATCACGTACAGGTAAAATGCCCACTAAGGGAGAGAGGTTAAGACTGAGCTTTGCCTGAGATGTGAAGAGTCTCGGGAAACTAGCTGGCTGGCCTGCTTTTATCTGTTTGTGTTTTTTATCTTGAGTGTCATGTGCTCGAGTTTTATTCATGAATAATCCTTGAAACTCCCTTCCATCTTTGCTCCTCAGCACTGCATGCCCTCACACTCAGTGGACCACAGAAACAATTCTGATACAACCAAAACTGTTCTCCAAAGAGGAAACAGGGTAGAAGAAATAGTGGCTCTGTAAGAATCATAACCGACCCCCAGTCATCAGAGACGCAGGCTCTCAAGGAGGAAAAACCAAACATAATTAAAATTGTATTGCTCAAATTTCCAATTACATAAATCACTGATATTTTCCTTAATACCATACAGTATACTGTATATCACATGGATTTATAGGTTTTAGGATTGATTGAGCCAACTACCATCCGTGTTACATCAGCAGGTTCTGTATCTCTTGGTGTCAGCAAAACAAAAAAAAAAGACAGTTACTTTTACATTCAAGAAGAAATCACATTGTATTTTCAAAGCACATGTCATCTCAAAAAATTATGCTTAGGCAGGATTTTTCATATAAATAATTCTCTACTGGGCAATCTATCAGAAGCTGGTTTTTCTTTTCCCTCTTTTTTTCAAGTTGGCTTTGTGTGCTTTAAAAAAAATAAAATAAAAGGATAAACCTTAAAAGCTCGTCTCTAATAGCAGGCTTGGTAAGAAAAAGCAGAGAACTTTTTTCTGAAAAATAATATTCTTTCTTAAACAAGTACAGTTTATCATCTCGGTTCTTGATTTAATAGATGGAAAATTTTTAACCCTTATCTTTTATTAATATGTATTACCTATGGTTATATATATGAATGTTGTGTTCGTAGATAGCTACAAACAATCTATTAGCTTATTCACCCTTTTATTTTCTCGAGACATTTTTAGTTTATTTCACGAAGCCAAAGAATTTTAAATTTGGATTATTAGAGACCTTCTGCCTTTGTTCCAGAGTTTAAATTAAAAATTAAAATTCATCGCTTTTCTTTTGTTTCAGTGTAGTTATCAAAGCAATATAAACAATGTTTCAGTGTAGCTATCAAAGCAATATAAGAATGTTACAGAAAAATTATAAAACAGAGAATACCTCCTATTGATTTCTACATTCTAATATAGCCAATGTGATTTTTTTAAATACCTCTTTCTGGTATTTCCCTATATGTAAATATTTCATTGTAATTACAGTAATTGTAACATTTGGCATCCCACTTTTTTAAAAGTTATGAGACGTTTCTAGTCAACAGTGATTCTTCCTAACACAAGCCTAGGTGCAGGCAAGTGGAGAGAATGGAAGCCTGGCTTTTG
This sequence comes from Grampus griseus, assembly GCF_964374135.1. Taxonomy (NCBI): domain Eukaryota; kingdom Metazoa; phylum Chordata; class Mammalia; order Artiodactyla; family Delphinidae; genus Grampus; species Grampus griseus. The sequence continues at coordinate 77,936,074 of NC_139007.1, forward strand.
GGCAGAAAGCATGGTGGCTTTAGGGGCACCTGCATCTCCCTGGGGAGAAATCTGCCTGCCTGCATCAAGAGGAGCACAAGGGGGAATCCCCCAAATTAACCCTGGAAAAGTAGCTTGGGACCAGATTTGGAGGGTGGGGATAGGGGGTGTAGGCCAGAGAGGGCCACTTGGCCTCCAGCCTGAGGACCCCCAGACTGCACTAGAGGGCCAGGAGCTTGTCCTGCTGGTACCGCTAACTCCACCTCCCACCCAGCTCACCCCGTTTCTGTATCTCTACCTTGGAATCCCAAAGGGCAGAGAAGGGAGAACAGGGCAGGGCCTGGGCCTCCAGTAGTGACTTCACCCTGACACCCGCCTGGTCTCCCACTAGCTTCCAGCTGCTGTGCCCGAGCAGCCCATGGACTGTCTCCTCATCACCGACTATTCTTTAAAAATAGAATCAACATTTAAAATTGGGAGATTCCACCGAAAATTTTTGAATTTCCAGGTCCTTTTTAAAAATTGTGCCATCTGGCAACCTTGGGCCCTAATTTGCAGGTGGTAATATCTGGCTGGAGCACAGCTGGGCTGCCCCCTGAAAACTGTTTTCCTTCAAGGGGCTCACCTCCAACCTCACCTGTTACCAATACCAGAGATAACTGCCTTTTACTTTCATGTGCTGGCCAGTGATTTCCTCACAGCAGCTAAGAGAGAAAAGTACACAGGGAAGGTTTCCGGGGGTTTTGTTGTTGTTGTTGCTGTGTGTGTGTGTGTGTGTGTGTATGTGTGTTTGCATATTAAACCTATAGGAGTATCTTCATTTTCTTGACATATAGGCTCTCTTAGTCTATCTTTCATGTGTTCACTTTTCCTAGAGAGAGACATAGGTACAAGAAATATATCCACCTCTTAGCTACCATAAGAGAATCACCCAAAGTATCATGATAATATTTTTGTTTGTTGTTTCAAAGCTATATATTTTGTTGTACAAAAATTAAGATGTTGGTCAAAACCCGCATATTATAGAATATAACTAGGCTGGCGAGGTTAGTTACCATACTAGTCCCTTATGCCAACCACCTGGTGAGTAGTAAAGAGGCACGTCACCAATGCCCATTTTCAATGGCGTGTTACTAGGATCCTAGGGCCTGACTTGCCCACGCATCTTCGAACTGTGTTTCTTGGAACCCTAAATATTCATCAGAGAAGCTTCCGTGTCATTCACCCCCTTCCTTCAGCCAGAGTACCCCACCATTACCTGCTCCAACCTTAGAAAGTTACCATAAGGCTGAAACGTTATACTAAGCTACTCCAATCTCCTCATTTTTTAAACAAAACTAAACCACAACAACAAAAAAAACATGAGATTTTAGAGCTCTGAACTGACTTGCCTCAAATCATACACAACAATGAGAGTCAAAGTGAGACCTAAAACTCTCTGAAGTGTTGGTGAGTTTAAGGCAGATGCTCTCGAGTCTGAGGTTACAACAGGAACAGTTGGAAGTGAGGAGGTAATATTGCAATTCTGCACTGCATCAAGCCATGCAGTTTCACTGGTTAAATGCTTTTCTCCCTAGTGTTATGCTTGATTATGTGTGTGGAAGATCTCGAAGTTAAAATATATTGCTCATTTTTTTCTAGGAATATCATGGTTTGTTTTTTTTTTAACATCTTTACTGGAGTATAATTGCTTTACAATGGTGTGTTAGTTTCTGCTTTATAACAAAGTGAATCAGCTATACATATACATATATCCCCATATCTCCTTCCTCTTGCGTCTCCCTCCCACCCTCCCTATCCCACCCCTCTAGGTGGTCACAAAGCACAGAGCTGATCTCCCTGTGCTATGTGGCTGCTTCCCACTAGCTATCTATTTTACATTTGGTAGTGAATACATGTCCATGCCACTCTCTCACTTCATCCCAGCTTACCGTTCCCCTTCCCTGTGTCCTCAAGTCCATTCTCTACATCTGCGTCTTTATTCCTGTCCTGCCCCTAGGTTCTTCAGAACCTTTTTTTTTTAGATTTCATATATATGTGTTAGCATACGGTATTTATTTTTCTCTTTCTGACTTACTTCACTCTGTATGTTATGGGTTTTTTTGATGCATTCACTCGTTCTGATTTTCACTCATCTCTGTATCTTAAATAATGCTCATTCCTTTCCAAATACGGCACTAGCCTTCCTGGTTCATAACATTTGGTGAGACTTATATGGGGAGGATGCCTTCTACTAAAAGTAGCATTCCATGGTCAATTAGGTAATAAAAAGTAATCTGGAATTTAACCAGCTAGTACCCTATGTATAGCTATATAAATATAATATAGCTAAAAAGGAAAAATTAAAGGAAGGGAAAACCATTTTTAAGTTCTTGGAAAAATTATCAAATGTGAAAGCAATGGTAATAAGAGACTTCATAATGCTTAAATGTGATTATTATTTACCATCACGATGAGTGCTGTGCCAAATGTAATGCTAACTTTGACCAAGGTCAAACATGCAATTTAGTAATTCTAAACAGGCATATAGTTGTCTTTTTCAGTTGGCATAACAGCAATATTTTTCACAACTTTGAAATTAGTTCAAAGCCAATTGGATCATAAGGATTAACGATGTCCACTCTGGTGATCCGGGGTCCAAGACACTCATCGTGCGCTCCCAGACTTGCCTCACTCCCACGGCTTCTGGCGTGTCTAATGAAATTAAGATTCTTACATTACTGTAGCATCCTATTAAAATCCTGTCCACCTTTTGCCTGATGGTCTATCAGATAAACAGACCATCCAACAAAACCATACTTTATTACCTAAATAAAGCACGTGACTCGGAATCTGTCCTCACCAACCTACCAGTTCTCAGCCATACGGCTAAATAAGCCCCAAACTGCCATCTCAACTACGAGGCAATTCCGTCAAACAGCTGATGCCCCGCCCTAGTGAAGCAGCTGTTGAACTAAATTGATCAAATCCATGGTCCAATGTGGCATCCCATGATTTCAGCTCTAGTGCTTATGGAGTAACTCAAAAGCTGAAAATAAAATTCTGTCCTTAATAAACCTGAGGGGTGGGGATGTCCCGTTATCCTTTACCTCAGTGTCCACAGCTATAAAGTGAACATTTGAATGACACCCAAATTCCTACGAACGATGCTAGTAATCTAAATAGATAGTACACGTCAGGCCCTGCTGACCTGCTGAAACATGTGTCACCCTGGTATGGCAGAAGAGGGCACCTTCCTTTCCCTCATCTTCTGTTCTCTCCTTTGCCTGCTGATGAGAAGAATGAGCCTGCATCCCCCAGCAGCTCTGCCTGGGCTGTGGGTGACACTGGTGAACACAAGGGCAGGCGCAGAGCAGGAGCTAAGGGGGCTCCCTGATGGCTGTTAGTCCCCGACATGGACTCTGAGCTAGCAAATGCTTCTGAGGACCTTGAGGGATGGAGGAATTGGAGGGAGACAAAAAGCACAATTAAGAAGCAGGTGAAGGTCATTTTCAGGACCTTTCCAATCACCCCTGGGCCTTCTGGCAGCATCTTGACATCCCCAGACACCCTCAGCTGTGCGCAGCCCTGGAATGAACATCCTAAGGGGCCTTGCACATTGCAGTCTCCTCCAGACCCTCCCCCGCTCCCATCCCTCCTCAGGGTCTCTTGGTCCCACCAAAACTCCTCAGATAATAGGGAATAACTTATAAACACCACTTCCCACTTTCTGCTTTGCGTTATGTCCTATGCTTGCTTTACCTTAGCTCCTAGACTACAAGTCCCCTGAGGTGACAACCCCTCACTCTCTCACTGCCTCACACACATAAATACCTGTTGAACAAGTGAAGGAGTGGATGGTCTCATCTCCTGCCCCCAGGAGAGAAGGAAAAGAATGTGTGCTAACATCTGCTGAGTAGCTCCCATGTATCAGGCACTGGACGTACTCTATTATCTACACCACCACTGCGTTACTACCGTTTCACAGATGACGGCATTGACCTTGACACTGAGGCCAGCGGCTCTGCACTCCGCGCTCCCTCTGTCTGAAAAGCTTTAATGACACGGCATCTCTAGGCTGCACCTTTCTTGTCATTCAGTCTCAACGCAAAGGTTGCCTTCTCAGAAAAGCCTTTCCTGACCACCCCATCTAACTAGACCGCCCTCTGGTATCTATCCCATCACCCTGATTTGTTTATCACTTTTCATCCCATACGTGGCATTTGCCTTATCTGAAATTCCTTTGTTCATTTATTTGTCTCCCCCAGCTAATTCCATGAGAGCAGGCACCTTATCCATCTTGTTCGCTGCTTTATTCCTAACGGGCGAGAGTCATGTCTAAACATAGCAGGCGTTTGGTAAAGGTTGATTAAATAAGAGAATTAGTGAGTGAGTGAATTAATGAGTGATGGAGGGAAGAAGGAAAGCAATAAGGTGACTCAGCTGGTAAGACCCAGGGCAGAATTTAAAACCAGTGCTGTTTGATTCCAAGCCTGGATTCTTTCCTGCTAATCCTAAGAATCATTTGGACTGTTTGCTCACATACAGATTCCCAGGCACCTTCCCCAGAGATTCTAATTCAATAGGACCCAAACTCTGTATTTTTTTTTTTTTAGATGTTGGGCGTAGGAGTTGATTAATTTATTTATTTTATTTTTGCTGTGTTGGGTCTTCGTTTCTGTGTGAGGGCTTTCTCTAGTTGCGGCGAGCGGGGGCCACTCTTCATCGCGGTGCGCGGGCCTCTCACTGTCGCGGCCTCTCTTTTTGCAGAGCACAGGCTCCAGACGCGCAGGCTCAGTAGTTGTGGCTCATGGGCCTAGTTGCTCCGCGGCATGTGGGATCTTCCCAGACCAGGGCTCGAACCCGTGTCCCCTGCATTAGCAGGCAGATTCCCAACCACTGCGCCACCAGGGAAGCCCCTGTATTTTATTAACATTAGTGACTCCTGTGTTCAGGTAAGAATATGGCACTAAATTACACCGTGTCTTGTTGTGCCACGTGGCAAAGAGATTTGTGAGCAGGACGCCATTCCTCAAATGATGCCCTGTGCGCAGCCACCTGCAAGTAGGTCCATCCCCGAGAGAGTCAACCCTCTTTCTCTACTCATCAGTGATTCCTTGAGTATTTATTGAATTCCTGCTGTGAGCCAGGCATTGGTCTGGGAGCTGAAACATATCAGTACATGGGGGAGACAAAGTCCCTGCCAATAAGTCGAGCTAAGCGCCAGGTGGAATGATGGGGCGTTTGTGATGCGGAAAAGGAGGGTCAGTGCTTAGGATAAAGTGGTCAGGGAAGGTCTCATGGGGAGGGGGGCAGGACCCGAGGCCTGAAAGGTCAGAACAAGCCAGCCAGGCAAAGAGCAGGAGGGAATGTGGTCCAGGCAAAGAGAACAGCAAGGACAACAGTCCTGAGTGATGAAGAATTGGGCTTGTCCGAGGCAGAGAATGTGGCAGGTGGTTGAAGCACAGTGTGCAAAACAGAAGGAAATGAGATAAGCTCACAATGATGGCCAGGGACCAGATCAGGGCACCTGGGAGGCCACATAAGAAGTTTGTTTTTTTTGGTTTTTTTATTTTTTGCGCTACGCAGGCCTCTCCCGTTGCGGAGCACAGGCTCCAGACGCGCAGGTTCAGCGGCCATGGCTCACAGGCCCAGCCGGTCCGTGGCATGTGTGATCTTCCCGGACCGGGGCACGAACCTGCGTCCCCTGCATCGGCAGGCAGACTCTCAACCACTGCGCCACCAGGGAAGCCCACCATAAGAAGTTTTGATTTCATTCAACATGCAATGAGGGGGCATTACAGGTTGTTATTGAATGACACTTAACAATAGTCAGACTTATGTTTCAAAAGAGCTTTGGGGCTACAGTGTGAAGGAGAAACCACAAGTGGGAGGAGAGACACTGGAAGTTGGGAGATAGAGAGGAGGGCATTGCAGTAATCCAGACACAGAATGATAGGATGTATCAGCCAGCTCCTGACACTTAACAAACTGCCCCTCAAAACACAATCATGGGGCTTCCCATGGGGCTGGCCTCAGCTGGGTACTTCTTTTCTTGGTCTCGGCTGGGCTGTCATGTACCTATAGTCAACTGGAGTGGCCAGGCTGAGGAGGTGGTGAAGGACACCGAGCCACGTCTCTCTCACCATCCAGGCTTGTTCACATGATGGCAGTCAGAGACAGCAAGTCCCAAACAAAAGTAACTTTCAAATCACCGCTTACATGATGCTCGCTATCATCCCATGGCCAAAGTAAGTCACGTGGCCAAGCCCAGTGTCATCTTAGGAGGAAACTACTCAAGGCTTGATACAGGGAGGCATGAAAAAATCGGGGCCTATTTATGCAACATCCCTTCTGTGTCCTGGACCCTGGTGGAAGAAGTGGAGATGGGAACGGGGAGCAGCGGAGCCAACAGGACCAGGTAATTGATTGGGGTACGGAATGAGGGCGAGGGAGGAACAACGGATAATTGCTAGATATGGGGCTTGAGCAACTCTGTAGAAGTTGATGACACTTGTTCACAAGTGGAAGATAGGGGAAGCAAAAATATCTATCTTTTCCTACCTGTCTCCATAACTGTGTAATTCACAGCAATAATTCTCAAAAGTTTTGGTTTCAGGACCTTTTAAAATTCTTAAAATTTATTGACGACCCCAAAGAGCTTTGGTTCATGGTGGATTTTATCTACTGATTAATACATTAGAAATTGAAACTTATCATTTATAAAATATTTATTACTTTATTTTTCAAAAAACCATAAATCTATTACATACTGCCCAAATTATATAATTTTATGAAAAACAACTATTTTCTAAAACAGAAAAGAGTGACAAGAATGACACTGTTTTGTAGTTTTGCAAATCTCATTAATATCTGGCTTAACAGAGCTTGGCTGAATTCTCATTTCTCCGCCTGCATTTAGTCTGTTGAGATATTTATTTCGGTTGATGCATATGAAGAAAATGCAGCCTGACACAGATGTGTAGTTGGAAAAGGGCAGAGTATTTTATAGGCTTTTCAGATAATTGTGCATCGTCTTCAACACTACGCCAAAACACAACAGTGGTCACTTCTTAAAGGTTAGTTGTGATATGGAATCTGAAACTATATTGATGAACTTGATTGTATTAAAATCCATTCATCTATTCTGCACTTCAAATGGATCTTTTACTCATGCATTGATTATCTGAAAAAGATTGGTTCATTGATTTATGCACATCTTCCCATTGTTGGCTCTGTCATTACATAATATCAAAAAACACAGGCACACGAAAAGGTGCTCAACATCACTAATCATCAGGGAAATGCAAGTCAAACCCACAACGAGATATCACCTCACACGTGTCAGAATGGCTGTCCTCAAAAAGAATACAAATAACAAATGCTGGCAAGGATGTGGAGAAAAGAGAACCTTCATGCACTGTTGGTGGGAATGTAAACTGGTGCAGTCACTGTGGAAAACAGTATGCAGGTTTTGCAAAAAAACTAAAAATAGAACTACCCTGTGACCCAGCAATTCCACTCCTGGGTATATGTCTGAAAAAAACAAAAACACTAATTCAAAAAGATACCTGCACCCCCAATATTCATAGCAGCATTATTTACAATTGCCAAGATATGGAAGCAACCTAAGTGTCCATGCACAGATGAATGAATAGAGAAGACGTGGTATATATGTACAATGAAATACTACTCAGCCGTAAAAGAGAATGAAATTTTGCCATTTGCAGCAACATGGATGGAGTTGGAGGGCACTGTGCTATATGAAATAAGTCAGACAGAGAAAGATAAATCCTGTATGATATCACTTATATGTGGAATCTAAAAAATACAACAAACTATTGAATATAACAAAAAAGAAGCAGACTCACAGATATAGAGAACAAACTAGTGATTACCAGTGGGGAGGGGGAAGGGGAGAGGGGCAATATAAGGACAGGAGAGTAAGAGGTACAAACTATTGGATATAAAAGAAGCTCAAGGATATGTTGTACAACACAGGGTATATCGCCAATATTTTATAATAACTATAAATGGAGTATAACTTTTAAAAATTGTGACTCGCTATATTGTACATCTGTAACTTATATAATATTGTACAGCAAACTTACTTCAATAAATAAATCAGTACATATTTTTAAAAATTTCATTACTATCACCATGAACTTCACCAAAAGCATCTGTAAGCACCGGGAAGCTGTCAGACTCATAGTGGCAGATATGAGTTTCCCAAAATCCTAATTTTCACTTGAAAGCTCAGATTTTATCATTGGCAACAAATACTGTCAGTTGTTTTCCTAGAAGTGACAGGCTCCCTTCATTCATTTTTAAAAGAAAACGTCTGCCAAATATCCAAGTTTGAATAACCAGTTTGCCTGTAGACATTTTCAAGTAAGAAACAGTGTTGCCCGAAAAAAGTAGCTAGTTCAGCTCACAGCTCAATCACACAACTGCTTTTCCTCCAGACAACCACTGTACCTCACTATGTAACAGAAGTGTTTGATACGTGCTTCCTGCTTTGTCACACGTAATGTTAAAGCGATGTGGACTCAAGGGCCAAGCTTTAATAAAATTAATAATGTTTAATGCTGTATTAAGACATTCTTACACGAAATTGGGATTCCTCTGGTCTTCTGTTTTTGTTTTTAATTTTTCGCAGTGAGTGTTTGGTGGTGAGGAATGCAATGAATACTAGCACAGTTTGGGGCCACTGCCTTGATTCATGCTTATGCGCCAACATTTTGTCCCATCATTGCTCTGGCACCATTACTGCAAATGTCATAACTGAAAAAAGCAAGTGACATCTAATGTTATCATGAAAATAGTTTTGATCTCCCCCTTAAATGGTCTTGGGTCCCCCCAAGGGTCACACTTTGAAAACCAACCCATCCAGTGCAAATTTACACTGATGAAATGTATATATCTTGAGACAGGAGTTCCTTGGCAGATGCAACCGGTAGCTCAGGTATCGCATTCCAGCCACATCAAGCTAACTGCGGTTTTCCAAACACAGGGCTTCTGTGGCCTCTGAGACGGAGGCTGGGATGTGAGGACGCACCCCCTTCCCAAGGGCTCCCCAACCAGGCCTCCCCCACTGCCTCCTTAAGCCTCTCAGTTCACCTGTCTGCTCTTCCAGGAAGCCATCTCCTGAGCCCCTCCCACACATGCTGAAGTGCCCTCCTCTCCCTTCCCCCACAGCCCCCTCTGGGTCTTTGGGGACCTCGTCCTCCAAGAGTGGTCCCCAGCACCTCTTGGGATCATGTTAGGAATGTAGAATCTTGGGTCCTAATCCAGACTGACTACCTTGGAATCCGCATTTTAACAAGATCTCAGATGAGCCCTACTCCCATTGCAATTTGCAAAGCGCTGCAAATCAGGGAATTGGCCAGCTTAATGGTATGACAATTGCTTATTTACATATCATTGTGTTAGAAGATAGGCAGTTTTTCTTGCTAAGTTCCTTACAGAGGGCCTGCTCCGTACTAGGTGTTTCACAGATGCTTGCTGGGTAGATGAAGGAGTAATGAGTATGATTTGTTCTTACATATTTAGGAATGATTTCTAAACCAGAACTCAAACAGTTATCCAGTAGAGGATTCATTTAATCTTCGTCAGCAGCAGAAACATTTAAACATATAGATAATAAATTAATTCACTTTAACATACTTATTTTTAAATGCTACTTATTTATATCAGTTACACCTGTTCCTTTATTGAAAACTGGTGTTACAGAGAAGTTAAAATATTCTGATACTTAGAAAACACATAGGCTCTAGGAATAAAACCATCAAAAATATATATTTTTTAATTAGGCCTTAAATGTTGACCAATGAATCTTTATGACAATTATTGACTTTGTAAAGCTCCCCCTAGATTAATGTGCAATAGAATTTGTGCATCTAAATTTTTTTCAGTCAATGTTTTCATTTGGGTTTCCCCCCCCTTTTTCATCTTTTCAACGAACAGAAGCCGTGGTAAGAGCAGTTTGTCATTTTTAAGGCATGAGGATTAGGCTTTGACTAATTGGAAGATTTGCCCATTATTTACATGAAACTTGTCTGCAGTTTCATCATCCGTGTGGATCTAGAAAGGCAGTCGTCCGGCCCATCAATTTGGTTAGAAAAGAATAAATGAATAAGGAGACTGACAGTGTTCTCTCGTGGGAGGCTCTGTGTCACTATATTGTTTCTCCAGTATTAATTATCCACGTAAAAATAATTCACGATCCTGCACTATTATCCGCCCTGCTCTCAGCTCCCCAGTCGGCCACCTCCCGGTCGGCCTCTCCCAGCACATTTACATCTCCAGATGTCAGCAAGTGCTGGGCATTGATGTGTTCACTGTCAACAACACACCGGGAAATCATGGCTCCAGGCAGCCAAGAGTGATTTTGGCTTTAGGCTGCCTCTGGAAGTGAGGTTAGCACTCATCCACGCTGTAGGAAAGACTCATTTATAATCCTGGCACCCGTTCTCCGGTTAGGGTTTGAAAAGACAGTGCCAGCACCTTGTGCGTGAGCTTTGAGATGAGGTGCGCGGGGAGGGAGGTGTCACTGGCAGGTCACTGAGGAGTTCAGACAAGCGAGGCCACAGAACTGATGAAAAGGGAGAGAGGCAGAGAGAGGAGGAGAGAGAGAGGAACTCAGCGGTCCACCCCAACTCGTCGCGTTCTATGGAAGGGCTCCACGCCATTAGCATTAAAGATTCGACCTGGCCTCCGGGGCACTGTGGAAGTGGTGGGGGGAGGAGTGAGTGCTCCTGACTGACCGGGAAGAGCAGGTCTGACTCTGGAGCCACAGAACAGAGGGAGCAGAGATGCAGAAACACGCAGTAAAGGGCAGGGGAAATGGGGCTGGGAACTGTTCAGAGAGGTTCAAAGCCATAGGATTTCAGCCCAGGGACGTCAAGGGGCTTCTTCTTTCTGCCCATTCAGACAGCTCTGCGCACTCTCAGTTACAATCGAGCTCTATATTAGACCCAATTCACAAACCACTCTGGGTACTGTAACAAAATACCATAGACCAGGTGGCTAAACAACAGACATTTACTTCTCACGGTTCTGGAGGCTGAGAGGTCCAAGGTCAAGGTGCAGGCAGATTCGGTTCCTGGTGAGAGCCCTCCTCCTGAGGCTTGCAGACAGCTGCCGTCTCGCTGTGTCCTCGTGTCAGAGAGAGATGGAGAGGGCACTGGTAACTCTCTTCTTCTTCGAGAACACTGATCCCATCATGACCTCATCCAAACCTAATTATCCCCAAAGGCCCACCTCCAAATACCATCACATTGGAGGTTAGGGCTTCAACACACGAATTTCGAGGGGACACAAACATTCAGCCTGTAACACCCTGTTAAGAGTTTACCTACCATTAGATAATACACTAGAACAGGCCTTTCTTTTGTTTTTTACCCTTAAGCAAAGTCATCCTCTGATACCTCGCACAATCGTCCTCTTGCTAGACAGAGGTGGAACTTCATCCTCTAGATGCAGCCCAGCCTCAGGACTGCCTGCTGACCACTCGGACCCACACCCTATGCCTCGCCCATCAGGCAGCCTCGCTGCCCCTTCACACCAGGACGTCCAGCTCCCCTCCTGCTTCACCTGGCTACTCACGTCTCGGGACCCAGCTCAGGTAACGCCTCATTCTCCAGACAGACGTACGCCCCTTGGAGCTCCCAGCACCGGACCCCCTCCTGATCAGACCCTCACCCTCTGTCCGTAGCACCCCTCTGAAGAGGCGCTTGTCACCCTTGCCTCCCAACACAGAGCATAGTGCCTGCCTCCCCTCAGGACAGCCTTCAAACCGGTTCACGAAACAATGATGCTTGTCTCCTGAAACCCAGTTATGACAATAAATGAAAGGAAAGTGGGGTGGGCGCTCAGAGTCCTGGTTCCCTCCCCCTCTCTCTGGAAAAGGATGAGCAGGTTTTCTTATTTAGTGGAAAGGAGAGCAGAGTGGGAACAAGCAGATGGAAAGTGCAGTCCTAGTCTTGGTCTCCCTCTCTGGCCCTCGCCCCTGCCCCCCACTGCCAGCCAAGAGGAGGAGCGAGTCCTTTCTCTGCAGGGGGAATCCCTGCCCCCTGTCCCTCCCCATCCTCCCCCCAACCACAGCAGGAAGTCCTGAATTCCCTCTCGCTGCCTTCCTTGGTGGCACACCGCCACGTGTCCCCTTGGCATGGGAGACGCCCCAACCCAGGGAGGGAAAGCTTCTGCAGCTCTGTTGCCCTCAGCAACCATTCTACTGTACTTTGGGACCACAGCCAAACAGCCCCACCTCTACTCTCCATTCAATGTATTTCAACTGTTGTTTTTGCCAACTCTTCCCTTTTAATTTCCAGACGAGTGTGTTTTCTTGCCCAAGCTCCAGCTTTCACCCAAAAGTGAAGCCGTGTTGCCTGGTGCAGTAGAGTTAGCTGGTGTTTTGCCCATGTTTTCTGTGTTGGACTCTGGTACATTTCACAGTCTTTTCCCGTTGGCTCACCACACGGCCCCCAGACACCCTGTGGTCTTACATGTAGTAACGCCACTGTACTGTACACTTAAAAATGGTTAAGACGGTAAAATTTCTGTTCTATGTTTTTTTACCACAATTTTTAAAATATAAAAAGTTTTTCAAGTAAAAACAAAAAAACCCTGTGTTCAGAAATCTCCATGGTCACCTTCATGGTAGCAGAGCGTAATTTTCAATGGACAACTCAATGAATTGTCTCTATGTATTATAGGTTGAATTGTATCCCCCCCAAAAAAAAATATATGTTCAAGTCCTGGAACCTCTGAATGAGATCTTATTTGGAAATAGGGTCACTGCAGATGTAATTAGTTAAGAAGAGGTCATACTGGAGTAGGGTCGGCTCCCCTACTCCAATATGAGCGGTGTCCTTGTTGGAACAGGAGACACAGAGACACACACACGGAAGAAGGTCATGTGAAGATGGAGGGAGAGACTGGAGGATGCATATGCCAGCCCAGGAGCACCAAAAATTGCCAGCAACCACCAGAAACCTGGAAGAGGCAAGGGAGGATTTTACCTTAGATCCTTCAGAGAGACCCTGGCCCTGCCAACACCTTGACTTTGGACTTCTAGCCTCCAGAACCGTGAGAGAATAAATGTCTGTTGTTTTTCAGTCCCCCAGTTTGTGGTACGTTGTTATCGCAGCCCTAGGAAACTAATACGCCATGTACATAACCTTAGAATCATTGGGAATTTGCTTCGATGTTGCACAAAACTTAACTTCTGCCCCCTGCATGGTCCCTTCTCACATCAGCACAAATGCAGTATCTGTGCAGTAGTGATTCTTCATGTTCTCAGAAGGGTTGCCTACACCTCTCTTAGGTTCTCTTTTTTTTATTCAACACAAGCCTAGATCCTTTGGCTTTTCCACATGACCAAGTTCCCCTAGTCCCTGAATCATTTCCATTGCTTTTGCTTTACGTTCTCCTTCACTACAATATCCTTTTTACACCAAACTGATAAGAACTGAAAATGATATTCTAAATGAGACTCTGCTAGTCCTTTTACATAATGGTAGGATAATTCCCTCTGACTCAAATTCAGTACACTCTCTTCACACCTCTGAAAGCTGTTGGTACATTTTTATACTGCTTTATCATTGTGATTTCAACAACTAGCTATTGTCACATAGGAACCACAGGCTGCTGGAGGTTTAAAGGTTATAACCCGTTTACTGTTTGCCTCTCACTGCATCATTGTCTGAAATCACACACTAATGGCATGCATTTAATATGCACTCCACTCAATATTACAAATTTTCCATAGTAATTAGGTCAGGTACATAAAGGGGAAGCCCCTTCCACCTCAAGGTTAGAGCAGGAATGAAAACTAACATTTATTGAACACCAACTATGTCAGACACTTTACATACATGATCTCCACACCCCATGAGCTAGATGTTATCATTTTGATTATTTCCATTTTATATATAAAGACTCTGAGCAGGAAGATAATTCGACCCAAAGCCACTTCCCACGCTCTAGAGTCAGCCCTTCTCTTAAGTGTCGTTAAACCATAAGCTTCTAAAGATCATAAACGGTGTTTATTTTATCTACCCATTGCTGTGTGATGTTGAGCAAATCACTGACCCTTTCTGGGCTTCAGAATTGCCATCTGGAAAATGAGGGGTTAGAGGAGGCGACCTCATAGCTTCCATGGAACTTTCACCTTGATTAGCTCTAAAGCAGGAGTCCCGGAGGTGACTCCATCCCTTTGTGCCTTTGCTTCCTACTTTATGTGCACTGTGTTCATCGTGCTTAGCACAGAATACTTTCAATTTCATATTAATTTCTTTTCATTTCAGTTTTTTAGATCTCTTGGTTTTCCCCAGAGTGAAGGACATACAAGAAGGCTCACTCTGCCTCTCTGTCAAATTCCCATGCGGGTGGGGCCAAAGAACACTTACACTGCTGTGTCAGCGACAGGAGGACACTGCAGAGGGGCCGTTGGTCCAGTTCCTGCAGCTCAGCTAGTCACCCCTGACCATGCACAGCAGTTACCTTGGCAACCATTGCACTGTGCTCCATGGAGGCCATGGGTCACAACTGCAGATGCCACCACCAGCAGACCCACGCCTTTCTCCCCTCCTCAGCATGCCCTGACTCAGCATCAGTGGCCATGCATCCCGGCCACATGCCGCCAAAAGCAATCAGTTAGATTGAGTCCAAAAGTCAGTGCAAGCGGGGAGGTTCTCTCCCTGTATGTCCACCACACCCAGAATTAGCATTGCACAGAGGGTGGATTCCCCCCTCGTGTGACGGGAAAGAACCCATCAGATGCTCCTCAGCATAGCACATGGCAAACATCTCTGCGCCAAAGAGAACATTAGAAAAATGTCAAAGTTAGGTGAATTAAGAATTATCCTCTTGGCAGTTTGAAGGTATGGGTCTAAGCTCTGCAGACCCCACCAGTGCCTTTAATATGTATTTAAATTACATGGAGTTCTTGTTAAAAGGCAGATTCTGGTTCAGAGGTCTGGGATATGGGGCCTGAGAGTCTGAAGGTTTTACAGGCTCTCAGGTGACGTTGACGCCGCCGCTCCACGGATCACATTTTGAGTAGCAAAGCCTTAAATCACACCAGCTCCTACATTACACAAAGCTGACCCTTCCCGATCACTGCCATTTATCATTTCAATAAGGAATCAGAGCAAATATTAGCTGGTTCAGAGCACGCATTTCTACAGGGCAGAGACTACATCTGCTTGGAATAAAGATAATAGCTACAAGTTATTGAGAGCTTGCTCTTTGCCAGCGCGCGCACACACACACACACACACTCCACACAATAGCCTTTGCAATATAGTTGTTACTTAATTAAAATTTTAAAGTAAGGGAACTGAGGCTCAGACCTGTTCTGTGACTTACCCAAAGTCACGCTGTAGGCAAGTAGTCAAGCCAGGACTCAAACCCACCTGTCTTTCTGCAAACCCGTATGCTTCCTCTCACCACGCTTATACCTCTGCTTGGCCCCACCGCCCCAGGCAGCACACAGAAGGGCTTAGCGCATGCCACTGCTTCCCAAAAGCACTGATCTCGCCAGGAGTTTCTGGGTCCCTGAAAGCCACTGCTTCAGGATCGGTCACTAACAAAACCCCAAACAGGAAAATCCCCACATTCACCTCTGGTCAGTCCCACAGCTATCATCTCAGAGATTTGGGTTTTCATTCACTGAACAACAATTTATTAAGTGCTTCCCACATACAAATCACTTGGAGATTAGGAGAAGCAAAAGATAAAGACTCTGGCCTCTTCCTTCTAGCTCCCATGCCTGATTTTTCATCTCTTCTCTGAGTCTCCAGCAGGATCAGAGTTTTTGCCCTGGTCTAGGTCCAGACTCTGCCTGTCTTGTCATCAGCTGGGAAGGCTTGCTATCGGAACCAAACTTCAAAGGTGACACTAATGGAGACAGATATTCCGGGGCTGGCATGGTGGGGTAATGAGGGTCCACAGCAGGCTGATCTGAACTGCGACAGAAAGGCCAGTCTCTGGAGTCAGACATCTGGCTCAAAGTTTAATTCCAGCACTTACTAGAAGGGTGGCATAGAAAAACGATTTAACCTCTATCAGAATCAGGGTGTTTTTTTTTTGTTTTTTTGTTTTTTTCTATTTTCCTCTGAATGGGATTATTAGCACCCATGTCAAAGGCCGATTGTACAACTATGCCAGTTTCACAGGGCCAGGCACATGATGGGTACTCAGTGAGGACTGGTTTCCTACTTTCTGCCCTGAAACTGGTCAAGGTGTGAAAATGAGAAATTCAGGGTGAAATCCAGGAGTAGAAGAAAAGGAGCTAATAGCAGGACAGAGCTGGGGGCAGAAATTATATCTGGTGCTCTGTATGAGAGCAAACAGACCTGATCAGAAAAGGTTGAAGGAGGGACAGAGCAGACAGGCAGACGGCAATCACAGGACCAGGGCCACGCTTGACAACCAGAAAGAAAAAGGAGCCAAAGGCTGAGCCAGCCCCGTTCAACAACAGGGACTCTTCCTGGGAAGCACGTTGTACCAAGGAGCTTGTTGGAACATTTTTCCCCCCTCGCTCTGTCCCTTCCTTCTCTCCCTCCTTCCTTCCTCTCACCATTTACACACACACATGATCTTCTTAAAAAATGCCCACCTGGTGTGCTGCCTCTTGATCTTAAAGGGCATGTCAAGGGCATATAGGACTCTTATTGGGTCCCTAACTCCTCCTTAAGGTCTTCAGATGTATTTCCCAGTGTGCAGCCTTTACCCTTCAGTTCTAGGACATTGTCGAATTTGTATTCCCCATGCTCACTTATATAGTACACATGCATAAAAATACATTTTATCTCAGGCAAATGGGTTTCACCAAAATAAACACGGGAAGAGCAAGGGATTTTTCTTCCTCTACGTGTTCAGAAAAAGGCAGATTCTGCTGGATGGCCACCAAACCTGTTTCCTCTCTGCCATTTCCCCAGGCTCCAAATTCTGGATGATGGAATGTGTAGATAGAAGCCATAGATGCCAATTCAGGCCTGGCTCATAAAAGCATCCCACACAATCCTGTCTTCAGTTCCGAATGAGGTCAAGGTGGCCTGGAGCCAGGAGATGGCAGAGCCACAGAGAGGAAGCACTCTGGGTCCCTGCTGTGAGGCCCGGGGTAGCCACCTGACCCACAGCAGACTGGGACACAGACAAGAAATAAACCTCTATAAGGTTAAACCCTGACAGGAGGGAGTGTCTGTTATAGTGACTAGCGTGACATTCTTCCTAAATCAGCAATGTGAGCTCTCGACTAATGTTTGCCATCAACTAGTGTCAGCCTGGCCAGCCTCAGTCCCGCTCAGCTGCAGTTGCTAAAGACCTTCCGTCTTCATGGAAGTACAGGCCCACATGATTTATTTCTAACTAAGCAGCCAGCCCTTCCGCAGGTTCAGGACAGATTCTACCGGATTTATTGTTCAGACACTGAGAAGTGACTGACAGTCAGGATGATTCCTTGTCTCCTTGCCCCAGCCAGTCCCAAATGTCTCTGCTTCCTCACTGAGCTGCCCCCTTATATCCCAACATTGAGTTCCACGGTGCAACAACCAGCCTGGGCATTCCAGCAAGTCTCTGCCTACGGATTAGGACTGCGGAGGCAGAGGAGGAAAGGAGGGGAATGGCACTGGAAGGTAGACTCAATCCTTCGTATTGCTAAGCTTTACAATGTATTTTCATTTGGTTTTGTGGAACAATCTGGTATCTAAGACAGATCTTCTACCACTCTCTTGCTCTATCACAGATTTCTGATTCTACATTCCAGCCTTTTCCAGCGCTACTCAAGAGCAAGAAATCTCAAACCTTAATGTGTGTGCAAATTTCATGGGAATCTTTGTAATATGAAGACTTTGATTCCAGGGGTCTAGGGGGGACCTCAGGTTCCACATTTCTAACAAGCTCCTAGGTGATGCTGACGTGGCTGATCTACAAGCTGCAGTTTAAGTAACAAAGCTTAAAAGGGAGCACAGGACTGATGAAGTGAGTGGATTACAATCCTGAATTCCATCTCGTGCATCTCTGCCTATGACCTCAAGTAAAGGGAATTTCACCTGTTTACATATGATGGGCTTCTTGTGAATCCACTCCACATGGGGGCTTCCACTTCTGTTTTTCTGTACTGATAGATCACAGTTTGGTACCTAATGTTGCCACACCCAATGACAAGTACCCAAGAAGTTTCCTCGGCCATCTATATGATGGTAATAATAGGTCAGAGATGAGAAGGAGGGTCACTTTCCGGAATCATGGCAGAGAGAATCTGTATTTCTCTATCAGGAGCCCCAGAGCCATTTCTGAGACACAGAATTTTCAAATCATGTTCCTGGAATGGAGCTTGGAGACCATCTTAGGAATCATCTAGTCCTGTAGTTTTTTGGACTTTATTTTAGTTGTAGAATACTTTCTTCCAGTGCAAGCATGCATACATAGAGTTCAAAATAAAAGGAAATAAAAAGTAGGAAGTCTCAGGTGGAAGAAAGATGAGGCTTTCCGACTCTGAGCCCCTTTGACAGAAATGAAAGGACTTGCCCATGTCTTGCATCTCTCAGGTGGCAGCAGCAGGATGAGGATACCTTAATTTCCACTATCCCCATTCATTCGGGGCAGTTTGCAGAGAAGTGGGGTAGTAGAGTGAGAACACAGGCTTGTGTTCAGGTAGATCTGGATGCGAATCATGACTTTACCACTTATTGTCGACCTGACATTGAACAGGTTGCTTTCCTCTTTGCACTTGCATTTTCTCATGAGTTTAACCTAGAAGAAATTCCTATAATCTCGAGTTGTTCAGAAGACAAGACATGAACTTGAAATCCCTGCGTTACAAGCCCTGGCAAACAGTAGGCACTCCAAAACTGGTGATTCTGGTTTATTGTCCTCATATGAATATACCTGACATAAAAATTGTCTCAAGTTTCACTCAGTTTCCTCGGACCCCAATCATGTTAAGGAAAACCCAACCTCAGATATGTTTGACATCTATAGAGGAGGATTTTAGCATGAACTGAAGGGGGCTAAGATCATGCATCAGAGAAAAGCCCAGGCCATGTCCTCAACCCTAAACATCTTTGAGATCTACATATACAGGGCCAGTGATGTCACTTATGATGGAGAGGTCCAGGGCCAGCTATAGGAGCCGATTCTCCCAGGCATCTGCCTGGGAGAACCATACTAGAGAAAATTAGATTATTGCTCTGCCCTTTGTGCTTTGTAAGAATTTTAGTGAGGTCTTTGTACATTTTGTCCAACCACGCTTTTGAAGAGAGTCTTCATTATAAAAGAAGGGATTGGGGGGAATTCCCTGGCGGTCCAGTGGTTAGGACTCAGCACTTTCACTGCCGTGGCCCGGGTTCAGTCCCTGGTCATGGAACTTAGATCCTGCAAGTCATGCGGTGCAGCCAAAGAAAAAAAATGTTTTTAATTAAAAAAAATAAAAATATAAAAAAGAAGGGATGGGGGACAAGAACCTGTTATACACTTACATGTTACACAGCTTACAACTTAGGACAATTGCAAATGTCATAGAAATACACAATAGATATGGGCTCAAACCCTGAGTCCTGTAGAAACAGCTAGATATTAAAGATAAAAGTCGAATGTGGTGTAACGGAACAACCTCAGATCTTCATTTGGGTTATCAGCCATTTTCCCCTAAAAGCCAACGACCCACAGATACTACTACAATTTCTCTGCTTGAGGTTGGAGAACCAGACATCAGAACTGCTTGGAATGCCCACTGCAAGGTGCGGATGCTGGTGCCCTTGCAGATTGACTGGGTCCGGATCGACGAGAATAGCAGCCAGGAAGCTGCAAGTCAAACCAGCTTGAAAGGAATTCCTATGTCGATACACAGATGTTTGGAAACTCCTTTGTTGAGGGGTCATGGTTATTTACTCTTTAATGAAGATGAGTTTACCAGGTTTGCCATTGCTTTGATTTAGGTACCTGGGTGTCTGGAGACAGGTTTTTGGGTCGGCTCTAGCAAGGGTCAATGGGAGCTTGGGGTAGCCAGAGATCTTCTGGAAGGGGGAGAAAGGTGCAGCATTGAATGGGAAAGGTAAAGAAGTAAGGGTGCAGGAGAGACGAATCCTTGCTGTTACAGCCTCCGGGTTCAGAGCCCTCCAGCCTCCCCTCTCTCTGATGCAGCCACTCCAGGGAAATCACACCTGCTGGATTCCCTCTCCTGATGCCCCCGTTGCCCTCCTCCCTCGTCCTCCCCATAGAAGTCAGGTGCCCTCTTAAAGTCATAAAATCCCAGCTTCCTCAACTACAAACTCTGGAAGCAAATTCAATTCTTCATCTTTTTCTTGGGTGCCAGGGGTTCTTCTTTGCCTCTGTGACAGAGCCAATCATCCCCTTGGAGCACATCTCTCCACTGGCAGGTATCGCTCACACCCGGACTGTTCTCCTGCATGGCCCCTACAGCATTCTGCATCAGTGGTTCTTAACCTTGGCTGCACAACTGAATCACTAATGAATTTTAAAAAATAATGATTCCTGGGGCTTCCCTGGTGGCGCAGTGGTTGAGAGTCCGCCTGCCGATGCAGGGGACACGGGTTCGTGCCCCGGTCCGGGAAGATCCCACATGCCGGGGAGCGGCTGGGCCCGTGAGCCATGGCCGCTGAGCCTGCGGGTCCGGAGCCTGTGCTCCGCAATGGGAGAGGCCGCAACAGTGAGAGGCCTGCGTACCGTAAAAAAATTTTAAAAATAAAAAAATAAAAAATAAAAAAATGATTCCTGGATTCCAACTCTAGAGGTTCTGAATTAATCGGTCAAAGGTGTGCCCTGGACACTGGCATTTTAAAAGGGTGTGCAGGTGATTCTAATTTGCAGCCAAGGTCAAGAGTCACTTCTCTAGACCCAAGAACTGTTACACTGCTAAGAAATGGACAGGACGAATGCTGCTCAAAACGGACCACACATCAGCATCACCGGGGGAACTTTAAAACTCACCCAGTCCTGGACCCCACTCCAGACCAAATAAATCAGAATCTCCTGAGGTGCCAACCCAGTGTCAGTATTTTTCAAAACCTCCAGGTTGATTCTTATATGCAGCCAGGATTGAAAACCACTGGTGTAGACCAAAGGTGTGACCAGAAGCAATCGCTAGAGAAAGATGACTGAGGAATATGGTGGAAGCAAAGGAATAAGGAAAAATACCCTCCACTTACATGGCCGTAACAATGAGGGTCTTTTTTCAGACTCTGATTCTACTTCATGTATTTGCCTACCTTTTCCGACTGTTAGTTGGTTACCTGCCTGCCAATATTCGTGCATAGGTTCTAGGAATTTACAGTCAATAAAGTATCCCACCTGCAGACTTAAACAGGGCTATTATCTGGCACAAGGTGTGATTGCTTCTGTATTGCAAAATGACTTTATCTGCTGGTCTTTCTCTCTCTCAGTCTGTGGGAGAGAAGAGAGCTCAGCAAACTGAGAGCAAAGCTAGTGAGCCCGGCTGAGGAAATTTATTTGTGATTTCTGAACATCCACTGCTTATTGTTCATCTTTTCCGAACATTTGAGATCATTACTAACTATATATATATATATATATATATATATATATACATACACATACACATACATACACATATATATACATACACACATATATATATACATACACATTATTTTTATTGTGCATATTTATTTTTTCTCTATTTTTGAAATCTCTAAAACTACTTTGTTACATGTTTATCACATGAACCAAGGGGACGTGTTAGTAATATATTCTGTTTTTAGAGGGGAAATATTTGGCACTAAAAAACAAGGTATATACATTAAGAAATAAAGATCAAGGAGGGATGATTACTCAAGACTACAGTAAGACTAAGGAAAAGCCAGAGTAATGAAAATGGTCTACAAGCCTTTAATGCCCAGATTCATTGGTTATTCCAACTGTCCTCATATCTTTTTCTTCAAATTTCCGACTAAAAAACACTGTTCATTTTTGAAAACACTGGGGTTTAGTTTATAGATTTTGTAATCTCCCTTGATGTCCCTTTATCTGCAGCCTTCTTATTGCCTATGCCCATCTCTTTTTCTATAGGGTGGGTACCAAGGGGACAAAAGGGGTTTCTGGAACTGTCACTCCCTTTTTTATGTAGTGACTATACTGATAAAGTCTCAGTATTGGGGGGTAGGAAATAGTAATTAAATTAATTTGGAGATTATCTTTAGAGTTTAAGTATAATTAGTTCTAAGTTATGTGAGTATTGTAAATATTTTTGAACGCCTCTCTCAAATCCATGCCTCTTTAACTGCATGTTGACTTCCCATTGGGTAATATTCCTCTCGGGGTCACTCTATCAGGTGCAGAACAGCTGAGTCTGAACAAAGAATTACGCAAACAAGCCATATTTGCAGGAAGCAATCTGTCAAAGGGATACGGTGAAGGAGAAAGTCAGATTGTGAACAGGCCTATGGTTACCAAATTCTGCTAACTGAAGAGAGGTAAGGAGTAAGGAATTTTCTCTCACACACAACCTTATGGAATAAGAAGAATTCCTAATAGCCATGATTCTGATCTCTTCACAACAGGAATTTCTTGCAAATAGTTAGGAGCAATAATAAAAAATTTTTTAAAAGAAATCAGCATAGAAGCTCAACAAAAATATTAAAATAGCAAAGAAAAACAAAAGAATCAGCAAAAAGCAGTGACAGGAAATGCTAGGAAATTAAAGTACCCAAGAGTGAAAGTTGTTTTTAATTTTTACTTTCAAAACTACTTAAAACTTTTGAATCTAATTTTTTCAATATAAAATCTCATAGAAATATTTTGGAATGTTTTAAATTTCACTGATAGTGAACGCAAAGTTTTTAAGATATCTGTCCTAAGAAACTCTTCTACCAAATGGAACATTTTGATATGCTCCAGGAGTGCACTAAACTCTACTTGACACAACCTCAGAGGAAGAAAGCAGTCATCAAAGTTAAAATGCAGAATACGACCAGTAGAAGTATCTACTTAAAAATACTTCTCTCTTCCTGTACAGGGATTGGAAACTTCTATTTGCCATATTGGGAAAAAAAGTATTGGGAATTTTCATACTGCAGTTTCTTTTTCTTCCTCTGAAAGAAGGGAATTATGAGAGAATTGAAAACCAGTAGAGAATGATATCTGTTCGTAAGCCATGTATGCAGTAGTTCAGCAAGTAATTCCTTAAACCGCCCTTGTCAATCTGATCTGCAGTGCTGGAGCTATGACCAGGCCTCCAATGCAACAAACTCCAAGGTAAGAATGAAATTAACACAGGAAGAACCACGCTAAGAGTTTTTGATCAACCCACTCCTAGATTAAGCTGTGACTAATACCATTTACAAAACAAAAATAAAGTGAACTGATCTTTTAACTTTGTTTTCATTAAAATCTTGCTTTCAATGTATCATTATTAAACCTGATCCTTGAAAATACTGCTGTCTCCATAGATTTTAATTCTGCAAATAAGGTCTGGAAAATTCATGGGTATGAGAGTAGCGAGCTTGAATAGATATCTGAGACAGGAATCTTAGCATCCTTAATTACAGGTTCTGTTATTTAAACAGTGAATAAACCAATTCAGATCATTTCAACAAACATTTATTTGGATCATTCAATATGAAGAGATCTATGATTTTACAAAGCTAAATATATGTATGATGGTGAATATTATTTTATATTAAGGTAGTTAAGAACTAGAAGAGGCTCTAATGAACCCAGAAAATGCATTTTTTAAAGGAGAGAGAGGGAAAAAATTGAGTTTTTACTGAATTACTGTGACAAATACAGTCAGTTCTGCTATAATGTGACATATGTGTTCCTAAATATCACCATATCACCGCACTATGCAAAATCACACAGTAAAAACCACAAGGTTTATGGAGAAAACGAGATAAGGACACAGTACTCAAAAACTTAGTCAGTGACACATTTTTAAAAATTAAAAAATAAGAATCTATGTAAAACAGTAGTACATATGTTAAATGGTTTAGAAATATATATACTACAATAAATACAGCATTCTACCATCCTAAGGTTGTGTGCACCATGAGGTTGCTGTTTGTGAGTTACTGTGAAGTGGTGGCAGGAAGGTTATCTGAACAGGATGGGAAGTTGTGACCCTGCTCACCTTGTGCATGGCTGTGGCTCATCACACACGTGGTGGACGGAGACGGCTGGCCGCTATTTGAGGTGTGTGCCTTTTGTGTACAAGGCTTGGTTCAGCTGGGTGCAGTTTTCTGCATTCACCTAGTGTTTCTTACTGATGAAATCACATGCAAGCCTACATAAACAAAATTCACTTTGCATTCAAATCGTTCCCTAATAGGTCACTAGGACTGGAACAAATTCTTGGTTTCAACATAGGCCTTATAGCAGAACTGACCTACATATATTCATATTCCAGTCTTTTGCAAAACAATGTTCTTCCTCAAAGTTTATCTAATTATTGTTTGTGTCTAAGCAATTCAAAAAATGTAATATCCAAAAAATTCATTGGTGGTTTTAAAATAAGAACAATAACACCAATTGCTAAAGCTGAATAATTGTCCCACTCCCAGCAGCAGGTTCTGCATTCCACCAGCATCTTCAGGCTCCAAAGCAACCTGGTTTACAGCCTGTGTATCTAGAACCAAGGCCCTCCGCCCCGACCTGAGAGAGGTTTCCTTTGTCTCTGACAATGAGCTGCACATACCTAACTACCTGGAAAAGCGCTGCTACTCAAGATACACTGGTTCCCCCTTAAGCCTTGGTTTCGCTTTCTGAGGTTTCATTTACCCACAGTCAACCGTGGTGTGAACATATTAAATGGAAAATTCCATAAATGAACAATTCATACGTTTTACATTGTGCATGGTTCTGCGTAGCGTAATGAAATCTGGCGCCATCCCACCCAGGAGACGAATCCTCCCTGTGTCCAGCACATCCACACCCGTCAGTCACTTAGCAGCCGTCTCTGTTATCAAAGCCACTATCGTGGTATCTCACTGCTTGTGCTCAAGTAGCTCTTATTTTACTTAATAATGGCCCCAAAGCGGAAGAGTGGTGATGCTGGCAATTTGGATATTCTCTTATCATGCCTAATTTATAAAGTAAACTTGATCTTAAGTATATATGTATAGGGAAAAAACCCGATAGACACAGGGTTTGGTACTCTCCATGGTTTCAGTCAACCACTTGGTCTTGAAATGTACACCCCTCCCCCATAAGGGGGACGATTGTAGCATCGCATATTGGGGGCGGGGCATCGAACACAGCATCCTGCAATTTATCTTCCTTTCATCCTCCCATCCCTCTTTGTACAGCCCCTTAGAATAAAAGTCATCATTTGCCCCGATTTATCAGTTTAACATTGGCCATCTCCTATCTCACATGTGGTGGGCATTGTGGCACAACCAACAGTCAAAGCCCTTTAATATTTATGTAAAAACCTAGCTTTCCCCAAACTATCTGAATTATTTACCCTGAGTAAGTGCACATTAAGTCACAGGCTAATGGGTGGCGCACTTTTTTATATGGACTCCTGTCCCAATAGAGCATTATGACTGGTAGTGGTGAGTCCTGAGGGTGAATGAGCCTGTCCATTCTCTGTAGGAGACAAGCTTTCCTGGGTTATGTCATAAAGAAAAATAGGAAAGAGAACCCAAAGCAAAAGCTACAAGAATACTCTGCACACATTTCTTTCCCAAGGCACACATGTCACCCAAAGGATGGCACAGAGCACGAACACCATCTTGACGCTGAAACCAAGTGTATTTGCCTCGAGATAACTCCACCAACTTCTCTTTATATGTTTCAACTTCCTTTTGCTTGGCTGTACGTAAATTATTCTGTGGGGTTTTAATTCCTACAAAAGAGAATATAATCCAATCTTCTGCTATAAACGCAACTACAGTTTCATTCATGTGCCAAGCAGCAGGGAGAGAAATCAAACAGTTGCCCGCCCCCACCACCACCCCCACCCCCCCGTGAATTCATCTATATGCCCCAGTTTCCTAACACTAAGCCCACCTCAGACAACAGACTGGGATTTAACTCTTTCCTGTCAAGTCTTCATCGTAAGCAGTCAGATTGCATTCTTCTTCTTACTTCTCACCCCATTACTCACAAAGAACATCTTTTCCCATGAAACCTGAGCTAACATACTTGGCAACCAATGCTGGAGTTAGCAGTAAAAAGTCAGGTCTCGCCTTCAGAACATTAGCATACAAAATATGTCTACAGCAGGGGAAAAAAATCTGTCAATTGCAGGAGCTGTACTCCACTGTCTTAAACGTTGCTGTCCTCCGTCAGAATGCTCCCCAACCCCGACCTGGAGAGAATGCAGGTTCAGATCATGGTACCCTTTGGGAGCGACTGTGGGCCCTGGATAGGAAGGAAAACGCCAAAACTACATTCCAATTAGTTGCTACGGAAATGGGGGGAGGGTGTCTTTTAGACAAGTCAAGATAAATGGGGGAAAACAGTTAATGACTGTACACTTTGCAAGAACTGTTAATTTCAGTAAACCTGACTCAGGAAAGGATAAACCCCAACACTAACCCTCACTGTGATATTATGAAGAAAAATAGGTGAAGGAATCCAGACTAAAGGGAAATAGGAGTCGTTGTACAATATACTGAATTTATCGCATCCCACCCAGCGGTCAGTTAGGCACGCAAATGAACAGCTGAAAGGCTCCACTGAACCATAATCCCCAATCGTTACACTTAAATGGCTCCTCTCAATATAAAGGAGGCTCTTCAATAACCATAGATCTAATTTCTGTTAATTTTATGTAACCCTTAACAGAATCGTTAACATTCGTGGAACCCACTCCACATGCAGCCCCTCCCTCCCCTACTCCCCTCCTTTCTCCTAAGAGCATTTCTCTTGAAAATTTAATTATTACCAGCGGAATTCCTGCACTTACTAAAGGCTTTTGCAATCAAATCAATAGTTGATGAAAGAGTGGTCCAAAAAAGCCACGTTAAATGCATCCTCCTGCTTCCTTTTCCACGTCATCTGTGTGGCTCCTTTCCTGATGTTACAACTGGAGACCCTCAAAATAACATCACTTTCAGGGAGTTAACATGTCTACGTGTTATCCAGAGGTGGCTATTATATATTTATAAGGGCTCCCCTATACGCCTCTTCTGTATTTATTAAGTGCTCTAAGGATCTGTTTGGCTTATACCAACGACCACAGACTGATCTGAGAAATCAAGGAGGAAAACTCAAGTGCGATCTGGGCAGAAAGAGAAATGTTCGTGCTTATTGTGACTGCTACAAAGAGAGGGGCCGATTTTCTGTGTTATTTAGAAATGAAAATAAGTCGTATCCTCCCCTTCTTGCCCTACTCTTATACTCCCCACCATTCTGCTCTAATGGAAGAGCCCAAAAGCTGCGCCATCTCTCTCTGTGTTTTTCCACCTGTGGAGAGTCTCCAGCACAAAAGAACATGGCTTTGGGGAGACAAAGATGCTTCAGTGTTGTTGTGTCCTTTGCTGCTATTGGTGGGATGGGCTTTGGTGCCTTAATTAGACGACTGTTGCATCAGAGATGGTTCTATAAAGAAAACATTTTATCCAGGCCGCATGTAGTGTAGCCCATGGCATTTCGCACCACTCCCCATATATGAACATTTTTTAGACATGTGGTACATATATATTTATAAATGATTACCTGGTTCTCCAACAGAGTGGTCAAAGGGAACAGCAGACAATGCGATGCATGACTGTACTGTGCACATTATTAAACTATCAGAGATCAGGCTGGGGAGGTGAATTTAGATGAATTCTCTGGATAAACATCCAGAGTTGTCTCCTAAAGGGCTGAGAGCTGAATCCTAATATACAGACCCAGGTGTGCAAACACGATTCCGAGCCTCTAATCTAAGTAATATGGGAAGGAGTCACACATTATCTGGAAAATTTAGCCTTCCACTATTTTCCTGCTAAATTGTCCAGATAATTACTTCAGTTTTTCATTCCACTTTGACTTAGAAACCTAGTCACAGGATAATAACTGGTCATTGTACAGGGCAGAAGCTTATTAGCTTATTTATTTATAACTCTCGTCTATCAATAAGCAACTCCTATGTGCCTTGCACTGCCCTCAGGAAGTTATATTCTAATTGAAGTCAACACTTAGACTCTAGAAAGATCAGTGA
This sequence comes from Grampus griseus, assembly GCF_964374135.1. NCBI lineage: Eukaryota > Metazoa > Chordata > Mammalia > Artiodactyla > Delphinidae > Grampus > Grampus griseus. The sequence goes on from NC_139007.1 coordinate 77,964,167, forward strand.
ACATGAACAAGAATCCATTAAGAGCTAGATTTAGTGAGAGAGAATATGATGCTATAATTGCTGAGGAGCCAGAACTCTACGAAGTTTTCCTAGAGGAACCCGGTTTGCCACAGACACTATTAGAGCCCTGACTTTTCCCACGTCACACACAGAGAACGATGTCTGTGTGTACATCACAGGGTAAACTGATGCTACTTACAGCCAGTGACAGCCAGAGCCACCAGCCACCCCGGGACGGAGGAGATCACTCATCACTGCTGGTCATCCATTCAAAGCCCTCCAGGTCAGACACTTTGCTTTCAATCAGGTGTAGGCTGGGAACTAATTAGGCAGAGGGATGGCTATAAGAAGAGAGAAGAAACAGGTGATGTACACTAACGTGCAGTTCTTTGAAGAGGAGGTATAGCTTTTGCAAAAAGAAATGTAACCAGGAGACAAAGCCTCAGGAGACAGTGTAGTGCAGTGGTTAGGTATCCAGACTTTAGAATCAGAAAGTTCTGTGTTTAGACTCTGCCCTACCACAACCTAGGTGGGTGCCCTTGGGCAAATTAACTTCTCTAGGCTTCATTTTTCTAATCAGGACAATAGGGATAGCATAGTACCTATCTATTAATATAATTGTTCCTATCCACCTATGTTGTGAAGAATAAATTAGATACTGTGAATAAAGCACTTTGCACAGAGCCTGGTGCATGGAATGTTCAATAAACATTAAACTCTTAATGTTGCTAAGTAATGTTTGGAGCCAAAGGTCAGTGCTTAGGGGGTAAAACTGAGGGATGAAATGTGAATTTTCAGGAAATGGGGATATGAAAACATTTTGTACATTTGCTGGTACAGAAAGAATATAAAAGAAAAAAATAATTCATTTGAACACAGAAGCTCTGGTCAAAGCAGAGGATCAAAGAATGTTTTTAGCAGCTATCTAGGGTCAATTAGGACTCCCGATTCAGAAGACACATTCAAACCCTTATCTTCGAAGTAGCCCACTTTCTATTCTCCCACAGTGTTTGTGTGTTCACTTTGCAGATGCTTGGACAAGCAGATAAAGATTTTAATGCAATTGCCAAAGGGGCTACCCATCACTGTCTTTCCAGCTGCACTGTCTTCACCAAGGGATCACCCAAGCACCATCAGATTAATGTGGAGAGAAGAATAATGGACCATAAATATTTGAGGACTACCCAGCAAAAGTACAAGAAATTATCTATTACCCCTTGTGCAGCCAAACCTAAGTAAAAGTTAGTTATGGAATTTGAGATAATGTTGAATTTCACTGTAATATCAAAGAACATAATTTGTAGCCTAGTTACTTGTGACATATAAATATACAAAATCTCCAAAAGGAGAAAATAAACGATAAATTTTCAGGACATAGCAGGTCACCAAGTACAAAGTAAACGACTGATTTAGGTTGGTGATAGATGGTACCTCCCTATTTGCGACATGTATTAATCAAAAATTTCTCAGGAAGAAAAAAGGTTTGCAATTGGAAGATGTCATTAATTGCACATTTCATCTTGTTATTTAGAAGTAGACATTTCAATGCCTAAAATGAAATGTTCATATAAAATACATTATAAAGCACTTCATTTACAAGTTACTGTACATCTATATATCACTCTGAACTTCTCCATCACCCAGGAAACTACAAGAGCATTTTTAACTTCATTTTACAGATGAATTCAAATCTAAAGAAATTTAGTGATTTTGACTGTCGACCATGGGATTTGGAAAGCATGGGGTCAGGACTAGAACCCAGGTCCTACAACTAGTATCCCCTCTTCATCATATATTCTTCTATTATGGAGTCATTATTCTAGGTGCAGCAGAGGTCAAGGCTGAGTATTAGTACAACTGTCCCCACAGAGCAGCTGGGGACACCAATCCAAGTAACACACTGGGCCAAGTTCAGGAGCATAAGCGCACAGGCACAGTGGCAGCCAGTCAGGTGCACTGGCTCCAAGGATCGCTGTTGAAGGGGGTTGTGGAATACGAGCCCTGAGGAACCCTAAATGACGCACTAAGGAGTGTGGGATTTATTCCATAGGTAATCAAGAGCCGTCAAAGGGGTTTTTAAAGAGGGAGTGACGTAATTAAAAATGTTCCAAGTCTGGCCGGGTTGGAGCCTGGATTTCAGGGAGGAGAAGTGCTGCAGGGGGTGTGCAGGTAGGACAACAAATGGGAACAGCTCCCTGGGAATGTCTTCTATGATAGCTCAGGGCCAGCCTTGTCTTGCATTCTTCTAGAATGTGGACACTAGCTCCTCCACTGGACTGTGAATCCTTTGCAGGAGCTTGTGTTTTATTTACCCTCATGCTCCCAGGCTGCACGGTACTGTGAGTAATACTTTGCTAAAACTGCCTGCAGGACTTCCCCTCCCCCACAGTCCAATATAACATCAACAGGGACAAAGCTAAGGCATCCCTCTGCAGGCAAATACCACTTCTCTTCCCATTTTTCTCTCCTGATAAATAGGACACTTCCATCCCTCGGGTTTTCCAAAATCTGGCTTTCATTTTAAATACTGACCTCTCCCTCATCTCCAGTCCCCACCCTGTTTGTTTTCTGGCCCACTACTTGGCTGGCAGGATCTTAGTTCCCCAACCAGGAATCGAACCTGGGCCCATGGCGGTGAAAGCGCCGAGTCCTAACCACCGGACAGCCAGGGAGCTCTCCCCCAATCCCCTTTCAGTTCATCCCTATGCAATGCCTCCCTTAGCATCCCTCATGTCTGTTCCCTTCACTAATTATGGTTTGATCAGAAACTCCTAACTACATCCCTGTCTGCAAATGTACCCCTTTTGAATTTGTCCTCAACACTCCTACCAGAGGTATCATTATAAAACGAAAAGATGCCTATGGCACTGCTTCAGACCCCTGGTTGGTCCGCCACTGCCCAGAGTACCCTGGACTACTAGCTGGAGTCCAAACTCTTCATCATCACACACACGCAAACCCTCTGTGATCTGACCCTTCATCATCACACACACGCAAACCCTCTGTGATCCGACCCTTCATCTCTGACCTGTTATCTCCAATCACCCAGCCGCAATCAGACGACCCACCTCGGCACTCAGGAGCAAGCCTTCTCCCACATGCCACACCTTAGTGCCCCCCCCAAGCCCGCCCACACCCATTACCTGCCTGGAGATCTCTGGATTCATCCCATGTTTACCCTCTCCTCTTCCTAGAAAGCTTAACTCATACAGTCACCAACACTACCAGGCCCTCAGGGCAGAAGTCATATCCCTCCTTTCACGAAAGCACTTCTATTCACTGCTTACCTTTGCAAGAGTTCTTATCATACTGTATTAAAGGCATTTATTTTCATGCTACTTTAGGGCACGGATGCTGCCTAATTCCTTTCTCTTTCCTGTTTGTATTTAACAGGTACTCTTTAAACATTTATATGTATTAGTGCATACATATTTTTCAAAACTAAATGATTGAATGAACAAATGGATAAATGTTGACAGATTCTTTTCTTCTCTATCCTCAACGGTATGAATTCAGTAACACCTACCTATAGAATCTGACAGCAGACATTTGAGAGATATAGAAACACATACTTATATATTAAGGAGTGTGTGTGTGTATGTGTGTGTGTGTGTGTGTGTGTGTGTATTCTCGTATTTTAGAATCAATTTCATTATGATATGGTTACACTTTACACATAAAAAGCAACTTAGCATTTAACTTTGGATGTGAATATATATGTAGTAAGATTTAGAGCCTATCATTAAAATGTAAATCTCCACATTGCTTTAAATGAATTAGAAAAAACTTTCCTTTTATTGGTTTTATTTCTCTTCCTTAGATCAAAACTTTAGCCTCTACATTTTGAAAGCACAAGTTAGAGACGTCTTTGGTGAATGGGTTAACGTATAGTACCATTGGCTTACCAATGGACCAAATGCCCAGTCTACCAAGATAGACTGTATTTGGTGGGGCTATTGGACAACTAAGGCTAATTAAGCCCATCACAGTAACTTTCAATGTTTTATTTTCCCCCCCTTAAAGCTTCAAATTGGATATTTGTTAAGTTACCTGGAAATATTCTTAATAAAATACAATTGTACTGTTTTGAATAGTACAATGCCTGACACAAAGGACACTCTTGATAAACACTTGTTATTGTCAAATAACTCCTTCCTGCTTGATTATATAATTCCTGAGAGCAGGAAGTGTGCTATTAACAGTGCAGCCCATCCAGCCAACCACTCTGCTCAATGTTCGTTGAATAAGTGTGTGCTCATGGGCATTTGAAATTGGGCAAGACAGACACATTCTTCAAATGGTATTTCTGTTGGTTCCATTACCTTAAGAATCGAGTTCATTGGTCTCTGTAGGTACCAGTCATTATTAAATTGAACACTCTACTTGACTATTACAGGTACAAATCAAGTCCACGCGCACAAATGCTAGCTTCCATCTGGCACGAGAGACCTAAATGTGAAATCTGAGCTATTGTCTAAGGAGAAGTCAGCCTCAAAATCAGGGAATAGAAACAGTGATCCCTAAATGTTGTTTCTTCATCTGCAACAGTGTAAGTCACAAATAAGTAAAGTGAAGAGTATTATCACTGTTAACTGTTTCAGATCACCATCTGCAGAAAGAACACAACAGAATGGAAATTGCTTCTATAAAGTATTCAATACAATTTAAACATCTCATGATATGCAATGGGGCTCTCCAAGATGTGCCAGATGCTATTAAATACAGCATGCTCTATGGGAAGATCATGCAAAGTACATTCACCAATTGAATTCTACTGCAGGGCATAAAGGGCCGAATACATAAATGAACCCCCATTACTTTGGTCTTTGGGCATTTTTCCTTGTAGCTTTCAGATACAGAACATGAAAAATAAAAATAAGAACAAACATAACGCCTTTATTTTTCAGTCAACAATATGTTTTCAAAGCATCCCACAGTTATAGCACAAAATACACCATAGCGTGTACCCATCTCCTGTTTAACAAGAATGAGATTTGCTATTCACATTTATATTGGTTTTGCTTAGTACAGCAGCCTTGGGAATTGTTTACTGAAGAAGCCACAATGAGAAAGATGCACAGTAGCTAAAAATAATTATAGGCACCCATTCATTTGTTAAAACCATTTTATAAGTCAACAGATGCTGATTAAATTCAGGGAAGTTCTTTAATCTGAATGTGGCAATTAATGTTTGCAAAACTTATTCTGTTTTGAGGAGACTCTTCACTTTTTCCATATTATCCTTTTTTAAAAAGTACCTTACCTACAAGATCCTTCAAGGTAGGGTTAGGTGAGGCAAGTATCATTTAATAGACAAATTGTGAACAGGAGGAAACTAAGGTTCCCAGAGATTGAGTGATTTACCCAAGGACACCAAGCAACAAGAACCTCACACCCAAGGGCTCTGCGTATACCTTTCCACCACACCCTGTATATTTTCAAACTCCCCAGGGCCTCTTCCAGAGCTGCCCAGGGAAGGAGGCAGTGGCTGGACTGGATCCACAGCCCCCGCCTCCCCGCCCAGGTCCCCAGGCTCTGAGTATATCTCTTTTATGTATCATTCACTTGAAAACAAAATCTTTCACTTAAAAGAAAAGTTACTTTTTTTAAGCTTAAAAGCCTAGTCACTAAACCCAGCTGCTTAAGAAAGCAACCTTAGTGTTAAGAATACAGAGTAGAAAATCCATGTGCTGAAATTGCAAGGCTGGGGAGGTAAAATCCAAAATATAGCACCCTGAGAAGACAGCAGGAGCCTAAACAATGCGCCAAAATCAGGGGTCACGGTCACTGTCTGTCTTTTTTTTTTTTTTTTTTTTTTTAGCAGAACAGAGAATAACATTTGTTTTACTGGAGGTTAACAGAAACATGTGACCTGACCTACCTGGACAAGAACAAAGGATTCAGACACCAAGGAGTTTGCAACAACTAACCACGTCCCTCTCTCACCTTGCCTTTAAAAGTTCTTTGCTAGGGGCTTCCCTGGTGGCGCAGTGGTTGAGAGTCTGCCTGTCGATGCAGGGGACGCGGGTTCGTGCCCCAGTACAGGAAGATCCCACATGCCGCGGAGCGGCTGGGCTCGTGAGCCATGGCCGCTGAGCCTGCGCGTCCAGAGCCTGTGCTCCGCAATGAGAGGCCCGCGTACCGCAAATAAATAAATAAATAAATATTTTTTTTAAAAAAGTGCTTTGCTGAAATCCTTCAGGGCGTTTGGGGTTTTGGGGCATGAGTCACCCATCTCCGTGCATGGCCTGAAACTCCATCGTTTCGGTTTGTCTGGCCTCACTGTGCATCGGGCACAGGAACTTGCGTTCAGTAACAATACCGAGAGGACCACTGTCATGAAGGAGGGACACTGCTGGCTCCCCCGGCCACTGAGACCCTGGTCACGCCAAGCTGGCCTCTATGTGTGCTTCACTCAGAGAACCCCTAGATCAAGTCACCAACGTGCCCTCTGCAGTACCCACCCTTCACCCTCACCATTTTTAAGAACTGACGTCTTTGTTGATAAATATTCCCAGGCTGAGGCGTGCAAGGGGGGCCAGTGAGTACCTGGATGGTAGGTCAGGGGGGTGGTGAGTTTGTCCAGGTGGGATACAAGGGAAGTCTGAGGGAAGGGGAAGAATTACAGAGGTTTCTTGCCTGACTGACACAGATTAATGGAGGTCGTGCTCCCTGAATGAATTCAGGAGAAACAGGCAGTAAGAGGAGGAAGGTTAGAGATGCACTAAATTTGAGTCTTATCCTCAGGACCCACTTCCATAGACTCCTCTCAACAGGAGTCTATTCTTCCAGCCTGGCATATAGTCAACCCATCAACTCCAACTCACATGAAAATGATTTGCTCAATCGCCTGTCCATCAAATAGAATTGGTTTGCTTTAAGCGGGGTTAGACATAACTCACAAAGCTGCTGGCATCTTTTTGTAGAAGTAGATGGGAGATTCTTTTTCAAAGCTGTAAACATCTGTACTTAAGACCTGGCCTGGCTAAGGCCCCCGCTTACAGATATGTAGGGTTGAGCTAAAGAGTCTTAAAAATGGAGCAGCCGTTTGGTGACATCAAACACAGAAGAATTTTCCAGAGAGCCCACTCTGTGACAAGTGTGTATTTTATTCATACACCCTAAATCATCTTTCGTGTGGATAAGAAACTGGCATACAGGTTGTTAGAAGGAGAAGAAATATAGAGCGTGAGGTAGAGCGATGGTAGCAGAAGAAACATGTTGAGATAGTATTTACAGGGGTGAATAGATGTAGAAACATCAGTGATAATGTTGAGTGTAGAACCAAGTGGAGCCATTAACAAAGATAACGATATCAGGCTGGTAATATTGTTGGGGGCGGGGGAACAGTCCTGAGGGGACCCACTGGTTGTTAATAGGCATCAACATTGTACGGTTGAGGCAGTAGTGGGATTAGAAGGGGAAAAGGGGTACAGGAGTAGTCACACGCTAGGAGTGAGTTTCAAAGCCTGGGAGGAGAGGAGATAACCTGGAAAACCTGGAGATGAGTAGAAAAGATGATCAAGACGGTTAGGAACTTGGACTCTCTGGAGTTAGAATGCCTGAGTTTGAATTACAGCTCTGCCTTTTACTAGCCCTGTAATCCTATCTCGGTCGATCATTTAACCTCTCTGTCCTGCAATAGCCTCATCTGGAAAATTAGAATAATGGTAGCTGCTAAAACATAGATTAGTTACATTAATATAGAGAAAGCACTGGGAAGGATTTTGGAGGATACTTAGTGCTCAAGAAAGTGCTCAAGAAAATAATATGTGTTAATAATAATGGCAGTAGTCATAATATAACATAAATGGATGTTTACATTTGAGGAAGAAGATAAAAGAAAAAAAGAGTAAAAGAAGAAGAAAGAGAAATCAAAAGGGGGAGAACCTGCAAAATGAGTTGTCATGGAAACAAGGAGCTGCGAGGATTTCAAGCCCGAGAAGATCATGAACGATTTAAATGCTAGGGCAAGGTCAAGGGAAATTATACCTGAGAAAAGATCCTAGATTTGGGAGGTTGAAGGTCATCGATAACCTTCAAGAAAGAGGTCTCAACAGAACATTGGAAACAGTGCCAATGTTGAAGGGATAGAGAGAGGAGTATAGGATAAGAAACAAGAAGTGCTGACTACTCACTCAAGAATTTTAAAGGTAAAAAGAATGGGAGTTCCTAATGGGGATGGCAGAGTATAGGGAAGATTTGTTTTAACATTGGAAAATATTAATACATCAAAAGACAGAGAAGAGACCCATGGCAAGAGAGAGGATGAGGAAACAAGTTAGAAGTATAGAAAACTGACGATGCTAGATGTGCAAGGAGGTAGAAGAGAATTCAGCCCACAGCACACACAGAGGAGCATGGAAGGGCAAAGGGCAGTTTCTTACCTTGACCCAGGAAAGGAGAAGGAAAGGAGAGGGGAATATACAGACAAGTGCTCAAGTGGAGAGGAGGGACGTTGAGGGTGCTGAATTTAACTGGAGACACTCTTCACAGTAAAGTTGAATCAAGGCCATTTGCCATGGATGCTTGAGGAACACTGGGTTGAGAGTTTAAGAAAAACAGAGTTTAATTAAAGGAAAAAAACCCACTCCTGGTTTCTGTATGATATATCCAATAAATACACAGGAGATCAATCAACACATTTTTGTGTGTTCACAACTCTTCAGCAACTCTTTGGTGCATAGAAGCAGAAAGTAGAGTCGAAGGTTGGTGAGTGAGGCATGGCTGAAGGTCCAGAGAACAGGTGCACCAGGACACGAGAGAGGACGTAGCTGAGACACCGAACCAGGACGCATAGGACAACTGTGAGCCAGGAGAGTCTGCAGAGGACAGAAGGGCAGAGGCGGCACAGGATTGAAGGTTATGTTAAGAATAAAATATACAAAAGCAAGATTTGTGGGATGAATGATTAGAAGGATGGCTCTGGCTGGGAAGAGAGGTGGGGACTGGACCACACAGCTTGAGACCGTAGGACTTGAACTACCCGTTGGTGATGGTCACTCAGCCGGGGGATGAGTCAAAGAGTAGTGGATGCCAAGGAGCTCTTGGGGCTGTCCTGTTTCCTCCAAGAGGAAAAATCCAGAACCCTTTTACTATTTGTGATTTTTTTTTTTTCCTCCAGTTTCAGTCCGGGAACCAAAATGTGAAAGTAAAAGGTAGGTTCATAGAAGGCAATCTCAATATTTTGTCATTTTCCTTATTATTACTATTATTATTGTTGTTGTTATTCCTTTACTGTCATTTTAAAGGCAACTTTTGGAATGAAGAGAGAGCAGCTCATGGGCTCTGAGCCCATCTTAAACTGGAACCACACATTTTGATTTTTACTGTAGAGTCAGATCAGTCGTGCTGGCCAGGTTACTCCCACCAACAAAAATAACTCTTGCCCAGGACTTTCTGAAATAACAGAGTCCAAAAACACTCTTTTCCTGCACCTGCCAAACTTGTGTGCTTCCATGGCTTTGAAAATACTTGTGCTTCAGCTTCAATACTCTTCCTACTCTTGTCTACTCAGGAAATTCTAACTTACTCCTCAAGTCTCATTTTAAGAATTACTTGTTCTGTGAAGTTCCCCTTGATTCTCCCAGATAGCAAGAACCACAGGGACCGTGTTTTATAAATAGTTCCCGATATGTGTCCTGTTGACCTAAAACAGACTGCCAGATATTTTTCTAGCAAAGATGGGTTTATTCGAGATCAGCAGGGAATTGCAATTCGGGACCTGCAACCATGGTGAGTCATGTGTAAGTCCCTGCGTGGCAAGGGAGAAGGTTTTTACAGAGAGGAAAAGGAAGCTGGGAGGGCTGGAGTAACCAGAGTCCGTGGCCTTTCACTGACCCGAGTCCTTGACGGGAAAGAAGAGGTGCCTTTCTTCTTCCTGTTGGGCTCTGCTAGTGTCGCAGGGTGTGACAGCTCCCCCTTCTGGTCTCCCAAACTTTACTTAATTGAGGTTTCTGTTTCTTAATTTTTTACAGTCCCTTCTATTGATAAGCCTATTTCTCTCCCCGCATACCATCTACCATGAAAGTCAAGCCAATAAAGCTTGGTTCCTCAGTCAGAATGAACATATGACAAAGGGGATGTCCTTCCAGGGAGAAGAGAAAATGGAACTCCTGACTTTTCCAGCCCAGAAGAGGGTAGAAAGAAAAAAAAAAAAAACCTGCCCCAGTTTGGGATTCAATTAACTAGCAAGTTATGCATTTGTATCTCTATGTGGATGAAGGCATAGATACACAGATAAAACAAACAAGGCAGGTACAAATGAGTCTCTGCCACCCAATAAGTTATTTCACCAGATTTTCTATCCAGCCTTGCTCCATAATAGGAAACAATAAGAAACACTGCTAATTGGTCTTTAAAATTAAATTATTTTTTGCAACTGCTTATGGAAATGCTAAGATGTATTTTGACCAAACTCTGCTGAAAGGAATCTTATAAAATAGGGCAGGGATCTCTGCAGGAATTGGAGCTGGAATTGAAAGGAAAGGAGGAAGGACAGACTCACGGGAGTCAGGCTGTCTGTGGATCCCTCAGCATCGCTCCCTCCTCCTGTAACCCTCCCTGTGTTGCAGAGCTAGAAGTCTCATGGCTACCACTCCAGAATCTCTGCCTGCGGGGCTGCTTGTTAGACCCTACCCAGGAGGGGTGCTCACACGTGATTGGAAGAGGAAGTCACGTGGAGGGTTCCGCTGGCGCGGGGCTGGGAGGGGGCAAGTGAGGGCTTTGGCAGCCATGGGATTTTTTTGGCAAAGCATCTGTTCTGGAGGCAGCTGCCTCTGATAGTTTCCGGGAGACCCCACTACCTCCTGTCTTTCTAAAGGCTAAGTATACCCCTGTATTAAATCCCTTCCTTCTTGAATACCTGGAGTTGTTTTATATCTTTGACCATCACGATGCTATGAGAATGCAATCAACAGGACACGTTATTATACTATGGAAGAGAGAACACGCTCTTAGGAAGTGCTGCCGCACCATCACCTTTTATAAACCTGCCCCTCCCCTCCACGTGGAACCCATAAGCAAGGCCTGCCTCGCCTCACAAGTTAGCGCGTATATCCACCTCCTGAGCCCCGTGACGATCACTCCGGGGTGGCCCTCTCTGCACCATGCTCTCCAGTGAGCGGGCAGTTCCCAGTCCCCAACATCCAGCTCAAGGCCAAAGTTCTCCGTCACCTCCTATACTGCTCTCATCCTCAAAGTCTTCCATGGCTACTTCCTTCCACCTCAGAGCTGAAGTTGTCTTGTGGTCCAGTCTCTCCAAAGCCTTGCCACGCCTACCTCCTCTCCACCTCTGCCCGAGTCATCATACTCCAGTCCGAGCGGCTCCCACTCCATTATCAACACACCATGTACACTGACGCCGGTTCCTCCCTTCACGCTTGCCCCTCCCCAGAACGCCCTCGCCACATCTTTCAGAGACAGCTCAGGCCTCAGCTCCCCCATGAAGCCTTCTCCGACCACACATTATTTCATTAATGCCTTGCTCCCCTGCACTGAAATCCTGAAGCACAGCGGAGACTGCCTGTCAAGTCCAGCCCAAGTCGCTGACCCGCAGACTTCTGAGCTGCACACGGGGCTGTTGTTTTAAGCTGCTACATTCTGGGGTGGTTTCTCCACAAACGCTAACGGAGAGACCCTGCTCCCTCTCTTGCCTGCAGGCAATATCCTCTCCACAGGGCAACCAGCAATCTTTTTAAACTGAAAATCAGAGCACACCTCTGCCCCCACTGGCTTGCCCTACATCATCAGCCCACCACTCCCACTCCAGTCACACCGGTCTTTTGCCGCTCCTCAAACAAGCCCTGCGTCTTCCCACCTCAAGACACTTGCATTTGCAGTTCCCTCCATCTGAAAAGCTCTTTTCTTAGAAACACCCGATTCCCTCCCTCACTGCAAGTCGGTTCTCTACTCAAACGTCACCACCTCCAAGAAGCCTTCTCAGATTACTCTCCCTCAAGTACCCTCTCCCACAATCTCTTCCCCCTTTCCCTGCTTTATTTTTCTTTGTGTGGCGCTCATGTTACGTATGCACTTGTTGGTTGGTTTCTTTTCCATTGCTCTAAACTGAAGCCTTCTGAGAGCAAGGGCCCCAGTGTCACGCTGTCCTTGCATCGGTAGTGCTGAAAACCGTGCCGAATGCACGGCAGTGGCTGGGGAAGGAGCTGAGGATTTCAATCTGAAGACACAAATGATTTGATTTCAACCCCTCAGGGATGTTTGCAATACACCAGATCTCGTGTTTTAGAACTCCAGTTAGGCCTGTACGGTTAGAAAAGTTTTCTGTATCTAAAAGCAGGTTGCTGATCATGAATGAATGAAATCAAATTTACAAGTCATTTTTCTTTTATACAGCACTGTAGTCACAGTGATATGACACTGACATAGTTCTTCCTATGTTGTTTCCTTTTTTAACACAATTTGCATAATTTAAGGACAGCTCCATAACATTTGCACAATTGAAGGCAATGCCAGAAAATGTATTTCCAGAGTCTTATGATTTGCCATGCTCACCAGCTTTAGGTAATTGTGATGTGTCTCGTGGTAAAGGTGTGAGAGGGGACGTGTACACCACACACAGTCACTCTCGGAAGAGGAACTGGAGCAGACTGTCCAGACACAGAACAACGTACTGGCTGTTTCCTATACTGCCGTCAGCAATACTCAGGAAACTCACAGAATTAAAGGTAGTGGATGCCAACCTTTTCTAGCTATACCCTATTTAAACTGGCCATTTAAAGATTTTGAATCCTTTATTACAGCTCTTTTTAAGACCAAAATATGTAAATTCTCATCTTTCTGAAGCTATAACTGCCCACCTAAATGAGGTTGAAATGTGTTTAGCTCAAGTAAAATAACCAAATTTAATCTCAAATCACAAATAAATGAAAACAAAAGTGGGGTTTGGGGAACACAGCTGCTTAGAAATTTATATCAATTCTCTATTCACTGTTAAATAAGCCCAGTCCGCATAGCATATTCCATAGACAGACAATGTCATTATTTATGACCTTTTTCAGTGTTCTACAAATAAGTTAAAAAACAAGTATAGAAAAATTTTATTAAAGAAATTTAAATATAGTTAACAATAATCAACTGTCCCCTAGTCAAAATAGTAGAGCTTCTTTATGTTGTAATAAAAGAGCAATAACTGATTTTTTTTTTTTTTTTTTTGGTGGTACGTGGGCCTCTCACTGTTGTGGCCTCTCCTGTTGCGGAGCACAGGCTCCGGACACGCAGGCTCAGCAGCCATGGCTCACGGGCCCAGCCGCTCCGCGGCATGTGGGATCTTCCCGGACCAGGGCACGAACCCGTGTCCCCTGCATTGGCAGGCGGACTCTCAACCACTGCACCACCAGGGAAGCCCTCAATAACTGATCTTAACATTAAGACTACAGAAGAGTTTTGCAGAATTTTAAAACACTGTTTAATTATTCCATGAGTGTAATAGCAATACTTTTAATTATATGATGAAAGAGTCCTTCTAAAAGACAAATTTAGAAATCCCTCCATTCATACTAAGATATTCAGCATGTACAGGAGAGTCAATACTCCACAGATGCACTCAGATGGGTGAGGCTGGGAGGGATGAAGTACCTACAACACTTCTTCCTTTAAACACTGCTTCTAAACATTAAAGCCTTTAAACATTAATTTCTCCATGAGTCAAGAGCCTATTAAAATAATATGCACTTTATTGTTAGGTATTAAAGTGGCCTAGATATGACAGAAATAATTAGTCAGATGCCACAAAAAGCAGCCAGATCTTAAGATAAAGAGTCCAAAGGTTATGGAAGGATCTAGACTTAGTGCCAGAAGACTCTACAATCTTAGGCTCCGTCTTTAATAAGAAAGAATACAGAATTATAGAGTTGCTACGGAAGTACATTTAATATGTAACTGAGAAAAGGAATCTCAGAAAATTATAGTTTAAACTGACAAATACTACACACAAAGCATAAAATACAACAAAGACATAATATTTTTATTAACTAAATTACTAACATAGCGCTATAATACTTTTTTTCTTCATTTTTTGGCTGGATGTTCTTTGAGCACCTCTTCATAAGACAAAAGTGTTGTGTATGCTCTACACAGAGAATAGAAAGATAGTTCAGTCTGTCCTCTTGCACAGTTGATAGACAGATGCTGCATTAACAATTATATTCCTGACAAGAGAGAACTTCCACTCAACTAGGTGTTGATGAGAACCAAATCTTCAACGTACAATGTCATACATCTGATGAAATTTTCACACACTGGCCTCTGGCTACATACCTTTCAAACCTTTCTACTCCTCCACCACCCACACATTTTGGGGACCAGGTGATGAACAGCACAAACTGGAAGATGGCGTGTGGCCCAGCACCTCTGGGCCATGACGCTAGGGGAGCTGGTGCAGTGTGTGGTACAAGCATTCCTGGAAGCTGCTCCTGCACTGGGATAGCTAGCAATGCTGGATGAGACATGAAGTGACTACAAATCATATACGTGTATTCCAACAAACCCAAGGTAAATATACTACCATCTCGCCTTTCCTGAGTTATCTCAAAATTGTCCATGGCTTGATAGCAGTTTTCTTCATAATTGCCAAAACATGGAAGCAACCAAGATGCTCTCAGTAGGTGACTGGATAAACAAACTGTGATACATCCAAACAATGAAATACTGTTCAACGTAAAAAAATAAATGAGCTCTTAACCCATGAAAGACATGGAGGAACCTTAAATGCATATGACTAAGTGAAAGAAGCCAATCTGAAAAGGCTACATACTGTATGATTCCAACTATATGACATTGTAGAAAAGGCAAAACTATGAGGACAGTGAAAAGATCAGTGGTTGCCAGGGCTAGAAGAAGGGAGGGAAGACTAGGTGGACCACAGAGGATTTTTAGGGCAGTGAAATTATTCTATATGAAGCTGCAATGATGGATACATGTCATTATACATTTGTCTAAACCCACAGAATGTTCAACACCAAGAGTGAACCCTAATGTAAACTGTGGACTTTGGGTGATGAAGATGTGTCATTGTAGATTCATTGATTATAACAGGTGTACCACTCTGGGGAGGGATACTGATTGTGGGGGAGGGAATGTATGTGTGGAGGCAGGGAGTAGATGGCAATTCTCTGTACTTGTCATTCAGTTTTACCCGGAACCTAATACAGCTCTAAACAAAGTCCATTTTTAAAAAAATTTGCCCAGGGCCACTCCAGTGCTACCCAAGATGAGAGAAAGTGTGACAGAAGTTAAGCTGGAGAGCCAAGAGATAGCGGTGTTAATTGACTGAGGTTAAATGTTTTCTTTCAGCAAATTTTACAAAAACATATGTCCATGTGAAGACATGCTGGAGGCCACTCCCAGGGCCTTGGAAGGGTCTCTTACAAGGGGAGGGCCTGACAGGTAAGTGTCAGTAGCTTCACGGTAAATCTACTGCGTTCAGAAGATGAAGATTAGAGAAGAAATTCCAGAGCTGAGACAGGTGTACGCCTCCAAGTGGACATGGCCGTAAGCCAGCACAGAAGTCTCTCCTCTGCCTTGACCACAGCCTGCCTCACGCAGGCTGCCTGTTCAGTCTTAGGATGAACAAAAAATGGGTATTTGAGGAGCAGACCTTAGGTCGCCCCAAGAACACAAAAATAGTCTTCAACGTGACTAGAGCTTCAAATTTTACCCAGGACATTCATTATTTTATTTAACTCTGAATGAGTTGTTCCTTTAGAATGGTCCAGTTAGGACAGAGTCCAACTCAACTCTCAGAAAGCTTGGCCAACCCGAGTAATTCTAGTTGATACAATCCTTTCTGATAATAATCAGGCAATGGGTTCATCAGTGTTTTACAGTCATTCCAATATATGATAGTAAGATTACGTAATAGGGGGGAAGAGGGGTGGAGGAGGGATAGACTGGGAGTTTGGGGTTAGCAGATGCAAACTGTTATACACCGAACGTATAAACAACAAGGTCCTACTGTAGACCACAGGGAACTATATTCAATATCCTGTAATAAACCATAGTGGGAAAGAAAAGAAAAGATTATGTCATAAACATAGAAGTGGATGTGTGTATTCCTAGTTCCCCTGACAGGCAGAGAAGCATCCAAATTATCTAATTGCTGCATCACAACTTAAATACACATTTAATAAAAGACAGCATTGTTTTCCACCACATAAATTGGATTTTGACTTGACAAAAAACTGTCTTTGCCACTTAGAGTTTGACAACAGTATTGTGAGTTAGACTGTGAGAAACACTAATGGCCTGAGATTTACGATGAGGTTTTATAGACTGGCCCATAAAAAAATTCCTGTCTACATGTTAAAGGCCAGTGAAACAGCAATGAACCTTGAGAAAACTTTTGTGTTTTTGTTACATCATTTCATCAGTGGCCAGAAAGAGCAACGATCAGTACCAAACTAGTGTTGCATTAAAATCTAAATTGTTTTAGGATTAAGTTAAATACAGGGCTACAAATTACATAAATGTCCCACAGAGTGCTGCCTCTGTAATTTGTGAGGGATCAAAAGCCCCCCTTTTCGAGTTTATCCTGATGGAAATAACACCTGAAGAGTTAACTTAGCCAAGACTGAGGCCCATTCCCCAGTAGAGGCTCTAAATTCTGTGGGATAGAAAGAAAGAACCTCCTGGGACAATTTTAAAGTGAGCGAATGGCTATTAACAGGCAGTTGGTTTACTGAATTCCACATAAGAGGCAAAGCATATGTGTGACCCGCAGCAGGACCCTTGCAGAGAAGTCCGGTGCAATTAGTCATCAGATCGTCAGGCAAGATTTGTGCCCCTGCAAAGACAGAATCCTTTCCTCGGGTGGCAACATCCCCAAATCTACCTATACTACTGTTTCTGACAAGCAAGCCCAAAGACTCCCTCCAAAATCTATTCTAACCTGATTTTGGGAAACGATAAGTTGCTTATGAAAACATTTGAACTTAGTAAGTTTACATATGACTCATCCAGGTTCCGTTTGCGGTATTATCTCTGTAACACAGCCAGGCTGTGTGGCTTACTGGCAGGTTTTATCAGCAAGGGGACAGGCAGGTCCATCTGCTGCCCAGAAATGGGGCCTTCCAGGTCAGCGGTTCCCAAGCTGAATTAGCTACATTCGCTAAAAATGCAGATGCCAGGTCCTCACCCCAGAAGTACTGAACTCGAATCTTGGGGAGAAGAATTCCTGGAATCTAACAAGCATCCAAAGGTGATTCTTGAGCACATTGGAGTTTGACCCTCAAAAGAGTGATAACTTGATTTCCATGTTAATGTACTTGTGTCCATCGTATCACAGCTCTTTGGCTGTGTTTGGTCGGTCATGGTGACCAACATGGAGTGCCAGGTTCAGTTTAGGAGGGGGTGTTGCTTTAACACCAGACATCCACAGCCCCCTCCTAGTTTCCACTCTCCACCACAACCGCCCTTACTTGAGGTGCTATTTTCCATTAAACACACATACACACACACACACATATGCATACACACACTTACAACAGAAAATAAAAATGATTACGTGACTCTTTTCTCAGGATGAACCTGTGCTGTGACTTTTCTAGAGATGTTAGTTTGACCCTTTGAATGAGTGTTGCATTTACCAGAGAAACCCCAGAGCCTTGCCTCTTCTTCTCTCCCCTTGCAATTGCAAAAATCATTTCATCTTTAGAAGAGACTCTCCATTCCTTCATGAAAGTCTTACAAAAACTACTTACCGTTTGTACTTGACATTAGCACCACCCTCAAGTGTCCGCTTCTACGTTCTGATAGATAAGTAGCGTCTTCTCATCGTACAATCTACAGTTCCTGTGACCAAACAGTGAGCTCTATCACCAAAAAAATGGGAGAAACCTTTGCGAACAGAAAATGTGTATGAGGCATGAAGAGAGCTAAATGCGTCCTTATTACCAAAACTTTGCATCACATCACGTGACACAGGTCCTTTGGTTAAAGAGGAGATAGAATCCTTCCGAAGGACAACACATTCCTCAAAGAAAAGAAAGACACTTTAGAAACTTCTACTCAAAGCAATGATGATAAACCAGATCTTCGAGAGAGAGATGTATAATGCACGCATGTCTGAATCTTCCTCTTAATTTTAGCCAGTTACCAAATTATTATGTCCACTTTATATCACACAAATCAAATACCGTCTCTGACTTCTAGAGAATCCCAGCTTAGGTTGTGTTGTTGTAGAAATCAGGTCTTTGATAGCTTATGAGGTTCAAAATAGGACCCATCATATGCTACAGCTCGT
Source organism: Grampus griseus (assembly GCF_964374135.1). Classification (NCBI taxonomy): domain Eukaryota; kingdom Metazoa; phylum Chordata; class Mammalia; order Artiodactyla; family Delphinidae; genus Grampus; species Grampus griseus. Next base: position 77,982,426 of record NC_139007.1, read on the forward strand.
TAGTACATGAACGTGGCTATGAGACAGGGCAGAGCGGGGTGGAGCTCCCATGCATATGGATGTGTGTAAAGGGCGGAGCACCCAGCACTGCTAGTGTGTCCTTGGGAGGCGTCTGCCATGCCCAGCAGTGCTGAGACTGCTATAGCCCAAGGAATGAGAGGAGACGCTCACCTTATGAAATTCTGTTGGTAGAAGAGAGACTGTGCCGTCAAATTCATTTACAAAACACAATCAACTACACCCCCGGTATTGCTTGCTAGGGCTGCCATAATAAGGCATCCCAGACTCGAGGGCTTCAAAAACGGAAATTGATTTTCTCACAATTTGGAGACTAGAAGTCCAAGATCAAGGTGTAGGTGGGGTTGGTTTCTTCTGGGCCTCCCTCCCTGGTTTGTAGACAGCTGCCTTCTCCATGTGCCTTCACATGGTCTTCCCTCTGTGTGTGTCTGTGTCCTAATCTCCTCTTCTTATAAGGACACCAGTTATTTTGGATTGAGGCCCACCGTATGACCCCGTTTTAACTTAACAACCTCCTTAAAGACCCTTTCTCCAAGTATAGTCACATTCCACAGGGTGGTGAGGACTGGAACATATGAATTTGAGGGATGGGGGATTCAGCCCATAACGGCTCAGCTCATAACCCCTTCCGTGCAGATTCACAAACATACTACCCTATCAAGGCGCTGAAACCTCATATACTAAAGAAAATGCTAACCTTGTATGAGGCAGCATTCCTCCAACTTTCTCTGTCACATCTCTTCACATGCCATGGACCCACGTTTCCACAGGGCACACCACTGGGCAGCTGTCAAGACCTAGGCTTGCCCAAAGTTCCATGCTGACTGTAGAGAATCCTACCCCAGCTTGCCTCCATGGGACCTGTGGCTCTCTCAGTCAACAGAAGCTTCAACTGTGTCTCTGCACCCCGGAAAGCTTGTGCCAGGTGGTGTGGGAAGATTCAGGGAAATACCAGATTGCCCCGGAGGCACTCACTCCAAATTCAGTTGGGCAGTAAACGTAGGAGAGGAAGTAAGGCAGAGATAAGTAACAGTATAAAACAGGATATAATAAGAAATTCCCATGAATGCTGGACATCCTTGTCATAGGAATTGGGCAGATGAATTCACTATGGCCCCCAGTGTCAACAGAATGTTACACAGAGCAGGTGGGGCTTGTACAGAGGAGCTAGACTAATGAGTGGAGCATCAACATGGATGGAGTGTATTCTAGGACCCAGTAGCTGGAATGCAAGTGGAGTTACAGGAATAGGAAACAACAAATTTGAATGCTGAGATTTTGAACTCAGAAAATGGGAGAATGGTAATCGTCCCAACAGAATTAGTAAAGTCAGAACATAAGAATCAAGTACCACCTTGGTTGTGTTTTGATGAATTTGAGGAGAAGCAGTACACTTGTAGTGAATATCTGCTGGTTTTGCCTCTCAGTATTCATTTATACTTCTTTTCATAAAGTAGTGCCCAGATTTTAAGCTATGGAGTGTACTAGAACTGATTCGCCTCTGAAGCTATGGACAGAGGCTCTCTCTTCCCTGTCAGTGGCATGGTGGGAAAACAAGAAACATGAGTACTTTGTAGATTCTAGTAAGGTCCTGGCTCTCAGATGATGGGCCCAATCCCAAGGAAAGCAGAGAAAATAAATGAGAAAATCTGGGGCCTTGGTCTCTCATGGGAGCCCCTGGATCAAACCATACCTGAAGGCATATATTATGGATTTTTCAGAAAATGAACTTCTTTATCATTTAAGCCAGTTTACGCTGTGTTTTATATCAGTACAGCAAACACACACACACACACACACACACACACACACACACACACAACTGTTAACTGACAAAATATCCAAATAGGCTGGATATCACAGCCTATTTGATATCCAAATAGCCTGGATATCACAGCCTATGTGATATCCAAATAGGCTGGATATCACAGCTTCATATCACAGATAGGCTGGTGATATGAATTTGAGAAACCACTCAAAGAAGTGATAAATGGAGCAAGGGAAGCAAAGGTGGTCCAGAGAGAGAGGAGTGGGAGAAAAAAGGATGACAACTAAGGATGGGATTGTATAAATCATCATGGGTAAGGGAACACATAAATTGAAAAGAACAAAATGGAAAAAGAGAGTTAGGAAGGTAACAGGAAGACCAAGAAAGTAAAGTAACAAAATCCCTACGGTATGGGTAAAGAGAGGATGCCAACTTTCTAATTTTTTCTCAAGGAAAGGTCCTCAATTAAAATAACAGTTACTATTATCTATTGAGCACTTGCTTTGTATCAAGCAGTGTTCTGGGTACCATACACTTAATAAATCATTCAGTCCTCTCACCTTTACTATGAGATGCGTACCATCATTCATTACCATTTTACAGATGAGAATGCTGAAGCACAGAGAGGTTAATGAACTTACCTCTAGTCACACAGCTAGGAAATGGCAGAACTAGAATTGGACCCTGCTATTCTACCTCTATAGTTCACTCTCTTAACCAATAGACTCTATACCTCTCAACTCTCAGCATCTGCCTGGAACTGCTGCTTTTGTGAGTAGGTCAAGGAATGCAGGTAGAAATTCATTTAACCAAAACTTTATCTCCCATATTCAGTCTGACTTGGATGTCTGAAATTCTGCCATTTTTGTATAAGCATTATCCTTTTATTATGGTGTTCTGTCCAAATGTAAATAGAGTAGGGACAGACAGCTTATTCAGTCATTCACAACTTAGCATGAATTAGTTTGACAGAAAACTTTCTTATACCAACAAAGCAACCTGGGGCCATATAGATTTGTTAAAAGCTTGAGGTACTACAAATCAGACAGCTCATAAGAGAGAGTTGAATACAAACTTTCCCCATTCACAACTCTCCTGTGAATTAAGACATTTTTCCTCCTATCCAGCTTCTATTATCACGGAGCATAGGTTTTAAAAGATCATCGTAAAGGTTAGTCTTACCGTCCCTGAGCTCAGACCCACAAGATAGTTTTAGAAGCCCAATATTTGGTGTTTATTTTAAACACATATCTGTCTCACTTAGGATGAAGAATTCCAGTAGTATCAAAACTTTTTTTTTTTTTTTTTTTTTGGCTGCATTGGGTCTTTGTTGCTGCATGCGGGCTTTTTTTCTAATTGCGAGGAGCGGGGTCTACTCTTTGTTGCAGTGCTCAGGCTTCTCATTGCAGTGGTTTCTCTTGTTGCGGAGCATGGGCTGCAGGCTCGCGGGCTTCAGTAGTTGTGGCACACAGGCTCAATAGTTGTGGCTTGCAAGCTCTAGAGCACAGGCTCAATAGTTGTGGCGCATGGGCTTAGTTGCTCCGCGGCATGTGGGATCTTCCCGGACCAGGGCTCGAACCCGTGTCCCCTACACTGGCAGGCGGATTCTTAACCACTGCACCACCAGGGAAGTCCCAGTACCAAAACTTTTAAGTAAAAACCTCATAGGTAGATTTTCCAAGTAAATCACCAATGGTAGAAAATACACATGAATATAAATATTTATAGATTTTACTAATTTAAAAACCTTGAGATATCAGCATAGACCATGAGCCAAGTTTTTTTAAAAAAGGCAAAGAATCAACTAAGAGGAATGTTCCTACACACCTGGAACCCCATCTGTACCTGGCTAAGTCCTCTTTCTTCAGCTTCTCTTCATTCATCACTGCCTCCAGGAAGTCTTCCAGGATAGCCCTGTGATCCTCCTTTATTGCAGGTTAAATCATTTCTTGAATCTCCATTTTCCTCCCTGAACCTTGCATCCACAAGGGCAAGGACTGGGCTACCTGTTTACCACTAGCACTTACCCCAGTGCTGGGCTACAGAGCTGGCCCTCATGAATTAATAAATGAAAGCAGAGGCCTGCTACTCTAAATGTATGAATATTCCTACAAATCATCAATAAAGAGGCAAACAGTGCAGCAGAGAAGTGGGCAAAGTGAGTAGGTTTATAAAAATAAATGCAAAATAAAATAATGACACCATTTTCCCTTCCCTTTAAATTCAAAAAAAAAAAAAGAAAGAAAGAAAGAAAGGAAAAGAAAAAAGAAAAAAAACTACATCCCTTAGATGTGGGGAAGGTCACTCTCACAGACAGCTGTAATTTTTCTGTAGGAGACTTGGGCTCTATGTATTGACACCTTTAAAATGTTTGTGCCCTTTGTTTAACTCAGCAATTCTGCTTTTAGGAGTACGTCCTAAGAATATATGCAAATATTTACCTATAAAACAATCAGCGCAGCACTGTGTATAATAGCAAAGAAAAATCTAAGTGAGCAGTAATAGAGGATTGGTAAAATTATGCACATTAGTAAAATGAAATGATATGCAGATTTTTAGTTACCATTTATTGGGCCCTTCCTGTGGGCACTTACCAGGCACTTCACTAAGTACTTAACACACACTGTCTGATTTTCATCCTCAGAACACTTTATGAAGTGGACATTACTGTTATGGCCATTTTCCATGGGAGGAAATTGAGAGGTAGAGAGGTGAGGTAATCCGCTCAAGGTTACATAGCGAGTACAGAGCAGAGCCAGTGTCAGTCTCCAAGACCCGGCTCTTGATCAGTAAGCTATCTGCCCCCAAGTTCAAGGTGTCAAATGTGCATTTAGTAGCATGGAAAGGTGTTCCTGTGTTCTTGTCATATTACCTAAAGAGACAGATTACAGGACAATACACAATATGATCACCTTTTTATAAAATGCATACTATATTAAAATATATGTATTTTTAGTTATGTGCACACATGCATATCTATGTTTATCTTTGCACAAAGACTGAAAGAACTGATATCTAAAGGTCGTCTCAGGGTGGTGGGGTCATGGGATAATGAAGTTTTTCTTTTCTTTTTGCTTACTCCAAAGTGTTATGGTTTTCTACAATAGATCACTTGAATCATACTTTAAGTTTTGTGTGTTTTTTTTTTTTAAGTTGAACTCAAAGTAGCCTAGAACTTTAGAGGACCTAACACATCACTCAGGCTAATCTTCTTACCAGCAAGAGACTGGAGCCCAGAGAAGTCAAGCGCGCTAATTTAACAAACAGAGCCAGGAGTGGAGTCTGCTCATCACAGCCCATGGCTCTGAGCATAGCCCTCCCCCGGGAAGGCGGCAAACTACACTACTTTGCAGGGTGAAGATGACAGAACATGCTGTGCGTTCGTTCTCCAGAGCACCCAGGAGCTCAGCATCCCCAGGACACGCATTCTGAGCGACACCTCGGTGCCCTACGAAACAGTACTCGCTGTAGATGAAAGGCCTGAAGGAAACACATCACAGCCTGGTTGTCATGTGGCCTCCACACAACCATTTTTTCTAAACCAGTGGCTTTTGACTAAGATGTGTGTCCGCATTCCCTGACAACTTTCCAAAGATGAGTCCCCACGGAGATTCTGGCTCAATGAATGCAGACAGGGGCCTGGGCCAGAATATTCTGAAACACCTTTCCATGTGATACTAATGTTGGACATTAGTCCCCCGATTAAGGGTCACTGGTCTATATAAATCTTCAGGTGTGTGTCTTAACCAGGAACTAGACCTTTGGTTGGCCTAGACCGTTGGATGGAACCGTTGGTTGCATCTTAATTTAAAACTCTTCCTGTCTGCTGTTAGCAAGAACAGCGGCAACCCCTCCTCCAGAAGCCTTGTAATGGATCTGAGTTCCTTTAGTTGTCCTTTCTCATTCTAAAGAGAAGAAGGTTATGAAGAGCAAAGGAAATGCTGGCACCATCCGCCACATTGCTCAGGTAGATGTGGCCGGACCCTGGATCAGGGGGCACGGAGCTCAAGAGCAGCCCTGTACAGTGCTGGGGACCAAAGCGTTGTCATCAAAGGAGGACAAGTCCCTGGTCTAGATGGTCCCACCAGCCACTGCTGCTGAAACAAGGGTTGAGGTGTCACATACAAGTCAAGGACCTGTTCACTGAAGTAGCCGGGCCAGAGGTCGACAGGGAGCAAGGACAAAGGTACAAAGAGATAGCCCCGTCCAGGAAAGAACAGAAAGTGTTTACAATGCAGTGCGATGTAAAGATGAGAAACAGAAGGAAATAAACACAAGAGAAATTAAGATGCACTTGTAAAACTGCAAAATACATTATGCTGTATCACCAGTAATTTTAGTGACTGCTCACTCAAGAAAGGTTTCTTTAAAAAGAAAAACAGAACAGCTTTGTCTTAGTTGAATAATAATACAGAGAATTTTAAACACCTGATTGTGTTTCTTGCGTTTTGACATTGTTTATATTTGTTATTTGTATATATTAATACGTAAGTAGATTTTAAATAAATCCTACCCAGGAACCATTTTTAGAAATTTTGATTTTTTTGATTTTCCTCTTTTTAACTAGACTACTGAACTCTGAAAAAAACGCTTAGGGATACACTACGATTGTTAAGAATATTACAGCTAACAACGAAAATTAAAATCATGAATGTTTTCTTTTAAATTATATCAAATTCCTCTAACAGGGGAAGTGCTAATGGCTCTTTCAGTTAAAAGACTGTGCTGCCCTTGCTCATTAACATACACAAGTTGGGGTATTTTTAAATCCTTAGTTACTTCATAATAATCCAGGGCTGCTGCTGCGGCGGCTAGGAACACCCAGATCACACGGAGTCTAGTGCAAAGGATGTCAGCTCAAGCCCAGGCGTGCGCCTCCGCTACCTCCGTGTTTTCAGATTCGAGGCTGCATTAGTGAATGTTCCCTGGTCTACACCATCTCCAGGAACATTGAGCCAACCTTGGGCAGAGGCCTAAGACCTCCTTCTCTTCCCCCTCTGCTGAAATCTCCACTGACGTCCAAGGAAGTTCAAACCCAACCACCTCCGCCCTTCTCTGACTCAAGGTTTTTCTTTTGCGACTGGAAAGCATTTGCCCCAGGGATTATATTACACCAGCAAAATGTCATGGAAAGAGCACTGGACGTAGAGTCAGAAGGCAAAGGTTCAAGACACAGTGAAGTCCCCGACTTGTATTTGTGATATGAAGCCTCTCTGAGCCATAATCTCTCCCCTGTAGACGGAAATCACACCAGCTGCATGTCCTCCACCAGGCCCGTGGAAAGCAAATATACATTAAAGCATTCGGCACAGTGCCTACCAGTACAGGTGAGGGAGTGATAACGGGAGCCAGACGTCGGGTCTGCTGTGTCCCAATATCCCCGCTGGCCCAGTGCCTTGCCTGCCACACAGAGAGCCTCCGTCCCTGCCCAAGCAGGTCCCGAGACCGTCTACATGGGACTCCAAGAAAGCTCGTTTCCTGGCTGCGTGCCTGCAGGAGTGGCCGCCAAAGACCCTGTCTGCTGTCCCCAGGCAGCGAATACCCAGCTCTCCATCTGAGATCTGCCGGTTAGAGGTGCTCCTGTTTTATGGATATTTATTCATTGTATTCTTTGCTTTCTGCAGCTGGGACTGGTTTGGTCAAAAAGAGGGCTCTGCAATAACGGTGTTAAACAAACAGCATCGGGCCTGGTATTTTTAGATACATTAAAATTCTGTTTAAGCACGGTGAGGGGGCCTGAAAAACTCAGGCCATTTCCCACAGCTGAGCGAATACTGATAAGAGCTTTATCCAATTTATAAGGCAAGAGAAGGAAACAATCATGTGTTATGGAATTGGACAAATAATCCAGCTCCAAACAATTATGAAATATAATGCAATTACAGAACACTGTGCCAGGGTTCTGGCAGTACCAGATTCTTCCCTTTTATGAGTCAACACTAATCTAGAATTTTGACACTCACAGGATTCATGAGTGTCCAGACACTGCAGGCAAGGAAAAGTCAAGACAAAACCAATAGAAATGTGTGTGTGTGTGTGTGTGTGTGTGTGTGGCACACACCCTTTCTTTTACAGCCGTTTACACATGGACACACCCTGTACTACCCATCAAGACAGAGAGAGAACTTCAATTGATGACAGCTCCCTCCAAAATTCCAATTCTATGTAACAGGAGAAATTCATATTCTACTGATAGTTTGTTGAAGAGATAAGGAAATTTTTTCATTATAGAATCCACACAGCAGAGACGGATAAAATTTCTCCATGGATTTTCTGTTCTCCACTCAAATGTCTCCTCTTTCCCACCGCTAACTTCACCTCTCCCCACTACTCCTCCACTCCGGCTCAGAGCAGGTTGGCTTTTCTCAACCCCAGAAGCTAGGTAACGAAACAGAAGTTCTTCCCTCCTGTACTGTCTGCTTGTGAGGCCCTACCTACAGAGGTCAAGGTCGGAGGAAAGTTAAGGTTGAATCCTCGTCACCCTGGGTTGTGGTCTAGACTGTGGTTTGAAGGACTGGAGGAGGTTGAAAAGAATGGGAAGGAAATGGGGGAGGGGGAGAGAAGGGCTACCCTTCTCCGGCCGGTGGGGAACAGAGCCACCCTACCTCTTCACTACCCTGGATCCTCACCTAACTTTTAAGAGAGCCAGCAGGCCAGACTGAAAAGACGAGGGTTATGGGTGTATATCGAAGCTCAGTTTGGTCTCTGTTCATCTGACATCTCTCCCTTGTGTCTCCAACCTGTAACTCAGGCAGGCTCAGGTTTTCATTTCAGGCTCCTCCTACAAATAGAGCTGCCCTTCCCCCTGGAGTCATTGGGACCCTAGTGTCAGGTGGCTTTCCAGGTCCCCAGGGGAGAGAGGAAGACATTGGAAGGACTTGACCAACGGCCCCAGATCTGAGGTGCTGGCTCCTTCCCAAGAAGTTTCTTCATTCTTGCCTGAGCTTCTTCCAGACAAGCCCCACCTGGAGGATGACATACCCTGAGTTCTACTGCAGGGCTCTTACTTGACACCCTAGGGTCCCTGATGGAAGCACAGACGCACGCACCACAGGGCCAGACCACATACCTTCCTTCTGCTGTCTGGGAGATCTTTCTAAAATTAAAATCTCCCTCTCTTTCCCTCTCTCTCTCTCTCTCTCTCTCTCTCTCACACACACACACACACACACACTGGCTTAAATGTCTTCAGAAAAGAACTCCCCTTTGCTTTCAGGGAAAAGTTCAAATCTTTAAATGACTTGCAAAGCCCTTTGCATTTGGCCTCTGCCCTTAACACTCTCTGCACCACAGTCCCTTGGAGCTTCTTTGAGCAACGAAGCTCTTCTCGCCTCAGATCCCAGCACACGCGGTCTGGCCTCCTCCTCTTCCTTCGCTCTGCACAGAGCCAGCCTCTGACTATCCTTCAGGTGTCACTTCAGTACTGTCTCCCCAGAGAGGCCTTTGTGACAATCCTATCTAAATCAGGTTTCCTACGCACAAATCTACACGTCCTAATTCTCTAGCACAGCACCCCACGGCTCTTAGCTTCACGGCACTTCCTGAGATTTGCAATCACTAATTTCTTTGTTCAATTTTTTATTGTCCATCTAGGAAGCTAATGGTTAGCTCCAAGATGGCAGAGACTATGAGTCATTTCCCCAGCATCAGCACCGTGCCTACGGTAGGTTCTTGAAATCATATTATTATAAGGTATTACCAAAACTTAAACTTCCCTTGTATCTTTCAGATAGACCAAAGAAAGAAGAATTATCATCGCTTTATTTAAAGGACAGTGAAGAGACTGGCTGATTCTGGGTATCTGTATTGCAAAGTCCTGGAAACAACCTGTGGGTAGATACAGTAGACAGGCTGGCAGGGTCGCTCTTGAAAACCCAGATGATAAGTCTGGGCTTGATCTGGCTTCGCACTTTGAGAGGAGTAATGATCAACTAAAGCGCACCCAGAGGTCATGCCCCAGAAACAGCGAAAGGGCTCTGAGCTTGACTTGGTGAAGGAAAACATGACAGAGTGATGTCTTCAAGTATCACGTCAAAAAGAAAGCAGGTGTTTTGGTTGTTGTTGTTCTCATGGGCAAAAGTGGGTCCAATCGGTACCTGCTTCAAGGAACTGATTTCACCTCAATACAAAAACAAACCTGTTAATACCTTGCACTGGCCAATAATGAAACCCACTACTTCATGAGGCAGTGAAGTCCCTGTGGCTGGAGCGATAAGCAGGAAACCGAAGAAGATTATTGGGGAGATAATTTCTATATCCAGCAGGAGAGTGGATTTGTATGATCCCTTTCCATTTCAAAACTCAAAGGGCAATGGAGAGCCATCAGAAGTTCTGAGCCAAGGGTGATGTGATTTTCTTAAAGTGTTGTATTAGAAAGATCTGTGAAAGGTTGTGAAAACGAACATGTGTTCAGTACTAAATGAAAGAATCAGAGGTACCTGAGATAGCATAAGACCAGGATGGCGCATTATTACCCAAATGAAATCTGATTTGACAAAAACAGCATAAGAAAGTAGTGCTCACAAGATGTGTCACGGCTATCAAAGTCTCCAAGATAAGAACTTCCTTCATGACTAACATCTTTAATGATAAGCAGATAAAGGCTTCTGCATCAGAGATTTTAGAACCTATTTCAATAAGCATGACCCCTCACCTTAACATTCTATGTGGGATACTCAATTACAGCAGTGTTCAAGATCAAAAACTTGTGGAATGTCTGATCTGTTTACATATATTCCAACCAGCAGTTAAAGAGATGGCTTCACTATAAGTAATTAAGGCTCTCTTATACCATATTTAAATTTCTAAAGGGGTTGTAAGCTATCTGGGTCACATTTAACACTGTGAGTACAAAACCCTTACTGAAAATTTCAAAGATGCCAGCCTCTTTTTTGCTTCATCATCACCTGATAGTTCTTTACATGTTCTAGTCATGGAGGAAAAGGTCATATTTCCAAAAACTCTGTAATGGTCAGTTCTCCAGGTGTTCATCCCTGGGCAACGATCAAGGCATCTGCTCTGTCATCTCCCCTTTTCTTTTCTTTTCTTTTTCTTTGTGAGTAAGAGAAGGGTCTCTGCAGTGGAGATGCCATCTGTGAAACCCTGGGTAGTGATTCAAGCATTTGCCAAATGATCCAACTGCTGGAACTAAACAGACTCTGCTCGGGGGTGGTATGATTACAATTCCGGCCTGCCCCAGATCCACAGGCACAGATCCACAACACCTGGCACCTCCTCTGCCCATGGCGAAATAAGAACCTGTTGCCAATTGACTTAAGTTTCACCATCTAAAAAAAAAGGCAAGAAACACGTTTTTCACTATTTGCTGATAAAGAGAATGCTTTGACTTCCATACCGGAAGAGGTTATGAGGGAGGGGAAAGATGGTGACAGATGTGGTCAGTAGTCTACATGGCTTCCTTTGGTCTGGCCATGACCAGGTCAGTCAAACCCACAGTAAATGGTAAATTCAAGTCTGTGATGCCAACCAGAGCCATCATTAATCAAAAACATAACCTTACTGGCTGCATACTGAAATCTGTGTCAACACCTTTACAAGGGTTAAAAAGAGAGAATGAAAAATAAAAGGAAAGCCTGAGCTTTTTGCATTTCCATTTTGAATGTCAGTCGGCAAAAGGATATTTTTTAATCTTAATAGACGGTGACACCAGATTTATTTAGTCTGGAGGAATAGCCAGCCCTTAGTACACGAAGTAATACTGTCCAAACCATAGTGCAGGTGCTTCGGCTGTCTGAGGCAACAGATTTTTGGAAGCAGCAAGAGGGCTTTAGATTAAACATCGGAAAATATTCCTACTTGTAAGACATCATAGCCACTGAAAAGGGGTGGAGCTAAAACTTTGCTGAAAAGCCAATCTGCAAATTCAGCCGGTTATTTCTGTTAAGAGTTTGGTTGGGGAGGTTTAGCAGCTTCGTCTCCAAAGCCCTGATTGAAAACCACAATGTTCAGCAAGTCAGTGAGATTTCATGCGTTCATCTGAAACCCACCACAACAAATGCATCTCTTCATGCAATTCAGGCTCTTAGAATCTTCGCTAAAGAACCACACCAAACCGTGGAACTCAATCTCAAAGCCCTGATCCCACCCAGAGGAGCTCAAGTTCCATTTAAAGGTTCAATAAAAAGATGAGAGGTGGGGAAATGCCTGCTGAAACGGCACATTAGCTGCTGCATTTAAACCCTCACCACAGTATCCGAATGTGATTGAGATTCAGAGGGAAAGCTACGTGGTATGAAATGTAGCAATTATTGGTCTATTAATACAGGATGGTAGTGCTGTCGAGTGCTATCTCTAAAAGGGAGATGGGGGAAATTCTTACTGCAAAGGTAAGTTGCCTTTTTTTTTTTTTTCAACTAGGAAAGAACAAAATTAAGAAATTTTCTGGGGCACGATCTCAAAATGTCGCAGATGCAAAAACTTTTTGTGGGACCCAACACAAAAGCTGGCAAAGCAGGTGTGCTGTCAGTGTCTCTCGCCTGCCGTTTCAAGCTTGGAAATCACAGACTTTTTCAAATCCCAGGATGAGTGAGGGACAGAGAAAGAAAATGTGGGGGAGGAATAGAAGAAATAAAATTTTACCGAAGATTTCCGGCTTAACGACCTTCAGACACCAGGGCTGGAGAAAGGAGAGGTGGCTGCCATCCCCGCGGCCCTGCACTCCAGGAGGGCAGCTGCAGGTGGGGCGCCAGGGAAGGCGGCCAGGAAGTGGTCCTCTGAGCGCCAGGTGAGCGGCTCCACGGATGACGCCGCGCCGCCATCCCCGCCCCACCTGCGCTGCCCCAGTTTTCTCAGCGCAGCCCGGGCGCCTGCCGCTCGCTGGTGGGCAATACCTCCTCCAGCGCGGCAGCTACTTAAGCTTTAGGCCTTTTTTAAATGACCTCGGGTGTGAGCCGCGGCGAGCCCCGTGGAGTACCACTGGCCCGGAGAGATCACGGGGAGCCGGGATGTACAGGCGCGTCCGCCCCGCGCCCACTCCACCTCCGACAGGGGGCGGGGAAGAGGGCCCCTCCAAGGAGCTTACCCCTTTAAAAGAGGGGGGCTGACTCAAAGGTGTCCAGGGAGAGAGGCCAGCTTAAAAGGGGGTCCAGACATTCACCTGGGGTTAAGCAAAGACAAGACCTGCTAGAGAAACAGTTAATTCCTCTGATGCCCAAATCACAGCAGAGATGGAGGAGGCTGAACAGCCTGAGAAACAGAGGAAAGGGAACAGGATGTTGATCGGGAAGCATTTCTACAGACGCTGGGGTTGGGATCTGGGTACTAACCAGGGAAGGTACTTCCGCAAAATTGGAACACACACGCGCTGTATCTGTAGGCAACTCGACAAAGGGCACAATCTAGGAAATTGAATAGAGATTTGTCCCCTGTCTCTCAGCCTACTGACCCACTTTCCTTGGGCTACATCTCCCCCACATCCCTGCCCCTTGCTGCATCTTCCCGTTAGCCAATAGGGAGGAAAGACAAGGCCCCCAGATCATAATGTAGGTAGAATAAACATGGGCCTGTTTGACATGTTTTAGAGGGGCAAAAGTCCCTCTCTTTTCCCAGAAAATCCTCTCTAAGCCACCCCTTACTCCCACTTACGCAGGCACAGACACCAAAGGATATCTCCTCCAGCCCCCGTCAAGGGCCTGAAATTCTACATTTAGTCATTTGTGTGAAGCACTAAAAACATCTGCACCTTAAAAAAAGGTAAGTGTGCTATTCTGGAAACAGCACCCTTTGATCCATTCTTAGGAGACAAAGTATTTTCTCAGAGTCTCCGGCCAGTTACCAGACGTAGGCAAAAGAAAGTAAGTTGAGTGAATATTGAGAGAAAGTCCTGGGGCCAGAGACACTGCCCAGCTAGAGTCCACAGGAGGAAGAAGCACCATTCACGCTCACACACACGCACAAACACACACACACACTCTCTCTCTCTTTTGGACACACAAGTTCTCTATGATTTTGCCTAAAATCGGCCTGAGTCACTTGCCAGAAGCCCAGTGTGGCTGCTGCTGATTTTGCTGCATCCACTGGAGTGACTATAAAGATCCCAAGTCACGTGCTTGTCGACTAGCACGGCTGTCTCCACCTTCCAAGCGTCCAGGGACACGGTGCGGTGCAGCCGGGCAGGCTGAGCTTTAGCGTCAAGCATATTTGGTTTGAATCCTAATTCTCCCACCTTCTGCCACAACTGCCTGAATTCGAGTTCCGGCTCTTCTTCTGAGCAGCTATATAACCTCGGACAAACCATCTGCCATCCCTGAGGCTCTGTTTCCTCATCTATAATCTGAGTACAGTCACATCAAACGATTCACACAAAGCCTTCAGCACAGTGCCAGGCACCTGGTACAGTATGTGCTCAACCAAAATGGACTACGTTTACTTTGATTATTATTGATTGTGAGATTTTAGCCAAGTGATTTTCCTTCTTTGAGCCTCAGATTCCTTATCTGTAAGTTGCAAATAATCATATCTACTTATACAGGAGTGCTGTGAGGTTTGAAAGAAATATATGTAAAGTGTTAAGCCAGAAAATTCACAAGCGTCAGTCCTAACCATCCGTTCCCAGAAAAGGTAATAAACCTTTCACTCCACTCACCCCGGCTTATGCCTAGGTGGAGATGATATTCATCTCGCCAGATTACTTCTCTTTTGTCAAATCGGTTTTAAGTCACAATAACAAAGATCAAGTGGTCTGGTCTAAAACTACATGGAACATAACCCAAATTCAGGAACGCCAGATATTTAGTTATTGCTTCCTTTCCCCCTTTTTTTAAGCGCTGATATGAGGTAGCGTCTTAGAGAATTGACTCATCTGCCCGTATTTGTTCATTACAGCTGTTGCTAGGAAGTTATTATGTAAACGGCTCTGCTCCTCACTCGCCGTTATGCTTTCTTCTTGTTATTGTGAGCTGGAATTAAGGGCTAGCCCTGTGCTGAGTTTTCATTAGAGTCTTTCTATACTCTTCGCTATTTTTCTCTCCCCCTTTATCAGTAACTTTAGAAGTTAATCCTTTTATATTTTAAGGGCTTGAAAGAAGATGTAAAAATTCATGAGTATCTTGGGCGGAGGAGCTGGATTTCAAAGCGGATTCAGCTTCTCCCTCTTCACTGTGTCAATAGTTAGTGCCCGGCATGTTTAACTTGCAAAATTCAAATTAAACCATCATCATGCTCCTATAAGCTTCACTACCTCTAAGAACAAGTTTCAACTTGACACATGGAGGAGGCAGTGCTGAGCCACATTCATTACCATCCCTTCCACTGGATTAAGTAATCATGTGTAATAAAGATGAAAAGCTTCCAAGATAAAAGGAAGATGTAAACACTAGTATTAAAAGTCAAAAAAAATTAAGTAAATACCCCAAAGTCAATTTGGAAAACACAGGACTAGGTGGTGGTTATATTTTTTGCCACATTCAAAAGGTATCTGTTACATGTTCCAAAGTGCAGAGTCAATATAATTTTTACCCCCTGAAGGTGTACCAAACATGTATGAAGATTTCAAAACCAACCCAGCAGGCTTTCCAACAGATGGAAACTGAAGTTGCACATTTCATTTCAGATACCTGTTTCTAAATCATTGATTTTTGTAGAAATGTCACACTGTACTGAAGAGAAGTCTCTCTTTCTCAATAAACATACAGCAAACTTCCTAGAAAATGCCAACATTTTCAGTTAAGAGAGAAAGCTGCAGAAAAGCCCATGAAATTCAACTCAGTCTCCCTTCTTATGCACACAATATCCAGCGACTTCAGTTACACACCAGCTTTCATCCCTGCACTCAGGAGGAGTTTCAAGCCTAAAACAAGCAGTGAATTGGCCTCACTCTGCTAAAAATTTGTGGGAAGAACAGTGGGAATCAACTACTTATTCTTTAGTTTCAATACACTGAGGAAAAAAGGGTTAGACTTACTGCTTGAGGTAATAAGGTCAAAGCTGTAAGGGGTAAAAAGACTGCAGGTTTACACCTGTAGTTTTATTTTTCCTGATGCTGTAACCTTCAGGCCAGATCTTCAAAGACAAGAACCAGCCCTCTAAGATAAGAACACAAGCTCAAATTCAGTGTCCCCACCAAAACTATCGACATTTAACCTAATTTTTGCCATTTAAAAAAGAGGAAAAGAAGGAGGAGGAGGAAGAAAAGGAGGGCGAAAACTGTCAAAGTAGAAGGATCGTCACAAATCCCCAGTAAGCAGTGAGGTCAAATCCCAAAGAACACTGAGTTTTCCCATGGGGAAATTTAGGAGACAGAACAATCAAATGACACATGTGGATCTTGTTTAATTTCTGATTTCAACAAACAGTAAAAAGATGTTTGAAACAATCCAGAAATTTTAGATTTGATATTGGATGATACCAAGAAATTATGAAAAGTTTTGTTAGGTGTGACTGTGCATTGTGGTTACATAAGAAAATGGCCATATTTTCAAGAGATGCATACTTACAAGGGTGTGGAGAAAAGGGAACCCTCCTACACTGTTGGTGGGAATGTAAATTGGTGCAGCCACCATGGAAAACAGTATGGAGGTGCCTTAAAAAATTAAAAATAGAATTACCATATACTCCTGCAATCCGAATCCTGGACATATATCCAGAAAAGACGAAAACTCTAATTCGAAAAGATACACACACCACAATGTTCATAGCAGCACTGTTTACAATAGCCAAGACATGGAAGCAACCTAAATGTCCATCACAGGTGAATGGATAAAGAAGATGTGGTATATATATATACAATGGCATATTACTCAGCCATAAAAAAGAGTGAAATAACGCCACTTGCAGTAACATGGATGGACCTAGAGATTATCATACTAAGTGAAATGTCAGACAAAGACAAATATCATATGATATTTATATGTGGAATCTAAGAAAATGATACAAGTGAACTTATTTACAAATTCTGTATTTACAAAACAGAAATAGACTCACAGACATAGAATTCTGTATTTACAAGACAGAAATAGACTCACAGACATGATACAAGTGAACTTATTTACAAATTCTGTATTTACAAAAAGAAATAGACTCACAGACATAGAAAACAAACTTATGGGGACTTCCCTGGAGGTCCAACGCTTAAGACTCCACGCTTCCACCGCAAGGGGTAGGGGTTTGATCCCTTGTTGGGGAACTAAGATCCCACATGCCACGTGGCACAGCCAAAAAGTAAAAATAACAAAAGAAAGAAAACAAACTTATGGCTACCAAAGGGGAAATGGGGGGTTGGGATAAATTAGGAGTTTGGGATTAATAGATACACACTACTATATATAAAATAGATGAAAAACAAGGAACTGTTGTATAGCACAGGAAACTATATTCAATATCTTGTAATAATCTATAATGGATAAGAATCTGAAAAGGATTCTTCTGTATGTATAACTAAATCACTTTGCTGTACATCTGAAACTAACACAACATTATAAATCAATTATACTTCAATAAACTAAAAAAAAAAGAGAGATGCATACTCACACGTACGGGTGAAATGAAATGATGACTGGGATTTACTTTAACATACTTGAGCAATAAGGAAACAAATGAATAGAGGAAACAAGAATGGGAAACTAGATAACTGTTGACTCTCAGTGAAGAGTATATAAGGATTGATTATTTATTACTGTTTTTACAATTAATACTTCTGTGTATGTTTCAGAATCTTCACAATGAAGTACTTAATGGATTTCTTCTTACTCAAAAAGGTTGAGAATCCTTAGATCAGGGTGTAGAAGAGTGATTCAGGTGATCTGGTGAAGGGAGAAAAAGACAGCTCCAGGGACTGGTGCTTATATAGCCCCAAGGTCTCAGACATGAGGGTAAAGATGGTCAGTGGTCTTTGGTCAAGAAGACCACCCCTCTCAGGAAGCATAAAGCTGGTTACACACCAGCTTTCATCCCTGCACTCAGGAGGAGTTTCAAGCCTAAAACAAGCAGTGAATTGGCCTCACTCTGCTGAAAATTTGTGGGAAGAACAGTGGGAAACACTCTCTCAGGAAGCATGTTGACTGATTTTGACTTCTCCCTCCCTAAAGACTGAGCTCAATGTTCTTATTAACCAAATGTCACTTGTAGGAAAAAAAACAAACCTGAAAATCCATTTAATTATGGCTAGCTGTGGCACAAAGCTCAATGCAGAGGTGAATAAGACAGGCAGTATTAGGTGGAAACAGGTAGCACTTAATAAGTGCACCGAAGTGCTAGAGGATGCCTTATTAGAAGGAATAGTGGCATGCAGAGGGGCACTGTCTACCTAAGGGGTCAGGAAGGGTTTCATAAAGGCGGTGACTTTTCAGCACCTCCCTGTCCATGTGGCTGCACCTGTCCACAATGCCTGGCATATTGTAGGCTATCAACAAGTACTTACTGAACGTCACTGAACACTCTCGCCACTCCCTCCTCAAAGATTGTCAGTGACTCCACTCTGGATACACAATGAAATTCACATACTTCAGCCAGTCATTCAGGGCCCATCATGATCGGCCCCATCCTCCTCTCCAGCCTGTTCAAACTTATCTCCTCCAAACCCATCCCAGTGAGTCCATCTCTCCAAACCTCCCCCAGCCTTGATCACTCAACAAGTCTAGGTTGCATCTGTGCCCAGATCAGCACCTCCAAAAGTGGGAGGAAAAGAGATGGATGCAGGTGCTTGAGGTGGGGGCAGGCGGGCACTGTCAGCAGCTGCAGGGGGTGTCAGGAGGGGGATCAATGGCATCTGCTACAGGCCCTGATCAAAAAGTAGGCAAATCAGGGCTTCCCTGGTGGTGCAGTGGTTGAGAGTCCGCCAGCTGATGCAGGGGGACATGGGTTCGTGCCCCGGTCCGGGAAGATCCCACATGCCGCGGAGCGGCTGGGCCCGTGAGCCATGGCCACTGAGCCTGCACGTCCGGAGCCTGTGCTCCGCAACGGGAGAGGCCACAGCAGTGAGAGGCCTGCGTACCGCAAAAAAAAAAAAAAAAAGTAGGGAAATCTGTCAATAGTCAAGAAAATTCTTTTCCATTATTGGTCTCTGCACCCAAAGAAGATCTTCTGTAATCAGTTCTGCAGAGGAGGGCTGCCCTACTTGGAGAAAGCTTCTCTGCAGCATCTCTTAATCAGGAGTTTCCAAGTAATCACATACAGAGTTTGATTTATGTCCTCCAGGCCCCCAATATTGTTTTGGTTTGCCTTCTTCCAAAAACAAATGTTAATACACAGATTTGAGTACAAGTAGGTGATTTGAGAGGTGACCATGGACTTACAGGTGAAGACAGGCACCTGAGACAGGCAAGGTAAGACACCACTAACAGTGTGTTGTGAAGCAAGTTAAAACTGCAGGCCACCGGACCCATTCCTGTGGGCAACTCAGAGACAGTCCATAGAACCCATGCTGAGAACCCTCCCCAGAGGAAAGCGACTGGGCTACTTATCCACCAACTTCAGTCAATAGTTGACTGAGGACTTGGAGGAGGGGAGGGTCATATTAATTCCCCAGCATACCTGCCCTGATCCCCATGCATGGCCTAGCAGCTCTGGCAGCCAGAGAAAATATTCAGACAACTGGTCGTAGGTGTGGGAGCTGGGAGCTGGAAGCTGGGCCAGTTTGCCTGGAGATTGTAAGTGCTGTAGGGATATGAGCTGCTTTCTGATGAACATAGCCTGGTTTATACATACACACATGTATATTAATCTGTGAAGTCATGTTTATTAAAATTCCAAAGATGGAAAGAAGCATCCATATTTGCATGTGGCCTTTCCATAGCAGGAGTCAACAAACAAAAGACGACAAGCCAAATCTGGCCTGTTTTAGTAAATAAAGTTTTATTGGAACATAGCCATGCCCCTTCATTTACTATTGCTGCTTGTGTGCTACAGTATCAGAGTAGTTACCATGGAAACCATATGGCCTGCAAAGCCAAAAATATTTACTATCTGGCCCTTTATGTAGAAAACCCTTGTTCCCCTGTTGGACTTTTTTTCCTGAACCATCATGCAAGACTAAGTTCAAAAGCAATATCCTGTAACTCTCCCATTAGCTCTCCTACCCTTAAAAGAAATGGTTTCCTAACTTGTGTGTCCACCATGCCATATCCATTCCTCAGTATGTGTCTTACTATACTGTTTTGTATATACTCACTTTCATATCTAGCTCACCACCACCACCAGAACGGAGCTTTATTCACATTTAGATGCCTACTGTCCAGACATTCAACAAATTCGTATTTTAAAAAAATGAATTCATTTGGGGAAGTTAATCTCAATGGTCATTGATCCAGCCCTGGTTGGGTTCCAGAAAGTGCAGACGACTTTCTCAGGATCACATGTGTGGCCAGCATCCGACTCAGGTAGGTCCCCTTGTTCCTGGTCCAGGACTCTGTTATATATGGACATAATCAGGCCACATTACTGCCCCCACAATGCATGTGCCACGTTTAACACGCAGCAGTTTTAGAAGAGCAACTCAAGGTGACGACTTAAACCTGCACATCCTCTGACTGACCAGGACCTCCACACCTGGTGACTCCCTTCTCTGTAGGTGCCTCACAGCAGCCGTGGCCAAGATCTACATTTCTGAAAATCCTTCTCCACCTACGAACCCACTACTCCGAGATCAAACCTCAAAAGTCTCTCACAGTTAGGGCTCCGTGACCTGTTATCTTTCAAAACCACCTTACGTGTCAGTAATAATCTTTCACCTTCTGAAGACGTAAATCAAAGCTTTGGACATCACTAGCAAAAACCAGCTTTTCATTATTTCTGCCTATTATAACCACAAGTGTTCAGATAGCACCTTTCAGAGCTGCTGAGGCAGTAAACAATAACAGAACATCTTTACTGCCTGATAATGAGAAGCAACTTACCTTCATCAAAATAAATCTCGGCAGATTTCAACACCCTTGGCAAGAGCTAGAGAGGATAAAAAAGAAAAACAAACCTTAGTGGAATGATATTTATATCTTTTATTTATGTCCTGCTTTTTAAAAATAGGCACCTCACACCCTAAATACAGGCGAAATCTGCTTTCAAACAGCTAAGGAAATTTGTTACCTGCTTAGTAATTTTCTTTTATGTAATTCAGAAAAAGTTAAGCCAAACTACAGACTAAAACCTCTGCCACAAACTCCCTATCAGCCCTAGGATATCTGAGGCCCATTTAAAGAACCAACTGAGGGTTTTTTTTAAAATACCCATGTCCTAATACATTTTAAGAGGTTATCTTCCCCTCTTCAGGAAGATAGGGCTTAATTTTTAGGACTTCCAAAAATAGGTGCTTCTACACTCTTCATGTCAGAATCCTACCTGGAAAAAAGATGGCAACAATCTATGTAAAATATATTTGCATTCTATAGATACTTTAAAGATACTTTTATACTTGTTTCATATCTTTAAAATAATCCTGTATTGTAGAACAGAAAGGGAGAAATGTTGGGAAACTGATCTAGCTCAATTTACAGGTAAAGAAACGAAGTCCATAACAGGTATTATCATCCCCACTTTTCAAATAAGGATGACACAGTCCTGAAAACGTTAAGTGACTTCCCAAATTCACAATGAGCACAGAAAAATGACCGAAGTCCAGGCCTTCTACCTTCCTATATAAGTCCTTTCTTTGGCATTAGGTTGACATCTGCATTGAACAAATTCTCTTAATTATATTCTCTATGCATTTCATAAATTTTAATTAAATGAAAACGGTGACAACAGACTATTAAGCTATTATACGTTAAGCATCTTAAGGTTATCACAAAAGGTACGAAATGAAATGACTGACTGGCATTTATAAGGGAAGTACTCTGCTTTTCAACAGCTTTTCCCAAAACTTATTAAATATCTTGGTCTGGACTTTGCAGGAACAGTGTACAAGGGAACAATTTGAATAGGCCTGCATAAAGTTTGAGAGGTTGTTAATATAAAATTCAGGCTCCTCCCCAATATGATTTCTTAGGGGATATTTTCCCTACCCCTCACTGAGGACAAAGTCTGCCATCATTTAAGGATGCACCAATGACACCAATAAACCTGAAACCAAAAGTTTCCAGAAAAAAAGTATACAGATACACTTAAAATACACTTAAAATAATTTAGTCATGAACCACTATATGGACAATGGCTAAGCCAATATTTCAAGACAAATGTATGGAGAAATTTATCTGCCACAGGAGAAAAATGACAATATCCCAGGGGGAATTTTTTTCCCTCTTTGGAAAAAGATTTTTATCTGTGGGATTGAAAACAAGAAAAGCTCTCCAAAGCATTAATAAGGATAGGCAGAACCCACTGTTACTCACTTAGCTACAAATAGTAGCCCCCAAGAAAATGATCCATTCAAATAATAATCTCTTAAAATGATATTTGACTATTATATGCCCAACGTGGTTTGTGTTGAATTTAATTTCCATCTAAATTTAAAATACAAGAGACATCCAAAGCCATTATTTCATTTGGAGTTGAATGAAGTAAGTCATTTGGAAGTACAGTTTAATTTTTTAAAGTCATAGCATAACTAAGGAAGTTTTCATCATTTCTACTTTGGAAATACACAAGAGCAGCCTGGAATGCTTAAATGTAAGATGCAATATAGCGTTATAGAAAGGAGCAAAATTAAGTCGTCAGATGTATTTGCTCCATTAAAGTAAAATGAAAACTACTGTGATTAGAGCAGTTTGAGAAAAATGGATGTAAGATACTTTCTGTTTAAATTATAGCAACAGCTACAATCAAAAGAGCATTTTGCTACTTGCTGGATAGCAGGAAGGTTGTTTTTGCATGTTGTTTGGTGTTTTTTTGTTTTGTTTCGTTTTTTATTGTAAACTGGACAGCCTCGGAGCAGGCCAGTCATGCAGCCCTGCTCCAGCCCGTGTCCAGTCTTCCTGAATGGCTCTCCTGAGAAGCAAGGGCTCTGCAAAGCTCCTTGAAAAGGCCACAGGAGAGAAGAGACCCAGGAAATCTAATCATGCCTGTATGGCCAAAAAGAACCAGATGTAGGAATGAAAACGTCCATCAAATTCATGGAAAGGCGGCCTCAGCTGCTCTCTGTTATCAGTCACAAATGGCTATGCTGGCTTCTTCAGGTGAAGAAAGTTTAACCCACTGATACTGAGAAAGGCAAATGTATGGTTTTTTTTTTTTTAACTCTTATTTGTTTTAAAAATAAAGATAATACCTTTTTTTTTGCAAAACATCAATATAAACCAATCAAGACTGAAATATATAGACTGAAAAACTAAATCCATCCTGCACCCCTCATAAGCATTGGTTGTTTCTCACAGAGTTTTCTAGAATTTTCACACATACAGGAGAAGAATATGCCAGTCACAGTCTTCTGCACACACTTTCCCACTCTTTCCCTTGATCTTTTCTTGACCAATAGCCTCCAGAACTTTTGAGGAAGAGTACAGACTCTGAGCAAATATGTGAGTAGCAATAATAATTTTTTATTACATTATAGTTTATGATTTTATTTCTATTAGATCATTATAACTTTCAGTATAAATTATTCTCTAGCATTTCTTCTGAACTAGAAAAAAACCTTGTTTGAATTCTTGTGTAAACTCACCTTTATTCCACTCTCTAAAGAGCCCAGCAGTACAAGGAAAATTGAAGATGGACTTTTACTTGGTACCATAGATAAGTCTGCACAGTGTTTCCCAAGTTTGTCTGATAATATAAATTACCTGAGCAATGATTTAAAACATAGACAGTCAGGGTCTCTCCTCTGGAGACTTTTACTTCTTACATCATAGATGGGGCCATTTGATCCATTTTTTACCAAGAACTTCAGGTGATTCCTATAATTGGGTGGTTTGGTAAACTCTATTTTATGCAATAGGGCAAATTCAGGATTCACTACTCCTGAAGGAAAACGGGAAGGGTGTGGACAGAAATGAACGAGAAGAAATATATCATAAATAAACAGACAAAAGCTAAGAAATATCCTGCCTCACTCTCTTTTCATTTCTGTGCAGATGAGGGGACAAGGGTGACCATAACTCTACCTTTTTTAGATTTCTTATGAGTTTCCTGTTTATCATTTTGTATACCTACCTCTCTCCATGTAGTTACGAGCAAAACAACTTTTACATACCCCACACTGGGGAGTCTGAATAATTAAGAGTAGGAGACAGTGTGTCCTTTTATGCAGGACCTAGAATGAGGAGGTCCCTAGGTTTAGAGGCCAGCAGAGAAGAGGCCCCAAAAGTGATTCTGAGGATGTGTGCACTGACAGAAGTTCTAGAAAGTTGTTGCAAACTGGAGTGCAGCGGAGCAGGAAAAAAATGATGGAAGCTGTTTCATTTTTCTGTTTATTACGATGTGACTGCGATCTGAAGTCCCAGGAATCTCCCAGCTCTCCTCACTATCCTGGAGCCTCTCGGGAGGCAAGATGAGAGCACACTGCCGGACCACACTTGTGCGCTAATGGTGGCAAAAGGTGTTTCTGAAGGACTTGACCATGTCCATCCTGGAAGACTCCAAGCATCTGTTTCCTACATTCACATGGACACTTGCTGGATGTTACACCTGAACTTCTTATAAATGAAGATCCCTCTTTCCCTTGTTATTCATGTAGGGGACTCCACACAGCCTCCTTCAAGCCTGAGGGTCTAGGATATAATTCACTCTATGATAGAAAGGAATATCTGTTCATTTAGCAGTTGTCACTGCAAGGAAATATTTCAAACACATTTGTAGTGAATGATCACGCTATATGGCACAGTCAAATTGATATGTGACGTTCCCAGAATAGTGAGCAATCAATACTGAATGTACTACAAATCACGGGGCCCCAGGCTGAAGAGGGAATGATGCTTCCATACACCAAGAAATGAATTTGTGCGCCAGATTGTAAGAGAAACGTACCTATGGGTCTGGGTGGTGGTTGCATCACTTACAATGTATGCTGAACAAATAATACTGCTGCCCAGGACAGGACAGCCACGCACAGGAGAGGTGTGACCCAGAGGATGACCACCTTTTCCCCTGTGTAAGGTGATGTTTGGAGAACACAGACTGGCCTTTGGCATCCCGCAAGCTGCCCCAGGACCCAAGTTGTAATAGGGCTCCACTTGAAAGAAACGATTTTACACTTTTATTGAAATCCTGTTGGATGGTTCATTTAACACTTACCTGTCTCATGGTTTTCTAATTTTTAAACAGGCCATCTTTTAAATGGAGTTTGCTGTTTATTTAGAAACTCTGCATCCTCCAGTATCTACTCTACACCACTGCCCAGGACGAAGGGAATTACAAACACAGCAAAAAGAAAGCAGGATTATTTTATATTAAATAACAACTGCTTAAAATGAAAATTTGGAAGCTAATCATTACTGGCTTATGACCTTATTAATACTTGGCATAATAGTGGTTTAATAAATATCCTGAAGGAAAAAACACTTACTTTTCAAGGTCTTAACCTACTTTCATGAAGTAACTACCTTAAAATAATCTTGTTAGATATATGCAGTTAACTGTAATGAATAATCAAAAAGCTATCTCCTCTCAATGACAAGACATAATAATTAATGAATTCCAACACTGAAAACTAAAATGTATTAGACTAATAAGGCAAAAATATATCATAAAGGATTTACAACTACACTACTCATATAAATCATTTTAAAAAATAATGGTTTTTCTATATATGAAATAGATTTATTTATAGAATATCAAATATGTTAAAATTGAGAAAACAGTTATAATAAATATTGATATGATACTTAATCATATTGCTTTTTTCTGTCTTCCATCCTTAAGAAAAATTACCATCATTTTAACATGTCTAATCATTTTACCTTAACTGGAATATAATGAATTCAACCTTATGCAATACATTTTTTAAAACTTTACATAATCTTATTGAAAAGAATATTACATTTTATGTATATGCCATTTAAATGTTAATATAGTTAAGCTATCTATAGTCTTTACAATTACAAAGTAATACATGCTCATTGAAAAAATATTAGTAAAAACAGAAAAGAGCAAAGAAAACAAGAATCTCCCATAATCGTCACACAAGGGTCACCAGTAGTAATATTTTGGGATCCAGGTGACCCAGTTTGGATAGGAATAAAATACATCTTTATATCCTCACTCAAATTTTGCATTTCCTTTGATTATCAAAGTAGACAATAAACCACAGTAGTAGCAACAGGTAGGTTATCTTAATAGAAAGGGAAACTTAAAAAAAAAAACTTGTATTTCTAAAACTGAAAAATACAGTATCTGAAATGAAAATTTCACTGAGTATCCTTAACAGGAGATTAAACACTGAAGAAGAAAAGATCAGTGAACTTGAACCCAGGTCAAATAGAAACTACAAACCACAGTATTATGAGCAATGCCTGTGACCTTACCATCAACAAGGATCACATTACAGTTACTGAAGATGTCTTAGGACATCATTTATACTCATCAATACTTTGAAATTATATTATTAGACCTGTCACTAAATGACATGTGATAATAGTGTCTGTGTGTAGACACATGACATACAATACGGCTGGCCTACTATTTGTCACATCTGTACCTGGTACTGCTTTAGCCACCAAGGAGTGAAGTAGCACATTCTCATAACTGAAATTACACTCAAATAGCTTTGACAAAAGACCCTCAGTTTGGGCCATGATGGAATAATAGGTATCAGACTTATTTACCACTGTAAACAATAACTAAACTTCACAAAATGTATGAAGCAATTATTTTCAACCACTGGCAACACAAATCACAAGGCTGTGATCCATGAGGAAAGGGAAACACATGAGATAAGTTCCATATCCACCCTCAGTTTTCTACATGCAAGAACCTTCCAAAGTGCAGCACACAGATGTGAAGCCAAAAGAGAGATTAGCGGTTTCACTGGGAAAAGGAAACAAATATCCGTGTCTGGGGCTACCGAGGCAGCTGGAATTTACAAGTCAGGAGAAGTTGGCCAGTGAAGGATCCCCAGAAATCTGCATGGGGCCCCCATGAGGCTTTGGATAAAAACTATGCTGTGCATGTTCAAGGAAAGGTGCCAAGAAGCCCAGCATGAAGGAGCCACTGGGAGGTCTGACTAATATTCTGAAAGTTTCATCATGCTAGAAAATGGAGCACTGACCAAGCAAAGTGGAGATCCCATGATGAATACCTGGGATTTTCACTTAAGACCTAAGAAAATTCACACTTTAAGAGTAGTTCCACTCTGGGGCTTCCCTGGTGGCGCAGTGGTTGAGAGTCCACCTGCCGATGCAGGGGACACGGGTTCGTGCCCGGTCCGGGAAGATCCCACATGCCGCGGAACGGCTGGGTCCGTGAGCCGTGGCCGCTGAGCCTGCGCATCCGGAGCCTGTGCTCCGCAACGGGAGAGGCCACAACAGTGAGAGGCCCACATACCACAAAAAAAAAAAAAAAGAGTAGTTCCACTCTGGATTAAACTAAGCCCCTTAATTAACTACTTGACACAATAAAAATTAATATCCTTTAAACATAAAGAACATAATCCAAACTACCAACAGCTTACATCTACAATGTCCAGTAGACAATCAAAAAATACTAGACATATGAAAAAGCAAGAAAATGTGACTCATAATCCAGAGTGAAAAAATCAATATAAACAGTCTCAGAGATGATATAGCTATTTGAATTAGCAGACAAAAATTCTGAAATAGTTTTTTCTAAATATGTTCAGAGATTTAAAAGAAAATATGAAGAAATAATTGAATAAATGGGGACTCTAAACTGAAAAATGGTATCTGTTTGAAACAACCAAATGAAATTTCTAGAATTGAAAAATAAAATATGTGATAAAATATTCTTTGAATGGACTTAAAAGCAGATTGGAAAATGTGGAAAATATTTATGAACTTGAAAACAGATTAATAGAAACCAAGAAAACTGAAGCACAGATTGAAAATAGCCTAAATAAGATGAACAGAGCCTCAGTGACCTGTGAGAAAATATCAAGTAGTCTAACATATGTGTAATTGTTATCTAAGAATGTGATGAGAGACAAAATTGTGACCAAAACATTTTAAGAAATAATGGCAAAATTTTTTTCCAAATTTTTCCAAATTCCAAATGCACAGAACCAAAGAATTCAATGAAACCCAAGTATACACACACCAAAAAATCCATACATACCTCATATCCAAAATTGCTGAAAATCAAAAATAAGTGAAAATCCCAAATGCAGACAAAGAAAAAAGACACATTACTTACAAAGAACAACAAAAAGAATGAATGTAATGTTCTCATCAGACACATAAGCCAGAAGACAATAAAATGATATCTTTAAAGTGGCAAAGGAGAAAAAACCCTTAAACTAGAATTCTACATGCAGCATAAATATTGTTTTAAAATGAAAGTAAAATAAAGACATTTTCAGATAAAACCTGAAATATTTGGTTAACAGGAAACCTTCACATTAGGATTAAAGGAATTTCTTCAGGCTGTAGGAAAACTGTATAAAATAGAAACTCAGATTTACCCGAAGGAATGAAGAATGCCAGAAATTGTAAATATGTGGATAAATATAAAAGACTCTTCTTATTTCTTAATTCCTTTAATGGAAAACTGACTAAAGAAAAACTTAATAGGAATCCATCTGGGGATTCATAACATACATAGAAATAAAATGCACGACAACAATAGCACAAAGGATGGGAGCGTATAAAAGAACTATATAGTTGTAAGGTTCTTATATAACATATCATCACATATACAGTGGTTAAATATTAATTCAGGTTAAACTAGGGTAAATTAAGGATGCATATTGTAATCTCTACAGCAAATACTAATAAATAAAACAAATACTAATAAATAAATACTACTACTAATAAAACTCCTGCCAATAAGGAGTTCCCAGATAATATTCCCCTATTGTGGTAGGTAAAATAATGACCACACACACACGCACACATACCAAAGATGTCCAGGCCCTAATCCCCAGAACCTGTGAACATGTTATGTCACATGGAAAAGGGAACTCTGCAGATGTGATTAAATTAAAGATCTTGTGATAGGGAGATTATCATGTTTTGTCTAGGTAAACCCCAATGTAATCACAAAGGTCCTAATAAGTGAAAAGTGTCAGAAAAGCAGATGTGATCATGGAATCAGAGGTCAGAGTGGTGTAATTGCTGGTTTTGAAGATGGAAAGAGGCAATGAGCCAAAGAATACGGGCAGCCACAAAAAGGTGAAAAAGCAAAGAAATGGATTCTCCCCTCAAGTCTGAAAAAGAAATGCAGCCATCCTGCTGAAAACTTGATTTTTGCCCTGTGAGACTCATTTTAGACTTCTGACCTCTAGCACTATAAAATAGTAAATTTGTATTGTTTTAAGTTACTAAGTTTATGGTAATTTGTTATAGATGCAATAGGAAACTGATTATAGTGATATAGCTAAAAAACTAATAGAAGAGATAAAATGGTAAATAAAAATATTAGATTAACTTTAAAAAAGCAAGAAAGACAGCAAAAAAGAAACAAAGAATAAAGGGAAAAACAAATATCAATACCTTTCAAAAGACTGAAATTATACAAAGTATGTTCTCTGACTATAATGCAGTTAATTTGAAATCAATTTTAAAAATCTAGAAATTCTCCAGATATTTGGAAATAGTGCATCATACTTCTAAACAACCTATTACTTGAAGAAAAAAATCACAAGGGAAATTAGAAAATATTTTAAATTGAATAATAACATATAGCTAATATATCAAAATGGGTGAGATGTAACTAAAGCAATGCTTAGAGGAAAACTTATAGCTTTAAATGTTTATATGATAAATGAAGAAAAGTTTAAAATTAATTATCTAGATTTTCAACTTAAGAAGCTAGAAAGCAATGAGTAATTTAAACCTGAAGTAGAAGGAGAAAATCCTAAAGATCAGGGCAGAAATAAATAAAATGAAAAACAGACAAATAATAAAAAAAATTAACACAGTCAAAAGTTTTTTCCCTTAAAAATATTAGTACAGTTGAATAACCCTTAGCAAGACTGAACAACAAAAACAAGAGCAAGAAAAAAAAAAAAAACACAACACACAAATTGCCAAACTGGTAGTTTCTAATATAGTTAAACATAAATTTACCCTGTGACCCAGAAATTCCATTCCTAGATATCTACCCACGTGAAAGCAAAATGTATTTCCACAAAAGGACATACAAGAATAATAGCAACTTTATTCATAATAGTCAAGACCTGGAAATAACCAAAAATTCTATCAAAAGAGAATGGATAAATCATTTGTTTAAAATGAAATACTACTTGGGAGTAAAAATGAATGAACAACTAATATACACAATTAAATAGATATTGATCAAAAACAAGAAAATAAGCAAAAAAAGGCAGATACAAGAAAGTACATACTACGTGACTATATTTGTATAAAGTTTTGAAATGAACAAAAAGTAAGCTATAGTGATAGAAATCAGAAAATGTTTGAGGGGGGAGGAAATAGGATTATGCATTAGTCAAAACTCATTGGACTCTACCTTAAGATCTGTGCTTTTCATTGTATGTAAGTTACACTGCAGTGTTTAAAAATCTAAATAACATATTAAAGAATTAAAGATCTAGAAAAAAAAAGGTTGGAAGAATTCTTATGTTCCTTGAGAGAGCCTACTGTCATCCAGTAAAAAAAAGCTATGGAAGCAATTTGTTCCACTAACAATGGTAGATCTTTGTAAATTTAGATTTTCACTACTTGTAACGATCACAAAGAAATCAAAATTGATTGGATGTTCAACATGAATGAGTGTTGCCTTGGTAAAGACCATCTCACAATTTAACGTTCTTATTCAAGCTAAGCTACCACAGCTTTCACACTGATTTGTCACTAAAAGGTAAAATTTAACTTTAGTATGGCTATATTTAAGGGTCTTATTATTCAGTGTGATAATTAAAAAGCACATATATAGTTACATCAAAATTTTGTCTTGCCTCTTCAATAAGTGGTGCTGGGAAAACTGGACAGCTACATATAAAAGAATGAAGTTAGAACACTCCCTAACACCATACACAAAAATAAACTCAAAATGGATTAAAGACCTAAATGTTAATGCCAGACACTATAAAACCCTTAGAGGAAAACATAGGCAGAACACTCTATGACATAAATCACAGCAAGATCCTTTTTGACCCACCTCCTAGAGTAATGGAAATAAAAACAAAAATAAACAAATGGGACCTAATGAAACTGAAAAGCTTTTGCACAGCTAAGGAAACCATAACAAGATGAAAAGACAACCCTCAGAATGGGAGAAATTATTTGCAAATGAAGCAACTGACAAAGGATTAACCTCCAAAATTTACAAGCAGCTCAAAAAAAAAAAAAAAACAACCCAATCCAAAAATGCGCAGAAGACCTGAATAGACATTTCTCCAAAGAAGATATGCAGATTGCCAAGAAACACATGAAAGGATGCTCAACATCACTAATCATTAGAGAAATGCAAATCAAAACTGCAATGAGGTATCACCTCACACCAGTCAGAATGGCCATCATCAAAAAATCTACAAACAATAAATGCTGGACAGGGTGCAGAGAAAAGGGAACCCTCTTGCACTGTTGGTGGGAATATAAATTGATACAGCCACTGTGGAGAACATTATGGAGGTTCCTTAAAAAACTAAAAATGGAACTACCATATGACATAGCAACCCCACTACTAGGCATATACCCTGAGAAAACCATAATTCAAAAAGAGTCATGTACCACAATGTTCACTGCAGCTCTGTTTACAATAGCCAGGACATGGAAGCAACCTAAGCGTCCATCGACAGATGAATGGATAAAGAAGATGTGGCACATATATACAATGGAATATTACTCAGCCATAAAAAGAAATGAAATTGAGTTATTTGTAGTGAGGTGGATGGACCTAGAGACTGTGATACAGAGTGAAGTAAGTCAGAGAAAAATAAATACCGTATGCTAACACATATATATGGAATCTAAAAAAAAAAAAAATGGTCCTGAAGAACCTAGGGGCAGGACAGGAATAAAGACGCAGATGTAGAGAATGGACTTGAGGACATGGGGAGGGGGAAGGGTAAGCTGGGACAAAGTGAGAGATTGACGTGGACATATATACACTACCAAACATAAAATAGATAGCTAGTGGGAACAGTCGCATAGCACAGGGAGCAGCTCAGTGCTTTGTGACCACTTAGAGGGGTGGGATAGGGAGGGTGGGAGGGAGACGCAAGAGGGAGGAGATATGGGGATATATGTATATATACAGCTGATTCACTTTGTTATAAAGCAGAAACTAACACACCATTGTAAAGCAATTATACTCCAATAAAGATGTTAAAAAAAATTTTTGTCTTTTAAAATCTTAATAAGTACATTTAAATATAATTAGTTTCTTTTGTTATCCTATTTTTATGCATTTAAAAACATTAATTTTAGAAGGAATTCATAGACTTCATGAGACTTCATGGAATAAAATAGGTTAAGAACTCATGGAAATTAAAAAAAAACTCATGAAAATAGTTTTAAACTTTACTTGAAATACACATACAAAAATGGAATCATTTTATACTATTTTATAACTTGATTTTTTATTTTTCTTAATAATATAAGTCCATGTCATTAGTCTTTTACAAGACAATTAATTTTATTTAATTGTATCATTTTCCATTCACCAGATATCCCATAATTTTACCAGTTCCTTGTATTTGGAAAACTGGAATGCATCCAATCCTATAATTATTTTAAAGAATAGATTTTTCAATTAATTCCAGCATAATGTCTTTGTATCTTTGTGTGGCTGAGTCCAACCTTTTCATGACTGATGAGAAATGTGATCCTCACCAAACAGAGGAATTACAAATCCCATGTGGTTAAGGAGAAAGGATTCCTGGGTTCCTATGACACTTCAGTTAGACATCTTTAAAGTACCAGTTACATTCCACCAAATAATATATTTTATTCAATATTTTTAAAATATGAGTGCCTATTATGTACCAGGCAAATGAAGAGTAGGAGGGATTGCAATTTTTAATAGGTTGAAGAGTGAAAAATCTCACTAAAGAAGATAAAAGAGAAAACCATGCAAGGATACCTGAGAAAGAGTCTTCCAAGCCTGAAGAATAGCAAATGCAAAGGTCCTGAGGTAGAAGTGTGCCTGACATGTTCAAGGTAAAGCAGGAAGACCAATATGGTTGGAATGGAATGGGAAAAGGGAGAGAGGCAAGTGATTATGTCAGAGAAATAATGGCAGCCAGCCTGCAAAGGGCTTTATTGGACACTGAAAGGACTCTGGCTTTTATACTAAGTTCAGTCAGAAATCATCAGAGGGCTTAGAGCAGAGAAGGGACTTGATCTTCTTATAAACCAACAGAATTACTCTGGTGCTATACAGAGTAAAGGCTATAAGGGGATGAGGGGAAAAGCAAATATACTAGTTAAGAGGTTATGGCAAACCAAAGTGATGCACAGATTCATTGCTATCCCTATCAAACTTTTAATAGCACTTTTCACAGAAATAGAAAAATAATCCTAAAATTCATATGGAACCACAAAAGACCCAGAACAGTTAAAGCAATCTTGAGCAGAAGAGCAAAACTGGAGACATCACACATTCTGATTTCAAACTATATTACAAAGCTATAGTAACCAAAACAGTATGGTATTGATGTAGAGACAGACACCTAGATCAATGGAACATAATAGAGAGCCTATAAATAAACCCACATATGTATGGTCAACCAATTTTCAGCAAAGGCACCAAGAATATGCAATGGGGAAAGGATAATCTCTCCATTAAATGGTATTGAGAAAACTGGATATCCCCAGGTAAAATAATGAAATTGGACCTTATCTTACACCATACACAAAAATAAACTCAAAATGGATTAAAGGCTTAAATGTAAGACCTGAAATCATAAAACTCCTAGAAGAAAACATAGGAGAAAAGCTACTTGACACCAGTCCTGGCAATCATTTTTGGATCTGACAACAGAAGCACAGGCAACAAAAGCAAAAATAAAAAAGTGGGTGGGACTATAACTTAAAAAAATTTCTGCAGCGCAAAGGAAATAATCAACAAAGTGAAGAGGCAACCTGCAGAATGGGAGAAAATATGTGCAAACCATATCTGATAAGGGGTTAATATCCAAAATATTTAAGAAACTCTTACAATTCAATACAAAAAAATAACCCAATTAAAAATGGACAAGGGAACTGAACAGACATTTTCCCAAAGAAGATATACAAATGGCCAACAGGTACATGAAAAGATGCTCAACATCACTAATCATCAGGGAAATGCAAATCAAAACCACAATGACGTATAACCTCACACCTGTTAGAATGACTATTATCAAAAAGATAAGAGATACAAATGTTGGCGAGGATGTGGAGAAAAGGGAACACTTGCACACTGCTAGTGGGAATGTAAATTGGTACAGCCATTGTGGAAAACAGTACGCAAGTTCCTCAAAAAATTAAAAATAGAACAATCCTACTTCTGGATGTATATCCAAAGGAAATGAAATAATTGTCTCAAAGAGATATCTGCACCCCCATGTACATTGCAGCATTTTTCACAATAGCCAAGATACAGAAACAACCTAACCATTCATCACAATAATTGGATAAAGAAATGTCATATATATATATATAGAGAGAGAGAGAGAGAGAGAGAGTATAACAAATAGTGTATATATACATATATATAATGAAATATTATTCAGCCATAAAAAGAAGAAAATTCTGCCATGGATGACGCTGGAGGGCATTATGGTAAGTGAAGTAAGCCAGACAAAGACAAATACTGTATGATATTACTTGTATGTGGAATGTAAAAAAAAAAAAAGTTGAACTCACAGAAACAGAAGAATGGTGGTTGCCAGGAGCTGGAGGTGGGGGAAATGGCAAGATGCTGGTCAAAGGGTACAAACCTTCAGTTATAAGAAGAATAAGTTCTGAGGATCTAATATACAGCATGGTGACTATACTTAATAATCCTGTATTGTACATTTGAAAGTTGCTACGGGATTTCACTAAAAAAAAGGGTAAGTATGTGAGGTGACAGATATGTTAATTAACTTAATTGTGGTAGTTATTTCACTATGTATCTCAAATTAACACATTATACACTTTAAATATATTACAATTTTATTTGTTAATTGTAAACTAATAAGCCCAGGTGGGAGGCGGGGAGAAGCTATAGCAGTAATCCAGGTTACAAACATCTGCTTCTCCTCCAGACCGTAAACTGTGTCAGGGCAAGGATTATATTTACTTAATATTCTCCAGTGGATATGAATCAAAATGAACAGAATACCCTAGGAGGATCTAGGGGCAACTATCAGTCATTAGGGACAGACATGATGCTACAATATGATGGAAAAAAATACACACTGAAGTAAGACAGACCCTGGGTTCAACCTGGAGTAATCTGTACTGCTTCTCATCAATTTACTTAACCTTCTGAGAATCAACTGCCTCACTGTGAAACTGGATGATGCACCTAATTCCCAGAGCTGTTGTAGAATTAACAAAATAGTGTCAGTACAGTGCTTGGTAATAGTATCCAGCACGTGGGACTGTCTAATAAACCTCTAGATAGCAGTTTCCTCATCTATAAAATAGAAAGTTTTGAGAAGATGGTATCTGAGATCCCCTTTAGTTTTAAGTCCTTAAATCTGTGAGCATTCAGTTGGCCAACAAACATAACTGACTTCTGTGCTAAAGACTGAAGATACAAAGGGATAAAAGATGCTTTCTTACTCTCAAGGAAATTGTGGTCCAATGGAAAGCGGGAAATAGTAAATCCTGGAATAAAGGTAGACAAAAGATGCCAGGTATTGATACATAAAGACAATGAGAGATGTGCTATTCCACCCTAGTGTCAATAGCCCCATTTTATGGATGAGCTAGAAACATGACACAGCTAGTGGAAGGGCAAGACTGAGGTCTAGTCCTTCTAACTTCTGGCTGTAATGAGTCCTGAGATCTGATCCAACTCAATGCTCATACATCCCCTTGACCTTCACTGCAATATACCACACTTGGTTGCACCTGCAGAGATAACCCAAGATTGTAGAAGCCAATTATTGACCACAAAGATCTGCACAGTTCTGTATGGATAGATGTGCCAAACAGTGCTGTCAAAATGCATTTATATAAAAGGAGTAGAGAAAAGGTCATTATGGGAAAGATTAATGTTGATTTTCCTGGATTTACTTGGGTTGAAAAATCAGAAACTTAACTCTTCATTAACACAGGTGATTAAGCTGATTACACAATTATAACTAGCAATTGGTCAGATGGCTTGATTAGACTAATTTATGGTCGTTATTCAGACATGCATTTCTTGAAGATGTTCTTCCTTCCATAAAAGAAAAAGGAGAGTTTGTGTTTATAAGTCCACAGTTCCTCATCAGAAATTCTGTGTCAAATGGTTTTAGGACTCAGAAATTTCTGGATTTCAGAAAGGTAATTTGGTACATATCCCTTTCAGTATGTAACCCTCCCAGCAGAGTCTAGGAAGGCATCCTGTAATCAAACAGCAAGACATATCAATTGTCACATTAAGCAGGATAAATACAGATTACAAAGAGCCTTATGTCCGCTCCGGCTAGGTTTTACTGCCAAATGAGACAGCTCAGATGTTGCCACTTGAAACAAAAACGCTTTGGATTTCCAGAGCTTTTGGAATTTTAGAGTTGTGGATAAATGATTACAGACTGTAATAATTTATGGAGACAGCAACTGGCTGATTCTCGTCTAAAACCTCCATTGATCTATCTAGGTTATGCATGTTGACCAATAGCCAGAGTTATGATCGGAACTCTTTTTCACTGAATGCTGTGGGCACTCACAGAAAAGAAAGGAAGGGTATCCGTGGCACTACTTCTTGCTTTCATGCCCATAGCAGACAAAACTAATCGGCCATTACCTTTTCTGAGTCTGGAGCAGGATATAGCAAACCATGGCCCATGGGCCATATCTTACTGCCACCCATTTTTGTAAATAAAGTTTTATTGGAACATAGCCATGCCCTTGGGTTTACTTATTATCGTTATGCTACAACGGCAAAGTTGAATAGTTGCAACAGGAACCATATGGTCCAAAAAGCCTGAAATATTTACTATGGTCATTTACAAAAAATGTTTGCTGACTCCTGGTCTAGAGGTAGCTTCATAATCCTTACCTCAGTGCTCTTGTCAATTACTGCCAGTAGATCAGAGCTGACAGTCAAGAAAAAGCCTATTTCCATCCCTGACACAGTAGGTCAAAATGATTCATGGTAGTAGCCATTAGTATATAATGTACAATTTCCCTGCTAAAAAGGAATGCAATGATTCCACTGTTTTAAGATTCACTGATAAGAAGATTTATTGGTAATAATAATAATTACACTGTGTACTTCTATGACATAATATACACAAATACCTCAGGTCTCCATAGCCATAATTAGAATTCTTTCCATTTAAAAAAATGAGAAATATAAGACAACAAAGGTTAGAAGTTTTTATCAGAACTAACTGGCACAAGATCTGTTTCATTTTGTATTTAAAAATAAGAAAAATGATGACGCTGATTTTTCTCCCACAGCTTATCTTAGTGGTGCCTCAATACCCCAAGGTGGGTGTGCAAGCTGAGCATTAGAGGAAATATTCCCAACATTAGATTCACCTCAAAGTGAGGCATGAAATTATCTTGACAAAATAGAGCTCAACGTCAGTGGTTAATAGCTGGCCTATTCAAGTTCGTGTCAACATGAAAGAGCTTTTTATCTTGTCTCTGTTTTTATTCAATGTTAACACCACAGTGGGAACCTGTAGGGTTAATTACAACCTAATGAATGAATGGATGTTCTTCACATAACCTAGAGCTATTTCCACACGTAATTCACTCTCCAAGGCCACTCTACTGATGGGCCATCCACCAACCAACACAAATGCCAATACCTGGAGAAATACAATGCTCTCGTTCAATGACTATATACACAGCCTTCCCACTCAATATGTGCAGAGTCCTGTCCTAGGGACTGTGGAGAATTTCTGGAAGCATAACCCTTGCTTCTTGGCCCCCATAATCTTACAATTTAATTGAGGAAGGAAGGCACACACTCATAAAAATTAAACAATCATACAGAGCTAAATAATTCCAGGCAATTTGTGATCATTTGCCAAACTTCAGGCCAACTTTCCAAACACTTCACATAAATCACATCATAGCAAGAGCTCAAAACTGTCTGGAAAATTCTTCTCATCTAATATCACTAATGCATGTTTCAAACAGTGAGATTTTGATTTATTTTGGCAACTATTCCCAATGTCAGGATGTGGCAAGCAAGTACGAAAAGATGAATAGACAGGAACTTGACAACCTAATTTTATAATATGGATTTTGGAAATATTTATCTGAGAATTTTTTATCCTATTTACTATCCATTCTCACAGAGAATCTTGGAGTCCCCAGATATTATAGGCTGCACTTTAAATGTGGGAAATACCACACCTTCATTTACAGAGGTAGAAATGAAGAACCAGAGCATTTAGGTGACTTCCCCATCATCACATTGACAGTGGCAAACTAACCTGGATTACTGGTCTTCTAACTCCAAGCTGGGCAGGGAGTGATGGGGAGAGTGGGTTATAATAACTTGGACCACATAAAATTGCAGTAATCTTCACATTAGGGAAAGGCCTTTCATGGGTCCAGGTCTATAGAAAATCCAGGATAAGAGCTAAAAGAGTAGCTGGGGCTTTCAGGTGGTAGGATATCAAATGCTGTTTCAGAGCCAGAGCATCTGCAACCGATTTCAGTTTCCAAAGGAAGATCGATTAATACTGGGCAGATTAGAGAGCAGAGTCTGGATTCGTGGCTCCCTTTTCTATGGATAGAACTAAGGAAAGGATTTTCTTATCATGGAGAGAAAAGAGTCATCCCCCAACATTTACCAGTGTTGAGGGTGACCAACCACTTCAGCTTTCCCAGAACTCTCCCAACTTGGCACTGAAAGTCCTGCATCTTGGGAGACCCATCAATCTCAGGGAAACTGGGATGGTTGGTCACCCTAGAAGGGCCACAGTTCGACCACCATGAGGACAGTCACTCAGTTTGGAACTGAATAAACAGACCTGCTACGTCACAATGGTCCTCTCCATGTTTAGTGCATGCAGGAAGGTCCCCTTTACCTATTAAAGATTGAGCACTCCTCCAGCTAAGTTTTTCAAGCTTCTGACAAAAGCTATCACTACACAGCAAGTCCAAATCTGGGGACTGTCAGACTAGTTGGTCACATCACACAAGAGAAACACTCTCTTTCAGAATAATGTTTGCATGAGTCAATCTGGGATTTGTTTTTTGTTTTTTTTTTAACCAATTTAATGTAAAAGAAGAAGATATCTTTGTTTCCCTTTCACTATTTCTTGCTTAAATGGTACCTTTGTCAAAACGTCTGTGATTATACAGTGACAAGCACAATGTAAGTCCTTATAGGTACTTTTTCCTTAAAGTCACTCAGTATCTTAGAAACTTTATTTTTAGCAAAGTGCTTTTAATAAGAGGTTTTTAAAAACGAAAGTATCAAGTGCATAGGTGAGAACAATTCAGTGCTGTGCTCTGCAAGCTGGCCTTGTTCCACAGTAACTCCTTCCTAAGGCCAACGCCAACTCTATCAGTCCATGCTGAGGAAACACAAGCCTATTCCGACACTGGCCTGAACCCAACATCACCATCTTCTGCCCTAAAAACAAGACCCCGCAACCCAAAGCCAAATATCAATGGGCAAATGGAGTTTGGCTCAAACACTCATTGTAGTTGACCTTATGGGCTGGGCTAGGTAAGAGTTCTGGGCCCACCTCTGCAACCCACCATCTGCATGGTCAAGAGGAAGTCATGTGACCTGCTTCCGTCTGGGCAAAGCAGGACTGCTGGACTGGAATGATGTCTAACCTCTGTCTAGCCACAAAAACAGCTGCAAGTATGATCCACATCTTTGTATTAACTCATATGATCAAGATTTGCCTTATGTATTCATGCAGCAAATATTGGAGTGTCTTCTCTCTGCTTGATAGGATATGGGCCCTGTGCTGGGTATCATTTACACTGGTAAATAACCAACACGACCCCTCAGAGTTCACAGTCTTACCAGAGAGAGACAATAAGAAGAAAACAAACGAGGTATACGTATGAATTAAAGTGACCACACCCAGCACATGGAAGGGGAAAAACGGGGAGATTGAGGAGTCCCCATCTGATGGTTTCTACTTTTCCAATGAAGGATGAGGTGAAGTCATCAGCTGAGTGTGACTGGGGAGAGGAGGAAAGAGAGAAGATTTGAGCAAGAGAGAAAAAGTATAAAACAGTCATCTCAGAGAAGGGCGCAGGGAGCTTACAGAGACGTGTCGCCAGATGGCCAGGCAGTATTGGAAACGCTCCCAAGGTCTGAGATCAAGAATTTAAGAGGAACTCAGTCTGCTCAGTTGTGGTTTCCTCCAACGAGGCTCAGCGGCTCAGACGCGGGCAGAACAAGGCACACAGCTGGGTTCACTGGGGCAGCGGTTCTCAGCCCCAAATGAATGTTAGAACAACCAGGGAGCTTTTAAAAAAATACTGATTCCTGGGCTCCTCCTCCAGAGACTGATTCAGTTCACCTGCAGTGGGACTCAGGAATGGATAATTTTGAAGGCTCTCCGGTGTTGTTAAAGTGCTTTAGATGATGAGTTCTGAAAAGAGAGTAGGATAGCCAAAAAGAAGCAGATGTCTGCAAGACAGTAATACCGATCGAAGAAGGAAACTAAGCTGGACAAAAAATGAAGGAAGCTGGGAGAGAATTAATGAACAGTGAGAAATTAGGGTGTTCAATTAACTACAAGGAGGCCAAGGAATGATTATAGTGGGGATTCCTTAAACAGTTAACTAAAAGGATAAAAGTCTTTGGTAGGAGCGTGGGCATTCGCATTTCAGATATTTGAAGGATTTTTAAAGTTATTTTGGTGCAGAAATCTAAGATGTGGCCATGGGAGTGGGTGGCTAACCGATGTAGAAAAAAGAAAAACACTGCAGATGAGAAGGTCAGGGAACTGAGAGGCCAGGATGTGGTGTAGACCATCCCCCTAGATGCTGAGGTTGCCAAGAATCATCACAGCAGGGTGGAGCAGAAGACTTTGAACTAGGAATTAGGTCCACAGTGAACAGAGAGTGTGACAGGACACAAGCAGGGTCCCAGAGGCAACAGAGTTAGGGAAATCAGGCTGGGAAGGAGGGTCTCTGGGAGGCCAGAAGATCTTCATACAAATGGGCTGAGATTTGGGGTCAAATCTGTAAAAGAAGATAGGATTTATATTTCCAGTCATGGTGTCTCCCTTGCACCCCAGACTCACCCATCCAGAGGCATGCCACATATCTGTGCTGGGTATCTAATAGCCATCTCAGCTGAACAGGTCAAAAACTCAAATAACCAGATAACTCCCTTCACCCGCTCCTCCAAAACCTCCCAGCTTACTGAGTGGCACTTGTATCCTTCCTGTCACTCAGGCTGACACCATTCAGTGACCTTGACTCTTCTCTTTCTCCCATTTTCTCCATCTACTTTTTCCCACCTCTTCTGTGAACCAGCATTGTCTTTCTCTTAGAGTATTGCAACAGACTCTGAATGAGTCTCCCACTTTCACTCTTAGCCTCCTATAGTCTATTCACAACCCAGAAACCAGAGTACTTTTAAAAGCAAAGTACTTTTAAAAGCAAAGTCAGAGTGCTCCTGTAAGCAAAACCTTCCAATGACTTTCCGTCTCCCTCAGAGTAAAACCCAGAATCTACAAGGTCCTTCAAGGCCCTATACAATTTGGCCTCCTGTCAGTTTTGACCTCACCTTCTGCTACTCTCACCCTTGCTCACTCAGCTCCTGCCGCGCTAGTCTCCTCATGTTTAAGCTACACACCAGACATGCTTCCATCTCAGGACACTGGCACTTGCTTTTTTCTCTTCCTAAAATAGAGTCACGTGGCTTGCTCTACTTCATCTTCTCAGTGAGGCCTCCCCAGACCACCCTATTTAAAATTGCAGAGCTTCCCTGGTGGCACAGTGGTTAAGAACCCGCCTGCCAGTGCAGGGGATGTGGGTTTGAGACCTGGTCCAGGAGGATCCCATGTTCCGTGGAGCAACTAGGCCCGTGCACCACAACTACTGAGCCTGCACTCTAGAGCCCGCAAGCCACAACTGCTGAGCCCGTGTGCCACAACTACTGAAGCCCACGCACCTAGAGGCCGTACTCCACAACAGGAGAGGCCAACACAATGAGAGGCCCTCGCACCACAGCGAAGAGTAGCCCCCTCTCACTGCAACTAGAGAAAGCCTGCGCACAGCAACAAAGACCCAATGTAACCAAAAATAAATGATAAATTAATTAATTAATAAAAATGAAATAAAATTGCAGGAGGTGGCATCAGCAACGTGGAGGACTAGAAGATCCCAACACTTGTCTCCCTCCCCAAAATAGTAAGTAAACAACTACAAACTGATGAAAATAGCTCTGGGAAAGCTCTGGACTATAACAAAGAAGCAGCAGAAACTCTGCAGAGCTCAGAAACTGAGGATGGCCACACAGAAAACCACAGGAAGCATTTTACCTGCATCACCCCATCCCCCAGCCCAGAGCAGCCCAAATAGAGTCAAGCCAAAGAGACCTTCACCGAGTCACATTATAATCAACTCTCTAAAATCAAAAGACAATGAGAATTTTGAAAGCAGCGAAGAAAAAATGAGGTCATCAAATACAGGGGAACCCCAATAAAGCTATCGGCAGATTTCTTATCTGCAAGGACATAGTGGGATGATATATTCAAAGTGCTCAAAAGAA
This sequence comes from Grampus griseus, assembly GCF_964374135.1. NCBI lineage: Eukaryota > Metazoa > Chordata > Mammalia > Artiodactyla > Delphinidae > Grampus > Grampus griseus. Next base: position 78,025,006 of record NC_139007.1, read on the forward strand.
AAAGAAAACTGCCAAGGAAGGATACTTTACCCAGCAAAGTTATCCTTCAGAAATGAAGAAGAGACAAAGACTTTCCCAGACAAACAAAAGCTGAGGGAATTTACCACCACTAGATTTGCATTACAAGAAATGCTAAAGGGAGTTCTTCAAGCTGTTGCTAATCAGCTAATAAGGATGCTAATTAGTAACATGAAAACATATGAAAGTATAAAATTCACTAGTAAAGGTTTATATATATATAGTCAAATTCAAAATACTCTAAACTGCAATGGTAGTGTGTAAATCACTTTGAACTCTAGCATATAGGTTAAAAGACAAAAGCGTTAAAAATAAATATAGCTAAAACATTTTGTTAATGGATATACAATATAAAATGATGTAAATTGTGACATCAACATCAGATGTCAGGGGGCCACGTAAATGTGTAGAATGTTTTTGTGCAATTGAAGCTAAGTTGTTATCAGTTTTAAATAAACTTATAAGTATTACAAAAACCTCATGGTAACCACAAAGGAAAAACCTATAATAGATACACAAATGATAAAGAGACAAAAATCAAAGTATATCACTATAAAAAATAATCAATTCACAAAGAAAAATAGCAAAAGAAGAAAGGAACAAAGGAACCACAAATTAACCAGAAAGCAATTTAAAAAACGGTGTAAGTCCTTAACTATCAATAATTACTCTAAATATAAATGGTTTAAATTAAAAGACATAGAGTGACTGAATGGATTAAAAAAACAAAACCCAACTATATGTTACCTAAGAGGTACTTAAGTTTTAAGGACACTCATAGGCTAGAAGTGAAAAGATGGGAAAATATATTCCATGCAAAAGGAAACCAAAATAGAGCAGAAGTAGCTACACTTAGACAAAATAGACTTTAAGTCAAAAGCTGTAATAAGAGACAAAAAGGGTCTCTTATTTATATACTGATAAAGGGATCAATTCATTAAGAAGATATAATGATTGTAAATATATATGCATCCAATATCAGGGAACTTAAATATATTAAACAATTATTAATATTTCTGAAGGCAGAAATAGTGATGTAATAATAGTAGGGGACTTCACTACTCCTCTTTCAGCAATGCATAAACCATCCTGACAGAAAATCAATATGGAAATAATGGATTTAAACTACACTTTAGGTCAAATGAACCTAACAGACATACACAGACCATTTCATGCAACAGTGGCAGAATATACATTCTTCTCAAGCACACACACAACATTCTCCAGGATAGATCATATCTTAGGTCACAAAACAAATTTCAAAAAATTAAGAAAATTGAAAGCATATCAAGTATCTTTTCCAATCACAATAGTATGAAACTAGAAATCAATATGGGGGAAAAGCTGAAAAACTCACAGATATGGGGAAATTAAACAACAAACTACTGAAAAACTAATGGGTCAAAAAAGAAATTAAAGGGGCAATCAAAAAAATATCTTGGGACAAACAAAAGGGGAAATACAACATACCAAAACTTATAGGATGCAGCAAAAGCAGTTCTAAGAGGGAAGTTTATAATGATAAACACCTACATTAAAAGAAAGATCTAAAATAAACAACCTAACCTTACATCTCTAGGAACTAGAAAAAGAAGAATAAACTGAATCTAAAGTTAACAAAAACAGGAAATAATAAAGATTAGAGCAGAAGTAAATGAAACAGAGACTAGAAAGACAATCTTTTGGCCAACAAACTAAGAGTTGTTTTTTTGAGAAGATAAACAAAATTGACAAAACTTTAGTTAGACTAAGAAAAAAGAGAGATGACTCAAATTAATAAAATTATTTTAAAAAGAAGAGACATTACAACTGATACCCGAGAAATACAAAGAACCAGAAAGAATATTATGAACAAATGTCAACATTATGTTGACATATTGTCAACATATATGTCAACAAATTAAATAACTTCAAAGAAATGAATAATTCCTAGAAACATACAACTTACCAAGATTAAATCATACATATATGATGTATATGATATATATACTATATACAACTAATGAACTGTCTGAAAGAGAAATTAAGAATGCAATCTAATTTACAATAGCATCAAAAACAATAAAATATTTAGTTATAAATTTAACCAAGGAGGTGAAAGACCTGTGCACTGAAAACTATAAAACACTGATGAAAGAAACTGAAGAAGACACAAATAAATGGAAAGCTATCCCATGTTCTTGAATTGGAAGAATTAGTATTCTGGAAAGTCCATTCTATACAAAGTGATCTACAGATTCAATGCAATCCCTATCAAAATCCCAATGGCATTTTTCACAAAAATAGAAAAATTTATCCTAAAATTTGTATGGAACCCCAAAAGACCCAGATAGCCAAAGAAATCTTGAGAAAGAAGAGGAAAGCTGAAGAATTACATTTCCTGATTTAAAACTAATTCCAGAGTTACAGTAATCAACTTTGTTATAAAGCAGAAACTAACACACCATTGTAAAGCAATTATACTCCAATAAAGATGTTAAAAAAAACCAGAATGGTACTGGCATAAAAACAGGCACACAGACCAATGGAACAGAAGAGAGAGCCTGGAAAAAAAAAACCCATATACAATCCACTAATATTTGACAAGGGTACCAAGAACACACAGGGGAAAAGGATAGTCTCTTCGATAAACGGTGCTGAGAAAACTGGATATCTGCAGGCAAAAGAATGAAGTCAGACCCCTATCTTATAGCACTCACAAAAATTAACTCAAAGTGGGTTAACAACTTAAATGTAAGACCTGAAACTATAAAACTCCTGGAAGAAAACATAAAGGAAAAGCTTTTTGACATTGGTCTTGGCTATGATTTCCTGGATACGATACCAAAAGCACAGGTAACAAAAGCAAAAAAATAATACATCAAACTAAAGAGCTTCTGCAGAGCAGAGAAAACAATCAATAAGTTGAAAAGTCAATTTTCTGATAAGAGGTTAATATCGAAATGTATAAAGAACTCATACAACTCAATAGCAAAAAAGCAAATAATCCAATTTAAAAATAGACAAAGGACCTGGTTAGACATGTTTCCAAAGAAGACATACAAATGGCCAATATGTACATGAAAAGGTGCTTGACATCACTAATTATCAAGGAAATGCAAACCAAAACCATAATGAGGTAACACCTCATACCTGTAATAAGATGGCCACCTTTAATAAGATGGCTATTATTAAAAAGACAAGAGATAACAAATGTTGTTGTGGATATGGAGAAGAAGGAACCTTTCTACACTGTTGTTAGGAATGTAAACTGGCCCAGCCATTATGGAATATAGCATGGTAGTTCCTCAAAAAATTAAAAATAGAACTACCACATGATCCAGCAGTCCCGCTTCTGGATATATATCCAGAGGAAATGAAATCAGTATCTCAAAGAGATACCTGCACTCCCATGTTCACTGCAGCATTACACAGCCAAGATATGAAAACAACCTAAATGTCCTTCAGTGGATGAATGGATAAAGAAAATGTGAAATATATATGTGGTGGGATATTACTCGACCATAAAAAGGAAGAAAATCCTGTCATTTGTAACAACCTGGATGGACCTGGAGGGCATTATGCTAAGTGAAATAAGCCAGACAGAGACAGAGAAATACTGTAGGATATCACTTATATGTAGAATCTATTTTTTAAAAAGCCAATTTCATAGAAATAGAATATAGAATGGTGGTTCCCAGGGGCTGGCAAGAGGGGGAAATGGGGAGATTTTGGTCAAAGGATACAAACTTTCAGTTTTAAGAAGAGTAAATTCTGAGATTCTGATGTACAGCATGGTGACTGTGGTTACTAATACAGTACTGTATACATGAAAGTTGTTGAGTGCAGAACTTAAGCATTCACACCACCACCAAAAAAAAAAAAGAGTTAATTATGTGAGGTGATAAATGTGTTAATTATCTTGAGCTTAGTAATCATTCCACAATGTATCTCAAATCATCATGCTGTACACTTTAAATGTATACAATTACATTTGTCAATTATACCTCAATAAAGTTGAAAAAAATTTTAAATAAAATTGCAACCCTTGCTGCTGACACTCCTTTTCCCATTCCCTGTTGCACTTTTCTCATCGCCCTCATCCCCAACTAATTACTGATGCTAACATTATATTACATAATGTTTGTAACAAATTATATATTAAAATTAATTATGTTTGCAGTGTGAATTCCGCCTGTTGTTAACTGCATGAGGACAGGGATTTTATCTGTTTTGTTCACTTCTCTACTTCCTGTGCTTAGAACACTGTCAGAGACATAGGAGATACTCAACACATAACTGTTAAACAGATGAGCAAATACATGAATGAGGTAACCACTTAGAGAGATGAATCAGTGTCCAGGGTTCACCCAAAGCCTGTGGGATCTGATATTTGCAGGGGTGGGGGCGGGGGATAAGGAGACTTAGGTCAACGAGCATGAGGTAGAACCAAAGTTGTGATAAAAACTTTCAATCCTTGACTAGAGAGTGTGACTTTATTCTGCCACCCACCAGTTGGGGGAGTGACGAATATTAATGTGCACTTTCTGCTTCCATCTGCGAGGCAGACGAGGTGGGTAGGAGGTAAAAGAAATAAGGCAGGGGCTCACACAGAATTCTACTCTAAGAAAAATGCTTAAACATTTGCAAGCATAATGTTGTGCTGGGTGCTTCAGATGACAGAGAGATGGTCATGTGAATGTTATGGTTTGCTGAATAAAATGTGGTCTCAAAACATGAGTCAGAGTCCCCTAGAAAGTCTGGAATTTCTAATAATTACGTTTCCTCAGTGCAATAGAAAAACATGATCTCATCTCTCCCTATAAGCAGCTATGTTTTCCAGGGTAACAAAGCTCCAAATTTCTCTTAAGAGGATTTTACTGGAGGAGATAAAAGAAAACTGATGCTCATCTGCATTTCCCTGCCTAATGTCATCATTATTGCTTGGTTATAATTCTTAAACAGTCTCCTCCATTCATGATTTGTTGACCTTATTTAAGCTTGCAAAAATATTTTTAAAAGTCAGAGATTCCAGGAACCAAGCCCCTTGCATGATAAAGATTCTTATTACAACTGAAATGATGTGGGTGATACCAGTTCATCCCTTGGGATTTCATGTCCCAGTGAGCAAATCCATACCTTCAATTGGCTCTTGATCTATAGGAGACCAGCCGAAGTTTAAATACAGCAAAGAAGCTTCAATAGAGCCAAGGCTCAAAGACAGAAATGAAGCATTGGGCTGGCTCTTCTGGAGAGAGCGGTTTGGGGGAAGAAGAGAAAAAGAATTCTGGGTTTAGGGGTGTGTATGCATGTGTATGTGTATAGGTGTGTATAATATAAAGTTTAATTGGGCTACTGTCTACAAAAAATACAAATGGCTTTCAGTTAAATAGCATCAATTCAATTTTAAAAATCTAAAATTAAAATGTTATGCAGTGTGTGTGTGTTTATGATTTTAGAAGCCCCTGGTAGAGGTGAACCACAACTTGAGAGGCTGGGTGAGGTAGGCAGTGATAAAGCAGGTGACGATTAAACTACTGCAGGAGCTTTCAGAGGTCCTGACAATGCAGAAAAATCTAAACTAAAGGGAGCAAAAATGAGCTAAAAAGAAAGCCTCAGGAGTAGGGGATGGAGATATGTGATTTCCTGAAAGGTAAGGGTAGATCTGTAGGGGGTGGAGATCAAGGGAAGGGCCACCACGTGTCCATGGGCAGGTCCAGGGACCATAGGTCTAGTCAGATGCCAGGAGCAGTGAGATGAATGGTGCAGGTGGGACTGAAGCTAGACCCCCTTTAGCGAAAGATCCTGTTTGTCCAAAATTGGATTTGGAAGTGAATGAACTAGCGATAGGGTATTCATCCATGTATTCACTCATTCATACACTCAGTGAGCATCCAAGGCAGACTATTAGTTTGGTGGTCCACAGTGAGCCATTCCTCCCACCTTTGTGTAGTCCTCACATATTGATTCTGGGCTTAGCCCTGTGGCTGGCTGGGGCCAACAGGACATGTGCAATTATGACATAAGCAGAGGCTCCACTAGGTTTGTCCTCTTCCAGTGCTCTCTTGGGAGTCCTGAGCTGCCATGTAAGAAGTCCACCTACCCTGGTGGAGACATCACGTAGAGAAGGAGAGGCCCTGAGATTACAGGGAGCGAACTGAGGAGCCAGTGGAGAGGTAGAACCAAAGACCCATGCACATGGCTGCACTCAAGCCTTACTCACTGCAACAGCAGCATGTGAGTCAAGAAGACATCTTGGACATTCCAGCCTCTGCAGAGGTAAAGAGAGTAGAGACAAGACTTCGGCAGATCTTAAGAGGGTGAAATTGACATAAATGGTTGTAATCAGACGACAGACTGTGGTAGGATCTCCAAAGATGGCCCCAAAACTCCTCCCCTCCCAGTACATATATGCCCTTCCTCACATCAGGAGATAAGAGTTTATGCTTCCTCCCCTTGAATGTGGCATAGCTCTGTGATTGCTTTCACTAATAGAAGGCAGCACAAATAACCAGGGCTCCCAAGTTCTAAGGGAATTTGCAACTCTTCCTTCCTTCTTAGAAAGCTTGATCTTGGGACACACCCTCTCAGAACCCAGCTCCTACACTCTAAAAGCTCAAGCCAAACGAAGAGGACACCTAGAAGAGAATGGTGGGAACAGGGCCAAAGGTCAGAGCTCAGCTCCCGACTGACAGTCAGCAACTGCCAGCGTCGTAAGTAAGTCATCTCAGAAGTTCCAGCCTCAACAGCCCCCAAATGACTGCAGCTCCCTCCAACAACAGGAGACGCAGAAGTGCCATCTGGCTGATCTCAGTCAACCCTGAGAACTGGGATAGATAATAATTGGTGTTATTTTAAGCGACTAGATTGTGGGGTGGTTTGTTACGTAGTTTTGTGTTTCCAAAATCATGGCAGATAGTAATCTTTGGGATTTAGGAATGGGAATTTTGAATTCCTGAGAATTCTTGAAAATTCCTGAAATTATAAGCTATTTTTAATACTTCAAATATTCTTTATAATTTTATTCATTATTATGGATAGTTTAAAAAGTTTTAATAAATAAGAAACACTAAATTGAGTCGTATTTTCAAAGAGCTATAGCCTACAGAGAATATTCAAACAGTGGAAAATGCCAGCAAACAGTCTTGGGTGATATTCAAATAAATGTAATACTTAGATCTCCTAGCAAGCACTAACAAAATCATGGGTCTAAATAGCCAATTTAAGGGCTTATTTTGCTTCTAACACGTTATTCCTCGGAGCATCACTCACAGGATATGTATAAAATATACTGTGCATATAAACCTATTCATATGTATTTTATTTTCAAGAAGGATTCACCATTAGAAATAGAGCCACAAACCCACATTATGACCACAGCATGGCTAATTAGACTGTGACCAATTCTTTCCTATCTGTCCCTGTCCCAGTTCCCATAAGTGTTGATCTTTTTTTTCTGCAGTACGTGGGCCTCTCACCGCTGTGGCCTCTCCCGTTGCAGAGCATGGGCTCTGGATGCGCAGGCTCAGTGGCCATGGCCCACAGGCCCAGCCGCTCCACGGCATGTGGGATCTTCCCGGACTGGGGCACGAACCCGCGTCCCCTGCATCGGCAGGCGGACTCCCAACCACTGCGCCACCAGGGAAGCCCACGGTGTTGATCTTTATATTTGACTCCAAGTATGACTGTTTTCTGCTTTTGCTTTCTACTTGACATCAGTGGATTCCTTAGAACCAGTAATAGTCTCTAGGTTGTGTTCTTAAAAAAGTATGTTATTTTCTCCAATTTTCCTGATTTTATGACTGATTTTTCTTGGGATACATGATTCAGAAAAACATGTAAAGTTTCCAAGAAATGACAAGAAAGAAATGCCACATGGAAACACTAGCAGTAAGAGATAACAATGTCCATATTGAGCCTGAGTTTCCAAGAACTCAAACTGGTAACAAAACAAACATGGTTTCTACAGTCACCAAGCTCACAGATGAGCACTGAACAATGAACACCGAACAAATGAGCAGAGACATAACTATATGATCACAAACAACCATGGGTTCCACAACCACAACCAATGCCATTGCCCAAGTGAAGATGGGAAGCTGACAAAAGTAGATTCTATACAGACAATCTTGAGGAGAAGCCCCAGATCTTTGTACCAGAGCAGGGACTACAAAGTTACGGGCGGGTGGGAACAAAGTGAACTCAGCTGAGAAGGCATTTTGGTCTAGGAGCCATTAGAAGGGCCATTCACTGTGAAGAACATCAATACGGCCACCACCCTCCACCAACTGGAGCCAGTGTTTCGAGGCTACTGCAGCAGCCTTCCTACAGGGTGAAGGGTCTACTCGGTAAAGTGCTACAGGGAATCCCATTTTTTCAGTATCACTATATTTCCTTACAATTTACACCTTTTTTTCAAACCATTCCTTTTTCTTTATAGATATAATGCACTATCACAATTAATGCTACATTTCCTGTGATTTGTGGTCATTTCTCGTAAATTCTCAACAAATATCTCAGTTGATTCTAGTAATCAGAAGGAAAGACAAAGTTTCTTAAATAGGCTTCCAGCAAGCATATAACACCTTCCTTAGACATGCCCTGTTCACCAAGTTCACCACTCAAAGAGATGATTCGTTCCACCACTTGGATGCCTCCTGAGTTAATGACCCACCTGACAATAAAGATGGCACCTCTGTAACCCAACACCTGAGGACTTGGGAATGTTCTATCATGTGAACCCTTCTAGGCATTTGCTGTGGGTTTAATTATGTCTAAGTATAAAGTGTGATAAGAAAACGACCCGGTTAATTTAAGAGTTCCATCCGTTTACACTTTCTGACTACTTACAAAAATCCTCTTACACCACCAGGCAATTTCCCATAGGCAGAGGACAGATTTAGTAGTGACCAGAGCAGGACTTAATGCCATGGAACAAACTATTCCAGCCAGCTTCAATCATTCCTGTCACTAAGCCTTGCTCTCCCCTTGTAAAATGCTGCATGATACCCATGAGTAATCACCACTTAGGATTAATTGTGAGATTCCCCAAGATGTAAGTTGAATTGATGTGAGGAGAATGAACAAGAGGAAGAGAAGGAAATGGACAAAGAGAATTAAGGTGGTGGATTTTTTTTTTCCAACAATGGCTAGGGAATCTGACGCAATTAACACTTGCATGTTTTGAGATGTTAGCCTGGCTCTGTGAAATCATCTCAAAGATCTGACACAGCTAATGAAAATACCTTAAGTTTATACAATGAGTTGCTTTCCAAGAATGCCACATAATTCACAGCTGACCCTCAGAAGATCTGACACAGCTAATGAAAATACCTTAAGTTTATATGATGAATTGCTTTCCAAGAATGCCATGTAATTCACAGCTGACCCTCAGAACATCTCAGTATGGCAGAGGAAGGGGACAGAGAAACGAGTTGGTAACTAAGGAGCTTGCCCGAGGACACACAGGCAACAACACCAGAGGTTTGCTCTCCAGCTCATATTTCATGATCTTCAGTGCCAAGTGCAATCCTCCCAGTAAACAGTTCCCCCCGAAAAAGTGACTTAGAATAATGAATCAATTCACTCCTTCGCTTACCTCCAAATAATCCCATGCGCTTGGGGCTTAGAGAGTCCCCTTCCCTGCCTCTCCTGACCCTGCCCCGGAACATTAACCGTGATCAGAGGCTAACCTGAGAGTGAACTTGGGGGAAAGTTTAGGGGAGTCAGTTTATTTGGGATTTAACCAGATGAATTTCAATCTCAGTTAGACATCTAGGAACACAGTGATTTGATTCTCACACCTCATAAGTTGAATGGAATGAATTTTGATCTACCTACCTCTTCCTGGTAAAAGACTGGTGAAGGTGGGCAAAGGGGTTTCCAGTATTGCTGGCATGAATGTCTCTCAGGGAAAGCCACACAGAGCCTGGTTCTGAACACCTAAGTGCAAGTAGGGATGGAATAGTTGGATGGATTGGCCCACACAACATCTTTGATGGGGCCAGAAGGGAAATGGCACACTCAGGCCTATTCTAAACCTGTCCATCCCTTGGGATATCGTAGGCTAATACAAGTTATGTGCAAATGCATAAAAAGGAAGTGTTGGCTTCCATTAAGTGTCTTATCTTGCCTCAAGGGACTCTTCCCTTTCCCACACTTCCTACACTTGGGCTCTTCAGCTCAACCAAGCCAATCTATTAGCTGCTCCTCTACAAGATACTGCTTTGTTTTTCTAAGCAAGCCACGTCACAGACATCCCCCCTCCCAGGACCAACTACATAATTTGTAGGGCCCATAGCAAAGGTGAAATATGGGACCCCTTGCTCAAAACTCATTAAGAATTTAACATGCTAACTGCAGAGCAGTAAAGCAAGCAAGGGGCCCTTCTAAGTTTAGGGCCATGTGTGACTGTCTAGGTCGTGTGCCCACGAAGCTGGCCCTACTGCCTCCTCCTCCATTAGAGATAAGAATGTGCTCCCAGCAAGCTTTTTCAGATAAATCCAATCTCCATTCAACCAGAACCCATGAATTGATATGTTGATCTTTGTATTTATGTATTTTCTTATCAACAGGACTATAAAACCCTCTTTAAAAATAACCCTATTTAAAAATAACCCTGCCTTGGGACTTCCCTGGTGGCACAGTGGTTAAGAATCCACCTGCCAATGCAGGAGACATGGGTTCGAGCCCTGGTCCGTGAAGATCCCATATGCTGTGGAGCAACAAAGCCCATGAGCCACAACTACGGAGCCTGCACTCTAGAGCCTGTGAGCCACAACTACTGAAGCCCACGCGCCTAGAGCCCGTGCTCCACAACAAGAGAAGCCACCGCAGTGAGAAGCCCGCGCACCACAACAAAGAGCAGCCCCCGCTCACCACAACTAGAGAAAAGCCTGTGTGCAACAACGAAGACCCAACGCAGCCAAAAATAAATAAATAAATTTATTTATTTTAAAAGTAAATAAATAAATAACCCTGCCTTTTTATTTTTAAGCCCTCAATAGTACCTAGCGCAATGCTTTGTATATAGTAGGTGTCAGTGATGACTGTTTTCTAAAGAAAACTTCAGAACAATCCTGAGCTACACTCTGCCTCAGTAAGGTTTCTGTGCTTGGCTCCAACTCAAGCGGCAACACCACTCCTGCTTAGCAAGTGGCATCATATAAGCTGGGATCTTCAGGAGAGCTCCAGCAAAGGTTAAGGCCATGGGAGGAGGGCATGTTGCAAAGTATACCTGCACCTGGACTCCACTTAATAGGTCTGTAGAAAGAATGGTCCCTGCCAGGAAGCCAAATATTCGAGCTTGTTTGAACCTGGACTCCAGAGCTGTAGCAGGAAGAGGCAGGCATGGGGTCAGTAAACTGACAATATGGTTCCTCAGAGACACTGGGGGTTGCAGGGTGGGAGGGGGGATATGTCCCCAAAGTGTTTCACTTTTAAGCCTACATTCATTCTTGTGGTCATGGGCTATAACTTTCCCACTGAACTGAATGGCCAGGTCTCATCAGGGCGTATGTTTATACACTGATGTCAATCATTTCTTTTTTGTGTCCCTTGCTTGCTGCAGTCCACAGAATGGAGGTGATTCTTACTCCCTGCTCTATTGATGTTGGTTATTTTTATGACATTATTTTCTCTCATGCTTTGATACCTATCAAGTTCTCAAATCTGCAGTGAGCAGGGGGTTATCCCAGAATCAAAGCACAGAGCTGGTAACTTAGAAGAATGTTGATGGGAGCTGATACAGGTTATTTAAAGAGATTTGCCACCATCCATCATTCTTAGAATTTCTGACAATGATGTCCTTGTATCCAACAGCACCCTTTGTAGAAAGATAGCCAAATGCTTTGCAAATGCTGACTCATTCATCCTCCATCATGAGTGAGTTCCATGTTAACTCCTTCTGTCTCTGTTTGGCCTTAAGAAAAGCAATTAGAGAGAAACCTCATTTTTTGGGTCACACCTCTCTGGCATCCTCCATCATCCAATATGCAAATGAGAGCCAGGAACCTCTGAACGGCCGAAATAGATGCACCAAAGCCCTTACACTCTGTTCATAGAGGAAGCCGTCCCTTGGAAGCTTATTATTCTTACTTTAAACACTGCTAAGCTTGAGTATCTGGTTTCACAGCCCACAAAAGACAAAGTACTATAATGGTAGGAGGGAGAAGAAGGTGCAAGCAGGCAAAGTGACAGCAGAGATGAAAACACAAAATAGAGTCCTGGGGGTAAGGGGCAGTTTCTCATCTCCCAGAGTCTCATGCATGCCCACCCCTGCAGACACACTATGCTTTTCCCATTCAGGCGATATACTTTCACGGCCACCTACACATGCTGGGCTCAGTACCTGAGATGCCCTTTCCTAGGGTCTCTGGTCATCAACCACCTACTCATCCTTCAAGACCCAAGCCAAATATTCCCTCCTATGTGAGACCTTCCCATCACATTCGCCCACCTGTGCCACTGAATTAAATGTAGATCATAATGTATGTGTCTGCTTCCCTGGCCAAACTCAGCAGTTCCCGACAGCAGTGATTATTTTGCATATATCTTTGTATCCACACTGCCTCAAACATGGTAAGTGCTCCATAAATATTCGCTCAAAGAAAGAAGGAATTACCTATGGAAGTAGACAGAGTAAAAGAATACAGCAAACACAAGTCCCAGGGATTATCGCCCTGAAATACAGCATCTAGACTGAATGACAACCACACTGATTACAATAAATTATTTAGCAAAGGTTGAGATATGTTCCGTATCCTTTGTGTTGAAAGGCAAGTAAGTGTGTGGCATATCTTTGGAAAGATGTTGATAGTAACTATAGAAAAATCATTTACTTGAAACACCTCACCTGAGTTAATATTTAATAGGTGGGAAGCTACTATCAATATTATTTACTCAGTGTTTGAACCAAAAGGAATTGATATTTTTTAAGACAGGAACTTTGGCCCCTAGCTTCAAGCTTTCCTTCCCCCTTGGCCTAGCAAAGACTGGGTAGGAAGCATCTTGTCACCTCCCAGAGGTAGACTGCAGGTGCATCCCTTGTTCAAGTAATGGAAACAAGACGAGCTGACGTCAAAATGTAGCCATCCAGACAGGCGGCAACTGCAAACAAGAGGAAGTTTTCTGCTCCCAAGGTGAGGAGATTCTGTTCTCTTTCTTCTTTTGGCACAATTTTCTTTACTGTTCAGGCCTATGAAAGTAGATGGTGCTATAGAAATATTTGTTAATAACCATAATACTTGTCCAAACAAGCTATTTATGTTCTGCTTTTCAAAAAGTAAGCTGGAGAGGTAGGGTTGAGAGACGCATGTGAATACACGGGCTGCTTCATCCCTTAACATTTAACTGCACAGGATGACACATTTAAAATCCAACCCTAACCATGCCAGGAAGTAACAGCAAATAATAAAATAACAAATTCAGTATCTTTAGGGGAGGTGACAAAGCCCAAGCTATAACCATAGAAAGGCATCACCTTTTCACTGACCGTGTGACTTCAACTCAGTCACCTCCAGTTCTGTACCTTCACCTCTTGACCCTGATTTCCAGAGCCCAGGAGCAGGGGGGATGAGCTGAGCGGAGAGAGTGGCCACGCAGGGCCAGGGAAGCAGCACATCTGGCAACGTCCCCAGCACACCGTTCCCATCCTCAATGACTTTCAAGGTTAACACCCTTCTTTTCAAAGTCACAGCCATGGGCAGATTCATGGCAGCTCTGCAAAGCACACTCCCATTCTGAAAACCTGCCCACTGCCACCACTTTAAAAGGAAGAAATATGTTCATCTCTAGTAGGTTGTTAGAACCAAAGAACATCATGCCGGGCTGCAGCAAAGCCAAGGCAGGCTGACTGCATCTATAAGAAAGAGCACCTAGACACCCAGTTTCAGGGAAACAGCTGAAATTGTGAGAAGGAGAGGGGCTGGGGCATCTTAACAGGGTCAGAATGAGACCCAGACACCCCACGGATGCTCCCCATTCACCCCCAGTTACCAACCCAATGTGATCCCAAGGAGGGGCCTGGACAACTGGTACTGGCAGTGCTGGGCAAAGGCATTTAGAGTGTGCTATTATGATGGCCCTTCCCCAAATCCTCTAAAAGTAAGGAAAATAATACTTTAGTAAAGAATAAAAAATGCAATGATCAAAACCTTTTCACTCTAATACTATGACCAGGAAACCAGAAAGACAAGAAGAACAGAGAAGTCGTCCACAATCCCCACCTTTACACTGTTGCCTGAAAAAATATGGAATAAGAATATTCTATCAAGTGTAGTTCATGTAGTAGCAGATGGTGAGCAATGAATAAATGTCCCTGAAACAAGGGGGTGGAATTCATAGGCTAGCTCTCTAGATGTTCACTGGTCTCTTTTCCTAGGAACTGGCTGATACTTGCTAGCAGGAGTGTCTTAAAACAGTAGAATTGGGCTTCCCTGGTGACGCAGTGGTTGAGAGTCTGCCTGCCGATTCAGGGGACACGGGTTCGTGCCCCGGTCCAGGAAGATCCCACATCCCACATGCCGCGGAGCGGCTGGGCCCGTGAGCCATGGCCGCTGAGCCTGCGCGTCCAGAGCCTGTGCTCCGCAACGGGAGAGGCCACAACAGTGAGAGGCCCGCGTACTGCAAAAAAAACCAGTAGAATTGGAGAGGTTTAGTTTTTGTTTGTTACATTTGAAAGGAAGCTTAGAGTTCATCTAGTCCGAAGGCCCACTGTGCAGATCAGCGGGGAAGTTGCTCTCAGACGCCATGCCCCAGGCTCCACTGTGGCCCACGTTCCCATGCAACAGGCTCCCATCTGGGTTTGGCCAATGGGAAGCACTGCTTGGACGCTAGAAGGCAGGAGGAAGGGAAAGGCTGGAGTCCTATTCCTCACTTGCCATGTCAGCTGGAGGTCCCTGGCAGAGGCTGCATCTCCTCTGAGGCTCCAGCCCAGACAGCACCTCTCTCCACGGCCCCAGTTCCCTCAGGGAAGTCCTGACATGGGTTTAGCACTGGCCTGAGTGGCCCCAGTTTCCAGGCCCTGAAACACCAGCTTTTCCCTTTGTCCCTCCAGTCCTAGGGGTGATGTTTACTTTTCATTCTAATCTCTGATTGCCTTGTTGGCCAAGGTTACCGATTCCCTGGATGAAATGCCCCCCGCTCTAGACTAGCTAGAGTCGTTTCTTGCTCCCTGGCTCCACCTTGACTGGTATGCATAATATCTCAATCCTCTCCACAATATTTCTCCCAGGTATCTTTCTAAGCTTTACTTAAATGCTTCCAAAGACTTGGAACTCATTATCTCACAAAGCTTCCTAGTCCTAACAGATTGGGGTAAAAATTCTTCCTTATGCTGCCAAAGTATGTCTCCCAGTTACCTTTAGCCCTAAGCTCCATAGGCGGGTCCCTTTAAGCACTCTGCATCACCGTAGCCCACCCCACAGGTGTCCTCCCAGGCAAAGGCAAGGCTGAGGCTGAGTTTGTGATAGGATTTGAGGGGCGATTAGAAGGTCCTTATGAAATTCCACCACTTCTGATTCATCTTTTAAGGTTAAAACACTGACACCTCGAAGTGTCCACTTTATAAAAATACCACGTTAGCAAGAAAATGCATGAAGTTGCTATCATTTAAAAAACGTTTCGTAGGAATTTATTCTACTTATTTCCTTAAAACTGTTAGTTGAAAGCTGGGTCCTTTGGAAACAGTGTCTTGATGAAATAAGGGCTGGAAGAGCAGTAATTTGGGGGCAGCCAGGAGTCCTGGCCTAGGAAAGTGACCCAGGCTGGGCCTCTAAGCTGCCAAAGGGAAGCAAAGTCAGGGAAATAGAGAACAGAGAAAGCAGAGGGGAGGGATGCTTCCAAACAGCCTTGTCTGAGGCTGGTCCTGTGCCTCCTTGCCTCTGCCTCTCTTCCAGACCTTCTTCCCTCTACATTTGGGCAGACTGTAGCTTCAGAGCCATACTCACTGTCACTCTAACAAATAAAAAGAAGGAAAATGCCAATAAAATTATTATTTGCATTTACATGTGTGGTTCCTGCAAGCTTTCTCGTATCTCTTTGGTAAGCACGGCAGGACGTTAAAAGTGCAGCTCAAGAAGGTATTTTATCCAGCTGCCCTCTTCCCAGAAAGTAAACAGATAATAAAATAAATCTAATCAGCATTCCTTTTCCCTTAGCTGAAATTAAATTTTACTCATCATGGGTAAGTGGCTAATTACATGTTTAGTGTAAAGAAAATTCCGAGGACATTCCCATATTTACTTTCTTCTTGTGTCAATAGATGAGAGGATATTGGCATTCCGATGGAGGTGGGAACAGCTGGTTGCTGATGCCAACTTACGTTTTACGGCCTGAATTCAGAGCAAGACAAAGCAAACAGTGGAGACCTGGAATTAAATTGCCTTCAACCTCAAATCCAGGCAATCTGCCCATTGATTTGCAGCAAGTACAAGTGCTGATGAAATGGCTTCCAAACAGATTGATCCCTGGGATCCAGAGTGAAAAAAAAAAAAATTCTTGAGTGATTACTATGCATTAGGCATTTTTTATGTTGATTCTTCATTGCAACCCCAGGAGGTAAGTAATATTTTTATACTCATTTTCCAGTGATGGAAACCAAAATTTGAAAGGCTAAATAGCATCCCCAAGGTCAATCAGCCGGTGAGCGAGCACCGAAATCTGACATCGAAGGCCATACCTTTAACTGTGGCACTGCCTTTGCGGCCGAGTGGGTTCCTTTCCTGACATTTCACAGCTACCGTATTCTCACATCAAGGGAACCCAAGCATTCTGAGGTCTTATATCCGTAATGAAAGGTTCCCTCAAAGAAAACTCAAAATGGTAAGCTTAATCACAGCACCGGTCATCCCTCACCTGCTTGATCTTTCTTGTTTGGCCCTGTCCCAAGAAAACGTCTGGCTCCAAAGCCACCCTTTGGGTGACAGACCTCCCATATGGTGGCTTGCTTCTCAGTGCTATGTCACTCCGCTAAGCTTTCCAATCTGGAAACCACAGTTGTATCCAGCACACTGGCAGACAGAGCACTTTCTGCAAAGTGTTTAGAGAATGAAGCAGACTGTACAATTCACAGGCTTGTTAATGAGAGCTGTATGTTTAATTCCCCAAGCTCTGAGCAAGACCCGGGGGTATTCTTTTTTAACTCAGGAAAAACATAAATGCAAATAATTCCGTACAAACAGAACCGTCCTGAATCAGTAATGCTCAAATGAGCCTAAGCATAATCATTCCGGCTCCTGATCATTACTAATCGAAGCTTATGTTTACGTCATTACACTATAACACGCTCCAAACAAATGTGCTCCATCTCTGAAGAAGGTACTTTTGTCATCTTTTCTTTTTCTGAGTTTTATACATCCTAAGTCATTGTCAGCATCCTACCAGGCTTTCAATTCAATTCATTTTCTTTCTTTTTTTTTTTTTTTTTTTGTGGTACGCGGGCCTCTCACTGTTGTGGCCTCTCCCATTGCAGAGCACAGGCTCCGGACGCACAGGCTCAGCGGCCATGGCTCATGGGCCCAGCCACTCCGCGGCATGTGGGATCTTCCCGGTCCGGTGCACGAACCCGTGTCCCCTGAATCAGCAGGCGGACTCTCAACCACTGCGCCACCAGGGAAGCCCCATTTTCTTTCATAACTGCTTTTGAATTTTATCTGGAGACATAGTTAAATAAAATCTGCTTAAACCTAAAGACCTGAAATTTGTCACATGGAAATTCTAGATAATAAATAAAAAGAAACAAGTCAAATCACACCTTCTGGGTAATGCCTGCAAACATGGAAGTATTTCCCCTCCATTATGAAAAGTTCATCACTAAAAATATTGCTCAGCTATAAATGATCTCATCGAAACACCCCCCCAAATAGTTTCTCTTAGATTTGCCATAGAAGACAGAGGATGTGATACTTTTGTTTATGTTGACTGGGAGATAGAAGAGCTAATTTAGAGGATACTAAAGACCATAACAAAAGTCATCAACTTGTGATGGTACCAAACCCTCCCTGAAGAACAAGTAAGCTGATTCCCTCCTTGTTATGTTTCTGAAGTCCAACCCGGGACACAGGAATAAAAGGTGTCCCCACCTGAATTCAGACTGAAAGAAAACAATAGCTGGGTCTCATCAAAAATTATATTCTTATGAATGACTTACTCCGAGGGGAGAAGCTGGGTGGTGTGGGTACTGTTTTTGGTACCTAGCCAAACTGCAGCTGCAACCTCAGAGATTCCACCACAGTATCTTTTACATCACGCTGCCTGAGCCCACAAAATCTGGTATAGAAATGCAGGCGCAGGGGAGACAGTCCACAAGTGTCAGCCTTCCTGTGGATCTCTGTCCTCACACTGCAAGGACTCTTCCCTCATCCCTACTGGCACCTGTTCTTGTCTATAAACTAGTATGCAAAAATCCACAATTCCTTCCCAAAAGGCAGAAGGTGGCCTTTTGAGTTTCTTTCATTTGTGTAAATCAGTTATGATTTAGTGGAAGCATAGGTTATTCTCTACTAGTCTTTCCTGGCTCACAGGCCACCTCCTTATCCATTCTACTCTGCCCCCTCTGTCTGAATTTGGGTTGGCACACCTGCTCCTCCCCCAGGTCCAATTTCTCCATTTCCTCCCCTTCCCTCTCTCTCCTTGAGTTCCCCATCTGAACAAAGACAACAAGTTGTCTTATTGCTTAATATTTCTTGGAACTCTCATGCCCTTTTAAAAACTTCCATTGTTCAGGGGCTTCCCTGGTGGCGCAGTGGTTGAGGGTCCGCCTGCCGATGCAGGGGACATGGGTTCGTGCCCCGGTCCGGGAAGATTCCACATGCCGCGGAGCGGCTGGGCCCGTGAGCCGTGGCCGCTGAGCCTGTGCGTCCGGAGCCTGTGCTCCACAACGGGAGACGCCCGCGTACCGCAAAAAAAAAAACCTTCCATTGTTCAGTATTTGCAAATTTTGCAAGATATATTTGGGAAAGCCAGTGTTCTATTTCCAATACTGCCCCTGATTTTAAATATGTACCGGGGTGCTCCAGCATCTAGCAGAAATGAATCCCTCAACACAAGAATTATAGGTTCCCAAGCCCTAGGAACTGATAATGGGTTGACAAATCAAATTACAGTCATTTCTCCTATAACAATGAATACGTTTTCCTAACTCTCTTCATATTATGGAATTTCATGCAATAAAAATAAAATATAGCAGATGCTATTAGTGCTTCAACCATATACCTGCACCCTCATCGCTTTATAGCATGTGGACTAGACTTATCACAACCTGTTCACATGACTGCATTCCTTTGGCTGAGGTCTCTCTGGGCTCTGAAGCCCTCTTTGCCTGTCTGCATGGAGGACTAGGAATGCTGGGGAATTAATGCCTCCCAGCAGCAGCTCTAACCAATTTCTAACAGGAGTTGGGGTATTAGTGTCCCAGGTCCCTTGCCCCTCAGGTGGCATAAATCAGGAGTGCATGTTCCTGGAAATCCTTAGGTTTCCACAGAAGGATTAAGTTCCAGCTGCCACAGCTGTAACTGGCCTCACACACCCTTTGTTGGCTTTCTCCTCCTGTCTCATTTCCTCCACTTCCTTCCAGCATTTCCTTCTCCTCTCAATTAAACTACTTGCACTTGAGTTCCTGTCTTAGGGTCTTCTTCTGGTGCCCCCAGAAGAAGACACAGGGCTATGGAACAATGGGGCTGGGGCAGACACCCCAAACCTTTTCTGTTTTCTAAGTAATATACTACAAAGTAGAAAAACAGGAAGAAGGAAAATCAATAGCCCTATTAAAATGTCACCACAGTTGTAAACATCTTGAATTCTTAATAAATTAAAGAAAATAACGTAGGATTTGGCACATTAGCTTGACAAATAGCATGAATTTTGTTTCGTGGAAGTAGGTGTGTGAAATGTTGTGGCTTCTGAATTATGAAGAAGAGGTGGAAGAGATGACATCCTAATTTTTAGGATGAAATGATGTGACACCAGAGATGGATAGCTATGGCTCATCATTCTATATGTTTTGCTTCTACTTCAACTTAAATTAGAAATCCAGGTTTTAGTTTTTTGCCAGTTTCCTCTTTTCATTACACAAAGTTCTAGTCTGCTGTGTTGGGCATTAAGTCATCATCTTCAGTTCACTGGAGGTGCTTCTAAAACCGACTTAAAGTAGCTGATAACTGACAAACAAGTTATGTTAGGAGTGAGAATTTAATATAGGAGACTGATTAAAACTCTGGGGCAACTTCAGGAAGCACCTGCCACTCCTGGGGAGATGGAAAAAGACAAAGAAATGAAGCAGAGCCCAGGAGGAGCATCACATGACCAAACAGACTTCTGGGAAGAGGTTTCTCTGGCACACAGACTTTCCGGGCTAAACTCAGAAGAGTCCCTGGGAAACCAGCATGGTTGGTCATCCTAAAGGAAGTAGTGGCACCTGGCTGGGGGTATGCCTCAGGCACTTAGAGGAGGGACGCCACGGAGCTGGAACTCAGATCTCTGATCAGGAGGAAGCTGCCAGCTGGCACTCTGAGCTGGTAAAATCGGTCAGGTTCCAGGAGTGCAGGAAAAGACCGGAAACTGGAACCAAGCGCTGCTCCTCCAGGTTCAAGGTTCTCCCTCTAGCACCTTCATGGACACATCCCATCAAGAAGCAGCTGCCAAAGGGTGAAGTAGAAACATGGTTTCCTTCACAAAGCAGAGCATACGGGGTGGGTCTGGAATGAGAGCAACAGCTTAACAACCAGCACAGCCACCACGAGGTCCATGATGTGCTCAGCTCACCTTTCAACTTTCTTTTTCTCTCTCTCGCTAGCACTGTCTCTGATGAGGACTCCTTTAGACCTACTACCTACTCTCTCATTCTTATATATTTTAAAGCATTTCATTATTTTCAATTTCTCCTAAATACGTAAGATCTTTCTTTTTTGCTCATCACTGGAATTTTTATAACAAGAACTCTTATTCATGTTTCGATTGCCGTATTAAACAGTTTTTATCAACAAAACATGCAAGCTCAGGAGAATGGCATGATACACACTCACGGGAAAATGTACAAATGGGAACTGGGGCACTAGAGAGAGGGTGAGGTGTGTGTTGTGTATTGTGTGTTCCTCTGTGGGTTATTATAACCACCTGCATGGCATTTTCACTGTCAACTGGTGTTTCTTGGTAGTGTAGAGCTTAGTTACCTCGTGACAAAAAAAAATCTCATTTGAGCGAAGCTGACTTCGCATTTTGGTGATTCCACCCCCATGTGAAGGGGAATAAAATCACCAAAAGAACCAATTCATGCATTAGAGATGACATTTTAGCAGAAGGGTTGGTGTGAGGGCCAGGGCCACCTCCTAGGCCTGAAGTGGAGAATGAAAGGACTCCTTGCCTCATCCTACTTGGAGCTTCTCCCTGTGTCTTGCTGGGAACAGCTTTAGAGTCTCTCATCTCTCCCATTTACCTACATAAGCACTAAGACAATGTATCTCAGGATTTCCTTGAATACATCTTATGCATCTTTGTTTACTAACTCTGAGTAGATATGTAGGATTCACACATTGGGACTGTTGCATCTGTATTTCCCAGGAATTCTCAGAATACTTCAGCCACAAATACAGCCCCATCAGGTTAGCAAAATCAAGAATTCACGACCCAAGCAACACTGCCATGTGCCTGAACTCCCCACCTCAACCTGCCTGTGCTTCTACGCCTGCAGCCCACCTACTTCCCAGGGTCAGATAAGGGTCTAGTAATCAGACGAAAAAGCTAGAATCCTTGACTTGTTTTTTCAAACTACTTTTAAAAAGCATAATGTATTGCAATAAAGACCTTTAACAACTTTCATCTTCAAAGAAACACCAAATTATGTTATAATTTATCTGAAACTTTAAATTATTTCTGGGATTGTTTCATGTTTTCAGCCTCTCGCTCCACACACATTACTCACAATTCCTTAGAGGGTCTTGGATATGAGCTGGGCATTGCAAAATAGGTCACTGGCGTGCCCAAGCCTGCTTCCTGCAGCCTGAAAATGTTTCTATTTCAAATGTAAGCAACCATAAACTTTTGATTATAAAGACAAATTTTCAGAGGCTTCTGCTGCATGTTTGAGAAAACTGCAGGGTGCTGCTGTCCAGGGCACCCCTGTATGTCACAGAGGGCTGGTCATACCAGGATTGCCATGAGGTCTATATACGAAATGTCATCACCATTAATTTGCATTTAGCTTTTAGTTAATGATGTATTCATCGGATGGGCATTCACTGAACCAGGAAACAAATATATTTCTGCCTTGAAAAGCACCAAGAATCTGAAAGAACTTTAAATAAGTTTCTCCCAGATCATTCTTCCATCCTGGTGGAGAATATTTTCCACTTCTTCACAAGCAGGTTTCCTTCTGGCTTTGTGCTCCTTGATTTTTACCCATGGCAGTCAAAAGCCCACCTGGGTCTTATGCCTATACTGTCGATCAGCCACAATTAAGGTAAAATCTGGGATATGAAAACAATTCCCTAACCACAAGACAAAGGGGTTTAGGGACCGCTCACACTCAGCCACAGAAACCACATCTGGCCCTGCATCAAGGACAAATTGTTGATGCCAGCCAGTTCTGAATCCTTCTAAGACTAAGAGTTCCTCCCGGACCAAACATCTCAGACAGGTTCTATTTCTAGTTCTTTTAAAGGTAGCAAGAAGCTCCAACCACCACTTAGAAATACTCAGTGGGCTAGAATCCTTGGAACAGGCTCAAAGGCTTTTGGGTAGGAAATTCACCGAGCACCATCAAATTGGGATGCTGACAGCATAGCATAAAACTCTTTCTCTACCCTCCTTGCCACCCTATAGTACAAAGTGGTGTGAACAATCTGGAGGGGGAGAAAACCTCCCCTCCTTGCCCATGCTGGTGGTACACCCCACTCCCCATGAGAACCACAGGTTAGAGCCTACCCTCCACACTAACCAACAATCATACTCCACTCCCAACGTGAACCACTGATCTTATCCCACTCCTTATACCAAGCACTGGTCACTCCAAACGCTCCATACTAAACTGAGAATCCAACTAATTCATTCAGGAAGAATACATTAGTTCTGAGTATACTACATGTGGTGGTTTCTTTGTTTATTTGATAATTTCATCTTATTTTAACTCAGTCCAAGAACACATAAGCCTGGGGCTTCCCTGGTGGCGCAGTGGTTGAGAGTCTGCCTGCCAATGCAGGGGACACGGGTTTGTGCCCCGGTCCGGGAGGATCCCACATGCCGCGGAGCGGCTGGGACCGTGAGCCATGGCCGCTGAGCCTGCGCGTCCGGAGCCTGTGCTCCGCAACGGGAGAGGCCACAACAGTGAGAGGCCCGCATACCGAAAAAAAAAAAGAACACATAAGCCTCACGAGGACAAGGACCCTGTTTACCTCAGAGCTGCTCCCCACTGCCCGTCCAGCACAAGACCTGTCACAGAGTAGATCCAATAGTATTTGCTGAATGAATGATGTAAATGGAAGAAGAAAGCATGCCCTAACACAAATCATTCCAAATGTGATTTGAGCTATTAACACAAAATCAGTCTAGGTTAAAATCCTTTTCAATACTAAAGGCATATGCTTTTCAAAAATACATGAAATTTTTAGTCTCTCCTTGGAAAGAGTTTGAAATCATTTCTAAAATTTACCAGTTCCACTGCGATCTGTTTTGTATGTCAAATTGTGATCCTTATTCCACTTTTTACGTATATCAACCATTATATCACAAAGTTATATACGATAACGCGCAGTACCAAATGTGGTATGCCTCTCTTCTTCCTGGACCCCCTATCTGAGGGAGGCACGAACACATCTCTCAGAAAGTTTGTCTCAAGGAGAAGCTCCATGCAGGCAGGGACCTACCTTTTTTCACTAGATCACCATCACCAAACATATTGCCAACACACAATAATAGATAGTCAATAAATATTAGATAAATGTATGAGTTACATGTGTCCAAGCAATTGCTTCTTTTCAGATGCCTTTCCCCACTGTGAAAGACCTGAGTCTTTTTTTATTTAGGTTAAATCCAACTTCCTCCAAGAAGCCACCCACCCAGCAATAATCTCTACTTTCCTTATTGTCTCATAACATATGTGTACCTATCAAATTAGACTGAGAGCCCCTAAATGACAAGGACTTCCCACTTTTTAAATTTTTATTTACTTCACAGTGTTGAGTACAATGCTTTAATGTGAAAGGGGCTTAATAATAATAACCGGTGGCTTTTATAAAGATCTGTTTTAAGTGATGGGCCTTGAGCTATTTTAAGAGCTTTCCATGATGAATTCAATTAGTTCTCACCACAACCCTATGAGGTAGTTAATATCAAGATCCCATTTTACAGATGAGGAGACTGAAGCCCAGAGACACACAGATAATAATTGGCCATGATTCAAATCCACATGTTCTGCCTTCCAAGTCTATCCTCCTTAACCAGTAGAAAACAAAGCACTACCTCTACAAAGCCAGTTAGACAGTCATTGACCAGTCAGAGCCTACAGGGTCAACCAACCTCATGCCCACAAGCATAAAGAGAACATACAAAGACACAAAGCAGTAATGAACAGGCAGTGCCTATAACCCACGTGGCTACGATGATAAGTAAGGAAAGTAATAGATGCCTCTTGTGTCATTGGAGGGGTGCTTCTGGGGTCTCCAAGAAGAAGATTTTACAAGGTTGTGAAATATTTCCATTAAACACTTCCTATCCTCTTACCAGTCTGATAAGAGGGTACACATCCATGCACAACTGGATTTTTCTTACTTTCATCATTACACAGTGCGCTTTAAGATTTTTTTCAATATTCACTTATTTTAATTCAATATGAAATGTCTCTAATAACTCAACAAATAAATAGGAAGTGCTGTTGGACACCTCCTTTTTACAGACTTTGGAATTAATCACGAGTTTTGCTCTTCTTTGTGAAACATGCTTTGCCATCTTGAAATAAAGGAAAATTGAACAGGTCACTGATTTTTATTGAGCCTGAACTGTCACCTAAACAGCTTGGACTTGAACATGCTTGTGTCTATCAAGTCCTCAAACAGCACTAAAATGCAAGTGTGCTGCTTCTAAGTCGTTTCACTTTCAGTATTATAGGGACACATAACGATGGAATTTACCTACACTTTACAGTGATCCTAGAATACTCTGTGTAAGCGACGTGCAGGGTTTCAATTACAAAGAGATCCTGGGCAAGCACATGTCAAACGTTCGCGTTTTCATTTATTTTTGACTGATCCCAAATATCGGCCTCATGTAGTGATTTATAACGGGATAAAAATATCTGCTTCGTGGGTGTGTGCTGAGGATTTAAGAAGATGACACATGCGAAGCATTTTACGTGAGTTTAAATCACGTGTGCTACAAGGTTGACACGAGAGACAGAAGCCTTGCCTGTCCAGGCCTCCCCTCCTCAGCTGCTGTTCTTCTGAGATTTGGAGAGACGCCGGGGTCTGGATGTATCCCTCTGAAATGATGAGTCTACTTCTGTTACCATCTTATACTGTGCGTTCTCCGGGAGAGGCAGTTTTGCAACATCTATGAAAATTAAGACATACATCCCCTCGGTCCAAACAAATCTGCTTCAGATAACTTATGCTCTAGCTCTATTCACTCCTGAGCCCAAAAACGTATACACAGACTCGTTTGTAACAGCGGCCAAATGTCCAGCAATACGGGATGAGTTAAATAAAGTGTGGCTCATCCAAAGAGTAGAGGGCTGTACGGACGTGGAAAGGATGTGTGATGGACTTGGCACCTCACGGAGGTAGACTGATAAATGGAATGAGTCACCAGCCAAACCGTACAGAGAGGACGCTCCGTGGGTGTTTTTTAAATAAGAAGAAACATACATATAAAACTGGTATGTGCACAGATTATTTCAGATAAGATTTCCAAGAATGTGGGAAGAGTGGTTACCCATGGGAAGCAGAACTAGAGATTGGGATCTGGTGGAAAGATCTATGTACTTTCATTATATGCCCTTTTGCACTGTTTGAATTGTTTTTACCACACCGAAGTATGACATTTTGAATTAAAAAACTGGACAGTTTTTTTTTTTCCTACATGATTAGGATCAACATTCACCAACTCAGCAGAGTGACTGGTGGCCAGTACTTGCTTCCAGGCTTCCATTCTAGATGAGTGTAATGTCAAGCCATAGGAGATGGACCAGGGATGCTGCTTTCTGATGGGACAGACAGATACACACACACACACACACACACACACACACACACACTTTCAACTGGTCTGTGCAAAATCCCGTGATAAAGTTGCTTGCTGACCTAAACAGTCATACTTTTGGGGTAAGGTGTGTCTACGTGGAGGGAAGTTAAAAGCAAGTAAAGTGGGAAGATTCCCCTGAAACAGCCTGGCAAAGAATATATAGTTTGGGGGCTTCCCTGGTGGCACAGTGGTTGGGAGTCCGCCTGCCAATGCAGGGGACACGGGTTCGTGCCCCGGTCTGGGAGGATCCCACATGCTGCAGAGCGGCTGAGCCTGTAAGCCATGGCCACTGAGCCTGTGCGTCCGGAGGCTGTGCTCCGCAATGGGAGGGGCCACAACAGTGAGAGGCCCGCGTACCACAAAAAAAAAAAAAAAAAAAAAAGAATATATAGTTTGGGTAAGCTGGAGCTTTTATCATCACTCAAAACACACCTCACCAACACTGCCTAGACGTTGTGTGCCAGGCCATAAAACAAAATTTGTATAGACAGAGCATTAAATTTTTAATAATGTGCATTTGTTGCTATGTTTCATCTCATAGACATTGGTGTAAAACACTTAAGGAAGATGTCCACATTTTAAAAACCTAAGAGTGTTGCATAACTTAAGTCTCTAATTATACAGGAATGAATTATTAAGTGAAAAATGTAATTAGATGTTTAAAATGTTACTGATAGCTCACACTAACAAAACAAACTGCGAATTATATTTTTTAGCATATGATTCAGGCACCACTTTTATAGATTTAATGTCCTTGAGGAATATCAGATGTCCTCAAGATTTGGAATTTGATTTAACTGAAAGATATAGGGAAAACTTTGTAGCCAGACAATTCCCCATTGGCTCCATATCTAAAGAGGATCAAAAGCATGTGTTATTCCAGCTAAGGTTAGCAATAATTTATGCTGAATAAATTATATGCAGTTTAGCCACTTTCAGCCAGGGGCACAAGAAGAAGTTATGCAATGCAAAAGGCTGCATACACCAGCATGTACTAGCATGCTGGGACCAAACCAGGCTGGGACCGTAAAATGTGATCCAAGCCCAGTTTGTTACTGGCTGGGTGCAAAGCCAAGTCGCTGGCTCATCTGGGAGCAGAAGCACCTTCCCAGTTTCTACCCACTCACCTTGCCTAACCTACCCCTCGCCTGGCCTGACCTGCAATCGTGAAGTATAGAAAGCATGCCTTCAAAATAAAATGGAAAAGTAATGCACCATTTAGAAGTAAAAATAAATACATGTAGATGAGAGATGCATGCTCAAAAAGATGCTACTGATAAAGGCGACAAAATGTAATTAATTCTCTAATGAATGGAGAATGGATTCCAGATCTAGGGGATGTCTATAAATGCTGAGCCAAAATGTTTGCACAGAAGTGGCAGGGAGCCTGAGAACAGTTCCAGAAAGATCCGCCCAAGAATCCCCTTTCAGGAGCTAGAGTTACATGGGGACCAGGAGAAGGTGGGTCTGGCTCACTGTCCTTGTCCTTTCTTAGAGAACCAAGCCCACATACACCTTTCCATGATTGAGCCAAACAAAGGCAAGACCCTTATTATAGGAACGTGGGCTTAAACTGTCTAAAAGGCAAATGCATTAGTATGTTCAGTCACCTTGCGAGTTAATGACTAGACACTTAGAGCACAGGGGATCATTATTCCAGCATATCATCAGTGAACTTTCCAGAAAAGCTAATTAAGGGATCCATTAAAATGCTTACCAGAAAGTGAGGGTTTATCACAGAATCTCATTCGCATTTGAAGAATTTGCAAGATTTTCCCTTTGCATACTCCCACCACCTTTCATTTCCTTTCCTGTGATCTCTAAAGATGAGCGAAATTAATTAGGGAGATTCTTATTTTCCTTTTATCATAATTAAGGTATCTCATTATTTCCCCCCTTTTCTAATAGTGTTTGCTATCAACCTAACATGGTAGCCCAAAAGAACTAGAGGCTGACAAATACTATTCAGACATTCCTCTGTTTACAGTAGCAGCAGGCCACACTTTCTCAGAAAATTCTGTTTGTTTCTTTTACATCAGAAGTTGTTCTTAGATCGTTTTTAGGTCTTTCAATATCCTTCATTGGTGTCCTCCAAAGTGAGGTACACACAGGGTGGGGACGGCATTCATCCAGTAGAGCATGGGAAGATATACTACGCCTTCTCTTTACGTTTCTTTTGTTCCCTCATCCGATGGTAATTTATATTTTTGTCTGTGTCTTACAATAAATAAAACACCTTACATAGCAATACTTACATATCATTTGTAAGTAAAAATAAATAACCATAAAGGAGGCATGTGGATTCAAAATGTTTTACAGATGAGGTGAGCAGTCAAAAGGGGCCCCCGGGCCAGCCTGGAGGACCACAGCATCAGTTCAGGACCGTCTGGCACATGCTGTCCACACCTACATGGAGTCCCTGCCGTGCACACACCACTCAGACTCCACATCCGACAAGAATGAAAGGTAGCTAGATTCCCTAAAGATTCAGAGTCATCTGTGATTTAAACTTGCTCATCTTGTATTCAGGAATCTTAAGGGATGAGCAAGTAAAATTGCTCAATAGGCCCAGAGGGATTCTTTCCCCTGAACTGAGGAAACTACATAAAACAAACAGAAAATGCCAAACGAACCTGTAAGTTTGATCACTGAATGCATGGATCCACAATCTAGCCTTCCTCTTTCCCCAAAAAGTAAGGTCTGAATTAGCACCACCTTTTCTTTTTAACTAATTCTCTCGGGTTTGTTTTTTTTTTTTTTTCAGTGA
This sequence comes from Grampus griseus, assembly GCF_964374135.1. Taxonomy (NCBI): domain Eukaryota; kingdom Metazoa; phylum Chordata; class Mammalia; order Artiodactyla; family Delphinidae; genus Grampus; species Grampus griseus. The sequence continues at coordinate 78,053,996 of NC_139007.1, forward strand.
TAAAATAATATGTGGCTGCCATAAAAAAAAAAAAGATAAAAAGAAAGAAAATTGCCTGCGATGGCATTTTTTTTTTAAATCAAAACTCCAGAGTTAAAAATCTACTGAGAAAAATGTAGCATCATCACAATGGCTATATCTTGTCCTAATAAGACCGGACTGAAAGGGACAGTCACTGTCTGTCACACAGTGGTAAACTTTGGGGACCAACAAGGTATCAGACATCAAATTCTACATCAATGAATAACCCCTGATGAGCACATTTCTATGTCAGTCCTCTCACAGAAGACCCTGGTGACTCTTGACAATGACAAAATCTTTCTTAATACTAAAAGTATTTCCCCTTCCCTTAATCTTTGTGTTCACTACACTACCAACTATTAACGGAAAATTGATTTCGTTATTTCTGATGCTTAGTCTATCTTATCTACGGAGAAGTCAAAGGGAATCCCTATGGATGCAGATGGAGGGAACCATTCCTTACACATTTTTGTATATGATTTGGAAAGCCTAAGAAAAAAGACAAATCACAAGAAAAAGAAATTTGTGTCCTGCAGAGTAAAACTCAGTACCTGGAAATTTCACTGCAGGAAGTTGAAATTGACAGATAGAAACTAGACCAGTTTCATAATATCACTTCACAAACTCACAGTGAAAAACTCTTCTGAAAGTCTAGCTCTATTTTTCACAAATATAATAAAATGACAGAACTCAAGGGCATTAAGAGGTCATCTTTTCCAGCCTCCTGCCTCGGGCAAAGGAACACTTCACCAGACAAGATAAATGACAGCACCATACTGTTTTGTTTTGCTTTGTGTTTTTTAAATATCCAGAGATATTCAAATTGCTCTTAGTTACTTGACCAGTGTCCAATTAGCCTTTTAGTCATAGAACTTTTAACTGGACTCATTGTAATTTAGACTCATTTTCTTTTGTTCAATTCTCTATAAAGGATGAATTGATGATTGGTATATTGTAAGAATATCCCTTGATATACTTGAAAAGAGTTTCTGCCTTCAGTTTCCAGGAGTATGGTGAACTAGATACTCTAGCCAAACTGTTTGCTACAAACAACTAAAAATACTTAATGAAATCTAAAATCTATCTTTTAACCTGCATCAATGAGTTGATAAGAAAATAAGTAATACTCAGAAACCAAAATCCAGGTCAAAGCCAGACTCTGAATGAACAGCAGAGCCCCAAAACTCATTAGTCAAACCAGATGAACTTGAACTTGGTCTTCAAGGCCTCCGGGTACTGGGAACATCACACAAAGCCTAAGGTGGAACATAAAATAGGAGATACACACTCCACCCCACACAAAGATACAACGCCAAAGGGCTGTATCCTCAACATAAGTAAACCAAAAATAAGTCCTCCACTCTCTAGGAGATCACAAGGAAGATTATGTCTTGAACTTCAAAGCTGGAAAAAAAATCTCCCCTGCAAATTTTTAACTGCAAAGAAACCCATCTCAGGTGAGCTTGGATTTCAAAATTGTACAATCTGGCATTCTGGAAAACTAACACTTTTATTTTAAAGGGATCCCAGGTTGGCCATGCCCTCTAAGCAAAGCATCTGGCTAAAGAAAATATAAATCATCTAAGAAGGACAGGACACCAGCTTCAACACAGATCTGATAAAGTTCCTACAGATATGCACCAAGAAAATATGGACCACAGGGAAGCCACCAAAATATCAAGGAAGCAAGACACCCTAATTGTGGATTGAGTTTCTAGAAGACAGTAGGTTTCTAGTTGCATACAAAGATGAGAGGAAGGTAATAAATTAATAAGTATTAATATTTGTTGTCTGATAAAATATAGCATGACCATTTTTTAGGAGAAACAAGCTTTACTACCACCAAATTATAGGAATAATTTCATACGCAGATTGATACATAAAGGAGGCTTGTTTATCTGTGGGTTTGACGATATCTTCATTAACAGTTTTCACTCTATCCACTCATGCACATTTATTGCATGCCCACAAAAGATGAGGGACCAGGTAGACAGATGTGGAAACACATGGTCATTTCCCTCCAACAGCTCATAACCAAGTAGGAAAAATAAGAGGCAGTAGTTAGTAGTTTCCTTGTTTTTCATTTGCTTAGTTTTCTAAGTGTCTATCAATTTTTTTCATATCTTATCAGATCTAAAAAATTCACCTCTGTATTATTTGCCAAAAGCTCAAAATTATCATACAAGCCATCATTACTATTTTTTTCCTAACACCCTTCCATGCAGACCTTTCTGTCCTCCTGATGATGCATTGTTTGGAAATATAAGCATGTGGTAAAATTATAAAGAAAAGCCAGGGAATGCTAAACACAAAAGCTATTGGTTATATTTGGAAGGAGAAGGAAAAGGTTCGTACCTGGCGGAATACAAAGCCGACTACAAAGGTACTGGTAATGGACTGACTGATCTGTAGGTTCTCTGTCATCCTGAGACTTGTTTCCCCCACTTTCCTGTGGCCTTGTTCTTGGGCCCCCAATCATCTTCTTTCATGGTTTCTGCTCTCACTTGCTAGAGTACAGTATCATTTAAATATATCTCTATATGTTTAAATACATATGCCATATATAAAATACATATTTAATAAGAAATACATGTTTTAGTTCTTTCATATCAGGAAATTCTCTTATTGTACCTTCACACATGACAGTTTGGCTGGGTACAGAATTCTATTTGATAATTATTTTCCCTCAGAATTTTGCAGGTTTTCTTGCATTCAGTGTTCTTGTTAAGAAACCCAATGCCATTCTGATTCCCAATATGGTTTTTTTACTCTGGAAACTTTTAGGACCTTCTCATTTCCCCTGTACCCTGGTATGTCATAATGAAATGCCTTCATTCATTCTTTATTCGTTCATTATGCTGGATACTCAATAGGCTTTTTCAGTTGAAAGATTCATGTTCTACAGTTGTAGAAAATTTTCTAGTATTAGTTCATTCATATTTCTCTCACCTCCACTTTCCCTCTTCTCTACTTTTAGAACTCTTATTAGTGGCATGTTAGAACTCTTGGATTAATCCTCCAATTATTGTCTTTTCTCTCTTACTTTCCATCTCTTAATTTTTTGGGTGCTTTGTTTTGTTCTGCTCTGTTTGGGGGAGAATTCCTCAAGTTTATCTTCGAATCATTCTATGGCGATTTTATTTCGGCTATCATATTTTTAATTTCCAATAGCATTTCATCCTCTCTGGTTACTCCTTTTCCACAGTCTCTTAGTCTTCCTTCATATATGCAGTATCTCTCCCTCTCTCCTGAATTAAATTTCATTTTAGTTTTCTAGATGTTTTTATCAGTTCCCTGCCTTGCATCTATTTCCTCTAAAGTTCCCTTTTTTCACTTTGTTTCAGTCTCTCTCATTTCACAGATCATCTGTCTCAAATGAGTAGTGATTCTTGGCTGTCTACTTTTATTTAAGACTGAAGCCCTCAAATCTAAGTGGAAGCTCTAGTTGACTGGACTGGGCTTGCTGAGTAGCAGTTTTCACTATAGTGTGATGGGCTGTTAATATAATCTCTTCATTAGACTAACTACAATGTCAATATGTAAAGGTCTTTTCTTTATGGTCATATTGTTTCTCCACAGAAGAACCTATCTTCTTCCCTGGTTGGATTTATGTGTGTGTGTGTAGCGGGTGGGGGCAGAGGAGGTTAGGATAAAATGCCTGACTTCCAGCCTGTTAGTAGCAGAGTAGGGGAAGGGACCTAGAGGTCAGTTACAGACATTCACTTCATTCCTTGTATTTAATTATCCACTTCATCCTTGCCCTTCCCTGTGCCTAGTTGTCAATAAATTCTAATCCTCTCTGGTTTCACTTATCCAAAATATAAACCTCTCATCTCCCGCTTGTGAAAGTAGTCAACTGGATACATAGGATGGGGCAGCACACAAGGAATCCAACCACTGTATATACAGACTTCCTGCCCCTCCCTTCTCCTGTTTTCAGCCTGGTGCCTCGCCACTCCCTGCCATCCACGGTCCCTAGGGCCTCAACGTGTTCACCCTCCCCAAGTTATGGGTTGCTTGCTCCTCACGGGCTCCCCTGTGAGGACCCTTGGGATTGTCCTTTCCTCTACTCTGCTCATTCAGCTGCAGCTCCAGGCTTCTGGAAATAGTCTCTTATTTGCTGGTGTCTCCATTCATCTTTTTTTAGTGTTTGTATGTTTACCCATTTTTATTCCTTTGCTGCCATTTTAATTGGATTTGGGGAGGGGGGGAAAGGAGATAAATATGTGTGGACTTTCTGCCATGTTTAACCAGAAAGAGTTGAGTTGAACTTTGAACGGCCTGGGTGATAACACGTACCCATCATATTGTTCAGACAATCTCTCAGACTACCCTTAGCCTATTGAAATATCTGGCTCCTATCAGCAAAGGCAGACACTGTGACTTATCTCTGTTGCATTCTCAAGTCCTACAACAGTATATATTTGTGGAATGACTTAAATTCAGATGGTTTAATTCTTAATCGTCTACAACAAAATCATGCCTACCATTTATTTGTTGAGCACCCTGAATATGCCAAAACCTAGTCTAAACACTTTACAGATATTATTTTATCCAATTTAACCCGAATGACAGTGCTATGATGTAGATACTATTAGTCATGTTTACAGATGATAAAATTGTGGCTCAACTGAGCTAAATGATTTGGTGACAGACATACAGTTAGCTAAAGTGTGACCAGCATTCATATCTCAATCTCCCTCAAGCCAAAGACCTTGCTTGTTCCACCTGACCACACTGCTCCCCACCAAAATCTGACATCAAGAGGGAGTGGCAGCAACACTACCTACACACAGGCATGGCATGAAAGGGCTTAAGTCCAGAAAGTATTACCAAATAGAGATGGGATGCAAAGAGAGGATCTGAGCCAAGGTTAAACGTCGTTGACTGCTTATCTGAATTTGGCAGTTCAGAGTTGAAAACTACTTTTCAAACCCCATAATTAATATGTGTTGCATATGGTAGTTCTGAAAGTACTTTCCAACACATTATCTTGTTTAAACTGCTAAACGAAATGATCGGAAATCGACTAGATGTGAATAAGGTGCTTTTAAAGTCCTGAATGAAGAGTTTTTGAGCGGTATTTTTATTATGCAGGTATATTATATTTCAAAAGAATATCTGAGTAACTAATATGACTAAAAATAGAGAAGTAAAATGCATACTGATTAACACAGTGAATTAAGTATCCCCAACTGTAAGTATGATTCAACATCATATTCCCCAGGAAAATATTTGGACTTGGAATTATCCATTGAACAACATATTTTCATTCAAAAGCATATTGAAATATAAGCAGCTCTCACAACGCTTGCTTTTAGAATCATCAAATTTTGGCTTTGTTGAAATTACTTCTCCCATGGCTTCAATTTTTTCTGCATACACAATTTCATACCCAAATTGTGAAACAAAAACAGAATTTGTCTCATGGCAAAGGATGCCATGCAACTAGATTCAACATATTTTGAAGCCCGACTATAGATGAAGGTCTGTGCTAAGCATTCTAGCATATTTAAATCTGAACAAGGCATGTTTCCAAACATCAAGGGAGGAAGCATATACGTGCAGCATAATACAAGGCGGGCGTGGGCAGCACTGCACTGGATATAGACACGTTTGCTATGGACGTTCAGAGAAAAGGGAGCTATGGGAGTTGAGTGGACGAGGGGCTTATGAACGGGCCTGGGAAGCACGGGGGCCCTCAGTGGGCAGGAGTGGGAGCAAAGGGCATTCTAGTGCAGGGCGCATGGTGAGCAGATTCCTGAATGGGGGAAGGAAGCAAGCAACACCTGCATATCAGACAGAAGTGGCTGGGAGCATGTCTTAGAGTCCTAGGGCCGCCATTAACAAAGTACCGCAAACCTGGAGACTTAAGACAACAGAAATTTATTTTCTCCCAGTTCTAGAGGCTAGAAATCCAAAATCAAGGTGTCAGAGGGCTGGTTCTCGCTAGAGGCTCTGAAGGAGAATCTCCTTCATGCCTTTCCCCTAGCCTCCATTGGTGGCTGGCAACCCCCGTGCTCCTCGGCCTGGGCTGCGCGGTTCCAATCTCTGCCTCTATCTCCACATGGCCTTCATCTTCTCTGTGCTTCTGTTACCCGTCTTCTTCTCTTACCTTCCCATGCCTTCCCTTCCATCCCCTTCCCTTTCCTTCTCTTATTCTCAGGACTTACCTTTGGATTCAGGACCTACCCTAATCCAGAACCATCTCATCTTAAGATCCTTATCTCTGCAAAGAGTACATATTTCCAAAAAGTTACATTCTGAGGTTCATGGTGGACTATATTTACGGGGTACAATTCAAGCCTCTCCAGGGCATCCCTCACATAAATGTATAATTTAAAGAATAAATTTCCTGGGAATTCCTGGCGGTCCAGTGGCTAGGACTCCGTGCTCTCACTGCCGAGGGCCAGGGTTCAATCCCTGGTCAGGGAACTAAGATCCCATGAGCCACACAGCGTGGCCAAGTAATAATAATAATAAAATTTCCTTGTATTTATATTTGGTTATGAATTGAATCAAAAAAATATCCAAGCAATAAATTCTTAAAGACAATGTGATTGCCATTTTTCTGAATTTAATATTTTTTTATTTTTTTATACAACAGGTTCTTATTAGTCATCCATTTTATACACATCAGTGTATACATGTCAATCCCAATCTCCCAGTTCATCACACCACCACCACCACCACTTTCCCTCCTTGGTGTCCATACGTTTGTTCTCTACATCTGTGTCTCTACTTCTGCCCTGAAAACCGGTTCATCTGTACCATTTTTCTAGGTTCCACATATACGCGTTAATATACGATATTTGTTTTTCTCTTTCTGACTTACTTCACTCTGTATGACAGTCTCTAGATCCATCCACGTCTCTACAAATGACCCAGTTTCGTTCCTTTTTTATGGCTGAGTACTATTCCACTGTATATATGTACCACATCTTCTTCATCCATTCATCTGTCAATGGGCATTTAGGTGGCTTCCATGACCTGGCTATTGTAAATAGTGCTGTGATGAACATTGGTGTGCATGTGTCTTTCTGAATTATGGTTTTCTCAGGGTATATGCCCAGTAGTGGGATTTCTGGGTCATATGGCAATTCTATTTTTATTTTTTTAAGGAACCTCCATACTGTTCTCCATAGTGGCTGTATCAATTTACATTCCCACCAACAGTGTAAGAGGGTTCCCTTTTCTCCACACCCTCTCCAGCATTTGTTGTTTGTAGATTTTCTGATGATGCCCATTCTAACCCGTGTGAGGTGATACCTCATTGTAGTTTTGATTTGCATTTCTCTAATGATTAGTGATGTTGAGCAGCTTTCCATGTGCTTCTTGGCCATCTGTATGTCTTCTTTGGAGAAATGCCTATTTAGGTCTTCTGTCCATTTTTTGATTGGGTTGTTTTTTTAATATTGAGCTACATAAGCTGTTTATATATTTTGGAGATTAATCCTTTGTCCGTTGATTCGTTTGCAAATATTTTCTCCCATTCTGAGGGTTGTCTTTTCGTCTTGTTTGCAGTTGAATTTAATTTTTAACCAGTTGGCAAGGTTTTGAGATCACGGCCAGGTCCAAGTGACTGACTGCTGAAGGAGACTTTCCCAAACCCACCTCCCACCACATGAGTGGAAGTACTAGCCAACCAATATTACTGGATTCACAGCTATCCCAGAAATTGGCCATAAGCAATGCCACCCTGTGCAACTCTTCACCTCCCATACCAAGAGGAGGACAGATCTCAGTATTTGAAAAATGCTCTGCAAAATCCTAAATAAGAGACATGAATCAAAAGCACTGTTAAAATTAGGGAAGAAAATAAAGTCTAAACTAATCCAAAATTTGCTTTATGCACAGGAAGCATTTAGAAGCTGATTCTTAAGAATGGATTTTGCAGGGCATTTCATAATTGCCTTAATTATGAAAAACACTTTTTATTGGATTAGAAGTGCAATTCAATGCTCTTTGGGTCCAGGATAAATAACTCAGTAATTGTTATAAAATGATGGACAGGCTTTCAAGCTCCTGCACTTGTTTTCTGACTCTGCGATTTAAGTGTGAAATTGATCTGAAGTCTGCATGGGCCTTCTATCAAGAACGCTCAAATGTAAGCAATGCGGTTTCATTTACACGAATCCAATACAAAATATTATTTTGCTGTGCAAAACTCAAATGCATCTCTTAGAATATAGAGTCCAATTTATGTCATGCTATAATCATAGCAGTTCTAAACTAATTTAACACCCTGAAGAAGTTAATTAACATCATTAAAAAGTGCATCCAGTCAAGTATAACATGTGACCCAAATAAATAATTGAATGAACTTTCTTACTCCAGGGGTGACATGTTCCAAGGCTGTCCTCTTTCATCAGACTGGTCAACAATTGTTTGAAACATCTGACACGGACCACATTAGATGATTTTCATGAAGGTGTAAACCTACATGGCAGCCTAATAAACAACTTAAGTTTCATGGCTGACATTGATTTATACATCTTCTAAAGACATGGTGCATGAAATGATCAGAACAGTCAATAATGCAAGCAAAATGTATGGGCTAGAGATAAGAGAGCAGAAAACAAAATCAATGCCTTCCAGCTATTAACAGCATGCAGCAGAGTTCATAATAGATGGCATTAAACTTGAACAAGTTGCATCATTCAAAACCTCAGAGAAACTATCACTCCAACAGTAACTGCAAGAATAGCATTCACATAAATGAATATATATGGCTTTAGCTTTGTCACTGAAGGCATTTTACCAACTAAAAGCTGCTTAGATGAGTTGTTTGGGGTGCATCCTTATTACAAAATTTTTAAAGGAGGTCACTAGGTATACTAATAAATATCATTAGGTGCATAAAATTTAGATAATGGAAAAAGTCAATATATTGCTGTAAACCTTCACACACAAAATAGATGCACAAAGGGCGAAGCAATCAGCTGCAAATGGATGATTTTTTTCCTTTAAAGGAATGAAATCGAGTGGAACTAAATATCGCTGTCTTGTAATCAACACAGTCATTTTTAAGCCCTACAGGTCAGATAAGTTTCTGTTTCAGAAACACGAAAAGAGTTCTAGCAAAGTATTTGGTGTAGCTGAGCGGTTGAGCACATTGACTTAGAGATCAGAGTGACCTGGTTTGATTCACACCTTTACCACTTATTAGCTTTTTCATTTAACCTCTCTGGGCCTCTGTTTATTCATCTGTAAAATGAGATTAATTATAAGTACCTTGAACTGTTGTTGTGAGAATGTAATAACAGATGTTGGAGGAGTCCCTGAATAAACTGTTTCTATCTTTATGTTCAGTATATATATGAATTTGTTTGTCCTTATACCAAATTTCTTAGAGACTGGTAAATTAACGTAAGTATTTCAAAACAGGGCCAGCCCTTAATAATCTCTATTTATTATGAAAATTATAAAATTCAAACCCATAGCAACTTACTTAAAGAAGCAAATGGTCAAACTGCTCTCCAGCAATTTAAACACATTCTGGAGAATGATGCTCTAACAGTGACACACTCACATACAGGTTTATTCTCCACTTCGTCTTTCTTTATACATTATCCAGGTAAAGGAGGATTCAGATAATCCTAGCTCACACTTTCCATTTAACCTTGAAATGATTTCAAGTATCAGAGGATCTTTTCAAAATTCCAGGTCAGCCACCCACAGCTTTGCATCTCAAGAACACATTCTATCATCCACCAGTATTGCCGCAACTTCAAACGTGGCAGCACCATTTGGAATTTCTACTGCTTTTTTATTTCCTTTAGGCAGCATGCATGAGTAGAGAGTCACGTGGCACATCTCTAATGGCAACTGGTAACTCTTCATCACACATTTATATAAATTATCACCTTTTTTTCCTCATTTGTGTCATGAACAACTGTTGCACTATGTAAACATTTTGTTGAAATACTGTATATGAAAATGATCATATTTTAGGAATGCAAATGACCGTGTCTCAGGGCGTCAGGGCTGAAATATTGGCTCTAGGTAGGAAAGTGACCATGGCCCTGGCTCTGGGTCATTATTCAGTAATGGAAATAGAAACATTCTCAGCCTCCACTAGCCAGAAAGGTGATTCTGCAGCAAAGGCTGAAAAGCACAGCTGCTGCTGGGCCAGTGTCCGCAGTACAGAAACTTCCTGTTCAAGCAAATATCTTTTCATTGAGCTCCACAGAGAGCCATCGGTGGTTTTTTCACCCTCCCCCGCACTAGAAAAAAGCTGCAAAAATGCCGATTCTCCATTCCTATTTTCTGAGCACCCGTTGTAACTGTTGTAATGACAAACCTGCCCCAGAACACTTCGCGCTTGGGGGATATGGTAGTCAAGTTTGGAAACTGATGGTCACTGAAATGCCTCAAAATAATAACTCCACTAAAAATAGAAAACTGAATCACTGGTTTGATCATTTGGGTTAAATCTTTAAATCAACCCAGTGGTTTAAAAAATAAAGTGGAGGGAGGTGTATGTTTAATAATCGCAGAACTCTCTGTAAAAGAAAATCATATATAAAAGCAAGAAAACGATACAAGCAGAACTATTAGCATTCAGGGGGCAGAAAGGACAGTGCGGCCATGAGGCAGTTTTCAGACCCTCTCTGCTCTGACCACACCAGGTACTTGCCCCCAGAGACATTTCAATCCCATTGGGAAAGCAAGGATAACAAATATCCAATGACAGAACAATATGAGGGAATAGGTAGCTTTTCCGTGTTAAGGTGGATGATACAAACTTCCATTCTGTAGGAGTTCAGAAAAGGGAGGGGTTGGTGGCGCTGAAACAGCAGGGCACACTTCACTGGGCAGGCACATTTGCCAGTCTCTGATGGGGCTCATCTGCTTAGTTCTGCACCTTAATGCCCCCCTTGTGCCTTTGACTGTGCCACTCCCCAAATACGGGTGCCCCCACTCCCTGCTCAAGACCCTCCATCTCAGTGTGCTTCATCCTTCTCTCTGGAGTGTGCCTGATCACCAATGGCCACCACGTCAGGGCACACAGCATCCGTGCTCCCCTCTTCACTGAGCATCTCCCCACCACGATAAAATATCTATAAAGCATTTGTACCTAGTCAACACTGAGGGAAAAAGCAACTCAGGACCTTGCACATACTGCTTGTAATAATAGAAATTGGTTTGCCCTCTTCCTGTACAAACGGTTTAACCCATGCATTATCCTTCTAGAAATCCTCCTAATAAAATTCTAATAATTTCACTTAAAGAAGTTATCATAGATGTTGATAAGGTCTTAGCTGCAAGGATATTCATTGTTTATAATAGTGAAGTTTTGAAAATACCCTAAGTGTCCAATAGTAAGGAATGCATGGAATGGAATATAATGCAGCCATCAAATACAGTGCAGTAAATGAATACTTACGAGCACAGAATATGCTAACCATATAATAAGTGGGAAAACACAGAATACTACACAGTAGACACAACGTGATCCTGCTATATCTATATAAATTATTGATATATACTATTATTTATATATATACTATTATTTTTTATATATAAATCCTATAATTTAGGTATGTATATAACAGTAGTTTATATGAATAAAAACTGTCTACCATTCATGATTTTACTTGATTCTTCTGGTATTTTTCTGATTTTTCATTGATAGAGGAAGCAACTCAAAGATGTTTATAATGATTATTCCTGCAAAACTAACATCTTCCTTTCTATCGTGAAATATTTTATACCTACAAATGAGTTTATGGAATAACTTAACTACCCTAAGTATCCACCACCAAGCTCTTTTTTTCGAGCAACTTTGCTTTTAGCACAGGGGTGTGAGAGATGAACAAAAGTAGTTCAGAATGCTGAAATGCTACATGGATTTACCCTCCAGTAATGAGAGGTTCCTTTCTGACCCCCTTAAAACTCAGCTTTTAACTGCCTAGACTATCTATAAAAAAACCCCTTCCTCCCAGCCTCTGCACTAGTAATAGTAACATATAATACAGTACAAAGAACCATGATTTCTCCCTATTCGGGAAGTTGTTATCATCTGCTGTGGTAAGCTGGCCGCAGAGCCTGGGACCAAGCCTGCACTTGGCTTACCTCCTGATTCACTTAAATCTTTTTGCTTCTATCAACCACAGAGAATGGGGACACTTACAGGTAACAACTGACAATTTGAGCAGAAAATATAGAGAAAAGCTGTGTAAAGCAAGTGGCTCAGATTATAGCTGTTGACTTCTAATATTATTTGATAGATGAGGCCACTACAATTATCTACTGCTCATGGGTTCCATTACTGGAACAAGAAGAACACAAAATAAGGGCAATTTCCCAAACAATATATAGGACCACTTAACTTTGTCAAGAGCCATTTCTGCAAGTGAAGTCCTCCTTGTAAAAGACACGAAGATAATGTGCTGCCAACCTGACATAAGCATTTACTTCATCCCACATTAACTGCCTTTGGTTATTTCTGCCATGCTCTAGTTAAGGCCAAATTGGATATTATTTTTAACTAAATGTTTGTTTTAAAACGCATTCATGGAATCTACAATTTCCCCCTAAAATTAAGTAAAAGGAAAAGAGCTCTAAGAAAAATTTGAAAACCCCTCAACAGGAGAAAGAGTGAACAAAGTTTCCACCTTAATTTTTTCATGGATCTTCCTGGCAACTGGCTACCTCAAAATTATTGGAACACTTTTCATTCTTGAAAGAAAACATCACTCTGTGGTTTAACCTTATGTTACTACTTAAAGATCAAAAAGAAACTCTGTCTCTAGAGGAAGAAGAAAGCAAGACACTTTTGCAAGACAAAAAAATAAAGCGCCTGAGCTGTGAACTGAGTTACTGCATCCATGTTAACTAGTCATTAATTTTGCATTTTGAGTTTGGATTGAGCCATTGGATGGGATGAGTTTTGGAAATGTTAAAAGTGCATCGGGAATTACACAACTTCCCTCACCTCTACCTTGGAGAATGGAAAGAGGAAGGAGGACCCTGAGGGAGAGAAGAAAATGTTTAAATCAGAAAAACACAGGATAACTCCTAGTGAGGACCTTACAATGAATAAATTCCTATCCATGGTACTCTAGAATGGGGGAGGGGGAGCCCGCCAGCAAGCTCACCCGAAGAGTCTTAACTTTGTCTCCCAAATAGAGTCCACACGTGTGAACTTAAATATTGCCTTATTTCCTAAATTAAAATCCCCCTGATATTTTTCTCTCTTTATTGTTTTGCTCTGATGCATTTCCAAGCCAAACTATGGGGAAGTCTAAAAGGCGTACAGGATATCTGTAAGACTCCTTTCCTTCCCTCTCCTTTTCTTTTTTTATCCCACTTTTCAAATGATAATCAGTAGACCAGGCCTAACTATTGGCAGGGCTGTGTCCCCGCCCTTGACCACATGCTACAAATGAATTCTCGCAGGTACTTACCCAAGAAATGCCCAAGTCCCTTAAAATCTGGGTCACTGTGAGCTTCAGTACATGGAGCTGGTCAAAAAGCACGCTCCTCTTCAATAACACTCAGGAGAGATGGTTAAGTCTGTACAGTTTAATTGTAACATTCAAGACTTTTTTTTATTATTCTTTCTCAGCTCCTGAAGTCTTTTAAGTCTCTTTTAAAAGGGCCTCTACACAAAAAGGTAACGTCATCCAGGAGAGAAAGAAACTCACACTTGGCCATACCACTTCCACTTGGGCATTGATTAGATGTCTTTTTTTTAACAAATTCAAAAAGAAAGGGGACACGATTTAAAACTAAAATAGAACCAGGCACATTGTACAAAGGATTATTTCAAGTAATTCTCCTTGAAACTATAACAAAGGAATGTTTCCTGGGGATTAAATGGACTGTCAGGTAATCAGAAAAGTTCTTTTAGGCTTTTCCTCAGGAAGAAAAAGAGCACTTTGGATGGATTTTTGTTCCTGGCATTTTGTGACACTTTACAGCTTATTCCCTGGTGTCATACCAATTTATTTTATTATTCATGAGCTCCGTGAAGGAAGGAATGATCTTAGAGGTCCCCAGCTGGACCACACTAATAGATCCTTTTCCTATCCTCCATCTACTGTTACTTTAATATGGATAAGATTGTTTTATTAATGAGAGCAAATGGGTTTCCTGAATATCAGCCTCTCCTTTGGTCACTCTGGAACCCGATAGACTTGATTAATTGATTTTCAACTTTTTGAACACCCACACTATTTTTGACACTGTACTTTTAAAAAATTAGGACATAAATAAACAAAAGCTGTACCTCCAGGAAGTTACATTCTAATGAAACAAGACTGACCTCCATTACTAATTGATGACGCTACAGTCAACTATCAATTATTCATGTAAAGATTATCCATGACACACTTTGTAGAGCATCATTGTGGATTTCTAAATCCCAGGCTTTCCTACTTCTCAACCATACAGACTTAAGGGATGCAATGTCAAACATCTCACCACTCCATAGATTTAGCTACAGGGGAAAGCGAGCCAACCTTCCTATAGATCTCAGTCTTCATCCAGGGAACAGGCATGGAGGACTTTGAATAAGGTAGTATGCTAGGCACTACAGAAAAAGATGAATTAAGTGTGTATAAGGTACACCAGATGCTCACAGATAGGAAGGGCTAATTCTACTGGTGGAAAGGAAGAGGAAAGTGTTTCAGTGGGACAATGACACTTGATCAGAGTATTGAAAATTGAGGGGGTGTTGAGGGGTGGACTGAGTGAGGAGACATTCTACACAGAGTATGAGCAAAGGCACAGAATTGTGAAATAGCACGATGCACTATGGACATGACCATGGGGTTGGCAGGTGGGAGGAGTTACTAACAAGAGCTGAAGAGATAAGCCAGAAGTGGCCTCAACAGGACTTCTTTACTTTGGGACTTGAAGGGAAAGGGAGGAGTGTAGCCTGACCCCTCCCCCACTCAGTATATGGCTTAGGTAACAAAGTAGGTGCCCTCACTAAGACTGGGAAGGCTGGAGGGGAAACATAATGAGCCAGTTTGGGACATTTTTCTTGCTATAGTGCTGAGAGCCATGAAGAGGTTACAACTCTTAATATCACACCTGGGCTCCACGGGTGACTGCTACTGGGTTTATAGTCAACTAAAACCAACAGATTATTCTCTCACATGCCCCCATTACATAAGATAGGTCTCCCATAACCTGTGTAGTTTCTTTAGCCTAAATGTAGATATCTGTACTAATTCAGACAGGGAAAAAAATTCAAAAATCAAGGATTCGTTTTTATATTGCCCAATCTCAATTTTTTTTTTCAGTTGAGTATAGTACTTATTCTTCTGCTTTACTTTGGACATGTAGACACTACCTAGACGGTGCTGGAGACAACTTCTCAGGTCTTAAAAAACCTGCATCACAATTAACATTAGAGTTGGACCACATTGACTACAGAGGGAAATGGTACCAAAATGTCTAGGAAATGTCACTAGAAAAATAACATATTCATTCACGTATTCATTCATTCAACAAATATATATAGAAATATACATGTTCATTCAAGAAATGTGCCCAGCCAGTGAATGAGGGAGGCTATTAAGATTCTGCCCTTACAGAGTTGACCTTCTAGTGGATGGACACACACCAGATGACAGTGTTTGAAGAAAATGAAATGGAGTGAGATGCCTGTGGGCGATGGCAGTTTCGGTGGGGTCATCAGGGAAGGCTCCCCTGAGTAGAACACGTTGGACTCAGAGCTGAAAACTAGGGAAAAAAAGTCAGACCACGATCAGAGGGAAAACATTCCAGAAAGAAGGTGAGCAGAGGAACTAAAGCTGGAACTGGGGTGGTGCGTTCAAGAAACAGGAAAACCCTCAGGATGGCCGCAGTAGGGTTGGAAAAGGGGAGCGTGAAGCGAGCTGATGGGGGGAAAGCAGAAAGCAGATCCTGGAGAGACATCAGCAAGAGTTTCCGCTACGTCAGGATCAAACCCCAGTCCCAGGCCTTGTTAAAGGGCCTTCAGTCGTGTGACTTCAGCTCTCAGAAACTTTTTTTCCAAATCTATCAAAACAGTAGTAGTAAATATTTTTATCACGTGAGAAGAGTAAAGGAGAGAAACTATGCAAACTGCCTGGCACTTCGGCAGAGCCTGATAAATGTTAGGTCCCACCCCTTATGCTTTTCTTCTTTTAACAGCAAAAAGGAAGCCAACGTAGATTGTGCAGGTTAAAAAAAATGAGCCTTTTCTGGTCTAAATGCGCGAGGTCTTCTTTCCAGCAGCTCCTGATTCCTGGAGTTGACCTTCAGAACATCCTCTTCCAGGAACCCCAGGGGCCAGAGGTCAGGGTTGCCAAGATAGATCAGGCGATGTGATGGTGAAAAATGTTCCCAGGTGAGCAGGGGACCTTCAAATTAATTTCCTGTGTAACCCTGGCATTTGTGAGCTGAGGTCTCACAAGCTGAAAATAAAACAGTAGCTAACTCTGCAAGATAAATGCTTTTTAAAATCAACAATTACTTTGAGGTCTTTGGAGAAAGCTGCTTTAAAATGCAGGTTATTCTCCTTGATCTTCACCTGTTTCCTGCCTCCTGGAGGTTGGGGCAGGGTGTTGGCGGACTGGGTAGGCATGAGGGAATATGGAATATTCCTGACTTGCCAACTTCCCTCCCCAGCTCCCCTGGATGGCAGACTGAGCCATTTCTGAAACCTTCTTTATGTAAGACTCCTTTCCTCCTTAGTCACCTCCCCATCATCCCTTCACCTTCTCTGCATTCCCAGAAGCCCCCGACAGGTCTGGCCCTGCCCCATGGTTCTCACTCACTCCCTCCACTTTTAGCTTCTCCTCTCAAAATCAGAAGCATTTCTTTTTCTCCATGACTAACACTCTGCGATTCCATGTCCTCTTGCCACACACAACAAATGCTCACTGAAGGGTCAGACACCAGAGTTAAGTGTCCCCAGACTCTCCTGCTGCCTGCATTTCGGTTGAGTACCCTGGCAAAAGAGGAGGGTGGAAAAAACAATCACAACTCACTCACTGTCACAATGAATGGACCTGCTGAGGTGCCGACTGACTTTAAACACTGGCGAAAAAATAAAATAGGAGTTGACCTATGTACAACCTTTGTCTCCATCTCCATGAAAACTCAAGCCTTGGTCTTGCTTTAATAGTTGCTTAATAAAAAAGATACTTGTGGGGTTTAGGTATAGAGAATTAATTGTAGTGGGCTGAATGGTGCCTCCCCCCTGAGAAAAAATATGCCTATGTCTTAATCCCAGGAACCTGTGAATGGGACCTTAGTTGGAAAAAGGGTCTTTGATGATGTAATTAAGATGAGGATCGTGAGATGAGGAGATCATCCTGCATTATCTGGGTGGGCCCTAAATTCAGTGACAGATGTCCTCATAAGAGTGAGGCAGAGGGAGATTACACAGAGACAGAAGAAGAGGAGGCAGTGTGACCATGGAGGAAGAGACTGGAGTTATGCAGCCATGCAGCCACCAGAATCAAGACAAGGCACAGAGTGAATCCTCCTCTAGAGCCTCCAGGGAGAGTGTGGTCCTGCCAACACCTTGATTTTGGACTTCTGGCCTCCAGAACTGTAAGTGAATATGTTTCTGTTGTTTTCAGCCACCCAATTTGTGGTAATTTGTTACAGCAGCTACAAGAAACTAATACACTGTGTTTAGAGGAAGCATCTAAGATACCATGATTTCTTTTGGATGAGGGATTTTATACAATGGCTCCTCCTATCAGTGGACATCTAAACTTGATCCTCAAAACCACAGACTCTATTATCAAAACCAATTGGCCATGTTCTGGCAGAGGAAAAGTGGTGCAGAAAATCTATTAAAAAAAAATGAAAGAAAGAAAATCTATGGAAAAAATCATCATAATGGGAATTTGTTTTAAATCTCAGTCATCAGAAGACTGAGGAATCAGTCATTAAGGAGACCTGGAGAGTAATTCATTAAATGCTAACATATTTTAACATTTTGGGGGGAGATCTTTATAAAATGATTCATAAATGTTCCCGCCAATTAGAGATTACATGAAATATAATTAAACCTGTCTTTTTTTTAAAATTGGGGTATAGTTGCTTTACAACGTTGTGTTAGTTTCTGCTGTACAACGAAGGGAATCAGCTATATGTATACATATATCCCCTCCCTCTTGGACCTCCCTCCAACCAACCCCCCATATCTTACCCATCTAGGTCATCAAAGAGCACCAAGCTGAGCTCCCTGCACTATACAGCAGGTTCCCACTAGCTATCTATTTTACACATGGTAGTGTACATACGTCAATCCCAATCTCCCAATTCACCCCACCCTCCTTCCCCCCTTCCCATATCCACATGTCCTTTCTCTACTTCTGCGTCTCTATTCCTGCCCTGCAAATGGGTTCATCTGTGCCATTTTTCTAGATTCCACATACATACGTTAATATACGATATTTGTTTTTCTCTTTCGACTTACTTCACTCTGTATGACAGACTCTAGGTCCATCCACGTGTCTACAAATGACCCAATTTCGTTCCTTTTTATGACTGAGTAACATTCCATTGTATATATGTGCCACATCTTTATCCATTCATCTGTCGATGGACATTTAGGTTGCTTCCATGTCCTGGCTATTGTAAATAGTGCTGTGATGAACATTGGGGTGCATGTGTCTTTTTGAATTATGGTTTTCTCAGGGTATATGCCCAGTAGTGGGATTGCTGGGTCATATGGTAGTTCTATTTTTATTTTGTTAAGGAACCTCCATACTGTTCTCCATGGTGGCTGTATCAGTTTACATTCCCACCAACAGTGCAAGAGGGTTCCCTTTTCTCTACACCCTTTCCAGCATTTATTGTTTGTAGATTTTTTGATAATGGCCATTCTAACCAGTGTGAGGTGATACCTCATTGTAGTTTTGATTTGCATTTCTCTAATAATTAGTGATGCTGACGATCTTTTCATGTGCCTCTTGACCATCTGTATGTCTTCTCTGGAGAAATGACTATTTAGGTCTTCCGCCCATTTTTGGATTGGGTTGTTTGTTTTTTTAATATTGAGCTGCATGAGCTGTTTGTGTATTTTGGAGATTAATCCCTTGTGAGAGAAGAAAAACTCAATAAATTTAAAATAAACATCCATTACCATGGTATGCTATGGATATGGCTACACATAGATAAAGACTTTTATATGGTAAGTGACTCCTTTCCCCTCCATCATCTCACTGCCCCCATTTCTAAACTGTATTAACTAATTGGTACTGATAACTTTGAGGGTTAATGAAGTACAGCACAACTCTCTCTCTTCTGCCTTACAAACATACACACACACACACACACACACACACACTCCCTTCATTCTTTCCAGATTCCCAGAAAACCAATGAGTAAGAATCAATGAATGCACGTGTGATACAGTGCACTCTCGTAGGCAGTGTCTCAGCTGTCAAATAGGATAGACAAGGGCAGGTATAAAAAGAGGTTTGGTAGTGCCTTCTGGTAATTACTGCTTCTACCTGCTAAATTGAATGCCTAAGAGCAGGAGCAAAGTGGAGGAGAAAAATCCCCCTGGACAGAGCAGAAGTGCTGTGCATGGAAGTCTGTTGTCCACTGAAAATCAGACTGAGAGATGCACAGCCATCCCTTTATGTGTGGCTCTGAAAAGAGGGTTCAAATATCACTCATGAAGGCAGAGAGGAGACCCAGCACCATCCAGGCTCCTGTCTGTGGACAAAAACAGGGTTTGGATACCATTGTAAGATGAGTAAAGAGAGGAAAACATCCACACCCAAGACACTCAGCAGAGGAGTAATGCTTTGAAAATAATCTACTACAGAATTCTGAAAATTTTTAGAAAATTCTTCTTCACTAATAGAGTACAAATAAAATAGGCTTCTATGTACAATAAAGAGTAATACCAAAAAGAGGAATCAGAATGCTTAGAACATAATAAAATAAGTGGAACAAAAGCTTACAGAGATAAGAGGGGAAAAGGCTAAAGTACACCTTGTCTTGAAGGGGAGGAGACAAGCAGAAGAGGACGCTTCACCTTTGACTATGACACTTACAGGAACAGGTCAGATAACGCTTCTGAAAACTTCAATAGAAACAGAAAACACTAGTAGAACTATAAGCAGAATCTGTTTCTGTGTTTGCTCTGATGTCAGGCATTGTGCTAAAGCATGAACCTTCCAAAACTTTACAAGAAATGAAAACATAGTTCATGTCCAAAATATAAAAATCAAAGAAAGCAGCAAAGGAAGCACAAAGTAACAGAAAATAAAATACACTGCATATAACAATAAATTTAAATGGATTAAACTCTCTAATGAGCTGAGAATTGGCAGGTTACGGAAGATGAAGAGAGAGAAAGAGAAAAGAGAAAGGAAGGAAGAAGGAAAGAGAGAAGGTAACATAAAGCAAAATGTCCTCCAAAAAAGTCAAAGAATAGAGAAAGAAGTAACAGGCAAAGTAAAATAATAATAGTAAGAGTAAAAGCAGGACCCCAATATTAATATAATGTGAAAGAATTCAAGTGGGGGAAAAGAGACTAAGTACTTGTGGAAGAACAACTCAATTTCCAATAATTCATCTTAAGTAAATTATTACTGATACATTCAAAGAGAGAGCTCTAATAATGGTCATTGCTATCTCTTTATAATAGAGAAAAAATTGAAAATAACCTCAGTGACTAATAATTAATTAAATAAAATATTGTATAACATAGAACAAGATACTATATGGCTGTAAAAATATGTTTTACAAGCATATTTGGTGACTTGAGAAAATACTCATGATCTATTTTACAGTAAGTTAAAAACAGGTTGCTCATCAACCTGTATTATACCATCTGATTTTCTTTTTCAAAAAATTGTCTACCCATTAACACCAAAAAAAGTAATCACGGCAAATTACACGCATTCTTTGATATCTCTTTCCTTGCTGCATTTTCTTTTTCCTGCTCTGTTTGTTCCCTATACTTATGTCAGCAAATAATTTTAAGCTGGCCTACATCTAAATATTGTTAAACTAAATGCTGTCTCTACTTGTTTATTAGATAAAGTTTGTATAATACAGAGAAGAGTGAAAAGAAATTTTGCCTCCTTTTATGCCACTGCTCTCCTCCAGTCAACCCCATCAAAGGGGCCTCCATAGGCTGTGTGGCTTATAAACAATGGAAATTCACGTCTCACAGTTCTGGAGGCTTGGATATCAGAGTGCTAGCATCATCCGGTTCTGGTGAGATCCCTCTTCTAGGTTGCAGACAGCCATTTTCTCATTGTGTCCTCACATGGCAGAGAAAGTGAGAGAGCTCCCCGGGGTCCCTTTTATAAGGGCACTAATCCCATTCATGAGGGCTCCACCTCCACGAAAATTCAATGTATGAATTTGGGGAGGACACAAACATTCAGTCCATAACAGAGGGTTTTTTTCAATTTACTGTTATTTTTAAATGGCTCTGTAATGACATTCTTGAACATAAGTATTGCACAATGCCTTATGATATATTCCATGAAGTAATTCAAAAGATATGAACTTCAAGGATTTTGAGATATATTGACTAATTGTCACACCAAAAGGGTGAAGGGGACCCATTTCCCCACAGCTATGCCAAATGAGGCTATATATTCACATAAAACAACACTAGGGGCATGAGTGTTCCCCAAGATGCCTGTGGGTAGAAAGTGTTTTATAGCATATTTGGAGTATCTCCAAGCTTATGTCCCGATTTGGATAATATTAAAATCGATTTACATTCCTCGATTAACTGTTTGAGGGATATGACAACACCAGAGTATACAAAGATATTGAAGAACTCACTCTGCCCCAATACTTGAATAGAACCTATGCTATTGATAATTATAAACACCCCCTTAGGGGAAGGATTATTAATTTAGATTTAAACTAAAATTCTGTTTTTAAATTATATTCCCAAATATGATGTTATTATTTCCTTTTCTATGTAAAAACACCAAGCAAAATATACATTGTTACCACCTGCTGCTAGTTCAATACTATTTCCAAAATTAAACAGTACAAAAAAAGAATTCCCAGAATAGAGACCCAAACAGAAAAATAAGTTCTGTATGTAGGCTAAACCACAGCAATAACATGAACAGGAAGGTGTGATTAGACTACATTGAGAGATCTGCTTGCTTGTTTTTCTCCTATACTTCCATGCTTCTGCAAACACGTGGAATGTTCCTTGATTACAGTTAAGAAACTGCAACTTTTTATTGTATTGCATTCCTGATGGACTGCAGTGAAATCTTGGAGCTGATGTGACAGATAGCTCATCTCAGCACTGGATTACGACACCAGAGGAAATTTTAAGAAAAGACTTCTAAATCCAATATATCCCATGAAAAGGGACACAGTAAACCCACAAAGAGAGCAAATTGGTATATATTTAATTATCAAGGAAGGAAAGAAGAATTAACCCAGAAAAGTTAAGAACTTGACCACTTGAAGTAAACATAAAAGAAACCCATAAAAGTTGCCATATCCGTTATAAAACACATCACCTATTTGAATAAAAGTTAGTTGCACACATGAAACTTTACTGTTGAGAATTTTCAAGGACTAGACTGTAAATACTAATCCATATGATGAAGAAATATTTATAATGCAAATGAATCCTATCTATACATACTATAGAGGGTTTATAAACAACAAAACTCTTGGTACTGGGACATCTTCTGAATTTTTAGAAGTAGTGAAATATTTTATTTTAAATATGCACACAAGCAAGGGAAGCTCTCCAGCACTTCTTAACTTTTACCACATCCTTTCCTTCAACTGCTTTCTCTAAATGGCAGCAACTTGCAACTTTGGGTTCTACAAATAGAAGGTGCCAGTGTAGCATGGGCACCTCACACCAAGTCAAGATCGTCCAGACTAGAAGAAAGATTATCTTTCTTGGTATAGAAAAGAATTATGCGCAAAAACTGTTACCTTAAGCATGATGAAAAACTTGAATCCTTTTTTAAAGTCTGTATACATAATCATCTATTTTTTATATAGATTTTCCATGCAGAAATTTGGAAAACCCTAGGAACGAAGACTTGAGATACAAGGTATTGGAAGCTAATACTCTACGAATCACAATGGAAGAAAGTAAAAATCTCCTGGGTCTACAACTTAATCATCCAGGTAAAATGTCCTAAGTAGAAGGCACAAAGAAGGGAGAGGAACAGGGAAGGGAAAGCCATGACTTCCCTCAGCTCATACTGTAGGGCTTCCATTGCTGACCACAGGGTAAAAAGAGAGCAGCAAATCAAGCCCCTGGGAAGAACTTACTGGAGAAGGAATAAGGCAGGTGCCCCTTAACTCCCGTGTGAAGATGGGATCAAAGAAGTAAGGGCTATCACTTTGGCTCTAATAAAACCCGAGTAAAGTATCTTCAAGGCTTTCATACTAAAACTGCAGAAGCATGTGAAGCTCTAGAAAAATTGACATAATAATTGCTTTATGATGTCTGGAAACTCTGCAGGTGGATAAAAGTTAAAAATTGGAGTTTAACCTTGACTAAGTCAAGCAGTAATTAATAATGCACAAGATGGGTGAGTGGTCGTGCTTATGCACCTGTGTGAAAACGGTCACAGAGCTAGAGGTGGGCTTTCAGATTACATGGTTTAGTGATTCGATTATTTTGGCTACCAGAATATTTTCTTCAGAAGAAATCTTTTGCAAGAGAGCATGATAGGTCACTAATGGAAAAGAAAAGGCCAACAATCCAGGGAAGAACGGAAGGCCCAGCACTCATCCACCTGGACCCAATGAAATCAACAAGCCACACACTGACTCCATAGCTTGAAAACCATTCATCTGGTCCCACACTTTCTCTTTACAAATGAACATAGAGAGAAAGAGAGCAGGAGAGAGAGAGACAGAGATATTCAGTGACCTGCCCAGAGTCATGCAAGTAGAACCAGAATTAGCAGTCAGTGCCTCTAAATCCTTTCTAATGTTTTCCCTATAACAACTCTGCTCACAAAGGTATTTCTTCACATCTTGTTCCAGTTCCTATTTTCCTCTATTATGAATATATAAATATATCCAATCCGTGTATGTGCAGTGTTCTAAATATTTTTACATAGAAGTTTATTTTGGGGGAAAAATTATGGATAGACATGACCAACTCTTTGAGTCTCACACATTACTGTGACAATCCATCTTGGCACTTGCTGGAAGGATCTGTTAACAAGGTGCCATGGACAAGATACTCAGGTGGGAACTGTGGACCTCAGTGGGTCTTACTTTGCAAATCCAACCTATTTCACTATTCAAAATTGTCAACTTAGTTACTGGGGCGATTCGTCACTTAACTAAGGAAACAAATTTAGACTTTTTTCTAAAAGTAGATGGCAAAGGCAGCAAAATGGTATCTTCAACATGTTGAGGGAAACCAAGAAATTGACAACCAAGAAATTGATACTCATCCAAATTATCCTTTGAGTAAAGACAACATAAAGACACTTCAAGGCATATAAAGACTGAGGGAATGTACCAGCCAAGGACCTTGTTTTTTTTTTTTTTAAAACAGGAATTCAGCAAGAAAAAAGAGAACACAGAAGATGTGGAACTTGAGACAAACAGAAAACTTTGTTAAAAGTTAATAATTTAATTAAATATTGACTATAAAAAATAGCAAATAATAACTCTAAACTACCATAACAGCCAACAACAATTGTTAAGTACATGTGTTAACACCCTCGTTGTCACTGGGAGAAGGAAATACCATATAACTACAGACTTCTTTTTTTTTCTTGAAGGATGGTTAAGTAACTACCTTTAAGATTAAGAGTAACCTCCAAACACTAAAAATGTACTGTGCAGTTTCCAAATCGTCTGAAGAAAATGAAATATTAAAAACTGTATCTATATAACAAAAATCAGGGAAGGAAGAGGGGAGGCAAAGGAAAAAGACAGGAAACAGGAAACACAAAATAAGATGGTGGAAATAAGTTCAAATATACAAGTAATCATAATGATTATAAATAGATTAAGCTCATCAGTTAAAGAGGTAATCATATTGATTTTTTAATCCAACCGTATGCTGCTTGCAAGAGACATATCTAGAACACCACCACACAGAAGAATGAAAATAAAGGGCTAAAAAAAGATATGGCCTTCAAATACTAGACAAAACAAAGTTGGCACAGCAAGATTAATATAAGACAATAGATTTAAGGTCCAAAAAGCACTAATACAACTAAATTAGGACAGTATATAATAATAAAAGACACAATCCAACAAGAATATAGCAAACATGAAATTACTCTACTTATCATAGCTTTAAAATATATAAAGCAGGGCCTTCCCTGGTGGCGCAGTGGTTGAGAGTCCACCTGCCGATGCAGGGGACATGGGTTCGTGCCCCAGTCCGGGAAGATCTCACATGCCGTGGAGCAGCTAGGTCCGTGAGCCATGGCCGCTGAGCCTGTGTGTCTGGAGCCTGTGCTCCACAACAGGAGAGGCCACAACAGTGAGAGGCCCACGTACCGCAAAAATAAAATAAAATAAAATACTAAAAAATAAAGCAGAAATTGGCAAAATTAAATGGACAAGTTGATAAATTTATAATCATAGAGGGAAATTAGTTAGAATATAGACGTTTGAAGGAGAAAAATTCACCAGCTGAATCTAATGGGTGTAATGAGAACCACACAGCACAAAAAGACTCTATCATGTTTTCATGAACACATGGAACTTTTACAAAACTAGCATGATTCCAGGATTTCAAAGAACTTAAATCACACATATCATCCCTCCGATTGTGATATAATCAAATTAGAAATCAACATTTCAAAGTAGCAAAAACATAACAAAAGTATATATTTAGGTACCTTAAAGAGAACTCTTAAATAAAGCCTGAATAAATAAGAAATTATTACATATCAAAACATGTGGATGATGCTCAGTCACTATTTAGAGATGAATTCACACCACTAAATTCATTTACTAGAAAAGAGAAAGATTAAGTACACGTTCAACTCAAGAATCTAAAAAAGAACTAAAAAGTGGATCTAAAGAAAGTAAAAGCAGGAAAAAATGATTATAATAAAGAAACAGAAACAAAGAGATAATAGAAGGGATAAATAAAATCCAAAGCTGATTCTTGAAAAAAAACTAATAAGTATACAGGTTTTTAGCAAGTGACGAAAAAAAAAGAAGGTAATTAAAAGAGGGACAAAAATGTACAGTAGATGTTAAACATAATAAGAGAATACTATGAACATTATGTAATGAATTTGAAAACTTAAATATATACATTTTAGAAAAATAGATTTCTCAGTCTGACCCATGAGGAAATGGAAACAATGAGTAAAAAAACCATCACTGGAGAAACTGAATTGGTAATCAAAAGTCCCTCAAATCAAAAGACACTAGAACCAGAACATTTTACAGGTAAATTTATTCCAACCTTCAAGGAACAAAGAAACAGACAAAGTTTTATCATCCAGGAAGATTCTGAAAACAGAAAAAAAAAAAGCAAATTACCCAGCTCGTTTTATAAAGTTGGTGAAATCAAAATACCAAAACTGGGTAAGTTAGTATAAAGGAAAAAAGTTATATATCAATCACCTTAGTAAACACAGATGGAAAAACTCTAAATAAAATATCAGAAAATTAATTAATTTCAGCGGTGTATAAAATAATTATTAATAATTTTTTAAATATCATGTTCAAGTAGATTTAATTCCAAGAATTCAAAGGTGGCCTAATATCAGATAATTCATAATATACTCCATCAGAAAAACCATTAGTGTATATCATTTTAAGAGATTTTAAAAGAAAAATCACCGGCTCAATAGACACAGACAAAAGTGACAAAATTCAATCGTAATTGTTGATCAACATGCCTAGCAAACTAAGAATAAGTGAATTGTCTTTCTAGCAAATGCTTTTTATTAGGAAGCTGTGTAAGAATCATACTGAAGAGTGAGACTTTAGAAGCATTTACATTAAAATCACAAATGATGCAAAAGTGGTTATCACTACTTCCATCCAACATTATACTAGAAGGCCTAAAAATTCAGTAAAGCAATAAAGTGCACAAAGTTTGAAAAGAAAAAAAATACAAAATAATTATTATTTACAGATAGTAAGAATATCTACCTAGAAACTCCAAAGAATCTACAGATAAATTATTAAAATAAAATGAGTTTTTAGAAAGGTTGCTGGACAGAAAAATTACCATGTAAAAGTAATACTATTCCTTTACACTAGTAATATCCAATTGTAAATGTAATGGGGAAAAAAACCACTCAACTCAAAATATTAGTGAATATTTCTTAGGTATTCCTAGGAATAAATTTATCAAAATATGTGCAAGATCCCTATGCAGAAAATCACAAATATTCATTGAAGGATTAAAAGAAGAACTGAAGGACTGTGAGATTAAATACATTAATTAGTTTGATTATCCCCAAATAAATCTATAAATTCAAAATCAAAATAAAAGTCTCAAGAAGAGTTGATCATGGAACACTGTAGAAAATCCTTACATATGTTTATATGGAAAACCAAAGGCCTAGAATAGGCAAGAGAGTTTTGAAGAATAACAATGTTGGAGGATTTCAAAAATAATATTATGTAGCTGATTATTATAGCTTTATAATAATATCAAGAAACTATAGTTATTTGTGTATGGATAGACAAATGATCCCATGGAAAGGAATAAAATGCCTAGAGAAACAAACATGCCTATGTGGAAACTGGGTATGTGATAGGAGTGGTAGCACAAATCAACGTCACTGAAAGGTGCTGGGGCAATTGATTATGAAGTGTGATGGGGGCTGGGGATAACAAGTAGATCCTGACCTCACACCATACACAAAGTTCAATTCAAGGTAATTACAGATCTAATATGGAAAGCAAAACCCTAAAAGTTTTAGAAGAAAATATAGGAATAGACACATGTGGACTTTGAGTAGAGAAGAATTTCTTTGACAAGATAAAAAAATACAAAACAGGAAAAAAATTTAAAAATTGATAAATCTGACTATATTTAAATTAAAACTTCTGTTCAACAAAAACATGATGAACAACATTAAAAGACAAGCCACAGATTGAGAGAAAATATTTTCCTCATATAATCAAAAAATGATTAGAAACCAAGAAATATAAATAACTCCTAAAAATCATTTAAGAAAACAAACAAAAAGGACAACCTAATGGGATGTGAATGGGGAATGAGCAAAGGATATGAATAGGTAATTCACAGAATAAGAAAACCAAAAGTCCAATAAATATGTGTAATTTTGTCAAACTCACTAGTAATCAGGGAGATACAAATTAAAACAATGATGAGATACCATTTCACACACTTCAGACTGGCAAACATTGTATAGTCTGACAAACAAAATTCTGGCGAGGGATGATGTGGGAAAACAGGGCTCTCATATTCTACTGATGGGAATGCAAATTCTTATCAACCTTCAGAGAGCAACTTGAAGATACCCACGCCATGACTCAGCAATCCCACTCTTACAAGCTATGCCCTAAAACAGAAGTTATCAAACTTTTTGTATCTCGGGACCCCTTTACATTCTTAAAAATTATTCAGGACCCCAAAGAACTTTTATTTATGTGGGTTATATCTATAAATGGTTACATTATTAGGAAATAAAAATAAGAACTTTTAAAATATGTATTAATTTTAAAATAACAATAATATACCTATTACATGTTAAGGTAACATTTCTATGAAAAATAACTATATTTTCTAAAACTAACAAAAATTAGTAAGATTTTTGCAAATCTCTTTAATATCTGGTTTAAACATAGCTGAATTCTCAGATCTACTCTGTATTCGATCTGCTGAATTATGTTGTTTTGGTTGAAGTATATGAAGAAAATTTAGCCTTGTACTTGGAATAGATCATTTACCCATGCATAATTTTGTAACATGATGGACTGATCATTTGGGAAATACTGATGCACTGAGTTATACAGATCTTCCAAATGTGGACACACTTCATTATACAGTATCAAAAAATAATGTTCTTTATTAACATTATTACTGATCAGATCAGAAAAAGTCTTTAAGTATTAGGAAATGTCAACCTCACAGTGGCAAAGTTTTCCAAAATTCTAAGTTCTACTTGAAAACTCAAATTTTATCACTGGAAACAAACACTGCCAGTTTTTTTCCTTGAAGTGAAAGGCTTTCCTTATCCATTTTTGAGAAAATGTCTGCCAAGAACCCAGTAGTTTAACTGTCAATGTAGTTCAGCCATGGTTTACCCATCATTCTTTCAAGTAAATAAAGATGGTGTTCCATGAAAAAGAAGCTAGTTCAGCTTGTAACTTAAACAATTGCAGTGTGCAGCCAAAGGGCTATAAACACACTCCACACTGTGCCACACAGAATTATAAGATGCGTATTCAAGAGTTAAGATTTAATAAAACTAATCCATTTTGTTAAATGTTAAAATCATTTTATTAAGTACTTAAGTGCTTCACCAGGGACATTCTTAAATGAATGGCTTTTTTCTCTGTGAGTGCATAGTGATGAAGAAGAAAATGACTGCTAGCACCATTTGTGCCATCTCTTTGATTCATACTAAGGCGTCAATGGTTTCACTAATCATTGCTTTTCCCCATCAGTACAAATATCAGCACAGCATAAAGGGCAACTGACATCTCAGTATTATTATGAAAATAGTTACAACCTTGAAGACTCCCTGGAAGAGGTAACATGGACCCTGGGGGGTTGGGGGCTGGGAGTCCATGAGCCACATTTTAAGAATCCCTGCCCTAGGGAAACTTAGGCATATGCACAAGCAGGTGTAATCAGCTCCACATTAGTTGTATAACAAAAAATTGGAACCCATCCAAATGCCCATCAACAGGAGAATGGATAAATAAAATAGTGTACATTCATCCAGTGGAACACTAGACACCATTTAATCCTTAATGAACTAAAGCTATATCCAACAACATGAAAAATTCTCATTAACACAATGAACAAAAAAAAATTTGCAAAAGAATAAGTACAGTATCATGCCACTAATAACAAGACTAAAAGTTTGAAAACAATACTAAACTATGCTAAATACTATCATATATTTTAATATTCTATATTGAAAGTACAAAAACGTGCATGGGAATGACAAATACTGAGTTCATGATAATAGTTTAGGGAGGAAAAGAAATAAGATCAAAGAGTGGTTTACAGGGGGGCTCAATTGCGTCGTATGTTTTATATTACTGAAAAAAATATATTGAGTATTATGGCATCATGTTAAGACTTAATAAAGATGTGTGGTAGGTACAGATGTGTTCTTTACAACTTCATGTGTGTATATTTGAAATCTCTCATAATTTAAAAAAAAATTTTTTTAAATTAATTCTTGGTTTATGATTTTTTTCAGTGTCCTCTCTGCTTTTAAAATCACCATTAATAAATATAAAATTTGATTAAATTGATGTTCCATAGATTTAGATGCAGAGAAGAATGAAAATGTTTTAAATGTACAAGTTCTATGGACAAAGGACTGTCTTCAGAGACTGACAGCAGACATTTCTCCACATCACCAGAGGCCTCCACAGCTAAGAAGAAATACTCTCAGACTGTTCCATTCTTGATCCCAGCCTATAGCCTGCTTGATTATTTGTGAAATTCACTATGATTAATTCACATTGATAATTTTGAAAAAAAGAGAAGGATTTTGCAGGCATGCAGGGGTGGGTATTGCAGGGAGAAAGGGGAGGTATCACGTGTTGAGCAGGGGGACCTAATGCCATAGTATGAAAACTGCCGTACCATGTTTAAGTCCTGCAAACTTCCGCAGAAATATTAACAGGAGTTAACTTCCTTTTGTATTGAAATGTAAATTCAATGAACTTTAATCTTTTTTTTTTTTTTTTTTTGCCGTACGCGGGCCTCTCACTGCTGTGGGCTCTCCCGTTGCGGAGCACAGGCTCCGGACGCGCAGGCCCAGCGGCCATGGCTCACGGGCCCAGCTGCTTCGCGGCATGTGGGATCCTCCCGGACCGGGGCACGAACCCGCGTCCCCTGCATCAGCTGGCGGGCTCTCAACCACTGCGCCACCAGGGAAGCCCGAGTGAACTTTAATCTTAAGTGTGAAGTCTTAACTCTCTCCTAATTAAGAAACTTTTGCATATATTGATATGCAATAAGTGTATATTAAATAAGTGATACTTCTAGTTTTTTGTTCTTAAAGAGATAGCATTATATCCTTCAAATATTATTAATGACTCCTTGATTAATCACAGAAAGAATAAGCAACGCTTTTGGTTACCTTCCTTATTCTATTTCCCATTTCATTATTAATAGGACAGTTCCCAGAATGTGAGCAGAAAAAAAGGAAAGGAAATTAAACATAATTATAGGAATTTTAGGAAGGAGTCTGACATGAGTAGAACTGCAATTATTATTTTAATTTTATGTTAACATATCAATTTTATGTATTCATCCCCTGTTTTTACCCTATCCCAGTAATTAACTTATAGTCAATGTAATATTATTTACAAACACCCTGCACATTATTTATTCCTCACAAATGCCTTATACCAAAGATGGAACATTTAAGATATGGATCAGATGGTGATGAGCTCTATAATCTGACTCAAACCATATCATCCCTGATACTGCAATCAGTATCTCCTTCCTGTTAGTTAAATTCTCATCCCATCAGTATGCTTATCATCCCAGCAACTCAAGAAGAAACAGGGTAAATGAGATTAAGAGGGAGTACTGCACTGCATCTAATAGGAAGATGTATATTAAATAAGTGATCGTCAAGGTAACAGGATATTTAAAGTGACTTTTGCTGGACTCAAAGCTAAGGACAATGATAAGTCACACAAACACACACACACAGCTGAAACTGGACCAGATAAATCCTCAGGGTTTATCAAAAATCAGCCAACTTTGTTAAAAATAAATAAAATAGGACCAGTGAGAGAAGATAAGGCTGAGAAAGAAATTGATAATCCACCTGGGATGGGGCAAATACCATGACTTTTCCCTCCATAAGTAAAGACGGCTCCAAGAGAACGTCTCCTAGATGTTGCGTTTGTCTTTGGCATCTCCTCATGCTGGTTGGGCATCTAGTTATGCACTGGGCTTGCTGAGCCACCCTCTCGGGGGTGGGGGGGAGGGGAGAGGAAAGGATTGGAGAGACCACAGCAAGGCAGGAAGTGGGAACCATGTAGAGGAGCAACCTGCTCTCCACCAGTTGGTATGGTGAAGATGCATGGCTCTTCCTGGCCTGGCACATAGAAGGGGTCACATGGGAGCCAGGTTGCAGACCCACCATGCAACGGGCTGGCCTGGCCATCCACACAACTTTCACTCTCAGCCAGATGCTGTGGGGTGTTCCATAGAGGCAGAAGCTGAAGGAGGCTTCTAAGAGGTCAAGAAAGAGATGACTTTCCATAAGGAAATCTATACCATGGGGCTAGAGCCCCCTGAAGAAGCCACACCCTTAGAGAGAGCCCACAGGGTTTTAAAAAATGAAGCCAGTGTTACCCAATGGCGCCAGCAGTAGCCCAGAGAGGAACCCCAGCTAGGGCCAGAAACCCAAGGGAATCCTTGACAGCTCTCCTGTCTCCTTCTCACAGCCCCACCCCAGAGGAGCTGGAACCAGGGGAGGGGGCAAGGGGGAGTGAAAGGAGGGGCCCTTACCCCTCTCCACTGAACACCCTGGGCCTGAGCTGAGGGGTCAGGGGAGTTTAGGTGGAGGAGAGAAAGAACACGTTTTCAACTGAACTGACGTGGATTTTTAATTACTGAAAGAAATCGAAGATCTAAGAAATCTGCCTGAGTTGTAATTAAGGGACAGGACTGAAAGAGTCAAAAAAAAAAAAAAAAGATCAATGATTAATGCAGTAGTTGAAATAAACAAAACCAAAAAATATCAAATCATGTCTTTTCATACCCTTACCAAATTCAGACTGTGCAATAAACTGATTGCATAGATGGCTGAGCGCTGGGAGAAATGTAGAAAGGGGTAGTTCAAGGGGAAGAACTGTAGCATGAGGAGGAATTAACCAGGCAAAAGTGGGGGCAGGTAGAAATGGGGGAAGGTGTGGGAAGGAGAAGGACAGTAACTCTGAGTAATCGTGGCAAAGATGGACATCGCACTGCATTAAGATAATCAAACGAACCACATTAGACAGACAAACTCACTGTTTGCTCAATTTCTGTTTCTATGCTACTTTGCACCCTACCTTCAATCTCCAAAGAGTAAGCTGTACTCAAGACCAGTTTATAGAACAAGGCTGAGTTGAGGTGTGGGTAGAGTAATGATTAAGAGCACCAGCTCTACAGCTAAAATGCCTGAGTCCAAATCCCGGCTCTTCCACTGAGTAACCGGGTGCTTCAGTTTCCTCATCTGTAAAATGGGGTGACAAAAGTATCTTCCACTTAGGGTGGTTGAAAGGATTAAATGACATAGCTAGACTAATGCCTGCCACTTAGCAAAAGAGCAATAAATGCCATCAGATGAGTAACTGGACTAAGGTATGTGAATTCCCTTATAAAACTTATAGGTGCCTAAGGAATTACCATGATTGAGTTTTGATGCTATTTAATTCCATGAGGTAATTCTCTTACAGAAGTGCACTATCTGAAGGAAAACATTAAGTATTTCTGTGAAGGTGTTACACAAAACTCATATGGTAGAGAGAACTCTTTTGAGAAAACTTCCAGTTTACTTGACAAGAAATTGATTCACATGACTATTTTAAACATTTCATATATGAAGCATAATCAAAACACAAAAATACATGAATAAAAGCCAATCACCGGGCTTCCCTGGTGGCGCAGTGGTTGAGAGTCTGCCTGCCGATTCAGGGGACATGCGTTCGCGCCCGGTCCGGGAAGATCCCACATGCTGTGGAGCGGCTAGGCCCGTGAGCCATGGCCACTGAGCCTGCACGTCCAGAGCCTGTGCTCCGCAACGGGAGAGGCCACAACAGTGAGAGGCCCGCGTAACGCACAAAAAAAAAAAAAAAAAAAGCCAATCACCTATGAGCCAATACAGATAATACACTCTGAATAAGTACACATAATGAATGTAATCCACAAATGGCCCTTCATTTTAACATTCTAATGAAACCATTTTATTGCAAAGCTGGTATCAAAGTTATCAAGTAACAAGCACATAGTAGGTGCTCAATAAATCTCTGTTGAGGATGATGATGACATAACAAATCCTGTGTATTCAAGGAGATGTTTTTTTGTTCTGGGTTTTTTTTTCAATGAATGACTTTTTCAAACCAGTTTCTAAGTGTGTTTACCTCCTTCGTGGATCCCATTTAGTACAGAGACACACTGAATCACTGTCACGAGCAACCGAAGGACAAAAATCAGAATCACCATTTATTTTCTTGTTAAAAAGAAAACTGCACCATGAATTTTGAACAAATCTAATGCATAAATACATACTTTGGGTGATTCAATGCCAGCTTATCCAATTCAAATGCCACCATACTATAAAACCAACCGAATACCGTCATTCACCTACACTTTCAAAATCTGCGAGTTATTTCCTATCCATTTCCATTTTTCCTTAAAGAAAAATGTTATGGCTCCGGTCTGGAAAAAATTGGACCTAGAATAAGAGAACTTCAAAGTAACATGCAGGTTATGTCTCCAAGATTGCAGATGGGAGAGAGAAGTGGGGGAAGACAGAGAGAGGGAGAAAGAGAGAGAGAATAGATGGATGAATGGATGGGAAACAGATGATAGATAGGTAGATAGTTACATAGAAAGAGAGAGAGAATATACAGAAATATATGGAATTAACAGATGTGGGGCACAAGCTGAAAGGAATCAAAAACCTCAATTGTGTTGTATGTCAGCTCAAAAGTATTCTCTGACTGAGTTCGTGGTCATCAGAATGTCCAGATAATATGAACAACAACGTTATTTACTAAAGGTTTCCTCTGCTGCAGGCACTGCTGAGCACCTCACCTATGCTCTCTGTATGGATTATCTCATCAACTCCTCAGAACCTTTTCAAGTTACAGAGACTCAAAGCAGCTCAGAGTGAAGGCAGACAGTTAGAGGCATGAGCTGCCACACCTTGGTAAATGAGGTGCAAGGGACAAGTTCCAAACTCCTCCAGAGAAAGATATCAGGTTTCAGGATTAGTGGAGAAGGAACTGAGGCAGAATCAATGCTGTCTACCATGGAATATTAGGACAATTTCTCTGCTCTTTGATGACAAGATACCTCATTTCAGAAACACTACCATGAATTTAGAAAATATTTCAATGAAATTTTATTGTATTAATCAGAAAACACCAACATACATTTGAGATTGGTAACATACATATGGTGCCAGAAATGGAATGATTCAGATGATGGACTATGTCTACAAAATGGTCATCCAGCCCAGCGGTGGAGCCCAAGGGTGCTGGCAGATGACAGAGCATAGTTCCAGACTCTACAAACTCTGGCTGGGTCACCTTGATCACTCTGAGTCTCTGCTTTCTTTATCTAGAAAATGGGGGTAGTAATACTCATCTCATTAAGTTACTAAAGATTACATAATATGGGTTTCCCTGGTGGCGCAGTGGTTGAGAGTCCACCTGCCGATGCAGGGGACACAGGTTCGTGCCCTGGTCCGGGAAGATCCCACATGTGCGGAGCGGGCTGGGCCCGTGAGCCATGGCTGCTGAGCCTGCACGTCCGGAGCCTGTGCTCCGCAACGGGAGAGGCCACAACAGTGAGAGGCCTGCGTACCGCAAAAAAAAAAAAAAAAAAAAAGATTACATAATATTAGATTGAATCATAGTAAATTGCTTACATATGACTGTTTTGACCAACAAAAATGGCAACTTCCTGTGGTTCCACCTACTACATATAAAGTGTTTGGCCATTAGTAGTGGGGGTGAGATGAGGAGGAAGAAGAGTTATCAATTCATGGACATGGCAACAACTCTATGGCTCCCCCTTCCCTGCCCACCCAAGTGTATGTGGCCATCAACAGAGAACAGGAAGTCAGAGAATCAGTTAGAAAAGACTTTATACAGTCGGTTTTGCTACCACAGTTGCAACTTTTGGTTGGATAAAAAGTTGAATTGATTACTAGGAGGTTCAAGTGTGAATTGAAAGTATTACCCAGCTCATCTCTGCCTGTGGATGTGTAGCCGAGGGTTGGCATTATCAATGAAGCACATTTCTATTGTACATGAAGCCGCAGTGGACGGAAAGAGGGCAGAAGGAGGCACAAATACAGGGACCAAAGTGGTTCCACCTCTATATGGAGTCACACGGAGAAAGCCAACAAAAGGTGGACCTAGAATTTCAAGATTACACAGCGTGCAGAGTTTGTGGGGGACAAATTCTTAGGATGCTCTTGCTATGATGAAACTCGTCCTCTCTTTCCTCTTTCACAGCAAAAACTGCTGACTGATGGATTACTGTTGAATTCTATTTCAGATAGTAAAGTAGGGGCGGGGGGCACATGCACACAGGGAACAGGCAGCTTCATTCTAGGCTAGTGGCTGATGTAGGTTCCGTTATTTCATTCCACTTAATAACATTATCTTGCTCCACTTTTTAAATCTTATCACAGGTACGAATTCAGGATTTTTGATCAGTTATGTACCACCTGGCAGGACTCAGTATGTCTCACTCACTGACAAAATAGACAAATCCCTGATTTCTTCCTTTCCCTGTGATATGGAAAATGCATTTGTCAACATAATAAAAGAACGCTCGGAAGTTAAGTCTTCATAATCAGTGTCACACTAGACTAAGACTTATTTACGTTCAACACAGTCATCAAGGTATTATTGCATATTTTTATTAATAAGCTTCAGCATTTTCTAATTTTCAAAACCCCACAAAATGATGTTTACATAATAATCCTGAAACTTGTACAAAATCATAGTTGCTACTGGAAAATCATTTAAATATCATAACCTTATCATTTACTGTATTGTTAGTTCAGTGCAGCTATAATTAAGAGCTTCATTTTTGAAAGCTTGATTTACAATATGCTGTACATATAAAAGGTACAATTTTCCAAGACTGAACCAGGAAGAATTAGAAAATATAAACAGACCTATCACAAGTAATGAAATTGAAACCGTAATTTAAAATCTTCCAACAAACAAAAGTCCAGGACCAGATGGCTTCACAGGTGAATTCTATCAAACATTTAGAGAAGAGCTAACATCAATCCCTCTCAAACTCTTCCAAAAACTTGCAGAGGGAGAAACACTCCCAAGTCCATTCTACGAAGCCACCATCACCTTGATACCAAAACTAGAAAAAGATATCATAAAAAAAGAAAATTATAGACCTATATCACTGATGAACATAGATGCAAAAATCCTGAAAAAAATACTAGCAAACAGAATCCAACAACACATTAAAGGATCATACACCATGATCAAGTGGGATTTATCCCAGGGATGCAAGGATTCTTCAATATATGCAAATCAATCAATGTGATACACCACATTAACAAATTAAGGAATAAAAACCATATGATCATCTCAATAGATGTGGAAAAAACTTTTGACAAAATTCAACACCTATTTATGATAAAAGCTCTCCAGAAAATGTGCATAGAGGGAACCTACCTCAACATAATAAAGGCCACATATGACAAACCCACAGCAAGCATCATACTCAATGGTGAAAAAGTGAAAGCATTTCCACTAGGATCAGGAACAAGACAAGGAATGTCCACTCTTACCACTCTTATTCAACATAGTTTTGGGAGTCCTAGCCACAGCAGTCAGAGAAGAAAAAGAAATAAAAGGAATCCAAATTGGAAAAGAAGAAGTAAAACTGTCACTATTTGCCGATGACATGATACTATACAAAGAAAATCCTAAAGATGCCACCAAAAAACTACTAGAACTAATCAATGAATTTGGTAAGGTTGCAGGATACAAAATTAAGGCACAGACATCTCTGTCATTCCTATACACCAACAATGAAAAATCTGAAAGACAAATTAAGGAAACACTCCTATTTACCATTGCAACAAGAAGAATAAAATACCTAGGAATAAACCTGCTTAAGGAGGCGAAAGACTTGTACTCAGAAAACTATAAAACACTGACGCAAAAAATCAAAGATGACATAAACAGATGGAGAAATATACCATGTTCTTGGATTGGAAGAATCAATACTGTGAAAATGACTATACTACCCAAAGCAATCTACAGATTCAATGCAATCCCTATCAAACTACCAATGGCATTCTTCACAGATTAGAACAAAAAATCTTACAACTCATATGGAAACACTAAAGACCCCAAACAGCCAAAGCAAACCTGAGAAAGAAAAACGGAGTTGGGAATCAGGCTCCCCAACTTCAAACTATACCACAAAGCTATAGTCATCAAGACAGTATGGTACTGGCACAAAAACAGAAATATAGATCAGTGGTACAGGATAGAATGCCCAGAGATAAACCCACACACATATGGGCACCTAATTTACGACAAAGGAGTCAAGAAAATACAATGGAGAAAAGACAGCCTCTTCAATAGGTGGTGCTGGGAAAACTGGACAGCTACATGTAAAAGAATGAAATTAGAACCCTACCTAACACCATACACAAAAATAAACTCCAAATGGATTAAAGACTTAAATGTAAGACCAGACACTATAAAACTCTTAGAGGAAAACATAGGAAAAACACTCTTTGACATAAACCACAGAAGATCTTTTTTGACCCACCTCCTAGGGTAACAGAAATAAAAACAAAAATAAACAAATGGGACTTAATTAAATTACAAGCTTTTGCACAGCAAAGGAAACCATAAACAAGACAAAAAGACAACCCTCAGAAAGGGAGAAAATATTTACAAATGAAACAACAGACAAAGGACTAATCTCCAAATATACAAACATCTCATGGAGCTCAATATCAAAAAACAAACAATCCAGTTAAAAAATGGGCAGAAGACCTGAATAGACATTTCACCAAGGAAGACATACAGATGGGCAAGAGGCACGTGAAAATATGGTCAACATCACTAATTATTAGAGAAATGCAAATCAAAACTACAATGAGGTATCACCTCATGCTGGTCAGAATGGCCATTATCAAAAAAGCTAGAAACAATAAATGCTGGAAAGGTTGTGGTGAAAAGGGAACCGTCCTGCACTGTTGGTGGGAATGTAAATTGATACAACCACTATGGAAAATAGTATGGAGGTTCCTTAAAAAACTAAAAATAGAACTACCATATGACCCAGCAATCCCACTACTGGGCATATACCCTGAGAAAACCATAATTCAAAAAGTGTCATGTACCACAATGTTCACTGCAGCACTGTTTACAATAGCCAGGACATGGAAACAATCTAAGTGTCCATCATCGGATGAATGGATAAAGAAGATGTGGCACATATATACAATGGAATATTACTCAGCCATAAAAAGAAATGAAATTGAGTTATTTGTAGTGAGGTGGCTGGACCTAGAGTCTGTCACACAGAGTGAAGTAAGTCAGGAAGAGAGAAACAAGTACCGTATGCTAACACATATATATGGAATCTAAAAAAATGGTACTGATGAACCTAGTTGCAGGGCAGGAATAAAGAGGCAGACATAGAGAATGGACTTGAGCACACGGAGTGGGAGGGGAAGCTGGGGTGAAGTGAGAGTGGTATCGACATATATACACTACCGAATGTAAAATAGTTAGCTGGTGGGAAGCAGCAGCATAGCACAGGGAGACTGCCTCCGTGATTTGCGATGACCTAGAGGGGTGGGATAGGGAGGATAGAGGGAGGCTCAAGAGGGAGGGGATATGGGGACATGTGTATGCATATGGCTGATTTGCTTCGTTGTGCAACAGAAACTAACACGGTATTGTGAAGCAATTATACTCCAATAAATATCTATTTTTAAAAAATGAATAATATCTGGTTCATGTCACCAAACAGCTCATAGTTTAATTTAGTATTTCTAAAGCAAATAAAAATGAGAAAGTGTAGCGTCCGGGGCCAAAACCACCGAAGGTTCTGATTCAGAGAGCCTGAGGTGGGGTGCACAGTCCAGGGCTCACCACGCACTTGGAGAAGCACATTTTATGAGCTAGAGAGGCAACTGGAAAGCCTCTGGTCACTCAGACACATCACTGTTAGGGCTTTGAGCTGTTCCCCAATTTTCTCACAGCCCACAAGATAACCCTAGGTCACAGACACTAACGGTGAAAATCTCTTCTCTAAGAAGGACCTACTTTGTCAAGAAATTAGTGCCATATTGGGACTTTTTCATAGCAAACTCTAACTAAGCAATTCTGTAAATTCAATATACTTTAAGTTCTCTTGATTTAAGCCCATTCCATTTCGTACTCCCTTTAGTGAACACCAAGAAGAGCCACTAACCGATGCCTATATATCAATCGTCACACCTTCACATTCTGGAAGACCAATATTAGTTCTCTATTGAACATTCTCTTTTCCTGGCTCCGTAACCCTATTCCTTTAGCATATCCTCCTAAGGTTTATTTCCCAAACTATCTCCACTGCTGTTCTCCAGATTCTCTCCACGTTATTTAAATCTTACAGTAATTGGCAACTCAGAGCTGCCATTAACCCACACAGTGATTTTATGTGAAATAGAAAACAGCCTCCTTCCTTGAGACACTTTACTTCCATCTCATGGAAAATTGTCACTTATACTAATTTTGTTAAGACAAGTTGCTGCTGGCAGAAATTTGTCCTAATAAATACACAACTATGTAATGTCTGTAATGTGACTAGCAGCCAGATAGATAGATAGATAGATAGATAGATAGATAGATAGATAGATAGATCCAGTTTGCCATGTTCCCTCTGCACACCACATTTGGTGTCTGGCCCTCACAGATAAACTCTGGGGACATTTGTGTCTTTTCAAAAATTTCTACTCTAAGTCCCAACACATATTTTCCACCACCAAGGAAAGGAGGTGGGATAGATCTTTTGATGATAATTATGCCTTACATCTTCAGGCAGAATTCTGTTTTTCCCTGACTTGCTGCCTTGTGGGTGGAATGTTTGGAAAAGGTTGGATTACTGGGAAATTAGTCTTTTTATAGGCGCCTTATTTATGGAAAAGAAAGAGTACTGTCAGTTCAAGTTCTCACTGTTTAACTAGAGAAAAATGAAAGGTGGGTAAAATCCACATAAACACAATGACAAAGAAATATTTTGTCAAGAAGTAAACTGCACTGTACAGGGATGTGTAATAAGGGCTGTAGATGTGCCTTAATCTACAAAATGAAGTGGAGAATTAACGCAATCAGGCTTGCTTTCTTTTCTCCCTCCTTTTTTCTCCCACTCTCCTCACTTTCAAAGAAAAGTGCTATATGAATAATTGAGGCAAGGAGATTTTTTTTTCCTTGAATAATTCAGGAAATTGCCTCAATTTTCCTCTTCACTTTTCACTACATTTACTTGTGTAGACTCGGAGCACATCTGCATAATGAGACGACATCGTTACTGCACAATCAACAAGGTATTTTTTCTTTTGCCTTAATTTTTCAATTGATTACGTGACACAACTGTATCAACCATACATTGATCTGAACTCTTAAGGGAAAAGAAAAAAAGAAAAAAAAGACTAGACTAGCCATGCTGGTCTTGCCCCACCCTTAACTCTTGCTGCCTGAGGCAGCATTATCTCGAAGCAGTGAGCAGCATTCTCTCCAACTAGTATATTTTATTATGTAATTAATAAAGTTGGCCTGTTCCCTTATAAATCAAGAGGATGTGTGTGTGTGTGTGTGTGTGTGTGTGTGTGTGTGTGTGTGTGTGTGTGTGTGTGTGTGTTACGCGGGCCTCTCACTGTTGTGGCCTCTCCCTTGCGGAGCACAGGCTCCGGACGCGCAGGCTCCGCGGCATGTGGGATCTTCCCGGACCGGGGCACGAACCCGTGTCCCCTGCATCGGCAGGTGGACTCCCAAGTACTGCGCCACCACGAAAGCCCAAAACAAGAGGATCTTAACTTAATTCTGGGGAAACTGGACACAAGATGATGTAAGAATGACTCCAAACTGCTTTTGTAAGCCAATAAAAATTTGATTGGCATCAGACCCATTATAGATTCTGTATCAGAAATTTGGTTTCACATTCAGAAATGGCTCAAACACCTTGCCTCAGTTTAGTAAGCTCAGCTTACAGGGGTTTATCAGTAATTTTTCTAAAGCCAGACCTAAAACATAGATTCCTGTTTACATCTACAACAAGGTATCTACTTAGATACTTCATTATTCAGAGTGTTTCCAAATATCCAGTGTGGTTACAAATATTTCAACATATCTTTTCACTCTTGCTGCTGCATAACTCATGGAAACTTCCCATGTTACTGTTTCTGAAGAAGTCTTCCTCACTAATTAAGCACTCACAAGACGTAAGCACAAACCTGGCTTGGTCCAGTGCCCGCCCCACCCCCACCCCCCAACAACACAGCCATAGTTGTTGACTCAAAAGGAAGCAGAATGTCAAGGACTTTTCACCTAGATGGAGGACGTGGCTTGCTTTCCTTTCCCTCGATTTATTAAACACAGCACGATCCCTGAATGAAAATCAACCCTGATCCAGCAGGGGACTGAGTTATTAAATATCACCACTGTTAACGTCTGCACGATATTTGTGTGTGTTTACACTGGAATGATTGATTGATTCACTGTTCTAGAGTTTTAACCTCTCGTTTCCCTCTCCTCACTTCCTGGTGATTATTTGTTGCTCCCAATAGCTTCATTTATTTTTAATTCAGTTTTTCTTCTTTTGGTCTTTTCTTTCTTTCCTTCCTTTCTACCTTTCTTTCTTTTCGTTGTAAACATATTTTTCCCTTTCAGTCCTACCTCTTTGCTCACTATCTGTAATACACTATTTTTTCCTTGAATTTTCTTGTTGGATAAACAGTTTTTAGTCCTTGACTCAACCATGGCACATATAGGAAAACTCTCAAGCCTCTTGCTCTGCTCTCGGAAAGGCTATACATGTCTTCAATTCATTCTGAGCTGATGCTTGTGTATGGTGTAACACAGTGGTCCAGTTCTAGTTTTTTGTACATAGCTGTCCAGTTTTCCCAGCACCATTTATTGATGAGACTTTACGTTCCCCATTGTATATTCTTGCCTCCTTGCAAAAATCAATAGACCAAATATGCATGGGTTTATTTCCAGGCTCTCTATTCTGTTCCATTGATCTATGTGTCTGCTTTTATGCCAGTACCATACTGTTTTTATTATCACAGCTTTGTAATACAGTTTGAAATCAGGATGTGTGATGTTTCCAGCTTTGTTCTTTCTCAAGATTGCTTTGGCTATTTGGGGTCTTTCGGATGTGTTAGTTAACTCAATGGGGAGAATCTTTTCAAATGTATACCGATATCAAATCATCATGTTGTCCATTTTAAATATCTTACACTTTTATTTGTCAATTGTACTCAATAAAGCTTGGGGGGGTAGGGGGTCCTAAAGAAAAAAAGAAAAGAAAGGAGGGAGGCTATATAAGTTGCTGCTAGAAATCTAACCAGAAATGCTCCTCATTTAATCCAAACACATCTCTACCTGCTAATGGAGGAAGCCCTTCCCCAAGTCCACGGGGCTTCACCTCAGCTACCAGAAGGCAACAGCCTCACGCACTCTCAGTCTCCCTAGTTGTCACGTGTGATTATTAAGAGCATACATAGACATCAGGGTCAGATAAACCTGCACTGGAATCCCAGCTGCACTGATCCTCAGCAAGTTACATAAACCCCCCAACTGATGGTCTTAGTTTCCTCCTCTGTAATGCAGATAATCATAATTGCTGCTACTGTAAAAAATTATATAAACCAATTAATG
This sequence comes from Grampus griseus, assembly GCF_964374135.1. Lineage (NCBI taxonomy): Eukaryota > Metazoa > Chordata > Mammalia > Artiodactyla > Delphinidae > Grampus > Grampus griseus. The sequence continues at coordinate 78,097,751 of NC_139007.1, forward strand.
AGAAGCACTTAGCGCGGTACCTGACAAATACTAATCCTGATATGATAGCTCACATGTCCTAACACTTCCATGTGCCAAGCAGTGAGCTAAGCATTTAGTTACCTCACCTTGCACCAGCACTATGGGTTAATGTATTTCATCATCCACATCTTCCAAAGGAGGTAAATGCACACCATGGTGAGTTCTCCAACAATGATCCTAACAGCAGTCACAACCATGACAGCTGAGCCCTGGTGAGCACTGCCTCTGTGTCAGGCACAGTCATGACGGATGATTTCCTCATGGCTGTGATGTCTGCATCCCAGGGGCAGTGGCTGTCTCAGATACTTGGCAGACTCCTCTACCTGCTGCATCCTGTGGAAACTAGACTTACGGTGCAGTGGGAAGGGGAACAGCAGCTCACACATGACAACAGAAATGTGACACCACAATAGGAGCAACAGGAGAGGACCCAAAAGTATTAAGGCCTGCAGAGCGGAGAGATTATGTGTGTCGTGGAGGCCAACCAGGCAATGCTGCTCTCTTGGACTGATTAGTCTTAGTCCCCAGAATTTGACTGGGGTGTTGGGTGGTAGCACCTCTGCTGGACCCCCAAAGACTCAGCAGGGCACAGTGTGCAGACTTTTGCTACAGGCAAATACAGACATTTCCAACATCACTCACAGTAGGCTGTCTTTGAAAGCGTAACCTCTGTCCACTATGGCCTATCCTAAATGGGTAATCAGACCTGCAGATATTAATTAAACTTATGGTTCTATTTATTGTAGCACTCTGGGGATTGAACAGACAGCAAATAGCAATAAGTACTTCTGAATGTTCTCTTTGGCTTAATTACTGTTCCATAGTTAGTCTATCAAATTGATGTACAATCAACAAGGCTGTACTTCCTCATACTGCTCATTTAGAGCGAATGCTCGGGAGCTGCCAACATCTTTCTCACAGTGCCTGAGTTCACTGGAGAATCAAAACAGGACGCACCCGAGGAGGCTTTTAATCTAGCCCATCACATATCAGTTTGGCAGGGAGCTCCTCTCTCCCCCAGCCAGCATCTTTCTTTTTATACACAACCTTGATAGGCACTGGAAGGTCCTCTGGACTAACTATATCATCACACCCAGCCTACACAGGACAAAGGGAAGGGCAGAGTTATCAAGCATCCCCTGGCTTTTAAGCCTCATATACAGCCAACATAGATAATTAAAAGTATAGATTCCTGAAATCTAAAGGGACTTTAGAGGTTATCTAATACAACCACCTCATTTTATTCAAGATGAAACTGAGACCAGAGAAGCAAAGTGGCTTGACTAGGTCATACAATGTCTTAGTAAGGGAATCTTGGGTTGTAATAAAGGGAGACCCAACTCAAGCTAGCTTAATTAAGTAAAAGAATATTTATCATAAGAGTACCGAGGATTCCTACGGAATCCAATCAGGGCTTTGAAGGAAATGGAAAGTCACCAGCCTCTCATTTCTGCTTCCTCCTGCACATCTGCTCCCTTCTCGTACCTGCCATGCTCTTAGATCTTGTCCCTCACAACTTCAGCTTGAATGTGGCTTTGAGTTGCCATGTTACCAAAATCTGATCCCAACTTCAAAGCCTAACATCTTCTAACCACAGGTTCCATGTCTCCTCCAATTCAGCAGATTATGAATTTGATTGGCTCATCTTGGGGACAGAGTTCAGGCAGGATACAATCAGCTGCGGCCAGGATGCTGGGCTACCCAGGCCCACCCCTTAGGATTGGGGAGGGGAACAGTTCCACCAGCGAGGAATGAGATAGACACCCAAAGTAATAGTAGAGCCAACACTCATATCCAGACTTTCCAACCCTGCATCTAACCCTTCCTATAAAATGGTATATTATACCATTTCCCAATTTCAGTCCAAGGATTATCTTTCACTTAAAGGGGAAACAGTTCGAGGCTAGAATGACTTTAAAATGGTGGTTGTATAATGGTGGCCTTAGAGTGGCCACATGCAAAATTGGAAGAAAATCATTGCAGTTATCTTGCTTCTTGAATATCCATCCATAAATACATTAGAAAGAGACCACTGGGAACAAATACAAAAAATCAAAATACAGATGCTGGATTTCCTTCTCCATTTTCCTCATGAAAATAGCACGTTTCAGTGGTATTAAGAGACCCTTTATCAGGTCTTGTAATCCAAGTGATGAGCAGAATGCCATAAAATCACTCTCCTCTCTTGGAAGAATCTAATAATGGTACATATCATCCTCCAGTATCTGAACTATTTCAATTTGCTGTTACTCTTTAGGAAGGAACAAACTGTGTGGTTTTAAATTCAGATTTTAGTTATCTTTCTATTTCCTCCCTTACATTACTTTAAATTTCCTTCTACTCAGTGAGTGAGGCAAGATGCAACACTCACTCTTCCCTCCTGACCTACCTCTTTTGCTTGACTGCCTCTCTCCTTCTACTCTGTTTTACAGCGGAAATAAGAGAGAGCTTAAATGAATCCATGCAGGCAGTGAAGGCAAAAAAAAATGAAAATTATAAATATTGGGTGAGAGCTTGGATTGCTATGTTTGAAAGGAAAGTCATGTAGATAGGAAAAGGTGCTGAGCTGGTGGTGGAGGAGAACCATCCTTGGGCCTGGATGTGGAACACACTAGCCGTTTGACTAGACAGAGGCCCTCTGGGTCCTGAGTGTGGTTTCGTGGCAATATGCTAGAAGAAACCTCTTTTCAGACATGCCTGGCTAGACCTTCAGTTGCCCTGGTCACTCTAGAAGGCCCTGTTCACACCCCGGGCACACCACAGGCTGAGGAAGCATAAGTCAGAAAGTGGAAACCCTTGTGCAGCTCCTGCCTCTGGCACCAACTAGCTTTTATGCAAGCCGTTTACCTCCCCACCCTCTTTCCTCACTGCAAAGGGGGGACTTTGGACCAGAAGATCTTGATCAAAGTCAAGATCAAGACCTTTCTATATTTTGGGCTCTGAAAAGTCCTACACATACTATGGACACTCTTCCCAGAGACATGCACAGGCACTTCAAGTGTTGTGTACACTTTTAAGGGCACCCATCTACCTGTCTAAAGCTATCTTTGAACCTGTTACTGATTCATAAACCCCAAGTTAATATCCACTGAACCAGATAAATTCTAAGGCACTTTCAGCTCTGGGAGTCTGTAAATACCCATTACTCCCAAATCTACCTATGGAATAAAAGCATTTCAGCGCTCTGTGGGGCATGAGAGATCATCAATTCTACATTCTCCTTTTACAGATGAAGAAACTGGGGGTCCGGGAGCGTAGACTCTGTGATCAGAGTCTGTGAGGCTCGGATGAGAACCTGTGTCCTCTGGCTCAGGTTCCCTGGTGTGGGTGCTGCTAGGGCAGGGGATGCATGTCTTCTTGGGGCTCCCTAAGCTCTGCCTCCCCCACCCCAGGAGCTCTCTGCTCCCCTGTGCCTGTTGCCTCAAGCTCCTGACTTGAGGGAACTGGTAGGATATGGTCCTGGAGTTCCGTGCAGTCCAGTGAGAGAGGTTGGATGCCACCTTGAGATCTATTGGTTGCAACACCAGCCAGCACTGGGAGCCGTGGGCAGCGCGTAGAACCAGTGCATGGCCTGCAGAGAAAATTGTTCAGCGACAAACAGCTCCATTTCAAGGACAGACAAAAGCAGTTCTCATATGCTGTTCCTAATGGTACCATCAGAGTTCCAGTGATGCCAGCCAAGCCAGGAGAGTTTTACTTGTTATTGAGAAAATAACAGAGAGTTCATTTCTGCCCTGACTCACCTAAAACCTCGGGCTTTTTGATCACAATAGTACAGAGTCGTGTCACATTCCATAAATCACATGTATGGGAGGAAGGCTTGAAGCATTTTCTCAGATTTGTATAAAATCCAGATTTTTTTTCTTTTTTGCCAGTCTCAACGAGCAGTGGGTGTCTGGGTGGGTGGATTGAGTGACACGTTAGTGAGAAAGTTCCCTCCTCTTGTGGAACTCCTCGGAAAAGGAGTCAGAGAGAGAGCACTTGAGAGTGACAGGCAGATCATGTAGCACTGCCGCTGATGAACAGGCGTTTAAATCTGTCAGAATCCCGAATTCAGAACAGCGCTGGTACAGAGACAGAAGTGAACCAAACTTCACCAACCTTTGTCAGGTAGTGCCTCATTTCGGGCAAGGGCCTGGGGAAGTGTTTCAGACCCCTCCCTCCTCTCCTGCAACATCCTGCAGCCAATGGAGACCCTAGCAGCTCATGGCCAGGAAAGCATCCCTCCCCTTCCTCAGGTTCCCGAGGGAGTCCCCCTACCAGCCAGCCCCTGGACATTACCTCCTCTACCTGCCAGGGTAGAAAGTAAGCTAATTGAGTTGCCAGAAATTCAGAGAGTCTGAGGACATGCCGCGGCGGCACAGCCATGACATGAGAACAGATGGAAAACTTCTCAGGAACAAAATGTGCACACAAAAAATGGATCCTGGCTTTGAAGTGTATATTCACGGTGCCGCTTTCAAGTCTTCTGAAAAGCCCAAGCTCGAATCTGACCTACTTAGGCGGTGTTCTTATTTATGTCTCCGACGAAGGAGCTGTATATTTAGCAAATGAGGACTATCCATCCCCCATGCCCGCTTCTTCACATTTATAGAGCTGAGCAATTTTCGCTTGTTAATTTTTCCCCAGATTGTCTCCATAAAAGTGGATATATAAGTTAAACACTGTTAAAAATCCATGAGTTCCAGGAATTCTGCATAAATGCATTCAGATTTTCATTGAGTGTGTGGGTTAATATTGCTTAAAAGAACAAGAATGAGACCGACAGTTGATCCGTGTTTGTTCATCCTCTCACAGTTGGCAAACCAGCTGCCTGGCTTGTCTGTTATTAATGCTGCAGTTCAGATTTACTGATGCTCCAACATGCAAACCGTGTAAATTTCAGCTAGCAGAGTCTCCGTGTGCAAAGTGAGGTATAGAAGTGAAGCTATTATCTAGCTGACACATGCCAAAATAGACAGTAGTTTCAATTATCTGGGTTTTCAGGAAAAAGCCTTTTTAACCTTCATTATTATCAGGATAATTACCTTGACTCTCACCCTTTGTACATGTAATCATAACCGTAAAGTTTTAATCCCTTGTAACAAACAGCTGCCTCAAATCTATTTTGGAAGCAGTGGGTATAGAAATACTAAGTGAACTACATACATATAAAGAGCCTACCTTCAAAAGAGAAGGTTGATTCTTGCAACTCTGCTGAAAGGAGTCTTCCAAAGAGAAATCTTCTTTAGCAAAGTAGTTGACACAAGGATGTCACATCACTCAGCACTGAGATTCAGACTCCCCTGGATTTTGGTGGAAACAGAAAAGATCAATTTTAGGGAATTTAGGGCCCACTGTTTTCATGCATGCTGGAACAAATTCTTTTTCTTCCTGAAAATTTGCTAATTCTACCCCTTCTTACTGAATAGGAAAAAGGTGGATGAATACTGTATGAGACTAAAAAATAATAACAGAAAGTCTTAATATATTACGTGGTTTCTCTTCCAATTCTCAATACAGGTCTATGTTCAGTGTTTGATAGTATGATTTTATCAGCCCAGCTCTCTTCTTCTCAATTAAGCCAATGTGTGTAGAGGACCCCGGGTGTGCTCATGGCTGTGCTCCCAGCACCCACGTTCTCCTGAACTGTGGCCACAAGAGTCAGATTCTCCTGCACGTGGCATATGGCCCAGAGGCAGTGGCGACCATCATCATCACCATCACCACAAGGGACCCTCAGCAACTCTCTCACTTGAAAGTGTGACTCTGACATATGTGCCTTCCTCTGCCTCCTGTTCCTTGCCCCAGACCTTGTGCCTTCCTAAGAAGGTACCCTGGTCTGAACCTAAAGCCTTCCTCCCTCCTCTTAGAAAAATAAGAGCTCCATTTCTAGGTAATACTGTTGACTCCATGCCTGCTAAGTTGGCATCCTCTACTTAACCTACTTAGCTCAGTATGGTTAGATAAAAATAAACACGTGCATCCAGGGTATTTCTCTTATCTCCAGCTGGCTCCCAGGTCACTCTGGAACAGAGTTCATTGGGACACAGCAGGACCCTTAGACGCAACTCCTGCAGTTCTGGCTGACAGACCTATTCTGCAACACCAAGTCTCAAGTGCACCTGATCTCCACACTTCAGTGGGAACGATATTGATGTGAGGATTAAGTTAGGTGATGCTTGTGCACTGAACTCAACAAATCACTGGCACGAAATAGACAATGTTGGAAAAATATTGCTACAAACTGAATTGTGTCCCCCAAAAAATCATTTTTTGAAGCCCTAGTCATCAGTGTAATACTATTTAGAGATGCGAGTCTTTGGGACATGATTAGGTTTAGATAAGGTCATGAGGGTGGGTGCCTCATGATGGAATTAGTGCCCTTATAAAAAAGATGTCAATATACACTACCAAATGTAAAATAGATAGCTAGTGGGAAGCAGCTGCATAGCACAGGGAGATCAGCTCGGTGCTTTGTGACCACCTAGAGGGATGGGATAGGGAGGGTGGGAGGGAGACACAAGAGGGAGGGGATATGGGAATACATGTATAGCTGATTCACTTTGTTATACAGCAGAAACTAACATACCATTGTAAAGCAATTATACTCCAATAAAGATGTTAAAAAAAAAAAAAGATCTCAAAGATATTACTGTCTCGCCCTGTCATGTGAGGACAGAGCAAGAAGGCAGCCATCTGCAAGGCAGGAAAAGACCCTTACCAGGAACCTGATTGTGCTGACACCCTGATCTTAAGAACTGTGAGAACTAAATGCCTTTTGTTTAAGCCAGAGCCCATGGTATTTTGTCATCACAGCCCAAGCAGACTAAGATAAAGATGTTCTCATCTTCCATGTGCCTTACCCCTTTTTAGCCCCCCCAGTTCCTCTTTTTTCCGATTATTAGCAGCATTCACATATAATTCCATGCCTCAAAGCTCTTTTCCTTCCTGAATCAATCTCAATATTCTGACTTACACTGAACTGAAAGACTGACCAGGAACCTACTATGTGCCTGAAATGCAAGGCCAAGTCTCATAGGACCCCATGTCCTCCAGTTAAACAACTGCCCTTGGTATCCCTAGGAGCTGCCTGTGGTCCTGCTTGCATCAGCTGTGATGCTGGGTTCAGAGACTGAAGTAAATGAAATACAGCTATGTTGGCTTCTGCTCCATTAGGAAAGGGAAAAATCAATGTTTGCCAAATGTGGAAGGACAAAATCAATAGCAAAAGAAATTTTATTTTCAACCTTCTAAGGGAGTATTACAAAGAAGACAGAGTGAAAATTATTATTATTTATTGATGTATATAGCACCTTCTGAAAGCCTCAAAGTGTTTTACGGAATTACAAACTGCCTCCGTCCCTCTCTGAGTACAGATCGCTTTGTTCTGCTCATACACAGCCCTCTCCAGAAGGGGTGCGTGCAGGAAATACTAGGGCAACACAACACCACAGCTACAGGGCAGATTGCTTCAAGTTTGTGACTCATTTATTTATTAAAAAACAGAAAGTAATAATTACTAGTGCAATGAGGTTAGCGTACTCGAATCCTGTGGAAAGTTCTTGAGGAAGAAGCTGTCTCTTTAGATTTTAAGTGGCATCATAATATACGTGGTTTGGCAGAAAAAGGAAAAAACCCTCTCCCCACTTTTCTCCAATGTTCCTTCGTTGGAACAAGCAGCACATTTGGGGAGAATCAGCCACCTGCTGCCAACATCTTAATGCAGTTCCTGGCAGAGGAGTTTTGATAGATGGCTTCAAAGCCTTGAGTGTAAACTGCTGAACAAAACTTTCAGGAGGATGAAACGTCAAAAGAGCGAGGCTGCAGGAAGCAGGGCTGCTGGAGGTTGGCAGCGGTCTGAAAAATCCACAAAAGGGAAGAGTCAAAATAAAATCCTATAAGCGTAGGGTGATTTCAACTTTTCAATCTCCTCTCACCTGTTTTTTTTCTCATTTCAGTTGTCACACTCTTTTGAGAGAGAGAGGGCAGGAATTATTAACCCCATTTTACAGAGGTTCGCAGAGCATAAGCGACTTACCCAAAATCACTCAGCTATTTATTGGCAGAGCCAGGAAAGGAACCTGGTCTCCTGGACATTTAGTCAGAAGGAAGATGAAAAATTAAGGAGCTCAACTTTCTACCTCAAACAGCAATCCCCTCCACAGCACCTCTGAAACGCAGGCAAATCTAGGGATGATGGATTCATCACTTCGTAAGAATTGCACTCAGTTTTTAAATTATTATTCAATCTTTTGGTTATTAAAATACAAACATCAACCTCGATATAATGTCCTCTGATTTCGCCTCACTGTGCCATGTAGAACTATCCAATCTAGTCTCACTCCCACTTGAGGACTGGCAAGTAGGGAAGACTGCTGGGTATGTACCACCATCTATGCTTGGACAAACATCTCCAGTTCCCTCAAGAATTGTTCCTAGCACATGGTTTCCAGATATTTCCCTCTCCTACCCTGGACAGTTCCAATATGCCTCTATTACATATTAAAATATTATACTTAGAACCTAACAAAAGTCCCAAATATCATCTGACATTGTGAGGCAGTAAGACTATGTCCTCCCATTTTCTGGATACTAGCAGACTTGCTCTGAGGGGAATCTTCTTTCACACTTTGGACTTCAAGTGACCTACTCAAAATCCAAGGTTTTTCCCAGGAACCATCAGATTTTCCAGCCACCACGCCCCTATTCTGCACCTGTGCCATCGGTTACTCAGTGAAGGACTTGACATGTATGAGTATTACGTTCTCTTTTCTTATTCACGCCCATTGTTTCAGCCTATCACGTTTTTATGACTCTCAAGCCTGTCTTCTAGCACATTATTTATCCTGCATAGACTTGTAGGCCACACTTTCTGTGTCTTCATTCAAATTATTAATAAATCAAGCCAATGAAACAGAGCCTAGAGTCCTATAAGAGGCCGTGGGTCAGCCCCCCATTGGTTGGCACCAGCTCATTACTTCACACTCTTTGGTCATTCAATTAGGAATGAATTTCCTCAGTCAGTGTTCAGTTCACATACTTCTTTGCAGGCACTGGTCTAGGGTCGGCCACATGCAATAGCTGCATGAGGAATGAAGTACGCAAAACCCCCTTGGATCCACTCTTTTGCTACCTGCTTTGCTTTTTGTCCATGGCTCCTGGCTTCCCCTTAAGGGCCCTGTTTGGTACTCGCCTTCCCCTAAAGCCTGATGTCCTTCCCTCCCATCCTTGTAATCAACTTTCCTGAGGTTGGGTGCTCCTGAGTCCTCATCCCAATGAACCAACTTGTCCAACGCAGACTTCAGTTTCTGCTTTAAAACTCTCCCTTGAAACCAGCTGACTTTACTCTGTTATTCCCTTAGGTGTCCCTTGTTCTTGAGAGTAGCCCATCACCTCACACAGCTTCATCTTATCTAAACAAATATTGTAAGAAACTTTGTCAATGTCCTTAATAAAAGCAAGATCTACCATATAATAGCATTCTGCTATCTATGGTCTAGTCACCTTATCAGAAAAAGAAATATGTTCACCTCTATATGAATTGCAGGACTACAGTTTGTATACAGGTAGTAAACTCTGATATGGGCCTAGCTCCCTCTACTTCTGGAAACTATCCCTCTCCCTCACACACCATCTACAGAGTTTTTACACAGTCAATGATCCCAAGCTCAGCCTCAGCCAGTTAGTCCTGGTGGTCAATTGCCCCAAGCTGAGCCAATCACATTTTTTGTACAGAAACTAGTACTAAAACTGAAGCAGAGAAGCTAATTTCTCTTTGGTGACTGGACTCAAGGTGTGGTGCTTGGAAACTGTGCGTGCCATGTTTACAGTCATGTGGGCCAGGGGATGCCCCTACTGGTGAAGGGAGAGAAGACAGAAATAGAGGTGTAGACAGAAGGGTGGGGAGGCACAGAGAGAGCTGACCAAACAGAGGAAGACAGGAAAGTAGGGGGGCACAGAGAGAATAGACCAAGCAAATTTTAAAACCCCAAGATTCTGGTCCCTGTTTTGCCTGAGATGAGCCACATTCTTCATCTTGGGTCCCGAGAGTCACCCAAAACCTTTTTTAAAACTCCCCCTTTTTGCTTAAGCTAGTTTGAGTTCAGATTCTGTCATTTGCCACCAAAGAAGTCTAAGTGATTCGGTGAAAGACGCTAACCCCACCCCCAGCCAACTGCCCCACCTTTCAGGACTGCACCAGTAGAATCCTTCAAGCTCATGCAATCCTACAAAGAGCGTCTCAGCTTGCACAAAAGAAAGATAAGTAAATAAATGTCCTTCTCCCTCACCCTCCTGATTTGAGATGAAACAGGGCCATGATATCAACAGATAAGCAAAACTTTATATTTTTTCGTTTTCTCAAACAGTGAACCAACAACTAAACAGTTCCTCTTTGTGCATACCGTTTATGTCAGAGTCTACTTGCTTTTCCGTTTTCCTTCTTGATATCCTATTCACAGCAAAGCAAAGTCCCTCTACCAGGTCACTGTCCAAACCATGGACTATTACAGGCTATAGGGAGAGAAGACTTGGAGAGACCCAGACAGCTGAGTGTGTCTGCTTATTTTGGTTGATTTCAGTTAAGCATGAAGGGGTTTTCCAGCTCCTCTGAGCATGGCACAAATGTTTCACAATCCTATCAAGATTCAGTCTTGTTCACAGCCCAGGCAAGTACCTCGGTAAATACCTGAGACAGTCACTTTTTTTTATTACACTTCCTGGTTACATCAAAACAGGTTCCAAAAGGTACACAGGGAACAAATTGAATGAACCCTCCACAGTCCCAAGTTCAGTCAGATTCACAAACACAGACAACAGCTAAATATAGAAAGGTTCCATCCATTTGAGGCCAAAAAGGGTGTCCAGGGACTTCCCTGGTGGTCCAGTGGCTAAGACTACACGCTCCCAATGCAGAGGGCCCGGGTTCAACCCTGGTCGGGGAACTAGATTCCGCATGCCACAACTAAGAGTTCACATGCCCAACTAAGAGTCCGCATGCCGTAACTAAGAAGCCTGCATGCCACAACCAAGAAGCCTGCATGCCGCAACTAAGAGTCCCCATGCCGCAACTAAAGATCCCACATGCAGCAACTAAGACCCAGCGCAACCAAAATAAATAAATAAATATTTTTTTAAAAAAGAGTGTCCAGAATCTGCTCCTGGAAACTCAGTGTCACATACGATTCACTGGCCTTCCAGTCCAGGGGAGGGCACTTTCCCTCCAGACCAGCCTGGGCATTGCTGAGCAACACAAACACGATGACCCTTGGCCTCAGGACCACAGCGATATTGCCAGCAGTTTTCTTGCGGGTATGCCAGGGAGAGAGCCACAGGGCTTAGATGTGAAGCAACTAGAATAGGTGAATAGGATAAATTCCTTAGGGTCGCGATCCCTGTTTGGTTTATTATTTTTCCCCTCCAGTATCTCCTATAATCAGGACCAGCTAAATAATTTGTGGAGCCCACTGCAGTCTGAAAATGTTGGGCCCCTTGTTCAAAATGATTAAGAGTATTAAGAGTATGAAAACAGAGCATTAAACCAAGTCCAGGGTTCTGTGTGACTGCAGACTGCCCACCACTAAGCTGGCCTTACCTGTAACACCTTGGCCAAGATTTATGTCGAATAAATGCTTATTAATGAACTGATGAATTGAATAACCAAGGCCAGAATCAGAAGGGAAGGGATGAGAAAGCGGACACCCCTACTTAAAGCCAGCAACCCATTTTTTTCTCTTTTGGGCCTCTGCTTGAAGCCCTTGTAAGAAAGCGTCCACTGTCAAAGTTTGAGAAACACTGCTCTATGGAAGTATCTTTGTAGAATTTAGAGCACAATGTCACTCATAGCTAGGTTCTTAGTAAATCAATTTGGGTATGGATTGAATAGGCCAAGCCATCAAGACAGAGGATCAGAGAAAAAGCCATAATCCAGCATATGAAATGTAAATCTCTTTTAGAGCATGCTGCTCACTTAAAAGTTATCCAGGAGTTCACAGGTTGCTCTGCCCATCCCCCATGCTAAACCACCCCTTATCAAGGCAATTTTGTGCCAACTCACCGATTTACTTCTTCATGTTTTCATTTTACCCATGGTCTCAGTCCCTATTTTTAGTACCTCTTATCAAAGTATCTGCTGTAGGACTATTGCAAGAAAATGATCAATCATTACAGAATATGTTCAACCCTTGTTAGATGCTTGCAGTAACCTTGGTCTGCTCTTTAAAAGCAAAGAATGGAGATGCTTACCAAGCATTTTCTGAGAAAGGAGTGTAAATTGCAGGAAACAGTGTGTAAATTAAAGGAACTGCCTAATATAATTAGCCACACAGGAAATGTAATGGGCCTGGAAAACAAAAGTGTAATTTATGAGGAAATATCAATTGGAATAATGTAAATAATGGGTTTTTCACTGCGGTTTCTATTACTTATGGAACTACAGCAGTCATTAGGCAAGGAAGTGCTTATCCAAGTCTAGAAAAGTTCTCTAAAGATGCGGCTTTAGAATGTCATACGACCTTCAGGAAAGATCCTTAATTAATTATGTGATCTTTGCAAGATACATACAGGCCCAGCTGAGTTTCCCCACTCAGCCCACTCTGCCGACTACACCTATAAGATGCGGCCTCGCTCTCGCCAGGACCTTCAGGGAAAGCCCTCTGTGCTGCGCCTCCATCTGACGGTGAACTTCTCCGCTTTGGGCTCACACTTCTCAGTTTCTTTCTGAAGTGGTCAGATATGGGCAACACTGACATGTCTGATACCATCCATCTGAATTACAATTATTACTAGTGTTTTTGTGCGCCTCTCCATGAAAAAATTTAACCAACTCCTCGTTTTCAGCCTCACCTTTTCTCTCTTTTGAAGCAGTTAGTCTCTCCCTAGGAAAAATATGTGTATTATATACGTTCAGTGGCTTATTACATAAATGGAAACATAACACAAACCTCTAAATAATGATTGACCACATAGGCTTCAACTGAAGCTCATGCTCCAAGACAAACCTTCTCTAATTAAAGAAAAACAACCATAACTTGTATTTTTTTAGTGTATATTTTTGTTACAAAAACCTGACTGTTACTTACCCTGATCACCTTAACTCTAGCCTATAACAAAAGGGGTCAACGTGACCCCAAAAAATCATGGCAGTGAAATGCAAACCCTCTCAGTATCATTGCTTCCGAAGTTCTTTAGGTCCAGATTCCAAATGACATGAAACTGAACTAATTATTAACTGCAGCAGAAAACAGTATAAACGGCAGGTATATTTTACACTTCTGTTTTTGCTCCATCTGCTGTCTCCTGGGCTAAGAAGTCCTGCTACTTCATACAGCTGCAGCTACTACTGACCCGCCCATCTTCCATCACTCTTCTTTCTCCCTGGGGTGGAGGCTTCAGCCTACGCATGCCCAGACTCGTGCAGGGCTGCCTCCAAGGGGTTCTTCCCCTCGTGGCTCCGGCCCTGGAGTCCCTCCCCGATGGGGAGAAGTGGCCGCAGCACCACCCCTCCTCCCACCCCATATGGGCCGGAGCATCCCTCCCCGAAGCCATCTTCCCTCTCTGCTCCCACATCACAGGGCAGCCTGAAGGCTCAGGAAAACAATCCTTACTCCCTCCCCCCAACTCTGTAACTCCAAACACCTCAAACAAGAACTTGTTCATATTGAACAACTCAAAATAAGAAAGTGGAAAAGTACATTCTAGAACATTCTTTTATTCCTCAGTGAAAAATGGTCAAAGGTTAAAAATTCAGTCCACCAGACCTGGTCTCATCCATGAGTCTTTTATGACCCTGATAAAGAGGGATGATGGGCTTCTTGGTATTAGCAGTGCTCTAAAGGTAAAGGGAGTGGCATTCATGTCTACACAAAGAAAGAAAAAACCCAGCGTCATTCTTATTCTTATTTCTGGCCATGGCAGATATCCTTCTTTATAATTACTTGGGCTATTGCTATTATAGCCATCATTTTCACTATTTATTATTATGGGTATTTAGAGGCTCATAAAAATGTGAGCTTCCTTAGTTTTTAAACAGCACGAGAGATAAATCAGAAGCACAGAGTATTGGCTGACACTGGATGAAACCTGACTGGGAACAGCTGGATTGCTCTCTTGACTAAATATTTACAAAAGGCATGATTATATCACAGAGCAACATTGTGCGAATATAACAATTTATCAATCATCTTGTTTAACACCAAGCCCCACAGGAAAGGTTACATTCCCACTTAACAATAAGAGTCTACTGTATGCTAATTAATTTACTTATTTTCACTTAAGGTTATTTCAGACATGTATGCCTTGCACTTTTGTAACAGCACATTTTACAGAGACCAAACAAAAGTTTTATAGGCAAAAAAAAAACGGACAGGGGGTGTGTGTGCAATGTTAACTATAAATCTCGGCTCACACTCAGTCTTCTGGGGGTTAGAGTGGAGAAGAGGGGACTTGCTGAGGCATGTTCTAGGGATCTGGCTGCAGATGTTGCTAATTCTGGAGCATACGAGAAAAGTGAAAGGACAGATGCCAGTAGTCTCTTGAATTTGAATTTTTTAAGTGTCAACTGGTTGTTATTTCCAGACACACGGTCACGGTGAGGCAGGTCCACCATTATCATTCAGTTCAGTCTAGGGGTGAGCTTTCATGGAAGGAAACCGGGGGTGGTTCCTACCCTCGGGTGCCCTTCTGCTTCAGGGGGAAACCAGGTCAACTCACCCTGACTTGCACCACAAGCAACACAGATGCAAACTTCTTAGGAAACCAGTTAGTAGAGGAATTCTGGGAAAATGGCTGCAGCGTCAAGAGCATAGGTTTGGATCTTCCAGATTCTTCACATAAAACAGACAAAGCATGTAGATGGTAAAACCAAACACGTGGATAACATCTGTGACAAAACTAGGTGACAAGGTTTCTCTACAAATCCTAAAATACAAGTGGATAGTGCTGAAGTACCTGATGTTACTGGCACTCGCGAGGCAGAAAGCAGAGGGAAGGAACAGGGCAAGCCGCGAGGGGGGACCCAAAAGAACAAAAGGTATTCCCTGGAAAGTGTGGTAGCTAGTTTGAGAAGAGCCGCTGAAGCTGAGAAGGGTTTTGACCTCCCACAGAGGGTGAGTCCCAGGGGCCTGTGACTAGAAAGTCGAAGGGGTTCGAGTTACCCAGCTCCTCTCAACCCTCCACACTGACTAGGGAAGGGCCCCACTGAAGGAGACACTGTTAGCAATGTACCCAACACTGAGCAGGGTAGGGACAATGGAGGCAACGGGAAGAGAAGGTGCAAATAAAAGTGGAAGAGGGAAGAGAGGAAACAGTGAGGAAATCTCAGAAAGCAAGCTGCACTTGATTTTCGTAACACTCTACAAAAGCAACATCTCAAGAGGGAGCTCCAGAAAGTTAGCAAAGCTCTGTGAACTCATCCACCTTCTAAAAATTCAGCAAAACTAAATTCACATAAAAATAAGCAATCAAAAAATGTATAGGTCAATGTCCATACAAAGTGGACAGAAAAAAACGAAATATTTATCAGAATAACATCCCACCCAACAAAAGCATGCCAAAAGACATACTCAACAACAAAAAAATCAAAACTGTAATATACTCTTTCAAACAAACTAAAGACATTAAGAAAATGATACAAGACATGAAAGAACAGTAAATCAGAATTAGAAAAACTCAGAAATGAGGAGATAAAATTCATGAAAAAAGTTATACATAAAAGAAAAAATCATTTTAGAAATGAGACTATGTTATAAGGAACACAAGAGCAAATAAACACAACAAACAGTGCCTTCAGAATATTAAAAAGGAGGGAATTTTTAATTAAAAATTTATAAAAAATTTTTTAAAGAATCAAGAGAGATTAATATTGGCGATAAGCAAAGAAAATATAACATGTGGACAACAGTTGTCCCTAAAGTAGAAACACAGAGCAAAGGGGCAGAATAAATAATGAAAACTCAAATAACTCAAAAAATCTTTCCTGAAATTAAAAAAAAAAAAGGTGTGAAACCACATATTGATAGAGCTCTCTATGTCCTTGAGAATATCAACCCAGAATGATCAACACCAAGTCACATTCTAATAAAATTGCTGGACTTTAAAGAAAAAATCATTTGGACATTGGACAAAAAGAGCATGTGACTTATAAAAGAATGAAATTAGGTTTTCATCAGACTGGTACATAGCAACTCTTGTGCCAAAACAAAATAAGGAAATATAATATTTCAGATTCTCAAAGAGAGAAAACATGAGCCAAAAATTTTATACCCAGCAAACCTAACCTTCAAATAAAAAGGGCACAAACTTGTTAACATGAAAACTTCAGAAAATCTTGTTTCCATGAGCTCTTCCTAAGGAATCCATTAGAAATGGATTCCTAGAGGGACATAAACAAAAAGACTTGTGATGAGTATCAAACACAGCATTAACTATCAAAGTAAGACTAAAAGGGAATTTAAAGGGAGAAATTTTAATATGCAATAGCTAAATGATCTGGCAGTGTAGGCAAAGCACAATAATTTTTTGAATGGGAGAGGAGTGAGCATAGCATATCTCCTGTAAATTGGCAGAAATTTACAGGTCTCTGGATTCAGAGACTTGAGGAGACTCAGGTTTGATCCTTTTGAAAAACTATAGGTGCTGTAATACATCAGGAGGAACATAATGTCTGGGTTTTCATAATTTTTAATACAAAAATTATGTAACTATTTTTAGCAGTTTTATTTCACTGTTTCAAAATTGGTGGTGTACTATTAGTATTGCTATTCCTATATTTTTTAATGTGTAGTATGGTGTAAAGCAAATGAGTAATTATGGAATATTCCAATTCTATCATCCCCTGTGTCGTTCTTAATGTGGAAGAAAGAAGATATAGTGTAAGTACAAATTCTGAATTTAAATTTGAGGTATTACTATGAAATTATGAGATACTGTATTTTAAGTAAGCATGTGCACACATTTATTTCCTAGATCTGTCTACTGGAAAAGCCTAGAATGAATGAGCAATCCAGTAACAATGAGCATTTTTGGTTCCAAGATGGTAGTTTTGATATGTCATTTCCTGATATTTAAAAAGCAAGGAGAGGGGCTTCCCTGGTGGCCCAGTGGTTAAGAATCCACCTGCCAACGCAGGGGACACGGGTTCAAGCCCTGTTCCGGAAAGATCCCACATGCTGTGGAGCAACTAAGCCCATGTGCCACAACTACTGAGCCTGCACTCTAGAGCCCGCAAGCCACAACTACGACATCTGCGTGCCTAGAGCCCGTGCTCCGCAACAAGAGAAGCCACCAAAATGAGAAGCCCACGCACCGCAACGAAGAGTAGCCCCCGCTTGCCACAACTAGAGAAAACCCACACACAGCAACAAAGACCCAACACAGCCAAAAATAAATAAATTAATTAATTAATTTTTAAAAAAAAAAAGCAAGGACACCTTCTTGGAGCAACAAGTGAGAAAAGAAATGTAAAGATGAGAAGATAAGCATGGTACATCCTAATATACGAGATATCAAGAAAGCTATAGAGATCTGTTTGAGCTTCAGTAAGGACTAAAATTGCTATGGATTGAAACTCAACATAAACATTTAAATCCATGGGCTTAATAATGATTTTTTTAAGTGGTCACTTTCTAAAGGTGACAGAGAACCAATGCATGATCTCAAAATTGGGTAAATAAAAGGAGAAAATCAGACATTTATTCTGCCTTTCCTGTCTGAGTCTCCTCTGGGCATACAAATAGTAGATGAGGGGAAATATTATCTCATAAAATCATCTCAGTTAACAAATGAAAACAAAATGGTAGAATTAGAACACCATTATCTGGCAACCCCTATAAATTAATAGATCTAGGCATTGAGGATAAACAGTTGCTAACATCAAAAGAAAGTAAAAAGCAGGCATTGTGTCCCTCCTGATAAGAGATACAAGGTCACCAAGTCTTGTCAAAGAGATCAATCCTGAGTCTCACCCAGCCTCTGTATTCATCTGCCAGTTTGCAGGGAATAGAGATGCTAGAAGCACATATCAAAATGTCCCATGCGTATACAAGCATCAAAATCTTGACTCTGGAAAACTTAAATGGCTCCGTTCTTCAACATATAAGTTTTAAGGGACAGAAAGGGATGTAGGGCAATCTATAATTATGAAACTTAAAAAACATATCAAATAAATGCCATCTTGGATGCATAGTTGAGTGACAAACCATTTTTAAATGCAAGGAAGTCAGGGTAGTGGCTTCTTTTGGAGGGAGTGGGCAGTGGAGGGTGGGGGAATGAGACACAGGGAGGCCCCCATGGGGTGTCTGGCAAAGTTCTTTTCTTGACTACCATGGCATTTACAAGGGTGTTTGTTCACCTCATAAAACTCCACTAAGCTACATAATTGTTGCGTGTGGTTTTCCATATCTGTGTTTTATTTTACAATGACCAAGATTAAAAGAAAACAATAATCACAGCAAAAGGTACAAATGTTATTATTCTGTAAAGAATATGGATCTTTGAACCAGACAGGTCTAGATTTAGGTCCTGATTGGCCACACCAAAAAAACTGGGATCTTTGACCTCTTTGAGCTTCAATTTCTCCTTTGAGAAATGGTAAGAACAGAACCTAAAAGTTCCAGTTATCTAACAGGTACTCAGTAAATATTAGTCTTTTTTTTTTTTCTCTATCTTCTTTCTTCTTCCTTTTTGAGCGTTTGCTGGAATGATCAGCATGACTGAAAGAATTTAGGAGGATTCATGGAGGTGTCTTGAGCAGGGTTTTTTTAATGAAAGAGATGGGATATTAACCAAAGAATGTGAGTAGCAACCCAGGTGGGAGGTGGGAGGACCTACAGGAAAGTGCAGTTGAGTTCCATAAAGGGGGTCAGGAAGTGGGCTTGCTTGATGAGGAGATTAAGTCAGAGTTCACCAACCTAACTACCCACAGAGGATGGGAGGTTACGTGGATGAGTGAAGCAGGCTCAGTGAAGACAGTAGCACAGGTACAACAATAAATGACAACTGACCATCAGACTCAGCCTCAGCAAAACAAGAAGGAGTGAGTGGGTGCTATGCATTGAATGTTTGTGTCCCCCTAAAATTCATATGTTGAAACACTAACCCCACTCCATGTGATACTATTAGGAGGTGGGGGGGGGTAATTAGGATTAGATGAGTCAGGAGGGTGGAGCTCCCATAAATGGGATTAGTGCCCTTCTACAAATCATGAGAAAGCCTACTTCCTCTCTGCTCTCTGCCACGTGAGGATATGAGGAAAAGTCAGGAGTCTGCAACCCGGAAGAGGACTCTCACCATAACCTGACCAGGCTGGCTCCCTGATCTCAGACTTCCAGCTTCCAGAAGTGTGAGGAACCAATTTCTGTTGTTTGTAAGCCACCCAGGCTATGGTACTTTGTTAGAGCTGCTCAAACTGACTAAAAGAGTGGCGATTATAAGACTTCTAAATCCCGGTTTAAGCATGGTTTTTTAAAAGTCTGTGAGCTACCAGAATATACAGTCTATAAGTTCCCCATTAGTCTTTCAAATCCTGACAGGATTGGGAAAACAGCAAGATATTCCCACATTAGAACTGTGCTGTGCACCCTGGTATCACTCTGGACAGCGGGAACTTCTTTCACAGACTTGAGACTTTAAGGAGAAGTATTTACTCCACACATGTGCCAACTACACCAGAGACGGAGCATAAATATACCAAGATCCTAAAATCCCCAAATTACAAAGCAGCAAGGCTTACTGGAAAAGAAATATGGGTCCATGCAAGAATATTTATTCATGTTTACATTGCTGTGAGTTTAAATGAACGCTCTTCCTCCCTGGGTTTTCTTTATAGAACTTTATTTTTTTAATATAGTAACACCCTTCCAGAAAATTCCTATATCCTATAAATAATCAACAAATAAGCTTGATACTTAGGGTAAGAATGAAGGAAGTGGGATGGAAAGTCAGCCGCTTAGACACCAGTGGCCAGACAAAATCCAACCCCAAGTGATAAGGCAGTTAGCAAAAGCCAGACCTGTTGAATTAATTCAATTAATTATATGTAACAACAACACCTAACCCCATTTGCTCTCACCATGTGCCAGGCACTATGTTAAGTGCTTATTTGCATCACGTCCTTTAATCTTTATCAACACCTTTTTGAGGTACAAACTATTTTTTTTTTGAGGTACAAACTATTTTAAGTCCCATTTCACCAAAGGGAAACTGAGAACATAGCTTGAGTAGCTTGCCCAAGGTCACGCCATTGTGTTCTCTGACACCAAAACCCCTCACTCTGTGCTCTCCGGTGTAGCCACGGAGGAAACCTGCGTCATGCTAACTCAAGTTGTTATTTCGGGTTCTTCTTGATTTGCTTCCAAGAGCCCCAGGATAAAGAATGCCATTTAGATGTTCTTACAGCAGAAGCATCTGACCCTGGGTGGACCCAACCAGCCACCTCAAATCTAACCAAGGTGCTGAGGTGGGGCACTGCCAGTGGCATCCAGCAGGCCACTGTCTGTACCGCTAACAATGGGGAAGGGAAAGAACACAGAAAGTGAAGTTGAGAACCGGGTGCAATTCCAACTCCAGCACATACTAGCTGTGATTTAGACAAGTGGCTTAACCTCTCTGATTGTTTTCTCACTGATAAAATAAAAGTCTAAAATATCCCACTTCAAAATGGTTCTTGGAAAGATTAAATGAGGTACTGTGTATACAACAGTCTACAAATGTTCTAAGTTCATCGTTCATCTCCCTCGTCCCATGTCCCCTACCTCCATGGACTTCAACCTCATAGACATACAACGTCTGTCCACGGTGGGAGTGTTGTCTGAGTATGTCACTATTACGTTGTTTGGTTTTGCTGCTTTTAAAGCATCCACACATCACCCCAAGTTCAACATATCTGGAATATTTATCCTTCAAAGTTGGTCCAAAATCTCCAGCAGAATCTGTCCTGCAAATAATCTCTCTCTCCAAATGAGTCATGGTCGTGAGAAGACACAGACTGTTATAGCCAGACTTCTCCAAATGCCGTCTGGAGAGCGCGCCTTTGAACAAGAAGATTGAGCTCATTCAAAAGGATCCCCTGCCTCCTGCAGTGGAATGGAAAAGGGAAACATCAGCCACGCAGACGCTTCCCTGGGCTGCCTTCCTGTCTAGGCTGGGCGGAAGAGGGATGCAGGAGAGAGATTCTTTGTTCTGCACAGGGCGTCCAGCTGAGGAGAAGCAACAGAAGAGGCTGAGGAGGGGCTGCCCCACCTGTCCTGCCCAGGGAGTCCTGGGCACACATGCATCCCCTGGTGACTGGCCCACACCTGCCTCCCAAGCCTTGCTGTCCTCTGATTTCACCACCCCAGGGCAAAAAAAGAGGGAACATTAAGTGATGTTTAAGGCATCTCTGTTTTACCGAAGGCCTTTGTAGGAGGCTATTAACTTCAAAAGAAAACTAACCTTATCCTTACTCCTTCTTTCGCCCCGAAATCAGACAGGCCCGCGCTGGGACTGCCTCCATCATGGAGTGCTCCGGGAAGGGTGGGAAAGACGTCCACTCCCACCCCAGGCACCAACGGACATTTAAACCCACTCTAGAAAAAGAAAGGTTCCCCCCACCAGAGGCATAGGGATTCCCTGGGTTAAAATACAATTATTATGCAGGCTTCTTATAGGTAAAGAATTGGAATAAAAGAAATAGAACTTATAAACTATACTGCTAATATTTTAGCTTTTGGGGTCTTCAAACTGCCAAATTTTTATCTTAATGAGAAGATTCCGAACCCAGACAAAACTTCCTCTCAAACTTTTACTACCTGACTTGTAACCCATACATTTTAAAGTGTATTTTAAAACACTTAGACAATAAAGCATTAAATTCCTATGCAGATTTAACTGAGAAAAGAGTATTTGCTTGTCATTCCCTCTCACCTCTATTTGTGTGTGCGTCTGTGTGTGAAAATTTAAATGATGTAACTTTAAAATAATATACTTAACGCTAAAAGTATTGGTTTGGAGATTTTTTTACCTTCTGAGAGGTAGTCAGGTTTTCTCATCCAGGTTTCCCACCTAAGCAATGGTCCCCGGGGAATTTTGATGCTACTGTCTCACCTCCTAACCTGTCACAGCTGTGACCCGAGCTGTGCTCCCATCTCTCTACCTCTCTATGTCTTTCTCTGAAATCACCATTTACATCACACTCTCAAATCTTCCACAGAGTTTCTGGGATTTATTGTTTCTCATGGATTACACCTCAAAATGGCTTTGGCTGCATTGCTGAGGCTCTGCCATCTCCCCACACGTGGGTTTGGGACCCAGCCCCCCAGCCAGGTGGTCACTAGATATACAGCCTCCTCGTTCCACTGGCCTGGCAGAAAGCGAGGGAGCTACTCCTCACAGCTCAGGTTCTTGTAGGCCTGTCCTGAAGAATTCCACTTCTGGAGGGTGGTGCTGTAGGGGCTAGCGCACCCCACAAAGAATTCTCAAAGAATTGGCAGAAAGTCAAACCCAGGAGTGGGGGCCACTGTGCTGAAGCCTCGAGCGGTCAGTCCTCCCAGCTGCCCTGAAGGAGTCTGCACCCCCTGACCACGATGGCTGCTACTGGGGAGGAGGAGGCTGACATTAGGTCTCCCCAGGGCCACTCTGTTGCCCCCCAGGACCTCCGGTGTGTGCTCAAGTGCTTGTCAGATTCAGGGTCCCTGCTCGCCCAGGGCCGTAATCAGTGACTCCTGCGCTCTCCAGGTCCCCTGCATCCCCAGCAGGATGCCGTCCACCCACGGTCTCCTAAACTCCCAGAGATGCTTTTGCCATTTGCTGTGACTGCATCTCACTCTCTAATCTGAACAAGCTCTCCTGCCATTTTTCCTCTACTACCATTCACAGCATTTTTCCAGTTATGCCAAAGGGGAAGGACATTCTGAACCCTGCTTTGCTGGGGATGGTCAGCCTCTGCCTAACGTCTGAGCAAACCACTCTGGGGAGCCATAGCATGTCCCATGTTAGAGCATCAGACATCTCTGGGAGCTCCAGCCAACCAGATGCTGAATTACAGTGAAATCCACCCCACCTCTCTGCTCCTTGACATTTCTACACCATACGTTAATGAGTTGTGTCCAACTGAAAATTCAAAACCAGATATATTCGTCAACCATCTAAAAACAGATTCTCCCCTACATGATTTTAAAGCCTTTAGGTTCTTCTTCCAATGTTGATTATCTTGGTTTTGCTATAACCAAGATACAAACACAAGATATAGAAACAAGAAAAATAATCTTTTAAGGTTAAGAGCTTTGAACAATTAGTATAAATAACCACACTTTGATATTTTCTGCAATATTAATTTTGAAAGTGAGCATACTATTTTGCTGAGCCAAAGTACTAAGCTGACTAGGAATGGCTTTTTCTTCCTCATTTCATCCAAAGAAGTGAATCTGTAGTATGAATCGTGCCACTTAGCATCTTAGACCAACGGTCCCACAGCCATTTTGCCTCCATTGGCACCGACATTTAACGGTCATGGCTACACGAGGCTAAGGAGTCCAGCCATGCTTACCATCTGACCAAGAAACAGCCGTCCCTTCCTCAAGCCCCAACTATGCAGAAGGCACTCAACAAGTGTTTGCGGCGCTCAGGAGTGGAGCGGAACAATGTTTCAAGTGCTTCAAGAAACAAGGTCACCCTCGATGTTTTAGCCCCAGGATCTAGCACAGTGCCTGGCCCATAGTAGGTGTTCAACACTCGACTGTGACTGTCAAATAGGCAGCATCCACACCGACAAGTAGACAGAACACTTAGTCTTTCCCCCTCAGCCCACCTGCATTAACACTGTGCCAGAGACAGGACTTGCATTTTTGTAGTTTCCTCTGGAACCAACATGAGGCAAACTTACCTATGTACTGTTCTTATTCACGGGGCCATGATTAAATGCCAGTCTGAGGACTAAAGCTCAGTGCTTTGAAGTCAGGGAAGCCAATCTGAGGAATCACCCCCAACACCTGACCGGTGGTTGGTGCCCGTTGACCAGGCTGAGATGAGACAGGGGAAATTGGGGGACCTCCCCTCACCCCTAAGAGAGACAAGAAGGGGCAGTCAAGCACCCTCGTGTCTGTGGGAGATGGCTGAGACCTTACAAGTGGTAGAGGAAGTGACAGCAGCCATCCTCATACTTTCAAAGTCCAAGTCCTCGGGGTGCAGAACCCTGAGGGAGAGGTCCCTAACGATGAACTAGGAACTGATGGAGGGCTGCCAAGACTGCCCCACTCCAAAAGCTAACCTGCTAGAAAAACTCTCTGTTCTGTGTTTTGCTAAAAGTTTAAGGCTTCTTTTATAATTTAATAGTTTTCACTGAAGTCATAATTATTTGGTTTGTTCCTGCTGGCAACTACAGTGAGTAATTTCTTTTTTTTTTTTTTTTTCTTATCAAATACCTATAATTATATTTTTCAAAGGATTACACATCCAATAAATTCACTAATGATGCAAAGAATTTACATCCTCCCATACTGACAGATAAAAACACATACATTCTCTAAGCACAAAGCTTATATTCACAAATAACTTTTTGCCTAAAGACAAATTTCAATTAATAATCACAATGGGAATTTAGTTATTTAATGCAACCATTAACCTAATGTCACCAATAAAATCTAAGCAGTTATATCACAAAACCAGGGTTATATTCAGTGGACATGCATTAATAATCTATACAATTTAACATTATACCAGAAAAGGAACTGACTACAAAATTTCCCTTGATTTTTGGTGGTTTTCAAATTTCATGGCACAGATTCCCAAGGTAAAAACAGATTTTAAATATTTTTGATAAAATGGTAAAAAATTTCACAAGCCTTTTAATTTTCGTATTGGGGTGAAGATTTAAAACATCAAGCTGGCCCCAATCTGTCAAAAATGACAGGTAAATATTTACAATGACAACACAGGCTTTAGTTACAATGGTATTAGAGGATGACTCTCCCCTGGCAAAAACCTTTTATGGTTAATTCTCAATGCAAACATGTTTTTGTAAATACTGTGATAATATAAACTTGGAAACATACCTGGAATCAGGACAGGGACGAAAAATAAAACGCAAGTCAATCTTATTTCTGACCTGTAATCATAAAGCCTTTTGGCTCTAAACACCAAACACTGTCCTTCAATATAAAACTCAATTAAGAAGAGTAGAACAACTTTACCATGCTGGCTGACATTCTTCTACAGAATTATCTTTCACTACACATCAAGGCAGGGCTCAAGCTCCATTAACTTGCTTCTCTAGAAAGGTATAATTAGCAGAGCACCAAAATTTATAAACTGATATGGCAACCCAAAATGCTAAACACACTTTTCAAACAGAAGCAAATTTTTCCCCATTGTTACTTCTATGTACCATGTTATTTTTGAAACTTATGTGGCTACCAATAAGAAAAGAATCAGGGAAGCTTTGAACATATCTTGTACTTTTCATGAAGGCTAAAGTGCAAAATATCTCCATGTCTCTGGTATTTTAATAGGAAAAAACATAACACATAATAAAGGAACTGAGGTGACAGTAGAACTAATGCAAAAAAGACTTCTTTAAATATACACTTGAAGACTACATAAGACCAATTTAATTTTTCTTTCTTCAGTGAAATCTGTGAATGAACCAAGTTCTCACAGAACTTGAGATCTTGTTTGGTTCTCTTTCCCAGGATCAGAAATTCCAAAATTAGAGAGGAAAAAATGGAAGAAAATAACATTGCATGACAATGGACACTAAGTTCATAAAGAACTTTTTTTAAAAAAATGAGATATTATGGAAGAAAACACCATGAAAATAATAATCCTATGAGAATTGTTTTTTACGCACAGTAAATTTGAGCCTTGGTCTTCATGAAGATACTACAGCTTATATAGAAAACTATAAATATACAAGACTCCAGGAAAAAAAGTCAAAATACATATTATTTAACATTCTGTAGGCCTAAAAAACTTCTGAGGGGAGGGGAAAGGACGGCCAACTGAATCTTCACTTAAGAATACAGAACTATGAAAAATTCCTGGGTCAAAAGCTAGATGCTCCAAATGGAACCACACTTTGTGAAAACATACAACCCTAGATATAGTTTTAAAAGGAAAGAAAAAGTACTGAATAACTGCAGTCCCTTCCAAAAAAGGATATCTTAAATTAAGGGGAAAAGATTCTAATAGTGTAAACGAATCTGGCTCAGAAAGAAAACTGAACAACATATCCAATGTTGTGTCCATAAAAGTAATGACGGTACATCTTTAATATTAAAGAAATAGGCTATAAAAAAGTTCATTCTCAGAATTGGTTTTAGTAAAAGCTCATTTGTGCTCCTTTGTGGGTGCATAATAAAGTTCCATGGGTTTGTTCACCTACAGTGAGTAATTTCTAAGAATAAAATGAGAAAAAATTATTTTCAGGTAACATTCTGTAATTCTCTTTATTTTTGTAGATATAAATGCAATCACAGTCAATATTACTAAAAATAATGCTTCCCAATACACTAAAAATATATTCACTTTTTTTTTTTTTTTTTTTTTTTGCAGTACGCGGGCTTCCCACCGCTGCGGCCCCTCCCGCTGCAGAGCACAGGCTCCAGACGCGCAGGCCCAGCGGCCATGGCCCACGGGCCCAGCCGCTCCGCGGCACGCGGGATCCTCCCGGACCGGGGCACGAACCCGCATCGGCAGGCGGACTCCCAACCACTGCACCACCAGGGAAGCCCTATATTCACATTTAACAACTAAAGTATTATAATTTAATTATTATTATATAATCACTTTAATCTATTCCATGTCTAATCTCTAGACCACCCATATTTTATCCCTATTATCCCTATTTCTGTAAGGCAATGTAAATAACAAAGGAATAAAATCCTTAATGGACATTCATTTTTAATGCAGTGTAACCATTTTCCCTAACTGGATTAGGAAACTCTCTGAATATTGCTAACACATGAGGTCCAAGTCATACTAAACAGGAAAAAAGAAGAAAAAGGAAGAGAACTGCCTTTATTAATGAAAAATATAGTTTACAAAGTATTTTCTGCACAGAAAGAAAAGGTTGTATTGTTATAGATTTAAAACTTGAAAAATAATTTCTGGAGTAAATTTTGTCATTGAATTCAGAGAGTTCACAAACAATCGCATCTTTAAAGCAGTTGGTCAGTTTACTACCAATACCTATAAAACTAGTCAATTTCCCTTATCTTTTATCTTTGGAAGATGAAGGAATCCTATAAACCTCAGAAGGAATAAAAATCTGAACAGATGGGTTTTATCCTGGGAATGCAATGATAGTTTACTATAACGAACTATATTATTATAACACAACATATCAAAAGAACACATAAGAAAAATTTCACTAAGTGCAGTCAATGCCAAAAGTGACATGGGGATATCCTACCCTTGTCCTGTTAGAAAGAAAACAGAAGGGAAAAAGGAAGAAAGAAAGGAAAGAAGGACAGACTAGTAGAAGAACACATCATCAGTGTAACAAAGTCTGTTTATCTCACACTGCCAGTTAACATTTAATTGCAAAACACTAGAAGAACCCAGATAAGAATGTCTGCTATCACTAACCGTTTAACAGTCTGCCGGTAAATTTTAATTAATCAGTAAGACATGAAACAAAAAATATATAATAGATAATATTTTTATAACATGATATATAACATGTTACAGATTATATTTTTATATTATATATGAATATATTGAATAAATTACAGTGATTTGCAAATAATATGATTATACATATTAAAAAAACGAGAGATGTTCCTGTAAACTCTGAAACTTAACACCATTCAAGAGCTCTTAATATGAGGTATATATACAATAATCAATAGCTTTTGTGTATACCAGCAATAGGTAGAGGTTCTAAAGGAAGGGAAGATCATTCACATAACAATCCTAGAAATAATCTTAGCAATAAATGTGTGATATTTGTGTGAAGAAAATCCAAAACTTCCCTGATACACATAAAAGAAGAACTGAATGAGCAGAGTGATAGAACATGTTCCTCAGGAGAACACTGTAAACTGTCAATTCTGAAATTAATTTTTACCTCCATAAGAATCAAAACCAAAATGTCCATGGGATGCAGGGAATGGGAGAGTGGGAGACCCCACAGAATGATTCAAAAGATCTCTAGAACAATAAAACATGCAAATGGCTGGGCAGGATTTAAAGAAAACTAGTAAGAAGACTTTTGTTCTGCCAGATATTAAACCATATTATGAAACCAACTAAAACAGCATGATCCTGGCACAATAATCACTCTGCAGAGCAGCAGACTGAAAATGGGAAGCCCTGAAACAGACCGCATATATATTTGAAGTTAATAAATGACAAAGAAACCACCCCAAATAAAGGAGGCTTATTCAAACACCATTCAAAAACTTTTATTAAGAAGATTGGCTATTTTGAAACAAAAACGAAGCTTGAGCTGAAATTCAACTGTACAACAACATAAAATCCAGATGTGTAAAAGAGTTAATGTTACAGACAGATACAGGGACAGAGGGAGACAGGGAGAGGAAAAGGAAGGATGAAGGACAACTAAGAAAAAGGAAGAGAAAAGAAAATATAAGTCACAAATGTGGTTAAACTCAAGATAGGACTGGACCTTCTAAGCATAAAAGCAAGGGAAGAAAAAAATTTTTAAACAGACAAAAAGATCTGACCATGTAAAATTTTTCACAAAACATTTTCCGCATATTTTTAAAAGGAAAAAATTGTCAACCAACAAACCAGGAAAATTATTTGCCATAAGTCTAATAGATAAAGGTTACAGACCTCGTACAAATCAATAGGAGTTATATACAATAATAATATACCACACTTTTTAAAATTCAAAGGAAATTAACAGCAATACATAGAACGAAAATTCAAATTTCCAAAAATTATACTCATTAGTAATTGAGTATGCAAAAAATTTTTTAATTCTATGCTATTTTGCCCTATCAGATTGGCAAAAATAATTTTAAAATAAACCAGTAATTTTAAATGATGGCAAATGTTTACACCATAAAATGGACATTCCCATACACTGTTGAAGAGAATGCAATGTATACAAATTTTCCAAATAGCAACTTGGAAATATCCATAAGGAGTTTTTGCCCAGTAATTATACTTTTGCAAATTTATCCTAAAAAAATAATCACATGGACAGAGATTTATGTTCAGGAATGTTAATTGTGCTTTATTTATAAGGGTGAAAAATTGGACCCAGTCTAAAAGGAGAAGGGTTAAATTTATTATGGCATATACTGACTATAAAATGAAATATAAGTAATATAATACAGCAATGAAAAATCATGTTTCATAAGACTATATAACAGTTGCTGAGAATATGTTACACAATGTAGGGCATGGAATTTTGTGTAAAGACCAAATACACAGACACACAACCACATGAATTGGAAAGAAAGACACGGAAAGATAAACAATGGCTCCTTCTGAGTAGTTAGAGCATGGGTGACTTTCATTTTCTTCCAATAGTTATCCATATTCTCTAAATTTTCTAAAATAAATATATATTAAATATATATTTAAAACACTGTCATAAGTTAATAACTAATCAGTGCTTACTCTGTGCCAGGCCCTACTCAAAGTATCTAGTGTGTATTATCTCATTTAATTCTCTAAACAAATCAGCGAGTTAGATAATGAGTGCTATTATCCTCATTTTACCAATTAAAAACTAAAGTCAAAGGAAGGTAAGTAACTTACCCAAGGTCACAGAGTACTTAGTGGTAAAGCCAGCAGATTGTAAGTGGTAAAGTGGGTAAACTCAGGCCCTATGATTGCAAAGCCCACACACACAGTTATATCAATCTACATCAACGATTGTCAAACATTCTGGTCTCGGATCCCTTTACACTTTTAAAGATTATTGAAGCCCCCAAAGAGCTTCTGTTTAGTTGGTTCCCTCTATTGATATGTCTATTAATGTCTACCATATTCAAAATGAGAATTTTTAAAATTCATCTAAAAATAGCAGTGACAACCCATCACATGTTAACATAAATAATAAAATTCTATTTCCAAAACAAAAAACGACTGTAGTAAGAAGAATGGTATTATTTTATCTTTTTGCAAATCTCTTAATGTTGGCTTAACAGAAAAGAACTGAATACCCATTGCATTTAATTTATTGCAAATTACATGTCATTTGATCTCTGGGAAACTCTGCTCTAGATTCATGAGAGGATAAGAGTAAAAATCGCAAATATAATGGTATGGACCTTGTGAACCCCTTGATAAGAGTTTTGGGTACCTCCAAGGATCCTGGAACCACACCTTGAGAATCAGTAGTCTACACTGTGTTTTAAAAAAGAAAAAAAGGATAAATTGACTAAATAGTGTTTATTGTGCATTAAACGTTCATTATCACTTCAGACTCTCAAAAGGCACCAGCACAATAGTTCACGAAGAAGGAGAAGGATTCACTAGCCCAGAGCAAAATTATCTTCTAAGATCCAGTTGCCTCCAACCCACTGGTTGAGCTGAAACCAAAATTTGGATCAGAATAGAGTTCTGGAATTCTGTTAGCCTTGGACACATCAGATCAAAAGAGGCAGGAGACTGGGCATGCCCAGCAGAGAGAACCAGCTCCAAGGAGCCCACCCTGTTCCAGACAACCAGAGGAAATGCATGTGAGAAGCCAGATCACTGCATCAGGAGTAAGCTGTAACAAGTCATCAGTTCATTCATTCATTCAATGGACATTTCTTAACCGACCACTAGTTAGGGCATAGTGCTAGATGCTGAGACTACAAAGGGGAGAGGAAAACAATCTCCTACTCATGGCTCAATTCCTAGTGCCAAACACGGTACCTCCCACATGATAGGCGCTCAATAAATGCTGAGGAGAGATGGATGGGTGGACATATGGATGGATGGGTGGGTGGATGGATGGATGGATGGAGAAGTGGCCCAGTAACTGCTCTCAAGTAGCTCACAGTCTATCGAAGGAGACAGACATATAAACAAAGAATTGCAATGCCTTGTAGCCAGTGCTCGAACTGAGGTGTGCAAACAGGTATTCAACAAAATGTGATTTCCAGCACTTGTACTTCAAATTCCAAAAGCAATCAAGGCTGTAAATGTTCTTGAAGTTGGGGTATAAATAGGATGAAAATTTTTTTGGTGCTGTGTGGGCAGAAGCAACATAAAATTCTCAGTCTAAAAATAGTTGGCTTTGTTGTGGCTCTGTTTGTTTTATTTTGTTTAATAAAATCAGTTCTCTTGCATTTCTAGGTATAAGAAAGGATTTGCAAACTGCAAATAAAATCTAATGAGCTCAAATGCTCACCGTGTAACACTCTTCACACCAAACTCTCCAATGTACCTCACCCAGAAACCAGAACAGCTCAAGGGTGGCACCTTAAATAACTTATCTTGAGCTATGACCAAAGGCAGAAGCTCTCCAGCCCACTGAAGCAAGGGAGGAAAGAAGAGTCTAGAGCCAACTGAACTCATAGAAAACCCATGGGGTTTTGCTCCCCTGTGTATGGATCATCAGTGGTGTTGTGCTGCCACATTCCAGAACCTTCTCTGGCCTGCCCCACCAGAAGACGTATACAAGAT
The DNA here is from genome assembly GCF_964374135.1 of Grampus griseus. NCBI lineage: Eukaryota > Metazoa > Chordata > Mammalia > Artiodactyla > Delphinidae > Grampus > Grampus griseus. The sequence continues at coordinate 78,129,317 of NC_139007.1, forward strand.
CTTTATGTAATGGATTCAGTGCGATGCTAATAGGAGTTGTGTTTTCAGTGCCTTGTAAGATCAAGCAAAACTATGACAAATAAATAAACAGAGCTGGTTATCAACTGAAACAAGGAAAAACAACTGCCCCAGCCAATCTGGTTCCTCAGGTTTGAAAGCTTTATTAAAGTCCATGAGGACGTCTACCAAACACAGAATACAGTCTATTAAAAATATTTTTAAAGAGAGAGAGAAAGAGATTCCAATGATCGAGAGCAAGGCAACGGAGATCAAAATATGCCCCCAAGTGACACAGTCGTGGGCAAAGCATCATGCACTTCATACTCTGTGTCTTTATAAAGAAGGCCAGGCTGTATCTCAGTGAGGACGGCCACAAACTAGACGGCCCCTCTGCTTCCATCATACCCTTCAGGCATGACCACAGGCCCCAAATCTCAGCCTCTTAAGAGTTTAAGAGAGAACTTGGCATCCCATATGGCAGGGAGGGAAGGAAGAAGAAAAAGAAGGAATGAAGGAATTCTTTTCTATGCAAAATTTGAAAATCAAAGAGATTTTTCCCCTTTTGGGTGAACTTTGTCAGCTCTCTTTCCCAGGGTAAATTTCATCTCTGCTAATCTCACAGGCTAATATTAAAATTAAGTATGGCATACTGCTTCATATAACATTTCTCTCTATGTGGTGATTCTCAAGACTGTATATTTACCTAAGGAACTCCCACTGGAGTTTCACATTGGACCAGGTCTAACAGCCCAAGAAAAGGGGATTACTACTATTTACATATGACTTAATTACACATGCAAACTGCCTGTCCTTTAAGTATAACTCACTTTAGGCAGATGGGCACAGAGTAAGCCATCAGCTCCAAGATCTAAGAAAGATGCTTTCAATTAACTAAAGCTGTAGCACGGTAAATGATACCTTGGGAACCTCAAAGAGAAACTGCATCTTCCGAAGGGCCCCATTTATGGGAAGTGGGAGCATAATTTAGGCACTAGAAACACGCGGCTCAAAATAATTAAAGGAGAAAATGGGCTTGCAAAATAGGTTTGCTTCAGATCTGCTTCCCAGCTTTGACATGCTTTATTAGACCTAATTGAAACTGTGGGTAGATACTCAAGGAAAAAGTTTCCTAAAAGAGATAGGAAACCACATTAAATTAGAAAGGATTTAAGTATTTTCCTTTATATAGAACTCTGGTTTATATACAAAATCTGCAATAGTGAAACTGCAATTCTTGGAGCAATGAGTTCTAGAATGGAGGTGGTGAGATAAGACTAAGTGGCCCATCCAATTAGCAAGAACAATGCAGCAATAATTAATTAATTAATTAATTTTAAAAGAGAGGAAGGAAGCAAAAGTTTAGAACCAATAAAAAGATCAGTGGTTGTCAGGGATTCAGAGGAAGGGAGGGTTGAATAGGTGGAACACAGGTGAAACGATTCTGTATGAGACTGTCATGGTGGATACATGACATTATACTTTTGTCAAAACCCAAAAAATGTTCAACACAAAGAGGGAAGTCTAATTCAACAATGGACTTTACTTTAGTTAATAAAATGTATCAATATTGGTTCATCAATCGTAAAAAAGTTACCACGCTAATGCAAGAGGTTACAACAGGGGCCACTGTGCGGGTGACGTATACAGGAGCTCAGTATTCTCTGCTCCATCTTTCTGGGAGCCAAAAAATAGTCTTAAAAATAGTCTATTACTTTTTCTTAAAAGGAGCAGGTGGGAGAAAGGGAAGATGGAAGTCAGCTGAAGTTGGGAGGCCAGTAAGGAATCCAGATGGGAGAGAAAAAACATTGCAAATCGCTGCTGTTGAGGTATATTAAATGTGAGGACAAGGCCTGAAGCCTGGCAGCTGGGTGCCCGCTGCATTATATTTAACTTTCCCCAGGCTTGTGCACTGCCTCTGGGTCACATAAGTTCAGAATCAGGAGCTGCGCTGCGTTTGCTGTTTGCCTTTAATAGGGCAATAATATTTATCAATGAGTACACCTCACAATAAAGAAAAGAAAAACTATGCCTCCCTAAGATATTTGGAAGAGATCAAACTTAATGTCTACTTATTGTGGCCTAAATATTGGTACTTGCGTTACGAAACAAAAACAAAATAAGGAAAATGCCTATTTACCGGTGAAGTTGAAGACCCAGTTTTGCCACATGCCCTGAATTGAAAGCAACTAGCCGGCACCTTCCCACCAGTTTTCTGATTTTCTCAAATTCTGTATAAGCTAGTGTCACTGATATATACTTGGGCCTAAAGTACCTACTTTCATTAGGCATTTTTAGAAATCTAAATTAAATACATTTGGCTTGAGCCAATGTTTCCTTTACTTTGACCTATTTTTTTTAATTTCACTGTGGAATTTATTGTAAACGCTAGAGAGCCAGTTTCTTCTATGTATTAACAATGATAGCTAACACTTATGAACAATTATAGCTAACACTGCTCTAACCAGGAGAAACAGGTAGCCAGATAATTTTTTAAATGAGTAATTCCTATTTTATTCTCACTGCAAAAGGAATCTCAAAAGAATGAGCGGTACTATATTTCCCTTTCTCTTTTCACTCCGCCTGGACACAGGGGGAGGCGTACAGATGAGGGGGCTTTATCATCCCTCCTATTTGAGGGACAAAGGCACAGAAGTCAGCCAGGCACCTGGAAATAAGCCCCTCAACCCCAGGCTTTCGTGTGCACACAGAGACCTAGGAGGAGAGGTGCCTCTAGGTGCTTCTGCCTGGGGGAGGGAAGGAAGCTCCAGATGAGGGGGAAATGGAGATGACTGAAAAGGGTGGGTTCCACAAGGGGTCAGGGCCTGTGCACTGCTCTGATGAGGCTGGACGCTAAGAACTGACGCCTGAAGAGCTGCAGTGAGAGCGCTATGCTCCGCTGACCATAAACAGCACAGCACCACCAGCCTGGGCCAGGTTACTACACTGGCACTCTTGGGTGGCAGACTTTTAGAGCTTCTCGTCTGTTTTCTGACACCTTGTATGGATGGAACTTTTATGTGATCCTGTGGTGGGGGAAGGCAACCAGGCTCTACTGCCGCTGGCCGTACTGGCTCACGAGGGTCAACTGTTAAATTTTCAGGAATTTTGTGAGCCAGTTGTTAAACATGTCATCATTAAAAATTAAATCATATAAACTTACAATTAAATAAATTATATTAAGTACAAAAAGCAATAAATACTTAAAACTCACACTTCCTAAGTATTTGACTACATTGGACTATAATCTATGCTCTTGGAGTCTTTTACCTTGGCTGTACCTGAACAATAGAAATACCGTCATGGGGCCTGCTGCACACCTCTTGCCAACTCTGTGTGCAGTGATGTCACATCAGTAGCTTGGTACCAGCCTTGATGAGAGTATTTACACCATAGAAATCAGCAATCCCTACCAATCAAGCCTTGACGTTATAAGACCAGGAGTCAGCAAACCATGGCCCACAGGCCAAATCTAGCCCACCACCTATTTTTCTAAATAAAGTTTTATTTGAACACAACCATGCCCATTCCTTTATGCTTTGTCTATGGCTGCATTTCCTGCTTTTTTTATGCAACAGTGGAATTGTGTAGTTGAAACAGATACTATATAGCCTGCAAAGTCTGAAATATTTACTACATGTTCCTTTACAGAAAAATTTTGCTGACCCCCCCAGTCTAGACTTAAGAAAGTGATGGAGAAAATGTTAATAATGCAGATTAAACTTAAAGATGTGTTGCATATGTGGCCTGTAGTTGTGTTTGAATAGCACAAAAAATTAAAGAAATATTCTTCTAATATTCAAAACTATTTTCCACTTCAGTAAAGAAGATACTTACATCAGTGACGCTGCAAACTAATGAAGTTCCGAAACACAGCTTTATTATTTCACTGTCATATAACTCACTAATGAAAATGAAAATATCAACCAATATCTGTGTCCAAACTAGACTCAGAGACCCAGCTGTTAAATATTTTGCGACAAGAACATCACAGAATCCTGTGATTGAACTGCACAGCCTTTTGGTGGCTGGCAGGGCTTTCTGCTGTTTGGTTTTCAAAAAAAGAAAGGAATCTCACACATTTCTTGCATTCAACTGCTGTGGAGCATATTCATAAGTTGTAATATATACTCTGTCATTTAAACTTCACAACAATATGACGATTCTGGAATTATATAAACTCAATTCAATAGGTGAAGCAGTAGAGATAGAAAGGTTAAGTACCATCACATAATGGAGAAGCTAGGATTCAAACTTAGATTCACTGAAAATCTGAGTCCACTCACTTCAAATTATAGTTGTAGTAGGCGTTGTTTGAGAAAACACATCATAATTTGTTTAAAAGTAACTGAACTCAGTTAGACTTTAAAGTAAATTTATATTTTATTAATTACAATATCAGTATACATGAAAGAGTTGTATGTGAAACATTTGTTCATTCTATAGGTGATGTCTGGATTCACAAAGCCCTTGCAACACTTCAGCAGTGACCTCAGAGTTCCGCAGCCAAATGCTGGACACTCTGGAAACAATCCCTATCACTTATCTTTAGAGATCCCTCTGCTGAGAGGCCCCACCGTATACTTGATCCCAGACTTCGCTCCCTTCCCCATGAACTGTTGTCACTGTCCTTCTGGAACACCCACGAGCTTCCTCAGATCTCCCATCAGCCTGGATTGCACGGCATGGCCCTCACGTGATGTCTTTCATGCTTTGGGGACTCTCCAGGGTGGAAATGGAGGTGGAGTGGTTGCTTGAAAAGGGCTCAGCGGTGAGAGAGAGCAGACAGACAGACAGACAGACTTTCCAGGGAGTGGAAGGCAAGTCGGGGTGACCGGAGTAAAGGATTTCAGAGGGGTGCAGTAAGAGTCCCTGGGGACAGTTTTAAGCGGGTAAGTTACACAGTCTGACTCACGTTTTCTTTTGTTTTGTTTTGTTTTTGCGGTACGCGGGCCTCTCACTGTTGTGGCCTCTCCCGTTGCGGAGCACAGGCTCCAGACACACAGGCTCCAGCAGCCATGGCTCACAGGCCCAGATGCTCCACGGCATGTGGGATCCTCCCAGACCAGGGCACGAACCCGTGTCCCCTGCATCGGCAGGCGGACTCTTAACCACTGCGCCACCAGGGAAGCCTTGTTTTTAATGAGGTCATATCTGTAATGCACTGAATCTTACCACATCCTAACCTTCACCTGACGCCCAGAGCAAAGGAGGCAGGGCCCAGGCCAGAGAGTGGTTTTCTCTCTGCCAAGACCAGCCCTGGAGACCTCTGGGGAGGCCCACGCCACAGGGCGGGGAGGGGGGGGTGCAGAGTGACCCGAAGCTTCTACAAGAGAAGCCAAGGAGGAATCTGAGTGGTCGCAGGCCCCAGCAAGTGTGCAGCCATGAGTCCACAGCCAGGGCTCGGAAGAGCAGGAACAGGTGAAGTGGAGTCACGTGGAGGGTCCGGGGCAAGTGGCTGAAGGAGACACTTGCTGCTGTTAGCAGCTCTGTCTGGTGCCGTCCAAGAGCCTGGGCGGAAGGGCCGAGTGTAAAGAGACAACCTAGACAGCAATGAGAATGACATCGTCCAGAAAATCAAGTTTCTAGTTTTTCTCCTTCTCTTTCTTGGGTCATTAATAGTTGTGGTTTTGACAACAATGGACTAAGAAAAAGAGAAAAACACATAATGACTTCAGTAACGCTCAAAAATTCATCAATAATTTAATTCAAGAAGGTGAACACTCTGGACAACAGCAGCATGGAGGGGGAAGCTGCAGTATTCTTTATATCTGGACCGTGTGTGATGCCAAGACCTTGATAGACAGAAAGCCCACGTGTCTCTGTGCAGCAGTAAAGTTCAGGTGTGTGTTCGTGTACTGCAGACAGAAGAGGAGGGCAGAGTACTCTGCCCTCACCACCGACCGCCGCCTCCCCCCAGGGAGTGCAGAAAGAAGGCAGGGAAAACGCTGAGATGCTGGGCTGCATTTTTTTGATAAGAATCTTCTTGCTTTTTTTGCCCTTGAAGTGAACAAACATCCTATCAGGAATAAATCTATGCAAGGTGCTGTGCCCTCCTCTGCCACATTTTGCTTACCAATCCCCTGCTTCATCTTTATGGTCTCAACACACACTCCTAATGTTACACTAAAAACAATTTCAGGGCTTCCCTGGTGGCGCAGTGGTTGGGAGTCCGCCTGCCGATGCAGGGGACACGGGTTCGTGCCCCGGTCTGGGAAGATCCCACATGCCGCGGAGCGGCTGGGCCCGTGAGCCATGGCCGCTTAGCCTGCGCGTCCGGAGCCTGCGCTCCGCAACGGGAGAGGCCACAACAGTGAGAGGCCCACGTACCGCAAAAAAAAAGAAGAAAAACAATTTCAGAAGAGTCACCAGTGATTACCTTATTGCCAAATCCTTTGGCTCCTTTTAAGTTCTTATTCTCCTTCGTTTCCATAACACTAGACTACCTACCCTTGCAACCAGGCCTCCGTCAAAAAAAAGAACAAAAAACAGAATGATCTGATGTCTACAATATGCAGATTGAAGGAGAGGCAGGAGGCCAAGACAATATCAGTATTTCAAGTGTGTGAGTCTGAAACATGTTGCCAAAACAGAAACCGGGAAATTGGGAGGGAAACGTGGTTTGGAAGAGAGTTTAGATACGTTCAGCAGGTTCTTGGAGACAGAGAAATCCAAATCAAGGTAGGGGGCCATCTGGACAAAAGGAATTGCACAAGTCCTCAAAAACATTGCAGCCGCATAGCGAAAAAGATAGGCCACTCTGAACTCCATCCCCTCTCCGCAGCCCAGTCCTAGCCACTGACAAACTTTGCTGAGGCACGGCTTGTTTTCTCCAGTTCAACACTGGCTCCTTGTTGACGGCCCTCTAAAGCCCTCTGCCTGGCTTCCCAGGCCCCATGAAAGTCTCTGATTTTCCCACTTGATTGGGTGCTGCACTGAGACAGCTCGCCCTGCCTTGGGCGGGGCGTCTCTCTCACCTTGAGGGGCTCCCCTTCTCTCCTGGCTGGAAGGTGGGCCTGCTCCAGCCAGGTACCTTCCCATCTCAACCTTCTCCCTCATCCTCTGAGTCACATTCTTTCCCCTGCCTCTTCCTCAGGGATCTCGGGAGCACAGAGCTGATTCCTTCAGAACCATCTTCTGTTTTCCCCTCTGTTTGCCTGAGTACAGACTTTGCCCAACTATATGGGCAGGAGGGTTGTCTTTCACTACTTTTGTGATTCTCTGACACATCCTAACGTATAGCAAGTAGGGAATACTTTTTTGGTTGATTGATTGATTGCCTAATATGTGAAAATATGCCTCAGCAAAACTAAAGAACTGACGATTTGCAGTACCAAAGGAGTTTCTGTCTGCAGAAATGAAATTATTCCTTATATATTCTTTTTTATTGTGATAAAATACAATACCATAAAATTTCCCATTTTAAAGTGTAGAGTTCAATGCCATTGAGTACATTCACACTGCCGTGCATGTACAGCCATCTCCAGAGCTTTTTTCGTCCTTCCAAACTGAAATTCCGTACCCATTGAACAATATTTCTTCACTCTCCTCCCTCCCGCCCAACACACCTGGCAACCACGCTCTACTTTTTGCCTCTGTAAATTCGACTCCTCTAGGTACCTCATCTACGTGGAACCACATAGTATTTCTCCTTTTGTGACTTTTCACTTAGCATAATGTCTTCAAGACGATTACATACTCTTTTAGCTAGCTCCAAGGTTGACTTAAAATTCATACATTTCTAAATATTTGACAACTGGTATGGGAAGAACAGTGACCACATGGAAAGAAATCAGGACCAGTCAGAACAGGTGCCAGACATAAAGGACCCAAACCCCTACCCTGACTTCAAACTGGAACTCTTGCACAGCTTCTCAAAAGCACATTTTCTTTGGAATATGAGGAAGACCGTGTCTGAAAATAACGTAGTGGAGGAAACAGCTCCGTGCCCAGCGTGGTGTAAATTCTTTATCGTCTCATTAAATCTTCACAACAACTCAGTGAGTCACAACTGTATTATCTCCATTTTACAGATGAAAAAACCAAAGCTTAAAGAGGCCAAGTAATTTGCCCCAAATCACAGCCAGGAAATACTGGAGCTGACACTCAAACTGATGTCCATCTGACCCCAGACGCCTCGCCCTTCAACACCCATCGCCCACTCCCCTGGCCCCCACCCCACCCAAGGAAAACAAAGAAATCAAATCCATGGTCCAAAAGTAAGACCTGAGGAAAATGGCTTGTAGGATTTAAGTTAAGAAAAGCATGCTGAGAAGGTGACTTTAAAACCGCCTTGAGTGTACAAATTGTGATCAGACTATTAAGGTCTCTTTTAAAGAGAGAAGAACAAATGTGCTTAAAGGATAACAGAGGAATCTCATTATTAGATGGGTTATCATAAAGGTTGTGAGTTCCCTTCCCCCAGAGACTGCAGGAGGAGAGGCTGGAACCTGTCTAGATCAGGCTGCCTGGAGGCAAAGAGGTGAACCAGGCGGTCTAGGGGGACTCCCCCAACATCAGAAGTCCCCGAGGTAATACTAGTAAAGCTTTTGAGTTCCTAGAAGGCTTTCTAGAAACACTTGGAAAGTGTTATAAATATGCATGTGTATTTTATCCTCTGTCATCAGTATAGTCCTACTGGGTGGGGTGCATGTCTGACACTTTCAAAATTTAAGGGGCAATGTCCCCTTTGATTACAGGGCATTCTGCAGTGAACTAACTTTCAAACTAACTCCAACTTGTATTCAAGCAGCATCTTTTAAATTCAGGCTGAGTGGTGAGTTTGCCTTGAAGTGAATATTTCACTGAACAGGAAAGATGCTAGCTTTTCATTTTAATGTCCTTCCAGCTGGTTCGATATGTATTGCCTCAGAGGCTGAGTTTGTCAAGATATGTAAACAGCAAAACCCAATGTGCTTTTCTCGGGATGGCCCAGGCTATTGAGGCAGATTAAGTCCACGGAAGGGGACTCCCAGGACATTTTACATTCAGAACTTCTTTAAGAGGAAAAATGAAACTGAGAGCGTGCCCATTCCAGGTGACAGGAAGCATCTAAACACTGCAGACATTTTAGGGATAAATCTATGGTCAAAGGTAAGATTTTTCTAGAGCAGACATTTCACTTTTATAGTCATTCTGCCAAATTCTTTAAGCTTCTATAGCCCATGTTCAATTTCCACTCCTCTTGTGGTTGTAAAGGGACTCCAAGCAAGGTCCACATCCTCCTTCCAAGCATTTAATGTGTGAAGGGGGCTTGTCAGCCACTGCCAGGACATCTGCCTTCTCCTCTGGGTCCTCCACCTGCCCAAACGTCCCCATCGGTCAGTGTGAAATCCTCAAGGCAAACGATGTTTCAAAACTACATGCTTCCTATGGCCTCTGAGATAACTTCATCTTAGGGATTATCCAGATTTTCATTGTCTAAAAATGTTATTTCCTATGTTGTAATTATGTAGACATCTGCATGGATTCAGACTGGTATTTGCTAATCTTTGTGCAAAATGGAATTGGCTCCAAAGCATTGCCATCGTGGGGGGCAAGAGGGCGCAGAAAGTAATGGAGTAATTTCTGCGACTATTGAAATGTGGAAATTCTATCTTCTACCAATGTGGTTATACTTGATCCCCAAGATGAATGTCTTCCTGGCATTTACAGAGCAACTGACGTCAATGACAGACTTCTCATCCTAGAATACAGCCTTTTTCAGGATACATTCAATATATTGATGAAAACATAGGAAGCTTTTGAACTATTGGCTTTTTTTTATTATGAGGAGTCAGAACACATACATACACAACCACCAGAATCAACCTTGGCAAGGCAATCTAGTTATTTCAGCTACCTTTTCAATCACTGAGGGACAGGATAGCAACCGTGAGAACAACCGATGGTGTAGAAATACAACAGTGACCATTAAGATGGACAGAAGATCAGGACAGTCAAGCCATGACCTGGCCATTCTGGTCCAGAGACCAGAATGTCTGTGACTTCTCCCAAGAAGACATTAATACATTTACATTCATGTACCAGCAAGCTGCTCAATGGCTATCATTAAAGCAACTGGATTAAATGGGTAAAGACAATCTCCCAGATATTATAAAGATAATTCACCCCAAACCCAAAGCCAATCTTAAAATCCATAGTTATTATTCATTGTGGGGATGGAGCACGGTTTCCTGGGGGACTTCTAGACTCCCAAACTGGGTGTCATCTACTCCATTACAGCACCGTGAGTGAGTCGTGATGGTTACTATACAGTAGAAGGTGACAGGGACAAAACGGGGTGCACAAATTTGGAGACATTTCCTCTTACAGTTGAACTATAAAGTTGGTATCTGCAGACCAAAGAGACATGCAAAGGCTCCTAAAATTAGAGAAAGAAAGACCCCCGTAGGCTTGTAGGACATGACAGTCACCTGGCTAATGAGGTTAAATATCTAAAGAAAGAATACATCAGTCAGGACGGATGGACAGTCATGGAAACAAAGAAAGAAGAGCCCCAAGACTTGACTGAGACAGGAGGACTACCTGCTCCAGGTGCCCAACAGCCATCCCAGGGGCAGGCCAGCTTCTCTGAGAAAGATGACCAGGGCTGGTTCTCAGAGCACCTTGTTAGAAGTCCATGTTCACCTTCTGATTATAATGCACCTTCCCAGGTCATGAGCACATTTCAAAACACTAAGTCAGCATTCTGGTCTACACATCAGCGTTTTTGAGTCTGGTTAATGTTGGTCCATCCCCGTGAGATGGAACCAGCGAAAACCGTCTTCCTCCATTTTTCAGTCTTTCCCCATTTCTCAAAACAATGAATGCATACTATTTACAAAAGTGGGTGAACATATAATACACTGTCAATTTTTATATATGAATCACTGCAATAGCACCACAAGGGCAACAATAAGAATAAAATCATTCCATCTAGGGGAGAAATGTTCAGTAAATTCACCATTTTGTCGACTTATAGGCAGTTTGAGTGCAGAGCTGCGTTTTTATCTTTTACATATTTATATTTTATGTTTATTTTGTCCTCCACAACGCCTGGCCCAGTGCTGGGTATATGGGTTTGCAAATAGGTGTTAGTTTATCAAGTGAGTGAACAGCAGCAGCTGAACAACATATTACAGCCACTGCAACTGTATGACTCAAATTAAGCCTCAAACACCAGTGGCCCCCAAGGGGGGTCCTGACTTCTAAACAGAACCCAGGCCGTCCCTGTCCCCAGAGGACAGCCAACTGGGTCACTTGTGGCATTTCTTTCAACCACATTCTCTCTGGGCTCCAGCGAAGTATGTGAAGGAGGGGAGGAAATCCTGGGGACGCAAGGGTCTGACCGTGAGCTCACCACATGCTCATCCCGGAGGCCTTCTGAGGTCACCGCTGGTATGTGGCCATCTCTGCATTTAGATGTGATTGCAAGCGGCTGCAGTGAGAAAGCACTGTCAGTTCTCTCTCCCTGTTCACTGGGCGAGAAAAGATTTTTCATTTCATACATCATTTACAACTTGCTGTTGTGATTCTAAAAAACCAGTGGGCTTTATCGAGTTAACGAGCAAGAAAAACATATTTGGTGAGCATGTTAATTTTTTGAATGTTCTGCAGAGCCCAGACATTAGGCAACGTGCACAGGGCAACTGGGAACACCGGGGAGCCCCCCTCCCCACAAATTCATTCCACTCAGCTATGGGGGCACCTGCCTATTTACTAATAAGTCAGCAAATGCATCTTAATAGAAACTGAACAGCAAATACGTCATTCACTTTGCATCCTCTGCATTGTCTCCACTTGGGAACATTGGGACCTTGGGCAAAAGTCACCATTGACCTGAGTTTCTCTTCCATATACCAGTCTTCATGGCAAAAGAGAGGAGCAAGTGAGTGGCTACGAGGACAAATCAGGTCAAAAGAGGAAAGAAAGCATACTGAGCCTCAGTGTTCAGGATTTTTTAAACGATATAAGGTAATCTATCTAAAGAACGATGTGGTAATGAAGGTGAAAGCCTAGACACTTGGATGAAAGGGCTCCATCAGAGGGCCAAAATAAGACACTGAAATAAGTCTTAATTTATTAAAGGATCCTTTTAGAGCTCTTATTCTTATCTATCAAAATCTCTGATACTCCAGACTGGTTAAATACATCTCAGAATTAATCTGCCCATAAAACCACTGAACCAAGAGCATCACATCACATTTTACAGTTTCTGCTTTTTTTTTTTTTTTTTTTTGGCGGTGCTGCACAGCTTGCAGGATCTTAGTTCCCCAACCAGGGATCAAACCCGTGCCCCCTGCAGTGGAAGGGCAGAGTCCTAACCACTGGACGGCCAGGGAATTCCCTAGTTTCTGTCTTTGAGTTTTATCTTAAGTTAGACATTTGATCCCCAACAAGTTCATGGTGCTGACAAAACTTGCACCCAGATCCAGCAGAGCATGTATGTATTTTCTTCATCTCTTTCCCACACACGGAAGATGAGTCGATTTGGGTCTTATTAAAGACGGGGAGATGTTTGAGCTATTCCACTATTAAGTGGAAATACAAAATGACAGCTGCCACTTCATGGCTCACCTCCATTCAGCATAAAATTGACAATGGCTAGGGACAATATTTTAGTATGTTATTCAATTCATTTAAAGAGAGTAAATTTCTGGACCCCACCTATCATAAAGATTACCAGCCGTAAACACACACATGTACACACATAGCAAGCACACGCACACTCACACACACACACAACTCAAAACTCCCAAAGAGCCTGAATAAGGTAGATGGCAGGGGAGACATAAACTTGCTGTTTTCTAGATAAGACAAAATGCAAAACAGTCTATTTCAGAAAAGATACAAAAAAAGTACCACTCTTTGGGGGAGGAACATAATGTGTTTCGTTGGAGAATATAAATCCAGGAACACTTTTGTATCCGCATTTAATGGCATTTTGTATTCTTTTCTGCTGCAGTTGTGATAAACCTCTACTTAACAAAGACACCCAGTTTGCAGTAACTGAGACTGCAGCCAAACTATTATCTCCGGAAGACTGGGGCTCATTCACACCCTAAGAGGGGCTATATCACTGGTTCCCTGGTGAATGGTTAGGAATGTCAGTAAGAATATCTTTTTGCAAATGATTTTTGGAGAAATGGGAAGAGAGGGTTGAGAAACGTAGCCAGCACGAATGAGGCCGAGGAGAGAGGACTCTCAGCACAACACCGCCGTGTGCAGCTTTAAGTGCCCACCTCAAGGGTCCCCCAGGGTAGGAAGGACCACCCCACTCTCCCGCAACATGCCCGCATCCCCTCGCCTCCACAGGCTGTCCCGGGCAGGTAGGGCCAAGAGTCTGCCCTATATGAGGACCCAACGGCATGCATTACATGTCCCCCAGCACAACCCTCGCTCAGGCACAAGCAACCCCCCATCTAAACCTTAGGCTCTCTCTCTCTTCTCAGCCCAGAATAATAGATTCTGCAGGTGTACAGTGTAAAAGTAAGGCCTGGCCAGGCCACTCCAAAGGAAACCTCAAAATTCCCAACCAAACCCACACAGGTGGGGAGAAGCAGTAATAAAGCAGAGAGGGAAGACTCAGACAAGAGAAAGCTGCCTGGAGCTGACCTGAGTGGTAAGGATGGAAGAAAGCCTCCCTCCCTCTCTCACTGGAGCACTGGTCTTAAAGGCCACCTGGCCCAACAACCACAAGGCCACCCAGCTCCCAGCTAATCCCCTGCAGTGGACACACCTACGTGACCCCTGTGAGTCGCAGATTTGTGTAGTCCCCTCCCTTTGAGTGCAGGCAGGACCTGTGACGTCCTTCTGGCCCACAGAGAACAGCAGAGGTGACTGGATAATCTTTCCTGTGATTACATCACATCTTATCTCCATTCTAGCCACGGAATGAGATTCTCTTTGACTGCCTTGGTAGGCAGAATAATCCTCCCCCCACCCCAGCAAAGATGTCCACGCCCTAATTCCAGGAACTCATTACATAACAAAAGAAATTCAGCAGATGCCATTAAGATTACAGACTTCCAAGGAGATTATCCTGGATTATCTGAGTGGGCCCAATCTAATCACATAAACCATTAAAAGCAGAGAAACTTCTCTGGCTAGAGTCAGAGAAATACTGCAGAAGAGAGGCAGGTGAGATGCAGCCAATGGGAAGTCAGAGAGATTCCCAGCATGAAAAGATTCCACACACTATTGCTGGTTCTGAGATGTAGGGGCCAAGTGCAAGGACCAGAGAAAGGTCTCTAGGAGTCAACGGTAGCCCCCAGCTGACAGCCAGCAAGGAAATGGGGACTTCAGTCCTACAACCACAAGGAACAGAATCCTGCTAAAAACCAGAGGGAACCTGGAAGCAGCTACTTCCCCAAAACCTCCAGAAAGGATCACAGCCCTTGTGATCCCAACATTCTGTGGGACCCAGAGTAGAGAAACCAGTTGAGCCATGCCGTGTCCAGACTTCCACAGAATGGAAAGCATAAAGTAATACATTGGTGCTGTTGTAAGCCACTACATTTGTGGTAATTTGTTACAGCAGCAATAAGAACTGATACACTGGCCTTGAAGAAGTAGGCTGCCATGTTGTCAGAGCACCTGTGAAAGGGCCACGTGGTAAGGAGCTGAGAGTAACACCAACTGACAGCCACCAAGAAGATGGGACCTCAGTCCCACAACCAAGAGCAACTGAATTCTGCTAACTTTCACATGAGCTTGAAAGAGGACCCCAAGCTCCAGATAGAAACTCGCCTGGCCTATATTATGATTGCTGCCTTGTGAGACCCCAAGCAGAGAACCCAGTTAAGCTCTGCCCAGATCCTGACCCATAAAAACTATGAGATGGTAAATGTACCAAAGTTGTGGCTCCTGGTTACACAGCTACTGGTAACTAACACACCCCCTTCCAAAACTGTGGTTTATGCTTCTTCTGGACCACCTCAGCTCAACAGCTAAACCAACAGTTACTATTTCAGGATGGGAGTGTAGAAGCTGGTATATAACATCTTAGAGTTTAAGATAAAGATCTAACATGATTGGGC
Organism: Grampus griseus; assembly: GCF_964374135.1. NCBI lineage: Eukaryota > Metazoa > Chordata > Mammalia > Artiodactyla > Delphinidae > Grampus > Grampus griseus. The sequence continues at coordinate 78,144,334 of NC_139007.1, forward strand.
ACCTATGACTTGCAAATATAGACTCTCTTATTTCCAGCAGAATTTAAATCAGCTCTCCCTAAGTCTGGACACCACACTCTGTCCTTTCCTGTTAACTACAGTACCACCCTACCTTCCAATGATGACACGGGTTCTACAATGAGGACACAAACAATAGTTAATTCCTTTTTTACAGAGTCTTGCAGGAATATTAATCTAATACTTTATTTCTAATATTGTTTTCTAAAATATTTTATCCAGTTAGACAACAATAACAGGCAGAACCCTTTTATGTTTAAGTGACAGAAACTCCAACTCCAACAGGCTTGAACCAAAAGTAAAGATTGGAAAGTCAAGTGCAGGCAGGGCTGGCAGCTCTGGCCTCTCTCCAGCTCTGGGTTCTGCTCTCCTCTGCGTTTGCTTTTTTCTCCTGCTGGCTCTTCTCTTGTGGTAAGACGGCAGCCAGCAGCCCAGGCACCCACCCTCCTTTCACCCCAGAGGTTACAACACAAGCCCTGGGCCTGACTCTCACTGGCTCATTTGGGCCATGTAAATCCTGAACAGTCACCATGAAGAAGAGAGAATCTGCTGATGCGCTAAAGCCAGGGGCACATGTCCACTCCTAGAGCATAAGGTGAGTGGGTCCCTTGCTGTCCCTGTAGACTGAGAGTAGGGGATGGGTGATTCCCCTAAAGAAAAGCTAGGGAGCAGCATCAAAAGAGGGAAAACAAACATCAGATGGGCAAAACCAACAGCTCTCTGTTCAGTGGGCCACCTTATTTATCAACTCTGACTCTAACTGGCATTAGGCAATTTTCAAACACCCAATCAATTTTCTAGGAAAAAAGCTATCTTACCATAAAGACATCCATATATGGTGTCTGGACTATACCATGTCCTGGAAGGTCCCTTCCATCTTTAGAGTCTATGATTCTAACTCTAATTGGAGCCTAATTGGAAGATATTTCTAATCTCCCAACATGAGTGTCTTTAAATTAGTTTTGAAAGGAACATTCACCTGTTTGAAAAACCAGCCCCATCACTCCTTAGGTGCCCCTCATGGGTCATCTCCTCGCCTGCTCTAAGTTCAGTCACCTGTCCTTTGGTCCACTACTACGAACACTCAGATGTGGACTCTCTGGATGTCCCTGTAAAGGTGACAGGGAGGGATGCACCAGGCGGCTGGGCAGGGTGCTGAGCCTGCACTTTCTCTACTCCCTAACCTTTCTTTTTCAAAAGCCAATTTCTTCAAACAAAGCAGTTACAGAGTCCTTAGTCAGTTGAAGTTTAAAAACAAAGATACTTTTGAGTTTTCTAAACACATACTAAAAGAAAAGGTTATTTTGGGGGGCTTCCCTGGTGGCGCAGAAGTTGAGAGTCCGCCTGCCACTGCAGGGGACACAGGTTCGTGCCCGGGTCCAGGAAGATCCCACATGCTGCGGAGCAGCTAGGCCCGTGAGCCGTGGCCACTGGGCCTGCGCGTCCGGAGCCTGTGCTCCGCAACGGGAGAGGCCACAACAGTGAGACGCCCGTGTACCGCAAATAAATAAATTAATTAATTTAATTAAAGGTTATTTTTTAACTTTCAAAAAACACCAATGAATTCTTTTGGTGTTCAAGTACAGCCAAGCAGAATTTAGCTTTCCCCTGAGCGCTATTTTGCGACTGAGACCAGGCACCAAAATTTTTTCATGTAAAAGGATTTTCTTTCTTTCAAGAAAGAAAAGACACAGTTGGAAGAAAATGAATAAAAGAGCTAAACAGGAAAGCACTCCCACCATGGAAGTGCCTGGTGTTAGGATATCAGCAAATGAACTGTTCAGACCTTCCCATCAGATGCCATTTTTGGATCCAGATGATAGTTTTAGCAGAAATCACTCAAACTTCCTTGAGGTAGAACAGTCACTAAATCTTTAACCCATTTCAGAGATACATTGTACTGTTCTATTTTTAGTGCCCTGTGCCTTCTTTAGCATAATCTGAGGAGGAGGGAACCCTTAATCTCCCGGCAAGTGAGCCATATGTGTTATTTCCTAGTACCTATGTATAATTATCGGTGTTATTTTAATAATCAATTTCAGCGGAACGGCAGGATTTGCTTCAGTTGCATTTAAATCCTAATAAAGCTCAGTAAGAAGAAAATGAGAAAGAAAGAGGAAATATCGTGTGGAGGATTAACAAAACACTCCAACAAAAGGGACCTTTTTAATTTGCATGACATGATAAAGTGATGGCCTTTTGAATAGACAATTAGGCTCATAAACCTGATACACCAACGGCTTAATTCACAAACACACGTTGCCACTAATACATCTGCAGAGGAGCTGTATGCTTAACAGGATTAGGATACAGCAAATCATTCATTATTAATGGGAATCTACATTGCCTGCGTCTTCATCCCTAGATAGACCAGTATTTAAATCAAATAGTTTAGCACAATTTCAGGAGCTTAATTCTGTACATAGATTGCTCACGGGTAGCTCTGTATTTCCTTGCACAGAACCGGGGACCTTTCCTAGGGCCACCTGCCACAGCTCCTGTTACCCAGAGGATTTAGATTCTGGAAGCTCTGTGCCTTGCCCTGTTCACCCAAAAATGAGAAGTAAACACCTGGCTGGCCCACTTGATAAGGTCATTTGCTTCCCCCAAAAGACTATAATCTGCACCAGATTCCACACACACCGTTTGCACTTCCGCTCGGATGGGCAATTCTGCAAGTGCAGGGCACACGTCACAAGGGGTTTCAGACCCAACCTGGTGTAGATCAGAGGTGGAATTTACGGAGTTGTCATTTCAACAGTGTCTCAAGGGCACTGTCATCCACAGAAAGGACACAGAAGACTTCCCTCACTTGGCCTCATGGAAAAGGTGGCTTCACGGGTAGGTACCAACACGATGTGATTTGCGGGAAGGCAACAGGGAGGTTAGTCATTCTTTATTACGGAGCATCTAACTTGTGCCAAGCATAGAGTGACCAACTGTCCCAGTTTTGTGGGGACTGAAGGGTTTCTCAGGGCAAGGGATTTTTAGGTTTAATCCAGAAAATTCCTGGGCACACAGGACAAGCTGGTCACCCTAGCAAGGCAATACGCTTTCCATTATTTCATAATGGAGGGTCACTGTTTCATAATGTTAATGTTATTCTCAACCATATGAGAACATAATGTTAATGTTATTCTCAACCATATGAGAAAGATATTCCCAATTCTAGATGTAGAAAATAAGCCCCAAAGATGTTAAACAATTTACCCAAAGTCACATCCAGGAGAGCGGGGATCCAATCCCAGATCTCTCCGAGGGCTCTGCCTTTCACCTCCAGTTCTGCTCAGGCCACCTAACACCCAGCTAAACTGAAGCACCTTGCTGCTGCCCAGCGTCACATGCTCTACCACGTGGGAAATCAAGGCTTCCGAGGTCTTCGATTAAAGCTTCAGGTGATCTGAAGACTCACCAGGCCCTTCAGCAAGGCCAAAGTCAGGGCCAATCCAATTAGCGTGTCACCTCTGGCACCAGGGCCCAGCGGAGACCATCCTCATCTGGAAGAGGGGTGAACATCAAAACCACCAGGGATATTTTCCCAAATAAAAATCTCTCCCCTGACGCCCGCCTAGTGGGGGGCTTTGGTTCAACAGGCTTAGTGATGTGTGAGGCCGATAAAGACACCAAGTCCCCCAAGGACGCACAAAGCCACAAAAGCCTCCTCGTCCTGCCTCCCTGGGCTAAGAACTTTATTCTCCAGCCCAGTTAGCCGCTGTGTCTTGTACACGTGACTGGAGTGGGCCAGCAGGCTCCATTCCGTGATCAGATAGACCATACTGAAGGCATATTTGCGGGGAGGAAAAACATCCCAGCTCTGCTGCAAGATCTTGGGTAAGTCGCTTATCTCCTGGTGCTTCCATTTCCCCGTTTGTAGAGCGTGGATGATTCTAAACCTCTCCCAGGAGAGCAGACAGGAAGTGCTGAACCCACTGACTCACGTGTTGGTTCCCATACCCCTTGCTCCGTGGCACCCCACTCAGCCTCCACCAAGATCCTGAACAAGCACATCATTTCATTTCGAAGGAGGTTCCACCCAGGGGGCAGACATCATGGAAATGTGCCCATTGGCTCTGGCCTGTGTACAACCGTCCACTTTCATTTCACTGTGCATCTCGATTACCTACTGCTTTGGAACAATAACAGTATCCTTCATTACCTCCCGGGGGCCCGTCTGGCAAGAGAGGCTTTGTTGGGTGCAACTGACAGGTGAAATCATAAACTCAAAAAAGAAGACATTCAGTGGTTGACTCCTCTCATTAAAAAAGGTGTGTTCTCTTTACAAAAAAGATTAGAGTTTTTTTAAATAGCAAGAGCACAAATTACATTAATCATTAATTATGAGTAACAGTAAGTAGTAACATAAATGCAACCTCTAGAATCCAGAATTCTTAAGGTCATGTCCCAGATGGGAAACTTTCTAGTTTGTGGAAGAAAACAAGGTTTGATCTACGTAATTCCCTTTTCAGTCTCCTTTTCAAGTTTCTTGGCCTCTGCAGGTCCTCAGGACTGAGTCTGAGGCCTTCTTCCTCCTTACCCAACATTTTCTCCTTAGAGGATCTCATCCACGTTCATCTTGGATCTGAACCCAGGCCTCATTTCTGAACTTCAACTGCCGATCTTGACTTAGAGGTCTGCAACCATCTCAAAGGCAGCACGCCTGTTATGGGTTGGATTACGCCTCCCCCACAAAAGTTATACTGAAGCCCTAACCCACATTACCTCCAAATGTGACCTTATTTGGAAACAGGGTCACTGCTGATGTAAGCAGTTAAGATGAGGTCATAATGGAGTAGTGTGGCTCCTAATCAATATGACTGGGGTCCTTATAAGAAGACAGCCACGGGAAGACACAGAGATTCATGGAGAACAGCATGTGAAGACAGAGGGAGACAGTGGAGTGATGCTGCCACCAGCCAAGGAACACCTGGGGCCACCAGGAGCTGGAAGAGGCAAGGAAGGATCCTCCCTTAGAGACTTCAAAGAGAGCACAGCCCAGACAATACCTGGATGCCAGACTTCTAGGCTCCAGAAGAAAAATTAAATAAATAAATTTCTACGGTTTAAGCTTCCTGGTGTGTGGCCCTTGGTTACAGCAGTTCTAAGAAACGAACACAATGCCTGGGCCTCGATTCCAGTCCCCTCAGTAAATGGGGTCTCCTGCATTCGGCTGCACCCACCGGAAACCTGGGCAATGTCCTGGCCTGGCCGCCTCCCTCTCCCGCACCCTGTGCTTCTAGCCCAACCCAGGTCTTTCCAATCCTACATCTCCTCTTGTACCTGCCCTACCACCTCCGCCTGGGGACCACAGTGGCCACCCAACCACCTCCCATGTCTACTTTGGCTGCAGTGGTCTCTCCTCCATGCAGTGTCCAGAGAGACCCCCCCTAAACACCAGTCATGTCACGACCCTGCTTACGAATCCTCTGCAGTTTCCACTGCAGGTCAGATGACATGGCCTGTGGAGCCCTGCATGATACGGCTTCTGCTGCCCTCTCCGGCTCATCACCAGTCACTTTGTTGATTAATCGGACAACACTGGCCTTCAGGCCTTCTTTGGGGGCGGAGGGGGGTCTCCCTGGATAACTCCCATTCACCACGGGTCTCAGCCCAAAGCCGTTTCCTAAGAGAGCCGCTCCCTGCTCTCAGCCCTCCTGCTAGAATCTCCCTTCACACCCTTCATTTTCCCCTCCCGTCATTTGTCTCAGTTCTTAGTCACATATTTATTAGTGGGGGGGGGGGCGTTATTTGCTTGCTGTTGTGGGTTTTTTTGGTCTTTCTCTCCCTTTCTGCAGGCTCCACGTGACCAGGGAGAAAGTCCTCCCAGCGTTGGCAGAAAGGAGAACAGTACAAATACTGAGAAATTGTCCAACGTAAACGCCTCTCTATGCAGCACAGTGATGTGCTGACTCTCAGACCAGCACCGTCAGCCCGGCACGAACTCGCCAGGTGAGAGCGGCTGGGAAACATGACGTCACCGACTGCCACCTACGGAGACACGGCTGGCCCTCTGATTTCTTGAGTTTCCACAGCTTACTGCCTGCTCCAGGCCATGGATTCCCGTCTTGGGATACTGCCTAATCGGCTCTGAAGGGTGATCTTAAGAGACTGACAGCCACCCAATGCAGGAGGCCCTGCTGGCCTCACATCACAGGAAAGGACCAAGTTCCCACAACTGGCAACACTGGGTCTGCTCTCCTCCCTGCTGGTGAGAGCCTCTTAATCCAGCAGAAAAGAGTTCATCTTCCAAAGAAAGCCTTCTGGATAAAGCAGCGATGACTCAAAGCGGGGCATTGGTCCTACCACCCGGGATGACCGCCCAAGCTCTATCAGAACAACTTCTGGGGTCACACAGTGATTTTTAACAGTGTCACCGGAAGTAACTGGCAGGTGTGCATAACCTTCAGAACAAGAAGAGAAGCACAGCCTGAATGTCTCCTGTCTATCAGTCATTAGAGCAGTTTCAGTGATCCATTGAGAATTAGAAAAAACTCTGGATTCTATTTTTTTCACCAAATCTATTAAAATGAAAGAAATTTTAATTCCACCGACCTAGCAAAGAAGAGAATTCTAAGAGAGTCAGGATCTCTGTCCCCGAATTGAAGTCACTGCTCTGGTATCGATAGTGCAACACTTGTCTCTCCTCTGCTTTTCCAGGCAGAAGATCTAAACAAAGTAAGAAAAGCAAAAGCAAGAATGGGTTGATTTGCCGACTTATTTATCTGTGAAGCACTTGCAGTGATAAAAGGACTTAAGCTGCAACAAGAGCTACTCAGAGACTGGAATGGACGTCGCTGAGGTGACTGGCCTCAGCCTGGTGGTGGGCTCACCACTGCTGCTTAGAGACCAAAGGCAGCCACCACACAGTGCCTTCCTGTGCATGCCAGGCCGTGGCAGCTCTGGAAAGGTCTCCTTACGAACAAAACCCAACTTCACTAACAGTCACTCTCTCTCTCGCACCTGTCAAATCCAGCCCCTCTCCTCCTCTCCAGCATCGCTGCCTCAGCCCCCGCCGCCAGCATCTGTGTCCTGGATTGCGACCAAGGCCCCCTGCTGGGTGCCCAGCCTCCTCGACCCCCTCCAAGTCAGACACTCTTTTCAAATATAAACCTAACACCTGTGATTTCCAAACCAAGCTATGGCTAGGGCACCTCCTTGAACTCACACTGCCACAGATTTTGAATTTTTGAAGAGATAAAGCAAATTCAACAGCTGTAGGCACTGTGCAAACTACTAGCTCAAGGAGGTTCCCCCTTTCCTCATTAGGTCACCCCACATTCCTTTTAATGACGTCTCATCTTTGTGAAGTTGGGTTATCCAGATTGCTGTGACAAACGTAAGTACCTTGTTACATAACCAAGAGAAATGAATGTAGGGACCCAGCAGATGCTTCTGCACCAAGGTTCACAGAAGCACTATTCACAATAGCCTACAGGGGGCAACAACCCAAATGTCTATCAACAGAGGAATGGTAAACAAAACGTGGTACATGCACACAATGGAATACTATTCAGCCCTAAAGAGGAATGAAGTACTAATACATGCTACAACATAGATGAACCTTGAAAGCATCATACTAAGTTAAAACACACACACACACACACACACACACACACACACAAAAGGACAAATATTGTATGATTCCACTTTTATGGAGTAGCTAGAGTAGTCAATTTCCTAGCGTCAGAAAGGAGAATAGTGGCTGCTAGGGGCTGAGGGAGGGGAAGAATGGGGAGTTTCTGTTTAATGGGTATGAAATTTCACTTTGGAAAGATGAAAAAGTTCTCGAAATGAATGATGGTAGGGGTTGCACAACACTGTGAATGTACTTAAAAACGGTTACAATGGTACATTTTATGTTTTGTCTATTTTACCACAAAAAAAGGAAAACCTTGCAAAAATCAATATGAAAGAGGAAATAAGGGTGGTGATGTCCAATATGATTCCAAGGTGTGAGAAGCTATTCCATGCCCACCTAGTAAGAAATTGTGCTTAAGAATGCAATGAAAATATTTTTTCCTTTAACTTGTGCAAATTAGTTTTCAAAAGGCCACTAAGTTGCTAGAGCATAAATACTTATTAGGCTGTTTAAATATCTACTTAATCAACTGAACTGTTAAATATTCTTCGGGCATCATGAAAAATTACTGAGATACTAGAGTGCCCTGAACCAAGACAGCCCCTATGAGGTTCACTCACCCACAGGACCAAGCCTGAATTTCATCCACACCCCCCAATTTACAGGGATTACAGGGGACAGAAGAACATGTTAAATGACACCACTGGGAAGCAGTCAGTATATCTAAACTGTGGGGAACACCACAGAACCAAAACAACATTGTCCTTCAACAAATATACTGCAGAGAAATAAAGAGATGAAGGGGGTACAGGTTATAAAAGACTTAAGAAATATCAACCAATTGCAATGTATGGACCTTATTAGATCCAAAAAAAACTGTGAAAAACATATTTTTTTACAGTTTGTTCATTTATATATGAAAATAAATTCGTGTATAGATGTGTGTGTGTGTGTATATATATATATATATGAAAATCGGGAAATTTAAGACTGGATGTTTAGTGTTATTTAGGAACTGTTAAGTTTGGGGTATTATAATGATACCACAGTTATTTTTTTTTAAGGAGTTCTTATCTTTCAGAGACACACATTAAAATGTTTACAGAAGAAGTGACATGATGCCAGGGACTTGCTTCGGAATAATCTAAGTGGGGGAAAGGGGGAGTCAGTTGGAGAAGAGAGAAAACCCAGGGGGCCGTGAATTGACCAGTATTGAAAGTGGGTGATGGACACACGGCGCTTCAGTTTACTACTCTCTGTGCTTCTGCAACCGCCTGCACTTTCCCGTTTCCAAAGCTAAATGCATGTCTCCTGGTGAAACCTATTTGGTGCTGCTCTCCACTCTTAACTCCTTGGATGGCCCCCTGTGCTCTCAGGATAAAGTCCAACCTTGTAGGTGTGATGCCTTCTGTCTGCTCACCTCTCCGCCACACTTCCCACCAGCACATCCCAGGCTTCCTGTCCTCTTGGTGGTCCCAGTGCCTGTGCTGGCCCACTCTTCCCTCCTCCTCCTCTGGTAAACCGTCCACGTCGTACAGCATCCTCCCAGCTTCTCCTGGAGCTTTCACCACACTCCTCCCCAAGCTGCACTAGGAGCTTGTCGTCAGTGCCTCCAGAGAAACATATTTTCCCTGCAGTAGAACTTTTTAAACAGTAGTACTTCGCCTTCTCATTATCTCATTGAACTGAGGGTACAGTGCACAGTAGATACTCGATACACATTTGCTGAATGAAGAAATAAATGGCTAAACAATAAACTGAATAAATATCATTATCACTAATAGTTCTCTCCTGTGACAGTTTGCCATCTACGGAGGCCCCATTATAAAGCTTTGGTTATAGAAGAAATGGATCTTCCCTCCAACCTGAGAGGGAGAACTTGGAAAGGCATCTAGAAGAATGACAAGGCAAGCATGTGCTGGGCCACCTCCCTGTGTCAAAAGGTGGAGGCATAAGGAATTGAGGCAACGTTACAATTCCAGAAAAGCAAGACCCTAATCGAAGTAACAGGACTAGCAAGGGTTCCCATCTGGTTATGGGAATCATGACTCCAGAGAAATCCCACCCTCACCCTCCAGACACTCACCTGACTCTGTAAGTCACTTCTCCTGGGCCCTCACTTATCTCACTGGCCTCTTGAAAGCTCTTCCATGCCTAACGTCTTGCGATTCTACCCGTTTCTGGAAATCCTTCAGACATGGTCAATCCTTCACTTGTTCACTATGCAATAACTAGTTACTGACCACTGATGATGCCCAAGTCCCACCAGACCGTGTGCGAGGCAGCAGGACAAATTCCAACGTGAACGTGGGTCTCACAATCTTACAGAGAAAGATAAGACAGGCATAGAAATAACTACATCGCCAAACAGAACATGATAAGTAGCAGAAAAGGGGATGCCACAAGATGCGTGGGAGCTCATAACTGAGCTAGAATTCTTCCAGGAGGGGCGCCTTCCTTAATAAAAGAAGCATCCCTTCGGAGGCAGCCTTGAGAGGTGGGTGGGATTTGGATACGTGGCATGTCGGTTAGGATGCTTTCAGCTGCAAGGGACAACATGCTTCAGCTGGGTTTCTAACCAGACAAGGAATTCGTTCTCTGTGGCTGAGCCCAGAGGCAGGTGCTCTCAACATCTCAGGGTGATGGGTCCTTCCCGTCTTGCCTCCCTGCTGTGCCCAGGCAGGTTCATCATGGAGCATCCCTCCAGGGGCAACAAAGTTAAGAGGAAGAAGAGCGACCATTTGTCTGCTGTCTCTTCCTGTCGCTTGCTCTTAGAGGAAGACCATCTCCCCTGAAGACCTAGAGCCAACTTCTGGTCAAGCCACATGGCTGAAGTCAAAGGCAGGTCCATCCTTGAGCCGATCCTGAGCCTGCCTGGTCACCAGGGTTGGAGGGCATGCACAATGTCAGTTCCACATGGGATTCACTTGCTCAGCTGCCTTTTGGCCATTTCTGCCTTCTTCATAGTCGAGTGGATGTCTTCCACATTCGCCCCACCACTGAGGCAGGTTGTGGACCAAAGAAACAACCAGTCAGGTGGTTCTGAGCAGAGGTCTCAAGACGAGACAGACCTAAGTTCACTTCCCACCATGGCTTTACTCCAGTGGCTCTGAATCCCCGCTGCCTGTTAGAATTACCTGGGCTCCACCCCACACCAATTAAATGTAAGTCTCCTGGGGATGATCCAGACACCTGTGGTTTTGTTTTTTAAGCCCCGCAGAGGGTTCAGATGCCTGGGGAGCGCTGAGAAATGGGGCTCTCACTCAGCGGTTCTCAAACTTTAGCAGCAACAGAATCACCCGGAGGCCTCGTTAAAACAGATTGCTTTGTCCCACAACTGAGTTTCTGATTCAGGGAGTCTGGGGTGAGGCCAAGAATTTGCATTTCTAACAAGCTCCCAGGCGATGTTGATGCTGCTTGCTGGCTGAGACCATGCTCTCCCTGATCTTGATCAAATCATTAGCCGTCTCTGAGCTGCAGTCTCCTTTCTCATCTGTGAAACAGAGATAATAATAGCTTCCACGCCGCTATTATCAAAGGGATTAAAGACAAGGTCCACAAGGACGTAGCACAGAGCGCACAGAGCTGCTCGCAGGTGCTCACGAGATGGAAGGCACCACTACTGGTGCTATTGCTGCGGGCGTGTCAGCCAGCTGTCTGGCTGTGACCCTGTGCTGGGTCAGCAGCCCCTCCCACCTAGTATTTCTTTGCCTTCTAAAAATGGGTTAGCACCAAAAAAAAAAAAAAAAAAAAAGCATTCATGCTTTCTGCACTGGTTCTAACTCTCTAGAGTTTTCTTATAGAATGATGCTTATCAGAGGAAAAACATCTGTTCCACTTTCTTTAATCTCTAATTTATCTAATCTCCCTTTGTAAAAAGGTATATTGCTAATGAGTGAATTTCTGCCAAGGGAAAAAAAATGCTTGTTTCAATTACTTATTCTTCTCATTGACTTTACCCTCTGTGGTATAATAGCACACAACATAAATATAATGAATGGGCCACTTTTTTCTGGCATCTCCATCACTGGCCACTGATGAAGAGACTTCCAGAATAGAAAGATGTCATTTTCCACGTTTCTACCCGAAGCACCAGACACACGTTGCCCGAGTACATCTTTTCCTCAGACAAGTGGCCTCACCCAGCCCAAGGTACAAGCCAGGGAGAACCCTCCAGCAACGGTGACCATGATGGAGAGTGGCCGCCAGAGGGCGCCGCAGAGCAGCACAGCCTGCCCCCTCCAGGGCCGGAGACTCTGACCACCTAGGCACAGAAGCCCAGCCTGGGGTGTTTATTTCTTCATCAGAATGGGTGTTTTTTTCAGAATCTGTAGACACCTGCGTGTGTGTGTGTGTTCCACGTTTTGAAATTTAAATTAGTAAGCAAATAATATGATTTGCTCCTATGTGTTTATAAAAGCAAATGAGGATGAAATTGCTTAAAAGAATAGAACAGGATCAAAAGAAGGTAAATGAAATTTTAGAACTGTAACGGCTATGGGTTGAGGTGAGGGCGTTGAAGGCCATCTGGGATGAAGCCCTCATCTGACAGATGAGAAACCTGAGGATCAGAGAGTTCACACCACCCTCACTAGCAAAGCGAGGCCAGGCCACCCCCAGACCGTGCCTGACTCTGAGCCTGTGTCCTCATCACAACTATCAGAGCCAGAAGATGCAAAGGCCACCAGAGATACCAGTTAACCCCAATGTCTTCTTATTCTGTCCTCTAGTCTCTCACCAAGCAAAACAAACGATTGCCATTTCATATTATAACCTGAGTTTGTACCAGACCTTGCAATGTTTATGATACTTTCTTTTTTTTTTTTTTTGCAATTTTTGGCATTGTGGTAAAATAACATAAAATTTACCATGTTAACCATTTTCAAGTGTCCAGTTCAGTGGCATTCAGTACATTCACAATGTTATACATCATCACCACCATCCATCTCCAGAACTCTTTCATCTTCCCAAACTGAAACCCTGTCCCCATTAAACACTAACTCTCCATTCCTCTGTCCTCCAGTCCCTGGCAAACACCCTTCTAGTTCCTGTCTCTATGAACTTGCCTGTTCTAGGCACCACATAAAAGGGGAATCATACAATATTTGTCCTTTTGTATCTGGCTTATTTTACTTAGCATGAAGTCCCCAAGGTTCAGTCATGTAGCATGTGTCAGGATTCCCTTCCTTTTCACAGCTGAATAATATTCTAGCACTTTCATTCCTACAGCTGATACCCAGAAGAATGCTGCCAGGAAAAATGGAGGGCACCCTCATCTTTCCGACAATGAACCCAAGCTCCTGGCTAATTCGTCGCATCCTCATGGCGCAGGTCTTGAATCCACACTACAGCTTCTCACTCACGTCCAGAGCTCTTCACCGTCCCAAGTGTAGGAGGCAGGCTTTCCCCACCATCCCTCCGCACACTGACGTGGGAAGATGCTCCTTCCTGGGACACAAGCGTGACCGCACATCAGGAGAGACGAAAAGGCAAAGCCAACTAGGGAGAAACAACCACTCGCACTAACATTTGCAGGGATTATACACCTCGTTCACAAAGCTCTTCTACAGACCTGATTACAAAGGTAATGAAAACTTGGGCAGGGACAGGGCTTGGAACATTCCAGCTCATGCCATGTGGAGTGGACACAACAAGCCGCCGAATGCACCAAGTCCCTTTAGGTTTTTTTTTTTTTTAAGATTTATTTTTTATTTATTTTTGTCTGCGTCGGGTCTCGGTTGCAGCATGCAGGCTCTTCGTTACGGCATGTGGGATCTTTCGTTGCAGCGCTCATCGTGGCGTGCGGGCTTCTCTCTAACTGTTGCATGCAGGTTTTCTCTCTCCGGTTGTGGCCGCAGGCTCCAGGGCACTTCCCTGATGGTGCAGTGGGTAAGACTCCACTCTTCCACCGCAGGAGGCACGGGTTTGATCCCCAGTCAGAGAAGTAAGATCCCACACACACACCACATGGCGCAGCCAAAAGGAAGTCCACTGTTAATAAAAAGCCACAACTTTTTTTTTTTTTTTTTTTTGCGGTACGTGGGCCTCTCACTGTTGTGGCCTCTCCCGTTGTGGAGCACAGGCTCTGGACACACAGGCTCAGCAGCCATGGCTCACGGGTCCAGCCGCTCCGCGGCATGTGGGATCTTCCTGGACCAGGACACGAACCCGTGTCCCCTGCAGCGGCAGACGGACTCTCAACCACTGTGCCACCAGGGAAGCCCAAAAGCCACATCTTGAGGCAAATAAGGATCTATTTTACAAGTGAACTATTCCTCATATCTACCTGTGTTTTATAAACAAAGCCCATTCTGGGTGCGATGATGGTCCCACTATTGAGATTACTATTATCAGTTATCTGTGTGCTTTTTACACATTGCATCCCTCAATCCCAATACACACTCTAGAGGAAACAAAGGCTTAAAGACTACATAACTTAAGACTACACAGCCAGGATTCCAAGTGGGCTTTTCTGATATCGGAGCCCACACTGGCCCCCACCGAGCTCAGTTAGCTCTTGCTGAACTCCTCTCGCCCACCTGACAGGTGCAGCTGTCCTTGGAGGGGTAGACACTCTCTCCCCAAATCAACGCTTAGGCAGCTTAGTCCACTCAATGAGCCCTACTGGGGCACATTCTTCGGGCCAGGCCCTGTGGCAGGTGCTTGGAGAGACACCAGGATGAAAAAGGCCAGCTTTCCTGGAGCTCACATCTAATAAACTTGTTAAGTTCTCTCTGTGATCCACTGGGCTTACATTTTGGTGTCGTATGGAATGTCACACGTGGTAATTTTCTGGCATGTATTGAAAGAAACTGATGAGTACTTTATTGGATGGCAATCAGTGAGAAAACAGAATACCTTGATTTTTACTAAAACACTCTGTGTAAACCTTTGCAAACTTCACGTAAGGCTGTGGAGACATCTGACATTCCATGGTATTTGTCATCTAGGTCCAATAACTTCATGTATTGGAAGCTATCACCAGGAGAAGGACGGGTGTTGCCACGATTGCGGCTAAAACATATTTTAAAAATCAAATGGTAAGTTTTCTGAAACCGTATTTACTCTAGAAACACTGGGAGAAAACAAAAAAGAAAGCTGTGATCCATCCTGTTTCGTGTGATAAAGACTATATCTTCTTGAACTCCAATAATTTACATAAGATGAAGCAACACTCAGAAAAGGTTAGCTGACCCTAAAAGGATTGAAAGCTGTCTCAGTGGTCCAGGAGCCCTTTGTAATTCCAGCTGCTCATTGTCCTTGACTATATTTCCCTATTTTCTGATGTAAAAACGTTGGAGGTGTTCAGTGCCGCGCCTCCATTTGGGAGGTCTGCAGACACAGTGGTGGAAAGGGATGCTGTCTGATTTTTACACATTGACTCCCCCAGCTCCCACGCCAATGCGTTACCAAGGAAAAGGAGGCGGTTCTCTAGTTTGTGGTGAAGCAGGAACACTTGTACCAATACCTGAGAAATAGAAAGGAAGGGTGCTTTTCCTTCCACAGACAAAAACAGGAAAAAATTGTTACCCATGAACAATGTTTCATTTTAATATCTATGTACTCCACAGGTTAAAAAACAAACAAACAAAAAATGATGACACAAAGTAAGTTACTCTCAGGTTGACTTTTAGGTAATATTTAAAAGGAAACTGGGAGAAGACTTCTGTTAAAATAATATACTAATTGTTGTACCAGCTACTTACTTGGTAGGATATAACCCCATGGATGGTTCCACGGTATCTCAAAACCGACTATACTCAAAACCAAACTCATGATGTTTTTCTGCCAAACATGGTCATTTCCTGTGTTCCATTCATCAGTGATGCACAGCTGTCCAGTAACATAAGGCAGAAATCGAGGGGTCTCCCTTAAAACTCACTCTCCCTCAGCCCCCATGTCGATCATCAAGATTATTCATTTTATCTTCAAAATGTTTCTCAAATGCACTTTTCCCCACTTCCACCCCCACCTCTTCAGTGCAGGCTCTTGTCATCTCTCGCCTGGAGCACCAGGAGACCACAGGCTTGCACTTGCACACCTTGACACCTGCTTTCGTCCAGTCCCTACACTTTCCAAAACAGTCTGATTATGTTACCACCAGCCCACCCACACAAAAAACTCCTCAAGGGCCAATTGAAAGGAGCTCTAATCTTAGTTATTCCTGCCACTCTCACAATACGTGACTTGCTTTGAGCAATGGAACATGACCAGAGGTGACATGTGCCATGGCTGAGGAGAGGTCCTAAACGCATTTTCTTCAACTTGAGTCCTGCGATGAAATGGCCCCATGGAGGACAGCTGGCCCAGAGTCAAGACATAACATGAACAAGAAATAGACATTTGTTACTGGAAGCTACTGAGATATTAGTATCTATCTGTTACACAGCATTATCTAGTAAATGCCAACTAACTCATGGGGCTTCTCATTACTCTTAAATTAAAATGCAAAATCTATAACTTGGCTTCAAAGCCCTACTTTCGTTTCCTTAGATCAGCCTTGCTTCCCCACACCAGGCCGATGGCCACTTGAGACCGCAGCTTAAAAGTCACTCCTTTAAGGAAAGGTTTCCTGGTCCCTCAGTCAATCTACCACATACTTCTCCTTCATCGAACGTATCAGGTTTATAATTTTACACTTAATTGCTTAGTCGTTTGAATGCTATCTCTGCTTCTCCTTAAAGCATTAATCACAACTGCAATTTCTTTGATGATTTATTTAATGTTTACCCTTCCTCCAACTACCACACATTCAAATACACGCTCTTGAAGTCTCACAAGAATACTTCCTGGTTTTGCTATAACCATTGAAATCAAGGGCCAGCAAACTGCCTGGCAGGTAATAGATGTCCAACAAATTTATGTGAATGAATGAAATGACTCATTGATTACCAAACGCTAGTTTAAAAGTATATTGTGAAATGCAGATATAACAATTATTAAAAGCATTTGCTGAATTGAATAAGAGGATGAAATGCTATTTCATTTAAGAGCAGTAACCAGGTTATAGTAATTGAGATGTTTCTCTGCACCCATATCAACACCATCCCTGCCTCTGAAGAGCAGATAACAAATAGTATCTTAGTCATGTATCAGGTGACCTTACAGCAGTGGTTCCCAAACCTCTCATGCATCAGAACCACCTGAAGAGCCTGTTATAAGCACAGATTACCAGGACCCACCCCCAGAATTTCTGGTTCAAGAACAGGTACCAGGCTTCCCTGGTGGCGCAGTGGTTGAGAGTCCACCTGCCGATGCAGGGGACACGGGTTCGTGCCCCGGTCCGGGAAGATCCCACATGCCGCGGAGCGGCTCGGCCCGTGAGCCATGGCCGCTGAGCCTGCACCTCCGGAGCCTGTGCTCCGCAACGGGAGAGGCCACAACAGTGAAAGGCCCACGTACCGCAAAAAAAAAAAAAAAAAACAAAACAAAACAAAGAACATGTACCACTAACAAGTTCTAGGCAGGGCAATGCTGGGGGCCTGAGGACCCCACTGAGAAGTACTGCCCTAGAATGTACAAAGCACTTTCACTTAGGGAGATCGGAAGAAAGGACAAGCAACTTCTGTGCCCCAGGGGCATGGTGCCCGTTATCTCATGGGCTCCTGAACCCACCAGGGTGGACGTCTCACTCTGGGTCCACCAGCACTCCACATCTCACCCACCAGCCACTGCTACTCAAGCAGCCAGAACCTCTACTCCAAAATGTCCCTTCTTAAATACCACAGGGTCACAAATGAGGCACCGACACACCAGAAATCACAGCCCAATGTTCCCACTTTCTTTTTTTTATATTATAAAATGTATGTTTGCTCAGCTAAGTTGGGAGAATGGAATGGAACCCTCACTTCCGATCTAAACCTAAAAGGTTAAATTTATCTGTACTTTAAAAAATGAGATATGAGCATGAAGAATGGCTATCCTCAAAAAGACCACAAATAACAAATGCTGGCGAGGATGCTGAGAAAAGGGAACCCTCCTACACTGTTGGTGGGAATGTAAATTGGTGCAGCCACTATGGAGAACAGTATGGAGGTTTCTCAAAAAGTTAAAAGTAGAACTACCATATGATCCAGCAATCCCACTCCTGCATATATATCTGAAAAAAATGAAAACAATAACTCAAAAAGATACATGCACCCCAATGTTCACAGCAGCACTATTTACAATAACCAAAACATGGAAGCAACCTAAGTGTCCATCAACAGATGACTGGATAAGGAAGATATGGTATGCATATGTACAGTGGAGTACTACTCAGCCATAAGAAAGAATAAAATTTTGCCACTTGCAACAATATGGATGGACCTGGAGGGTATTACACTAAGTAAAATAAGTCAGACAGAGAAAGACAAATACTGTATGTTATCACTTATATGTGGAATCTAAAAAATAAAACAAACTAGTGAATGTAACAAAAAAGAAACAGACTCACAGATATAGAGAACAAACTAGTGGTCACCAGTGGGGATGCGCAAGATGGGGTACGGGATTAAGAGGTACAAACTGCTATGTATAAAATAAATAAGCTACAAGGATACATTGTACAGCACAGAGAATACAGCCAATATTGTATAATAACTATAAATGGAGTATAATCTATGAAGATTCTGAATCATGTCATACACCTGAAACTAATATAATATTGTAAACAAGTATATCTCAATTTTTAAAAAGCCAGTGAAAAAAAAAAAAGAATGAGATCTGAGTATGAAAAAAGCTAGTGGTGGCAGGGGAGGAGGTGGCCCACAAACACTTCAACCCAGCCCGTTTCCCCCTGAGCGGTGCCTCTTCCGTCATCACCCCCATTCACACTGCCCCCACCTCAACCCCTGTCAAAACCAGCCTCAGATTCATGTCCACACCACAAACCACTGTAAGAGCGTGAAGCGGGAGAGATCTTTTTACAGGGATTTAAATCTTGAGCTAAAAGGGTTAAAATTTGAACTGGAAATTCAGAGTAGCCAAAACCACTTTTCTGGAAGTCCCAAGTAGGAAGAGAGATGAGATGCAGGGGGTCAGAGCTGGCAAAGAGCCGGGTGAGAGGGGCAAGTGCTCAGAGGGTGTGCTACAATGCGACAGGAGAAGTGGGGGTCCCAGGCGAGGACAGGCTTAGAGGGAGGTGGTAAAGCCGACTGACCTGGTGGGCCCCCGGCATCACCAAGGTTGTGCCACCTGCTGGTGATAGGACCATCTCCTCTGCTCTCCCCACCCCACCCAGGGCTGTCCAAATGTCATGGTCACTGGCCGTTTGGCCATTTTTGTTCACTTAGTGTTATGGGCTTAGCTGTGTCCCTCAAAATCCATATGCTGAGGTCCTACCCCTTGGTGCCTCAGAAGGTGACTGGACTTGGAGATGAGGTCTTTGAAGAAAAGATTAAGTTAATGAGGTCATATGGGTGGCTCCCAATCCAGTATCCCTGGTGTCCTTATAAGAAGAGACGAGGACAGAGACACGCACAGAGGGAAGACCCTGAGAAAACACAGCGAGGAGACGGCCGTCTGCAAGCCAAGGACGGAGAGGCCTCAGAAGAAACCAACCCTGCTGACACCTTGACCTCAGACCTCTAGACTCCAGAATGGTGAGAATATAAATGTCTGTTGTTGAAGCCCCCCCCTTCCCAGTATGTGGTACATGGTTACAGCAGTCCTAGCCAGCTAACCCAGTCAGAATTAAAGTTCTGCAGATCCATGTATAGTGGAGTCATTACACAGGGGAAGTGGGGCAGAGACTGGGGGGCAGGTGGGGGGAGATACAGCAGAGGTAGACCTGTGCTCCCTTGTAGGCTAAAGGACATGGCCTTAATAGAAGCATAAAAGAAGGTCTCTGCAGAGCTTTGAACCCAAGAGGTAAACAAGAGCCACAGATTCTGAAAAACCCCATGGATGGAAGTAGGGTGATAACGCTGGTACCCAAGTTCCAGCGAGCCTTCCTCCCGCGGGAGGTGCCCACTGAAGACCGATGACACGTGACAAGAAGGGGACCTGACGCTATCGGGGCCGTCAATGACACATCAGGCATTGACTGGGATCCAAACAGTCATCGGGTATTTATGTCAGGCACATACATAACACATAAAGGAAACCACCCACATAGAAATCTCAACTGAAAAGATGACTTTTTTCATGATGTTATCTAGTAGTATTTGCTATAGAATTACAACATCAAAAACAATAACAAAAACCCTCAATAATCCCTTAGTTAAATAAGCCAACACTTCAACCATATGAAAAGAGAAGAACTAAAAATCAGCTGTCCCCTCAGTCTGGGAAGAGGCCTGCGGATCCTCCTGCAGGGTCGGCCTCAGCTTTCACCAGGCTCTCGGCTCACTGGCTAACAGTGTCCCGTGTCCTCTCCTTCCCTGACATGGGGCCTCTCCCTGGCTCTCCTGTGCATCCAGACCCTTGCCTTTCTCTGAAACCTCCACGGCCCCAGCTCACAGGCAGGAAATGCAAGGCCTATGGCAATGCTGGGGGCGCTCTTCCAGGACCTGCCAGGAGTCTGCTTCGCACAGGACCACCCCCAGCCGGGGACACACCCATGACACACATCAGTCATACAAAAGCCAAACAGCCACGCCCAGCAAAAGAGTACCACGGAGACCTTTATGCCACTGCCTGTAAAGAGGACAGAAGACGGGCAGTGCTAGCATTTAAGGAAAACCTCTGCGGCCTGTGATTCTTAGTCATTTTTAAAAATATGTTGAATTAATCTCATAGATGCTACATATATCCATCTGTGCCTATTCCTGGCCCCAGGGTCCTTTTTCTGTTAATTTTTTAATGCATAATCAGAAAGATACCTTTTCTTGAGCCCCAAACCCCACGTTATTAGCCTGTGGCTAGTGGCACTCCATCCACCCTCCCCACCGTGCCCACCTCATCAC
This sequence comes from Grampus griseus, assembly GCF_964374135.1. Classification (NCBI taxonomy): domain Eukaryota; kingdom Metazoa; phylum Chordata; class Mammalia; order Artiodactyla; family Delphinidae; genus Grampus; species Grampus griseus. The sequence goes on from NC_139007.1 coordinate 78,164,815, forward strand.
CTCTCACTGCTGGTGACAGAACGGCCAGATCCCCCAGGAAAAGGTGGGGGCAGGGCAGAGAGCTGATAGGATTGCAGCCCGATCAAAACCCATTCCAATCCTGAAATGTGCATTTCTCACTGAATCCCAATTATTCACACTTGTTTTAGGATATCATTTAACATGAAATGTGAAATATTTACTTCGTGACACTCGGGTTTGGTCTGTACACCGATTCCATGGTGCTAATCCCCTTGGAGGGCTGCAGTTGAAGACTGCAGCTGGCAAGAAGCACCTCCCTCCCTGGAGATCAGCAGCCCCGTCTCAGCGAAACCTTCTCAGGGGAGAGAAAGCTGGCGCACAGAGCAGAACAGCGACCAGATTCAAACTGGGGCACCTCCAGAAGGCCTGTGCCCCCCACCCTCGAAGCCCCACACCAAAGGCCAATTTTACCTCCTTCCTCTCTGAGAGGCAAAAATTATAGCACCATGCATTCTCTTCATCTTTCTCTCTTTTTCTGAGAAGGAACAGTGATTAAGAATGCAGGTGTTAAGAGTCCTGTACTGGACTCAAATCCTGAATCTGCCATTTCCTATGATATTTTGGACAAATCATTTTTAACTTTTAGTAGATTTAGTTTCCTCCTCTGAATATTGGTATGATAGGAGCAGCTAACCCCTATCATACACACGTTACCTTGTGAAAATTAAACGAGGTAACTTCTGTAAAGTACCCAAGATTACAATGGCAGATAAATGATTGATTGACAGTAGCTGTTGAAATCATTTTATAGTTATTACCATCTTGGATTCTTACAAAGATTAAATAAGGTAATGAGCACTGTTGTGTTTGTTATAAAAGACAGAAAAGTCAACTAACACAGTACTCATTTTACAGGTAAAAACACAAAATAGCAAAAGTCACTTGCACGTGGCACATCAACATGGAAGGTTAAATCCCAGCTTCCTAATTCACATGTGCTGGTCCCGGCTGCGGGCCTGTGTTGATGCTTTGGGGGAGCTCCCAGAGAGAAACCCCATGGCAGTGGCAACAGGAACAGCAGTGACTCTTCTCATTAGCTCTGCTGGGCTAACACTGAGGCCAATATGTGCCACTCTTGTGAAATTTTCAGGTGGGTCTGTACCTCGATTCCATCGTACTGCAAGACCAAGGCAGACCTGGAAAACACGTACTGTTGGGACAGGGATATGGATTCGACCCCACTGCCCTGCACTATGCCGGGACTCCATTCACATGCATTCACATACAATATACTGGGAATGATGCTCTCTGTAGTTGTGCAAACTGGGGGTTGGAGGAAAAAAAAAGAAGAGGAATGACTCCTTTCCTCCTCTTGCCCAAACATCCAAGTGAGAAGCTGGAGACTGAACAGAAGAGGAACAAATTAACGATCCATGGAAGCAGGAATAATCAAGGGGGTTTTACGAACAAGAGGTGCTAATGTCCCATTCTTAGTCTGTTTGTGATACTCGGTGGTGGGTGATGCAATTCCGCTTTAGTAGCACCAAACCTACATCCATCTTTGAGTTGATAGTACTTTGCTGCATGGAGGGATTAGGGCACAGATGTGCTGGTTAATGTTTAACAACTTGCTCTCTGTGAAATAAAAGCCTTGGTAAGTAGTGTTTCCAATTCCCATGCTGTAAATACGTCCATTTTGGTCATTTCCAAGCTACCAACATGACCCCAGTGAAGAAGAGCTGGGAAGGGATGCCCATAATTGGGGGTGATGACTGACAAGAGCATGGAGACAACAGGGAGAAAACAACAAATACAGGAGCTAAATAAGAATTCAACAAAATTAAAATCTGAAGATAGGATGACTAGGAAAAATGAAGGTAACTCTCAAGAATCTGTACATATATTTGAAAGGATGTTGATTTTCCTGCTGTGTATAAGTTTACACAAGATAATCCCAGCAAACTAAAAGATGTAGAGCTATCCAAGACTCACCTAAATGATGCAAAGAGATGGAACCTACAAGCCAAAACATCAGCAAAATCTCAGCCAAAAGCACTCATGAGTGGCTGAGGAGAAGGGTCTAAAGCATTTTTCTGATTTATGAATATAAGCAAAAATACTATGAGAAAATCAAAAGGTATAAGATTTTCTGAGCTTAAGAATACAGCATACAAGCTCAAACTCTATGATATCTGCAACTGTCTCTCGTAAACACGAATGACTCGATCCTCTTGCCTCAGTTTCTTCCTCTATGAAATGAGTGTGTTGATCATGAATTTCCCAAGCCATAGCACTGTACATCTATTTGTTAAAATAAATAAGCAGACAAGAGAAACTTCACTGAGGGCATTGTTCCACCTAATACTGCTACAGCTCAAGATTCGAAAATAGCTTTTCTTTCAGAAAGATGAATTCTTAAATCCCTAAAACTAAATATCAACCAAAACAACCTGAAAACCAATTTTAAAGAATGCATTGAAGGTAAATAGCTTCTTCCTACAATGAATGAATATTTTTTCAGACTATATCTCCCATCAATAGCTAGAAAACATGGAAAAAATATGAGGAACATCTGTTCAAAGGTATCAGAGGATCACCAAGGCAGCAAGGAATGAAAGACCAAAATCCTCCAAGAGAAAGGAAGTCACTCTTTTCCTGCAGATACTTTTACTCAAAAGTAACACAGCAGCGAAGCTGAGAAGCTGAGCAAAGATTTCAGGAGTCTAATAGAGCTGGGGAGACAAAGATTAAAATATAGGACCCATGAAGAAGTACAGTCCTACTAAAAACCTGAAGCTTTCCATTGGGACCCTCTAAAATGTCACTCCTTGGAAAATATATGCTTTTCCATGTAGGAGTACATGGAAATATATAAGCCCTTACAAAGACAAAGCTAAGCTTGAATCAGCTCAATCTCTGATTAGATTGAAATTATCAGTCCCTACACTTATTGCTGTAAGAAGCAAAGTAAATTCTCTTGGAAGAAAGATAAAATCATTCAAGTCCCAAGTAATCTCCCAAATTTTATGCACAATGCTTATAATCCAATCTAAGTAACTAGGAAGATTCAATCAATAAAAAGACAAGAGGGCTACCCTGGTGGCACAGTGGTTGAGAGTCCGCCTGCCGATGCAGGGGACACGGGTTCGTGCCCCGGTCCGGGAAGATCCCACATGCCGCGGAGCAGCTGGGCCCATGAGCCATGGCCACTGGGCCTGCGCATCCGAAGCCTGTGCTCCACAATGGGAGAGGCCACAACAGTGAGAGGCCCGCGTACCATAAATAAATAAATAAATAAATAAATAAATAATAAAAAGACAAGAATGGATAAAAACCAAAAGAAATAAAAAGAAAACAGAAACAAGCCCACAAGAGAAAGATATATTAGAATTATGTGATATAAATGTGAAAATAACTATGATTAACATGTTCACGAAAGTAAATGAGAATACAATGTCAGTTGAGAACTACAAATTATAAAAAAGGAACAAAGGGAAATCTTGAACAGGAAAATAAAATAATCAAAATTAAGAACTCAAAGGATGGGTTTAACAGCAGATTCAAAATGGTAGAAGGGAGATTTAGTAAAATGGAAGATAGTTAATAAGAAAATATCCAGACTGAAGGACAGAGATTCAAAGGAATAGAAAATACAAAATACAATATAAGAGACATGGGACAGCAAGAAAATGTCTAATATACGTAACTGGAGCTCAGAAAGAGAAGAATGAGATAATCAGGTATGAGATGAATTTGTATCATGCCAACTTAGCCAAGCTGGAACTACTTTTGCTAGAATTTTCTTCCCTGCATAACATGGATTAATGTGGGTTACAAGAGACACTTTGTGCAAGATTAAGAAGACAGAAGTAAATCAGCAGCCCTATTCCTTTTACATTCATACATACCAGGGCACAAAGCACTGTTGCAGCTTACATACCTTGTCATTTACCTGCTCACTCACTTTGTAGGCCTGGAGCATCAGCCAGCTCCTCTCAGATTTCCTTTTTTAATCTCTTCAAATCCTGGTATGGGCACATTTTTAGCTCTATTTCAAATCAGCTTCCTCTGCGGGACACCTCATCATCAAAATTGGGAGTCTTGGAGGTAGTGAGAGGCTGATATGGGTTCCAGTCCATTCCTGTCATTTCCCAATTCTTCTCTTCCTATCTATCTATCCTATTGACTTCAGGCTATATGGCCAGAAACAGAAGAAACATCTTCCCCTAGACTATTGAACTGGTTTGGGTAAATCCATAAGGTCAAGTCCCTATAATAAATCTGTGTATGTGTGTGTACATGTATCTCCTAGTGGTTCTGCCTGGAGGAGAGGAAGAGCAGGTACCAGGGGAGAGGTACAAACCACCCACACACTTCTCCTCTATCTCCTCTATGAAACAAAAACCTTCATCTGTGGAGGGAAGGGCAACAAACAGCACTGCCCTTAGTGCACGAGTGAAAACACACTGCTGCTAAAGGAAGGGAGCTAGGAAAAAAAATACCCCATCCCAGTGGGGAGAGATGGGGGCAAGAATGTGTGCTGGGCCCAGAACTATAGTTAGAGGACAGTACAGGTACAGCTCTCTCTCTCTCTCTCTTTTTCTATGTACTTAACATTTGTTTGATTAGCTCAATCTAATTATTTTTCCAGCTTCATTGAGGTATAATTGAAAAATAAAAATTATATACATTTAAGGTGTACAATGTGATGATTTTATATAACTATACATTATGAAATAATTAGGGTGTTCCCTTCTACACTCCCCAGTCTGGGGCCTGCCTGAGCTCTCTCGGTGATGGGACCCCCTTGCCTCTAAGGCAGCCCACACCTTCCTGGGACTGTTTCGGATTGCTGGAAAGTTCTGTGTTTCTGTAATTGCCGGTTGTGGTCATGTATGGTAACGTCCAATAAGATTTACTCACATTTTAAGTAAACGTCTGTACTTGAGTCCTACTGTAGGGGCAGCTGAGCGTGGCTGCTCCTGAAACAGCAGTAGCACGCAGGAAATGCATTTTGCAGTACAACGAATTACACACCTGAAGGGAAGCAGTCATTCCTAGGCACAGGCAGAATGCATTTCACACTTAGAAACATCCCACACACAGCCGTGAACACTTGCATTAGTGCCAATTAATCAAAGGTGATATAAACTCAGACGGGACCTGAATTTGCTCTCAGGGATAAAAGTGGAGGTGGGGGAAATAAGGAAGGAAAAAGAAATAATATGGTTTGCCTGCTAGATGGAAACATCTTACAGGAGAGTCCAGTGGCTGACTGACTTTGTTAAGAATGAGTGACCCGCCCCTAACTTTCACCATCTAAAGCACAATAACAAATAGAAAAGAGAAGGGACAGGGAAAGGTTTAAAAATAAGGTCACTGACATTGCGGAAAAGAGCACCATGAACAGGACTTACTAACGTGCAGACATCAGTGGGGCTTACTTGATTTCAGCCAGAGCAAAAATCAGGTAGCATCTCAACATGCCAGCACTCTCCTTTCCCCTCCCAAATATATCCAGGGAGGGAAATGTATGGGGGGCGGGGGAGGACACATGGGAGAAGGCAATTGAGGTGTGTTGCAAAATAAATCTCTGGTAACTCCTAATGTTTTTGATCACAATATGCTTGACTTTTATGGTTGTCAATGGTTTTCATATTCTCCCTTTGATAGATCCTTCCCATGGCCATTAAAACTTCCACTCTTCTTCAACTTCGTTCCACATCTACTGTGCGATTACATGGAATTCATGACCATGGGTGCTTCTCCATCACAGAGGATGAGAAGTCAGGAGTAAGAGAGAAGGCACCCTACCTGAGCTCTTCCTTCCTAACCCCTCCTGGCCACTAGAGATATTTGCTGTTCAACCCAGCCAACGCATCCTGAGACCTGCTGTGGCTGGACATGCTGGGAGCTGAGGCAACAAAGAAGAATAAGAGCTGACCCCCATCCTCCGGCAGCTCTCAGTCCGAGAGGAGAGACAGACACACCAAAAAACTTTGTGGTGGTCACTTTGTTCAGTGACTGTAAGAAGACACCATGGCACCAGCCATGACCGCCTCTAACAGTTCCAGCGGCCACTCACATTTTCCTATGAAAACCAACTTATCCACCCTTCCTAGGCTTCCATCAGAAACCATTTCAAATAGCAACCAGAATTCTCACACACTACTGGTGGGAATACAAAATAGAATGGCCAATTTGGAAACCGTTGTGCAATATCTTTAAAAATTAAATATACACTTACCATATGACCCAGCAATACTACTCTTAGATTTGTACCCAACAGAAATGAAAACTTACGGCCACACACCTATACCTAAATGTTAATAGCAGATGTATTCATTACAACTAATATTGGAAACAACTTAAACATCCATCAACTGTTGATAAGACAAATTGTGGTACGTTCATAAATCAAATACTACTCATGAACAAAAAAGAACTACTGATACACACAACAACATGGATGAAAGAAAACACACACAGTTTCAAGATAAAAATTAGTAAGGTGTATAAATGATTTTAGGTTTGAAATCTTTGGGGGTTCCAAAACTACATGAATAGTTCAGAGTTTGTTCCTAAATGTTGAAACCAAGAACCTTCTCTTTTGAGAACCAGAACAGCATCAGAATAATGACCAATAATACAGGTAAACTCAACTAGATCATAGGTAAGTCCAGGTTAACTTTATGATTGATGCTGATGGTGTTTTCCTAAAATCAATGACAGGCCCACACACTGATAGGCTATTTTAAGGAGGCCAGACCAGCGCCTACCAAATTACAAAATTAATTCATGCTACAATGTTAATGTGATACTGATCCTGGGTGTTTTAGAAACAACCCAAATTAGGGTTGACTTCCAAGCCTTTGCCTCTATAAATAATATCCATGACAGCAAAGAACCTGGACCAAAGACTTTCACTTTCCTTTTTCTCCGATCAATATAATTTCAAGCAAAAGTCAACCCACACTGCTGAAAGATGGAATTTTGTTTAGTTTTTTCAAATGTCTGGATCGATCTGGACACATCAGCTGACGCAGCTTAACTTAGTCTTGGGAGGCAGAGACAGAGGGGCTTTCCATGGACTTGGCCTGGCAAGTATCCAGCTGGGGGTGGGGTTCGAGTCCCTTTTGTATCTCCCTTGGGGAAGACATAGGAGTTTAAGAGGAACTGAATCCCTGTTCTTCAACTGAATCATAAAACAACAAGCAAGTCCACTTTCTAAACAAAAAAGAACTTTCAAAAAGGAAATTTTCAGATGTTACTATTTTCCCATGTTGCAAGACACAAGTATCTTTGGAAAAAGGATACACAGATCTTGCTGTCACTTGAATAAGAATGGTGACTATTTCCTTTGTTCCCAAAAGAATCCCCCAAAGAATAATTACACAGTAATTAAAGAGGATCTCAAGAATTTTTTTCCACGGATTTCCGATAACATCAAATATTTGCATATTTTAGCATACTCAGGGTAAAAAGAAACGATTAACCTCTGATAACAGGCGTTTGGGGCACGTTTGCAGCCTATGGGGCTTGGAAGTTATTTGAGAATAAGCCATTTTAAATCCCACCATATAAATTGAAAAATAAACATGTTAATTTCTGTTGCCATAACCTCACCTCAAGTGACTACCCAGCTCTGAATCACTTAGTTCTCAACCCTAGAAAAGCCACTGACCTCTTTGGTTAGCTACCTCCACTACAGAGTGAAATTTAGACCAGTTCAATGTTTCTCAAACGTTTATATGGATCAGAATGACCTGGGAGATTTATTAAATGAAGATTCCTGGGCTTCTACCCCAATAACCTTATTTATTTGATCAGGGATGAAGCTCAGGAATCTGCATTCTATGCAGTTTCCTTAGGTGATTCCATGCAGGTGGTCCATGGATCTGAAACACTCAGCTAGATGATATTTGATGTTTCTTTCCAGCTCTATTATTTTATGATAATGCCATTTACAAGCAAAGCTGCAGTTGGAACTGGTATCACTGAAGCCAATATTTGCTATCAACACTTGAGCCAGAACAAAACATCTATAAAGAAATTGAAATTTTAGGGGGACTTCCCTGGTGGTCCAGTGGTAAAGAATCCGCCTTCCAATGCAGGGGACGCGGGTTCAATCCCTGGTCAGGGAACTAAGATCCCACATGCCGCGGGGCAACTAAGCCTGCGCGCCACAGCTACTGAGCTCATGCGCCTCAACCAGAGAGCCTGCGTGTCGCAAACTACAGAGCCCACGTGCTCTGGAACCCACCTGCCACAACTAAAGAGAGAAAACCCGCACAGCACAAGTAGAGAGAAGCCTGTGTGCTGCAACGAAGAGCCCCACACGCCGCAACAAAAAGATCCCGTATGCTGCAACTAAGACCCGACGCAGCCAGGAATAATAACTAAAATAAATAATAAATAAATATTTTTAAAAAATACTTAGGGAAAGGATATTGAGTCCATAGCCAAAAATATTGATTAATTTTTCAGCACTTCACATTCAAACAACTAGACAACTTAAAAACACATTAAGTGTCATCATATTCAGTCTTTACAAGTGAAAGATTACTTTTAAACAGAAAATATGCATTTAGCCATAGGGATGAAAAATAACATCCTTTACACAGTTATTTTCCTGAGAAACGTGCAAGGTTTTATATTAGATATTTGACATAGAATAAAGATCAGGATCAATCTTTACAGGGGAGACAGTGTGGCTTAAGAGCACCACACTGTCTTCAAAGCCCAACTACCCCTCCCCCCATAAAAATGACCTTCCTGGCTGGAACCTGAAATTCCACAATGGAAATTTTATTCCTTTGCTTTTAAACCCAGGCCTATGACTCCAGCTGGTTGTAAATGTCCATGAGGGAGGTAATATACTAAACCTGGGGTGGTAAGAAGGGGCTCCCAAGCTACCACACCCCCAGCCCCCGCCCATGAAGACACTGGTCATTGATCCTGGCACTCTTCCCTCTGAGCTGAGATGAGGCTGCAGAAGCTTCTTCAGCTCAGTGCTCAGGGCAGCTACTTCCATTTGACTAGAGTTGACGTCAATCTTACCTGTCACTTACAATATTCGTCCAATAAACATTTATTGCACTTTACTATGTGACAGGAAGGATGCTTAGATGATCTTCTGAGAAAAGGATAAAGAAGGGTAGAAAAACATACTAAAGTCATCAAAGACAAACTCCATCCTACCTCGCAATTTTGCCAAGAGTTGGCCATGGTAAAGTTATAGATTGTGCCCACTGATTGGAAAACAGATATATAAATTTACTATATCCACAGAGCAGAGTAATACCCAGCGGTAAAAATTTAACTACAACTACAAGCTATAACACAGGATGAATCATGAGTGATTTAAAAAAAAAAAAAAACAGAAGAGGGAAAAAGGCTATTCCCTTTTTTTGAGCACGACGTGGAATGTAGAGGGAAGGATGGGAGGAAAGCACCTAAGTAGACAGAAGACATTACCAGTGTTCCATTTACTGGGTTGGGTGGTGGATTTTTAGGTATCCATATTATTACAGTAATTAATAACATCCATGCCTGGATTAGTAATGGGACTATGGCATGAAACAAGGATTATGGTTAATCCAATTCTGTGCACTGAGGTCCATTCAGAAAGGACACATTGTAACAACTTTGTCAAGAAAGCCATTCTAAGGATCATAAAAGTTACTGTCTACAGGCTTCTTGGACCAACATCAGGAATCCTCCTCACCACAAGAATTCTGTAAGGACAGAGAGCAATGTGGATGAGAGGCACTGCAGAAAGGGAAATTCATGAAGTTCAACTGACTGGTTTGAAAAAAAGTCTAGAAGCCAAAAAGTCTTCAGCCATTTTGATGATTCATGCTACTCATATTTTCTTTACTTTTGAAAGGAAGTTTGGAATACACTTAGGAGCACTTTAGTTCTAAAATTGCTGGAGTAAATAAAAGTAAATCTTACATAACTAATTCCAAAAGAACAAGAGAACTATATTAACAGATTGACAGTATTCATAGGTTAATTAGGAAATCTGTTGGTGCTGTTAAGAAATGTGGCACATTTTAATTCAGACTGACGTTCCTCAGGATACAGGTATAAGTGATGTTCATTCAGTAACAGTGAGATGTCACGGAGCCTGTGAGAGACTGACGTCTGGAGAGGGCCTACAGTTAAGCAGTACGTGAGACACGTTCTGGACCACTATGGATGTTTTCTAATCAAACCTACGTCTTTGAAATTATTCAGGATGTGAAATTGATGCACATTTGAGAAGAGATGAAAGAAAGTAGTTAAAAGAAAAGGGCCATTAAGCTGATTTGAAACTGGTTAAAAAGGAATCATCTAATCAGGTTTGTCCCATGGCTAACATTTTAAATATGGTCCCCACAGCTGTAAGGGGAGGCTAGAAAAGCCCCCTTAATTATTTAGTATGTTATCTATTGAACTGAATTTTAAAGAGTCACATAAAAGAACAGATAACTGGCCGGAGTACTGAAAACATTTCTATACAGCTACCTAAAAACTGAGAGCTGGCTTTCAGAACGGTTGCATCTTTTTTTTTTAGTTTTATTGGGACATAATTGACATACAGCACTGTATAAGTTTAAGGTGCACGGCATAATGATCTGACTCACATACATCGTGAAATGATGACCACAGTAAGTTTAGTGAACATCCATCATCTCATAGAGCTAGGGAGACACACAAGTAAGAGGGGAGCTGAGCTACCTGACCCCAAAGCCCAGGCCCTCCATTATCAGGCCAACAGGTATCAGAGGAAGAGCAGCCCCCAGAGAGAAGCTTCTAATTGGATGGTGCCGCCACACCGGAGAGAGGAGCCCTGCGTGACAGGCAGTGTGTTGATCTGTGCTGGGTTCCTTGTGTGTACTGTGGCCCCTGCCTTCAGCTGAGCTGGCATCCCCATGTCTAAGATCTCCACTTTGCCTCTTGAGACCGTAGAACTCTCGCCTCTGGCTCAGGAGCGAGAGGCAGCTTGATCCCCTGTGGAAAAAGAGAAGGGACTGTGCTGGGAGGGTTCTCACTGCTTCAGGGAAAGACTTTCAACCAATCCTGGTTCTGTCCCAACCCGCACCTCCAGGAAGTTGCTGGAAACTCCAATCTCTGAGGCTTCCTCGGGTGGCTCAACTCAGCCTGCGTCTGGTTTCTTCCTTGGCCAGCTCACCTCTGCAAAATCAGTGACCACTAGACTTAGAGCCGGCAAAATGTGGTTACTTCTAGCTTGCGTCCTCCCCTGTTCTTTTTGTCCTGTGAGCCTAGGCCTTTTCTCTGCCTTTATTATCATTTTAATGCAATTTTCAGAGGAAGTGGCAACAAAACACATTTGTTCCATCTGCCATGCCTAACTGGCTCTTCTGAAACAAAAACATGTTCGTGGACAAGAAAAATGTATGCCTAAGCCCTTATGTGATCTAAGAGCTTTACACAGAGTGTACTCGGAACATGCAAAAACCTCAGGCCCCACCATCTCTGACTGTAAACTGGTGAGCTGTGTCCTCACTGCAGACATTTGTTTCAAATCTGACCCCCTACAACTATGCAGTCTCATTTCGAGCCTGGAGAAAGAAAAGTGAGAAAAGCCAGCCAGCCATCCTCAACTGTTCCTGTCTCCAGTAACAAGGCCATCATTTGAGCAAGAGTTAGACCATTTGTCACAAAGCTTAGCCACTGTTATTTTAGGGTGAGACTATGAAATGGTGCAGCCTACTAAACTGTACCATTGCCAGAGCTCTGGACACTTTGTAACTTCTCAGTTTTGAAACTGTAAACTAGAGGAAGAATATTCCACTTGTAAAGGAAATGGATGTGATTTCTTGCCCTAGTCCTTTAATACCACAACTAAGTTAACCAAACCAGTTGTCCGGGCTGTGTTTCTGCAGCCCAAAGGGACAGCTGAGCTAATTTCTGACAATAACTGGATGAGCAGTTGCCTCATTTGACCCAGCTCCCTGGTGTGGGCACTAAGATGATTGGGCAATATGAGACTGGATCAGCAGATAAACACAAACCTAAATTCCTGTGTGTTCCCTCATGCCCACCAGAAAAGAAAACCTGTAATGAAAGCAATTTCACAAGACGCCACCTTCGTTGCTTCGCCCCATGTGGGATACCCTCGGAGAACCTTGTCCTGAGAGCTTCTTTGTCCATTCCCCAATCCTTCCTTCATTTGCTTCATTTGACCCACACCATATGATTTCCCAAAGAACATTTACATAAATTACAATAAAGAACAGGAATAAAATGTGAAGATGTTCCACAAATTTTTAACGTGCTTCCTTGTAACAGATCTTATGCATGCTTGCTGCTTTGCAATATTTTCACTGGAAAACAGAGAAAGCCCACCTCTCAGAGCCCCACAGGTGAAAGGAAAAGTCACAAATGGATTTCACCACTGGCATTCATCTCAGATATAAAAAAAGAAATGAGTGAAGATGCCCCACATCATCTGTCATCATGAAATTCAAATTAAAGCAACAACAAGGTACCACTACACACATATTAGAATGGCAAAAATCCAAAACACTGACAACACCAAATGCTGGTAAGGATGCAGAGCAACAGGAACTCCCATTCATTGCTGGTGGGAATGCAAAGTGTACAGTCACTCTGGAAACCAGTTTGGCAGTTTCTTACAAGGCTAAACATACTCTTACCATATGATACAGCAATCACACTCCCTGGTACATACCTATGTGAAGTTAAACTTATGCCTACACCAAAACCTGCACATAGATGCTTATAACAGCCTTATTCATAATTGCCAAAACTTGGAAGTAACAGAAATGTCTTTCAGGAAGTGAATGGATAAATAAACTGTGGTACATCCAGAAAATGGAGTATCATTCACCACTACAAAAAAAGAAATGAACTCTCAAGCCATAAAAAGACACGTGGGGAAACTTAAATACATATTACTAAGTGAAAGAAGCCAATCTGAAAAGACTACATACTGTATGATTCCAACTATATGACATTCTGGAAAAGGCAAAACTATGGAGATAGTAAATAAATAAATAAGATTAGTGGTTGCCAGGGTTTGGTTGGAGGGAGGAATGAATAGGAGTACAGAGGATTCTTAGGGCAGTGAAACAATTCTGTATGATACTACAATGGTAGATACACATCATTTTATAATGGTCAAGACCTACAAAACCCACAGAATGAATAACACCAGGAGTGAACCCTAATGTAAACTATGAACTTGGGGAGATAATGACCTGTGGATGTAAGTTCATCAGTTGTTAAGAAATGTACCAGTCTTGATAGTGGGGAGGCTCTGCTCGTGTCGGGGCAGCGAGTATATAGGAAATCTGTACCTCCTGCTCAACTCTGCTGTGAGCTTAAAACTAGTCTAAAAAAATAAAGTCTTCTTTTCTGTAAGTGAATTCATCTCACCACAGTGACCAGGTTCCATCCACAGAATTTGGCCAAGCTTGGTCTCCTTTTCGCCATCCTAGGAAGAGAGATCGTCACTCTTCAGACTTTTGAAAAGAAAGGAAAGAGAGAAAGGACGGAAGGAAAGAAGGGAGGAAATAGGCAAGAGAGGGAGAGAGAAACCTTACCAACAGAGGGCTGAGAAACCAGGATGGGTGGCAACTAGTTATTACTGTATTAGTTTTCTATTGCTGCCTAACAAGTTAGCACAAATGTAATGGCTTCAAACAAAACACATTTATGATGTCACAGTTCATCTATGTCAGGAGTATGCCAAGGCATAGTTGGTTCTTCTGTTCAGAGTCTAACAAGGTTGCAATCAAGATGTCAGCTGGGCTACATTTCATCAGAGGCTCGATTGGGGAAAGATTTATGTCCAAGTACCCCCAGGTTGCTGGCAGAATTAGTCTACTTGAGGCTGTAGAATTCATAGACACTTCTTTCTTCAAAGTGAGAAGAAAGAGTCTCTGACCTCACAGAGGGTCCCAGACCCTTCTTTAAGGGCTTTTGCCTGATTAAGTCAGGCCCACCCAGGGTAATCTTTGTTATTAACTCAAGATCAACTGATTCGGGACTTTCATTAAAAATCTGTTCATCTTTGCCATGTAATATAACCACAGCTCATCTCCTTCGCCACACTGTATAGGCCAGAAGCAAGTCTCAGTTTCCATGAACACTCAAGGGCAGGGGATTATGCAAAGATGTGACTCATTGGGAATCACCTTATGGTATGTTCACCACAGTTACGCCATATTTTCTTAAGCAGAAAATAAAGGGAGCAGTCGTGAAGGATTTTTTACTTATGTCAGCCTCTTGGGTTTATGAATCATCTCCTCATTAAACTATAAGAAGAACAGACTAATTAATTTAGGGCCTGGTTAGGAGAGGGGAGTCTCTCCTAATCTTTGGCCAAGAAATGCCTTCAACTATGTTCATTTGAAAAGAGGTGCAAAACATAGTAAACGCTCTGGCTGCCTTTTGACTGTCAGTCACATGACCCAGTGAAAAATGGCTGGACAACATATTTCTGAGATGCACAGGGGAAATATTTTAAAATGAGTCACGCACTTTTCTTTCACCTTTCCAAGTGCAGACCCCCTAGCCTGCTCCACTTGAAGCATCTGTCTGCCTGGAGGATAGTTACAATTCGGTACCAAAAGAATGCCAAGACAGAGATCATGGCTTATGACATGCACTAGGGATTCTTCTGCAAGAAAATAACCATAAAGAATAGGCTACTGCCTTAGGAAAGGATTGTCTGTATTCCTTAACTTCCCCTGTTAGGCATCAGGGGCAGTCTGGCAGTTTGGAGTTGTAGTAGAGAGGCCCTGAGCTGAGGGAGAATGGGCCTTCCTTGGAGCTTGAGAAGTGGGAGAAGGAGGCCCACACCAGGCTGGATGGAGGATGCCGCTGAGACCATCCCAAGTCAGGGAGGAGAGCTAGCCAGGTGAAGCTGCCTCCCGCCACTGGGCATCACTGAACACTGACAACACCGAGGGCAAGCTGCTGCCAGCTGCAGCAGGGCCACCGCCCTTTTGCCAGAGGAAGCAAAGATATTAGTTCCAAAGACCCCAACTCTTCCCAGGTGCTCTAAGACAGAACAAGGCATGTGTCCACTTATATATCTGGACATTACCTTAAAAAGAAAAGAAGGAAAAGGGGAGGCTGAGGGCCTTCCTCAGTGGTTAAGAATCCGCCTGCCAATGCAGGGGACACGGGTTCGAGCCCTGGTCCTGGAAGATCCCACATGTCGCAGACCAACTAAGCCCGTGCACAACTACTGAGCCTGCGCTCTAGAGCCCACGAGCCACAACTATGGAGCCTGAGTGCCACAACGACTGAAGCCTGCGTGCCTAGAGTCCATGCTCCACGACAAGAGAAGCCACCGCATGAGAAGCCCGCACACCGCAACGAAGAGTAGCCCCCGCTCGCTGCAACTAGAGAAGGCCCACGCGCGGCAGGGAAGACCCAATGCAGCCAAAAATAAAATAAATAAATTTATAAAAAAAGAAAGGGGGAGGCTGAGAAATTGACCACATGGAAAGAATGATCTCATTTATATAAAACAATAAGCCCATAAAACAACACTGTATATCTTCTATCAGTATAACTGTATACATGTAAGGTTATAGAAATAGGTCTGAATATATATATATATATATAGTTTATATATATAGTTTGATATATATAGTTTTTATATACATATAGTTTGATATATATATAGTTTATATATATATCAAACTCAGGAGGAAAGGGGCTGGGCCTGAGAACAGGATGAGGGTGCAACCTTACCAAATACAGATTTCAGAATTATGTATGTAATCAGAGTTTATTGTACAAAAAGAATCATCTGGGATTTTTTTTTAAATACACATTCTCTGGCCCTACCCTAGACCTTCTGAATCTGGCTCTGTGGGTAGGGGACCAGGTTTCTACATTTTAAAAGGTATCTCAGATGATTTTGAGGCAGAGAGAGACCAACACCCATCTGCAGGCCTGCATTTTGGAATTGCTGCAAATGATTTTGTTTGTTCCAACACTGATTAACTAAACTTTGTCAATAACAGGCATGAGGTTTGAGTTATATTTGAACAATCTCAAGATCTGCCAAAGCAGAGAAACACCTGCTTCCAACTCCAACAGTGAAAACCTTCTCCACTAGAATGTGAACTCTATGAGAGCTGGGGTTTTATCTCTTCTACTCACTCTGCACTGCAGGAGCCCAGAACAGGACCTGTCACACCGAAGGCCCTCGATAAATACATGATGAATGAATGGACGAGTGATGAGCCTACAAACATGTCCACATCCCTAACAAACGAAACAGCCAAATGGAACAGGAGATCCAACATGTCACCAAAACTTTAAGGAGTTCATTTCATTCCCTTTTTTCTCAGCTCAAACACAAATAAAACAGCTTCTCCTTCTAAAGCAGCTGGGCCTCAGGGGCAGCCTCCCTTCTCTCCAGTGATAACCTGGCACTCTGCCACATGCACCACAAAGAAACATCAACCGGGCTTCGAAAATCCTTGCAGAGCCGCCCTTCTACTGAGGGCTTTAAAGGAGTCCCCAAAGGGAGCCTCACATGACATACAAGGAGCAAACTCCCCCAAACCCCATTTCCCTATTTCTCCTCCGGAAGTCTTCACCCTGCACACCCGCTGCCACCAACCCCACATCCCTCTCCCAGCACCGGCCACCCGCATCCCGACAGCCTGCACTGGCCTGATGCCTCCCTCTCCTCTCCCTTCACTCCACCTCCTCTGGCCTTCCTGGTCTTCTTCACTCTTCAGAGAGTATTAACTTCATAGTCTTGTAAGTTACAGTATTAAATTCACAGTCCTCACACAACTGACGCCCTCAGAGCCCTGGAGTTCTCCCTTCACCTACTTCCCAGATCATCTGGAGAAAGGTCCAGGAATGGGGCATTACAGAAAAAAAACTTCCCCAAGACAAGAGGCATACAAAGGTTACACATTCTTTGAAATTAGTAATTTGTTCCTGTGATAGTTCAACACAAGATGAAGAATCTAACTCATCTTCAAGACCTGGCCCCTCCGGGAAGTTCACTCCACTTTCTCTGGTCACCACACCTGCTTGACAGCCCACCAGGACTCTATTTCAACGCCAATGTCATTATTCTGCACTTATTATTATGTTGTCTGCAGTTGCTCCAAGTGTGTTTCATTCGTGTGTGTGTGTGTGTGTGTGTGTGTGTGTGTGTGTGTGTGTGTATTCCTCCCTCCAGGGAGATTATAAGATTCTTGAGGGCAGACACTTTGTCTTTTTATGTCTTTTAGATTCCTTCCACAGCTAATTTCCACATATTTGCAGATTAGATGCTGGATAAATATTTGCTAATTTTCTAAAGGGCTTCAGGTAACACTTCTGCCTTTCTCTTCCAGAAAGAATATGCCTGGGGAGTAAAAAGGCAACCAAGTCATCTCTGAATACAAAGGACAACTGTGTATGTAAATATATGATAGGAATAGTCATTCAAACATGAAATTGATCCTGGAGGACTCATAAAATAAACTGTAGGTGATCTGAACATCTCCTGTGGATTACCAGCCAATTAATTCTACTGACACTGTAAAAGGAAGGTTTATATTAAAGCAGGTTTTGAAAGTAGATGATGCTAAGTCATTGCCCACTATCTACTTTCTCCTAATGTGAGAAGTGTGTCTGGCTACTGGGCCAGAGCTGTCTCCATGGCTATGCCCTGTTGTAGGTGGATAAATCCCAGCTGGAAGGGATTATGCCTAAGGAGCCCAGATTCAGAGAATTTGTCTTTTCCCTCTAGCCCCCAAAATACCTGAGAAAGAGCTACCAGAGGGGGAGGAGGAGATCAGTATGGCATAAAGGGAGATCTTAGCAGGGGTTTTAGGCTCATTAGTACCGAATGGTGCAAAATAGTCAAATGCAAGAAAGTAGGTCAGTGGAAAAGATAGACTCTCAGTGAAAATCATATGTGTTTTTCCACCCTGATGCAAAGCTATTCCTCAGAGTCACAGCAAATGTTGCTGTTGTTGTTTCAAACACTGTCTGAAATGTAAAGGGGCAGCAAATAGCTGCGTAGGCCAGCAAGAGCGGCCAGGACTCTCCGGCTCTCCAAGCAGTGTCAAGTGCAGTTCACGCAGAGCAAAATTAATGCTGGAAACGAGAGACAAAGTTCACTTATGAGCAACTGTTTAATGGGCAATTACCTCTTTTCTTTCATTTCTTTTTCCTTTTTTTTCCCCCTAGTGTTAAGGTACAGTAGGCAGTAGAGGATATGAAGGAGACTGCAGTTTTACTTAGTCTGGCAAAGAAGGCAGCTTTTATGCATTTTCTGAGGTGTGTATAATTACAGGTGCAGTTAATGTGCTTAAGAGCTTAGGGGAAGCCATTGTAGATGAAAGATAACTTCCTAACAGACAGCTTTATTACAGCCGGGCCGGCCGCCTCTCAGCTCCGGAATTACGCACACTTCTCCCTACTTCCCATCCTTCTTGTCCTCGAGGTGCTGAGCTCTGTAAAGACTCTGGAACCTGTGGAAATATTTGGGAGGGAGTGATGCTGGGCCCTGAGACTTACACGTATGCTTATTACAGGTCCTCAAATCTCACGGAACTCACTGATTAAGGGAAGCCCTTCTGGGAGGCTATGCCCAAAGACCCTAATAACTAATACCTTACTGATACCTTACTGAAAAGTGACACCAAGCAAACACACATAATTTCAAGAACACAGACGAGAAGCTCCATTCAAGGCATTTTTTAAGTGAAGATGAGACTTCAGTAGTAGCATCAAGCAGAGAAGCCTGTTGAACTGCGTGCCAGTCAGAGCCCTGCTGAAGGCCAGCTGAAGGCCCCCCATCCTTCTCCACCGGGCTAGACTACCAAGTAAGGAACACCTCCTCTACCAAGGGTGACTGGCCCAGCATCAGGGGGAAGGAATCAAGGAGATACTTAAGGAAAACACAATGTGGCTCAATTCTTTCACAGGGCAGATATGGAGATCAAGTCAAAGGGAAGGAAGAATGAGAAGGAAATGAAAAGCCAGAGAGGGGGAAACATGAGGGAGTAGAAAGTCAGCCAACGAGGCAGCCTACTCTCCCTGCCTCTGTCTCTCTTTCTCTTTCTTTCTCCCCATCCTTCCCCGTCTCTGTGTCTGTGTCTCTCTCCCTCTCTTACACACACACACACACACACACAACACACTCAGAGAGAGATGCCGAAACAGCCACCTAACTGGGACAAAAGACACTTGGATACAAAGAACAATACACTGAGAGACACAGACATAAAGCTACACTGAGAAAAGCTACAACTTGAACTACTTCTGCCCTTTAAAGATTGAGTCAGACCAACTATCATTTTTTTTTAAAATGTTAATGCCAGTTGTATTTTTGTGAATGTAAGCACAATTAATGATATCGTCTCTTGGTACTCACTACATGTTCTGGCTGAACTGGAACTAAGAACACCCTGTCCCTTCCACACAGGTCTGGGAGAAGCAATGGCCCAAGGCCTAGACTACATGTGACACTTTATAGCCTGTATTTTCCAGTGCTTTCTTACGATTACTCTCTCTAACTTTCTGGAGAAGCAGAAAGAAAGCCTAATGCATGACTCATTTTCTTAGTCTTTTACCTTGTTTCTCACTTAACTAAGGCCCGCTGACATGGCTTTTTCTTTGTATGCCTCCCCTCAAAAACAGCTGTCCTTTATAGTCAACAATACTTTGTTATAAACTTCAAAGCTGCTAGGCAACTAGATCTTAATTGTTCCCACCACAAAAAAAGAAATGAGAATTATGCGATGGAGCTGTTAGCTAACCTTATGGTGGTAATCATACTGCGATACATAAATGTATTAAATCAACATGTTGCACACCTTAAACTTACTCAATGTTATGTCAGTTGTTATTTCAGTTTTTAAAATACTGTTTTCACAAAGAATCCAACACTCCCTCCCTTCAATACCAGCACCCCCGTGCCACAATTTTTCCACTCCTGAAACACTGTATTGGGTTAAGCATTGTGAACAAAAAAGATCTAGGATGATGCTGTTCATATTGCTTACCCCAGGACTACAGAGGAACCAACGAATACTGTCGTTCTACTTTTCCACTCAATGTTATCTCATGGTCCAAAATGGCTGCTGGACCTCCAGCCATCATGTCCACATGCAAAAGCTAAGAGGGACCTCCCCCAGATGAGTCAGTTCTCCTTAAGTAGCCTTCTTGGAAGTTTCCTTACAACTTTCTATATGGTAAATATATACAGGGTCAAAACTTAGCCATATGATCATATCTGACTACAAGGGAAACCAGTCTAGCCTTTTACTGAGTGCACTGCTACCACAAGTAAAATTAGGATTCTGCTTTTAAGGAAGAAGGGAAATTTGGATATTTGGAAAATAACTGATTAAATCATGTTTTACCTAGAGCATAAAAGAAATAGTTTCATTCATTCAATAAATGTTTTTTGAGTGTCACTCTGTGCCAGCTCCCTTCTGGCCCTCCGGGATCCCTCATATCCTGACCCTGGCAGACCTGGCACACAGGCTATTCCACACAGCCCTGTGCTTGTGATGGGCAACCACATCTCACCTCAGTCTTCCCTTGGCAGATATTCAGTTCCTATGTCCCCAAACTCCAGGGTACACCCGTCAAGCCCTGTGAGTGATTCTCATGAAGCACCACCCCAACATAGCTAGAGGTATGGAGAAGTTCCCACATGGCAGGTTGGGGACACAGCACACTGACCTTCTCTCCAAACAATTCCTCACTATCAGCCTTTGGCCCCTGCGATGGCTCTGAACTACATTTTCCAGAATTCCCTTCCCTGTATGGTTCTGGGCTAGGGTTGGCCACATGACACAACTTGCACAAGATATAGAAGGTGGAAATGAAGCAGCAGCCATCATTTCTGTGCCCTGAAGGCGCCCTGGCTGTGCATGTAGGCAGCTCTCTGATCTGCTCTCTCCCTAGCTGCCGCAGGGCGACAGCCACATGTGCAGCTTCTCCAGTTCCCAGGAGATCCCAGTTGGCTTCTCCGAGTCGTGGGCCAAGTGGGCATGCTGCTCCATAGCAGAGGGCGCCTGCTCTTCCTGGGCTGGTTTGGCAGGATTCAGTTTTCCTTCGGGGTCCCAGTTCATCCCGAGGGTTTCATTTTCGCTTGGTTCTCATCCACGTCCACACTTCAACAACTGCCAGTCCCGCGGATCCTCCGCAATGTCAGGCACAACGGCAGACAAGGGGCAAGAGCGAGAGAGGCTCCCTCAGCAGCTCCCACAGCTACGTGACATCTAGCCCGCCACGCACCCCTAAATCCTTCACAGAAGTTCTGCTCCTCTGAACGACCCCTGACCAAGACACCTCCCAATTAATTTCCCCTCCCCTCACGCAGCTTGAAGCAGGTGGGCAGTGGGCCAATGCTGGCAGAACCTATATGTTCACACTCCCTTTGCAAGTCCCACCTCGGTGATCTAGCACCTCACTTTAGAATGTGGGTGCACATGACAACTAATGTTTGTTCTCGGCCTTTGGGGCCTCAGCTGAAACTCAGAGATGAAAGAATGTTAAACACAATTCTTCCCATGTGCTAAATGATAGATGACAGATTAGATCTAGACTGATAAATACATAGCTATTCAATACATCCCTGGAGCTTCTCTATCACACTGTCCTGAGAACTCAGGCCACAGGGCTATCTAAAAGTCATAGAGAATAATAATGAGGTCCTTGCCGTTACAAACTCCCTTGGTTCAGATCTTATTATGGGAAATATGAGACAAACCCACCACTTTATGCTAATCTCCCCCTACACTGAGTAATATAATACTATAATACTAAGTATAAAGACATTCCAAACATGATTCAATTAAACTTTAAACATTATTTTTAATTTTAAAAAATGGAATTCATTCTTGGAATGTTTTTTCCTACCAATATGTTAACATTTAGATATTCACCTTACTTTAAAAAATTATTTGTTTAATAAATTTGAGTACTTTTATAGATTAAATTGCATTTTCTTTTGGGGGATTTTGCTATTTAATTTTACATATCAATTTAATTTTAAGTACATAAGATGCTTGTAGTATAACAGTATATAAAATGCTTCTTGCTTTGGAAATTAAGTAAATATTTAAAGATTATCTTGACAAAAGCATATGCCCAACAAAGCAGCATTTCCCAAGTTGAGTTTTATAGAATAGAATACTAAAAAGTGTTAATTAAAACAATAAACAATTTTTCTTGGTCAAGTAGATTTGGAATACACTGGGTTAAAAAAATTTCAAATTGGTTTCTTTACCTCAAAACTCATCAGTGAGTTTGTATGCTGACAAGCTTAACCTCACCAAAAAGAGGTATAAGATGCAGGATTTTCCAAATTTATTTACCAATGGAAACGTTTTTGGTAAAATATCTTAAGGAACCAGAATACTAAGGAACACACTTTGGGAAAGTGTCACAGGGAAGTTATACAATATCACAAAATAACTGATAACTTTTAAATATATTTCTATTATGTTATACATACAAGTTTTAAGTCATAAACTCGCTATATGTCTTGACTATGATCTACTGAAATCACTATTTTATCATGACATCTCCATATTATTACTCCAGTCATACAGAATAGTAATAGTACCTAAGCACATTCTAAGATTATGCATAAATAACTAATTTGAGGGGGTTTCACTTCTCATAACACAGTAATTTATACAGAACTGACTGACAGTAATATGATTTTGGACTTTATTTACCAAATATTTCTCTCTAACCTAAGTGACATTATAAGACAGGGGTTCAACACTGACACATAAGAAACAGTAGTAATAATTCTATTTCTAGCTATAAGATGGAATAAACAACCTGAAAACTCTCCACTTTAAAAATGCTCTCAAGGGCTTCCCTGGTGGCGCAGCGGTTGAGAGTCCACCTGCCGATGCAGGGGACACGGGTTCGTGCCCCGGTCTGGGAAGATCCCACATGCTGCAGAGCGGCTGGGCCTGTGAGCCATGGCCGCTGAGCCTGCGCGTCCGGAGCCTGTGCTCCGCAACGGGAGAGGCCACAGCAGTGAGAGGCCCGCGTGCCGCAAAAAAAAAAAAATGCTCTCAAATGCAGATGAAGTATAGCAAATATTCTTTAAGGTGCACAGCTGAACTTACAATAAAGTAAAGGAACTCCTCAAGGGCTAGAAAAGAACAAGGAATTAGAAATCAGAAAGTTAAGGTCAACTGTTGGAGCAGGAGTTGCTCCAACCAAACCAAGAGGCTTGGGTTATAATGTCTCACAGGCATAGACAATGAGACCTTAGCCCCAGCAAGACTGAAAGTTAGAACTGAGACCCCTAAATGAAGCCAAGACTTTCCAGTGACTACATTCCCAATGAAAGGATGAATTGGGGGGCAGGGGGAAATTCATCCATTGGCCCAGAGAAACATCAAGGTAGCTTTTAATAACTGACCCGAGTTTTGGCTGGAAAAAGACTATGCTGAGAATCTGCAACAATGGACAGGCTCTCACTCCAGTTTTTGGATTAAATTTATAGGTTCGCATGATCCAGAAACCTTCATGTCAAGAAATTAAGATGAAAATGTTTCCAAAATGCTAACATCTTTAAGGTTTCTGGCAGAAGCAAACTCAAAACTACCCTGAAGGAGTGCATCCCAAATTCAGGCCACAGAGAAATTCACAGATAACCCCACCAAAGATATGCACATAATCTAGAATTTAAAGATATGTGAGGAACTAATCCATTATGGGGGGAAAAGGTCAACAAGCACAAAAAAACAGCATCATTAATCCCCAAAGAACTTTATCTATTTTTAAACATCTTTATTGGAGTATAAGTGCTTTACAATGGTGTGTTAGTTTCTGCTTTATAACAAAGTGAATCAGCTATGCATATACATATATTCCCGTATCTCCTCCCTCTTGCATCTCCCTCCCATCTTCCCTATCCCACCCCTCTAGGTGGTCACAAAGCACCGAGCTGATCTCTCTGTGCGCTATGACTGCTTCCCACTAGCTAGCTATTTCACATTTGGTAGTGTATAATATGTCCATGCCACTGTCTCACTTTGTCCTAGCTTACCCTTCCCCCTCCCCATGTCCTCAAGTCCATTCTCTACATCTGTGTCTTTATTCTGTCCTGCCTCTAGGTTCTTCAGAACCATTTGTTGTTGGTTTTTTTTGATTCCATATATATGTGTTGTCATACAGTATTCGTTTTTCTCTTTCTGACTTACTTCATTCTGTATGACAGACTCTAGGTCCAGCCACCTCACTACAAATAACTCAATTTTGTTTCTTTTTATGGCTGAGTAATATTCCATTGTATATATGTGCCACATCTTCTTTATCCATTCATCTGTCGACGGACACTTAGGTTGCTTCCATGTCCTGGCTATTGTAAACAGAGCTGCAGTGAACACTGTGGTACATGACTCTTTTTGAATTATGGTTTTCTCAGGGTATATGCCCAGTAGTGGGACTGCTGGATCACATGGTAGTTCTATTTTTAGTTTTTTAAGGAACCTCCATACTGTTCTCCATAGTGGCTGTACCAATTCACATTCCCACCAACAGTGCAAGAGGGCTCCCTTTTCTCCACACCCTCTCCAGCATTTATTGTTTGTAGATTTTTTGATGATGGCCATTCTGACTGGTGTGAGGTGATACCTCATTGCAGTTTTGATTTGCATTTCTCTAATTATTAGTGATGTTGAGCATCCTTTCATGTGTTTGTTGGCAATCTGTATCTCTTCTTTGGAGAAATGTCTATTTAGGTCTTCTGCCCATTTTTGGATTGGGTTGTTTGTTTTTTTGATATTGAGCTGCATGAGCTGCTTGTAAATTTTGGAGATTAATTCTCTGTTAGTTGCTTCATTTGCAAATATTTTCTCCCATTCTGAGGGTTGTCTTTTCGTCTTGTTTATGGTTTCCTTTGCTGTGCAAAAGCAAATACTTGAAAAAATACAATTAAAGTGTTATTCAGCAAGGAAAGAAATTGAACATAGAAAGATTGAGATGCAAGAAAGCTGAGCAAAGATATTAGTAAATATGTGGGTATTTATAAAGAAACTAGTATAAAGCAGTGATAATAATGACATATGGGGCGAAAATAAGGTAAAATTAAAATACTGGAAATATCATGAAAGATGAGAGGCGTAATTGAAGTTAAAACAGTCTAAGCTATGGGCTTCCCTGGTGGCGCAGTGGTTGAGAGTCTGCTTGCCGATGCAGGGGACACGGTTTCGTGCCCAGGTCCGGAGGGATCCCACATGCCACGGAGCGGCTGGGCCCGTGAGCCATGGCCGCTGAGCCTGCACGTCCGGAGCCTGTGCTCCGCAACGGGAGAGGCCACAGCAGTGAGAGGCCCGCGTACTGCAAACAAACAAACAAACAAACAAACAAAAACAGTCTAAGGTATTTATTAGTCAAGTATTAAGTTATTAGTCAGGAAGTATGTATATATAATACTCAACACGAATATTAAGTATCATGTTACATTGTTAACCAGTAAAGCAGTAACGTAACCAGTAACAAAAATAGGAATAAGATGCCTAGCTTCCAAAGAAATTGAGGTGTAGGGTGGAAGAAAATTAAGAAAACTAAATTAACCAATAAAGTGGAAGATAGGAAAGTTAAAGCAAAGAAAAATAAAAGGGCAAGTAAAAAATAAAAGTAAATCTTTAATCACAATAGATATAGATCTACCAGGTAAAAGAAAGTTTCTCAGGTAACTTTTTAAAAATCAAAATCTGGGGACTCCCCTGGAGGTCCAGTGGTTAAGACTTCGCCTTCCAAGTGAAGGCGAAGGGGGTGCGGGTTTAATCCCTGGTCGGGGAGCTAAGATCCCACGTACCTTGTGGCCGAGTAACCAAATATAAAACAGAAGCAATATTGTAACAAATTCAATAAAGACTTTAAAAAATGGTCCACATGAGGGCTTCCCTGGTGGCGCAGTGGTTGAGAGTCCGCCTGCCGATGCGGGGGACACGAGTTCGTGCCCCGGTCCGGGAGGATCCCACGTGCCGTGGAGCGGCTGGGCCCATGAGCCGTGGCAACTGGGCTTGCATGTCCGGGGCCTGTGCTCTGTGGCGGGAGGGGCCACAGCAGTGAGAGGCCCGCATACCACAAAAAAAAAAAAAAAAAAAAAAAAAAAAATGGTCCACATCAAAAAAAATTAAATTTTAAAAAATTAAAATCTGGCTAAATATGTTTTTATAATAGTTATGCTTAGAACATAATATTACAGAATGGTTAGAAATATAAGAATAGAGAAAGGATATACCAGAAAAACACAAACCAAATGAAAGCTGGTACAGATACATAAAATGAGACAAAACAAACTTCAAATCAAAAGTCATTCACAGGTGAAAATATGGTCGCTATATTGTGATAAAGGAAAAGTTTACCAAAAAGATACTATAATGATAGACTATATTTATTTAATAACATGGCTTCAAAATATAGAGAATTATTTAAATTATATTAAGAGACAAACTAATTCACAAACATTGTGGGTGAATCTAGCACAGGTCTCTGAATGTTTGAGCAGCATAAAAAATGAAAAGATGTAGATCTTTAGAGAAGGATGGAGAGGAAAGCTAGAGAACAACACAATTACCAAGAAAAAAATATATATGTATATATACATATATAGGTTTAGATGAGGTCATGAGGGTGGTGCCCATGACACAATTAGCGTTCTATAAGAAGAGAAAGACACAGGGGGGAGAAGGGGAGGGTGGGACGAATTGAAAGAGCAGCCCTGACAATATACACTACCACGTGTAGAAACAGACAGCTGGGGGAAGCTGCTGTATAGCACAGGGAGCTCAGCTCGCTGCTCTGTGATGAGCTAGAGGGGTGGGATGGGGAGTGGGGTGGGAGGGAGGCTCAAAAGGGAGGGGATATTATGTGTACATATAGCTGACTCACTTTGTTCTACAGCAGAAACTAACACAACATTGTAAAGCAATTATACTGCAGTAAAAAAAAAAAAAAAAAAAAAAAAAGCAGAGAAGAGAAAGACCAGAGGCTTTTCTCTCTCTGCCGTGTGTGAACACAGCAAGAAGACAGCTGTCTGCAAACCAGGACGAGAGCTCTTACCAGACACCAAATCTGCTAGCACCTTGATCTTGGACTTCCCAGCCTCTAGCACTGTGAGAAATAAATGTTGGCTGTTTAGGTACCCAGTCTATGGTATCTGTCACAGCAACCAGAGTTGGCTAAGACAGTAATATAACTAAGACATAAATGTACTGGGATTCTGAGGTTCTCTTCTGACTCTAAACAGCGTGTGTCAGACTTTTATTAGAAGCATCACGTTCTGTTCAGGATACCCAATTAGAGACAAGGAATGAGAACACTGGAGAGCTACAGTAAAGGAAAAAAGGACACATGAACATTTTAGAAGATAACTACTTAAATTCAAACCAGTGGCCGTGAGTTTATACAGGTTTACAATTAAAGAGGCTAAGATGAGCATTCATTTACACTTCAGAAAGAGATAATAGGATATGGGAGTATTCTCACTAAACAGTGAGTTTCACTGAGGTAAGCTCAAGTACAAGGGAGAGAATTTAAAGTAAGGTTACAGAAATGTCTCTCAGAAGCGAAGAGGTCATGTACAGTTGGATTCATGGCATCCTTGGAAACTGGGCCACTCTCAGGAGCCCCATGGCTTTCAGCCACTTCCGGTCTGCATGCCTGCTCCCTTCTCCTCTCCCTGAAGACCACTTCCTACGTGCATCCATCAGCCTGCCAGGGCCCCAAGACAGCCACTCCAGACGCTAAGTGTACATGGCCTGCACACAGGCGGCAGTCTCTCTCATTTTCATAATTTCAAGTTACAGAAAAGAGCCAAGCCATACAAGACCTAAGTCCCCAGACAGCACGGAGCCAGGAGCCTACTACCCCTCTGGATGATCCAAGGCCAGGAGAAGTGGCTGATTCTATGGGGACATGGCCTTTTAGAGCAGGAAAGCCTGTGGGCAGAGAAGCCGTAACAGAACTACCCAATACAATGAGAACGACTCTACTCAATTTCCAACTGAGTAGAAGAAAACAAGGATGTAATTTGTAAGAGGAAACATTAAGGTTGATAAATAAGAGCTTATCGAGTGGAGGAATTGTGATCTCTTGGATATTCATTCAACAGGTGTTTATTAAACACCATGGGCCAGGAACTGAACCGACCCATGTGAAACAAAGGTATGAAGCTCCATCTGCAAAGAACTCTCAAGGTAATGGAGCACGTTACTAAGAAAAGCTGTGCCATTTGCTTCTCTAGAAAATGTAAAGAGTGAACCTTCTGGAGAACTTTGAATACAGTAGAGCCCAAGGCACTCAAACTATTCTTGGATGTCCTCTAGATGATACCCAGCCCTTGCCTGCACGATACTCTATGCGTTAGCTTTAGGTTTCTTGTTAGTTCTGGGAATGTCCACTTCATCTTAGGAAGTCTGTCGTAAAAGGCAGCTAGAAATGAGTCAATCATCTTTGCGTTTTGTTGTGTTTTTTTTTAATCAAGTTCAGGTACTATCAAGTCAGTTTTCTCCTCCAGCATATAGAGACCCAGGATTTATCAGCACATGGAATCAAAAGTAGACAGGTGTCTCCAGTGTGAGGCTGCATTGTTACCACTATGGCCATGTGTTCTGCAGACACAGTGTTGCTGGGTTTACACAGTAGCCCCTTGCTCTGGGCTGCTCAGAGAACATCACAAACGTATTAGTCCTGATGCACTACTACATTTCTACAAGGAAATAAAATACTATTCCCTGGTGGGAAAGTTAAAGCTCGGTAACAGTACTTAACCTGCTGCACAGAATTAGCGATGAGAGAATCCTGAGCTCCTAATTCCCAGTCTCATGTGGGAAACAGAAAACCCACAGCCCAGCAGTTGGAACTCTCCAGGCACATCCCAGAATCACCTGTTTCTAATTATCCCTGTTTGTGTGATGAGTTCCTGATTAGGGTCAGGAGAACAGAACCAGGAGCAAGCAGAAGTCATAAATTTCTTTTTCTTTAAAGGGCCTGCAGGGCACTCGGGGCCAGTCCTGCAGGACCCCCGGCGATGACAGTCCCTTCTCCATGGATAAGCGAGCCTGCCTTGCAGGCACCTCCAGATAGCATTAGCCAGAACCGGACTCACTTGGGCCTCAGGTTCTTGGCCATGGAAATCCCTCCAGGTGGCTTTTCTGCTTGTCATGTCTCTTGATTGGCTGAGAGCAGTTAAGGGAGCTCAGTGGGGAAAGATAACTGGAGCTTAATACAAATTCACTAGGGCTTTGAGGCATCAGCCTGCTGAAGTGGGAAACCCGATCCAACCCCAGCCCTCATTGGCTCCCTTCCAGGGAGGTTTCATTACCAAAAGGCGCAGAAGAGCCACTTTCTAACAGGGCTCCTATATATAGTCCAGCCCTGCCTGGGGGCCTGAGGTCAGCGGTGTAAGGACCCCTGGACAGAGGCTTGGGTGAAGTACCACGTGCTTTTCCATGAGAAAGGCCCTCCTCAGAGTCAGTGGTTTTGAGTATGACTTTATTTCCACTGTTCTGTTCCTAGAACTCATCACTGTCAGGGATTTTTCCCAAAAAATAAATGGATTAAACTGGATGCAGCATTACATCAAATGAAGTCCACCGACCTTTCTAATTTTTTTTTTTCTAAGAACAGATAACGTGCATCTAGCCAACCACCCTTCTACCCAGGAAGGTCAGTAAAAGTGCCCTGAAACTCTACCATGTTGCAGTCCCACCGTACATTTTACACTTGTCACCTGTGGGACCTTGGGAAAATTACATAATTTATGTAAGCCTGTTTCCCCATCTGTGGTGTAAGCAAGCATGACAACACTCCCTGTGTCATGGTTGTAAAGATTAAAGGAGAAAATGTAACCATTTGGCCACCATCATAGTAATAATTGTTTCAAGTGAAGAATCATCAACCAAGATGCTAAAATTAGTGGCTGAAAGTATGATAAGAAACAGGATATATACATAGTCTTAAAGAATCTACATCACGTGCCTCCTGATAAACAGGACTGAGAACACATCAGCACAACCGCCCACCAAAATCTCATAACCTGAGTCTAGTCACGTGAAAACACCAGACAAACCCAAACAAGACACAGACTACATACAACTGGCCTGTATTCTTCAAAAATGTCAAAGTTATAGGAGTAGGCAGAATAATCCTCCCCCCTCCCTCCCAAAATACCTGGAAATTGTGAACAGGTTACCTTGCATGGCCAAAGGGTCTTTCAAGGTGTAGAGAGTATCCTGGATGAAACAGGTGGGCCCAATCTAATCACATGGGGCCTGAAAGCAGAGACTGCCCTCCCCAGCTGTGGTCAGATGTGACGAAAGATACATCAGTGGTGCAACCATTTGAGAGAGACTCAACCCAACTGGGTATTGCTGGCTTTGAAGACAAGGAAGGGACCACATCCCCAAGGAATGCAGGAAGCGTCTAGACACTGGAAAAGGCGAGAAAACAAGTTATCCCTTAGAGCCTCCAGAAAGGAGCACAGCCCTGGTGACACCTTAATTTTAGCCCAGTTAGACCATGTCAGACTTCTGACCTACACAACTGTAAAACAATACACTTGTGTTGTTAAAGCCACTAATTTCATGGTAAACTGAGAGCAGAGTGGAAAACCTAATACAGTCGTGAAAGAAAACAAAGAATGAGGATCTGCTGCAGCATAAAGGAAACTAAAGAGGCATGAAAAATACATGCAATATATGATCCTGGATTGAATCCTGGACCAAAAATAGAATACTGGTTGTACAGCTGAAAACTCTGAGTGAGATCTGTAGTGTAGATAGTATTATTGTATCAGTGTTAATTTTCTGTTGGGGTCATCGTGCTAATCATGGAAGAGAATGATCTTGTTTTAGGAAATACATACTGAAGAATTTAAAGGGGCATCATATCTGCAACTTATTATCAAGTGTTTCAGAAAAAAATATGTGTGAGAGATACAGATAGATGATAGATAATAGATGATAGATAATAGGTAGGTTGATATATAGACAGATAAAGATATATGGAGAGAGATGATATAGATAGATTAGATTAGATAGATAGATATGTACAGAGAGAGAAAAAGAGAGAAGTGTGGTAAAATGTTAGCACTTGGTGAATTTGTGTTGTTAAGAGTATACAGAAATTCTTTGTACCATTACTACAACTTCTTTATATGTCTAAAATTTTTCAAAGTGAGAAATTTGAAATACTGAAAAGTGAAAAATGTACGTAATGTACTCAGCTCTCAGCTGGCACTCAGATCTTTCTAGTGAATCTAGACTTTTCTTACTCTTTCTGGGTCTAGCATCAGTGCCCTCCTTGTCCATGGTAGGAGAGAATGAATGTGGTTCAGTGGTTAGGAGCACAGACCCTGGAGCCAGATTAGGTTTGAATCCTGGCTTTGACACTGACTAGGTGTGTGACTTTGGACAAGTCTCTTAACCACCCTGGCCCGCAATTTTCTCACGTATAAAAAGGGGGTAATACCACACCAAGCTTGAATGATGTATATGAAGTACATAGAACAGTCCTAGGCACATAATAAGCTCTACATAAGTTGGGCTGCTACATAGTGGGGTCTGAGAGGGTATCAGAAGGACCCTTGTCTAAAGAGTCATCTGCAGACTTCTCCAGCCTGCATTTGAGGTTCTACTACTAGAGTTTATCATTCCAGCTTAGAATTTATTTATTGCCTAAATTCACTGAGTCTTATCCATTATTTAGAGATTTATATGTAAATATATCAGCCAGAGCTTTTACAAAGAGCAGATCCCTATGATAATATCAATAGAAAGACAGCACACAACAAATAACAAGTGTTGGCAAGGATGTAGAGAAAACTAAACTCTCATGCACTAATGGTGGGAATGTAAATTGGTGCAGCCACTGTAGAAAACAGTATGGAAACTCCTCAAAAAATTAAAAATAGAACTACCATATGATCCAGCAATTCTGTTCCTGGGTATTAATCCAAAGAAAATGAAAACAATAATTTGAAAGGATATATGCACCACTATGCTCACTGCAGCATTATTTACAATAGCCAAGCTATGGAAGCAACCTAAGTGCCCATCAATAAACGAATAGATAAAGAAGGTGTGGGGTGTGTGTGTATATAAATATATATATGTGAATATATATATGTATATTACGCAGCCATGAAATATTACCATTTGCAACAACATGGATGGACCCAGAGGGTATTATACTTAGTGAAATAAGTAAGAGAGAAAGACAAATACCATGTGATTTCACTTATATGTGGAATCTAAAAATCAAAACAAATGAACAAATGTAACAAAGCAGAAACAGAGTCATAGAGAACAAACAGGTGGATGTCAGAGGGGAGGGTTGTGGGGGATGAGAGAAACAGGTGAGGGAGGTTAAGAGGTATGAGCTTCCAGTTGCAAAATAAATGAGCCAGGGGTATGAAATGTGCAGTGTGAGGCACAGAGTCAATAACTATGTAACATCTTTGTATGGTGACAGACTATAACTAGACTTATCGTGAAATGTACAGAAATACTGAATCACTATGTCATATAACAGGAATTAACATAGTATTGAAGGTCAATTATACTTCAAAAGCACGCAAACAAACAAAGAGACCCACAGAAAAAGAGATCATATTTGTGGTTACCAGAAGTGCAGGGGGAGCGGAGGGGGAATTGGATGAAGGCCATCAAAAGGTACAAACTTCCAGTTATAAGATCAATAAGTACTAGGGATGTCGTGTACAACATGATGAATATGATGAACACTGCTTGATGTTATATATGAAAGTTGTTAACAGGGTAAATCCTAAGAGTTCTCATCACAAGGAAAAAAAATGTTTTCTATGTCTTTAATTTTGTATCCATATGAGATGATGGATGCTCACTAAACCTATTGTGGTCATCCTTTCACGATGTAAGTCAAATCAGTACGCTGTACACCTTAAACTTATACAGTGCTGTATGTCACTGATATCTCAATAAAATTGGAAGAAAAAAAATGAAAGCACAAAGGGACCAACCCTAAGGAGTATGTCTCACCTCAAAGAGAGTAACATTGAAAAGGTAAATGCCAGAATAAGAGATAAACTGATGACTATAAATCAATTCAATTTTATTATCTGAGGGCATAACACTCAGAGATGATCATATATAAAAGAACCAGAATCACACTGACATCAGACTTCTCAACAGCAACAATGAGTTCAAGAAGACAATGGAGTAACAGTTTTAAAGTGTCTGAAAGAAAAGAACTTTGAACCTATTACCTTCTAATCATCTGAATTGTCATTTAAATGTAAAGGTGTTAAAAAAAAGTATTTTTAGAAATACACCACCTGAAAGATTTGTCACACACAAAAAAATCCATATTGAAAACATTTCAGAGAAAGAACTCAAATATGAAAAGAAATAAGACCAAGAGAACCTGCAAAAATTATACAGAGGAAGGATCATCAAAGTTTATTGATATCTTAAATATTTTAAATTAAAGGCCAGGGCTAAATAAGAGAAAAAAGAAAATATATCTGTTAAAAAAATGAAAATCCTAGTCAATACTTTCATGAGTAGCCTTTTAAAACAGGAATATAGAAGTTGGTTGGTTTAAGAAACCAATAGGGATAAACAGAAATATGATCTTAAGTTAAAGGCAAACAACAGGAGAACAAAAACAGAATGCAAAATCCTTAAGGTGCATAAGAAACGTCAATCCATTCAGTGGAAACTAGGAAGAGAAGAATACAGGAAAACAAATGGAAAATACAAGATAGCAGAAATAAATCTTATTATAATAGCAATTACATTAAATCTAAATGAGTTAAACTACTGAATAAAAAAGACAGTCTTGGGATTTCCCTGGTGATCCAGTGGTAAAGAATCCACCTTACAATGCAGGGGACACGGGTTCGATGCCTGGTCAGGGAACTAAGATCCCACATGCCGCGGGGCAACTAAGCCCAC
This sequence comes from Grampus griseus, assembly GCF_964374135.1. Classification (NCBI taxonomy): domain Eukaryota; kingdom Metazoa; phylum Chordata; class Mammalia; order Artiodactyla; family Delphinidae; genus Grampus; species Grampus griseus. The sequence continues at coordinate 78,198,714 of NC_139007.1, forward strand.
GTGCCACAACTACTGAGCTTGTGCGCCTCAACTAGAGAGCCCAGTAGAGCCTGCATGCTGCAAACTACAGAGCCCACGTGCCCTGGAGTCTGCGTGGCACAACTGGAGAGAAGAAAACCCACACACCACAACTAGAGAGAAGCCCACACACCACAACAAAAGATCCCACACCTCAGCGAAGATCTCACGTGCCACAACTAAGACCCAATGCAGCCAAAAAACAGTAAATTAAAAAATAAATAATAAATAAATCTTAAAAAAAAAAGTCTTACTGACTTAAAAATCTAAGGTCCAACTACCTATTGCCTACATTGACAAGCTTAAAACAAAAAGTCACAGAAAGGTTGACAGTAAAATAATCACTCTCTATTGATTTATATATAAATCCTTTTTTAATGCTTATTTTAAACCTTTGTTCCATCTGTTCCAATAATTCTACTTCAGATGGTTATATGTAGCCCAGTTTTTTGAGGTGTTGTATTCCCCCGGTATCTAGTCATCTTAACTTCTAAGTTCATGTTTCCTGGAAATATCAGATACTCAGTAGGGTGATTTATGGTGGGAAGAGGGAATGGTTGTGGCCAAAGGTAGGCCCCCATCTGGGTGGAAGTAGATCTAGGCCCAGGAGAGAGGCCCAGGCACCAAAAAAATCACTTGGATCACCTGTTTTCTACCACTCCCTGGGCAAATGCTCAGGTTAGGACTTCACTTGCAAACGTTGGGGAGAAGCAGTGTGAGGAGAATATGGCTTCCCTGGGTGACTGTCTCTCACTCAGCCACACAATGGAATCACCTGAGGAGCCACTAAACATCCTAAAACCTTGGTCCTACACCCAGAGATTCTGACTGGTTCACTGGTCTGGGGTGAGGTCTGAGAGATGGGTTTGAAAGCTCCCTGGTGATTCTAAAGTACAGCCAAGGTTGAAAGCCATCTGCACGGGTGTCACCCACCAGTCCTGAGGGTATAGAGCAGCAGGTGGCCCAAGGCCTGAGGTCACTCCACACAGGTGTTCTCAAGCCCTCTCCCAGCAGAGTTCAGGCCCTAACAGGTATCCCGCTAATAACTGCATCTGCTGCCTGGGCTGGTTCCCAGTTAAGGGATTGACAATGATGGTCCCAAAGTCACACTTTATCCTATCCTCTCCCTGATGTCCCAGCCATACCCCACTCCAGCCTAAGACACACTCACACCCACAGTCTCCCGTTGCAGAGCACAGGCTCCGGACGTGCAGGCTCAGCGGCCATGGCTCACGGGCCTAGCCACTCCGCGGCATGTGGGATCTTCCGGGACCGGGGCACGAACCCGTGTCCCCTGCATCGGCAGGCGGACTCTCAACCACTGCGCCACCAGGGAAGCCCCAGGGTTTCGGTTTTGTTTTTATTTTTGTAGTGTTTGTCATTGTTGTTGTTTAGTCCCTGAATTCCATGTTCTTCTACAGTTTCTTCAGAGTTGACTTTGGAGAAAGGAGCCAGTAGCCTGCCTAAGTTTGCCATCTGGCAAAATCTCAAAGTCTGAAGGCCAAAGGGTTGTTTGCTTGTGTGATTTTTTTAAAGACAAACGCACAGGGAGGGAGAACAGAAAAACTGCTGGAAACGGAAATATGAGAGATAACTGCCCTAGCACATCTAGAGAAGCCCAATCCTAAGGTAATGGTGGGAAAGCTAAGAACCAATGAGATTTGCACTGCAGGCACCTTAAAAGGCTCAGAATTTGTCAACACCAGAGTCCTCCAGAACTGGGGAGGGAAGGGGAGGTGGCTGAAATCCACAGGACTGGGTGAGAGCTGTTTGGGAAGCAGTTAGAGTCCTAGACCCCCTTCCCCAGTCTATATAGATGAGCAGCAGCCCCTTACCCATTCTGGTGGCACACCAGGCACTCATTCTCTGTGGAGGAGAAAATCTGGACTAGAAGCAGAGCAGAATAGTTGAGGACACAAGCTCTGTAACAAAACCCCGGGGATTAAGTGAGCCCATACAAACTCAATGTTGAAAGTGAGTGCAATAGGAGTGCCAGCCCTCTCCCTGCTCAGTTCCAAAGCCAGACCTCTACTCTCCAGGCAAGAGACTAGCAACTTTCTCTCTAAGGAGTCTGACCCACCAAGAGGAAAGGTCTAGGCTCTGATTTCAGGTTCCCTAACAAACAGCCATCCTATAGTGAAGCTCAAAATTGACAAGCCCTACCCAAGCAGCTTTGCAGTCCTCACTTTTCATCATGATCAGACAAGCCAGGATGACAGGACTTCCAAAGAAAGTCTCTAATGCAGAAGATGGAGGCCACCAAATAAACAGGAGGCAGTCGCTTGAAGGAAACAAACAAAAGACAGGGAGAAGAAACTTTTTAAAATATAACTGTCATTCATATACTCAGAGAAATAAGAAAATATATTGCATCCAAGGCATAAGTCTGTATTTTTTTAAAGGAGGAAGAGAGCATTCCGACAAAAAAAAAAAAAATTAGAAATTAAAGCACAACCTGAAAAAAATAGCTTCAGAAAGAATAAAATACTTAGGAATTTTATTTCATTTTATTTATTATAGAACACTTAGGAGATAAAAGATTTGTACACTGAAATCTATGAAACACTGATGAAAGAAATTTTCAAAGACATAAGTAAATGGAAGACATCTCACGTTCACGGACGAAGACTTAACATTGCTAAGATATACAGATGGTAAGACATACGTCTACCCAAAATGATGTACAGATTCAATGTAATCTCTATCAAAACCCCAACGCTGATTTCTTCAGAAATAGAAATACCTGTTCTAAAATTCATATGGAATCTCAAGGGATCTGAAACAATAGCCAAAACAATCTAGAAAATGAAGGACGAAGTGGGAGGATTCACACTTCCTAATTTCAAAACTGATTACAAAGTTACAGTAATTAAAACAGTGTAGGAACTTCCCTGGTGGCACAGTTGTTAAGAATCCACCTGCCAATGTGGGGTACATGGGTTCAAGCCCCGGTCCGGGAAGATCCACATGCCGCGGAGCAACTAACCCCGTGCGCCGCAACTACTGAGCCTGCGCTCTAGAGCCCGCAAGCCACAACTACTGAGCCTGCGCTCTAGAGCCCGTGAGCCACAACAACTGAAGCCTGCACGCCTAGAGCCTGTGCTCGGCAACAAGAGAAGCCACCACAGTGAGAAGTCCGTGCACCACAACAAAAAGTAGCCCCCGCTTGCTGCAACTAGAGAAAGCCCACACGCAGCAACGAAGACCCAACGCAGCCAAAAATAAATTAATTGATTAATTAATTTTAAAAAAGGCAGTGCAGTACTCGCATAAGGACAAATACAACAATGGAATAGAAGACAGCCCAGAAATAAACCCTCACATATATGATCAATTGATTTTCGACAAGGGTGCCAAGACCATTCAATGGGGAAAGGACAGTTTTTCAACAAACGGTGCTGGGTACACTGGCTATCCACATGCAAAAGGATGAAGTTGGACCCTTACCTAAAATCATGTGTAAAATTTATTCAAAACAGATCAAAGACCTAAATTTACAAGCTTCACAAAAACTGTAAAACTCTTAGAAGAAACCATAGGGAAAATTTTCATGGCATTGGATTTGGCAATGATTTCTTGGATATGACACCAAGAGCACAGGCAACAAAAGAAAAAATAGATAAACTGGACTTCATCAAGATTAAAGCTTTTGGGAATTCCCTGGTGGTCCAGTGGTTAGGACGCGGCGCTTTCACTGCCGTGGGCCGTGGGCTGTGGGCCGGAATTGGATCCCTGGTTGGAGAACTAAGATCCTGCAAGCCACACGGTGCTGCCAAAAACAAAAAAAAATTAAAACCTTTTGTTCATCAAAGGATACTATCCACAGAGAAAAAAAGGAAACCCAAAGAACAGGAGAAAATATTTGCAAGTAATATATCTGAGAAGGGATTAACATCCAGAATATATCAATGACTCCTAAAACTCAAGAGCAATAACATAAACAATTTAATTGAAAAATAGGCAAATGATTGAACAGACATTTCTCCAAAGAACATATAAAAGTGGCCAATAAGCACAGGAAAAGTTGTTCAACATCATTAATCATTAGGGAAATGGAAATCAAAATCCCAGTGAGATACTACTTCACACCTATTAGGATGGTTATTATTTTTTTAATGGAAAATGACAAGGATTGGTGAGGAGGTAGAGAAATTAGGAACTTCATGCACTGCTGGTGGGAATGCAAAATAGTTCAGCCACTGTGGAAAACAGTTTGACGTTTCCTCAAAAAACTTTAAAAAAAAAGTTAAATGTAGAAAAGTTACATATAGAATTACCATATGATTCAGCAATTCCATTCCTAGGTACATACCCAGAAGAATTGAAAGCAGGACTCAAACAGATAATTGTACACCATGTTCAAAGCAGCATTATTTCCAATAGCCAACAGGTAGAAACAACCCAAACAACAGATGAATGGATAAATGTAATATATACATACAATGGGATATTTTTCAGTCACAAAAAAGAATAAACTTATGATACATCCTGCAAAATGGATAAACCTTAAAAATGTTATGCTAAGTTAAATAAGCTAGACAACACAGGACAAATATTATATGATTTCATTTATATGAGGTACCTAGAATAGGCAAATTCATAGAGACAGAAAGTAGAGCGATGATTACCAGGGCCTGGGAGGAGGGGGAAATGAGGAGTTAATACTGCTTAATGGGTACAGAGTTTCTGTTTGAGATGATGAAAAAGTTCTGGAAATAGATAGTAGTGATGGTTGCACAATGTTGTAAGTGTACTTAACGCCACTGAGTTGTACACTTAAAAATGGCTAAAATGCTCAATTTTATGATGTATATAGTTTACCACAATAAAAATAAATAAATAAAATCCCGAAAGAAACCAGAATACTCAGTAGAGGACTGACAGGTAAAATCAAAAAAATAGAGCAAAAGAACAAAGACAAAACAGGCAAGAAAAAAATAGGAAAAATGAGAATCAGAACAGATCAATATCCAAACAATAGGAAATCCAGAAAAAGAGAATAGGAAAAATAGTGTAAAGAGGGGGTGAAATCCAATGAAATCATTCAAGAAAATTTCCCTAAATTGACGGATATGAATTTCTACATTGAAAGCTCCCACCAAATATCCAGCAAGCTGGCTACAGACAGACCACATCAAGGATTATCACAGTGAAAGTTCAGAATCAGGAGTCCAGCCAAGGTGCCTGGGTTTATGCCAGTCCCCACACTGGCATCTGAGCAAGAAAGCAGGACATATAAGCAAGGCAAGGATCCCCAGATTCTATCCAGTTCACTCAGATTCCAGATTTCAACATCCTGCCTTTCCTTATCATGTGTGTGCACACACATGTGTGTTTAATGACTATGAATTCAGTGCCACTTTGCACAGATTGCTGAATCAAGCACCATGCATGGATACCTGTGAGTAATAAATGATCCTTGCCCTCAAGATACTCAGATTCTAGTGGAGAAGACAGGCATCCTTTTCAGTAATAACAGAATAAACCAGAGCTGAGAGGAGGGTGGAGAGCTGAAACAAAGTTAGCAGCCTCACATTCTCAAAACAAAACACGTGATTAACAGCTCAGCATCCTTGGCACAGAAGATGTTGGACTCATTGATTCTTAGAAGCAGAAAACAGACTGGCTGCACCAGAAAAGAAGCACTTAGTTTTAAATCCCTTACCAGTATCAGGGCTGTGCTAGGAATCATTCCTGGTTTCTGTTTTAAGATATTCATTCCATAAATTGGAAAAAAGGGGGGTCCTCCCCTCACCTTCCAGGCAAGGAACTAAATTTTTCACCTTTTGCATCCCTCTTTACAGTGCTCAGCCCTCCAAAGGTGTTCATTATGTGATAAACTCTGAATGTTTCTGAAAAGACAGACAGACCATAAACAATCTCAGGCAATATGTTGAGCTAAAGATACTGCAGCCTCTTCACTGTGAATGATCAATTATAATCTATTAGTTCAACAATTTTTACCCCATCAAAATTAAAAAATTATACATGACTAATGAGCTACTCTGCTCCACTGGGTCATAATCTGCATTTTAAAGTATCTATATTCACAACTGCAGGGTAAACTGAACCTCATTGGTGTTATTGTTACTGACTTTCTGATAATTAATGGGAATTTTTCAAATTGTCTGAATCTCTATTTAAATGATTTATATAATGGACCTTCAGAGTTGCCATTACAATCTATCACATTGTAATGAAATAACTTAGGTGTGTTTATTACCAATTTACAGCGACTATGGCAGACTGGAGGTGATAAAACTTTTTTTTCCTCTTGCTTTCCTTGTAGTTCTAACATTCTATGTTAGAACGTAACACGTGACACATCTTAACATGTGAGACATTTGTAGTTTGAAGCCATAGATATTTTATTTGGGGTGCTGGCCAGTCTCTGGTGATTTATGACATTATTTCATTACAAATTGCTGTAAGGACAACCATTGCTCAACCACAAGGTGTTGTGCATTTACTCATAAATTTTCAGGAATGAGACAGTGTGTGTGCCAGGAATGATGGAATACTGTTTACTTTTCCCTCCTCCAACTCTCTTAAAACAAAAGGATGTTTTAGGAAATGGGGTTTAGGAGTCCAGCCTGAGTCCAAGCTAGCATGTGCATATCTTAGGTGTAAGCCAAAGCAGAGACATCACGATCTCTGCTTAACTTTAACTAAAAGAGGAACAATATTCACTCCATCTCTCTATCAATATGGCAGGACATCTACAGTAACAAAGCAGAGTTCTTACAGAAATATAAGCTCCTCTAAGGCCAATAAAACCTTATTCAAATTTGTTATTCCTTCACTCTATTGAGTTCAATGCCTGGCAAATGGCAGTTGCTCAATAAACATAGAATTTGAGTTAATCTACGTAAGTCTTGAAGTTTTGAAATATATATTTGAAAAATAAAATCAATGTCCAAGAAACCTTTATTTGAAGGGTGCATGCAATAGGGCGGTCTCTTGTAATTATAAGATATTTGTAATATGATTTGAGGTCTTGAGCATAATACCATTTTTCATTCTTGATCTTTTAATTATCTTTCACATTTCTTAAATATTATAAATATGCAAAATGATGATTTTTTTCATCTGACTCATTTTGAGAGAACATAGAGGAAATAACCTTCTTAAAAACAAAGAATGCTACATAATGATTAACAAATAGTTATTTCTTAATTCAGCAAGTTCAAATGTATGAAAGTATAGACTTTTCCAGATATATAGGAGTTCTCTATACCAATATTTCTATTTTTGTGCATTGTAATTTTTACAATAAAAATGTTTTAAGTGAGAACTATTGAGTTTTACTCAATAGTTGGTCATGTTACACAAAGACTGACCCAGAATTATGAGACCCTCAAAGCATTTTTTTCATTGAAACTTTAAATTTCTTATAATATGTTCTCCTCTTTTGTGTTCATTTTTCTTTCATCCAAAGTATTTTACAAGTTTTTTTTTATCAAGGCTTTAAATTTAAGCTCTCTTTGTGTGTCTGAAAATGTTTATTTTTCCATATTAGATTTCTTTAGGAATAATTTGTATACAACAAACTGCATTCATTTAGATGTTTCATTATATGCAAATACTCATAACACTCCCACTACAGTCAAGATACAGACATTTCCATCACCCCCAGAAGATTATCTGTGACCCTTTGCAGTCTACCCCTACCTCTGTCTCAGCTCTAGGAAACCACATATCTGCTTTATGTCACTATCAATTATTTTACAGTTTATATAAATGGAAAAATATAGTTCATACTCTTTGTATCTGACTTCCTTCATTCAGCATGATTTAAAGATCCATGTTGCTGTATGTTTCCATAGTTTGTTCCTCTGTACTGCTCAGCAATACTCCACATATTGGATACACCACACATTGTTTATCTATTTACCAGTTGATGGATATTTTGGATTATTTCCAGGTTTTGGCTATTGTGATTAAAGCAACTATGAACATTTCTGCATAAATATTAGTATGTATATGTGTTTTCAGTTTGGGGTGGAAAATACCTAAGAGTGGAATGCCTGGATCTTATGGTGAGTATATGTGTAACTTTGTTAAGACACTAACAAACAGATTTCCAAAGTGGTTGTACCACTGTATTCTCAAAAGCAGTTCATGAGAGTTCTACTTGCTCTACATCCTTGACAACACTTGGTATAGTCAGTCTTTTAATTTTAGCACTTCTCTAAGTATATAGTGGTTTCTCATTACAGTTTTTGTTTGGTTTGTTTTGTTTCTGCATTTCCCTGATGGCTAATCATGTTAAGCATCTTTTCATGTGTTCACTGACCATTCTTTATCTTCCTTTGAAAAGTATTTGTTCAAATATTTGTTTTTTTATTTTGTATTGGGTTGTTTCTCTTTTTATTATTGAATTATAAGAGTTCTTTATATATTCTGGATACAGCCTTTTGTCAGATATATGCGTAGCAAATATTCCATTCTCTAGCTTTTCTTTTTCTTAATGGTATCTTTAGAGAGAAAAAGTTTTTAATTTTGATAAAGTTCAATTTATCAACTTTTTTTCTTTCATGTTCATGTTTATTTGTGTCCTATCAGAGCAATTTTGTCTTTCCTAAGGTCAAAAAGATTTTCTCCTATGTTTTTTTCAGTTTTATTGTTTTAACTTTCCTATGTTGTTTGTGTTTGTTTTGGGTTTTGTTTTTTACTCCTATTCTGAAAAGATTATTTAACCAGCTGTAGAAATCTAGCACGGCAGTTGTTTTCTCTCAACAATTTTAAGGTATTATTCCATCATCTGGTATCTCCTGTTGCTGATGAAAAATCTGCTATCAGTCTGACTGCTGCTCCTTTTAAGTAATCTGTATTTCTCTCAGATACCTTTTCTTTCTTTATTCTTGCAACTCTGTAGTTTCACTAAGTTTATCTAGGTGTGAGGGGTTTTTTGCTCTGCTTAACAATTAGGATGTCTTTTTCATCCCAGGATTCGGGTCTACCTTTGATTCTAGAAAAGTCTTATCCATTACCTTTTTCAAATATTGCTTCTCTCCCATTTTTGCTATACTCTTGCAAGAATACCTACTAGTAAGTACTTACAATTTCCCAACTTACGCTCCATGGCCCTCTTAAATTTCCTGCATCCCAGATGACTTGCAAAGTTCTGCCTTCCATCTCACTTCCTTCAACTATGTCAAGTTCAATATCTCATTTATAGGGGTTGCTTTTTATTTCAATGACTATATTTTCCATTTCCAAGACTTCTGACTCATTTTTATTTACATTCATCTATTCTTAATGTAGTTGCCTACTTAGTTCATGTTTTGTCGTTTTATTTTACTAAACAACTGTAAATGTACTGATTTTACAGTAATTTTCAGATTCCTCTATTATTTAGTTTCTCAGGTATGAGTTCAATTTTGTTTGACAATTCATACTGCATGGGAGTTGCCTATCTAACAGCCACTCCCTCTCCCCTTCTCTGCTAATAAAACCCAATTTTATCTTGAGTGGCAATGTGTCCAGCCAATAGATCTAATTGGTCTAAGTCAGTTGTGAATATTTCTTTCCCTTTACCAGACATTCAATGTCCCAGTCTCCCCTGGAGCCAAGGCAAGCCATGTGACCCAGTTCTGCCTAAAAAGATATAATGGAAATTCTGCTTGGGTGCTTCCAGGAAGGCACGAATTGTGATATCTGGAGCTGCAGCAGCCATCTTACAACTGTAAAGCAAAAAGCCACAAACCCAGCAGAAAGAAGAAAGACAGACCTTGGATCCTTGATGGCATTGTTGAGCTGCTAGACCATCCTGAGACAGCCTGCCTCCAGTTCTCATTATTAAGAAAGATAATAAATGTCTATATGGTTTAGGGCACAATAACTTGCTGCTGAAATTATTCCAAACTGGTAGAGGAGGCTTTCCCCCTCCCCGTGGTGGTAGGATGCCTCAGCCTAGCTCCTAGGAGAGCTGAAGCTCAGAAGTACAGCCTCCCCTCGCTGGGTGTTCCTTGTTCCTGACGCCAAGCCAGGATAGAACTTGGTCCACCTCCCAGTCATGCAGGTACCTTGCTTCTGCCCTCTGCTGCAGGCGAGCAGCTTATTACCTGCTAAAACTCCAGATGGGTTGGTTGGAATGTTCTCAGCTTCCAGTCACAGGCATGGAAGCACACTGCCAGCACTGGTTTCATGACAGGAGGCTCAAGCAAGACTCACCACTCACCCACCTCTGTTTCCCTCCTACTTTTAAATCGTTGATCCCAAATTCGCTTCCTTCTTCCCCACCTCCCACAGGCCTCCAGCCTCAGCCAACCTCACTGCTTCCAGACGCTACTCCCTCCGGGTCCTGGGAGGTTTTCCTCCTTTCCTTTAGCTCAGCTATGCAGTTCTAACTTTTGTTTATAAGTCATCCATAATTTCTGTATGTGTGGAAAAGAAATTTCCACGTCTACTCACTTTGCCACCTCGCCTAAAGTCCATCCCAGTGCATTTTTTAATTGTCGTATTGTTGTAAGGGATTCTTACAAATAGGCTTACTCTTGTAAATATTTGGAAATGCAAAAAATATAAAAGTAAAAATGAACATTAACCTACCACCACTGTTAACACTTTGATACATCTCTCCAATATTTTTTCTGTGCATATTTGTTAACATATTGTTTTATAAGATTGTGGGACTAACGTAATACACAGGGTTATATCTTGCCTTTTTCTATTTAATATATTATGGACATTTTCATATATATATATACATACCACATTTATAAAATATATAATATGTTTAAAACAAAACAAAACTCATAGATACAGAAAAAAGAATGGTGGTTGCCAGAGAGGTGGGCAAAATGGGTGAAGGGAGTTGATAGGTACAAACTTCCAGTTTTAAAATAAATAAGTCATGGGGATGTAATATTGAGCATGGTGACTAGAGTCAATAATATTGTAGCACATCCTTGAAAGTTTCCCAGAGAGTAAAGCTTAAAAGTTTTCAACACAAGAAAAAAATAACTTTTTGTAACTTTGTAGGGTGATGGATGGAAACTAGACTTACTGTGGTGATCATTTTGTAGCATATACAAATATTGAATTATTATGTTGTACACCTGAAATTAATATGTTATATGTCAATCATACCTCAATAAAAAAATAATAAACCACATATGTTTATTAAATACATAAAATATGTAAATAATATTCTATTATAGATGTTTATATATCACATATAACATAGAGATCTACCATAATTTCCCTACTCCCTTATTATGGATATTTTGTTGTTTTTAATTTGAACCTACTATACATAATGTTGCATCATAAATATTTCAATATTTCCTTAGGAAAGAGTCCTAGAAATAGGATTACTGAGACAAAAGATATGAACATTTTAAAAATATATATACATATTGCCAAAGCGCTTTCCCAACACATGTTCATCCTCTCAGACTCTGAGTGTAAAACTGTTTTAATCTTGCCAATTTGAAAGATAAAAAAGTCTCAGTGTTCTTTTAATTTACATTTCTTTGATACTCATAAATTTGAACATTTTTCATATGTTAATTAGCCATTTGTCTTTCCTTCCAGTGCATTTTAAATAAGATTGTATTTACTTACAACTTTGCAAAAACAGTTATTTCACAAATCAAATCAAAATACCTGATTTTAGTGTATAAACCAGCCTCAAAAGACATAATGGAGAATTGGAAGTTTGGGATTAGCAGATGCAAACTATTATATATAATGTAGAATTATATATAATATAGAATGGATAAACAACAAGGTCCTATTGTACAGCACAGGGAGCTATATTCAATAATACCCTGTGATAAACCATAATGGAAAAGAATATGAAAAAGAATGTGTATATGTATAACTGAGTCACTTTGCTGTACAGCAGAAATTAACACATTGTAAATCAACTATACTTTAAAAAAATAAAATTTTTAATATATTTTAAAAAAGAGATAATGGATATCTCTCTTGCACAAGTTGAAATGTTGTCTTCATTGTATTTCAGGTAAAAATTATAATTGGGCTTAGTCTTTAGGTAATTTCCAATCATGGGTGTAGAAGTGGAAAGAAGACTTGCATATAAGCACAAGTGACCAAATTTTACACACACATATATATATGGACTTATCTATATGTTTATATAGGTATAAATATATATACTTATATTAAGTGTATATTTATACACATATAATTTGTATGTATAATTAACCACAGGTGGAGATGATTTTTGATCCGTAAACTTCAATACAATAATATATTTCCATAACCTCTGGTCATGGGCAAACTTGTTTTGAAATCCATTAAAAATTGCAGTTGGGACTTCCCTGGTGGCACAGTGGTTAAGAATCCACCTGCCAATGCAGGGGACACAGGTTCAAGTCCTGTTCCGGGAAGATCTCACATGCCGCGGAGCAACTAAGCCCGCGCGCCACAACTACTGAGCCCGCGTGCCACAACTACGGAAGCCCACGCACCTAGAGCCTGTGCTCCACAACAAGAGAAGCCACCGCAACGAGAAGTCTGTGCACCGCAACGAAGAGCAGTCCCCACTCGCCGCAACTACAGAAAGCCCGTGCGCAGCAACAAAGACCCAACGCAGCCAAAAATAAATAAATTTTTTAAACTGAAGTTGATATGCCCATTTGAGAATTTTACCAGCCACCATTTTGTCTCATAAACCACAAAAAACCTAACAAGTCTTATAATGAGCTAAAGACAAATGCTATGTGGTTGATTTAAAAGTCACCACTGCATACTCTCATTGAGAAAGCAATAGGCGTTAAACAGTGTTTATGGAAACTGAAAAGCTGAAGTATTCAGGGAGTTTATTGCGGGAAATAAGTCTGACTGCAGGTAGATTTTGAGCAGCATTGAGAAGATGGGGTACTCTTCTGAGGAGAGGAACAAGAAAGGCCTTATGTCTGGAAAGACAGTAGAGGGTGATTTAAGTTATGTGTGGGGCTTGGGAGACCCTGGGTCCAAATCCTGGCTCTGCCACACTGGGATGTCCTTGCACACAGCACTAGACCCTCTGCCCTCATCGCCTCATACTTTTACTTTCAGGATTTACTAGCAACTTGCCCAATGTCCATCCCACATAGGGTAGGTACTCAACAGATGTAGCTCTCATTATTACAATGGCAAAGCATGATAACCAGGAGGCTGGACACAGTGACACTCAGGAGGAAACGTGGCGGGGATGGTGTGGAGCTGATGAGCGGGGTCTAGGGTCACAGGAGGGCAATTAGAGGTAGAGCCAAGGCTCGTGATCACAAAAGAGCTTTAGAGTGACCATGAGGCAGCTGAGTCCCTTCAAGGTCCATGGTGCATGATATGATGAAAACAAATCAAGAGACTCTCCTGTCACTGTAATGAAAACAGTCTGCTGGGAAGTGTTTTACTGCATAATGAAAAATCACCTGGCACTGCACAGGGGACTGTGACCTCATAGGAAAAACAGGACCCGAGTGCCCAGCTCCAGGTGGGGAGCCAAACTCAGCCTGCAGCAAACGGCTGCAGGACCAGGCTCTCTGCTAAGATGTGTCTTCTATGGTGACTTACTTAGGTTTGAGGTAGGCTGCCAGGCAGAGACAGGACATAATAATAATGTTCTGCGTGCTCAGACCAGAGCTGTACATTTCTGGATTTGGTCCTACGCTTATCACAAATAATTAGGCATCATTGTCTCTGCGTCTGATCGTGACACTGGCTCTTCAGATGACATATTTCTACATGATGGTACCAGTCAATCTCTGCAGCATTTCCAAATTTCAAGACAGCCTGTTTCTCTCATAGTTTCTTAAGAAGGTTTATGAGGACTCACAAATGAGTCTACTAAGTAAGTACCCAGAAGAATACTTTAAGTTAAAACACCTTCAATTATAATGGTTTTTTAGAAGTCTATGACACTCCCCCTGGTAAGCAGAGAAACCCTGCTACGTGGTCCCCCACCCAAGTCTGCTAATCATAACTTGCCTCCCATTTGCCACATCTAAGGCAAGGTCTTATATTAATTCAGAGTTAGGGAAAATGCTGTACCAGGTTTTGTTGGTTTATTATTTGAAATAATTTTTAAATTCCTTCTTTCCTCTTCTAGTCTGCTCCTTTCTGCTTTTGTACACACCAAAATACATAAACATTCATACTATGGGCTCATTTCTTAACATATAACTTTTTCTTCCTCAATAAAGACCTGGAAAAATTACACCAAAGAGTGAAGACAAAAATTTGATCTGATATTTCAACCACTATTCTAAATGCATCCCTTGATCATTACCAAACTATTTCATTAAAGAATCAACCCAAGGAAACTAGAGTTATTCCTTCCATCTCTTATGAAACAAGCTTAAATAATAATAGTTTCTTCAGGTGTTTCCTCATGTCTTCACTATAAATTACAAATTCTCCATCAAGATAGTCTTGTATATCTCAGACCTGATTAAGTGGAAGAGCAGGATGTCTGTCTATCTCAAGACCATCTTAATCATTTGTAGTTTTCATTTTTGTTAGTAAAACTTAGTTTAGATGTTTCTTAAATAGGGAGGAATCATTATGGGGTCTGGGAAGGAACTAGGTGTGAAATGTACAAAAGTTAAATCTTGGAACCTAACTTGCCTCACCAACAAGAAGGGATTAATAATAATACCTGCTTCATATGATTTTGTCAAGACTAACTAATATTACATATATGTTACATTTATTATATAATATACAATATTACATATTGTATAATACTATCTGTTTTACATACAATATGTATTTAGATATGTAGATATATATACACATATGACAGAGAGAAAGGCTCATTGCCTAACACCCAGTAAGCATGTGATCACTGTTGTCCCCCTCCCTATTTTTTCATCATTGGGACATACTTTTTTGAAACAAGAACATGGAATTTTTCATCAGAGGGCCCTGAAAATTCACCATCTCTATGGGCACCTACTAACACCACCCCCCATCCCCCATCTCCACTCCAGGACTCCTCCCTGAACCTCAGCTCTCCAACCTTGTAAGGACTCAGAGGCTTACAGGCAGAGGTACTTAATAAATATTTATTGATGATGAGCCAATATCTGTCATATCATAGCAGCTTTAAATAGGCCTGCCTCACTCACAAAAACAAGGGCTAGAGCATGTAAAGTAACAGTCAGAGGCTCTGACACCCCATCTCTGGATTTCAATCAGACCACCACCCACCCCGCACAAATTCTTTTGTGGCTGCATCTAACACCCATCTTGTGTGGTTCTCTGAGCATTCTTTGCCGATGTGCCCCAGTTCCCTAGGCACAGTCAGGGTCTGCTTGTTTTCGTGGCCCATTTAGTATCTGCCACTCTCGCTCTACCTCAGACTTCTCCCTGCATATGATCCTGGTATTGCCCTCTAGTCTCAAACGACAACCACAGATAAGACCCACCCCCCTCCTCCTCCCCCCTGCTGGGGAGGGAGACCAGACACTCAAGACATTGCAGGGCAGGTGTGGTTCAGCCAAGTAATACACAGTGTAACTTCTAGAAAGACTAAATGCAAGAGCATCCCGGATGTGCCAGAACAAGGTCATCCTGTGGAAGGGCAAAGGGCTGGGGTCAGTACCCCAAACCAAAGTCACGAGTGGTTAAGTGAAGAGCTGGCACACGGGGCCAAGCGCCCAAAGATGGTCCCAAACTCGCAAATGTCTTTGGTCAAAGCTACATACTTGCTTTCCACTAAAGATCTGGACCCCAGTCTACCCAAAGGTCTACCTTAGGCAAGAAGAGGTGATCCCAGGGAGTTCAAGTACACCTGCAGGTGAGGAGAAAGGAGACAACGCGGGAAGGCGACGTCGCTCGGCTGGAGACGTCGCGCGGGCGCAGACGTCGCGCGGGCGCAGACGCCGCCCGGCCGGAGACACCGCGCGGCCGGAGACACCGCGCCAATGGAGACGCGAAGCCGCGCGGAAGGAGATGGCGCGAGAAAACCGCACGAGAAGAAGGCCGCGCGAGAAGACGACCGCGCGAGAAGACCGCGCGAGAAGACGACCGCGCGAGAAAACGACCGCGCGAGAAGACGACCGCGCGAGAAGACGACCGCGCGAGCACGCGTAAAGAGACAGCGCCGGTGGAGACGGCGCAGAGCTGCGTGGTGTGAGACTGGCAGAGCCGGCTGAGAGGCTTGAGGTGCTGGTGTCGGACGAGAACCTGGGCGCCGAGGCAGGCACCGGGTGTTGGTTATCAGGCACAAGGCCGTAGTTAGAGAACCAGGGACAGAGCCAGACCAGGTCTTCTCAGAGCCTCCCGCCCACGAAAGGACTCCTTCAGAGCTGAAGGCCATGGCGAAGCTGCAGCTTCCGCGTTCCGCGCCTTGGAGCTGAACCAGGCGCCAGGCAGCGCCCCGCGTCCAGGTCAGGCCTGGCGTCTGCAGCTCGCGCGGTCTTCCCTGAACGGCTCTCTTATGCGCCAGCGTCTGCCCGTCGGATGAAGCAAAAGATGGGGCCAGGTGAGTAAACGAGGCCCCAAGGCCTGGAAGCCCTGGGATTTCGGCCAGAGCAAGTGAGGAGAGGGTGGGGAGGACTGGTGGGGAAAATCCAGGGAGCGTGCATGGGCCACCGCTGTCGGGGCGGCGGGCAGGCAGGTCTGTGTGGACCACACGACCTCAGGGCGGGCCGCTCCAGCCTTTCCAGGCCTCTCGCAGGGGTCTGGACTGGCCAGAAACACCTTGGCAGCCTGGTCAGACAGAAAACATGATCAGAGGTGGCGGGGGAAGTGGATCAGCCCCGAGCTCGCCAGGCTTGATGGTAGTGGAGACCATAAAACTCACTTAGGGGACTTGTTATTGTTTTCCCCCCTAAAGCCGTCCACACCCGGCGAGAATGGTGCCAAATAATGTGTTTTCAGGTGCCCGTTCTTGGGGCAGATCGTAATAGCTGTGTGACCATTGCTGGCCCACACTTGGTCACTACGTGTTCGCCACCCGCCTCAGGGGATGCACAGCTCAGTGCGCGGTTCTTATTTGACTCTTTATTCTTACCTGTTCTTGAATCAGTGATCATCTGCTGCTCGATTTTCCACCGAGATGGGTGATGGCCACTGTTTGTTCAGTTACCCCCATCTCCTGGGCTTTGACAGTACAAAACTTGCATCTAGCCTTTTAACTGAAGTTAGATTCAGCTTGTATCTTGGCTCTTTTAAGATTTTGACAAGTTGGCTGCCCTTGCTTGAACTTCTATCTCGGCAAACACAAGGTCTATGGGAAGTCTGGAGTTGTCACTTTTTTCCCCTGGGCAATCAACTCTACAATCACAAGGAATGCTTCCTATTGCCATTATTGTAACTCTGGGGACACAGACACTATATAACTCTGCCAAGTAAAAAAAAAAGAAGAAAAACTCGTAAGTTAAACTGCCAGGGTTTCAAGTGTGGCCTTCAGGAGCCCAGGACTGCTGAGCCACTAATATCTGAAATGCTTGGGTCTGAAAAGAGACGTAAGGTGTATTGGCATTATCAGCAAAAGCGCTTGAGCCAACTCTCTTTTCATATTCCTCAACCCAAATTCCTTTGAAAGTGAAAGTAAAAATAAAGCGATACTCCTCATCATTTCTTCCAGACCTTGGAGTCTGGATTAAAGAAAATCTGCTGATTTTGCTGACCTCCACAAAGGTGCGATTGGGTTGAGGAGAGGGAGTTGCTGCATCTGGGGCTGGTGTGGGTCCTTATAATAGCTGAGCTTAGCTTGTGCTTTAGATATTTCCTTTCAAACTTGCTTTTTGCTGTTGCAGCTGGGCTTGTCAGTTTTCAGTACTAATGGGTTGTGATGGGGTGTCAGGGGAAGTCAACAATCAATGCTTGGGAAAAAAATGGTAGGGGGAGTGTGGGCGGGGGGGGGGGGTATCACTGCTGACATGGCCAGGAACAGAAGTACAGTAGCATCTTTTGTAGAAAAATAGACAAGAAGTCCTGTGCTCTGTTTTGCTTTTAAGATTAGTATAGATTTTCGTCCTTTGATGACTGGGCTGTCTGCTTTTCCCCACTTTAAACTTGCCCATCAAAAACATATATTCTGGTTTTTAAATAACCACTTTACAATATAGTTAAAATTTTAATTCATGTTGTGGGTTGTAGTTATTTCTTGCAGGGAGATAAAACAAGATAGGGAAATGTCTGCTGAAACAGAAGCATGAGAGAAATGGTGTGAAATGGCTGGGGCTACCTCGTGAAGGAGGCCTCTTTTAGGAAAAACTCATTTTGGCCCCAATGTTGTGTGACATGAGAATGCCATTACAGTAACACTCAGTGTGATGATGCTAATGTAAAAATATCGATGCCTCACTGCAGTTTGCATCCAGGGCCAGACATCTCATTGAAAGTGTTTTTTTTTTTTTTTTTTTACTAATAATTCAGTAGAACCCTATTATGACATTGGTGTCAGAATGCAAGAATAATATTTGCTTCATGGGTTGTTTTATTCAAGTCATACATCAGGGAGTATGTATGGGAAGTGATTTGATCAACAGTCAAGTGTAATATAATCTACGATAGCCAAGCACTTTCTAAACAAAGGTTTACTGTAATTATTTATATGAATTATATTTATGCCAAGAATCCCAACGTGGTTACCAAGTGAAAATATTCCAAGTTGACCTTATATAACACATGAGTTCCTGCAAAGTTTTGTGTGATTCAGAGTAAAACCCAGAGTCACATCCTGATTTATTTACTTTGTAAATCCAATTCTACATGTCCCAGGTTTTCTTAAATTTCCTTTAAGTCCATCTATATTCATCTTTCTTTTTAAAATTGAAAAATTTAGTTACAGGGAAAAATGTGGACAGAAAGTGTCTAAAGTTGTACTGAAATGAAAAGAACTTTTGCTAGTCTCATATCCCTACCCTGTGCTATGTTTTCTTCCTTCACCGTCACAATCTTACACAGTCCAATTATTACTTTCAACTTCAGCCCTTCTGTATCATCAGGAATTTAATAAGCATATAGTATTTTAATAATCAGAGAAAAATAACACACCCAGTTTAATCTTTAAAAAATTATATTATTCACCAGGAAGGAGTAGATGTACTTTTCCTATTTCCCCTGCTAATTACAACTGAAAAGTCTGAACAGCAATATATATATATATAACATTAGTAAATATATGTTTATTATTAATGTATTCATTATATATTATTTATTAACTTATGTAAATATTAAATTTACATATCATATATACATATATATGAATCAAAATCAAAGACTCTGAAAAGTAGAGGGAAGGAGCCAGACTGACTAGGGACCTTGGGACTTGAGGATCCAAACAGTGGTGAGTTCCCTGGGTTCTCCTTTTGTTTTATATATCACAGACCTGGAACTGGAGAAGCTGGCAACCCTGAAATGCCAACAGATGCTGACCAAAAAAGTCCCAACAAAAGCCTGCCCTCTCTAACCAAAGGACCAGGAAGGAGGCAGCTTGACAAGACAGAAAACATTTGGACAATGACCTCTTCGCTCCAGCCAAACACCACAGATAAAACTGTAGCCCCATTTACACCAGCAGAGGTTGAGTGGGAGCCTACACCTCTACCCTCATGAGGCTGTAAGGAGGAACCCAGCATTCCCATCAGGGAGCAATCAGAGAAAACCAAATAAGGAGCCAGGACATGAATCCCCATCAGCTGATAGTCAGACCCACCTGCCCCATCGCCCATGGAGTGGTGTCAGTGGAGATCATGTGGGGAGCCAGAACTCCCACCTCTGCCCAGCAGCATTGTGGCAGTGCCTCCACTTCCCTTGCCACAGCAGTGACAAAGCCAGCAAATGCAGAAGGTTTAAATGAGATCCAGAGTCTCATAGCATAATATGAATATGCCCAGCTTTCAATTGGAAATAACCCATCATCCCAAAAAATCAGGATGATCTCAAACTAAATGAAGAAGGACAATCAGTAGATGCCAACAGCAAGATGATAGGAGATGTTGAATTATCTGACGATTTTAGACCAGCTGTGACAGAAGTGCTTCAACAAGCAATTATAATCATGCTTGAAACAAATGAAAAAATAGAAAACCTCAAAAAAGATAACAAAGGAATACAACTCTATATTCATAAACTTAAAAACTTAAGTGAAATGGACCACTTCCTCAAAATAAAAAAAACACACTATCAGAATTCACCCAAAATTAAGTGATAATTTGAATAGCTGTATAACTATTCAGAGAATTGAATTCATAATTATTTAATTCCCAAAAAAGATATCTCTAGGCCCAGATGGTTTCATTGGAGAATTGTACTAAACATTTAAATGAGAACCAACACCAATTTTATATAATCTCTTCCAGGAAATAGAAGAGGAGGGAACACTTCTCAGTTTATCTTATGAAACTATTGTTACCCTAATACCAGAATGAGAAAAAGACAGTACAAATAAAGAGAAAACTACAGACCAGTATCCTTCATGAATAGAGATCTAAAAATCCTTAATAATATAATAGCAAATAGAATTCTGCAATATATTAAAAATTTTCATATACCATGACCAAGTGGGGTTTAACCTTGGAATGCAAAACTAGTTCATTGTTCAAAAATCAATCAGTGTAATCCACCATATTAAACTAAGAAAAGACACATGATCATATCAATCAATGCAGAAAAATCTTTTGAAAAAATTCCACACCCATTGATGATAAAATATCTTAGGGAAAAAAACATCCCACTCATTCTTCTATGACCCAAATAAACTCCTCCACTTACTGGTATAATCTTGGGCTAATTATTTAATCTCTCACTTAAAGAAAACTGGGAATAATGATGATATCTAACTCATGGGGTTGCTGTGTGAATTATTCTTATATATACTAATTATTAGTAATTAGAAGCAAGCTTGGTGAACAATGTTCTGTGAAATGGCTTCTTTCCTGGTTTTGTACCCTCTGAGCATCAGAACTTAGCTTTTGAAGTTGGATAGACCCTCTTAGTTCAAGTGTCTACCTACTACAATACCTAAAAGTACTCTTTAATGTTTATACTACACTGTAGTCTATAAAGTGTGCAATACTATTATGTCCAAAAAAAAACCAATGTGCATACCTTAATTAAAAATACTTTATTGCTAAAAAAAATGCTAACCGTCATCTAACAATGCAGGGTTGCCACAAACCTTCAATTTGTAAAAAACACAGTATCTGTGAAACACAGTAAAGCAAAACGTGACAAAACAGGGTATGCCTGTATACACAGCACAGAAATGTAAATGTGGGTAAAGTGAAAATAAAATGAGTATCATGCATATTTTACTATTCGGCTAATTTAGGCAACATTATATACAATAAAGTAGAAATGCTTTATAATGATGCTCTAGTATAAACTTCTAATCACTCCTCAATAAAGAATTGTTGAAAACCTTTAACCAATATAGGTAATATTAATAATAATAATAACAATGACAGTAATAAAAGGATCTCTCCTGGTCCACATTTCCCTTTTCCTCGTATTTTTTTCCAAATTCTGGTAATCCTCTGCTGTGTATCCAATGCAGTTCCTTTCCATGTCAAGTTGTTCAGGGGTAGACTCTTCTTTGTCTCATTGCTCTTATTCCTATTTGCAGAAAATTCTTAGTCTTTGCAGGTTAGCTATTACACATGTATTTTTTTTAATTTATCTGTTTTATTTATTTATTATTTTTGGCTGTGTTGGTCTCTGTTGCTGCACGCAAGCTTTCTCTAGTTGCGGTGAGCGGGGGCTACTCTTCGTTGCAATGCGCGGGCTTCTCGTTGCAGTGGCTTCTCTTGTTGCAGAGCACAGGCTCTAGGTGCACAGTCTTCAGTAGTTGTGGCGCATGGGCTTCCGTAGTTGTGGCTCACGGGCTTACTTGCTCCGCGGCATGTGGGATCTTCCCAGACCAGAGCTCGAACCTGTGTCCCCTGCATTGGCAGGTGGATTCTTAAACCACTGCACCACCAGGGAAGCCCTACATGTGTATTTAAATACTGATTAACAATGCTGCCTCTCCACAGCCTGGGCTGTTCTTCAATACACATCACAAATGCCTGTCTGTTATTACTTAATGATGGAATATGGCTTCCCTCCTGTCCAGTTTGTGGTGCTCTGGGTCTGCTCTGAAACCTCAGTGCTCAGAATTCTGTTCTACCGTCTCTGTGCTCTAGTCCTAGCTGCTCCACAGCAGTGCAGCCTTAGGAGAAGCTGATTCTCCAGCCTTGGCAGAAGGAGAACCTTGTCATTTGGGGTCCAAGCTAAAAATGGAGTCCATTGCCCTAGCTGAACAGCAACATCTATATCTTGCATAATGTATATTATGATTAAATGCCTTCCCCTAGTTGCAGGAGTTCAGAAGATTTACTATTTAGTCATTTTGGGCTTATCATTGTGCAGACCGTGAATGCTCAAAAAATACTGAATGAATAAATAAATCTCTCTTGGCACCGCAGGCCAAGCTGACCTGAAAGAACACACACACACTCCAAACACATGAAAACGCTGGATAAACTATTTTTCTAATACATAGCCCAACTCAAAACCAAGAAAAGGAAATCCCCAGATGTCAGATATGAAGAACAACTCAAAGAAAAAGGAGTGAGTGGGAGCTGAAGCCAAACACGTGACAGGAATATGGTAAACAGATACAGCCTTGTAGGCTGGGGACTCCCGTTTTAATGCCTGAATTGGGACAGGAGACAAAACCTTGGGCCCAGGCAAGGCAGGGAGGAGAAACTAAGCTCCTGTATAAAACTGCGGGTCGTGAGGCTTTGCCTGAACTGTGACAGTGAATTTACAAACTCAGTGCATCGGTTTAGGGATTCAGCAAAGAAGATTGCCATCAGCTTAGGACAGTCACTGGGAAAAGGTACCCTTAGCAAGTTGGAATGAGGTACCTTCTATGCAAATCTGCACTGTTTTCGTGGTGAGAGAATCCCAACTGAGAAATTCATTCAATCACTAGTACAGCAATTCCATTTCTTGGTACTTACCCTAAGGAATTGTAAACAGGGTCTTGAAGAGATAGTTGTATGCCCATGCTCATGGCAGCATTATCCACAATAGCCAAAATGTGGAAGCAATCCAAATGTCCATCAGCAGATGAACAGATAAACAAAATGTGGTATGTACATAAAAAGAATATTAGTCCACCTCAAAAAGGAAGGAAATTTTTCCATATGCTATAACAGAGATGAAACGGGAGGACATTATGCTAAGTGAAATAAGCCAATCACAAAAAGACATATACTGTATGATTCCACTTACCTGAGGTACCTAGAGTAGTCAAATTCATAATGACAGAAAGTAGAAATGGGGGGATGGAGGATGGGGGGAGAAGGATATGGGGAGTCATTGGTTAATGAGCATAGAATTTTAGTTCTGCAAGATGAAGAAGTTCTGGATATTACTTGCACAGTACTGTGAATATACCTAACATTACTGAACGATACACTTAAACATGGTTAGGATGGTAAATTTTATGTTATGTGTATCTTACCACAATTTAAAAGTTTTTATGAAAACCTGGTACATAACCACTGAAACCCTTTGGGCCCCAGCAGGGCGGTGGATAACAAGACTGTCTAGATGAGAGCACAGTCAGGCACCTGTGTCACCCCAGAAATGAGCTCACACTCAAAGATGACAGACAACATGGGGAAACGAGTCACCATGGAATTGTGAGCAGAGGCAACAAATGGAAATTTTTTTTCTCCAAGAGATGTAGACTACAGAATCTGCGAGAATATAGAACAAATATTTCTACCAAAGATATAAAAAATTATAAGCCATAATGAAAGAACAGAAAAGGGGATTGTGGGAGAGGGGAAGGAAGAGGTAGCATTAAAAAATAAACTAAATAGGAATTCTGGAAATAAACAAGTATACTGTCATTATAATTTTCTTTAAAAAATCATTGGGTTGATTAAATACTGGTCTAATTGATACTGCTACTGAATCCAGAGCAAGGGAAAAAAGCAACATGTTTTATTCAGACCTGAACCTTTAACAAGCCAATTGCATGATTTAAGAGCCATGATCCAATACCTATTCTGCATCCAGAACCAAACATCAGGCATCCCTCCTGTTCATTTTCAGGTAGTCAGACTTCAGGTCAGGCACTGTTCTAAGGCCTGGAGACACTATTATGAATAAGACAGACAAGGTTCTTCCTCTTCTGGTTCTTGCAGTCTCATAGTTTGCTGTCTGGAAGACAATAATTAGGCAGAAATATAATAATTTCAGATATTTTGATAAGTATAATGAAAAAATTAGTACAGAACAATAACATAGGGGGTAATGGGGAGTGTCAGTGGGGCCACTTAAGATGGGGTGTTCAGAGAAGGCCTTTGTAAAGAGGTGGCATTTAACCTGAGCTTGGACAAGAAGGCACCAACCACACCAAGATCTGAGAAAAGAGTAATCTAAGGACAAAAAGGCTCTGAGACAAGGAAGAAGCAAAAGCCTCTGATGCTGTTTAGGATAGACCTAAGTAGAAAGAAAGGCCAGTGATGTTTCCTGTCAAACACAGTAAATAAGATACCATGGTAGACACACCTGGTCATTTGCACTGCCAGAGCACCACTGGTCCCCTTAAAGTTCAAATTGTAACTGAGTTCTAGGATACAGTCTGTTTGGGAGAATCAAAGTCAGGCCCTGAGCTTCAGCCAGAATTATACTGCCAGGGACAGACATAGAGCTATATTCTCTCAGAAGTCCATCGATGTCTTTTATACTTCATATTGCCCCCGTCTAAGTGATCAAATGAATTGAGTTCATATTGTATGCTAAACACCTGGTACCCCTCAAGCTCCATCCATTTTCTAAAGCAAAGATGGCCACCTTTTTCTGTAAAGGGCCAGACTGTACATAGTTTAGGCTTTGAAAATCATACCATCTCTGTTGCAGCTGCACAACTCTGCCATTGCAGTACAAAAGCAGCCAAAGACAAGACATAGACGAACCAGGTAGCTGTGTTTAATAACACTGCATTTATAATAACAGGCAGTATTTTGCTAACCACTGTTCTAAAACAATGATCCCCAAAGTGAACTGAATCCAAGATGAGCCGTAGGGTGTGGAAAAAAGTATCACAACTTTTGTTTTTTATCAAAAAAGCCAGTAAGAAATTAATCTATTAATATTTAATATCAGGTTGATATTGGTGCCCTCATTCAGTCCAGTATCAGAGCATAAGAGATCACATACAGAATGGAAGGAACTGCAGGGGAAGAAGGGGTGTCCCAAATGCAGCAGTGTTGGCAATGGGTCCTCACTCTTGCATTTGCCTTCAGTGTATTGTAATATATCACAGTATGTATGTGACACCCACGATACAGGCAAGCAGCTTAAAAGAGTTCTACAAAGAAACCTCAAAATGAAAACATTACCTATAACCCAAACACAAATTAATAACATGAAAATGGCAGAACCAACGCTTCCCCATCTCCTAGTGTGAACATTTGCTAGTCACATACAAGACAAAAATAATGAAGAGTTAATCATATCTGGAAAGCAGTCTGGAAAAATATTCAAATCTGTATTAGTTATCTATTGCTGTGTAACAGATCACCCCAAAACTTAGTGACATGAGACAGTAATAAACATTTAACATTTCATACAGTTTCCTTTGTTCAGAAATTTGGGAGCAGTACCTGGGTGATTTTGGCTTAGGGTCTTACATGAGATGTTGGCCAGGGCTACAGTCATCTGAAGTCTTGACTGGGGCTGAGGACCTTCTTCCTCAATGGCTCACTCTTGGCTGGCTACTGAGTGCTGGCTGTTGGGAAGGTCTCAATTCCTCCCCATATGGACCTCTGTTATGTTTGAGTCTCCTCACAACTTAGCAGCTGACTCCCTGAACACTTGAGTGGTCTCAGAGAGCAAGGAAAAAGTGGCAAAATCTCTTATGGCATAGCGTCTGAAGTCACTCACCATCACTTGCACCATATTCTACTGGTCTCGTAAACCAACCCCAGTGTGCTGTAAGAGGGGACTGAACAGGTTTGAATACCAGGAGGCAGAGATCATTGGGGGCCACTTTGGAGGCTGGCTACTATAGTCCACCCTCTGACTCCTAATAATTGTTATCCCTCCTACATGCAAAATACGCTCACTCCCTCTTAAGTGCCCCCAAAGTCTCATCATATCACAGCCTGAACTCAAAATCTAGAATCTCACCATTTATATCAGGTCCAGGTGCAAATAAGACTCCTGAAGGCCAATGAACTTTACCCCAGTGATATTTTGAGATATTTTAATGAGAGCAAAAATGACACACCATTATGTTAAAATGTTAGACCAGGTTCTCCAGAGAAATAGAAGCAATAGGAAATGTATATATGGATATACATATGGAATTGGTTGTTTGCTTTATTATAAGGAATTTGCTAATGTAATTATAGAAGCTTAGAAGTCCCACGACCTGCCATCTGCCAGCTAGAGACCCAGGAAAACCAGTGTATAAGTTTCAGCCCAAGTCTAAAGACCTGAGAACCAGGAGAGTCACTGGTGTAACTCCCAGTGTCAGGGCAGGAGAAGACCAATGTCCTAGCTCAATCAGTCAGGCAGAGAGAGCAAATTCTCCTTTACTTGGCCTTTTGCTCTATTCCAGCCTCAATCATTTTGATGCAGCCTACACATTCATCTTATAATTGAAAGTTGGTACCATTTAACCAACCTCTCCCTATTTCTCCCACCCAATTCAAATGTTTATCTCATCCAGAAACACCTTCACAGACACACCCAAAATAATGTTTAACCAGGTATCTGGGTATTCCATGTCTCAGTCAAGTTGATATACAAAATTAATCATCACAACCATTAAAATAAAATAAAATAAATTTATGTTTAAGTATTATTTAATATTTTTCATCCCATTTGGTTTGTATTTTTGCTTGTTATTGATATGCATAATGTAATTACATACAAGTGTGTGTATATATATGTCTATATATCACATACATGTACATCATGTGCTCACAACATTCTTTTTAATAAACAGAGGCACAGAATCAAAAAAAGAGTTTGGAGACAAAGGGTCTAAAGACCCTGAACCTGAAATAAAATCCTTGCCCATTGTTAGTTTCTATTTTCAGTAATCATTTGTCAGGGCATCTATCTAGTGGTTGGTAAATAGTATCAAAATATAGTTACCAGTTTGACTGCCTTAAGAGAAGTGGCAAAAAAGGATGTGGTTTTGAGGGGAAGTAAATGTAAATATCACACTGGGCAAGATGAGGTGGTAGCTGTCTCAAGCATTTGGCCTGTTCTTGAAGACAAACAGAATATTTAGAATCAAGGACAAATTTCAAATTTAAACGCCAATGAGTACCCGATCCATGTAAAGGTTAAAGCAATGAATACCTAAGAAAAGTACCTAGAGAAGATTTTAAGGGGGGGAAAGTTTATCCTTTGCTGTAAAAAAAAAAAAAAAAAATTGTCTTATTTTTAAAAGGGAGAGGGAATGTAGAGATTTGGTAGGAAGAAGGAAGGGAGGGAGGGACATTATCAGCATCTACCCCCATGAGCTACCAGCTCCTTACCCAAAATATTTTACTGTCTTCTCCCTTTGCTGCTGCCTTTCATTGAAACTGTCTGTTTACAGAATCAAACACCACAAGAACAAATACACTGCAATCCCTTGTCAGTAGGACCCTCCACTGTGGGAGCTCAACCAACAACACCTAGATACAGTCATCATAGACCACCGAGAGCCCTGTTCTCATGAACCTGTTTATACCCAGTTAGCCACTGTGGACCAGTGCAGAATGTCCCAAGGCCGTCTTACCATAGCCTGGACACCTTGACACACAGCTAAGAATATGTGTATGTATAGCGCACATTGTGCAGCTACATGTTAGCACCAAAATATCTGCATAACTGAAAGAGGTCTTAGTTAAGTTAGTATTACTAAGAATTACAGTCTAGGCCATAAATAACATTAATTAAGTCCTTGTTTTGAGCTAAACACTCTGCATAAATGATTTAATACATTATGTCATTTCATCCTCACAACAATCCTAGGAGGTAGATATTCCTACTATTCCTCATTTTACAGAAGAGGAAACCAAGGCTCAGGTAATTACCACAGGCCAAATAAATGACAGAGGCAAAGTTTGACTCCAGAGACTGCCCTCTCAAATACTATACCAGTAGTTCTCAAATGTTTATGTAAGAATCACATGAAATATTGCTTAAAGTGCAGATTCCTGGACCTCACCCCAAAGATTCTGACTCAGCAACCCTGATGTTTGCCCTGGGAATCTGCTTTTTTCCTAAAATACCCCAGGTGATGCTAATTTGAGAAGTTAGTGGCTTTCTGGGATACACATTGTACTATACATTGTATTATGTCTCTTAAATTGGTATTCTGCTATAACTAAATAAATTGAACTATATCTCAGAGGTTAGTGGTTACTTTATAAGTAACTATCTTCTCTGATGTTATGAATTAAGGGAGAAGCATACACACACACACATATACATACACACACACACACGCATACATATACACATATACATTCAAATTTACAAAACTGAAAAACCAGAGGTTACGGTTTGCATTACAAAATTAATTTTCAGTTTACAAAAAGATTATTTGCAGTGAGAAATTTCCAAATCAAGGTGCTATGTAGCACTGCCTATAAGTTGAACTGTTTGGCCACTAAAACTGAAAAAAAAATTAATGGCATAATTCCCAATGCATAGAAAAACACACTAGTGAATATAATTTTAACTTTTAATTTTGTCTACCCTATATTTTTCTTAAACATATAATGTTTGTACTACTAATCTGCTCTTGAGGGAGAGTTGACAACAAAGCAAATAAACATGTACCAAAAATCGTTAAAGAATCAGAAAGAGCTAATGTGTCACATTTGACAGCCTGCTCTTCTTTGAGGATTTTATGCTTGTGATTTTATATTGTACTTATATGGCATAGCCATACCTCCTGCTGGTAAAATTGTGCCTGGATCATATGATATTGCTGAATATGTCTCCTTATCATGTGTTTATGCTGGAAAGAGCATCAAGACCTCCAGGTACACTGCCATCTGAATGAGGCTGTGAACAACTGGCCTAACTCCCAACATGATTCTGTTTATACCATTTCAGTTATATACTTTTCAGGATCACATTTATTATGTAATACAGTATGTGAAAGAAAGCCTTTTCTTATTGTTAAAATCGTCGTTCTCTTAGTTATTTTCCCATTGCAAAGCAGTAGTGATGCAACTCAGGAAGGCCACATCCCTAAGAGATGTGGAGAGGAGTCGTGCAAGAGGACTCCTGCCCTGGGCTGCTGTGTGTCACCACCTCTGCTCTGCAGAGCAAGGACATCTCTCAGCAACAGAAGGGCAGTTAGTGGGAGGATCCCAGGCAGGCGAGGAGGGTGCTTGCTGGAAACAAAGCCAGACCTCTGCTCCTGGCTGTTGGCGGAGTGAATGGAATGTAAAGAGGATCCAGTGATGACTAAATGCAGCTTCTAGTTGGAAGTTAAAAAACGGAGCTTCACTTCTGTAGAGAGTCGACTTCAACCACCAATTGTGCATCAAGGACAATAGTCTAAGGAAATGGCTCAGGAGTGAAGAGTGGACCTTTAGTGAAAGGAGCAGACACCTCCAAGAGGTCAAAGGCAGCACATGGCAGGTGAATGCAGGGCTGGATAAAGCCCATCGTGATCTCCATCATGTGGATGGAGATGGGCTGTCCCTAGGAGCCGTAGTGCCCACTCTTCTTCCACTCCCATGGAGCCCTGTGCATGTTAGGCTCTGCCTCCCCTCCCACATGGGTGGATTACAAATCTGTCCTCATCTTTCATTCTATGCATCCCAGACCATTATGTCCAGAAAGATACTGGGTGGTTTGGATGGGCTTTTAGATGCCTTGACTTGATTAAGCCCATGGGTCCAAGCCCACATTCACCTCTAAGAACACCTGACAAAGCAGCCAGCCTACAAATGGAAATTGCCACAGGACAAACAGCACATGAAGCTGAGAGGATGCTAATAATGCAGGTTGGGTCAAAAGAGAAAGGAAGCTTTCCTAAGGAACATCAGCTTGAATTGACAAAAGATAAATGGACAAGTGTTTGGGGCAAGGTTCTGAAAGGAGAAGGGAGAGAGGCTGCCCCACTGTCATGCTTCCATGGATTTATACCCTCCCCTGATCAGTTAGGACAGCACTGCCAGGTCATGAGTAAACTATATTAGATTTGTGTTGGAGAAAATATTTGTCAAAGTCTTTAAAGTGTTCTATGCACATGTGCCAATTTCATCTCTGTTGCACCATTGTTGTGGTTATGACTGCTGTAATTCCTCACTTAGAATAAGGATGGCTCACATTTATTGAACACTTTCTATGTGCCACACACCATACTAACATCACGTACATTATTTCATCTAATTCTCACATCAGCCAACAAGGGAGACACTGCGATCTCTCTTTTACAGATAAGGAAGTTAAAAGTGAAAAGGTAAAGTAATTTGCACTAACTCAGAATGAGCAGTCCTGGGGAGCACAGTGGCCTGTAAGGGCCTTAGGGGCACCCTATTTTATAGCACAGCATAAGCGGTGCATATATAAATGCCCCCCAAATCACTGATATAAGCTTACATCGTGCTCGTGGAAGCTATTCACGAAAACAGGTGTTTAACACATTTTAGAAAGATTGCTATTCAAAATGATAAAAACAAACTAAATTTGGGTGCTCAAAGAAGTGAAGTTCAGTCAGCTGGAAAATAGAGTGGGGAACAGCTCATCCCTGATGATGCTGGATAAATGAAGTGTTACCATATTAATAATAGGAGGGAGAGCAGCACGAAGGCGATTAATAATATTAGTCAAGCCGCAATGGTTGGACGGACTGGGGCAGGAGAGAAAGGAGAATTAGGGGAACATGTGGGAAATTATCTGTCTATGAAATGTCCTCAGAGCTCCCACGCTTTCCCACCACCATCACCGATTGCTCAAATGTAATGATGTATCCAGGTAACATTTTTTTCTTACAACAAACACTTGGCTATTCTCTCATTTTGAATCCCCTGCTTCTGGGTTCCTCTGTACTTTGGCACTGGCAACATTAGAGAATATATATGTGCTGCAGCCCTTGTGCACAGTAGAAGGCTGTAGTGAAAGCAAATGGATTCTCCTCAGCTGGTATATTGATACCGTGCAGCAGAAAGCCAAGAAGAGCATGACCATGTTCCATACACAAATACGTTCTTTTAACGGACTTTTCCTCTTAAGGCAGCAAGTCTGCACTGGCAGGGAGAACAGAATGAATTTTCCTTTTAAGAAATGTGTAAGATGGTACTTGTTTTCTCCAGCCTCTCTTTTCGCCTTTTATTTTCTTCATTTCATAAAACACATGTAAAAGCATATCCTTTTTGCACATAATGGTATTGGCTAAGCCATCTTGCTGAACGGTGTTCCTCCCCAGGCTGCTACTTGGTTCTATCCGGTGCTGGAAATGGACCCCAGCCACAGAGATTCATGCCAACTCAGATTCTTATCACTCACATTAAAGGCACCATATTTCTGCCTGTATTCCTGTCTTACCACTTGACTATATTAGACTTGTGGATGTATGGTTGGACAGAAAAACAAATAATAAGATGCTACAGGTCAATAACTGCTTTCAAACCTAAGTTATAACTAAGAAAGCACAGGTTTGATTTTCCTGCTCCTACATAAGTTATCTTTGGGGTTGTGCAAAGTTGAGACTGATTGATGACACAGCACACCATGAATAAAGCTTTCAAAGTAGAAATGTAGCCACAAGTGTTTTGTTCAATTCACATATATATTAATAGGTACTTAGCATACATGTGATTGTCCCTAAGGACTACATAGGATCTAGCATCTCAACATTCTTCACTCTATACGTCCCAGACACCTACTATGTTCCGGGTGCCGAGCATTCAAAGATGAATAATAAAGAAAAAAAAAACCTGCAACCAAAGGGGCAGTGCCACGCAGTAAGGATTCATGAACACCATTTTAAAAACTGTTTCCACACTGTTCTAAGTTTCAAACTGAAAACTATCCCTTTCTCCCTCTACCCATGAATCAGTCAAGAACAAAAGGAAATATTTCTGAATTTTTTTTCTTTCTTTCCAAGCACCTTGGGAAGAGCCAGGCATGGAGCCAAAAAGGAGGGAGATGTTACCAAGAAAAAAAACCCCACCCTGTTTGGCTTTGATGGGGGGAAAAAAAAAGGAAAGAAGCAACTGCATCATGTATGGAGGCTTGAATGATGTATATAGGAAAAGAGTATTTTTATGGATAACTGCCATGGGCAAAACAGCAGATCTAATCAAAAGCACTACACACGTGGATGTTCCCCGCCTCTGGCAGAAGGGAACTCTACAACAGCTTGGTTTCTAAGATTTTTTTCAATTCAGCACAGGGTAGACAGCCTTACAATGCATAAAATATTCCTCACAACCTCCCTGTCCTCCAGGAAAAAAAAAAAGAGGACTCATCACTAAGACAAACCATTAATTCCAAATTAATTCCGAACTAATAAAATTCTCTTATCTCCATCACACAGGTGAGCTGTGGTGTGAATACCCATGCGGTTCCATACATATGAGCAGCCACAAATTGTCACTGCTATCCTCTCTCCCGTCCGAGGAGCACAGGAACGGAGTATTGGCTTTGGGAAACAAAAATGCCAAGATAAATTATCCCCTCATCTTCTCTCTACCCTCGCCGCCATTCCCCCGTTTTGTTTTCCATCAGAGGCTGATTATGCCTGGATTAACACACCCAAAGAATAAGCGGTAGCTAGGAGGCCCCCGCAGTTCTCGCCCTCTAGAGGGCGCTGTACACTCCAGACTCAGGAAGCCTAAGGAAGGTCACCTGCGCGGTGTCGTTCTTCATATCCAGTTTTTGGAAAGTCTAATAAGCAGTGAACAAGGCTGAACAGGCAGGAGTGGGAGAGGGAGCTGTGAGAGGAGGCAGGGCCTGGGCAGTGCAGAGGCCGAGGGAGGAGCGGTGCTCTCCTAGGGAGAGCTTCCGGTGGCAGAAGATGATTGTGCTAATTGGCTTCATGTTCTGCAGGGTACCTGGCATGCAGCAAGTGCACCATCACTATTAGTCATTGTTGTCGGATTATTTGGTCAAGGGAGAATTGGAAAATAGTTGAGTATGGATCTGTCTTAAAACATCCATTTGTGCGTCTAGTAAAGAAGTTTCCTGGTGGATTTGGTATCTTTTATCTGACCTTCCAATACCCGTAACTCTTCTCAGGCAGGGCTGTGTTTAATCGTACAGATTCTCCCGCTTTCTGTTTTTGTCTTGGTTTCTTTTCTATTGTTTTCCGTCACATAGGGCAGAACTGCAGCAGCCTCCTAGCTACTGCTTATTTCTTGGTAGAAATAAGGTTTGTGTGAAAAGTTAGTGAACCCCGCTTGGAAAAATAAAATATAAGTTAAGGCTAGGAAATCAGTTTCCAAAAATTGTGCTAAGACCCAACAGCCAGGATATTCCATAGATTTTTGCTCCAGTTTGAGCCCACTGCAGACTATGAGAACCAGCCCGGGCTGGTTCCACCTCCCCTTACAAAGGCGCTCTCAGCTTCGTGCTGCTTCATCTTCACCAATCCCTTAAGTCTCCAGTCCTATCCCTCTGGTCTGAATCTAGTTCCCTCAGACTCATTTGCTCCCCACTTTACTGAGACGCTCAAGGCCCTCCTACATGACTCTCCTTCAGTTCTTCTCTCTTCATCTTGACAGTATGCTATATGTCCCCTCTTTGGGTGTTTTCCTTCTCTTTTAGCAAAAGATGTTATTCCTCCTTTCCAAAGCTAACATCTCCTGCCTACTCAAACACCTTGAATCAACAATTATCCCCCCTTGCACTTTCTTCTGTTCTACTCTGCTTACAAACCTGTGGTATTCTCTCATCCTAATAAATGAAATAAATTATGAGTAAAAAAAAAATTTTTTTGTTAGTTTCTGTTTTATAACAAAGTGAATCAGTTATACATATACATATGTTCCCATATCTCTTCTGTCTTGCGTCTCCCTCCCTCCCATCCTCCCTATACCATCCCTCCCGGTGGTCCCAAAAACTGAGCTGATCTGATCTCCCTGTGCTATGCGGCTGCTTCCCACTAGCTATCTAACTTACGTGTGGTAGTGTATATATGTCCATGCCTCTCTCTCGCTTATGAGTAAAAAATTTTAACCCTTCCAGGGACTTCCCTGGTGGTGCAGTGGTTAAAAATTTGCCTGCCAATGCAAGGGACACGGGTTCCAGCCCTGGTACTGGAAGATCCCACATGCCGCGGAGCACCTAAGCCCGTGCACAACTACTGAAGCCCGCACGCGTAGAGCCCGTGCTACACAACAAGAGAAGCCACTGCAGTGAGAAGCCCACGCACCACAAGGAAGAGTAGCTCCCG
Source organism: Grampus griseus (assembly GCF_964374135.1). Lineage (NCBI taxonomy): Eukaryota > Metazoa > Chordata > Mammalia > Artiodactyla > Delphinidae > Grampus > Grampus griseus. Next base: position 78,233,071 of record NC_139007.1, read on the forward strand.
CTCGCTGCAACTAGAGAAAGACAGTGCGCAGCAGCGAAGACACAATGTAGCCAAAAATAGATATAAATAGATTTTTTTTTAATCCTTTTACCCATGCACCTGTCTGTAACAAGGTTTACACAACTTGTAGCCAGAAGAGCCGCCTGGACCCTTGTTAATTATGCAGATTCCCAGGCACTTACCCCTAGATATCAACCCAGCAGGTCTGAGACAGGCATGGGAAGCTGTGTGATTGGGCAGGTTTGGGAAACACCTTCTGGCTCTCCCTTCTGTGTCCGCAGGCACTGAAACGTGCGACTACAGCTGTTACCTGCTTCTTCACCTCCTGCTCACTCTTAAGCATATTGTAAAGCTCCCACCCTAACAGTAGCTTTCCTGTGGGAATTTTGTAATGTGACAACATAGCCAAGTTGAACCACAAGTCCCCAAATTTCCTAACCTTCATGGTGCCAGGTGACGGCCGCTCGGAGAGATCTGCATGAAATTTGTGAGTTGGGAGTGAAGCCACAGGCTGATGTGCTGATGGCGGTCTGCGGGGGCCCAGAGCCTGCTGGCTCAATGTGTTGGCACGAGGTGCGCTTGGGCCCAGAGCTTCTCCTCCTGTGGGATCCGCTTCAGCTTTTCTGAGTCCTGGGTGTACAGGTCCATGGCAAAGGACAGTAGTTTCTACAGGTCACCTGTATCATTCTTCAGGGTTGGAGGTAGTAAGAGACAGATGCAGGTTGCAGTTTGTCCTTGTGGATTTAGTTTGTCCTCACTTCCCCCTGCTCATATCCAATTTTTCTTCTCAACTTCTGGCCCCCACCAATAATGGCCCTGTCGCCAGTGGCAAAAAGGAGTCTGGTAGCCTGTGATGTGCCATGGCAAAATAGTCACTAATTTGTCGCCTGTAACAATTGTCTAATCAGGTATCTAGAAAATAAGACTTTGCGTGATCAAGTAGGTGCTGCTATAATTTTGGTGCAAATAAAGAGTATAATGGAGTTGGTTGCTTTAAGACTGCTGGAGAACTTAGCAAAGGAAAATGGTAAATTTGGGGACTCTAATTCCAAGTTTTAGGCCTGTGGAAGGGACGACAAAGCTTCTAGGACTGCCCAAAAGGAGCTCTTGTCTCCTGTAGCCAAGATTTCTGCAAAAAACAAACAAACAGAAAAACCCCGAAGTCCAGTCCTAAGAATTGCTGAATGATAAAGAAAATGGAATTCACAAAACTTGCAGGATCTCTTATGTGAAAATCATAAAATCTCTTAGTTTTAATTATGTTAAATTTAAAGTTAATAATGTTAAATTTAAATTATGTGTGTGTTACCACAATAAAAATTTTTTGTAAAAAGAACTACTTAATCAAATGGGTCCCTCTTCAAACTGTGATTCTCAAACTTTTTGAATTGGAGGAACCTTTTTAACTTTATGAATTTCACCCCTCATTTTCCTGCCAACACACACATAGAAACACATGATGGTGATTGTACTTTTAGTGTCTTTTGAAGAGGAAAATAAATAGGAAAGGTAATATAAAAAAGAAAAGAAAATACTATCAGGGCATTTATTGGGACCCTGAAAAGTTGAGACAGTTTCTGCCAAACCTTATTTGTCAGTGGAAGCAGCCCTTCCTTCTTGTCTGAGTTTTCTCTTTCTGAGCTCTTGCTGTGCCTGAGGAGGCTGCGATGGTCTCCACTGAGGCAGTCGCCTCACAGCGGATTGCTCATTCTCTCCAGGACCTACCCACATGCCTTTCATTGCTTCTTGACCAGACTCAAGTCCTGACCAGCCTCCACAGCTAAGTACCAAGTGTGACCCATTAGGAGGTGCCATACACACCAAAAGAACTGAAAGAGTTTGTAAACTTATATCAACATTCCTGGGAAATGTGTTTAGGAATGAATCCTACAGGTACTGGATCAGGGTAGAAGGAAGCCACTGGATTGGGCCAAATCTGTTAATATGTGTGCACTGAGCAGAGATTCTGGATTCAGTGTATTAATTCAAGCAGCTGGAAGTGGCTCTAAAAGTTTGTGTCATTGGTTTCCTGAAACGTAGAAACAAATGCCTGAATGGAGTTGAAATGCCTGAACTATTAAACTTTAAAAGAAGACATCAGGAGACTACAGGGGATCAGAATTGTAGAGGAGATGTATTTCGTAAGACCTGTTCTCCCACTCCCTAACTGTGCTTGCTGGGAAGGTTCTGGGCCCACCCTTCACCAAGGCTGTGAGAAATGAATTTCTGAGGAACGCCCAGGCAGCCTTGAAGAGCTCTGTGGTGGTTCTCTGCAGGCCAGGAATGACAATGGGAACTGCTGCCATCAAACTACCGAATTCATTGGGGTTAAGGGGTCCCAGGTGACAAAAGGGCCTTAATCACAGAGACAAGATTGGACAGGTTGCCATAATGGGCAAGAGAGCCAAAGCAGTAATCAGAATAGTTGAATCATCAAAATCTTTGGTGTTGACTAATTGATCTTGGTATCCCTGGAACTGAAGTAGATGTATGACCTACTGGATCTCATGACAAGTCTGACTTGTATCATCATTTGAGCAGGTTCACCAGCCCATAGCCCCTTGAATGAGGGTCAGCTGGTTTCCCCTTGAGAAATATCCCAGCTACAGTAGCTAATGATTAACTGATACATCTCCCAAAAGTCTGCCATGACTCCTAATTGTCAAAATTCTTGACTATGGACTACGGCCCTTAACACCATGGACCACCTACCCTTGAAACTTCCAATTCTTGATATCCCTGGCACCATACGTTTCTGCTCCTTCTGCTGAAACTCTATCCCAGGTTGTCCTTTCTAGTCTCTAAATATGAGCATCCCTATGTTTCTATCCTGGTCCTTCTTTTCATTTTCCTAAACCACTTACTTCATTAGTTCCAAATATTTGTATCTCCTCTACATAGAGACTCCAAACTTGCCTTTCTGGTCCCAATTTTTTCTTCTGTGCATCACCCCTGCTTTTCAGTTAGCTAAACACCAAACATCTGGATATACCATTGCCACCTCAAAATCATTCCGTATCTGCTATGGACTGAATGTTTTTGTCCCCCCAAAGTTCATGTGTTGAAGTCCTGACCCGCAATGTGGTGATTTTAGGAGGTAGGGCCTCAGGAGGTAATTAGCTCATTTGGGCAGAGCCTTCATGAATGGGATTAGTGCCCTTATAACAAGGGCCCCAAAGAGCTCTGCTGCCTTCTTTCCACCATGTGAGGCTACAACAAGGAGCTGGCATTCAGCAATGGGGAAGGGGGCTTTCACCAGATCCCGACCATGCTGGCACCCTAATCTTGGACTTCCAGATTCCAGAACTATGAGAATTAAATCTCTGTTGTTTATAAACCACCTAGCCCATGGTATTTTGTTATAGCAGCCCAAAGTGACCAAGGCAATATCATTTTTCCTCCTGTTGCCCTATCAGTAATACCATGATCTTCCCAGTCAGTCAGACTTGGAACATTAGGCACCCTTGGTCCCACCTTCTTCTTCCCCTCCCACATCTAATCAGTGACAAAACACTAGAAATTTTAGTTCAGTCTCAACTTTCTATTACTAGAAACACAACCCAAGCTCAAATCCATGTTGTCACTGGAGAAAATATAGCAGCCTTCCACTTCCATTCTCTCTCCCAACCATCCAGCCTACTCTTCTTAATGTACGTGCTGTTTCAGTGTGTGCAGTTTCACTGTTCGAACACCCCCCATGATTCCTACTTGCCTACAAAATAAAGTGCAAGCTTCGGAATTTAATATTTTTGCCTTTTATTATCAGGCCCTCAGCCTACATTTTTCACATGACATTTGCAGGGCTTCTACATAACCAATATTCCAACCAAACACTACCACTCCCTGAATAGGACCTGCACTTTCCCACCTCTACATCTTCATTCACAGCATTCCCTCTGTCTGCCATGCCTGCCTCATCTCCACCTGTTCACTTATTCCACAGATATTGCTGAACATCTCTCATGTGTAAGGCCTTGTGCATATCAGGGCATTACACTTCCCTTGTGTTGCTTAGAATCTAGCCTGTTGAAATCCTATGAATCCTACAAGCCTATTCCATATTGCCACCACCTCCGTCAACTCCTCCTTGGTCTCCTAGCCAGAGGTGACCACCTGACCATTGCACTGTTCACCTCACGCATGGTATTTATCAACGCCAGATGCTAACTATTCATTCCTTACGGCCTTTGTAATTGCTGTTCGTCCTTCCCCTTGTGCTCTTCCCAGACTCCTTATAGTCATATCCTGTACTTCCTTCAATCTCTGCTCAAATTTCACACCCTCAGAAAGTGTTCTCTAGCCACCCTACCCAAAATATCCTCCCTACTTCAGTTTTCTTTCTTGAAATTATCAGTACTTTAAGAGAGAGAGAGCATGTGTGTGTGTGTGTAATTTGTTTGTGTATTGTACATGTATGTCTCCCCCAGTGAGCTATACGTTCTATAAAAACAGGGATATTGTATCCTACAATTGTCCTTTCAAAACAACGATTACCTTTCCCTAATCATCCCTCTTAACTTCACAAAGAACACACAACTACAGAATTGTAGTTTATATGTTCTTTGGGCTGGATCAAATTCTTAGATGAGACTTCCTTTCCCCAATAATTATATCCACAATCAGAAAGGGAGACATTCATGAATTTATTCCCTCCTGTCCAGCTCATTACTTTTGGGTTTTTTCCTGGTTATATCTAAAACAACCACTGCCTTCTCCCTAAGCTTAGCAGAGTATAAAGTAAGAACTTGATAAACGTCTCTTGCATGAATCCCCCTCCCCAAGAAACAACCTCTTGTATATCTTCTCCACTGCTCTGTATCCTCCAGGTGGTCTGAAATATTGATGGGGCTAACCACTGACCACAGTTCTCTCTTGGGGCAGCTGCCTTCAACGGGGACTCCCACAGTCCCTTCCCACAGCACAGCCAAGGGACCCGGGAGCTGCAAAAGCAGAGAACCCTAGAAGCAGGAACAAAGATGCTCAGCGCCACATCTGCCTGGCTTCAAGTCAGAGCCATCCCTTGGTGTCTCATTAGCTCTGGAAGGAAAAAACATTGGAAAGGGGCCTCTGCCACCTCCTTTGGTTCTCCAGGGCCTTTATCCTTTAATTTTGTGTGCCACTTGGAGTCAGTATTTTTTTAACCATCACTGACTGGGTAAGGGGTCTCTGTAGGAGCTTCAGTTGTCCTAGGGAGCAGTGATAGCTCGTTCTTCCACGATGCATCTGTCATAGAACAGTGGATTGGTAGCAAAGGTGTTTTGTCCATTCCTTTTCCCTGGTGTGATTGTGAGCACCAGCAGAAAAAGGAAGCCTTGACTTTTTTAATGCAATGGTATGGCCCCTACTGAAAGACCAAACTCAGAAAAGCCCCTCATGCAGAGGAAGAAGCACCCCCAGCCTGACACTATTGGGACACCCAGAGCAGAGCATGTCAAGACAATGGGCTCTGCCACTCAGGCTTTCCACGAAACAGCAAAGCCAGGACAGTTCCTTTCCGTGACCCTGCAACGTCAATCATTTTCAACCCCTTTATTCGTGGTTCATCAGAAAGCGCTTTGTTACGTATTTGTGGTCTCCATGGAGTGTGGGTTTCCATGGTACACACCTCTGTAGCCTTCATCACCAGTCTTCATCATCCAGATAAGTTCCCTCCACTTCTCTAAGATTTGGGTCATATCTATGACTTAATTACCTAACCTCAATTCATTTAATTCACTACAGAATCAGGCCAACTGAAAACTGTCAACCCAGAGAAATTTTCTGCAGCTCCTCTGATGAATTTCTAAAGGGAATAACAGCCTGTCACTTTTAGACAAGTTGCCTGATTTCTTTGGGCCTGTATTCCCTCATGAATAAAATGAGGCAGGTGACTCTGATGCTGGCTGCATATTAGAATCATCTGGGGAACTTGCAAACCAACCATGGGGCCTAGGCCTCTCCTTCCCAGACCAATTAAGTTAGAATCTGCAGGGAGGGATGGAGGCCTAAGCCCCAGTATTTTTTAAAAGCTCCCCAGGGGAGCTTTTAACATGCAGTCAACATTGGGGAACATGCAGTCAACATTGGGGAACAACCACCAGATTGGATGATCCCTCGGAACGCTTCAGCGCCAACCTCACTTCACTCTGCAAGGCCCCATGATGTGCCATAAGCAGCTGTTTGGGTGACTGGGTGTGAGAACCACGTCTAACAATGGCTCGCTCTGGAGTGAAAAGAAACCACAAGATTACTTACCCATACAGTGATGTCTGATAGTCCAAAGTAAAATGCTCAGTTATGATCGAAACGGCCACAGAGGCTTAATGTGTCCGTGGGGAAGAAGGGCCCTAAGTCTTTAGGATTTTCCCTGGACCTTCATCTTGCCAAGCAATGCCCAGAAGAGACAGTCATGGACCCACCATGTAAGGCAGCCCTGCCTCTCATAGGTCACCTCACACCCTCACTGCAAAGCCACCCTAAGTCCCACCTCTCCTTATCTGCTCCCTCGCTGGTCTGTCTTATTCATTCATCCAACAAATATCTACTCTGTGCCAACTCACAAATCAGGCACTGTTCTGGGCCCTAGGGATATATTCGTAAAGAGAGCAGACAAGAAATAAAGGAGGGCTGGGTGAGGGTGAGGAGACGTGCCAGGGAAAGCAGGAGGGAGTTAGGGTGAAATAAAAGGTGGTCAGGCTAGGCGTCATTGACAAGGTGAAATCTGCGGAAAAATGTGAAAGATGTAAACTACCCGATGAAAAAATGGGCAGAAGACCTAAATAGACATTTCTCCAAAGAAGATATAGAGGCGGCCAATAGGCACATGAAAAGATGCTCAATATTGCTAATTATTAGAGAAATGCAAATCAAACTACAATGAGGTATCACCGCACACCAGTTAGAATGACCATCATTAAAAAGTCTACAGATAACAAATGCTGAGAGGGTGTGGAGAAAAGAGAACCCTCCTACACTGTTGGTGGAAATGTAAACTGGTGCAGCCACTATGGAAAACAGTATGGATGTTCCTTAAACACTAAAAATAGAGTTGCTATATGATCCAGCAATCCCACTCCTGGGCATGTATCCAGAGAAAATTCTAATTCAAAAAGAAACATGCACCCCAGTGTTCATAGCAACACTATTTACAATAGCCAAAACGTAGAAGCAACCTCAATGTCCATCAACAGATAAATGGATAAAGAAGATATCATATATATATACACAATGGAATAATAGCCATAAAAAAAAATGCCATTTTCAGCAACATGGACGGACCTAGAGATTATCATATTAAGTAAGTCAGAGAAAGATAAATCTAATATGATATCACTTATATGTGGAATTTTTTTAATGATACAAATGAACTTATTTACAGAACAGAAATAGAGTCACACATATAGAAAACAAACTTATGGTTACCAAAGGGGACAGTGGGGCATGGTGGGGGGAGAGATAAATTAGTAGTTTGGGATTAACATAGACACAGTACTATATATAAAATAGATAAACAACAAGGACCTACTGTGTAGCACAGGGAACTCTATTCAATATCTTGTAATAACCTATGATGGAGAAAAATCTGAAAAAGAATATATATATAAACAATCACTTTGCTGTACACCTGAAACTAGCACAACATTGTAAATTAATTATACTTCAATTTTTTTATTGGTTATACATAAAACTAAAAAAAAACTCAAAAGATGTCACCTTTCCTCTTGACTCTGTTCTACAGCTCTGTTCCACACAGAATTATATATGGCGTCATAATGTGGTTATTCCATATGTTAGTCGTTTCCTCCACTAAATTTTCTGAATTTTCCTTCTCAGGACAGACCATGTAGTAGGCACTGTGGAAAAAAGCAGAGATAAGGTAAAAGGAGTGTCTTCTCTTATTATCTGTAATACAGTCCACTTCTCTCTCATGCACACACCCTAAAGTTTCTCAGTTCCACTTTTAGGTCAAATGGGCTTAAGTGTATAAAATCATAGTATTTTAGAATAGAAAGAGCCCTTACAAATCATCCAATCCAAATCTCCTATTTTACAGGCAATAAGTCTGTGGCCTCAAAGTCAGGGGTTCTCCCAAGTGAGCGAGTGGCAAACGTTCCCCCAAAGGTCACACTGCAGCTGAATGAGCTGTCACTGCCACTTAGGAGCACCAGGCAGGCCACCTGTGCCCCTTCAGTGACTACTTAAACACCTACCTACAGGGCCACTCGGATCCAGGGGCAACACAAATGATCTCCCATACTCCCCTGTGCTCTCCACAGCACCACAGCTCCCTCCAATTCCCTTTGATTCCAGAAATTTGTCCAAATCAATTTATAGAGCAGAGTTTTTCAATGTGCTGTGTAATGAACCTCCCTGCCCCTTGGCTTCTCTCTCAAAGAAGACATGGAGTACCAATCACCTTAAATGAGCAGTGAATTTATGATAAAACTGAAACCTGTCATAGTCTTTCCAACCTTCGTTAACCCATGCTCTCTCTGATAAGCACAAAGTCACATACTCCTTCAGTGGTCATTAAAGTTGCAAAATAAACCATGGCTAAACACAAAACAGTAATTTTGTAAATGAGTTTTTTATCTTGAAAGATGCTTTAACTTAAAAATCATGTAAATATTAATGACACTGACTCTGCTTGCCTACTTGTTCCCTAGCTTGTGTAGGAGGAAAAAGTCAGATTTTTTTTTTCATTTTCCAAATATAAAATACCATAATATTGACAGTGCTTTTCCAAAACTACATAGAGTCTTATTATTCTGTGTTAACAGGAGACGGCAAAGCTGTACTTTAAACTATGATGACCTAAGAGTTAAATGATGCCAGAAAACATATCAGTTTTTGGAATGAGCACACAGCTTGGAACCAGGCACCATGTTTTTTAATTCAGATAATAGGATTGCTTGGCAGGAACAGCTTTGCCAAATCTACCTGATTTGACTCTACAATCACAAGCTCTGAAACCTCAACCTAATTCCCAAAATTAGCGAGATCTTGAGGTCTGTCCTCAGCATCATCTGTGACCTGAGTGGAATAAAGATGAATGGAAACTGAGGACCATGTGTGTAGCCTCAAAAAAGAAAAGGTTTATGTGCCTGCACTCTGCCAGAGGCTTATAATAGAACCTCAAATAATAGCCAAGCAGGGAAATAGGCAGAGGCCTGCAGTTTCATCCCCTGGAGGAAGAAATCATAATATTGTCAAGTAGTGAGAAAAATAAAAAATTGAAAATGTTAACCAACAAGAAGGTTGGGCTGAACAGCAGACTGTATTACACTTGGTTGTCCTTTGTATTCAAAGATAATGTGCCTGACAGTGATTGTTCTCTGAGTCTTAGAATGTGGCTAAATACCAATGGGAAACTCAGGAGTCTTTTCCATGCTCCATAAATTTTTCCATGATTTGCTGCTGCCTTGTCACTGTTTGTTGCTTTGCCACTGTTTGTCCAAGGGGAAGGAGCTCTTGCCTTCCTGTCCACAGTAGGATGAGGGGCTCATGGCTGTGGTTTAGTAGAAGTTGATGCTACAGAGACTAGCTTGGGGAGCAACTCTTGCTGTAGGAGGAACATAACTCCCCACCCCGCCCCCATAACCCAGGAAACAGTGGACTATGATAGTGATGGTAAAACGGATTGAGTAGAAAGCATGGGCCAAGCATCCAGTCCCACAGCCCTGCCCAAATGAAATGCCTGTGCTTCAGAGAAGAGAGCCACCTCTAGCACAGCTGCCATTGTCAAGCACCTATACTAGATTTACATACCTTATTACCTGATTTAATTCTCACAACAGCCATGTCACATGAGGATTATAATCTTCATTTACAAAGGAGACTGAGGTCCAGAACAATTAAGGTATTTGTCAAAGATCAAAAGTTAGTAAGGAAGAATTCCAGTTTCCAGTCCAGCATATAAGTAACTTAAAGTCACCAGTCTGTTCTGACAATTAAAAAGCTAAAATGAAAAATCAACACCTCTTCTAAGAAATGAGGTTACACAGCAAACTGTTGCCCCCCAAATTGGTGAGACACACAAGCAAATACCAAGACTCACAACTTACAGCAGCAAACACCCGTGAGCAAAAACCTCCATGAAAACCAGAGCCAGGACAGGAAAATCTGAGCTGTAATTGAGGAAATGCTGGAAACTCAGTGTGGACAAATCTCAAAGTTAAAAACTCCAATAGGACCCAGTCATAAGGGTGAACATTTCTGAGTTTTACTTCCAGGAGCTGAACTAGATCCTCGTGATGAATATCAAAGACAAATCCCCTTGTGCTTCCAGCAGCAAGAAGAGAAAGAACCATTTTGAAATACACCAGAGCATTCTATTCTTAACAAGACCTGCTCTCAGGAGACTCTATTTTACCAGCACCGAAACCACTTGGGGGAAGGGAAATAGCCAACTCCAGCCTCCTATAGACATCCTGTCCCACTTAAGGGGGAAGAAAAAAACCTGAGGTGTACTAGTGAAGTTCATGGGCCAGGGACAAAGATTCACCAAAAAACTGAGACCTAATCATAGGACTATAGAATTCTTCTGTCCCCCCCACATTACTAAGTGCCTATTTACCACAGTCCTTTATCCCAGTACATCATGTCCACCTTTCAACAAAAAACTACAAGGCACACTGAAAGGCAAAAGCACAGACTGAAGAGATTGAACAAGCATCAGACCCAGAGTCTGATATTATAAGAATGTTGGAATTATCAGACCAGGAGTTTTTTACAACTGTGATTAATATGCTAAGGGATTAAACATAAAATGTAGACAACATGAAAGGACAGATAGATAATGTAAGCAGAGAAATGGAAATTCTAAGAAAGAATCAAAAAGAAATGCTAGAGATCAAAAACACTGTAACAGAAATGAAGAATGCCGTTGATGGGCTCATTACTGGACTGCACACAGCTGAGCTTGAGGGTATGACAAGAGAAACTGAAAAGCAAAGAGAAAGAAATGAATAAAAACAGAACAGAATATCGAAAAACCATGGGACAACTACAGAAGGTATAATATATGCATAATGGGAACATCAGAAGGAGAAAGAGAAAGAAACAGAAGCAATATTTGAAGCAATAATGACTGAAAATTTCCCCAAACTAACGTCAGACGCCAAAACACAGATCCAAGAATCTCAACGACACCTAGCAGAATAAATGGAAACACACACACACCCCAAAACAAAAAACCGACACCTAGGTATATCATATTCAAAGTTGGGAAAAATCAAAGAAAAAGAAAAACTTAGAATGAAGCCCAAGGAAGAAAACACCAGAGGAGTAAAGATAAGAATTACATCTGACTTCTCAGAAACGAGGCAAGCAAGAAGGAAGTGAAGTGAAATATTTAAAGTGTTAAGAAAAAAATCCTACCACCTAGATTCTATTATCTGTGAATTTTTTCTTTAAAAGTGAAGGAGAAATACTTTCTCAAATAAAAATTGAGGAAATTTGTTGTCAGTAGACCCACCTTGCAAGAAATGTTTTTAAAAGTTTGTCGAAGAGAAGGAAAATGATGTAGGTCAGAAATTCAGATCTATATAAAGAAAGGAAGAGCACTGGAGAATGAATGAGTAAAGGTAAAACGAAAACTTTTCTTTTTATTATTCGTAATCTGACAACAGTTTGTTCAAAATAACAGAAACAGTGTGCTAGATTACGTGTGCTTATGAATAAATGAAATAAGTGACAGCAATGATATAAGAGATGGGAGGGAGCATTTAGGAATATTTTGTTATTATGAGGTACTTGCACTACTCATGAAACAGTATAGTGTTATTTGAAAGTGACTTGGATTAGTGGTAACTGTATGTAACAAGCTTTAGAGAAACCACTAAAAAAAAGTTCTTTATAAAAGAAGTATAATTGCTATGCTTAGAAAGAAGCAAAAATGGGACCATATAAAATGCTCAATTAAAACCACAGAAGACAAAAATTGTGGAAGTCAAATAAAGAAACAAAAGAACAAGGGGAAAAAATAGATGATAGTAACAAATATGGCAGATAAAAAACCAACTATATCAATAATCACTTTAAATGTCAATGGTATGTATACCAATTAAAAGACAGAGATTGTCAGAATGGATCAAAAAACAAGACCCAAATATATCTTGTATACAAAAAACCCACTTTAAATATAAAGACACATGTAGTATAAGAGTAAATGAATGGGGAAAGGTATACCATGCCAACACCAATAGAAGGAAAATAGAAGCTATATTAATTTCAAACAGAGCAGACTTCAGAGCAAGGAAAGTTATCAGGGATAAAGAAGAGCATCACATGCAAATCAAAACTACAATGAGGTATCACCTCACACCAGTCAAAATGGCCATCATCAAAAAGTCTACAAATAATATATGCTGGAGAGGGTGTGGAGAAAAGGGAACCGTCCTACACTGTTGGTGGGAATGTAAATTGGTGCAGCCACTATGGAAAACAGTATGGAGATTCCTTAAACACTAAAAATAGAGTTGCCATATGATCCAGCAATCCGACTCCTGGGGATATATCCAGAGAAAACTCTAATTCGAAAAGAAACATGCACCCCAAAGTTTATAGCAACACTATTTACAATAGCCAAGACATAGAAACAGCCTAAATGTCCATCGACAGATGAATAGATAAAGATGTGATGTATATATATACAATGGAATATTACTCGGCCATAAAAAATAATGAAACATTGACATTTGCAACAACATGGATGAACCTAGAGATGATCATACTAAGTGAAGTAAGTCAGGCAAAGAAAGACAAATATTATATCACTTACATGTGGAATCTAAAAAAAAAAAAGTCAACGTATTTTCAAAACAGAAACAGACTCACAGATGTAGAAAACCAACTTATAGTTACCAAGGGGAACGGGGAGAAGGAGGGATAAATTAGAAGTATGGGAGTAATAGATACACACCACTATATATAACATAGGATTTACTGTAGAGCACATGGAACTATATTCAAAATCTTGTAATAACCTATAATGGAAAGGAATCTGAAGATGTACACATGAAACTAACACAATATTATAAATCAACTATAGTTAAATAAAGAAAAAGAAGAGCATTACTTGATGATAAAGGAGTCAATTTTCCAAGAAGACATAAGAATCCTTAATGTGTATGTATCTAACAACAGAGCATCAAAATACATGAGGCAGGACTTCCTTGGTGGTGCAGTGGTTAAGAACCTGCCTGCCAATATCGGGGACACAGATTCCAGCTCTGATCCGGGAAGATCCCACATGCTACAGAGCAACTAAGCCCATGTGCCACAACTACTGAGCCTGTGCTCTAGAGCCCACGAGCCACAAATACTGAGCCCACGTGCCACACTACTGAAGCCTGCGTGCCTAGAGCCCATGCTCCACAACAAGAGAAGCCACCACAATGAGAAGCCCATGCACCGTAACGAAGAGTAGCCCCCACTCACCACAACTAGAGAAAGCCCACGCACGGCAACAAAGACCCAATGCAGCCAAAAATAAATAAAAAATAAAAATAACTTAAAAAAAATATGTGAGGCAAAAACTGATAGAATTGCAAAGAGAAACAGATGAATTCACTATTATATCTGGAGACATTACCACCTCTTTATCAGAAATACACTGATCCAGCAGGCAGAAAATAAGGACATAGTTGAACTCCACAGCACCTTCAATCAACTGGGTATAATTGACACTATAGACTACTTAATCATTCAACAGCAGATTGCATGTTCTGCTCAAGCTTACGTGTAACATTTACCAGACAGACCACATACTGGGCCATAAAACACACCGTAGCAAATTTAGAAGAAGAAAAACCATACAGTGTATGCTCTGAGACCACATGCAATTAAACTAGAAGTCAATTTTTTAAAAGATAGGTGGAAAAATCCAAAATGCATGAAGATTAAGCAACATGACGAAACAACACATGCATCAAAAAAGAAATGTCAAGAGAAATTTTAAAATATTCTGAACTAAGTGAAAATGAAAATATAACATCAAAATGTGTGGGATGCAGTGAAAGCAGAGCTTAGAGGGAAATTTATAGCACTGATTGAACTCATCAGACACTAAGATCTAAAATCAACAATCCGAGACTTCCCTGGTGGCGCAGTGCTTAAGAATCCACCTGCCAATGCAGGGGACACGGGTTTGAGCCCTGGTCCGGAAAGATCCCACATGCTGCGGAGCACCTATGTCCATGCGCCACAACTACTGAGCCTGCATGCTAGAGCCCATGAGCCACAACTGCTGAGCCCACATGCCACAACTGCCGAAGCCCACATGCCTAGAGCCCATGCTCCGCAACAAGAGAAGCCACCACAGTGAGAAGCCTGCGCACCACAACGAAGAGTAGCCCCCGCTTGCCACAACTAGAGAAAGCCTGTACACAGCAATGAAGACCCAATGCAGCCAAAAATTAATTAAAATCAATAATCTAAGCTTCACCCTTAGTAAACTAGAAAAAAAAAAGCTAAATCCGAAGTAAACAGGAGGAAAAAAAATAAGAATTAGAGCAGAAATCAATGAAACTGAAAACAGGAAATCAATAGAAAAAAATCAACAAAGCAAAGGTGGTTCTTGGAAAAGATAAAAAAATTGATAATCTTCTAGCCAGGCTAACTAAGAAAAAAAGAGAAACAGGAAACACAAATTACTAAATGAAAGGGAACATCACTACAGATTCCATGGACATTAAAAGGATAATGGAGGATTATTATGAACAACTCTATGCCCACAAATTTGATAACCTAGATGAAATGACCAACTCCTTGAAAGACACAATCTGCGAAAATTCACATAACAAGAAATAAACAATCTGTACAGACCTATATCTATTAAAGAAATTAAATCAATAATTAAGAACCTTCCAAAACAGAAAGCACCAGGCTGGAATGGGTTCACCAGTGAATTCTACCAAACATTGAATATACCAATCCTCAAAGTCTCAAAGCATAGATAATACTTCCTAATTCGTTCTATGAATCCAGCATTACCCTAATACCAAAACCAGGCAAGGACATTACAAGAAAACTACAGACCAGTATCTTTCATAAACATAGATGCAAAAATCATCAACAAAGTATTAGCAAATCTAATCTAACTGTATAAAAAGCACAACTGGGCTTTCCTGGTGGCGCAGTGGTTGAGAGTCCGCCTGCCGGTGCAGGGGACACGGGATCGTGCCCCAGTCCGGGAAGATCCCACATGCTGCGGAGCGGCTGGGCCCGTGAGCCACGGGCGCTGAGCCTGCGCGTCCAGAGCCTGTGCTCCACAACGGGAGAGGCCACAACAGTGAGAGGCCCGCGTACCACCAAAAAAAAAAAAGCACAACCAAGTGGAATTAATCCTAAGTATGCAGTCAATTGAAAATCAATTAATATAATTCACATCAACTGGCTAAAAAAGAAAAACCACATGATCATATTAATAAGTGTAGGAAAAGCACTTGACAAAATCCAACACCTATTTATGAAAAAAACTCTCCGTAAGCCAAGAATAGAGGGGAACTTCCTCACCTTGATAAAAATACCTACCAAAAAAATATATACAGCTAACATCATACTTAATGGTGAGAAAGTCAAAGATTTCCAACAAATACCAAAATAAGGTTAGGATGTCCCCTCTCACCACTGCTTGTCAACATCATACTGGAAATACTAGCTAATGCAATGAGGCAAGGAAAGAAATAAAAGGTATACAAACAGAGAATGAAGAATTAAAGCCGACCTTGTTCACAGATGACATGATCATCTATGTAGAAAATCCTAAAGAATCAACAAAAAAATTCCTTGGACTAATAAGCGATTATAGCAATGTTGCAAAATATAAGGTCAATACACAAAAACCAATCACTTTTGTATATACCAATAATGAACAAGTGAAATTTAAAATTAAAAACATAATACCACTTATATTAGCACCCCTCAAAACTGAAATACTTAGGTATAAGTCTAACAAAATATGTATAAGATTTATATGAGGAAAACTGCAAAAACTGATGAATTAAAGAGGAGCTAAATAAATGGAGAGATATTCATGTTCATGAGGAAGACCATATTGTCAGGACAGTTCTTCCCAACTTGATCTATAGATTCAAGGCAATCTAGAATCTGGCAGTTTATCTTGTGACAAATTCATTCTAAAATTTATATATAGAGGTGAAAGATCCAAAATAGCCAACAAAATATTGAAAGAGAAGAACAAAGTTAAAGGACTGACACTATCTGACTTCAATACTTACAGTAATCAAGACTGTGATATTGGCCAAAGAAGAGACAAATAGATTGATGGAACAGAAGGGAGAGTGCAGAAATTAACCCACATAAATATAGTCAACTAATCTTTGACAAAAAAGCAAAGACAATGCAACGGAGCAAAGATAGTTATTTCAACAAATGGTGCTGGAAAAACTCGGTATCCACATGCAAAAAAAAAAAAAACGAATCTAGACACAAACTTTACACCCTTCACAGAAGTTAACTCAAAATGGAGCACAGATCTAAATGTAAAATGAAAAATTATAAAACTATTAGAAGTCAACAGAAGAGAAGACCTTGGGCATGGCAATAATTTTTTGGATGTAACACCGAAGGCAGGATCCAGGAAAGAAATAATTGATAAGCTGAACTTCGTTAAATTAAAAATTTCCACTCTGTAACAGACAATGTCAAGAGAAGGAAAAGACAGGCCAAAGTCTGGGAGAAAATGTTTGCAAAAGACACATATGATAGAAGGACTGATTCAAAATAAAGAACTCTTGAAATTCAACAAGAAGAAAATGAACAACCCAATTTAAAAATGGGCAAAAGGCCTGAACAGATACCTCACCAAATAAGATACAGATGCCAAGGAAGGATATGAAAGATGGTCCGCATCATGTGTCATCAGGAAAATGTAAATTAAAACAAATATGAGATACTGCTACACACCTATTAGAATGGCTAAAATCCAAAACACTGACAACACCAAATTCTGGCAAGAATGTAGAGCCCATGTTGGTGGGAATGCAAGATGGTACAGTCACTTTGGAAGACAGTTTGTCAGTTTCTAACAAAACTAAACATAGTCTTACCCTGTCTTCTAATAATAATCTAATAATAATGCTCCTTGCTGTTTACCCAAATGAACTGAACACTTATATTCTCACAAAACCTACATACAGATAGTTATAGCAGCTTTATACACATTGCCAAAACTTGGAAATAACCAAGATGTCCTTTAGTAAGTGAATGGGTAAATAAACTGTGGTACATCTGACAATGGAATATTATTCAGCACTAAAAAGAAATAAGCCATCTAGCTATGAAAAGAAATGCACATTAATAAATTAAGAAACAATCTGAAGAATTTATATAACTGTGATTCCAACTATATAACATTCTGGAAAAACAAAACTGTGGAGAGAGTAAAAAGATTAGTGGTTGCCAGAGGAGTGGTATTGGGGAGGAAAAGTTGAACAGGTGGTATGGAACACAAAAGATTTTTAGGGCAGCGAAACTATATCATACTGGTGGATATGTATAATTATTCATTCGTCAAAACCCATAGAATGTAAAATACCAAGAGTTTACCCTAACGTAAACTATGGACTTGATGTGTCAATATAGGTTCATTGATTGGGTCAAATGTACCACTGTGGTGTGAAGTGTGGATAGTAGGGGAAGCTGTGGATAGTGGGGACAAGAATATATGAGAAATCTCTGTACTTTCCACTCAGTTGTCTTGAAAACCTAAAATAAAGTTTATTAATTTATTTTTTTAAAAAAATCTTTATTGGAGTATAATTGCTTTACGATGGTACGTTAGTTTCTGCTTGTAACAAAGTGAATCAGCTATACATATACATATATCCCCATATCTCCTCCCTCTTGCGTCTCCCTCCCACCCTCCCTATCCCACCCCTCTAGGTGGTCACAAAGCACGGAGCTGATCTCCCTGTGCTATGCGGCTGCTTCCCACTAGCTATCTATTTTACATTTGGTAGTATGTATTAGTCCATGCCACTCTCTCGCTTTGTCCCAGCTTACCCTTCCCCCTCCCCATGTCCTCAAGTCCATTCTCTACATCTGCATCTTTATTCCTGTCCTGCCCCTAGGTTCTTCATAACCTTTTTTAAGATTCCGTATATATGTGTTAGCATACAGTATTCGTTTTTCTCTTTCTGACTTACTTCACTCTGTATGACAGATTCTAGGTCCATCCACCTCACTACAAATAACTCAATTTCGTTTCTTTTTGTGGCTGAGTAATATTCCATTGTATATATGTGCTACATCTTCTTTATCCATTCATCTGTTGATGGACACTTAGATTGTTTCCATGTCCTGGCTATTGTAAATAGTGCTGCAGTGAACATTGTGGTACATGACACTTTTTGAATTATGGTTTTCTTAGGGTATATGCCCAGTAGTGGGATTGCTGGGTTCTATTTTTAGTTTTTTGAGGAACCTCCATACTGTTCTCCATAGTGGCTGTATCAATTTACATTCCCACCAATAGTGCAAGAGGGTTCCCTTTTCGCCACACCCTCTCCAGCATTTATTGTTTGTAGGGTTTTTGATGATGGCCGTTCTGACTGGTGTGAGGTAATACCTCATTGTAGTTTTGATTTGCATTTCTCTAATTATTAGTGATGTTGAGCATCCTTTCATGTGTTTGTTGGCAATCTGTATATCTTCTTTGGAGAAATGTCTATTTAGGTCTTCTGCGCATTTTTGGGTTGGGTTGTTTGTTTTTTTGATATTGAGCTGCATGAGCTGCTTGTAAATTTTGGAGATTAATCCTTTGTCAGTTGCTTCATTTGAAAATATTTTCTCCCATTTTGAGGGTTGTCTTTTTGTCTTATTTATGGTTTCCTTTGCTGTGCAAAAGCTTTTAAGTTTCATTACATCCCGTTTTTTAACTTTTGTTTTTATTTCCATTTCTCTAGGAGGTGGGTCAAAAAGGATCTTGCTGTGATTTATGTCATAGAATGTTCTGCCTATGTTTTCCTCTAAGAGTTTTATAGTGTCTGGCCTTACATTTAGGTCTTTAATCCATTTTGAGTTTATTTTTATGTATGGTGTTAAGGAGTGTTCTAATGTCATTGTTTTACATGTAGCTATCTAGTTTTTCCAGCACCACTTATTGAAGAGGCTGTCTTTTCTCCATTGTATATTCTTGCCTCTTTTATCAAAAATAAGGTGACCATATATGTGTGGGTTTATCTCTGGGCTTTCTATCCTGTTCCATTGATCTATATTTCTGTTTTTGTGCCAGTACCATACTGTCTTGATGACTGTAGCTTTGTAGTATAGTCCAAAGTCAGGGAGCCTGATTCCTCCAGCTTTGTTTTTCTTTCTCAAGATTGCTTTGGCTATTCGGGGTCTTTTGTGTTTCCATACAAATTGTGCAATTTTTTGTTCTAGTTCTGTGAAAAATTTATTAATTTAAAAAATTAATAAGTGCTGGAGCTAGAATTTGATCTCAAGTAAATTTAACTGTAAATGCTTTGCTTAATATGGCGATGTAACAGGTCTCTAAGATTAGAGTAGCAGTTCCCAAGCAGCTGAATTGGGCCCTGTAACACTCTGTATTTCTTTGGCCCTTTCTTCTTAAGTTTTCCCAGTTTTAACTTTAAACAGCCATGGGAATTTTACTGTCACCCAAGACATACAGTGAGTAGTATACTACTACTACAAGGAAATCCTTTAGTCACACCAATCAGTACTAAATTCTAATTTATCAGTTATATACTGCTATCCAACAAACCAACCCAAAGCCTAGTGGTTCAAAACAACAATTTATTATTCTACATGATTCTGTGGGTTGGCCAGGCAGATCTTCTCCTGCTCTCCTTTATGCCAACTCATACAACCATATTAGTTGATGGACCAGCTGTGCTCAGCCGAGATGGCTGAGATAGCTGAGCCTCTCTCATAGTCATTTATGCTGGGCTTATTCATAGCATGGTAGTCTCAGGATTACAAGAGAGCAAAAGTGGAGACTACAAAGCCTCTAGAAGCCTCGGCTCAGAAGGCACTCAGTGTAAATTCTGCCTTATTCTATTGGTCAAATCAAGTCATAAGGCAAGCCCATAGTCGAAGGATGGAGAAATGTACTCCACGTCTTGATGGAAGGAGTAGCAAAAGGGCACAAATACAGGGAAGTGTAGTTCAGTAGGGGCTATTATTATAAGTCTACCACATAATATATATTTTTATATATGGAAATATGTGAATATATGCACAAAATGATTTTTTTACATCTGAATTTGAAATCATGATATCTACATTACTAGTTTATGTGTATAAATGTAGTTGAGTCATAATACTTTATGATAGTCAGCTAGTGAATGGCCTGTAGTATATTTGGCAAAAGTAATGAATTCTTAGTGATTTGAGATTTGCCTAGAGCTCCCGGCTATAAAATGTTTCCTGTGAAGTAAAATGATATTGCTGAGGAATTTTTGTGGAAATTATAGGGTTTATGGACTAGCAAAGTGAGAATTAATGAGGTTCCTCTGTCTTTACTGCAGCTTAAGAACTGGAATTCCTATAAAGAAATTAGTTCTAAGAGTAAAGGCCTTTTTTAAATCATCCTGGCCAAGATGACATCATATTGAAAGCAAAAAGCTGTAAACGCTTAAATTTTGCTATTATAGAGATTATTTTTATTGCAATGTATAATTTTTATCAATTAAATTTTCATATGGATAACTTGGCAATAAGATTATTTATAACCTAAGAGTATGTCTCTAATCTTACTGTGTAATATATTTTTTACAAAGGTTTGAGTTGATGTAAAGCTGTCTTTATTTCTCAGAGTCAATTTTACTATTTAAATTGACATTTTTATACATTAGAATATAAAGTGTTATTTCTTAGATATTTGTGAGTGAAATAAAATGTTATTTTTACTCTATTCAGAAATGTGTAAAATAAGTGATTACAAAAATACATCTTGAGTGGAAATTCAAGATGAGGGAGAAATAAAAAGACTTCTTAGTTTTTCTGGAAAAAAAAAAATACATCATACTATCAGTCATCTTCTTTCATATATTAAGGGAGTTAATAACAAAGTTGTTCTGAGGAATAGTGAATAAGATTGTTTTAGCTGGAGGACACTTAATTTTACATACAGAAGCAAGATCCAATCAAATTAGATGAGATACGATCTCATGACTTAATTTATAGTACTATCCTAATTGTTCAATAGTCTTTATCAGGCTAAAAGATTCGACCCCATGGATGATGACATGAGACACAATGATATAGTCAGTTTCAGAATAAATTACACATACACAGAAAATTAAAAATCGTGTGCAGAACACTTAAATGTATTAAAAATTTCAGTAATTCATCTTGTAAAATCTTTCTCCATCATCATTTCAAGTCTGACAGCCATTCTGCCAAAAAGCTTAAAATGTAAAGTGATTATATGGGGTACCTAGAGTAGTCAAATTCACAGAGACGAAATAATTTCCAGAGGAGGAAGGAAGGGGAGAAAAGGGAGTTAATGGAGATGGATGGTGTGATCATTGCCCAGCCATGTGAATGTACTTAATGCCACTGAACTGTATACTTAAAAATGGTTAAAATGGTAAATTTTATGTTATATAGAGATTTCACCATAATAAAAAGAAAATGTAAAATGAAGTTAAAATACTATAACTACAAAATAAGTACAAACACCTCAGAATATCTGTAGGTACAAAAGTAAGCAACTAGAATTACAGAATATAATCAACATCAACAAGATATTAAGGTAAAATCATAAAAGTAAAAGAAAAAAATCACTTTTCAAAAATGGCAGCTACTACCACTATTTCAGATGAAACTCTTTAAAAGGGTCAGTCACATTCAAGAGAAGCCTTTGCTGAAAGATGTAAGGAAACGTGAGTTCACTTAGTCTGAAAAACAGCTCTCGTAGCTTGAAAGGTGAGTACGTGATAATGTTTTACATTTATCACTGTTTAAATTTTTTTTAATGTCAGGACTAGCTTAAACATTTCTGTGTCTAGGTGTCTTTACAGAGCTCAGCGCAAAATTAGTAACCTCCACCCAACATTTCAAAGACTTACAATTCCAATCTCCCTTCTTTTTTTAAATTCATTTTATTGAAGTATAGTTGATTTACAATGTTATGTTCATTTTTGCTGTACAGCAAAGTGTCCAGTCTCCCTTCTTACTACATTTTCACATGCCCTGGCCTTCACCTGGCTCATCCCCAGACATTTTTCTAGGTCAGACTCTCTGAGGCTTCCCCCTTCCTTCTCCATTCCCTGACTACTGTTCTTGGAGTTTTCATAATCACTCCAGTCTCCCCATCAACATTTATCTGATTACCTGCAGGTCTTTCCAACAAACCTGGAAGCTGTCGAACGGCTCATCTCTGTATCCCCAGGCCCTAGACAGTGTGTGGCCCACAGATAATAGGCAGATAATACTTGTTTATTGAATGAATAAATGAGGAAGGAAGAATTGAAGAAGAAAGGAAGAATTGAAGAAGAAAGGAAGGATTGAAGGAAGAATTAAATGGATGGTACACGCTTTTCAAGCTTATGAAAAGGGCCCCATTTCAAGAACCAGCCTCAGCCCCAAGAACACTCATCTTGGGACCCAACCATCTGATGAGAATGAAGCATGAAAAGCTACCATGGAGATGATGCAAACCAAGCCAGAGATAGCAGCAAGGGATGGGATGCAACTTTGGCCAGCACCTTATGAGATGATATTACACTTTCCAACTTTGCATTTCAGAAAGCAGTTTCCATTCCAGCAGGTTGTTGTTAACTCTTGCATTCAGAGTAAAACATCTGAAGGAACTGTGAAGAGCTGTGAAGAGTAGTGGCTGACCTGTTTGCTCCTGAAAAATGTTTTTCACCAGACTCATTATGTGTATGTATACATACGTATATCAGCCAGATCAAAAAAATTTTTTTTAATTTTTAATCTATTTAAACAGTTTATAGTAAGTTAAGAAAAAACACAGAAACATTATAAGTACAAATTAAGTTGTACTTTACTGATTTGTGAGCCTGAATTGACTTCTTGCCCACACCTCTCCTTCCCTCATACCCTTCTTGGGTGGAATTAACTGTGATAGAAGAGAAGCGTCTGGTGACCACTGCAGCCCTGGGAAATGAAGCCCATGGTAGGTGTGGCAAGTTTCAGAGAAAAGGGGGCCATGCCCAAGCTCTGTTCCTTCCACACGAAAGCCATTGCTTACTCAACCAACAGCCAAGGGCACTGACTGTATCACACATGGGAGGGTGTATATTCCCAAGTGAGCATTCAGTATTATAAATACTAAAATAAAATAGGACCCCAGATCTGCTCATTTTGGTGCCTCCTAAATTGGAAAATATTTGTCCTCCTGAACTCTTAGCATTTTGAAAATCCCAGGAAAGGTAGAACTGCACCAGAAAGAAGCTGAAGGAAAAAAAAAAAAATCCCTACGAGCAAAGGCCAGCTCAGCTCAAACCCTAGATAGCTTCCCCCCTCCTAAGTGCATGTTATAGAAAATAAACAATATTTTCATTTAACAACAGATGGTTCAACACTCATTGCTATGCCAGGACCTAGCACTGCATAAGTGGCTTCTCCTTCTTGGAAACAGCATCTTCTCTTCCCAATTGGACTCTAAGCCCCCAGAAAGGGCTTACAAAATTCTGTGTCTTTATGTTGCCAGTACCCAGCTTAATAGCCTTGAGGAATAAGGGCTAACATGATATTGTGGGTGGTGAAAAATAACCCAGGGACAGAAGGAAGGGGGCAAGGAAGAGACTGTCAAGCTGCTAGCTTCTTTCATTTATGTTTATTATAACAACGGGCAGATTTAGTACCTACTATAAAATTAAGATATTAATAAAAACTATCATTTGCTCATTTTATACACTTATTTATTATCTCTCATGGTTCTGTGGGTTGACTGGGCTCAGCTGGGTACTCTTTGCTTCAGGTCTTTCATGCAATTACAGTGAGAAAGCAGCTGGGGCTGAAGTCGTCAGAGGGTTCAACAGGACTGGACTTCCAAGATGGCTAATTCACTTGGCGGGCAGTTGATGTTATCTGTTGTCTGGGAACTCATTGCTGGGAGCAATTCCATGTTATCAAGCTGAGCACTACAGGTGACCTGGCCTCCACATGCTTCTTGAATACAACTGGGTTCTGAGAGAGTGTCCCAGGAAGGAGCATTCCAAGAGACCCAGGTATAGAAGCAGCAAGATTCTTATGATCTAGCCTTGGAAGTCATAGAGTGTCACTCCAGCTCAGAGACTACACAAGAGTTTGAATAAAGGAGGCATGGCTCCTGGGTGGGGGTATCTTTGGAGAAGGAAAACATTTATATAAATATGTATATAAATATCTCACAGCGTGCTTTACATATATTATTTCATTCACAAAAGCCCTGATGGGTAGATACAAGCATCCCTCATCTTACAGATGAGGAACTGGAAGCTCAGAGAAGCTAAGTGACTTGTCTGGACTTAACCCAGCAATAATCTTCCTTTTTAATGGATTTCAGAGCGTGATCAGTGTGTGATCTGCTACTATTAAGTCTCACTCAGCTCTCTCTACTGGTTCCTAGGTGCGAGGTTTTGTTCTCAGGGACACTGTTGGGAATATGAATGAGAAAGGAGATAAACCCTCTTCCTCAGATGATTTTATAATCTCGTGGAGCTAGAAATCATTGAGGTAAGAGGAGCTGTTGCTGAACAAAGAAGTCTCAATTTTGACAGATCCTGCTCTATCCAAACTGCTGCAATTAAATATTGGGAATACCCGAGGGAAATTGCCCTGAAAACCCTCCTTGCTCCTTTTTATGTTCTTTAGAGAGACTAAAAGAAAAGGTGAGAACAAGGAAGACAGGGGAAAGGGGCAAAGACTGGAATGCCCAGCCGGTTGAGGAGCCTTCAAGAGACCATGGAAAGGAAGGGTCCACTGCCAGCTAAATTCCCTCACAATAATGAAGGAACTTTGCGTGTTAAATGTGTCTACATTTAAACGCTATTGGTTCCTCTCCAAGACGCCATGCAGACAGGGTGTATACTTGTGTTTTTTGTGTTAAAGAGTGGGTTTAAAAGGCCTTTCTCCCTTTCCCACTGTAGTAGGTAAATAGCCATATAACCCTCAACCGTTTTTATCACATTGTTGATCACTTTCTCTACCTACAGGGCAATAATTTTCCACTCTGCAACCCAATCAATATGCTATCTACCACTGTTCACTCCCCACTCTACCCTTCTCTTCACATTCACAGATATCAGAAATTTTTTATATTACAACTTTTTTTTAAGTTTCAGACAATTTAAGTCCGTGGTAACTTCCAAAGCTATTTAGTTTCAGCTGAAGAAAGAAAAAAAAAAGTGTATATGCTCTAGCTCTCAACTGTTAAAAGCCCAAGAGTTTAGTTTTAAGAACTTGAGTCACAGCACACCTTATTTGTCCCCTTGTGTCTCGCTACTGCAGCCCTAGGTGTTTTGTATAATGCATGAGTGAACCCCGCTTAGAAATAGAAATGCATTTTCAGTAAGCATTTATTATGTTGTTCTGCGCATACAGCTTTAAATTTGCCTGCTGCAGCTTGAAGCATTACACAAACTGTTGGTCCGCTGACTGCCTCTCTGGCAGCAGCACACACAGAAAATAGATTGCTAAGGGTTTTTCCCCTCCTCCCCCTCTCCTCTCTCTCTCTCTCTTCCTCTTTCTCTCTTTTTTTAAACCAGTCGTGAACATTTTTTAATCTTGTGGCATTTTTAATCAACACGTATTTCCTTCCAGGACCTATGATCCTCTATTGATTCCCATTAAAATGCTTTTCTTTTCTGTGCCCCCTCTGCTGATCGAATTTCAGATCAGCCACAGGATATGCAACTAACCTTCCGGCACTACTGAACCCAACCAAGCGAGGGTGATCAAAAGGCTTGATGCATTCATTAAACATTCCCTTCGCCCGGGCTGGAGCTCTAATGGAAGCTATCTCTTTGCCTTGCAATTTTTTCTCCTTTTTGTCTCTCCCCCCACCTCCAAAAAATGTTTTTTGCCTTTGATCGCAGGGGAGGGGGGGAGAACATGAGAACAAAAGAGACCTATCTTTTTCCCCGGGGCTGACGTCAGTTCGATTTTACTGACAACTATTCGAGCGTGTGTAGCAGTTGGAAGCGGCCCCTTGCCCGCCCCTGCCCCCCACACCTTCCACTTTGGGGAGAAAACAAGACTTTCAGCGGCTCCGGAGACGCGCCCTGAAAATGGCCCGCTCGGGCCCAGCGCTCGATGCCCTCCCGCCCGCTCGGCAAAGGGCATTCGAGGTTTATTTGTGTGGCACGATCTTTACTGGGGCGGAAAACACGCGGCGGGGGAGGAGCGGGAACGGGCGCGGGCCGGGGGAGAGCAGGAATGTTCCCTCCCAGCCGCGGCAGGAGGATTCGTGCGGGGAACTGCGTCCCCGCCGGCGCGGCCACGCGGGCTCAGGTTATCGGGCGGGTCCCGGCGGCTGCGTGTGGGGGGGCGGCCCGAGGGCCCCGGGCGTGCGGAGCCAGGGCGCAGGGACCCGCCACCCCCGCGTGCGCGCGTGCGCGGCGCTGCCCCCACGCCCGGGCCGCCGCGGCCTCGGCGGCGCCAGCTCCCCGCTCGGCTAGCGCGGCGGCGGCGGCGGCCGCGGCGGCGGGCGGCCGGCAAGACCCGGGCCGGAGCCGGCGCGGACGGGATCGGGCGGCGCGGCCGCCGCTGAGGTGGGGGCGGCGCGGGGTGGCAGGAAGAGCCGGAGAAGAGGCGCCGGCTCCCAGGCGCGCGGCGCGAGGAGTCTCTTCTCCGGGATAGCGCACGTGGCCTGCGGGCCGAGGTGCGGGGCGAGCGGGGTGCCGGAGAAATTCCCGGTCGGGTCTCGGAGCAAACACACCCAGCGAGGGCGCAGCCCGTCCTTACAGTTGCCAGGAGCCAAAGATCTATAACCGACCCAAACCATTTCTGGAAAAATCATATTTTCCAGGCTTTCGTGGAAGAGCCATTACTTCTATTCTAAATCCGGAGGGGAATGTGCGTTCATTTCAGGGAGAAAAAAAGATGTGAAAAGTACACTGATTCCGGGGAGTATGGGTAATGGGCTTGGACCTGCGCCCGGTGACCACCTACACTAGCCCCTTCGCCTGAGCACACCTGTGACACTGGTTCATTAAGGTCACGCACCTCAGGCTCTTACTATCAACAAATTTGGCCGGACCAAAGGCGAATTTGAAAATGGGTCCCTTTCCTCAGGATCTTGACTTTTATTAAGGCAGAACATGCAGCAAATAAAAGTCCACCAGTGCCGGCAGGGCCCTGTTATTCCCGTGGCGCCTCGCACCTACCCCCACTTTTGCATTCACCGCAAGGGGCTGAGAGGATGTGTTTACCCATCCACCTCCCCAGGGGCGGAAGACTCCTAGAGTGGATGCCAAGGCTAGTTCTGTGTATCAGCCCCAGCACTCCAGAGCATACCACCGCCGCTGAGTAAATGTTTTCCTGAATAAGTGCATAGTGGAGGTAACGGTAAAGCGCTACGACGCACAGAGGAAAGAACAACTAATTTTGACTCAGGACAGGGGCCAGAGAAGGCTTCCTGAAAGAGAGGCGTTTGAGCTGGACTCTGAAGACCAACCACAGATGACAGTAGAGACCATTCCAGGACGAGAGAGCTCCACTAGCACAGGAGGGCCGTGCAGTGGGTGGAGATGTTGTGGATCTGAACGGGGGAACTTGGAGGCATAGAAAAGGGAGCACCACGGCTAGAGCTGGAAAGCGTGGAATGCCTCACTGTAGAGGGAACAGCGGGCACAGACATTTTATTTAAGGGATCTAGACTAGGGACATGCAAATGTAAAATAAAATAAGAGTATGGATATACAGGAAGGAAGGAGGGAGGGAGAGAGGGAGAAAAAGAAGGAAGGAGGGGGGAGGGTGGGAGGAAGATAGGGAAAGCAGTTTATGTGGGCATTTCAGAAAAATTATATGAAAACAAAAAGAAATGCCAAGGAAAACCCCTGGCTTGAGACTCTAGGGGGAAAAAATTTTTTTTTTAAATAGCATTTGAGGGGAGTCCCTATGGAAGAGGGAGAGAAAGGTTTTGATTAATGATCTTTGACCATTACAGTGTTTCTCATCGGTGAAGGCATGAATTGGTTAAGAAAAAAAGGAAAAGCTATTAGACATCACTATTCAGAAAGAAATGGAACTGAAAACAAGATAAATGTTGTTTATCATTTGTATTGTAAATCATTAGGGAATTTTAACTAAATTGTGGTACAGTCAATAGAATATTATGCAGCCATTAAAAATGAAGTATATTTATTGGAAAGATGTTCGCAATACATTGTTATGTGAAGAAGCAAATTATAAGTCAGCACCTCTGGAAGGGCATATCTAAAATGTTAGCAGGGTTCCTTCTAATGATTGATTATTAGTCATTTTTCACTTTCTTCAAAACTGTAAGCATTGTCTGAATCTTAACAATGAGCAATTATTACCTTTTTAATTAGAAAATAAACACATGATTAACTAAAGTTTTAATCTTTTAAAAATGTATATGGCTTTTTTCTTGTGAAACTAAAGTGACATCCATGGTATTGGGAATCCTCATGGATGTCTTTGGAGTCAGGCTGACCTGAATGCTGCACAAGGCGCCTTTTTTTCCCTGTGCCATCTGACTCAAGCTATTTCAAGACTTTTTTGGGCCTTGAACTATGAAGCTAATATCTCCCTAATAGTGTTGTGGTGAGGACTGAAAATAATATCTGTAATGCCTGGCCCCCAGGAGGTGCTCAGTGAGTGGAAGCGTTCATGAAAGGGTAAAGGGCACAGGCTTAAGAAAATATTTTTCTTCTCAGGTGCTCCCTCTGCCCACAAATATTCCTCCTTTCCCTCCCAGATGGTAAGACTGTACTTCCTCGTCTATTTGCAGTTAGGAGTGGCCATGTGACAGACTCTGGCCAACAAAGTGAACAGAAGGAACATGTGTCACCAGTGAGCACTTTGCCATGTTCTCTTCTTCTATCTGCCATGATAACCAGCAACTCCCACAGAGGGGCTTCTCTGTCTGCCCCGATTCCAGAGTGAGGAGAAGCAGAGCCTCCCGCCCCTCCGTAAACTTGGAGCATGAGTGAGGATAAACCTTTGTTGTTGTCAGCCACTAAGATTTGGGGGCTGTTTGTCACAAAGCCTAGTTTAACTCATGCTGACTGACACAGCCACTGACTTGTTTTGTGATCTTGGGAAAGTTAGTTAACCTCTCTAGGTTTCCATTTCTTCCTCTGTAAAATGTGGTTGTTAATATTCCCACACCATAGGTTGATGGAGAGAACGAGTTAATGTGTAAAGCACTTGGCCCCTGTACCTGGCACCTGGGAAGTACACATGAAATGACAGGGGCTCTTGTAATCTCACCAGGAGGGCTTATCATCCCCATCTATGAAATGGGAGCAGGCGTCTATGCCGAGGGGATCAGTTGACGCTTGCATGTTGTCTTTCTACCATTGGATATGCTCTTACTGAAGCCATTCAAATAAAGATACGCATAAATAAGAGATAGAGCCGATGTAGGTAAGAAAACTCACTCAAATATTATTGATAATCTCCTTTCCACCCTTGGAAGAAATGCCAAATGGTAAGTCCTAGTAGAGTCAGCAGCCACATGGCCACTAAGTCATGTCTCTCCCATGATAGCCAAGAGAGTCCTCTGGGGGTTAAGAACATCGAAAGTTTCCAGTGACTCTGGGTCACAGATAGAGTCACTCATTTGAATGTGATTTAGAGAAATGACTATAAAGATAGTGACAAGCCCCCCACTCCCACCCCACCCCCCCAGTTTCTTATCCTCTCAGAGTCTTAAAAACACAATGGTCTCCAATGCAAGAGAGAAAAAGAGAAAGTTGTGTGTCTGGATTGTTCTGATGCCCTGCGTGCTTCCCAGCTTAGACCAGGGAGTGAGGAGAGCATGTGGCCATAAAAAATACTTGCTTTTCAGAGCATAGAAAAGCTTTGTTTCCATTGCTACACAATCAGGAAGCCTCACGATTCTGACAGAAAATGAACAGTCCTCTGAGGGTTTTTGGGCACGAGGCCAGACACCTCAGAGGATCCAGAAGGAATGTGAAGAGTGGCTCTTCTCCCTGGGGGAGCTCAGCAGGGGGTCTTGTAGCACCTTCCCAGTTTGGAAAGGGATGTAAGCCCAGTGAAATTCTCAGGCAACATACAATGGAGCTTTTATTACCTGGATTTCAGTTACTCAAGGCTAACGTTGAATGAGGCACTCAGAAAACCTCTTCACTTGCTCTAAGAAAGAGTAGTGTGCCACAGTAGAGTAATGAGTAATGAAGAGTCCTGTCTTTCCGTTTGCAGAGTGCTTTATATTAAACCAAGTGGTTCCCCATACATTTACTCATTCCATCCTTACAATGAAAGGATCAGCCCAACAATAGGGAAATGTTGCCCCTATTGTACCTCTACTTGACCAACTTGAAAAGCACGGTGTCTTTCTGGACTTTAAGTATTCCACCAACATAGAAGGCATGGCAGGAGTGGAGCCAAGGCAGGGAGTTAGTTCTGGGACTGGGCGGCCTACCTGAAAAGATCATCGAGCAGATGGCACAGGTTTAACTATAATACAGGCCTGTGATTTCTGTGTCCATCACAACCAGCAAACAGCCGCCTCTCCATTTCCAAAGCCGTTACACTGATCCACTCATTATTGACCACACCCTTGGATTGCTTCCTACCTCCTAGTTCTGCAGACATCCTCCCATCCTCCGTATTGATGCCCAACTAATCTTCCTAAGCATCACTTTCATCATGTCACTCGCTCACGCAAAAGTCTCCAGTGCCTAAGTACAAGCTCCTAGACCCATAAGTGCAGGTCCTCTGTAGGCCCACCCTACTGAGTCGTTAGTTTAGTCAGAAGTCCATTCCCAAGTTGCTTCCACTCTGGCTAGTATGCCTTCCTTCTCCTTGCCACAAACCAAAATCCTACACACAAGGCCAGCAGATGTCATAACCTCCATGAAAATGTCATCAGCACCTCCAGCTGACAAAAGTTTTTCCACATCCCTGAATTTCAGTAAGCTTTCTACAGTTCAGCACAGTCATCTTCAAAGTAGGTACCCTTACTCCTCTGAGGCTGAGTAAGGCTTTCCAAAGGAGCATGTGGACAAGAATATTTTGAAGGAAAGCAACATACAGATCTTGAATTCAGTATCCGCTCTTTATTAAATATCCCTGCCCCCCTTTTGCGATGGCCCTCCCCTCACTTTACAAAAGAAAGGTGCCCCTCTCACTCTTCCCAATCTTTCTAGGGTTCATTGCTCTGGAGTTTAACACAGCCCACCCCCTGCCCTGGCACCAAATAAAGGAAAAAGTGAAAATGTTGGTGTTAGTGTAAGTGTGGGGGAGGTGAATGGCTCTAGGAACTGTGTACCAGTTTGTTAGCATTGCTGTAACTACCACAAACCGGTGACATGAACCGCAGAAATGTATTGCCTCGCAGTTCTGGACACTAGAAGTCCAAAATCTAGGTGTGGGCAGGGTTCCTTCCTTCTGAGGGCTGTGAGGGAAGGTTCTGTTCCAGGTCTCTCTACTTGGCTGGTGGATGGCCGGCTTCTCCCAGTGCCTTTACATCCTCCTGCCTCTGTGAGTGTCTGTCTCTCTGTCCAAATGTCCCCTTTTTATAAGGACACCAGTCATAGTGGATTAGGGTCCACTCTAATGACCTCTTCTTAACTAATTATATCTGCAACAACATTATTTCCAAACACGACCACATTTGGAGGTACCAGTGGTTAGGATTTCATATGAACTTTGGCGGGCACACAACTCGACCCATAAGAGACTGGATAACAAATCCCTTGCAAGTCAGTCAGTTTTGCTTTCAAAGCTGAGGGAAAAAATGGTGAAGTCGTCAGGTCATTAGAACTATCATTTGATAATGGATTACCATGTGATGGGGGGCAGATAAGTCAGGAGTTTCAAAAATTGAAGGACACTTTTATAACAAAACTCCATTCCCATCTCTTTATTTTTAAGAACATGGGCTTCTCTGGTGGCTCAGTGGTTGAGAGTCCACCTGCCGATGCAGGGGACACGGGTTCGTGTCCCGGACCGGGAAGATCCCACATGCCGCGGAGCGGCTGGGCCCGTGAGTCATGGCCGCTGAGCCTGCGCGTCCGGAGCCTGTGCTCCTCAACGGGACAGGTCACAGCAGTGAGAGGCCCGCGTACTGCAAAAAAAAAAAAAAAAAACGATTCTTCATCTCTAAAAAATGAAAAATAGAATGGTTGCTAAACACTTTGTTATTCTAACAATAAGTAAAATTTATCCATACTACATAGAATGTTTGAAAAAAGGACAGCATCACCTATCTTATTAAGAAGTGCAAACTTCCAGTAAAACTTTACTTTTCATGTTAGCATTTATCAGAATGTTCTATTCATTTAGGTTGTTTTGATCAATTGTGTAATACTAGTAATTGTAATGATAACTCAATCCAGAAATCACGTAGACCCTATGGTTACAGGAATTTTAAAGTGCATAAATTTTAACTTTTATACAAATGTTTGATAAAAGTATGATAGGATACTCAGTAAAAGATGTTCAATCATAAACATATTACATTAGCATAAAATTTTGAAGGGGAAGTAGAATGGAAATAAAATTTCAAACATAGAAGGCATGGCAGAAGTGGAGGCAAGGCAGGGAGTTATATTTAATTTTTGCTTGCTAAAGACGAGCTTACTTGTATATTTCTTAAATGGATGATGGTGGATAACAAACTATTACAGGATTTAGATTCCATTTGGATACATTTAAAACAATGATGTAACCATTTTATTCTAAAATGTCAATATTTATGATATGCTACAAATTATATTCTTTGCACCTGTTTAAATTTATGATAAAATTATAAATATCAATTTTTAAATATGTAAAGAAGAGCATAGTTTTCTAAACTATTTTAGGGTCCTTGAGCAAAACCTTTAAAGATTAACTCATACAGTGCCAAATTTTGTATCGTTCTTTAGGTGTCTTAGGGGATATTCAGAATGTGGTCTGCTGTAGCTCACTGTTAATCCAGGGAAATTAACTGAGTTTGAGTCTTAACCTAGTGTTGCCACCATTTCCACCCACAGATGGAATGGTGGGATTGGATGCATGCTGACAATCTTGGATTCCTTTCTGAGAGACAGCATGATGGCATGCAAAGTGCATGGTCTTCAACCACAATGAGATACCACTTTACACCCATTAGGATGGCTATTATCAGAGAGAAAGAAAGAGATGGAGGGAGGGAGGGAGGAAAAGGAAAGGGAAAGAAAGGAAAGAAAAAAACGAAAGGAAAGTGTTGATGAGGATGTGGAGAAATTAGAAGTCTTGCGCAGTGCTGTTGGGAGTGTAAAATGGTGCAATCGCTGTGGAAAACAGTATGGCAATTCCTCAGAAAATTAAAAATAGGACTACCGTATGATCTAGCAATTCCACCTCTGGGTATATACCCAAAAGATTTGAAAGCAGGGATTCAAACAGATATTTGTATACAAATGTTCCTAGCATTCTTCACAATAGCCAGGAAGCGGAAGCAGCACATATGCCTATCAACAGAAGAACAGATAGACAAAATGTAGTAGATACATAGAAAGGAGTGCTTTCAGACTGAAAGAAAAATAAGGAAATTCTGACACATTACAACATGGATGAACTTTGAAGTCATTATGCTATGTAAAATAAGCCAGCCACAAAATGACAAATATTGTGTGATTCCACTTATATGAAGTACTTAGAACAGTCAAATTCACAGAGACAGAAAGTAGAAGGATGGTTTCCAGGGGCTGGAGAGTGAGAAAAATGGGGAGTAATTGTTTAATATTAGTATTTTTATAGTATGTTATTGTTTAATGGGTACAGAGGTTCAGTTTTGCAAGATGGAAAGAGTTCTAGAGTTGGATGGTGGTGATGGTTATATAATATTAATGTACTTAATGCCACTGAACTGTACACTTAAAAATGGCTAAAATGATCAGTTTTATGTCATGTATATTTTACCACATTTTTTAAAATTATGTTCTTTAGACTCAGAGTTCAAATCCAGCGTCTTCTAGGTGTGTGACCTTGAACAAGTTTCTTAAACTCCCTGAGTCTCAGAAAGGATATAAAAATGCCTAAGTTGGAGGATTGTTACGAGAATTAAAACATAAACAGATCTGTAGTGACCCTGAGGTGTGCCACCGAGATCCCCTCTTCAGGACTGAGGTGTCATTGCCCCAGATGCTGGGGTGGTGACTGCTGTGGCCCACAGATGCAAACGTCTTCAAGCATCACCCCCAAAGGGAGCTGCCTCACCCAAAGTTTGTAACCCTTCTCGGGAGACAGCAACTGATGCCCGCTTACAAGGTCTAGCCCTTCACCTCAATCTGGGAACACTCTGGAGGGTCATCCCAACCCCACAGCTTCCAGCAGGATCCAGTGAGGTTTCTGCTGAGTGAACACACGTTCTGCCTCTACCCAGTCCTGCTTCTGTCACCTTCTTACAGTCGTGGGACAGTAAGTCTCCTGCCTGCAGAGCTCCATCTCAGAGTCTGTTTCCAGGTAGCACTCCTCTGCCCAAAATTTCCTGAGAGCTTCCCATGTCCTCAGAATGAAACCTGAAATATGTATCATTTGCCTGTCTCTCCTGCTGCTTCTCCCTCAGCCCATCCCAGCCACGCTGGGCCTCAAGTGTACATGCCACGCTCATCTCTCCCAGGCGCCTGTACACTTGCTGTCTCTCTGCCTGGGACACCTGTCCTCCTGGCTGGCATAGCTCAGTCCACCCCTCCAGGTGATATCCTCAGAGAGGCCTGCCCTACAATATCCCCTGCATACACCTGAATCCCTCTCTGTTCCTTACCCTGATTTGCTGTTCTTCATAGCATTTACCGTAATGTGAAATGATATTATATACTCACTTGCTTATAAGCACTAGAAAGTAGGTTCCCCAAAGGCAGAGCCCTCCTCCTCCTTCAGGCCTGAGGTGTTCCCAGCAACCAGAATGCCTGGCACATAACAGGCACTTTGTGGAAAGCATTCATGGATTAGAGATAATGCACACTGAACGTATCACTCGGCATAGCGCAAGTCAGGGGCTCAACAGATGGTGCCTATTATTTTATTATATTTCTTGTCTGTCCAACTCAGACAGTGAATGTCAGATAGGGTCCTTCTTTTGTATACCTTTTTATAGTGCTAGGCACAAAAATCACTCAATAAATAAATTCTTTTTAACGGGACTTGACTTGTTCTAAAGCCAATAGTGAGGGGAAACTGAGATGATTTTTGTCCAAGCTGGCTGGCTGGCTGGCTCTACTTCATTTGAATGGCCAGGATTCTAGCACGTCATGTCAGGTCTTTATTAAAATTAATTATAATCAGACTCCATCGGTCTCTTCCAAGGGAGAGAAGAAAGCAGCTTCCCACAAAAGTCGTCCTGGCCACTCTCGGAGGCAGAGGGTTACTATGAGGCCCTATGTGACATCTCTTCACTCTAATCACCAAATGTCGTAAATATCCAATAATCTTCTAGAAACTACCAAAAAACGAGGTAATAGATATGATCTCTGCCCCCAAATCACTTAAAATCTAAACTTGTCAGAGCAGAAGAGAGAGGCCCTGTTATTTTTCCCAGGTTCCCTATCCAGTCTCAGCAATGTCCCCTCCCCCCTGCTCTCCGCTTACCTCAAGGTCTGACAGGAACGTACTGCCTGGCATTCCTACCTGTTTGACATCCCATGTTCTTGGCCGCATAATGAGAGTGCATTTTATGGATTATATGACACACAGTGTCTCCTGCTTTACCATATTCAGGGAGCAGCAAATACATATGTACAGTTTAAGTGCCCTGTTTCCTTACTATACAGTTATCATATATCTCTGTACAGTGAAACCAGCCTTCAGAATGCTGTGTAGAAGGTGGTGATAATTCTTGGCTCTTCTCCTTTTTGCAGATGCAAAAAAATCTAAGAAAGGGAAGCCATTCCTCACCACCAGGAGTGCATGTAAAGGAGGGCTGCCTGCCAGCCACGGTATTCGGGAAATTCAATTCACTTGTAATTGAATCCCCAGCGCAACACTCCAAGGTAGGTGGTGTTATCCTCCATTTACAGATGAAGAAAGAGGCTAGACAGATTAAGTAATGTATATTAGGTCACCCAGATGTTAAGTAATAAACCAGGATTTGAACTAAGCTTTCTCTGATTCCAAAGTCTCTTCTAAGACTATGCTATGCACCCTTGGGCTGTTTACTTACTTCTTTGGGCCCAAGCTTGGTTATCCTCCTTAATAGCTCCCACTCTACCCTGGATACTATTTTTAACAAACTATAAAAAGTTGCCCAACCGAATTAAAAATATTACAAAGCTACAACAATTATAAAGTTAAAACAGAATAGTAAGCAGAGAAACAGTAGAGTTCAGAAATAAACTTAGGTATATGATAAAGGAAACATTTCAAGTCATTTCAAATGGAAGAAAAATGGATTATTCTACAAATGGTATTGGGAAACCTGGTTAGCAAAACAATTAGTAGGTGCCCGATAAGTGACTGTAATTTGTACATGGTGCAACTATGATATAACATGTTGTCCAGCTCCCGCATGACTGCTGAGACAAGAGATTAGGGATAACTTTTTGAGTTCTGGACTTTTTAAGTCTCTGGTCTATACAGTACTCTGATCTTCTGAATGCCTCACACAATCTCCCACGACACTTTCAATTTACAGAGTGTTTTCACTACCCTATTAGTGCAGGGCAGGTGCTATTATTCCCACTTTCTATATAAAAGCACTGAGGCTCGGAGAGGTTAAGTTCACAGCTGGCATGGCATGTGAAACTTAAACACCCGCTTACTGATTCTTTGTGTTACTGTCTTACTATCAGACTCAATACACAGGCTCTCCATCACATTCACACCCACACCATTTAAACAATGAAAAACAATGTCACTACATTAACACAATAACTATGTTAATTTCTCTGGATTCCTGATCAGTCTTTGTCCATAATACACATATTTAACATAAGTGCAATCATAGTTTAATTACAAGTTAGTGGCCCATTTTTCCACTTCACATTGTATCCTAATTCGCCAATACTGTTCACAGTTTTGCAGCAAATGACTGATGTACATCTTGACTGTCTCTTACACGCTCCTCTTCTTTAAACCCATCTGTGTAAATCTCCATTTCTTTTTTTAAATTTATTTATTTTTATTTATTTTTGGCTTCGTTGGGTCTTTGTTGCTGCGCGACAGCTTTCTCTAGTTGTGGTGAGCAGGGGCTACTGTTCGTTGAGGTGCGCAGGCTTCTCATTGCTGTGACTTCTCTTGTTGCAGAGCACGGGCTCTAGGCGCACAGGCTCAGTAGTTGTGGTTCCCGGGCTCTAGGGCGCAGGCTCAGTAGTTGTGGCGCACGGGCTTAGGCGCTCCGCGGCATGTGGGATCTTCCCGGACCAGGGCTTGAACCTGAGTCCCCTGCATTGTCAGGAGGATTCTTAACCACTGCACCACCAGGGAAGCCCTAAATCTCCATTTCTAATCCAATTGCTCTTAAATGAATTTCTTTCACAGGAGTGAATGCATGCAGTTGTGTTCCTCAAACAGGCAGCCATTTATCTCCCTTCCCTCAAGGAGAAGTCCTGTGTCTTTTCCCAGTCCATGGGTAACTCTACATGTACAGTGTGTTTGGTTTCCTCTGCTTTCAGAGTTTCTCTCCAGGAACTCTTCTTCTGAAGATTCTTGCCTGGGTGTAAGCAGCGGAAGGGGGCGTCAGTTGCCTTCTCGGATTAAGGATTCCCTCCCCACTCCTTTTTTAACCTGTGGCTTCCCAATTTAGCTTCCTCAGGACAGTCATCACTAAAACCATGATTCACCCCCATGGTTTCCTCCCTGGCCAGGGAGAAATTTCAAACTGAACATTTTCATCACCATTATGTATACAGTGTGATTCATGGAGAACAGACTCTGCTTAGAGAATTAAATAAGTCATTGTTTTCAATCATCCATGGTGGTTGTTTAAAGAGAGACACATCTCCCATACTTACTGTTCTATTCTCCCTATTTCAGGAGATGAAAATGACCTCATGGAAACACACCCTGACTTGACTGGTCTCTGTTTAAAAACAAGTATATAAAGAGAGACATGGAAAAAGAAATATATTTTTTGGTCAGTGCCTTGACCATAAGGTCAAGTTCAGTCTACTTAAAATAAGGAGTTATGAGGTCTTAACAAGGCACTACTCAAATAGGCTGTCAACAAACACCTATGGAATGTCTGTGCATGAGTCTGTTAGATCTCAGAAGGACATACACAGTCTCTGCCCTCAAGAGGTTGATTCTCTACACCCAGTTGTCTGGCAGACACACACACTGACAAAATCTGCCAAAAAAGGGTGATAATAAGAGGGTTGTAATATTTCTGATAATAAGAGGGTTGTAATATTTCTGCAAAAGGTTGATTTAGATCAGGGTTATAACTACGAAGTGCTTTTACTTAATTAAAATGTAGATTATTAAGCTACAGAATAATAACCATAATAATAACTGGGAAAGATGCTATTATGATTTGGTTTTGCTTTCAGACAGCTAATTGCAAAACATTTGTGCAAGAGGAAGAGTAAGATTTTTTTTTTTCCCTAAGAATGTATGCTATCTATCAACAAATGCAACTATTTTCTTTTTCACCATTAAGGAGCCTTTCCTGGGGAAAGAAGCTCTAATTCCTTTCTGGGAGCAAAGAAAGAAAATTTATGATTTAGTACATCCCAGATTGATTGTAACTTTTCATGACTCAGCAAAGATGGGTTAGGAATGTCCAAACATATTTGAATGTTATGCCTTTGTGAGGCATGGGCATTGCCAGTAGTTGAAAGTTATGGTAGCTGTGATTCAACAGGGGAACAGCAACCTCTATCTGAAAAAAATATAATACTATAGTAACAAGCCAAATTGCTGGCATTGTCAGTAGCTGTGATTTCACTTTATTGATTGTCTCCTGTGAAACATGAGGCTCTTTATTTGAATCATTTGTATAGGTGTCATATCAGGTTAATTGCAAAGCAATTGGATTTAATAATAATATAACTGTGTATCCATGTCCATCGATTCCTAGAATCGTGAGATGTGAATTGCACTTGACTGTGAGGTCGTGCGATCCTATGCGATGGGATGAGCCAGTCCCAGGCTGATCATGTAAATTTAAGCTGCCCAGAGTGAGCTTTAACTTATATGCCAGTTTGGATTGTTACTGAAATATTTTATAGGTCTGGAACATGATTGGTTATAAATTGGATGCCCTTGAATTGTTTTAAAAAGCATAGCTTTATGTTGAGTTAACAGCATGACGTTAAGATTGGTACCAATGTAAATACAGAGGATGAAGGCTTTCTGTTGGCCATGCTTTCTTGCAAATTTGCACAGTTGCTTAAATTATTTCACTCTTAGTTGGGCTGCTTTGTCTTTGTTAGTCCATTGAGTAAGGAATGTAAGGTGGTTCTCAACGTAGACAGAAGTTCCCTGAAAAGCAAGGACACATACCAGATAAATATATCAATGACCAAGTCCATCATTCCATAACAGCTAAAGAAACGACATCATTATATATTTGCATAATTTATATTTATGTTTAAAATTCGTGGATATTTTCCACTTTTTCAGTCAAAGGACATTCATTTCCAAGAGAGTTGAAACAGGGGAAGAAATAAGTTTTGTGGGAAAATATCACATCCATATGGTGAAGAAGAACTAAAGAAAACATTCAAGACAAATCTAAGGAAAATTTAAGAGGTCTCAGAGACAGAAGGAAAAGGAGGAAGAGAAGAAAGAGGAGAATGAGGAAAGGAAGAGTTATAAAATGAGAAGATGGAGTAGCACAGTAAATACGGGCTGGCACAATAACAGCACTCAATAAAGGTTTTTGAATCAGTGACTCATTTAACCAAATTTTTAAAAAGTTGTGAAGAAAGTTAGTAATGAATCAAAATATATTGCCTAGATTGCTGTCTTTGATGAATCTAAAAAGGAGCAATGGACATTTTTGTTTAGGCCAAACGTTGCTACGTGAATTTATACTAAAATATTGTCTTTACCAGTTATATTTATATCATCTATCATTTTAACTAGCACAATTGCCATAACATTTTCTCCATATCATTTGGCTTCACGGTCATTTTGGAGAGATCACTGGGAGAATCACTGACTTCTACAATTCATCCAAACCCAGAATGTAAAATCATTCCCCTAAACCTAAATGCTTCTCATCTCCCTCTGCTTTGGTTAAGCTGACTTTCTCACCAACTTAAAGACAACTTTTTTTTGGAGGGGGGGTACCAAATCCAAAATAAAACTAAATACACTTAATAAGCATATTTATCTAGTAAGATATAAGCTATGTTTATTAGTGCCCCACAGGTTGATCTTTCTATGAGCACAAACCCTACAAGGTGGTTTTTAACCATTTTTTAGAAACATGTTTGAATGTGTTAATGGCTGAGATGCAGGCCCTGTCTAAATGCTAATGAATTATGTGACCATGTGTTCAGAGCTGCTCTGGCCCACAGTTGACAGCTGAGTCAACTGAAGGGAACAGCAGTGACAGGAGACAAGAAAAGAAGCTACTTTTATCTTTTACAGTCTTTATTTGGTATGAATATAGTGATAATATTTCAGACTTAGGAGGACTATAGGAACCTGGACAATTTTAAAGGGAGGTGTAGGTGAGATTACACACACTATCAAGAAGAAAACTTCATATTTATGAATAAAGTTAGTGCATAGCGTTTTCTAGTGTAATGAGGATAACAGGAATCAGTATCCTTCTGTTATGCCCCACAGTTCCATCTCTTTGGCCCAGTGATTTCACCATGTAGTTGCCAGACACTGGATTTTCTTAATTAAAGCGAGACTTGTTAAGTGAAAACAGTAAAATGAAGAGATTCAAGTAAGAATCAACAAAAGAAAAATGACACTAAAACAATGAACCTTGCCTTACTATTCATATTTTTATGTAGCTCCTCATAAACACTCCTATTGTATAAAAAGTACAGCAATTTTCAACGATTAGGATGAATTTTGGACCCAAGGCCGAAGAAAAGTTAAAAACGATAAAATGTTCTTCTCATTCTAAGGAGATGCTTCCTCTGAATGGATTCATGTTTTTATATTTCATGTATTTCATAGGCACCTTTCTCTTTGTTCATAAACATTTTATTCATAGCCTGGAAAGACAAAAAACAAAAAGCAACAAAACCCTGACAATCCAATTTGCTTTTAGTTCTACCTACTCTTGAGTCCCACCCTCCATTTTTCTACCTTATTTCTAGTGCCTTGTCATTATAATAGTGAAGGAAAACAAAAAGCCTACAGTGTTTGAGCAAAACCTCACCAAACTGCTTTGCCCTCCAAAACCTGTGTCCTGTGCCCCAGGGGCAGACACCAGCTGGAAAATGGGGCTGGGGAGGTGGCACCGGGGAGAGGAGAATGGCAAAACGTGACCTGGCAGCACACTGCTGGGAAATGGTGCTCAGGGTCTCTCTTAGGCTAGAGTTTCTATCTTATAAAAGATTTGAAATTTTTATACTGTCACAGAACAAATAAAACCAAGACTATTGTTTCACAATCTATGCAGCCAATTGCACGTACTGATTGCATGTTTCTTGTTCTATCACATTTCCAACAGTTGCAAATGTTTCTTCCCCTGGGACTGTCAGGATGTCATATTGGTTTACTAGGGGGGTGGGGGATAGGGGAGGACCTTAGAGCATGGAGAGATAGCTGTCAATTGGATGATGGAAGATGACACATACTTGCTGTTCCACCCACCCCCATTCCGTGCTCTGATCAGGCACTGATTCACTTGACTCATCGCTTAGGCATCCCCTATTTCATTTCCATGCACTTGTTCACGCCCACACTGACCATATTTCAAACCCCAAAGTGGGGCACCAGCTCTAGCAATTATGACCATACTTGCAGGACCATGGTCAGGTTTGAAATAAAAACTGTCTCAGAAGATCTAGACCATGAGATGGTCATATCCACTGCATTTCTTCCAGTTCATCCATCTATAAAAATCTACCCCATTTATTAGGGACTCATTTAAGTGCTCCTCATTCAAAAAAACTTTTTTTTTTAACTATTCTAATGTAATGTGACTCCTTCTGAATTAATAGTTTGTAAAATGTTGCCTTATATTTATTACAATGGTGATTTACATCTATAGAATATATTATAACATTATAACCTCATCCATACTTTTTTAAAACATGGAATATAAGCCATGCATCTGTTATTCTGATAAAAATGTAAAAGAGGGGAGTTTTTTTTTTTAAGTATGCTACATGTGGGCTTCCCTGGTGGCACAGTGGTTAAGAATCCACCTGCCAACGCAGGGTACACGGGCTCGAGCCCTGGTCTGGGAAGATCTCACACGCCACGGAGCAACTAAGCCCATGCACCACAGCTACTGAGCCTGCGCTCTAGAGCCCACAAGCCACAACTACTGAGCCCGTGTGCCACAACTACTGAAGACCACGTACCTAGAGCCTGTGCTCCGCAGCAAGAGAAGTCACCACAATGAGAAGTCCGCACACTGCAAGGAAGAGTAGCCCCTGCTCACCACAACTAGAGAAAGCTCTCACACAGCAACAAAGACCCAACGCAGCCAAAAATAAATAAATAATTTTTAAAAATAAAGTATGCTACATGTATGTTATATATATAATAAAAGGCAATTAACACATAGCTTTCATGTTATGTATAAATGATAACCATTTTTTAAGCACTATTCAAGCATGGCATGCTATATAGTGTTGGAATTTTTTGTTTTCTAAGGCTGTTTCTGTTTATAAACTACTTTGCCTACTCCCTTGGCCCTCCAAAAGAGACACATTTATAATCAATTTATTTAAGCAATTATAGATGAAGGCATAGATTGGGGAGGACCTACCTAAAGATCCTCTGTGGCAAGTCTTAAAAATCTCAAGCCAAGATAGGAACATTAGTACTGCACCTATCGCCTGTGCCACTCTAGAGGCACAGTTATATTAGCTTATAATTGATGCCTTGTATTTTATTTTCTTGCCTCCTTGTTTACTAACTCTATGTTTTCTAATAGAACTATGCAACTTTGGAGTTTGGGGATCAAATATCTGCCTGTCTTCCATTACCGCTGCTATCTAGATTGTCGACATTTTCTACATCTGGTCATCTGGTGTTTACTTGAACAAATACAATGAACATACCATTTCTAATACTGATACTCACTTTATCAGAAAGGTTATTCTTACAGTGAACTGAAATCTGATTCGTTGCCTCTCACTTCCTTTTTTTATTGAAGTATAGTTGTTTTACAATGTTGTGTTAGTTTCAGATGTACAGCAAAGTGATTCAGAGTCTTTTCCATTATAAGTTATTATAAAATATTGACTATAGCTCCCTATGCTGTATAGTAGGTCCTTGTTGTTTATCTCTTTTATATACAGTAGTGTGTATATGTTAATCCCAAACTCCTAATTTATCTCTCCCCCAAACCTGCCCCACTCTCCCCTTTGGTAACCATAAGTTTGTTTTCTATGTCTGTGACTCTATATCTGTTTTGTAAATGTGTCTCTTTTGGAGAAGGTTCAAAGAATGAAAGAATAATGGGGTTAAAGTACAGGCAATGCGGGGTAGGGAAGTAAGAGGTAAAGTTGGAGAGTTCAAACACCACCAGAAGCCTTGGAGGCCTGATAAGTTTTCTCCTCAAAACAATAGGAAGTCACTGAAGAGTGTGGTAAATTGCATTCTTGATCACCAAATATTCTGGCTTCACTTCTTCCAGTGTTTCTCCCTGTGAGAAGATCATGCATCCCTCCATACTGAACTCAGAAGAGACTCTGTGACCTGCTTTGGCCAATGAAGTAGGGGCAGCAATGACATGCGTCCCTTCCAGGCAGAAGCTTTAAGAGCCAGCATGCAGATCACACTTTCTCTTTGGTCATGGTCATTGCTACCATGGCCGGCAATGTTCCACATAGAGGCTGCTCCATCAGCTTGAATCCCAAAGTGGAATTTCCATGGAGCAAAGCCACAGACATGCTATGAATGAGCAGTAAGCTGCTGTTGTTGAAAACTAAAGAGATTTCTGGGGTTGTTTGTTACTACAGGTATTACCTAACTTATTCTGACACATACAAAGGATTTGATGAGTCCTGAAGGAACATGAGCAAATTTGTGTTTGGAAAAGATGAGCAACTACTATTCAGAAAGTAG
Organism: Grampus griseus; assembly: GCF_964374135.1. NCBI lineage: Eukaryota > Metazoa > Chordata > Mammalia > Artiodactyla > Delphinidae > Grampus > Grampus griseus. Next base: position 78,277,327 of record NC_139007.1, read on the forward strand.
ATTACTGAAAAGAAACCAAAGTAGGTTCTGGAAAACAAATTAGGCAGTTATTACATTAATCCAAGTAATTGCACAATGGTGAACACAGAGATACAAAGATGTAGATATAGCCAAAAGCTATTTAGGAGGTAAAATTTTCAGGGTTTTGGGATAGATTTGGATCCTTGGTGGAAGAGGGGAATGGAGAAATGGGGGTTTGGGGGAGGATGCCTAAGTTTCTGGCTATAGGCTTCAGATGAACACTGGTGACTTAAGATGAAATGGGTAAAACTAAAAGAGGACAATACTTGAGAGAAAAGATCACGAAGTTTAGAACATGCTGAATCTGAAGCGCCTTTGAGACAGCCAAAGATGTTGAGTGGGCAGTTGGCTATAGGTCTGGGACCCAAAGGAAAGGTCAGGTTAGAGAGAGAAATTTAGGAATCACTGGTATATAGATGGTAACCATGGGTAGCAGTGAGTTTGCTAGGTAGAGAGTAAATAGTAAAAACCATAAGTGCAAGAGAACAAAAGAGAAAAAGATTTTAGGACTAAATGTTGAGAAGCTCCAAAACTTAACATCTGGGTGACAAACTTACGCTTATTAAGAAGGATTAACCAGAGAGGAGGGAAGAGAATCAGGAGGATATGGTGCCTCAGAAGCCAAAAGGAAAGAGTGTTTTTCAAAAAGGAGAGAGTGATTCAGTGTCAAGGCTGCTCAGAACTCAAGAAAGATGAGACCAAGAAATCTCCACCAGGTTGAGCATCATGAAGGTCACCAGGGGCCTTTGCCACAGCCAGTTGTTACCAAAATGGTGAGATGCCACACAGTGTCCCTGCTGGCTGTCGCACAAGGACATGAGTGAGGCCAGCATCCCTACAGGAGGATCAGTCTCTATGTATCATTCCTGCTGACAGGGTCTCACGAACATTCACTAACACGCTCCCTGTGCTACCCAGTAGTGTGTCCTGCCCCCTTTCTCCACCCTCTGCAGAGGTTAAGAAAAAAAGTATAGCTCCAAACCATGATAAAACCATTATTTAACATCATTTTGTGGGTATTTTGGAAAACAGGATTAACTACACATGCCATGATATTCAGTTACAAAATTAAACATACTCTTAAAAAGTTTATTCACATTAATTTAAGTAATTAAAAAAATACCAAAACCCACATGCAGTGTTAAAACAAAAAACTTTCTGCTGATTAAAAAATACATATGTTCTTTTGAATTAGAGTAGTTTTTCTTTTTTGGCAGGGGGAGGGTGTAGGAGGTGGGGATAAAGAAAGAATCCTCCCTTCTTATTTTCTTTTATTTAAATTTATTTAAATTTATTTTTTATTGAAGTATAGTTAATTTACAGTGTTGTGTTAGTTTCAGGTATGCAGCAAAGCGATTCAGTTATACATATATATCTATTCTTTGTCAGATTCTTTTCCATTATAGGTTATTACAAGGTATTACATACAGTTCCCTATGCTAATCAGTAGGACCTTGTTGATTATCTATTTTATATATATATATATAGTAGTGTGTATCTGTTAATCCCAAACTCCTAATTTATCCTTCCCCCCAACCCTCTTCCCCTTTGGTAACCATTTCTTATTTTTCTTAATTTCTGGTTCAGATTGCTCCTACAAATATTGTGACTACATACTTCTAGCTTATTCATTTATACAATAATCTTATTTTTTTTGTCTTTTGAACTGTCCCTCAGGCCCGGCCTTTTCTTTTCTCACCCATTTCTGCCACTTCTTGCTTCTGTCTTTGCCTCCCCCCCAATTCATTTTGCATAAGTGCCTACCTGTCAGAATCCTATTCTTAAAATCCCATTTTAATCATTTCTCTGCCATCAGAGAAATGTAAAGTCTCTGAAACTTTACATCACATGAAGTGTAAAGTTCTCCACTTAGAACACAATCTGTCCTCATCTGACTACCCCCCACCCCAGGTACAAATTCTGCTCCGCTAAGGCTCATCAGAACCAGGCCTCACACTCCTATTTGCCTTTTCTCTGTACTTTGGGACCGACCTCCCCTTTGGCTGAAATGCCCTCTGCTCGTCCCTTCACATAACCAGATCTGACCCATCTTTCGTGGCCCTGTAGGAAAAATCTGCAGGTAGAAATTGCTTACCTTCTACAAGAAATTTGGTAGTAAAGAAATGAATTTTATGGAGATTTTACTATGCTCTTTACATGAATTATGTCATGGAGTACTCAGAATAGCCCCTTGAGATAGACAACATTTTGCATATGATGAAAGTAGGGATTAAGTTCATCCGTGGAAAAGCACTTAGCACAGTGTCTCCCCATGATCAGGATTCGGTAAATGCTGACTGTCATTATGCTTACTAGAGAGATTTAGTAATTCTTCCAGGTCACACAGCAGTAAGTGAAAGAGCTAGAACTCAAACTCTGGCTTCACAGCCCACTCTTACTTTGACAAGAGCAGCAATACTCTGCACTGCTGCTACCTTGCCAACCTTCTTCAACTGTTAGAGTCAACAGTGATTTCTGCTGCCTGAATTCCCTAGCAGTTGGAGTATCTGTACTAGGCTGGTTTGCACTTGATGGCTGTCTTACTTGGACTTTTACTTTTTCTTCAGTATATGTCTTATCTCAAGACATGAAGATGTGTCTTATGTTTACTAGAGTAAAGACTAGTGGTGTGTGGACAAATGTCTACCAGTCAGCTCTCAAGGAGGGGAAGGGGCTGATTCATACTATTTGCTGATTTCAGTGGTATAAATACTGCTACAATGGTCAACTTAAAGATGCCAAAGTGAAGTTAACCAAGTCATAAAATTCTTGCAAGTTTAACAATTGGCTCCTGCAAATTGGTGAAAGCTGGCTACGGCATACCACTGGTACAAAGGATTAGATATTGTACTGTATTCTCTTGTTTTGCTTAGTGCCAAGCTTGGTGCTGAGCAAATAGGATGCATGACCGCATATTTGGAGCTTCTGGTTCAAGGCTGGAAATTGCATATAAACATTTACTCGGCCCACTTCCCAAAATCCCATTGAAATGATGATACACAAAAACTAATACTTCCATAATAGTGCTTAAACAAGAAAAGGTGCCAATAGTCAATTAGAAAATTTGACAAATTTATGAAAGACAAGAAAGCAGATGGATTCCTATTGATGGATAAGCCAAAGGAAACCACAGATTGAAACCAGCACCAGTGAGGCTGCTATGGAGGAACCATTCTTCCCAGGAGGACTCTAAGCTCAGCAGGTACGGATAGCTTAAGTAGACAGTGGAGCAAATAATCAGGGCAATTCATTTAAAGGCTAAGGAATACCTGAGTCAGTCTGCCCACTGCCTCTTGTACATATTGTGAGCATTTTGTCCCCAGCTACAGGTCTCAGAATTGCTTTTAAAACCAAGTACAACGTTTCTCTGGGAAGGACCCACCCCCCTCCCCACCCCGCCACTCCGCAATGTGGATATTTGAGGCTGAAGAAATAAGAGCAGAGCCTCTGAGATCTCTGAAAGACTCAGAGGGAAAAACTGGGTATAATAAATAAAAATGTGTTTTAATGGCCAAGCTGTAGAGGAAGGGGAAGGAAATCTCCAAGTGGCACAAATGAAGAGAAACATCAAAGGCAAGGCGCTAAGTACAAGCTGTGAGGCCCGCCTCCCTTGCAGCTGGGGGTGACCATGTGATACAGATCCAGCCAACAAGATGTAAGCAGAAGTGGGCTAGGGATTTCAGGGAAAGTTTGGTTTTCCTGATCTGGGAACCATTCCTTCCTCCTTGTTGCTTTCTTCTCCCTTCTCCTACCTGAACTGTGGTCATGAGGCCAGGAGTGGAATAGCCAGCTTGCCACCATAAAACAAGCAGAAGGATAAAAGGTACTCTTTAAGGATGGAGGGGCAGGAAGATACAAGGAGCTTGAGGAAAAGGACATGGATGACAGTATTGCTTCCCTGCTCTGCCTATTTCCAACCTTCTTATTATGTTAGAAAAATAAAGCCCTTCCGAGTTAGGCCACTATAGTAAAGTTTGGTTGCATCCCTAAATGGTGTCTTGTATGTCTGGGATCTTGGATGGGAGAAAAACACCTTTGAGACATGGAAACCCCAGGCCTGAGCTATGTGTGTGCATGGGAGCTGAATTTATACTACTTGCTTGACTCAGGAATCCCAAATTGAGAAATTAAATTTAAAAATCAAGCCAGGACATCTGAAACCTCTAGAGCCCTAGCAGTAAAAATGTACATTCAGGGCTCCCCTGGTGGCGCAGTGGTTGAGAGTCCGCCTGCCGATGCAGGGGACACGGGTTCGCACCCCGGTCCAGGAGGATCCCACATGCCGCGGAGCGGCTGGGCCCGTGAGCCATGGCCGCTGAGCCTGCACATCCAGAGCCTGTGTTCCGCAACGGGAGAGGCCACAGCAGTGAGAGGCCTGCGTACCAAAAAAAAAAAAAAAAAAAAAATGTACATTCACTCCATGGGAACACTTTCACATCTCCTGGGAAGGAAAAAAAAATTAGATATAAGTTCATAGTCAAAAATTACAAGGTCTATGAAAGAATAAACTACCATGGGTGAGTCAACAAATATAGCAAAGGGAAGAATCAGCATTCAGAGAACTGCATCTAAAAGAACACTCTGAAAGAGACTATGAAATGCCTACAACATGACCAAAGATGTAAGCAAAGGCACAGGAACCATAATGAGAAAAAGAAGACAACATGAAAACAGAATAAACAACTCTGAAAAAGAACCAAATTGAGTCTCTATAAATGAAAAACATAGTCACTACAATTAAAAACTCAATGAAAAGGGTAATGAATATTTGAGACAAAAATGAAGAAAGAATCCATAAACCAGAAGATAGATTTGAGGAAATTTCTCAGAATGTGGGACAGAAAAACTATGAAATTGTGGCTAAGAGCCGCGAGAAGTTTCAATATATATCAAGTAGACATTCCAGACAGAACAAAGAATAGAGAAAGGGGGGAAGAGATAATATTTAAGAAAATAACACCTGAGAATTTTCTGGAAATAAACTAAAACATAAATGAGTCTTCAGATTTCAGAAGCATGCAAACATCCCAGCAGTATAATTTTTAAAATTCACAATTTGATATACAATACTATGGTGAAACTTCAGAATGTCAATGATGAGGAGAAAAATCTTAAAAGCAACCAAAGCAGATATCCTAAAAACAAAAAGCAAAAAAAAGTCCAATTAGACCTTCATCAAAGTTGTCATCAGTCATCATAGATGTCTATGGGAAATAAATAGCATCTTTATGCTGCTAAGAGAAATAATCCTCATCCTAGAATTCTATACCCAGGTAAATTTTTATTTCAGACTGAGAGTGAAACAGACATTTCAAACCAACAAATATTGGGAGTTTACCACTCAATGACTCTTCCTAAAAGATCTGCTGTGGGGTTTACTTCAGTAAGATAAACAGCTGAATCCAGAAGGAAGAAGTGGAGAGCAAAACATAAGGATGAATAAAGAATTTGGTAAACACATTGTCAAAATTAAGTAATGATTTACTGTAAATAATAAAACTGAGGGCTAATGTGAGAGGACTTTAAAAATAAGGTAATACTAAGATACCAGTCAATAATTACACAAGACATTGTAAAGGAAGATCTGAGTTAAATGGTCATAAAGCCCTGTATGCGTTTGAAGAAGAACAGACGTATTGATTAACTTTATATTCGGTTAAGAATTTCTAAGAATAAACAGTAAAGAAATAGAAATACAACTTTTAAACCGAAGAGGACAAAGAAGGAAATTAAAAGAAAAAGAGAACTTGAGATATTGACAGTCCAATAAAAGGCAAGAAATGAAGGGGATGGGGAAAAAACCAGAAATACAAAATCTAAATGAATTCTAAATAGAAAATCTAAAAACATAATGCTGAGTGATACATACATTATATGAATATAAATGTATATTTTAAAATGTGAATCAATGTAAAATATTGCTAACGGACAGATACATGAAGAAAAAATATAAAAACAAGGCTAGGAAAGACAGTCACCAATTTCAGAATAGTGGCTACCTTTGGAGGGGAAGGGAGGAAACTGGGACTGAAAACGGGTACAAAGGCTTAAATGTATGTTCACATTTTTTCCCTATACTGTAAAGGATGGAAGGAAGGAGGGAGGGAGGGAGTGGGGAGGAAAAATGATGAGCCATTCAATCCAAGGGTAATTCTACACAAATAAGCAACACATGAAAACTGACCCCTTAACAAATTAAAAAGTAGAGAGAACAGATATAGCATGAATAAATAGGAAATAAAACCTATGGAGGTTGATTGGATAACAGCTTGTCTTCGGTTACTGGTATTGGCATTAGTGTTCTATCTGCAAAGGTTTCTGGGAGAGAAAATGAATTTAATTTGCAAAAGAAAAGATTGATATTAGAGTGAAGGAAGGATTATGTGACTCTAAGACTGTTTCAACCTTTAATAGATGTTACTATATCCATTTTAGAAGAGTCTTGTTTCCTTAAAATACGTACAAGTAAGAATGATTTGACTTATAAAAATCTCTTTCTGAAGGCAAAATGTTACACTAGATAACTGTTCTCCAACGTGTTGATGTGCAAACATCTGGGTAAAAGAACTGCAAATGGTAAAAGACCTCCTTCGGATGCTTCCAATTCATAAAGTCTCAAACTAAGGAAGTTCCTGCACCCACTGCTGTTTGCCACAGTTCTGAAGAGGAGAAGAGAGGGACAGAGAAAGGGAAGGGGAAGGGGAGGAGGAGGTGGGGAGATCAGAGGTAAAACTGCATAAACGACTCACCTACTTTTACCTACTTGTTCCCTGTTTCTCACTCAGGCAAAGGGTTAGATGCAAAGAGAACTGGAATAAACTCCGAATGTGATCACTTTCTACATTTCCTCTTCCTACAATTTTCCAGACAGCTGGCCTCCCTTACCTCAGCCAGAGTAGAGAGAAAGTGGGGTCTAATTACATCTCTTCCAATTCAAGCTGGCCATGGGGACAGTATCAGTGGGAACATTTGTTCATGGGTTTTATTGTTAAGTTTATGGCAGCTAAAAATACAGGCCCTGCCCTTTTGTCTTTTCTCACAGTGATGGCAGAGATTTTCACCCAGACACCAAGACCACCGGACATGACATCCTGCGTCAGTCCTGCAGACCCTTCACTGCTTCTTGGAGGGTCCCATGAATACTTTGAGGACTACCAGGTGATATAATCTCTGCCACCCCAGCCAGAAGGATGACTCTGAAATGTCATTTCCCCAACAATTCTCTTTCTTTCATTGAGGTATAATTCATATATTATGAAATGCACATATTTTAAATTAATTCTATTAATTTTGATAAAATTATGCTCCCATCCCAATCAAGGTACAGCATAAAATCACTTTTAAAGGAAAATTATTTTCTGGATGAAGCCAATAGCAATGAAACACAATAGCTTCTATTTCCAAATCTTACATTTGCAATTTTAGAAATAGTACCCAAGACTTGAAGATAATGAGATACAGTGTAGTAAATAGTACATTTTACCCCATCTATAAGAATAGTTCGATTTTCCATAGTCATTTAGATAAGAAACAGAAAATGCTATAAATCACTGTAAAGTGATTTGTACTTTAAAGTACAAATCTTAACATTCGTATGCTGAAAAATGATTAATCATACTTTATATTCTTTTCATATTTTATTATACTGCCACATGAATAAGCTGATATACCTTATCTTATTTCCTATCGGGAACAATCTGGATTAACAGTCTAGGCTGAATTCCATGCTAGAAACGAGGATACAGAGCTACAAATGGTTCTCTTTAAGTCAAAGGAAAATAAGAACAAGTACAGGAACACCTTACTCTGGAGTTTCTTTATTTGGGTTTAAACCTCTCTTCACAGGCTTTTTTCAAGTCTTTGAAGCATTATTAAATGATCCTACTATTGATTTTCCGTGCCTCAGTCCTGGTGAAAATGGAGTGACTTGGACCACTAATGACTGAAGTCCACTCATCGTCTGAAGGACAATCACAAAGGCTGGAGCTCATTCCTGCAAGCATCCTCATAACTTAGATTTCAACGCCTGGAAATAGGACAGGTGGGAAATAGGACACAGAATTCAACTCATCTCTCTTACTTAAATATAGCACTGCTGCTATTTCTGTTACTTATCTTGGGAAATTTTATAAGTATTGGTATATTTTGCTATTCAGCATGAAGCTGTATGCCTCATTTCTACCTTTGAGATCCAAATTTCCAAGTAATCACTTTTAGGAAAGCATTCCTCTATTTCCAGCTTCATTCTCCATGGGCCATTTATTTGTGATGCTGAGCCACTGAGTAACTTGAACTTACAGTAAGAATTTGTGATGCCAGTTTCCATCGTAAAAAGAAAAGCTTTTCAGACAAACCAATTTTTTTAAAAATGCGTAAAAGAAATGAACAGGCATTTTCACATAAGAGAGGGGAAAATGAATGGTCTCATAAGTTCAACCTCATAAATAATCAGGAAAATGCAAATTAAAACCACAGTGAGACACCATTTCAACACCCCTTCAGAGCAGCAAAAGTCTGTAGTCTGACAATACCAAGTGTTGATTAGAATGTAAAACTCCGTCCTAAGCACATTATACTTACAGTATGTGGATGTTATATGACTGTGTGTCATGTGACTGTATGTTAGATGATATTAAATAAGTGTTGCTTTTCTTAGGTATGGTAATCCTGAAGTATTTGGGAGTGAAATGTCAAGATGTCTACAACTGTAAAATGGTTCAGCATAAAGGATGAGCAGAGAGAAAGCAAGTAGGGGGCAGGCTCTGGGGGCAGAGTCTGTAGGTCTGAATTGTGTCTTGCCCACTTATTGATTGTAGTTTGGGTAATTAATCTCTCTCTACCGCAGCTTAATTATCTGTGAAGTGGAAGTAATGGTGGTATATATTCAATAGAGATGTTGTGAGCATTAAATGAGGTAATTCACGTAAAGTACTTACAGCGGTCACTGCTTTGTCATAAGCCTTCAATAAATGTTATTACCTCTGTTGGCTCCATTTTGTAGTTGATGTAAGTTGAGACTCAGAAAGGTGATATAACTTGTTCAGTCACATAACTGGCTATTGGTGGTTGGAGCTAAAAGAGCTGGAGCTGTCAGGAAGCTCTCCTACTAGTAAACAGCAACACACACACAGCAGCCCTGTTTACAAGAGCAAATATTTGAGACAATCCAAGTGCCCATCTACTGTAGAATGGATTGCTAAATTGTGTTACATTTCCCTACTAGAACCCTATACAGCCAGGGAAAGGAATAAGACAAATTAACATGAAGAGTATCAAAAAATTGAAATAAGTTAAAAGCTTTTATTTTATCCTTAAAGACTTTAGCTGCTCTAGCAACAAAAGGACTGATTAACCCACTAAAACTACCATGAAGGGCTTCCCTGGTGGTGCAGTGGTTGAGAGTCCGCCTGCCGATGCAGGGGACACGGGTTCGTGCCCCGGTCCTGGAAGATCCCACATGCCGCGGAGCAGCTAGGCCCGTGAGCCATGGCCACTGAGCCTGCGCGTCCGGAGCCTGTGCTCCGCAACGGGAGAGGCCACAACAGTGAGAGGCCCACGTACCGCAAAAAAAAAAAAAAAAAAAAAAACCTACCATGAAGAAAATAAATCAAAAAATGCTTTGGTTTAGAAACACTTTGTACTTCATCACAGCATTTTCTGTAAGAGCAAGAAATTGTTATCTAAATGTTTAAAAGGTGAGTAGTTATATAAACCAAAGAATTACTCCTACAATGAACTAATTTGCAGCCATTGAAGTTGTGTCTTTAAATGAATATTTAGTGATATGGTGGAATGCTCACTGTATAATGTTGAATTAAAAAATATAGAATTGCAAAGGGCAGACAGCAGAAGCAAGAAGAACTACAATCCTGCAGCCTGTGGAACAAAAAACACAATCACAGAAAGGCAGACAAGATGAAAAGGCAGAGGGCTATGTACCAGATGAAGGAACAAGATAAAACACCAGAAAAACAACTAAATAAAGTGGAGATAGAAAACCTTCCAGAAAAAGAATTCAGAAGAATGACAGTGAAGATGATCCAGGACCTCAGAAAAAGAATGGAAGCAAAGATCGAGAAGATGCAAGAAATGTTTAACAAAGACTTAGAAGAATTAAATAACAAACTCCTAGAAGAATTAAATAACAAACAGAGATGAACAATACAATAACTGAAATGAAAAATACACTAGAAGGAACCAATATCAGAATAATTGAGGCAGAAAAACGGATAAGTGACCTGGAAGACAGAATGGTGAAATTCACTGCCGTGGAACAGAATAAAGAAAAAAAATGAAAATAAATGAAGACAGCCTAAGAGACCTCTGGGACAACATTAAATGCAACAACATTCGCATTATAGGGGTCCCAGAAGGAGAAGAGAGAGAGAAAGGACCCGAGAAAATAATTGAAGAAATTATAGTCGAAAACTTCCCTAACATGGGAAACAAAATAGCCACCCGAGTCCAGGAAGCACAGAGAGTCCCAGGCAGGATAAACCCAAGGAGAAACATGCCGAGACACATAGTAATCAAATTGACAAAAATTAAAGACAAAGAAAAATTAATGAAAGCAACAAGGGAAAAACAACAAATAACATACAAGGGAACTCCCATAACGTTAACAGCTGATTTCTCAGCAGAAGCTCTACCAGCCAGAAGGGAGTGGCACGATATATTTAAAGTGATGAAAGGGAAGAACCTACAACCAAGATTACTCTACCTGGCAAGAATCTCATTCAGATTCGATGGAGAAATCAAAAGCCTTACAGACAAGCAAAAGCTAAGAGAATTCAGCACCACCAAACCAGCTCTACAACAAATGCTAAAGTAACTTCTCTAAGTGGGAAACACAAGAGAAGAAAAGGACCTACAAAAACAAACCCAAAACAATTAAGAAAATGGTAATAGGAACATACATATCGATAATTACCTTAAATGTGAATGGATTAAATGCTCCAACCAAAAGACGCAGGTTCGCTGAATGGATACAAAAACAAAACCCATCTATATGCTGTCTACAAGAGACCCACTTCAGACCTAGAGACACATACAGACTGAAAGTGAGGGGATGGAAAAAGATATTCCATGCAAATGGAAATCAAAAGAAAGCTGGAGTTGCAATACTCATATCAGATAAAATAGACTTTAAAATAAAGAATGTTACAAGAGACAAGGAAGGACATTACATAATGATCAAGGGATCAATCCAAGAAGAAGATATAACCATTATAAATACTATATGCACCCAACATAGGAGCACCTCAATACATAAGGCAACTGCTAACAGCTATAAAAGAGGAAATCGATAGTAACACAATAATAGTGGGGGACTTTAACACCTCACTTACACCAATGGACAGATCATCCAAACAGAAAATTAATAAGGAAACACAAGCTTTAAATGACACAACAGACCAGATAATTTAATTGATATTTATAGGACATTCCATCCCAAAACAGCAGATTACACTTTCTTCTCAACTGCACATGAAACATTCTCCAGGATAGATCACATCTTGGATCACAAATCAAGCCTCAGTAAATTTAAGAAAACTTAAATCATATCAGGCATCTTTTCTGACCACAACACTATGGGATTAGAAATCAATTAAAGGGAAAAAAACGTAAAAAACACAAACACATGGAGGCTAAACAATACGTTACTAAATAACCAAGAGATCACTGAAGAAATCAAAGAGGAAATCAAAAAACACCTAGAGACAAATGACAATGAAAACAGGACGATCCCAAACCTATGGGATACAGCAAAAGCAGTTCTAAGAGGGAATTTTATAGCAATACAAGCCTACCTCAAGAAAAAAAAAAATCCCAAATAAACAATCTAACGTACACCTAAAGGAACTGGAGAAAGAACAACAAACAAACCCAAAGTTAGGAGAATCAAAGAAATCATAAAGATCAGAGCAGAAATAAATGAAATAGAAACAAAGAAAACAATACCAATGATCAATAAAACTAATTGCTGGGTCTTTGAGAAGATAAACAAAATTGATAAACCAGACTCATCAAGAAAAAGAGGGAGAGGACTCAAATCAATAAAATTAGAAATAAAAAAGGAGATGTTACAACAGACAACGCAGAAATACAAAGCATCATAAGAGACTACTACAAGCAACTCTATGCCAATAAAATGGACAAACTGGAAGAAATGGACAAACTCTTAGGTATAACCTTCCAAGACTGAACCAGTAAGAAATAGAAAATATAAACAGATCAATCACAAGTAATGAAATTGAAACTGTGATTTAAAATCTTCCAGCAAACAAAATTCCAGGACCAGATGGCTTCACAGGTGAATTCTGTCAAACATTTAGAGAAGTACTAACACCCATTCTTCTCAAACTCTTCCAAAATATTGCAGAGGAAGGAACACTCGCAAACTCATTCTATGAGGCCACCATCACCCTGATACCAAAACCAGACAAAGATACTACAAAAAAAGGAAATTACAGACCAATATCACTGCTGAATATAGATGCAAAAATCCTCAGCCAGATAATACCAAACAGGATCCAATAACACATTAAAAGGATCGTACACCGTGATCAAGTGGGATTTATCTCAGGGATGCAAGGATTCTTCAATATACGCAAATCGATCAATGTGATACACCATATTCACAAATTGAGGAATAAAAACCATATGATCATCTCAATAGATGCAGAAAAAGCTTTTGACAAAATTCAACACGCATTTATGATAAATACTCTCCAGAAAGTGGGCATAGAGGAAACCTACCTCAACATAATAAAGGCCATATACAACAAACCCAGAGCAACATCATTCTCAATGGTGAAAAACTGAAAGCATTTCCTCTCAGATCAGGAACAAGACAAGGATGTCCACTCTCACCACTGTTGTTCAACATAGTTTTGGAAGTCCTAGCCATGGCAATCAGAGTAGAAAAAGAAATAAAAGGAATACGAATTGGAGAAGAAGAAGTAAAACTGTCACTGTTTGCAGATGACATGATACTATACATAGAGAATCCTAAAGATGCCACCAGAAAACTACTACAGCTAATCAATGAATTCGGTAAAGTTGCAGGATGCAAAATTAATGCACAGAAATCTCTTGCATTCCTATACACTAATGATGAAAAATCTGAAAGAGAAATTAAGGAAACACTCCCATTTACCACTGCAACAAAAAGAATAAAATACCTAGGAATAAACCTAAGTAGGGAGACAAGAGACCTGTATGCAGAAGACTATAAGACACTGATGAAAGAAATTAAAGATGATACAAACAGATGGAGAGATATACCATGTTCTTGGATTAGAAGAATCAATATTGTGAAAATGACTATACTACCCAAAGCAATCTACAAATTCAATGCAATCCCTATCAAATTACCAATGGCATTTTTTATGGAACTAGAACAAAAAAAACCTTAAAATTTGTATGGAGACAAAAAAGACCCCAAATAGTCAAAGCAGTCTTGAGGGAAAAAAACGGAGCTGGAGGAATCAGACTCCCTGACTTCAGACTATACTACAAGCTACAGTAGTCAAGACAATGTGGTACTGGCACAAAATCAGAAATACAGAAAAATGGAACAGGATAGAAAGCCCAGAGATAAACTCATGCACCTATGGTCAACTAATCTATGACAAAAGAGGCAAGGATATACAATGGAGAAAAGACAACCTCTTCAATAAGTGGTGCTGGGAAAACTGGACAGCTACATGTAAAAGAATGAAATCAGAACACTCCCTAACACCATACACAAAAAGAAACTCAAAATGGATTAGAGACCTAAACGTAAGGCCAGACACTATAAAACTCTCTTAGAGGAAAACATAGGAAGAACACTCTTTGACATAAATCACAGCAAGATCTTTTTTGACACTTCCTAGAGTAATGGACATAAAAACAAAAATAAACAAATGGGACCTAATGAAACTTAAAACCTTTTGCAAAGCAAAGGAAACTACAAACAAGACGAAAAGACAACCCTCAGAATGGGATAAAATATTTGCAAATGAATCAACAGACAAAGGATTAATCTCCAAAATATATAAACAGCTCATGCACCTCAATATTAAAAAAACAAACAACCCAATCAAGAAATGGGCAGAAGACCTAAATAGACATTTCTCCAAAGAAGACATACAAATGGCCAAGAAGCACATGAAAAGCTGCTCAACATCGCTAATTATTACAGAAATGCAAATCAAAGCTACAATGAGGTATCACCTCACAGCAGTTAGAATGGGCATCATCAGAAAATCTACAAACAACAAATGCTGGAGAGTGTGTGGAGAAAAGGGAACCCTCTTGCGCTGTTGGTGGGAATGTAAATTGATACAGCCACTATGGAGAACAGTATGGAGGTTCTTTAAAAAACTAAAAATAGAATTACCATATGACCCAGCAATCCCACTACTGGGCATATACCCAGAGAAAACCATAATTCAAAAAGACACATGTGGGGTTTCCCTGGTGACGCAGTGGTTGAGAGTCCACCTGCCGATGCAGGGGACCTGGGTTCGTGCCCCGGTCCGGGAGGATCCCGCATGCCACGGAGCAGCTGGGCCCGTGAGCCATGGTTGCTGAGCCTGCACGTCCAGAGCCTGTGGTCCGCAGCAGGAGAGGCCACAGCAGTGAGAGGCCCACGTACCGCAAAAAAAGACACATGCGCCCCAATGTTCATTGCAGCACTATTTACAATAGCCAGGTCATGGAAGCATGCTAAATGCCCATCGACAGACGAATGGATAAAGAAGATGTAGTACATATATACAATGGAATATTACTCAGCCATAAAAAGGAACGAAATTGGGTCATTTGTAGAGACGTGGATGGATCTAGAGACTGTCATACAGAGTGAAGTCAGAAAGAGAAAAACAAATATCATATATTAACGCATATATGTGGAACCTAGAAAAATGGTAAAGATAACCAGTTTGCAGGGCACAAATTGAGGCACAGATGTAGAGAGCAAACATATGGACACCAAGGGGGAAAGTGGAGGGGTTGGGGGGATAGGGGTGGTGTGATGAGCTGCGAGATTGGGATTGACATATATACACTAATATGTATAAAGTGGATAACTAATAACCTGCTATATAAAAATAAAATGAAACAAAATTCATAAAAAGAAAGTTACATTTCACGTGGGTCTTAAAAATATATATATATGTAGAATCCCAAACATTAAATATAAATATACAATTGACCCTTGAACAACTCTGGGGTTAGGGAGACGACCTGACCATCAACCCCCTGCAGTGAAAAATCCATATAACTTTATAGTTGGCCCTCTGTATCCTCAGTTCCACATCCATGGATTCAACCAACTACAGATTGCCTAGCTCTGTAGTATTTATTGAAAAAAATTTGCATACAAGTGGACACATGCAGTTCAAACTCATATTATTCAAGGGTCAAATATATATACATATATATTTGTATGTATATGTATATAATAATGTATATGTATACCATATATATATATTCACATATGACATATAAAAATACATGTATCTCACAGAAGAATAAACCTAGAGGTTTATGCACCAAAACAAAGCTTTTTAAGTTAAAAGTGGATTTCTTTGGATGGAGAGATGGGAATGGTTTTTCCTTTTTGTTCTCATCTGTAATCTTGATTTTCTTTTATTTCTACAGTGATAATATAAAAGTGGTGAGTCAAGAGAGTAATTAGGCAGCATCTAATAAAGTCATGGACTTTGTCCCTAGAATCCTGAAACATTTCCCCTCCCGGGTGAAATTCTTCACATGTGCACAAGGAGACATATATAAGAAGGTCCATAGCAACATTGTTTACGACAGAGAAAAAGTAGAAACAACAGACATCAATCAGCAGAAGCACAGGTATCTAGACGTGGATATCTAGGCAGCAGTTAAAAGGAAGGAAGCAGAGGTACTGTACTCAAGCTGGGTATATCACAAAAATACAATGTGGAGTGCTTATCTGCAAATTGCAGAAATGTAGGTGCAGTATGATACCGTTTATATAAAGATTAAGAACATGCAAAATCACACTATATAATGTCTTATTTATGTGTATATACATTATGTGGCAAAAAAGATTTTTAATGCATGGTTATGATAAATAGTTTATATGAGGAATGTAAGGGTACTGAGATTAAGAAGGGGGACACGTGGTATGAGGGGGCTTCAATTACACCTGAAATGCTTTATCTCTTGGGCTGAGTAGTAGAATACAGATGTTTGTTATATAATTCTCTTTGGGTTTGTTGTATGCCTGAAATGTATAATGATGTAAAAATTTAAAGTCGAGTGTATCTCTAGAAATGAAATTAATTTCATTTCTGGAAGGTGCAATCATGGACTTTTGCACTAATTTCTTAAAATATTTTTACATCTTTATTTTTGGCAAAACCGACATTCCAAACCAGAATATTTATTTTCCTGCTAAAATAGAAATAGCTTTTAATGAGCATATTTGATTATAATCATTACCCAATTTTGTTCAAAACGCAAACTGTCTTCACTGGGGTAAAAATTAAAGCATACGACTCCCTCCCTTAAAAATACGTATTTAAAAGAGGGGGTTTAGAGACAGGCATTGAATCTGAAAAAAGTAGCAGTCCTTCGATTCTTTCTGCATATTCTAAAGTTAGGGGGAACTCTATGCTCAGAGTAGCCCCTCGGTGTCTAAGCCGGGCTGCCAGCCTTGGCATGGCTGGTGATCCCAATCCTGGCCAATTTTGTCAGGAGGCAGAATTACACATTTGCACATGGTTACACAGTTTCGTCAGCGAAACAGATTTAAACTAGCTTTAAGAGAAGGAAAAGAAAACATTCGGTGCATTCCACGTTTTCCCTTAAGTATACTGTACCTTCCAGTCATGCTGCATTTTGCATTCTTCAGAGCCCCAAAAAGCTATTTAAACTTTGCACATAAATCACTCCATCCCTTGTGAAATATAGCTGTCTCCTGCAAGAGAACTCCGGGGCGACCGGTCCCAAGTGGCTACACTCGGGGCGGGGGGGCGGGGGGGAGGAGCCCAGCTCAAAGAGAATCAAAGGCAGGTGACTTGAAGGGACGCGCTGCCTGCCTGGAAGGCTGGAGAGCCTCGGGGAAGTTCTCATTTTTTCTGTTCCGCATCCACCACAGTCTTTGGATTAAAAGCTCATGTGTTTAAAGCTGGTAAATTCTACCTCCTGACGACACGCTCTCAGCAGTTCCAGCAGGTGGGAAATGGAGGGTTACAAGGGCGTAAAGGATCATCAAAAGAGAGGACGGAAGAAGCAGAGCCAAGCTGGAAAAGGTGACGACCACCAAAAATTAACAGTGATATAAATGGGGGGAGGAGGGAGTATGCTCCCAGCAAAGAGGCTTTCCTTGTACCAAAGAATCCACCGCGCGGTGCCTCTAACTCACAGACGCGACTTGATTGACAACAGTTCTGTTTACACACCACACGGCCGCCTCGGGAAGTCGTCGTCCAGCGTTCGCAAGCCGGTGCCTGCGTTCTGTTCTAGATGCTTCCTCTGGAAAGGAGCGGCCTGCGCGGGGCGAGGCGGAGCGCTGGGAAGGCGGGGCTCTCCCCACCCGGTCCCCACTCGCTGGGGAGGAGGAAAACCGGTTCCCTCTCCAGCCTACCCAGGATCTGGCAGAGGAGGGCCGGGCGGTGCTCGGGACGAGTCCATGAAAACACCGGGCATCTGCCTGGCACGTCCCAGGGCCTCCCTCCCAGCGCACCGACTCATTCTGCACTGCTGATGAGGGCCTCTGAGAACAGAGGCAATCTCCGACCCAAACCCTGCCCAAAGCCCGGCTCGGGCGCGCGGACACACACACACACACACACACACGCACACACGTGCGCGCACACTCACACCCACGCACTCACCTGCGCAAGCGCACTCACACACGCACCCACTGCTCAGGTAGGTATTGCCAATAGGGGCCCCTTCTTTCTATGAAAGGTGCTTCGTAGCCGAATTCAGCGGGAAGGAATCATCCCAAGGCAGCCCTTGCTCCAGGACCTCCCTAAAGAAGTGCGAGAAGTCGCCTCTAGAAAACCCTGGAAGCTTCGACTTCCCAGGGCGAGGGAGAAAAGTCCACTTCACCTTTAGCTGGCCAAAAATCGTTCCTTCCTTTTTGGGCCTGGCTTCTCCTGTAACTAAAAGGGCTACATCTAACGTGAACCATCACTCAGTTGCCTTGTTTTCTTGTGGAATAGTGGGATCTTAGGTTCAGAGTTAAATTCATCCCCTGTCGTGACATGGCACCACGCTAGGCACCTGCACGGAAGTCAACTCACCTTGTCCTTATGCAAGGGTATGGGGCTGCTATTAATATCTGTCTAGTAACATAAGGAAAAAGGGTTTAGTAGGTCGTGCGATTTGTATAGTCATACAGACTAGTTCAGACTTGCAGGCCTAGCTTTTTAAACTCCAAGTTTCAATACTACGTAACTTAGAAGTGACTTCATCCTTGACCTATTATTTTTCTCTACAACCATCTCTCACGAGCTATCTTTATTTCCTCCTTTCCTCCTTTTCTCATCCTTGTCTTTCTTCTCCCGTCCCCACCATGGTCACTTTTTTCTAGACTCTGGATGGCTGGCGAGGAGGAGGATTAAAGGGCTGTAAGCAGAGGAAATCCTATCCATCAGAAGAGGATGGAGGCAGAGCCGGGGACTTCTGCTCCTGCTGCCAAGTTAATATGGTACGAGAACCAGCTGGGTCGGGTCTGGACACGCTTTTCTGTTCTGCAGCTCACAGAATTTTTTTGTGACTTCAACTTCAGTGATCTTTGGTGCCCCTGAAGGCAAGTAGCACACCTGAATCATAAAGCTTCAGATGAGTTGAGTTCAAAGTTTTATTTTCTCCTTTTAAAGCCCTCAATAAATTAGGGCAAAGGTAGTTTGGAATCCACCCTCCTGCCTTGGCGTTCCTCTGGGATTATTAAGGTTGGCTAAACAATACGCTCTTGAGAAACCAGGTGTAACGAGACCTGGGCGGAGGGATCTGGGGGTTGTTTGTGGAACTTTCTCCTCTTCTGTGGCATATGCCAGAGTCTTTCCGGAGCGATCCTGCGAGCTGGGCGCCATCGCTACGTGGTGAAGTCGTGGCGGACACAAGAGAGAGGAAAGGGGTCACTGAATTCTGGGCTGCAGGCTCAGTACATCTCTTCACGCCCTCCACCCCCTTTACCTTCTCCCCCATCATCTTTAGAAGCCTAGTTTGCTAATATTCAAAGAGAAGTAATGCTTCAGAGCTCTGCCACCAACTTGACTCGAGTTCTGAGGGTTAAAATGATATAATACAGTCAAAATGAACATTCTGTACAAATCTAAGTTGATCCTAAAGGAAGCAATTAATTGTCACTGTTCTGTTTCCCTTATCTTTATGTGGAATCATATTTTGTCCTCGCTGTCTAATGTTTTTACATTTCCAGCAAAATAGTTGATTCTAACGCTCTTTTAAAAATTATAGTGTCGGGGTAGTCAGCAATTCCTGTTTCTTCTCTGAGCATGTGTACCTGCAAATCTCCTCCTGCTGCAGCGACTAACGTGCTTTTTGAATCCAAGCCTGCAGAGATGCCATTTGCTATAATTTTCCAGGTTGTGCTGTTTCCTCAGGGAAAACTCAGAGAGCCTGCGACATGTATGTATGTTGAGACAGGACGGGAACTTAGAGCAGCAGAAGGAATGTGGCATAAGGTGGCTCCATTCCAAGCCCCTAGTATGCCCCCTCAATCACGCCAAAATCCTGTTCTGGAAGATCTGACCCGCTCAAATCTGGTTCCCAACAAAAACAACTGACAAAAGTAGGTGGGAGTGGGAACTGTGGAAGGATCAGCCCCCCACGAATGAGCTTGCTGATCTTACAAATGCCTTCCTTTCGAATAGAGTGGAACTTAGAAAAACAGAGGCTCTCTTGCAGGAAGAAAACAAAAAGAGAAAATGAACTCCTTATCAAAGATAAAGGAAATCTTTTTCACTCTGCTTTGTACTTTGATCTAAACCTACTGGAAGTCAGACCCAAAAGAGCTACAACCCCAAATTGGTAAGAATATCATGCTGTCAGCTCCATGGGGTTTGAAAAAAGCTGAGAAGTGATTCCATTCCTCAGGGTCCTCCAGGACATTCTCCAGTGATCTTCACGGTGATACCAGCTGCTTCTCTACCTCTGGTTATTTACTAGAGGGTGTTCTGCATGGAGAAGAAGGACCCCTTTCTACTTTATTCCAATGTAGTGGTCATTTTTATAGCTCTTTATCTCCGTGGTCCCCAAAGTATTTTACAGAGGAATCTAAATCTATTATTATGGGGAAAATACAGACTTTTGAGGAACTGAAATGAGAAAACCCTTTGGCTAGAATAACTTTTCCTTTATTTCATACAGGCTCTCAGTAACATAGAACCTAACTATGCAGTAAATAGATTCAAAGTCATAGAGAAAATGACCCAAAGATTATTTTTTTGTTTTTACTCTTTTGTTACGTTCTTTGAATCAATTTAGAAAGTTAACGATTTTCAAAGTGGGGTAGTCTTTTACTTACACATTTACAAATCAACATTGACACATGTCCTTAAATAAAATTAAAAACCAACTACTAATCATTTAAATCATGGTGCAAAAAAGAGCTTGTTATAACCAGCAGACCAAAGGACCATTTATAGAGTAAAAGGTAGATGAATTAGACCGAAGGGGAAGTATGGAAGATCAACCTAAGTTACTGATTGTTCCTTTTCTCAAAATTCTTTTTGGCAAAGATTAAATTATACCAGGGCTTCCCTGGTGGTGCAGTGGTTGAGAGTCCGCCTGCAAAAAAAAAAAAAAAAAAAAGTTAAATTATACCAAATATCAATCAGTTTTTTTTTTTGTTTTTTGTTTTTTGTTTTTATGGCGGTACGCGGGCCTCTCACTGTTGTGGCCTCTCCCGTTGCGGAGCACAGGCTCTGGACGCGCAGGCTCAGCGGCCATGGCTCACGGGCCCAGCCGCTCCGCGGCATGTGGGATCTTCCCGGACTGGGGCACGAACCCGTGTCCCTGCATCGGCAGGTGGGCTCTCAACCACTGCGCCACCAGGGAAGCCCATCAATCAGTTTTTTGATGGTAAGACTATCAAACTTGTTTCATTAAACACTTTGCCTTTGTAAGAGAAGTTGTAGCTCCCTATCAATCCAGAGTTATGATTATGCTGTAACTTGGGAGATCCCTCATATCAAATATTAATATTTGTATAGTTATTAAAGTACTTGATGACTTGTACAGGGACTCTCAAATTAAATATAACATGTCATTTATAGTCTTTCCTTAGGAAATTATTTTCTAACCTTTGTCTCTGCTGGAACAACTTGTAGGATGATTTATACTTTAAGTAGTATATATAATAATGAAACACTTTTAAAAAGTACAGCATTTAAGCAAAATCTTTTACATTATGTAATGCAGTGGTTTTTCAGACTGCATTTACCCAAGGACTCTTTGAAAAAATATATATATATGTATATATTAAATAGAAGCCAAATAAATAAAACAGATAAAAACAGAGTGTTGGGGGGCAGGCAGTGGAGAAACAGGTTTTAATAATTTTAACCTTTTCAAGGGCCATAGAAGCACCTTTGAGGAACACTGGAGCTCTAGGGAAGTGCGAACGCCAGTGCAATATAAGTAGACTTATAAAAAAGAAAAAAATAAAGGGCACTGTTGGAGATGACATACCTCTTCCTTGCAGCTGTATGTATGTGTGTCTGTGTCTGTATATGTGTTTGTGAAATCTCACTCAATTAATATCTGGCTCCTGTATTTATCATTCTTGCTCTCAGGCTGCAAGTTTTGTGACATTTTATGATAGTGCAATTGGATTCTGTGTCTATGATTTTCAAATTCTTACTTTTTTTTTTTTTATCCTAGCAGTACAGAAAAGGTCAGAGGATATGTTAGGGCAAAATATATATGACCTCCATGAAATTATTTAGATAAATATTTCTATTTTATAGAATAACAGTAACATCTCAAGAAATGATTGTCAAATTATGATTAGGACTTTAGAGACTATTTCACCCCAAGATTCTAATTTTTTTTTTTCAGTTGAGAGGACTGAGGTCCTCGAAATTGAGAGACCTCACCATGGTTACAAGGGTAAATTCCAGATCCAGACACGATCTTCTTGCCCTTGAGTCACATGGTTTTTTAACTACTCTATGGGCTGCATTATATAAATTAATATGGAACTTTTACAATTTGAAAATATCAGAATTAACTGTTGACTGAAATCAGTTGAATATTTCTACATTTGTTTAGACTAATCCAGTCTGGTTCACATTCAGTCACAGTCAAGAAACACAGCTTGTGTTAGATCGAAGATCGTGGAAATATCCTTAAGCAACACACGTCTCCTGCAAAAGGATTTCAGGAGGTCGTACAGGGAGACAAAGCATACTAACATACACAAAGCATTCATGCCTTCCTTGGAAAGCAGAGGTTGCATAAGCATGTTACGGAGACAGATTAGCAAATCTGAGGCTGAGGGTGGAAGGCTGAAACTTTGGTTTGGAAGAGTCTGGTCCTTTTCCGCCATTGAGAGCTCCTTTCACACCTAACTCCTTGAGCAGGAAGTGGGGAAAGATTGATCCAGAAGCTGACCTTCTCATAAACCCAGAGCATGAAATTTGGGGCTAGATGAGAAAGTCTGTGATTTTTTGACCTGCCTTGTGTACGTACTATCAAAATAAGTGAGGTTTGTGTGGTTTTTACTAGTCTAGGGGTATTTGTGCATATGCCACCTACATTTTCAAATTACATAATTGGACACTTTATTTAGAAGTCACATTTCTTTAAACATGCCATTCTCTGCTTCAGGCTAAGTTGGAATTGTTTAAGTTCCTTTTGAGCTTTCAAGAGAAAGAGTAGAGACAGATTTGCTATGAACCAAATAAATACGCTAGGTTCCATTCTTGTTTTTTGGCAGCTTTGTTTCTGCCAGTGAATATTAGCTGCTGTAACGTTAGCTATTGTGTGCCTAATTGTATATACAATTATATTACATGCATTTCAGTATTTATAAATGCAAATGCTTTAGAGTGAACAACTACCATAGGCTTCAGTGGGGCAGCCGGACAAGGGGTCAGGTCTGTAGGTGAGGTTGTTCAGCCAGGTCTATCGAAGGCGATCCATAATGAGTCTCCAGCTGGGGGCTTACTTGTTGTTTAGAATAGTTTGGTAAATGGAAGATTCTTGTCTTTTCAAAAGCATCTGGGGTACTTGAGGCAATGATAATGTGTGTTATCTAGTTTATTCAGATTACATTATCCAGGTCGGCCTTGATTTTTAAATCATATGCTCTATTCAGTATTTAAAGTTGCCTCAGAGCAAAGCTAAAAGGAAAAAGAAAAGTGCTTGTTGTCTATGATTCAATACTTACGCACCCTCTCTCACAGGATTAGTGTGAAAAGCAAATAAATTTGAAAACTGCTAGGGACGTTGCAAACTGTGAAGAATTATTCACATCTGTTGATATAGATACATATTTGAATTACATGTCAGCACTGAAGTAAAGATAAAAAGTTCAGATGACCACTTTGACCCACTCCTATAAAAACATATGACACTTACTGGGTTTTCCTTTAACAGCTTTACTGAAGTATAATTTACATACCGTAGAACCCACTCACTGTAAGTATACAGCTTACTGAATTTTAGTCAATGGGTGCAGTTGTGCAGCCATCACTAGAACCCAGTTTTAGAACATTTCCATGACCCCAAAACGTTCCCTCCTGCCCATTAGCAGTTAATCCCTTTTCTAACTCCCAGCCCCAAGAAATCATTGGTGTGCTTACTGTCTCTGTAAATTTGCCTTTTCTGGATATTTTATATAAATGGAGTCATACAAATATAGTCTTTTCCAACTGGCTTCTTTCATTTAGCATATGTTTTTGAGATTCATCCATGTTGTAATATGTATCAGTACTTGGCTCCTTTTAATTGCTGAGTAGAATTCCATTGTATGGGTATACCACATTTTATTTATCCATTCATCAGCTGACAGACATTTGGGTTGTTTCAAGTTTGGGGCTATTATGGAAAATACCACTATGAACATTCACATATATACCTTTGGACATATGTTTTCATTTCTCCTGAGTGGATTTATACGAGTGAATTGTTGTATTTCCTGGTAAGTTTGTACTTAACTTGTTAGGAAAATGCCAGTCTGTTATCCAAAGTGGCTATATCATTTTATTTTTCCATCAGCAATGTATGGGGGTTTCAGGTTCTCCACATCCTTGTCAGCACTTTATATTGTCTTCTTTTTTATTATAATCATCCTAGTGGGTGTGTAGTGATATCTCATTGCAGTTTGGATTTGCATTTCCCTAATTACTAATGATGTTGATCATCTTTCTGTGTGCTTATTAGACATTAGTACATCTTCCTTGTTGAAATGTCTATTCAAATCTTTTGCCCATTTTTAAAAACTAGGTTGATTGGCTTACTATTGAGTTGGATACCACTTGTTTTGTTACCATTAATTACCACTTCATCTTACACTCACCTGTGGCTCTTGTATTCTGCTGTCTTCCACTGTTACTAAACTTCTATACTGCTATTTAACTTTTCGTGTGAATGCATTTCTTTTCTCCAAACTTGTTTATTTTTCAATTTTTCAATTTTTTTTTTTTTTTTTTTTGCGGCACGCGGGCCTCTCACTGCGTGGCCTCTCCCGTTGCAGAGCACAGGCTCCGGACGTGCAGGCTCAGCGGCCATGGCTCACGGGCCCAGCCGCTCCGCAGCATGTGGGATCCTCCCGGACCGGGGCACAAACCCGTGTCCCCCGCATCGGCAGGCGGACTCTCAACCACTGTGCCACCAGGGAAGCCCTTTCAATTTTTAAATTGAGGTGTAATTGACATGTAACATCATTTTAGTTTCAGATGTACAACATAATGATTCGATATTTGTATATATTGCAAAATGGTCACTACAGTAAGTCTAGTTAACACCTGTTGCCATACATAGTTAGAAAAATCTTTTTTCTTGTGATGAGAACTTTTAAGATTTACTCTTTTAGCAACTTTCAAATATGCACTACAGTATTATTAACTATAGCCGCCATACTGTACATTACATCCCCAGGACTTACTTATAAGTGAAAGTTTGTAGTTTTTGACCTCCTTCATTTTACCGCCTCCCACCCCCAGCCTCTGGCCACCACCAACCTGTTGTTCATATGAATGAGCTTTTTTTTTTTTTAGATTCCACATATAAGTGAGATCATATGGTATTTGTCTTTCTCTGACTTATTTCACTTAGCATAATGCCCTCAAGGTCCATCCGTGTTGTCACAAATGGCAAGATTTCCTTTATATGGCTGAGTAATATTCTTTTGTATGTATACATACACACTTTCTTTATCTATTCATCCATCAATGGACAGTTTCTCCAAACTTGATTTTTAAACTCTCTCAAGAAGATGAGCACTTTCACCTTCTGTACTTTTTTTCCCCACAAACCAGGCCTAGCAAAATACTCTGAAAATAATATATCCTTAATAAGTATTTCTAATATATATGATAAAAAGCTCATCATCTTTGTAGAAATAGCATCAGCATACCTGGTATCATAATTTACTAGCAAGTCGAATTGAATTTTATTTCTTTATTACTTGTTTTGCACATCAGAGGTTTCAGTTTTAAAACCATTTTTGAAAGGAAGGAGTGCTTCAGAGTATACACTTAGACAAACAAATTTAATTATCAGAGAAAAATTGAAAGGGATTCTGAGGAAACATTAAAATTTTGTGGTAATCAATATGTTTAAATAAAATAAACCCAAAATTTTAGGTATTTTTTTCTGCAAATGTCCCTAAGTACCTTAACAAGAGTAGCAAAAACATGTTAATCACGAATAGTCAATGCTCTCAAGTGTACCCACAAGTAAGTAGAAAGCCACCAGATACCCCAACTATTGCCAGTACTGTGGACCCAAAGTAAAAGATTTCAGGTTATCAATATAAACTTACTTATGTGTAAGCCTGAACGTAAAACGAAAACAACTTCCCCTATAACTGGTAAATAACAGGGGGAAAAAAAAAACTTTTGAGCCTTGCCTGGAAGGATGCCAAAGATATACACTTGAGAATATTTTAAGGTAATTAGCATTTTTGTCTCTGTGTCAGTAAAAGTAGGCTTTTGCCTGCTACTAATTTTCTTTGGGTTAGTGAGACCATTGTATGAATGAAGGGCTGTTAAAGGCCATTTATATTGTGCAAACAGAGGCACAAATTAGAGAGGGCATGTTAATAAGGAAAGGGGGCTTATGAGTGCTCAATTATGAGCCCAGAACCTGTTTCTATTTTAGGGGGATAGAAAACACATCAATCTTGCTTTTAGAATATTTTCAATTAAAATGAACAGCACATGGCACACTAAGAAGCAGAAAAGGCTGCGGCCATGTGGATTTTGAATAATTCTTACGTACCATCTTAGTATCAAAACTGAATACATATAATGGGCTGAAATATAATTTGAGATCCCAGAAGACGGAAGTCCTTGAGCTGCATAAGAAATTCTAAAGGAAAAGAAGTATAAAACTGGACCATCTGTTTCACTTTTTAGCATGCAACCTTTACAGTAGAATAGTTGGAGGAAGATGCTGTTTAAAACCTGAATAGGGATGAAATATCGTGCGTACACTCGCAACATATCATTAACCTCTCTCCTAAGTATAATCAATAGCGTCTGCAAGCCTAGTTCTGCACATTAAAAGCAAAGTACAGTGTTAGCTGCACAGAGGTTCACTTCTCCCCACACCAAGACTATAGTGAGTAGGTTACTCTCCGTCCCTACTCAGCGCCTCCTGCCTAATTGGGGTGTGCAGAGGGAGACATCCCCTCTGCACAGTCAAGTGTTTGGGGAACCTAATTACAGTTTGCGTATGCAACTATATGCATAAGGGGCATATCAGTTTTGCCCCTGTTTTAGCCACTACTTCCGATTGCCTAATAACATGTTTTTTTGTATGTATTTATGAAAACATTTCAAGATACCCCCAAAGCTACCTTTTCCCCTATATAGAATACCTATTTTGGAATTACAGTTAACAGGTCACCAGGGTTCACATAGTGGTCATGCAGTGGAAAACACTAAATAACACAGCAAAGGGTGACAAGAATGAACGCCTTTGGTCTCAAAGTAGAGAAACCATTACCCCCCCCAAGGCTATTCAGTAAGTCCAATGCTGAACCTCTGCAAACCATGATTTTATTGGATTTTGGCCTTTCTTTTTCAGGTGGCTCTAGTCCTGTCTCTTGAAACCTTTGTTAACTATTAAGGCTAAAGTGCCATTTAAAGAAAAAGAAAGGCAAAGAAATGAGCTAAACGAAGCCATGGTGAGTTGTTTGTCAATGTATCCTTTCTTGAGCTCATTGGGGGAGCAGACTTCACGGTGGCGGGATCATAGGCTTTATTTTGAATTTGTCTGTTATAACCTTAAAGCTTTCTTCAAGGGAGATACGTAGGGTTCATGCCTGATACACAATGTCTGTTGCTATGGAAAGGTTTGTACTTAATCATATTACAGTGTTCTGTTAGGAGCAGGGAAACTGGGATATCAGTTCATCTCTTTTTAAAAACCTTATGTTTTATGGGATAAAACAAAACAAAACAAAAACGTGCACAGCACGTACTTCCGACATTGGAGAACACTTTTAAAGGCTTTCTTTACATTGTGTGTATCAAGAAGTTATTCTGCATCCTAAGATCCAGAGTAGCCTCTTGCTACGGAAGTTAGTAATAAATAATGTTATACATGGCAATTGCTCACAGTATATTATCTAATCTCCTCTGATGTTTCCATCTCTAAATTCATTTCCTTGTGGCATTTCTCATTTCTACCTGAATATCTGCTGTTGGGTCCACAAGACAGCTCTCCTTTTGGCAGGTTATCTAGTGCTCCGTTCTTGGTGAACAGTTTCAACATGGTAAGATTGTACCATGAACACTCACTGTCCGTGAGTCTCCTGTTCAAAATGGAAAGGTGGAGGCTGCTCTAGTATTAAAATCTTGGCTTTTCTAGAAAAAAAGCAACATTGCTTAAGCAATACAAAAATGTTCAGCTTTCACATTTTTCTTTGTATCAAAGATTGCAAAGTGTTGTTTCATGTTTTAAAAGTAATATATTGTATGATGCTAACTCCTACACTTGTAGGAAAACATGTTGGTTCAGAGTATGGATTCTAGAGCCAGACTGCTAGGGTGGGCATCCAGGTACGCCATTTGTAGCCTGTGTGATCTTGGGCAGGCTTCTGAACCTCTCTTTGCCTGTTTCCACATCTGTGTCACTGGGTTAATAATAGTATCTATTTCATGGGGTTGAAGATAGTTCTGGTAAAGCACTTAAAATAGTGCCTGGCATGTAGTAAGTATGAAGTAAGTGTTCGTTTATTATATTGGTGAATGTCTTCATCATCCTACAATTTTTAATCTCACCTTTTTCCATGAATATGCAACCACTTCCCTTAATTCAGAAGAATTTTGAATGGTAGAGTCTGGAGCAGTGTGCCAGGATGTTTGAAAAATACGTGGGATTGGGGGACTTTCCTGTGTCCCAAAAATAATACTAAGAATATAATTGACAGCTTCCCCATACCCGTAAGGACAACTTTGCCTTTCAGTCTACAGTGACTATGATTCCCTCTTTGCCCATTGTCCTGGTGAAAGCTCCTTTTTGGTTCTAGATAATAAAAATTTAAAAACAGTTTCTCTAGAGGTATATGGGTTACATATATCCTTAAAACTTGTTCACATCACGGCTTTATTAACAATCTTTATATGTTATTAAATGTGGAAAGGGGTTTAAGATAACTTTGATAATTTAACCCAACGTATGCAAAGCTTTACCACTATTCCAAGTAGAATAAATGTAGACATATAGAAAAAGACAAAGAGCTCATTTTGTGCATATTCAAACTGATGCCTGAGGTTTCAGCCCAGACCTGGAATTCATTGTCAGTACTTGGCATTTATCCACAACCAGCGGAACCACTGTTAGTGGGCCTGTTTTCTTTACTCAGAACATAATTTGGTACTGTCAAGTCAATCTAGCCACAAATGAATGGAATTTTTTATCTTTAAAGTTTTTTTTTTCACATTTCATTTATATACTATCTCTAGTGAGGTCAAATCCCCCTGTAAATGTTATCTAATTTATTCTCATAACATGTCTAAGAGATCAGGTTCATTTGTCTTTATTGTTAGCATCTGGTTTTAAGAGATTCACATTTACTTTGTTGGGAATCACCAGGAATAAATCTTATGTAGACGCTAATGAAAAATATAATAGGAGATAAATACAGGTATGTCTGCAAACGAAGATATTTTCCCACCTTTGATATCTGTTGACTAAAAGGATAAAAAGTGGATCAACTTACGATGATTAAATAGTAATAAAAAGCAGCATTTAATCTAAATCTCTCCTTCCCATGATTACAGCATGCTAAATATTACTCAATACTAGAGAGTCTGCTGATGAGCTCTGTAAATGTTTTCCAATAAAATTAAATAGATTAGATTTGGAAAGCAAATGTTAATGTTTCTAAGCCTTTAAAAGTCTTCTTTTAAAACTTTCCTGAAAAATACAAGTTAAGACTATGTCACAGTGTCATCAGTCCGAGCAGGGTGAACATCATTGTTTCCACAAGGACAGACTAGGCAGAGGCAACCATCATGTTCAAGAAGTTCTTGTCGTCTATGATCCTTTATTGTTAATTCTCTTCATGTATTTTGCCTGCTGCTTTGTTTTGCTTGTCAAAATTTGTTACTGAGACAAGACTAAGATCATCCTACTCTGACAGCCGCAGATTGAGTCAGCGTGACGCACCATGAGGTAAGTCTAATTGCTGTTAATATTGGAAGGATGAATAATCCTATTAAAAAGAAGAACAGTTATAAAAAAATAAATAAGTGGAGGCAAGTCTAGATTACATGAAAGAAGGACAGCTTGATGAGGAGAAACCCATTAACCTGAAAGGAAACAGTTCTTTGCTTCCAATTTAGCAGTTGTGAACAAGACCACATTCATACTAAATCAAAATAAAAACAATTTTTCTGATTCATTCATAGACTTAAATGCTAGGTTTCCTTATATGTGGAAAATGAGACCCTACTGTGATTCTGAATTGTTAATAGAATATCAAAATGCTACATTAGGTAGGTTTATGGGAAAACCTTCACCTTGTTCCTTAGTTACTAATGAGTTAGAAGAGGTAACTCTGAGGTGGAGAGCACAGTACTCTAAACCATTGCTTCCCAGACACGAATGTGCATTTGCATCATCTGGGATCTTGATAAAGTGCAGATTCTGATTCAGCAGCTCCGTGTCCAAGATGCTACATTGGAGAAGCTCCCAGGAGACTCCCATGGAGCGGAATCAGGACCACTCTTGCAGAAGTCAGGCTCCAGAAAACTATTTTAAAAAGAAGTACAGTTTAACTTGCTTTGTCATCATTTCAGGAAATTGAAGGCATTGAGATGACAAGCCCCAAACCACTTGCTTTGTAAATGGAAATGGAGAGAAAGGGCCAATGCAAAGCATCAAGGACTCTTTTAAGGACAATCTGAATTACTGGTAAAGTTGAAGCTATAATGGAACGGTCTGGAAAGGCAGAACGTCTCCTGGTTCCTACTGGAGCATCATTCGTTGCCTCCTTCAGTGCCTCCTTTCCCATGATCATAGTCATTAGACGGCTACAGGAAATGCAGAAGTATTCCCGCTAAAGTATAGACTTCACTGCTTGAATTCATGATGCCTTACTAAGAGAGAGCATTATGCATTTCTTCCTTTCATCCTCCTGCAAACCAAGGTGTTAAGAGAACACCACGAGGGTCTCACATCATGCACATTTCACCCCTGCAGTCTGTGCCGAGGATATGCAGTTTACTGCTGGTTACGTTCTGGTAAGATCATCTGACACCCCCCAGCTCGAAGTCTAGTGTTGTAGGCTCTTGAATGCATTAATCTTAATCAAACCTCAAATAGCTGAATAAGAGGGAGAGCACAGAATTATTTTGAATAACTAAGAGTGCATTTGAGTCAGGAGAGCTTTAAATGGGGAAAATGAGTTTCAGAAACTTGACTCCCTGTTAAATACACTTAATTTTGGGTGATCACAAACTTTCATTTATTACTTATCTAGTAAGTATGTAGGGACAGCACAAATCTAAAAAACAGATGGTAGGAAAGCAGGTTACAGCTATCTGAACAGTGTGTGCATGTATTAGTCTGCTCAGGCTGTTACAAAAATATACCATAAACAACAGACATTTAGTCTAAGATCAAGGTGCTACCAACTCAGATCCTAGTGTGCAGACAGCTACTAATCCCATCATGAGTACCCCACCCTCATGACTTCATCTTATCTCAATTATCTCCGGAAGCCCTCATCTCCAAATACCGTCACAATAGAATAGAGCTTCAACATATAAGTTTGGTCCACAGCAGTGCATTAAAGGCCAATGAAGATAGTCACTTGGCAATTATAATACAAGCACAAAGATGAAGACTTTTATTCTTGCTTTTCACCTTATAATTATATATATATTCTTTACAATTGTCTTGAAAACCTTAAGTTTATATGTATATCATACTGATATCAAGTCTGGAAATAAGGTTCCTGATGATAGTTTCATCACAATATTGAAGCTTATTTGTTCTAAAATTAATTTATTCTCCTACCCGCATAGAACCTTTTAAAAATATAGTTGTGACAAATTTAATGACTACTAACTCACATAATCCTACCCTACAAGGACAAATTTGATACAACTCTATGAGGGCAAATATACTTCTAGCATGTTAGAAAAAATATCTTACACTTTCTAGTATATGCAATTAGAAAGTGAGCGTGGTGGACAAATGGGACATGGAA
Organism: Grampus griseus; assembly: GCF_964374135.1. Classification (NCBI taxonomy): domain Eukaryota; kingdom Metazoa; phylum Chordata; class Mammalia; order Artiodactyla; family Delphinidae; genus Grampus; species Grampus griseus. The sequence continues at coordinate 78,309,245 of NC_139007.1, forward strand.
AGACTCCCTTCCTAGTACAGATTCATGGAAGTGATGGATAGAATGAAGCAACAAAACTCCCCGGACGTCAGAAATAAACAAGAAACAAAAGCCAAAGCAATAAGTACAAGCTGATGCTACAGGGACCTATGGGGATTTAGTCCTGGATAAAGACTCGTAGAGATGAGGATGGGACAGGAAATAAGGCCTTAGATTTACTGGGTTGGAAGGCTGAAGCCAGTGCCCTACAGAAAGTCCAGAGCCTCAGAAAGAGAGCTAGCAAAACATACCACTTGGCCTGTAGAAGGAGCAAGGAAGTTTGCTGTTATTGATCCCTAGAGTGAGCACAGGTCAAGGAAGGGACATCTTTTGAAAGAAACTAACACCAGCCTGGGTCACATATTGAGAGGTCTGAATTTATACTATTTGCTTAGAATCCTAGCCCTAAGTCCATTATCTTGGAATGGACTCTCTAAGCCAGTAAATTAACATAAAAATAGGGCCAGAACCTTGAACACCTAGGAATCTGATAGAAGCAAGTGCAAAAGCACCCTGTGAGGTTACATTCACAACCTAGGGTTCACAAACTGTCTTAGTCTGTTCAGGCTGCCGTAACAAAATACCACAGACTGGGTGGTTTAAATAACAGAATATATATATTTTTTTTCTCACAGTTCTGGAGGCTGGAAGTCCAAGATCAAGGTGTTGGCAGGTTTGGTTTTTCCTGAGGCCTTTCACCTTGGCTTGCAGACAGCTGCCTTCTTGCTGCATCTTCACATGGCCTTTACTCCGTGTATGACATCCTTGGTGTCTCTTCCAATTCCTATAAGGAAACTAGTCATATTGGATTAGGAACCCATCCTTATGACCTTATTTAATGTTAATTAGCTCTTTAAAGGTCCTATGTCCAAATATAGTCCCACTGGGGGTTAGGGCTATGATGTATGCATTTAGGGGTGGGTACAGAATTCATTTCATAACAGAAGCCTCTCTGAAAAACAACTGAACCCACTGGAGATGAATTCACAACAACAACAAAACGTTATAAAGTACACAAGGAACACTACTCTAAAGGAGAGCCATCAGAGGCAAAAATCAAGAGAAGAAGCACCAAAACAACTATAGATGGCAGAACGAAATCAAAGACACTCTAAAATAAATAAAAGAGCAAAGAAATTTTAAAAAAAGAATTGAAAACATCATGAAACAATAGGACACCGTGAAAATAAAGAATAGGCAAATTTGAAATGAAACAAATAGAATGTCTAGAAATGGAAATTATAGTCATTAAAATCTCACCAGATAAGTTAAACAGCATGTTAGACACATCCAAAGAGAAAATTAACCAAACTGGAAGATATATTTGAGGAAACCACTTAGAATGAAGTACAGAGAGAAAGAGATGAATGGTTCAGAGATGTGGAAGATAAAATGAGAAGGTCCAATGAAAATGTCTCATGAGACATAGGGAGAGAGTAAGAAATGGGAGACAGGTAACATTCAGAAAGAAAGACAATAAAATTTTCTATAATGGAATGCAAGGGTATAAAAATGGAAGTACACTGATTCCCAAGGAGGAAAAACAAAAGCAAGTATATACCTAGTTGGAGAAAAATCCAACAATTCTAAAGTTTCCCATGAAGGAAATCTCAATAAATAACAAAAAATTGGTTTCATATAGAACATATTCTCTGATCATAATGCAGTAAAATTAGAAATTAGTAGCAAAATAATAGCTGCTAGGAAAATGAAAATGACCATAGTATCAATAAAAAGGGTCTGGATAACACAAACTATATTAAAACATGAATCTTTTAAACGATTTCATTACCTCAATACATAGAAGAAAACAAGTTTTTAAGGTATTTGGTATATACTTGTGCCTGATTATTTACAATTCTGGTTTCATGAGCAAGTAATTTTCCTTTGCCTCATGGCTATTCCTGAGACTATTTTGTTAGCCTCTGTTTGACCCTGATATTAGAGGACTATATTTTGTTGGAACTTTACAAAGTACTTTCACATACATCCTATCAGCATCTAATCTCTCCTTCTTGGTCATACAAGTCAGAGATGTATTTGCAACATCCTTAACTAGCATGCAAATCACTTACCAATATGCAAATGAACAAATACTACTGCAGTCAGAAATTTCTTGCCAAGTGATTTTACTTCCTTTCACAGCACATAGAGACCTCATGACGTATGCCCAGTGAGTAGAGCTTTACAGAGGAAAATTACTGACATTAAGGACTGAGGAGCTTGAAGACAGTACTCTCCCACCAGTAGTAAATATTAGATACAAGTTATAATAGGTTTGTTATTTAATTGATCTAATTCAAAATAGCCTTAAAATATTTTATAATGGAGCAGAGACAGTGTAAATAGAAAAACTTATTTTTCATTTAAAACCTGACTATGAAAATTAAATAGATCATTTTTGGAAAAAAAATTTTTGACTGACTTTTAAAACATGACCGCTTTGACTTTAGGCCCTTAAGACCTAAAATTCTGTTGAAGATTATGTTCATGTAATTTCTTTAATAAATCACCCATAGAGGCCTACTTTGGGAGGTTCTTGTCTCTGAATGTGTTGCTAGTGAATTTTGATTGCTATTCCAGAGGGGCAGGGCACTGAGTCTTGAGCAGTGTTGCATAGGCCCAGTAGCATTCAGAACCCCAGACGCAACCAAATGGCAAAGCATTTGACGTAAAACTCTCTCGGTGCTTATTTATTTATTTTTGGTATATGTTACTAAGACGTCCTTTTCAGCTATGTTGTGCTGACCGTTCACTTTGACATGAACTCTTTCTATTCACTGGCTTCCACATGAAATCCTATCAGTCCAATAGTCTAAAAGATTCACTGAAGATTTGTGGTGGCGTAGTGAGGAGTTACATCCCACACTGTGCTCACCTTCACCCCACAATCCCATGACCACGTCCTACCCCATCCCTGACCCTGGGTCCCCAACCATCAGAAGTCCCGTTTCCTCACACACTCTCCAGCACAGCCTCCACTGGAGCCTCGCTCTTTCCTCCAGGATTTTCTCAATGTAAACTCGTTTGCCACCTGCCCACCCCACCCCGCCACCGCTGCCTAGTAAGCAGGGTAATTCAGTCATCAAGCCCAAGTCCCCTAGCTTATCCAGAACCTAGTAAACTGACAGCTACAAGAATTTATCCTCAGAGAGAAATGAGGGATACAACCAACAAGAATTCCGTTATGTATAAACATAAATGCTTTATTAAACTAGCGGTACTGACATTTTTTTCCCCCAAAACACGTTTGTCTTATGAATAAATTAAAATGCAATATAAAGTCATTTTTAAAGAAATGCAATCATCTAACAACAGGTTGGTTATATTTCCACATTATTACTAATATATCATAACTAAAATTTGAGTTTATTTTGGGGTAGACAGACACTTCTGGATTAAAACCACATGGACTCGGCTTTTACAAAGGCTTTTACAAAGTCTACATAGCCCTTGACTCAGACTTCAAATGCTTTTAATTCAGTTCTCATCCAAATTAATCTCAACAGGTGCTCAGTAAATATTGGTTTAATGAATGGAAGGGACTGTAAATACTACAACTTCCAGATTCCTTGGGTCAAAACTCTGCCTGTCTTCCGATATGTCTTCTCTTTTTTCCCTTACTGAATCAAAAACAAAAACAAAATACACTAGTCTCCCTTGCCCAAACCAAAAAAGAAACAAAAAAAGGAAAAATAAATATTAATAAATTAGAATAAAATAAATTAAATGTTATAACAAATATTCTTAAGATAGTAAATAAAATAATTTTTAAATAACCCTTACTTCATCCATATTTAAAAGTAAACTAAAAATGCTTACCTACCAACATATTTTAATTATATCAGATTTTAATTTAGTCACTTCATTACAATGCCTGCAATTTTATAGGCTCTTTAGTACAAGGGATAATTCATTTCTTAACATTAGTCAATTGATTAAAAAATAAACCATTGAGCATCAAAAACAGTCTGGAACCTGAAACAACGGTTTGCAAACATAGGTAAATAGTTACTTCCACATAAAATCCTAGAATCGTGAGTTCATAGAATTTTAGAGGTTAAACTGTAGAATAATATGATTCTCAGAGATTTAGAAATATTAAAGAATTTCATTTACCTAAACCTGCCTTTAGCATTTAGGTTACTTCATCTAGCATCGATGTTCTAATTTTCCAGCGATAACACTTTGAGGAGCATTAGTTAAATCAAGCAGGTTAAAACACTGCTACTGATAAACCATAAGCCCAGTGATCTGAGATTTAGACAGTGACCTTTCTATAAAATTGTGTATGGAATCTAACAGTGATTAACTTTTAGATCAATCCTATTTCCCTCAAAATATATAAAATTTCAGAAGATATGTGAGATAATTTGGGAAAGAGAGTATGGATAAAAAGAAGGAGTTTGAAATATGTTCCCCAAAGAGGGAATTGCAATAGAAATGATAAAGAAGAAATTTGGCAAAGTAATTAAGGAGAAAGTTCTGAGCCAGGCTTGAAATCCTCATGAATGTTCTATGCTTTATATTCTTAATTTATTTTATTCTAAAGATTTTATGAAAATGAAGATGGTCATCATTATTCTTTGGCTTTTCATTGTTCTTTCCTAATGTTTTCCTTCTTTCTGAAACATAAATCTATCTTTGAGGTAATGATTATGTATTAAAGTTACATCAAACAACTATCTTAAGATTAAATCAAATAGAAGAATGCATTTTCTTTGGAAAATTGATTAAATCAAGGCTCCCTAGTGAGAGATATAAATAGAAATTATTTTAAATCAAACTCACTCTGGATAAGGCATCTACTGGTAAAATTAGGAATATCCTTTTAAAGCAGAATGTTTATTACACATTCTTGGAAAAACATTTTTAATACATATGACAATGTGTTAATTTCCTTAATATCCAAATATTCTTACATATTAATAAAAAGTAAACAAGTTAAGTTTAAAACAATAGATAAACAGTTTGTTTGCAGGGAAAAAACTGATTGATAAACATATACAAAGTTCAAGTTCAGTTATAGTTGAAGAAATGAAAATTTCTAAAATTGAAAAATGAATTTTCTTTTTTCATATTGCCGGGGATGAAAATATTCGTTGTGAGTGTGGGAAACTGCAGTCTCAGATCCATCAGTAGGAGTGTAAATTGATACAAACTTTTTAGAGAGCAATTTGGCAGGATGTGTTAAATTTTAACACATGAGTTTTACTTTTCAATTTAAATAACACATCCTTTGATCTTACAATTCCATTTAGAAATTTACCCTATAGTTTTTTACACAGATGTACAACAATAATCATTGTCATGTTATTTGTAAATAGCCAAAAAAACCCAAAAAAACAAAAAGCTGAAGATCCATCAATAAGGATCTAGTTCTCTTAAAAATGATGGCACATCTGTGCTTGCATGCAGATGTTTAAAGGAAGGAAATAGAGCTATATATGCTACTAGAAAGAAGTCCAAGATAAATTGTTTCATGTAGAAAGAAAAGGCAAGTTGGAGAACATATATTGTAATCCCATCTGTCTGAAGTAAATATATATATATATTTTTAATAAATTTATTTATTATTCATTTTTGGCTGCGTTGGGTCTTTGCTGCTGCGCGCGGGCTCTCTCCAGTTGCGACGAGCGGCGGCCCCTCCTCGCTGCGGTGCGTGGGCTTCTCATTGCAGTGGCTTCTCCTGTTGTGGAGCACGGGCTCTAGGCGCACCGGCCTCAGCAGTTGCGTCACTGAGGCTCAGGAGTTGTGGCACACGGGCTTAGCTGTTCCGTGGCATGTGGGATCTTCCCAGACCAGGGCCCAAACCCGTGTCCCCTACATTGGCAGGCGGACTCCCAGCCACTGTGCCACCAGGGAAGTCCCTGATGTAAATATTTTATGTATATGCTCTGGAAAAAACACTGGGAAGTAGGAGTGTGAAAAGTACTTTTTCTTTGTACGTTATTCTGTACTGTACCATGTCTTTTATTTTCTTTCTTTTTTGTTTTCTTGTTGTTCTATTTATTTGTTTGTTGCCATGAGCATGTATGATTTTTATAAAAACATATAGCTAATGGTGAAAGTCATTTTTACCTATATTAAATATTTTGTTTAATGTCCCTAAATCGGCTGGGAGCCACAATATCTGGATTTTTTCCAAGAATAGGAACAAGATCAAGAATGTTATCAGCCCCTTTTCCTCTTGTCTCCCTCATAGCATCCCTGGTGGAGAGACTCTTCTTTAATTGTTGACTACAGAGAAAAAGGTGCCTCTGAGGCCAGAAGCTGCTTAGGGACATGTGCACACCAGGTCGAAGGGGAAAGTGGGCTTTAAAAACAAGAGTTAAATGTGCTTTTGTAAAGAACCTATATTTATGTGTGGCCCTTCTTCACCTTCTCTCATACTGTATCACTTAGCAGCTATTAATTACAAGTAAGGGAAAGTGGAGAGGAATTAAAGGCACGAAATGAAGCAAATATTTTGAAGCTCTCTTTGGTAGGAGATATTCCAATTCCAAATAACTCTTCCAATTCTAAATAGCAGCACCAACAAGAACCAGGATTGCTTCACATCATGTAGACATCAGTTATGTGTGGAGAAAAAAATAAAATATTCGTGCTACAGGAGAGTGACTTTTGCAGACTGAAAAGCAACTGTGATACACTTACAAATGCTTATTTCAGTGAGATTTTCTGCCATTGGACTCAATGCACTGGGGGGGGAAAAAATGGAAGGAGAGAAATAGGCTGTCCTAATAGCTGTTTTATTTATTTCTCTTATTTTCTCAAATTTTCTTGCAAACTCCTTTGCAGGTAGAAGTTTATTTTAGTAGGCAGTACCTTGGTTGAAGCTGCTTTTCAAAGGAGGAGGATGGATGAATCTGTCCTCTTCCTAATTGCTTTGTGAAGCCTTCCCTTCTCCCTAATCTCACTGTATTTTCTCAAGAAATGAGGCACTTACATATCCCAAGGGGTTAAATGGAGATTTCTGCTGCAGAGGGTAAAGTAGGGAGTTTGCTGCATTAATCATTGAATAACATCAATCAAGCATCCGCTTGGGCAGTTAAATTTCTGTTGAACAAAGTACAGAAGTACCTGGGGAATGTCTTCCTCTTTGTAAATGGTATCATTAGACATCTGTCATGAAGACCTTGTGAAAATAGATTTTGGGATGCAAACAAAGTCATTTCAATGCTGACACAATTATAGGCACATAATGAGTAATATTCTATAAAAATTATTGAATTAATAAATAAAATTGTAAAATAAATTATTGCACCAATTTCCTAAACAATTAGTTACTTTCTTACTCCAAATTTGTGTGTTCATTGCAGCAAGAAGTATCTTCCTTAAGCGCCATTTTGATTTTTAAGACTCATTTTCAGAAACTATAATAGGTCCAAATTTTTGCTCTCATAAAATCCATTTTGCTGACCCATGTTGAAATATTTTTTAACAATTAGTTATCTTCTCCCTAATTTCCCTTTTTAAAAATTATTGTATATTTATATTATCTTTGCTAGCCTAGAACACACGTGAATCTGCCTCTTAATTTGCTTTCTCCAGCCCAAATGCTACTTTTGCCATCTGCAATGCCTTTCACCCTCTCCTTTACCATTACAGATCAATTCTATTCTGCTCTTATTGCCATTTGTCATTGCAGCCAGATTTGCAGGGTGTAAGTACAGAGCAGTGTATTTACAATAATAAAGTTATGGAGCATTTTATTTCTGTTTTATACAGCTTCGTGTCAACTCAATGCAGTCTTATTTATCTTTAGTGGAATATGAGCACATTGGAGGCAAAGTCCGCTTTCATGACTTTCTTACTCTTATCAAAATGTCTAACATATACGAGAGGCTTTATAGCCTAATGTGAAGCATCTGATAGCATCTAAGAAAAAGGTCATAGTGACTTCATTTGAAAATAAAAGGAAATATCATATTGATGAGTCAGTAGTAAAAAAAAAAGTGTCAAATATTTGCAAATCAATCTAAAACTATAATGAAATTCCAAACAAAGTCCCAGCTGTGGTAGATCTATGGATTTTTTGTTTTGTTTTGTTGGAATACATTTTTTAAAGCATTCTAAAATTCATCATGAGAAATTTTTTAAAATTTATTAGGGAGAATATACCACATCAGTTATTTGCAAATATTTAAAAGATAGAATGATTAAAGCTATGGCACTGGTAGAGAAATAGATATATAGATCAATAGAACATAACTGAGGGATCAAAATGATCCATGTACATAAGGGGAATTTAGTTTTCCCTGGAGATAATATTTTGTATCAGGGGATAAAGAATGACTTATTCAACAACTGTTGAAATATTTGGTTATCCTCTTGGAAAAGTAAAAGCTTAGATCTCTATCATATAGCAAAATAAGTACCAGATGGATTAACAGTTTCAAAGTAAGTTTAATAAAAACAAAATAACACATAAAAGTATTAGTGGATATTGTAGGCAAATATTTCTATAATATGTAAGAAGAGAGAACTTTCTGAAAAATGATACCAAAGAGAAATCCTGATAAAGTTTTAAAATCCTGCATAAAAATACCATAAACAATGTGTAACAGCAATGAACTGTCTGAAAAAAAATTAATGCTATGTAAGACAAAGGGTTAAATACTCTATATATAAAGAGTCTTTTAAAATCAATATGAAAAAGAATGCCTTAATAGAAAAATGATCAAGGAACTTCAAGAAGCAACATATGAAAGAATAAACACTTCCTACTGTATAGCACAGGAAACTATACTCAATATCCTGAGATAAACCATAATGGGAAAGAATATAAAAAAGAATTATATATATATATATATATATACATATATATATATGTATGTGTATCTATATATACAACTGAATCACTATGCTGTATAGCAGAAATTAACACAACATTTTAAATCAACTATACTTCAATTAAAAAAAACACAAATAGCAAACAAATTTTTAAAAATGTTTAACCATCCCAGTAATCAAAAAATGCAATCATATTCTTAGCCTATCTGATTGTCAAAGATTGGCAAGAATGATACCTGCTGTTGGAATGGGTATGGGATAATGGAGCACTTTTATTCACTGCTGGTGGAAGAGTAAAGTTGTACAATCTTATGGAGTGAAATCTGGCAATACATCTCAAAAGCCTTTAAAATGATATATCACATGATTTATACATTCCATTAGAAGTGGGGAAATATATGCATAAAGGAATGCTTACTGCAGCCTATCATTGCAGCAAAATACTTGGGAAAACATGCGTTATTCAGGAAAATCCCAAATAATAATAGTTTAAAGAAGGTAGAAATTTGTTTTCCTGCCATGTAAATAAAGTCCTAAGATAAGCAATCTGCAAACAACAGTGACCCAGGTTCCTTCTATCTTGTGTCTACAATCTTTTCTCTATGAGCGTTCTACCTTGTGATCCAGGATAGTTATTTGATCTCCAAGCATCTCATCCATACACATCAGAAGTCATATATGAAGATACACAAGGAAGAAATGAGGGCAGAAAAGACACAGTTCTTCTCTTTAAGGATACTTCCTGGAAGTTGAACATGACACTTCCATTTGGTCACATGGCCACAACAAACTGGAAAGGAAACTGGGAAATAAGTTTTTATTCCAAACAACACCTTCCAGCTAAAAACTAGGAGTCTTGTTACTAAGGAAGAAGGGAAGAAGGGATATTAGGAGATAACCTGCAGTCTCTAACACATAACCAAAATGTTGACTCATAAATGGTTCAACAGCAAATAAAGTATGGTACATTGAGACAATGAATTATTTATCTACTTATCTCTTATTGATCTATCTAGTTGCCCTTTCATATATGTTTTCTATCTATGTTGAAGTACCTTTTAGTTTCTAAAATAATAGAATCTTTAAATTGTCTTGTTCGTTTTTTAACTTCTGACTGTATTGCATTGTGATATGTAATGTGCTCTGTATGAAATGAATACTTTGGTATTTGTGTGACTGGATTGTGGTCGCTCTCTGATAATTATCTGTTTTCTTTAATTATTGGGAGCAGGATTCTCTATATGTCCATTATACCAAGCTTATTGTGTTGTTCAAAATATTTTATACTTCCTAATTATTTGTGGGCTTTCTATATCAGTTTCTGAGAGATGTGTGTTAAAAATACCCACCAGGGGGCTTCCCTGGTGGTGCAGTGGTTGAGAGTCCGCCTGCCGATCCAGGGGACACGGGTTCGTGCCCCGGTCCGGGAAGATCCCACATGCCTCAGAGCGGCTGGGCCCGTGAGCCATGGCCACTGAGCCTGCGCGTCCGGAGCCTGTGCTCCGCAACGGGAGAGGCCACAACAGTGAGAGGCCCGCGTACCGCAAAAAAAAAAAAAAAAAACCATGACTGGGGAATTTAACAATTATTTTAGTATATATCACTATGTGTCTTTACATATTTTGAGGCTAGGGTTTGGGGTGCATGCAAGTTCAGGATTATTATATTTTCTTGGTAATTTTTTTTTATTAAATAACGGTCCTTTTTAGCTAATATTATTGCCTTAAATTCTGTTTCATCTAATATTGCTTTTCTACTTTTATTTTTGTATTTACGTGGACTATGTTTCCCATAATTTTACTTCAGATTTTGAGGTTCATTGTCTTTTATGCTTGCAAAGGGCATACATGTAGTATTTGTATTTCAATTCAGATGATTTCTGCTTTTTAACAGGTGAATTTAATATTTACATTTATTAGGATTGCTTATAGTTGGATTTATTTATACATCTCATTTTGTGTTTTCTATTTACCATATCTTTCTTCACTATTTTGGGGGTTTTTCTTTCTATTGGACTGATTGAGTTTGTTCCCTTTTTCCCCCTCCAGTGTTTTGGAAGATATATATTCTATTTCTTTCAGAGGTTATTACCCTTGAATTTTGAATATGTTGCACTTGACTTAAGAAAGACTGAAGTTCATCAATAGCTCTGATCTCTCTTCTCTGTTATCGTTGTCTAGTTTATTAGTTTCACCTGTTTTTAAACATCTCTCCAAATTAGCATTTATTATTAGGGCCATAGGGTATCCCACACATAGCACTTACCTGGAATTCAGAACCAATATGGAGAAAGAAGGAAGGAGAGAGGCAGGAATAAGAGATGGAAAATCAAAATACAGTATTAGCTTTATTTCAGATAAAGCGGATTGGAGAAAGTTATTTAAGATCTGTGGCCAGATGGGCTTGCTGATACTGTACTTCATTCCTGAATTAGATGGACTGAGGCCCCAGTGGCACAGTGAAGCACCAGCAGGTTTCCCTAATAAGGCTGGTCATTCACCACCTGGACACAGGCAGCTTTCCTTCAGTGGGGCAGGCAGTTCTGAAGGAGAGAGAACAGCAGGGGCTGAGCCAAGCATCTTGCTTGGGTCTTCCTCCTAAACTCTCCAAACCTCCTGCTTTTGGGGAGGAATGGTTAAGGGAGCAGAGAGAAGTTGAGAGTGTTCTTATACTACTCCTTATGAAGATTGGAGCAGAATTTCTTTTCTATGGATGTATGAGTGGGAAGTAATTGTTCTTGTCAATAGTGTTTTCTATAGTCCCTGCTTAAGGCTGATTTCCCATGAAGCTAATGGTTCCGCTTCAGGGCCCTTAACTTGATAGATGCTCCCGAGGCCCTGATCCCAGGAGATAGCAGCAGCTCCAAGAAAGTTGAAGAAATGAAGTCCTGCTAGCCTGGAGGTTATTCTATTTGCCCTGGTGGTGGTCTTGGAGCTGCAGGAGGGGGGCAGGCATTGGGCACCATTCCCGGTGACAACCTACACTCTGTGGACCCCATGCAGCATCAGCATCTTCCCCAAGGAGAAGAATCTGACTGAGACACTGTTCCACTCTCAGCCTGAGGGCCATGTGACTTGGCTTTGTGGACACCTTGGCACATGCCACTGCTGAGAACTGCCCTGGCACAGTAGGGGGTGGGAGGGTTGCTGGGCGTGGTGAAACCCAGCCGACCTTGGTCAGCCTGCTGTGACAGTGGGATCAAAGGACTGGACTTATCTGACGACTCTCCGACCACTACTAATGAATGTGAAGCTAAAATAAACTTTTCTAAACTATGACTGATTTTTTTTTTAAAGAACAAATTTTGACCAACTGTGTCAGAAGACTGGTTTATCTTTCTACTTCTTTGTATAGGTGATATTTAAAGGTAATTATCACATTAAGAGGTGAGCAAGGAGTATGCAGCCAAAAAACAGAAACCAAATTTCACTTACATAGAGGAAATGAAATTATAATAAAAATAATTAAAATTATTTTTGAGGTTTTGCAACATTTAGCTAAAATTTAAATTTTTTTGTGTGATTTATATTTTTATTCCAAGGAAATACAAACCTTAGTACCTAATTTTCTATTAATACTTTTTTTTTTTTTTTTTTTTTTTTTTTTTGCGGTACGCTGGCCTCTCACTGTTGCGGCCCCTCCCGTTGCGGAGCACAGGGTCCGGACGCGCAGGCCCAGCGGCCATGGCTCACGGGCCTAGCCGCTCCGCGGCATGTGGGATCCTCCCGGACCGGGGCACAAACCCGTGTCCCCTGCATCGGCAGGCGGACTCTCAACCACTGCGCCACTAGGGAAGCCCTCTATTAATACTTTGGTATTCTTTTCTTAAAAAGTGTTCCTTGAATTATGGAAACTTTAAGTCCCAGGAAACATGGATCCACCCCTGTTTTTTTTCAATTTTACAAAAATGTTTGCCAATTTTTTTTCTCCTTGTTTCCCACATCTTTTTTTCTGGGTAATTTTCCTTCTTAACTACGTACATCTTTTAGTAGTTCTTCTAGTGAAGGTCTGTTACGGCCAAACTTTTTGATAAAGTCATTATTTAGCCCTCAGTCATGAATTAAACTTAGCTGGGTAAAGAATTCTATTCAAGATTTTTTTTTCCCCTTTCAGTACTTAGAGTTGTTATTTCATTTCTGGAGTTTGTCATTGTTGCAGAGAAATGTACTTTTTCCTCTGAGAAAAGGCAATCTGTCTTTTCTCCTTGAGTTTTCTTTCTGTCTTTTGTGCTCTTCAGTGTCACTCTCATCCATCATCTAGGTTTGAATTTGTTTTTATTTAACTTACAAGGGCTGGGGAGTACTGATGTCCTTTTTCAATCCTGGAAAGGTATGACTCTTTAGCATTCTATTTTTAAATTGTTTTTAACAAATACTGAGCAGATCCAAAACAATATCTTAAGATATGTGTAAAGTATAAAGAATATGGGAAAAATTTAAAAGAATAAGAGTACAACACTTAGGTGCACACCATCCAATGTGCGAAACGAACAAAAAGAGCATCACCATTATTCTTCAGTTCCCCTGTGCTCCCTCCCCCTGCCACACCACCTTTCCCCTCTCCCTTCAGAGGCTATTATCCTAAACTTAGTATTTATCATTTCTTTCTTTTCTTTGTAGTTCCACAATGAAAATATATTGTGATGCATGTTTTTAAACATTACATCAAGGGACTGATGCTATAAATGTTATTCAATTTGTTTTTTCCACTCAAAATTGTGTTCCTGAGATTCTACTATGTCGTTGAGTATAACTGTAGTTTATTCCTAGTCATTACTGTATATCTCCCATGTTCTATCCATTCTGCTGTTAATGGATATTGGCTTGTTTCTAGTTTTTTACTAGTAGGCATAATGCTACTTTAAGCATTTCATAAATGCCTCCTGGAAAAGGATAGTTTCTCTAGAGTTTACACCTAGGAGAGGAATTGCTAGGTCATAAAGTATGGGCATCTTCATAAAGCAAAATTGCTTTCCAAAGTGATTGTACTAATTTACACTCCCATCAGTGCTATATAAGAGATTGTCTTGTTCCACATCCCTGCCAATGCATGATAGTTTCAGACTTTCATATTTGCCAGTTTTGTGAATATGTAATGGTACTTCATGGTAGAATTAACTTGTATTTTCCTGACTGGTGATGAGACTGAGTGACACTTTATATGTTTATTGGCCATTTATGCTTTCTTTTCCAAAAAAGGCTTGTGTAATTCTTTAGACCCTTTAAAAGTTGCTTTGCCTTTTTCGTATTGATTTGTAATAACTCTTTACATATTCAGGATACTAATACCTTGACAGTTATATATTTAGCAACTATTTCCTCCCAGTCTGTGGCTGGTCACTTCATTCTCATTATGGTATCTTTTGATAAACTGATATTATTATTTTTAGTGTAGCTAATTTGTCAATTTTTCCTCTGTGGTTTTCATTTTTATTACTTGCTTAAGAAAATTAGATCATAAAAGTATTCTCCTATATTGAATTCTAAAATTTTTATAGTTTTATATTTCACATGTAGCTCATTAATTCACCTGGAGCTGATTTTTTTATATGATATGATAAAGGGATGTAAATCCTAATTATCTTATGTATCTTATCAGTGTTTGTTTTTATTTGTATATGTTATTATCTCTCATCTCATTTGTTATGCAGAAGATACATTGTGGGATGCAGGAAAATGTTATTCTGAGAGAAATTCATAGCCTTAATACTTAAAGTTTAAAAATTAGGTATCTGGGCTTCCCTGGTGGCGCAGTGGTTGAGAGTCCACCTGCCGATGCAGGGCACACGGGTTCGTGCCCCGGTCTGGGAAGATCCCACATGCCGCGGAGCGGGTGGGCCTGTCAGCCATGGCTGCTGAGCCTGCGCATCCGGAGCCTGTGCTCTGCAACGGGAGAGGCCACAACAGTGAGAGGCCCGCGTACCGCAAAAAAAAAAAAAAAAAAAAATTAGGTATCTGTGTTTCCAAATTTGAAAGTCAAGAAAGTATAACAGAAAAAAACACAAAGGAAGTGCAATAAAAAACACTATAAAGAGCAGAAACAAATTAAATAACTATCATATAAACAATATCAATTAAACAGAAATCATATTAAGTAACAGAGAGGCGCAACAAAGCCAAAATATTGTTTTTTGAAAAGACTAACAAAATAAACTAAGGTGTGACTACTCAAGAAAAAAGAAAAGGCACAGATAAATGTCATTAGATTCTACAATGAGATATCAGCTCACCTTATGCCTGTCAGAATGGTTATCATCAAAAAGGTCACAAATAACAAATATCGGTGAGGTTGTGAAGAAAAGGGAATCCTAATGCACTGTTGGTGGGAATGTAAATGTGTGTAGCCACTATGGAAAACAGTATGGAGTTTCCTCAAAAAAGCTAAAAATAGAACTACCGTATGATCCAGCAATTCCACTCCTGGGTACATATCCAAAGAAAAAGAAAACACTAATTTGAAAAGATACATGCACCCCGGTATTCATAGCAGCATTATTTACAATAGTAAAGAGTTACGGAAGCAACCTAAGTGTCCATCAATAGATGAATGGGTAAAGAAGACACGATATATGTATACAATGGACTACTCAGTCATAAAAGAGAATAAAATTCTTCCATTTGCAACAATGTGGATGGACCTAGAGAGTATTATGCTTAGTGAAATAAGTCAGAGAAAGACAAATACTGTATGTTATCACTTACATGTGAAATCTAAAAAATAAAATGAATGTATATAACAAAACAGAAACAGACTCACAGATATAGAGAACAAGCTAGTGGTTACCAGTGGAGAGAGGGATGGGAGGAGAGGCAAGTTAGGGGTATGACGTCAAGAAGTACAAAACTATTATGCAGAAAATAGATAAGCAACAAGGATATATCATACAGCACAGAGAAATATAGCCGTTATTTTGTAATTATTATAAATGGAGTATAATCTATAAAAATATTGAATCTCTATATTGTACACCTGAAAATAATATATTATAAATGAACTGTACTTCATTAAAAATCATTAAATTGATAACATCATAAATTCAGATGTAACAAATTTAAAAGATAAGGAAATGCTTTTAATTAACTTTATGCTAATAAAATTGAAAATTTAGAAGAAAACATGCAAATTTCCAGGAAAAAAATGTATATTAATTTTGCATCTATCTTGCTAAACTCTCAGTAATTTTAATAATTTCTGTGTGGATAATTCTGGGTTTTTTACATAAAACAACATGTAAATTGTAACAGTATTTTTCTTCTCCCACTATCTCTTTGAATGCCTCTACAACTTTTTCTCTGGAATGCCTCTTAGAAGTATATTGAAACTTCTCATTCTATCTTCCATGTCTCATAACCTCTCTTTATATTTCCATCTTGTTATCTCTGTGTTGCATTATGGGTGATTTATTCAGATCTATTTTTCAGTTGACTATTTTACGTGATTATTCATTGAGTTTTT
Source organism: Grampus griseus (assembly GCF_964374135.1). Taxonomy (NCBI): domain Eukaryota; kingdom Metazoa; phylum Chordata; class Mammalia; order Artiodactyla; family Delphinidae; genus Grampus; species Grampus griseus. The sequence goes on from NC_139007.1 coordinate 78,325,514, forward strand.
AATTTGAATGAACTAATCTTTTATTTCCAGGAGTCCAATTTTGTTCTGTTTCAAATCTGCTTATTCTCTGCTCATATTGTTCCTTTGTTTCATTATTTCAATTCCTTCTTTTACTTGTTTAATCATTTTAAACATAGCAATATTTATAGTCCCTTTCAGAGTGTTCAATTTTCTGTGGTTCTTTGGGTACTAATTTTGTTAATTATTGAGACTTTTGATTGATCCTCATTTCCTCATATGGTTTATAATTTTATATTGTGAGCTCATCTTAAGCAGTGATGGTTCTTCTGTGTGAGTCCTACATATCCCAAATTATGGATTTGCCCCCTGTAATGAGGATTTACATTTGGTTCCTGGAGTTTTCGTGGACCAAATTTGTGGGGGTTTTCCCAACTTTTTCATTAACCAGCTGAGAATTTTCATGCTGTAAGACCAGAATAAAATTAGATCCTACACTCAGGCTTGGGGTTTTAATTTCTTAGATGTTTCTTTTTCATTCATACTCACACTTGAATAGTACAAGATTCCTTGCTCTTTTTCCTTGCTGGAGTTCTTTTTAGTGCCATTTTAATGGACTAAGCAACTTTGCAAGAGCCTGTCCTTAATTCAGACTTTTAATTCCAGATATTCATCTTAAGTGGACCCAAGGCCATGTCTCTTATCTCCATGTGAGGTTTATACTCCAACTCCATTCTCTAGGTGCTGGTTCTATCAGTCCAACCTTACAGCTTGAGCTACTAGAGGATTTTCCTTTCTTCCTTCCTGGCCCAATTATCTACTTTTAGAAACACAATTTATTTGTTTATCAGTAATTTCTTGTATTGATTATATTTACCCCAAATATCTATGTATTTATTACAGGAGTGTGTCTGCATCAGTCCCTCAGGTTGCTGAACCAGAAGTAGAAAAAAAGGCTTGATTTACACCCAAATTTACATCATATTTAAATAAATAGTCTCTGTTGAATGGGATTACAGGTGATTTTGATCTTCTATTAAAGTCTTTTATTGTCTAGACTTTATACAATGACTATGCAATAGTTTTATTAGTTGAAAATATTATTAAATGATTTCAATTTTGAAAAGAAAGTTTAATGAAAGCTAGATTAGGGTATTATATTACTGTATAGTTCATAAATTATTTTGCTCTTTATGTGAAGCAGGGAGAGAAGTCACACAAAATTCTAAAATTATATTATGTTTGACTTCAGAATACATTACAAATGAAACATCACTATTTCAGGCTAAATGAAGAAAATGAATCTAAGTTAGTCTAAAGCCTGAATATTTTTAATGCTTTTTAAATTTATTCAAGTAAATGCAATAAATGGAACAAGAAATGGTGTTATTAGGAAAGGTTCTATGTTTTATAACAAACAAATATTAGTTGTTTTATGCTTTTAAGTAGAAAAATATTTCCCATTCCCATCTCTACTCCTCAATCCTTGTATTTACTAGTTTCCATTAAAGTCATGTATCCTTGAGGTTGTTGGACTGATAACTTTTTAAATGCCTATAGTTTCAATTTCCTAATGATATTTTTGTATGTTTGTTTCTGGGTATATCTGGGGATGTGGGATGTGTCCCAGGGTGTGAGGGCATGTATGTATGTTTGAGGGAGACTGTTGGGGGTGTCTGTGCCTGATGATTTTTAAGTTCCCTTACTCTTTCAATGAATACACTTACTTTTAACCTTGTCCCTATTCAAGTGATCTCTAATTCTAAGTTATTGAGGCTCAAATAATGTTTTTCTCTAAATTATTTTCCAATATGTATGTACAGAAATTGTCTTAATTCAAGGGTTTTTAAAAACCTAAATCCTAAAGGAGTGGAAAACATAAAATATCCTCCACAAATGGCTTATCAACACATCACACAGTATAATATCTGAACATTTTGTTCACGGCCCCTGCTTCCTTCAGAAAGCCTTTACAAAGAATTTTATTAAAACAAATTCTGTATAGAACAAAAGATTGCCAGTATAACAAAATGTGTTAGACAGTTTCTCACAACAGACTTTCAATGGAATATAAACCTCTAGATGTTATAGCTTTCCTAAGACCTTAGAAAAATTTTAAAGTTTTCTTAGAGAAGGAAAGAAAAAAAGAAGGAAGAGAGGAAGCAAGGAAGGAATGAAGGGGGGGAGGAAGAGAACGATAAAAACCTAATAAAGTTTTACCAAATATAAATATATTTGTTTATAAATGTAGCATTTCCCCTTCCAAATTATTGGTGGTCCTGAGCTAGAAGAAGTAAGGAAAATGGTTCCTATGTTGTGGGTTAGGTGTGCATGGAAGGGCTAACTACGGGAGACTAGAACAGTTAGGCAATGTCTATTGTGACCCATCTGTCAAGTTGGATAGAAACTACAGAACCAAATTCAGCCCAGGAAACTGGGAGAGGTGCAGCAGTTCAGGCTTCCCCTAGGTCCGGAGAGCATGGCCACTGGCCATAGGACTTCCCTAACTAGCTAAACTAGCTGAAGACTCCTCCAGTTTAGCGTCAGACATACCTGTGTCCAATCCCAGATTCTCCCTTTACTGGTTTCATGAGTTTAAGCAAGTTATTTTACTTCACCTTTTTTTTCAGGATCCTTATCCATGTACCTACGTCCTAGGATCTTCATGAAGATCAAAGGAGATGATGCCTGTGGAGCCCTTTGTACCATGCCCTGTCACACAGCAAGCACTCATTGTCACTGTTTGTACAGTTACTCTAGTACTTCTGGTAAGCAGTAGGTGTCAGGGAGTGTTCAGTAAGGAGGAAGCTGATATTTCGCAATCCAGGCAGTCAGACAGCATCAGATACAGTTGTCGACGGATACCAAGCCTACAGCCATGAGCCAAGAGTGAAGGGATCAGACTTCAGTGCCAAGGGAGGATGGAAGGATAAAACTGCCATAGTGGTAGGAGCAAAGCAGAGCTCCCAGCTCAGGATAGAATAACAGGCAGGATTCAATGGCTGGGACCCAATCCCAGGAAACAAGACAAGGATGTGGTTAGCAAAACTGATGGACGAAATGAAGACTGATCTCAGCTACAAAGCACAGCATAGCCCTGGAGGACCAGGATTAAAGGGGAATGGATGTCCAGTCTAAAAGTTCTGTCCATAGCTTTTGAAACCTGCCATACCCATCACCCTGCCCCAATTAGCTAATGACTGGTCCTTGAGCCAGAGGGGGCTATACCTGCTGGAGAAGATTAATGGAATTTTTTCAGCTTTATTATTTTTTATTGGCTTGCTTTTGTTTATTTGTTTTTATTGGAGTATAGCTGCTTTACAATGTTCTGTTTCTACTGTACAGCAAAGTGAATCAGCTATACATATACATATAATCCCCTCTTTTTTGGATTTCTTTCCCATTTAGGTCACCACACAGCACTTTTTCAGCTTTAGTTTTACTTATTTGTGAACATATATTTATGATTTGGAAGTCAAAACTGTATAGAAAGGTACACACAGGAAGTCTCACTTCCACTGTCTTCTCCATTCCATTCTCTTCCACCCCCTACAGATAACTACCCCCTACAGATAACCAACCCCTACAGATAGTTATCCTTTCAGTGTTTCTTTTTATAAATATAAACAAATATGTGTACATACTCTTACTCTCCTTGCCTGTTACACAAAAGGTAGCACACTGTATAACCTTGGGGTTTTTTTTGTTTTTTTGTTTTTTGTTTTTTGCGGTACGTGGGCCTCTCACTGCTGTGGCCTCTCCCGTTGCGGAGCACAGGTTCCGGACCCGCAGGCTCAGCAGCCATGGCTCACGGGCCCAGCCGCTCCGCGGCATGTGGGATCTTCCCGGACCTGGGCACGAACCCGCGACCCCTGCATCGGCAGGCAGACTCTCAACCACTGTGCCACCAGGGAAGCCCGACCTTGGATTTTTTTACTTAACAAAATACCTTGTAGACTTCTCCACACTGGAAGATGGAAAACTTTGTTCTATTTTATGGCTGCATAGTACTCCACGGTGTGGATGCACCATAGTTATTTTGAACAAATTTCTTATCATTGCTGAGTACTTGGGTTATTTCTAATCTTTTGCTGTTAGAAACAATGTCACAAGGCATGATGCTGGCTATATGTTATTTTGTACTTTTACAAGGTATCAATAGGATAGCTGCTTAGAAGTGCAGTGGCTGCTCAAAGGTAAGTTCATTGATAATTTTGCTCATTATTACCAAGTCTTTCCAAAAGAACTGTTCCATTTTTCACTAATACTGGCAATATATGAGAATTCCTGTTCCTCCACAGCCTCAACAACACATTATGTTGTCAAACTTTTAGACTGTTGCCAAGCTGGTGGGAAGATTGTAATTTTGGAGTCTAATGAAAGGTGAATTGTACTTTCATAAAAGCCACAGTAAGTAATGGTTTATTATTTGGAGTGGTCCTTCTTCCTTCCTTCTTCTCCTTTTTCCTTTAAATGCCATAGACCCAAATATTTTGTGTTTAGTTATGTGGGCTTAGTTATGTATTCCAAAACCTGAAGTGTTCTATGATGAATTAGACTGGCTGGCATAGGTGAGAAAGATGAAGAATTTAAAATCCTGACTGGGGAATTCCCTGGTGGTCCAGTGGTTGGGACTCCGTGCTTTCACTGCTGAGGGTGTGGGTTCAATCCCTGCTCAGGGAACTAAGATCCCGAAAGCTGCACAGCACGGAAAAACAGAACAAAACTCCTGACTGACGTCTGGGTCCTGAACAGCACGTGAACTTCTCCCTCCCCTTGGGTCATCCTAGCTCCTGGCCACCCTCCCGCCGCTGCACACCAATACGAGCTAGGTCCCCCCAACACTGGGCTGACCTCCCAGCCTTGGCGGAGTGGCATCTCTGCGCACATTCTCTCACAGCCTGCAGCCCTCTGGCTACCGCCTCACACATACTAGTACCTGTGGCACGTAGGAGGCAGTGGGAAGAATTCTGGAAGCCTTGCATGCAGTACAATTAGCAGACTAAGAACAAGAATAACCTTGAGAGTTGTGACACAGAGGCCTCAGCCAGGGTGACAGGTTTGTGGAGGAGCACATGTTATTTCCAATATGTTTTATTTTCAGTGAGTGTGGGTCTGGAAAGATACATCTTTTTCTACCTTGTATTTTTCTAATTTGGACTCTAGGCATTAAAAATGGCTTTGAGCAGGCCTAAGGGATTTTATGGACAAAGGGGACACTCTTGGTGCCCAGGGCTGGAAGAACAGATGCCAGCAGAGGGTCCTGGGTGTGCTGGCACACCTGCCTCTCCGTCCTGGAGGAGATGCTCCCACTTCTGCAAGGCTCCTGCTACCAAATGCGGGGCCACCTTCACTGGGGAATTTTCATATGGAGGCTGCCAGAAGCCAAATTAACACTCTCCTGAGACTGCAAAACAGATCAGTATATTTCCCCCCAAACTCTGGAACGTAAAACTATTCAAAACAAAGAAATAAAATCAGATTCTGCCAGAATAATACAAGGCCAAGACTGCACATCATATCATAGCTAGCATCTTATACTGGGACGAAAAAAATTAGAAGTTAAACCAAAGTATCTGGAAAAAACATCTCCACTCAGCTATGATTAGCCTAGTTTAGATCAGTCATGCTAATAATTTTATTTTTTGTAGTACAAAGAAATATCTAGTATCTGTATCTAATAATTGTAATAATCTTGAGCTCTTTGGAATTATACTGTCAAAGATTTTGCAACAGTGTATTTTAGTTATAGAACCTTTAAAAAAAATGCTAAGTCTATAGGTGGCCAAAAAGTCTTTTTTCATGCTAGTTAGAAGTTATATGTATGGTCCTCTCCACGAAAATCTTTTTTCCCCCATGTTCTTCCAGATATCTCCTCCGACACTGCCGACTGAAAATTATTGAAACATCCATGATAGCTGTTCCTCAGTCTTTGACTCTTGTTACATGAAGTGGGGAATTTTTCTTTCATATTGTCCCAAGGCAAATCTCCCCATTTGTTAAGTAACTTCCCCATGCTGTGAGAAGTTCTCCAGCTCCAGGAGAGAATGCTGATGCTGTGTCTTGTTGCAGGAGGGAGGTTGTCTCACTTTCTCTTTCCTGCACCAACCACCATGAAGTGCATCTGGATGAGCAGAGTGGCTGGCACTTGTCTTGCCATAATATGGTTCTACTGGGTGATCTTCTGAAATTGCTGCCCATATCCTGACATGGGAAGGATTCTGCTTAATTTCCTTAGAATAATGAATTGATTACTAAGGATACATTCTCATGTGTAGGGACTTTGTGACTGTTCAGGAAGTGTCAGAGGAGCTCAGGTATATCAGTCACACTGGTACCATACTGAGGGAGGAGGTGATGTTGCCCTCTTATCACACTGACAGGTTGCAGAGGTCATTCATTCATTCAACAAACACTAATGGAAGACCAGGTCCTACATTAGGCCCTGGATATTAAAAAAAAAAATGTGGGGTGCCTTCCTGGAGTACTCAGTCTAGGGGTGGAGATGTAAAAATTCACAAAAATTTACAGTATAATATAATAAGGGCCAAAACAGTGATGTCCACAGCTGGTTTCATAGCTCACAGGTGACTATTCCACTAGGTGTGTGGGAACTGTGATCAGGAAGACTTCACAATGGGAGTGACATTTGGGCTGAACTTTGGAAGACCAAAGCTCTTGACCAAGCAATGGGAAAGAGAATAGAAAGTAGCAAATGTAAAGGCATAGAGGTGTGAGAGAGTCTGGTGGGGCAAGTGATTACAAATGTAATCCATCAGGGACAACATCTCAGAGCAGGTGAGCAGTGAGCCAGACTCTGGAGGAAGTGGCTGGACATCCAGAGGAATTAAGTGCACAGAGAGAGGAATCAGCAAAAGTGTATCAGGGCAGACAGGGTGCCATCTTGGCCAGGGCAGGGCTGTCCCCGGGTCACCGTTCCCTGAGCTTCTCCTGTCCCTCTGGCTTTGATACCAGTGTTCTTCTGTAGTGGAGCTGGTTCACTGTGCTTCCTTATCTCCTCCAAAGTAAAAGTGTTCCACATCATTCGCTGTCCTCTCTAGCCACAGAATCATGGAATGATCTTTGGCCTGGAAACACACCCCCATTCTGCCTCTCCCCATCAGTGCCCACCTCGATCTGCCAAAGGTCAACCGTAACACAGCAATGACAAATCCTGGGATTCCAGCCTTAGGAAATGCTTGACGATCCGCAAGCCTGAGCTCTTAGGATGGAAAGCAAAACTTCTTCAATATTTAGATATGCTTTCCTTTTCATACTTTCAGCCCATTAATACGTTACACTGTTTCTGAGGGTAACGGAATTCTCCAGTAAACAGAGTTTGTCCCTCTGCCATTTCAGCCTCCCATTCGCCGCAGTCACTCCTCTTCCTCTCACCTTCTCTCTTGTACCCATCCTGCTTCTCATCCCGTCTTCTGCATCAAAGCAGGCCTTCAGGCATAGATCCGGAGTATATTCACCATAAGGTGTAAATGACTGATAGAAGCTTAAGGTATTCCTCGTTATAAGCATAGTTGTATTTTGACAGGGCTCAAAGCCTTTAGAGAAAGGAACAAATCCATAAAGATTTAATGGAGAAATTTTAATTAGGCAACAGGAGGAACGTTTGGGGTTGCGTGGAGTATACCTGGTTTTCCTGAAATCACATGCCAGACAACTATTCTATTTAGAAATTAAAATACATATACACACACATACCCTACTTACCTGTTTAATTCCAGGTAATATGTTAAATGCTTTACAAATACTCTCTCATTTAATTCTTGCACCCCAAATCCTGCAAAGTAGACATTTAGTGTTTCACGTACATTCTGCTGCACAACAAGGTTAAGTAAATTGCCAAACATGCAGAGCCCATAAATGAGGAACTGGGATGTGAATCCAGCTTCTTTCTACAGATCAGGAAGCCCCTCGAGGTAACACTCTTTTCATGTGGTGGGAAGCAGTCTTCCTGCTTGCCTCCTGGGGGTTGCTGAGTTAATGAACATATAGAGCTTTAAAAATCTTTTCCAATAAGTCATCTTAAAAAGCACCCTTAATCATCTTTGTTTTTCTCTGAACTCCCCAGACTTTGTGTATGTCATCCTCATAATGATGTGCCCCTATAAAACATAGTGGCCTGTTCTATTTTCATTTTTCAGCCTGTGCAGGATATAAAAAATAAACAGCATATGGTGAAAAGTTCATGTGATTAAAAAAAAATAACTTCACTTAAAATAATCCACAGGCTTTTCTACATGGGTTCTTGGTTTGGTTTCAAAAACCACAGGAGTTTTACTATGCTTTAGAAAAGGGTGAATATTTGCATTGTTTCTATTGGGGTCAGTGGAAAGCCAATCTCATAGAATCGGCACTAATAATCATGTTGTTTATAAACAAGTGCCACGCTAAACTAGTACAGACCAAGACTACTGTGATGTGCTCCAGCATTAAACACACTCAAGGCAACACTGTAACTCTCTCTCCAGTTATAAATCTCACGCCAACACAATGCTGCTTTAGCCAACAAGAATAATGAAGTCTTACCTAGAGAATAAGATGGGACATCAGACAAATAGGTAGATCTGACCTTTTAAGAAGAACTTCCTATACCTTGAGGCAAATAAAAAATAAATTTAAGAATCCTGTCTTTATTTTAAAAGTGTAACTACATAAAAAGTCATTGTTGCTTAAACTACATCAGTTCTCAGCACTGAAAGAAACAAGTAACTTAAAAATGCAGGTAAATAATTTTATTGGCACATTTGTGTTCAGCCACAAAGTTCTCTCAGCAATTAAGTGCAGAGCCCACTGTGGGTCCAGGATTGTTCTGAGCATTGTGGAAAATGGAAGAGATCCTGAAGATAGGGACGTTATCCTTCAGGAATTGATGATCCAGCTACAGAGATGTTAGGTCCTTAATAAAATAAAGAAGAGTATCAAACACTTCCCTTGTGCCAGGCACTGTGCTCAGAGATCTGCAGGGATTATTTCATCTAATCCTCAGAAGCCCAGAGAAGTAGGTACTATTATTTGACACAGGAGGAAATCAAGGCTTAAGAGGTTAACTGAACTCTCAAAGAGTTGTAAGAATTATATGAGAAACCATAATGCACTATATCAGTTCGGTGTAGATTTTGTTTCCTACTGAAAAAAAAAAGAAAAGAAAAAAACCCCAAACAAAACAAAGCAAGATAAATCAGTAGCTTAAACAGAGGTTTATTTTTCTCTCTCATAAACCAAGTCCGGAGGTAGACAGTAACTAAACCAGCACCACAGCTCTCCTTCAACACAGGGACACACCTACCTCCAAGGCATCTGGGAAATGTGCAGACATTTTTTTCTTACAAGTGGTCATGTGCCCTGTTAAAAAGTGGGGCTTCTCTTACTACAGGTGAGGAGAACAGATATTAGGTTAGGCAACTTGCATCTCTGCCACATGTTTGCAGAGTGCTGGGCACAGGACAGACACAACAAAGGTTAAGTGATAATAATTATAAAACTCAAAGCAGCCCGGAAGTGGCTTGGTTTATTGATTAAGTACAACTATGTCTGCCCGAGGTTTTCCCTTTTCCAGACTCCTGCCCTATCCCTAAATAGGCATGTGAGTGAGAGGAAGGGAGTGCGTGCTGGGTGCTCCAAACGCTGCCTCCTGGGAGCACCGACTCCCAGGCCTGGCCTCTCCATTTCCTCCTCCAGACATTAGAGGTGGTTTGCCCCAACGTTTGCACCTGTGGAAAGGTGGCAGAAAGCCAGGTCATGACACAAAATAAGGACAATGCCCACGCCTGGGCATTTCCCAACCTGGGCTCCTGCTTTCTTCCCATGCCCACTTTCAGGGACTGCAAATGACAGCTCTGGCCTCTCGCAAATGCAGAAGGAGCAGGGCAGTCACACTGCATTAACTCCAGGGGACAAGCAGCCACACTGGACAGAGATGTCCTTTAGATCAGTGACAACAAGCATGGCATTCCTTGGTGCTGTGCAAACAGGAGGCTCTGGGAAGGCGGCAAATTGTAACTTATGGGTTGAGTGTCAACTCATTTGGTTTATTGGTTTCGAAGAGTTTTCCATGGATCATCTCAATCTCACAGATTCCTAGGTAAGAGAGAAGGCTCTCACATCGCAAAATATTTGCACCGTGTGGATCTGAGGAGTTTCCCTCAGTCTCTTAAAACTTCTAAGTTGTTTTTAGGTTTAAGATTCTATGACGGACAGAGCTGGCTTATCATAACGGTTGGGGTGTGGTACAGAGAAAACTGGGTAGGATCGATGGATAAGGTGAAGTGGACAGGATGGTAGGGATAAAAGCTGGAGTTTCCAGCTGTTTCATCATTGGTTTGGACCAGGAAGGGGGGTATGGAAAAGGAAGTGAGAGGTAGGAACTTGATCCTTCTATTTGCTCACCCCCATATCCAATCTATTACCAAGTTCTATGTTATTTCCTTGCCCTCCCTGCCATGGAGGGCCACTGCAAGCACGCACGATGATTTGTGCAAATTAGAAAAAGACACCCCATCCTCCAGCAGACTCAGTCCTGTGCCAGGACTCAATGGGCAGCAAGTAAGGCTCTGGCTGAACTGCAACCCCCATTCACATCCTTGGTTGGAAGCCCTTGCTCAGTGAAGAATCCGCAGATTCTTAAGTGGTGGACTCAAGTGGTGGACTCTTTAGTGGTGGAATCAGTTCACTTACCTCCATCCCCGTGATCCCTCCTGCCTCCTTCCTGGCTCCATCATCTCTCATCTCTCACGTGGACGATGCTCCGTCATGACAGGTAACTGGGAGAGGGTGTACAGAGGGTCTCAAATTCAGGCTTGGTGTGGTTGCCAAGTAAGGTTATTCATACAAGGACTAAACGAAAAGGTGTTCATCCTATTACTTGTTTTTAGACTTGTGATCGATTTAACAGACCACCCAGCCTGTGGGGCACGACACTGTAACTTAATCAAACATAAATGAATCTTAGTTATTCTGTGAAAAACACACTTGTATCACCTTCTATTTTTGAGGCCGAGTATGTTTTAAAGAAACCCGTGAACATTCAAATAGACTCATCTTACGATGCTTTTATTATCCCTTAGTATCGCAGAGTACCAGGAGGCTCCCCGCACGAGCGCGCCCGGCCGGGGCCGAGCCGCGGGAGCCTGGACTCCCGGGGCCGGCCCCACGCTCACGCCCAGCCGCCCTGGCCCCGCCTCTCTTCCCAGCAGCCCGTGGGTCCCGTGACCACCCAGGGCCCCGGCTCGGCCCCCGGCTCGGACGCTGCAGCTTCCTCGCGTGGCTCTCGAAGCGCGAGCCCAGCGCGGGGGACCCTCCTCCGCGGCCGCGGCGGCGCTCCTGCCCCTCTCCGCCCCCAGCCCCGCTGGCCTCCTGCTGTCTGCGACGCTCTTTCCCTTCCTTCTCGGGTTCATTTCTCCTCACTTTTCGGTTGTCAGTCCCAGCCACGTTTCCTCCGGGAAGGCTTCCCTCGGGCCCCAGTCTACGTCAGCTTCTTCGTTTATTTCCCTCATAGAACCCTGGCATCTTTCCTTCCGAGCACGTTATCTCTGTGCAATTTGACACTTATTAGTGGGATCATTTGATTAATGTCGAGCTGGTAGACGGTGCAGGAAGTTCCTTACACCCCCCCCCCCCCGCCCCCCTCAGTGTAGTGCCGCAGAGCCTAGCACAGGGCTGGTGCAGAGTTAGGCAGGGCTCGGCAATGATTTGCTGGATGGATGGATGAATGAATGAATGAATGGGGTTGAGCCAAGAAGCTACCTTCTCAGCAGCTCCTTGTGGGTTATGCTTTGGGAGGGAAACCTATATCCCACATGGTCCTTGAGAAAGCAGGTCACAGCACCACAGAGAGATGTACAGCTTGAGAGGAGACGTCTGAGGGTCAGAGAAGGGGCCAGGTATAGGCCCCTGAATTTTAAGTCCTATAGTAACATACTACAATGTGGACATTTCCTTTAAGTAAGGGAGAGAAAAAAATATTTATGCTTAACCACTTGGGCATTTCTAGAGGAATGCATTGATAAGCAAATTCCCCAATGAAATTATATCATTTGGTATAACAGCAGCATATCACCAAGCCCTTTGGCCCTTAGAACAATCAGATGACTGTCAGTAATTTGCCCTTAAAGATGCTTACTGATTCCCTTAATGAATTAGGGACAAAGCAATCGAAGATAAGGAGGGTGAAATAAATATCTCGAATGCACTACATTAATGCACATGAGGTATTGTTTGGAATTTATTGTGCTTGATAAGTAGTTTTATTTTAGAAGGTTATATGTACTATGAAGCAATTAATCACATATGACAAAGACGCAGAAGGCCTTCAGCTAGGTCGCTAAAATCTTTCCATAAAATTGAGGTATTAACTCTCCAAATGATTTCCCTTATATTCTTGATTATTACAAAATTACCTCAAATATGTTTACTTCCCAAGTATTTATTTATGAGGAACTAGAGTGGTGTTATCAATAAAGTGCCTTTATGCAAGCAGCAGGTTATCAGTGACAGAAGCCATATAGATGAGTATATGTCACGATGTAATCATAGGTGCTCAGTAAGTGATTCTGACGATGGCAAAATGAGGACAATCTTGGGAATAAAGTGAAAGAAATGCCATTGAACACACATTTGTCTAAAAGTTATAGAACATTTCTAAACTAGGCTGTAATAAAAAATTTTATTACACATCATTCAAAATGTGGACAGTCCAGTATAAGATACATAGTACAGTGTTCCAAAATGTATTAAGGAAATAAATGTAATTTATTTCACTGCTGTTACTATGTTTCTAGGGACTTTGGAGAGAAACTGTAGTAGCCTAATGGTAAACCTGACTTAGGGTTCTGGAAGTCTAGCTCCAACATTGGTGGGTTCCCAGCATCATGTCAAAGCCGTGCCAGACTGAGTATTAGGGTGAGGTGCCCGGCTGATGGCAGCCAACAGGGCAGACCTGCAGGGAAGGTTGTTAGGTGGGGAAGCCTGAACTTACTTCTTTCCTGGCCAGATCCTCTATGATGTTTCAGGGCAGCCCTAAGTATGTTTTAGGTAATAGTTTCTCTCTCCTGTTGAGGACAGGACGAAGGTAATATTTATCTTTTTATTCTCAGGGAATGTCACAAAGTGGATTCTAGATAAGTTTGTTGGAAAAAAAAAAAAGTGTAGTTTATCCCTATCCCCATGGAGGTTTATTATCCCCACTATAATATTCTTAGTAAATATAGTAGCGCTATTGTTAGTCAGAGTCCCCAGATTTACTTAAATTTTTTCTTGCCTAGATTTTTTTCAAATCCTAATTGTTTTGTGTCCTAAACTTATGGGCCACTATTAAATTTGCATAGTTGTTTCAAGCCAAATGCTACATCCCGTATCTTGCGTTTACTTAGTTATTCACTGCCAACGTCTAAATCAGAGACGTGAAAAGGACAATTGTTTAGTGCTCTTTAAAGTCGCTGACCAAGATTAGTAGGGAAATCCCATTAGCTCCATTCATTGCATTTCTCATAAATCTAAAAGGAAAGCAAGTATCCAAAGCCTTATTCTTTAATAGTTCTTACTTGTAAAACCTTGACAGGGCTTTATTCTAAATTGCTTCCAAATGATGCAAAGAATACTGAGAAATATGATGGGTAGTGAATTGTGATAGTTTCAGTTGTCGAATAAATAACCAGAACACTAAAAGGGGACTAATCTTAAAGCAAACAGGATGATGGGCTACGATGAGGCAAAAAGAACAGAACCGTGGCATTCTTAAACTACCATCTGGCTCAATCCTCTTTAAGTGGGCAAGTTTGAAGAGCCTTTTATTCACTGCCCTAAAACTTATTCAAAGGAAATTGTATTTGAATATTAATTTTTCATATAGTTAAAAAAACCTCACCAAACCCAACCCCATTTTTGTAGCCAAAAAGTAATGTTTAACAAAGTAATGGGTGACCCTCTGGCTAAACATGAAGGCGTGGGGCAACCTTGGCTGCAGGCGTGGAGAGGCCACTCTGCAGCTTTTGGGCCTTCACTTCCTGGGCTCCTTCGTGGCTGGAGTAACTTATTAAAGTTGTCACCATGGTTTGAAATTTAGGCAAGAGGTGTAAAAATAAAAAATTCGTTAGGAAAAGAGTACGCGGTGATTTCTAGTATTTTATTTTACATTAAAAAATACTGTAGAATTGCCATATAGGATAATTGAGGCAACTGGCACAGTAGAAACCATAATTTATAGTTCAAGTTGTGCTTTTGTGAAATTGTGAACCTATTTCATCACTTTCTCACAGACCCCTGACAACTGTGATTGCATTTAAGTCCTGGATTTTTAAATGAAACTGTTAAGAGGCTTTTGTTTTCCCCGAGAAGGTGTGTTTGAGAAGCCTAAGTTGAATAAATAGGAGCCCACTACTTATCTTCAGCAAGACGCTTTTAAAAAAGGTATTTTAGCATTCTCTGTGGTTTAAGAGACAAAACCAAGTCCTGCTGGCTTTGTGTGTTGTGCTTCTCTTACAGACTGCAGTGCCTTCTGTCTGCTTTAGGGTGTGGCATCTGCCATTGGGGAGGAGAAACTGGCATGTGTCGCCTTTTATAGCAGACTGATTTCATTGTGCTGGGGGCCTCTATTTCATAGCCTCTTGGCTCCAATCTTCTAGTTGACTTGCTGAAGCAAAAGGAATTAAAAGAGATTTCGACCTACATACCTAATTTTTTTTTAAGTTTCATGATTTTTCTATATGAAAAAAATTTTTTTAAAAGGGCCAGAGGTGAACTTGGTGACTCATTTTCCCTTTTTAGGATTAGTTGTGAAAATAAGCCACAAAATACGGCTACACTTGTACAAACTGACTTTGATGTATTTTATCAGTTTGAAAAAATGCATTTTTATGATTATATCTATATATTTAGTTTGACTATAAATGTTTAAAAGCATACATATGTAATGGATTTTAGAATATATGTATAAACACATATACACAAAACAGACATATTTATATTTGCATATGAAAAACTTTAAAAATTCAACTTATGTGGTATAATCATATAATTAGTATGTATTTGAATATATAGAGGGAGAAAATCCAGGACAAAGTGTCAAAGAGGCACACTAACAAAGATGTAGTATTCTCTTGGCAAAAACTGATGAATGATTTGGCATGAATTTACCTTACGGTTCTGTTATTCTCTCTTACACATGATGATATAACTCCTGTTTTCCAGTTGTTTGCAATTTGTTGAATGCAAATTTGTGGTTTCTACACTCTGTAATGACCCTTGGGTGTGCACCTGATTCCCCTTCCCCCAATCAGTCACCAGTTTTTCACATCTATCATTTTCTATTTAGTCACGTAACATATTTACACTCGGTCAAGCAAACAAAAATAACCACTGCAGTTGAAATAAACTAAAATAGCCTTTATGGAAAGCTAAAGAATGAGATGATTTTAGAAAGCTACATTCTACCAAAATCATATGTATCATTTCAGCTAGCAGGACTTCTTGAAAGCTCTGGTTTCAAGTGCTTTCTCTCCATGAAAACTGAGTCCACACTAGTACACTAGTACAACTGAGCTATTGTTCAGGTTAAGAAGTCCTGCTTTTGAAGATATTCAAGATGTTACCAGGTGACAAATTCACAATAATAAAAACATTTAAAGCATCAAAAAGTGATAGAATAATGGATAGTATTTTTTTTTAAAAAAAACAAAGCGTGAAACGTTTTTGCTCTAGGATTAGATTCGACGGATTTATATCATTACTGATCTTACGTTTATTAAATATAACATGTATTTCTTTTAGTTTTGTTTCACATCACTTAGAAATGAACCCGTATCAAGAGGGTTAATTGTGCACATAACCTCTGAAATAGGGGGAAAGGCATCATACAGATTTATGAAGACAAGAGATAAACCTTAGCTATTATGCTGCCAATAGTTAAATTTCCACGTGCAAGCTGTTGGGAGCATAAGGCACCACTCTACATATTTGAGGACGTTCCCTTCAGAGAGAAGACAGACAAGTGCATTGCAGGAAAAATGCTCCTCTGGGACTACTTCGTGTTTTCGTTGATAAGCCTACGTACACACATAAGATGCCTTAAAAAAAAGTTATATCAACGTTATCTTTGGGCAGGTGCAGTCAATAATAAGCATATATTGAGTACCTGCTGTGTACAGGGCACACCGCTCCGGGAATGTGCTAACCTTCACTTAAACTCTTTCCTAATTTTGCAGTTTGAAGAAGTTGTGGGAAATACGCTGATGGCCCGAAATCAAGGGAGAGAGACTAACATTCTGAAAAATTACATAACTCTTGGGAGAGGCAGTACTTTTGCACAGATTGCCCAAATATTTTCTTTCTCCGCCGGCTCGTCGTAACCTTTGGGGCCAGCGGACAACTTTGTTCCTCAGCCCTTCTCCCTCTTTTGTCTGCTCGTCAGACTCGTTTTCCACCTTTGTATCGGGCCTTTTAGACGTGAAAACAAACACGCGAACGCCCGGTTGGCAAGGAGACGGAGGCACGAGGGGAAAGTGCAGGCTCCAGTTGCCCCACGCCGCCGCCGCGCTCCGGGCGCCTGCGGCGCCTCCCGAGCCCCCGGCCCGGGGCCGCCGGTGCCCGCGAGGGTGCGCCCGGGCGGGCGCAGGGCCCGGCGGGCGGGCGGGCGGCGGCGGCCGCGGCCGCGGCCCGGGCCGAGTCCAGTCCGCGTTTTGCGAGTGCGCGCGAGTAATCAGAGAGAAGTGGATAATAGTTGCTCGGGCTCGCTCGGCTCCCTCTCATGCCATGCTGGGCCCGATAGGCTCAGTCAGTCGTGTATTTACCCATATCCGGGTTAGAGAGGAAAAGAGAAAAGTTTCATTTAAACCTGAACTAAAAACTTTCACCATGAAATCACACAGCGAGAACAGGCCCAGACCGTAAGGCGTGACTCCCGGTTCGGCTCCGGTGGGGCCTGTGGAGGGGGAGGGGGCTCGCTCGATTCCCGTCGGGGCGTGCGGATGCGCACAGGAGGGGCTGCTGACTAAAAAGTGGGTTTTATTGTCTCCCCCCCCGCCCCCCGCCCGGCCTCGCCACGCCGCGGCGATCATGGCCGCGCGGGCAGCGGCGGCGGCGGCGCGGGCGCGGGCTGGCAGCGGCGAGCGGCGGGCGCCCCCCGGGCCGCGGCCGGCGCCCGGGGCCCGGGACCTAGAGGCGGGGGCGCGCGGCGCGGCGGCGGCGGCGGCGGCACCGGGACCCATGCCGGGGGGCGGCGGCGACGGCAGCGGCCTGAATAACGTGCACCACCACCCCCCGCACCCCCGTCACGAACTGAACATGGCCCATAACGCGAGCGCGGCGGCGGCCGCCGCCAGCGCTAACAGCGCCAAGAGCGGCGGCTCCGAGGCGGCTCTCAAGGAGGGTGGAAGCGCCGCCGCGCTGTCCTCCTCCTCCTCCTCCTCCGCGGCGGCGTCCTCCTCTTCCTCCTCGGCGGGCCCGGGCTCGGCCATGGAGACGGGGCTGCTCCCCAACCACAAACTGAAAACCGTTGGCGAAGCCCCCGCCGCACCGCCCCACCAGCAGCACCACCACCACCACCATGCCCACCACCTGCACCACCATGCCCACCACCTCCACCGCCACCACCACGCACTACAACAGCAGCTAAGCCAGTTCCAGCAGCAGCAGCAGCAGCAGCAGCGGCAGCAGCATCCCATTTCCAACAACAGTCTCAGCGGCGCGGGCAGTGGCACGGCTCAGCCCGGTCCCGACATGGAGCAACCGCAACATGGAGGGGCCAAGGACAGTGCCGGGGGCAGCCAGGCCGAGCCCCCGGGCCAGCCTCTGCTGAGCAAGCCGGGCGACGAGGACGACGCGCCGCCCAAGATGGGGGAGCCGGCGGGCGGCCGCTACGAGCAGCCGGGCCTGGGCGCCCTGGGCGCGCAGCAGCAGCCGGTCGCCGTGCCCGGGGGCGGCGGCGGCGTCGGCGGCGGCGGCGTCGGCGGCGGCGTCGGCGGCCCGGCGGCCGTCTCGGAGTTTAATAATTACTATGGCAGCGCTGCCCCAGCTAGCGGCGGCCCCGGCGGCCGCGCTGGGCCTTGCTTTGATCAACATGGCGGACAACAAAGCCCCGGGATGGGGATGATGCACTCCGCCTCAGCTGCCGCCGGAGCCCCCAACAGCATGGACCCCCTGCAGAACTCCCACGAAGGGTACCCCAACAGCCAGTACAACCATTATCCGGGCTACAGCCGGCCCAGCGCGGGCGGCGGCGGCGGCGGCGGCGGAGGAGGAGGAGGAGGAGGCAGCGGAGGAGGAGGAGGAGGAGGAGGAGCAGGAGCGGGAGCTGTGGCGGCGGCGGCCGCGGCGGCGGCGGCAGCAGCAGCAGGAGGCGGCGGCGGCGGCGGCTATGGGGGCTCGTCCTCGGGGTACGGGGTGCTGAGCTCCCCCCGGCAGCAGGGCGGCGGCATGATGATGGGCCCCGGGGGCGGCGGGGCCGCAAGCCTCAGCAAGGCGGCCGCCGGCGCGGCGGCGGGGGGCTTCCAGCGCTTCGCCGGGCAGAACCAGCACCCGTCGGGGGCCACTCCGACCCTCAACCAGCTGCTCACCTCGCCCAGCCCCATGATGAGGAGCTACGGCGGCAGCTACCCGGACTACAGCAGCCCCAGCGCGCCGCCGCCGCCGCCGCCGTCGCAGCCCCAGTCCCAGGCGGCGGCGGCGGGGGCGGCGGCGGGCGGCCAGCAGGCGGCCGCGGGCATGGGCTTGGGCAAGGACATGGGCGCCCAGTACGCCGCTGCCAGCCCGGCCTGGGCGGCCGCGCAACAAAGGAGCCACCCGGCGATGAGCCCCGGCACCCCCGGCCCGACCATGGGCAGATCCCAGGTAACCCCCGCGCCGGCCGGGCCTGCTTCCGCCGCGGCGGCCTCGCCGCGCGCCGCGAGCCCTAGTTTCTTTCTTTCCGCGTACTTTTTCTGCGTCTTCTGCCGGGGGAGGCGGGGGCGAGGCGCCCAAAGCCATTTTAACTCGCGGCTGCCTCCCTCCGAGGCCGGGCGGTGCACAGGGTCGGACTGCGCGGCGCGGGGGCCGGGGCCTGGGGAGGGGGTCTCTCCGAGGCCCGGGACGCGCGCCGCGATCGCCGGTCGCCGGGCACCCGCCTCGCCACCCCACCCCGGGCGCCGAGCCGCGCGTGCGGGAGTCGGGGCCCGCGCCGCGGGGAAGCCGCGTGGGCGCTGGGGACCGTTCGGGCAGCTCTTTCAACAAAATAGGCGCTCCCGGCCAGTAGGGTCTGGGGAGGAATATTGACTCCCTCGTCTCGGTTAGCGCCAACAATGAGCGAGAACTGGGAAAAGAATGAGGAACTTTGTCCTCCCTCCGGCCACACTGCGTTGCCTCTTAGCTCACAAGGTGAAGGCAGGAAAAATAGGTTAGCTTTGTGGCAGCCTGGTGTGTGTTTCGTAGTTGTGCCTAGCCATTCGGGGATATTCGATGCGGGCTTTGAGTTTAAGCGTTTAGTAGCAGCAGTCGTACCCACATTTACAACGATGTGAAGCTCAAAAAATCCAAAAATATATCGATCCATTCCTAAGAATAGCCGGGAAATCCATTATTTGGCTTGCAGGCTCCTTGAAAGGAGTCACCTTCAACAGATAGGCTGTGTTAAAGGAACACATTCCGGTTGAATTGAACTTATTTTGATCGTGGATTAGGCGTACATTTTATTCAGCGAACCCAGGGAAGTAGCAGACCAGTGCAAATTGATCTTTTTGGATCGGATTTATTTGGATTTTTAATTTCCTGTCACCCAAGTCTTGCAGCGTTGTTAGGAAGTGTCCTGCACTCTTGCTGTTTCTTGCTCGAAGGCTGAGCCTAAAGACTTGACTTGATCTCCTTTGCAAGGTTTGGAATTTGAATTGTGGAGGTAAACTGGCTGTAATAGTCTCCAGACAGCTGCCTCTGAGTTGACATCTAATCTGCCATCTGATTGGCTCCCCTCTCACCATTGGGCATTTAGCACTGCTGATGTAAATAGAAGTGCTGAGCAGTACAGTCACAAAAATTCTTGCCACAAATAATAACTGAGCTCTATTACAAGCAGATGTAAGGTTGAATATTATTTAAAGCTTAAATTATTCTACATCATAGTTACTAATAAGAGGATTAAATACATAGAAACATTATGCTGGTGTCCAGGATTGGGCATTTACAAAATCCAGCTCTTTGACAGTCTCAGCAGGGCCATTCACTTCAATTGTAGGGTGAGGATATGGCAATTGAAAAATAATTAAACCAAGAATTTTACTAATTTTTGGATTTGTAAAGCTTTTATAAAAGTACCCTTTATGGATTAAACCATGGAAAAAATTTGAATTATGTCATCACATGTGGTTTAATGTAAAATTAAAATTTATTTCATTAAAAATGTCAAGATTCTGATATCCAACAATATCTTTTAGTAGTATTTAATTAGCTTTATAACAAGATTAAATCTATGTTTCTAGTAAGTTGTGTTTTAACAGTTCTGATTGTTTTAAGCTGTTGGTGGATGAGAAGTTTTAGTTAGAATTGACATTATGTTTAAGAAAACATGAAGTGAGGAAGCTATATAATAATTTTTGCAGACAACAGTTAGTTAAAAGGGAAGAAATGGATGTTCTTGCGAAATTTAAAAAATCATTTTACATTTGCTTCTGCTTTGGAAGCAAATGCCCCAGGAATCTTTTTTTTCCCCCTTGATTATTTTGCTAGGTTAGGTAATGTGAACCTTATTTGAACTGCTCACACAATGTTTTAGGGAAACTATATTACATGCAAGTTGTGCTGGGTATGTTTCTTCCAAATAATTTTACTTTCATAGACATTACAATTTTTTAAACTTTCAGAGCATTAAAATATGTTAGAAAGGAATAATGGGGGTTGTAATATATATTTTTACTCAGCTCATTTATTTTAGGAAGGTGTATTTTAATAATAACCATATCTTAGATGAGAGACCTGTCAGAGTGAATGCAGTACTGAATTTAACAGATAATCATGCGAATCCCAGGCTGAGGACGTTGGTGTCCACTCCTTTCTAATCTTTAGTTAGTGGAATTTTACTTTTAATAATAATGTGTTTTCCTATTCTTCATAGAAAACTTGGAATTTCAATTTTTATGATTTGTACAGGTAAAAACATAGAAAAACCTTGTGTAAATAAACCCATGTAATTTTAAAAAGATTTGCTTTGTCAACTTCCTTTTAAAGGGACAGTTTAGAATTCACATCTCTGTAAACTAGAAACCAGGATGATAGAGGCAGATGTAGGTCGGGGTTGCTTTACGCTATTTTTTCGTAATGGAACCAATTATTTTAAGTATTTTGTTTTCTTGGAATGAGAGTGAATTCATTATGTCCCCAGTATGACCCTTGGGAATAGCTTTTTTATTTTTGAGGGGGAAGAAAAATGATGGGCATGTGACCTAGATTCACAGATTTCTTTTAGGTACCACCGTTTAACATGTGGAATGTGTCTCTTTTTTATATTTTTTCTTTTTGGAAGGCTGGTATCATTTAATATTTGTTGTGACAGTTATCCTAAGGAACAGTCGTTTGTCCAGAATATTAAATTACTGCATAACTATAGGTCATGAAGTACTATTAAATTTTCTTGTGGCTTTTAACACATTTAGTTTCATTTTTGATTTTAGGAATGGTTTACATTGGGTGGCAAATGTTTTTGTAATTGAGAACAAAACATGTGCGTATATTGTAACGGGAGGGTCTTTTTAAAAAGTGAAATAAGGCATTTTACGATACAGTTTGTTAGTAGGTTTCTGTGAGATAAAGTATTCAGATAAAGCAATCTCAAAAGAAATACTGAGGTCTGCTCACATAACTAAGATTTTATGATGTCCACATTTGTGCTGAATTTCATTAATGCTATTTTAAATTTACTTTTATATAATATAATACAATGTAATTTAAAAAAAGCTTTATCTACCATTAAAAGAAAAGTGATTAGCTGACTTACAAAGCAGGAAGTTACAGGCTGGTTCCTGATTACCTTAAAATTTGTATAAGGTACATTATAGCACTTCCCACTTTGCCCACTCAGTGCAGTGTTACCCTATGTGATATGTTAAATCTTGTAAACAAATATTTGTGGCCTAAATTGATATATTTGCCAAGGTATGACTGGCCAGCTGCTCCATCGTCAGAAGAGGTGGAATTGACAACTGTGTTTCATAGAAAAGGTTTACCATTTAAAAAACAAAGAAAATATAACAAAAATGTCTGTAGTTGTCTTTCTGTATTATTGATTTTAGTTGATTTTCTGTATTATTTGGAATGAAATTATGCATAGCTTAAAATTGTTTTCATTGGTGATCTTGATTTCTGTGTACTTTTGGCAGTGTGTTGTTTTTTAATGGCAACTACTCTGTAAGACAGCTATCACTTAAATTTACGTTTATATTAACACAAAATCGATAAGTATGTTCCAGGGAGCAACATATTCTTACCTTGCATCTATGAAGAGAAACCCTATTCCCTCGTTTTTCTTTGGTTTTGTTTTTTATCTATATTTAGGAATGAATTTTTGGCAAAGCTTTTTAGACTTGTTCCATTTTTCCCATGCCATGTTGTATCAGAAGTATTAGAATTGTGTTGTGGATATGGAAATATTCCAAATCACACTTAGACACTTGTATTAATGAACAAGCCTCTAAATATCGTTTTCTTTCATTAGAACTAAGAGAGTAACATCTTCACTCTGGTATAAAAACAGTGTTAATTCTGGCTTGAGAACCGATTTAAAAAATGTAAGACAATGTAGAGGAAGTCTCTTAATATAAAACTCGGTAGTTTTATTAGACATAGACACATTTTAAAGAAAACAGGTGTAACAATGTGGTTGAATTTTCAGTTCTATTTCTTATTAATGGACTTTATTACTTTATAATTTGGAGCAGGGTGTATCTAAAACAATGACTTCTGATGTAATAGGAACTTACTTATTTCCCTAGGATAAATACCAGTGTGACAGGCAAACCAAAAAGATGATCATTTCGTTTATTTAACCCTATCCTCTCCTAGGGAGAAAGTAGTTTCGTTGAAAGTTTTTGGGGGTTCTATGAAATTTTGCTACTTATGTTGAAAACTGACTTGGAAATGTATATTTTGGATGTATTGGCATAGGAAAATATATTAGCTTTTTGCCTAGTGTCCTCAATTGAGAGGTTTTTCTTCCTACTCTCCGGGACACTGATACTGCTCAGTTAATGGATCTGTGTGCTTTGATCGTATTTGAGGAAAAGGAACTAGAATTTCACTTGTGTCACTTTCATTTTGGGCTGTGTGTAGATGTATAAATTTGAGTCTTATATTTGTGTTTGAAAGAACTCTTGTGTGTTACTTAAAACAACAGATTTATGGAGGCTCAAAACGAGTATTAAAAAAACTCAAGTTCCATGAATATTTTTGCAATATTTAGATTTTCAAAATGGATATTACAAAAATTTATGACATTTTACAATCTTCTTTATACTTAAGGACCACATCCACATGCTAGGCCTTGTTGGAATTGGGTAGATTTTGATCATATGCCTTTTCAGAGGTGTCCTTTCTTTATCAGGATATTGGTGCAGATTCTCTGTGGCTATGTAAAGGAGAGTTGCACAGTTGCTGTGTATGCATGCTTGAGGCAGAGGAATCCCAGGTCCTAGTTCCCTGTAGTGTTGGGGGAAACTACCAGGCAAAACTGCTCATCCACCAAGGGTACATTTATGTAGATGTACAACTATTACACAGTATTGCTTTTTCCAGTTTGGAGGCTGTTTATGTAAGACTTAAGTGGCCCTTTTTGGTTTAATTCAGTGGTTGAGTGAATTAATTTTGATCTAAAATCTTGGTATATGTTAGTGACTTTTTCTCTTAGAAATCTGATGAAAAGAAAATGACTTAGGTATAATTACCTAAGTATCATTTATTGTCCAGTTATTTTGCTTTATGCCATTGGAATGAATGGAATTGTTGATATATGTATATAATAGTTTCAACAATTCACGTTAATTGAATGAGTGAGTTTATCAAAGTAAAATATGTGTTTCTACAGTAAATTTTCAACAAATATGTTCTATTTTCAAAGTCTTTAACTTGGAGTAATTCTAAGAAAACTGTTTCCTTAGATTTACTTAATTGAATAGGAAGGATCCAGTGGCCGGTTTTTTTTAAACCACTTCTGAATGGGTCAATGCCAAGGATATTAGAAGGCTACTGAGTTTGACAGGTGAACTAATGATGAAATTGATTTGTTTCTTGAGTGATATTTATTGCTAGGAAAGAGACGAAACCCTTAAAATCTTAAGCATATCTGATTTACCCATAGACTCTTATTTTTGGTAGATGGCAGCAGAATCTGGAGTACATCTGTCACAGCAAGGCAGTCCTTCTGAATTGAACTAGATTTGGCCTCTTTAACTACATTCTGTAGGATGCACTTCTCAGTGTCTCCTTGGGCCTTGATGAAAGATGAAACTTGAGAATCAGACGAGAAGTCATTCCTTATTAGGTGACTCTGGAAGGGAAGCCATATTTGATGAAATCCAGGAGAAAATTCTAGGCCATGTTTTTTTTTCTTCTGTGTGGGATGCTAAAAAAGTTATATATATGTGTATTTTTTTGATAGTGGCAAAATATACATAACATAAAATTTACCAGTTTAGGTGTAAAGTTCAGTGGTGTTAAATACATTCACATTGTTGTGCACCCCATCCTTTCCAGGACGTTTTCATCCTCCCAAATTGAAATAAAAAAATTTTTCTTCCCTTTCTTCATGTCAGAATTTAAAATTGTTAGTTATTAACATGTAAGTAAAATAAGCTTATTTTTATAACCATTAATCTTGCCACTTCATAGTTTATGAGTAAATCCTTCCTCAGAGGAACACTAATGGTGTTTTTGGTTTGTTTGTTTTTAGTTCATTACTTCCAATTCTAACTTTAGGTTCGTCTTCCCAGGTTTTGTCAATTTGGAAATGTGCATTGTGTAGGTTAGTTGTTTCATTGTCAGTTATGTCATTAACAGCTGAAAAGCAGCTTTTTGAAGGCTTTCTGTTTAAAGGTTTGAGGTACTTTGTTGAGAGAAGTCTGGGACTTTGTTAAATAATAGGATATGGAAATGAACTGTTAGCATGATCATTTTCCCCATATTTCTCATCTTTTGCATTTTTAGCCTCTTTAAAAAATTATTGGTTTTATCTTTCTACTATTAGCGGAAATCAATTGTAATGATAATTTTTTAAAAAAGGGTATTTTAAGTGTTGGGGCATCTCACCCTCCCAACCTAGAGCAAACAACCAATCCACGTGATGCTGTGTCCTTTTTCATAGTGTTCTGTGCCCCAAATTTATGCTTCCCCCCCTCATGCTTTTAATTTGTAGTCCTCTGCAAAACTGCAGAAAGTCTTTGCAGGTGGAAAAATTCCTAAATTAAGATGATTGGTCTCTTAATTAAATTTTCGAGGCAGCTGCAAAGGGATACTTCTTGGAATCTGGTTAGTCTTTCCCGTGAACAGGCTTTTTGTGTGTAAAATATTGGGATTGCATTTTAGTTACTGTTGATGCTGATATGCAGTCACATCTTTATATGACCAGTTATGTACTTTAACACCAGAGTCCATAGAGGGCACAGAGAAAATGAACCGTGATTAAAGAGCTTGTGCCGGGAAGCAACAATTACTTCTTAAGGTGTAAGCATTTACCATTTGTGTATGCTGTGAGGTGTATGTTAGGTAAATATATCTACTACAGACTATCAATTGGCAAATATTTATTGAGCAGCCATTTTCTTAATCAGCCGTGTGCCAGACCCAGATGATAGCCAGGGTGTGGGGATCATTGCTGCTCCTGTGTGCAGTTCAGGCCAGAGACATCCTGCCAAAGCCTGCTCTCCCTGTACCTGGGCTTGGTATTTTTGGCATGGTCGTTGACTTAGAACTGGCTCATTTAAACAAAGTGCAAACAGCAACCATGTGGGTCAGCCGTCTTCTTGGGTAGGGGAGTAGATTTTGGCAAAACAAATAATTGTAGATTGTTGTGATATAGTTGAGGTGAGCTAATGACTCTTCCGTTGCTACCAATCAATTGCTGGCTTGGTGCCAGAGCACGATAGAGATCTACTACGGAAAATGATAACTAAAAGAAGGAAAATATGATGTCTTTGAAATTTATGTAGAGTGGTTCTTTTTCTTTTTCTCAGTTTTCTACATTATACAGGCTCTTGGGAAAAAAGTTAAAACAGTCTGCTCAGATTTAGGAAGATACTTAGATTGCTAGAGTATTTTTGGTAACTGTTTAAATAATGTATGCTGGCTGAGGAGTAAATTCAGCTACTGCTTCTGGGTCCTGAAATAAACCTTTCAGAAAGCAAGGCATTGGTGATTAGTGGAGGATGTTCCAGAATCCTTAGTATCTCCTGTTTCTTTTTGTGATGAGTATCTGAGAAATGAAACCACTCACCATACTTCATAGTCTAATTTTGAAATGCTTGGTAATTCTAGAATGTGTCTAGAATTTGGCATATAATTTCTGAAATTTTAAGAAGCAGATTTTAAGATTCAGTGATCATGTATTTATATATACAAGCTGTAAACCCATTTTACTATCCTTTAACGTATCTGCTACCTGTTGGTATTTTTAATAATAAGTTTACTTTACCCAATGAATTATAACTGACCTTGGAAACGGAAATGTAAAACATTGCTACTGCTGAGTAAGTATCTTTCTGAAGAAGCAGACAAATTCCTAAGGGAGCTGACATGCTTGTTGTGTATTAGTTTATTTCTGTGATTATGAGGATTTATGAGAGAATATGAATATATTGCCAGGTTTCCTGATGTAAGGGAAAGATTGTGGGCTTGGAGTTGGGCAGACCCTTTGATTGATTTGTAGGCTTCAGTGCTCATTTTCTCTGAGACCTGGCAGGGGCTCAGCTTTCTTATCTGTACTGTGGCCTGCTGGGCGGGGTTGTCACTGAGGTCATCTCTGCAAATCCTGTAGCATCCTTACGTGGCACCTCTTCTTTCCCCACCTGTCTGTCCACTGGTGTAGTGAAGCGGGCCTGGGTTCTTGTTCTCTGCCTGGCCCTGCTGCGCTTCAGGGTGTGGTTGAGGACAAGTCCCCGCCTCCATCAGATAGTGACCCCTGGTCCCTCCCAGCTGCAGAGTTCTGTGCAGCTTTGAATTTAAAAGAAAATATACTGCCTAATCAGTTATGCACCACTGAATATCTTATTAAACTACACTAGATCCCAGACGCGTTCAGAGAATATCAACTGAGACCTGTGCAGATGTATAGATTTTGTGAATTCCACTGTAATTTCCCTCAGAAATGTAGTTATGTGCTGATTGGGACTCTTGTAAACAGTTACATGAATTGGTTTTGGTTTACCAATAGCGCGGGGGACTGATGCCATAGGAGCTAAGCCACTGACCCATTCAAGATTCCATGCTATGTATTAGTAAGTTCTGTCCTCGGGCCAAGAGTCATTCCTTTCTTCGGCCTCTTAGACCTTTCCACTTTCATGATCTGCAAAAACGACTGGCTTTTTAGGGGAAGTATTTTTTGCAAAGGAACGAAGTTTAAAAACTTTAAAAATAGGCTTCTTTGAGCTTCTGGGTGGTAGACTTTGGTCTCTCATTAGTTAAGTAACTTGCTTCTGTATCTGCTTCAACTTCACTGAATATATGGTTCAGATTTGGTCCATAGCAAGATTATAATTTACATATCATGGAAGTTTAGGTCTGCTCTCAAACCGGCAAAACAGGGAATGTAAAACCTGAGAATGCCAAGGGCTTGTCTCAAATATGTAGAGAAGAACAGTCTTTCTTTTTTATGCTAAGATATTTAAAAGTATCAGGGACAAAATTTAATTCTGTTATGAACAAATACTTACCGAGCGCCACTTGGTGCTAAGATACAAAGAGTAAATATAACATATGATCCGTAATTTTCCCTGTTGAATTATCATAGACTCCTGGTGTTTTTACAAAGTGGAAATTAAAATGAATGGCTACATTATTTCTTCTGCAGTTCTATGCAGAAAGACTATATCCACCAAAGTGCATCATCTAACAACCTGAAGAGTAGATGATAATACCTTGCAGTTCTATGCAGAAAGACTGTATCCATCAAAGTGCATCATCTAACAATCAAGAGTAGATGATAATACCCGCAGTTCTATGCAGAAAGACTATATCCATCAAAGTGCATCATCTAACAATTTGAAGAGTAGATGATAATGTATGTAAACTGAAAATTTCCTGATGAGTGTTATTATACATTTCACTAATTTACGTGGAAGGTCAGTGTACTTGAAGGTTGTTCTTAGGTGCTGTGACATTGATGAGAAAATGATCTTAATTTGGATTTTATTTTGGGTATCATACAGTGATTTTTCTCCTAAAGAAATGACTTTATAATATCAGTATCGTGAAGGATTTAAAATTCAGTTCATTTACCTTCACTGTATTGAACAGCCTTGAAATGTCAGGGCTTTGGGACTATAGGCTTATGTCAGTGTAGCGAGACCTGGGGCATCAGGCAGACGTTTGTGGAGAGCCTACTGTGTGCTTGGCCATTTGTTGGATGATGGATCCCTTGATGAGAAGTCCTGCCCTTTGACTAATTGACGGTGCAGAGACTAAGGACAGGTAGGCATGCTGCACAATACAGCGTAAACAGTTTAGGTGGGACAAGTTTAGATGTTAGAGGGACACCTCGCAGAGACCGGGGTGGGGTAGGAGTAGGAAGACTGTGTAGTACAGCAGGTCGAATAAGCTAAGACCTGGCTGAGGAGCAGAAGTTGACCACGTGAAGAGGCTTGGGGATTAAAGCAAGGGCAAAGGCAAGAGCTGAAGGTGTGGAGGTTAGAGAACCTGAAGGCTGGGCATTTACTACCTGTGTGACCCTGGGCAAGTCGCTTCCCCTCTCTGAGGTTTGTAGCTTCCTCATTTCAAAGGAATGGGAAAGAATACATAACTCATGGAATTCTTGTGAGAAGTAGATTTGATAAGTACTGGTATACTACCTGGCAAGGAAAGGGATGTGTGATAAGGAATTGAAACTAGTTAGGTGTGATTCTGTATTAGTTAATTTAACAAGTTAATTTAACAGCCTATTAGTCTTTCCTCTCAGAACAAATAGGTTAATATTCAAAGCTTATTTCGAATCCAGACAGTGTCAGTTTTTATTGCCCGGTATGTCTTTATCTTGCCAGGTGTTTAGGAAAAGTTATGGAGCAATTTATCACATTTCTAAAATGTCTCCTGTGTTTTCCAATTTTTTTTTTTAACAGTCATGTTTTTTAACTGGTTAGGAAAAATAAATGCAGAAGATCGATAATTAGAACATTTAATTTCACCACCATCAACAAACATTTAGTGACCTTGGTGTGTAGTGACCTTGGTGTAGTGACCTACAGGGACACGGTATTAGATAAAAAGATACCCAGAGAATATTGGGAAATGGTTAAACATCGTGATGTGCATTGTTTAGCCTAGAGGAATATTCTTAGATTGCTAAGTGAACATTGGCAACTAAAATAAATAGAGACAGTTTGTGGTATATGTTTATTTTACTGACTGCTCCATTTAATTAGAATATGGATTGAATAACTCTGACCTCATAAGCAATCTAAAATTTGAGTTGAAGGAAATTGGTGGTAGGCAGACAGTTTGCAGGTTGATGAAATGGATCTTTTGCTTCCAATTAATTTTTGCCGTATACTAAACAAGTAGTTTATTATTGTTAACTGCTGAAAGTTTTTAAAATTGTAGTAATGTTTGTAACGATGTTGCTGGGTCTGAAACCCACCCTTTTCCCCACTCTTGGTGCCAACTCCCTTTCACTTCATTTGTCTGGGTAGAGACAACTCAGGAAATGCCGTGCCCCCAGCAGGCAGAGGCGTGCTTCATGAAGGCTTGGTTTCTCCCCTGGTATCCATTATGTGTGGCAAGACTGTCCTTTCTCCTCCATTGAGATGTTTGTCAGAAGTATGAGCACTTTAAAGCAGGAGTGTTTTACTTTTATTCAACCATTCATTAGTGAAAATAGGATGTGAAAAGCAGTTTTGTGTTTTGTCTTTTACCATGCATTAAGTTCCTGTAATTTTCCACATTGCTATATTATTAGTGAAGAGAGAGAGGAGAATGGAGGGAGAAGATGAATTTTATTTAAGGCAGTCATACTCAGATAACTTGAAGGAATGTGCTTTTTTAGTGTAAATACCCTTTTCTTGGTGTTTCACGGTTCTTTGAAAAACTAATGCAAAAAACTTGTAATCAGCTATTAAGATATTTGAGGCAACTGGTTGTCAATATGTTGACGTTTTATTCCCGGTGGATCTAGAAATTTCATATAAGCGCATTTTGTGAAGAGGGAGATGTGCCAGCCTGGCTAAACTGGTAAAGCTGGAATCTGAATTTGATTTGCATATGTGGTATTTTTTAGGGACTCGCAAAGTTTCGCACATGAAATAAACTAGGTAGTGTGTATGGCATCACATGATCAAAATATTTTTCCCCTTGCTGCTGCCAGAAGCTATCTATTGCTTTTCAACAATCTTACTTGTTGGGCATCATGCCAAGATGTTTAAGACAACCCCTTACGTGAGCTGTTCCATTCTTAACTTCTTTGACTGAAGAGCCGTGACCTTCACATATGTAGATTAGCCATGTGCTCTGTGAATTGAAACTTGCTGCCTCAGGAAGAAAGGGTTTTTCTTTTTATTCCACTGGGAATTTGACAGCCATTCATCCCTGACCTGGGCAGAGGTAATGCAAGGAAATTGGATTCAAATGGAACGTGGACAGATAACGCAGAGAGGCAGGCAAGCTTACCTCCTTGTCGAGGATGAAACTATCTGTGGTGTGGATAATGTGTTGTTGTGAAGGATCTGAGAAGCAATAGGTACACGGGGCGGGGGCGACGGGGTAGGGAGAGAGAAATCAGTGTAGGAGTTCCGGAACAATGTCCTTTTAAAATGGGAAAGCGTCATTATGGGCATTTCTAATTAGTTTTGACTCCACTCTTTTTCTCCTAACCTAAATTTTTGAAATCTTTTTCAATTTTTGTTTATTCCTTAATACTACTCGAGAATTAAATAATTTTAATATTGTGGGCAATCATGGGCTTAAATACATTTAATTTAGACGAGTCTTTCAAAAGTAGAAGTCACTAAAAGGTTGGGGAGATGAATGTATCACCCGTGTCTGGAGGAATCAGCGTGTTTGTCTTTGCCTTACAGAATCTTGAAATGAATTGATAGTCATGGACATAGATTTACTCATGTGCGAGTCCTTACTCAGTTTTGTAATGATTAGTAAAAGTAATGAACAGTGAATTAGGGGATTTTTATGAGACAAAACTAGATTTAAAGAATGTTTACCTTTGCTCTGTTAGTAAACATACTTGAAATTAAAGTAAAATTCAGTCTAAATAATAGTTGTGACACTTGATTAGGTTGCTGTGATAGAGCGTTGAGAAGGAAAGTTCTTATAAGAATCCTGCAACTGAAGTGGCACTCCAGCCAGTTTCTTAGAAGGAGGGGATGATGAGGGCAGTCTGAAATTTATGAGCGCTTTTGTGTGGCTTTCAGAGCCCAGCCTTTCCTGTGTACATTAGGGCTTGTGAAATATTATGGGTCAGAGCATCCCTTACGGGCTCTGTGGGAGGCCTTGTTGGTGCCCAGCTCTCTCTGTGGGGTGCAGAAGAGGACGTCTGTGTGGGGAACATGCTTAATGGATACAGTAGACTAAGAGGGAAGGAAAATTATCCTTAACTTGAGGAAGACTTGTTTCTTTACCATATGAGGATTAACAAAAAAATAGGAAAAAGTACCTGGTCATGATCATGCAGAACATGGGGCCTTTCCTGGATTTCTGTTAACGTAGCAGACGTTAGGAGTGATGGTCCATAGGTGGCAGGACTGATGTCTGACCGACATCTTCGCGTGCAGTTGGGAAGATGGAGCAGCAGGTGCACCCGCAAAATTACATTAATTCAAGGGCGGAGGTGAGGAGGAATGGCCCGCCCCCCGAAGACAGGGTCATTCTGCCATTGGAGGAGGAGCAGGGCAGGCACGTGACTGAGATCAGAGCGGCCAAGTGCGAGCGGCCTTCCTGGGGAGCGGCCAGCTGGGTGCAGACGAGGCAGGAAAAACGACAAGGTGGTAGTGAGTCGGCAACCAAATCTTGAGTGATTTTTTCCTTTTTTTTTTTTTTTGCGATACGCGGACCTCTCACTGTTGTGGCCTCTCCCTTGCGGAGCACAGGCTCCGGACGCGCAGGCTCAGCGGCCATGGCTCACGGGCCCATACGCTCCGCGGCACGAACCCGCATCCGCCTCATCGGCAGGCGGACTCTCAATCGCTGCGCCACCAGGGAAGCCCGATTTCTCCTTTTTTTAAAGGGCGACCTGTGTAAGACTGTAGCGTAGCGACACATGAAGCTCTTACAAATAAACTGCTTTCCATTCTCCGCCTCCCGAGTAGAGAAGTGCAGATTCAGAGAAAAATTTTTAGAAGAGTCCTAAATAATAGTGAGCTACTAAGATCACTCCTTTTACTGAACACGGACTCCGTGTGCCAGGCCAGGCACACTGCACGGAGTAACTGCAGCCCTCGCAGCAGTCTTGCCAGACAAGTGTCCCTGTTTCCTAGACAAGTAAACTGGTAGAACTAAGAAAGTTCTTCAATACCCAGGTCTGTCTGATGCTCAGGCCTACATCCTCTCCGCTAAAGGAGTGGTTCTCAAACCTGGTTGCCTGTCAGATTCACCCAGGGAGGTGGGCAGGGTCCCCAGGCCCCTCCCCCAGGATTCAGATGCTCAGGCTGTGGCATGGCCTGTATGCCCACCTTTCTGCCACCCACAGAGGTCGTGGACAAGCTAGAGGTAACGTTTAAATAGACAGACTTCGTGTAACCATTAAGACATGTAGAATTACGTTCTTGTAATTGAGCTTTGGTGTATTTTAGCCCCATAGTCATACCAGACACAGGAGAGGAGAAATCTGCTCCAAGGGCATGAAGGTGGCTATTGGATTTTTCTGATAGTGTCACTGAGCATTAATTTACATCCGCCTGTTGGGGGAAACTGTCCCATGATCTGGGTCACTGCTTTAAGTTGAGTCGTCAGGGGAGGCTGTGAAACAGTCTGTTGACGTTTCAAGAGGAGCACAGGTTCTCTTCTGTTTGGGGTTACTATTTGCATGTGGCTGTAACTGAAGCTTCTGGGATGGGGAGGCGATGGATCAGCATGTAGAACAGTGTCTACTAATATGTGCTTAATAAATATTTTTGGATGAGAGAATAGATGAATGTACCGGACAGCATCTCAAGGTCACTTGGTGTTAGGAGTCCAGAAACCTGTAAGTCCAAGAACGTAGAGGAGAGGACAAGTGGCAGTCAGGGACCAGAAGATTGGAGAGAAGGGAGGATACGAGCAACTGGAAGAGAGAATTTCAGAGTGAAATATCAGCAAAATAAAAGTGAATGTCATTATGTGCCCAGAGCGAACTCCTGTGGTGGTAAAAGTTGTAAGACAAACCCCCAAATTAGCATATCTTAATCAGGGTGTTAATGTACAGTTAAAAGAACAAATGTAAGGCAGGAAAATCCTCTAATTCTTTGGTGAGGTCATTTCATGACATTGTAGTCATGATGATTTCCTTTTTTGCTGTTGCCACATGGCCCTCCTGGAGTTGTCGGTGGTGTTGGGAAGATGTGAAGAGCACTCCGTCTCTGGAACTAGTCAAACTCCTCATTTTCATTTGCTGCCTACTTAGCTGAGGAACTTCTAGGCTGGCTGGGGCCAAAGGATGTCAGGATGGGTCCTGAGACCCTTTTAGTCTTTTCTCTTGCTAATTGTGTCTAGTGGTAAGGTACAGTACTGGGAAATTCCCCTTTTATGTCCCCACCTATTTTTCTCTTCTAAAATTTGTCAGTTAAACCAAATCTCACAGCTTTGAAAAAGAAATCAGTTTGGCTCATAACCTTGTTTTAGACAAGCGATGCAAGTTAAATTCCACTTAACCAATGCTGCAGAAGTGTTTGAGCGTTAGGAAAGTTCACAGTACGGGCTCTGTTCATGTCTATTTCCTGGGTTTTGAGCTTGTGTTTTCCTCACCTCCTGCTTGATCCTAAATTTGAGGCTGAGAATATTTACAAATGACCTACCTCCACAGTGCTGTTTATAGCTTAGAATTAAATGAAGGCTTTCCTGTCTCTTGTTTCCTATTTTCTGATGATATTTGATTTCATTTTACTCTTTATAATAATATATCACTACTAGAGTAATCTTGGATTTACAGTTTTTGAAGTTAATGCTGACTGTACCTAAACCATCTCAAGCAAATGAATCAACAGCCTATTTGTAGGAACCCACAGAAGGAAAAAAAACAAAGCAAAACTGGTAGCCTGTTGCTTAGGCCTGTTGCCATGTGTTACAGGCACGTCCTTTTCTCAAGACCCGACCTTTAATTTTGTTTGGTTCTTCAAACTTCTGAAGGGATGGGTGCAGCCACATTTTAATCTTGTTTGTTATGATATAAGGTATGTCTTGCCTAGAAAGCTAACACCTGTCTACCTGTGCTAGTCCTTTCAGAGAATTTCTGCAGGAATGTTATCATTCACCTAGTGCTGTGGTTTTCAACAGTGCAGCCTTAACATTCTGAAACAGCTGAGAAAGCCCTAAGAAAATACCTGTCAAAATGCTCATGAACTTAACTCTGTCAGAGAAGAATAAAGCCGTTGCCCCCTTCTTCAGGCTTAGATGATAGTTACTTTGTTCCCCGTGGTAACTTTCCTTTTGGCCATATTATAAGTACAAAGTGGAGAAGTTAGTTGAGCAGCTCTGGGGAGCAGTTTCGAAGTGAGGCACCCGTGGAAGCAGACAGGTGAGATGCCATAAGTTCTGCCAAAACACAGGGAGGAAACAAGCTGTGCTGGCTGGTCCCTTGTGCCCTTCTGAGGGCATCGGGGGAGAAGCAGGTCAAGCCTTACACGCCTTGCGTCTTTGAGAGCCTCGGACACCTCCTGTCTGCAGGAGAGACAGTGAGTCAGTGATATGGGGACATTTTGAGGGGTACTTTCTGTACCCCAGAAGACCCTGCGAAAGAAGAGTGGGAAGCCAGCGTTGGAGCAGGTGGAAGACCTGTTGATCGCCAGCTACTGTGCTACCTTATGTGCATACTTGACTCATTCTGCAAATAGCTGTTGCTATCTACCTAGATGCTGGTATCTATTTAGCACCTACTGTGTGACAATAGTGTCAGGTGCTAGGGATAAAACAATGAATAAAACCCAGGCCCTGCTTTCATAGGGTCTACCTTCCAGTGAAATTTAATCCTAGAGATAGCGGAACCACGCATCTACAGGGCGGTGGTAGCTTTTATGGTAGGCAGACCAGCAGCACAGGGGAGTGCAGGAGAATCGAACATTTTCATAGGAATGAGGCTATATAAGAATATATATAAAAATCAGTTTGTAGAGGAGCCATCGTGGTTACTTCCGTAGTCTTTTACAAACGCTTGGCACGCACCCCTTGTGTCACAGGGCAGTGATCAGACGTAGCACTTTCACTGTCAGTGGTTGAAATGGCCCAGGGCAGCCCCAGTGCTGTCTTCATTCCCTCCAAGCTGGGAGGAAGAGGTGGTGCAAACCCAGAGTTCTGGATCTGACTCCACAGGGAGAAATCCCATGGGATGGTAACCTTTTGAAGGTGTTCAGTTGCTTTTGAATCATCCTGTATATTTAGTAACAGGCTGTGGTTTTGAACATGTTGGGTTTGAGATGTGCTCCGAACAGCTAAGTGGAGATGCCTGTAGGCAGATGGAAAGTAGGGATCTGGAGTAGAGGAGGGTGATCTGGGCCCAGAATATAAATGTGGGTTCTCAGCATGGGGTGTCAGTTGAGAGTGGGGTTCATGAGATTGCCCTTGGGAGCACGTGTGTGAAGAGAGGGGTGCTAAGGACTTTCAGGGGGCATCAGCATTGAACGAGTGAAAGGAGCCAGCCAAAGAGTTGTAAAAGGAGGTGGAAAATGTGGGGCAAGCTCCACAGAAGCCACGGAGGACAGAGGTTTCTGGAAGAAAGACCTGCACAGCTGTGGTAAGCGCTGAGGAATGGTTAGGTAAGAGTGGGAGTTGGCATCTGGGTCATTTGGGCATTGGTGGCCTTTGGAAGAGCAGTGAGGAAGGGGGCAAGCAGGGGGCTGAGGAATGCATAGGAAATGAGAGAGACAAATTAACTGGAAAACAAATTAACTGGAAGAGAGGTAGAGAAGTCGCATTTGCTGTGCTGCCTTCTTTGTGCCCAGGAGCTGTGCTGGGTGATCCCGAAATGTCAGTTGACCTTTTGCCTCTCCCAGTGGACCGGGCACTGCTCTGCTGGGGACAGGAGGGCTGTCCTCTTCCTTGTATCCCCAGTGCCCGACGCATCCCCACTGGCGGGACTCAATGTTTGCTTATTGAGGGCCACACATGTTGCACAAGGCCTCAGATTTAATCCTTGCAACATGACTACGTGACAGGTTTTGCCATCCTCATTTTATAGATTCTAAGGAAACGTAGGATCAGAGGGGCACGTGTACTTTGACCAAGGGCATCAAGTGTTGGCCCTGGAGTTGAACCTGAGTCAGGTTCACGCGAAGCCCATGCTGCCCTGGTCTTTGTTGAGGGTGGAGGGTATTTCATTAGAGTTGTAGGCTGAAGAGAAGGAGCCACATTTTTATAACGATTATTTACAGACATTTTCGGAAAATAAGTTTTGTGATATGTTGAGCTGCCAGTGTATTTTGGGTGCTTTTGCTACCTTTGGTAAGCCGGACTGTGAACATGAAGTAGTGAGTCAGCTGGTGTGATGGAGACATCTTTGATGTGTGGAGAGACCTCTTAAAACAGAGGTGATTGCATTTGGGAAATTAGCTGTGGCTTTGGCAGTCATCTTAGGCTAAGGCAGTGGTCAGAAGGAGTATAAGTTGTTCATCGTTTTCTCGTTATTCCCTCTGAAAACTTGTGTTTGAGAGCTGGCATTCAGGATTGGCCACTAAAAATTCTGAAACAGTTTGCTCTGTGTGTGTAAGTTATTCTCTGATGTTAAAATTGTTACTGTAAGACAGGTATACGTTTTCTACCACCTACTTGTGACACCGTTCTTTAAATTACAACTCACATACACATCCCCTTTTTGAGTATTACAGATTATAGGTCAGAGTCCCACCTGGTGCCTAAAACCTCAAAGGGAACCTCATTTGTTTTTCCATTGTACTGAAATTTTATGTATTGAATAATTAGTAACATATGCTTTGATGAAGAGTTACTAGGTATCAAGCACTGTGCTAAGAACCATATATGCATTATCTATGCATTTGGTAGTATTATTGTATACATTTTACAAATGCGTAAACGAAGGCACAATCTAGATAAGCTTAAGGCACATATCTAGGAAGTGGCGGAGGCTCAGCGCGAACCCGTACATCTGTCTCTATTGCCTTCTCAGATACTGTGCTGTCTGTATTTGTGCTCAGCAGTTACTGGCATGCGTAGATTTAGGTGAGTGACCTGAATTTATATTTTGGAAGCTGTCATTATAGTAGCAATTTTTTTCTTGCTTTTTGCATTCACATCATTTGATTCTATTCTATTCTATGAGGATATTGAAAAAGTTGATGAAGAAAGATACCTCCTTTCCATAGATCGGATATTATTTTGTTAGAGAGATAGCGAAAATAGAACCTTCCAAGAAGCCGCACAGTAAGCGGTAGGAGTCCCAGCCACCGGGTAAGACAGGAGGAGTTGTGTCCTTGGTGTCCGAGACTGGGACTCTCCCTCCTTTCCCTGTGGCAGACATTTTTCTTATGCATGTCCCTTCTGCCCCATCAGTAAGGAAGCAGATTTGAACTCAAGTGTATTTCTTTTTTGATGAGAATGTGGAGGGGATCTTTATACTTGGTTTAGCTTTCATTACCATTCCCCCTTCCAAAAGAGAAAACTCAGCATCAGGGTACATAACATGACTGAAGGATCTTTTTTTCCAGCAGACAGCCTTTTTAGCATTAAAAGTACTCTCTAGAACTGCTCTGTCCAGTTTTGTAGCCAGTAGCCACATGTGGCTATTAAAATTAGTTAAAATTAAATAAAATTAAAAATTTAGTTCTGCAGCTGGACTAGTCACAATTTAAGTGCTTAAAAGCAAATACAGCACAGAATAGAACATTGCAGAAAGTTTTATTGGCCACTGCTGCTCTAGAGCCTGGTTGCATCTTGTAATTTTTAAAACAATTTAAACATACGATCACTGTGCACTGCTCTTAGTAAGTACAAAACGTGAGCTATTTGAATTCTGGATGGCTATAAATAGGAAAGGGTCTGTATAATCATTTTCGAAACTCTTTGTCATCAACGGTACAGATGTATTGTGATGATCCAAAATTAGAAGGAATAATGAAAAATCCGATGAAACAATATTATAAGAAAGAATTTCTTTCTCTGTTTTGGAGTGTTCTGCCCAGGCTTCTGCCAAGTTTCCTGAGGACCATAGACACAGGGAGGGCATCTGTGTCATCCACTGTTTTTAATAGGAGAGAAGATGTGGCTGCTGTTTGTACCCAAGCATGCGGGAGGCCTTTTAAGTTGATTTTGTTTTATATCCACTGCAAATAAATGTAAGACTAGTTAGTGTTTTTTTCTTCTGCAACATTTGAAGGGAAGTACTTGATTTCTGTCTGTGTCGCACTTTGAACTTTAACCAGTGGCCTGGTAGTTGGAATAGGTTATGCATTTTGCGGTGGAAAAAAATCAAATTGCTTTCTCAAGGTTGACTGAAATGTTTTAACTCTTCATAGCAAATGAGGCGTGAAACAAATTGTCAAAAGGATGGAGACGAAATTATCGCAGTGCCGAGTGTTTAACTGGCTGGTGACGCTCCACTGAAGGTGTGAGCTGGGCAGATAAATGTGTAAACGGCACCTTTCTCTTTTTCTCCTACCCGATTTCTCGCAGCTTGTCTTCACTAAAGGACCTAAATCTGTGTCAGAAAAATCACAGCCCTTCTGGAAGTGTTAGATTAGTGTTGCTAGGAGGAATAATTAAGAAGTACTATAGGCTGTGGATTAGAAGAAATACACTTCCTGTTTGCAAACATTTGACTTCACATCATCATTAGATGAAGCAAAAATAAGTTTTTAGTGTCTCTGAAAGCTTGATTATGTGTAAAGTATGTCAGTGGTTCTCTATGCCCATATACTTCGCTCTTCATTTGTTGTGCATTGCTGTACTCAGAATAACACCCTTTCTAGGATTTAGGATTTTACGATTTAGTTGTTTGAATAATAATGCTTGAACGGAAAGATAATGAAGTGTTTAAATCGTGGACTTTTTACTTTTAGAATATCAAATGTTAATTTAAGGAATGGTGGAGGTTTAGTTTACTAGGGGGCACTTTATAGTTTTGGCTGTGCTACTCCTTCACTTTTCATTTTGAAGCTCCTCTTTAGGTTCTTAGAATTTATTAAGAGATAGCAAATAGAAGGTTACAGCTCTCCTAGCCTGCTGGGGCTTTTAATTTTGAACACAGATCATAGAATGGCTACAATAGATGTTTCATACAAAGTGAGGGGAGAAGTATTAAATTAAGAGAAAGGTCATGCATTGGCCTTGTTTTTCTGTGGCTAAGTATAAGTTATTTTTATATTTTTAAGTATTTTTAGCATCTTATAAGCAAAGGGGTATATGAATATATGTGTACATATATGTTCATGAGTACGTGTCTTAGGTATATTTATGTATGTGTGTATGTATTTGATATTGGGTTGGCCCAAAAGTTCGTTCGGTTAAGCAATACGTTGTTCAATAAAGTTCTTGGTGAAAATGAAAAAGGTCTCTTATTTTTTACTTGAAACCGAACGAACTTTTTGGCCAACCCAGTATAACTACAAATACGGACAACAGTGGAAAGTATAATCCTCTCACACTGGCACAGCTGATGGTACTTTGGCATCTTTCCCTCTGCTTGTTCCTTCTGATGGATGTATATTTGAGTACGACCACTATTTTCATCCTCTTTTTTACTTACTGCCATAGTAGTACATATATGTAAGGGGTATTATCAATTGATTATGCAGCTTCCAAGCAACCGTGTTTCCTTTTTATCAGGCTAACTCCAATATGCAGAGATGATTGAGTTTTTTTGCGTGTGATTTTGTCCGTTTATTAAAAGTCTTTCAGTGAAGATGTAAGAGCCAGCATTTTATGTATGGAATGTAGTCCACCTTTATAAATTTATGTAATAGAAATGCATGTATATTTCCTGTGGGTTTTCACATATAAAGGAGTAGTAGGTCTTCAAAGATTGTAGTGGATGCAACTTACCTTTTTAAGAGGGAACCAAAATATTTTCCTTTCCCTTCCCTTTGATTGACTTTCATCTTTGAGCTAACTAGCCATCTGTCTGTCTGTCTATCTACCTGTTTATCTATATCTACTGTCATCTGTCATCTTCATCCCTCTGTGTCATATCTGTCTCGTATTTACCTAGACTTATCTTTGCTTTTGTTTTTGCATTTCTTTATGACCTGTCCACCTCCCACATCAAGTGAATTCTCCGGTTGCTTTCACAGCGTGCTCTTTCTTGCTTTCATTTTGTCTTTTTCTTTTTTTTTCCTTTTCCTTTTCTTGATCCAGTTCTTCCTGTCCCCTCCTCAGCTCCTCACGTTATAAGCTTCAAATTCCATATCCTGCCTTGAGTGGGCATTCATGTAAAATTTTTCCTGTGTCTGTTGTTACTTTTTGCCAATGCGTATTAAAGATCTGGCCCTTTTTATTTCTTAATGTCCCTGGTTTTTTTTCCTCCTAAAACTGTAAATTTAAGATTAGGCAATATTACTAATTGCCAATATTTATAAAGAGGCATGCAGTTAGAACAAGAGTTTAACAAATGCAAACATCTTGCTGAAGTTCTCTACTCGCTGACCTTTTGACTGTTTAACCAATAATTGCATATTATGACTGTATTTGTTTGCTTTTGGAACCAACATCCCTCAACTTACCCTGAGTCTGGCTGCGTCTTAGATGCTTTTTCTGGGGTGTGGTGTTGGCTCCTTGGATTTGAATCTGAAGGCAGATTTAGCATAAACACTTGACTCTCTCCTGTCTCTTGCTGGGCAGTATGCTTAGCGAGGAAGGGAGTGAATAGAATAGTCCAGCAAGTAAGGGATTCGGTTTGAGCTCTGCCGCATATTAGGTGATAAAGTACCTGAGTGCTGGGTGGTTAAATGAGGTAGTATACATAAAGCATGTAGAAAGTGTCCTTAAGTGTTCCTTATTACCGTTGCCATCATGGAGGAAGCAGGTCTACACTTAATCGAAGATCGAGCGTTGATTTGCCTGTAGGAATACTCTCTGCTCTTAGGGCTCTTACCAGAAAACTTTTTATCTATCCAGTGGACACCTTCGCGTAGAAAAAGTTTTTTTCTATCCACAGGCCACCTTTGGTTTTATTTTCTTTCTTTTCCACACCTGGATGGAAGAATAAAGTAGGAAAAAGAGTTACATACATTTTGCGACTTTGAAACCTTGTGATGCGATCGTTT
The DNA here is from genome assembly GCF_964374135.1 of Grampus griseus. NCBI lineage: Eukaryota > Metazoa > Chordata > Mammalia > Artiodactyla > Delphinidae > Grampus > Grampus griseus. The sequence continues at coordinate 78,367,045 of NC_139007.1, forward strand.
TCCAGTTGGAAAGCTACATTCCTAATTTATATAATGGCTACTTTGCCTCTCTCACATTCACTAAATTAAGTTTGATGCTGCACCCAAAAATCTTAACCATAAACCTTCTGTGTCCTTATCAGTAAAATGGGGATTATGTGAACTGCTGTGAGGTCCTTGGTAAATGATAAACGCATGTACGGTGTATCTAAATAAACCTTTACAGCGTGTTTTTTTTTTTTTTTTTTTTAAAGATTATGGTCTTCAAAAAGTGCTTTTAAGGGCTTCCCTGGTGGCGCAGTGGTTGAGAGTCCGCCTGCCGATGCAGGGGACACAGGTTCGTGCCCCGGTCCGGCAGGATCCCACATGCCGCGGAGCGGCTGGGCCCGTGAGCCATGGCCGCTGAGCCTGCGCGTCCGGAGCCTGTGCTCCGCAACGGCAGAGGCCACGGCAGTGAGAGGCCCGCGTACCGCAAAAAAAATAAATAAGTAAATAAAAGTGCTTTTAGTTTCTGAAGTTGAGACACTGTGCCTTAGTATGCCACTCAGCTGATGAACGGGTCCCGTCTATGGCTTTCATGATTTCACCAGAGCTGGCTTAGAGGTGTTCCTGCTCTCCATTTGTCCTTTGTTCTAAAAACACATTTCCCATAAAAATATATTTCACAAGTTTTTCTGCATCACATTTTCAACCAAAGTTTAAATGTGGATTGCTTGCTTTTACTTAGTAATAACAACTTTGCGGATCACTTAATTTCCAAAGTGCTTTTCTTAACCCAGTTCTCACAGTAATCTTGTGAGGTTTGGTTAATATCCCTCCCTGAAGCACAGTGACTTGGTTAAGGACGCACTTGGATCTCAGCTAGATTTTGTTCCCCAAACCTAGCTTTGGCACTGCACACCATCTCTGTGGTGTGTATGGTATCCGTTCGACTTATGGACACACTCAGCGTTTAGAGCAGGGGTGGGCAAACTTTTCCTATAGAGCGCCAGGTAGTAGCTATTTTTGGCTTTACGGGCATGGTCTTTGACTTTCTGCTGAGGTCCCTCTAAAGTAGGCACAGACAGTCTGTGAATGAAGGGGGAGGTTGCGTGTCCATAACAGTATGGACACAGACATTTGAATTCACGTAATTTTACATGTTGTAAAATACACTTCTTTTGATTTTTTTCCAACTGTTTAAAAATGTAAAAAGCATTCTTAGCACACTGGTCCCGCAAAAACAGGTGGTAGACCAGATTTGGCCCACGGGCTGTAGTTTGCCAACCTCCGGTTTAGATCATGATAAGGACAGGATACACTTTTCCATTTCAGATTCCATCCAGATCCGTCACCTTCCCCCCCAGTTAGCCGTCTTTATTTACACAACTCTCTATTCCCTCGGATTTTGGCTCAGGCAGCAGCACTTAGCTGGCATGGAGCTAGGAAGATTTTCTGTCTTTCAGATGAGACTGAGGTCTAGAGGGAGTAAAGAGATCACCCAGGGCTGGAAATCCCATTAGCAGTAGAGCCTGCGCATGTTAATCCAGGGTTCTTGATTCTCCATGCAGCGGTTTATTTTGTTTTATTTTTTACTGGCTGTGATTTAATTGTGTTTCTTCGTGTTCTAGGCAGTCTGTCCATTCCTTAATTTCCCCCCCCAACATTTTGAGTTTTAGTCTGAAGTTTTTTTGTTTTTTTTTTAAATTACTGAAGTGCAGTGCATGAATACATTCTTACGTAGAAGATTCAGACACTGGCAACAAGTACATTGAATATTTAAATTTCCTTTTACTGCTTCTACTTCCCCAAAGTATACACTCATAAGATCAATGTATTTTTTCTGATCTATTTTTTCTTTAAAAATACTGCATATGACCATATACAATTATATAAACATAAACATCCATGTATAAATCATACTATACATATTCTTGGACTGGCCTTTTGCCCCATTGAAGCCTCTTTCAGACACATCACAGCATGTCTGGGTAATTGTGTGTGTGTGTGTGTGTGTGTGTGTATGTGTGTGTAGAGGTTCTCTTATTATTGTCTAAGCAGTCACTGAAAAAAACACAATATCGTTTCTCCTGTGGGCCACCGAGCCGTTTTGGACTGTCGCTGTCTGCTGAGGGAGTTGGCCAGGAGGATTTGCCTGGAAGGACCACGAAGGGTCTTTAGGCAGCAGCCCCGCATCACTTTCTCTTCTGATACCCTCAGATGCTGTCCTAAGTCTCCTGTGTCGCTGTGTGCTGTCCATAACAAAAGTTTCGTACAAAGACTGTGTTATAAAAATGCAACCTCTTCATCGCTGTGTTAACCCTTGATGCTTTAACTCTATTGTATTCCAAAGCTGAGACAGAGGGAGACATTTCAAAGTAATAGAATTTAGTAATTGAAATTTCAAAAGTAATTGAGAGAAGAGAGCATTTCCTATTTGGAAGGCATCAGCTGGATTTTTTTCCTTAAGTTATTTTCATTGTATCTAGTTAGCTTCAGAAATAAGAGTGGGGAGAACAGAAAGCAGAACGTGGAGTGTGTACCGTGGATCTCGGAATACCTCGAAGTTCTCATTCCTTTTCAGGTACAATACTAAATAGGTAGGCTACTCAGATGTAGGTCATAACTTTGTAATTAAAATCTCTAGAAAAAAAAGGGAGCCTTCATTGTGTGCTTGGCAGGCTATCACGTGGTGTTCTTGTGAGTGTGGGCTCTGGCCAAAATTGACTGTGACCCAGAGCAGCCCTGGTGCTGAAGTAAATACTTGTAATTCTCTGTAGTCCCCGTACCACAGATTGCCGTGGAGTCATACCTTTTCCCCTTTCATTCTCTTTCATACTTGATTTTTTTTCAGTTTAGCTGAAATTAAAAAATAACACTGAAGTACGCTGAATCTCCGTAGTTAATGAAAATTGAAAATAAAAACATCTGTGTTGTTTATTAATAAGGATTTATTCATTAGTTGTGCCAATTATTTGTTGATCTGGTTTTAAAATATAAACGAATATCCCTCTTGTTTTTGCTTGATAAAAGAAACTTGAAAAAAAAATTTAGAGCTACTAAAATCTCTGATTAAAAAAAGTGTGAATGATTTTAATTTCCTTGGACTTTGGGGAGACTATTTTAAAGTTTGTACACAGAAGTTTGTTTTATCTGTGTGACTCTAATTAAAGTTAATCAAAGTCACATGGCTGAGCAGATCTCTGCACTATTACTTTTTGGAGATTTTTATTCATTGTATCTGATTTACTCAGTTGATTTGCTGTTATTCTGTTTAAAAGTAGAACCCCAGTAACCTAATGTAAGAAAGCATTGGCCATCTTATTTTTGGGCTCCTTTACGTTGTTTATTCTGTGCACCAAGCTGGTGCATAAAGGCTCAGTGTGTTTTGGCTCTGGACTGCTGAATAGCGTCATGTCATGACTGACCTCCTGACTGTAGAGAAATCAGCACGAGACCCACAGTGAGTCTTTTGGTCTTTGCTTCATATGCTTTGTGAAAGATGTGGTCGTTTTGTACGCAAGATGTTATAATGGGGTATTGACATTTTATTGACCCAGAAACCTGGGTATAAATTCAGCTGCCTTTCTTTTTAAAAAGAAATTTTACAGTTGTAAAATTTTAGCCCTATTTTAATTTTGGAATCTAGATGAAACATAATCCCTGGAGTGCTCTTTCACTGTTGCAGTGTAATCTTTTCATATGATACCTGATTTAGTTGGAAACAAATTAGTAACTATGCATGCTTAAAGGAAGCAATTTAATAAACAGGATTTTAGAGAAACCTAATCAGAATTGTAAAATGATACTAGCGAATCAATTACATTATACAGAATTACTGGGTTAGATGCAGCTTTTAGATAAGTGTGGGCAAATCTGAGGCTTCTGTACCACCATTGTCAAGAGCATTTAAAAATTTGCCTCTCACTTAAAAAAAGAGGGAGGAGGAGAACTTCCCTTTCCCCTAAATTTATTGGTTCATTCAAAAATGATTCACAAATAACCATCTCAGATCACTTGGGCTGAGGCCAACCAGACAATACATCTGGCTACAGCTGTGACACGGTCTCTAAAATTAAGTTCAGCGTGCTGGGCAAGGCTTGCCGTTTGGAGTTGGGCAGGGTGTATTATGTGGTAAGGTAACATGAAAAAGATAAAGGGATACAATCCTGAACCTGAGGATTTAAGTAATCAGCTGGGAAACCTCTATGGCTCAAAGCCAAGGAACCAGCTTTAGGAGTGAGGTGAAGGCTGGCAGGTGCCACAGGCTCTAACCCAGAGACATTTGGCTAACCTTACACATGAGGTATAGGCAATGAGGAGTAAACAACTCCCATTTTAGATCATTTACGTCCCTTGTCAGCATATATGTATATACTATTAATAGTTGCCATTAGTTTTAACCACTTATTTTTTTTTTTATTTTTTATTTTTTCTGTACGCAGGCCTCTCACTGCTGTGGCCTCTCCCGCTGCGGAGCACAGGCTCCGGACGCGCAGGCCCAGCGGCCATGGCTCACGGGCCCAGCTGCTCCGCGGCACGCGGGATCCTCCCGGATTGGGGCACGAACCCGTGTCCCTTGCATTGGCAGGCGGACTCTCAACCACTGCGCCACCAGGGAAGCCCTAACCACTTATTTTTAATTCACAATTTTGTCCACATTTTCTTACATTGGTATCACTGCTAGTAACTTGTTTTTTGAGTTAGACTTTACGTTGACCTTTCAATCATATTTTAATTGTCTCATTCAGTCTACAGACATGTATTGTGCTGGGCTCTGGGCATAAAAATTTAGTACCTACTTGCAAACTATTCTGTTTTATAGATGAGGAAATTGAGGCCTAGAGAAATTGAGTGACTTGCCTCATTTCAGGTCCTCTCGCTGGTGAACGAGAATTGGATTCCTGTTCCAGTTCTGTCTAGATTACAATGTGAGGGGCGTTTTCTTTTATCTTTGTAAACTCAAAGTTCTCTTAGACTACAGAAGAGACTAGGGCTTCCCTGGTGGCGCCGTTGGTTGAGAGTCTGCCTGCCAGTGCAGGGGACGCGGGTTCGAGCCCTGGTCTGGGAAGATCCCACATGCCGCGGAGCAACTGGGCCCGTGAGTCACACCTGCTGAGCCTGCGCGTCTGGAGCCTGTGCTCCGCAACAAGGGAGGCCGCGGCAGTGAGAGGCCCGCGCACCGCGATGAAGAGTGGCCCCCGCTCGCCGTGACTAGAGAAAGCCCTCGCACAGAAACGAAGACCCAACACAGCCAATCAATCAATCAGTAGAAATGCTGTAGAATTATAAAAAAAGAAAAAAGGAGAGACTTTTAATTCTTTCTGATGATTTCATAACAAACTCGATGGGGAAGTTGATCCTTGAATCCAGGTTTGAAGGATGAGTAGGAGTTTGCCCAGAAATCGGGAAAGTAAAGAGCCCCCAATAACTTCTGGGACTGTATGTTTTAGGGCTTCCTGTCAGTGAAATCATAGAGTGCCAACACAAATATTTTGAGCAGTAGCAGGTCCTGCCTGGGCGTAGGTTAGGAGCAGCAGTCTGCTTGAACATGGAAGTGAGGAGGAGATATGTGGAAAACATTCTTTTCCCTAAGCTGTGGATTAGTTTTCTTTTTCTGCATAACAAATTGAATGGCTTAAAACAACACATTGATTATCTCAGAGTTGCTGTGGGTAGGGAGTCCAGGCATGACTTAGCTGTGTCCTCTATTCAGGGTCTCCGGTAGTCAGCTGGGCTGCATTCTCATCTGGAGGCTTGGCTGGGGAAGGCTCCTTCAGACTGTTGGCAGAATTCATTTCCTCGTGGCCGTGGGATTCAGAGCAGCTTGCCTCCCAGTGCCACCACAGAGAGAGTCTCTGCTCCTGGGAGCCTCTCACTTCTGGGGAGGCCTGGACCTTCTTTTAAAGGGCCCATATGATCATCACGTCAGGCCCATGGGGATATTCTCAATTTTGATTAACTCAAAGTCAACTGATTAGAGATTTTAATTACCTCTGCAAAATCCCTTCACCTTTGCTATAATCTCTGGCCTAGATGCAGGTCACAGGTCTTGCCCGTACTCCAGAGGAGGGGATTGCACAGGAGTATGGATATTGGGGGGGGGGGCAGGAATCCCAGGGAGCCCTCTCAGAATTCAGGTTGTATGCTAAAAATCAATAAAAGTAACAGTGGTGCGTCTTAGTCTGCGGTACTAAACTACTGTAGGGTGAGTGGCTTAAACAACAGAAACTTACTTCTCACGGTTCTGGAGTTCTGATGTCTAAGATCAAGGTGCCAGCAACGTAGGTTCCATTCTGAGGTGTCTCCTCTTTGCTTGTACACCTTGCTGTGTGCTCTCACGACCTCTTTGTGTGTGCCTGGGGACAGAGACAGAATGCCCTGGGCTTTCATCTTGTTACGAGGACACCAATTCTGTGAGATTGGGACCTACCCATATGACCTCATTTAACCTTTGTTACCTGCTTAAAGGCCCCATCTCCAGATAGTTACACTAGGGGGTTAGAGCTTCAGCATAATTTGGGGGGACACAATTCAGGTTAAAAGAGTTTTCTATTCACAGTTCTTTCATATCAAGAAATATTAATCGGAGTAGCTTGGAGGGGAATCTAATGGCTGTTCTAGTCTTCTTCCCCAAAGAGCACCGGTCAGACCTGGGGAAATCCTGGCTTCATCATTATTGTAGGGTGATCTTGGGCAAGTTCCCTAATCTAGGAGTTGGTTTCCTTCAACTAAAATTGGTTTGTAGTATTAACTACTTTGCAGGATTTTCGTTAGGATTGGTCATGTCGTTTGTAAAGCACCTAGCACAGTGCTCAGCTCATAGTAGGCACTCATTAAATGGTGGCTGTTATTATCACATCTGTGCCTTGATATTTCTGTATATCTTCTTCATCTTTTATTATCTACCTTAAATGATAAATTTCCCATGAATCCTTCCATTTCTTGCAACTGGAGGTTAGAACCCTCAGCTGAACTCCCATAGGACTTTCTTTTTCTCTGTCTTGTGGCATTTACAAGTGTATTTATACCTTGTATTATTTATATACGTCTCTTATCTCTATTCTGATGTATGTTTCTTAAAGTCAAGGACTGTCTTACACATCTACTTATCTTTTACGGTGCCTTACACATTAGTGTTTTTTCAGTTTAAATAATGTTAAATGAATGAGTGGCTATGGTCTCTGACTAACTTCTTGCCTCTTTTATCTAAATCTTTGTTTCTTAACCGTTTCTAACTCATGCCTCCTTTTGATAAGCATAAATTTCCTGACACCTCTTCCAGCATTCAGATATATCCTCTCAAAAGACCAAGTCCCTACTCCCTACCTCCCTTGGAAAGACAGCTAGATTTTTCCTGCAAATCTTCAACGATTAATTTTTTTAAAAATTAAATAATTTATTTTTGGCTGCGTTGGGTCTTCGTTTCTGTGCGAGGGCTTTCTCTAGTTGTGGCAAGTGGGGGCCACTCTTCATTGCGGTGCATGGGCCTCTCACTGTCGCGGCCTCTCTTGTTGTGGAGCACAGGCTCCAGACGCGCAGGCTCAGTAGTTGTGGCTCACGGGCCCAGTTGCTCCACGGCATGTGGGATCTTCCCAGACGAGGGCTCGAACCCGTGTCCCCTGCATTGGCAGGCAGATTCTCAACCACTGCGCCACCAGGGAAGCCCCAACGATTAATAATATTATTTTTATCAACCTTTACTTTTGCATAGTATGTTATATAGGTAATACTTCCCTCCCTTTCCAAATGGAACATTATAATCCTGAATATACATTTTCAACTGCACCTTCCTGTCAGCTTCATTCTTGTTTATATAGCATTCATCCATTTTCACTTCTGTGAGTTACTGCTCTAAACCGTTTCTGACATACTGTAGAATCCTGTCATAGGTAGTAGTGATGCTAGCATTAAATGTTTAGGTGAAGTCTCCACCCTCCTTGCACAGGCTTAAGAGATTCTCTGTGTCGTCCCCCATCTCCCACCCCATTCAGTTCTTTTGTAATGAAGGGTGTTGAACTGATATGTATTTGAATTTGTGAATTGTATTTTCCAGAACAGTTACATTGTGTGCAGCTTAAGGAGTGATCCTAGGCATGCATTATGCTTTCACAATGCCTTTCTTTCCAGAATTAAAGCACATTGTAGACATGACCTTGGCAACACTTAGGGCGTCCCTAAGAGCTAAGTAAAAATTAGAGACCGTTGCTCTTATTCTGCCAGGGAGTAAAATGTGGCCGAGAGGTCAAGGAGGGGCCTGCCCTTCTAAGGCCCCCTGCCCCTCCCCTGGTATGTGTGCTGGAAAGACTTTGCCTTTACGTTCTCCAACCATGAATTTGTTCTTTCAGCCGGCAGTGGGGGAGCGGGTACAGTGTGCCAATTAGCTCTCTTTACCAAGCCAGCAAATAAAACACGTCGGTCACAAGATAATAGAGCAAATTTATGAGGTGATCTTCCTTTTGAAAGGAAATCTGTGACTGTACATAGGAATCAAAATTCACTGTACTGAAAGGAAAGTAAATTACCTGTGGTCTCCTGAGGAGGCCTCCTTTAAATTCAAAGTGACCCTTTTAAAGAGGCCTTATTTGGAATTGGATTGCATTGAATGGGGATTGTTTTAAATGAGTCCCCATCTATACTATGGAAATTATTTTATGCCTTTGAAAACAACTTGGTGCCACGCGGTCCACCTTGCTTTTATGGAATGTTGAGGATGTGGGAGACGTACCTGTGAGCTTGGAGGGTGCACTACTTAGGGTGCTTTTGCAGAATTGAGCATTCTTTCTGAAGAGGAAAGTTAGTGGTAAAGAAAAATGGAATCTTTGGCAGGTTCCATGCTCACATGGCTTCGTCTGAAAATATGACAAAGGTAATGTGGTCTCACTTTTCATGATACTCAGTAACTTAAAAATTCCCTCTTTCCTCCCTTGTTCTGTACTGTCTTTTCCTTTTCTTTTACAGGGGAAGGATTTTTTAGCCTAATTTTTATTAATTAATTGTGATGACAGGTTTTTAGGTGAAGACCCATCAATTACCAATAGACTACTAAATATTAAATAGTGAGCAAGAAATTAAATGTAAAAAGTGTGTAACAATACTAGATACTGTTTTTGAAAGACCGATGAATGTATGCTTTTGTGTGTTTTGCATATGCTTAAAATATATTTTGGTATTAGTCATAAACTCCTAAAATTTCTGGTCATGCCTTTTTTGTTTTGTTTTTTTTTTTTTTTTTTGGTTTTTCTTTTTCTTTTTTTTTTTTTTGCAGTACGCGGGCCTCTCACTGCTGTGGCCTCTCGCGTTGTGGAGCGCAGGCTCAGCGGCCATGGCTCACGGGCCCAGCCGCTCCGCGGCACGTGGGGTCTTCCCGGACCGGGGCACGAACCCGTGTCCCCTGCATCAGCAGGCGGACTCTCAACCACTGCGCCACCAGGGAAGCACCCTGGTCATGCCTTTTTTTATTAGAAAGTGTGAGAAAGGCAGAGTATGGGAAATTGAAATGGTGAGCAGTAGACCAGTAGTCTGCCAGACTAATCAGTGCTGCCCTTTATCTGTCTATCTATATCAAGATACATATTTTATAACATAGGTTACAATTTAACTCTAGTGGTGAATCTGTGCTTTTACATTCTAGTTATTATTTTAAGATAGTAAAAATCCTTCATGCCCTGAACCCTAGATTTGTATGTTAATTAATTTAGCAGAAGGGTATTGATACAGTGTAATTAGCATGAAAATCACTTTCAACTTTCTTTCAGGCTGAAGGGGGTAATGTAACTTCTTTGGTTTTCCTCTTTTATCCCTTTCTCCCCTCACCCATTTTTAAAATAGCAGTGCTTTTCATACTGTCAGAATTTCATGTTGTGACACCCTACTCAGGAGTTATGACAGCAGGGTAATGGCAGCAACTGCCTCCTGAGGATCAATCAGGCAATTAATTTTGTAAATGAAATGCTGATTATACAAAGCTTCACACGAGAGGCCCAGTGATTAAAATCAATTTAACAAATTGTTTCAGGTGGGGCTTGATTAATCATTTGCCGTAAATGCTAAGGATATATGACCAGCATACCTTGTTGTTACTCTTACTATCCAGCTATATATAAAAATACCTTGTAGTTGCTCTGACTGCCCGACTGTATATAAATATCTACAGGTAAGCTAAGCACTGTGTTGTCCTCCCACACTTCCTAGGATGGAAGGCTTGCATGCGCACACACGCTCACGCACGCTCTTTGGTTGTCTACCTACATAGACCCAGCTAACAACGAAAATGGAATGCATTCTTACATTTTTTATATCATGCTAGTTTATGTTTTCCTGTGTTCTACTTAACAAAACAAAACAAAACAAAACAGAAAACTTGCCCAGCTTTGGGTACGACCAAATTAAATAGGTTTTTTTCTGTGTAGGATGCTTTAGACTTTTCTTATGCTGACATATATTATGTATCTTAAAGAGTGGTATGTACTTTATAGACATCTTTCACTCTTAGTTACAGTAACAGCTATAAACATAGTTTGGGAAATGATGTTCTAGGGATGTTAAGAATGGTGACAGTGTAGCCTGGAAATAAAAATGCCTGTTGGGAGCATTATAATCTGAATCCAGGAGAAGTCGCACTTGGAATAGGAGATACAGTTGGATGTCTTTCTCACATGCGTGTACCAAACATTTATTAAGTGCCTGTTACAAGCCAGACTCGGGATCGGGTTTCATAGTTTTTTTTTTTAGTTTTTGCGGTCCGCGGCCTCTCACTGTTGTGGCCTCTCCCGCTGCGGAGCACAGGCTCCGGATGCGCAGGCTCAGCGGCCATGGCTCACGGGCCCAGCCGCTCCGCGGCATGTGGGATCCTCCCAGACCGGGGCACGAACCCGTGTCCCCTGCATCGGCAGGCGGACTCTTCAACCACTGCGCCACCAGGGAAGCCCGGGTTTCATGGTTTTTATTACCTGTCATTGACACATCTAGGAAGGCAGTACAATATTATTTAGGAGAGGATAGCTTGGAGAGGTAAGGGTTAAGGTGCACTTGAATTCTTTTATTTTGTTTTTTTATTAATAAAATAACAGCAGCAGTAATTGCTCACCGTGTATAAGTTGGGTCTATGAGGAGAATTAGGATGAGGAAGACACCATTTCTGCCCTTAAGGAGTCTGTTGAGGAGGGAGACTGACAGAAGCAAAGAGTTGCCGTTGGTTGTAATGAATGTTGACCGGCTGTTAGGTAGGCGAGTCTCAATAGATGGCGGGAGCCCTGAGGAGGCAGAATGCTTTATCTGATGGCACTTTGCGGAGTCGGAAGAGTTTCTCCAGTTCACAGGTGGCCACGGCACGTGCGGCGCAAGGGCTTTCCACATGGGGGTGTTCCTTAGTGCACGGGCCCGGAGGTGTGCAAGAGGGCTGTCCAGGTGTAGTGTGGTGAAGACTTGACAGGTGGCAGGCGTGTCACCTTAAGGCGAGTGTTGATTGCTTGGATGTTGAACTTTTCGGGTTTGAATTCTTTAGAGCCCTTTTATAGCCCTCTCTCTTTGACCTTCAGGGCAGTTTATTGATAAGATTTCTGGTCAAAGAATGAGACAGAAAGGAGAAATATCCCTAACGGTTCACATCCCTTTTGACATTTTACCATGACATTGGAAGTTCTGGTGGATGATTCTAGAATTAGAGCATGCTAGTACGGGAAGAGACTTACGGTAAGAGTTCATTTCTCAATCCCTCACTTTACATGTGAGGAGTCATGAAGCTCAGAGGAGTGAAGTTATCCAGTAGTAATCATCTCTGACGTTATAATTGAGCACTTACTATGTGCCAGCCACTGTTCTGTGTGTTTTGTATCTACTATGTTATTTAAGACTTAACAACCATGCTCTGAGGTGGGTACTCCTATTATCCCAACTTTTCAGAGGAGGAAGCTGAAGTTCAGAGAATTTATGAGATCTGCCCAAGGTCACACAGTAAGTGGTGAGCCAGGCGGCCTTAACTCCAGAGTCTGTGTACTTGACCTCGCTCCACTGTACCAAAGCTTCTTAAGATCCTAAGACTGGACAGTTGGAGAGTTAGGCTCCCTCTGCAGAGTGAGCACTTAAACTGTTAATTAGTTGGCAGTCTCTGAACCCTGTTTCCTGCAACTGAAACCTTTGTCAACCACAGTTTTGGGATATTTCTCTTTTTTATTTATACTAAGATTTAAAAATCCCAGATATGTTTTCATTTGGGTAGTTGCTTCCCTTATTTTAAACCTGAGAACTTGACGGAGGCGCTGCTAGGGGAGCTGGTCTGCTTATACCCTTTGTAGAGAAGAGGCAGGAGCAGGGCGACATGTGAAAAGTGGTGGTTATAAAAGCACTTTTTGAAACTTACAAAAACAAACAAGGAAGGGTTCTGGGTTAAAAGATGGCACATCTCGCATCTTTCAGGGTTGGGTTGAGCTCTTTGAAAAAGCCTTGTAAGAAACCTGAGGGGGCAGAAGCCTCATTACATCTTGAGGATTGAGGCTGATGACCTGCAAAGGCGATTTGTGAGAAAGGGTCTCTACCAGAGCAGGGTTTTAACCTGGGGGATCCTTTTTTTTTTTTCTTTAGATTAAGTTTTTGTGGAACGGAAGCTTCCTAAGAATTTTTAGAAAAAAGTATTTCAAAGTTTGCATTCATTATGTGTTTTGCCAACTTGAGTACTTTTAGGAACAGTGCAGCAACCTCTACCCCTTCCCAGCTCCACCTTATCACGCCCACTTCTTTCTTCCATCCGTCGTGCTGTCTCTCCTAGTTTTTTGACGTTTCCTTTGCCCTGTAGTCCTCCCCACACCGCCCGCCCCTCAGCCTGCCAGAGACCCCTGACATTGCGCATTCATTGGTGTCTCTTGGTTCTGAGCAGCTGCAGACCTCCTTGCAGACCCCTTGTGAGGGGTAGTGATTATTTTGTTTGGTTTTCAGTTATCCTTTCCTTTTTGCCCCTTCTCCTGTTTTAGCTTTTATTTTGAAGCAATTTCAAATTTATAGGAAAGTTACAAGAATAGTACAGAGAAATCCCATATACCTTTTACTCTTATACATCAAATTTCAACATTTCGCTATTTATTTTATCTGTTAATCTACCCACCTCCCTATCTGCAGTGTATTTTCCCAGAATCATTTGAGAGTAGGTTGCATACATAGTGCCCCTTTACTCCTCAGTGTCTCTGCGCCCTGTGTATTTCCTAGGAACAAGGTTTTTCTTTTATATACCCCAGTGCAATCATCACCATCCAGATGCTTAACTTTGAAGCAGTGCTTTAACCTACAGTCCATATTTTAATTTTGTCTCCTCTCCTGATAGCATCTGTATAGTAATCTTCTTTCCGTTGTTATAGTACCCTGTCTAGGGCTTATATGTTGTGTTTAGCTGCCTTGTCTTTTTCAGTATATAAGATTTGACTATATATGAGTCATGTTACCTTTTTTCCTTTGAATAATCACATTACAGTAAGAGTCAGTATATGCTTTCACTTCATTATGGTTCTGATAAAGTAGATCTTAAATAGGGCCACGTCTCTGAAAAGCACATTTACACCAGGGGGCTGTAGCCTGTGTATCTGCACAGCAGGCATTCTTTGTCCAGCGGTAGGTAAGTCAATTGCTAACATTCATCATATTTTAATGCATTTTCTTTAATGCCAGTTTAAAGTTGTTACTTTATAAAAATTAATAAAATACTTTGAAAGAGGCATGATGGCAACCATGGAGATTGCTGGAGAAATCAGTACCTTGTCTGTCTGTCTTTAGGTTCGGCTCTGACATGTCTGGAATTGTTTACCCATGCAAACCACACATCAGATATCTTTAGAATGATTGTCTTTTTCAGGGCAGTATTATCTTCACTTGAAAGATGGGAAAACGCAGGCTTTGGGCACTGGCTAATTCACCCAGCATATTTCATGGCCAGTCAGAAGCCGGAGATGGATATGCATTCAGGTCTACCCAATGGCAAACTTTATGTATTTCCATTGTACTGCAGAGAGCAAATTGGATTCTGATTGCAAAATCTGATAGTCCACAGTGGCTGCGTGCCACTCCACAGGGTGAAAGATGCTGAGGCTTACTGGACTTTGGGAAAATGAATGCTAGGATTGATAAGCAGTGCCTGTCTTATGCACATTAGTGGAGGAGTAGAGGGTATCCATGCCTCATAGTGACTATTCTGGTGTTATACCTCCATATAATGATGATGATGATAAAATCTATCCCTATTAAAAGGCTGTCGTGTCGAACCTTGACTATTATCTCTCATTCTCTAACAACTCTATAGTGATAGTGGTAGTATTCTTGGTATGTAGCTGAGTTAACTGAGATGCAGAGAAGTTAAGAGGTGAATTTTTTTTTTTTTTTTTTTTTTTGTGGTACGCGGGCCTCTCACTGTTGTGGCCTCTCCCGTTGCGGAGCACAGGCTCCGGACGCGCAGGCTCAGCGACCATGGCTCACGGGCCCAGCCTCTCCGTGGCATGTGGAATCTTCCCGGACCGGGGCACGAACCCGTGTCCCCTGCATCGGCAGGCGGACTCTCAACCACTGCGCCACCAGGGAAGCCCCAAGAGGTGAATTTTTTTAGCATCACACAGCTTTAAAAGTGGTAGGGTTGAAATTTGACTTATTCTCACAAAAGCTTCCTTTGTTGATTTAAATCTGTATTTACATGGGAAATATACCATATTATTTCCATTTCTTAAATAAGAGCCTGCTACTAGGTTGTCAGTAGTGATACATGGATATGAACAATATTGCGTACTTAGAGATATAAATTTTAGAAATTGTCAACACCATGATAATAGTTTTACAGTTGTTTTGGATGGTGAGAATAACAAATCTGAGGAAAACAGAAATATATTCAATTACTATTTTGATATTCCTTTTAGATCTAATTTACTCTTGAAACAAAAAAAATACGTATACACTTTGATTTGTTCATAAAATTACTATGTTTGCTAAATTACATTTAAAAGTATAGTTTAGGGCTTCCCTGGTGGCACAGTGGTTGGGAGTTGCCTGCCAATGCAGGGGACACGGGTTCGAGCCCTGGTCCGGGAAAATTCCACATGCCGCGGAGCAACTAAGTCTGTGCGCCACAACTACTGAACCTGTACGCTAGAGCCCGTGAGCCACAACTACTGAAGCCCATGCGCCTAGAGCCCATGCTCCGCAACAAGAGAAGCCACCGCAATGAGAAGCGCGCGCACCTCAACGAAGA
This sequence comes from Grampus griseus, assembly GCF_964374135.1. Taxonomy (NCBI): domain Eukaryota; kingdom Metazoa; phylum Chordata; class Mammalia; order Artiodactyla; family Delphinidae; genus Grampus; species Grampus griseus. The sequence goes on from NC_139007.1 coordinate 78,382,223, forward strand.
GTAGCCCTCGCTCGCTGCAACTAGAGAAAGCCTGCGTGCAGCAACGAAGACCCAACAGCCCCCCCCCCCCGCCAAAAAAAAAGTGTAGTTTAGTCAGACAGTAATTTACTCATTGAATTGACTTACAAGTTGCTGAGCTTGGCGGATTAGGCAAATAATAGGTTTTGCCAATTTATAAAAATCAGGTAAAAACCAGGAAACCAAAACAGCCTTATATTCTGTTGTACCTAGACGATAGCTACAAATGGGTTTAATATTTGTCTTCTTCACTTCCTGTTCCTTTTCCTGCGGGACAATCTAGTTGGGGATATGTATCAAGTAGTCACAAATATTCTTACAGACTCTGATGAGTGCTATGAAGGAAAAGCACAGTGGTTTTGGAGAGGATCCTGCCTCGGTCTGGAGCTCAGGGAGGGTTTCTCTGAGGACAGGGCTGTAGCGCTGAGTTCTGCAGGAGAGCAGAGCTCCTTCTTCGTGGCGGGAACAGGGTCGTTGAAGGCCCAGTGGTGGGAAGGTGTGTGGATCTTCTAGAGGCCCACAGAGGCCAGTATGGTTGGAGGGGGAGATTTCCTGTTGGCCTCAATGACGTGTCCAGCTGACCAGACTTGGTGAGTGGTTGGCTGTGGTGGAGAGGAGAGAGGGGAGTCAGGAGCACCCCTGGACCCTGTTTTGTACATCTGGATGGGGGTGTCTTTCACTGAGATCACAAACAGAAGGGGAGGATCCTGGGTATCCAGGCAGGAATGTTGGGTGGCAGTTGGAAATAGAACTCTGAAGCTGAGAGAAAGCAGCCAAGGGTGACACCTTTGGGGCACAGACATGAGGGGGTACTGGAAGCTGTGGCTTACGTGAACTTGGGAAAAGTGAAGCTTTGTCTGCAGTGATGCATGCTTCTTTGCCTATGGTACCCCTTGGCCATCAGAGGCCTACAGTCTGATAGAGCCCTGCTGTTTAACCAGCATTGCGGTGTTGCGGAAGCCATTGCTCTTTCTGTTCAGCAAATGTTAATCATGCCAGGCATTCTACTGAGTGCTAGGTGTGCAAAGATGAATAAGGCAAAATGTCCACCTTTAATTAACAGTATGCGGGTGAGACAAGAAAGTAAATGGATTAAATTATCGAGTGATTGTTTGCTCTGACTTCAACTTGCTAATTTGTTGAGAGGAAAAGAAAAAAGATTTAGGAACCTCCCACTGTGTGATAAATCCTGTGGTACCTCATTTAATCAGTCCCCCAGCAACACCAGAGGTGAACACAACTGTGCTGTATTAAATGTGAACCGAATTTTACGTAGCTAATAAGTAGTATAGGCAGGATTCACACCCAGGTTTGTCTGAGTCTAAGCCACCTCCCTTTCCGTTGTACCTTTTTGTCTCAAGTTCTAAGTGTTTTTCTAAACTTTGGACTATCTATTTTATATATTAGGAAAGATGGAGGAATTTGAAGTGGGCAGGAGGTTGTCATCCAGAGGTAGGTACGGACTTGGGCGTGCGTCATGAGCGTAATGAGTGAATCGGAAGAGTGCTGTGGATGAGTGGAGTGGAAAGGCTTTTCCTAAGGTTTCTGATGAAGACCTTCCTCCAAGAGCTCTGATGCCTGGATTTATGTCAGGCCTTATGAATGGGACTAGTAGTTAGCCAAGGCTCTGTCCTCTCCCTTGACCTCTTCAGTATTTTTATCAGTGCCGTGGAGGGAGGTATGAATGAAATGGCATGCTGATTTAATTGGTGGTTGACGTCAAGATAGGAAATGCAGTTAGTATGTTAGATGTCAGGCCAGAATAGTGACCAGAAACAAGCAAAATGAAAATAAGCAGAGATAAAAATTTTTGCCACTTGAGTCAGCTAACCAGCTGTATAATAGGAGATGGGGGAGGTAGGGTTCCGTCACAGCTGATGGGACGGATCAAGGGCGTGATGAGTCTGTCAAATAATACAGGTACCTGAGGCCAGATTTGTACTAATGTAGGATTTGTCCTAATGTAGGAGGAGAAGCAAAGTCCTCCCCATGATATGTTTTGTGTTAAGAGGACTAAGAACTGGCATATTTTGCTCAGAAAAGGGAAATAGATATAGCTATCTTCAAATATTCTGCGAAAGGATCAAAGTAACAAAACCAATGGGTGTAAATTACAAGGAACAGATTTTTGTTATATAGAAGGAAGAAATTCATAACATTCATGGTTGCAGACACTTTTAGGGGATTCATACGTACATCATGTATGGACCAATGAGGTTCTTTTCAGTTCTTAGATGCTGTGTTTCATTGATAAATCCTTTATCAGGGTGCCTTAAGAATTGTGTGATCAAATGATAATGTGTTAAAGTGCTTTGGAAGTGCATGGTAGATGTTGGTCATTATATGATTATGCAGGTCAGGAGGGTCTTTGGATGGGTTTCTAGAGGATATTATACGAACCTCTGACACTATATGCTAGATTTGAGATGTATATACATCCTGGATGTATTTTTTTTTAAAAAAGAGTGTCCCTAAGAGTTAAGAATCACAGCTTCTGATTGTTACTTTTTATGGGTAGTTGATGGAAATTAGTTTATATACATAGGTAACAACCTATTAATATTTTATTTCTAATCTTAATAATTCTGAAAAGTAAAAATCCAGTGATATTTTAGATTTTTAGATTAGAGATAAAATTTAAAATGTGGTTAGGAAAAAATACTGTGCCTTCTACTCCTGTTTTGTTTAATGATATATATGTGAAAAACAAACTTCTTTATTTAAAACTGTAAATCAAAACATGTTTATTTCAGAGAAAAACTGCTCAAATAAAAGTTGTCTATAATCCCACCTTTACAAAAAAAATTTTTATCATCCCCTTGCCCCCTTCCTTCAGATTTCGTTTTGTGGCTCCACAAATATGTATGTTCCCTGTAACTTGCCTTAAGGAAACCAAACGAAAAACAAAAATATTGACAATGGTCCTCTTTCCAAGTCAGTATATGAGTATTTCGGTTCCTCCCTGCCCCTCCTCTCACGTTGTGAATGGCATCATGGTTAGAGGGCATCAGTAATTTGATGGTTCTTAGAGCCAAGAACAAAACAGCCTTTCCTGCCTTGTCTGATGTCTTAGGATTCCAGTTCTTGATCCTTCCTGTACCGTTGTAGAATGTGGCAAATATTCCTGACTGACCAGAGGAGAACCTACAGTGTATAGATAACCAAATTTGAAGTTTCAGTGTTTTAGTTCGAGTCTTAATTAAACAGGCACTATTTTGCCATTAATAGAAGTAAAAAAAAAAAAGTGGTTTTAGATGCTGGGTTGCATTTTTTTTCTACCTGATTCTCATGATCGTACACAGAGGCGTGATACAGCGGAAGGAAATGTGGACCTGAGTCAGGAGACCTGCACTAGTACTGCAGCCCTGGGCCAGTCCCCGCAGCTCCAAGCCTCCATTACGTCATCTTCGGTAATTGGATTCTGTGGTAGTAGTGACAGTGGTAACTGAGAATCTTGGTATTTTCTGGCTTGAAGGGAATATGAATGAAGTGAGGGAAGAATATTTAGTGCCCCGTGCCTGTTTTTGACTTAAACTGATTTTTTTTTTTTTTTTTTTTTTTTTGCGGTACACGGGCCTCTCACTGTTGTGGTCTCTCCCGTTGCGGAGCACAGGCTCCGAACGCGCAGGCTCAGCGGCCATGGCTCACGGGCGCAGCCGCTCCGCGGCATGTGGGATCTTCCCGGACCGGGGCACGAACCCGTGTCGCCTCCATCGGCAGGCGGACTCTCAACCACTGCGCCACCAGGGAAGCCCACTTAAACTGATTTTAATGCCATTAGGAGAAGAATTTGACTACTAATGTTGCATTATATATTATCATTGACTTTACGTGCATCTTCTGCATGTGTGTACAGAAATTGCTTAGTGAGTTTTACTTTTTATTTTCGAGAACACTTTATGTGATCAGTCCTCATTCCCAGGCAGTTATGAGGCACCATGATCCTCCTAAGTCATTTGTGCTGTATGCTGAGTGAGACATAAAAAAGTACAAAGCATGGACATTGCCATTTTAGTCTCCTTGGGAGTTAAGAAGTAACACATAAAAATGAAAAAAACGGTACATGAGTTAAATATCAATATAAGGCAACCCAGAAGTCGGTTACAGCCTGCATAGGAGAGATTCTAGCAGGTCCCACAGATAGTGTTACTGGGGTGTGGTCCTTGATCCGGGGCTTGAGTGAGCTTGGGTTTAGACAGGCAAAGAGCAGAGCAGCAGCATCCTCCTGCTTGTGTGTGCTGTGAGTGAGGGTGTAGGTGCGGGGACGGAGGCGGCCGAATGTGGGGCAGCTGTGTCCCGCCCACCCCCATCCCCCAGCAAGCCATGGTAGTGTTCGCAGGATGCCTGGGAAAAAACAGGCATTTTATAGTTATATTTAGACATCATCACAGAAAAGTCAACATAGATTGCCTCGCGATATGACAGCCACTACTTACAGGTCACTCTGGCTGGCCCTGATCGCTATCAACTGAGTTTTCACACAGCTGTAATTCATGCACATCACTCTTAAACATTTGACATTGTTTTAGATGTACTTTTCCATGTCCCTGTCCATTCCACTATGCTGATATATTATGGCTCATTCTCATATTCTACAATCGTTGAATAGTTGGGTTGTTTCAGTTTTCTTCTTTGAACAACTAGTCGCTCTGAGATCCTTTTAGTTCTCACTAATTCAATTTTCATTATAATTATGAGGCAGGTATTTCTCGCATTTAGTGAGTGAGAAAACTAAGAAATAGGCACCAATATTCAGAGTCACACAGTGGTATTAACTGTTGGGATAAGGGTGTGGACCCTCTCTGAGTCCAAAGTCCATGCTTTCCCCACAGGACAGACCATGCTTTCTCCCCTCAGTATTAGAAATCATGTAGCTGCAGACAAATTTGGATAAATAGCACCCCTGCCCCATTCGAGAGGGTATTATAGTTGGAACAAGGTAATAATTTTTGAAGCTTTTGTTTAAAGCTTCTTGTCATAGTGGGCTTCCCTGGCGGCGCAGTGGTTAAGAATCCGCCCGCCAATGCAGGGGACACGGGTTCAATCCCTAGTCTGGGAAGATCCCACATGCCACGGAGCAACTAAGCCCATGCGCCACAACTACTGAGCCTGTGCTCTAGAACCTGTGAGCCACAGCCACTGAGCCCACGTGTCACAACTGGTGAAGCCGACGCGCCTAGAGCCCGTGCTCTGCAACAAGAGAAGCCACCGCAATAAGAAGCCTGCACACTGCAACGAAGAGTAGCCCCCGCTCGCCACAACTAGAGAAAGCCCGCGTGCAGCAGTGAAGACCCAACAGAGCCAAAAAATAAATAAAATAATAATAATAATAAAAGCTTCTTGTCATATTATCCTTCAGAAAGAGTTTACCACTGCTTTATACATACTAGTTCAAATACTCGTTGACTCACATTGGGATTTATTATTTTTGTCATTTCATACGTAATGGAATATTACTTCAAAAGTTTTCTTTGGTTGCTGGTAAGACAGAACATTTTCCCAAATAATGATTCAAAAGGGGGAGAGTTTTTCTTTCCTTGAGCTCTTGTTTAATCCAGATATATAGATATGATTATAGATCAAGAAGATGTGATAGTTCTTCTTTCTGTGGGTTTTTCAATGTCTTTCTTCAATTTGTGGTTTAAGGAATTTGGCTGAAAAAATTGTGAAATATTATATTCATAAAGAAACTACTAATAAGATATCCCCTTAACTTGATATTTAGGAGTGAATACGGTTACGTAGATATCTTTATTATAAATACTTGTGTATGTATACTCTGAAAGAGGGATAATGAGGGAATATCTAAGTATAAAAAGCATCTGAAGGATGCTATAATATCTGAATATATATCTGAAGGATGCTAAAAATATATAGGGACTTGTTCTTTAACTTGGATAATCTTTAAAGGGTAGGTGGATTTCCAGGCCAGCCTCTGAAACCCTATTTAACCTATAATACAGCCTAACTGTGCTACCTGATATGTCTAGAATCTATATTCAAATATATATTTAAAAAATTTACTTCGTACTCCTTCTTATTTAGTAGTCCCAGGGATGGGAAACCTTCTGAGACTTTGGAGGATGTAGGCAGCAGTGGCAGCTTGCCAGAAGGAGATCCAGGAAACGGGTGTGTGTGTGTGTGTGTGTGTGTGTGTGTGTGTGTGTGTGTGTGTGTGTGTGTGTGTGTGTGTGTGTGTGTGAGAGAGAGAGAGAGAGAGAGGGAGGGAGGGAGGGAGAGGGGGAGGGAGAGGGGGAGGGAGAGAGAGTTATAACTCATACATACATAACTACATTTTTTTTTTTTTTTTTTGCTGTACACGGCCCTCACACTGTTGTGGCCTCTCCTGTTGCGGAGCACAGGCTCCGGACGCGCAGGCTCAGTGGCCATGGCTCACGGGCCCAGCCGCTCCGCGGCATGTGGTATCTTCCTGGACCGGGGCACGAACCCGTGTCCCCTGCATCGGCAGGTGGACTCTCAACCACTGTGCCACTAGGGAACCCCCATAACTACATATTTAAATATATACATATGTAAAAACTTACTTGAATAAGGAAGAGTTACAAGAAAGTCTTATCAAGTAATAAAATTCATTAGAAGCTGAGTAACTAAACATAGACTAGTTATGTTAAGACTTCTTTGAAAATGGGCTGGACACACTGTGACTCTAAAAGCGCTTGTCTTATTTTATGGAATTGAAGTCCAAATTGCAGCAGTTGTGGAATGGTAACTAGAAAGGAAAAATGTGCTTGGAATAACATATTTAGAGAAATATTTGAGGACTATTCTTAATGTGGTGGTCTCTGATATAAATTATATGTGAGAATTGAAAATGGTGATACTGGAGAATCAATAGAAGGGTAGATGATAAAAATACAAAGTTGTTTTGGGTTAGATGTGACTATGAGAAGTGAATTGATTTTTGGGAAAGTCTTAGATTTGATCTGGGTTTTGTTTTCTTTAAGGAGAGAGTTGTAAAAAGCAGGGGTTGAGATCCTGCAGTGGTACATATTTAGTGTTAAAAGTAGCAAGAGTACACAGTGGGATGAATTTGGATTGTGGTTGATTATTTAATAATAGGCCATAAGGAGAGAAGGTTAAAATTAAATAATTTGCACTGTGTAAGTATCTTATTTTCATATCTGAATCTCACTGAAAGGCATTTGATGCATTTTGAGAGGTAGAGATAATCTGTGTATTTCATGCTTTCGATTTTCAGAAATCTCAGGGTTAAGCTAACATTTTGACATGGGTGCAAATTAACTGAATTTTAAGTAGGGCTGTGAGAGTTTATGGCAGTGATGAGAAAGATATTACAAAACAGTTTCAGTCACTGATAAGGTGAATTTGCTGCACTGTTATCTATAGCATTAAAATATAGACATTCCAATCATTCTCCCATTTTAAATTTCTGCTTTAATTAAGCCAGTTTGGGTCGTGCACTATTTAAAGTCAAGTAAGCAGACCTTTCCTATGCCCCGGCTAATTCAGATTGAATGTGAAGATAGGGCTGCCTCGGGCCCCATATTGGAAATTTAGCCTGAAATCTGATTTACTCTCTGTGGGCCATTCATTCACTCTGCGGATTCTAGCATCACCAGCTCAGCCTTGATTTTCACACTTTCATAGAAAGTTTTATTTTATCTTTTGAAAGAAAGTGTGGAAAATCATTACATTTTGCTTTTCTTAGGCATAAATTCTAATTTAAATCATTCTGAGAAAACTTAATTTAGTTTTCAATTTTAGTTTCATTACATGAGGTCACCATGTATGTTTGTATGTTGATTGTGAAGTCAGCACAGTTTGTGTAACATCAGTATATTGTTTGAGCAATTTCTGTCACAGTAAGTAAACGTTTTTCTTGGCTGGTGAAAGTGGCACAGTTGAAATTCCATGAAATTGTGAATTTTGAGCGGAGCTGTTTGGCCTACACATATCTTCATTCAGGTGAGATCAGTTCCTGGCAAATTCCTATGAACCCCTCAGGACTAAGCTCAGGTATTTCTATAGGTGGGCTTTGTGAGAACTCAGACCCACTGGCGTGCTCTCTCCTCACGGCCCCTTCAGGATGTCTGCTGGGCTGCACTGTCATCTTTGTTCAGCCTGTTCACCTCTCCAGGACAGCCACCGACACTTGTCCACTTTTTGCTTCCAGTGTCCTGCGTAGTGCATATGGTAGATGCTTAGTAAATGTGTGATGAGTGGGTTACTCAAGTCATTGAAATGAGCACCAGGGTACCCCTAAGAAGGAGGGAGGGCAGAGACTGCGGGCAGCCTTGGGGGATGTGTAGGACTGGGGCTTCTTTTTTTTTTTACATCTTTATTGGAGTATAATTGCTTGATTGGGGCTTCTTGTAGCTTTCCCGCCTTGGGTTTGGGGTCTACACTCCTGGCTCCCCCTCACCTCCTATTCATGCCCAGCTCCCGGTCTTCCAGGAGCTGCCCTCACCTCTGCAACGAGACTGCCCTCGCCCAGCTCAGCAGTTACCTCCCAGTCACGAGGCGTAGCCAGAGCTTCAGCCCTCACCTGTCGGACTCCTGGGCTGCAGTTGGCATGTTGCGACACCTGCTCCCTTCTCCTCCATAGCACCGTGCTCTCTACAACCTCTAACTACATTTTCTGACCATTCTTTTGCCTCCTTTTCCCTTCTACCTACTGTTCTCTTTTCATATATTCTTCCTGGGTAGAGTCCTTGAGTTTTATGTTCTTCATATTAATGAATTCATCCAGTATTTACTGAGGAGTTACTGTGTGCCAGGTGCACTGTTTGACTTGTGTCCTGGAGATATAATGTGAGTGAGTAAAACAGGAGTCGCCGCCCTCCAGGAGCATGTATTCTCTGTATGCTGACTTCCCTATTTATGATTCTGGGTCAGACCTTCCTCCCCAAGTTGGAAACTCATGGTGGCTCTTCCTTCTGGATATTTTCACCTGGATTTCCTTACAGGAACCTCAGTTTTAATATGCAGAATACTAAAGGCTCCCGCCCTCTGGGGAGGGTTGATCTGCTTCTACTACTGCATGCTGTCTCACCTGGTGTCTTATCATCTGTTAAGCCACCCTTGACACCTGTCTTCCATCACTCACAAGTCGTGCTGTGTTGCCATTCTCTTACTTGAATCTGGGCTTGCTTTTGCCCAGCGCTGCTACCAGCCCAGGACCTCAGCTCCCCTGCCTCTGTGGCAGCCCACCCTGGCTCCGGGCAGCTGCCAAGAGAGTGGTCCTTGCGGAAGGCGGATCTGACTCTATAGTTCTCTGTTAAAAGCACCCGGTGGTTTATCCCCAAGGTACAATCTGAAGCCTTTAAAATAGCACGTAAGGCTCACCCATCTACTGGCTTCTGCCTGCTCCAGCTGCCGCTTGGCTTCTTGGATCTAAACTGCTTATGTTTCCTCACACACGCCAGGCAGCTCAGCTCCCTTGAGCCTGTGCTTTATGCCGTTTCTTCTGCTCCGTGGTACTCTGTGCCCTGGCCCTCCCCACCTTGAACGTGGCTTCTTCCATTTACCCTGCTAATCTTCAAGCCTTCCTGAGAGTCCCCGTGTACTCAGTGTGAACATAGAGTCTGGCACACAGTAGGCATCAGTATATGGTTTTGGAAGGAAGGAAGGAGGGATCTGTAGGCCTTTGTAGCACCGCGGTGAGGGACTTCCGCCACCACCGCTTTGCTCCTTTGAAGCACCCAGGGCATGAAAGCGCAGACTGAGGCTCCAGTTCGGCTCTCCTGAATGGCCTTGGCCCTGAGGCCCATGGGCTGACTCACCAAGCCAAAAATAAAACTCAAAGTCTAGTTTTGAACTGGTTATGTTTGGTAAGATGCTTACTTGCATGGAGAAGGTGGCTTGTGACTCACAGTCTGGGTGCTTATTCATGTGCACTAGTGATCTTTGAAAATTTTTACCCTAGACATTCTGTGTTATCTGAAATCTATCCTTTCACTTTCTAATGAGCACTCAGATGCATTAATGTTTGATCAGGACTTGCAGACTCAGGTCTAAAATAAAGTAATTGTTCTAAGAATACTTTGAAGTCAGAAAGGGTTCCTAACCACTCGCTGTGCTTTACCTTTGTTACTAGTAAGCTAAAAGGAGCTGGGTGAGATTAACTCATGCCCGTTTCCCGTATGCATAGTAGAATTTTAGATGAACGCGAAATCTTTCCTTATATTGTTTGCTCCAGATCCCTCTTAATTATTAAAGCCTTACTAAAAGTAAAAAATTAAATGTCTTATATCCACCTAGGTTTTTTTCTTAATGTTTTTCTGGGTTTTATTTGTCAGGTCATCGTTTTTAATATTTTCAAAAGAAAGGATAGTTGCGTTTATAATGTATACGTTAGCATAGCAAACTTTCTGCCTTTGTAATAATGACTTAATAAGCCTACTTCTTCGTGTATTTCTTCACAGGGCAGCCCAATGGATCCCATGGTGATGAAGAGACCTCAGCTGTATGGGATGGGCAGTAACCCTCATTCTCAGCCACAGCAGAGCAGCCCTTACCCGGCAGGTTCCTACGGCCCCCCAGGCCCACAGCGGTATCCGATTGGCATTCAAGGTCGGACCCCAGGGGCCATGGGAGGAATGCAGTACCCACAGCAGCAGGTTTGTGCTAGTTTTTACTCCACTTCCCCGCACAGTTGGTCCTAGTTTTGTCTTTGTCTTTTACTGTCTACCGAAGATTAGTTTTGAGAGTATTGGGGGGGCATTTCACTGATTTTTCTCTACTTTTTAAAAGATTTCATAGTTTCTTGAAATAATCACAGGTACAATGTTTCCCACCCTCTCTTTTAAAGAAAGAAAAGTGACCTTCTTAGAGCAAAGTGGACAGAATTCCTGTTTGGTAGGAAGCCTGTGTTACCAGCTATATTTGAAAGATTGACTGTGTCCTCATTTTGCAGCAAATTATATAGATCTAAACCCCAAAGTGAACTTGGCTTTCTAATATTTCTGATGTCAGACAGTGTCAAATTTTGAGCTGTGAATAAACTTCTTAGGGTGAAGTTTTAAGTTATTTAAAGGTCTTTCTCATAAAGATGGCATCAGCTTAAAATTTTTTGAGTCTCCCCAGAAGTTATTTTGCTTTTATTTCTTGACGTATTTCTTCTGTATCTTTTAAAAAAGATTTCTGTATTTCTTATAAGAGAATTTGATGTGTATCAGTTTTCGTAGGTTTGATGGGTTTTGTGTTTTTACATAAACAAAAAAGAGTTTTTCTTCTTTTAAAAAACAATATTCTTCTCCTTTTTCTCTAGAATCAAATAGTTGGAGTTACCTTAAATGACCATCTACCTTCTTGCAGTAGTAAGCCTCCAGTCTCTTGGATACTGGAGAGTATATCCTTGTAATGTTGCCATGAGGAGAGTCAGACTTGTTTTAGGGTATGTCGTTTCTAGGAGCACCAGAAAGGCTGATTTATAAATTCCCGCACCATGCCTTTAACCTGGTGGTGCATCGGGTTGATGCCCTGCTTGTTTTCCTGCCTCCAGATAGGTTATTCCACAGTGTTGCCAAGCAACCCGTTCCAGAGTTTCACAGTACTTCCTCTCAGGAAATTCTTCCCCATGTTTGACCAAAAATCACTGTGGAAAAAGGTTGGATAGAACTTTTGTTCTCTCTGAAGTGAATGTGGAGAATGATATACTTTATATGCTCCATAGCTGTGTCCTAAAAGTTCACAGATAAATGACACTTCAGCCCTGTCTTTTTAGAGACTGAAAATTGTCTTTCCTCTTTATCTTAGTTTGTCCTTTGGCGATATTTTTATGTTAAGGCAGTTGTAAGGAAAGATAGAAGCAGCTCAGCCTTTGAATCCCAGCTATTGATTCTTTAAATGGCCTTCGTTATTGTCAGAAGTTCTCACCCCTTGTTTATTAAAGATTGGCCACTCAGAATTTTAGCAGTCAGTTGCATACTTAATTGTATTGTAATTTGATTCAACATTACTCCTTTCTTCCAGTAATACTTTGCTGCCTAGAGTAAAATTCTTTAGTTGAGGCTGCTAGTTATGAGAAGGATTTAATTTGTAAATGATTGAAAAGTACGATGAGAGTTGTGATTTTTTTTTTCCTCTCTCTCTCTTCCTTTTATTTTATTTTACTTATTTTTACGTTTTAAAGCTAATTTTCCCTTAGTTGAGGGGAAGAAGGCCCAGGCAGCCAGCCGAATAGAGTCCTGATTCTGCTCTACAGCTGATTTCTTTTGGGCTCTGACAGTTCTGTATGATACTCTGGCCACAGGAAGAGAGTAGAGACAGAAGGGCAGTGAGAAATGGCAGGACGGGTGGAGGGAAGTAGATGCCGCCACTCCCTGTTCCTGCACCTTCCTCTCCACCATGTTTTCCTGAAGGGAAATTCGAGAGTCATTTCAAAAGGAGCTGTTCATGGCAAGCTACTGGATGACCCTTTACCTTTTTCTCTGAATGAGTTGAAGTCTTATTCGAAGTTTAAGACGTTGGTTTATTTTGCAGTCCCAAGGTGGGAATCTAACAAATGGAGAGGTGTGAAGAATGATCACCTAGGAATATTTTTTTTCATTATTTTCTTCCCACATATGTAAGGCTAAAAGTAGAGGACATACACAGTTACATAGAATAACCTTAGTTTTCTTGGCTTTTCTGTTTTATTTCATCCTGGTGGATTTACATACTTTCAAAATCCAGTAACTCTCAGATTTATTTGAAGGGACAAATTGATAAAGGTTACCCACCAAGTATTTTAGCAAATTTTTTAATTAAGATTTTAGATTAGGTATTTTACTACTAACCCCAAAAAAATGCCTAATTCTGATTAAGCACAGATCTTTCTGATAATGAAAGAAAAGTAGGGTATCTGGTAAGAAATGGAATGCCCTGGCTGTCACACTTCCATATTGAGTTAATCATAATCGGACGTTCTAAATAATGTTTATTGCTTTTTTACTTTTTCATTTAGTTATAATAAGACCTTCAAGTATTGTTTTTTTGTTTTGAAACCTAAAAGGCTAAAAAGAACTGCTAATGCATTTTTGAATGTGTGTAACATTTTAAAGGGGACACACAGCACAGTACCAAGTTCATGTGATCAGTTAGGTGTAGGCTAATTAATAGCTTTGGAAAGGAAAAGAAATAATGTGGGTTTTGGTAAAGGTTATTAGAACACATTTATTTTTTTAGCTTTAGTCTGTGTCCTTTGGTGAGGAATTTTCGGTGAGTTGCTTTATTTGCGAATTTTGGATAATTATAAACTTGGTCCACAAACAAGGTCCTGGCACAGTGATTGGCTGCCAGTCCTATCCATCTTCTCTTAGTGCTGATGTAATTGGTTAAGCATTGTTGTGGTCATGGCTGGTAATGTTCTTCAGGGAAAAAACTGGAAGATAATGATGACATTGAGTTTTTATTGAGTGGACATCACCACCTAGGCATGACTTTACTTTGGATGGCCTCCAAAGCTTTCTGTGCTTGGTTTGTGAACCTCTAATGAGCTGAATCCAGTTCATTTAATATCGCTCATATATTTCTGCAAAGGATTAAAATGTAGGAATTCAAGTTTGTATGTTGAGTTGCCCACTTACTAGCTGAGTGGTAAGTTGTCTTTGGCTCAGGGGTCACAGTTTGATTCCTGGCTGGCGTTCTACTCCTGTGACAGGAATTTTAAATGAGTATTCTGTTAGAAAGAACCACAGTGCTTATATGAAATTTAACATTCATAGTATCACTGCTTACTTTTTGTCTTGGAGAGTTAGGGGGAACTGGCCACTGAGTGTTGGATTTTAGTATTAACCTGGGGATTCTTGATTTGTATGGTGATAATTTTATTTTTGAACTATACTCATGACTGGGTCTTCGAAGCATGATGTGATAATAGTACATCGTTTTGGTATTTATTAACTGGAACTAGACTTGTGGTCTTTCGCTTGCTGATTCTCTCACATCATCAGACAAAGACATGGTAAACAGATTAGTTTTGCACCGTGTCCTAAAAACTAGTCTACTTGGGTTTTTATTGAGCTGAGAGGGGAAATGAATTTTCTGTGCCTCTGTGGAGAATGTTCTGCCCCTAGGCTCCTGGAATTCAAACCTGGGGATGGTTAACAGAAGTACACTGGTTGATTTCATCTAATACGGAGCTACACAGAGGATGTATATTCTTTAAGGTTACTAGAATCTGACTCTGAGTTTTTTAGATTTTGTTTTTTTAAACTTAGACACCAATGTATCCTTTGCTTGATCGGGGATGTGGGTGAGCAAATGTTTTATTTCATTTTTCTTGTCCTTTGTGATCATAAATGTATACATAGGCCTATGCTGACTTGCTTTAAAAAAGATTTGTCATATAAAAGAAATAACACCGAGAAGAAATAGGTTACAGAAGCGAAGTTATATTTATTTGTGTCAAGCTGATTTCAATTATGTGGTCTGAGATTTTTCTCGAGTTATCAAGTGTTATTGGACTGGTATTTTAACTCTCCATATCTTGTTGCAGATGTTTGTATAACCTGATACCTGTTGGAATTATAAAACCAGGGAAGGAGAAAAAGGGCAAAGTGAGAGATGTATAAGTTCATGAGTGCTTCTGCAATGGGAAAACATGACTTTTTAGTTTTTAAACACATCTGTATTGTGAAGACCTTTACAACAACAAGAATATGGAATATAATTATTGCTTTGAAAGATATCGTGGCAAAATTAAATAGAACTTGTTATTTTTGTTAAGGTGACCCATCTGAACTTATCACTTTCAATCTGAATAACAACTGAATTAAACACCAAGGTTGTTTTGAAAAAGGCTTTAAAAATGAATAGGTGTTTCAATTTGTGCCTTTATCCTCTACACCCTTTGGATGTGTCTATTTTGCTGTGTGTTTTTTGAGTAGAATATTTATTTCAGAACATAAGCATTTTATTTGGTACCATCTTAACAGCCAAAACACTTCTTCCAACACACGTATTTATTTTGGCAGCAGATGTTTCTAAAAGGAGACAAACATTACAATTGTTTGGCTAAAATAAATGTTTTCCTTGGGGTTATTAAGGAGCCAGGTGAATTCTAGGATTCCCACCTGTGTTACTTTATATTGTCAATCTATTCTGGAAAAAAATTGCTTTTTAAAATACAGTTAAAATTATGTTTCGATATAGTTTTAACAATGTTTCTGAAAAGTAAGGAAGAATGGGGTGAGAAGGACTGGTTAAAAGAGTTTTTTTTTTTTTTTGCGGTACGCGGGCCTCTCACTGTCGTGGCCCCTCCCGTTGCGGAGCACAGGCTCTGGACGCGCAGGCTCAGCAGCCATGGCTCACGGGCCCAGCCGCTCCGCGGCATGTGGGATCTTCCCAGACCGGGGCACGAACCCGTGTCGCCTCCATCGGCGGGCGGACTCTCAACCACTGCGCCACCAGGGAAGCCCTAAAAGAGTTTTTTGACATGAAATGTTTATTTAGACTTACTCTCTGAATCCTAAGTGTGAATTCAATAGTCAGGGCTTAATTTTAGTTTTCTCTAAAACAGAGCTGAGTTTTCTCTAAAACAGAGCTTCCTATTTAAGGAGCATAATAGGGTGTGATAGGATGAGAAAGGAAGGCTTGACGTAGTGAAATAAAGGAAGGCTTAACATAATGGAGAGGAATGGGTGCCTAGTGTCTGTTTTACCTTCAGAGTCTTAATTTTTTGATAGTTTGTATTCACTCAGAGACATCTACCTGTACTAAATAATATATTAAACATGTATTTTACATGTATATAGATATATACACATATAAACAAACAAATCAATAAGATGAAGGTAAACTTTTTGGCCAGTAAAATAGTGAATGCTTTGAGATTTCTTCTGCTGTGTTATTCACAGCATTTTTCTATACGCATGTTCTGTTCTAAGAGAGTTGGAGCCAAGCTGCTTTGCTTGTATACCTGAAACGTTTGGAGTTTTTTTTCACGGGTTGCAGATTTTATAAATAATGGCCTTTTGTTGGCCACATTTTGTCTTGATTTCCTCACTTGTTCTTCATCAGTGAATATGAAGATATATAAGCTTTACACCTCACATTTCTGCTTCCAAGTAGATAGCAGATGCTACTGTCTTTGATGCCAAAGTTCCCTGTAGATGGAGTTTTGTACCAAGAAAATATTTTTGAAAAGATCTCTAGATATGTTAATTTTTAGTTGTGCTTTAAAATTTAAATTTCTGGACTATTTAACTGGTTTTATTTACTTCTTATATTGTAGTTGAATTTCAACATATTTTGAAACATTCAGTGTGACATTCTTAACAGAGGTGTGTTAGAAGAGGTTAAATTTTAGGTTAAATATAAAGTTTTAAATCTTTAGCCTTTTTTCTTAAAAATGAGGGAAGACCAGGTTTTATACTTGAAAGTTTAATGAGAAAATGTGAAATGATTTCTCTTGTAGTTTGGAAAACTACTTTTTTAAAATAATTAATTAATTTAAGTTTTGGCTGCATTGGGTCTTCGTTGCTGAGTGCGGGCTTTCTCTAGTTGTGGCAAGCGGGGGCTACTCTTTGTTGTGGTGCACGGGCTTCTCATTGCAGTGGCTTCTCTTGTTGCAGACCATGGGCTCTAGGCATGCGGGCTTCAGTAGTTGTGGCACACGGGCTTCAGTAGCTGTGGCACGTGGGCTCTAGAGCGCAGGCTCAGTAATTGAGGCGCAGGGACTTACTTGCTCCGCGGCATGTGGGACCTTCTCAGACCAGGGCTCGAACCCGCATCCCCTGCATTGGCAGGCGGATTCTTAACCACTGCGCCACCAGGGAAGTCCTGGAAAGCTACTTTTATATTAGGAAGTTTATACTGATGTGTGTGTGTGTATATTTTTTATTATTATTATTATTTTTTAACCTGGACATTTACATTGCCCTAGAAATTTTAAAGGTTACATACAGTGTACAGTGCCTATTCTCTGCTGGTAGCTTATTCTGTTTTTTCATTTACATATGAGTTCTATGTATTTTACATATCTAGACATTCAACCTAAAATATCTGTTAAGCTTTTCTATTATATTTTTATTTTTGAAATGTAAAACTCAAGTATACGTTTTAGGCAGCGTTATAATCACCTGGATATTTAAATACATTTGGTTTATTTGCTTTCATCAAAGAAACATTTAGTGTGATATTTATGTTAAAATTTAAACAATTCAGTTAAAGCTAACAGTTGATAACAGTAAAATCAACCAACCACGTTCCTTCACAGCTCCCTGAAAAGCAAACGGTAAAAACAAAAATACCAGAAGATAAATAGAAAGTTAAACTAAGTGGCTTAGCTTAGGCCAGTGGTTCTCCAACTTTGCCGAAGGTTAGACTCTCCTACAGTGCTTTGATACCTCCCAGGTGGATGCCCATATCAATGGCATCTGAATGTAAAAGCTTCCCTCTTTCTAAGCTCCACAGGTGACTCCTGTGCAGCTAGGGTTAACAACCAGGTGTCAGAGATAGACACAGAAGCAGCTTCCTGACCTGCAGGTGTACGCCCTGGGTGCTTGCTCTCCAGCCCTCCTCCAGTGAGTCAGAAACTCACCACTGCTTAAAGGGAAGAAATGTGGCCAGAACCAGGAGTTGGAACAGTTCAGTCCTTGTCGGTTAATGCTTAATCTATGTGCAATACTGAAAAAATCTGTATCTCACTCTGCTCATCTGCTAAATGAGTTTGACTGTAAGATCTCCCAGCTTGGATTTTCCCTTTAAGATAATAGTAAGTTAATGTCTTTTTATTTTAGAGTTTAGAGTCTTGTCATTTCAAATACAGTCTGGTGAAATTTAAGGGTTAACGTTTGACAAGTTGTATTAGTACAGCTACTAACCCAAATCCTTTAAAATTCTTTCTAAAGGGGAAAGAGATTAGCTCAAAGATTTAGCAAATTGTTGTAATCAGTACAATAAATTATCTTCTAACTTTTTTTTTCAATACATTCATTTATTTATTTTTGGCTGCGTTGGGTCTTCGTTGCTGAGCGTGGGTTTTCTCTAGTTGCGGCGAGTGGGGGCTACTCTTCATGGTGGTGTGCGGACTTCTCATTGTGGTGGCTTCTCTTGTTGCAGAGCACGGGCTCTAGGTGCGCGGGCTCAGTAGTTGTGGCACATGGGCTCAGTAGTTGTGGCTCACGGGCTCTAGAGCACAGGCTCAGTAGTTGTGGTGCACGGGCTTAGTTGCTCTGTGGCATGTGGGATCTTCCTGGCCCAGGGCTCGAACCTGTGTCCCCTGCGTTGGCAGGCGATTCTTAACCACTGGGCCACCAGGGAAGTCCCCTAATTTATTATTTTTAAAGTGAAAATTTTCTCAGGGAAACTCTTCCTTCTGAATACCTGGTGTGTGTTAGATATGTAGAATGTTATTTTTTTTTTAGTATGTAGAAAATCTTAAGTTTGAGGGTGCTAACTTTACTTGGAGTCACAAAAAGAATCAAAGAGAGCCAGTAATTACTTACACATTTTACACACTATTACTTTCTAAGTAGTTCTGAAAATAGTGTATACTGTACAACATTGGGATAAACTGTGTACAGTGAATTCTTAATGGAAATAATAAGTTTTAAAAGATTTGTCCTGTGCCGTTACTTCAACTCCTCTTTCACCTCCACAAAGAAGAGCTGGATGGCTTTGTTTTTGTATTTTAAAACAAGTTTTTTCCTAAGGGTAAAGGAAGTCTCTTCTTTTATATTAGTGGAAGAAAGTTAAATTCTTTCTGGTAAAAAGTTGTTTATGGCAGTTTGATTATTTTTATATGCAACAAATCTATTAAGGCCATTTGCCCTTACAGTTTTGAAAATAGCTATAAAAGTTAAAACTGTAGTTGTGAATGGAATTAGAAAAACACTTTAGTAGAGAGGGAGAAGAGAAAGAAGGTGGGTGGAAGCATGAAGGGAAGAGGGGATTACAAGGAGAAAAAGCAGGGAGCCACAGCAGCCTTGCTTTTCTCAGTGGGACTGTGTGGACTCCTCACTAGCACTGGGGACCTTGCTCAGTCCAGGTTTCTCTGACCTCAAGAGGAACTCCCTACGTGGAGCCAGGTGTTAGAAAGTTCCTGGAAATTCTGGAGCTGAGACTTGAGTGTGGTTAGTGTGTGTATATAACATGAACATCCCTTGCCTACTAACAAAGTCCGAAACCCAAGATTAGTAACTGTCTACAGCAGCAGGCATTACGCAGCTTCCCATTTCCTACAAAAAAGTGTGTTTAATCTAGAAAACAGATTGTTCCAAAGATTTAAGCAAATTGGTCTCCCTTTATTGGTATTAAATCATTAAGAGTATACTTTTTTTTTTTTTAATTAACTACCAAACAGACCAGTGGAATTGGCTCTTCAGGGTTAGTCAAAGGCACTGCCTTTGTTCTAGACAACATCAAACATTCAGAAACAAAAAGTAAGATGAATAGCAAAAAAAAAAAAAAACCCAAAAAACAAACCCAGAAAGTACTGGAATAAAAATGCAAAAAAATCTATCATTGCTGAGGTAATTAAGTTTTACTTAATGGTCCTGAGACTGAAAAAATTGAGTTCTACCTGGATGGTTGTAGGAGCTGGTCCCAAGGAGGGCTGGAGAGATTTCTGCTGGGAAGGGAACACCAATTTGAGATGTTTCCACAGAAAAGACAGCCAAGCAGGGACGGTTTCCCAACACTAAAAGTAAAAAGTTCCTTTTTAATCAATATCATCATCATCATTGCTGCCAGAGAGAACTGCGGAAGAGCTGAGGGTCAGAATAATTGTTGGTCTGTGGGCTTCAGAATATTCCTTAAAACAGTCAGCCATGGGGCTTCCCTGGTGGCGCAGTGGTTGGGAGTCTGCCTGCCGATGCAGGGGACACGGGTTCGTGCCCCGGTCCGGGAAGATCCCACATGCCGCGGAGCGGCTGGGCCCGTGAGCCATGGCCGCTGAGCCTGCGCGTCCGGAGCCTGTGCTCCGCAACGGGAGAGGCCACAACAGTGAGAGGCCCGCGTACCGCAAAACAGTCAGCCAGAAAGGAGACTTCCCTTTCCTTTAGTTACTATGTTACCTTGAAATTTCCAATAAGATCTTGAGATAGCCCAGTAATCTAGGTGTCTAGATTATCTAGATAGCTGAGTATCTACGCCTAGGTATGTAGGCGTTTCACATCTTTGGAGGGTCTCCTCAGTGTTGTGGGCTTCATACAGAAATACGACTTTCCTTCTGTACTTCCTACCTGTATGTCCCTTGCCACTTGTCAGGGTCTCAGAGATGAGAGGATCTTATTCCCCGGTAGTTGGCCAAATTCTCATAGTTGGAGAGAAGAGGAGAGACCAGAGTTCCCTTCCAAGTGCACTGGGCTGCTGGAGGGAGAGCTCTCTCCCTTGTCCACTGTTGTCTGCGGCTGAGTTCTCCCCCATTCTTCTTCCTCGTTGGCTTAAAAAATAAAGGGTGGAAGGAGTGATAACGTATGACATCACTGGCCCTGTCTTCACGACATCAGGTGTATCACAGCACATGTAGAGAACGTCCCAGAATGAACAGTTAAAGGACATTTTACTCCACACATGCAGCAGGTCACAAGAGTAATAACGTACAGAGTGCACAGTGAAGCACAGGGATCCGGGGGGATTCCAGTTCTGACCACAGCTGCTAAAAGCTGCAGAAATGGGGCAACGAGCAACATGCAGCGTGTGTAGTTTCAAGTCAGATTCGGCTATGGTCAGTCTAACTGGAAGAATTTAAGTCATCTGAATGCATCCTAGCTGCAAGGGAGGCTATGAATTTGAGTTCTGAATTCATAACTGGCGGGGGACGGGGCGGGGTGCTTTTGGTTACTAAATCTTTGTAGAGAACATTTGACGGTTCCCAAGTTTCTCCTGTGTAAAAAGCACCTGCTCCATTTCCTCCTACCGTTTTCCTCACCCCATAAATGGCAGCTTTGTGCTTCTGCTTTGCTTGCCCAGGCCCAAACCTCACAGTCATCCTCTCTTTCTCAGCCTTTCAATCTGTTAAATAATTCCATTGCCCCTTTTTTTCAAGATAGATCCTGAAACTGAGTACTTCTCACCACCTTGATAGCTGCCACCCTGTGGCCAAGCCCCCATCTCCCATGTGGATTATCACAGCGGACTCCAGAATGGTCCTTTTAGAGGGCGTCCGTCGGGCCCTGGCCTTGCCTCTGGGAGTCCCCCCTTCACTCAGGGTCCCTGAGCCTCCACCACTGACCCTCACCCCTCAGAATACCGTCTTTCTTCCTCTGTGCCTTCGTGTTTGTCCTTCCTGTGCCTCTGAGGCTTTGGCAGGGTCTTTGTGAGTCTTGCTGTCTTATTACTTCTAGCTTTCTCTTCGAAGAAATGTTAACTTGAGGTGCCGTCTGCGACTCGCTGGAGTAGAAGCACACACTCCTCCCGCCCGGGCATTCGTCCTTCCTCCGCCGCGCTTACCACCTGCGTGTGCTTTGCTCCTGTTCGGGCAGAAGCTCTGGGCAGCAGGCACTTGGTTTTGCCCCGCTGTAGCCCATCATCTAGAGCAGTACGTGACACTTCACCAACATTTTCAAACAAGCGAAGGAAAGAATTTGCAGAATTGTAGCCTCTGGCCAGTGGGATCCGTGGACCCCAGTGCAGAGAGGTCTGAGTGTGGTAGCGGCGCGTCTGGCACCTGTGCTCGGCTGCGGGCAGGCTCTTTCCCCGTTGCCTCCTTAGATTCCAGTTGAACTCAGTGACCATCTCCTTTGCTGACCTGTAGGAAGCCTGCTGACGTCTCTGAGCTGTACTTTTAACCCTGTTTTTAGACCCCTGAGGAGTTTCTGATGCCTGAGCTAATTACAGCAGCTGGTTTTCTGTCGTCGCTTATTTCAGTGTGTGCAGTGCAGGGCCCTGTATTCCTTCTGGCTGGGACTAACCCCATTGACTGGGCTGGAGACAGCTGCTCCATGACTGCCTGGCCGGTGATGTTCCTCTGCGTTTGCCTGTGTTTAGTGTAGCGCTCTCAGGAGGGAGAGGAGCTAAGATTCTAGCTCAGAGCTGACTCAGATTTGGTGCCGGTGCGCTGCGAGCTCAGCTCTTCGTCCGAACACCGGCCATCTGACGTTGCTTGCTGTGGACCACCCCTGCCCTCCACCCCCAAACAGTTAGGAGGCCGTTTATAGAAAGACAGTTTTCCGGTGGGGATTTACTGCCGGAGGGTAGAGAATTCCTTCCCAGTGGAGGCAGAGCTCTGTCCTGTGTGGTGGAAGTATGGGGGCTGTGAAATGATGGGGGCACATTTTACATCCATGCTCATACTGGAATTGTGTAAAAGTCAGTGTTTATTTATGGAGAAAACCGTGAAGTTTGACATTTTAGTTCTCCGTAAGTGGAATTGATAAGTTGAGCTCACTGTTCTGAGTAGACGTGCTTTATGGGGCCAGAGCACTTCGCAGACGCTTAGCTTTTAGAAAGGGTATATTGCGGACAGAGATTTGGAGCTGTAGCCTTTACACCCACACTGCACTGTAGCTTGTTTCCGGAAGTGGAGGTTGCGGCTACACCTAGGAGTAGAGAGAGGTGATTTAGCCTGAATCTTTAAAAATTACTGCCGTGTGGTTTATTCCCGTTGAGGATGTATGGTAGGTAAGTAATTCTCACTTTCCAGGAAGGACAGGAATTACCGGCCCCCTCCTCCCCCCACAGTGTCCTTGTCTTCTTCCTGGGCCCGTTTCCCTAGTACTCTTGAGAGGCGGTCACTAGATGACAAAGTACAGTCGTGGTGCCAGGAATTATACTAATAAGTACTTTTACATTACACTCATTTAATTCTTGCCACGCGATTTATCTCCATTTTAAATTATTAATAATAATAATAGCTAGCGTTTGTTAGGGCTTATTCTCTGTCAGGCACTGTTTTTCTTGCTTTACGTCGATTAACTCAGTCCTCACGATGGCCTTCTGAGGTAGGTGTTAGGATCCTCAGTTTACAGATGAGGAAAGTGAGGCGAGAGAGGTTGATCAGGTTGTTCCAATTTACATGCTTACTAAGTGGCGGAGCAAGGACTTCAGATCCCTGGCGCTTTAAGTCTGGGCCCGTGCTAGCACTGCATTTTATGATTCTGGTAAAACTGGAACGCTTCTCATCACTGAGACTAGGATTCATTTGAGTTCTTAAATAATAAGACTGATTATAATTAAGGTAGCCTCATTTTGACATTGCATATTAGTTTCATGGAAAGTCCTTTGTGACTTTTACCAAGTTGAAAACCGAATGTTACCATGTCTGTCACACTTAGAGTTTTTTTTTTATTGAGGTGATATTCACATAACGTAAAATTAACCACTTTAAAGTGTACAATTCAGTGACATTTAGTACATTCACAGTATTGCATAACTATCATCTCTGTCTAGTTCCAAAATGTTTTTGTCACCACCAAATGAGACCCCTGTGTCCATTAAGCACTCACTTCCTGGTTCCTCCTCCCCCTAGGTCCCCTCCCCCTGGCAACCACTAATCTGCTTTCTGTCTCTATAGATTTGCCTATTCTGGACACTTCATTATAAATGGAATCATATAATGTGGGACCTTTTGTGTCTGGCTGCTTTCAGGGTTCACCCCTGTGGTAGCATGTATCAGTGCTTCATTCCTTCTTGTGTTTGAACATTATTCCATTATGTGGATAATACCACATTTTATTTATCCATTCATCTGTTGATGGATGTTGGGTCATTTCCACTTTTTAGCTATTGTGACATGGAAATACATAAAGAAGCTAAGTTTTGAATAAAAACGTAAACATTTTTCATTTCCCCCTTAAACGAGTTTACTAGTTGACTTTTATGTTCATCTCTGACCTCTGCTTTTATAAGTAGGAATGTAAAAAACTGCACCTCTCATCACTTTTTCTGATTATTGCCAGTTTTACCTGTTATTATTGCCCCTGATAACATATTTTAGGGCATCTTTTCTTGTTTTTTTTTTATTAGTATTCATTACATTGTTTTTAATATTATGACAAGATGTGAGCCTGGCGTTATATGATTATTAAACATTAGTTACATGGAAATCCAGAGCCACACACGAATTAAGTCAAATGATTTCTTTTCAAGGTAAAGATGTAAGGGATGACTTATCTTGTTTTAAGTTGATTACCTGATTCTTATAATTCGAATATGAGTAAGGAAGCTCGCAAATCCTTCGTTACTAGTGGCTCACCTGCCATTGGGAAACCTGCATTTGAACTTACGTTTTGATTGCTTTGCCGAATATGCGCACTTGAATCATTCCTACAGATAACATATAGTTGCAATATCTAGCAAGTTACTTATAAAGATTAGATTAAAAAGGACGCCAGTGTCAGTGTCAGGATTCGCAGATTTTCCCTTGTTGCCATTACTGTTACACTTGGCTTAGTTTGCTTCTGGCGCATGGACCACAGGGTCAGTCTGATTGGCTGGGCAATGCAGCTGAGCCCAACAGTCTCTTCTTTTTTTTGTTTTATTATTATTTTTTTTTGCGGTACGCGGGCCTCTCACTGTTGCGGCCTCTCCCATTGCAGAGCACAGGCTCCGGACGCGCAGGCTCACGGGCCCAGCCGCTCCACGGCATGTGGGATCTTCCCGGACCGGGGCACGAACCCGCGTCCCCTGCATCGGCAGGCGGACTCTCAACCACTGCGCCACCGGGGAAGCCCTACAACAGTCTCTTCTTAATGAATTATCATATTCATTCTGAGGGATCTTTCCTATTTGTATTTGAAAAAGAGAGAGTACCTTAAAAAATATCACAGCTATTTAATGTTGGTTGGACATCTGGCTACAGATGACCAGTGTTAAAGAGGGTCTACGGTATGCTCCTTACTCGGTAGAAAGGACTTGCCATCGAGAGGCTCACAGTCTAGTGGAGGAGACATGTAAATTGAAAAGTTAAAAAAGAGTTTCCTCAGTGTGTGTACGCGGTTTAAAAAATAGTATTACAAGGCTTCTTGAGAAAAATACCAATTCCTACTCCATCTTTCCCTGCCCGTGAGTTCCATTTCCTGGAGGCAGCCATTTTCAATTCATAATAATTTATTCTGGTACTTAAATCCATTTCTAAATGACATGATTATATTGCTATTTTTTTTTTCAAATTTAGATTTTATCTATTCTACTATGTAAAAGTTAACTCTTTTTACACTGTCCTGCCTTAGAGTTCCTTTTCCCTTTCTCGTCCCATTAAGGCTAAATCAACATTCAGTGTTTACATTAATAGGGCTGTATAAAGTAACTGTCTTTAGTTGAGACATGAACTATGAATATATTTCTTTAATATACAACTTTCTGTTATCTTGGTGTTGGTAATTGCCTCACTGTTTCACTTTTGAAAAATGTAAACATCACCAATTCGTCTTCATCCTCTGATAGAACTGTACAGGGCCTCTCAGTAAGGTGGGACCCATCAATTAATCAGCTGTATTCAATGTTTTTCATGTTCTTGGATGCCCACCCTCTGATGAATAGCTGTTTGGAGAAATGCCCACGTTTAAGAGCTCTGCCTCTACAGTTCAGGACTCAAATTCATAGGCTCCCTTGCAGCTAGGATGCATTCAGATGACTTAAATTCTTTCAGTTAGACTGATCACGGCAGATTTTGATCTGGAATGAAGCGTGTTGCGTGTTTCCAGATTTCTGTGGCTTTCAGCAGGCAGTGGTTGAGTCCCCAGTCAGAACTGGAATCCCTCTTCCTCTTTTTTCTGCATTCTGAACTCCGTTCCTCTCATGTCTTGCTGCATATGTGTAGTAAAATTTCCCTTAACCATCATTCTTAGAATTACTTTGGCTTCAAACTCAATTTTCTGAACCCATGTCTTCATGTATTCCCTCATTTTAGTGGGGTATATTCTCCAGTAGCTCCTTAAGAAGGGTGAGAGGAATGTTTCCCTGCATGTCAGAAAGATGTCATTTCTACCATTACACTTGATTAGTTGTTTGGTTGAGTATAGAATTGTAGATTGGAAATAATTTTCCTTCAGAAGTTACTGTTCGATTGTTCTCTAAGCTTCTGTTGAGAAATCTAGTGCCTCATCTTTTTTATGCCACCTATTTTTTTCCTCTCTGGTGACTTTAGAAGCTTTTTATTTCTCTGATTCTAAAATATTGATGAACCTTGCAGGTGGTATTTTTATGTTCATTTTGCTGGGCCAATCCAGTATGAAACTCTTCAATTCAGGGAATTTTTTGGAAGGGAGGGCTGTCATTTCTTTGATAATTTCCTCATCTTGATTTTTCTCCTCTCTTACTACCTGGAACTATTATTAGTCAGATGTTAGAAATTCTGGACTTGTTTATTGTTTGTTTATTTATTTTTGCGGTACGTGGGCCTCTCACTGTTGCGGCCTCTCCCGTTGTGGAGCACAGGCTCTGGACGCGCAGGCTCAGCAGCCATGGCTCACGGGCCCAGCCACTCCGTGGCACGTGGGATCTTCCCGGACCGGGGCATGAACCTGTGTCCCCTGCATCGTCGGGCGGACTCTCAACCACTGCGCCACCAGGGAAGCCCTAATTCTTTATTTTTTAAACCTTTTGTTCTATCTTTTTTTCATCCCTTTGTCTTTTTTATTCTGTTTCCTGGTAGATAGTCTTAGTTTGTTTTCCAGCTCTTCTGGTGAATTTTTGGTTTCTGCTTTCATAGTTTCACTTTCCATGAACTTGTTTTTGTCTAAATTGCCTTTTTAAAAATGCCATCTTACTCTTTTTCTGATGGATGCGGTAGTTTATCTCGCCGATGATCATCTTAGGATCTTTGTTTTTGGAGATTTGCTCCACAGTGTTCTCTTGAAGCCTTTCTTGAAACGTCTGTTGTAACAGTTTGGTGCACATGGACAGAAAGCTAAACACTGATAGAAAGCTCTGTGTACTCCGACAGGCATGCCCACTGCTGGGCCTGGTTAATGGGGAGGGGAGCAGACCATTTTGTCTGAGACCCCTCAGATGTTATCTGTGTTCTCCCTTCCCCACAGTTACTCATCCAGAGAGGAAGTCAGGGCATCTGGAAGCTGAATATGTGTGTGTACGTGTATGTGCATATGTCTGTGTGCGTGTGTGTGTGTGTTTCCATTTAATGCTCTCTTCTCCAGCCCCTCTCTACTGCCAACCCCTCCAGATGGGAATCCTCTTGACTTCTGACAGGACTGGGGTTGGGATTAGGGAGGGGGGCTCTGAATAACTACTAACACATTTCACCCAGCCCCCTGCCATCCTCTGACTCCTGAGTCTTTGGGGTTCTGAGCTTTAATTAGTTTGCTTCTTATCCTCTCACCTAGAACAAATTAAAACTTTAATTATCACTTGTCTGTCTGCTTTACTCCTTCCAAAAATTTTTGACCTCTCTTATCTGCTGTCATCTCATCTTCGGTTTTCTTTGTCCTTGTGGGTTTATAGTTTAAAACAGTTCCTTTACTTTTATTTTAATGGGGTTCTATGAGGGAGTAGAGATAAACATGATTATTTAATCTGACATGTTTGCTGGAAATCTCTACAAAGACATCTTTAATAAAGCAGTTTTTTTTCTTACCAATCTGTTGGGAACTCAAGAGGTTTGCACAGTGTGCTACCTGGTAATACCCTAGACTTTCCAGTGGCTCAAGGAATTTGAAGACCCAGAGTCAGCCTATGAATAAATGAACTGAACAGCACAACTGGAGTGTCCTCTGGTTGGCAGGGCGCCTGGCCTGAGGAGGCTGTGTGAGGCGGGGATGGCCTTTGTTTAGAGTAGCCAGGAAAAGCCTCCTGGAATTCAGGAAGTGGTGCTCAGGGGAAAATGACCTCCCCAGCTGTGTTTAGGAAGGAGCCAAGGGGAGGTCGGAAGTAGGAAGGCCAGTAAGGCTCTCCTACCAGCCAGAGGAGAGATCAGTGCCGTCAGGATAAAAGTTCCCCACTGAAGGGGAACCGGGAGGCAGAGTCTAGTTGAGAGAGGTGATACAACAGGGGAAAAAAAAGCTGGAGGTTAATGGCATATGAGAGCAGACATTTTAATGACATTTAGGTCGAAGATGATCCTAGTGTTTTCAGTTTTAAGGATACACTGAATGTGGCTACACTGAATGTGGCTACATTCTGTGATAAAATTATTTAATGCAAATCTACAAGTAGATAACATTTTTCTGGTTGCCTTTTGCTTTTAAGAGGAAAAAAAAAGGGCAGGTTACATAAAATTTTGTAAGCTTAACCTTTAAATAGAAAGGAGTTCCTGACTATAGCTCTGGGCCTGCTGTCCCCCACCTGCACGCACCCTGGGAGCCTCTGGAGGACCCAGTCCATCCAGCAGTCAGAGAGCAGCGGCTCTGCTTCCGGCCACACTTACCTGCCTCCGCCTCGTCCTGTCACCGCACACCTCTGCTTTCAAGGTTGAGAGTAAGAATCATGACAGAGACGTCTGAAAACCTTCAGTTCTCCAAGAAAGAGGAAATGATATTCATTCACGGCAGAAAATTTTTACTAATGTCGATGTTCACATGGAATTTTTAACAATAAAGGCTGAAACTAAAAGAAAGTTCTGATTAATACTTATTTATCCAGAAAATTACATTAACCATAGTAGCACAATCCTTGAGCCCTTCAGCACTCAGCTTTGTGTGATCTTGCCGCATTGGCATTCTGTCTGAGGGGGCAGCTTCATGGTATCTGTATGTGTGGCCCAGTGCCAAGACCAGTGGGAAACTAAGAACAACGACAGCAAACTGTTAGAGTAATTACAACAAAAGTCAAGATTGTAGTCTTACGTGTCAGGAATAAAAAATAAGAGTCCAATTTATTTGGCCAGCGTTTGATGTTCACATGGCCGTTTACGTAACTGTACATATGGTCTTTCAAAGTGATTGTGCTTTTTCACAATGAAGTATCTGCCCACTTTTATCAGCTTTCACGAATGTTATCTTTTTATGTCTCCATCACCATTAAAACACTGATTGGTAGTCAGAAAAATTCAGGAAGAAAATCTGATGTATCGACCACCGTCCTGGCTGGAGGTGGTGGTTATTCTTCCCTGAACATTCTGGTGCACTGGTGTTGGCCTCATCCTCAGGCCCCCTTAAGTTAAAAATACCTGGTGTGTGGTCTTGCCAGCGGGCCAGAGGCCAGGCTTTTTATAGCCTTGTCTGGCCTGGGAGTGGAACTTAGCACTCAGGGGAGGCGCAGGAGTGGCCCTGTGGGTAGTGTCTTCTCTGGCTTGGGGGGCCCTGCTGCCACCCTGTCCTAACTCTGTCATCCTAAATAAAATACAAGAGTAATCTGATGCCAATCCCCACTCCCCCGTAGCTTTTGGTAAGATGTTTGTGAAGCTAACCAAGGAGACAACTTGAAGTAAGTTTTCCCCTTATTTTTGAAGCCTGTTGTACCATCTGCTAGGGAGAAACTTTCCTGCCTAAGTACATATACTTGTACTAATTAATTGAGCACCAGGTTCCTAGCGAAACATGTTTATTAAATGTCAACAACTTGGGGACATTTAGTCTTCATTTTTGGTCTTCTGTGTCCACAAGCATTTTTCCTGAATTACGTCCAGAATTTCCTTGGGATTATGCATGCTGCTTTTTATTCCAAATTGTTGCTTTGTTTTTTTCTGAAGTTTTCATTGGTTTCCGTGGTTCTTCCCCTTCCTCCCAACAATACCTAGAAAATTATTTTTATCTTCTTTTCCCCCTCCCATCTTTCCTGGGTCCTGTTTCATACACGAAAACCATAGGATTAAAGTAAAAAAATGCCATTCACACTGTTTTGTTACTAAATTTGGTGAAGTGAGGTGTGACGATACAGAATTTTCATTAGAAATAATTTTCAAGCCATGCACTTCAGTCAGGCATTACCTGTGACCCACTGCTAAGACTTCAGTTAACATTCTGCTATTTCATATTTTTAATTCATAGAACCTTCTGCATTTACATAGTTCGGAAGAGTCAAATTTAAACTCCTCTTTGCGTAAACTCTTACTTTCTTTGTATGCTCTTCTGTCCTGAAGAGCGGACAGTCACATTGATTCTCTCCCTCCTCTCTTACCACTTGATGGAAGGGGGAAAAGAAGAAGACAAATATTTGTGTGGGTGTGGGGAGGGACGAGGTTTTTTGTCTTGTTTTTGTTTTTAAAGCTCTTAAGGAGCGTGATTGGTAAGCCAGTTGTAACAGTTTGTGTGGACCCCAAGGAAGGGAAACCGTGTCATTGGCCCTGACGCTGATGATTGAAGGACAGTTGTTCACTTTCTCTTGCGGATTAAAAATGCATTAGAGTACTTTTTGACGCTGAGTTTGCTAAAATATCACTGCTGTCTTTTTTTTGCGGTACGCGGGCCTCTCACTGTTGTGGCCTCTCCCGTTGCGGAGCACAGGCTCCGGACGCGCAGGCTCAGCGGCCACAGCTCCCGGGCCCAGCCGCTCCGTGGCATGTGGGATCTTCCCGGACTGGGGCACGAACCCGTGTCCCCTGCATCGGCAGGCAGACTCTCAACCACTGCGCCACCAGGGAAGCCCACTGCTGTCATTTTTGTAATACTCCTGTGGATGTTTTTGTACGAAGTGGCGTCTGTCAGAACTTGAAGTATCCTTGCAGAGCTGTTTTTGAACAGGTAGCACAGAACAGGTTTTATTTTAGCACTTACCTAGTTCCTCGACACAGGGCTGCCTATGACTGGGAGAGAATTCTTGCTTGCATGTCTCTGAGTTGAGGGGCAGAGAACTCTGCCAGTTTACATACTCACTGTACATAACTGCCACGTTCCCATTTCGAATCATTTCTTTTTTTGAAAATAGAAAAAAATGGGACACAGTGGTGGAAAACCTTCAGAATGCTGGAACGATTTATGATTAGATTGGAGAGGCTTGTTTTTGCTGGTCAATATGAACTTAGGTATTTTGATTGTGACAGTTTTGGTGATTTTGAACTCCAACATTCTTATTCAGGATTGAATTTTCACCACAAGACACTGCATAAATATTTTTCTTTTGGAGGAACTGTTTCTAAAGTACAAGTGGCTTTTGTAAATTCATATCGTGAATTCTTAATTTTGTAGGATGGGAAATCCATAAAAGCAATCCTATTTTTAATGTCCTTTATATTCATAATTTCAAGAAGTTTAGTAGGCTGAATGAATTAAGACCATTTCCAGTCTTGTTGCTGCATGTGGTATTAGTTTTCAGTAAATGAGGTACATATAGCTGCAAATGGATATGTTTTATTTCCGGGGAAATGACGGACTTCAAATTTGGGGTGAATGGGGCGCTAGTTTTAATTTCCTGACTACAAATTACTTTTGTAGAAGATTAAAACATTTTTTGAAATGCTTACTGCAGAAAATAAATGGCTAAAAAATCTCCTCTGAAATCTCACTCCTCGGAGATTGGTCTGGTATATGTACTTCTATTTTTTTTTTTTTAATTTTTTAATTTATTTATTTTTGGCTGCGTTGAGTCTTCGTTGCTGCGCACGGGCTTTTCTCCAGTTGCAGCGAGCAGGGGCTACTCTTCATTGAGGTGCGCGGGCTTCTCACTGCGGTGGCTCCTCTTGTTGTGGAGCATGGGCTCTAGGCGCGCGGGCTCAGTAGCTGTGGCTCGCGGGCTCTAGAGCGCAGGCTCAGTCATTCTGGCACATGGGCTTAATTGCTCCGCGGCACGTGGGATGTTCCCGGACCAGGGCTCAAACCCGTGTCCCCTGCATTGGCAGGTAGATTCTTAACCACTGCGCCACCAGGGAAGTCCCTGGTATATGTACTTCTAAACAGAGTTTTAAAATGGTGGAATATTATACATATTCTTCTACCACTTGCTTGCCTTGCTTAATATATCTTAGACATTTTTCTACCTGTTTCCGTTATCCATATTTAGATAATGCTGCACCGTATTCCTTAGAATAGATATATCTTTAGTTATTTGACCAAATTTCTGATTGAGGAATATTTGGGTTGATTCCGATATTTAGCTATGACAAATGATGTTGCAAAGAATGCTATCTTACAGTTGTACGCTTGTGAGATTATTTCTTTAAGATGAATTTCTAGAAGTAAAATTGGAGGGTCAGAGAGTCAGGGTTACTTTTCTTGTAATAGGATAACAGTCAAAACACAAGCATTCAACTTTGGCCGTCTGCTTTTTAAAAAAGTATTCTTTTACTATATCATCAAAAATTAGGACTCTAGGTAAACTGCATTTTGAAGGGGAAAATCTCTCAGGATTAATTTTTGTTTGGAAATGGAATTTTTGTTATTTAACTTTCTCAGATAGTTTTTGATCTGCAATTCAACAGCCTTTCTTTACAGGAAATGAGTTTTAGAATATTTAAATTTTGCTTGCATTTTATAACAGATGATTCGTAAAATGATACGTATAGTCTGTTTGGTGTGAACATTGTTTCCTCCTGTTTTATGATCTGCACCAAATACTGTAATGTTAGGAAACTTCTTTGAGCTTATTTGTTGCCTTTGAGTTTTTTTTTTGATTTTGTAGTCAAAATGATAGCTAAAGTCTAGAAAGTGGGTAATGTTTATTGGTCAGTAATTTATTGAACACTGTTCTGTGCAAAGTGTTCAACCAAGTGTGAGAAAGTTTCTGTCCTCAGGCAGGTGGGGATTTGATTGGAGTTACAAGACATAAAAGCCTAAAAGGATGAAAAGTAATGTGAGGCAGAATAGGCTAGATGGAAACACTATAATAAACCCTTAGACTAAGCGTATAGCATTTTTAATAATCACAAAGTGGCTCCCCATTCTAATTAGTATAATTCCACAGATAAATACTTAACATACAAGAAGTTTAAGTGATTTTTTTCTCTCTGAAAATTAAAGTTAGACCTAGTATTTCACAATTCTTCTGTGTAGAAAGAATTGTGTAGTTCAATTACCCCTTAAGGCACATGACAGATAAGTAGTTTTGCTGGTCGTTGCAACTGTTCTTCCTTTTTTTTTTTTTTTTAAATGATCTGGGGCTGAATAGACATGTTTGAAAGCCACTGACCTGGTTGAAGATGTTAAACTTGCTTATCATCCCTTCTTTGAAGCCACACTGAATTAAAAATTAAAAAAGGAAAATGGTTATTTATTTTTTTTTCTGACAGGAGAAATGATAGGTGTCTTCTGTAATATGTCCAGGTAATGTGAAAAATATAAAGACATAACAATTCTGCAGTAATCCTTCCACCCACAGATAACGGGTTAACAAGGCATTGTATGAATCTCTACAGCTTTGCATATTTGTTTAACAAATATTTATTAACAACAGTGGGCACTATTTTGTACACATTCTGTGTGGTCATATAGTTTATTAGCATGTTGGAGTTGGAATGGACAGGCCCTGGTGTTTGAGTTCTCCTGTTACACACGGAAAGAGTCAGTTGCTTTGGGCTCTGTGTTTGCTAGAGCCCAGCAGGTAGGGGCTGTTTCCAGGTCTTCAGAACCTGGAATGGGGATACAGAACTTTTGCCTCTGAGGAGGAGGAGTTGTCCCTTCTTTGTTAATAAGGGTTCACCTTGTTCTTTGTTATTTTGCAGCTTCTGTTTTCCGGTTTGCTTTTGGCACTCCCATATTTCAATAGTATATATAAGAAATAACAATAAAGAGTCTATGTTTTAAAGAAGAATATATTTTGGAAGGGATTTTTCTTCCTCTTCTTTTTTTTTTTTTTTTTTTTGCGGTACGCGGGCCTCTCACTGTTGTGGCCTCTCCTGTTGCTGAGCACAGGCTCTGGATGCGCAGGCTCAGCGGCCATGGCTCACGGGCCCAGCCGCTCCGCGGCATGTGGGATCTTCCCGGACCGGGGCACGCACCCACGCCCCCTGCATCGGCAGGCGGAACCCCCAACCACTGTGCCACCAGGGAAGCCCCTGGATTTTTCTTCTTTTGACAGTGAATTAGACTCCCTCTGAGGCTCTGGATCTAGGTTATTGCAGGGTTTGCCTTCTCTAAGCTGGAACTGTCCAACTGTTAGGCTGTTTCAGACCTGGCCCATCTCTCACTTTCAAGCTCCAGAGATAATTTATAGCTGTAGGGTGTCAGGAGTGCATTTGAATTGGGCCTGCACAGTGTAACATGAAATTTTGCAAAGATTGCTAAAACTTACTATTTCAGCATTCAAATGACCAGGTACAGTAAACTTCTTACACAGTTAATTTATTTGAATATTTATTGATTGAGTGCTTCATGTAGAATACTAAAATAATGAAAATAACCCCAGCACATGTTCAGAGCTGATCCGGCTTTTTAAAAAAGTCTGGGCTTGAATATAGCATCTAAATGATCTTTAGCAAAATTGTCAGTACACAGATCCCTGTGGTCTGGGATCAGCTGCTTATTCTTTAAGGGTATTACAGAGGTATTGTTATCTTTTAGTATTAGGTCGGTCTAGAAAAGGGACATTTTCAGTTGTACAGATACTTGTGATTTACGTATTTCCTTTCTAATTGGGGAAAGTTGTATTTCTGCTCTTTATCTCTGGAATAAGCATACAGGGACTTTGAATCAGAATATTTTGTTTGTTCAGTCCGTAGTAGCTTTCATAAGTTTGTTTCTGTGTTTGTCTCTTTTAACTTAAAAAAAAAAAAATTGAGAGCCAGTAATTGGACTTCGTTAATATAATGTTTTCATAAAAATTAGTCTCCTAAGACTGTGACTCTTTTCCACCCAGAAGGATGTAATTTTTCCCTCTCAGAACCAAAAATTTTACCATTAGCAGATGTTTTTCCAAAACTGACCACAAGGAAACTTGTCAAGACTAACTCAGGATTATACAGAAGATTACACTATGATTTAATTACAACAATTGACTCTCTGGCTCTATTAATAGCTAATGACTTATATTTTCCTGTGCCTGTGAGCTATGCTTTACTGTGTTATAGAGCTTTCGGATACAGTCATTAGTGTACCCAGAGACAAGACTTCCCAGAGATGAGATTCTTCCTTTTCATTTATGATTTAGTTTTTATACTTAATGTTTCTTCCTCCCCATTTAATTGGGGAGCAGAGGAAGAGAAGTTTGCCAAACAGAGTTAGGCTTGAAAACCCAAACCTCCTTATGCCGTTGTGAGCTTGCTGTAAAGTGCAGGGGATCCTGTTACAATGCTGATAGGAGCGATAGTGTCCAGAAACTTTTAGTGTTACCTTGAGGAATGTACCGTGCACATCATTTGCACGTAGGCAATCTGTTTGACAGGTGGAATTACCAGGACCATGGTATAGAGTGGTACTTTATAATCTTATAGAGTTTAAGAACTGGATTAGGAATTAAGAACTTCAGAATTCCAGGCTTAGCTCTGTGCTTTAAGTCCTAATTAACCCACTGGAATTATAGTCCTTAAATCAGCCTGTGTTGTAATGGTGTTGTGAGACTAGATGAAAGTCTATGTGAAAGTGATGTGAAATACTTTGCTATATTCTTTAAGACAGTCTTGTCATTTTAAAATTCAGAGTCCTGAGAGTGTCTAAGGCTGACCTTTATTTCTGCCCTGAGCATAATAATGGGCCCTGATGGTAGATCCCTAAGCTGGTCAATTTGGGGCCCAAGCTTCCTTTCCAGGGAGGCCTTGGTTTACCTCCAGGTCACCCTGTGGGTTGAGGTAGGGCACAGCTGGAGCCTGTTGGAAGCCTGCTTCTTTCTTCTTCCACCTGGGCATTTTGTGGTGGAAGGAATGTCTGACTTCTTGTTACTTCTGATTTGCCAGCACAGTTGTGCTTGTTTTATATTGTGTCACTTTTGTGACACATGGACTTCTTCCTGTTTGCTTTTGAGCTCTCAAGCTCACCCTTAACCTCTGGGAGATGGTTTCTGCATTTGTAAAATGGGTCTGATAATATTAATCTGCCTCCATAGGTTTTTACGGTTAAACGAGGTGATAACTTGTGAAGACTTTACCAGTAGAGCTCACTGAAAAACATTTTTTTTCTTTTTTGGGTGAAAAACGCTGTTATGAATGTTTTCACAAAACATATGGTTCTTCATTGAGTTTTGAATTGTGACGTTAACAGTTTTCTTTTATGAACTAAAGCCAGCTTATAACTAGTACCCTATTCTCCCTCTTTCTTCTTTTCTTTCTTTTTTTTTCCGGCTAAGGATTGAACACGATTGCCATAATGAGCTAAAATGAACTTGAAACGGCTGTTTTCTTTGGGTTTGAGTAATTATTGATTTTTATTTGGGGATTTTCCATGGAATTCAGAAAATTAAGAATCCTTACCACCCATACCTGAGGCAGTTTAAGGACCCTTTGAGAGGGTAGGAGGCAGGGGTCGGGGGTGATGGAGCAGCAGAGAGCGCTGAAGATTTGAGTGTCTGGTTCATTTGTCCAGGCTTATTAAATAGCCGCTTCAGACCCAAGGCAGGTGTTGGGAGAGATGTCAGAATTGACCAAATTGTCTCAGGATTGAGAAACTCTAGGCTATGCTGTTTCCCATGCTTTAGATCTTACAGATGTAAATGACTGAGGAGTCACCCCCCCCCCCCACCCCGCCCTCGATCTGGTTAATGTGGAGTGCTTTCAGACTCTGGAAATCAGCTAATGCAGTGCAGTCTGGTTGTTGTGTTGAGTGTGTTGGGCATGGATGAAATATTGAAAGATTTGGGAAGGTTTTATTATATTGAGAGTTCATTTCTTTTGTGAAAATGTTACAACACATTAACTGCTATAATTACCATAAATAATTAAAACAAAAACAGGATCACTAGAATAAATGAACAAAATGTGTTAGGTGGTAACATGGGCTTCTGTTTCTTTCATTGCTTTGTCCTGTTAACTTCCAGTTAACCGCTAGGCAGTTTTTGTCCATTTGGGCCACTTTGATAAGGCTTTTGTGATAAACTACTAGCTCAGGGCGGGAGGGGGTTAGGTGGATGCTTCGCATATCGAATGGAATTATGTGTTAAAGTTGAAATCCATGCTGTAGGGGCTTCCCTGGTGGCACAGTGGTTAGGAGTCTGCCTGCCAATGCAGGGGACACGGGTTCGAGCCCTGGTCCTGGAAGATCCCACATGCTGCAGAGCAGCTAAGCCCGTACGCCACAACTACTAAGTCAGCGCTCTAGCGCCTGCAAGCCATAACTACTGAGCCCACGTGCCACAACTACTGAAGCCCGTGTGTCTAGAGACCGTGCTCTGCAACAAGAGAAGCCACCGCAGTGAGAAGCCCGCGCACTGCAGCGAAGAGTAGCCCCCGCTCGCCACAACTAGAGAAAGCTGCGCACAGCAACAAAGACCCAGTGCAGCCAGAAATAATAATAAATAAATAAATTTATATGAAAAAAATCCATGCTGTAATAACAGTACCAGTGTCAGCTTAATTTAACATGAAGGGATGAATGAATATAGGTCAGAAAGACTGGGAATAATGTTCAATTTTGGAAGAACAAGTTTATAATATTATCTAAGTTATATTAAGAATTAGCAGTAAGTTGTCAAGTGGAGTGCATGACACTTTAAAAGTAAGTTAATGAGGAAATTGCTCTTTGATTTTCAAAAGCTGGGGATTCAACAGAATTTACACTGAGAGTGAACTTTAGCTACGAAAACATTAATGTATACAAATGCATCCAAGTTTACCTTCTGCAGAATATAGGCTCTTTCTTTTTTTTTTTTTTTTTTTTTTTGCGGTACTCGGGCCTCTCACTGTCGTGGCCTCTCCTGTTGCTGAGCACAGGCTCCGGAGGCGCAGGCTCAGCGACCATGGCTCACGGGCCCAGCCGCTCCGTGGCATGTGGGATCTTCCCGGACCGGGGCACGAACCCGTGTCCCCTGCATCGGCAGGCGGACTCTCAACCACTGCGCCACCAGGGAAGCCCTAGGCTATTTCTTTTGTGGAAGTGTATGTTAAAATAGAAGCATGAGATTGTAGCACGCAAAGTATAGCAGACCTGTATCTTCACTTCTGTGTTTCATTTGTCCTGGTTTAACTGGTATTTATTTCACAAATGAATAATCATTTGATCGAGCTACGAGTTTACGTTTATTTTTAGTTTCTCTGTTTTGACAGATATCACATATTTTAGGCAGTGTTTCTGATAAAAGTTGTAAAATAATCTTTTATAATTTTATTAAGATGAAATATTAATAATCAAGCCAAGCAATAAGTTAGCTATATGAAAACTGATGAAAACAATGAAGCTTTAAGTTCATCAAAACAGTTCATTGTTTTGAATGGAGCCCTAAATCTGGGGGGTGTGTGTGTGTGTGTATGTGTGTGTGTGTGTGTTTGTGTGTATTGTTTAAAATACCACAGTTAGAGATGGGAGTATGTAATCCACTGATTTATATCAGAGAAATTAAAATTGACTCTATAATATAGGAAGTAGCTGACTGCTCTCTTATTCATGGGATCCTTAGAGATGCCGTAGTACTCTTATGAAAAAGAGTTGTTGAAAATACCAGTATGAAAGTAAAGACTATAGTGGTTTGTTCTCTGTTATCAAATTCATAAGGAAAAATTTTGGTTATGTAACCTGCTGTTTTCATGTACTGTGATTATAACTGTGTTCATGTAAACTGGTGGCCAGTAGTGGATAAGATAGTGGGTTCAGGAGTCATTCTGCACCTCAGTTTCCTTGTAGGGTTGTTATGAGGATTAAACATGTTCATATATCATTGAGTTCTTAGAACAGTGCTCGGCATAGGGTAAACACTCAGTATGTGTTAACCTAATG
Organism: Grampus griseus; assembly: GCF_964374135.1. Lineage (NCBI taxonomy): Eukaryota > Metazoa > Chordata > Mammalia > Artiodactyla > Delphinidae > Grampus > Grampus griseus. The sequence goes on from NC_139007.1 coordinate 78,420,772, forward strand.
TTAACCCAAATGAACTTTCTGTAGATACCATATGGAAAGATGTGTGTATGCTTAAACAAATCCATTCAAATTCAGTTGCCCCTTGAACAATACGGCTTTGAAATCCCAGGTCCCTGTACATTCAGACTTTTTCCACTAAATGTGTACTATGGTGCTGCGCGCTTCACGGCTGGTTGAACCCTTGATGCAGAGCTGCGGATCCAGAGGGCTGACTGTAAGTTACACATGGAGTTTTGATACGCCAACCCTCGTGTTGCTCAAAGGTCACCTGTATCTGAACGCATAGAACCATATATACATGTGTCTATGATGATCTTATAACCTACGCTTTTCAGGACACATTGAATGATGTTAATATAAACACTTAACATCCCCCAGTATATGCCATATGCTGTTTCTATCATTTTATCAATACATAACTCATTAAACTTCACAGCAATTCTATGAGGTATATACTATCTCATTTTACAGATGACGAAACTAAGGCACGGAGAGATTAATAAGTAACTTTCCCCGTACTTGTAGTGAAGAAGCTGGAATTCATTCCGGTCAGCACTACTCTAGACTCTTAACCACTAAGCCATGCTGCCCCCTCAGCATCACACACTGGGTTTTGTGTGTAGATTGGATTCTTATATTTGGCTCACTCTCTTATAGCCATAGGTGTGTGTGTGTATGTGTGTGTGTGTACACACACACATCATAGCCCATATGTACATATATATGCACACACACATATCTATATCATAGCTCATTTGTTGCGTTGTGTATATATATATATGTGTGTGTGTGTGTGTGTGTTTCTATGTGTGTGTGTGTATTCTCACACATGAAAATAAATGTCAGCTCTTCTAAATGCTTAGGTCTAGTAAACCCCACTGCTTAAAAATACACTGCTTTGCTTAAATGTAAAATGTATCAACCGTTTTGTGGAAACTATGGCATAAAATGTAAAGGGAAGACGCTTGGGGGAAAAGCTAGAAAAATGATGGATGCAGTATCTAAACTGAGCAGTTGAGAGACCGAAGTACTGGTGATGTAAGGTTAGGATGGCGTCTCTGACTTCACTAATTCATTCCAAGGTTGTAATGACCCAGAAAGGCCTATGGTTGAATTTACGGGTATCCTGTGGTGACAGCTGTGATGGAGGGAAACTTATATTTCCCACTATGGAAAAGTATTACAACAACTAGAACATCAACTTAGTAAGGTTTGTACAGCTTGTTAAGTGCTTTTAAACCAGTAATCTCACTTGAACCTCATAATAGCCTTGTTAAGTAGTACCTGGAGTATTACTATTCTCCAGATGAGGAAATGGAGGTTTAGGTTAAGTAACATTCCCAAGGTTATACAGTTTTGAAGTGTCAAAAGGTGAACTCAGGGGGCTTCCCTGGTGGCGCAGTGGTTGGGAGTCCGCCTGCTGATGCAGGGGTCGCGGGTTCGTGCCTTGGTCCGGGGGGATCCCACATGCCGTGGAGTGGCTGGGCCTGTGAGCCATGGCCGCTGGGCCTGCGCGTCCGGGGCCTGTGCTCAGCAACAGGAGAGGCCACAACAGTGAGAGGCCTGCGTACCGAAAAAAAAAAAAAAAAAAAAGTGAACCTAGGTTTTCTGAAGACAAAAGTATGTTGTTTTCCTGCCACCCACATTTTGGAGAATGCAGAACCCTGTCCTCCCCATGTAGAGGCAGTTTGTAGGCCCTCTGAAGCTTAAGTACCAGGCATAAGCCACTTGAAATTAAAGGACAGGTGGCCCAGTGGATAGAAGGAGAGGCCCTGGTGTGGCCATGGCCTGGGTCCAGATTTCTGGTGTAGGGCTCCGCCAGGCTCTCCTGCTCGCGAGCGCTGTTACTTATTTGCGTCCCTGGGCTTAGTGTTAGGGAGGGCTTTTTTCTGAAATTTCTGTTTAACTGGAAATTGAAGGTGGAGCTGGAGATGAGCGAGGGGCTAGAGAGCCATGACCAAGGTGCTGGTCGCCTGTTCTGGGACTGCTTTCATTTTCATTTTTCTTTTTTAATTTGGCTTGAAGGGGAAAAGAGGCAAATAGCTTTCTAATCCTTAATCATTACTGTAGTCAGTTTTTCATTTGAAATATAAATGAATCAACAATGTCTAATTTATTCCTTCTCTGTTATCCTTTAAACTTTTGGCCGTAAACCTGATGTGATGATGTGCTGGAGATCAGTACTGCTATTGATGCCATTGGCATTGCCACCCATTGCCTGATTTATTTTGGCCGTAATGGGATTCAGAGCAGGGAAGCGCTCTCCTTCCCTTAAGAGTTAGTATTCTTTGGTGACTTAAATAATATTTAGATTTTAGTTTTTCGGTTGTTTTTTCTTAAACATTCCAGTGTTTAACTGGCATGTTGTAGTACAAATGTGAAAAGGAAACTGTTGAAAATGTATTTTATAATTTATACACCAGCGTTTTATATGGAGCCATGCGTATGGCAGCTTTTCTGTTTGTGTTAACTGGGACTAAAGCTTTTCTAGATTAAAAACTGTAGGTTGCAAAACATGTGGTTTTTTCCATGTGCAGTTATTTCTTTATCGCTGAGTCGTCCTTCCAAGCCTGGTCTAAATGTACTTGAAAATTACCATCTGCTCCCTGCAGTTTGGAGAGGGCACAGAAAGACTAAGGTGGAAAGCTGTCACTTCTAATATTTTCATTCAAACTTTCGCACCCTTCTTGTCTAGTTGTGTAATTGCATGCAGCAGGAGTTGTTGTTTCAACCGCTTGGTGCTATTCTACCTTTTAAAGGGTGGGGTGGGGGGCACAGGGAAAGACTGTGCTTTTAACACAGTACTGATGCAGATTTGAGAATCTGATAAGCCGTAAAAGGACTGAGAATTTAACCTCTCTGCTCATCGAGTTAGTGGCTAAGTGCATTGCATAAGTGAGATGAATGTGAATAAAAACACTTATGGATACATTTTCTTATGCAGAATTTGCTTTCTTACCAATTTTTAATGCTATATTCTCAAATTTCATTTTCTAAAGTTGGTATAGCATAGATTTAATGACTTAGTAGTTCTTTATAATCTTATTTAATGCTCAGATTTTATTGTAGATAATATTGGAAGGATTTTAGATTGCTTGCATAATTTATTTTTTAATGTCCCTTTTCTTAATCTTCAAAATTGATCGATTTTGGTTTTGATTGGGATGAACAGCCACAGTAGGATTTGGAAGTGAAACATGACGGAAGCCTGTTAGTGTAAACTGCCAATAATTTCTAATAGTCGGGAACCAGAAGACCATTAAAAAAATGGGATTTATGCCAATAAAAAGGTAGTAAGATAAAATGATAGTACTACTGTAGTCCAGAGCTGTAAATTTTGCTCTTCCTGCAAGTTAATTATCTAACATCTATACCAAGATGAAGACAATAGTTTTACCCTTTCATTTTCTTGGGAATTATTGTAAGGGAAAAAAAGAATTTCAGTCTTCAGTTGGCAAAATGATAGTTTTAACTTCCATTTAATGGAGTCTTCAGTCACTTCCACAAATCATATTTAATTAAGATGTCAATAACTGATTTTTGAGGAACAGCATTCTGTATTTCTCATAATTAGAATAGAGAACTTAAAACAGAAATCCTCTTTTTTTCCCCTGCTATTTTGTTTCTAGACTGTGACAGTCTGAGTCTCTTTAGAAAAAAGCCTTGGGTCTATTTAAGGCACCCCCTTCGTGCCAAGGTAATTTGCCTTTTGTGCAACCAACATTTTATAATTTCTCTAATGTAACAAAAACTTGGTTTTGAAAAAGATATACATTCTAGGCCCTTAGAGAACACTTGAAGAGCCATAGAGCAGGTATGTCAACAACCTCATATAGTGTGGTAATTAGTATCATAGAGGTTTATAAAAAGAGCTATGGGAATCAGAGGTGAGGGAGATATTGATTCTGTGAAGGCTGGAGTGGGAAGGCTTTACAAGAAAGGAAGGTAACATTTGAAGCAGGTTTAATGAGAATAACAGGAGTGTGTGTGTGTATGTGTTTCATATTCTTGACAGTGGAAATGTTTTATAATCCTAAACTTGATTGGTATGTTGATGAAGAGTAATCTGATTCTCACAGGGCTAAAGATGTTGGAGAATGTGACAGAAGTTTGGATTGGGAAAGTAGATTAGAGAAAGGCTGTGAATATGAGTGGTATTATACACCATTCCAAGGAATTTGAACTTTACCATGTCTAAGTAGGAGAGCTTTCTCTTTTTGTAGGAAGTTTTACCTGGGAAGTAACTATAAATCTGTGTCTAGATAGGTGATCGCTGGTGGTGTGGAGGGTAGACTGAACAGGGAGCCTGGAAGAAGGGTGAATGATAAGGAAGTTACCCTACTTAGGGCTTGAGGGGTCGGGGCTGCCTAAGATGTATTTAATAGGTCGAACACATGGATCTTAGTAACTGAGTATCAGGTAAGGCAAGGGAAAGGTTCCCCAGTGTGTAGCTTGGGCACCCATGTAGGTGTCAATTTAGAGATAAAGGAATCCAGGAGGAGGAGCAGATCTGAGGGAAGATATCAACTTTGGTTTTATGAAAGGAGTGTGCAGGAAACAAGTGTTCAGTGGGCATTTGGAAATATGGTTCAGGGGGTTGTGGATGTTGAAGAAATTTGAGGTTCCATTCTAAAGTTAATGTGTGGCTCAGTGCTTCTGAGCCCTGGCATTCCTTTAGAATCAAGTGGGGAATTTTAACAAGTGTCCATGGTGAATACTTCCCCAGAGAGTTTATTTTACTTGATCTGGAGTGGGTCCTAGACCCTGTGTAACCTGGGTTGAGAATTGCAATGGTAGGTCCATTGTAGAAACCATAAGAAAGGAGGTGCATTGCCAAAGGAATAGAAGAAGGAAGGGGACTGAGGACAAACCAAGGGGAAAACAAGCACTTCAGAGGTGAGTGGCAAAAGAGGAGACCGAAGGTACAGTACAGAAGACAGAGTGGTGAGAGGAGTATCAGTGTTATGAAAGAGCTGGGTATCTGTTACAGAGTAGTACAGAGTGGCCAGCAATACCACATGCTGCAGAAGGGTCAAGAAGAAACAAGGATTATGAAGTGGCTAGGGATTTTTTCCTGTGATTTAGTAAAAGCTAAATTGCGGTGGTTTGAGGAGTGAATGAAGAAAGGGGCAGTGAATGTAGACTGTTCTTTGAGTTGGCATCTTTTGTTTTGTAAGATTGATGAGTGCTTCTGCATTATTGCAGGCCCACTCTGTGTCTACCTGGGTGCTGGACCCTGGCAGGGTGAAGTTGTGACTAAATTACTTCCCAACCTTGATGAGCTTGTAGTCTTGTAAGGTGATGGTTTTAATCAGATCATCAGCCAAGTTTTATAAGATGAATAAGAGTCATTAAAAAAAAAAGAAAGGCGAGACTTGTGTCTCAGGCAGAAAGAATAGCATACGGGTGGGTGGGAAGTGGTGTGTGGTGCCAGCCGGTCTTGCTTGCTATAGGGACCTTTGCTTAGTTGCTTGTGGGTAGCTTGCTTGGGATGATACTGGAGGGGTGCTGGTCATGGAGAACTCGTAATGCCAAGTTGGGAAGCTTGACTTGATCCTGTAAAACAATATGGAGACTTTCTAGTTCCAAGGAGGAGGAGGGGGTGGCCCTTTGAAGTTAGCATTTTAGGTAGGCCATTTTCTGCCTGCTGCTTGGTAGGGAAGAAGGATTTAAAGGAAAAAAACCTGGAGACAGGGAATGATCTGCTCTGAGTTTTGCCACACAAAGACCAAAATAAAGTAGGGTCCCAGTGGATTAGTATAGTGGTGGTAAGGATAAAAAGGAAAGGCGTGGGACTGAGTGTTTTTGTCTCCCCATAATTCATATGTTGAAACCACTGTGATGTTATTAGGAGGTGGGACCTTTGGGAGGTGATTAGGTCATGAGGGCAGAGCCCTCACGAATGGGGTTAGTGCCCTTATAAAAAAAGACCCCAGAAGGGCAGAGTCAAGATGGCCATGTGGGAAGACACCGAGTTAGCGTCTCCCCACAACTAGGGTACCTGCCAGCCACTGGTAGGGCACACTGACGCCCAAGGAGGCGGGAGGAACCCCCAAGTGAACCGCCACCCCACGCAGCTTGTGGGATCTTGGTTCACGAGCTGGGGGTTGGGCCGAAGCTCCTGTGGTGGGAGCTCCAAGTCTGAACACTGGACTAAGAGAGAACCTCAGACGCCAGGGAATATTCATCGGAGTGAGGTCTCACAGAGGTCCTCATCTCTACCCAACAGCCTACAAACTCCAGCGTTGGAAGCCTGAGGCCAAACAACCAGTAAGACAGAAACACAATCCCACTCATAAAAAGAAAAAAAAAAATTTGAGACAGCAAAAAATTATGTCACAGATGGAGGAGAAAGGTAAAAGCCTATAAGACCAAATAAATGAAGAGGAAATAGGCAATCTACCTGAAAAAGAATTCGGAGTAATGATAGTAAAGATGATCCAGAATCTTGGGAATAGAATGGAGGCACAGAGTGAGAAAATACAAGAAATGTTTAACAAAGATCTAGAAGAACTAAAGAACAAACAAACAGAGATGAACAACACAATAACTGAAATGAAAAATACACTAGAAGGAATCAATAGCAGAATAACTGAGACAGAAGAACGAATAAGTGAGCCAGAAGACAAAATGGTGGAAATAACTGCTGAGGAGGAGATAAAGAAAAAAGAATGAAAACAATTGAAGACAATCTCAGAGACCTCTGGGACGACACTAAACGCACCAACATTCGAATTATAGGGGTCCCAGAAGGAAAAGAGAAAAAGAAAGGGTCTGAGAAAATATTTGATGAGATTATAGTCAAAAACTTGCCTAATATGGGAAAGGAAATAGTCACCCAAGTCAAGGAAGCACAGAGAGTCACATACAGGATAAACCCTAGGAAAAACACACCAAGACACATATTAATCAAATTAACAAAAAAGAAATTCAAAGAAAAAATATTAAAAGCAGCAAGGGAAAAACAAAAAATAACATACAAGGGAATCCCCATAAGGTTATCAGCTGATTTTTCAACAGAAACTCTGCAGGCCAGAAGGGAGTGGCAGGATATACTTGAAGTGATGAAAGAGAAAAACCTACAACCAAGATTACTCTTCCCAGCAAGGATCTCCTTCATATTTGATGGAGAAATCAAAAGCTTTTCAGACAGGCAAAAGTTAAGAGAGTTCAGTACCATCAAACCAGCTTTACAACAAATGCTAAAGAAACTTCTCTAGGCGGGAAGCACAACAAAAGAAAAAGACCCACAAAAACAAACCCCCAAACCATTAAGAAAATGGTAATAGGAACATACATATTGATAATAACCTTGAATGTAAATGGATTAAATGCCCCAACCAAAAGACACAGACTGGCTGAATGGATAAAAAAACAAGACCCATATATATGCTGTCTACAAGAGACCCACGTCAGACCTAGGGACACATACAGACTGAAAGTGAAGGGGTGGAAAAAGATATTCCTTGCAAATGGAAGTCAAAAGAAAGCTGGAGTAGCAATACTTGTATCAGATAAAATAGACTTTGAAATAAAGACTGTTGCAAGAGATAAGGAGGGACACTACATAACGATCAAAGGATCAATCCAAGAAGAAGATATAACAATTATAAATGTTTATGCACCCAACATAGGATCACCTCAATACATAAGGCAAATACTAACAACCATGAAAGGAGAAATCAACAGTAACACAATAATAGTAGGGGACTTTAACACCCCACTTACACCAATGGACAGATCATCCAAACAGAAAATAAATAAGGAAACACAAGCTTTAAATGACACAATAGACCCAATAGATAGATTTAATTCATATTTGTAGAACATTCCACCCAAAAGTGGTAGAATATACTTCTCAAGTACACATGGAACACATGATCCTCCAGGACAGATCACATCTTGGGTCACAAATCAAGCCTCAGTAAATTTAAGAAAGTTGAAATCATATCAAGCATCTCTTCTGACCACAGCGCTATGAGATTGGAAATCAATTACAGGAAAAGAATGTAAAAAACACAAGTATATGGAGGCTAAACAGTGTGCTACTAAATAACCAAGAGATCACTGAAGAAATCAAAGTAGAAATAAAAAAATACATAGAAACAACTGAAGTGAAAACACGAAGACCGAAAACCTATGGGATGCAGCAAAAGCAGTTCTGAGAGGGAAGTTTATAGCAATTCAGTCTCACCTCAAGAAACAAGAAAAATCTCAAATAAACAATCTAACACTACACTTAAAACAACTAGAGAAAGAAGAACAAAGAAAACCCAAAGTCAGTAGAAGGAAAGAAATCATAAAGATCAGAGCAGAAATAAATGAAATAGAAACGAAGAAAACAATAGCAAAGGTCAATAAAACTAAAAGCTGGTTCTTTGAGAAGATAAACAAAATAGATAAACCCTTAACCAGACTCATCAAGAAAAAAAGGGAGAGGTCACAAATCAATAAAATTAGAAATGAAAAAGGAGAAATCACAACTGACATTGCAGAAATACAAAGGATTATAAGAGAGTATTACAAACAACTATATGCCAATAAAATGGACAACCACGAAGAAATGGACAAATTCTTGGAAAAGTACAATTTCCCAAGACTGAACCAGGAAGAATTAGAAAATATAAACAGACCTATCACAAGTAATGAAATTGAAGCCGTAATTAAAAATCTTCCAACAAACAAAAGTCCAGGACCAGATGGCTTCACAGGTGAATTCTATCAAACATTTAGAGAAGAGCTAACACTGATCCTTCTCAAATTCATTCAACCAAGCCACTATCACCCTGATACCAAAACCAGAAAAAGATACCACAAAAAAAGAAAATTATGGACCTATATCACTGATGAACATAGATGCAAAAATCCTGAACAAAATACTAGCAAACAGAATCCAAAAGCACATTAAAAGAATCATACACCATGATCAAGTGGTATTTATCCCAGGGATGTAAGGATTCTTCAATATATGCAAATCAATCATTGTGATACACCACATTAACAAATTAAGGAATAAGAACCATATGATCATCTCAATAGATGCAGAAAAAGCTTTTGACAAAATTCAACACCAATTTATCATAAAAACACTCCAGATAAGGCTCATAGAGGGAACCTACCTCAACATAATAAATGCCATATATGACAAACCCACAGCAAGCATCATGCTCAGTGGTGAAAAACTGAAAGCATTTCCACTAAGATCAGGAACAAGACAAGGAGGTCCACTTTCACCACTACTATTCATCATAGTTTTGGAAGTCCTAGCCATGGCAATCAGAGAAGAAAAAGAAATAAAAGTAGTACAAGTTGGAAAAGAAGTAAAACTGTCACTGTTTGCAGATGACATGGTACTATACATAGAAAATCCTAATGTGTCACCAGAAAACTACTAGAGCTAATTAAGAAATTTGGTAAGGTTGCAGGATACAAAATTAATGCACAGAAATATCTTGCATTCCTATACACTAATGATGAAAAATCTGAAAGAGAAATTAAGGAAACAGTCCCATTTACCATTGCAAAAAAAGAATAAAAACACCTAGGAATAAACCTGCCTAAGGAGGCGAAAGACTTGTACTCAGAAAACTATAAAACACTGATGAAAGAAATCAAAGATGACATAAACAGATGGAGAAATATATACCATGTTCTTGGATTGGAAGAATCAATATTGTGAAAATAACTATACTACCCAAAGCAATCTACAGATTCAATGCAATCCCTGTCAAACTACCAACGGCATTCTTCACAGCATTAGAACAAAACTTTTACAATTCGTATGAAAACGCAAAAGACCCCGAATAGCCAAAGCAATCCTGAGAAAGAAAAATGGAGCCGGAGGAATCAGGCTACCTGACTTCAAACTATACCACAAAGCTACAGTAGTCGGGACAGTATAGTACTGGCGCAAAAACAGAAATATAGACCAGTGGAACAGGATAGAAAGCCCAGAGATAAACTCACACACATATGGTCACCTAATTTACCACAAAGGAGGCAAGAGCATACAGTGGAGAAAAGACAGCATCTTCAGTAAGTGGTGCTGGGAAAACTGGACAGCTGCATTTAAAAGAATGAAATTAGAACACTCTCTAACACCATATGCAAAAATAAACTCCAAATGGATTAAAGACCTAAATGTAAGACCAGACACTATAAAACTCTTAGAGCAAAACATAGGAGAAACACTCTTTGACATAAACTACAGCAAGATCTTTTTGACCCGCCTCCTAGGGTAACGGAAATAAAAGCCAAAATAAACAGATGGGACCAGCAAAGGAAACCATAAACCAGACAAAAAGACAACCCTCAGAATGGGAGAAAACATTTGCAAATTAAACAAGGCAAAGGATTAATCTCCAAAATATACAAATAGCTTATGCAGCTCAATATCAAAAAAAACAAACAATCCAGTTAAAAAATGGGCAGAAGACCGAAATAGACATTTCACCAGGGAAGACATACAGATGGCCAAGAGGCACATGAAAAGATGCTCAACATCACTAATCATTAGAGAAATGCAAATCAAAACTACAGTGAGGTACCACCTCACACCAGTCAGAATGGCCACTATCAAAAAATCTAGAAACAATAAATGCTGGCAAGGGTGTGGTGAAAAGGGAACCCTCCAGCACTGTTGGTGGGAATGTAAATTGATACAGCCACTATGGAGAACAGTATGGAGGTTCCTTAAAAAACTAAAAATAGAACTACCATATGACTCAGCAATACCACTACTGGGCATATACCCTGAGAAAACCACAATTCAAAAAGAGTCATGTACCACAATGTTCATTGCAGCACTATTTGCAATACCCAGGGCATGGAACCAAATTAAATGTCCATCGACATATGAATGGATAAAGAAGATATGGCGCATATATACAATGGAATATTACTCAGCCATAAAAAGCAATGAAATTGAGTTATTTGTAGTGAGGTGGATGGACCTAGAGTCTGTCATACAGAGTGAAGTAAGTCAGAAAGAAAAACAAATACCGTATGGCAACACATACACATGGAATCAAAAAAAAAAAAAAACGTTCTGAAAAACCTAGGGGCAGGACAGGAATAAAGATGCAGACATAGAGAATGGAGTTGACACGGGGATGGGGAAGGGTAAGCTGGGACGAAGTGAGAGAGTGGCATGGACATATATACACTACCAAATGTAAAATAGCTAGTGGGAAGCAGCCACATAGCACAGGGAGATCAGCTCGGTGCTTTGCGATGACCTAGAGGGGTGGGATAGGGAGGGTGGGAGGGAGGCTCAAGAGGGAGGGGATATGGGGACACGTGTATGCATATGGCTGATTCAGTTTGTTGTACAACAGAAACGAACACAGTATTGTGAAGCAATTATACTCCAATAAAGATCTGGTAAAAAAAAAAAAAAAAAAAGACCCCAGAGAGCTCCTTTTTCCTTTTTACCACGCGAGAACACAGCGAAAATATGGTTGTCTATGAACCAGGAAGTGGGCTCTCACCAGATATCAAATCTACCGGTGCTTTGGCTTGACTGTGAGAAATAACTTACTGTTGTTTGTAAGCCACCTGGTTTATGGTATTTCTGTTACAGCTTGAAGAGGTTAAGACAAAATCTATATGGAAGGGAAACTAGGTAGGGCATGGAGACTGATTACATTGAGGTACAAAGGTGCAGGATGGGAGAGGAGGAGCGTTAGATGATCCAGATTCCCTGGTTTGAGTGGAAGAGAAGATTTGGGGGCCATTAACCCAGAGCCTGAATACAGAAGGAGAGTCAAGTTTTGAGAAGGTGGATGATGAGTCTGATTTTAGACATATTGAGTTTGGGGTGATTGTATTCATTGTATATAGTGAGGATAGTAAAGAGATTATATTGGATTTCTTTTTTCCTTTAAGAATCTTAAATGTATTCATTCCACTTTCATAAACTTTTCCTCTGAAATATATTTTACAGATGGGAAAGTTGAAGCAATTAAAATATTAAGTGACTTAACCAAAAGTATAAAATAGGAAGTGGAGCCTAGGTTTATGAATACCCCAGTTCTGTGATATAATTACATATAGTAATTACCAAAAATGTGTTTTAAATTGTTAATGGATAAGTGAATCATTTTGACCTCGTGATTCTGCGCACAGCCCCGGAGCGTTTTGGTTGGTCACTGAACCTCTCTGAGCCCTGGGCTCCTCATCTGCAGAACTGGATGCATATGGGGCGTGAAGACGGGAGAAGAGATTCTGTGACCTCTTAGATCCTTTCAAGCTCAAACGTTCTGTGTTTCTAGACTTTCATTGCCATCATCTTGAATTTTTCTTTGAAGTAACTAAAAAAATAGTGTTCCACCCCAACAGATGATTTATGTTCTATCCTCTTTTTCTTCAAGTAGAGAGTGGAAAAATTATGTCTGTAGAACACAGTAGTCTAGAAATGTCTTGTGAGAACTAGTTCCATATTTTCTTAAAATTAGTCTTTTCCCTCATAGCAAAGCCTCATGTACTTTAAAGTAATTGAAAGGGCTGCAGGGTATACTGGGAATTGTAGTTTTCCACTTCTTTGTGTTCTGAAGATTAATAATCTTGCAGCCCTCTGAGGGAGATAAGGAGAGGACGCTCTCTGATAAATTGTTATCTTGTCTTTCAGAAGTGTGCTCTGAGCAGTGAGTATACCCTCAACGCCTCCCCTGGGCTTTTAGCTTAATTCTAAGTAACGGTGATATAGAAAGGATGGCTTTTAAATTTGTTTGGCGTATGATACTGTACATCTTTTCCACTGGTGTCTTTAATCTTTTAGCCTAGTTTTTGAAAAATTTTTATTTGTATCAGGGTTGCAGATGTCAATGGTTTACAAAGTCAGTGGTTCTACAATATTTACCATCAAAAGCAGTAGTAGCTGCCCTCCTTCCCGCATTCCCCTTCCCCAGAGGCAGCTACTTTGAGCTCTGCTAGCTGATTCTTCCAGGATGCCTCCATAGTTTTGAATAATGTACTTGAATTACTACTTTCAGTTTTAAGCTTTATCTGTTGATTTCTCCTGCAAGATGACCATTTAATTCCCTTTTTTTTACCATGTCCTCACCACAAGCATGAATCCTTCATATCAGCTCATCTTGCCAGTATGGATGTGTTACGATTTTGATTTGATCACTGTTCTGTTTACGTTATTGAGACTGGGGAAACTGTTCAGAAGTGAGCTGTGTAGTAAACTACTATTTTCCTTTTCTACACAGTTCTTTGTTTTTCTTAGAGTTAATAATCGATTTTTCTTTAATTTTCTACATGTACTTATCACTCCATTTAAAAGTTTTTATCAGTTACAATTGTCCATTTTTGTTGTAAGATGTTCAGCTCCAACAGGTATATTATCAGTTTTATCTTCTAGAGATATCTCTGCTAGAACCTCTACCTTATACCAATCTCTCAGGGTACCCCCTGTGTCTAATGCACACTTGTTATCCAGGGTCTCCCTTTACTGTCATCGTGCAGTTTCCCTCCAACTCTTTGGATCTTCGGCTTCCTAGATTCTGCATCTTTCTCGTTTTGGTGAAGCCCATCCTCCAGCAGCTTTCTCGAGATGTTTCAGGGAAGTAAAATTTAAGATCTTGCATTCTGAAAACGTCTTCATTTTACCCTCATACATGACTTAAAGATTGACTGAGAATAGAATTCTGGAAATCATTTTCCTTCAGAATTTTGAAACAGTTGCTCGCCTGTCATTTAGCTCCCAGTGCTGTGGTTCTGAAGTCTGAAGCCATTCTTCTTGCTTCCTGATTCTCTGTAGATACTCTCTCCACTCCCTAATGTCTGTGGGGCCTTCTTTTCCCGCAGTGTCCTTAAGTTTCATCTGGGTCCCTTTTTATCCACTGCCCTGTGCGTTCCTTTCAGTCATGGAAAATTGAATTACTTCTTTGATCTCCCTTCCCCTCCTTTTTACTCTTCTCCCTTTCTAGAACTTTTTTCATCTGATACTGGACTTATTGGACTTCTTACTTTCTTATCTTTCCTACTATTTTCTGTATCATTTTCTTTTTGTTACCTTTTCTGGAAGAGTTCTTCATTCCTTTATATTTTTAATTTCCAAGGCTCTCTCTAGTCCTCTCAGAATCCCTCTCTTCCTCCCTCCCTTTTTCCTCCTGTTTCCTGTTTCTTCCTTTTCATTTCCTAATTCTTTTTTGTTTTGTTTTAATAGAATCCTGTTCTTGTTTCATGGTGTTTTCTTTTATCTCTTTGAGATACTAATGATTGTACTCTGTATTGCAGCATTTCATTGTCTTCTAGTTCATCTTTTTTTTTTTTGCTTGTTTTGGTCTCTAGTTCATGTTGAAGGTTTTCCTCAGCTATCAGTGATCCTTGGTTGTCTGAATGCCTTGGCAGGACTTGCTGACCATCAGTTCTACTGTGGGGTACCTGGGTAGGCTGTTGAGGGGAATTTGGGACACCCCTTCTCCTACCCCAGTACATAGTTAGATCTTCCCTATTGGTCTGGCCTCAGATTTACCAAGGGAAGGGTACTGTTTGGCAGGGTTGTATGAGGGTATCTCAACGTTCAGTAGATGTTGCTGTAGTGCTGCTCCAGCAATGGTTCTGGAACTACTCTTTGTCCTCTTCTGGGAGTACTCTGGGCTTCTGTTAGGTTGAGGGAAGTGCTGTGCTTATTGGGAGAGGTGCTGCTTCTTAGTCAACTTTTAACTATTCCTCCTTGTTTTAGGCACCGGCTCACTCCCCCTCTTGCCCTGCCCCCGTCCCCGCCCCCAGCACACCACCCCTTTGCTCTCAGAGGTATCTGGTACCACCAGTTTCTGAGCCTTGTGAAGATTCTGCCTCGTCAACTGTGTTGGCTAAGTTAGTTCCTACTTGTCCATCTGTTTTTGCATTCACAATTTTGTTGCTGTTCCTATTCTTGTGAGTTTGTGTTATAAAAACAAACGAACAAAAAAACAAATGAAAAGCAAACTGTACTGTTGATTTTGTTTTTAGGAGAGGATGACACTAGATGTTAGCATTGAATCCGCCATGTTTACCCAGAATCTCTCTGTAGGTTATAAATATGTACATTTAATTTGTAGGTCTGACCCAAGTGTGCTGCTTTATAAATATCTCTGTAATTTATGTGAATATGTACATACTGTGGGTTACAGTCTGTCCAGTACATAAACAGAATTGTCATAGACATTAAAATGTAATTAACAGCTACAAAAACTGTCTACACTCTGTGATCTCTTCTGAGTGGTTTATACTATTTGCAAGTTAAATGCAGTTGATTTTGCAAGCATCATGGAAGTCACTTCATTTAAATGTGGTTTCGTGCATTTTATTTTCTGTACAGACATCTGAAAATGACTTGTGACCATGGTCTTCCCCTGTACATGAATAGCCCATTCAGTGTGGCCTGGCACAGTGCTCACTTGCTATAATGATATTTGTTTCTGATGTACCTGGGTGCTACCATTGTATCATTACGACATTAGGATAAATATTTAGGATCTAAACATAATATGATGGAGAATTGACTTTAGAAAGCAGAAATGCTGCAAAGCTTTAAGACAAAACAAAGCAAAATAATACATATTCACACACCAAACCATTCAGTACTGTAAATGATGTCTCTTTAGAAATAGAATCTAGAGAAAACTTTTAATTTCACTTTTTAAATATGGTATTTTCTGTTCTATCAGTGTGAAATTGAAAGGTTTTTGAAGAGGAATTCAGCAAAATCATTATAAAAGAGATGACAGACTGGTGAAGACCAGTGATTATTGGAATATCAAATTTTACTCAGGGTGTCTAATTTTAACTGGTTGAGGGAGAGACATATGATGGTTTATAAAACTTTTCTGATTTAAACAATAAATTTAGCCTTTTCTCCTTGAATGCATTAAATTATCTGTTATCAATTGATATTTTTAATTTCATTTTAATTGATGTACTTTGTATATACTGTGTATGTATTTTTTTCAAGAAGAATTTGAAGATTTGGAAATCCATATTCAAATTTGTTTCAGAGTGGCCAAATTCTCAGATTTAATAATTTTAGCTTTTTTTCTGAATGATAATTCTTACAAAGACAAGAGACTAAAAAAAAATCTTTGCGTTTTTCTTATAGGTCATCTTCTTTCTTTGGTATAATTCATTCATCTTCCATTGCTTCAGCATTTGGCTATAAAAAGTGAATAATAGTATTTATTCGAAATTTGTACTACATTTTTGGACGAAAAATCTCTATTATTAGAAGATAAACATTGAGGAGCACAACTGTCCTATAAATATTAATGAAATTTTATACTCAAATTAATTTTTAAGCTGTTACTCTGCACGAATTTGATTTATCTGAAAATAGAAAATTAAAGAAGGAAAGTGATGTATATTAACTACTCCAAGGGGTTGGGGCATATAAAGACCTAATTTTATGCTATTTTCCTTGCATTAGTTTAGTAGGCTTGCAGGCACGCCAAGAGTCAGATAATATGTGAAGAGATGGATTTGTCTAGAGTGAACTATAAGTGAATTTCTTTGTATTAAATTTTATGTGCCCATTGAAATTCTTTTAAAAAAAAAAAGTGATGCATTCCTATGGGGGAAAATTGGTTCTGAGAACTAGTAGTAAACTCATACTTAAGAACTTTAGACATCTGTTAAAAATGCATATTTAAATATCTTTTCCAATATTCATTGTACAAGATAGAGCAGTTGATAATTATAGATATTACTGATTTCCCTGGTGAATGTTCCCTACACAGCAGGGACCAAGGGGAGTGGGACAGCGGCGGAGGGCAGCCAGTCTGGTTGTTGTCTGCTTTTTCGTTATCTTGCTGGTCCGGTTGGGTCAGGACTCTGCTTCTCCTGTCATTCCTACTTGCTTTCTTCATTCCAGACAGTTCTAGCTCTGAAACATCCTGGATTACAGTGTCTGAAGAAGTTGAAAAGCCAGTGGCTGAAATGCCTACTCGTGGCCTTGCCTTGTAAATGGAGATGACCATCCTGCATTCTGTTGGGTGATAATGGGAGAGGCTGGAGAGGGCTGTCGGTTTCACTGGGAATTTCAGTAAATCTCCCTTCTCTCTCCCGACTACATGCATTTATCATATGATAGCAAGTCCCCGTTCTGAGCCCCACTCCTGGCTTGCGTTAAGAGACAGGACTATGGCAGGGAGTTCCAGCTGGCATTCTGATGGTTGTTTATAGCTAGACACTGCCTGACCCTGAACGCAGTGCATCCAGCCTGGTGCCAGAGGCCAAGGACACCTGGAAACGTCCTAACTTCAGGGCTTAGGATAACATGGAGTAAATATATTTGCCATTAAACAAATTATCTAGGTTAAATTTCATTCATTGTCTTTTATATATTGGTAGTTTAAAAGGTTTCTTGTGCTTTAGTGGCTACGTATTGAAGAGCTAGCTTTGAACTAAATCCTGTCAAAGACTGTGTGGTAACTTATGATGGGAAAAGTGTGGATTCTGTGTTTTGCCGGGAAAAATAGAAGTACTTTTCAAGCAGTACTTAAAATGGTAGCGTATATCTTCATAAACTGGGAAAAGAGCTGCTAAGGATATTATATTTGAACATTTTACATATGTTTAAATATTTAAAAAAATTGTGTCACATTGGACTCTAGACCCAGAGTTAGAATATTTTACTAAACCTCACTTTCTTGTGACAATATTTAGTGATGATTCTCTATTCAAAAGTTCCCTAATAACATCTCACAAACAACCGTAATAAGTCTGAACCTGTTTTATATTTGTGATTTTCATTCTTGTTTTGTGATACCTAGGACCTTTGGGTTTCCTAGCATTATATCTGAAAGGGCTTTAGTGCTTATCTCATTAAGTTTTGTAACTCTAATTTAAGTGGGTTTTTTCACTTGTCATTAATCTGGAAAAAAGAAAGACACCCGTTGATGAAGAGGTATAAGCAGATTTGAAACGAAGCCCGCTTTCATAGTTTCTTCTGTATTGTGCAGTCTTTGTTTCTTATAAATACCCATATAAACTATAGTCTGTGGTGTAGAAAAGTGAAACTTCTGGAGAGCAGGGCTTAGTCATCTCCTGTGTTTATCAGCACCTAGCTGGTGTAGTGCCCGACATGTAGGAGATGATAAATGTTTGTTAAGTGAAGCTGTAACAGAATGTCGAGGGAACCCCACTGAATGGTCTTGCTTACTTATGTAATGGACAGTATAAAAAATGGTCCTCGATAGACTAGAAATCAAATTTCTTGCATAATCCTCTTGAACGCTGTATAGCGTGTAGTGGAGAAGGCCTGATAGAGATGGGGAACTAAGATTTTCTTAGAGCGGGTAAGTTGCTCAAGGTCACCTGATTACGGGACAGAGCCACCGTTAGAGTCCTGCTCTGACTGACTCCAACCACACTGTTGTCCGTAACTACTTTATCCTACTTTTGTGAATTTGTAAGTGCTGTGTGGAAGGACGTATTCTGGTTTGAGAGTATCTTTTTCTTCTTACATGCTCTCTCTGTAGGGAGAGCCAGCATGTCGGCAGTCTTCCCTCTGTGGCGTGAGGTTATGGGAGCCTCACCACGGGGGTGTAGTGTCCTGTGTATGACGATGCCAGTACCTTCCAGGGCCACTTGAGACTGACTGGACTCAGTAGGGGTTACAGGAGCAGTCACTTCTTTTTTCCACTCTTGAGGAATCACTGTGTGCTTTTTTTCTGATGGCTTCTTGGTGTTTGAATGGTTTATGTATTCTTGAAGGCTTAAGTTTTTCTTTCTGTTTTTATTTATGTTTTTAGATTTGAAAAAATAACAAATAAATGCTTAGATAATATGGTATCAAGACATATATGATCCCAGAGTGCTGTATTAGGGGGAGGGTGGAGTGGAGTCTGTGGAATAAAATAAACCTGGATTTAAGCAACAGGTGCGTGATCTAGAGCAAGCTGCTTAAATAGTCAATGCCCTCCTTATTAAAAGAGAGTTGTAATTACTAAATGAGATTTTGTGTGAAAAAGCCGGTAGTCTCGGACCCAGCACTAAGGGCCTAAGAAACGTTCCTTCCTCCATTTCATCCTTTCTTGGAGTCATAGCTGATCTGATTAACCCATCAGTTCTTAGTCTGTCTTGTTTCATGGCTTGATAAACACTCCTTGATCATTTTCATTCAGCAAGATAGAGCCTTCTCAGAGACTGGTAAGGGGAAATAGGTATTTAGGAAATAACAAGACCACTGAATGCTTCCTCCCTAACTGTGACGGTCTCACTGTTGATGTTCCATGAACCTGCTGCTGTGGTTGTCCTCACACATTCTCTTGTTTCTCGGCTCTTTGTTTTTCTACATGCTGTTTCTTTTCTTTTTTTTTTTTTTTTTGCGGTACGCGGGCCTCTCACTGTTGTGGCCTCTCCCGTTGCGGAGCACAGGCTCCAGATGCGCAGGCTCAGCGGCCATGGCTCACGGGCCCAGCCTCTCCGCGGCATGTGGGATCCTCCCGGACCGGGGCTTGAACCTGCGTCCCCTGCATCGGCAGGTGGACTCTCAACCACTGCGCCGCCAGGGAAGCCCTACATGCTGTGTCTTGACTGGAGCTCCCACCCATCTACCCAGTTATACTGTGTGATGGGTGGTTCCTCCTGCTCCAAGACTTCTCTGCTCAGTGAAGCCTTTACTTTCCCTTCTTTGCCACTCTTTCCATGACTGCAGCCTGAGCTCCAGCGTGGCCATGTTCATACTTGGCAGTTAGTGTTGCTTTTTTTTCCTCCTCCCTCTGTGGTACTTTATTTCCCACCCCCAACTTTATTGAGGAATAATTGACACATAGAATTGTATTTATCTAAAGTGTTCAGTATGATGGTTTGGTATACATATACGTTGTGGAATAATTACCAAGATCAAAATAATTAACACATTCATCACCCTCACATAGTTAACTTTTTTTTTTCCGTGAGGGCATTTAAGATCTATTCTCAGCAGATTTCAACTCTACAAAACCATCTTATTAACTGTAGTCACCATACTGAACAGTAGCTCCTCAGAATTCTTCCTTATAACTGAAAGTGTGTACACTTTGTATATTTCCTCATTTCTCCCTACCCTAACCCCTGGCAATCACCATTCTCTTCTGTTTCTGTGAAGTTGGCTTTTTTTGTTTTTTCTTTTTTTTAAGGTTCCACATAAGTGATATCATATAGTATTTGTCTTTGTCTTCCAGGTTCATCCATGTTATCACAAATGGCAGGATTTCCTTCTTTTTAATGGCTGAATAATATTACTCTGTGTGTGTGTGATTTTCTTTATCCATTCATTCATCAAAGGACATTTAGGCTGTTTCCGTATCTCGGCTATTGTGAATAAAGCTTCAGTGGACGTGGGGGTGCAGATCCTCTTCAAGATCCTGATTTCATTTTCTTCAGATGTGTACCCAGCAGAGGAATTGCTGGATTATATGGTAGTTCTCTTTTTAACTTTTTGAGGAAAACTCCATACCATTTTCCATAATGGCTGTACTAATTTACATTCCTGCCAGCAGTTACCAGGGTTCCCTTTTCTCAACATCCTTGCCAACATTTGATATCTTTTTTTTTCTTCAACTAATAGCCATCCTAACAATTGTGAGGTGATATTGTGGTTTTGATTTGCATTTCCCTGATGATTGGTGATGTTGAGCACACCTTTTCACCTACTTATTGGCCATTTGTATGTCTTCTTTGGGAAAATGCCTATTCAGGTCCTTTGCACCTTTTAAAAATTGGATTATTTGCTTTTTTGCTGTTGAGTTGAATGAGGCCTTTACATATTTTGGATATTAACGCCTTATCAAATATATGGTTTGCAAATGTTTTCTCTAATTTTGTAGGTTGCCTTTCCAATTTATTGTTTTGTTTTGCTTTTTTGCTCTGCAGAAGCCCTTTAGTTTGATGGAGTCTCACTTATTTATTTTTGACTTTGTTGCCTTTGCTTTTGGTGTCTTAGCCAAGAAATCATTGTCAAAACCAGTGTCAAGAAGTTTTTCCTTTGTTTTTCCTCAAGGAGTTTCATGGTATCAGGTTTTACATTTAAGTCTTTAATCCATTTTGAGTTAATTTTTGTGTTTGTTATAAGGTATGGGTCCACTTAAATCTTTTGCACATGGATATCCAGTTTGGCCAACACCATTTACTGAAGAAACTATCCTTTATCCATTGTGTGTTCTTGACATTCTTGTCAAAAATTAATTGACTGTATATGCATGGGTTTACTTCTGGGCTCTACATTCTATTCCGCTGGTCTATGTGCCTGTTTTTATGGCAATACCATGCTGTTTTGATTACTACAGCTTTGCAGCATAGTTTGAAATCAGGAAATATGATGCTTCCAGCTTCGTTTTTCTTTCTCAAGATTGCTTTGGCTGTTGGACGTGTTTTGTGGTTGCATACAAAGTTTAGGGTATTTTTTTCTGTTTCTGTGGAAAATGCCATTGAAATTTTGTTTCCGTCTAACTGCATCAGAAGCCAGGGTGCATGGCTTTTCTTGTTTTTGTTCCTGACACCTCACACAATGCCTTACAAATAGGAGGGCTTCAGGGAAAGTGTTTGAATAAATGGGACCAGGGCACAAATTTTGGTATTCGTGTAAAATTAACTTGTAGATTAATGATTAGAAAATTCTGGGTTAGGCCACTTGTATAAAATTTTCTATCACTATAATTGTATAATGGTTCAACTCACGATACTGATATATAAGTTCAAGGTAAGTAGTTTCTTTTCTCTTAGAAAACATCCTTCTTGTGAAGAAATTATACTTTGAGGGGAAGGTAACTAATACTAGTCTATTTTTACTGCTTTAAATGTAAATTTAGGCATGTATATTTTTGTGACCTTTGGTGTAAAATTTAGAGACTGATTTTTGAAAGGGGGAAACAGTATTTCCCAGGGTAGGTGAAAATATGAATATATGTCATTGAAGATCCAGAACCATTTATTTGAAATCTATAAACCATCTGCTTTGGTAGAGTCTGTGTCTTTACAGTTGGTTCGTGGATTAGAGCTATAATATACAATGCAAATTATTTAGCAGATGAAGTGGAATCTTGTACAGTGCTTTTATGGTAATACTTCAAGCACTTTGAGGATTTTTCTTTTTTTAAAAATAAATTTATTTATTTAATTTATTTTGGCTCTGTTGGGTCTTCGTTGCTGCACGGGCTTTCTCTAGTGCCGCGAGTGGGGGCTACTCTTCGTTGCAGTGCGCGGGCTTCTCATTGCGGTGGCTTCTCTTGTTGTGGAACACAGGCTCTAGGTGCGTGGGCTTCAGTAGTTGTGGCTTGTAGGCTCTAGAGCCCAGGCTCAGTAGTTGTGGCACACGGGCTTAGTTGCTCCCTGGCATGTGGGATCTTCCCGGCCCAGGGCTTGAACCCCAGTCCCCTGCATTGGCAGACGGATTCTTAACCACTGCGCCACCAGGGAAGCCCGAGGATTTTTCTTAATTTAGATGTGTTTGCCTGATTGTATCCTGAAGGATAAGCCTGGTTTTCCATCCTCTTGTCTCTGTACAGCCCCTTTGTTGATAGTCTTAGGCCTCAGTTAGCTTCAGCTATCCCCTTGAGGCCATGACTCCTAGCTCTCACCTACTCCCATCTCCAGGCTTGCCTTTTCAACTGCCTGCTAAGAAGTTGCCCAAGTCTCCTCAGAAACAGCTATTCCTCCCCCTGTTTATCTATTTCTCTAACAAAACCATGGTATTCTCAGTCCCATGGGGGCGATACCAAAGAGTCATATTTCATTTTGCCCTGGATTCCTATATTGGTTAACTTCTCAAGTTGAGTTCATTTTAATGTATTACAGTAGGGGCCCTGGCCCCAGGTATTCTAGATTTCTAGTCTGGCTTATTTATTTATTAGGTGTGTGATGTTCAAATCACTCACCTAGGTAGCCTTGGTCTCCTTATCTATAAAGTAAGGATGATGCCCTCTACCTCATCAGGTTGTTGAGAGAGTGAAGCGACATGGCCCAGGGCCTAGCATATAGGTCCAGTGACCAGCATATAGTAGACCTTCAGATTGGAATTCCGTCTCCCACTCCTGTCACTTGTTAGATAATTCTTTGAGAGTTATTCCACGCACAGGAACTCTCTGTGCTAGCCCATCCCTTCATCTTCCTCCATCCTTGTCTCTCATTCCCCTTCTTACACACACCCTGCCTTCTTAAATATGCCCCACATTTTATTTATTTATTATTTATTTATTTGGCTGCACTGGGTCTTAGTTGTGGCCCGTGGGATGTTTAGTTGCAGCATGCAGGATCTAGTTTCCTGACCAGGGATTGTACCTTGGCCCCCTGCATTGGGAGCCTTAACCACTGGACCAACAGGGAAGTCCCTGCCCCATACCTTTTATTGTGCCATTAGTAGTATTTTTTAATTTCTTTATTTTTTTTTTACACAGCAGGTTCTTATTAGTGTATACATGTCAATCCCAATCTCCCAGTTTATCCCACGCCCCACCCACCCCGTTTCCCCCCCTTGGTGTCCATACGTTTGTTCTCTACATCTGTGTCTCCATTTCTGCCTTGCAGACCGGTTCATCTGTACCATTTTTCTAGATTCCACATATATGCGTTAATATACGATATTTGTTTTTCTCTTTCTGACTTACTTCACTCTGTATGACAGTCTCTAGGTCCATCCACATCTCTACAAATGACCCAGTTTCGTTCCTTTTTATGGCTGAGTAATATTCCATTGTGTATATGTACCACATCTTTTTTATCCATTCATCTGTCGATGGGCATTTAGGTTGCTTCCATAACCTGGCTATTGTAAATAGAGCGTGCAGTGAACATTGGGGTGCATGTGTCTTTCTGAATTATGGTTTTCTCAGGGTATATGCCCAGTAGTGGGATTGCTGGGTCCTATGGTAATTCTGTTTTTAGTTTTTTAAGGAACCTCCATACTGTTCTCCATAGTGGCTGTATCAGTTTACATTCCTACCAGCAGTGCAAGAGGGTTCCCTTTTCTCCACACACTCTCCAGCGTTTGTTGTTTGTAGATTTTCTGAGGAAGTTCATTTTAACCGGTGTGAGGTGATACCTCATTGTAGTTTTGATTTGCATTTCTGTAATAATTAGTGATGTTGAGCAGCTTTTCATGTGCCCCTTGGCCATCTGTGTGTCTTCTTTGGAGAAATGTCTGTTTAGGTCTTCTGCCCATTTCTTGCTTGGGTTGTTTGTTTTTGTAATATTGAGCTGCATGAGCTGTTTATATATTTTGGAGATTAATCCTTTGTCTGTTGATTAGTTTGTGTATATTTTCTCCCATTCTGAGGGTTGTCTTTTTGTCTTGTTTATAGTTTCCTTTGCTGTGCAAAAGCTTTTGAGTTTCATTAAGTCCCATTTATTTATTTTTGTTTTTATTTCCATCACTCTAGGAGGTGGGTCAAAAAAGATCTTGCTGTGATTTATGTCAAAGAGTGTTCTTCCTATGTTTTCCTCTAAGAGTTTTGTAGTGTCTGGCCTTACATTTAGGTCTTTAATCCATTTTGAGTTTATTTTTGTGTATGGTGTTAGGGAGTGTTCTAATTTCATTCTTTTAAATGTAACTGTCCAGTTTTCCCAGCACCACTTATTGAAGAGGTTGTCTTTTCTCCATTGTATATCCTTGCCTCTTTTGTCATAGATTAGTTGACCATAGGTGCATGAGTTTATCTCTGGGCTTTCTACCCTGTTCCATTTTTCTGTATTTCTGTTTTGGTGCCAGTACCATATTGCCTTGATTACTGTAGCTTTGTAGTGTAGTCTGAAGTCAGGGAGCCTGATTCCTCCAACTCCGTTTCTCTTTCTCAAGACTGCTGTAACTATTCAGGGTCTTTTGTGTCTCCATACACATTTAAAAATTTTTTGGTTCTAGTTCTGTAAAAAATGCCATTGGTAATTTGATGGGGATTGCATTGAATCTGTAGATTGTTTTGGGTAGTATGGTCATTTTCACAATATTGTTTCTTCCAATCCAAGTACATGGTATATCCCTCCATCTGTTTGTGTCATCTTTGATTTCTTTCATTAGTGTCTTATAGTTTTCTGAGTACAGGTCTTTTACCTCCTTAGGCAGGTTTATTCCTAGGTATTTTATTCTTTGTGTTGCATTGCTGAATGGGATTGTTTCCTTAATTTCTCTTTCTGATCTTTCATTGTCAGTGTATAGGAATGCAAGAGATTTCTGTGCATTAATTTTGTATCCTGCAACTTAACCAAATTCATCAATTAACTCTAGTAGTTTTCTGGTGGCATCTTTAGGATTCTCTGTATAATATCATGCTATCTGCAAACAGTGACAGTTTTACTTCTTCTTTTCCAATTTGTATTCCTCTTATTTCTTCTCTGATTGCCGTGGCTAGGACTTCCAAAACTATGTTGAATAATAGTGGTGAGAGTGGACATCCTTGTCTTGTTCTTGATCTTAGAGAGATGCTTTCAGTTTTTCACCATTGAGAATGATGTTTGCTGTGGGTTTGTCGTATATGGCCTTTACTATGTTGAGGTAGGTTCCCTCTGTGCCCACTTTCTGGAGAGTTTTTTATCATAAATGGGTGTTGAATTTTGTCAAAAGCTTTTCTGCATCTATTAAGATGATCATATGGTTTTTATTCTTCAGTTTGTTAATATGGTGTATCACATTGATTGATTTGCGTATATTGAAGAATCCTTGCATCCCTGGGATAAATCCCACTTGATCATGGTGTATGATCCTTTTGTTGGATTTTGTTTGCTAGTATTTTGTTGAGGATTATTGCATCTATATTCATCAGTGATATTGGTCTGTAATTTTCTTTTTTTGTAGTACGTTTGTCTGGTTTTGGTATCAGGGTGATGGTGGCCTCATAGAATGAGTTTGGGAGTGTTCTTTCCTCTGCAGTTTCTTGGAAGAGTTTGGGAAGGATGGGTGTTAGCTTTTGTCTAAATGTTTGATAGAATTCACCTGTGAAGCCATCTGGTCATGGACTTTTGCTTTTTGGAAGATTTTTAATCGGAGTTTCAATTTCATTACTTGTGAGTGGTCTGTTCATATTTTCTACTTCTTCCCAGTTCAGTCTTGGAAAGTTATACCTTTCTAAGAATTTGTCCATTTCTTCCAGGTTGTCCATTTTATTGGCATATAGTTGCTTGTAGTAGTCTCTTATGCTTTGTATTTCTGCAGTGTCTGTTGTAACTTCTCCTTTTTCATTTCTAATTTTATTGATTTGAGTCCTCTACCTCTTTTTCTTGATGAGTCTGGCTAAAGGTTTATCAATTTTGTTTATGTTCTCAAAGAGCCAGCTTTTAGTTTTATTGATGTTTGCTATTGTTTCCTTTGTTTCTATTTCATTTACTTCTGCTCTGATCTTTATGTTTTCTTTCCTTCTACTAACTTTGGGTTTTTTTTGTTCTTCTTTCTCTAGTTCCTTTACATGTAAGGTTAGATTGATTATTTGAAATTTTTCTTGTGTCTTGAGGTAGGATTGAATTGCTGTAAACTTCCCTCTTAGAACTGCTTTTGCTGCATCTCATAGGTTTTGGATCATCAAGTTTTCGTTGTCTGTGCCATTATTTTTGATTTGGAAGTCCTGATTTCTTTACCTCTTTATCTCTGTCTGCTGAACCTTGGGCCATTCCTCAAAGTTCAGTTCCGTTCTCCTTTGTGGAGCATGTCTTTGTTTCCAGAATATGCCATAAGTGTGCTTCATCATGGTCACAGATACTGAATCTTGACGTACAGTACTTTGAGTACTGGTCCTTTCTCCTTTGGTTCCTTAAGAGCAGGAGCCACATCTTGACTTAATTGCTGTGGCATAACGTATAATAGCCTGTGTGTAGTAACTGGTCAATTACATATTTGAATTTAATTGACATATAATATTTTATTTTACCTGCTAAAATTGACCATGTACTTTGAAAGACCATCTTTAAATTACCTATTTGAGTGTATAAGCATTTATTCATTGTTATTGTTCCCTCATTCCATCATTGCGTTGACATTAAGTACCATTGCGCTTCAGTATGTCATGTAGCAGAAAGCGCATCATGTAGAAGGAAAGAATTCTTTAGTCTTTTAGGAAATGATTGTGAGTATGTATGTACTGCATGATCAGATTTCAGAACTTTAGAAATTGTTAATTGAGTGCCATAAACTTTCTTCATATCTGTGTCCATCTTTCAGTCTAGTGACATCTATACTTTATTCCCTAGGAAAGTATAGAACCATTTGCCATTTCTTCAAAATTAATTGTGTTTATAATTCTCCATGATAAAAGCTGAGCAAAGTGATAAAGAGATATATGACCATTCAGAACTATATTCTGGATTAATGTTTTTGTTATTTCTATTTCATACCCTGCATTTTAGTGTGAGAATAATGGAACCTTTAAAATTATTATAGTTTTTCTCCTGCCAACTTCTCCTCACAAAGTAGAGATACCAGACTTTGCCCAAATTTTAACAGTATCATGCTTTTGCCAGGAAGCTATTGTTTAAAATGATTTCCTTAGGGGAAAAAAAAATCACAAAGAATGCTGTACTTATTGAGAATGTTTTCTTTTTCTTAGTAGAAGGATGGCTTACTGCCACGTTTTGTTGTTGTTTAATATTATAGAGGTTTTACTGCAGCTCTGTTGGTGATTACAAGAGTGCTACATTTTGGCTAACAAATAGAGTAAATGTGATGAAAATCCCCTATTTTGTGTGTTTCTCCGAATAACATGTTTATATAACATGCTAAATACTTCTGTTGGAAAAAATTGCTTTTCTGAAAGGAGGTTGCAAATTCCTTTTTAGAGTTTTGGTGTTACTGAAGTGTATCACTGACTATGCTGAATTGTATGGATATTTTAAAA
This sequence comes from Grampus griseus, assembly GCF_964374135.1. NCBI lineage: Eukaryota > Metazoa > Chordata > Mammalia > Artiodactyla > Delphinidae > Grampus > Grampus griseus. The sequence goes on from NC_139007.1 coordinate 78,448,551, forward strand.
ACATCCTGAAAATTTTTATTTGCACACACTATCCTTTTTGAAGTCACGGCTCTGAAAAAATTGAGAATTGTTATCTCTGCATAATAATGTTGATTTTCTTATTGTACCTACGGGCCACTGAATGGAGTTATTTAAAGGTTTTATATTTTTTTGGAGTAGATAGCACTCATGTGACCATGCAGACAGATCACATGCACAAACTGGTACATTTGTGTTTCTGTTTATAAAATGACATTGTGGTGGCGGTCTGACTCTGAACCGAGGCCCTCCTAGCCTCACGCTTCTGTGGACTTCATGCTGCGTCCTAGGAGCCTTCCCTTTGTGGTCTCTGGCCTGCCTCGTATCCTCCAGACCCAGCCACATCTAGCTGTTTCATGTAGCTTCTGGTGTTCCTTGTTGGTCCAGTGACTCTACCCTGGACTATGGGCTCCTCAGTTTGAGGCTCTGATTTCTGATTGCCAGGTGGGCATCTCCACCTGGATGTAACCCTGGAAACTCCGTGCTGAGTATTCCATTGGCTTATCTTCTCCTGAGTCCATTTGTCCCATAAAATCATGGTACAGCTCATTCAATTAAGTCATCCCTCTAGAAGTCATGCTTGGTGTTCCTCCCTCACACCCCACATCCAGCTGATCACTAATTCCTGCAAATTACGTCGGACCTTTTCTGTCCTCTCTGTTCGTGGCCTTCTTCACAGTAATCTCTGAAGTTGAGTTCTTTACCATCACCGGCGTGGGCAGTTGCTCTTGCCTGTCACCCAGCGTCTTTGCCAGTTGTCTCTCTCCTGCTTCTAGGTCATTCTCACTTTGAGGTCCCGGGACCCCTGAGTGTTCACAGATGGACTTCAGAAGGCTGTGGGTTCTTTGAAATTCAATATTAAGATTTCTGTGTATGTGTGTAGGTGCAGTTTCTGGTCATCATATTCTCAAAGGATCTATGAGTCCGGAATGGTTAAGAACAGTTTTTGTGTAGTTAGTTCTTCATGTGGCATCTTCACAGTCATCTCGCTCATATAAAATGTAAATCTGATAAGTTGCTCTCCTGCTTACGGTTCTTTAGTGAAATCCTGTTTTATGTAAAATCCAAACTTGTTAGCCTAATGGCATGGCCCTTCTGAACTTTCCCACCTTATCTTCTACCAGCCCTTCCTCCTGTGTCTGTGCATCGGTCTACTGAAGTATTTTCAGTTTGAGTATATACCATGCTTTGTTTCCCACTATTCCTTCTGTCCGAGATTACCCATTCCACCTTGCCCCTTCCCTGTTTGCTTTATGTGTCACTTTCTCTGTGAGTGAAGTCTTCCTTGCTCACTGACCCCCAACTACATTTAGGCAACTTCTATTTCAATTAAAACTTCTTTCTGTATATTAAAATTATTGGTTTATATTGAACATGTCCACTACTGAACTTGTGATCTCCATGTAGTACATTAGAACTTCCTGCCTCTGAAATCTCATTACGTGTGACTTGTGAACCTTCTCACATAACCATATTTATTTTTGACTTTTGATTAGTTAGCTAAGATCTTATGAAGGACTTAGTTCTTTTCTTGTTCTTGACTTAAGCGACTGCCCTTCATCATGTGTATCGTGACAGCTGTGTATCATGTTGTGTCTCCTCTTTTTGCTCTGCTGTGCTACACACTTTGAAGTTCTCCTTTACCTTCTCTACCTATCTTTTCTACCATTTCCAAAACTGCTTCTATCAGCCAGAATTCTTGGTTGTTAGCAGTGAAAACCAAGTTTGGCATATCCACGCAGAAAAGGAAGTATCGACAGGCTAGTGGGAAGCTGCAGAATTGCCAGGAAGGATGAAGAACTGGGCCAGCAAGAAGGGAAAGCACATGGGCCACCACGCTGTGAGGACAATGCCAAGGCCAGGTCATGAGGACAGAGAAGGCACCCACAGTCACTTAGTAGGCAGCACCACAGCGTGTCCTCCACCGTCACCCCCATTGGTATCTTGGAAACATACACCTGTGACACACACCTGAAATTGAGTATTGCTGTCTTTCTTTGTTTGTGTTCCTGGCTATTGAGTCAAAGAGCAGAGCATGTGCATCTGATTGGCTGATCCTGGGTCACATGCCAATACCCTAGTTGCCAGTGAGTTTGGTAAAGCAAGTGTGGCATTTTCAGCCTATTAGGAGGCAGAGTCTATCTCTACAATCCTGACTAATTACAGCGTCTGTTTTTTCCCCACACCACTAAGCAATTCTCAGATACCAGTTGGGTGTCGTACAGTTTAACTCAATTCTGACGCTGTCTACCTGGAAATAGCATTAGATCCCACAGATTAAGGGCTCAGTCCTACAGTACAGCCCCCAATCCCCACTTCCGATGGCAGTCACAAATCCAGGTCGTCATCTGTGCTTTAATTGGCTGGCTGTAGATCCAGAAGTCCCAGCAGCCCTTTCCTCGGGTTCCATTAATTCGCTAGCGCAGCTCACAGAACTCAGAGAAGCGTTTCACGTACCAGATTACTGGTTTGTTATAAAAAGATGTAACTCAGGAATAGCCGGATGGAAGAGATGAGTAGGGCAAGGGCGGGAGCTTCCCTGCTCTCTGAGTGCACCACTCTCCCAGCACTTCCGCGTGTTCAGCCACCTGGAAGCTCTCTGCACCTGCCCTTTTGAGTTGTAGGGAGGCTTCACATAAGCACGATTGATTAAATCTTTGCCCCCTGGTGATTGATTCAACCTCCAAACACTGTCCCCTCCCCAGAAATCCAGGGCTAGGACTGAAAGTTTCGACCCTCTAATCACTTGGTTGGTCCTCCTGGCAACCGGCCCCCATCCTTAGGTGAGTTTTGAAAGTGTCATTAACATAACAAAAGACACCTTTTAGGCTGTCAACATTTAGGAAATTCCAAGCGATTTTGGAGCTCAGTGCCAGAAATGGGGACAAAGACCAAATATGTATTTCTCACTCTAAATCACCACATCACAGCCTCCTATCACACTCAGTGAGGAATTATCCAAATACCAGAAGTGTTCGTAGCCTGGGCAACCAAACGGACGGACAGATGTTTACCACTCGGGCTAGATGTACTTTGGGGAGTTTTTATTGGTGAGATACGTGTTACTATCTTGTGACTGTTTAGAGTGGCTGACCATTTGGGAAGCTTTCACGTCAGCATCTCATTCAATGAGGTGGGGGGAGTGTTGTAGTCCTATCACATAAGGAACCTGGTGGGCAAAGAAGTAATGCAGTCTGACAAAGGATACGTAGCCGTTCAGGGCAGAACTGGAGCTTGACCTTGCGCTTCCGACTTCGGAGTCCGCGCAGCCTGTTCCCACTGCACCAGCCTGCAAGACACAGTGCCCTGGTGCAGTGCCGAGAGGGGCTCAGGAAGGTGTGTTCACACATGCACGCTCACACGGAGCCTCTTCCGAGGACAGCAGTGCGCGCTTATCTGGTTCTGCGAGGGCCAGTTTAGCATTTTGTATCCTCGTTCTGTCTACTTGTGTTGTTCAGTGTTGTAACATCTCTCTGGTTGACTGAAGCCATATGTCATCCAAATGGAACCTGGACTGTGGCATTGGCCTGGCAAACCCTTGGCTGTGGAGTACAGCAGCAGAAATTATGAACACTGTATCTGTTCATCAGGCCAGTGGAATTTACAGGCACTTCTGTGGCTGTGCCCCACACCTGTGCACCCTGGCAGATGAGAGTACAGCAGGTTAAGCCTTCACACTCTTTTTCCTCTCTGTGAATCGTGCATTTGCTTCCTTTTGTGGATTGCTGTAGAAGCCAGGTGGATGAGCACTTTAAAGGATTATAACATTGGCAAATATATTTGGGGAATGACTACCTCAAAACAAGTAGTATGAGAAGTGTTCAAGTTGATTTTTTTTCATATCATATTAAATACTTCTGCTTGCATCATATTAAACACTTCTTAAATTCTTAAGAATTTTAAGAATATTAGGTAATTTTTCTGTTATAGGGACAGAGGGTTTGTATCTTACTGTTTCTTATAAAGTAGGACATCGATTCTTGCTGTGAGTTAAGATATTAACTTGACACACGCATGTATACGCATGCGAGGTGGAGGGTATATATGTTAAGCTTAATGTTCCTGTGTTTTAGACTAGGGAATCTCTCATATCTTGCGGGAAAAGCTGAGTCAACTCTTTCACAATGATGGGAGGAAAACAAAGCAAAAACAGCAATAACAAAAATCTCAAACCCTCTCTGCATCAGGAGATGGCAAAGTATCACCAGAGTGGAAGAACCCTTCCAACATTGGAAGGTCCGCCTTGGTGTATTTGAGGCGTGAGGTGGGGGCCAGGTGGTAAGAGAGTGCAGGTTATTGTCGCCAAGGGGAGAGGAGGCTGCGAGGGCAAGTCTGGGAATTAGAAGAAGTATATTTTCTGGGGAGGGGGACATCATAAAGTGAAGAATAACCCTGTCATTAGTCAGGAGAGTCAGAGGGAAAGAGGGATGTGATTGGAGAGAGAAGGGAGGGGGTAGAAACTGGACTGCTGGTAATGAAGGATAATGGGAGAAAACCAGGGAGAATGTCATATGATTGTGTTAGAAGCTTACTCCAGAGCCTTTGCAGGGGAGTTGATAAGTTGGTGTAGTGTTTAAATGTCAAACATAATGCTTTATATAGAATAAGAAAATTTTGTAATTATTTAATAAATATCTTGTGTAAAATTTGCGTAAGAAAAAATACTGATGGCTTTTGGCGGATGGTAGTTACTAAGCTTTTATTATTTTAGAAAATACTTGTAAATTTTGTTCAGGAAACAGATTTTACTTTGACAACAGTTTGTGTGGTTGTTTTCTCATATTTCTAATGTAGAGAAAAAGGCCAAAGAGAAGAATTTGGAAGCTTGATAGATAGAGGAGGTCTTGTTGGCTTGGTAGAGGTTAGAAGGGATTTAAAATGCAGGAGCCCGTGTGTCTGTGCAGCTGCACTGTTGCAGTGTGTTGCCCTGGGCCTGCCGGACTTTCCACAGCTCTACCAGGTGACTAACTTGTAACTGGGCCCAAGTGAGCCACCCCTAATGCCCAACTGCTCCCCTCTCGCCTCCCTCCCAACCCTCACCTTGGCTGTGAGGTCTGGAACAGCCTCTCTGTGGGCCCTCCTGTGACCGCCGCAGGCCAATTTCAGTTATTTAGTACCAGGGTAACCCTATAGTTGTTTACCTGGACCCAGATTGAGGTCTGATATATGGTATTTGAAAATTTGGATGTATCGGATTTGAAATTCATGATATGCCGAAAGAAATTGGAAGAAATTAGATAATTTTTAGTAGTTTTATTTTTCAAATAAACAAATATGTACGTATATAGGTAGCGTCACCTATACCGTCTTCAGGTGCTTTCTCTTACTGTGTGCACATGTGATACATTGTCTTCAGCTCTGCATCACTCACTTTTCAGGGAGTCTGAGGATTGCATGGGTTTGTGGACCTCAGTATTTGACTACTTTCATCACCCATTATTGGAATTTTAGTCTAAGTAATACCCATTGGGGCATGCTCAGTGTTTGTTCATGTTGATTAAAGGGGAACAATTACAGCAATAATTTCCAAATGGTAGGTATTCTTTAAAAATTATTGCATGGTTTTGGAATGCAATATTTGATTTCAGAGAGCAGAAAGTTTGCCTCCTTACCAATGGCTTATTTGGGTTACCATGAAAAAGATGTGTTCTTGGCCAGTAATGTAAGGAGGCGTCCTAAAGGTGTCTGTGACAAGGCGGAAAGCCTTAATGGGCTTAAAATTTTTCCAAGGACAATTCGCAATTGATATTTGAGAGTTAACTGTAAGTCATTATCTTGGGTGGTAACTCATAAGTTTATGTTTTAAAATGAAATGTACTAATTTATTACAGAGTCAACCATTCATACAGCCAGTGTTGTTTTTTTTTGTTTTTTTTTGGTTTGTTTGTTTCTTTGTTTAAGCATCTGCAGTGTGCATAATGTGGCCTGGGCATTAATCAAAATTATTCTCTATCATTACCTCACACTGCACTGAACTGTTTATTCCTCATACCCTTAATGTGTTCCTGTCTTCCCCACCTGGGTTTCTGTTACTCAACAGGGATTCCTCTTTTTTCTCTTCTCTGCCAGTTGAGAGTCAAGTCCTCCCTCCAGGCCTAGGGCCAGTACCTCTGGTCTGAGCAGCATTTCCTAACGCTCTAGGACTCGTTTCCGCAACTCTTCAAGTGGAATTTACCTGCTTCCTTCTCTCCTGTCCTGTTACTGCTCAAAATCTTCCTGTTTATTCTGAACTGTAAACATGTATTACCTCTCTTTTCTGCTTGTAAGCTGCTGTGTGCAGGGATTTTGTCTTATTCGTATTTCTGTCTTCTATAGAGACTAGGATGATTCTTTTGGTACTTTATTGCTTAATAAAATGTTGAATCAGTACATGTGATATAATGGAATGTATAGAGAAGTTCAAAATCCATCTGTGAAAACAAAGCACAGATACCGACTTTAAGGGAGCCTTGCCGTATCTTTCTCTTTCAACACTGCAGTCTGTTTGAATCAGGAGACCAGCCATCTATCACTGATTCTGTCACCAGTTGGCCACATACTCTTAGAACCTTCACAGAGAAGGTTCTCTGTGAAAGGAGACTAACTCTACCTTTTTTCATAGAATTATCACAGAGTTAAATGAGATCATCTGTGTGAAAGAAGTTTAAAAGCGCTTTGTACATATGAAGTATCGATATTGTCATGAATTGGGGGGGGTGGTTAGCTGATAACAATGAACAATTTTTATGATGACATCTTTCTGGTAGTTACTGTAGTCAGTTGTTTGGAGAAAAGAATCAGAGCTGATTAGTCTTATACTCTAATTTGTGGTATAGGGGATTTCATATTGAGGTCTCGGGGTAGAGAACAAAGTAAGGTTATGATAAAAGAGTACAAGGGAAACGTGACAAGAGGGAGAGTTCCATAGCTTAATTTCTGTATTTTCTAAAGGTGCAAACTCAGTGGATACAACTGCCTTCAGTTTCTTCTGTTTTCCAGTGTTGGTTGTCCAGGGAACATTTGTGAGACACCTTCAGGCTCCCTGTTCTTGTAGCGTCTTACCCAGTGCCTCTCTACCTATAATAGTCTATCTTGTGAACATTCACTTTTTCGATTATATGTTAACTTCCCTTATTCTTCTTAGGAGCATCACTGCAACAAATATATTGCCTTGTCCCTATGAGGTTTTACGTTTCTTCTTTTGGGATCTATGTGGCAAATCAAAAGAAGTCATAGCCCTTTCTCTTTACTCTTTATATTTAAAAATTTACTCATTTTCCTTTCTTCGCCTCCTCTGGAATTCAATCCATTCCATGCTTTTAATCTCATTTCTTTCCTCCAGCGGTAATACGTTTGATATGTACCATCTCTGGCACTGGCCTGTTGTTCAACATGGCACGCCCTCATTCTCCAGATTCTCTGCTCAGCCTCCTGTCTCTCCTTCACCCGTTCTTGCTGTGACTCCCGATTCCTTCCAGGAGCTGCTGTCTCCTCCTCTCTGAGCAGTAGGCGCCATGGGTGGCTTGTTGCCCTGCGCTGTTGGAGTTTGCCTTCTCTCTCTTTGCTGGTTGTCTCCTGTTGAACCGCTCCAGCTGTTCAACCTACTCAGATCAAATCAGCAGTGGTTTTGTTCTCTGGCAGTGGCGTCGAGTATCGATGGCAGCTGCAGGTCAGGGGAAAGGAACTTTAGGAACCAATATCCATGGACCCTGATTGATTCGGATACAATATCACTTGGAACAGCTTTCCCTGAGATGCTCTGAAAGAAATCATCCTTGAGTGCAATGTTTTTTAAACTATTCATTGTAATCTGTTAGTGGGAGCATGAAAGCAGTGTATTAAGCTGCAACCGGAAATTTTTAAAAAGGGAATTTGAATATAAACAAAATATGAATGTATCACATGTAGTAAGGATGTCATGTGTGTTCAAGGTTGTGATAGAAAACGTAATTCTTCTTTTGATTTGGAATCAAAACATTTGAAAGCCGTTGCTCTGCTTACCCTTCAGTATTTTTAGCACCTTTGATTCCTCACCCCTTTTCTTTCTAATGGAAGTTTAAGATTTTTTTTTTTTTACAGTTGAGATAAAGTAGAATTAGAATATGGCCTATTTGCAGGACAACTTGATGGAAAATTGAAAGCACAGTTACTTGATTTACCAGTTGCAGGGCAGGTCACTTACCCTCCACATCAGCTCCACGTCAGGGCGTGGCCAGCTAAGCAGCCTGTGTCCCAGCAGAAGCCCCCTGAAGAAGCCTGCAGTGAAGGCACCCCACCTGGAGGCTGTCCTGCAGATGGAGAGTTTCATTCAGGAGCATTAGGACCTGTTCAGGATGGCACGCCCAGACCCTAACAATGGATTCGTCTGGGACGTATGGGGTAATCACAGTCTCCTAAGGGGGTGGCGGGGATTTCTAGATTCATTAGGCTCCCACCAGTCTGGGGAGTGGAGGATATTGGAAAGAGATTTTAGGAAACACCAAATGGCTAGATACTAGTGTTGTTACTTCTTTTCTCTGGCAGTAAGAAATAGCTATAGGTTTTAAGTGATTGTGATGATTATTGAATGTAATATCTCTGGTTAGAAAATGACCATTCTTCACTAATTCCTCATACCTGGTCCTGATTCGGGGAGACTTCGTGACCCCAGTGTTAACCTTGCTACTCTGATGGACTTCCACTGGTCTTGTAAGCAACGTTCTTGAAAGGAAACTAAATATGTCAGATGAATAGTTGGAAATCATCCCCCTCCCCCAATAATATGTATAATGCATCTTTTAAATTTAAAGGATTTATTAAAATGAAAATTATTTTGGCATACTGTTTGAAGTCTGGCTTTTTCCTTCTAAAGGTAATGAAGAAATTGGTTTTTTGTAGTTAAAGTAGGATTAGAATATGGTCTAATGAGAAACATTTTGACCCTGTTATCTTTATTTGCCATTGGATTGGAGGACTGTATCTTAGGACAATTATTTTGTACCCCTTCATGTTTTAGGAAAATAGTTAAATGACTTTTGTATTATCCCAAAGTCTACTGACTTCCCTGCAGAGGTGCTTAGAATGGACAGTCTGAGAACACATCTGTGTTCAAGTATAGTTTTGTGAGGGATAATTATAATTTTGATTATTTGTTGTGTTTCAAAATGAATGGGTTATAGAATGTCTAATTTTAATGATTTAAAATAAATTATTAAATATAAATAGAAGAGACGGTAGAGAAAGAAGTGAAACATTTAATTTGTTGATAATTCTACATTAGGTAAAGCTTCCTCTGTCCGCCCCCAAGTGTCTTTCTGTTAATGATTTTAAAATATCAACATCCTATATTTTTTCCTGACCAATCTTTTGGGACTATTTGGCACGTGTGTTCCATCTGATGAAATAAAAAAAAATTGCAGATCTCAAGGGAAATAATTAAATGATTTTCTCTTCTTATATAAACATTTGCTTTGAAATATATTTATACTTCAAGGGCTTTGATATTTTTATCTAAAGCATCATTTCCTCATACTGTCTCAACCTCAAAATGAAACTCCTCTTTAAACTATTACCCAATATCACAAGTTTATCATATAGGTTAAATTTATGTGCCAAATGACTAAAAATGAAGCGCCTCCCCGCCTCCTCTCTTTTGCCTTGAGTATATGATATCTGTGTTGGTAGAAATTTTATATCTTAATCCTTTCTAATTTCAGTGTTTAAAACTTTAAAAAATGTGTGTACATTTCTCTTTTGTAGCCACTGTGTTTTTATTCACCGAGCTCCCTTTTTTCAACCCCTTCCCACTCCAGCTGCTTCCCTTAGGTTCTTTGGGCTCCCCAATACTCTTGTCTGTTCTTAGACTGCTCTCTGCTAGAACAGAGCAGGGTGTCCAGAGTGTCCTTTGCTCTTCCTGTCCCAGCCTGAGTGTCTTCCATGCTTAGCTTAACATGCTACTCCCCAGTCCTTCCATTCAATGACTGAGCACCCTGGGAGAGTGGAATGAGCCCTGGGTGGGGAGGGGGTGTGCGCAGAGAGTTGAATTCCGATTGAGACTCCAGCTGGGTGAAATTGTGCAGGTTTCCTAACCCTTGACCCTACCTTCTTGATCTTAATAAGGACAGGGTTGAACCAGTGATCTCTGAAATCTCTACCAGTTCTAATAGCGCATGATAAAATAATTTACAATAAAGTGTAATTAGGCTTAGCCTTCTGAGGATGGGCGAATGAGTGTGTATTTTCAGTTTAAAACAATAGCTTATTGATCCAAATATGTGATTGTGTGTGTTGCATGTATTTTTGAGCATTTCCACCCGGCCCCCCAACTCAGACTATGATCCAGGGAATAAAATGCAAGGAGTCAGTTTTTCAGCCACTAATGTGCATATATATTTCCTTTAGTCTTACCTTTGCAGGTGGGGTTCAGGAGAGATATCACTGATTTGTGAGAGAGGGTGGGTTAGTGGTGGTAGGAACACCTCCCAGAGCAAAAGGACTCCTTTATTTTCACTCCTCATTATTTGTTATGAGTTCATTCTGAAAGGGCAAAAAATAAAATGACCAGCTAATTATGGTAATTTGAAGGCTGTTGTGTCCCTGGGTAGCACAGGACAAAGCCTGCAGCTGTCTCCCCACCCTCCGGGCCAGTGTCAGTGCCTCTACTCAGGGGGGATGCCGGTAAAGGTCCCCATACTGGTTCGTCCCCCGGGACTGTCTATTCTTAGATTCTTCCGTCTACTGAATTCTCAAAGTCTCAGAGGAAGCCAGGTTTGGGTTTTGGCCGTGTTACATGGAGAAGTCTGACCCTTTTGCATTACCGTCGCTATTACTTTTCTTCATTCATACAGTTTTCACCATATACATTATTTACATTTAGGCGTGGATAGATAAATGAGTACAAGTTTCTCCTTTAAAAGGTACCTTATAGAATACTTAGACTGTATATTTTTAAAGGATCACGTTTTAACACAATATAGTTTTTGAAATATCCATTTTTGAGGGGCTTGGTGGTTTCTTTACTCACATTTTTATAAACTCAGTTACTAAAATCATTCCCTCCCTCCCTCCCTCTCTCTTTTTTTTGTGAGCAGGAGAGAGAGGATATAGAAGCAACTAGCCCCCTTACCCTCCATGGATGAACTTTAGACTCTTGGAAAAGTGTCATCACATAGTTCCCCGCTTTGACTCTTTAATTAAAAAAAGAAAAAAGAAACAACTTCAAAACTGCATTAACACATCTCACACACACACTCGCGCGCGTGCGCGCGCACACACACGGGGTTTAAATGCATGGTATAAAATCCCCAAGGTAGAAAGATCCTGCTGTGAACGGTCTCTCTCCTCATGTCCCCCCACCATCAAGTTCCCCTCCATAGAAGATACCAGTTGCTTGTCTCTCCATTGGCTGGTTTAAAATTCTAGTCTGATTCTGGTAAATCCCTGTTTTCTCTGTTTTCCCCCACTCCATAGTTATCTGCAGTAGAACAGTCTTTTCAGTCTAGCATTCACTGCACATGTTCCAGTCATGCGGTTACAGAGTTGACCCTGCAGCCTCAGCAAAGGTTATCTCTTCAAAATTCTCTGAAACGCCCTTTCGGCACGTCCATTTTGGCAGCTGGGTTTATGTGGGAGAGTTGGCAAAGCTCTTGGCCTCCTTTCTGTGCTTTATGAAATCTGGCCAGAAGGGCAGCTAGGCAAGAAGTTCCCATCAGTTGCACTGCTGAGTATTTTCCATTTTTTACCTGTAGTAAACAACAGTGTTCTTACCACGTGTGAGTAGACCAAGTGGGTGGTTTTTAAAAACATGAACGTACTGTAGCCTCACACTTAAAGTCCTATTAGAAAACTGCTGTTCTAATATGTGTGTGAGGTACTGTTGTACTGTTTTGACTTTTGATTTTGTAATCTTTTTATATATATTTTTAAAAATTGAAACAACTCAAAGATTATATTCACCAGTTACAGCTACCTGTTGCAGTTTGGCCAGTAGTATAACAAGAAAGATGGAAACTCCAAGTTGCTTTTCAGTGAGATGTATTCATTACATACAACATCACGTGCCTGGGTTCTTGGTAAAGTGCTTTCTTGAATGGAGACAACTGAGTCCCTGTGAGGCAGCTCAGGCCTTTTCTTCCTCCCTCCCTCCCTCCCTCCCTCTTTCCTTCCTTCCTTTTTAAAAAATGTTTTTATTTTTAAGTCACTTTTTCTAAGAAAATGTTGCTTCTGTAGCAGAGTTGACCTATTTATTTCTATAGATGGCCATCAGAGCCCTTCTTTTCTTTCTGTACATACCGCGAGCTCCACAGAAGTAGGGCTTCACGCAAACCATGTTGATGCATTTCCATAGTTATGATTCTCTAATTGAAAAATGACTGCGTGTGTTTGGTATGGAAAATACTTATTTTTCATTTTGTTTTAAATGTAAATACTAGTAACCTAGATGTCAAAGCTTCTGCGTTAGAAATGAGCAAGGCTCCTTTTACTACTAAGTTTTTTTCCTGCTTGTATTATTATATTAGTAAGGCTCGCAGACTCATAGGTGAATTTTTCTCCCCATGTTGATTTATGAAAGATTTTAGACCACTTGGCTTTGGTATGCTGGTTCTGGTTGCTTCAAGAACAGGTAGTAAGAATTCATCTTTTACTCTTAGGTAGTAGACCCCTCACCCATTCATACACATTGGAAATATGCTCTTTTTCTAGCTAAAATTTTTAGAATGAGATTTATCATCATGTACATTGCATGCATACTTTCTTTCCGAAGCTGCAGGTTTTTTTCTCGTTATGCTTCTCTTTTGTCAAAGAAGTGCACTGTAGACCTCATAGATCTGTGATACCAAATGCCTTCGATGGATCCTTGGGAAGAAAGTGTTTTAAAGTGCATAATTAGGGCACTTGAGCATAAAACTACAATTATACACTTGTGTGTTAATTTTGTGTACAGTAAGACTTTCGTTCAACACTGGTTGTAAATGAGAGGAAGCATTTTCCTGCCAGTGAATGCCTGCGTTTTATGAATACTTAAAACCTCCTCTAATTGGCTGACCTGGAAAAAAAGGTGAAAACATCTGTAGTTAAGAGGTAGAGGAGAATACAAAATGTGTACTAGAGGTTTCTTTTTAAAAGTAAGTAGAGAAGTGATTTTACTTTCGTGTGCAGCCACGGTTGCTGTGCCTTTGGAATCACTTATGCAATTTTAGCTGCTATTCCACAATAAAGACTAACAGTGAAAGCAGTTTAGATAAGGCAGTGAAAATAATCAAGGGACTGAGGGGGGCAGAAAGCAGTTGACAAGGAATCTCTGATCTGGTACAATAAAGGCTTTGGCTGGCATTGATTGACCATGTATTTGTCAATCAAGTTCCATGTACTAGCATTAGGGGGCACTCCTTGAAATTTGGAGTTAATTTTATGGAAACTAAAGGATGTACCACTTTACAGAATGGATAGTAATGTTCCAGAACTTGTTACCCTCAAGAGACTAGAAATATAAATTAATTTAAGAAGGGTATAAATAAATTTGTGGGTAATAGAATGACAGTGATTATGAAGAGGAAATAAAGGCTGTTCAGGACATATTGCTGACTTTTGGAAATTGAGGTCATGAAAGGCACTACCATTTAGTTCCCACAGCCATGTAGCGTATTCACTCTGCAGAACATTGGTCTGACATAGTATTCACTTAAGCTGTGATTTGCTAAATATAGAGCAGTTGGACTTAGAATAAGCAGTGAAATTTTGTAGGCAATTAATAATTATAAAGAAGTCCAAGAGAGATTATATATATATTATTTTCACTGTTTATGATCTTATAAACGTAAAGTGTGTACCTGATAAGGAAGTTTTAGAAAGCAAAATTTGTCATGAGAAAAAATTTATTGCTGATGACAAATGAGAACTTTTTAATTTAGTTTCACAAATCAAAAGTAAAGCTATTTTCTGCTATGAATTAAAAAAAAAATTTTAAGCTAAGGGAGTGGGCTAAAGTAGCCCAGATATGTTGGTTTTTTTTCAGTCTGTTAAACAACAGCAGTGTTTATGGCCCGGAAGTTATCTGTTAGGTACAAGGGCATAGACAAAAATGGAAGTGGGCTCCGTAGCAACGAGAGCTGAGTAACTAGCTTGTTTGCGTGGTTGGTCATCAAGCCTGTTCTGGAGTTTAGACACTGCTTGACCCTTGACTTCTTTGCTGACTCCTCCAAGCCCACGTTGTCTTTTTTCTGTTACTCAAGGGAAGCTGGACAAAATTTGAAGGAACTTATGGCTTTACTATACAGTGCATACAGTAAGCACTCAGTATACATTCGTTGATTGTTTCTCAGTTTTCAAGCATGAAGGAGTAATTTCAGGAAGTTACGGAGTATTTTTTCCCCCCTTAGACAAGCTTAAGGACAAGATTTATTTCTCTTTTTAAAATAAGAAAGTGAATTTAAAAAGCACCTAAATTGTTTAAAAGTCTCAGTTGGGAACTTAGCTTAAGGGACTATATAGATTGTGGAGCATTTGTAGGATTTTGACCTTGTAAACTTTATTTATTACCTTCTAACACATTATTTTTGACTGGACATGTTGACATAATAAAATTTCCTCCTGCAGTTGGTTCAGCCACACATAGACTTAGCATCTGAATTCCTTGCTGTGGGGAATTTTCAGTCTGTGTCTTATGCATGAAAAATAGCATTTACTCTTTCTGTAAAATCAGAAGCCAGCAGAATATGCCACAGTAGTGACTAAAATGTAGCTGTTGTGAACTCATTTTTCCTATGCTTTTTGCCTTCCTTTTTTTGTAGAATTTATCTGGAAGGACTCACATTTATGATGGAAAACAAACAAATAAAAATTAGGAAGCTTTCTGCTGTTAAATATAAATTGTTATAATATACTTTTTGATAATTCTTAGAAAGACAGCAATAATTAATCCAAAATAAATTGCATTTAGTTTTAGATTCATGAAAAACTCAGAGTTGGTTTAAGAAATGATACATAACATTTGATGTATATTCTTCTGGGCTATTAATTCTTTACTCACCACACATATACAGATTTTCATGTTAAAAAATATATATATATGGTTTTGTAACCTGCTACCCCTTAAGTCCCACCTCAAAAATCCAGGGACAGACTTTCTTGCTATTCAATACATATTATCTACAATTAGAATCATTCATTTTAATGACTCTGTGATATTTTATTGAATAGAATATCATTACCCTCCCCTTTTAAACCAGTCTCTGTGGAGGCACATTTAACCATTTAGGCTGCTTCCCTGTTTTTGAGTGGGGGTGGTATCAGGGGCGTGCAGTGACCTCCTTGCCACACATATCTTTGCACACTTGTTTTATATTTTTCCTTAAGGTAAATTCCCAAAAGCAGAATTCTGGGTTGAAGGGATATCGTTCCTATACATATTGTGACTTGCGTTAAATATTTGAATTTACATACTCATTATGATTGTTTCAGTATTAATTGCTGTGTAGTATTTTGGAATTATGTAAATTGAAAGTATGAAAACTCCCTGTTAACTCCTAGAAACAGTTACTATTTTATTATCAAATAGGAAACTTACATCTAGGTTTAAGTAAGGCCAGAATGGTTTGACATAAATACATTAGAAAAAACGTGAGGTCAAAAGTTTAGATACCTTCTTCGTTGTTAAGTGTATATACATACTTTTAAAGTTATAATATACATACAATGAAATGCTCAGACCTTAAGTGTACAGTTCGATGAGTTTTGACAACTAAGGTACACCTATGAACCAACCATCCCAGTTAAGATACAGAATATTTTCATCACCCCAGAAGTTTCCTCACCCCTCTTTCTCACCAGCCCCCATATCCCACAAGCACTGTTTTGATTACTATCACTATAAATCAGTTTTGCTATAGATTTTGTTTTTGAACTTCATATAAACA
The DNA here is from genome assembly GCF_964374135.1 of Grampus griseus. Classification (NCBI taxonomy): domain Eukaryota; kingdom Metazoa; phylum Chordata; class Mammalia; order Artiodactyla; family Delphinidae; genus Grampus; species Grampus griseus. Next base: position 78,464,441 of record NC_139007.1, read on the forward strand.
GATTATACAGTTCGTTGAATGTGTGTTGTATTCGTTTAATATAGTTCTAGAGGGAAGTGTAGATACCAAACCAAACTGTTCTTAGAACAAAAGGATCTGAAGCTGATACGAAAATTATATACTAGAGTAAGAACAACAGGTCTTTCAAAAGAAGGAAGTTGGACCCTTACCTTACACTATGTGCAAAAATTAACTCAAAATGGGTCAGACCTAAAAACATAAGAGCTAAAGCTCTAAAGCTCTTAGAAGAAAACCTAGGGGAAAGCTTGATGACGTTAAATTTGGCGGTGATTATCGGACATGGAAACCAAATGTGCAGACAGCAAAAGAAAAGATAGATAAATTGGAGTATATCAAAATTGAAAACTTTCGTGCATCAAAGGACACTATCACGAGAACAAAAAGGCCACCCACAAAAGAGGAGAAAATATTTGCAAATCATATAAGGGATTAATACACAGAATATATAAAGCATTCCTACAACTCAACAACAAAAACCTAACAACCCAATCAAAAAATGGGCAAAAGACTTTAATACATTTTTCCAAGTAAGATAAACAAATGACTGATAAGCATGCAAAAGCTGCTCAAATCACTAATCATTAGGGAAATGAAAATCAAACCCATAATGAGTGTGACACCACTTCACACCCATGAGGATGGCTATTACAAAAACAAACAGAAAATAGCAGGTGTTGTCAAGGATGTGGAGAAATTAGAACCCTTGTGCACAGCTGGCAGGAATTAAAAAATGGTATTGCTGCTGTGAAAAACAGTATGGCGGTTGCTCAGAAAATTAAACATAGAACTACCGTATGATCCAGCCGTTCCACTTATGGGCTGGGTATATGTCCAAAAGAAGTGAAAGAAAAGGCTTGAGCAGGTATTTGTATGCCTGTTTTCGTAGCAGTATTATTCACAATAACCAAAAGGTAGAAACAACCCACCCATTGCCCACGATGGGACAAAATATTGTATATACTTAAAATGGAAATATTTTTAGCCTTAGAAAGGAATGAAATTCTGATTCATGCTGGAACATGGATGAACCTTGAAGGCACGAGGCTAAGTGAAATAAGCCCGACTCAAAAGGAATAACCAAATTCATGGGGACAGAAAGCAGAATAGTCGTTCCCAGGGACTGCGGTGGGGGATAGGAATGGGGAGTTACTGTTTAATGGAAATGGAATTTCATTTGGGGATGGTGAGGTTCTGAAGATGGATAGATGTGATGGTCGCACAGCAGTGTGAATCTACTTAATGCTACTAAGCTGTACCCTTTATGGTTAGAATTCCACGTATGACTCTAGCAAAATCTATTTTTCCCATTTACTTACTGTGTTGGAATTAGATTGCTTCCTCTTTCTGGCTCTTGTAAATAGTGTTGGATGGAATATCCTTCCTGGGACACATGTGAGTGTTTCATGGGTATGTATTCACAAGGGGAATTGCTGGGTCGTAGGGCAGTGCACCTTGAAACTTAGTGGAGAAACTGCTTTCTCAAACTTCTTTAGATAGGAAAAGGATGAGAATATAAACCTGATCATTTCTTCAGTGTTGAAGTATGAGCAAAGAGTTCAAGGTAAAGTAAAATGAAAAATGGGGCCTGGAATTCTGCACATTTAACATGACACAGAGATTTGAAAGTTAATACTCATGTCCTTTATCAGAGTAGTTTCATAAAATAAATACTCAAAGTAAATGAATCATTTTTAGCTATACTTTCCCTCTCCGATAATGTTTGAAAGCATTCACATTTCTTTGAAAATTGGAATAAAACATTTTGTGACTGTGTGTGTGCATGTTCCACTTGAAGATCCTCTTTATTTAGAAATGAGAGAAATTTTTGTTCTTCTTATTTTTACATAACAAATAGAAAATCCCTGATCTTAGGCATTTTCTGGAGATTTCCATTTGGTTTAGTTTAGTGATAAATGTCCAGCACGTTGGCTGGGCAGTAATGACCTCGAGGGTTAGCCGGTAATAGCCGAGGGTCCTCTGCTGCTGTCAATGTGAGGTTTGGGGTTTTTGTCTATTGGATGAAGCTGAATCAAAGACTTGGATGGTATAAGTCATTTCAGTTTTATAATGTGTTCCATCATTAAAGTTTTATATAATATATGTGCTGCCGAAGCGAGCGCTAAAGTTTTATATAATAATAACTTGATTTAATAATCCATCGAACAACATTCATTATTCATCCAACAAACATTTCAGTGGCAGGCCCCCTTCCAGGAGGCATACCACGGGTGTAGGAGTGTGTAGTCTAGTGATGAGGACAAACGGTAAACACATGAACACATAATTAAAGGGGTAACTGACGAAATCTAATAATCTCCCCTGTGGTAAAATCAAATCAGAAGTGGCATGAAAATGATGGTGGGTTAGGCCGGTTAGGGGACGCGTGGTATCTGAGACAGAAGTGCTTTGTTTCCTCAATTCTCAGCACTTGGTTCCTGAAACTCAGTAACTCTTGGTTAAATTTCAACAGTTTGGTAACTGTTGAACAGTTGAATTCAACAGTTTGGTAATCTTACTTACCCTGAATATGGTTAAGAACTAAGAGATAAGCAAAAAGACTCTTAGTAGCCAAAATTGATTTCACAAAACTTGAGACAATAAAAGCTCATATGCTTCCCTCATGGTTTAGTCCTTTGGGTCTTCATAACAGTGTAGTGGGTTTCTCAGTCCTCAGCAGATGCTGTGAAAGATGGAGGTCTGAGCGAGGAGCGTTGTGGCTGAAGGCCTTGATGCTGTGTGAGAAGCCGGCAGTGCGAGACCACAGTTTCTCTGGGGTTTGTGCAGACAACTTCCAGCAGTAGGCTCTGGGGCAGTCCATGTATTACGGCTCCGCCCTTCCATTTATGTTTCCTAATAATGATTGTTTGGTTTAAGATGTCAGAAAATCATATAATAGAACTTTGAAAGCCCTACATCTAAACTGATTAAAGCAAAAACATTGTTGCCCATTAAAGAATTGACATTAGTTCCTGACAGCTGAGGTGTATTATATTTAGAAATTGCCTTTTAAAGGTAACACTTAGTTAACAATGTTGTAGAGGTAGCACTACAACTTAGTTTAATAAGTAATAATTATTGTGTAGCATTCCGGATAGGATTATAATATTGCTGGTTATAATATTAATAGGAATTAATAGAGGAGGTAACCCCATTTTGCAGATGGAGATGTAAGGCATATCATTATGTGATCGATCGTATTCACACAACTGAGGTACAGGAGGGCTTGGATTCAGATTTCATATGTTTCTAGTACAGAGATGCTTTAGGTAGACTAGAACTTAGTCATCTCTGTTTTGTCATGGCTCCCACGTAAGGACAGTAAACCAAATGCAGTTGATTGGCTCTAGGCCCTATCAGTTATCCCAGGGTCTCAGAAGGTTAGTTAGCCAGTTAGTTAGTACCAAATAATTAGACCATGTATTTAAAAGGATAGCAGGTAGGTTTTTAATTGTGGAAGACAGTGATGGAATCTCCCAAGCAGATGCTTTGGGTGGTTCCCCCTCTGACGTTTGCCCTGTTCTGCAGCTTGTTGCCATGGATCCATTGAAGATTTGCTTACACTCCCACCCATCCTACCTGCCTCCCCTGCATCCGGCTTGCTTCCCCACTTTTCGGAGTTGGAATAGATAGTAAAAGAATCTAGTAAGTTCATGGCTTCTCTAGTGTGAGGAGACTCCTGCAATATGTCCTCTTGTTGTCTTGCTTAGAAAATAGAACCCCCCCCACACACACTTCCATATTGTGTGTAAGGGTTTCTGTAAACCAGAAAGTCAACATATTAAAGTGCAATTCACAGGGGAGTTGCTGGCTGTGTTGACTGAGCTTTACAGTCATTTTAACACTGGCAAAGTGTTACCCTAACTGCTTCAAATCAAACTGCAAAGATGCTTGTGTGAAATGCAGTATTAGATATCAAATCAAACATATGGGTGTTGAACGGAAGGGTATGTGTTGTGGTAGTATATGGTATTCTAGCATGTGGAGTTGTATTTTATGGAAATTCTTTGGCTTGGCTTATGTCAGGGACATACATTCATTATGAGATATCAAGCTGTAAAATAAATAAAAGCAAAGAATTCAACTGTGCTGTTGCATGGTTTTCAATACAAACTTGTCTGTTCTACTAACTTGGGGTCTGCGAAATGAGAGGCATTTGTAAGCCATTGTGGCCAAATGTTTTGTCAGCGTTGCTAGCAGCTTGAGAATAATCTAGATCGGGTCAAAAGGAATATGCACTTTAGCTTTCTGCATTTTTTCCCTTTTACTTCATTGAATATGTTGCCAATTACTGTGCTAATTGGTCTTAGAGGCAGAGTGTTTAATATTTTCCTCCTCACTCTCTTCTTTTCCTCATTCAGTATTCTGTAGTCAATTTGTTTTTTAAGTGTATATCTGGGACTGATGACTGAGTTCTTAAGTATGTGTGCTTATGGGGATCATGTTCTTGCAGTTCTCAAATGGACCCTATTGTGGTGTTCACAGTGACTTCACCATTCTCATTCCAGGAGTGCTTTTTGCCGTCCTGATATCTTGTTTTTCTTTTCCTCGCCTGTTCTTTCTCTCAATTAGGGGGAAAAAATGTCAATAGATTTCTCATTTGAAAGAACATCAGAAAATATCATCAGTGGTGTATTTACTGAATGAGGAAGGACTTTTGTTTGAACAATGATTTCAAGATTTTTTAGGCTCATGTAAATTAGAAATGGAGAAGACTGATTTTAGGTCATTCTGTCTGTAACTCGGGTATTTGCAGCACAGTACGCTTTGCTTTATATCAGTAACCGTTTTATCAACTAGGAAAATACTACCCTTGTATAGCTATGAATATCTTTCCATCAAGAACTCATATTGATAGTTATATTGTTTGATATACATAGTATTGTTTTCTAAATGGGTTTCATTTTATTATAAAGCAGTGTTGTTTCTTTTTAGCCAGAATAGTATCGGGTAATGGAATTGCTGCTGTAACTGGTATCTGCTAAAATGTAATTGAGGCATTCTGACCTTAGTTGAAACAAACATGTCCCCAAACCACAAACATCCTACAAAGTATTAGTGAGCTTGGACTGGAGTTCATTTTCATCTGAGTGTTGCATGAGAATGGATTAGCATAATGCTGCTTTGACTTTCTAGCGGAAACAATTTTTTTTTTTTTTTTTTTTTTTTTTTTTTTTTTTTGCGTTACACGGGCCTCTCACTGTTGTGGCCTCTCCCATTGCGGAGCACAGGCTCCGGACGCGCAGGCTCAACGGCCATGGCTCACGGGCCCGGCCACTCCACGGCATGTGGGATCTTCCTGGACCGGGGCACGAACCCGTGTCCCCTGCATCGGCAGGCGGACTCTCAACCACTGCGCCACCAGGGAAGCCCTAGCAGAAACAATTTTTTGACGTCAGTATTAGAAACTCGCCCCGACCCTGCCACTGGATTTTTGTGAAATTATCAATTTTTGATGTCTGATAATTTAACTCTGCTTCAAAAAATACTTTGTCTTTTGTCTTCATTGATAGTATGTGAGTAGAAAGCAGTATGCCAATTTATCTAATGGGGAGAATATTAAAAATATCGAATTCAATTGCTTAGCAAAGAACCCACTTCCTGTTGCTGAATTGAAACCATATTTGATTTCGCTGAATGGCACGTCTTGACTTTCTCACTTGCCCCGCTTGACTCCGTAACAGGTGCCGCCTCAGTATGGCCAGCCAGGTGTGAGCGGTTACTGCCAGCAGGGCCAGCAGCCTTACTACAGCCAGCAGCCGCAGGCGCAGTATCTGCCGTCCCAGCCCCAGCAGAGGTACCAGCCGCAGCAGGTGAGCACAGTCCTGGTCCCCAGGCCTCTGTTCTGAGATGTCTTCCCGGCCCCTTGAAAACATTTCTGTTCTCAGTGGGAAAAATTGAAGTTTTGAGAAAATGCAGAACTATAACCTAAACTCTTTGTTTACGAATGGATGTTTGAGATTGAAGGGTGGGAAGAATGACTAGTTTAATAGCTTCTTACATTACTGGTTAGTGACAGCAGAAAATGTCAGTCATTTCATGTTCTTTGTCATTTGTGTTCTGAATCTTTCCAGAAAGTACTCTGTCACTCCGTTGAGGCTTATTCAGGAAAATGGTTTTATTGATCATGTAATCTTTCTAGTTGGCACATACATGGTGTTTTTATGTTGAGCCTTCTTTTGATTTGTTTTTGTTTTAATGGTAAGTGCTACTGGGACGAAACATTGTTGCCTTTGGCAGTGTTATTCTTCCTAAACTAGCTTATAGACAGATAATCACTTCAATTACAATATATTAAAATACTAAAGGGAATCATGTACTTTTAAGTATGTTAAACACTTTCTAGTTTAAATTAGCCTCATTAAATACTCTTTTAGGTTATTGGGCTATGTATTTCAGCTTACATGATTTGTAGAAAAATAGTACATATGCATTTGGTACAGTGATTCAGTTTCATCTTGTTTTAGAGATTGTCGCTGAGTGATATTAAAAGATATCATGAGCTCAGGACCTGTACTCTGAATTCAAATAGAGCTTTCATAGAACTTTCAGTCATAAGCATCAAAATGTAACTTTGCATTTTATATTTTCCTCTCTTCTTTCATTTTTGTGGGTTGGGGGTGGTGAAGAGAGGGGAAGACAGTGACGTTGACTATTCAGTTTTTAAAGTGCTACTTACACAGCTTGGAGAGATTGTTGATGCTAAGCAACATATATAAATATATGAAGCTTAATTTTAATAAATTCAGCCGATTTCTTAAGTATTTTCTTGGGTTCTTTGGAGTCTTCTCCCATGTGACTTTTATTTGAGTTCCAAAAAGAGTTTATGACTTCAAAGAAAACATGTTAAAACAACAGCCGAGATTGAAGATCTGTAGAATCTTGTTTTTTGCATATATGTGTTCAAAATTTTGGTTTTATATAAAGCAATTTATAGAGGTAGGAATGTACATTATTTCAAAGTTATTCAGTCTGGTCTTTTATTAAAATGTGGGAAAATTAAATAACCTTTCAATACCGTTTCTTTTTAAGTGAGAGAGACTGGTGTCTGGGTTTATGATATATAAAGTTACAGGCTTTTCCTGGGCTTTCAGAGCCTTATTGAGCTTCTCTGTAGACAGAATGTTTTGTCATGTCATCAGAGTTTAAGGAGGACTCAATAGAGAGATTATATTACTCATTTTCCTTCAGTGAGCTAAAATGAATCTCTGATTGTAAAACCAATTTGATTAAGGATTCTGAGTGCCTGTCATTTCCTTCAAGACCAAGTTCAAAATTTACTTCCTTTATGAAGCATTCACTGATGACTTCTTCCACATGGCAATTAGTTATTTAATATCCTTCATATTTAAATATTTAAAGCATACTACAGGTCAAATCGTATTTTAATGAATACTATTTTAATGTGCTTAGTTTAGGCATCTTTTATGCTTTGAACGATACTGCTGTTATTTTATTGACTTGAATATAATAAATTATATGTCAGGAAATACTATATAAAAATGATTCCTTAATGTAAATACTGTCATTTTTTTTGTATATCCTGAGGAAAAACAAATATTTCTCAACGTATATTGGAAATTTTTTCTTGTTTTCATACTCCCTAACTATAGAATGTCTAAATATTTTTTAAGTTTAAGTTTCAGTAAACTCTTCTGGGACAAAGAAATGGAAATCAGAGAGATTTAGGTAGCCTGAGACATTTAGGTAGCCTAATCAGAGGGTCTGGTTTGACAGGAACAGTTTTACTTTTTAGGGGATTTGATGTTCAGATAGATTTGGAAAGTTTATCTAGGAAATGAGATCTAGCATTTTAGATATAGTTAGCACCTCCAAAACCAGAATAATCCCCCCAAATCTATCCCAAAACAAAGTAAAAATAACCACTAGAATATTTTCAAAATCAAGCCAAATTTTAATAAGAATTTAGAATGCTGAATTCACATGCATTTAAAAAACAAAGGAGCTCAACTGTATTTAATGTAAGAAGCCAGTGTTTCATAACAGACAGAACATTCCTTCCTGTAGACTTTCCTTTTGTTCCCAGATATAGCATACACAGTCTGTTGATTTTTGTATTAGGAGATAATCAGCAAGTATGACTTTGTGTCTTTTGTTAATGTGGTTGGTACAAAAGGTAATTTTAGGGTTCCATTAAGATACCTCACTTTGTGTCTTTAACATTTTTGAATGTGTAATGTTTTAGATAATCAATACATTCATATGGTTCAAAAATTAACAAGTACAAGGAAAGGGTACAGATTCCAGTCTCCACCGTAGTTCCTCTTGTCTAGCTCACCACCCTCCTCACCCTTTGCTAGATAACCACTTCATTAGTTTATTGTATGTTTCTTTATATAAAGAAGCAAAATACCATATTTTAATTGTTAGCTCTATTTTTACACAGATGTTGGTACACTGTAACATACTGTAAACATTCTTCTGTTCTTTGTCATTCCCCCTTCCCTACCCACTTAAATATATTTTCTGTGGTTCTTTCCAGAGGAGTACATAAAGCAATCCTCCATTCTTTTATAGCTTCATTCCATTTTATGGACATATCATAATGTACTTAACCAGTTCTCCTTTGATGGGCATTTAGATTATTTTTAGTTATTTGCAATTCAGACAATACTGCCATGATGCTCTGTATATGTGTCATTTCACAAATGTCCGAGTGTATCTGTAGGATCAATTCCTGGCTGTATCAGTGGGTATATGCAGTGGAAATTCTGGTAAATATTGCTGGATTGTTCCTCTTAGGGGTTGTGCCAGTTTATACTCCCACCATCGATGTGTGAGAGTACCTACCATGTGCCAGTAGCATGGTTTTAAGAAGCTTCTGGATTTTTACCAATCTGATAATGTAGTTTTAATTTACATTTTTCTTGTTATGAGTGATTTTGAACATCTTATATATGTAAAAATGTTTACATTTCCTTTTTTCCTGGACTGTCAGTTCATATCTTTTTATCTTGAATTTTTCTATTCAGTTGTTTGTCTCTTAAAAATTGATTTATATAATAAAAACTAGGTATATTAGGGAGACTAGACCTCTGTCCATGATATGAATTACTCACTTCTGCATCTTATCATTTGTCTTTTGACATTAATTGTGGTACATTTTTTTTGTCATGCAGAAGGGTTTTTTGAATTTAAAAAAATGTTTATGTAGTCAGAATTAGCAGTGTTTTCTTTTATGATATCTGGATTTTATTTTTAGTGAGATTATGAACCTTCCATACTCTGAAGTTACAAAGGAACTGTCCCCCTGTTATTTTGTAGTATTTTCATAGAGTAATTTCTACATTTCACTTATCCTAATCTATGGAGAGAGGTGTGATCCAACATAATTTGTTTTTCTCTAGATGACCACTTGGTTAAGTAACTTTTCTTGTATTAGGTCTCGCCAGAGAACTAGCCTATTGGTTAGGATGAAGATATTTTATTTTAAGGAATTGACTCAGACAGTTATGGAAGCTGGAAAGTCCAAAATCTAGCATGGACCAGCAGGCTGAGACCCAGGAGAGCTGATGGTGAAGATGAAGCCTGAAGGCAGTCTGCTGGAGAACTCCCTCTTGCTTGGGGGGCTGGTCTTTTTGTTCTATTTAGGCCTTCAACTGATTGGATGAGGCCCACCCACATTATGGAGGGTAATCTGCTTTACTCAAGGTCACTGATTTAAATGCTAATTTCATCCCCAAATACTCTCCAACTTGACACACAAAATTAACCATTACTGTTATCTTTCCTTTTAAACTTTTAAAATTTTCCTTTATGTACAGTGTTTGAGGTTATTCTGGGACTTTTATTCTTTTCCATTGGTCCTTCTGTTAGTGCGCCAGTACTGTACTGTTTTTATCATGTTTTAATATCTGGTAGGGTTAGTACATCTTCATTACTCTTTTCAGAGCTCTCTTGGCAATTTGTGTTTGCTTATTATTCATATAAACTTTTCATTTTTTACCGTGCTTTTTCCTAAGAATTTTGTCTTTTTTGTTGTTATTATAATGGGATTTTTTTTCATTGTTCCTTTTTTGTTTTATGTGAAATAGGTGATGCTTATAAAATAATAAGAGTTAAAAAAAAAAGTACCTCATTTGAACAATTAGCAACACACGTAATAGAACGAGCTGGGTTTACCTGCCTTGGGTTACTAGGGGCCAGGGAGAACACGCCCCTGCGGAGCCTCACGGAAGGTGTGGGGTTGGGAGGTTTATAGGGTAGGGGTTGGGGTGTGTGCTGGATGGTTCTAAGAGGTATCAGGGGAGTGAGGGTCAGTCTGGACTGGCTACTTCAAAGCAGCTGTGAGCATTTGGTGGTTAGGTGTCTTAATTTTGAGCCATGAGGCAGGACTTAAGTGTGTCCGGGCTTTGTCATCGGTAAAGAAGCACCAGTCACTTCGAGAAAGACAGTGTTAGTAAGAAGAGGCAGATGTTTAGTCATTTTTGTTGTCAAAAAGTGGCCTTGTCCAAATCTGCTTTCAGCGCTGCTTATGTGCTATGGGTGGTGCTCCGGTCTGCTTGTTCTCAGGGCTGATTTTCCTTTTCTTCTCACATTCCTACCCCACTGTCCCTCCTCTTCCTGAATGACTTCTCTCTCCATTTCTTCATTTGTTTAGATAGTTTTAAATTTCTTTTATAATATTCTTCAAAAAGAACTGTTGTACTTTTTGGTTAGAATTATTCCTATATACGTTATATTTTTCTTGGTATTGTAAACATAGATTTTATATTTTTATTATATTACATTTTTTCATTGTTTCAGGTATATACAAATATAATGAACTTGGTATATTAAATTTTGTTGTACATTGACCCTTTTAAGTTCTTGTGAATTCTACTAACTCTAATCATTTATAGATTCTCTTATGTTTTCCAAATTTTATTTTTTTAATTGCTTAAAAAAAAAAACACTCCCATCTCCCCTTCTTTTGTCCTTCCTCAGACAGCTTCTTCAATGCATTATTTGAAAGGACTGTCTGTTTTTGTATAATCTCTGATTTAAAAGAAGGCTTTCAGCATTTCATCATTAAATATAATGTTTACTCTCTTTTTCTTTTCTTTTCTTTGTAGCTGCCCATTGTTGGATAAGGAAGTTCCCTTCTTTTTCTAGGTTGCTAAGAATTTATCATGAATGGATGCTGAATTTTATCTTATGTGTTTTTTTTGTGTGTGTCTTTTGGGATGATCACTTTGTTTTCCCTCTTATAATCTGTTATTGGGGTATATTACATTTTTTTAAGTATTATGCCAAACACGCATTCTAGAATAAACCTAGCCTCATGACATATTTTTTGCACATCACTGAATTCAGTCTGCTGACATTTATTTAGGTTTCTTGAATCACTGTTCATAAAAGGGATTGGACTGTAATTATCCTCGTGTGGTTTTGTTATCTGTATTACGAAGTTTTGCAGAATGAGTTAGACACTAGTCTCGCCCCCTCTCCCCGCCCCCCCCACACTTTTTAAAATTTTTGGCCACACTGCTGCGTGACTTGCGGGATCTCAGTTTCCCTACCAGGGATTGAACCCAGACCATGGCAGTGAAAGCCCAGAATCCTAACCACTAGGCCACCAGGGAACTCCCAAACTAGTCCCTTTTTTTTTTTTTTTTTTTTGCAGTACGCGGGCCTCTCACTGTTGTGGCCTCTCCCGTTATGGAGCACAGGCTCCAGACGCGCAGGCTCAGCGGCCATGGCTCACGGGCCCAGCTGCTCCGCGGCATGTGGGATCTTCCCGGACCAGGGCACGAACCCGTGTCCCCTGCATTGGCAGGCGGACTTTCAACCACTGCGCCACCAGGGAAACCCCCTTTTTAAACTTACTGGAAGACTTTAAAGTCTGGAATTACCTGCTTTTGGAGTGTTTGGTAGAAGCATCTGTAAAGTCATAAAGGATTGTGTAGCCCTTGATGTTTTAACTTTTGTCCCATTCCTGATTTTTGATCTTATTTCTTTTGTGAATATAGGCATATCAAGTTATCGAATTCTTCTTGAGTCAGCTTTTTACTTATATATATTCCTATATACGTATCCATTTCATCAAGGTTTTCAAGTTTATTAACCTGAAGTTCATAATAGTCTTTATTTCTTTAATTTTTATAACATCCAGAGTTAAGCATTTTAATTAATAATGTTATTACTTCTTTTATTAATCTTGATTAATCTTGCCAGTGGTTTGTCTTTCCAAAACAAGTTTGGTCACTGTCCTCATTATTACATGTTCTTTTTTATAAGTTTAATTAAATTCTGTTCTTACTTTGATTATATCTTGCTTTTTGTCTGATAAAGCCAAATAAATATGCCTAAAAAATTTCCTCCTAAGTACTACTTTGGCTAAATCTCTCAAATTTTTTTTTTTTTTTTTTTTTTTGCGGTACGCGAGCCTCTCACTGTTGTGGACTCTCCCGCCGCAGAGCACAGGCTCCGGACGCGCAGGCTCAGCGGCCATGGCTCACGGGCCCAGCCGCTCCGCGGCATGTGGGATCTTCCCGGACCGGGGCACGAACTCGCGTCCCCTGCATGGGCAGGCGGACTCTCAACCACTATGCCACCAGGGAAGCCCAAATCTCTCAAATGTTGATGCGCATTATTTTTGTTCTCTTTTAGTTCTAAGAATTTTCTTACTTCCCTTCATTCATTTTTTTAAATAGTTTTATTGAGGCTTGGGTTTGTGTCCTGTTCCCTCAGAAGGATTGTTGTATGCTTTTGCCAGTTGCTTGTGGGCACTAGTTAGTCATCAGGAATCATATTTCATATTTCAGTTTGTAAAGTTTTATTGCTTAGAAAGTTCTTAATAGGCTGACAAACAGGATGATAGAATGAGCATTCACATGCCACCGTAAGTTCTTTTCATTTACTAACCTAGCCATATTCGGAGATCCCCAGTTGTCATCAGAATGCCTTATTTATAGTTAATTTGTTTCAAGCAGAATTCATACAGGGTTACTACATTGATTTGCTCCTTAAGTCTTTTTATCTGGAACAGTTCTCTTTTACCCCACCCACATTCATGCCTTTGGCATGTTGAGAAAACGGAGTCAGTTGTCCTATGAAATGGCTTTGTCTGATTGTTTTCCCTTGATGTGGCTTAATTTGTTCATCTAGCCCCTCTGTTTCCTGTAAATTGCAAGTTAGATCCAAAGGCTTGAAGTTAAACATTTTCATTTGTGATTGTGTTTAGGTCACTGCTTCTGTTTAGTGGAGGGGTCTGTGACCCTCCCTTTGAGTGAAGAAGCCTCCAAAAGGTTCCAGCCCCAGGCCGTCTGGTGACTATCAGCTGTCTTCCAGCTGAGGCTGTAGAGACGTTGTGATGAGGATAGGCTTTCCCTTTTGTACTCTGTCCGGATTCCTCACCCACAGAATCTGTGAGCATAATACGTGCTGGTGGCTTTAGGCCACTAAGTTTGTGGTGGCTTGTTACACATCCTTACTGACTGACATGGTTTGTATACTTCCTAGGTGATGCAGTGAGGGTGTTACATCAGGATGTTAACATCCTAATATTTCGTTGTCCTACCACAACTGGTATTAAGATTGATCAGTGGGTTCAGGTCATATGGCCTCTGGGACCATTTTAAATGGAATTCTCTTCTTGAGGTTTTACAGAGCACACCATTAAGTGTTAATTTTGACCAGAAACTCTGGTGATGGTTAGCCTGTGGTTGCTAATTCTCAAAGGAGTCATTTCTTAATTCCTCCTACCTCTCAGTATCAAGTTCAAGACAGGTATTTTTCCTTTCTCTTTAGTGAGTTTTCATGCTCTTAAATGATGGATGTAGCCCTTCTTAGTCCCTAAGTTATTTGAGAGGTATTGTCTCATATTTTACTCCCTTTTGGGGGGGCCCTAGATTCCTCCTTTCCCCTGTTCCCTGTATCGTCATCGAATGGAAAGTTAAAACCCATAACAGAAGTCAGTTTCTATTGCTCTCTTACTTTCCATGTTCTTGGTTTACTTTCTGTGTTCTTCGTTTCAGTCACATTCATGCCAAGTTTGTGATCCATTTAAAAAGGCATGTTATCGGGCTTCCCTGGTGGCGCAAGTGGTTGAGAGTCCGCCTGCCGATGCGGGGGACACAGGTTCGTGCCCCGGTCTGGGAAGATCCCACATGCCGCAGAGCGGCTGGGCCCGTGAGCCATGGCCGCTGAGCCTGCGCGTCCGGAGCCTGTGCTCCGCAACAGGAGAGGCCACAACAGTGAGAGGCCCGCGTACCACAAAAAAAAAAAAAAAAAAAAAGCATGTTATCAAGTATTTTAGATATTTCAATTATAGGCACTTAGAGTATCCAATCTGCCATACTCCTGGAACTGGTACTGTCTTCTGTTTTCTAGTTGTTTATTTGATATCTTGTATACAGTTTAAAACTATATAAACATGTAATATAATAATTTAGAACATACAGACAGTACATTCCTATTTCATAATGAAACTTTTTTAATAAATTTATTTGTTTATATTTTTGGCTGTGCTGGGTCTTCATTGCTGCGTGCGGGCTTTCTCTCGTCACGGCGAGAGGGGGCTACTCTTCGTTGCAGTGTGTGGGCTTCTCATTGCAGTGGCTTCTCTTTGTTGTGGAGCACGGGCTCTAGGCATGCAGGCTTCAGTAGCTGTGGCACGCGGGCTCAGTAGTTGTGGCTCATGGTCTCTATAACACAGGCTCAGTAGTTGTGGTGCATTGGCTTAGTTGCTCTGCGGCATGTGGGCTCTTCCCGGACCAGGACTCAAACCTGTGTCTCCTGCATTGGCAGGCTGATTCTTAACCACTGCGCCACCAGGGAAGTCCTATAATGAAACTTTTCTACTGCCTCCTTTATTCTTTTGAAATAAATTCATAGATAATATGTTACCTACACAAAATTCATAGATACTGTTTTGTTACTACACAAAATTTTAAACAGTTCTCAATAATGCACTAACTGTACATGGAAAAGTGAAAAGAAATTGGTGTATAATAAAATATTGTGTATTTAACTAAATAAATGCTCGGGCATGACTACATTGAAGGTTTGTGAAATGAAAGCTTGCGTGTATATGTGGGATCCGTGTGGGCCTGACAGCTACACAATGAGGCTGATGCAGGAGTGTGGTATCAGCCTCTCAGATGTCTTAGGCAGGGTTGTCAGTGGAGATGTCATCTTTTAAGATGATGAGCAGCTCTTGGTCAGAGTCCGACCAAAACAAAATATAATCTTCCCTCAGTATATATGGTAGTTTTATTCCTAGAAAATACAGTATATCAATAAAGTTGTTTTAACAATAGTTTGTTCTTATATGCAGAATGGAGTTGGGTTCTAGGCTTAGACAAATAGTTAGCTTTTTGTTTGTTTTTACATCTAAATGAATGCTGGGTCTTGTGAAATGAATGTGGTATGATGATCTGTTGGATCAATCTCTTATACATCATAGGACAATCTAGCATTCCTACCTTACACCCTTAAATTTCATTGCATTTCCTTATCCTTGTGACAACTAACCGCCCCCTTGAAATCTTATCAATATGAATAACTTAGGCTTCCTTATTTTTTTCTGAAATAAAGTTCATACATAATTAGTTACCTATATACAAAGTTTCAAACATCAGTATAATGCCATAAATGTAATGGAAAGGACAGAAAGTTTATAATAAAATATTGCTCAGATGTGTCTACATTAGAAGACTTGTGAAATAGTCTGGGGCTTGCATCTATGTGTGTAATAACAATGAACTCCACTGGTACAAATGAGAGTGATAGAGTTATATTGTATGAACAGCTCAAAATTGTGAACAGGGTTTGAATCCATGCGATTTATTACCATATAACAGCAATTCTATACAATGAAAATATTGAACATTTTAAATAACATGCTCACAGAATTGTTTAACAGAAAAAGTAAGGTACCCCAAAGTGTGGAGATATCCTAAGTTTGCAAATAAAGTGTACACACACACACACACACACACACACACACACACACACACACACACACAGTAAAAATCAGTAAGTAACAGTAGGCCTGGTTTATTCTTCCTATTGTAGTCCAAGAGATGAACTAATACAAAAGGGACATGAACTGTCCAGTCACCAAACATTTTATTTACTCAGCATGCTGACATTTCCTGCTTTTAAAAGGTGTTAATTTTAAAGTTCTTTTAAAATTTAGTTCTTGTTTAAAAAAAAAAGCTATTTGAAGAGGTTGCTTCCACTTGGAAGCATTTTTGTATCCTAGCTTACTTGCTCAAACTCCTTCACCTGAGATTTAATAATTCGGTACAGTAGAGAAAACCTCCCTTAATGCCGTAAGTTTTCATGGTTTTATTTTTTGTTTCAAAGTTTCCATTTTGTCATTCTTGGGTCATAAAGTATTATAGTTAGGTTTGTTTCCTGGTTCACTGTAACGAGAGCAAACTCTCGTTACCTTCCTCTCTCCTCCTTGTGCCTATAGCCTCGTCGTCTTTTTCCTTTTGCCTCTCAACTCCTGTCCTACTTCAGGTCCACTCTCGTGAGATGCTGGAGAAGAGATCATGTTTCTCTTGTGGCACACGTTTCTCCCAGACCTTCTTCCCACTGCTCCTAACGGAAGCAGCTGCTAGGTGTCAAGGGCAGTGTTCCAAGAATCGAGTAACCTGAAGGGAGTTGCCTGGTATGGAAACCAGACTGTCTGTCAATACCCTTTCCTTTGACATTGGTCTTGTGCTGATTCAGCTTCCTTTCCAGGACTGTGACAGTTGGCAGCCTTGCAGAACACTGTTTTCATGGCTTTAAACTACACTGTTGTTTCCATAGCTAGAAAAAAATCTTTCTTTCCTTAGAGAAAATTTGTAGGAGGTAACTCCATTCAAGTAAGTCTCAGTTTAAAGAAGATATATCAGGATCTTAAAACAGCAACAGCAATAACAAAACTCTAGTTTAAAGCAGTGAGAGTATTTCAAACTTTGCCTTTTTAGGTATAGTTTTTTAGCCGATAGAATTATCTCAGATTCTTGAGAGAAATATTGGGTATTATGAATGTGTATGCTTCTCAAGGTACAACTTTTATCTTTTTAATATATTTTTTTAACCTCAGGCTTGTTGGAAAAGTTGCAGAAGACAGGAAAAGCAAAACATAAACTGTTTATTGAATCCGTTTGTGCTTGGGAATGTTCTCTATGCTGGGAATCCAGTGATTAATAAGACATTGTATCTGAAGTGAAGGAATTCCCAGCTGAATAGAAGGGTCAACATGGGCAGATGACAGACAGTACAGTAGGAGAGGTGTGTTTTCGAGCTATGACTAGATACTAGTAAAAGTGTCCCAGAGGACGTCTTGAAGAATGAGTAAGAGTTTGCTGGTGAGAGAAAAAATGATCTTGGGGTAGCTAACTCTTTGTTAGTGAGAACAGAGGTAATGCCCAACCCTGAATGATACCGAACTAGACTCTAAGTTTGGTTCAGTAGTCAAGGTCATTTAGAAGGAGCATATTAATTATGCTTGGAACTGGTGAATTTCATTGCTTTTCCTCAGTGATTAAGAATGAAGTAAAAGGTTATTTTTCAATAATTTTTTTAAAGCAGAAAATAGTTCTAGCTCAGCGGTTCACTTGTAACAGTGGATCATTGCTCAGTAGTTAAGCCAGTTGGAAGTCTAAGTCTGCTTACATGTGCGTCGGTAGAAACGAGTGTTTAAATTATATTTTCTAAAATACCACTTCATTTGGACATCTTTGTGGACAGAATTTTTCAGAAGGAGATGCAGTAAACAAAGTATTTGGAAAACGGGCATCATTTTGAAAAGAAGGTGATAGCATTGGAAACGAGGGTAAAATACTTCAGAATTAATAACTTGCCACTGAAGTCTCTGAAGGAGTTCAGATGTTACATTAAGTGTATTGACGGTGATGCATTGTGGCACAGACCTTTATTGTTAATTATTTATTCTAATCTTTGTTTCTTATTATTTATATAACAGGATGTTAATTTATAAGCCACTTGTATTCTGCAGCTTCTGGAGGAAATTAGGCAGAGAAGGCCTGTGTTACATTACTGAAGCGCTCATATCGTTTGCTTTATAAGATTTTGTTGTCAGAGCAAAGACAAGGACATTTATAGTTTGCTGCCATTAATTGCCCAGCATTTAGATATTAACACAGGAGTCTGTTAATGAACTTGATAATAAAAACTTTTGGGATGTCAGTTGATAAAGGTATTATTTGTTTTAAAGGAGATTGCTAGTGAAGCCTGGGGTTTCCTTTGCATTTGACTCTCTTTCTTTCTTGCTGACCAGGCTCGCAGTTGTCCTAGGCTTTGAACCAGGGCTGGGGATTTCCTTTTATGTTTAAAGAGCTTGTGAGCATCTGAGGAGAAAACTTTTGAGTTGCTTTCAGGTCAGAGCAAGACCCACTCCTAGACTGA
This sequence comes from Grampus griseus, assembly GCF_964374135.1. Lineage (NCBI taxonomy): Eukaryota > Metazoa > Chordata > Mammalia > Artiodactyla > Delphinidae > Grampus > Grampus griseus. The sequence continues at coordinate 78,482,831 of NC_139007.1, forward strand.
TTTCTGCTTGTTCGCTTGGGTAACCAACCGCATAACTGCTTCTAGACTCAGGTTGGAGACGTTCCTGGGAGCTCACATGGTGCTCAGGGCCTGCTTGGCAAGGCTCTTGGCTGGGGGGGAGGGTAGGGGTCAGAGGTTAGGAGGACAGGAATGAGAAAGTGGCAACTTTTCCCCTCTCTCCTACTTTTTTGTCCCGTGGGAGACAGAGCAGTATATTAAAAATGTAGCACTAGTTTTGAATATACTCTACATGTAACTTGCTGCCATGAAAGTTTCAGTTTATGTAGAATGGTCAGTTCCGTGTGTATATTCGTGTGTGTGTTTTGTTTTGGTTCTTGTTATTCCTGAAAGCTTCTTAAATAAGCAAATAGAAAAAACTACTGGAGAATGAAGAAAAACTTTTTGATAATGTTAAAATTTGCTATGAATGTTTTGGTTTTAATTGCTGTAAAAATCAGGGTGGTCCTATGCAACTATGCCTGCCTGGGTCTTTGCTTTTATTTTATTAAAAGTGGAGAAAAGGAAGAGAAAATTCTCACATCTTGCACAGATTGTTTCCAGTAATAAAGCATTTTTGGCTCTCTGATGGAAAACTTTCAATAGTTATTCTTTTTATGTTTCGGATTGTACCTGGGACTCTAACTGCATTGGACTATAATTTGATAATGCTATTCATATTCATGTTCAGAATATTTTTAAAATAATTTTCTTCCTTTCAAGTACCAGAATTAAAGGAAAACAGAGCCAGGAAGTGAGGAATTATAGAGCAATAACCATATTTTCAGTACTTAATTTACTTCTGGAAAGGTGATGGAAGCTCCCTCCTGAGAAGAGGAAAGCCCCAGGCGGGCCTGGGATGTGTGTGCAGCCCGGCCCCGGCTTAGGCTGTGCTCCGACCTGTCCCGCAGGCTGCTCGTCAGAGCATCAGGCTTCCTTAGAAATGCGCAGAAGATCAAATCAGCTGGCTGTGACTGTCTGCTGTGGTGATAGAAGAGGAAAACCTTACATTGTTTAAGATACGTTTTATGAAAAGCTGAAGAAAAATCTCAAACACGAGAGCAGGATTTGGTCTAAAAATCATTTAAGCTCCACACCATTCCCTGTTTCTAACGTAGCTGTAATAGTGAGTGAGCTTTTTAAAGTTCTTTTCCTCACTTTTTTCTTTCCCCTCTCCCCCATCTCCATCTCCGTCTCCAATAGAGATGGAGCCATGGGATTGAACTGGATGCCCGGACACTTGGGTACACTCGGGACTTGTTCTCTAGCTCTTTATCCTAGTTGCCCAGACTCGGCGAGCAGGTGGGGGAGGAAGCCCCTCCTCTGCAGAGGGGGATATCGCGAGGAACTGGCACTCACACCTGATGTGGTTCTCTTCATACCCCTTCAACTTTCTCTCTCCTCTGACGCCCCATTGGGACTGAGGGATGAAGTTGAGGATAGAATAGGTTATGCAGTTAGAAGCATCATCGAGGCTCATTATATTTGTTCATACAATTCTCTTTGTTTGATATTTAAATTCTGACACTAGGGAGATTGAGGAATTTTTATTTTTCCTGGATTGTTTTTTTGCTACTCTCAGCTGTCTTCATTTGTCTTTAAATGCTCATTTCAATTTGTTGAAGTATAGAAAATAAAGTAAAACATAACTTACATATATAACAGTAAAATTCTTCCTTCATCAATTTCTTTGATTTTTAAAAGTTCTTAGGGTAACAAACTCTATGTATATGTATTCCAGAAGATGATTATCTGCAGATGTTTGAAACATAGGGTTACTTTTAGAACTGCATTGCTAGTGTGGGCAGTGACCACCTTTTTTCCTGGAAGGATAGCAGAACCAGCTCCAGTCCACTCACTGATTTTCCTTAGAGTGCTAGACTTTGGGGAGAGGAGTGGATGCATATCTCTTTGCATTATTTAGCCTTGGGAGGTGAAGGAAAGATAGAGCTGGAAGTAGGGTCAGGCGGAGCCATTGGATACGTGTACACCTGTGGTTTCCTAAAAAGAGAGAAAGGGACTGTCTGCCTCACAATCACCTGGAGTGTTTGCTCAAGTAAGTTCTCTTACTCCAAAACTGTTTGAGGGGGTGGGGAGTAGCTGGGGATCTGCATTTAACTCCAGCAGGCAATTCTGATGCCTTCCAAAGTTTGAGAGCCATGGAGAGCAGAAATACTAACCAGAGCTTTCCAATCTTGTACTCTAGCATGGCAGATGGATGTTACCCCCTATATTATGTTAACAGTGACCCTCAGAGGTCCTACAGCAAGTTATGCCTGAATGTGGTGGGGCTTGGTTTTGATCCCAACTCTGTTTTATTTTATTTTATTTTATTTTTTTTTGAAGTATAGTGGAATTACAGTGTGTTAATTACTGCTGTACAGCAAAGTGACTCAGTTATACAAATATATACATTCTTTTTCATATTCTTTTCCGTTATGGCTTATCACAGGAGGTTGAATACAGTCCCTAGGGTTTACTGTCTTCTTTATTGTTGTTTGCAGGAGAGATGCATTTTGTTTCAGAGACGGGCTGAAATTCAGGTCTTAAGGCCACTGTTACGGGCCTTTGCAATTGTTCGCCCAGGGTTTTTACAATTTTAGTGAGCACTAGAATCTCCTGGAAGGCCTGTTAAAACACACATTGTTGAACTGTACACCCAGAGTTTCTGACTCTGTAGTTTGGACTTTGGGCGAGTTTCTCAACCTCTGTGCCTCAGTTTCTTCATCTGAAAATAGTACTTATTTCGTGGAGTTGATGTCGAGACCATAAGTGTTTATTCAGTGAGTAAAGTACTCTCAGGAGTGCCTGGTGAAGAGTAAACGTTACATAATTGTTAGCTGCTGCTGTCAGCAGCATCGTGGTCACAGGATGAAGTTCCAGTGGTTCAGTGAAAATTTTGATTCTTATTCTTAAATGTGGTTTTAGATAATGTAAATAACAATAGCTGACATTTATTGAACATTTAAATGTGTCAAGCACAGTGCTCATTGCTTAGTCCCTCCTTTAATCATTAATAGAACTTTTGGAGATAAGTTCCTGTTATCTTGTTTTTATGGATGAGGAAATTCTTTAAGTGATAAGTTACAGAGCTGGGTTTTCTTTTTGCTCTGTGTATTATTATTATTAATTACATACACTATTTTTCCCTATAAAAAGTACAGCTGAACATTTACTGTGGCTCATTTGCTTTGTGAGTTTAATAAAATTAATTAATCTATTAAAAATCTTAATTACTTTACTCCTTAGCTCTTGAGTATCTTCATATTTCTCTTTAGTATTTTAGGAGAAGTGAAATTTAGGTAACCACGTAGCTTCCCTTCTCACTCTGGACCCCTTGTTAGTTTAGGAAGAAGTTCTTGCAAAAACCAAAATAAAATAAAGGATTTTCTTAAGTCTTGAATGCCAGAGTAGTGGCCTCCAGGGTCCTAACTTGATTAACGTAAGAGAGGCAGCTGCTCTTGCTGGCTCCTCTCTCTAATCTCCAGTCCTCTCATGCCCCTTTACTGCAGGCGTGGGGGCAGCTGCAGCCTCAGGTATACTGGTAAGTCCCGTGTCATAGTGACATTCTTGTTGATGGCAGGCTACAGTGGTAGCGAGGGATCTATTATCAATATTAATGAGACTCATCAGAAAGAAAATAACAGAGTAGTTTGGATAAGCCTGTTCTTTTTCTAGAATGGTTCTTTTTTAATGGAAATAATTATTCCTTTCAGTTAATAGAAAATTAACAATATTCTGAATCTAGCCTTTGGACTCATCAGTATATCTAGTGTATTACAGATAATAAGGCTTTAATATAAGCTTAGCGTCTGCCTGTGGAATCAGTAGCAGTAAAACAAACCATATGAGCTTTGGTCCTGTGATTTTTTTAATCTGATGTAAAAGATTTTTGGAGCAAGGGTGAGGGAAGATGCAGGGGAAAGTATTGATATGGACTTAGAATTAAAGTGACTTACCATTATCCTAAAAGATAGCGGTCGTGATATATAAGAAACCCCATTCAGCCCCTGTTCTTGAAGTACCATGTGCCTAAGCTGCAGAGGCACTGGGAGGGAAGGAGGCATTGTACCCTGAGCCTTCTCAGCGCCACTCAATCTGATACAGTTTCCAGAGCAGGAAACAACTCAGGAAAATTTGTTCAGGGTTGCACAGCTAGTGAATAGTCCAGAAGTTGGAATTTGAGCTTGGGTTGGTTTGACTCAAGTGTTTGTGGTCTCTGGCGAGATCTGTGGCTGGAAAAGGCATTTTGGAGTCAGTGAAATTGGACACTGGGCCTTTAAGAGGCTGAGCCAAAGTCAGTGTAAGAGTGTCAGATTTAGGCAAGGAGGGCATCTTGATCAGGAGATGAGGTCCAGAAAGGGTCAGAGTCAATATAAGGAGGTTTTACCTGGGGATCTAGGGGAAAATGAAACTGGGAAGGTTAATTTGGTTAAGATTATGGAGGGATTTTTTTTAATGCTTTTAAGGGTTTATTTTGATGTATTTATTAATTTTTTAAAATTTTATTTATTTTTGGCCGCGTTGGGTCTTCATTGCTGCACGCGGGCTTTCTCTAGTTGCGGCGAGCGGGGGCTACTCTTCGTTGCGGTGCATGGGCTTCTCATTGCGGTGGCTTCTCGTTGCAGAGCATGGGCTCTAGGCACGCGGGCTTCAGGAGTTGTGGTGCACGGGCTCAGTAGTTGTGGCTCGCGGGCTCCAGGGCGCAGGCTCGGTAGTTGTGGAGCAACAGCTTAGTTGCTGTGCAGCATGTGGGATCTTCCCAGACCAGGGCTCGAGCCCGTGTCCCCTGCATTGGCAGGCCGATTCTTAACCACTGCGCCACCAGGGAAGTCCGATTTTTTTTTTTTTTAAAGACAGTTAAGTGTTAGGATTAAATAGTACAGCAAATATGTTAAAGATAAAATGGGGAGAGGTTAAGAAACTGTGAAAGAGTAAATGGTCAACGCATAGTGGGCTTTCTTGGGAGATTGAGGATTGCAGGCAAGGGACCAATTCAGAAGTTTTGTGGTCTTGCAGGTGTAAGCCGGAGTCAGTACCACAGCCTCAGTCCCAGTTCTGGATTCCTGAATTCGTCTTTCATACCATTAACTCCATTTTACTTTAAATGGACATTTTCAAACAATGAACAGAAGTAGACAAAAATATAACGAGCCCCACACACCCATCGCTCAGCCTTCAACGATTATATGGCCAGTGTTGTTGTGTGTACATTTGCTCTTCCTTCACCCCCCCAATCCCCGCCCTCAATATTATTTTGAAGTAAATCCCAGCTATTGTATCATTTAATCTGTCAATATTTCAGTATATAGCTCTAAAAAATAAAGGGCTTAAAAAAAGAAACACAAACATACTACAGTTATCACATTTAAAGAATATTTTTCATACCAATTATCCAGTGTTCAAATTTCCAGTAGTTTCATAAATGGATTAAATGTTTCTGTTTAATTTACATTGTGGGGTAGTTTGAGTCAAGGTCCAAATAAAATCCACTCTCATAATTGGTTGATACCTTTTCATCTCTATAGTTTTCCTCTTTCTTCATCTCTTCATCTCTCCCTCTCTTCCTCTCTCCTTTCCTTTTTGCTGTTACAACTTAACTTGTTGAAGAAACTAGGTCATTTTTCTAGTAGAGGTTCCCACAGTTTGAGATTTGCTGATTGATTTGCTATGGCTTAATGTATTCCTCAGCCCTTTTTAATTTCCTATAAATTGGTAGTTAGATATACAGGCTTTATCAAACTCATTATCAGATTTTTTTTTTTCCTGCAAGAATATCTCATTGCTGTTCTGATCATTAGGAGGTAAAGGATGTCTTGATTTTTCTCGTTTTTGATGACACCACTGATGATCACGATAGTCTTTTCCCTGCCTCTTAATTTCCAGTTTTTTTTGCTTGTTTTTTTTTTACTGCATTCTTTTATAGTCATCTTTTTGCCGTAAGACTGCCAGTAACAAACAGCAAAATGTGTTTTGTAGCATATTGCTACCAGGCAGTGTAGCTGTTAACATGATAAATATTCTTGGACATGAGCCCAAGTTTTGTTCAGTTTTATGTTTGTCCTCATACATTTATTTTGTATGGCTGTGTCTAATTCTAAGTGTAAGCTCTTGGAAGGCATTCAGTCAGTAATTCACCAGGCTTTTGAGTACCTGTCGGTGCTCAGCGCTGGGAACCCAAGAGGAAGTAAGAGTCCAGTTCAGGAGATACACAAACAAATAGTTTAAGAATTTATAATGCTGTATTTTAAGAATACATCTGAAGTTGTGAGGTAGTTGTTTGGGGGAATGGAGGAGTTAATTTCTAGCAGGATCTTGAAGGCAGCGATGCTTTGCAGACACAGAAGGAAGGGCACCCACCTGGACTGAGAGAGTTGCACATGCAGGCAGGTGGCCCTGTGGAAGCCTGTGAGCAGTCAAGTGCGTGAAGCTGAGGACTTGCAGTGGGCCCGGGGGAAGGCCAAGATGAAGCTGGGGTGGCAGCTGGAGGTTGTTTGATGAGCTTTTCTGTGCCGGAGCAAGGACTGTGGGCTTCATTCTGTAGGCGCCACGGGGGAGGCCTTACCAGGCAGTAGCGCACCGTGGCCGTTTGTGTTTTAGCAAGTCTGCTCTGGTGGCGTGGCGGGCAAGAGGCTGTAGTGTAAAGGAGCTGACAGCTGCAGGGAAGATGAAGGGCGTGGACTTGACAGTGATTTTAGGTCTGGTCATGTGTCAGGTCTATATGGATGGTGAGAGAGGTAAGGGGTGTGGAAGGACTCTGAGAAGTCCATGTGGATGGGGATGCCCTTGACCAGGTGGCCCTTGAAGGAAGGGGATCAGATTTGAGGAGGACAGTTAAGAGAGTCATTTCTTGACATACAAGGGACTCCTTGACTACAAGGGACTCCTTCATAATGCAGTTAAGATATATGGGACTTGAAGTAGAGAGATTCGGGAATCATCACCATCCAGGAGTCTGCGTGGAGTCCTTGGAGGGAAAGAGAGGAACCAGCAGAGGATCCTTAAGCGAACATAATCTGAGGAGGCAAGATGGGTCTCTTTATCTTGTTTTCCATCAGCCTGTGGACCTTAAACGACTATTTGATGATAACGAGTAGTAGGTAGAGTGGCCTTGTATTCAGATTTGTGGGAGTTTGAATACTTTTTAATTCATAATATTATAATTGAATGTTTTGGAAGTATCCCACATACAAAATACTTAAGATTCATAATTTTTGAAAAGGGAATTGAGGAGAATAGGTGGAAGCTAGGATAATACCTTAAAAAGTTAAAATTACATCAAATCCTTATGATAGTGCTCAAAGCTTACAGTTGTCTGTAGAGTACAGTTAGGGTGGAAATGAAGATTTGTCCATCACGTAGAGATGCTAGCAATGTTCTCAGACACTAGCTACGCACATTGCGTAAGATTTTGTTTCCTCGTGGTAAAAAACAAGGTGATAGATAATAGGGGCCATCTCCTGGGGTTATTATAAAGGTGGAGTGTGCACAGCACCTGTCACGGAGCCCTGCCTGCAGTGTCAGCTGTCCTAGATCGTACTCTTTCCGTTAGGGCGTTCCTGAGGAGGCAGGGGGGTGATTTGGTCCATTCTCGAAGTGGATACTTTATAGGTTTATATTGTTTTCTTTTTGGAAAGGATATTTTAAATTTAGGTATCTACAAACTAAAATAGGTCAGTAGCTCGGGAAGTTTCATGGGCAGAGTGATGAGTTCATGTGACTGGCAGCCCTGTGTGGCCAGCAGGCATTTTCTCTGTGGAGTTGATTGCACTCTCCTCTCCACTGCAGTGTCTTACGTGCCAGGACCCTATCTGTTTCCCATTAGTATTTGGGATTGATGATAGGAGCTTCCAAAGCAGGAAGAGAAAAGGAGCGAGAAATTATTCTGACCTAGATATTGTGAGATGCTATGAGGCTACTCAGATCCTCGTCACCCCACTTTAGATTACTGCAGTAGTAATAAGTACCATCATCATTCTCTTTCTGGTACATCTGTACTTCATGTGATTATTGGAAAAACCTTTCTTAACTAACGTGAGAATCATCTCATTCTAGATCTAGAGGCCACAGTGGCTCCCTGTTGCCTTTGTTTCAGATCTGAAGCCCTCTCTGCAGGACTCTAAAGACAGCCAGTGTTTGCTAGCTTCTTGACTTAGCCTCCCCAGCCTCTTAGTACCACAGCTGTTGGTTTGTCTAAATTGTTTTCTTCTGTTACTATCTACCGGTCCTCCCGCCTCTCCCCTGGTCTGAGTTTGCTGCCTTTTGTACTGTGGTTGGGCATACCCTGATGCTGAGGTAAACATCTTTAGCCAGGTGATAGACTGTGAGTGTTAATTGACACTCCTTTTGCTGAGAGCACTTTGCCAGCCTCCATCAAAATTTTAAATGTACCAACCCTTTGGCAGAAGTTCCCCTTGTGGAGAGTAACGCTACAGAAGTATTTCAGCTGAAGATGTATGCACAAGGATGTGTATTATAGTGCTGTATGAAGTAGGGAGAGACTGGGAACAACCTGAATGTCCATCAGTGGGGGACTGGTTAAATAAGTCACAGAAGTGACTAATACAATACTGCATAGCAAAAAAAAGAGAATAATGTAGATGTTTAGGCGCAGATATAGAAGGAGATATATAATGTATTGTTAAGGGACCACAGAATAGACTGTGTACAGCAAATACGCTCCAGTTGTTTTTAAAGGAAAAGATTTAAATTCACATTTATACTTGGTTGTGCATTGAATGATTGTGGAAAGATAAATAACCTATTAGCAGTAAGCTTTGTGGAAGGGATCCTGGGAAGTAGGAGACAGTCTTTCTTTTCATTGTTTATCTCTTTGTATCCTTTGAACTCATACCATGGGAATATTTTTCCTTTTCAATTTTTTTTTTTTTTTTGCGGTACGTGGGCCTCTCACTGCTGTGGCCTCTCCCGTTGCAGAGCACAGGCTCCGGACGCACAGGCTCAGCGGCCATGGCTCACGGGCCCAGCCGCTCCACAGCATGTGGGATCTTCCCGGACGAGGGCACGAACCTGTGTCCCCTGCATCGGCAGGCGGACTCTCAAACCACTGCGCCACCAGGGAAGCCCCTCAAATATTTTATAAGTGTCCTTGACGTTACTTACTTATTTATTTATTTATTTTGGCTGTGTTGGGTCTTTGTTGCTGCGCGTGGGCTTTCTCTAGTTGAGGCGAGCGGGGGCTACTCTTTGTTGTGGTGCGCGGGCTTCTCATTGCAGTGGCTTCTCTTGTTGCGGAGCACGGGCTCTAGAGCGCAGGCTCAGTAGTTGTGGCGCACGGGCTTAGTTGTTCTGCCACATGTGGGATCTTCCTGGACCAGGGCTCGAACCCGTGTCCCCTGCATTGGCAGGCAGAGTCTTAACCACTGTGCCACCAGGGAAGCCCTGTCCTTGACATTTTATTCTACATTTTCTTCATAGTCCCATGTTGCCGTTAGTACTTAATTCATTTCATTATAAAAGAAAACAGAAGTACTCCTGCTCTTGGCCTCTACACTAGAGCCAGGACATAGTTTTGATCTTATCCTTCCTCACAATAGCACAGTATAACTAGTGTTTCCTTCCTGGTCATCCTTCACACCGTAAGATGTTAAGCACCCAGTGAAGGGACTGGTCCATACAAGATATTCAATAAATGTTTAGACATATTTTAAAATAAATTTATTTATTTATATTTATTTTTGGCTGCGTTGGGTCTTCGTTGCTGTGTGCGGGCTTTCTCTAGTTGCCGCGAGCGGGGGCTACTCTTTGTTGTGGTGTGTGGGCTTCTCATTGCGGTGGCTTCTCTTGTTGCAGAGCACGGGCTCTAGGCACGCGGGCTTCAGTAGTTGTGGCACACGGGCTCAGTAGTTGTGGCTCATGGGCTCAGTAGTTGTGACTCGCAGGCTCTAGAGTGCAGGCTCAGTACATGTGGCTCACGGACTCAGTAGTTGTGGCGCGCGGGCTTAGTTGCTCCGCGGCATGTGCGATCTTCCCGGACCAGGGATCAAACCGGTGTGCCCTGCATTGGCAGGCGGATTCTTAACCACTGTGCCACCAGGGAAGTCCCTAGACATTTGTTAAAAGTAACATCTAAGTGAAAACTTCTGAAACAAATGTGTACATGCCCCTATCTCAAGCTCTTTTCACACTTTTTTTGTTTTGTGAGTCAGTCTCTGTTTTCCCTTTGATCTATAACATAAAGATGGTTAAAACCAGAATCAGTCAGTGGTGAAAAGCTTGTGAGTGAGATGAAGAAAAATAGTACTGATAAAGGACTCTGAAAGGATAAACCACACTTCCCTTGTGTGGCTCCTTTGCGTTGTAGCATTATTACAGTGTGATGCTCTCTTAAATAGTCACAGCTGTGTATTTGTCACAGTGACAATCTGCGTGTGTGAACTAGTGTGCACACTAGTGCGCACTGGTTTAAACCTTTGAATATCAGAGACTGCAGTGATGTGTTAAACATGAAGGCTGTGCTTAGTTGTTGTTTATAAACTATGGTGCTGAACGTATTTCTTGTTTTCTAATAGACATTGGCCTCTTCTTGTCTGTTAAATTACTTATTCCTACTTACTTTTCCTGAGATGAAAATAAGTATCTACCAGAAAATAAGTATAGCTCTGAAGGGGAAAAACCTCAGGTTTGTTATGCTATATAACTTTTATATCTTTATTACAGCTGCCAAATGTAGCCTTTATAGTCCCAGTGTAAGTTACGTAGATGATGGTTGTTTTAGGTTAAAACCTGGTACCTTTTCTGGATGTTCTCTCGGTTAAATTAATCCTTATGTTCAAACATAAATTGAAGCAGAACAAGTTCCATTTTCAGTGATTCTCACTAAATTTTGTTTTGGTTTTATTTCCAGCTGTATTTAATAACGGAAAGCCTCTTGTGGTTAAGAATAGTGTTTGAGATTTTGGTGGGATCTAATTATTTAAAAATTTTAAGCCTTAAAAAATGAAATGTAAAGTCATAGTAAAATTTCATGATGGCTTTCATAGTCTGTTAGTTCAGTGTTGCTTATTTTAGAGGGGACAGTATCCACATTAAAATGTGTATTTACTGTAGTTGTAACGGTCTTTTTCAGCTCGTTTTAAAAATCAGTTCATTTAGCCACAAAGAGAAAACAAAAGGAAATGTAAAAGGCTTATAAGCATAGGGCATGTGAGCCTGTTCCTGTTTCTTAACAGTTTACTAAAACAAGTGTCTAAGCACTGCCCGTAAACCTTGTGTGCACGTGTGTGTGTTTGAGGCACAGGTGGGGATCTGCTAGTTTGTTTGCCCATTGCGTGGCCGTTCTGCTCCTTCGTGGGGGTTTTTTTGTAACAGGGTGAAGGTCCCTGAATGGAGGCCTTGTTCCTGGCTTGATTTTGAAGTCCTCGCTATTAATCTAAAGGAACCTGCAGGACATGCAGCTGGAAGTCCGTGTGACAAGTGAAAGTCTGGGATCCAGAGCAAGTAGTGTGTGTGTGTGTGTGTGTGTGTGTGTGTGTGTGTGAGAGAGAGAGAGAGAGAGAGAGAGAGAGAGAGAGAGAGAGAGAGAGAGAGAGAGAGTTCCCCCCCCCCCCCACCAGTCTAATTGTTAACCTCTGCCAGCAGCCAGACTGAGGAGCTACCCTTTTAAATATCCTTGGGCTGTCTGTGCTCAGAGACCTCACCTAAATGTTATCAGGTAAAAACGTGGACAATTGAGTGTAATTCTCCTACTATAGTATAGTACTGACTGGGCATTCTGCGCTGCTGTTAGAGGCTAGATATCTTGCTTGGTTGTTTGGGGGGTTTATGTAAAAGGAAGAAGAGTTGCTTGGGAAATGCTGGATTGCTGGCGTGCTCTTTGCTTCAGAGCCTGTTTAAAGGCAGGTTGCACCGACACTTGGCTAGTGAAGTCTAGTTGGTACAGCTTGTGTACTTTCAGTACCAGCTATTGGTCCAAAGTTTCTTGGCTTAAGAAGCTGTGTCATTTTAAGTGTATACTGTATGAGAGAGGGGTGGGGCAGCAGGAGCTTTTTATAGGGTTTCAACTCATTAATTTTTAAAGTAATATTTTGAGAATTTAACAGGGGAAGTAGAACTTGTATATTGTGTTTCTTTAATTCTAACACATACTTAAACTGACAGGGAAGAAGGAGAGAATTTTATTTTTAAGTGATATTTTCCATTCTTTTTTTTTCTTCCCAATCAGAAACTGGTTCTTCAACTTTCAGTGCCAATTAAGACATGCTATAATAAGCATTTTACACTCTGTCCTGCTGTTTGACTTCGGGTGTAAATGGGGGTAGAATGTTTAGTAACTGAGCATGCATAGTTAAACAGCTAGAGATCTGACATACAGTAAGTTTGGCGTGGTATTTGGTTTATATTTCAGCATAATACTGAAACCATGCAGAATTCCTCCTGGAAAAGTGTTCAGCAGGATGCCAGAAAGGCCATGTTACTGATAAGTTTCTCTACTTCAGTAGGTTTTTTTAGTGTGTTTTGTCCTCACTGCTGTTTTATTCTTTATTGTGGTTCTTTGGTAACTGTGCCACGTGAACATGAAATTCTATACGTGAGTGTTTATTGGTTTTGTAGAAACCCCAGGATACTGTCAGCTTAATAACTGTGTTGTTTTGTGGGTTGCTGAGAGGGCGTATTAAAAGTCAGTTGATAATAAAGTTTTCATTAATTATTTTACATTTTCAAGGTAATATTAAAGACGGTTCAACCAAAATCAGAATTAAACAATAACATGAGCTTTTGGTTTGCTATGGTTTAAGAGAGTTTGGTTATAGCTGGCTTTCTTTCCCTTCTATTACTGACTGTCACCTTCCTGCAGAACTCAAATATGGTCTTTAGGTTGTATGGTTGCCTAATAAATTTAATTGCTAATTATATGTATTTTTGCTCTTGATGATCCACTGCCTTTTTGTATTTTATTTTTGCTTTTGAGAAAGTGTTACAGAAATGATAATTCTAACATAGATGTCTGCTTAAATGTAAGATGAATTGATACTTTGTGATAAGCCTTTGCTTCATCTTGGTTACCAAAGAAGCTTGTAACTCACTGAGATATTTCTTTATATTTGTGTTTGTTTAGGATATGTCTCAGGAAGGCTATGGAACTAGGTCTCAACCTCCTCTGGCTCCTGGAAAACCCAACCATGAAGACTTGAACTTAATACAACAAGAAAGACCATCAAGTTTACCAGTAAGACTATTAATGTACTGATTTGGAAATTCAGTGAGTTACAGATTTCTAAAAAGAGCATTGGTTTTTGTTTATTCTACTTTATGTTGAGACTTGAGGGAGAAGCTTATGGATTTCAGGTATATTTGTGATATATTAATTTTTATTTTACAGTTTCCTTCTCAAAGGAGCTGTGTAGTCATTTGTAGGTGTCTCCGAGTCCAGTGTTGTAGGTATCTCTAAGTCCAATTGGAAGCTTATATTTGGCTGACAGGTTTTGTGGCACAAAGGTGTTTCTTTTGTACAGTTGTGCTTTGCATAGCCTGTTGCTTTCTGGTAGTGATTCAGAACAGAGGTATCTATATAGGAGTTATATGTAAAGGAAATTCCGATTTGGCAAAGAATGAGATAAGGCATCCAGTGGTAGTTTGAATTTCTTCTGGGACTTCATGTAACGAGAAGTCACCCAATCTTTTTTCACCCAAAAGAAAGTATTTTAGTTTAAAATTGGAAAATACAGCTTATAAGTATTTCCATTAGCAAATTATTGGGTATATATTGACTAGAGTAGTAGCTAAATTATAGGTTACATGTTAATGCCCTTAAATAGTTCACCTGGGCTTAATTTTCTTTTTTTTATCCCCCCATGGGCAACCTCATTTAAATGAGATATTCCTTAAAAATTCAAAGAATATATTTGTGCAAACAAATTTTTATATATATTTTCTTGTTAAAATATTTTGATGTGAAGACATTGTTATTGCTTAGTCTCTATTAAGAAGTCATATTTAAGACAGGAACTCAGACTAACCGTGATTTTAATTTGAATCTTAAACATGTTTACATTAAGTAAGATTTATTATATTACTTCTAAACATTTGAGAGCCAGCATTTGTAAAGACTGTTATACATGACATTTGGCACATACCATACCCATTTTTAAGTTATATGTAGCCGTAGAGTAGAAGGTAAGTGATGGCTACAGGATGTGTAATATCTTTGAATCTGATGCACATGTATTTGAAACCCTAATTTTTACAGCTTTTATTTCTATGGTGGGAAGTGGGTAAAATTTACTGTGGTCATTTTTTAGTCACACTGGAATATTTATTATCTAGTTATATGGTTTTTGAAGGAATGAAAAAGGTAATGGACTCTTGTGTTCTAAGCTGTAAGCTTTTTTATTCAGCAGATAATTCAGAGCTTGGTGAGCATGGGGGTGTGTGTGTGTGCGTGTGCGTGTGTGTGCGTGTGCGTGCGTGCGCGCGCACCTGCATCCGCAAATGCACGTGAATGCTGTTGATAAATGCAACATTTGCTGAACATTTGGAAATTGGCTTGTGGTTTTAGGAAATTTAAATTGACTCGTGGGAAGGTGAGCAGTGGTTGACAGTGAATTCTACTTTTTTACCACAGGATTTTTAGTGTTTTAGATAAGCCCCACTTTTTAGGTTTGTCATTGGCTGGTGATGTGTACTGTTTTACAGGTTGGAGAATTTGTTAAAGATCGATACCGGTTTTCTACAGAGCTATAAGAATAGTTTGCAGCGTACTGCTTTCTTCACATCCATTTGAACTTCTGTGTCACCTACTAGGCTATGCTTCTTTTCATTGCTCTGCTTTGGAATCAATGGTTGACTTTCAGCTAACTGTACAGCATAATTGGGGGAGAATGAAGTGTGGTAGTCCCAGAAAACTGAAGAGTTCTGCTTTGGGATGGTGCAAAGTTGGTTACTGGAAAAGGAGCTCAGAGTATTTTAGGAGGTGAACCAATATATTCTTCAACAGTTTAAGTCTTTTGGATGGTTCTATTTGTATACATACAATGGCTAACTTTATTCTTTAATGTTTATCTTACTTCCTTCCCTAGGGGATTTAAGGTTGCTCATAATATAAATTTTCTTATGAAGCTATTAAAAAAAGAAACGCCCTAATTAGTGGTTTCTTTCTGTAACTCACAGATAAATAGCATGCTGATTTTAATTTTGATTTTAATTTGAATTTCAAACATGTTTAAGTAAGATTTATTATGTTACTTCTAAACATTTGAGAACCGGCATTTGTAAAGAATGTTGTACATGACATTTGGCGCATACCACACCCATGTACTCAATAACATTTCAATAATCTTTTTTTAGAGAGGAAAGTTTCCAGGTTTTATGCTGAGTACATAGAAGCATCAGTTACTGAATAAAGGACAAATTGTAGATTGGTTGGTTGTACCTAACTAAACCTCCTGCCCCCAATCTGTTAAGACGAAAATTGGCTTTATGTAAATGAATTTTGGTGTACCACTTTTCTTTCAACAGGTTTTGTTTGTGTAGAAAGTTTTTCTATATAGAGTTTAGAAATATATTTTTATTGATATAGACACTGCATCAATATGTTATATAAAACAAAGGTAATTACAGTTTTGGGCAGAGATTTGTTGGTATTCTATATGGCTCTAATATGTATTTTTACTCTAACTTGGATAAATTGATTCTATAAGTACCATGAAACTGTATTTGTTATCACGTCTGAATTTATTAGGTGTTTTGTAGATTTCTGCTGTGTTTTTTCCTTTTCAAGTGTTAGTGATGCAACTTTTGTCTTTTTACTTAAGGTTAAAGGCCATCCATCGTATTTGTAATCTCTCGTTTTGTAATTTTGAACCAAGGAAATTGTGGGTCTTATCTGTATGTTTAAAAATATGTGGTAAAAATGATTCTAATGTATAATCAAATCTCTATCCGTTATGTATGTGACTATAAGAAGGAAGCTTCTTAAGTAGTTGTTTCTTAAATTTTTGCTTAAGTTGAGTTAGATTGATAGAGTTTGTAATGTTTTTCTGCATGTGGGGTATTTTCTGTAGTGTGTTTTTGTTATACAGTTAACTTTCCATTACAAGAAATCAAGGCATTTTCTTACGCTAGATCTAGAATTTGCTTCTCTCAGCAACTTGTCCTCTCACCATTGTTTAAATTGGTATTTGTCTGTATTTGCATTTCATTAAGTTCTTGGTGATCTTCAGTAGCTAATGCAGTTGTGTTTTCCATCTGACCGAGTTCTTCAGCTCATCCACATGAAGCCAATGACTGATAACTTAATATTTGTCGTCTTGTTGTCTTGGTGCCGTGACCAGTAATATTTGCTTTTCACTTAATGCACTCAGACCTAAGCTCCGAACAAATCTTCCTTAATAATGTCTACTGCTTTCTATACCTCTTAATCATATAGCCTTCTCCCTGTTGAGGTTCATTAGCTTACATATCATTGGTGTTACCATTACTAACAAATTTTAACATATAGCATGTGACATAAAAATTAGCTTGAAGACCTGACTCTATCTCCTTGGAATATTATCACTTAAAATTTGAGCACATTCTATAATTTTTTTCTACCTCTAATATAGATACGAAGTGAAGCCATCATTAAGTAAAATATACAGTGGAAGGTCTAAACAAATGCTATAGCTTATCAACTCCTTTATTTTATAAACATTGAGTATATCTCAATTTACACTCTGACCCCCAGACTATGATTTAATACATTTTTTGTTGAGTCTTTTTTTAACTTTTTCATCTCTTATGGCATTTACTAGTCATCCTTTTATTGCAGTTACTTTTTGTTTTTTTTGTTTTTTTGCGGTACGCGGGCCTCTCACTGTTGTGGGCTCTCCCGTTGCGGAGCACAGGCTCTGGACGCGCAGGCTCAGCGGCCACGGCTCACGGGCCCAGCCGCTCCACAGCACGTGGGATCTTCCCGGACCGGGGCACGAACCCGTGTCCCCTGCATCGGCAGGCGGACTCTCAACCACTGCGCCACCAGGGAAGCCCTATTGCAGTTACTTTTATAATTGTCTTGCCTCTCCCTCTCACCCTCAACAGACTAGAATCTTTTCACTGTATTTATTATGTTTTATTCAGTAAGTATTTTCCTAATAGAATTTATGTAAGAATTTTTCAGTACATTCTTCCCCTAGTTGCAGAATTTTCTTTTAATTGCTTACAGGATCTTTTCCAAGGTATTGAATTGACATCAGGAGAGCCTATGTTCTCCATATGCTACTGATACTAAAGGATTATATGAATGTGGTATCTGTATTGGCAGGGTGGTTTTATTCTTAAAACTATTTTCTTTTATTATAAAATGACATTTGAGTTTTACTTTGGTAACCTTAACCTTCAAGAGAAGAAAAAGTGGGCACTTTTGTATAATTAATCTAAAAGTAGTGTGAAACATTCTTTTCTTAATAATGTATATTTTTTAAGAAAAATATTTATTTATTTAGGCTGTGCTGGGTCTTAGTTGTGGCACGCAGGCTGTTCGCTGTGGCATGCGGGATCTTTTAGTTGCGGCATGCGTGCTCATAGTTGTGGTATGCGTGCGTGATCTAGTTTCGCAACCAGGGGTCGAACCTGGGCCCCCTGTATTGGGAGCACAGAGTCTTATGCGCTGGAACACCATAATGTATATTTTTAATTGTAAAAGTGAATAAATTGACAAACAGTAATCATGAATTCAGTGAATACAGTAAATACATGTTTATACTATTATTATAAAGCATCTGCAGACACAGTTAACCATTTGCATAACTTTGAAACTGAAGGTACAGACACACTTTGATAACTTGGAGAAGTGTTAAATGGAGCGTACAACATTCCGTTTCTTTCCTAGGATTTACCGTAATTTCCTTGTTCTAAGCAAATAGTGCTTTCTCCTCCAGGGATCTGAAGAGTTGCTGATACTCCTCAGTTTAGAAATAACTTATTTGTTTTTTTCTTCAGAGAGACCTGCCACCGGTTTGTATTTCAGATAGCAGGTCCATTATTCTGTTTACCTAAGATACAGAGTATGATCAGTCATATTCTAAAGGCCTTTGCGAAGGCCCATCAGGTCATTGAAAACCTCTTTCTGACCCTTTCTTTCTT
This sequence comes from Grampus griseus, assembly GCF_964374135.1. Lineage (NCBI taxonomy): Eukaryota > Metazoa > Chordata > Mammalia > Artiodactyla > Delphinidae > Grampus > Grampus griseus. Next base: position 78,500,909 of record NC_139007.1, read on the forward strand.
AAATAGGAAGCATTTAAAGAGGTTGACATGAAAAGGGTTTGATCTGTCCAAGTTTAGTAAAAACCCTAAATGTCCTGTGGAACCGTGCTTATGGCTCTTTTGTTGAGCTTGCAATTAGAAGGAAGTATTGAGGTTTAGATAAAACGTATTCTTTTTCCCCTTTGTGAAAGGAAGGAGGTGGTATATGCTGGTTGTTCTTTGAAATAGAGGGTGTTAAACAGGATATTGGAAGCCTGAAAGAGAATGGTTGAAAAACTGTTATTACCAAGAATGTTCTTTGGGAGTTAGGTATTAGCAACAGAGCATGCAATGATTTCCCTTTATTGAAAAAGAATACTTCTGTGTGTGTGTTTGTTTTATTAATCTTTAATGACACATGTTGGGTTAGGGGTAAATGGTCATGTACTTCGGAAGCATGTATGAAAAATGATATGTTAATAGGGACATTTTAAGTGTGTGGATTTGATAATATAGTTCCTATGAACAATTAGCAACTATTGGAAAAGCTAGGCAGAGCAGTTTTTAACTGGGTTTTGCCTTTACCAAGTTCTCAATCCATCTAAGAATACAAATTGTTAAGATGATCTTAACCTGTTAGTTGTCAGGTTTTTGCAAAAGTTAAAATCTACCAGGTAAGAATTAGATGTTTGGCTGCTGAATGAACTTTTTCCAAACTTTTTAAAATTTGTATCTTGAGCTTGAATTAAGTGGTTGTCATTAAAAGGTTAAGAGTGTAACTGTCTTCTGTTGATTGATCGTTCTCAAATCGTCCTGAACATTTAAAAAAGTCTAAGTTAATAAAAAGAGAAATTTAAACTGTTGTCCCCCTTCTCTCAGTGTTCAAGCAGTGATAATCCCTGTGTGCAGCTGAAGACATCAGCTGTCTGTTATCAGTGTTTCCTAAATGTTATCAGGGTATGTTGGGTCTTGAAGTCATGGAAGTCTTAAAAAGTGGGCACCTGGTGAATGGAGCAGGAGGTTCTCTGAAGGGTGTGTCTTGTCAGCGAGAGCATCTGCAGACACAGTTAACCATTATGCATAACTTTGAAACGGAAGGTACAGACACATTTTGATATCTTGGAGAAGTGTTAAATGGAGCGTACAACATTCCGTTTCTTACCTAGGATTTACCATAATTTGCAAATGTAATTTTAGTCTCTGGTCTATTCTATATGGAGACGACAGTTCTTTTTGGATTCAGTTTGAGAGAAATATGAAAAGACCTTACTTGAAGGTCCTAATTTAGGAAAAGTGATAGTGACTCTGACAGATGTTTATTTTCCCACATGGATTATTTCTTTAAGATGTGATATTCTGTAATTTTATCCCCCAGAGTATTTTTGTGATATTTTGAAAATAGGGGAAATACTCGAACCTTGAGCAAGGTAAGAAGTCGTAGGAAGTGGGAAGGTATGTTTCTCTGTCTTTCAAAACAATCTTCCACTTAAATATTTGTTCTGTAAATGAATGTTCAATAAAACCTTACCAGTTTGGATTTCTTCCAGGTTACAGCAGGCTAAATATATGGAAATCTTGAATAAATTAATATTTAAAAAGAACTATAGTTTGTTTTTAAATAACTCGAATGTTTGTGTGCAAAGTGTTTCTAATTTGAGATCTTTCAGTCCTTTTGAAATAGATGGATAATTCTAAATTCATTAGAGCTGAGGTATTTGCTTAGTGGTGATGCATTATTTTCAGAAATTCGTTTAATTTTTAAAAACACATTTGAACTAAGCATACCTCCTGTAGACCTTTTTACATAATATTCTGAAGCTTTCCATTTAAAATATGGGGGAAATGAATTTTAACCCATTTTATGGGACTGTCAATTCCAAAAAAAAAATAATGAAGGAGTACTGTAAAAAAGAGACACTAGACAAAATTGGAGATGAAGAGAGGCTGAAACATAACTGATTTTCAGGATATTGGTTTTGATAATAGAAGGATAACTATGATCTGTAGTTGATAAATGAGGCTCATTAAGTAAGCGATGATAAATGCAGATATTCCTGGCTAATAGGAAAGTCAGCATACAAATTTTGCTGTAACAAATGGGAGACTGGAAGGTTTTGACCAGCCTTTCGGCTCTTCAGATGACCTGTGAGAGGCCATGGAGCCTCCTCTGTGGCCTCACAGGCTGGGGTGCACGTAACTGTCAGGTCTGAATGCAAATAGCCGCAGAACCATACCTGGACATAAGCCTCTTTTACCAGAGGGCCGTCTCTGAGCACAAGGGGGTGAGCAGCAGTGTTGGGCTTTAGTACAAACCACAAAGAGCCGTGTGTGTGAGGGATTCTCACATGTGGGCATGGGGGCTCCAGTAGGACAGTTATCAGCAGCGTAGCTCCTTCGAGGTTTTTTTTTTTTTTTTTTGCCTTATGCGGGCCTCTCACTGTTGTGGCCTCTCCCGTTGCGGAGCACAGGCTCCGGACGCGCAGGCTCAGCGGCCATGGCTCACAGGCCCAGCCGCTCTGCGGCATGTGGGATATTCCCGGACCGGGGCACGAACCCATGTCCCCTGCATCGGCAGGCAGACTCCCAACCACTGCGCCACCAGGGAAGCCCTCTCCTTCGAGTTTTAATTTCAATTTTTTATGCTAGAACAAAAAAACGAGTGATGTTCAAGAGGTACCTTTTCATATTTTAACCTGCCGTTTCAGTTTCCACAGATGGCAGTTCTTGGCATGTTGAGCCAGAAAGCCGCCTCCTTTTCTTCCTGGTGCTTCTCCTGTTCACTGGCATCTAGAAGGGGTAGCGGGCTTCCTCCAGATTATACAGGCATGGCCATTGTAAGACGTTGAGTTGAATGCATTTTACTTTACATTATCCAAGTTAGCTAGGAAGTAAATTTTAGTTTGCAGATTTCCACTTTGTTTGTAACTGAAGGCACACATCTGTAGTATGTAACAAGAGACACATAACCAACAGGAGCTCAGAGTAGCATTTGTGGACTGGTTAATTGCTTTTATTTTTTTTTTTTGAACTGGAAGGAACTGTTTTGAATATTAACTGTCAGTTTAGGAGAGGAAATAAATACATGTAGAGAAGGTTCTTACCTGAGAGCAAAAATTTCTATTTTTCCTTCACAATGTAAAATTTTAGAGGTGTCTCTCTCTTTCTCATCTTTTTTCTTTGCCTTTGCTAAATTGTAAAATAACTGAATGGTCTCGTTTTCCTTTGTTTGGGTCAAGAAATTTTAGCTGAAAATTGTTACTGTGTGAAAGAAGATTATTGACTCAACAAGCCTTCAATTTTCCGTGAATAACACTCCCACCCCCTAGCTTCAGGAACATGCCGTGCATGCATTCTATTTTAAAATACAGACTGTAATTTAAAACAGGCGGTTTGATGCCCCACTGAACTTTGTTTAAGCCTGGAATAAAAGAGGGGAAAAAAGCTTTAAGCCACAAAAAAGTGACTAAGCTTTCTCAACCAGTTTTCTTCATAATGCATTCTATTCAATAAAAAAAAGTTTCCAGGTACTATTGTTGTCTCTTCCCATACAACCTGCATTTTTATCCAATGTTAGATTGTGGCGTGTGCGTTTTTTCCCTTTATTTCATTACCGGGCTGTCATTGACTTTTTAAAGTGTTCAGAGTAGTGTTCGTTTGCAGTGGGATCTGCGTGCTGTGTGCCTCTGTGCATGTTGTCCACATTCAGCGTGTGTGAGAACATTAATTCTACAATTAAACCCATAGTTTTTAGTATTCATTTATTGATAGCTAATTTTCTAGAGTTCTGTTGTTTTAAATAGTACCTGATTATTAGACTGGACTGATATAAATAGTTAACTATAACATTTTTTACTATCAGATCATTATAAAAATGATTCATTAGAAGCATTTTATATCACTTGCCTTTTTTTCCCCCTTCTCACAGAAATGAAAGTGAACGGCTTATAATGACTTGTATGGAAGGAATGATGACTTTGTTTTGATAAAACGATATGTATTGACCTGGAGACCTGTTATAATGATGGTGCTGTATGGCAGAGGCAGGATTAAGTCTCAGCCAGGGTTCTGGTCTTGAGCAATTCATGTCACTTCTCAGGACGTGTGTGTCCTTGTCTGAAAAATGAATGTTAGAGCATGTTCCGACTCCTAGATTTTACGTTAAAGGCTTTGTTTGTTAGTATATGAGAAAAGCACTGACAAAATGAACTCTTTGCTTTCAGGGAGAAGTTGAATGAGAGAAGTGCAGCCATCTTGAAATCTTCAGTAACAGCTTGTGTATGCCCTTGGTGGCTCCTCTCCCATATTCTTAGGAGCCATTTGCCTCTGAACATATTTAAGGATTTGGGGTTGCCTAGTTGAGCGCCTAGCCTTATTCTTTAGGTCATGCGGGAGCCGTGGGCCTTCTTGTGGACTCCGTCTCCAACATCTCAGGGATTGCAGAGGTTCCCCTCTCTCCCCATGGGATCAGTTTGGGAGTCTGATGTATATGAGTCGGGGAAGCCTGGGGAGAAGAAAAGTCCATGTGAGAAGTTGAAAAGTACATATTCCAGGTAACTTTATGGCCTCCTGCTAAAGTGGGGGGTAGAAAAGACAAATAAGGAAGCTGCAGGACAATGAAATCTTGTCTTTGTAATGCACGGTCTAATGCCTTTTCCTACTGCACCGGTGGGAACCCAGCAGGGACAGTTTTCTGAACCAAGATGATCAGGTGTGAGTGGATTTTAATTTTATGCTGGTGGAAGGAAGGTCCTGATGGCCTACACCTGAGGTCTCTATTTACTTCTGACACGCCAGGTTTACATTTGTATATTGTAAAGTAATTGCATAATAACTCTTTGCTTTTTAAACTGAAATATACCACCAGTGGAAATATTAGCAACCCAGGGACATAAAAACCACCATTTCTTTTTAATGAACCCAAACCAGTTTTAATGCCCCCTGCATTTCTATAGTTTGTTTCTGTGTGCCTTTTAAGTCTTTGGAGCTCGCTGTTTTGATTTGGGTAGAATGCTATGTGACAAGTCTTACTTTTACTTGTCATTTTACTTCTCTTTCTTTCTTTTTTTTTTTTTTTAAGTATTTATTTGACTGCACTGGATCTTAGTTTCGGCACTCGGGATCTTCATTGTGGTGTGCGGGATTCTTAGTTGCGGCATGTGCAATCCAGCTCCCTGACCAGGGGTTGAACCCAGGCCCCCTGCGTTGGGAGTGGGGAGTCTCAACCACTGGACCGCTAGGGAAGTCCCTACTTCTCTTTCTATCAAAGCACAAAATGGTGTTCATTGAGGCGGTGGCATAGACTATACCTGATCCACAGGTAAACGTCTTTTCTCAAAGTAGACTAGAATGAGTGAACCTGGAGGCCACTGAGTGACAGGACAGTACAGCATTATCCTGCCCCCATCTGAAACCTGCCCTGATACCGATACTCTTTCTTCTTTTTCAAAATTTTCTAATGTAAGTAGGGATCTTCATTAGTCTTTATTTTTCCCCTGGGTTTGGGTGGTTGAGTGCAGTGAGCCACTTAGTACCTTCTGACACTAAAAATATGTGGTTGGTCTTTTGTAAGTATCTGCATCTGGAGAAAATTTGGCTTCAAAATAATAATATATTTATTATATATATAATAATTTATTTGGTACCATTATAAAATGTCGTGTTTTATATAAATAAAATTTTCAGTTGTTATTAGAAACTGCTAGTAAAAGAAGAATAAATATGCCCAGAGTACGATTTTTAGTGAATATCCTAGGTAAAGCACATGAACTTTAAAGACAGGACTTCCTGACATCTGTTTTGCCTGCTCAAAGCCACATCCCACCCCATTCTTCTATTTTTGAACGTCTGGGACTTTTAGGTTACCAAGACAAGTGAATTGTACCATGCCTTTTAGTTATGAAAAGCGTTCATTTTTCAAAATGCCTTTATTACTGCTGGAGACAGGGAGACAAGTTTAGAGCTATTGTATTATCTCAATAATGAGGTTGAGTCAGATTATTAAGAAGTGATAGCAGTGAGAACACAGAGGGAGAAAGTTGTGGAAATAAAGGGAGGGATGAATGGTAGTTGCTTTTAAGTTTTTAAACTAAATGACCAGGAGGTATGGTGGTGTTGGTGACAAACACAGGGAAATGGTGGTGGGGAGTTGGTTTGCGGAGAAAAGAATACCCAGAGATTTTATGAGATTAAAAGGCAAGTCCTGAATAACTGTGCTGGAATTCTAAAACTCCTAAAAGGGAGCAATTCATCTTTGCTACCAAAGCCTTATTTTTTGTATAGTTCTTTACATGGGTTAAAATATTGTCATAAATAGGAATTGATGTTAAAAGAATGATGGCATTGGCTATAACTTTACATTTCATTTAAATTCTTGGAGATGATTTGAAGAATATCATAGCAGAGTTTGTATAAACAACTCAGCAGATCATTCCAGAGAGTTTCTAACTCTAATTGGAATAAGACAAGAGTACAGTCTCAAGAAATAGAAGAAACTTTATTATTATTATTTTTTCAATTGGCATTCGTGGCTGGTCTCATCATCTTTGCTTTTAAGGTAGTGCAGTAAGTTTATATCCTAAAATGTTCCTTTCCTTGGGTAGGGACGGGTTACTTTATATTGTGTTGTTTGGTTTACTTTTGAATGATTTAGACTTTGTTCTTGTACCAATTCGTTTTGGAGGAACATTCCTTAGTTATCTCATAATCTCTTCTTTTCTGAAACTTATTTTGAGTATATGGGTTTGTGAGCCTAGTATACAAATTTATGTCTTGCGTGTGTGTGTGTGTTGTTGTTTTTTTCCTTCTTTTAGGGTGACTGTGGGAGGGGGCAGGGAACCTAGTTTTAACATGCTGTTTCTGAAAGATGTTCTATTTTAGAAATGGTTTACCCCTTTAAGCACCATGAATTTCTGTGATACATTTGAATCCCAGCAGAGGAAATGGGACCTCAGGGAGATAACTGTGCACTCTGAAGGGATACTCTCTTGTTTGTTTGTTTGTTTTTAAATCAAGCCCCTCCCCACTTTTTTCTTCCATTTTTAAAGCGTAGTCATTTCACTTCCTACATGCAGAGCAAAAGTTTAATATAAATGAGTTCTTAAAATGTGTGTATTTTGGGGCTTCCCTGGTGGCGCAGTGGTTGAGAGTCCGCCTGCCGATGCAGGGGACGCGGGTTCGTGCCCCGGTCCGGGAGGATCCCACATGCCGCGGAGCGGCTGGGCCCGGTGAGCCATGGCCGCTGAGCCTGCGCGTCCGGAGCCTGTGCTCCGCAGCGGGAGAGGCCACAACAGTGAGGGCCCGCGTACCACAAAAAAAAAAAAAAAAAAAGTGTGTATTTTTACGTATTTAATTTGATTCAGATTTTTAAAAATTCTGTTTCCCAGATGTGAAAATAGAGACTCAAAAATGGCAGGAAACTTGCCTCAAAGTTCGACAGCAGTGGAGTTACAGTGAGTCTGTAGCTCATTCCATTATAGCAGCTGTCTGCATATACCTGTTCCTGCGTACACCTCAGTGTCCTTGTAAACTTTGGTTGTTAAACCTAAAGTCCTTCTTTTTTTAAAAAATAAAACCGTTCTACCAATTTTGATTAAAATCATGAGTGTCCTTGAATAAACATGAATGTGTGCAAATTTCCCCAAGTGTTCTTACTTTTCATAGTTACTACATTTAGGCTTTTCTGAGCTAGCATGCCTAAATGTTGATATCCACTATAAAGGCACAAGATTTCACTTTATACAGAAAATTTCAATTACATTTAACAATCACTTATTGATTACCTCCTTTGTTTAAAATTTTATATTAGCTGTAATGAAATAAAAATAAAATTTTAATTATTTCACTAGCTTATTAGTGTTTGTTCTTTCCTATAACAATTCAGCAATAAGAGATCAACAAGAAAACAGGTCTGTGTTCAGGATGCCTGTTATTTAAAATATTTTAACATATTATCTCATTTTACCTTCAGAGAACCATCTATAGAATCTGCAGAATTCATACTTTCAGTATGTGTTATTTCAAGGAAATGATTTGTCATTTTCTGGAAGTCTTAAATATTTGAAAGTGTAAGAGCAGTGATGGCTATATCAAAATTATATTCACCTTTTATACAAGACATTCAAGTGGCTTTTAATCACGTATTATCAGCGCTAGTGGTTTTAGAAAAAGGAGAACACTGTTTGCCAGCACTTTTGTGATCACTTGGCTTGATAGAGTAACGATCACGCTGGCTTTCTTGAGTGGCTTCATAAGGAATTTTATTATTTTTACTACTTTTTTCCTGACTTAATTTGCACTTTCTATTTTTATAGGGATGAAGACAAAATAATAAAGTTCTAGTCATCTTTGACTAGACTTTGGCCCTGTTTTGAGATATCAGATTTTGAAAAGTGTACCTAATAATGCATGTTATGGTTGACACAGCATGTTCACACTTGCCATCAATTCAGTGTGACTGCCTGGTACTTCCCTTGACCCCTCTGCATCACCAGAGATATAACACATATAAAACCTCTTGTGTAGTACTTGTGACCTGTGTAGGTGCTCAATAAATGTCAATTTCTTAGCCTTTGTTTGCCCTCCTTCTGCTTTGAAATTGCATTTCGCACATCTTTAGTGCATGACTGCGGGTAATTTTTGGTTTAAGTACTGCAGACTGAATTATTGGGGGAGGGCTAGGATGGGGATGAAGAGGCAAAATCCTCTAGGGTTCATCTCATGGCTAACTACTAAGGAAAAATTACAGATGAATAGTTCAGACAATTGAAATATATTGATAATTCAAAAATGTAATGGTGGTCACTGGTTTTATATGGGTTTTTTTTAGTTAACTATAACAATGTAGTTAACTAAACAGTTGCAGTGATTGGAGTTTACTTTTTCCTTGCTCCTTCCAGCTTGTGTACTATCAGTGAGAAATAAAATCACCTAAAAGAAGAGAGAGAAAACAAAAAGAAGGCATAAGCAAAGGCATGGGTAGAAATCTACTTTGCTAGCAGTGAAGTCTGCTTTTTAGAACTCCTTAGATTTCACAAAGGATTTTCAGATTTCTGAGAGAACTGTGTGAACCCTAGTAGTCATCCAGGAAAAACCAGGTGTGACTGATGACACATCTTTAGTGCGTGACTGCAGGTAAAATAACAAGATATCCTTTTAAGTCAAATACATACACACACCCTATCTATCTATCTATCTATCTATCTATCTAGACATGCCTAAGTAATTATATCGATGTAGGAAATAATACCTTTTTTAATTCTGCCTTTTTTCATCTCAACTGATTTCAGTGATGTTAAATAAATATATGTTGTTGTGAGTCAGGTGGTATTTTGTAGGGGAGAAACACCCGGTTTTTTAGTGTTGCTCTTTTAGACAGTTGTATTAATTGATGTTTAAAGTATATATCCTAAATAGGGCACTTCTGCAAATGGTTAATTCATAAGTCAACTATATTTAGCCAGCAATGGAAGCTAGTGAAAAGGTACCTGGACAAATCATAGAGGAAATGAATATGACTTTACAGTTGTAAATAGATTCGATATTTTCCTTTTTCCAACATTTTATTGACTATCTTGTCATATCCTTTGTGTATTATACTGACCATCGCCAGTTTTACTTCTGACTTTACCTATAAACATTACAAACATAGTTTCTTATTAAAATATATAAAGTTTAATGTAATTAATACATTTTTTGGCCTTGGACTGAATGTTTTTATACTGTGGCATTCCGATATAAAATATGACCCAGATACTGTGTAACTTAATGGCCAAATTTAAGAATATGGATTTTTTTCATCTACAAAAGTGTTTAAAAAAAGAGCTTGGATGTCTTTCAACATGTGTCCCTATGAATTATAAATAAATTTGTTTACTTTTAAATATACCAATGGCCACTTTTAACTCAAAGAGTCCTGTTGTGACAGAAGGTTTTCATTTCCTATGATATTTTTATATAGAATTTATAACCTGGCTGCTTCTAAAAAGGGTTTGAGCTGACCTACAGTAAAACATTTGTATAAACTGAGACTACTCAAAGCAGAATACAAAGTTTTAAAAAATGTTTTTAAAAGGTAGACACAAGCAAACCATGATAATGCAGTACCAGAAATAATAATTAAATTTAAGGCTGCATTCCTTACTATCAAGATTGGAGGGAGAAATGAGGTTATGTAATTATTAAATAATGCAAAAAAACATTTATTAAAGAAGGAATATCACTTTTCCCCTATTATTTTGTAAAAGGAAATATTCTATAAAGGAACATATACTCCTGAGAAAATAATGAATAATGATGCCAAAATATGGGTTTTCTGGGTTTTTATAATGTTAAGTTTTTTCATGTTACTTGGGATGATTATCCAGGGCCTAAATTAGGCATCCTGTTACACAAATGAATGATTGGCTATTTTTTTCTATAACTTGCTCAAATGTCACAATTATAAATTCAGCAATTTTGTCCAAATGAGTAGCTTATTGAACCATTTTCATTTTGCAGTAATTTTTAAAAGTAATTATTTTGTAAGCATATTATATATTGTAGGATGAAAGCCATTTAGTAAAGCAAATAGTTCAGTTGTAAAGAGAGTATATTTTATCAATTTATTATTTTTTTTTTGTTTTGAGGAATAAATGACATTTTGTTTTGTAATTTGGCGTTTTCCTGTTGTTTTTATGGGAGAAGATTGCTAATCTTTGGGTTATGAGATTTGGACTTAAGGTTAATTGGTGAGATTGATGATGGCTTAAATTTTACAATACAAACATTACAATAAATGACTTAATAATTATAGCCACTCCAATTTATCTCTTGTGGCAAAATTTATACAATTTGTTTTTCTTGTACCTCTTGGCTTGAGTACATTATCAAATTGGAGATGTGTTTTTCAGGAGAAAAAGGATAAATCCATAATCTGTCTGGTTCCTTCAGAGTGTTAGTGGGGAGGAACGCTAAAGCTGGCGTGATATATCTATATATCCCACCCCGAGCTCTCAGGACTAGCCATGGAAAAAACTTAGACTTAAGCTATATTTTGGTGGTTGTACCTTATGCTTTAGAGAGAGTGGGTGTGGGCCTGTGACCCAATAGCGGGTAAGGATCTTGACACCAGCCCTGATTTGAGTCCACAGTTATCTTTCCCTTTTGGCCATCCATCAACCTTTTCAGGGAAGGGGAACAGGGTGTGTCCTTCAGATCTGTTGAAAAGGGGCAGCTGTGTTGTGCTCCTGTTGTTGGTAGGGAATGGGGCTTTTCTGAGCCCTAAACCATACAACGGAATTTAACAAAAAGAAAATTTAACATATATTTATTCTTATAAAACAACAATAGCATTATAATATAACTACCTCTGTTCATCTGTTGGCCAGTCTAGTCATTTACAACTTCCTTCAAGTAAAAGCAAGTCCTAGTAGTTTGGTAGTTCCTCCTTGTAGAGAATCTTCAAAAAGACTTTTAACTCCAGCGTTTGGTATTTCATTACCTGTAGGAAAATTACTCGCTCAGGATTTTGTGGCTCTCTCAACTGTAAGGGCTTGTGCTTTTAAAAACCGTTCGGCTGCAAAATCATGAAACAACACTGTATGTCAGCTTTATTTATGGTATTTTTCTTTTTACGACACAAAAACCTGTAAATTGGCAAATTGTTTTTCAGGATTTTCCCTTCAGAGGGCTTAAAAAAATACCTTGAGTATGCTGGGATTAGATTGGGTGGCTGGAAAAAGGCTCCAAGAGTTAGGGTAGCTGTTCTCCAGTAGCTGAAGTGCACAAATCAGTTTTGCTCCCTTAGCTGGCTGCTTGTGCTTAAAACAATTTTTGACAAATGCTGGAGTTTCACAAACGTAGGAGTAGCAGTTATGGAGGTGGTTTTGCAAGTCCCTTGGAACAGCCATGCACATCTTCAGTCACTCTTAATTTGAATGAGAAAGGGGATGGTAGAAGCTATTTTTATTTTCTCATGGGAGCAAGAGAAAAGGAAGGCAGAAGTCTGTACCATGTAATTTTAAAAAAGAAAAAAACCAAATTCCATTGAGATTCTTCCTTGTTTACTTTTTGTCTTACTCTTGCTATCTCCCAGTGTGTTTGACTAATGTAAGTCTTCCCCCGGGAATATGAGAATATATGGTACAGTCCGCCTCATAACCTTCCTGGATATTTTTATAATTTATCATCAGCTGACACCGCCTGGGTAGAATATTCTTACCACTCCCTCTGGCTGCTGGAAGTCTGAAATTACATCTTTGTCTTTGAAGTCAGGCATACTGTTAGCGTTGCTATGGCGACAGGGTGGGTAATGGCGTCCACAGACAGGAGATTGGTATTTAGCGTTTAAATGCTGCTGTACACAAGGCCTTGATTTTTAGAGTGGTTACTGAACTATCCCCTTTTAGTAAATGTTTAAAAATTACATTTTTACATGGTCTTACTAGATTAATAGTCATGGTTTATTTCATTTTAACTGCAAGGATAAAAGCATTATTCCATTAAATGGGTAGCTTTTTTTCTCTTTTGGTTTATGCATTATTAACACAGGCTTTCCTGTTTTGCTTGTAACATTTTATAGGCTTTTTCAAACATGCAGTCAGATTTGCTCTGTTGCTTCTTTATTTTTTGGACTTAACCCATTGTGGGACTGACCTTGCAAGATTTCAGAGGAGACAAAGTTCTAAGAAGGAACTAAGCTTTTAAAATATTAAAAATGAATGACATATTTTTTAAACTCTGAATATGACAGTGATAATTGGTCAGTCTTTTCCTGTGAATTGCAGCAGTAACTTTATTTTTAAATGTTTCTTTTGTTTCAGGTTTCTGTTTAGTCCCTCTCTTATACTATACCCTCACATAGGGATATTAAAGGAGAGACTCTTCACAGTTGTGGGGAACTGTAGGACATTTTGTAAAGGTTTTAGTGAATGTAACTTTTGAAGTTTTAATAAGTAATATTCTGTCACTTATTCAATGTGTTTGGTCTGAAGCCAGCTACTTATAGTTACATATGATTTGTTGATTCTTGATTATTTTGTCTTTAGAATAATGGTGAATCTTAAAAGTTCACATAATATATATATATGTCCCTCCCTATCTGATATATGAATTGCTTCTAAAATATAATTTTGAATGCCTTTTGCAGTGGAACTTACGACTTCATAAAGTATTTTATTTCTGGTAATTTAAATAGTTAGGAAATTCTTCCTTATATTAACTTGAAATGTTTTCTTGGATTTGTATTCTACTTCTGCATTCTTAAGTCTAAATCTGTCTTCTATATCATGGCTATTCAAATATTTGAAGATAGTTTTTACTTTACCTGAGTTTTCACGAGACTAACTAGTTGCTTTAAGTATTTCACCAATTATGTGGTTTCAGGTCCCTCTACTACCATGTTCTTAACACTTTGATAAACTTCATTTTTGTGGAAGCACCTTCAAATACGAATCCACAACTAAACTGAATACTCCAAAGTTATAGCCGGTATAGCCCCAGCCTGCCACCCACTTTATTCTGAACTGTCATGATACTAGGGGGCCAGGTTTTATAACAGCTGCATCCCATTCTGGCACTCTGATGTGAACGACCTCTAAGGCATATGTCTCATCTATCCTGTACCTGAACCCAAGTACAGTTTTCACATTTACCCTTTCTGAATGTGGTCTTGTTTGGGTCCATTGTTCAAGCCTGCTAATGTGTGTTTGGACCCTGTTATCATCCATTGTATTTAGTGTAATTCCTACTTTTTTTTGTCACCCGTAAATTTTATCTCATGACAGCTCTTAATATAAAAAGTTAAATAGACCAAATGCAGAACTTTCTGACATTCTGGTTTTGCCATTCATCCGAGTATAATAAATCTGGAGCTGCTATATGTTCTAGGTCATACTCTACACGTTAACCACAATACTATCCTAAGAGACTTGGTCAGTGGCTAGGTGGGTATCCAGAACAATTAGGGCTCTACTCCTATTATGTATGCTCTAGGACTATTTTTCAAAATTATTGTGGATTATACATGACTTTTACAATGAAATAAGACATATAAAAGCTTTATCATATTGAAAGTTATACATAATTTGCTATTGAGATAATTTTATTTTCATCAAACCTAAGTTTTCTGTATGAGAGAAGAAAATCTATCTATACTTCGTAAACCAGTTAATATTGCTGCATCCGATTATATGCATTGGCTTCTTCTCTATATCCAGGAGGAATATTCAAGATAAACATGAAGAAAAGGTAGAACAACCTGTGTTCATCCCCAGAAGGGCCTAGAAACAGAGCCCTGAATGTCATGCGTCCAAGGCAGAAGATAGTCCCCCCTGGTCCTGGGATCTTAGAAATGAAGCCGTCCCATTTGAGGGGCCTAAGATTTCAGGTAATGAGACACAGAAGCCATGGCCTATCCCGTCGGGATGGTAACTGGAAAGAGCAGGTAGCGGATGCAAGGGCCTCCTCTACTTCTTCCATGTTTCTTCATATTCAACTGTGTATCTGACGCATGCCTCACGCTTTACGTTTCATCAACAGCTGTCCAGGACCGAGGAGGTTCTGGGTACTAGGGAAGTTAAAACTGGTGTAGTCTTTTCCAAGCATCCAAAACCTTGGGGAAGACATGCACTGAGAGCCTGGTATTGGGGAAGAGACCAGGGCACCCACTTCTGTGGTACAGGGGGCTTTGCCTCCTTGCTCACCACTGCCTGTGCAAGGGGAGAGGGAAGGGTGAGCCTAGTGGGTGATTAACAAAAAAGATGTTGTTTTTTGAATGTGTCCCAGGCCCTTTCATGTACTCGTGGAGGCTAGGTACACAGTTTCTGCGTAGACTTGTAATAAGCCATCTGCTCCCTCCCCAACTCACACCCACACCTTCTGTCTCTGCTGAAGCCAGTGCTCAAATTCTGGAGATAGGCACCTGGGAGGCAGAACGCTTACAAATGAAAAGTCTGACAGTAAGCTTCATAGGCTGGAAAACACAAGTTGCTCCAGACCAGTGCTGGTTCACTGGTGGGAAGTGATCCTCTGGAGGTGGTCTCTAGGGACAGCATCTGTCCTTCATCGTTCAGTAGGCACTACGTGACTGGTGACCATTTAAGCTTCTCTAACTGACCGGCAGTTTTGGCTTGAATCTGGGGTGAGGGATGGGCAGATTGTCACTCCACTGAACCTCTTGATGAGATTTTCATTAAATGAATCGCCCCCAAAAGGAAAAGTATGAGTGAGTTTTAGGTCTGAATATTGCCCTCTTTACAGCATTTGTAGCAGAAAGTTATAAGAACTTTTAGGTATTCTAGATCAGCACTGTCCGGTAGAACTTTCTGCAGTGTTGGAAGTATTCCGTATCTGTGCTGTCCAGTAGGTTAGCCACTAGGCATATGTTGCTGTGCAGCACTTGAAATACGGCTAGTGTGAGTAATTGAATTTTAAATTTTAATTACATTGAAATAAGCACACGTGGCTAATAGCTACCATATTAGGCAGGGCAGTTTCAGATTATGGCTGCTGTGTGGTCATGTTTTTACTACAAAGTGGATTTTGATGAAAATAACAATGTGCTTATTTACATTAAGCCTTTCACGTTCTTGGCATATAAATCATTGATGTGCAGTGCATTCCGAACTAGCATGTAAACTTAACTCATTCATACATGTGTATAGGAGATCACAGGTACAAATGTGATATGTTTTAGATGTACAGTTTATCTGTTGCATGGTTTTGGCATATAGGTTGAAAATCAAGATTTCAGGAGTAAGGACAATCGTGCATTAGTGAATGAATGCTGTGCACTTGAGTACTGTTTTAGAAGTTAGAAAGCTGAGGTGCCTGCCTGTCTTTTGACTTGCCTGTTTCTCTGAGTTTCCAATTATCTATATTTACTGGAAATAGTTATTACAGAGGTGGTTACATTAAGGATGTTTTCTGGGTACCCCCTCCTCCCTCCCACATACACACCAGTATCAATGTTAGCTTCGGCTGTGAGGAGTCTGGGCCCCTGGGCACAGACTTCAGGTCGAGCAGTGGTGTGACCCACGGGGAGCAGAGCATATCACGTGCAGTTCCAGGATTCTGGGTGCCCGCACGCACCATTGTGCAGGTCTAAGCTGGGATGTGGAGTGTAAAATATCTTACGGCCTATCACTTGGCATCTTTCTCATAACTTGGATGTCACGTGTGACAAATAGGTTAGGGTTGAGCCTGTGGTGTTGTACATAATTTCCCTTGAATGTGTACAGCTAGTGTCTACTGATTCTTAGGACTGTCTACCTTCTGTTTAATTGTAAAGGGCAATGAGGTGTTTTCTTCCATGAGTCTCGGATGATTTTATATATTTAGAGCATGAGAGTAGGTGACAACTTCAGGGCAGGATAGGAAATTTTCAGACTCTTGACTTTTTAAATCTGATTTCCTCATTTGCCAGGTGATGATGGAGATGATGATGCCAGTGAAACCTGGATGTTGAGCCCATATCACAGCCACTTCCAAGTCCCCCAAACAACTGGATTTTTTTATTCTGTTAGAGAATTTGTGTGTAACAGTGCCTTCGCCTTAGATTTAAAAGCAGCTACTTCCTTCACTTTTTAAGTGGTCTGCATGTTGAGAACTTTCATAAAGACTGTATTTCACATTCAAAATAATGTAGTTGAGTAGTTTGAATAATATGTTCCAGGATTTCCAATTCACTTGTCACCGCCTTCAGAATTCAACTTTTGCTTGTTGTCTACATTCATTTCACTAAACACTGCATTTTAACGGTCATGGCACTGTCAATGTGGTGTGTCTTTTTCCTGATATCAAAGGGTTAAATATCGACTTGTTTGTTTTTCATTTCATTTTTTTTCATCATCACCCTGTTATCTGACACCTGGGAGCATCTTTTTATTTTTAAACTGTTTACCTCCCCCCACCCTCCACGAAGAGGAAGAAAACACTAGGAATGAATCATAATAATTTCTCAATATTTGTTTGATTCTGTGGCGTACTGTACACTTCAGCATCAAGAGTCGATGGATGGATTATTATTGCTAGTTGTTCTTACTCATTCAGTCTATAAACCTAATTTGTTTTATTTATGATGGGAGAAGGGGAATTTATGAATTCATTTTACTAAGCAATTCTTGAGTCTTTGTAGTATGCCGTTATGATGGATACATTCCTGTTTTGAAGAAAAATGAAGAAATACAGAGTCCCTGAGATTATGAAGCACCTTTCGGCAAGCATGTTTTGTTGTGATATACGTGCATTTACCCATCTTGTTGTGGGGTATTTAAATGTTCTCCAGATGTCTTCAGTATTTCTTTTGAATAATCAGTGTTTTTTTTATTACAGTTTGGATTTCTCTTTCCTGTTTTGACAAATAATAGTTCTCTCTCCCCCTGCTCCCCGCCTTTTGGAAAAGTCAGTAATCTGGGTAATTTCTATTAAGGAAGCGCTGTTAAAACCAAGGAGTGATTGCAGTCCAGTTAATGAAGCAAAGCACGAAAGAAGATGAGGACAGGAGCGATAGGGGGTTAGTTCACTAATGAAGCAAAGTTCTTTGAAGGGTAAGGAAATATAAAGAAGCCCCCTTGCCTTTCTTCCAGCCTGGCTGTTATCGGGAATTTTTACTTAGATAAAACCATAAACTACTTATATGTGCCTCAAACTAAACACAAAACCCCAAACACAGTTTAATTATCAAATTTTTGTTAAGATTATGGGAAGGTTATTAAACAAGTCTGTGAGACTTGCATAGGAAAGATGCTCTGCAAAAATGGAATTCTTTCTTCTATTAATAAGAATTCTTGGCTTGTATTCTTTTTTCTCTTTTTTTGTGGTACGCGGGCCTCTCACTGCTGTGGCCTCTCCCGTTGCGGAGCAGAGGCTCCGCACGCGCAGGCTCAGCGGCCATGGCTCACGGGCCCAGCCGCTCCGCGGCATGTGGGATCTTCCCGGACCGGGGCACGAACCCGTGTCCCCTGCATCGACAGGCGGACTCTCAACCACTGCGCCACCAGGGAAGCCCGGCTTGTGTTCTTTTTTAATGGTTGAGTGTAATATTCTGCTTTTTTAGTCTAGTCTGTGAAGGGTGAAAGCAAGAAAGTGACCATTACTTCACTCTGCCGGAAAGGTCTTACCTAATTTGAGTTGTTTGTTGTTACAGTGTGTAGGGTTTCATTCTTAAAACCTCTTCAAAGGGTGGATGTATATTGTCTTCTTATCAAGACATTTTCACTAAAATTTTAGCAATTTACTGAAATTTTACAAGAAGTCTTTCAAAAGAAACTGTAACAGTTGTAGAGTTGTTGACTACATTGAGTCAGTCCTTTTAAATATATCATCAGTTTTAAAAATACGGATCCTTCCTCACATTCCCCCAGTAAATAAATAATATTTAAAGCTTTAGATTTCTCCTGCTGTAGTTTTCTTTGTATATAGTTTAGTTGGGTGAAATCTGTAAGAGCACTGCTCGAAGTGAGAAGTGATTCAGCGGGTATCTATGAGGCATTTAGCTATTAAGGTTTTGTTTCTGCTGAGAAAGCATCAAGGTATGAGTTTAGAATGGGGTGGGGAGAGTGTGAATAATGCTTTCTGCTTGTGATAGCTCTTTGTTGATCTAAAGGGCATTTAAAGAGAGCTAGGTCACTCTAGTTGGTAGAAGAGCATTTTGTTTTCTCAAATCAGGATGGAAACAGTCTACCTTTTGAATGAGTTGGAACTGCATTGACTTCCTTGCCCCCACCCGGGTCCTCCTTTAATCCGTTACTGGCACGTGAGAAGTCTGCACACCATGCCTCTTTCTCTGGTTTGCTCTGTGGCTGCCCATGTTTCCCGGTTAAATTTTCATTCAGAATTGTCTTTGAAGATCATCCACTTCTTGATTTAACGGAGAACATTATGTTCGTCTTAAACTACCGTTGAGATTTTTTTAAAAGCAGTGTTTCATTTAACTTTACAATTCCTAAATTTCTTTGCTTAAAAATAAAACAGTAATTTTTTGTTTTCTGATGAGGAGTTGGGCCTTCTACATGTGTGATCTGGCATCTGTTTGTATGACAGATGTCCGTTATTGACTCGCTGTAAGTTCCCTTGTGTTCCCTTGATATAATGGAATTATTGTTCTTAAAATAATTTATCCTAATTTATAGTAAACAAAAATTTTCATTTGGTAATTATATTCAGTCAGCAAGAAATAATATGCATAAACCTTGTTTTATTGACAAAATGTTGCCCTTAAAAGTACTATTTTTGTTTATGAGCAATTGTGTTTAGTTTGTGTGGGTTTGGTATACATGCCTTTGAGTCGGTGCCCATAGGGTAGCTATTGACTAAAGCCTTAAAAATTAGAGCAACAATTTCACTTGTAGTCTTTGCATTTATTTTTATGTACTTCCAGGGCAGAGAACCCCAAATTACTCTCGGGGGAAAAAAAAAGTCTGGTAAACTAGGATAGCATTTGAATTTAGCAAAGTTACACGGTTTTAGAATTATAGGCACACAACACTTTCCTGTATTTTTTAAGGCTTGAATTTAGAGAGGTGATTCTGTTCAGTGAAAAAGCAGAATTATTCCCTGAGCGTTTTATGAAAAAGCACCAGGAAGTCTAGAGAGCACACCTCGCTGTGTTTTCTTGTATGTAGTATGGGGTGCCACTCTGAAAAACCATTGCAAAATGGGCCACCTTTTTACTTTGTTAAAGAGGAACAAAGAGTTGTAAAATGGAACATTGATTTCTAAATTTGAAGTTTTCTGTGTTCTCACAGGAAAGGTAAGAAATCGCCCTCCTAGAAGTCACAGAAAGAAGCCCCAAGCCCCTCAGCTCTTGCAGAGATGTCTTGGTCTCTAAGAGAGAACAGAGCCCAGCGCAGGAGGCGTGTGGACCTGTGCACGCTCCGTGGCTGGGCACCCCCTGCCCTGGGGCGGCTTCATCGAAACCAAGAACTTTTTACGTTCAGTCAACTTTCTTTCACTGTCAGATTTCAAGCCAAACCACATTTTGAAAACGTGATGCTATTCCATACAACTGAGGTGTGTATTTTGGAGAGTGAAATGAAAGAAGTGACCAGTAAGGACCTTTGGGAGGTGGTGAACGCTGACTTAGAAAACTGTGACTTTGGCTCTTCCATGTGGAGCTGAGGTGACTTCTTCGCGCGGCATCAGGCCCAGCCCTTCAGCTGCTTGCTGGCTGTTGCCAGGTGGCAAGTACTGCACCTCCGAGCCTGTGTCCTCATCTAGGGTAACGGGTTTGGAGCCGTTCCAGGAGCACATGTGCCGGGCCCTTCGCCTGCCGCTGCTCCCTATCTCAGGGTCACCATTGGAGCGGCCTCTTGATAGAAGCCTGGTGATCAGCAGTGTTACTGGGAATACTTGAAATTAGGCGTGAAGGGCAAGGTCACTGTATGCATAGCTCTTATCTCCCGTTGAATGTGAAATCCATACACAGGTAATATTCGCTGGTTGTTTGTTGAACTAGAAATAAATGGGCACACGAGGCTAAAGAACAGCTCCCTGTCTGATCTTACGTGGCTGAGGTTTTGTTTACTGAGGAATACATTTTTGAAAAGAAAATTTATTTTATTTCTATATATTCCAAAATGAAGTAAGAAACATCATGTGGGGGGGGGGCAGCCTGCCAGTTTTTTTCCGTATAAAAAATAAGTCAACTGTTTTTACTAAAAGGAATGGATATACTGATTTATTTCCTAGAGTAATTTTATACACACACACACACACACACACATATATATATATATACTCTTTTCAAAATACTACAAAAGGGTAAATGACAATTCACCAGTAAATGCAAATTTCCTTCCCCCACTTAATTAAACAGTTCTTTCTAACATTTCAAAATAAAACCAGGGTAAAATGCACCTCATTGTTTCTTAATTTTGTTTTTATTTTTTAGTTTTAGAAGGTAGTGTTTCAGAAATCTGTGCCTGTGTCAGTTTCTTTAGTTTATAGTTGGCATAACTTATTTTGATAGGTTCTGTTTGTCTTAGTGTGTTTAAAAATCACTCTTTGTTTTACTTACAGTTTATTTAACTGTGTTAAATTCTTGCATGAAAAAAGGAATGTAGAGTTAGATTAGAAAATAAGATAGAAGCCTACAGCTCAGTGATGAAAGTTTTCTTTGTTTAAAAATATCTTTACTCGTTATTTTAATGATGTAGGTGATATATATATTCATTATAAAGTTGAGATTACTATTTTCTATATCTTAGATTTGTTTTCTCTGTGTACATTCATGGTAATTCATTTCTTTTAGAAAAACAGGGTCCTATCATCTATGTACTGTCTTATAACCTGCTTAGAAAACTTAACATAATTTCTTGTCAAATATAGTTGTGTACCATCATTTTAAATGATTGCATAGCATCCATATGGAATGATGAATGAGCACATTTAAGAAAATATGAAGCCTAATTCCCATACACTAATGATGAAAAGTCTGAAAGTGAAATTAAGAAAACACTTCCATTTACCATTGCAACAAAAAGAATAAAATATCTAGGAATAAACCTACCTAAGGAGACAAAAGACATGTATGCAGAAAATTATAAGACACTGATGAAAGAAATTAAAGATGATACAAATAGATGGAGAGATATGCCATGTTCTTGGATTGGAAGAATCGACATTGTGAAAATGACTCTACTACCCAAAGCAATCTACAGATTCAGTGCAATCCCTATCAAACTACCACTGTCATTTTTCACAGAACTAGAACAAAAAACTTCACAATTTGTAAGGAAACACAAAAGACCCCGAATAGCCAAAGCAATCTTAAGAAAAACAGAGCTGGAGGAATCAGGCTCCTGGATTTCAGACTATACCACAAAGCTACAGTCATCAAGACGGTATGGTACTGGCACAAAAACAGAAATATAGATCAGTGGAGCAGGATAGAAAGCCCAGAGATAAACCCACGCACATATGGTCACCTTATCTTTGATAAAGGAGGCAAGAATATACAGTGGAGAAAAGACAGCCTCTTCAATAAGTGGTGCTGGGAAAACTGGACAACTATATGTAAAAGAATGAAATTAGAACACACCCAAACACCATACACAAAAATAAATTCAAAATGGATTAAAGACCTAAATGTAAGGCCAGGCACTATCAAACTCTTAGAGAAAAACATAGGCAGAACACTCTATGACATAAATCACAGCAAGATCCTTTTTGACCCACCTCCTAGAGAAATGGAAATAAAAACAAAAATAAACAACTGGGACCTAATGAAACTGAAAAGCTTTTGCACAGCAAAAGAAACCATAAACAAGATGAAAAGACAACCCTCAGAATGGGAGAAAATACTTGCAAACAAAGCAACCGACAAAGGATTAATCTCCAGAATATACAAGCAGCTCATGCAGCTCAATACCAAAAAAACAAACAACCCAATCCAGAAATGGGCAGAAGACCTAAATAAACATTTCTCCAAAGAAGATACACAGATTGCCAACAAACACATGAAAGAATGCTCAACATCATTAATCATTAGAGAAATGCAAATCAAAACTACAATGAGATATCATCTCACACCGGTCACAATGGCCATCATCAAAAAATCTACAAACAAGAAATGCTGGAGAGGCTGTGGAGAAAAGGGAACCCTCTTGCACTGTTGGTGGGAATGTAAATTGATACAGCCACTATGGAGAACAGTATGGAGGTTCCTTAAAAAACTAATAATAGAACTACCGTATGACCCAGCAATCCCACTGCTGGGCATATACCCTGAGAAAACCATAATTCAAAAAGAGTCATGTACCACAATGTCCATTGCAGATCTATTTACAATAGCCAGGACATGGAAGCAACCTAAGTGCCCATCGACAGATGAATGGGTAAAGAAGATGTGGCACGTATATACAATGGAATATTACTCAGCCATAAAAAGAAACGAAATTGAGTTATTTGTAGTGAGGTGGATGGACCTAGAGTCTGTCATACAGAGTGAAGTAAGTCAGAAAGAGAAAAACAAATACCATATGCTAACACATATATATATATATATGGAATCAAAATAAAAAGTCATGAAGAACCTAGGGGCAAGACGGGAATAAAGACACAGACCTACTAGAGAATGGACTTGAGGATACGAGGAGGGGGAAGGGTAAGCTGGGACAAAGCGAGAGAGTAACGTGGACATATATGCACTACCAAACGTAAAATAGCTAGCTAGTGGCAAGCAGCCGCATAGCACAGGGAGATAGATCAGCTCAGTGCTTTGTGACCACCTAGAGGGGTGGGATAGGGAGGGTGGGAGGGAGGGAGGCGCAAGAGGGAAGAGATATGGGGACATATGTATATGTATAACTGATTCACTTTGTTATAAAGCAGAAACTAACACATTATTGTAAAGCAATTATACTCCAATAAAGATGTTTAAAAAAATATGAAGCCTAAATATACTGTATAATTAAGCATTGCATATTTGAGTTGTCTTCCTTGTTATATTGATCTTTAGTGTTTAAAATGATACTTAGACTTTTAAAAAAATGCAGGGCTTCCCTGGTGGCGCAGTGATTGAGAGTCCGCCTGTCGATGCAGGGGACACGGGTTCGTGACCCGGTCCGGGAAGACCCCACATGCCGCGGAGCGGCTGGGGCCATGAGCCATGGCCGCTGAGCCTGCGCGTCCGGAGCCTGTGCCCTGCAACGGGAGAGGCCACAACAGTGAGAGGCCCGCGTACCACACAAAAGTGCTGAGCGGGGGCTTCCCTGGTTGCGCAGAGGTTGAGAATCTGCCTGCCAATGCAGGGGACACGGGTTCGAGCCCTGGTCTGGGAAGATCCCACATGCCGCGGAGCAACTGGGCCCGTGAGCCACAATTACTGAGCCTGCGCGTCTGGAGCCTGTGCTCCGCAACAAGAGAGGCCGCGATAGTGAGAGGCCCATGCACCGCGATGAAGAGTGGCCCCCGCTTGCCACAACTAGAGAAAGCCCTCGCACAGAAACGACCCAACACAGCCATAAATAAATAAATAAAGCAAACTGTCAACAAGTAAAAATAAAGAAACACTTAAAAAAAAACATTCTGAACGGTATTTACTAACAATGATCAGATGCTACTTTAAATTACATCAAGACCATGGAAGAGTTTGTTGTATAAACAAACAGAATTCCTCGAGACAGACTTTTCCTTTCGACATATTTATTTGAGATTCTCCTTGTTTACAGGAATTGTATCATGTTTATTTTGAAAAGAGAGAAATTTAATGTGCTTATGAGGGTAACAGTCTGAGAGGGATGACAGATAATCTATAGCATGAACTACGCATGACGTAAGTCTGGGTTCTGAGACAGTTTTCTGTTCCCTCTGTCTTCAGAATAAACTGGTGCTTGCCAAGTGGGGAAAGAAGCTCTCGTTGATAACACTTGAATGAGAACTTCTTGCATACCACGTTTTTGTTGCCATTTCAGAATCTCTTCTGTCTTGGGGAGAAGTCATAGCGATTCTGCATTCTGGCTTACTGTTGTGGGAGCCCTGTGTCCCATTGTCTCCCTCCACGCCTGGCCTTGCCTTGGGCCCAGCTGCCTGCCTTGTTACCGCATCTTGTACCCTTTGGCCCCTCAGGGCTAGGAGCTGTCAGGGCTCCCTGTGACATCAGTAGTATGTGACTTGCACGGATGTACTGCATATGCTGAATCGGCTGTTTTTTTTTTTTTTTTTTGGTCCCTTCCCAATGAGAAAAGCAGGCGCTAAGTCTCATTTTGAGAATTTATTTCTATCTGTTGGGGACACTTTAGAGACCACTCTGCTTATTTGACTGATAACCAAATGGAAGCTAATAGTCTGTTTTGACCATTGAAGCTTAAAATCCTACTAATTTCTTTCCCTGACAAAAAAAATCTCTTCATGCTTTTATGCTGAGACTGCAGACTGGCTCATTTGATACTTTGTGTAGGGAAAATTAGGATAGGATTATTTGTGTGATTTATGGTTTTAAATTCTTTTTTGATAGCGTAATCATATATGTATACTCAGGTCATAGGAGGTTGTGTGTATGTGTTTGTGTGTTTCTGTGCTTGTAAAAACTGTAAATTTGGAGTTAATGATTTTGCAGGAAAGAAGATACGTTTTTAAACAGCTTAACTTCAGTTGAAGTATGATTCTCTTATTTGAAAAGGTTTATTTTTCATGTTTTAGGAAAACTTACTAAGGTTTATGTGGTCTGTAAATGTTTTGTTTCAGATATTTGGAATCATTCTTTAATTCTTTTTTATTTTAGCTTGTAAGAATTGAAAAATATACGAACAATCAAAATATTAACATGGATGAGGTGCTAAATAGTAATAAGCACCAGAGGACATAAGAATGTATTAATCTCAAAGCTGCATGATGATTTTTGTGTTGTGAAAGTTTAGCTTTTAAATTGCAATACTTAATTACTTTTCAAATGAATATTTCATTACAGTTATTTTGTCATTGAATATACATCTACATACGTATTCTATTCCCCATGTGGTAGACATTGGTTAGCAGCAGTTTGAAATTCAGTTATCCACCACCCCCCGCCTTTTTTTTTTCCATGGAGCAGCTGTGATTGAGTTTCTTATTTTAAAAAAAAAAAATTATGGTTCAAAGTAATAAAATTCAGCAGTGCTTTCACACGTTGAATGTGACTGTGTGGTTTATTTTCTAAATTTTATCTAAGCTTGTCCCTGTTAAAAATATGACACCCACCGGTGTTTTCCACCTTCACACAGGCACTCCTGTTCATCTCGATGAGGCTATCTTTCTTACTCAGTCTCACTTCTACTTTATCTTAGCCGTGTGGAAAGTGTTTGTCATTTAAGAAAAATTACTGTTGATTATTCCCTGTCTGTTTTTCTAGGAATAAGCTCAATTTGCACTTCTATTCATGAATATATATTAATAGTTGTAGAAAGCTTAGAATACTTACATTAAGTTTAAAAACTTAGTGGTTTCAATGTAGGCAAAAAGCTTTGTTATATAAATATGGATAACTTTATAGCTTGCTAATTATCTTTGGGGGGAATTTGTGAACAGTAAAAAAAAAATTTTTGTTGTTAGCTTGATTATCCAGAAGTCATATTTAAATGTACATTTGGGGTTTATTGCAGATTATGCAAAAATTCAGTAATCTTTACTAAGGTCTGAGAATTTTCAGATTAGACTTATTTAATTTCGTCTTTAAGATGTAGGTGGTATATAGCTTTTGTGTTTTAATTACTGAGATGTATTCTTTGTATATTTACAAGCTTTGTTTTTATTTTATTTACTGCTTGCTGATGCAGTAGTAGCAGAACTAGATGGTACCTCTGATTGGCCTCAGCAGAGAGACCACAACTGCTCATAGTATCTGAGATATTTAGGGTATGCTGCCCATTTTCTGTCCAGTAAAGGGAATGAGTCTCCATTTGTATATACTGTTAATATTCAACAAGGTAGACCTACAGCCAAGCAAATTGTAGTTAACCATTTCTTGCTTAACTGGAAATTCATGTTAAGACTTTAGAGTGGGCAAATAATACTTTGTTATTTATTGGTATTTTGCTGTCCACAGTACACCAAGACTCTAAAATCGTGTTAGTCTTCTTACTTTGATAGTGTAAATGCTTAGAAGGAGTAGTTTCAACTTGTGGAAAAAGTTATTAGAGCACAAATATAGGTAACTTTTAATAGCCTCTTTTTCTAGCTCTTTTAATAACTTAGTCCATTTCCTTTTTCTCTGTATTTGCTCTTTGTTAATGGTGATGATGTTGTCCTGCTACTTTTAAATTGCCTTGATTAGAGATTTTATCTCAACCATCATTAGAGATATATAAATCTATTATTTTGCGGGACTTTGAAAGGGTCATAGTATTCTTCTTTTTTTAATTAATTAATTAATTTTTGGCTGCATTAGGTCTTCGATGCTGTGTGCGGGCTTTCTCTAGCTGCGGCAAGCGGGGGCTGCTCTCCGTTGAGGTGCACGGGCTCTAGGCGCGCAGGCTTCAGTAATTGTGACACGTGGGCTTAGTAGTTGTGACTCGCTGGCTCTAGAGCCACAGGCTCAGTAGTTGTGGAGCACGGACTTAGTTGCTCTGTGGCATGTGGGATCTTCCCGGACCAGGGCTCGAACCTGTGTCCCCTGCATTGGCAGGCGGATTCTTAACCACTGCGCCACCAGGGAAGCCCAGGGTCATAGTATTCTTGCTGTTTTTCAAAATATATCTTACATTTGAACATTTGAAGATAAGCATTACTGAATACAAATTAGTTTCGTACATACATATGTACATGTATATACGCATACACTTTTTAGATAAAAACAGTCACAGTATTAAGGCAAGAGTCACCATAGGAAATATCATTAAATAGGTATGAAAAAGTCATGAAGATAAGTCAGCTGTCATCAGTGAGGTTAATGATTAATTTGGAAAAATGGGATTTTTCTTTTTCTTCCTCTTGACGCTTCCCTCTTTTGATTGGTTTTCACTGCTCTCGGAATGATGAATAAGAAAAAGAAAGAGAGAGGAGGAGAGAA
Organism: Grampus griseus; assembly: GCF_964374135.1. Classification (NCBI taxonomy): domain Eukaryota; kingdom Metazoa; phylum Chordata; class Mammalia; order Artiodactyla; family Delphinidae; genus Grampus; species Grampus griseus. The sequence continues at coordinate 78,528,327 of NC_139007.1, forward strand.
AGAATGTGTATGTTTGTGCAGTTGGTGCATACAATTTATTTTAATGCTTTAAAATATAGTAATATTAATTTACCTTATGTATTCCATTTGAAGTAAAAATTTCTAATCTGCCAGTATGGGTTAAAGCATATGTTGTATTTGTTATTATTATCATAGTGAAAATCTAAATTTTAGACTTCTCTGAATGTATTTTAATATTATTTGAATTGATCAGTGAGTTGAAATTATCTTTTCTTATAACATCAACGTACAATTGTATCTGAAACATAAATATTGTATGAACCTCGTTTTGGGGGACTTGCGGTTATTTTGACAATGATGGAGGTAAGATTCAAAAAGAACTTTGATTCATTTAATAGGGAGCTCAGTTACAAAATTTATTTTTCAGTTAAGTAAATCTTTGCAGTAGATATATGCAGAATTCAGATGCGTGTAGATTTTTGCACACTGAATTTGTTTCCTCTTCATTATGTCCTAGGAAAGGATTGTCCTTTCTTTCACCTTAGGTCACCAGTGACCTTTCCCAGTCCCTGTCTGTTCATGCTCTTTGCCTGCTGGGTCAGAGTGCGGGACTGCCCGTGTGCCACAGAGCCCTCTTTCCCGTGTTGTTAGCTAGACACCCTTAAACACCGTATCTGGATGTTGTCCATAACCTGGAAATGATTCTGTTAAACTGTTGATATTGGTAATGCTGCTTGGTAGCCAGTATTTTAATTTTAGTTATTGCGTATTATAAGTTGAAACAAACATTAGAATATTTTGCTCATTTTGCCCTTACAGTACAAACATTTTACAAAAATGAGGGTAAAATGGGAAATTGAGAATGATAATATTAGTGATGAGAAATGTGTCTGAAAAATATAATACAAAGATGTGAAACGTTTGGAGAGGATAAATGTAGAGAATATTTTGTCCTAACTGATTATTCATTGCCCCTTAGCAAAAAAGTAAATCCTCCTCGGAGATTATGTTTTAGAAGGAAAAGTATAAATTAATCATCTCTTCTCTTCTCCCACGTCATTTTCATGCTTATCCTCATCTTCATCACCATAACTCTGTCTGGTGTAGAAGCCCCACTGGGATTACCTTTGCTCTTGGGTTTTGTACATGTTTTTAGAAATCTCCTGTGTGAGTGTAGGATTACCTGTAATCTCAAAATTCTTGTCACCTCCAGTGGTTATAAGAATAGAGTCTGCTGCGGTTAGTTGGATCTGCATTTGAATCTCACTACCACCACTTCTGGCCCTGTGATCCGAGCAATTTCTTTGACTCTTCACCTGTTTGTTTTGCTGAAAATGGGAATCAAAGTTCTTTTTCACAAGGTTATTGTCAGGATTACTTAAGATCATGTAAGTACAGCACCTCAGTAAGTGGTGGCTCATTTTTGTTGTTAATGGTTAATTCTGGCTTGAGGTTCTTTGCTGCCTGCTTGGAGTGAAGGAATGGGAACAGATCTCTTACAACTTGTGAGTAGAACCCAGACACACAGAGCAGGACTCTCAGCCTGCAGCCAGCTGACTTTTGCTCCAGAGGGAAGCACTGTTGTAAAGAATGGTTAGCTTCTGGTAACACTGGTTCTGTTTGTGAGTTGAAATTTTTCTTGGGCTGAGAAATTTAACTTCAGTTTAGTGTGCTTCTGGAATGCATTCCAGGTTCCAAACAGCTTGACTTAGAGATGAACTTTAGTGTAACTTATTTGTAAATTATTTCAATAATGGTCACCAAGTAAAAACATACCCTGCTATTAATACCTCAGTTGATTTTATTTGTGTTTGTGTGTGCGTGTGTCAACAAAATTATCCAGAAAATATTCAAGATGAATGTAAATCTCTATTCAAAATAAGTTTGTTGGTCTAGGCTAAAACTGTATCCCCTTCCAGCCCAAGGGTGGGTGGTGGTTAGATTTGTACTGTTTATGTCTTGCTCAAGCTGCCTGCCTGTCATATGTTGGACCTGGTTCTCTCTCAGCCTTGTGTTGACCATCCTACCTATTCCTGGATCTCTAGCGGAGAAAGATAATTTTGCTCCAGTGTGTGTCTTGTGTGGAAGTGTAGATGGTTGATTTTCTCTGGGTGCTGACTTTTCTCTCTGCTGCTGGTTTCCTTAGCTGGGGAAGCTCTGATGCTAGTCATACATACAAACGACAGACTGCTGTGTCCTCATTCATCCTCATGTATCCTAAAATTCACTGTGGATGACATTTGTAGAAATTTATTTCTATTTAAGAATTATCACAGAGTAAAAACAGAAATTTGGGGGGGATTTTTGGGCTTAGGATTCAAATAGTTTGAATTCAGACATTCCTGTTTTTGCTTCTACTTGCCTGTGATCTTGAAAAAATTATGACTTCTCTGAAATTGCAATGTCTTCAGTAAAATGAGCCTCCTATCCTTATTGATAGTAGATTACATGAGCTGCCTAATGTAAAGAGCTAACAAATTCCTTCCTACATACAGTAGGACTTAGTTTATTCCCATGTCATTTAGCCTCAAGCTCCTTATCTTTATTTTTTTTTATTTATTTAAAAAAAATTTTAACATCTTTATTGGAGTATAATTGCTTTACAATGGTGTGTTAGTTTCTGCTTTATAACAAAATGAATCAGTTATACATATACATATGTTCCCATATCTCTTCCCTCTTGCATCTCCCTCCCTCCCACCCTCCCTATCCCACCCCTCTAGGTGGTCACAAAGCACCGAGCTGATCTCCCTGTGCTATGCGGCTGCTTCCCACTAGCTATCTACTTTACGTTTGGTAGTGTATATATGTCCATGCCACTCTCTCACTTTGTCCCAGCTTACCCTTCCCCCTCCTCATATCCTCAAGTCCATTCTCTAGTAAGTCTGTGTCTTTATTCCCGTCTTACCCCTAGGTTCTTCATGACCTTTTTTTTTTTTTCTTAGATTCCATATATATGTGTTAGTATACGGTATTTGTTTTTCTCTTTCCGACTTACTTCACTCTGTATGACAGACTCTAGGTCCATCCACCTCACTACAAATAACTCAATTTCGTTTCTTTTTATGGCTGAGTAATATTCCATTGTATATATATGCCACATCTTCTTTATCCATTCATCTGTCGATGGACACCTAGGTTGCTTCCATGTCCTGGCTGTTGTAAATACAGCTGCAGTGAACATTGTGGTACATGTCTGTTTTTGAATTATGGTTTTCTCAGGGTATATGCCCAGTAGTGGGATTGCTGGGTCGTATGGTAGTTCTATTTTTAGTTTTTTAAGGAACCTCCATACTGTTCTCCATAGTGGCTGTATCAATTTACTTTCCCACCAACAGTGCGAGAGGGCACCCTTTTCTCCACACCCTCTCCAGCATTTATTGTTTCTAGATTTTTTTTTTTTTTGCGGTACGCGGGCCTCTCACTGTTGTGGCCTCTCCCATTATGGATTACAGGCTCCGGACGCGCAGGCTCAGCGGCCATGGCTCACGGGCCTAGCTGCTCTGCGGCATGTGGGATCTTCCCGGACCGGGGCACAAACCCGTGTCCCCTGCATCGGCAGGCGGACTCTCAACCACTGCGCCACCAGGGAAGCCCTCTAGATTTTTTGATGATGGCCATTCTGACCGGTGTGAGATTATATCTCATTGTGGTTTTGATTTGCATTTCTCTCATGATTAATGATGTTGAGCATTCTTTCATGTGTTTGTTGGAAGCTCCTTATTTTAAAACGGGAATAATAACATGTAGCACAATTTAACACAGAGTTAATTGAGAAAAGGGGGTGTGTATTCATAGAAAATTTCTGGATGAGATATATCAATCAGTAAACAGTGGAAGAGCTTGGGAATGTGTTAGTTTCCTATTACCATGTAATAAATTACCGCTAATTTAGAGGCCTAAAACAATGCCTTTTATTATGTCATGGTTTCCGTGGGTTAGCAATCTGGGCACCGTGTAGCCAAGTCCTCTGCTCAGGGTGTCAGTTGGGGCCAGGGTATCATCTGAGGTGTGGGTTCTCTTCTAGGCTCATGTGGTTGTTGGCAGAATGTATTTCCTGCAGCTGTAGAACTTAGGGCAGCTTGCTTCTTCAAGGCCAGCTGGAGGGAGTCGCTGACCCTATTAAAGGGGCTCTCCTGATTAGGTCAGGCCCACCCAAGATAATCTCCCTTTTGATTAACTCAAAGTCAGTCAGTTAGTGACCTTAATTTCATCTGCAAAGTCCCTGACCTTTGCCATATAATGTAAGTTAATCAAGGGTTTAACATCCCAACATATTCACAGGCCCTTGCTGTGCTCATGGGGAGAGGATTATACAGGCTATGTATATCAGGGGCCAGGCATCTTGGGAGCCATCTGAGAATTCTGCCTACCACAGAGTGGGAATGGATTGGGAAAGATTTACGTTCCTTAGTTCGTAGGGCTCTGAACTTTAAAAATTTTAACATAGTAACAATTTAAAAGCCCAAGACAATTTTTTAGAGTTCACTTGACAGGAGAGTGCCTCCAGAACTTCTAAGTAAAAATTACGAAATTGAAATTCTAGAAGGAGTTTTAGCTCATATCTGTGAAGTCAACAGTAGCAGGTCTCAAATTTTATTGAGCGCTGAACAGTCTCTGAGGGACTGACCACCAGAAATAAGAAGTTAATAGTCCAGGGGAGCCCGGTGGTTTGCTCAGTGTCACAGCACCAGTGAGTGAGGGCTGGCAGTGAGCTGCCCATTTCACCTGGTGCCTCACCTTTGTCTCTCTGAGTATAAAATTATACAAATCTACATTATTAAGAATTTTTCCTTAGTAACCAGTGGAAGATGAACATTTAGTAAGCAGGTGAACCTAAACTTGAGTACTGTAGTTTGAAATCAGTCCCCTAAGCGGAGAGGCTTACCCACTGTTTGTTAAAATAGGAGGCTGTCTCTGCCACATCTTTTCAGGTAGACCCTTGCTCTCTCCTTAGTAATCCTTTAGGACTCAGGTGAGCAATTGAATTATAGCAGTCTCTTCATGTTCAACTGGATCTACCCAGAGGAACCTATAGAAATCAGACGTGGAATTGGCTGTGGTTCAGAGATACTTCTCTTTAAAACAATCTTCTATCAAAGCACCCACCAAAGAGGTTATCCTAGGAATTCTGGTCAAAATAATTCTGTTTAAAAGACACTTCAAACTTACAGGAGTTTTTCGGTATTTTGATTCTTTTGAAGGAAATAAATAGAAAAATCATGGAAATAAGTCATAGTTTATGTGGTTGGCATCTCTTCTTATTGCATTGTTGTAGCCTCACATCATATTATGTAAGTGAGAAGCGCCAGTCTGAGGTGTGCTGTGCAGCACAGTAGCCTTTGGGTACATGCGGTTGTTGAGCACTTGAAGTGCGGCTGGTACAGTTGAGGAGCTGAATTTGGAATTTTATTTAATTTTAATGAATTTAAAGTTAAATAGATGCATGTGGTTAGTGGTTGTCATAATGACAGCACAGAATATAGAACGTTTCTCTTGTCATAGCAAGTTCATTTGAGCAGTGCTGGTGTAAGTGAATGTAGTTTATAAGTTCATGTGATAAAGAGCCAACTAAACGAGTTTTAATATCCATTCTGGTTCTCAAATTCTGTGCTTTATTGTTTCCTATAAATTACTTTAAAATGCATTTTATTAGGATATGTAGGTTTATTTTATTAGTGAGTGTCTAAGTTGCTCATCTTCCTGCATATATATTTTTACTTTTATGCAGTGAAACCAGTTTTTATGTTGTTTTAAAAGGAACTTAGTTTTTTTAAGCATCACAGAATTCCCACTATTAAATAAAGAAGCTAGAGGCACATGAAATTCATAAAGAATATTCCATTTAGTTTATATTTTTAACTCTCCAAAACCATGCGTTGAATGAGCCTGCCCCCTGCCCCCATGAACACATTTATTTTTGATTCAGTTTGATCTAACTTATCTCAATAGCCATAACATCAGATTTATTTAAAAATTCCTTCATAACCATTTAGTGACAGTTCTTTACTCTGATTATGAATAGAAAACAGGAAACTATTGAGATGTGTATTTGTGGTTATAATGAAAACATGTGTTGTGGTCTGTGTCTTTTTGTTTTATTTCCAACTCCCGAACTTCTTGGCCATTCTGGTTATTTTTTACGTGGCTTAAACAGAGGTTTTCTGTGTATCTCAAAAGTTTTCCTTATGGAACGTTTTTCTACAACATTTTGCTCGATTAATTTAGATGTGATTTCCCAAAGGGCACCTAACTTAAAAAAATTATTTTATTCATTCAGGGATTGACAATGCCCAGGTTTTAGGAGAACAAAAAAACCCCAGAGAGTGTGGGGAGGAGTGAAGTAAAAACTGTAGTTTTGAATTTTGAGTTTTCACTGTGGGTATATTTCAAAGCTATCTATGTACATTTTACTTTTAATACTCTGGATAAAGATGTGCAATCTAAACAAGTTCACATTAACTACAGTTCAGGGTTTTAAAGCATGTAAACTCTTTGGGGAGCTTTAGTTTTATAAACCTTGTAATAACAAAGTCATATGAGTCCTGCAATCATTATTCATACTTCTTAGTTTCTCACAAGGGAAGCATTATTGACTCTTCTTTCTGCAGAGCATACCTCATTTTAAAACACAGTGAATTATGGTTATCAAATAGTGTTGTATAGTAAATACTCTTGTTTGGTTAATGGACATGAAAGGCTAATTGTGTGGAGATAGAGAGCAAAGTGTTGCAATTTTGCCTAAGATTGGAGAGGGTAAAGGTTAAATTGTTCCTTGAAAACGTGAAAACGCAGAACAGAAAACAACCGTCAGTACTGTTCTCTTGCCATCTTCACACAAGACATATTATGTCAATGAAATTCAGATAACTAAAAAGCCAAGTGAAAGCAGGTATAAAAATCTCCTATCTTTTAGTTTACCTTTTGTTAGATATTGGCAGGTTTGTTACAACTCAGTGGGTAGCATCACCCGGAACGTAGAATGTATTGGCTGTGTTTTGTTGTGTTGTTTTATCTGTAGCGTCAGCGTTTCAAATATACATTTTTACTTATCCCAGCCTATCTTCAACGTTTATTATACCACTGCACGGGTAGTGTAAGAACCTTACAGCAATGTACTGTTTTCTCCCCTTGGGCCTTTTTGCTATTATTATCACAGGTTTAATTAACCACTTATACATTTTATTTACCCACCTTTTGATGGATATTTGGGTTGTTTCACTTTTTGGTTATTATGAATACTTCTGCCAGGAACAGTCATGTGTTGAGTCTTTCTGTAGACGTCGTAATGTTTTCATTTCTCTTGAGTAGTTACCTACTAGTGGAATTTTGCTAGGACATGTGGTAAATTTCTGTTTAACAATTTAAGAAAGGGCTAAGCTGCTTTCCACAGTGTCTGTACCATTTTACATTCCTGCCAGCGATGTGCCTCCCCACATCCTCACCAATCCTCATCCTTTCACCTTCTTTCTCTTCTTTGTTAGCCATTCTTGTGGATGTGACTGGGGTTTTAATTTGCATTTCCATAATAGCTAGTGATACTGAACATCTCTTCATGTGGCATTCACCATTTGTATACCTTCTTTAGGGGAAATGTCTATTCAAATCTTTTGTCCCTTTTTTTTTTTTTTTTGGCGGTACGCGGGCCTCTCACTGTTGTGGCCTCTCCCGCCGCGGAGCACAGGCTCCAGACCCGCAGGCTCAGCGGCCATGGCTCACGGGCCCAGCCGCTCCGCGGCATGTGGGATCCTCCCGGACCGGGGCACGAACCCGTGTCCCCTGTATCGGCAGGCGGACTCTCAACCACTGCGCCACCAGGGAAGCCCCTTTTGTCCATTTTTAAATTGAATTATTTTCTCTTCTTCTTATTGAGTTTTTAAGGGTTCTTTATATATCCTGGCTACAAGTTCTTTATCAGGTATAATTGGCAGATACTTTCTCACAGTCTGTGGCTTATCTTTTCACTTTCTCAAAGGTATCTTTTGAAGGCTCACTCCCCCAAAGCCTTTACTGAAGTTCAGTTTATCATTTCTAAAACCACATCCGATTTTTCTGTGAAGTGTATGATTGCTTCATTTTTGAAAGATATTTTCACTGAATATAGAATTTTAGTTTGACCGTATTTTTCTTTCAGTACTTTAAACACATTGCTCCGTTGTCTTCTGGTCTTCTGTTTCTGACAAGAAGTCTGTCTTCTTGTCCTTTGCGTAATGTGTTATGTGCACCCACCCCCCTTAAAATTATCACTGGTTTTAGGCAGTTTGATCATTATATGCCTGTAGTCATATGTATAGCTGTGTGGCTGTAGTTTTCTTTGTCTTTTCCTTGGAGCTCATTGACTGTTTTGGATCTGTGTATTTACAGATCATCAAATTTGGAAAATTTTCAGCCATTTTTTCCTTCAAAACTGATATTGAGAGAATATTATTTCTTCCATAAATTTTGTTATTGCCTTTGAGTTTTACTGTGTAAACATGCGCTAGACATCATTTTAGTGTTGTTTTGAAAGAAACGTGGAAGTCCCAGTATATGGTACAGAATCCATTTCTTCACCATGAAAAATCTTCGTTCTTCTGCAATACCAATGATTCAAGCCTGTCGTGTGTCATTATGTAAAAAGTTATTTTCACTGTGCTACTTTATTAGATGGATCTTTACTTAAAAACCTATTTAGTTCCATGGTAGGAGTGTCTTCATTAATATAATCCAAAAAAGAATTTAATTTGAGAGTTTTGTTAGTTTAAAAAAGAACTATTTCCTTTGGAGAATCATAAGTTCTACCTTGCAGTAGGATATATTTAAATGTGATAATATTACTTTTTCCAGCTACATATCTTTTTCCAGGCTTCCTTATTATAGCAGAATCAAACTGTTATTCTGTTTGTTCCAAATCTCTTTCCATTTTTTATCCAGATGGCAGCTGACTCAAGTGTACATGATAGTACATTTACATTTTTGAGTTAAAAGTAATAAACCTGTTTTTTTGTTTGTTTTTTGTTTTGTTTTGTTTTGTTGGTGTTTTTTGGTTTGGTTTTGTTTTTAGCTGTTGAATTGCTTGATGAATGAAAGAAGATTTAAATGTCTTCGGTGCTTATGTCTCAGTTTGTAAAATGAATAATCCTGAAAGTACTAGTAGTGTTGATAATGCTGCCTGATTGTGATTTAAGAATTTTACTTTCTGTCATTAGTTTGCATATTCTTCTGCTTACAGTATCATTGAAAATTCTCAATTTACAGAGATCCCACCTTTGCAAAGATAAGTATATAGTATATCATGTTATAATAAAGTACCTATCTAAAGTAACTGCTGAAATGCCTAGTTGGAAACTTTTACCCTTTCTAGGTCAAGTTCCCGTGTTTCCCTTATACAGAATAAGGCAAACGGACTCAGCTGTAAACTCTCTGTATCCTGCCATGGGGAGAAATTACCCACCCCAGTGACAGGTATGGGAGGCTGGGAGGACAGGACGCTGCTGCTCATTTTCTTTGCTGCTGAGGGTATTAGAAATTACTACTTGCTCTACCTGAATTTGCACTTGGTAATGGTCCAGGAACATTAGAGATTTGCGTGAAATACACACATGAATTATTTTTAGTCAGTTCGTTCTTCCTTTTAAATGCTGAATGCAATGTGGCTTTTCTTTCTTTCTTTCTTTTTTTAAAACCACCCAATTTAAAAGACTCTAAAGAAAGTATCTTTAAAAGTTTAGTATTTCTCATTAAACAATCATCAAAATTTCTAATAAGGCTTAGATCCATAATTATAGTGTTATAATTTGATTAGTATATCTGGAAAAGAATTGAGCTCCTTTCTGTGTGCCAGGCAGTGTGCCGACTACTGGGGATACGGAGTTGAAATTCATGGTGGCTTCCCCTGAGGGGGGTGTGTGGTCGAGTGGCAGAGGCACTCCCTGAAGCGGTGGCATGGAATGAACTCTGTGTTGTCAGCTGAGGCCCTGTAGGAGACCCAGTGAGGGTTACTCTGCAGCTGAGGGAAGACCTTTCAGACTGTGGAGAGGGTCTGTCCTGTGCGGCAGTGTGGAGACTGTACATTGCAGAGGGGGCAGTCGTTTTCCATGTGCCAGGAGCTGAGATTTTAGCTTGAAGCCTCGAAGAGCCTTCGACATACAAAGTAGTGCACAGATCTTGGTGGATGTTTTTGGAGATAACCCCTTTCAATCATTTTCATTCACTGCAAGAAACAATTTCATGGTAAATCTACTCAGTATTTATTTTGATACTTACATTTTGGTATAGATCTCTGTCATCCTGGCAGTTGTGTGAAACCACTGTTCTTTTTTTTTTAATACATTTATTTATTTGTTTGTTTTTATTTTTGGCTGCACTGGGTCTTCGTTGCTGCATGTGGGCTTTCTCTAGTTGCGGTGCGCGGGCTACTATTCGTTGCGGTGCGCGGGCTTCTCATTGCGGTGGTTTTTCTTGTTGTGGAGCATGGGCTCTAGGTGCGTGGGCTTCAGTAGTTGTGGCTCGCGGGCTCTAGGTGCGTGGGCTTCAGTAGTTGTGGCACACGGGCTTAGTTGCTCCGCGGCATGTGGGATCTTCCCAGACCAGGGCTCGAACCTGTGAACCCTGCATTAGCAGGCAGATTCTTAACCACTGTGCCACCAGGGAAGCCCCACTGTTCTTGTTTAATTCATGACTTGGCTAGAAAAACAAAAGGTGTCTAATTTCTCGAGACTTCTAGCAAGCATCCTCCCTTATCTACTTCTGTGTGTGATGCCAGAGCTGTCCCGACTGTGAGAAGGCACCGCGAGTCTCTTTTCTCTAAGACTGCCCACACACTCACATTAGCTGTGGATGCGCAGGGCAGATGAGGTTTGGTTTGGTTTTATTGAGGGGTGGTAGTAAAGCAGGAAATGGGAGGTAATTAATGGCCTACTTAACTGAAATTGGGAAATGGAGAGTGTCTGCCTTTCTTCATGTCTAGTGTATAGAATCAAACGTGGGAAAACAAAAATGGCTTAAAGGCACATATGTCCCTTTTTAAGTTTTCAAAACTAGATAAAATTTAGAAAAGTGTAATTCATCGGTGATACAAAAAAATCAAACGAAACTGTCTTTTTTATATAAAATATTGATATGTCTGTATATCCTTAAACGCGCATTCATACAATCGTTAATATATGTTATTTTTTAAATTCGGTATTTTTTGATGACTTTTGCGTAGATGAGGATTATAGCTTGCTTTCCACCCTCTTTCCCACTCTTCCCCATCCTCCCAGTGTAATTACATCTCAACTTTTGGTTAAGCCTATATTACTATTTTCATTATTGTATCATTTAAAGTATTGTTCATATTAATGTAAGTAGTATACAGTACTATAATTACACTTCCTTTCTTGGGTAACTTTTAGCTTTGTCTAGAGTTAAAATTTGCCTCATTTTTTTCTCATGGTTCATTTTCTTTGAACATCCAACTAGCTCTTCCCACACCCTTCACCAGCTCAGCAATAAGACAGTTTTTCATCCTGTCGTTACCTATCAGATACTTGTTTTCAACGCTATTTTTTTCCTCTTAAGAGACATACTTTCTGAATTTCCAGAGTCTCCTATCCCAATTTGGAGTAGTGGTTATTTTTAGGTGTATACAGCTGTATCCTGGGCTGTCCCTTCATTATTTTTCTGACTCTTAGCCTCTTATTTATGGATCTTCTGTTTCCTAAATCACTTATTTGATTGTGCACAATCTTCAGTAGCTTCATGAGAAAGTGTGCTTGGGAGATAAATTTTTTGACCTTGTATTTTTAAGATACCTTCAGTATACGCTCACATTTAAATAGCTTGGCTAGGCTAGACAGAATAATCTATGATGGAAATAATTTTCTCTAAGAATTAAAAAAATAAAACCTTCTAACTTCTGACATTCTTGCCTTCAAACATCTCGTGTCGCTGTTGAGAAATTAGATGCCGTTTTGCTGAGTGGTCCTTTCTTAGTATGTGACCTACTCCCCCGCCCCTTCTAGGAGCTGTTAGGATTTTTCACCCATGTTCTAAAATAATGAAGTGGGTTTCTTTGGATTTTTGTTGTTGTTGTTGTTCTTCAGCAACACAGTTGTTGAATTGTGTGCTGGGCACTAAGTTTATACTAGTCTTCATTTCTGGGCAATTACGAGATTTATTTGATAATTTCTCTCTCTCCCTTTATCTACTCTAATTCTGAAACTCCTGTTGGTTGGATTTGGAAACTGGATTGATCTTTTCTTTCCTCTACTAATTTTTGCATTCCTTTATTATTTTCTAAGAGATAATGTTGACTTTATCTTACAACCTGATTATTATTTTATTTTTCTTTTTATATTTTTTATTTCAAAGTGTTTATACTCTGTTGCTTTTTAATAGCATCCTTTATTTGTTTCATGCAATAAATGCAATATCTTTTTTCCCTTTGAAACAGAATGTTATTTAAAAAAATGTTTCTTCTATTTCTTGCATCGTCTCTGTTTCTTCTGAGTTATTCTTTTTACTTTTTATAATCTCTCTTATGCCAGAGGCTTTGCTCCAGAGTGTTCTTATACGCGTGTGAAGTACTGAACTACTGTTGGGAAGCTCTCCACGTGAGCTGGACTTGTGGACTGGCAGGCGTTTCTTTAGGGCCATCACGTTATCAGCCAGCTTTCTCACTGGGGATTTCGTCAGGTTGGTGTCTGAAAATCTTTTTCTCTGGAGTTCATCGTTTATTTTTTTCCGGAGGAGGTACCTGTAGTCTTCTGCTTGGAGAGATGGTGAGTGATGTCTACGCTTGGCTGCTGACGTCCTGGAGCTGGATTAGGGAAGGGGGTTTCAGGTCTCAGTGCTCAGTACTTATCTCATTACAGCCTGTTGCCATCTCCTGGGCTTTCTCCTCCCTGGGAGCCCTGAACATTTCGGGTTCCATGTCTACAGAGAATCCCCCTTCTCTGATGGGGATGGTAGTGGTCTGATGCTATGGATTTGCAGACTTTCATTTAATCCCCTTGATTTTGGTCTGGAGATCCCCAGCTCTTGAGTTTTCCAGGTTATGCAGGCTATCTTGGTTTGTTCCTTATTGATACCCTATGTCTTGTGCCCCTCAGACATTTAGGATTGGCCTTCCTTCTCTCTGAGTTGTTTCTCATCCTTCCATTTCCTTTTACATCTGCATATATTGTTAGTAATTGTTTCGGTTAACAGATAACCTCAAAACCTCATTTTATGAAAGCAATCATTTGATGATCTCTCCCTGTTTCTTTGGGTCAGGAATTCAGGAAAGGTGAGGTTTTGGCCAGCCGTCTCTCACATGGTTGCAGACAAGACATTGGCTGGAGTTGCGAGGAGGGCACAGAGCAGCTCGCAATTGGCTGGTCATCGCTTCATGATGTATCAGAGCAAAAGCTTAGAGACAGAAAACAGTGTAGCACGGTTGTGCTGCAGCGGTAGTGCGGCCTAGCTCCAGAAATAGGAGTAAGCCATGGGAGATGGACCCATTAGCTGAATAATCATTGGAACTAATTCTCTTTTCAGCTTTCCCTTGGGTCTTTTCAAATTTCTACTTAAATCTTTTCTCAAAATACAATTTTCAGATCCTTGTTTTTGTCCCACGGGGCTCTCATTCTGCTGTTTTAAAGGAACCTGAACGTGACTGTGGAAGAAAAGGACATTCTGGATACATGAGAAACGCGCCAAAGCAGCTATTTTCCAAATTGGGACTTGGATCTCCTTGGACCTGTTTGGTGTCTGCTGGCATTTTAGGAATTTTCGAGGGGTGTGTCATGATGATGTGATGTTACTGGAAAGTAAAGTGAGGAAAAGCAGCTCTCTCTGAATGCTTTGGAGAAGGTTCCAGGGAGGGAAGCCGTGGGCGGTGCAGGTGCTAGGTGGAAGCTGCTGTGTGGCTGCATCTCCAGCACAGATCTGGAAAGAAATCAGAAGATTTCGCTCAGCTAAACAGAGTGTATTTCAGAAACAGTTTTTGCGAGTAAAGACCTTCATTTCCAGATAAACACGGTAGATTATTGTTAAATACTGCTTTATTTTTTAAAAAGTTCTTATGGACAGAAAGCTTTGGTGTATTTTAAACATTTTGAGATGCTTTCAGGCTGTGGCTCTTAAGGGCAGCCCATGACATATTTTATTGGTAGCAGACTTTGAAAGAAAAAAGAGTAAAGAGTAGTGAGAATATTGTGTTCTGTAAAAATTACTAAAATGATTTTAAATCGATAGTAGCCTTTGGATTGTCCCTTTCTAAAATCAATGTAATAATATCCCCAGCTTTGAGAAACTTAGCTGGCAAAGTCTTATTTAGTGTTTGTGTATAGAGCGTAAAGAAGGGTTTTTAATTCAGAGTAAATGTTCACGTTCAAAAGACAGTACATGAATCTGGAAGAAGGAAATCTTTGAATTGTAAGGCTGTCTGCTCACATTTAATTGGCCCATGTTTAAACATGGGTTGCAACGGATCATTTGCTATTTAACGGGCATTAACGACCTCAGCTAACTCCTGTTTTTATATTGCATTGGCTGTTTATTTTTTAATTTACTTTAGTATTCAGCTTCCTATAGACAAAGTTTTTCTTTTTATAAGTATAAAAAACTACTGTGTCTTGAATCTTTCTCTTTTTATTAAAACTTTTATACAGATATTGGGTTTAATTGCATATGCTTTTTATATAGTCCGAGAACCATATTGATAATAAAGCTTGAACATCTGCACATTGTTGCAAAACTTAATTCTGCCAGAAAACTCACACCGAAGTGTCATGATACCGTCCAGATCATCTTTAGAAAGTCGATTGTGCCCTACCTTTCACCTTGCATCAGCCTGCAGGAACTGATAGGCTCACTGCAGCAAAGCCAAAACAGAACCTTTACAACTTTCATTTTGAGAGGAGATGTTCCATTGTACGAGGTAATTTTCACTAGTATTCTTACCTCCTGCTATTTTTCTGTCAATTTTTTATCAATTTCTACCAAATTTCCTTTGCTTGGAAGGCTTTTGTCTTTTTTAAAATTAATTAATTAATTAACTTATTTTTGGCTTCATTGGGTCTTCATTGCTGCACACGGGCTTTCTCTAGTTGAGGCGAGCGGGGGCAACTCTTCGTTGTGATGCGCGGGCTTCTCATGGCGGTGGCTTCTCTTGTTGCAGAGCACGGGCTCCAGTAGTTGTGGTGCCTTGCGGGCTCCAGTAGTTGTGGCTCGCGGGCTCTAGAGCGCAGGCTCAGTAGTTGTGGCGCACGGCCTTAGCTGCTCCGTGTTGTGTGGGATCTTCCCGGACCAGAGCTCGAACCTGTGTCCCCTGCATTGGCAGGTGAACTCCCAACCACTGTGCCACCAGGGAAGCCCGGAAGGCTTTTGTCTTTGATCTGTCAAGATTCACACTAGTGAGGGAGGAGAGCAGGGAGGCTTCTCAGCCCTTCATTTCAGAGTTACTTAATTCCCGTTTGAATTACTCGTCTACCCTCAGGTGTCATGATTTCAGGGTGGATTTTTTTTTTGTTAGCCACCCTCACCTTCCTCTCATCCCCTTAACTAGTTAAGTGAGCAGCACCTCTCAAACAAGTTCATGACTAATGTTTATTAAAGAGAGAATTTTGTTTCAATTCTAATTTCTGTTTAGTAAAAAGATTTTAAGTTTCCAAGTTTGGTTGACTAATGACTTCTAAGCATTATTCAAAGTATAAACCTTCTGCCGACTAAGCGTTACAGACAAGTTAGCCAGGACCGACGGTTAGACTCTTCGGTTTGAATCTGGCTCTGCCACGCGCTTGTGCAAATTGTCTGATTTCTTTATGCTTTAGTTTCCTTGCCTGTCAAATGGGACAATAATACGTTCGTCTTAGCCTAAGATTAACATGTAATGCAATTAGAACACTGCCTGGCACATAGCAATTACTCAGTAATTAACTAGCTGTTGCTATTACTATTATTATTAAAGACCCATAGATCCTTTTACACAGACTACAGTCAACTTTTTTTAAAAGCTAGTGCTACCATTTTTTAAGGAAACAACTCTTAGCATAACAGTAGTAAAAGTGATTAAACAGGGCTTCCCTGGTGGCGCAGTGGTTGGGGGGTCCACCTGCCCATGTGGGGGACGCGGGTTCGTGCCCCAGTCCGGGAGGATTCCACATGCCGCGGAGCGGCTGGGCCCGTGAGCCATGGCCGCTGAGCCTGCGCGTCCGGGGCCTGTGCTCCGCAACAGGAGAGGCCATGGCATTGAGAGGCCCACGTACCACCAAAAAAAAAAAAAAAAAAAAAAGTGATTAAAACACAAGACTCCTCGCTTTCACGGCTGCGGGCCCGGGTTCAATCCCTGGTCAGGGTACAAAGATCCCACAAGCAGCATGGTACAGCCAATGCCCCCCAAAACAAAATATAAAGCAAAACAAAATAAAACCCCACAAACTGTCTACTCGTAAGTAATTTATAAAACACTAGAAAATATAAAAGCGGTAGTGGATACTTGGCTTTCTTCCATTCCAGAGAGAGAGTTAATTACAGCTAATGTTTTTATCTATTTCCTGAATGTTAATCTTCAGTGACTACAAGTTGTTGGAAGCTCTCGTAGCTGTACTACACAAAGCCAGTGCATAAATTGAAGAAATTCTAAATTTTTACTGCTAGTGGATCGTCATTTAGTAAGGACTGTTGGGTCACACACATTTGGGTTTTAATCCCAGTTGGCCCACTTGATGGCTGTGTGACTATGGCCAATTTACTTAACATCTGTCTCTAAACATCTCTAAACCTACGTTACCTTGTCTGTAAAATGGAGATGGTGACCCATTCACAGGGCTGCTCTGAGGAGTCGGTGAGATCATGTTTGCCCTTCACTTATTAGTGTGCACACAGATAAGACGCTCAGTCAGGGAGGTGGTGGTCATAGCTGCAGACGTAATAGTATTTCTTGTTATTTCGCATATGTTGAGAACCTTCTCTGCTGCTGCCATGTGGGGTGGTGATAAGAAATAGTGATCTAATATTTAATCAGAGACATCTAAGCTTGTAGTTTATCCCTTTAGTGTAATTCTTGCCAGTTAATTTGGTTTTTAACTTTACAGTGAGTAATGTAAAATTTCTTACACAAATAGCATTTACTTAACTTTGATTCAGTGAGCACTTAAGGAGCATGTGCTATATTGCCAGGCACTGGGCTTACCGTCCTGGGAGTGCAAATGTGAACAGGATGTGGCTTTGGTCCTTCAAGAACTTAAGAGTCTGGTGAATCGTAGAGTCAGTGAACTGGATAGAGAGCCAAGGAGGATTTCCATAACTTTTTGTTTTATTTTATGTTTTTGCTGTATTGTGCTTAATAATTAGGTGTCATAAATGGCTTTTCGTGGCTAATAATATTTCATAGTCAAGATGATTAATAATTACAACTGTAGTGGTAACAATAAGTAACATTGATTGAGGGTTAACTTGTGAGCCGGGCACTTTTGCAAGCGTTTTACAAGTATTAACTAATTTAATTTTCACAGCACTCCTACGAGGACTCTTATTTGTCCTGTTTTATCTTCATGCTCTGAGGAGCAGTAACTTGGCCATGATTGCACAGCTGACATAAATGTCAGGGTTAGAATTGGAACCCTGACGGTGAGGCCCCCCCACAGACCCTACTGTGCTGGCTTGTAGTGATATTCATTAGAAAATGGGGGTCCATCTATATATTAATCGAGGATTGCTGACAATATTGCACCAATTTAGAATTGGAAATCTATATTTCTTGTATCCATCTTGAATTTCAGAAATTTAAAGGACATTTTCATGAATACAGTGTCAGGATATTGACTTTCAATTTACTTTAATTAAGAATAATTGGAACTTAATGTGTTCATAAACATAAAAAGTAATTACTCTAAATGTCCTGATTCCCACTCCCACAAACATTTTCGGTACTTCAAAACTTCTATTGAAATTGGATGCAGTAATTGAATTTTTTTGGTAAAAAGTTCAATTGGATGCAAACTAATTTGCATCCAATTGAAATTGGATGCAAAAACTTGTAAAAATTGCTCTTTATTTTTACCTTAATTTGCTCCTCATGTATATGTTTGTTCAAGTATAGGTTTTTAAATTCTTAATATTGAAAATTGTCCAAACACGGGTAACAAAATTGTAATCCTAACAAAATAATATCTTAAGAATAGTCAACAAAGTTACAAAGATACATCTGTTGTTCTGAACAATAACCAAAACATAGTTGCTTAATTTTAATTTTTTTCACAACAGAAATATTTCATATGTAGTGTTTAGTAGGGGATGTAATATTTTAACATATAATAATAACTATACAATATAACATATAAATGTTAATTGCACTAAGCTTACATTTTAGCTTTGGGTTTATGATTTTCAGAGGTAAATAGTTACAGATATAGACACAAGTGTGCTTGTGTGTGTTTGTGCAGGACTTCATTTGGGAAAGCCATTTGGTTGCCCCTTTCTAGGTTTGCAGGTTCAAGGGAAAAAAATCTGACTAAACAAAAATGTTATCTATTAACATCTCATCATGTTTTAAATGCTCCTTCCAACTTGTTCAAAATCATTAAAAGATCATAATTATAAAAAATGAAAATCCAATGACTTTCGTTTCATTTTCACAGCCGTAGAATATAGAATATGGTTAGTGTGTTTTCAGCGATTCTCCAGCTATGTTCTAAATATGTTTTCCATTTTGGTGTGTGCCTCT
The DNA here is from genome assembly GCF_964374135.1 of Grampus griseus. Classification (NCBI taxonomy): domain Eukaryota; kingdom Metazoa; phylum Chordata; class Mammalia; order Artiodactyla; family Delphinidae; genus Grampus; species Grampus griseus. Next base: position 78,546,958 of record NC_139007.1, read on the forward strand.
TTGTGCTTCCTCTGTTTGTTTTCCGTATCAGAAAACGAGCCCAGTGAACAGAAGGACAGAAGGCCAGCACCAGGGCCTTGCCTTCTGGAGCGGGAGGTTTTCAGCGTGGGCTCCCATCTGTTGGGCCTGTTCACTGATAAAGCTTGCAGGAGCTGTCCTGGCTCCCCAGACGTGTCCTGTTCTGCTCACAGGCCACTGGGCCTTGGAGAGTCGGCTCAGCTGTAGAGAAGTCCCATTAGGCTTCTAGGCACCACAGTGATGCAGTGGCACGAAGGTTGGCAAGCAGGTATGGGATTTGAGTGAGCCACCAGCTACAGAAAGGATTGTGGGAGCAGCGACGCAGTGTCTTTCTTCTGGGGGCCAAGTTTATGTTTTGGATTTAAAAAGAAAACTAACCATGATTAAGAAAACAGTATTCAGTGAACTAAAAGACACACCTTATTAATAGGTCTAAAATTCAAATGCCTCCTGTAGAGGATTGAGATTTACTCAGTGGTGGGTATTCTAACTGTTACAAGGGATAAGGGAAATTTCTTTTTATCAGATTTTTAGCAGAAGTATTCTGTTAGACACACAGTGTAGTGACTCTAGCACACAAACATTTCCTATTTTGTGAGATGTTTGTGTTACTCCATTTTATATTAGTTTGTAGATAGGCATGTTGCTTGGATATAAAATATTTTAGACCTTTAAGGTCTTAATATTATATTTTTAAAAATTCTCTAAAATAACTTTTCTTCCAAGTGGCCATCAGGAAGTTGTATATCTAATGACAATACCAAGGCTGCTTTTGTACAACTGTCTTAACTTTCAGAATTTTCTGAGTGCGGTAGAAATAATACTTGTTCTGTTGACAAGCACTGATTGGAACCATTGCTGTTTCATAAAGGGTAGAAACAAAAAGTGTTGTTTTTTTTTTTGAAACAGTCTAGTGACTTGTGATGATTAACTTTTGAATTTCTGTTGATAAACATATGGACAATACATTCTAAAATTAATAAAAATCAAATGCAAATTTTGAAAGTTATCTCTTTGTTAAATATTTCCTGTACCAAATCGTTACTGAATAGCTAATGTTATTATTGAATGACACTTATTCACATTATAAAATCAGTATTTATTGAATGTCCCAGGCTGACGAAAGGCCACTGCGCCATGATAGCAAAGATAACGAAGCAGCGTGAAGTTTGTTTCGTAGAAAAAGAGACACACATTTCCACTTCGGGGAAATTCTTGTTCATGGATTTCTGTGTTTGCTTTATCCAGAAGTATTGTTTGATAATATTTGACACAGTGACAGTGGAAGTAGTGACTTATTTTTTTCCTTTATGAGTCATTCGACTTAAGGGATTGAACGGCTTCGTGTGTTTAAAGTAACGTCAATACCGGCACTCTGCTCATCATGTATGTTGGTCCACGTTCTCTCTCTTTTTTTTTTTTTTTTGCGGTACGCGGGCCTCTCACCAATGCGGCCTCTCCCGTTGTGGAGCACAGGCTCCGGACGCGCAGGCTCAGCGGCCACGGCTCACGGGCCCAGCTGCTCCGCGGCATGTGGGATCTTCCCGGACCGGGGCACGAACCCATGTCCCCTGCATCGGCAGGCGGACTCTCAACCACTGCGCCACCAGGGAAGCCCCACGTTCTCTTTTATAGCTATTTATTTATGGTTGCGTTGGGTCTTCGTTGCTGCACGCGGGCTTTCTCTAGTTGCGGCGAGCGGGCTTCTCATTGCAGTGGCTTCTCTTGTTGCGGAGCATGGGCTCTAGGCACGCAGGCTTCAGTAGTTGTGGCACACGGGCTCAGTAGTTGTGGCTTGCGGGCTCTAGAGCACAGGCTCAGTAGTTGTGGCGCACGGGCTCAGTTGCTCTGCGGCATGTGGGATTTTCCTGGACCAGGGCTCGAACCCATGTACCCTGCATTGGCAGGTGGATTCTTAACCATGTTCTCTTTTAATAACAGATCTGACTTACACATAAGTGATAGGTGGGCTTAATGCAGAATGCTCCAGTGGCTTTTATACATGTGATAATAGCAGTTTGACTCCAAAGAATGCCATTTGATTGCGAGGTACATTTATTGATTTACTCCCTCCAAAGGAGGAAATGATATTTAAACAAACACACAAACAAAAATATATTAATAAAATGCTTTTCCCAAGTAAAAACTCACACTCATACTTGGATAATCAGAAACAGCTTTTGTTGTTGTTGTCCTTTAAAATTGTTCAGAGTCATTAAGTAAAGGTAGCTACACGCCTGTTATTTCTAACAACTACTGTCATTGTCAGCTATTCGGGGTCACCTTACGTGCTCTATCTCTAATCCTCAGACCAGTCCCTCACACTTCAGTGAAATTTAGTGACCTGACCAAGACCATACAGCTGTTGAGAGACAGAAAATTGCTTCCAGGATTTGTCCTCCACTGTTTCCTCTTGTTACATGACATTGCTACCCTCTCCTCTCTGTGCCCTGGATTTCTCTCTCCCTGTCTCTGTCTCTGTGTCTCCTTGGCAGGGTTCTTTACCCTGAGCACCAAGCCCCCACCTGGCCAGCCATGTGTGGGTGAACCAAGCGGCAGAGAAGTCAGGGCACACAGACTTTTCAGTGAGTGCTCTCTGAGGCACCCCTCTGCTGTGCAGGATTGTGAACAGGAGGTCGCTGAACTTCTCAGTTGAGTCGCTCTCCAAAGAGAGCCCAGGAAGTACCAGAGGCGGTGGCTGTACCCTGTTCTTCTGGGCTTGGGGCTTCTACGTGCACCCGTTGTCTACTGAGGTAGTAGGAAGCCAGTGCCTCCCAGGATGGGCTGGGATGTTTTTGTTTTTGTTTTTGTTTTTGTGGTACACGGACCTCTCACTGTTGTGGTCTCTCCCGTTGCGGAGCACAGGCTCCGGACACGCAGGCTCAGCGGCCATGGCTCACAGGCCCAGCCGCTCCGCGGCATGCGGGATCTTCCCGGACCGGGGCACGAACCCGCGTCCCCTGCATCGGCAGGTAGACTCTCAACCACTGTGCCGCCAGGGAAGCCCTGGGCTGAGATGTTTTACAAAAAAGTTCCTGAAAAATTAATTTCATTTTCTTTTTTCCTTTAATTTTTTCTTACCACAAAGAACTCTGGGTGCACCTAAGGTACAAAAAGGGCCAAGAAAAAGGAAGAGATTGTAAATAGCTAACCTAAACCCTATTCTACCGATGGATTTAGGAACCAGCTGATGAGGTGCTTTACGGACAGAGATTGTCTTAAATTAAGCAGCAGAGGTTTGGTAACTCTTCACACAGGCTGCATTACAAGGGTTAAGTATTTGTTGCTAAGTAATCTATGGTCCTGTAGTGTGGTGCGTCTGCCTTGTGCTGAGCCTAGGGCACTGTACTGGGAACTGAACAACTTGGGAGTCCCCTTTATAACCTTTCTGAGCCTCAGTTTTCACTTTTGTGGCTAGTGCATAGTTCTTGTGAAAATGTGCTCAGTGACAGAGTGCTGGAGGATGAAATCATAGTTAATGCTGCACTAGCTACTATTAAGCTGTCACCAGATTAGCTGGACAACCTGCTTGCAATCTAGTCATGTGCTACCGTGTCGTGGATATGTAAGTAGAGTTGCCAGATAAAACACAGGACAAATTTGAATTTCAGGTAAGCGATGAATAATTTTTTAGCGTAAGTAGATACTATATATTGCGTGGGACACATTACACAGAACATACTATTGAGTCTGGCAATCCCGTACGGAAGAAGAATTCACTCTGGCAATGAGAAGAGGCCTCTCCATGAGTTCAGCTGCTGAAAACCTCTGGACCACACATCAGTTGGAATTCTTCATCTTAAGCTCCCCTGCATCTTTAAGCTTTTCAAAAGTCAGGACTAAATCCTTTAACCCTGCATCAAACTCAAGTACTGCGTGAACAGGAATACCTTCTATCCACAGAAATCTTAATTTACGTTAATGTTGTCCAGAAGCTTGGTTGATGATGAGTAGTCTAACCAGAATCTGGATGCCATGACTGTTCTCTGCTAGTGGTCCAAAACCCATGAGGAACATCTGCACGGCCGAGCCGTAACCCAGGTACAGATTTCCTTTTCCTGCAGTGAGAAGTGTCCTGATGAGATTCTGGGACAACCAGAAGGGGCTGAGTGTTCTAAGAATTCCCCAAAGCCTCAGAAAGGTGATCTTACAAACCCATCCCCAACAACCCACCACCTTCATGGTACCTGGTTAGAGACAGGATGATGAAATGAAAGAATGCTGAACTTTAGGAGCCAACGCCCAAGCCTTCACCGTCAGAGCTGGACTTAAGTTTTTATTTCTCTGGCCCTCAGTTTGTTCACTATAAAATGGGGTAGTATCTGCCCTCCAAGGATTGTTTGGGGAGTCAAAGTAAATGATAAATCAAAATGCAGTACTGAAAGTGTTTCATAAGTTGTAGTGTGTTTTACAGATAGAGGGTATTAAGGCTGTGAGTTTTTTAGCGACTGTGAACTTTAAGCCTTAGCAGTGCTTCATATTGAAGTAGTTTTTTTCCTGTTAATAAATTTTGTGAATTGGAATTATGGCTTCACAGTGGCTTCCTGGTGTGTGTGTGTGTGTGTGTGTGTGTGTGTGTGTGTGTGTGTGTGTTTTAATCCACACTTTTACTTGAAGTGGCCATGTCAGTATATAACCCTGATAATTTATTATAATGACTTAAAAATCACAGTGAAAATATGGTGGCATGTGATGCTGGGGGCAGAAAGCAACGTGTCCTTAATAGAGAGCATGCAACATGGTAACATTGGCCCAGCAGACATGATCATTAGCATTACTTAAGGGAGATAAATTTTCAATAATCTCAGTCTCCAGGGAATTTTTAAAAATTAATTAATTTATGGCTGAGTTGGGTCTTTGTTGCTGCGCGCAGGCTTTCTCTAGTTGCGGCGAGCGGGGGCTACTCTTTGTTGTGGTGCGCGGGCTTCTCATTGCGGTGGCTTCTCTTGTTGTGGAGCACGGGCTCTAGGCGTGCAGGCTTCAGTAGTTGTGGTATGCGGGCTTAGTAGTTGTGGCTTGCGGGCTCTAGAGCGCAGGCTCAGTAGTTGTGGTGCACAGGCTTAGCTGCTCCGTGGCATGTGGGATCTTCCCGGACCAGGGCTCAAACCCGTGTCCCCTGCCTTGGCAGGAGGACTCTTAAACCACTGCGCCACCAGGGAAGCCCCCAGGGAATTATTTTTGAATCTGTTGTTTTCACAAGCACATGTGAATTGTTGTGTGCTGTGGGAAACATGAAAATAGGTGTAAAATTGATGTTCTTAAGAGATGTGATTTACTATGTATATTATACCAGTCATTTATATAAACATGATTTTTTTCCCTTTTTGACAAAATTTAGGGGTTGAATTTGACATACACCTCAAAATCGTAGAGGTTTATGTTTGTATTACAGCTTCCTCTAATGTTCTGTGTTAAGAATCCTACAATCTGTCTTACAGCACTTTAATCTTTTTCCTGTTCTGTATACGTCTGGGGATTGTAATGATACACTTGGCACGCCTTTTACTTTATTATGAAGATACAGTTCTTTATTGTTGTCATTGTCACTAACTCTTACCTTTGTATAGCCCTTTGTATAGCATTTAGAAGTTTTGCCTTGTTATCTGATTAAATATTCACAATTACCAAGAGGTAAATATGGCAAGCATTTTTATCCTTATTCTATGTAAGAGGTAATGGATGTAGAAAATATTTTATTACAAAGTTCGGGTGGTAACTGGAAGAGCTGAGATTTAAACACATGTATTTTAACTTCTTTTTTTACTGTTATTTTCAATGTACCAACTACTCCCACAAGAACCTCTCCCCCATCATTTCTAAAAATTTACATTTAAGTTTACATTAGCGTAAAGGAATGCATTTTAATATCTAAAGATTCTCTTATTGAAAATTGATATGAAGTTATTTGATTCTAAATATATTATTTCTGAAAGATTTAGAAGACTGAAATTATACAAAATAAACTGTAAGCCTAAAAACATCATTATCCCAGGAAATCATTTATCTGAAAATGAATAAATTTTCAGATTTATTCATTTTATTTATTTAAATGAGTAAAGTCACCATAATTTTAGTATAATGGGTGTGAATAAATTCATATATGGGAAAACATTTGGGGGTATATTCCTACTTTTTTAGTCTAATGCTTAAAGCAGCCATGTCATCTTGGAAGTTGTTACTTTGGTAATCCTGTTGGTCTCAAAACAGAGAGAGTGTGGATTTTAGGTCCATTGTAGTGTAATTGTTACAACTCTTCTTCTCGCTGTGGACAGAAAGCTCTGAATGTGCTTGTGATGTGAGCGTGTAGTTTACTGGACGTAGCTTTTCTCTTTTGACTCCCTCTCCGTTTTTTTCTCTTTTGAAAGAAGGTAGGAAAAGTTCAGAGAGGTTGAGGGAGTTTGGAATGATAGGGGTGCAGAGCTGTCCAGCCCCAGAGTCAGTACTTATACCCAGTTTCCCGTCATCCTGAGCATAGTGGGTTGCTTTCCTGTTCTCAGTTGTTGAGTCAGAAAACATGGTAGAAGCAACACTGCATGTGAAAATTTGGTCTGTGTAACACTAAGGTAAAAAAGTAACCACTGCGTTTTCTCTGGTTCTGTGATAAAATGGTTAACTCCAAGCCATATTTAGTCTGCTTGGAAAAGAGAAAAAAGACATTCTTTTCCTTCAACTGTGATTGTCTGTGGCTCTTCAAAGATTTCTGTGCGCTTTCAGCAGGCTTTGAGTGTTGTGAGAACATGTTCTAAGTTATTCAGCAGAGCTGTCGGAAGAAATTTGGAGTGGGAGAAGGAAAAATGTTTATATGTCCGGTCTTCGGTGATGCCCTCAACCTCGTGTGGCACATCCACAATGTTCCTGGGCCAGTAACTTCCAACCCAGGAGGCCCCAGAGGTAGCACAGAGGCCCCAAAGTATGCAGTTGTGTGGAGACCAAATGCATAGTGAACTCTGTGTTTACATGTACCGTGTGCTGTTCGGATGTAGGAAGCCGCTGTCTTCATCAGTGCATTAGGGTTGCCATAAGGAGCTTCATTTTATCCGTTTACCCTTGGGACATGTAATCAGGTAAAGCCCAGCCATGCAAGCCAACTAGTTGTGTGACCTTGGAGAGGACTCTTGATTTCTCTAAGTTATAATTTCCTCATCTATAAAGTAAAAGTAACCATACCTGTCTAATAGTGCTTTTGTATCAGAGGAACCCATGTCTGAGCCTGGCCACCAAGAGCCCAGTAGTTTTTGTTACACTGTGATTCTCATCACTGTCATCACCATCATTCTTGGCTCAGTCACGAATACTACAGAGAGTTGCTCCCTTGTGGAGGTGCAGAACGCTGTTACTTTGTCTTTTGTTTCTGCCACTGGTTTCACACGCTGATGCTGGAAAGCAAAACGCCGGAGGAAGCACACAGGCACCAGGACATCTGGTGGTGATGTTCGTGTGTTGGGTGCTGTGTTGTCTGAGGTTGTGAGCGTACAGGTGCCCCTGAGCCACATCAGAGGCCTGTCTTTTCAGCAAACGTTTATGACCCGCTTTTCAGTGCGGTGCTAGGAACAGAGTCAGGCAAAGACCGGCACAGTTGCTGCTCTCAGGGAGCCTGTTTTAGTGGAAGACGGTGATCAGTAAACAAATAGATGTACAGAAAATGGCAGAGAGTGATGACTGCTGTGCATAGAATTAGATGTGACCATGTGAAAGTGAATGAGCAGGTGGCTAATTTATGTTGTATGGTCAGGGAAGACCTCTCAGAGGAAATAAGCCTTTAAGCTAAAAATCCAAAGGACAAGGAGCTAGCCGTGCAAAGATCTGAAATGACAGCATTCCAGGAAGAGGGAGTAAGTAGCTAAGGAGAAGGCTGTGACACTGGAATGGGTGGGACATAACTGGAGACAAGTCATAGGGGAACGGAGGGAGAGGCAGAGCCAGAATCATGTGCTTTAACTAGTTCTTACAGAGTCGGAGTTGGAGATTTTCTATATTACGTTGCTGAATAGAACTCCAGAAAAGTCACTGTGAACCAGAATGTTCGGCTGCTTTGCCCCTGAAAACTTTTCTTAGTTATCACATGGAGATATGTTTGTGTCTCTTTGTGATGGGGATATGAGTATATTAAAGTGCATGAAAAATGTCCTATGTACTGTGAACCAAATACACATTGAAAGTAGAGTGCAACGTCATACTTTAGTAAAATAATTTCAGAATTTTTGTCCTAATTTTGCTTTTGTGTATGATTATTTTCTTGGTATTTAGCACTCTATATAGATACGGAATGATGGTCTTAAGTTTTCCCACCATTGTAAACATATTGGGGAGGAGGGTGATTTCTCCAGTAATTACGTTGGATTTGCACTCTTTCCAAACACCTATGTTTAGTAAGGCATGCCCAGGCTAGGGATGAGTGTTACGGCACCATTCCTTGGCATTTTAAATTAGCAAGAACACGTTTTTATAGCTCTCTTTATAGTCCTTCAGAACTTAGTACACATTTAATTTCTAAGGGTATTTTCTTAATGCCATATAATAAGGAAACAGAGTGTAGGGGTTAAAAACTCGGCTGAGCACCTACTATATTCTAGGTTATTTTAAAAAGATCTCATTGCAGCAGCCTAGCAAAGCAGGTTGAAATTACCTCCTTTTTCAGGTGAAGAAACTGCTGCTCAGAGGCTTAGGGCCCTGTTCATACATCTCACAGTAGCAGAGCCAGGATTTGAAATCAGAGTTCAGGGTCCCTCCCAGTCTACATGGATAAATGATAGGTGCTGCAGGTTTCATGTGAACCATGTTTTAACCAGCTACAGATGGCTATGAGGTTCTGGATTATTGTGCACATTAAAAAAAAATTTTTTTTTGTAAAGCACTTATACTCCAATAAAGATGGTAAAAAAATTTTTTTTTTTTTTAAATTTTGCACATTTTATCTGAGGTTGCTTATGCTTCTCTAGCAAGAACAGGTCTTCTTTCTGGTGTCGAGTAGCCTAAGAGACCATGAGAACCAGCTACCTTATGATCCCTGTTTTAAGTGTTTGAAGGTTATTGAAATTTGTATTCCTGAGTATTTAACAATTTAATAATCTTGAGTATTAAAGCCAGGAAGCCTTGTTTGATATTTTATGCAGTACTACATCTAAAGTATATTTGGATTTTTATTTAGATTGACAAACAAACAGGGAAGGTGGAAGTATTTGTATTTCTGGGTTTATGAGCACCTAAATGCTAGCTGTGAACAGGACTCTGCTGCTGTCCTTGGCCGGTTGACTCATCATTACGTTAGCACCTCTATTCTAAGAAGGTGGATCCTGCAAAAGGTAGGGACAATTGGGTGAGATGACGCTGGCTCCCGGGGTCCCTCTTGAATTCCTCCTGAAGGGAGAGGAGGTTTGGCGCCAGGTAGCAGTACACCTTACCAACAGAGACCTGTCTCCTGGAGTGTTTGAGGATGGGAAGGGTGTCTCTAAGTATTTACGGGGTGTTCACATGAATGAAACTGTGTCCATAGAATTCCTGCTCTGCTGTATATCAGCTGTGATGGTACAGCAGAAATGTTAGCTTTTATTTATAGCTAGAACTTAGAAAAGCTCCATTTTAGTTTCCTGACTGCCAAGTCAGAATGAGAAATAGATTTCATAACTGTGATACACTTAATACCTTGGGGCAAATGTTTAACTTTGAAAAGTTAGATGTGTAACTTTTTGAAATTTTAGTATTTTATGTTCCTTTTGAAGATCTCTGTACTTCTATTTTTGAAGGAAACTTCAGCCAAAGGCATCTTTACATTTTTTATTCCTTCTACTTAAAAAAAATTGTTCAGAGGCTTCTCCTTTAACCTTAGATTCTGAAACCTCCTAATCTCTAGGAGGGCTAAAAAATTCCATACGTTAAGTTTATTATACAAAGTTGGCACTTGTAATGAACAAATCTTTGCATTTATAAGAAGGATACAGATGTACTGTATTAATCCACCATATTGCTGTCTAACCGGAAGCATTTGCTGGCTCCTGAGGTCTCCTCATTCTTGATACGTTTTTTTTGTGTGTGTGTGGTACGCGGGCCTCTCACTGTTGTGGCCTCTCCCGTTGCGGGGCACAGGCTCCGGACGCGCAGGCTCAGCGGCCATGGCTCACGGGCCCAGCCGCTCCGCGGCATGTGGGATCTTCCCGCACCGGGGCACGATCCCGCGTCCCCTGCATTGGCAGGCGGACTCTCAACCACTGCGCCACCAGGGAAGCCCTTGATACTTTCTATGGTTGTGTTAAATTTGTCTTTTGGAAATACTTTGAAAAATATTAAACTCATTTGTTAGAATTGTGAAATGGTTGTTGGAATATTTTAATTTGGTCTGCGTGAAAATGTTCATTTGATCATTCATCTAGTCCACCTGCTACGAGTAGAGAAAACAGTAATGAACAGGAAACAAGTCTGTTACTGTATAATTTAGTGGGGCAGAACAATTTGCAGGTAAAATGCAAATTGATAAAATGTTGCATTAGGAAGAAACATGGGATAACCTAGAAACAGGGTGTTAATCTTTTATTAAATCAGAGAAGGCATGTATGTAAACGAAGAACTGAAGGACGAGTAGCCAAGCACCAGAATGAAAAGGGGATTCTAGCAAGAGGGAGCAGCTGAGACCAGGTACGTGGGAGTTTGGGATGATCTAGGAATTCCAAGTAGTACAGTGTCCACTGGGGAAAGAAGCCAGGAAGTGGAAGCCTAGTACTAAAGCCCCCACAAGGGGCTTTTAAATTCATGTTAGTTTAGCCTTGATCCAGAGAGCAATGGGAAACTGTTGACAAGGGATTTTATCTTAATCTGGGACATAACCTGAGTACACTTGAATTTCTGACCGCAGTGTAGAGCATGGATTAGAGGGACTGTCTGTGTATGGCCATCATGGCCTTGCAGGTTACGCAGCACTGAATTTTAGGGAGCGTAATGTTGCGGTCCCATCCTCTGTTTTTAGTGCACAACCCAGGTGATGTTACACAACAGCTCTGGAGAAGTTGTAGACATTCGGAATGGAGACTCTGGTGGTCTGGGTTTAGGCAGTGACCTTGGAGTTGAAGAAAAACAGAATTAGGGGTTCTTGAGGAAGAAGAGCCACAGGTCTTAGAATGGATTGGCTGTAAAGGCGAAGGAGGGGGACAAGCTAGGAAGATACCTAGTTTTCAGACTTGGCTTATTTGAGTGGATAAGGGAAGGAGCACATCCATTTATTGTTTCTACCTCTTTTCACAAAGGAATCGACCATCCTGCAGTAAAGGGATAAGGGCAGCTTCTTTGGCTCTGCCTTTTATAGTCCAAATTCATCTAAGGGCTGTCGATCAACATTAGGGCACATCCCATGATGGTCTTCATTGAAATGTCTCAAGCTTGGAAAATTAAATATATACCACCCCTCCAAAAAGAGCTTAAAGTGCTATATTGTTCTGTCAGCTATATGTTTGCTAAGTGTTTATTAGGTGTGATCATTTTACAGCTCCTAGAATGTTAAGTGAAGCCATTTTGTTTCTCTTGTGAGCAAATATTAGAAACAGAGATCTAAGTGATAAAATACCACAATTTTGCTTGACTTCATGAAATGTAATTTCTTGACATAAAGGCTTAAAGGAACACTGAGACCAAGTAAGGATTTTGTAATTTTAAAACATAAGTTGTAATTTAAAAGTTAAAAATTGTTTCTTTTATAAACCGACAGATGATAGTTACCTTAAATTTAGAAATGTATTCAGAATAGTTGTAAAGATGAATTTGGCTTTGTGCACTAAGCACCTTTGTATTAATGTTAGAATAATTCTGTGTGGTTGAGTTTTTGAGAAGGGACACACTTTTGTACTATATTGCATACTAATTTTGTTAATCTTCATCAGTGGATACTAAAAAGAATCTAATTGTTTCTCAGAATAGGAAAGAAATATCTTTAGAACAGTAACATTTCTCCTTACCTATTTTTCCTGTATATTTTTAAAATTCAGGGTCATTTTTGACACAAGATTCATTTTCACCAAAAAATGGCATTTGAAAAGTCTTGATTCTCAAGGAAGTCCGCTTTACCAGCTTCCAAGAAGAATCAATAATTAGTTAATTTAACCATAAAGATGAAATCCCAACACCCTACGTTTTATGAGCAGATGACTTTAACATAATGTATTTTGAGTTCATAGACTAACAAAATAATTTCAAATATTTTAAATTGCTTTTTAAAAATGTGGCCAGCATTTCAACCTTTTCCCCAATTCGCTCTCCTGTGCTACTTCCTAACTCTGAGAATTGAGCTCTGGGCTTGTTTTTACGTCGCTAGCTTTAACTTTGTTTCTTATGCCATGGATCTAAGTGTCATAGCTACACTGCTACTTTAGGAGGCTTACTTACTGAGGTTTCCCCTCTCTGGTCCTCCTGTCTCCCCTTCCTTTTCCTTCTTCTGTTCTCCCTTCCCCTTGTGCCCTCCCCCACCACCCCTGCCCCACCCCAAAAGATCCAAACAAAAGAGAGTCCTTTGCCCTTGGTATTCTATAGAAAGTTCACAGATATATTATGTTACTATTATAGAAATTCATAGCACATATTAGCTCAAAAAAGGTTCTTACTTCAAAGACCTGATTTGAAGACCATTTGGAACCATCTCTGCGCTCTACCATTGATATGCAGTTTTACACCATCACTTCATTAATGTTATGTCAGAAACTCAGTGTATTGCAAGCCATTTTATTAAAACAAATGCTGGTGGGGAGAGTAGCTCCATGTAATGTGGCTGATGTGGAATATTGTCTAACAGTCTCTTCTCCACCCATACCCCACCTCCACCCCCTGGCATTAAAGTTGTCATTCTGAACAGAAAAAAAAATATTTAAGGAATTGTAGCGTAAGGTCAAATTTATGTTATTTTATAAAAATACTACTGTAGTATAGAGGTAGTATGTCATTGGAAAGAAGTACCAGTTTCAGTTCTGATTAAGCAGTCCTTTGGATATGACTAGGAGAGCATTCTTAGAAACTAAGCTCGTTTCCAACAAATACACAGTTTTTATTTATTTCAGTTATTAATTGTTAAGAAATGTCTTCAAGTTTTTTTTTTTTTTTTTTTAACATTGGAAAGATATCAACAAGAAGTGTGTAATCAGGGCATCCCTGGTGGCGCAGTGGTTGAGAGTCCGCCTGCCGATGCAGGGGACGCCGGTCCGTGCCCCGGTCTGGGAGGATCCCACATGCCGCGGAGCGGCTGGGCCCGTGAGCCATGGCCGCTGAGCCTGCGCGTCCGGAGCCTGTGCTCCGCAACGGGAGAGGCCACAACAGTGAGAGGCCCGCGTACCGCCAAAAAAAAAAAAAAAAGTGCGTAATCAGAATGAAAAATATTTTAATTTGTTCAAAATTCTCAGAGCAGCTATAATGTTCTTAATAGACTAAAGAGGAGCCTGTGCTGTTATCTCTTCCATGAAGAGCCTTTAAAGCACACAGCCGCAGTTTCTAGATGGAATGTTTTTATTTCAGAAAATGGAAAAGAGATGTTAATATGCGTGTTATCAAAGAATTTGTGTTTTATTACAAGTGAATTTAAATGCATCAGTACCAAAAAGTTTATTTATTGTCTTTCTCTATTGCCCTGTCTTGATCGATAGCTCTGTTGCATATTTCAAAGGGTATTGTTATTCCTCAGAATTTATGAAAATAAGGAATCTACAGATCCAGGAAGCACAGTGTATTTCCAAGTTTAAATAAGAAATATATGCCTGTCTGAACTGTAGAACACCAAAGACAGAGAGAATGCCTTACAAGCAGCTGGAGAAAAGAACAGGTCACCTATAAAGAAATAGAATGGTAGCAAATTTCTGTAGTTCTGTGGAATCCAGAAGAAGTAGGAAAGTGTCTACAAACTGAATTTAGCTAAATTATTTTAAGTACTATTCAAGAATTGCAATAAAAACGAAAATATTTAGAGATAGACAACAACTGAGGGAGTTTATCACTGAACTGAGGGAGTTTCTTACAGTTCCTCTAAGGAACTTCTATAGGATGTAATTCAAAAGAAAGAAAAATTGTCCCAGAAGGAATGCCTGAGGCGCAAGATGGAATAATAAACAGATAGAAGGCACAAATATAGAGCCAAATAATAATTGTCTAATTTATGGAATTAAAAGTAAAAGAACTGAAATGTTCAACAAGAGAATGTAAGCTGGAAAGAGGGAGATGGCAGCTACAGTCCTTTTACTCTCCAGAACATAAAGAGATTTTGTGTAGTTAAATATGTGGTAAAATGTTGAGGGAAACCACTGAAAGAATAAAGAGAGTGAAAAATATTACAAAACAGTGCACTGGGGTGGGGGTGGGGAAGATGGGGTCCTACTAGCCTGATAGTAATCTTACAAAAACAAAATAAACCATTTTCAACTAGAGCGACTCAGGGCTTTTAAAAAGATCATTAGGGCTTCCCTGGTGGCGCAGTGGTTGAGAGTCCGCCTGCCGATGCAGGGGACACGGGTTCTGTGCCCCAGTCCGGGAAGATCCCACATGCCGCGGAGCGGCTGGGCCCGTGAGCCATGGCCGCTGAGCTTGTGCGTCCGGAGCCTGTGCTCCACAACGGGAGAGGCCACAACAGTGAGAGGCCCGCGCACAGCAAAAAAAAAAAAAAAAAAAAAAAAGATCATTAGCCTTATTCCTGATTATGCAAATCTATAAACAATGTAGTCATTTTTAATCTTAAATTTGTTTACAGTATTGATCAGTTTAGGAAACCCATCCAAGCTCATTCCAGATTAAGAGACTGAAGTTACTGAGGCTTTACTCTTCTATATGATGAGATGTAATTCTGAGTCCTAAAGGGATCGCTGACATTCATGGGATTGCTAGGTGCTTAGCTTATGAAATGAGTATTGTAGATGAAAATAGGCATGCAGGTAGCTTATACGTTATGTCAGTGTTCAGTAATTGTGACTGCAGACGCCACTTATGTCTTTCTGTTTATTCTCTGTCTCCTAATTTGAAAATCTAATAATTGCTCTCATTTATTGAGCACCATTTTGGTCTGGGCATCTTGTTACTTGTTTTACGTATTTATCATTTGTAGTCCTTATGGTAGCTCTGCAAAGACAGGTATTATTTTATCCATTTCAGACATTAGAGACTAGATGTTGCAAGCAGTTACCCTGACCAGGGCTCCACAGCTGACCAGCGGCAGAGGCAGAATCCAAACCCAAGTTGGCTTCACTTTAAAGTCTTGATACTCTTTATACAACAGGTCCCCCTAACTCTTCATGTGTTTTTAAATAAATGAATAGCAGTAATGCTTTCAGATTGTTGTTTTTGTTAACCTGTGGATTGTCTCTCTTTCTGAGAGGCAGTTGTTTTGTTAAAAAGAACAATAGGGGAAGACTGTACGGAGAGATGTTTTGAGTGCCCTTGTGAATGCTGTGGTAGAGCCAGATTCCTAGATCTTGCATTTTATGGCAGAACAACCAAAGAGCTTTGCCCCAGAGACTTAGAAGCCCTGGCTAGCAGAACTCGTAGGAGTTATATTTCCCTGCCATGGAGAAATGTGACCCAGGTGTCTTTCAGTCACCATCACTTGTGTTCAGACCTGAAGCATTCGTGAGATGCACTTTTACTTCTGATCCTTTAAGCTGTACCGTCAATGCCCACATGAGATGCCACTGATTGGTTTCCCATCTAGGGGACAAAAATACTGGGTCTCTATAGCCACTGTGTTGCTTTGTTTGAAGGAGGATACTGTTCATCAGGATACTGATTCTCAAAGAGCTAGACTTTGGGGTGAAGGGAAGGTAGTGGCATCTGAAACATCAAAAATTCCGGTAATCCGAACCTACGAAATCTGAGGACACTGTCGTGTAAGATCCCCACAGCCTTATTAGACCCGTGGTTGCCCTTGGAGCCACAGCCTCACACTCAGAATGAACTGCCTTCTGTGCCCACTCGTTTCTCTTCACTGCTTTGCGTACAAGTGCAAAGGTTTAATTTTGTAAAAGCTCCCAGTAATCATAGGTCTGGTGATACCACGTTGGTATGAAAAAAAGAATACAAGATATCTCATAAATACATGGGCTTCCCTGGTGGCATAGTGGTTGGGAGTCCGCCTGCAGGTGCAGGGGACACGGGTTCGTGCCCCGGTCCGGGAAGATCCCACATGCCGCGGAGCGGCTGGGCCCGTGAGCCATGGCCGCTGAGCCTGCGCGTCCGGAGCCTGTGCTCCGCAACGGGAGAGGCCACAACAGTGACAGGCCCGCGTACCGCAAAAAAAAACAAAAAAACAAAAAGACAAATAAATATCTTTATCTTTGGCAGCGATTCTCAAACCTTAGTTGAAAATTAAAATGACCTGGAAGCTTTAAGAACTCATCAAACCCAGGTTACCCTCCAGTTAGTTAACAGTGGAATCTCTGGAAATGAGATCCAGACATCAGTAAAGTATATCGTGTAACTTTTAAAGGCTCCTATAAATCCATGGCTCCTAAAAGTCCGATTTTTAACACTTTTAGTTAAATTCATTAATTGAACAACTCTTGCTGTTTTTCTCATTTTTAACTTAAGCTCATTGTGTTACAATTTATCTTTATTTCTTCTTGTTTGTGTGTTCTATGGAGTAAGAAATAATACATTAATATATTTGAAAGAGACAGAGTATTTAATTCTAAGAAGTGAAAGCTGTGAGAGATGCAGGGTTTCAAGTTATTCTGTGGAAAGCAGGTTCTAGGGGAAAGGGTCGTAAGCCTAAGGCGGGCTGGAAAGAGGCTAGTTAATTTAGTTCAGAGTTGGCCTCCAGAAAAATGCGTCCAGAAGTAAACTTTTCAAGAAATAAGCTTTCAAGAATGTGGGACATTCCACGTTGGGTAGTGGTGTGTACCAGCACCACCTGACAGAGGTTTTCCTTGCCAGCAGCTCACGGTCATTTCTTGATTCCCAGAGGGAGTTGGTCCAGGTTGAAAAACTCTAGACAGGCAGTGATGGGAATACGGGAGTGGCATAATAAAGTAGATTAGAAGGGCTCCACTCTCAGCAGACAAGTGGAATAGAAACCAGGAACCGAGTCACTTACATAGAGAATACATGCTAGGGATGCCACCTACATTTTGGTAGATAGAAGGGTATTTGGGAGGCTAAGGGCAACCTGTATGGACAAGCTGCTGACACACAACTGGCCTTGGTGGTCATTGGTTGACTCTAACCTAAAGATTCTTCAGTTTGTAGCTGGCTCTCACCAAATATCGAGGCATTATTGGAATGGCATAGTATTGTATAGTACAAAGAGCGCTGACAGGGTCAAGAGACCTGGGTTTTAGTCTGATTTTCTCAAACGACTATGTTTGTGGCCTTAGACAAGTCATTTAACCTGTTGGGCTTCCACTTTGCCTCATCTATGGAATAAGAAATACTTGCTTAGTATCCAGTTTTTCTTTCAGATCTGCGAATATCCCTGCAAAATACCAACGAACGCAATGAATGTGCTCAGGTGATACGCACGGTAGAAAGATTGTGTTTTCAAGTAGGGTGTGAAGTTTTTGAGCTAGTCACCTCATGGGCCTGACATTGCCTACAGCACACTATACCTTGTAGAGGTAGTCAGTGCCTCCAAAGCTTGATCTCAGCTTAAGTTACTTGTCTTCTGAGATGATCCCAGGCACTAGCAACTCTAGTCCCTAATATTTAGATTCCATACTTTCTGCAGTATATTGACTCAGCATTATTCATTTCGTAGGAATGATGGCAGAAAAAGAATTCAATATCAGAACTATTGCACCCTGAATTGAGGTCTCAGTTGAGCCTAATGATAGAAAATAAATGCTAGGAGTACTATTACTGCTTTATATATGCTTCATTTGGTTGGGCAAAAGGTATTTACCGGATTATGTAACTAACACTGAAGACAGGATCCGTCATGAGCCAAGAACTGCAGTGTGTGTTTTGCTCAAAGTGAGCCTGGTGTCCAACACTCACATTAAATACCATGTGAAGTTTTTGGGTGAGAGTGAATCGAAGGTTGAGGGGCACTTGCATACAATCTCATGAACTTATTTTCTTCTGTGCTTCCTGGGAACTGATTGCACCGTAGCAAAATTAGATGTCAGCACAAAGGCAATTCAGAGGCATACCTGAACAGAGTAGAAGTGACAGGCGAAAATCAGTTAAAGGAGCCAGCCACATGGGTATATGGCCAGCACTGTAGGAATCTTATACTCAACACCTTGCTTGAGAGCAGTGCTTTGACTTTGTGCATTGCTGACACACGTACAGAAAACCTATGGGCATCATGATATTTTTGATGATACTGAATATTTGCTGGGTGTTTTGGTTTGTTTTTGAAGGCTACTTTCTTTTGGGGTCATTCCTCCAAGGATGAGACTTAGTAAAAAACAACTTTGTTTTTTTCGCTACTGAATCCAAAGGAGACCAGATCTTACAAGCTGTTGAGAGAACGTGTGACTAAGCCTTGGCCAGTCATAAGCTCCTGCTTGATTAAACGACACAGAAGTTGAGAGTCCAGCAATATTGGAAGCGTTGTGTGTCCATTATTGTAAATGCTGGTGGTGGCGTTCTGGGAAAATAATTTCTGTTGACCTATCTCCCTCGTTTCTTACCTCTTTTCCAATCCTGGTCCTCCACAATCAATTCTGTTAACTATCCTAATATTATTTCGTGAAATTCCCTCCTGGGATGAATGAGATAAACTCAGTTTCATTTCTTTTTAAGAAGTTTGATTAGTATAGTTAGTAAACTAGCTACCGTATAAGTTTTAAACTAAGGGGGGGTATGCTATGAATCACTGGTAACTTGGGTCCTGCTAGATTAAATGATAAGTGGTGGTCTTTCTATACTTACATGGATTAAAATTTACTTGTAATTGCATTGTTACGGAGTATAAGCTTTTTTTTTTTTTGTCTTACCAGTTACAGCTACTGGGTTTTGTAGATGCAAAACTTCATATGAGAGCTTCTAGATTTCTAACAATACAGTGTGGGATGATGTTATCAACTCCATTGAAATAAACAGCTTTTTGATAGAAGGGTGATCATCTAGATTTTAGTTAAATATGAACCTTTAGGTGGTATCACAAGTGTAACTGTTAAGTCTCCTTTGTAAACTAAAGGGTGATAAACCAAATGTTTATTTCATTTATTTTTATTCATTAGAATTTATCAGTTACCTTCTGTATACTAAATACCGTGCTGTTTCCGTATTATTCCAGGAATAAAAAGATGAATAGCAAAGTATGTTATTCTGTATCTTCTAGGGACTTTCGCAGGCTTTAGCCTGCACAGAAAACAAATAATCAGATACAAACAAATAATTTGTAGAAAACAAATAATCAGATCGTTGTAATTCAGTATTTTGAGAAGGAGTTGGCTAACCTGACTGAGATATAGGACTGGGAAAGAAGAGGTGACATTTGATATCAAGGACCTCTTATATATCCAGCATATTTCACACAGTGCTTGCTACATACATGGGAGGCACTTAGAAAATGTTTGTTGAATTAAGTTTGAACTGTGCCCTGAAGAAAAAAGAGCTGGTGAGAGCCTGGATTAAAGAGAAAGATGACAGTATGATTTCCGATTGGAACAGTCTCAGGAGACACGGATGAATTCCAAAGTTTTGAGCTCAGGCAAAGTGGTAGTCATTTGTCATTGAACAAAGAAAATACAGAAGTTGGTTTGAGATCAGTGGTATGATAAGAGAAAATTAGTTTAGCTTTTGACTGGCTAAATTCAAGGTTTTTGAGTGACATTCTCACAAGACTGTTCCATGTGCAGTTGGAGAGGTCTGGTCAGTCCTGGAGCTCAAGTAGAAAAAATGAAGATTTAGGATTCATCACAATGTTTGATATTGGAAGCCATCGGAGTGAGTGAGATTGCTCAGGGAAAGTGATAAGAATGTCTGTGACAGATGTATGAGGAAGAGAGTATTTTCAAATTGACATTTCTGGAGCTGATTAGATGTATTTTAAAAGGGACCCACCCTTGATGGAACCAAGCACCTCAACAGCCTCTTTCTAATGGAAGCATTTGGTTCTCTGGATTTAGAATTTAGCAAGTGCTGACTATCTAATGTTGCATTTGCTGTCATTCTGTCTTCCCTTCACTCCTTTCATCCCTGGCATGATAGTAAAATTGTAGGAAATGCCCTACTGTCCTTATTGTGCCAGTCACAGCATTACCCCCGTCCTACCACTGCATACGTCCCACCCCTCAGAAAGAAAGGCAGATTACGACAGGATTCCTGCATCTTCATTGCCCTTAAACACAGCAAAAATGATCTCAGACTGATCCAAGCCTCTTGATAGAGCTGTAAGAGACATTCACTGGAGACTTCTCACAGATGGAAGCACTTTTGCAGTTTGGTATAGGGAAGGGTCACTAGAAATGGTTTCTTCATTTCTGTCTCTCAGAAGACATTTGACTAATTTATATACTTGAGCACTTGGCTGCTGTTTTTACATTATTAGAAACATTTCAGTGTTAATCTTTATAGATCCTCCTTGAATGTTTTGTCCTGTGTTTCCATATCAGTAAAGGAATCACTGATACGCTTTATGCAGTGATGTCTTTAGTTTAAAAAAAGAAATGCACCTCAGTATAAATTTAAACGACATCATCCAATCCCAAATAGTTTTGTTGTTATTTTTCCAAGATAATTAGACCTATCCAGTATGGCTGTTGAGCCCTTGAACTGGGGCTAGTCCAAAATGATATGTGCCGCAACTGTAAATTATGCATCGGGTTTTGAAGACAATATAAAAAAGGTAAAATATCTCACGTATTTTTATATTGAGCATATGTTGAAATGATAATATTTTGGATTTATTGAGTCAGACAAAATATATTATTAAATTACTTTCACCATTTTTCTCTTCTTAATGTGGCTCCTCAAAAACTTTAAATTACGTATGTGGTTGCGTTAAATTTCTACTGGACAGTGTGACTCTAGACTAATCTACACCAAATACAACCTCCACCCCACCCCACCCCTGCGCATACCCCAAAGGAATTGCTCCGGCTTGTGGATTTGTTAGTGATTGATTGCTCTTGTTTCTACTGTCACTGCCCAGTGTGGAAGCCTATGGTAGTCTAACAACAATTCTGGTGATTTTTAAAACCATGTTTGTTGATTACAGAGAATTTTGCAAAGGGCAAATTGGGGAAATAATTTACATTTATTGAGCTACTGAAAAATAATACTTGCAACCAGAAAAACCGTCTATTGGGGACCACAGGAAGTTGTTTTTTGTTTGTTTGGGCTGTAATTTCTATAACTATTGGATTTTATAAAGTATGTTTTTACTTTCTTTTTTGTTCCAAAAGGGATTTAGTCAATTTTATAAAGTAAGTAATTGGTTAGCACCATTTTAGGAATCCATCAGTAGAAAGATGGTATTTATTTTAGGAATTTCTCATGCTAGCCGAAACTCCAGTAAAATAAAAATTTCCTCTAGGTGATTGCTTCTTACTCCTTTTTTGGTCTCTCTCCTGAAACCAGACCTCATTCATCTGGAAACAAAGCTCTATCAATCTGACAGAGGACGATCCATAGGTAAAGAGCACCTCACCTTCTCAGATTATGCTTTGAAACTGAAGTAAACTGAAAGTAAACATAGCCCCAGCTCCTTCTGTGTGGTGCAAATGTCTATAGCCTAAACTTGTAAAATGGAAACTTCCTTTTTTAGTAGGGAAAAAATGGTCAAAAATAAGCTGTAAATTTTAAAAATGACCTTTTTATGACGGTATAGAAAACTGTCTACTTCCTGGACATACTTACCCCAATACAGTTATTTAATGATTGCCTGTCTGCATATGAGAAAGAGAACCTTCAGGTCTCAACCTTACTCCTGTTTACTAATCTGAGGATTTGTATAGCTAGAGTATGAGAATGTCTGATTTCTAGCTTTTATCCCTCTTTTTAAGTTTTTGCTTAATTTAGTTACCTAAATGTGTGTAGCACACTTCCTAGGAGTTTTACGGGTAGCACACTTTCTAGGGGTTTTATGGGTAGTAGAACATACATAGGTACACAATGGATGGACCTTGCCTTCAGAGATCTAGAGGAAAATAGACTTGTATGATTACGTATAAAATTATATAAATCCAATCCAGTACTGTACAAAGTGCAGTAATTCTAATGAAGGGGATCAATAAGGTCTTATTGGAAGAAAGCATGGCGATTTCAAAAGGGCAAAATTATAGGGAAGGTAAAGGGCTCAGTATGAATACAGGCCTGGAAAAAAAAAAATATGGTAGGTTCAGCACGCAAGTTACCAAAGGTGATTAAAGGAACGAGTACAGGGAGATGAAACTGAATGGCAGATAAGAAACAGACTACCCAGGGCCCTTATCCCAAGGTAAGGAGTCTAGACCCAATTCTCTTGATATTCTGAAGGGTTTTGAGCAGAGTGACATAATTCAAATCTATGTTTGCTGAAGACAACACTGGGGCACTGTGCAAGGTGATGGGTGGGAAAGAGCCTGGTGTCAAGGAAACCAGTTTCACAGTATTCTAGGTTTTAAAGGGAGAGATGAGGCACTCAACTAAGGCAGTGGTAACAGGAATAGAGGCTAGGATGGATTTGAAAATCCGGATGTGGGGAGTGATTGGATGATGATCAAAGCGAACTTTTAGTCAGGTGCTATTTAATTCTCATAGCAACTATCTGCTGTCATTATTATACTCACTTTACACAGGAGGAAGCTGAGGCACAGAGACGCTGAGCAACATGCCTAAAGATACAAAGCCAGTGCTTGGAGGAATTAAAATCAGTCCCGGGTAGTCTTGCCTGAGTCCAAACTCTTAATTTCTATTTCTCCCTGGTTGTGGAGGAAAAAGCAACTCTGAAATCCTAACATTTCTACCCTATGGCTGTTATACTTCCATCAGCAGAGGGAGGAACTTGTCTTTTACATGTCGATGCCCATGAAGGTTCTGTTTAGGCTGCTCTGTTCTCATCTTATTCTGCATGCTTTTCTATATATAATAAGCTCAGTCATCTGCTCCCATGAACTCAGCTATCATCTAATTGCCCATGACTTCAAGTTCTTTAGTCTTCAGTGCAGGTACCCTGACCTGTACTTCCTGCTGCCAGCTGGCTGGCTCTCTCCTCCCGGGGTTGTACCACAAGCATGTGAAAATAAACAGCGCCAAACCAGACTCATTAGTCGCTAGTTAATGACATAGCCTTGCTATCATTCAGCCCAGCAAGTTGAAAACTGGGGTGTCATGTTGACTACCGTCACACATAACCATCATATCTCATTAGAACTCTCTGAAAATCTCATTATGTCCCTTTAAGCATTTTTTTTTCCTGCCTTTTTCTTCTGATGTGCGTGCAGGCAAGCAGAAATACGTATATACATAAATACCTTCCTACCTACCAACCAACTGACATAATTTGGAAAACTAAAAAGCAGCCAAAGACCAAAAAGTAGCTGTGAAAGGGGGGACAGGAGGAGAGAGAAATTTCAGGAAGAAGGGAATAGTGCATGTATAACTAAGGAAATGTCAACTATTTATGGTTTTAAAAAACCTTGAAATAAAATTGAAAACCATTTAGCAAAGTATGTTTTAGGAAAATGAATAATATTCAGAAAATAAATGGAATGAATATAAATGTTTTGAACATTCCCTCTTTGATGAGAAATTTACCTAAATGGGTTTGAATAGTTCTCTGTATTCTTGTCTTTTATCCTTGTAGATAGCAGTGTTTATATGTTACTCTTTTACACCCTGCTAAAAGTTCAGCACTTCATAAGGGATATAATTTAAAGTTAAAAAATAAAACGTTCATGGGCACATCTTTTTTATTGGTAAAATGTTGTTATAACCATGTAATTGTAAATTGAGACCTAAAAAATATGGAATCCAAAATTAATGAGCATCATCTTTTTTTTATTACCCCAAACTTTAAAATTTGAATAAGGGCTTATAAGTGCTTTAAGTCTTAGCTATGTGCCACCATGCGTGTTTTTCTGTTACTGTTTCTAGGTAGGGTTAAATGAGAAATGGTTTCATATAAACAACAATGAAATCTAATTTTAGCCATTTCTCTTACTCAAATTGAAATTCATAATCCTACACAGTAGGGATTTAAAACTCTATTTAAACAGTTTCCTCAAAATTAATCTTGTTCCTCTAATTTTGTTTTCTTTTTTCCTCAAACCATTGTTACCTCCCGCCACATAACTCTTGTTTATAGCTCAAGACTTTTCTTCCCACTAATGGTATGTGAGTTTATGCTGTATATATTTTCCTTTA
Source organism: Grampus griseus (assembly GCF_964374135.1). Lineage (NCBI taxonomy): Eukaryota > Metazoa > Chordata > Mammalia > Artiodactyla > Delphinidae > Grampus > Grampus griseus. The sequence continues at coordinate 78,571,216 of NC_139007.1, forward strand.
ATGATCTACGTGATTCCTTTATTTTCTTCCAAAAAGAAATAATACGGCATTTGTGGCTATAAATTATACATAACCTTAATGAGTGACAGAATGCTGCTTACTTGCAGAATTTGATAATTAAATCACATATACATTCGGAAAACTAAAACTTTAAACATTGGCCCTCAAAGGCAAGGATGTTACGGCTGATGTTTCAGACGCGGCGACCACTGGCAACCGCTGAGAGGGAGACGCTTCCTGCGGGAGCCGCTTCCTGCGCGAGCCGCTTCCTGCGCGGCCCTTGCTCCAGCCCGCTCCCTCCGCGACGCTCCCGACTCCGGCCCTAGTGTGCCTCCGCCTGCTGCTCCTCCTGCCTTGCCTGTCGGCTTCAGGGTTTATCATTCACCACTCTAATAATCTACCTCTTTTTATTCATTGCCAGAGACTGGCTTTGGAGAGTATCAGATACTTGAAGCAGCGAGAACCCCTTTCTAGCCACTAGCCCCAATATTACTGTTTTCATTTTTCTATGCGTTAAAAATTAACAACTCTGCGTTTGTTTCTTTCGCTTTCATAACCAAGATACGTTGAACAGTTGACACATCTAGAGGTTTGCTTCGGCCATCAATTAGGGGAAAAAACAAAAACAAAAACAGACAAACGTTTAGGAAGAAAGTAAAAAGGAATCCGAAAGGGTGGCGAGGTGGGGGCGGGGGAGATGAGTGATTTAAGCCAGTTCAGAAATTCCCTTGGTGCCTGGAGCCCCAGGAACCCCGAGTCTCCGCTCCGAGGCGCTGCGGCGGAGCCGGTGAGGGAGCGGACAGGGCGGCTGGGGCGATGGGGCGAGGTTGTGCAACAAAGCTCTCGGAGGCGAGCTCCCAGCAGGCACCGCGCCCCGCCCACCACTCCAGGTTTCCCGGCAGGCAGCCTTCGCCCCGCCCTCCCCGCCACCCCTCCCCCGCACGTAGCCTGTGAGCCTGTGTGTTGGGCGGGGGTGGGGGCGGAGTGGGGGGTGTCTTCCAGCTTGACTAGCCAGGGCCCCTGCCTCTGTGGCCATGTTGCCCGGGACTGCACGGCCCCGGGTCCTTTCTTGGGGGGCGCTGGGAGGGGGAGCCCGTGGCGCCTCCCGTGGAGCTTTCTGCAAGCCGGAAAATTGGCACCTAGGCAGGAGGTGCCTAGTGCCCTGTCCAACGTAGTTCTGTAAAGTTTCTGCTGACACAGCTTAACATTTAAACGAAACGCACCGGCCGGACTGACGCAGGCAGAAGAGCGTTTTTTCTGTGCCAGTTCTAGCCACAGTTCCACACGAAATTGCTTCCTTTCCTCCCTAACCTCCTCTTCCTCCTCCAGTTCGGCTTGCCAAAATCGGTGTGCTTTAATTTTTCCTCTACTTTGGCGCGTCTCTCTTCACTCTTCCCTCCCCCGCCCCAAAAGGAACACCACCACCCAACTTCCAGGGCTGGATGAGTTGCAGCTCGTTTTGCATGATTAAAACGAGTGTCTGATGGTGGAAAAGCACTGAAGGCGCTGAGGAGGAAGGTCCGAGCACTGCCCAGGCCTCTAAACGCAGGGTGGGGCCGGTGTTCAAAACCCACTTGACAAAAACAGGGCGGGGCTGGCAGGCGAGGGGCGGGGTCAGAGCTCGGAGCCCAGGCTGCCGAACGTTGGGCGGGGCCCGTGCCAGAGGACAGCCGCGGGGTGGAGCCTGAAGCCCAGGCCTATGAGAACTCAGCTGGGCCGGCGGGTGAGGGGCGGGGCGGCCGCCGCCGTTGGCCGCTCTGCTGCTGCCCGGAGTCAGGCTGACCCAGGCTGGGGCTGCTTAGACTGCGCTTGGTTTCCATTTGTGTAATAACGGCTATTTGGGGCCAAGTACATTGCTCGTCCACCTTTGGCGGGAAAACCAACTCAGCATTTATTTAAAAGCCGGGAGAGGGGTGGGGGAGGGATGGACTGGGAGTTTGGGGTTAGTGGATGCAGCCTATTATGTATAGAATGGATAAGCAACAAGGTCTTGCTGTAGAGCGCAAGGAGCTATATTCAATATTCTGAGATAAACCATAAAGGAAAACGATATAAAAAAGAATGTATATATGTGTGTAACTGAGTCACTTTGCTGTATAGCAGAAATTAACACAACTTTGTAAATCAAATATACGTCAATAAAATACAATTTTTTTAAAGCTGAGGAGACTCTTGACATATATATACTAACATGTATAGAATAGATAATAAAAACCTGCTGTATAAAAAATAAATAAAATCAAATTCAAAACAGAAAAGAAAAAGCTGAGAAGACTCTAAGCTTGTAAAGTTTTATCTCCTGCCTGTGTTTTCCTGCTCATAGGCTTTTTGGAATATTCCCTTTCTGCTGTTTAGCCTTTCTCTGTTGTGAAGACTTAGGGATCATTCAGTGTTCTCATTGGTCACCTTCTCTAGGAGTCTTAAGGAGAATGTTGCAATTTAGACATCTTTGACGTTTTCAAGTAAGCTAAACGACACATAAAACTATAGTACAATAGATTAATTAAGATATGCATTTAATCCAACTAGTAGTAATCAACTGTGGCCAATTGGTTTTAAATTTTTTTTATTCTACTCCATGGACTATGTAATTTCTAAAGTTTATTTACTTTGATACTGTTTACATAAATAGCTTACTATGTGGTATGTTTCTTCTATCATTCAAGTCAGCTTAATCTTGGAATTCTGGAAACTTGATGATCTATTATGGGAATGTCATTTTGAGTTAGTTTATCAATACTGATGTAGAGGCAGAACCTAGGAAATGTGTCGTGAAGAATATAAGAGAAATGGCCTTGAATAGGAGTTCTGAATATTAACATTCTTCTATTTGCTTTTATGTGTTATAATGTTATTATGTTTATTGTGGCAGATGAATGTGCACAATATTTTCACTTGTGATGTGTATACAAACAAGAGATTTTGTAGAAAATAATAGATTCTAGCAGGGACGTTCCTAACCTTGATCATAGTTGCTTGCGTAGGACACTTGCCAGTTCCCTTTTAAATTAAATCAAATCAAATATTATTTGAGTGTTTTGTTAAAAGGGGAGGGTCATGTACCAGTTTATGGTATTGTACACCTCTTCACATTTTAGTGAGTATGAAGAGCAAATGCAGTGTTAGCATTAAGCCTTCATTGGTGATCATCAGTGGGCCAAGATAGCAGCTCTTTTTAGATTTTGAGCTACCGTCTTGTGTAACAGTGGTTAAGTTGGTTCTGGTAAGTGAATTTTGGGTTGACAAGCTTTTTAACTCTCTAGCTTTCTGAGTACTGAATTAATGGAAAGGCTTAATTTTCTGTGTATCTCAGAAATGATATATAATTGCAAAAGAAAACAAACTTTTCACAGAAGTTGATGGAATTTGAGAAAAGTATAACATAAATTGAATAAAAAACAATTTCACTTCTTTCACATCCTCCCAGCACCATATTCCATGGTTACATGAATACCCCCTAATCCCATTGGTGAAAAGACATCTGAAATTATAGGTACATCAAACTTTATTTAGGAGTCAGTATTCTCTTGTTGATCATAAAGTCTTAGATTCAGAAACCCTAACCCAAATAAGTGTCAGCACAAAAGACATACCTATTTTGAATAGTCATTTATGCCATTTATGCCCACTGTCTCCAGGAGCCGTTTCTGTTTGCTCCAAGCATTTGCATGGTTTACAGCAAATTGTGAAATTATACTTTGCCTGCCTAATAGTCCTAGTGACTATGCGATTCCTACGCTCCCCCAGGTTTTTCAGAGGGAGTCTTGAAGTAAATAATAGATTTCAGTGAGATTTCAATCAAATGTCTGATTTGGGGCTTCCCTGGTGGCGCAGTGGTTGAGAGTCCGCCTGCCAATGCGGGGGACGCGGGTTCGTGCCCCGGTCCGGGAGGATCCCACATGCCGTGCGGAGCGGCTGGGCCCGTGAGCCATGGCCGCTGAGCCTGCGCGTCCGGAGCCTGTGCTCCGCAACGGGAGAGGCCACAGCAGTGAGAGGCCCGCGTACCGCAAAAAAAAAAAAAAAAAAAAAAAGTCTGATTTGACTAATCTTGCAATTAGGTAATAGATAAGGCTAAGATATACACATATGAACATGCACACACCTGCATCTATATATGTTAACAGGCTTTAGCTATCTCAGAGGTTATTTTTACTTTTGGCTTTTACCCATTCCCCCATTTTGTAAAATAAGTGAATTTGTATTAATTATAATTGGTAACAACTCTCCCTTTTAAAAAATAAAATAAAATATGGCATTGAGCTCACATTTTGTGAGTAGGTTTATCTCCCTGTGCAGAGTTGTCACTGAGCTTGAGAGCTGCTTTCTGGAAGAAAAATTTGTCTTACAGCATTTTACTTCAACAGTACTAAACCACTGCTTTGTGGAACCTTGGTTCTGTAGCCCTTCCGCCATGAACATGATGATAATGCAGTGTAACTGTTTCAGCACCTGAGGCAGCTTTCATTCCAAACACTGTTTTTTTTTCCTGTTAATAAAATCAAGATTTGAATCAAGGCTTTTCTTCCTGTGCTTAATATCAGTAGCTGGGATTTCCCATGTCTAGACCAGAGTTTCTAACCTTGGTACCATTGACAGTTTGGGGCCTGATAAGTCATTGTTGTAAAAAGGCTACTCTGTGCTTTGTAGTACCCACAAGATACCAGGAGCAAACCCCAGCCTAACCCCCAACTGTGATGACTAAAAATGTCACTAGACATTGTCATACATCCCCTGACTTATTGGAGGGGGGAGGGGCACAAACTTTTTCCTGGTTGAGAATCACTGGTCTAGACAAAAATTAAATCCATTGGAGATCCTTGGCCAAAATTGTTTATAAACTCTTGGTGAAACATGACATGAATGTTACTGCCAAGTAACTAGTTTTTTAAAATTTTATTTTAAGTTTGGTTGTACATTTTTAATTTCAGAAAACTCATTTTTGCTTAAAAAGCTGTAAAGAGGGACCTCCCTGGTGGCGCAGTGGTTAAGAATCCGCCTGCCAATGCAGGGGACGCGGGTTCTATTCCTGGTCCGGGGAGATCCCACATGCCGCGGAGCAACTAGGCCCGTGCGCCACAACTACTGAGCCTGCACTCTAGAGCCCGCAAGCCACAACTACTGAGCCCGCACGCCTAGAGCCCATGCTCCGCAACAAGGGAAGCCGCCGCAATGAGAAGCCCGCTCACCTCAACAAAGAATAGCCCCCGCTCGCTGCAACTAGAGAAAGCCCATGGGCAGCAACGAAGACCCAATGTAGCCAAAAATAAATTAAAAAAAAAAAAAAAAGCTGTAAAGACTTTGTATGAACAAAACTGAGTCTACTTAATATAACAGTGTTGAAAGGGCCTACTGAGAGTAAATATTTCATACGTTAAAAACCAAGTTTTTCAACCTTGAGACTGTATTTCAAGCTTTTTGCTACTTTATATGTAGAAAATAGTTTCACGGTATAAGCTCAGTAACTCTGAATTTTCTCATACATCTCTTAGAGTTATTACGGCTGGATTACCAAATAAATGTAAATATGTGGTCCTTTAACAGGTTTTTTTTTAAGATTTGAATTTTAAAAACTGAACTTCAAAATTTCTGAGCTATAGCTTATGAAGAGGTAAGTGTCATACTTCATATCTGAAGGTTGTATTGTATTTTCTTGTCTGAACTTGTACATACTACTTTAACTTTAGTGTTGGCTGTAGTTTTGATTTTTAAGTTGATTTTGCTGGTTTTCATGTTGAAATTCAATTTTATGTGCAATTTTATGCGTATTAAATACCAAAGATTTTCATTAGACACGATCCCTTTTTAGTTTCAAAAAAGACCCTAAAGTTGTTTTCTACCTTACCAAAAAATTTCAGAAACCTCAAATCCCCCCTCCCAGAAGAAAAATCTAGCAATTCCCAAATCATTCAGAAATCTCTAGAAATTATCGTCTGAAAATTTCAGTCCTATGATCTAGAACACATTATCAAAAAAGAAAAAAGGCGCACTCTACAATAAAAATCAAAGGCGTTTTGAGGATGACAAACTGGAATATTATTTTACTTTAGTTCTTGTCTGTGTATTTGGAAATGGTAATATTCGCTGAGTACCGTGGATTACTGTTTTGTGAAATGCAAAACTCAATGATATGCGAAGAATAGTATTCCAGTAGAACCTTAGAACCTTTTTAATAGAACTTTCCCATCACCCCGTTTCCTTTGCCCCTGTGTAGTCAGCTCCTCCCTCCACAACCAGCTCCTAGCAACCACTGATCTGTTGTCTTTCCTGACAGTTTTGCCTTTTCTGGAATGTCTTAGAAATGGAATCATACAGTCAGTAGCCTTTTGAGTCTGGCTTTAGCTTCTTTTACTTAGCACAATACATTTGACATGCATTCGTGTTGTTGCTTATATCAGTAATCAATTCCTTTTTTATTGGTGAGTAGTTTTCTGCTGTATGGATGTAGTCCATTGTTTTGTGTCTCCATTCACCAATTGATAGACATTTGGATTGTTTGCAGTTTTTGACAATTTTGAGTAAAGCCTCTATAAACATTTTCATACAGGTTTTCAGGTGAACATGTTTTCATTTCTCTTGAGTAAGTACATAGAAGTGAGATGTCTGGATCATGTGGTAAGGCTACTTTTATTTTATTATCTTGTCACAGTAGATTACTTGAAAAAAATCAGTTCTCGTGTTCGAATCCCATGTTTTTAAACAAATTACTCATATTTTCTTTTGCCATATGGTACTGCTGTCTGTGGTGGAACCAGAGGGTTCCTCCTTGATAATTTACTCTTCAGGGGAGCGCTGTAATCATCCATCAGCACTGTTTCAGAAAGTGGCTCTATTATTTCAGGTCAAGGTGTGCCCCTTGACATGAAGTAGTGACGTGAGTGTCACTAACAAGTGTGGTGCCTTCCTTCTCCTTTGGGTCAGCCTTTGTTCCGAAGAGGTGCCTTTTCAGGTTTCTGTTAGTTGTTTCCAGTCTGACCTGAGCCTCATGTGTCCCCAGGCATCCAGCTCTTCAGTGAGCAAATGAAGGTTTGTAATTATCTCCCTGACATTTTTCTGTACTGAAATGCCCGTGTCCTGAATTACCAGTATTTTTCGAGTGTTCACAACTAGAGATTCTTTAGAGACAAGGCCTGTATGACCCTTTATTATAGAAGATTAATAGTGAACAATTTTGAACTCAGAAAGGTATTAAAATAAACTCAGTAGCAAAGCTTTTTCACACAACTAATACCCATTTTTGAAGGCTTCCTCTTTTTCTTGTACAGTTTTTTTTAGACAACATGCTTATTTTGGAGAGAGGAAGACTGGGCAGACTGGAATAGTGGTGTGCCATCAGTTAGTTGCCTTGAAGACTTTAATATATTTACATTAGGTGGAGCATGTTTTAAAATCTTGTTAGATCTACAGCTGTGTCAAATTGTGGTTTATAAACGTGTATTCATATTTTCATTGTGTTACAGTCCTCAACACATTCATTCATACCCACTCATTGATTTGTTCAACAGTTATTTATTGGGCTCCTACTCCATGTCGGGCACTTTTCTAGGTAAGAAACACACAACAGTGAATGACACTTGCAAGGTCCCTACTCTTGTGAAGTTTACATTTTAGTAAAGGGATAAGTAAGCAAATTTCAGGTGGTAATACCAGAAAGGTAGAGGGGCTCTTTGAGGAGGCGACCCTTAAACTGAGGTGTGAGTGATTTGAAGGGACCAGTAAATAGAAAGATCTGGTAGCAGAGTGTTCCAGGAGGAGAGGACAGCAAGTGCAAAGGCTATGAGGTAAGAGAGGGCCATGTGATGCATCATTTTGACAGTCTGGCCCGGGTATTTTTCCTGGTTTCTGCCGGGCTCATTCTCCCGTCTTCAGTTAGCGATGCTGATCTGCTAAATGGCTCCGCTCCTTGAAGTTGACGGGCTCTTGGCTAGGATGATGTGGTAACGGAACCATACGTGTCTTATCCTCCAGCAAACTAGCATGGCCTCGTTCACATGGTGGCTGGTTGACTTTCAAGAGTATGGTTAAAAGGGTGCATTGCCTCTTGAGTCTTAGACTTGGAAGTGGTACACTATGCTTCCTCTTGCTGCATTCCGTTGATCCAGGCAAATCATATGTCCAGCCCAGATTAAAGGGTTAGAGAAACAGACTCCACCTGCAGAGTGGGGCTATTTTTGCATGCTGTTCTATACTCAAGGTCTGTCTTCTCTGAGCCATATCATGAGTTTGTGATTGCTTTGTGAATCTTAAGTGAAGGTATCCTCACCCCGTTAGAGAACATAATTAGAAAGAGGAGTGTGACCACAATGCTCACAACCTTTGTTTTAAATTTAACAGCCCAGGTTATGAAGATACAGCTAACATTCTAGTATAGAAGATGATGTGAGCATAACACTTGCAGTGAAAACTGTAATTATAACATATCCATTGTTTGTCTTGAAATTGTATTACACTATATTAAGTATAACAGAAATGGTGTTTGGTGTATAGATAATAATACTTATTAATATTTATCCGTTCCCTATATAGGTACAAGTTTTTAGTTAATTTTAAATACATTCAGAGAATGGATGTTCTACTCAGAGCACTTAATAGTAGAAGGCATCACTGTGTGTTCTATTACCAGCTAACCAAACACCTAGCAGTTTCTGCAAGCTGTGTCCTTGAGCTGTCATGTGGCCCGTACATGCTGAGAAGAAGAATGAGGAGAATAATAAGTAAGAGAAGAATGCTGCCAGGGTTTTACATGGTTTTTTTTAAGTGTTCGTTTTTTAAATGGATTACAAAAAAGTAAATAATAATGATAGTAGTGGTAATAATAAACAATAGTAATATTAAAAAGATGAAACAAGTTCCTTGCTTGCTAAAATTAAAACTTTGCAACCCAAGGTGAGCTGTCTGTGTGCTTATGTGAGAGGGAGAGGGAGAGGAAGAGAGGTGGAGGATGGAGAGCTTTTCTTCCTACAGACTACATTTCATAAATCCTGTGACATGGTTTTGGAGAACAATTTATTTATTAACGTCTGCTTCTCCTTAATGTATAATAGGTAAAAGTGTGCATAATCGTTGTAGTTGGTGTATTGGTCTTTTCGGACCAACCAAAAAAGAGACACAGCAATCTTTGTAAGTAGAATAGTATCTTTAACCCTTGAACATCAATCTAGGCAAAAATCATTTTTTCTAAAAGCATTGAATGCTTAGTAATTTACTTGTGGACAAATATTGTGATTGCAGATTCCATCAGATTCTTCTCCTCCTCTCACTCCCATCTGCCTTTGGGTTGAACACCTCACAGATAGTTTTGCTTTTCCCATCCCTACCTGGAATTGGAGGCAAACTTGGTATCATTTTAATGTTTTATTATGGTGAAGGTATGGTATGTATGATCACTGGAGAAAATAATGGATCATTCTGCATCACAGTTATTCAAATGGAAAATTAAAACTGCGTGTCCTCCTCCCCTTGTTATTTCAAAATAAATTATAGATGGATCAAATATTTAAATGTAAAAAATAAAAAGTGAAACGTACTAAAAGAAAACATGAATGAATATTATAAAATCCAGGAGTGGGCAAGACAATTTCCAGCATGGCACATATTCTAGAAGGCATGGAGGGAACAAATGGATAGATTGGATTATTTATAATGTCAACTTTCTGTTTTTAATCCAACTTTAAAATTTTAACATGTCAAAAGCATTTCCCTAATTTATAAAATATTTCTTGAAAAGTTGAGTTTTTCATGGTTATGCAATGGTCAATCATATATAATACTTTGTTTAACCAGTCCCTATTTTTATACTTTTTTCTAATTTGTCATCATTTCAAATAATGATGTAGTATTCACACTTAATGTATAAACACTTGATCACAAATCAGATCACAAAGATTTCTCTAGCAAATAGATTGCTGGGTAAATGGGTATGAATATGTTTGAGGCTATTGATGTATAATGGAAAACTGTTTTCTGGGAGGGCTGTTCTCATTTACATACCCATCACAAGTGTTGAAGGGTCTGGTTGTACACACAAGCGCTGACTACTATACTTTTAAGCTTTGCCAACTTGCAAGATAAGACTTTTACTTACATTTCTATGATTATTATTGACATTGAACAATTTATAATGTTATCGTTGGCTTATTTTGTTAACTAATTACTTTTAATTGAACAAGAAAAACACATGCGTTGGTGAAAAAATTCTTAAATTGTGAGACAAAATACAATGAAAAATAAGTCTCTCCCTTGAGGCAATCACTGATGTATTTCTTACGTATCTTTACAAAATAGTCTAAGTGTATCAATCATATTAATCGACTCCCACTTTTATTTATTTATTTTTTTTCCTTGCGGTACGCAGGCCTCTCAGTGCTGTGGCCTCTCCCGCTCGGAGCACAGGCTCCAGACGCGCAGGCCCAGCGGCCATGGCCCACGGGCCCAGCCACCCCGCAGCATGCGGGATCCTCCCGGACCGGGGCACGAACCTGCGTCCCCCGCATCGGCAGGCGGACCCTCAACCACTGCGCCACCAGGGAAGCCCTCCCACTTTTATTTTTAACACAGATGTTAGCTTACTATGTACACTATTCTGATTCTTTTCACTTCATGTGATATCGTAGAAATTTTTCCTTATCTACACAGATAGACACACCTCCTTTTTAACAGTATTATAATATTCTACTGCTTAGCTGTATGAGAACTTATTAAACACCCCCTTGTTGATGGACGTTTTGTTGGTGGTGGTTTTCAGCTTTTTAGTGTTGCAAACAACTCTAGTAAACAACTTTGTAAATCTTTATTTTTGCACTTGAATATCAGTGGAATTGTTGGGTTTACACCTAATCGCATGTGTATACATTTTGGTGGATACTGCCAAATTGCATTTTATTCCAATATATGTTCTTATCAGTGCAAGACCATGATTTGAGTGATTTCCCACATCTTTGTCGATATTATAATTATCTAAGTTTTTAATCTTTGGTAATCCATGGTGAGAAAAATAGAATAATGTTGGAAGTTTTGACTTGCATTCTTTTAATTATGAGTAAGAATCTGTGCACATAATTATAAATCATCATTGTTACTTTATTTCTTTTTGTGACAGTGTGATCCCGATTTTAGAATCTTTATTAAAATGGGACATAGTTTTGTCAATTTTTTTTTACATATATGTTTTTATTCTTTTTCAAATTCTTTTCCCATTTAGGTTATTACAGAATACTGAGCAGAGTTCCCTGTGCTATATAGTAGGTCCTTGTTGGTTATCTGTTTTAAATATAGCAGTGTGTACATGAAAATGCTGCTGAATATTTGTGTTTTCTGCTTTAGAGATGAAAGTAAAAAAGGCTTTGAAAGTGATTCAAGAAAGGGGAAGGTACAACCACTGTTACTTCCAAATTCATGAATTCACATTTTCCCAATTTTCTTAATAGAATGATTGGAAATTAAAGTGTTTTATTTTAATTTTGGCAGAGGGAGGGCTTGTTAGGGTAATTGGGAGAGAGAGAAGCCAATTGAAGGTTTTTTGCTTGATTAGAATGCAAGAACTGTGAATGGTGTAGCTGCTTCTGAACTTGGCGGATTGAATTTCCACAGTGGTTTTAGAAATTCTCTACAAATGGAATCCTTTTAGGCATGTGAAGTGTTGATTGTAGCATCATTTGAAAGAAGCATGGTTTAACGGCAAGGGCAGGACTTATCCTGGACTTAGGAAGTCTCTGCTTTGTTAGCCCACACAAATCCCTTCACACCTTATACCTCAGGACCCCTTGACAGGTTCTCTCTCCCAGTGATGTCAGGTATGCTTCTCATCAGTATATTCAGAGTCATCTTTGGCATTTGTTACAGCATCTGTGTGGAGAAGGAGAACATTGGGTATCATGTCCTAATTTTAATTTAGATAAACCTGTGACCTTTTTTCTGGATGATTTTATAATATTGCTAGTTTTAAATCTCCCTAAACTGAAGATTAAAAAGAAAAATGACACCATGAGTAATCTCGTCTATTCATTTCTGGATTGAATTTATTTTTTAAATGAATGTTTAAATACATTGTACCCAATTAATAATAATTTAGTGAAACTCACCACTTTTTATCTCATACAGCACTGAGCACATGTCTTACATGTAGTAAATATCCAGAAAGTCTTTGTTAATGAGTCAAGTGAATGCAGACTGTCAGCACTTTATCCTCCCGCTACATTATTAAATCTTTACACTTAGAATGTACTGATTTTTTCCAGTTGTAAATTCTTGTTTTAACTTAAAATTGAGACTACGTCATAGTAGTCTCAATTTGCTGATGATGGTTGTCTAATAACTAAAATCCCATCAGATAAGCACAAATCTACTTCTAGCTTATTTATAGGAATTATAGATGTTGGGCTTATGAAATAGAAAATCCTTATCCTCCTTCTGTTTTCAAAAGATTCAAATTTATGATAAAAGAACAAAAAAGCTTAGCTGGTTTCTGTTGCTAGTTAAGTTTAATGACTACCACCTGAAAATCATGTGTGACAGTTGAAATACTCCCTTACTCCCACTAGAGGGGGATTCCTTCCAACTTAGGTAAAAATGCTATTAGATACAACATGAAAACTTCTGTGTGACATTGATCTTTCTTTTTTATTAAATTGAAGTTAATCTCATGTTTTAAAAATCAGCTGTCCTTCTGTAGGTATTGCAATTAAAATCTTACAGGAATAGAAATTATAAAGGATACTGAACTAGAGTGCACATGTATTTAAACCATAGTGCTTTTGAACAAACCGTAAATTTTTAAAAGTTGCTTTAATTAAACTGGTTAATACTTGGGAATTTCAAAACATCACTTTGAGCCCTCCTGGAGATAAAATCTAGGGTAGAAGATGAGGCTGACCTTTTGAGATCCACCTCCTTACTCCAATCCCCAAAGTCTGTCTTCGTCTCTGTCTGCTGACATACCACATGGAGAGTTCCTAAATTTCACTTGAAAGTTTTGGTTTGCTATCATCTCAAGTTGTCCAATATATTAAAGCCATATCTTTAAATAGATTTCTATTTGCCATTGAATTTTCTTACTACTTTGACTTTTCGTACTGTGTTAAGCAAATGCAGAACTCACTCTGGAGATGATCTTTGCAGATTTAAACATACAATATGTTCTAAAAACAATTCTATACATATTAAAATATCATATCAAGGGTGAATGTACCTAACACTGAGGTATGCAGATATGAAGTATGTGTATAATTCAAGAGTAAATGTCATATTGTGTTTATAGTAGCTGAGATTTGGTGACTTTGTTGCTTGTGCTTTTCCTTAACTAAAGTTTCCAATGTCGATTAGAAGTTTTAATGTAAAAATATTTGAGGCTAGTAACCTAGTGTTGTGAAAGGCAGGACTTAGGAAATTCAAACATATGTAAATTGCAAATAACTGAGTTCTTTTTCTTTTTCCTTAAAGACTATAAGAAGATCTTGTTTCTAAGTCTAACAATTAGCTTTAGAAATCTAAGTGTAAACACAAATGCTGTCAGTGAATCTTATAATGATCTTGTGCAGTAGTTATCCAACATTTCAGTCTTTAGCCTAAAATCACATTTGGTATCAGCAACATATGGTTTTCATCAGAACTAGGCTGCTCGTCTTCTCAATATCATTCATGCGTTTCTCTTGCTTTGTGTACCAACCTCTGTCAGGTAGCAGGTGGTGGGTGAGCGTCACTTTCAGTAGAGCAGTTGGAGAGTGCAATTTGTTTCCTCATTTCTTCTGTGACCCCTTTACTTTCATACTGGATGACAGTCTTATTGCAGTGATCTTCCTTTCAGTATTTTCTCCCCCCCAAGGGAAAAATCCAGTGTTTTTTTATAGCAAGATACATTGGATAGCCTGTATGTTTTCTACTTAAGTGTCTACCACAAATGCCTGACTTTAAGGTGTTTAAAACTAACAGTGAGAGAATTCCCTGGTGGTCCAGTGATTGGGACTTTGCCTTCCAATGCAGGGGGTGCAGGTTCGATCCCTGGTCAGGGAGCTGGGTTCCCGCATGCCTAGAAGCCAAGAAGCCAAGATGTGGAGCGGAGGCAATATTGTAACAAATTCAATAGAGACTTAGAAAATGGTCCGCATTAAAAAAAAAACAAAAACAAAAAGCCCCACTAACAGTGAAGCCAGGTAGTCTGATGTTACTGCCCCACCTCCACTGTCTTCCCCAGACACTTAAAAAAATATTCCTATTTGTTCTGTTGCTTTCTTTCCTTGCTCTTTTCCATCATATACTGGTACTTTGTAGTAGTCAAACTTAAACGCTTTATACACCAGACTGAATAATTAGGTTTAAAAAACAGTAATTATCAATACACGTCTTGTTCCACACAGCTTTTAAAATTCATGTTAATGAGCTCTGTCTTCTAATGCATAAGACTGACAGGCAATTTTGAAGTTTTGCCATCATTTCACAACTTGTTGCTTAGACTCTGCCTGCCTCTTCCTGAGTATTGCTTTCAGGAAGTCTTGCTCTGCAGCATTCCCGAGATTCAGGACTACCCACTCTGATGTGAACGAGACAAGAAATTACTAGCAGCTTTACAAGCATGATGAAATTGCTTTATGGAGCATAACTTTCCCCTCACTGACAGTAAAAGTTCAAGAAGTATGCGCGACATCTTGTGATCTAAGTGAGAAGCATGATTCTCCTAACTTCCCAGATCATTTTGAGGAACTTCTACCACCACTTCAACATGATAGCAAATATATTAATTTGATAGGTGCTCACCCTGTTATAAAACTGGAAGCCAGGGCAGTGACCTGGATTTATACCCACTCATGAAGAGACTCACAGATCTCTCTTTCTTGACACCTGACATAAGTTGAACACCAGCTTTCTCAAAATTCTCAGTTCTGGGCCATGCCTGTGCTCTGGTGTCTGCGGTTAGACTCAAAGAAGGCTTTTGATAGTGCCTGAATTATTTTTTTCCTTATGATTTCAGGTTGAAGTCTTGACCTCGGAGGATACTACCTTTGGACTCAAGGTGTGTAGTCTGATGTAGCTTGTTGTGTAGGTCTCATCAGCTCCCCTAAGTGGATTGGAAGGCTCAACAGAGAGGACTTGTGTTTTTTTAATCAAATGGAGAGGTCCTAAAATCTTCCAAAGTTTCAGATTTCCCTGTTATTGGGATTAAGATCAGATTATGGTAGTATTTTCTTTTCCTTCTTTCTTTGTCGTGGTGAATATGAGAAATAGTATAGGAGACCAAGAGTTGTATTTAGTAGTAAATGACTTTTAAATTTGAATTAGCCATGGAATAGAATTTACTGAAATTCCCACGCCCCCAGGTTGGGGGCTGTGAAATTCAACCACTGAATGGTATCAGAATGCTGTGTTTACTTCATAATTCTAACTTCATTCATTCATTTATTTCTTATCCCCGCTTCAAATATTTATTGGACCCTTATGTTCCAATCACAACTAGATGAAATCTCAGCTCCTGCCCTTGAGCTACTCAGTCAGTTTGTGGGTGCAGGCCTATAGACAGGTAAATTATCCTGTGGTGTGGTTGTCCCCATGCTGAGTTATGCCAAGGATGTGGAGTGTGGTGGAGTTGATGGGAAGGCATTCTCGGTGGTTGATCCCTGGGCAGAGCTTGAGGGCTTGGCTTGTATTTAGGCAAGAGAGGACAGGAGAGATGAGAGCTGTTTTCAGGTCAGAGGAGATCCATGAAAAAACTCAGAGGGAACGAAAAGTAGTTAAATTCTGCCTCTGTGGCAAGCTCTAGGGTTGAAAAGGTTAAAGATTTGAATTTTATCCTACAGAAAATGCGTAGCTATTACAAGATTTAAAGTCAGGTAGTGGTTAGACCTGCAACCTAGGTAGATGATTTGGGCCACTTTGTGGAGGATGGGTTTGCCAGAGACCAGTGAAGGGGTTGACTGGCTCAGGTGAAAAGATGATGTGGGCCAGAGCTGGCATAGTGGAAGAGGAAAGAGATCCTTAAGAAGTAAGTCTGCAGGACCTGAAGATCACAGATACGCAGGGTAAGGAAGGCAGAGGAGCTGAGGGTGAGATCAAGGAATAGATTGGCTGCCCTGAAATACAGAGCACAGACGGAGGAGTCACAGATTTTTAGAATCGTGGTCTTCCAGACCTGTAGTTCGTTTTATTAGATTTACTTGCCTTTTGTACATATTTGCTAGTAATTCTTAAGCCACGTAACTAAACTGGTGAGAAGTACTTACTAGGTAGGGGAGCCTGACTTTCCTCTCATGTAGCTGCATAGAAGGACAGCCTAGGCGCCATCAATTACTTTGAAAATCACAAGTCTCGGAGGGTAGTTGGTGAAAACTTGAGAGCGTAAGGTACGGGTGCTCTTACCTGACTCCTGCTTTCCTTTCTAGATGCGTGGCATTGTGTTAGTACAGTCAAACTAGTTGTGCTGCAAGTACAGGTGGAATGATGTTGTAATACTACCAAAATCAAAACTGTTTAGAGGTTATAAGCTTAGCAAGGTATTACATTATAAATAAATATAAATTAAAAGTAAAAAGACATTAACACTTTATAAATATTTAAATATTTGGTAAACTAACTCAAGTTTTATATCCTTTGTTTTTTTTGCCTCTGTATCTACCAAAAATTACTAAAAGAAAACTAATTATAAATAGAGCTAATTCGGTATTTGCAGTATTTAACATATGGTCGTCTTCTGCATTTTTCATTGTTTATTAAATACCCAGCATGCATGCAGAATATTCACTGCATATTTAATAAACCTGTAGGGTCAGTTCTTGTGAACTCATCTCCACAATCCTTCATGCTTATACTGAGTATGCAGCAGGACTGTGGAAGATTATCGTGCCAGCAGCTCTCATGGCTTGCCCCACTGTGTAAAGGCTTTGCATTTGTTTTGTGGCTAAACTAGCAGATTGCTTCTGTAGCCTTAAATTCAACTTGTGGGAACACGATTTGAAATTTTTTTCCATGATTGAATGATTTTTAAAGAATTAGATGCTTTTCACTTTTGCATATCTACTCAAAAGTGTTCATACAGGTAACTATTATCTGTAAGTCAGCAAATATATTTTTATCTTGTTTCTTCAAAGGTCTAGGTATTCAGTATTGGTCAGGTTTTTGAACACTTATTTGCAATTGATCTTTTCTCCTGTTTCTATATACACTGGGAAGAATAACTGAAATCTGACTCACTGGTAACACATTAATGGCATCGTCTTGGTGGATGTGGCATGTGTGTCTATATCCCATATACGTCTCTGATCCTTTTAGTGATCTTTAATGTGCCTTTGATCTTTCTTTACTTTTTCTTTTGGACACTATCTAATTACTCGTTTCTTGTATGCTTCGTTTTCTCCCAAGTCGAACTAAAATCTACAAACTTAATATTTACTTAATGTCTATGAGCATGAATTAGTGGAAAATGACTTAACTGTGTTGGGACCCAGAGGTGCAAACGACCTATTTCTGTTTATGAGTGTGGTGAAACTATAACCCAGGAATACAATTTTGCAGTCATTCAGAACTGTCATGCCTATTGTGGCTGTTTTAACATTAATTTTTTAAAGCTAATCTAATAGGAAGGAAGTATCTGCGCTCTTTCTTCTCCTCCACAAAACCTTAATTTTGCACAAATCCTGACTCATTGTTTTATTAGGCTTATCTCAAAAAAGGTAACTTAGAATTTGAACATTTCAACTGATTTCTAGTGGTTCTGAGTTTTGTAACTTTGGCGGTTGTTTCTATACAGGTCTAGTAAGATGCTTAATTAATTTAAAATTATGTATACTTCTCACAAACAAGAATTTCAGTGAATAGAAGAGGTGTTTGAAAATTAAAAAATGAGCAAAGATATTTGGAAAGGAAAGTTCTGCAAACTATAAACTGCTGATCTTGACGTCAGCTGTGATCAGGACTTGAATATATTAAAAGTTTATAATTCTATAGAATAATAAATCAGGAATCTCCGAGGCAGCCAACATGGGTTGGTTCTTTTTACAAGAGAAGTACGCCTTCTATGTCATTAATATACTAGGTAAAGCTGGTAGTGATAATGAGACGATAAATCAGCTAATCAAATATATATATAATGATATTGTTAAACATAGAAAAAGGCTAAAAATTGGACTTTGTTGCCTGTGAGTTCTACAAAGAAATTTATAGTAGGGAAGTAAAAAAGAAATGAATGAAATATCTCTGGGTTGTTAAAAAAGAAAAACTATGTAAACATAACTTTTCCATAAATTTCTTAAGAGATCTTAATCAGAATCTAAATAAATCACTTAAAAATTTCATGACCACAAATCTTTTGCCCTCTCATTTGTTGTATATAGCTAAGTCAACAGTTATAAAGAAGCAAGATTTATTTCACTATTAACTTAAATATCTTTGCTAATCTTAGTTCTGCAGTTACACTCATTGAATTCATTCGGTCATTCTAATGCATTTCATTTAAACAAATACCTGTGGAATAAAAGTACATGTTTATTTGTGTGCTGGGAATGCAGTAGTAAGAATAATAAACCCTTGCTTCTGTGGACCTTACATCCTTTTTTTTTTTTTTAATTTACTTATTTATTTTTGGGGGGGCAGCGTTGGGTCTTCATTGCTGCGCGTAGGCTTTCTCTAGTTGCGGCGAGTGGGGACTACTCTTCGTTGAGTTGTGTGGGCTTCTCATTGCGGTGTCTTCTCTTGTTGCCGAGCACAGGCTCCAAGCGCATGGTCAGGCTTCAGTCGTTGTGGCTTGGGGCTCTAGAGCACAAACTCAGTAGTTGTGGCTCGCGGGCTCTAGAGCACAAGTTCAGTAGTTGTAGCACGTGGGCTCAGTAGTCGTTTCTCGCGGGCTCTAGAGCACAGGCTCAGTAGTTGTGGCGCACGGGCTTAGTTTGCTCTGCAGCATTTGGGATCTTCCCCGGACCAGGGCTGGAACCCATGTCCCCCTGCATTGGCAGCAGGCGGATTCTTAACCACTGCGCCACCAGAGAAGTCCCAGACCTTATATTCTTGACACAACTTTTGGAATGATCTTATTCCAGGCAGGAATTCTAGAAGAGATGCAAATTTATATTCTCCTCTTGTATATAATTTTTTGCTACTCTATGGTATAAATTGCTTTAATTGAATCTATTTGTTGTATTCTACAAAATGGAATAGAATTCCAGTTTGACTTATAAAACTTATAAATGGCAAAAGGATTAGTCATCTGTAAACAAAATTTCAAAATAAAAGTGAAATTCATTTTGTCTTTTCAAAAATAAGGTACTTTTAATTGTGGACAACTGTCTAGGTGGAGGATCATATTTGGCAGTGACTTCAGTTACCTTTGGACTTACTCCTTTATTTTGACATCTGGCCATTATGAAAATCATCTGTATTTTCCTCCTTCATATAAAAGTAAAAGTTATGTTGCAGTCTAACTGCTTGTCATAACTGCTTCTCATAAGGTCTAAGAGGGAAATAGAACACAAAATTGGTAGCGCATCTCTGAATGGGCTCCCTTTACTAAACAACCAAAAAAGTGACCTTGGGGAAAAGCGGGAGGAGGCTCACTTGCTGTTTTTCTTTTCTGATCAGTTCATCTTACAGGAGTCAGGCCTTATTAGTTCTCACTGCATATTCTGGTCATCTAGAACTGTGCTAATAATGGTAGTTACTACCATGTGTGGCTATTTAAATTTACATTAATTCAAATTAAGTTTAAAATTTATTTCTTCAGTTGCGCTAGCTAGCTACATTTCAATAGCTACGTGTTGTTAGCAGCTACCATATTGTCATAGTGCATGTACTTGAAGTGCATTTCCAACTTGAAAGAAAGTTCTGTTGGCCAGAGCTGGTCTAGAAAATAAAAGTTCCAAGTGTTCGTAAGACACATTGTAACATAATACATTTCACAATTAGAATAGAAATTTTTTTAATTGATAAAAAATCCTGAGGATTAGAGCAGATTAGTAGAGAACAGAAGGAATTTGCTCTTTTGGTAAAGTAGCATAAAGCAGAGGGGATGTTCTGTTCAGTAAAAATATATATAAAAAATACAATAAAGTTGGCATTTCCCATTGGATTTTGAGAGTAGAAAGGTTTTAAACTGGGTCATGAAGTTAGGCATCCTTCTGGTTCTGACTGTTGTAATGCATCATTAATTCATTGATTTACCTGCGGTTATGCCTGGGGGCTAGGAGTATAGTATTTCAGATTTAGAATGTTTAGCGTCACGTAATGAGAGATTCTACCTGTTCAAATATCCTTTCTTTATTAATGTAACCACATGAAAGCATACATTAATATGTTTGTGTTTTTTTTTTTTTCCTTCTTGTGAAGCCATGTTAACTTCAGTTCTTCTAAACTCTTTCCATCTTCTTACCAGGATGTGTTTTCTAGTGAATTTACTTGGCTAACTCTCTAAGAGGGGTGTGAATATAAGTTAGGTGTAAAAGTATATTTAGGGTAACAATGTCGTTGAAATGAACCAGCAAACATTTTCTTTTTGAAGTTCATAATCATATCAACTCATATTACTTTTCATAATATAAAGGATTTATTTTTGCATTTACAATTCTTTATTTAATGAAAATCTACTGGAAATCCTTAGAGGAATAAAGGACCAAGCTTATTCTTTACTGTTTCAGCCATTGAATCTAAGTTAAAATGAGAATATATATATATATATTGGTAAAGCAAAAGAATTTTCTGTTTCTCCGTAGAAGAAAGACTGGAGGAGGAAAAACAAAATCCATAGCAATTCTCAAGTCTGGATTTGGGAACCCATGTTGAGTCCTTCCCTTCTTTTGTTAGAGAATTTCCCAGCCTCTCAGTCTGCCACCTGCTGGTGGTTCAAACACTTACATGTTTGATTTTTAAATAAATCTGCTTTTTTCTTCTTTAGGAAAGATTTGGGGGAAATGTTCTATTTATACTCACCTGAAATATTTTGGTGCAGTTTTACTTGTCCTGTTTAATTATATTTTTAAAAGCTATTTTAGCTTCTTTTTCAGCTCTGTCTTTAGAGGATTATGTAAATATAAAATTTAGAAAAGACAGAATATTATGAAGGCCAAAGCATATACCACTAAGAGATAAAGACAGACTTATAAAGGTCTTGAGGTCTTGAGTGCCATGAAAGGGGTTACTTGACAGTTGTTGTGGGGGGCAGGAGGGTCTCCCCTAATTTCTGAATTTGGATGAAATACGGAACAGCAGCCCTTCTCTGCTCTTTTGTAATTAAGACTACTTAAGTGGAAGTGAGCAGACCTAGAGTTTACTTTAAGTCATAGTATAAGATTGGAAAATTGATTCCTTGCTCTCACTAAGGTTCTTTTCAGCCCTAAAATGCCACAGGTCGTCTGTATTCATTAGGTCAAACCTTCAAGTCTGTGCTCATTTATTCTTCTTCTGATGTCTCCCTGCGAGTGCTTACTAGTTTAAGCTATTCTCATTGTGTTGGGGGAAATATAACTATTTTTTGTCCATAAACAAACATTCCCAATGAAATAAAGCCAGGCAAAGATTTTAAAAAGAGAAACAAAGTAGAGGAATTTCATTTTCTGCCATCTTTATCTCCTGTCCTAACTTCCCTTGGAGCCTCCTTGACTAATTCTAGAGCCTTAGATTCATGGGTCAGTTATTTGTTCATCATTTTCTCAAAGAGGAAAAGTACTCCAAAATATTCATCTCAATTTACTTTCACGATGACTAAGGCTGAGGGAGGGAACAGGACTGATTTTAAGCCCTATTTAATGACCAAGTAGGAAAAAAAATTCAAGTTTCTGCCTCCCGGGCCAGTGCCCTTTATACAGAATTACAGCAATGCTTATTTTTAGTCTTCCCAGTACTGGAGCTGTAGATTAGATTGAATCCTACAGTATTGACATTTTTACAGCTTAAATTGCCAACAGTGTTGGCAATTTCATATGACTCAATCCAGTGTATTAGGGCTCTCCTATATCATTTTAGATCCGCATTCAGTAGTGAAAACACTGTTTTTCTTTAAAAGCTGTTTCCCCCAATTGCAGTGTGTATGTGCATACTAGTTGAAATATCAGGTGATCACAGATGTTTGTGGAATTTAATCGGCATGACAGGACTCTAAGCCACATAGTCCAATGAAGAATGTGTGATGTTTCCAGAATAGGCTCTGACAGTATATAAAAAATCAGAAATATTCATCATGACCACGTGGGTTCTTAGTGTGGTAGGAGCTCCATTTCTTCTAGACCAAATGCTCTGTCAGGTGATGGTAGAGGGCAGACTCTTCGGATGGACTTCCTGACTGTGTGGCGTGGGTCGCTAGATCTCCTAAGTATATTTGTACAAAAATGTTTGCCCTGATGGTGGTGAATGAAGGAATGTGAGTGGAGGCTAGCAGAATTCATGCCTGCTTTTGTCAGACTTACATTGGTTTTTAAGAAAAGATGGTAGGAATTAAGCACGGCCTCAGGTGCTGCAGATCTCAGAAGTGATCTTTTTAAGGGAGGGAAGAGTTATGCTTGAATGAAAGCTTATTTACTTGCATATCCTGGCATTTGATTGACTCTGTTTTTCTGCTGGGACATTATTTTGGCACTCTTATCTGAGGACTTAATTTCTAGTAATAATCAGAATGTGCATATATTCTCCTTATCCCCACCCTGAAACACCTGTTCATTGGGATGTGTACAGATAATTAGAGACACGTCTCTGGGCTTGCCTAGAAGATTCCTTAGCATAGAGTTACTGTGACCATATTAATAATCATCAAGCTGCTTAAGATTTTGTTGGGAAGAAGCAAAGCAGTTATTCTAGGGGAGATGGGGGATGATTTTGATTGCATGTGTTTTAAGTTCTCTCCTATGCCAAATTTTAAAGCCAGTTTTGTTTCTTCAGATGGTGAAAACCCTCCTCCTCCCTTAAATCTGGCTTTTACCCAAGCCATGTCAATTTTTGCAAGTCAGTTGAGAATGTCAAAGTGACTGGTGTTGAAAGAGCCAATATGTTGGAAGATGTTTAAAGCCAAGTAGAACATTTATATGAATTAAAGAATATATTAGGATATGATTTTTCAAAATCAGATTTGAAAAAAAAACCTGTTGAATTAATACTTGCGTACCAGATGTATCACTGATACATACTTGTAACAGATATTCCCCAATAAGCAATAAAATTACCATTTTACAACTGAAGTAATCTATCCTGTGGGTCCATTTGCAAAGATATGCCAACGAAAATACATGCAGAGTTCTTGAAGTAATAATGCAAATAAAACATTTCATATTGTAATTTTAAAACAACAGGATTAGGAAACAAAAAGTCTGGGAGACTATTTGTTGTGTCTAAATTCTCCTTTTACTCTGGTCTTTTGACAGTTGGCTTTTTGATATTGTGTAATTGCCTTAGTGTCTTTGTGTGTACTGAAGGACTGAATTATCTGACAGAGTTGTGGTTGAAAATCGTACAAATTCTAAATAATGAAAGTAATAAGTATATCTTGTTTGCTTCATTGCAATAATTGCCTATTTTCATACTTTCCTGAATTCTGCTGGTGTCGTGGCTACCATTGGATCACAAAGTAGAGGGTTTTGCCATGTATAATTTATTCATTTGTGCACAGCCAAAGCATCCGTGCAGTGTGCAGTGATTGTGTGGCCCTGTGTGCCAGGTCACTGAGACCTGCTGCTGAGATTCGCTGCCCACTTTGCCCAGCGAGTGGGCACTGGCCTCCAGATGAGCGGGGAAGCCTTCTCTCCAGGCCAGAGCATACCTCAGGTGTGGATTTCCTTTGGTCTTAGATGGAAATGTGAAAAGGAGTGATGAAGGTGAGGAAGGGAAAAGTACAAGAAATAGTAGGTCTCATGCTCTATGTGATCGAGATAGAGTAAATTAAATCCTACAGAAAATTTCATTTACTTCTAGCTACACGTTGCAATTTAAGGCGCTGAATTGGCTGCTTCCTAAGAAGCTACGTACATTTTTATAAGAAATTCCACTTAACTTCCCTCCACTCTTCCCAAATTAAATTTTCATTTCAGGACGACTTTTTTGTGTCTCACTGAAGGGGGGGAGAGGAGGTGAAGAATGGAGTAGCAAATGAATACATATTATTTAAAATGAGAATTCAGGACTTCCCTGGTGGCAGAGTGGATAAGAATCCGCCTGCCAATGCAGGGGACACAGGTTCGAGCCCTGGTCCGCGAAGATCCCACATGCCACGGAACAACTAAGCCCATGTGCCACGACTACTGAGCCTGTGCGCCTAGAGCCTGTGCTCCGCAACAAGAGAAGCCACCGCGGTGAGAAGCCCACGCACCGCAATGAAGAATAGTCCCCGATCGCCACAACTAGAGAAAGCTCGCGCACAGCAACGAAGACACAACGCAGCCAATAAGTAAATAAATAAAGTAAAATGAGAATAAAATGAGAATTGGGTGTAGGCCTGGATTGGATATTACACGTTAAATATCATGGTAAAATCAATAAGCTTATAAAAAGTATTCAAACAAATTTCCTGAACATTTGTCAGAATTTTAAAATATGTGTGTTTATTTATTGTATCTTAAATTTGTGATTATGTTCTTCTAAGTTTCTCACATTATATTCCTATTTTTGTCTCATTTAATTTTTAATCCCCTTCTCAAGATGTAAGCATAGTTTCTTTATTCGTGGTAATGTGTTAACCTGTATTTAATATTGTCATAGTTTCAAAAAAGTTATTACATACAATTGCAGTATAAGAATAACAACAGATATTCAATTAAAAAGTATTTCCTGTGACAAATGAGTATTTTGGAAAGAAGCTGGGAAATCCTGATTTTTTAGGATGAAGAAGATAATCTTCACCATGTAGACATTTGAAGGGCTTCAATTTTGAAAGTAAATAAAAAATTTATAAAAAATTTAATATTTTGTTTTACCTTATATGAGTCATGAAGTAGAACTAATGACATCATTCATGAAATGACTGTTTTTTGATTGACAGTGGAATTTTTCATTTTGTGCTATTTAATAGTATGTGCAAACATCTGGAATCACAAGTATTATAAAGACATGCAGGTGCATGTTGTAAATAGTTCCCGCTTGTGCACATGTATGTGTACATTCTTTTCTTTTACATAGAATGTATGGAGAAGTTGACCTCCCTAAAGGATAAGTTTGAAAAGGAGGGAAATGGAGATCTGCCAGGCTTGTTGGCTAGAGTCATGGACAAGAGCAAGGCCTGTCTGAACTGCCACTCAGTTTTTATTCTGCGAGTTTGCAGGGTTGGTGATTAGAGTGGCTTTCGCCCAATTATGCTGTGATTATTCTGCTGCACTGTAATTGACTGGGGAGATATGCTAATACCTGTCATTTGGGATGATAAAAGATGAGCGGGGGACGCAATGCATTATTTAGCTGGCTGTGTGATAGATGAGGGATGCGCAGAGTGCTTTAATTGCTGAGAAGAGAGGTTAAGCTGAACGAACGGATGAATTAGAAATGAGTTTTTTTATGGCTTGTGGAAAAGTGAAATAAAGGAAAATGTGCCTTAAACTAAAGCAGCAGATAGAAGTGAGCACAACGAAACTAGATCCAGGCAGCTTGCTTTAGCAATTTAAATATTAACGAAACATGTTTAGAGTTCAGTAAATAATAATTGGAAGGAGAATATACAATAGATTCTCATATTAAGCAAAAAAAAATTGTTAAAGGAATTGTTTTTATTTGTGATTTGTAACCTCTTAAATTCATACTGTATGTTAGATTATACTGAAATGTAATATGCAACTATTCTGAATTGCATGCTTTGTGTCTTTTGAATGTTAGCTTAGAGGTATCTAGATTTCTTGTGCCTGTGTATCCTTCAGTAAATGCAGGCAGAGGAAGGCAAGAAAGAAGAAAAAAAGAAGAATGTTTATATATATATCAGGAAAATGTAATGATATAATTGGTGAGAGAGAGTGTATAGTTAATTCTTAAGTGACAGGATTGAAGGCAGCCAGTGGTACAGTTTTTACATGCTGCACACTCAGGTATTGGTATTTTTATGGCAAATAAATTCATGAAAGTGTGGTATTTTCCCTTTCGTATTGTTTCCTTTTGTCACACCCATGTCTAATCTTGTATCTGTATTTCACAAAAGTATTTTAAAATACTCCATTGTAATCTGCATGGTCATTTATACAATTTGATGTTAGCGTTTTGCGTTATTTTATTTTTTGTGCATTTAATAAGTAGGTAATTATTTTAAGAATGCAGTCAGGCTAACAGTTTGTGGAAACGGACTGTTAGAAGCTGAAGGCTGAGGCCTTGCCCACATTGTCGGCTTTCAGGCACATTCTACTGTACCAGATAATGATGTAGGAGAGTGTTGTTGTCCCCAGCTGTCCTATTTTGTCTTGTAGATGAAGCAATGAGAATACAGGTTGAATCGCAGAAGTTGTGTTTTTTGTAAAATGAAGAAAATGACCCTTATATATTGTTGAATTATCTCCAGACCGTCCAGCTTCTCAGAGCCCGTGTGACTCGGCTAATAGAGCAGAATTTATCAGGGAATAGCTTTCAACCAGGTTATTGAATGGTAATGGATCTGTCTAGAACAAAGCATGCCTATTGGAATGGATGTCAGCTGTAGAGAGATGCTACACTCTGCTACTCCAGTAAGTTTTGTTGGAGCCGATGGCTTTCGCCCAGTGTAATTGACACCTCTTTTGCACATTCCTTCTGAAACTCAGTGAAGTTTCCTTATGGATGTTTTTAATCAGTGTCCTTGGAATTCCCAAGTAGACTCTTGTAACTACCTAACTCTTTCAGACAGATATAATATTTAAGGGCTGCTTCTATAGAACATCTTGTAAGGCTAAGTGGAAGTTATAAAGGAAAAGATGCAGTTAGCATCAAAGAACTTAAAATTAAATGGACAAAGGTAGGACAGACACAGCAACTTATGAACAAACAACAGCAGCGAAGGACAGTTTTTACAAGCTTTAGTTACACTAATTTAAAATTTCATGTTTTAGTTAATATCACCTTTAGCTGACTCCGTAATGAAGGATGACAGCAGCACTTTGGAGATGTGGTATCTTGGGTTTTTTTCTTGTCAATAGTATAAAAAGTAGTATACAAACCTATTTAATTTTGTACATCTTTTAAAAACATTACTAGCAGTTTAGTATTTTTCCTTCCTGGTAGGCAGTTATTCAATCCTGAGACATTGTGCCTGAATCTTGACTATAATTATCATCACTTGAATGTGAAAATGATTCTTTCAGCGTCCTCAGTTTGAAAGGTTTTGCTTTGTTTAATGTGGTCAGAAAAAAACAAATCATGTTTGTGGCTTTTGTTGTTGCTGTTTACTTGATGTAAAGTGTCTCACTGTAAATTTGTTGATAGCACGAAATTGTTCTTTTTTACACAATTGGATGTCTGGGAACTGTGATGTCACCATTCTTTACCTTAGATTTAAGTTCTTCCCCTTGGAAATGCTCTATCTTGAAACAGAATTGTAACATGAGACAACATAAAGCTTTCTTAAATTTCCTTAGCATTCTTTAATACACTTACTGCCCAATAGAAGGTTTTTGTTTTTTGTATTTTTTTGCGGTACACGGGCCTCTCACTGCTGCGGCCTCTCCCGCTGCGGAGCGCAGGCTCAGCGGCCATGGCTCATGGGCCCAGCCGCTCCGCGGCACGTGGGATCTTCCCAGACCGGGGCACGAACCCGTGTCCCCTGCATCGGCAGGCGGACTCTCAACCACTGCGCCACCAGGGAAGCCCGTTTTCGTTTTTAATGGTGATGAGTTATAATTTTTTTTTAACTAATGTGGTTATATTATTTTATAAAATTTAAAATATGATTATAAAATTATTGCCACAGGGGACATTATTATATAGTTCATTTCTCTCATGTTATAAAGGTAGCAAGTGAAGCTCATGCAAGAATAACAGACCCACTAGACCTAGTATCTCCTTGCTCCTAATCTGGGGCTTTTTCTTTTATACCTGTGGAATTGGTTCCTGCCTAATGAGCAAGGTATGTGGAAAATAGTTGTACACACTGAGCTGTGCAAGGGAAAAGAACCACCACATAAGCCTACTTACTAGACGTTACCAGTTCAGGTATGGGTGCTCAAGTTGGTTAAAACAAATCATTGAAAAATGATACATACGTTATACATTTTATTTTAACACAAAGTGTATTTATACGTACCTCCCTCTCCATCCATCTTACATCTTACAGTTGTCTCAGCCATGCCTAATTCTACAGCGATTTTTTAACAGTTTGTTCAGCTTTAGTAGAGTAGGATTTTTCCATCTCCCTTCTTTTCACATTCATCCATTACTTGATTCCATTTTTCATTAAGTTTCACAACTAGAGGAGCATGTAGCATAAGTATGCTTATAGGAGGAAGCACAGGTAACTGCTGGGAAGCAGGCCCCTCAGCTGCCATGAGAAGGGAAGCAGGAGGGCCTTCTAGAGAGTAGCGTCCTCCTCTCTGACGTGGAGCAGATGTCAGGAGGCAGTGAAGGCTTTGTTAGTGTACCCAGTGAGTATGTCAAGTTTCCGCTGTGTGAACCTGCAGGCCGTACACTGCTTCCCCTTTGCTGTCTTTTTTACAACTCCTAGTTCATTTCCTTAAGAAGTAACAAGTCATTACTTTTCCTTCTGCATCCAGCCAGGTCCTCGATAATGTGCCACTAGAAAAGATAGAGGTCATTAATCAATTTACTAGAGAATAGTCGTGAGTTTACCTGTCTTATTTTATGGTTTTGATTTTTTTCTTGCCAGTAAGGTAGTGTTTTTTTGTTTTTGTCTTTGTCGTGTAAATTCACCTGCAGAACTTGCGCAAAGTACCCTTGAGAATAAATGTTCAGAATTTTTGCTTTAAAAAGAAAATATAAATGTGAATAATTACCTTCAAGCCTTTAGTGCTCAATGTAATATCTCCTTGCAATGTTTTGTCTTCCTTAGATTTATTATACTACTCTTGATGAGGATAGAAAACTAACCTTTAAAAAAGGCAAAATTCAAAAATTCTTACATGTGCCCTCTGGTTAGATTGGAAAGGAAAGGAAAATTGCTAACGTATTCCTTTTCTACTGCTGAGTAACAAATTACCACAGATTTAGCAGTTTAAGACAACCACACCCATTAACTTATCTCACAGTTTTCATGGATCAGCAGTCCAGTTCTGGGGTCCTCCGCTCGGAGTCTCACAAGGTGGAGGTTGAGGTATTGTTGGGGCTGAGGTCTCATCTGAGGTACAGGTCCTCCTCCAGGCCCACTGGTTGTTGACAGAATTCACTTCCTTGTGGCTCTAGTTCTGAGGTCCCCGGTTTCTTGCTGGACATCAGTCATGAGCCATTTCCCCATCACATGGCCCTCTCCGCAACATTTTACTGGCAGGAGAGTTGCTTCAAATCTCTCCCACCTCTCTTAAGGTAAGGGGTCACCTGATTAAGTCAGGCCCACTGAGGGTAATCTTCTTTAGTAATTCAGAGTCAACTGCTTAGGGACCTTAGTTACGTCTGCAAAATCCCTTCCTCCCTATAAAGTAACATAGTCACTGGAGTGTTATTTTTCACATTCACAGCCTCACTTGCACTCCAAGGGAGGAAATTATTGCAGAGTACGTACACTAGGAGCTAGGAATCTTGGGGGCCATCCTAGAATTCTGCCTGCCACAGGTACTGATTCACATACGCTGTCAGATTTTAGGGATGAAAAGGTTTTGTCTGCATGTACTCAAAGTATCCTTACCTTGAATTTCAAAAAATGCAGTTCTGAGGAAGTGAAAGGGGGGTATAATAGAACATATTTGACTGACAACATTGAAAATAAATGATAAGCACCTTTAACAGAGTGATCCATCGTAACAGCAGTTTTATTTCTCGTACTGTTAGCTCCTGGGGCTTTGCTCTACAGCCAGAGAAGTCGTTTCTTACTCTGGACTCTTACTCTGCTCAGTTGGTGTACTTCTGGGGCAGGTGGAGAACGCTCTGCATTGCTGTTTCCAGTGCTTCTGTTGCACGGTTTTGATTATTTCAGTTTCTTCTTCCAGTGAACATGTTTGGTTCTGATCTTCGGGATCTTCACAGGTGTGCCAGTTACAGAAAACCAAGGCTGGTGATTCCGGTTAGTTTTATAGACTTGCAATGCAAAGAAAAAAATTCTCTTGCTATTAAAAAAAACATTTTGGGGGCTTCCCTGGTGGCCCAGTGGTTGAGAGTCCGCCTGCCGATGCAGGGACACGGGTTCGTGCCCCGGTCCGGGAAGATCCCACATGCCGCGGAGCGGCTGGGCCCGTGAGCCGTGGCCGCTGAGCCTGCGCGTCCGGAGCCTGTGCTCCACAACGGGAGAGGCCACAACAGTGAGAGGCCCGCGTACCGCAAAAAACAAACCAAAACAAAACATTTTGACACTCAAATTTGACTAATCATTTTTGGAGTATATAAGGAAACTTGGCTTATGAAAATCAAGTTTTAATTTTTAAAGAATTATTGTATTTTTTCCTACAAATTCTGTGGATCAGGCCCAGATATAATGTATAAAAAAATACAAACTACCTTTTTTCTTTTTTAAAAAATTCCATCTTACTTATCCTCTTAAAATTATATACCCACATAAAGATATTTTGAATTTATCTTTTGCCATACGTGCCTCCTTTCAGAATTACTTTAGAGAAAAGTAGTATATTTTAAATAGGAATTCTTTTCATTTGATTAGAGTCCTTTTGATAGTGGAATTTCGTTGAGCCAAAAATTTAAACTGGCAGATGTGAAGCAAATCTAATGATGTTTCAACGTTACTTTAAAGTTACTTTGAAAATGTAACAAATATTTTAGTTTTAAAAATAACAAATATTTACTGCACTTAGTTCTAGAATCAAATAAAAGTTTAGAAGGATTAATTTTAGATGGGGTTGATGATGCCAACAACATACTCCATACCTAGAATAGGATTATTTTCTAATATTACAGAGGAATTACTAATGTTGGCGTAAAAATTACTAATTTTGCTTCTTTTACAGAACTTTTTGAATTTTAGTGAAGTATTTTATGGATTCATACCTTTCTGGGAATATGCGTGGCCACAAGATGAGTTATACAGCACTTAAGAAAAGCAATGGCGTAGCGTGACAAGACAGGTGCTACTTAAAGATAAGCTGAAGTGGCGAAACCATTGTTCCATGTATTCCCAGGGATCCCTGTACACCAGCCCCTTTACATCCCCTCCAGTAGGGTTAGGGAGTTAAGATACACTTGATGCCTCCCTGAATGACACCAAGCTTTTCTCTAAAGTTTTGTCAACAACTGTTCCTTGAACTACTTTATGCTGATCCCTGTGCTAGGCTATTCATTTCCCACCACTCTGAAGGCCATCCATTTTGATGGCATGATATTTAATAGGAGCAGGCCTTGTGACCAGAGAGGAGAAGCTGTGGCACATGGGTTCTTGTCTCATTCCCTCTTGGTTGGGCATCCAGGATGTGAGAGTTGGTTCCAGCCTTCATTGACTGTCCCGAGCAGTTGGAGAAATGGGTTGGTAAAGCACATGACAAGTGCTAACTGGTTTTGACACAACAGGACTCCGTGAGTAGAAAGTACAGTGTGATTGAGGATGCTATGCCCTTGAAGGACATTGGACTTGGTGCCATTGGGGAAGCATCACAGACAGGCAGGAATGAGTAAACAGATTTGGCTGGGGCTAATGACTTCTGTAGGAGAGAAGTTCGAGGGCGTTGAGTATCTTGCCTAGATGTTTCACCATGTTTCAGCATAATGAGATAACCAAAGGTGCCACAGCTTGGAAATGGGGTTTTCGGTTTTTAAAAAAAAAAAAGAGAGAGAGAGGTTCATTTGTCAACAGTATCTCTTGGTATAAGAAAGACCGGATTTGGAGAAGATGTATTGATTAATTTTATATCTTTAGCTTTTCAGAATCAAACAAGAAAATATGAAAGTGCTTGGAAAATAGTAAATTGCTGTATAAATGAAAGTTTTACATGATCATTTATAGCAGCTTGTTATATAATACATTTACGTGGTGTCAGGAATAAAAGAAACTAGTAAAATGACTCCATTAGCTAGAAAATGGTTTGGATAGAATAATCAGCCCAGCTAAGTCATTGCTTTTTAAAGAAATAGTTTGAGATACATATTTGTTCTTTGCTTTACTTCCTAAAACCTTCATCACCTAGTGAATCTGTTTGCAAATGTTCAGTCGTGTACTATAAAATGTGAGATTTGTTGAAGATAGAGTCTGATTAATGTAATGGAAATTAGTCAGTTGGTAAGTGAAAGAAATCTTTATTCTTGAATTTTACAAAAAGTTTTACGTGATTAGAGTGTTGGCAGGCTCTGAGGCTCATTTACTCAACGTTTATGAATTGCTTTCAGTGGACCGGGCCCTGTGGAGAGCCTGGGGTATACTGAAGAGCAAGATACAAGTGACTGTTGGTTTCCTCCCACCCCAACTGCTGCCTGACTGGAAGTGGTGGCCTTGAAATCTGCTTCCTATCTTGGAAAGATTTTATGAGAGAGAGCAACCTCTTTCGAGTATTAGTGATTCTGAATTTGACTACTTATTTCCAAATTCACACAATGCTTTGTAGGAGTTTAAATGAGATATAATGCATTTGGTTTTAGGGAGAACAGTGAGGGGAGAAATTTATTTCAGTGCTTGTTGCTTAATCAACATCTACACTGCCACTTCACATCAGCGTCTGTCCTTTCCAAGTGAATTAGGTCTTGTGGGCAGCACGTCAAGAGGATGTGTATTATTCCTGGCAGGGCACTTGAATTTCTAATTACCAGATTCCTGACTTAATTGCAATTACCTGGACACCCAGGCAGGGTGAACTTTTGGAAAAGAATGTAATTAGTGAAACAGGAACTTTGCTGCCAACTCCTTGTCTAGATACGAACACTAAACAGAACACTGATAAGTTCACATCTGTAAAGACAACCCATCAGTTGATGAAAACAGTTCTTAAAGTAAATTATGTATAGTACATCTCAGCTTTGGATTCAGAAACAAATGTGACGTTAAAGCAGAGAATATTCAATTTTTGCTTTATATTAGTGTAGAGTATGCGTATGTATGTGTATCTTTTAAGATTGGGTAAGTAAGCATCTGGAGGAAAAGAATTATTTACCGAATGCTCTATTTCTATAAGAACACAGGCGTTACATACTTCGATTAATAAATGTAAAACCCCAAGGTCTGAGGTCATTGGAAGAAAAAAACCGTTTTCCAATATTTAGTGTCTTCAATAGTAATTTTTCTTAATACTTTTCATTAAAAACAAATTTGCACACACAAAAATTTCAACCTGGTTACAAACACAGATTTAAATTTATTTTAAAAGCACTTTATTATCTTTAAAGCAAAATCTGAAATATTTATTTCTTCCATTTCTCTCATTTTCTCATCACTTTCAGTGGCCCCAACATGCTGTCTTAGCACAGATTCACAATCTTGAGTTGGTAATAAATATCTACTTATTGCTTATTGAACGCATTTTTGATTCAGACCTTAACCCCCTGCTAATTTGCTCTTCTCGGCTTCTCTGAGCTATGTCCTTCCTTTCCATCTCAACAAATCCCTTGTCCACACCAAGGTTAATTTTGTCCATCTATGGTTAGTTAACTCATAAATGATCTTTCACAGCTTCTTCCCCATGGAGCTGCTGGTCTTTTTCATTCTTAGCCTTCTTGAACAATGTTACAGGGGGGAGCACCCCTGCCCCTGTGCTGTGGCAGCCTCTGGACAGCAGAGGGGTGGGGGCTGCGTCTCTCCTCCCATGGCTCTTTACTCAGGCTGTTCCCCAGCTGAGATCATCGTATTTATTTTTACCATAGTTTAATTCCTTCTAATTATTTAACAATATTAAGAACATCTATTTTGTATCTTTTTGCATACATTTTATCTTTTTGCAGCAGTAAATTAAGAGCACAGACTCCGGAGCCTGGCTGCACTTGAATTTACATTGCTAGCTCTTTGAATAATAAGAATATATAATGGTAAAATGTTAAATGGGAATTATAATAGCAAATACCTCAAAAGATTGAGTGAATTAGTCACGAAAGGCACTTGCAGTACTGCCTGGCACATATAAGCGCTGTGTGTTTGCTGCTGCTATTATTTGAGTCTCACATCAACCCTGCAAGGCAGCTGTGGCAGGTTTCCGTTTCGTAGTGAATAACAGGACAGCGCTAGGGGGTTAAGTCACCTGCTTAACATCACGCAGCTGGTGGTGGACCTGGGCACTGGGCTCATGTATTTTATCTCCTAGTTATTATGACTTTTTCCATCCATCTGTTGAGGGTTTCCAGATTTAAAAAAAAAAAAAAATACAGATCTCCCAGTTAAATGGATAAAATTTTAGTGTAAGTATGTCCCAAATATTGCAGGGTACATACTTAATACTAACAAATTATTTGTTGTTTATCTGAAATACAAATTTAACTTGGTTTCTGTATCTTATCTGGTGATCCTAATTCATCCAGAGTGTCAACTCTGTGCCAGTCCTTAAATGATAGTCTAGAAATTTAAAGGTTAGTTGATTAAACCCTTTCTGTACTTTTTCATAACATACAAAATTTATATTTGGTTTTCACACAGTCCAGTTAAGGACAATTAAGTTGAAGTGTCTATGCTATAGTCTTCCCAAGCCAGCATCATGTTGTAGGTGGAAAAATATTTTTATGAGAGAGACACCATAGTAAATGTTTCCAGCAGCTAATAAACACTGAGTTTGCAGTGGGGAGAGAAAGACAGTAAATATGAAAGGAGCTAAAGATAGTCCCTGTTTACTGTCATTTTCTGGAGATATCCAAAGGTTTGACAAAGCAGTCGTGATAAGCTGAATCTCCTTTTCCAAATACATCATTACAGCATTAGATGGTTGCTTTTGCTTTCCATTGCTGTTGTGCTTAACCTCCATTTCTGTTTTCCCTTCTGCTAATTGTTGTGAATTACTGTAGACATGCGTTTGGTTTTAAAGCTTTTAAAACTTCTCATAAAAAGTATGTGGAGTGAGGGTACCGTAAGAAATTGGTAACGGTGGTCTGGTCAGGGCTCTCTCATCCTGTTCCTTCTGTGATGTTTGTGGTTTTATACAAAGCATCTGTTAATCTGATAATGTTTTAAAGTACATTTTAAAGAATTAAGTCTCATTTCAGAAGGAGAATGGATGGGACCAACCAGACCATTGTTGCTCTAGGGTTTGAAGGATATAGAGAATTTTCCGTATGGCGGCTCTTCCTTTTTTCAATCTTAACAGATTACACTCAAACGCTCCAAGACAGAATATCTACCATTTACTGAACAACAAGTAAATACGAGATACTCTGAAAAGTACTTTACATGTACTTCTCCTTTTAATACAGTACCTTAAGAGGCAGGTGGTATAATGCCACTTTTACAAATGAAGAAATAGGCTCAGAGGTTAGGTAGCTGATACCAGCGGACATGTAATAAAAAGCCAGTACTTTTTCCATGCCACCAAGATGCTTATCTTCAGGGCCGTTTTGTTCTCTGTCGGAGATTTTTTTAGATGATTGGTCTATACAAACTGGATTTAATTCTGTATTACTACTGTGAGAGTTGAGTCTGTGAAAGAACAATATATTAACTTATCAGATGTTAGTGAGTTAAAATGTGTAAAAAATGTAAAACCTTCATTAAATGTACTTCTAATAAGTCAAATTTCCTAATTTATAATGGTTGTTTATGTATGGAATTAATGCTAGTGGGTAGGCCTAACAATCTATTCCTTGTAGAACTTTCAAATGACCAGGGTTTTAACCAGAGAATTGTAGTTCTTCATGATTCATCACAGGGTGACATTACTTTAGCAGATGTGCTTAAGTCCAGGTCTGGTTCTCTATTCTGCAAGGCTCAGAAAGCAGTTTTATCAGGAGGGTACCAAGAGATGGTTGAACTGTCTCTCTGGAGAAGACACTGACCACCCTAGTTGGCAAGGCAGTGGTCTACCTGGTGGCAGATCTACACAGAAAGATGTCACTTTGTGAGTATGGCATCAGAATGTGGGATGGTTAAATAGTTTGAAGGTTTTGTAGTATCAGACTAGGTTAGCCAGATACATCCATTTCCACAATAGGCATTCCATGCTGTTTCCCATGCTTCATTATCACATAATAATCTTCGTGATCTGTTGGTCTGGATTCCTTCTCCCATTGTCAGCTTTTTCTTGTAGAACCTCTGTGATTTTTCCTTTTCTATGCTTCTACTGCTTGTCAGCCTCTCATTTGATCAGTAAAGTTTCTTTTGAGTTAGATCAGTTTAACTTGTCTGATTAAAGGAAGGTATCTCTAAGCCTAGACGTTTACCTTTCTCTTTAAGGTAACTTTATATGTATATATGCTCAACAGTATTAACTGTTCTTCTTGTGTTTATAACACTGTGAATCTGAAGCCCTTTTCTTAAGAAAGCTTGTTTAGCAGTGTCCATTTGTAATACTGAAGAGCAAAATAAAACATTTAGAGTCTGTATTGTTTTTCTAATGATGTGGAAATGTTCTTTGTAGCATTTCTTCTGTGTTTTGAATATATTGTTGTTCACAGTGGAGACTTTTGTCTTAATTTTTACTCTTCCAGACCTCTCATTGGTGAGTCCTTGTAACCCAGTCCAAAGTTAGTCAAGTGGAAAATGTTCAGTGCTGGCTGGAATCGTAGCAGGGTCTTCCAGATGCTTCCTTAGCTGCTGTTGGCCTGAAGAGTGTCATGCTCCACTGTCCCTACATCCTCACCTGACTAGTCCCAATGAAACGTACTTGAGAGATATGACCCTGGCATAATCCAGCCTCTGAGGTCAAGTCTCTGCCTTTTGAGTGCAATCCCCGATCTTTCTTTAGAACCTTGTCTTTCCCTTCTTCCCTCTCCTATTCTTCCTCTTTTATCTTGAGGTCTCACTCTCCTTCTCTCTCCCACCCCCCCGCCGCTTTTTTGGTGTCTTCTCCCTTTCCTTCCTGTTCTGTACAAATAAACATTAGAAGGAATTACATGTCTTGTTCGGTTTTTTTTTTGAGAACTGAATTCAATCCTGAATAAGTACTGTGTCATCAAGTCCAACTACAGCTTTTGCACCAACTTTAACATATTCTCTACTGACTGAGGAAGTTTGTTTAAACTAACAAAGAAATTATTATTTGCAAGTAGTTCTGTTTACATATGTGAAAAGTATAAAGTAGTGTTTAAGCAGGAAGATTATTGAAGCAGGATTTTGTCATATTTGGGGAAATTTACGTCTCTGAGTCACTATCTAATCCATTGTAACCATGCTAGTTAAAGTCATGAGGAGTACAAGTTAAAAGAAGTTCAAATTAATTAAAACTTAAAGGAATATCTCAGACAACTGGACAGTGCTCTCAAATATACTACTACTAAAGGCAATAAAGATAAAACAGTTCTTTTAAGGTAGAACTGCTTTGGCTTTGGGTGTTACTGATTCTGTACCTTAATTGGGATGTATCCTTCCATACCTGTATACCTGTGAATTGGTTAATGTAAATTGTGGTGATTTTTGGTTTATACTTTCATTTAAATTCAAAAACCGTCTTTAATTGATGAAATGTGTCTTTATGGTGCAGTTATTTCCAAATACTTCGAGCGCTGCTTGTGTCAATCCTTGACTTGTGGGCATGTTGGTCTTTGACCCAGAACTGGTAAATGAACCCTGCAGGGAAGTCATTAGAGAAGTGGAACAATTGTGGTGATGGGGTCAGGGGTCAAACCATTACCTACCCATCGGAACTTCCATTTAAATTGGACTCTTGCTTTCCTGATAGCAGATCATATATTCAGGGAGAATACTGAAAAAAGAGCTCAGCACATGTCAGTGCTGACCTATCAGGATGAGACAGGACTCCAGAGGTGGGTGGTTTGGGTTTGCTTTGGTCTGTTGCTTTTTCCTCCTGTGTCATGACAAATGACTGCGTGGTTGTTGTCTAGAAGTCAGTTTTTTCGATGTAAATGTAAGTACAAGGAAGTACAAAATTACAAGTGTGCAGCTTGATGTGTTTCCTAAGTGAACGCATGTGTACAATCGATACCCCGTGCAAAAAAACCCGCCAGAACCCTGGAAATGCTCTTCCATCCCTCAGCCCCCACCAAGGCAGACCCCTGTCTGAATGAAAGTCGGTGATATCTCAAGAGTCCGTGGCGCTAATGGTAATCCATTCTTAATTTTGTGTGAAGAAAACACAAACCTTATTCAAGGAGTTTATATCAACATCAGTTTTTACTTTTTCATATGACTATTAAAGGAAATTTTAGAAATGATGGGTGTCATGGAAGAGAGTATTCTTTCCTTTGCACTGAAAAATCAGTAGTTCAACAGTTACCCTGTAAGAATGTCAGAGAAAAGGAAAATTATAGTTCAACTTGTTTCAGTTTTGTTTTTACTATTCTTCCTTATATATTTTCTTGTATATATACATTTTCTGAGGACTGTAGATAATCTCAATTTTAAATTGTCCCCTGACAAATAATGCATATTAGTTTTAAAATAGCTTCTATTAAATATCTAAATGAACAAAGTCTTAATTCTAACGACATTTTTAGGCCAGAAGACCGTCCTGTTTGCATGATGTTATTATGGTCTTTAACAGGTCTGGATTCAGGGTCATCTTTTATTCCAAAAAATGAATCGCACTTAGTCCACTTGTTAGAACACTGGTGGTGGTGTTTTGCCACTCCCTTAGTCCAGTAGAGGGTCCGGGAGCTAATTGCAGCGGGGAAGATTGTCATTTTCCATCAAAGCAAAGCTAAGAGGTTTTTGCCGGGAGAGGGAGAAGATGCACTTGGATTGTTAAAGGGTTTTCATCCTAGAAACACTGATAAGAGTACGTTTATTCCTCTACTCTGGCTTTTTTCTTTTCCTTTGTTTGACATCGTAATAGGGGTAACCAGGAGGAGGAACGAGGAGAGAAACATGGAAACGTGGGCGTACCTTGGGCTTTGAAGTCAGAGAGCTGGGCTGGACTCATGGCCCAGGCAGCTCACCCTCGGAGCCTGTTTCCTCGTGTGTAAAATGCAGTTGGTTGTCCCCGCCTAATTTGACTGCTGTCAGGATTAAAAAGGGTTTGGATAAAAATAGATGATATTAAGAAGGGTTTGGATGATATGATATTTTATGATTTTTATGATATTTATGATTTTTATGATATTAAAAAGGGTTTGTATAAAAATATATGATAAAAATAGCTGTAGTTTATCATATTCCCACTATATGCCAAGCACTATTCTGTGTGCTTTCTTTTGTATCATTGTAACCATAAATTTAACACTTCTACCAGTTTATCAGCGAAGAAATTGAGGCCTCAGTTTGAGAGTCTAAGTAATATGCGTAAGGCTGAATGACTAGTAATTAGAAATAAGAAGAGAACCAGGGTCAGACCACAAGTCCCAAGCTCCTAACTGCTGGTTCTTCCCAGCTCGTCTTTTACCAGATAAGTCGTGGCCGTCTGTGGTACCAGCAGGGTCGCCATGGTGGTGCACCTAGCACTCACTTCTGGAGGGAAATAACTGGGTTGAAATCGGGCTGAGGCACTTTGCTAAGACAGAGTCTCCCTGCTCCCCTGAGCCCTGAGAAAGGGCTCCAGTTTTCTTCCACTGAGGCACCATGGTTCCGTGGGGCTGCATCTGCCCAGAAGACTACTTTTTTTTTTTTTTTTTGCTTCTCACAAAGGTGCTTCGTGTCCAAATGTATGTGTAGAGTTTGCGCCGCTGTTTAGCCTACCGATTTAAGGTGAAAATCTTAAGCAGTATTTATTATTAGCCGGGTCTGCCCAAAGCTTTCTCTACTTCGTTTGCTTTATTTTGCACATGTAGTCATCGTTCTATTCATTCGCTCATCCAGGAACTACTTCAACACCTACTATGCATATTATCCTGTGCTTTATATTCTCCTGCCCTTTGTTACTTCCTCCCATTTTCTTTTGGTCTCTCCTTCGCCCTTTTCTTCCTGTCCTTCTGTTCTGCTGGATGTAATCGGGTATCACATGTGCCCAGCTTTTCCAAAAGTTCAGTTAATTCCACTGTTCTCAGGAATTTAAATTCCGTTTGCACTGTACCCCACACGTTTAAGACCTAAAACAATTATAGGTACTTCAGAACTCTATAAAATATTTACCCTATCAGATTGCAGTGGGGAGCCATTGCAGGTTGAGAACTGTGCTAGCTCACAGATGGCATACTTCATGGATTATGATTTCACAAAACAGTCTGTCTTCACAGTTTGCTTCTCTTCTGTTTCACTCTTGTGAATCCTGTGGGTGTAGTCGCCAGACAGAATGAAAAAATCGGATGCTTTATCAGTTTCAGTGATTAAAATACATTTACCTTCTTACTGTTTGGATCTCCTCTGAATGTAGTCATGAGTTCCTTCGCTGTGTTGGAGGCGGGCATCCTGCCCAGGTCAGGTCGCAAGGTAAGAGGATGTGTATATTCTGTCTTTCTGTGGCCATGGGAGGCTCTTGCCCTCTGAGGTGCCACTTTATCGCCTCTTGGTTTATGGGCCTGTGTGTGTCAGCTAGTGTGCTTCACCCACAAGGAGATGGAGTGAACAAGAAATCAGAGAACGAGAGAAAACATTCTGTGAGGCTCACCAAAGGGTACAAATTAGAAAATGAAAGATTTGTTTTAAATCACCAAAGGATCTATTAAACTGTCCTACTGTTGTACATCCTGGGACATCTCTGCTACATGGTTTTGCATGTCG
Source organism: Grampus griseus (assembly GCF_964374135.1). NCBI lineage: Eukaryota > Metazoa > Chordata > Mammalia > Artiodactyla > Delphinidae > Grampus > Grampus griseus. The sequence continues at coordinate 78,611,885 of NC_139007.1, forward strand.
TTCTTCCTTTTATCACTGACAAAGTCATATCCTTATCACTAAGTGAAACAAGAGATTTTGAGATAGAGGCAGGTACCTAGATACGTAGTGTGAAATAATAACTTAGAAAATACGGTTAAGTAGATATACGCGCGCTCTCGTGAGCAGTAACGCGTGCGTGCACGCACACTCTGTCCTTTGAAATCTTGAGTGAGGTTAACAGTGTCAGCAGTAATGTTTTAACGAAGATACCTAGAAGCCTGCATTCTAATGTAGTCTGTGTCTATAGAACCTGTGCATAGTTTTGAAATAAATAATTTAGCCTCTCTGGACCTCAGTTTCACATTTTAAAAACGCAGGGTAGGAGTGAATGTTTACTATGGCTTTGTTTAGTTCTGAAAATTCTGTGCAGCTCATAACAATCCATCTTAAGTGTTTCTCTTCCAAGGGAGCCAAACTTCGCTCTCCCCACGTTTTATTATTTATCTAATAACACATTTGTACCTGAAATACTGGATATGAGCCCTAACAACTCTTAAGAATTGGTGAAGTCTAGTTTGGTTAATACTAGCATGAGTTAGCTGTTGAAGTCTAAAAATAGGTCCTTTTTTTTTAATATACTATTCATGTCCTAAGTGTGTCAGATTTGGGACCCTTGTTTTTACTATTTATTACTTTTGACAGAATATTCGGTAGTAAGTTCCTGAGAACTCTTTATGGCCTAATATTGTCAACGATGGGCTACGTGGTTATAAAGCTACTGATCGAAAAATGTAATATGACGTTTGCGGTCCACTGCAAGTTTAACACCACAGATTTCTTATACAGGCTACAGTTAATGTAGTAACTTAGCTGCTTCAGAAATATTCTCTAGAAAAGCCCACCTTCCCCACCAATGTAAAGTAAGGCCTGTTTTAGTTTCTTACCACTGTTGGACATTTAAACTACTCTTTTCAGCATTTATTCATGTTCCTTGTACCCGTGATGTTATGCTAGTCAAGGGCAATCCTCTGTGAATGCTGAGAACATAGACCAATTGCCAGTATCTAAAGCAAACATGGAGAATTTTCTCTGTGAAGAATTCAACATCAGCTTGACACTAATAATCATGAGTGGTAGGTAATGAGAGGCTGCAAGCCAGTGAAAAGTAATTCTGCAAACATACCTTTCTTTACAAAACACCCGCACTTAATAGCCGAGTTTCTATAACTGACTAAGTAACTGCACAAATTGGTATTCCAGCATCCTAGCCTCTGAGAACAACTTTCTATTCTTGGAAACTTTCATTATTCTCTTAAAGGGGGTGATGTGGGACACTTAGAATTTTTAAAATTTACAATTACATAAAAACTTCACAAATTATAAAACTGAAAATCAGCTGGGGAAAAATGTTCATTTTTTTGATAGAGGATGACAGGTCAGTTGGTGCCTTATTTATTTTTGTATACACATTGTGCTTAGAGATATGCTGTTTTGGGGCTTCCTTGGTGGCACAGTGGTTAAGAATCTGCCTGCCAATGCAGGGGACACGTGTTCGAACCCTGGTCCGGGAAGATCCCACATGCCGTGGAGTAATTAAGCCCGTGCGCCACAACTACTGAGCCTGCTCTCTAGAGCCCGCGAGCCACAACTACTGAGCCCAAGTGCTGCAACTACTGAAGCCCGCACGCCTAGAGCCCGTGCTCCACAACAAGGGAAGCCACCGCAATGAGAAGCCCGCGCACTGCAACGAAGAGTAGCCCCCACTCGCCGCAACCAGAGAAAGCTCTCGCGCAGCAACAAAGACCCAACGCAGCTAAAAATAAATAAATAAAAAAAAGAAAAAAAAGATATGCTGTTTTGCTCTTCTTAAGGAAAAAGACTAGAAGGAAATATGGCAAAATATTAGAATTTGGTTAGCTCTAAATAGTGGCACTACTGAGGATTTTTATTTTCTATTTGGTTTTCTGATATATTTCTCCTTTGTTTATATTACTTAAAGATACTTATTTTATTTTTCCTTTTAAAGAAAATGAATGACACCATGAAATATGTTGTTGTTACTGAAGAAAAATATGTCTTCGTTTTGACTTAGTAAATGGAATCAAGTTTATCAGGTTTTTTTCTCTGTTGGATTATTATGTGTATTGGGATAATTGGAAGTTTGTTCTCAGCCCTTCTTAGAATACAAGGACTTAAAATTAAGAAAGAATTGAGGTTTGCATCTCACTTTTTAAATATTACAAAACTAAATCTTCTGTTCTATTAAGAGGCATTGATAAGAGCTCTTAAGATGTCGATTTGCCTTATGCAAAAGGTAATGTTTATCTTTAGAGACCCAATAATACATTACTATTTTTTAATTGCTAAAAATCAACATCTCTGTCATTAGTAGATTTGTACCTCCTTTTTTTGTTACTAGTTAAAAATCCTCAGTAAAATAAAGTTAACACTAAATGTCACTTCATAATTGCAGTAATGATCACACAGCTGTGCTTCCCTCAGTTGATAACACATGTCAGCATCAGTTTAGGAGTTCAGCTTCACTTCCTGCCCAGATAGAATTCTGCAGACTGTTATTGTGGTGAGAAAGCAGAGCATCCTGTTGGTCACTGCTGGGCTGCGAAGGCCAGGACTGAAGGTGCTCCAGCTTTCGGAAACGCCAGGCTAAGCTCTGCCGTTGGCCGTGCTTCTGTCCTTTCTATATTTATTTACTTGCTTACTTATTTTCTTACTTTTCAAGTATTTTTCTTTGCTGGATTAAGAACCATTTTGTTTATGAGTATCTGAGTTTTCAAGGAGGAACTCTTACACTTAAATGAACCTGTAAGAAGCCCACAGGAAAGCAAGTACCTGCAGCGCTAATAATGAGAACTGACAAGGCAATCCTGCTGGGTTTATTTATGACCTTCTGCCTTTGTTAGCTCTCGTGAGAAATTCCTTTCTAACCATAACAATATTGTTGGAGTTTGGCACTGTACAGAGAAATCCTACCGAGCCCCGAGGCCCACAAACTGGCACTCATTCAGCTCATAACAGATTGCTATGCTTGTTGTAGTTTTACATTTTTCCTTCACTCCTCTTTTATTTAATTCATAAGTAGTTTTCACCAATCTTTATATACATGCTTTAAAAATATATTGCTTTTATTCTCAGAGCCAAAATCCATCTTTTCCTTAATACGATGTCTTATCTACTTAGCAGTGTTGAGGAAAATTCAGAAGTGAACAGCATACAGAAAGGCAAGAAGAGACAGGTATATTCAACACTAGGACAAATCATAGAAAGTCATATCACATTCTACAAACTGGTGGACCATTGTGGCACTCCTAAACAGTCACATGTGGTTACTCATTCTAGAAGTTAAAGTGAGCTCAGTAGAACAAATTTACCTCCAGTTATAATTTTATACTTAGCTTATTATTTAAACTCCATTTTGATACTTTTAAGTGTTCAGGTTGCTTGCTTTCTTTTACAACTTCCAAATGAAATAGATTTAAAAGCATCAATTCACAAAGAGAATTGTGTTTACAATTGTAGTTTTCTTTGGAAGTAAAAGGAAATCAATAATTTTGAACATGTAACTCTTACAGCGAGACATTTGATGGCAGTGTTCTGTATGGAGTTATTTAGACCATAGAAGACAGAGAAACCTGAAGCAGTGGTATTCAGTGTTTCCTATTAACTGGTCCTACTTCTTCAGTGTTGCCAACAATGACAGATTTACAGTTGTATTAGATTCTATCTAAAATATTGATAGACATGTGACTTCTGTTTCTTCTGAGACTCCTTGGGTTCAAGATGCCAGCTTCTGTGGGGAACCAGCTCTGTGGAACCCATTTAACTAAAAGTGCCTGTGTCTGTGTATGTTGAGTGTTCATCACTTTTAGCGGTTGCGTTGTCAGGCTGGGGCCTGCTGTATCATAAGGCCATACTATTAAAATCAATATTTATATTTTTGCTGTATTCCGTTTGCCTAAAATTTGATTTTTAAAGTTTTCCTCCGCCATCTTACTCAAGTATGTACATGAAGTATGTACATGCATGTACATGTACATGCTAATGAAGACCATGAGGAAAATTTTATTAAAATACCTTAGCCTGAAAGAATGTGAAAAGTATGCATGTGAGCATAATTTGTATTTGTCCAGCTTTGTCCCATTATTTCATTACCATATACTTTTGCATTAAGTTTTAACATCTATTCTGAAAATACTAATATGATTCAATGCTACTACTGTGCAGCTATTTCCCGTCTTTTAAATGGACTTTTGTTAAAGACTGTTGAAATCTGTAGGTTTGCCTTTTGTTTTATTTCTTTCACAAAAAACTTCAGCATTTATTAAAATAACTGCTCAAGTACAAGGAAGAAAGAGAAAATCCTCCCAGATCCAATCACATAAAATAACCACTGTTAAAATTTTGTTGAGCATCAAGGGTTAAAAAGATATATGCACACACACATGTTTTACACGTATACATAAATGTATATGTTCGTGAAATATTTTCTACTGTTTTACATAAATTAGATACTAGTAGTTGTTTTTCTGCTGTTACTACTGATTTTCACTCAATAAAAATTACATTATTTAAAATATATATTTCTGATAATTAGTATGTAGTTTTAGATAGCCCACTAGTAAATTTATATTTAAGTGGTTTCTAGTTTTTTGCCATTTTAACATGTAGTTTTCTAGATGTGAACAAGAAATATTGTTTTAAATTTATCTGGATACTATGTGACGTAATAAAAATCAAACTCATGATGGCTAATATTTATTAAATGGATTCTTGATTAAACTCATTTAGTTCTTGCCGCCTCTTTGAGGCAGATCCATTTTATAGGTGAAGAAACTGAGGCTTTGGGATATTAATTCGCTTGCCGAATTCACACCACTAAGAACTGATGGCGCAGATTTGAAATGAACCAAGACTTCACAACCTGGGCTGATTACCTTTTCCAGTCAGTGCCCTCCTTCTTGTGCAGTGTTTATAATTGGTGACACGACATCTTATAGAAATGCCAAAGGCTGTTTTACTTAGTTATGTTAACAATTAATATTATACTATTTTCCTAACGCACATTATGTTATCTGTTAAGTATTTGTTAAAGAACAGAAGGATACCTTCATGCCACTGCTGTTTACTCATCCATCTTATTATAAGTGAGATATTTTTCTAGAAGTCATTTGTAAAGTCTTTATTCTGTATTCAAAATGCATTTTACATTATAAACAGGGCTTTTTAAAAAACATACATATTTGAAATGTGTGTATAGTTATATGTGTATATATGCATTTATATACATAGCACCTATTTATTGAACATTTACTATATGCTTAATACTTATTTTTCATAATTATATTTAATCCTCACCATGGCATTATTAATATTTCCCTCCTATTTTAGATGGTGAATCTGAGGCTCAGTGAAGTTAAGTAACTTACCCAGGATTAGGTGAAGAAACGATGGAGCCGGGACTTGATTTCAAACTGCTCTTACTCCAGAATTTATGCTTTCAACCGCTACACTATTACTGTGTACCTACATTACAGTAAATATTTAATGAGCACTTATCTGGCGCCAGGCAGCATGCTTAGTACTTTATGCAGAGCATTTACCTCATTTAACCCCACCCAGCACTGTGAGGTCATTACTTCTGTTGTCCCTGTACTGTGTGCGGATGAGAGGTGGCGGCTGATGGGACTCAGTCGCTTGCCTGAGTCCTCTGAGTCAGTGAGAGAGCAGCTAGTGTTGGGGGCAGCTTTGTGGTTCCAGAGCCCGATTCCTTGCAAGCTCCCACCCCCAATACAATACAAATATTCAAGAGAAAACTAACATCTAATAAACGCATTTTAAAAGTAAGTCATTAGAGGAGGGGAATAAGATGTAGAGGTTCAGAAGGAGGCTTCATAGCACTTTCCAGGGATTTTTAGGTTGATGAAGAGTTTAAGTCCAGTTTTATTTCAAAACTTATGATTTACTGGGATAAAGAGCAATTCAGCAATGTGATGGGCTTGCGAGTCAGGTTATTTGGTGTCTCCCTTGTTCAAAGGTTTTAGAAGGCTAAGGAAATGTGAATTTTACCCTTCTGCCTTTCAGAATCCTGTGTCTTAATTTGTTTATGCCGTCTTTGAGACCACTTAAAGTGGTCATCAGAGAAAACTCTATTCTTCTTGTTGGCCTGGGAACATGCTCCAAGCAACAGGATAATTAACCTGTACGTGTGAGGTACAGTACCTCATACCCTTGCCTAGCATACAAATGGCTCTGTTGGGAGGTAGTGTGGTTGAGTGTGAAACATGCTGGACTTCAAGACCTAACTCAGGCCCTTCTTTACTGATACTATGATCCTCATCATCGTTGTTATTATTGGTATTAGAAGTTTCTGTCTGAAACCCTGAATAGGTTTATAACCAGCGCCTTTCAAGAAGTAGTTTTGAAGTAATATATTATAAAATGGTTATATGCTCTTAGGCAGATTTGTTATGTAAAACTGTCCTTTAGTGCTAGCACTTGAGGTGTTGAGTGACCGGCTGCCCCTGTACAAGGTTGAAAACAACCTCTCATCTGAGTGAGTCTGTAAATCATAACTGAAAATGAGAAAAATGCATGTTTTTAAGTTTGACTTTGGGGGGAGTGTTGCATGTATTGAATTTCACTTTAAAATAGAAAAATAGCCTTTACACAGCATTTCCATCTGTAATCCAGTCAGGCTAATCATGTAAAAAAAAATTCTGGATTCTCTACTTTTTTCTAAAAAATTCAGGCATCTTAAAAATGATTCCAATGGAAATATAAAAACACTTTCTGTTATTGAAGCTATTAGACTCTTTCCGTGTTTAACAAGATAATTTTTATTTATTTATTTATTTATTTTTGCGGTACGCGGGCCTCTCACTGCTGCGGCCTCTCCCGCTGCAGAGCACAGGCTCCGGACGCGCAGGCTCAGCGGCCATGGCTCACGGGCCCAGCTGCTCTGCGGCACGTGGGATCTTCCTGGACCGGGGCACGAACCCGTGTCCCCTGCATTGGCAGGCGGACTCTCAACCACTGTGCCACCAGGGGAGCCCCTAACAAGATAATTTAAAACTTCCTTCAAATTTTTAACACTGAAGAAATGAAACAACTCTTGTTTTTACATTTTTTGGCATTAATACAAACGGTGATATGAATTTAAGGAAGGAGATTGTGATTTGAATTGATATGTCCTTAGTATTTATTTCATTATTATTATATTTCTGACTTATTCTTTAAAACAAGTGCTTTGAATCTTGTATCTAATATATAAATTAGCCTCAGGAAATAATATCTTATGTTTTGGTTTTTCTTTTGCGGTACGCGGGCCTCTCACTGTTGTGGCCTCTCCCGTTGCGGAGCACAGGCTCCGGACGCGCAGGCTCAGTGGCCATGGCTCACGGGCCCAGCCGCTCCACGGCATGTGGGATCTTCCCGGACCGGGGCACGAACCCGTGTCCCCTGCATCGGCAGGCGGACTCTCAACCACTGCACTACCAGGGAAGCCCCATCTTATGTTTTAAAAGTGATATTCTTCACAATTTCCATATCATGTGCTTTATTCATTATATTGAGTGATTGAGATAATAAACATTATAATCCCCATTTTACAACTGAATAAAAGTTTAGATTGTCTTGTTCATAGCTGATCAGTGGTGGCACCGAGCTTTAAACTCCTCTTACAGCCGGCACTCTTTCTTCCACAGCATAATGGTCTCTCTGTGGTAATACTTTTGCATTTGTGATTCTTAAATAGTGGGTCATGATGGGTGTTTTTCTTAACTACTTTCCAGTACTCAAATATTTGTTATAACTTCATTGATAGGATTATCGTTGAAAGCCTGTGTTCATAAACAGTGCAGGCCGTCTTTGTCTTACTCATTAAAGAGCTTATGAATGATGGAGCGGACACCTGGAAAACAAAAACTAAACAAAAAAACCTACCTCTTCTACACATAATTCCCCTTCTCTTTGGTTGCTACTGTCTGGGTTTCCGTTTTTTTTAACCGGATTCCTAACTCTTGCTCGACTTGGTTCCCCTAGAGCCTGCAGAGCCTTCACCAGTACCCCCTGGGATCAGGAAACATGGGGAGGGCACATTTCCCTGCCTCTTCTTCACTCTTCAGCCACTTGCTTCTGGTAACACTGTTGTCTTGCACTGTATCCCCAGTGACAAACGGTTCGGGCTCTCTAACCCACTGCCTCTCCCTTATGGTTAATAATGATAATAGCTTACACTTAACGGAGATCCTACTGGGCTAATTCTTTTACGTATAACTTCTCATTTAATTCTCACAACAACTCTTTTTGACAGATACTAGTATTTCCCCCATTTTATAGATGAGGAGGGTGAGGCACAGAAAGGTTAAGTATGTTGCCCACGGTCAGGGTCAGTGTCAAAGCCGAAGTTTGAATGTAAGTGGTCCTACTCCAGAGTTTGCATTGTAGCAGATGCTAACAATTCATTAAAACTCAACACGGGAAGTTCTGTAGTTGATAAATACGATGTGGGATCATAGAGGAAGGAGCTGTGTAGCTCATTCTGGTGCTGTAGATGTCGGGGGAGACTTTACCAGGATAGGAGCGGACGGCTCTTGGAAGGAAGTGGGGCTTAATTGAGTGGACAGTGCAGAGGTTCGTTTCGTTCTCCCTTCTAATCTGTAGACAATGCTACTCCCACTCTCGTTACCTCTTCTGAGCTTTGCTTAACTGCTGCTGCTCTAGACTTTGAATTTCCACTACCAGGTTAACAGTCCACTACTTTCTTTTTGTTCCATCTCTTCTGTATTAGTTCAGTATTGCTACGTTGAGATTTTTGGTCAGTTTTCTATCAGTATTGTTTGTGAGCTTCCTATTAACATTTTTGTTTGTTTGTTTTTGTGGTACACGGGCCTCTCACTGCTGTGGCCTCTCCTGTTGCGGAGCACAGGCTCCGGACACGCAGGCTCAGCGGCCATGGCTCACGGGCCCATCCGCTCCGCGGCATGTGGGATCTTCCCGGACGGGGGCACGAACCCGTGTCCCCTGCATCGGCAGGCGGACTCTCAACCACCGCGCCACCAGGGAAGCCCCCTATTAACGTTTTTAGTTCTAGCTCATTCAGTTTCATTGCTGTATGGTATCCCATTTTCTGAATATATCTCTTGATTTTATATTGCTGGAAAATCAGATTGTCTCCATTTTTTTTTTTTTACTATTACAGTACTGAAACAATGCTACTGTGCTTGTATATATATGCATGTGCCAGTGTATAAACCTAGGAGTGGACATTCTGGGTCATAAGATAGATGCGTCTTTAGCTTTACAAGATGCTTACGAATTGTTGTCCGAAGTGATTATACTAAGTTATATGCTTCTAGCTGTGTCTGGAAAAGCAAAGAGTGCATATTTTTCTCTCTCCCGTATTTTATGATCATGAAATCTCGACTGGAGGTACTACTACCATTTAGTGTTGATAAGAGTATCACCTAATCATCATAAAGGAACTTAAGTTGCACCAAAAAGATGTATAAGACGATTGTCTTGACCATGTAAAAATGAATGGAGACAGGACATCTCCTCCTACATAGGAATTCCAGATAATAAATGTAAAAGGAATGAAGGAAATAGAAAATCAACACTATTAGAACACTAGAGTAGTGCTGCAGGCAAGATCGACTGATAAATACTAAAATTAGGCAAAACTTGAAGGTGAAACAGATACGTGCATAGTTGCAAATATATCCCCGCAAATATGTACTAATTATTGTGTGGCATTAACATACATGCACTAATTCTTTGATAAGCCTCCTCCAAGAGGTGGAAATTAATTGCCCTCCCTTGGGTGTGGCTGGGTTCAGTGACTCCCTCCTCATGAACAGAGTGTGGAAAGGGCAAAAGAGCAACTTGACAGTGGAGGGACCTGGCACACAGCACCTTAACCAGGTGATCCAAGTCAACATCACCTGTACTAAGTCGTGTTGATATCATACCCCTATATGTTGCTTTGCGAAGGAGGTTTCACTTCTGTGGTATTCTTCCCCAAAATCTATAACCCCAGCCTAACCATGAGAAAGCATTAAACAGACGCAAATTGAAGGACATTCTACAAAATACCTCAGGAGTGCTCTTCAAATGTGTCGTGGTTGTGAAAAACAAGGAAAGATTTGAGAAATTGTCACAGACTGGAGGAGACTAAGGAGACAAGGTGAATAAATGTGACATGTATCCTGGATTGGGTCCTGGAACAGAAGACGGACATTACTGGCAAGACTGGTAAAATGCAAATTAAGTCTGTGTTTCATTAATAGTATTGTACCGATGTCAAGTTCATAGTTTTGATAAACATGCCATGGTTACTATGTAAAATGTTAACGTTAAGGGAAACTGAGTGAAAGAACAGTGAGTACTGTCTTTGCCACTTTGGGGTAAGTCTAAAGTCACTTCAAAACAAAAGGTTTTAAAAATCCAGTGAAGGATGTAGAACAAGTATGTATGTTCATAGGGCTCCACGTGACTGCAGAAAATGTCAAAAAACGAAGTTTTAGGGCTTCCCTGGTGGTGCAGTGGTTGAGAGTCCGCCTGTGGATGCAGGGGACATGGGTTCGTGCCCAAGTCCGGGAAGATCCCACATGCCGCGGAGCAGCTGGGCCTGTGAGCCATGGCCGCTGAGCCTGCGCGCCCGAAGCCTGTGCTCCGCAACGGGAGAGGCCACAACAGTGAGAGGCCCGCGTACCGCAAAAAAAAAAAAAAAAAAAACCGAAGTTTTAGCATTATTCTGTGACAGAACTTCCCTTTATTCCATGTAGACTCGGTACAATTTGTGAGGTTTTTTTTGTTTGTTTTTGTTTTTTTAAGTTGCTAATTTATTTGCAGTTCCTATACGTCTTACTATTTTAAAGTATTTCATTGCTATATAGTGAAGAAATAGATGTCTCCTGAGGGTTCATGCCTTTTTGTTTTTAAGTTTTATTTTCAGAATTTCTGTGTGCTAAGCATTGTACTTCTAGGTAAACAATAGTCGGGGTTTTTTTGTTTTTTACCATGAGAGATGCAAAAAAGTTGGTGTTGATTGCTCTTCTGCCATAAAAATTTATGATGTACTTTCAGCAATAAGACCTCATATCAGTAGACAAACTCTAAATCTTACATATTTACGGATCTTGTTAGTTTGTCCATTTGCTTTCAAAGCACGTGGGTCATTCATACTTATAGTTTCATACCTGGCATTGATATTTGTAAAGCACCAACCCATAAACCCACATCCCTGCCCCTACATGTCATGGGCGGATTTTCCTCCTTTGTAACTAAATGTCTTCAGAGTCACCGATTTGGAATAGAATATATAGTTAAAGAACATAATCTGTTAAACTATGTTACTCATAATTAGTTTTTAGACACTGTTGTGCTGTTTTAAGGGTAAAGGCTATTACCCTTCAATTCATTTTATCCGTTAATTCTTACATATAAATGAAAGGAATAGGATGCCTGTAGCCTCGTGAAATTATTGCAGTTAGAAAGCACGCTAATATTTAACCTGGACTGTAGTTATTGAGGCACTTTTTGTTTTTGTTCATTTACTTGTTAAATGTTATATAGTGCTAAAAATATATAGATTTTTTTTTAAGTTTTACAAATTTATTTTTGAATGGTACCTGTCATTTTAATCACATTTAAAGCATTCTTTGTTCATAAACATTTGAAAACAAGGGTTTTTTTTTTTGGCTTAAAACGTTTATCAATTCTCATTTGGCACCCACTGTATTTTTTTGTCTGTTTGTTTGATAATATTAAAACTCACCTTTCAGACCTCTGTTGGCCCCCTAGTTCCTAAAACTGTAAGCCCGTATTCCTTGGCGTGGGCATATGAAGTCATTCACAACTGCCTCTTCAGCCTCGTCCTCTCTCGCTCTGCTTTTCCAGCCTCTCTGATCTCCTCACCCTTCCCAAGGGGCATGGCCTCCCTTAGTGTTTTTTGCCTTCACACATTGTTCTCTCTGCCCTCCATTTGTCCACAGGGCACACCTTCACTCCTAGTCTGGACCTGTGTCAGACAGCAGCCCCTGGGCAGATGTGCGCTGGCTGAAGACGTACCATTCTTTATTCCACACTTGTTAGTTCGCTTTTTCTTAGAATTTCTGTTTAGCTGTTTGTCTCTTTTCATTGAGACTCCATGAAAGGAGGACATTTAAGTGTACAAGGTCAACCTATACAGGCCAACTTAAACATAAAATGTCATCCACATGTAAAAACTGTCTTCCACCTTTTTTTCCCCTACTGCCTCCCACCTACCCACCCCGCAGCTCCATCTGCTAACCTTAGAGAGGGCATGCCTGCCTAAGGGTAAGACTCAGTACAAATATCTCTCCCCAAATTATTCAGTATTCTCACTTTATTATATAGTTTTATTTTCCCCCAGTAGTCTGTCATTTGTATTAATTAGTATATTCTTTAAGATGCCATTGCCCTTAGAAATAACAAAGGGCCAGCACTTATTCATATGTGAGTCTTTTTTAGTGTTTTCAGCACTGATTTGGGCCTTGACTTGAGGTCGAGAAGGGTCCTGGCTATTTTGGACAATGAAATCAGTTAAAAAACATTTTGCCTGGTAGGAACAATGGACTGGAGCTCACAAGGCGCTGTAGTCTCCTCATGAAAGAAAATGTACATAATATCTCTGCTATGGAGAATGGTAGTCACAGTTGTTATCGCTAAACATCAAATCATTGTGATCATGAACGTCATCATCATCACCTGAAAGGGTAGCCTAGGATGGTAACCAAGAGGACAGTGTTAATCCCAAATTCCGTGCAACCAAAAGATAACTGTAAAATAAATTTTCTTACCAAATTATTTTTAAGTTTAAGACTGCCCATACTGTGGTTACGGGTCTATGTGCTGTTATTCCTGGTCTACATAACGTCTGCTGTTAATAGTGGAAGAGCAGAGACTCTTCCTGGGCAGAGTTCAAAAACAGAATAATTTAGGATCCCCCTGAGGCCTGTGCAATGGAGAAAAATTCCCTTACATGATGCATATTTCATACTTACATTGTTCACCACTTCTAAATTTAGAATGGCAGCACATTTCGTATCAGGGGTTTCTAACCCAAGGACCTTTGAGGATAGCTTTTATTTTGGGTGTGAATTTTTTTAAAATCAAAGGAAATATAACCATTATAAAAATTTTTGCTTATGATGGTATGCTTAACTCTGAGGCCTGCTTCTGTAAAGTATCAGATTAGCTGATTATCCTTATATATGTCCCTTTAAAATGAGAGTTACCCGTAATGGAATCTTTGCTTGAGAAAGAATACAAATGAATCAGGTGAAAGTAATTTCCCCCCAAAATGGTTCTTGGCTACCTCCCTTAAAATGAATTCTGACTCATTAATTTTCCTTGTGTTATCCCTGGCTTTGGATATGAATTTGTCATTTGTTGAGCTTGTGACTATTTTTAAATTAAGATCAAATATTTTTTTTCCAGTTGACCTTCTACATATTAAGGCTAAGGATTGTATATATTGTCACATATAACAAAGAGATAAATATTTGTTATTGGACATGTTTAAGAAGAAAGGGAGATATATATAACTTTGTAAGAAGATGCTTTGCAGGCCTAAAAATTAGTGCTTGGAAGGATTTTCTTTGTGGATTCTGCCTTTCTGTGCCTTTGCATTTTTTAATTCATTTAGACAGGAAATCTAAGCTTTTAACTCATTTGCTGTCTAGACAAATGAAAGCAGCAGGGACTTTGGTGGGCGTCTTTGAAATGCACTGTTACATGGGTTTGTGCTGAAAAGAAGCCTACAAACATCATGGAAATTAAACAGTCACTGTGAGGTTTTTCCTTTTGTGTATATATGTCAGTCAAATTATTGGCTCAATTCTAATATCAACTTCAAGGTGTATTTGTATCCCATGTCTGAAATGATAGTTCTAAAATAAGGTTGGAGGGTATGAAGTGATTTTACAGTGTGTTTCCAAAGAGCTAAGCATCTAACGAGGCTAGATGCTTGGCCTCCAGGATGCTAATTGGAAACAGAGGGCCGAGAATTCAGTGGTAAATTTTAATAGCGATCTCAGTCGTTTTCACTAGAGCATTTATGGTAAATATTCAGAAATGTGTGCGCGTGCTGGCTTACTTTGTACA